>NC_091073.1:59272500-61772500 GCF_032405125.1 Capricornis sumatraensis | reverse complement strand
TCTTCTGGACAAAGCATTCATAGCATAAGAAATCACTAAATACTTTTTTAAAAGGAAGGCTTAAGCAGAACACAATATAAAATGTATAGGTCATTGGAAATGTAAAACTAATAGTGTCTTTCCATACAGACTTAAAACAACTTTAATCACTAATAGAATAATAGGCAGTGGAAGTGAGTTAGACAGATACTTCTAGGAGATACTAGACCACTCATGTTATTCACAAGGAGGATCTCTATCCTTTTGTTCACTGACCTATCCCAAGTACCTAGGCCAGTGCCTGAAACATAATAGGTACTCAAAAAAAAAAAGAAGGAAGAGACTATCACTTTGCCTGAGGCTCTACCTATACCAAATCCCCCATCTGAGATTGTACTAACTAAATACATTATGGTTACTTAATTTGCATTTGACTTTTCTCACTCTATTGTCATTATCATGGGTAATAGTCTAAAACAACTGAAAGTGTTCTCTGTACAGATCAGCTTTTATTAGAGCTTTAAGGATACTTCTCTGCTGATTTCATTTTATGGCCCTAAGAAATGGAAGCATCTAATCCTTTAGCTTGTTTACTTTATGCCTCCGCCCCACCTTTATAACAGATTTACTCCTCTGAGTTTTCCTTGATCAACAAAGTCCCTCAACAACCTCCATGGAAACCTATTAACATAAAAGATAGTGAAGTGAAGTCTCTCAATGTCCAACTCTTTGCGACCCCATAGACTGTAGCCTACTATGCTCCTCTGTCCATGGGATTCTCCAGGCAAGTGTACTAGAGTGGGTTGCCATTTCCTTCTCCAGAGGATCTGCCTGACCCAGGGATCGAACCCAGGTCTCCTGCACTGTAGGCAGACGCTTTACTGTCTGAGCCACCAGGGAAGTCCCTACATAAAAGATAGTAATGATTAAATTAAATAACTATGGAGGACCCAAATCTAATACGGTTAAAGCATCTGCCTCCAGAGAGATCATGTGAAGACACAAGAGGTCAACCAACTACAAGGCAAGAAGGGAGCCTTCAAAATGTCATGCAAGTGTATGTTCCTCGGTTCCTTGTCTCATCACAACAAAGATTTGGAGCAACAGATTTAAAAGATTTAAAGCAAAGATTTAAAGCCCTCGGTGCATCACAGCTCTCGGGTCTTGGACAAACCGTGTTATAGCTCTTAGGCAAATCAGAGTTACAGCTCTATTTTATTTAGAAGATAGCAGGAGAATCCATCCTCGAAGAGTGAGGGCATGCCAACCCAAAGACTTGAAAAGAAAAGAGTGGAGGAGCGTGTGGGGGAGGGAGAGAGAGAGAAAGAGCGCATGCATGCGGGAGAGAAAGAGAGAAAGTGCTTTGGCTCCTCCTTTTATATGTTTCTTCCCTCCACCTGGGCCTGCCCTATGCAAATTGGGCTTAGCCAGGAGTGCTGTTTATTCTACCTGAAGTCTTCACTCTGGTCCTCGGACCTTCTTTTGTTCTATTTCGCGGGCTTTTCCCTTCCTTGTCTTTTAGCCACTGCCATTTTGGACTCCTTTTCCCTATTCTACCTACCTAACAAAAAGAAACCAACATTTGCTAACACTTGGATCTCAGACTTCTAGCCTCTAGAACTGTGCGAAAATAATGTCTGTTGTTTAAGATCAAGGAAAAAAAACTTCCTTAGTAATAGATTCATAGACACATTTGTGAATCTATTTAACTTACAAATGGATGTTGTAACATGTATTACTGTAAAAGTATTCAAATTAAGTTGTAGCTTTATTTGATGTCAACTTTAGCCTTAAATTAAGTACATATAGAGATTAATGTCACCTACAAGACCAGATGAAACAAAGAGATGACCGTTACTATTAATATGGACTCTACAATCTTTCCTTGAATCAGTGAGGGACAAGAAAAAAAGACTGGAGGGGAGCTGCCACTAGTGTATAGGGTGATTTTGAGCAGTGCAGGTATTAACTGACTGGCTGCCAGCTATCTCTTACCAAAGTCTCAAACTAACCCTAAATCACTTCCACAAAGTTAAGCCCAATCATTCCTGTTTTTTCAGTTGCGGAAAGGAAAAAACCTTCTTAAAATAACATGCAATTTACAAATGATTAGTACACAGAAGGCCCTCAAATGTTTGCTAAATTAATGAGTACCTCCCTATGGTTTGGGAAATTCAGCCTAAATTGAATGCCAAATTTTTTTAGGTAAAGGGTTATGTCTCAAAAATGTGTATTACCAACATATTAGCATATGAAAAAAAATGTGCCTGGATACTCAATAAGATCTTTATGCATTCATATATTCAACACAGGCAGTTTTGTAACAATAAATTGAGACACTTTTGATTTGAAGTAATTCTCAAGTGACAATTTATGCTCAGTCATACAGTTACCAGAAAATGAAATACCTGTTTCCAAAATTAATGAGTCAAAAACAGTAAGAAACTACTAATTTATTCTCAATTTTGAAGTAATACATATTTTGTTATAATAATTTTCATTCTTCTCTCTATAAAGCACACATGATTTTCTATTTTTCCATATTTAAGATCACACAAAATATGGAAACATTTTATTCTCAGTTCACTAAAGTATACAAGGTATTAAATACAAAGAATCATTTTCAGATAAAGCTAAGTTCATTAAGAATCTGTTGTTTATATGGTTTCAAAGAAACATTTCTAGAAAGTATTACTAGAAATTTTTACTTTGGATAATTTCATTATTAATAATTATTCTTGGGACAAATATAATTATTTTAATTAGCTGGGCTTTAACAAGTTATGCAATCAGTAAGTTTGTTTTTTTTTTTTTTTTTTTTTTTGGCCACACTGTGTAGCATGTGGGATCCTGGTTCCCCCAACAGGGATCAAACTCTTTTCCCGTGCATTGGAAGTACAGAGTTTAACCACTGGACCCAACAGGGAAGTTCTAATTCTTAATTTATAAATTCTTTTTTGTTTTTTTTTTACATTTTTTTCTCTACCCCAAAATATAATCTGGGCTAAATTCAATCTACTGACCCAAGATATGAGAAATTCAAAATTAGTAACATTCTAGAGTTTTCTAGTGCCCCAGTTGTTAAGTCTCTGCACTCTCATTGTCAGAGCCTGGGTTCACACTCTAGTTAGGGAACTGAGATCTGGCAAGCTACATAGGGTGGCCAAAAAGAAGAAAAAAAAAAAAAAGAAAAGAGTAACATGGAATAATGAGTGATGGAGGAAGAGGCCATAAGATAAGGTACTGATCTTTCTCAGTTCAGTTCAGTTCAGTTCAGTCGCTCAGTTGTGTCCGACTCTGCGACCCCATGAATCTCAGCACTCCAGGCCTCCCTGTCCATCACCAACTCCCAGAGTTCACCCAGACTCGCGTCCATCGAGTCAGTGATGCCATCCAGCCATCTCATCCTCGGTTGTCCCCTTCTCCTCCTGCCCCCAATCCTTCCCAGCATCAGAGTCTTTTCCAATGAGTCAACTCTTCGCATCAGGTGGCCAAAGTATTGGAGTTTCAGCTTTAGCATCATTCCCTCCAAAGAAATTCCAGGGCTGATCTCCTTCAGAATGGACTGGTTGGATCTCCTTGCAGTCCAAGGGACTCTCAAGAGTCTTCTCCAACACCACAGTTCAAAAGCATCAATTCTTCGGCGCTCAGCCTTCTTCACAGTCCAACTCTCACATCCATACATGACTACTGGTTAGTGAATAAGGATGGTATTTTTGACTACTTGGTTAGCATGTAACTTTATATGAATTTTCCTTGTATGAGTACATGTACTTTGTATGAGTAAATTTCTATTAAGACTTAAATTATTTGTACTTATCACTTAAGCCTCTTAGTAAAAGGAGTTTTAAAATGGACCAAAAAACTTGTCAGTTTTTATGGAATGGTATTATTACCATTAATATCTATCATATGCTTCAATTTTAATAAGTTACCTAGCATTGTACCAGCCTGTTCCAAAAAAGAAAAAAAACAACAACTACGTTAAATAACCAATAAAATTACTCCCCCAATCTCTTTCTCCTTTGCCTCTCAGTTCTATTTCCCTCAAAAAGTTCTTTCCTCAAAAATTTCCCCAAACTGCAAATTTTCTAGCTCTCTTGTCTCTCTCAACTTTTCATCACTTTTTCCAGGATCCTTTTCATCCTTTCTCCCACAACCACTCCTCTTTGATTTTCTGCCTGCATTCTTCTTCCTCTTAAAGTTCATCTATTTCGAAGTTCAACTAACATTTCTAGATTGATGAATCCCCAAAGAACATTTTTAACCCTCATCTCCAACCAATCTCTGATCCCATATTTCCAGTTAGGATCTATCTACTTGAATGACTTGACATCCTATCAGAACTCAAAACTTTCTCTCCATCCTCCTTACTTTCCTATCCATTTAATCATACTTGAGTGAAGTCTCTCAATCATGTCTGACTCTTTTTAATCATACTTGGAGACATCTAATTTGTCTATGTAATCCTAAAGACTTAAAATCCTCACAATCGTGCTAGCCCCCAAGCTCAGATACAACTATGTTACCTGCTTTATTTCATGAGAGATGCTATAATGGTCACTAAGTCACCACTACAAATGAAACAACTGCTTTCAGTAGAAACTCATAAATTCATAATATTCCATGAGCAAATTTATTAAAGCTATTTCCCTACTGGATATTTGTTGCTAATTTTTCAGTATTACAAATTAAATTATTAAAGTTTATCATTTCCCATAGTTTTGTATTTAAGAATATTGCTTTACTGTTGCAATTCAGAAGTGGAATTATGGGGCCAGAAGATATATTCATAATGAAGATTCTTAATTAATATTGACAAGCTGATTTCCTAAATAGTGCTATCACAAGAATATTGGCTCCAGGAGAGCTATATACTGTTTTGTATATATTGCAGGCATGATAATACAACAGTGTACAACAAAAAGGACTCAGGTTTAGTTACATAAATTAACCAACCAATCATACCTATGAAAATACTCTCAAATACTTAACATTATTTTATATACTCACTATACTTTTCCATTTACTTTTAACAGTGACCATGTCATTTGTTTTGACTAATAAAATATGAGCAAAAGTGACCTGGGATACTTCTAGACAAAAGTTTTAAGAGCCATTTGTCAGATTTTTTCCTCTATCATGGCACTGAAAATGACAGGCAAAAGTTTCTATTACTTTATTATAATGAATCATTATTATTTTCATATGGTAAAATGTAGTTTTCTTCCTTGAAACATGTCCTCTTTGTTGAGCAGAAAGTCACAGGGAACTTCCTAACAGGGAGCTCAATGCAAGGAGGCCCTTTGACAGGAACTTTGCAGGTATGCAGTCCCCTCTTCTAAGATAAAATGTGGAGCAATAAAAAAAATTGCTAAAAACTAGAAGGATCATTGAAATCAAGCTGACTTCAAAAATTAGAGAATATTTGAATTCAGAGAATTCAGATAAGATTTTGATAGATTTCAGAAGAAAGAAAAAAATGCTTCATTGTACAGCTTTAAGATAGTTTTACTGCAGCTCTATCAGCTCCAAAAAGGCATCTAGAAACAAGGCAAAATGCTTCATACTAAGATTCAGCTGTATAGACTGAAATGCTAGCCTAGCATAAAGACAGGGTGGATAAAGGAGAGAAAGTGGGCAGAACCTTGGATACAAAATGTAATTCAAACTCAACATATCTGAATTGCAAAGAATAAAGCAAATAGAATAAACATATAAAGATCTGCATACAGAAATTTAGTTTTTAAAGACACTTTAATTGCTTGCCATGTACTCAGACATGTCTGACTCTCTGCAGCCCCATAGACAGTAGCCCACCAGGTTCCTCTGTCCATGGGATTTTCCAGGCAAGAACACTGGAGTGAGTTGCATTTCCTCCTTCAGGGGATCTTCCCAAACCAGGAATCGAACCCACCTCTCCTATGTCTCCTGCATTGCAGGCAGATTCTTAAGGAATACTTCTACAAATACAGCTAAACATTGGGATTACGAGTTTTAGTGGAAATTTCAAGACCAGTAAGAACTTTAAAGGAAGCCCAATCAGAAATGAGAACCAAGTTTAATGCCAATCAACATTTCAAAAGTTAGAAGAATGGAGTATTTATAATTGTTTTTCTTTGTATTTCATAGGTAAAGCTATTTGTGGGAGATTTTTAAATAAATGTTTGCTTTTTTTTTTTTTTTTGAAGTGATAAAGGTAGAAAAGGTAACTAAGAAAAGGAGGGAAAGAGAGCATTCAGTTGTGCATTTTGCAATCTGGGAAAATCCTATTATTTCTTTGATGGCATTCTTGTAAGTAGGTCCCACAATTACCATAAATGATTAGAGCCAGGTAGTATGATTATCAAAAGTCAAATACCATGTTTCTTGTTTTTACTCACAATTCAAGTTTATTGCACTTTTCCCATCATAAAACTATACATGATATGGAACATACTGAACAGCAGACAAAAGGAAAAATAACTCACAATACTATGATTCAAGTAAATCATTATTTCATATTTTGGTTGATTGCTTTCTTATGATTTCTCCAAGCCAAGCTTTTGTTTGCTTATTTTATTCTATACATCTTTTAAGTTCTCATTATTTAAACATAAGCTTTACTCATGTTGCCTACAACTGTTTACAGGCTTCAGTTTAATACAACATTCTATCAAATGGACATTTTACAAATTATATTTTGCCTTAGTACTCAATAGTTGCTTTCAATTTCTTTTACCATTATAAATAATTCTGTAAAGGAACATATTGGGTAAAAAGGTTTTCAATTATTTCAAATTCTTTCCTTGGAATATAATCCTCAAAATTGAACTATTTATCAAAAACAATAATCAAAATTAAAGGGCAATGTGATGTCTGGGATTTGTAACAAAATTATACAGAGTAGCAAAATGGATGGGAGTTACAGATGAAATAAGATTGTATATATTTAAAATTTTCCAGAACAGTATGTTCAAATAAAAATAAAAAGCAGGTAATGTCCTGAGGGAGAAAAAAAATATATATATATATATATATATACAAACATTATATAATACTAGCAAGCATGAAAGTTAAGACTCTTTCTGCACATTGTGACATTGCTTCCCTCAAGGACTGTAATCATTTTTACTTCCAACATATAGCTTAAGGTTTATTGTGAAGTATTCTTTAACTTTGAAATCTTTGTTTATACATTGACTTTGGCACATCTCTCCAACCTACTGAAATTTTTTTCTACTGAGATATGACGCTGAGTTTTCACTTTATTCTGGACACTGGCAATTGCTTTTTTGATGCTCTGTTGTTTATCATGCAAACATGATCTTAAGCAGAATAAAATTAAGTTATTTACCTATAGGAATATTTATCATATGGTTTTCAAGCTACCTCATATAACAAGAAAATGCAGGTTCAAGTACAAACTAGGAACATACCAACAATTAATGCCCCCAAATTATTAACATATAAAAATCTGAAAACTTATAGTGATAAGGCTTTTCTTACCTAAAAGTTGAACAATGCAGTGTCTAAATACATGTATTACCTGTATGGCTCTAGCTATGATTCCGCCATTAAAGTTCTCTGACCCTGGGAAAAGCTCTCATCTCCAAAATCAGAGTTTTACACTAGTTCTCATTTCTAAACTCTATGACTCTATGATTCTATAAAAGGTTAAAGTAAAATTTTTAAAACAGCTGGTCAGTGAGAAACTTCATCACCATATACGGTATATCAGCTTCCTGGATCTGCTATCACCAAGTAGCAAGACCTAAATGGCTGCGGGCAATGGCAATGTATTGCGTCACAGATACGGAGGTCAGAAGTGTGAATGAAGGGGTGTGCACAGCCATATTCTCTCCCAAGTGGCTAGGAAGAGATCTGCTCCAGGCATCTTGCCTAGTTTCTAGTAGATGCAGTTAATACTTGACTTGTAAACAGCCATCTTCTCCTTGTGTCAACGTCATCTTCTTCTATGTATGTTCATTCAAATTTCCCCGTTTTATAAAGACACCATTTCATATTGGATTAGGGATCACCCTTATGAGCTCAGTTCATATGATTACCTATTTCTGAAAAGGTCCACATTCTGAGAAACTGAGGTTTAAAAATTCAATATATATGAGGTTTTGGACGAGGGGAGGGGAATGAGTACACACAATTTGACCCATAATAAATGGCACACTGGTTAATCCCTGTTGCCCTCTAGATCCATTCCCTGATCTTTTCTGACCTCTACCCCAGAGACCTCTACCCCAAGTCTGTGAACTACATCACCCAAGCTTCCTTGCCTCTAGCTTCCATTTGGGTTCAGCAAATAGGAGGTGCCTGGAGGAGATCACAAGCTAATGGAAGAGAGAAGGTGGGAAATCTGTTGCCACTGCCAATCTCCCACCAGGCTGCTGTTTTGGTAGTCACTACATTCAGTTACTCAGGGCCCTGATTCCTGTCCACTGGCCCCTCTCCCATGCCTCGCACTCTCACCAGTAACATCCATTGCCTCTTCCTCACCCTCCAGCACAAGGCTGTCATGACTTCCCACCGCCACTAGTCCCTGGGTGCTTCACTGTTTCTTTCTGGTTGAATCCTGTACTATTGCCTACCCCTTTGTGAACAGCCCCATTCATTAACCTCTCTTCATCACCCTCATTCATGTACTATCTGTTTCTCACCAAGACCGTGTGATACATAGGGATAAGCCACTTTTTACTTCAGATGATCTACACGGTTTATCAAAACTCCAAACAAGAGTGTAACCTCAGGCATGGATGCCTCCAGTCGATATTTTAAATAAGTGGTAGTAAAGGTATCACTCTATATCATATATGCATTTGTTATTCTTTGCCCTCTCTCTTCCATCGCCATCTGGAGAATATGCGAGAGAGCTTAGGATTAAGAGCATGGATTGTGGAGGCAGACTGCTTCCCTTCGACTCTTGCCTCCACAACTTACCAGACGGTGTAAACTGAGCAAGTTACTTAACCTTGCTGTATATTAATAAAATGGACATTAAAGTAATAGTATATAATTCATAGGGTTGCTATATGAGACAAACATTAAATTACTTATATTAATTTGATGTTTTTCACTTGATCTATGCTTTTAAGTCCATCTAGCCTCATCATTTTATGTGGACCCCAACTGCCCATTCAAAGGTATGCTAGAAATATATAAAAGCACAGACAACCCTTAACTTTTACCATCCAAACTACCAAACTCAGCAGGCCAATAAGACCTGTTGCTCCTGCCATACCTGGCTCTCTGACCACTATTGCATACCTTCAATTGTCAGTTTTATTTCCTTACAATTCATTTTTGATGACTTCATGTGCTGTCAGACAAGCCCATAATGTTCATCAATCCCCAACCTGGGCTACTCCAGGCTACATGTGAGACACCACCCTCCACCCACTACCCCAAGCTCTATTCAGCCTTTTAAACAATAGTTATCAAAATCCTCCTTCAGTCAGAGAGACAGTCTTTAACAGAGATTTTCATCTCAAGATGTTTACACTTGGTTTTATAATTGTGGAGAAGATGTCACTCAAAAAAAGACATAATGTATAGTCAAAACTATGGTTTTTCCAGTAGTCATGTACAGATGTGAGTGATGGACCATAAAGAAGGCTGAGTGCTAAAGGATTGATGCTTTCCACCTGTGGTGTTGGGGAAGACTCTCAAAAGTCCCTTGGACAGTAAGGAGATCAAACCAGTCAATCCTAAAGGAAATCAACCCTGAATATTCATTGGAAGGACCGATGCTGAAGCACAAGCTCCAATACTTTGGCCACCTGGTGCAAAGAGCTGATTCATTTGAAAAGACCCTGATGCTGGGAAAGATTGAGGGCAGGAGGAGAAGGGGGTGACAGAGAATGAGATGGTTGGATGACATCATCAACTCAATGGACATGAGTTTAAGCAAACTCTGGGAGATGGTGAAGGACAGGGAAGCTTGGCATACTGTAGTCCATGGGGTTGCAAAGAGACACAACTGAGCAACTGAACAACAGCAACAATTTATGTTTTTATATAAGCACTTATTTATTAACACATCAAAATATTTTATCAACATCCCAAAAGAGGTTCAACTTAGAAATAAGAGTACTAGCTTTGAGTTGACTGGTAGCTATAGAGATCACTGTTGTAAAACCAGACTGACTGGCTGACCTTGTGGACTAGTTGGTAGAAAGGCCCAGTGGCCAAGAGCACAGATCTGAGGTGAGAAAGCCCTGGTCAGAGTCCTCACTCCCACACTTACTTAATGATCTTGGGCATGTTAAAGTTGCCACATGCCAGAAGTTCCTCACTGTAAAATAATAGTTCTTACCTCCCATGATATTGGAAAGATTAAATGAGATGATATGTACAAATTAGGACAATCACTAATACGACAATTTCTGACACACAGTAAACTCTCAAACACTTTCAGTTCTAAAACTTCCAATTGTATATAATCAATCCAGAACTACATACAGTTCCATAAAAGATCATTTTTATAATATTCTGAATAACTCTCTTAATTATTACCTGGGAATGTGGACCAGTTCTTTGACTTCCCTTAGCCTTGGCATCCTCATGAGTAAAACAAGCATAACATAGTTTCAAGGGCTCCTTGTGATGTTGAAATGAAACAGTGAATATATAAAGCCCAAAATGAGTACAAGGGGCCATTCTCATTGTTGTACCCCAGACTCTGGACTAGGAAGAACATGTGATGGTGGTAAGGAAATAATGTGGGGTCTAAATTTCCACAATAGTAGGAGACAAGGGTTCAGTCCCTGGGTCAGGAAAATCCACTGGAGAAGAGAATGGCTACCCTCTCCATTATTCTTGCCTGGAGAATCCCATGGACAGATGAGCCAGAGGGGTTATAGTCCACGGAGTCACTGAAGACACAACTCAGCAACTAAAGAACAAAAACATGCTTAGTAATCCTTCACAGGGAACCTGGAACCTGGATGTGGGGAAGCATTTTTTTCTCCTTAAAAATTAACAGAAAAATGGCATGATTAGCTTAAACTTTGGAGTTAAATAAATTTGAGTCAAATCTGGTTCTGTCACATACTAGGTAAATGGATGGAATCAAGCAAATTATTTCTCTAAGCCTCAGCTTAATTATCTGTAAATGGAAAAATAACAATATCTGCTTCATGATACTGTTTGAGAAAAAAGAGGAATAATGTTTAAAAGGTATTTAGCAGAGTATCTAGAAGATTGTATGTGCCAAATAAATGGTAGTAACTGTTATTAAAAAAAAAAGATTAATTTTACTTTAAAGGAAATATTCTGTGGCAGTTACAGTTTGGGACTTTTTTCTGCTCCTACTTACAACTCTCACTGCTCATATTCACTTTACCATTATATTGGTGATTTTAGAAAGTAAGTTTTCACTGGTGACCCATGTTTACATTAAAACAATATATGCTGAATCCTGAGTTCACGTCTGAACTTCCTTGGAATTAGAGATGAGAAGGTATCACTACCATTTTAAATATGATTAATGGCTGTTATCTTGCTTTCCTTTTAAGACAAGGGCAAAACGTTTTTACTATATGCAAAAACATTCCTGTGGATAATTTATTCATCACTGTTTATGACCTGCAGTTTTCTTTCAAATCAAGCAATTAGATTTTACACAAACTTCCATAAAATAGCAGCAAAAATGACTTCCTCTCCATATTTAGCATTTTTTTAAGGTTTCCCAGATCTAACACCCTCCAATTAATATCTATCTTCTTCCTCCCAGCATCAGTGACTATGCTGCCTAAGGGAAGCCCCATGCCACCTAAGGCACATGAGGTTAGTAATAAGATTGGGCTGGATGAAATAATACGTTGCATTATAAAGAATGAACATCTCATCCAAGTGAAATATGCTAGGAGAATAAAGAAGTTAGGACACAACCAATTGTAATAATAAGAAACAGGCAACAAGTCATTCTTTCTCAATGCAACTAGATGTACTAACTGCCATAGTTACTTTCTACTTACATTAGTATTACCTCAGGGGATATATTGTTTTCCTACAAAAGTCACCCAAGCTGAACAGCTTAACTAAGATATTTCTCTATATTAGTTTCCAAGTACAGAAAGTATATTTGTAAATAAAACATACATTATTCATTGCTGCCAGGATGTTATTAATTCTTGCTGCTCAGAAACTTAAATCGCTATACAGGACTTCTTTTATAGGGAAACAAAGAAATCTGCTTGTTAACCTAGCTTTGAGTATCACATAAGCATACCATGTATTTCCCTGTTTATTATGAGTGTCCAAGTGCTGTCAAGCCATACTATCCACACTTGAGGCCAAGTTTCTTCCACTAATATCAAGAAGCCTAAAATTCCATCTTTAAAATAAATTTAGGTCTTAAAAGAGTTTCAGAGGAAAGGAAAATACTGAAGAGTATGTCTACGGTTAAAGATAGAAGAGTAGTCTAGGACTTACATGCCACACAAGAGAACAAACGGAACTAGTAAAAGTTTTGACAGGCAGAGGGTATTATCCGACTGTGCTAGGAACTTTGGAAGCAATATCAAAAATGTATTAAAGGAAACAAAGAGAGACCGTGTGGGATTTTAGCACAGGTGGGAGGGACATGAAGTAAAACACTGCAAAAAAAGAGAAAATAAAAATATTCAGTATGTATTTCACAGGTAAACCCAAAAATATTGAGTAAATCTAATTGTATGAGGTTGTTTAAAAAAAAATTTTTTTAAGGAAGAAGCTAAAGATTATAGTAAAGTCTCTAACTTTGACTTGTGACCAAATATGGTGAGGTCAAGAATCAAAATAATAACCAGGGAAAGAAAAGTTTGGTATGGAGCAAAGGCTAGGTTGGGTTGGAATAATTCACAAAGTATCATCGTACAGATATATCCAATAAATAGCTAAAAGTATAGGTTTGATTCTTAGGCAAGAAGTCAAGGACACTGGGCAAAGGAAACAGAAAATAGATCCAAGAGAAGAATCAGCAAAACACACAACTCAGGGAATAACCAAGAAAGAGGAGTGCCATATATGACAAGGGACAGGGAAGTTTCAAGGAGAAAGTATTTACAGTGCCTGAGTTAGCTATGGTATCAGGAAGCATTCACACTGTGGCCACTGTATTTAGCACCAAGAAGGTATGGGAACTTTTTCAAGGAGTTTCTGTCCAGTATTGAACTTAGAAGTCTGATTTCACTAAACTAAGGAAGTATGTTAAGGAACTGAAGAGAACTCAGGCTACTTTTTTCTGGATGTTTGAAAATAAAGAGAAAATGTGCCGATTCAGCTCTAAGCTCTGTCACTACTCAATAGAAAAGGAGAGAAAACAAGGGGAATTAAGGGTGATTCTATAGTCCCTAAATTTGATTGATGGGTAGTGATATAAAGATCCAGTAATCTCAGCTGCACAGTCCAGTACAGTAGCCATGAGCCTCCATGAAGCTACCGAACGCGGGAAAAGGAGTTAGTCCCAAGTTGAGATTGCTCTTGGAAAGCCACACCAGACTTATGACTTAGCATCTCAAACATGGTAAAATATCTCATTAATAGTTTAATATTAATTACATGTGGAAATAATATTTGGGATACTACACTGAGCTAAATAATTATTAAAATTAATTTCACCTATCTCTTTTTAGTTTGGCAATGTGGCAAGTAGACAATTTAAAATTACATATATGACTCACATTGTATTTTTATTAGGCATCTTTGATCTAGAGAATAAATACTGAAATTGGAATAAGAATAGGAATCAAAAAGGTTCTGTTGAAACCAGCCCTTCTATTTCACTTTAGGGTAAAAGTTTATGATATGGTCACCCAGGACAATGTCATGACAATGTAACTTAAGAAACTTAGGTCCTAGCTGATGAGGTGGCTTACTCTGGTTCTCTGGCTGCTGCTGAGTCACTTCAGTCGTGTCCAACTCTGTGCGACCCCATAGACGGCAGCCCACCAGGCTCCGCCGTCCCTGGGATTCTCCAGGCAAGAACACTGGAGTGGGTTGCCATTTCCTTCTCTGGTTCTCTGGCTAGTCAGAAGCAAAACTCAAACTAGAACTCACCCATGAGTATTACTTCTATTATTCCATCTCTTGAAATGTCAGTGAAAATTTTAAAAGTTTGAATTTAAAAAAAGGTAACTGCAGCTTGGCTGTAATATAGATCCCATTCTATGCCACATCTAATAAAATCACTCACAACAAAAAACACAACCTCAAAACATTAAAACCACGACCTCAGTAAAAACAGTATCCTATGTTCACCACTCAATCCATATTGGAACTAATCTTTTAAGGTACCCATGCTAGGTTTTGCTTTTATTTGGGGCATATATGCACTCTGAATTTATTTCAACACAATTCGACATTAGTTTTAAAGACAGTATCATCAATTCAAGTATATGTCTCTTAAAAAATAGGTTTAAGAAAAAATTTGAAAAAGCTCAAATAATTTACTTCTCAATTCCTGTATTGTTGTCTGCCATTCATGAGTGGTAACTCAGTAAAACAGCAGGGGGTTTTAGTGCAATACTCATGAGAAGTTAAAAATTACTATGTTCAAAGCATAGCTACAGTATATAATATACTATATTTTAAATTCTTACAGAATTTAAAGTCCAACTTGGTCCAATGAAACCCTAAAAGTTCATTTAATCTCTATGTTACAGGTTAGCCACAGTTTCACCAATAATTATAACCAACCAAAAATCCCTGGTTATAATTTCTTCAATATTCCAAGCTCCTATAAATCTGTTTATATTTCCCATGTAAAAATGGGTACAATTGTATTGTTAATGACCTGTTCTTTTAGAGCTAATTTTCCATAAGAAACTGAAAAAATAAACTTACTGCTTTCAACAGTACATAGTACTAAATTTTGTGAAATAGTTTAATAAGCTATTAACTGCCAAAATGATGACAGCTATTTTCATTGTAGAGTTACTGCTCCAAAACGCAGTGCTGAAAAATGAAGAGTATTTGATTAGGCAGCATGTTTATCTCATATTGTATATACACACCCTGTATTTATTTTAACAAAGAAAACTACTATTGGTATTCAAAAATGACATGATTGAGAGAAATAAAGAATGCCAGCTTCCACCTCTTGTCTATGTGCTGCTCTCTCATTGCACCAGGCTGATAAAAGGCTGATGCAAATCTAGCTAATGTAGTCAGGCATGCACATACCAACTGGGTTTTCCAAAGGGGCCTTTTCCATATTGATCCACATGTTTGCATTTCTTTGCTTGCTGTTTGTGACCCCTCCTCACATAACTGGAATTAGTGTGCTCATCTATTTCAAAGATTCCAGATTCCTGTATGGCAGCCTGTCCACCGGCTCCAGATATCACATTTAAAACAAAGCTTCAGCACATTCTTAAAAGATTTTTCCAGTTTCCCCTGCTTGTACTGGCCTCTTTCAGCTTACTACACAGAGGAGATGCCAGGTGTCCCACTGTCATCTACTCCTGGAAACCGTAATCCAGCATGGTGCTACAGAGGGTCCCTGCTCCTTCAGAGCACAGTCACATGCCAACCCACTGCACCGTAAGAGAAACTTGCAGTTCATGCTGAGGAAAGTGCATAAGTATCTGTGATACACTCAGTATCAATATTCAATAAAACTTTTACTGCAAGCAACATGTTACAGGCCTTCAGTTTGGTATAGAGTCTATATTCTACTGTAAAGGATTTTTATTTCCTTAACTCTCAAAGCATCACTAAGATAAAGTCAAAAAATTCAAGAATGGTCTTCCATTTTTAACTACAGAGCTAGTGAAAACCTAGTCATGTTTAGGACTTCTGATACAGCTTAACACATGATTTAGACATTGTTATATTCCTATGAGGTGAAGCTTTGACACCTTGTTCAACAAACCTACTTAACCACTTCTCCCACACAGCTATTCATTCTTGCCTCAAAATTCTTACACATGCCACCTCCTCCCCATGCCTCAAAATTGTTACACATGCCATCTCTGAAACTCTTTTGCTTCTCTGGTCAAGCATTAACCACTCCATCTTTAAAATCAGGTTTCAAATTCACACCTACTTTTCTTTCAATGCCTCTCCCTTCACTAACTCATTATTTTCAGTATCCCATCAATAGCAGTTCCTTCGGAGAAGGCAATGGCACCCCACTCCAGTACTCTTGCCTGGAGAGTCCCATGGACGGAGGAGCCTGGTGGGCTGCAGTCCATGGGGTCACGGAGAGTCAGACACGACTGAGTGACTTCACTTTCACTTTTCACTTTCATGCACTGGAGAAGGAAATGGCAACCCACTCCAGTGTTCTTGCCTGGAGAATCCCAGGGACGGGGAGCCTGGTGGGCTGCCATCTATGGGGTCGCACAGAGTCAGACACAACTGAAGCGACGCAGCAGCAGCAGCATGATTCTATAAACTCGCATACACCTGGTGTCTCTGCTGTGGCTACTTTAATCATAAGATACATATAGATAGGAACTATGTCTGCCATTTCTGTTGCACCACCTGACATTTTCCACAAGTGATATGCTATTAAACCAGACAATTTTAAAACCTGTAAACCCTCATGTGAAGTGTTTACCAATTTTGATGACATAAATATTCCCACCATGGCTCATTTCGAGCAACCAACATAAAGTCGCTGAATCTTGGGATAGGAAGATATGGGCACTCTGACTCTGGAACCAGAACAAAGCATTGTACCATGCTCACCACAACTCCTGAGTTGTGCTGAGCATAATTTACTGATTATTAAGTTTCCCCTTCTGATAGGCCCACCTGCTACATTTTTGACAATTTTCAAAAATGTCTCTTTTCAATTTGGGCTCATTCAAAACACATCTCTTTCGTGGAATCATAAGTTACATGAGGGAAGATGCTTGTCTATTTTCTTTACAGCTGTAAAAATGGCTAGTTCTGGGCCCAGAGTAAACACTTGAAAAATTAATTGCAAAAGGAATTATTTGTCAATAATTTAAATATAAACTATGTAAAATCCAGTAGGAGTCGCTATATGCCTCCCATCATAAAATAAATTTAACCTACATGTGAAAATAAAATAATCATACAGAAAAGAACTATCAAGTTAAAAGATACCTTAGAAATTATCAGGTGTGATCCCTTCATTTTATTAAAAAGGAAAACCTTTCCACAGTAGTTAATTGACAAGTTAATTGACATGAAGTCCCACAGTGCCAGAGGAAGCCTAGAACTCAGGTCTCTTGGTATCTGGTCCAAATCTTCTTTGACTAGGTAATCATTAACTGCCCCTTGGGTTATTACCTATTTGAGCTATTAACCTATTGGGAAACTGCTAACATTTTGAAAAGCAGACTTTTTCACTGTATATTAATGTTGAAAACCAACACAGAAAAGCATTTGATAGAATATCTAATAAAGAAAAGCCAAACTAATTGTAAGACTATCAGTGACAAAGACAGATTATAATTATATAGTTCTGTATAAATCAAATGACATTTTCCTCAACATAGCATCATAGGAGCTGAGATTAGCCCAGTTTCTATATTCATACCATCTTTAAATTTGGAATCATCTATGAACTTAATTATCTTGGTTACTATTACCTCTTAACTGATCATTAGTATAGAGGTCATATAAAATTAGTCCTTACATTGATTCCAAAAATTACCACCAAGATCTTCCCTTAATTCAGAAGCATAAGAAGCTTTAAAAATGGCCAAGAATCTACCATCTTTAAAAGTTTAATTTATTTTTATATATGTGTATATATAATTATACATATGTTACATATGTTATTGGGATCTCAGTTATGGTCTTATTAAAAACACCTAAGTAAAAATTATAAATATTGTGTAAAGAAAGATTTTTTTTCTTCCAAGAATTGTAATATTCGATACTGAATTTCTGTGAATGAGTCAAGTAGGTTGATAGTCTCTAAAGTTGTTTCTACTATGAAACAGATGAGTAAAGCAGAATCCAAGTGTAAATAACCAGTAACATATATAGTGAAAATTACAGTATTTTAACAAGTGACAGATGTTACATATGCCTCTCATGAGAAATCCTTTATCCATTTCATTATTTGCTACCATTTTAAAAATCCACAATAAAATTAAAGTGCTAAATGTGCTATTTCCTCCCTGAAAATAACCAAAATCCCCACCCTCTCCATTCCTAGACCAAAAGTGAATATTCGAAGATAACTGCAGCAGGTGAAGTTCATTAGCCAATGTTCCCCTAACACCTAAGGCAGTTTTCTGATTTTTTTTGGTATGATCTTATTACTATCTAATTACCCATATTGCTTTTCTTCCTTTTTGTTAAACAGAAATTCACAGAAGCAGTTTAACCTTTCATTCAGAATCATTAAATACACCCCCCTCCTTCACTGATAATTGGCCTCTTTATTAACTGATTTCTCCCGTTGATTTATTACATATCTTTTTCTTTTTTTGCCAAACTTGTATCCATTCTGTTAATACATTCTTTACCTTCTTTCAACTCGATTAACACACTGTCACTGTTACCAAAGCTTTCCTATTATTTCTTCAGGTTCTTACTGCTCTTTGAAGATCCTCTAGTAGAATAATGAATTCTTAATAACCTGGAACATTTTGATGATTCATACTTAATTACATAGTACAATTCACGTGAGACATACAACTAACACTTAAATGTTTCCTATTGTGTTGTCTTAGTACTCTACAGTAACTTTGCAGCAATCCAAATACACAAATCTTTGCAATATGACTTATGACCTCTAAAAGCACAGAGAGCCATATTGCAATTATCATATTCATAGCCAAATCAAACTGAGTCAGCCTCTGTCAGCAGTTTCCATACAGTTTTTAATAAAATGAAATAGATACTTGTTGTGCCTTCAGTAAATATTAATGTGACCTCTGAATATGAGTAAACCAGTCACTAGATTATGCAAGGAGTAACCTTTCATAATAATGGGTCATTGAGGCTTCTCTTTAATGGAAATAAACAATTGCCAAAAAAAAAAAAGAAAGGTATTTCTGTTCTTGGAAAGAAATGTTTTCCTGAACTCCAAAACACTGATAAAGTTTGGTGGCTGTCACTTTAAGCTCTCTCCCTTTCTTATCAGCCTCAGACACATTTCCCAGCAATGCCACCTCCTCTCATCAAAAACAGTGCTTTTGTTTGTTTTTGTTTTTTGGTAAAAGGGGGAAAAAAAAAAAACAGGAAGGTAGCTATTGACCTTAGATCAAATAAGGTGATACTGAAGTTCTGAGATTTCTTCCACTTTTCCAGGACTTAAGCTATGAAATGGAATATGGGATCTAGGATCATTTTTTTTTCTAAGAACAGGTGCAAAGTGCATATGAAGTCGACAAAAGAGATGCAAGCAACCAGAACTAGATTAACCAGTAGAGCCAAAAACTCAACACCCACGATAAACGACCATAGAGAAAGAAATAGAAGATGTCTATAGCTTTCATATTCTGAATAATTTTAAACAAAAAAAGAATTGTGTGCTCATCCTCTTGTAAAATACCTGCCTGCCAACTTTAGATTTTTTGATTTTAAATCATTTCAACTGAAGTCAATCTTAATAAGCATATATTCATCTGACTTCTTAGACAAAAAAGCCCTGGTGTTCAAAGTCCCCTTATCTGTTATAAAGTGTCTGTTTAATGTATCTACAGAGCTTCTCATCTTTTAAAAATATCTTATCAATTTGACTCCAGCTTCAAAAGTTTGCAACATATTTTTCCAATGTTCTGAGGGATTGAGATTTATGTCTAGCTCTTTTAACAATTTCATCTGGATTCCTAAATCTATTTCACATAATTTACTTTGAATGGAAGACATCTTAAAGATCAACTAGTCTATACCTCTTACTTTGCAGGTGCTAAAACTTGACCCTAAGAGTAGTTAAGAAAATCTCTCCCAGGTCACTCAGCCACTTAGTGACTGAAAACAGCTAAAAGGAACAATATTTTCTGAAGCTTATTCTTTTATCTGGGGCTTCCCTAGTGGCTCAGTTGGTAAAGAATTTGCCTGCAATGCAGGAGACCATGGCTCAATCCCTGGGTCAGGAAGATCCCCTAGAGAAGGAGATGGTAACCCACTTCAGTACTCTTGCCTGGAAAATTCCTTGGATAGAAGACAGAGATGCCTGGTGGGCTACACTCTCTGGGTTCACAAGAGTCAGATATGACTTAGCAACTAAACCACCACCACTCTTATATTCTTATGCAAAGCAACTTGCAGGTTGAGGCTTACAGGTTTGTTTTACATAAAAGAAAATAATTTTTAATTACTTAGGCAAGTGGTTAATAAAATTTTTCAAATACTTAGTAAGAGTCTTCCATAAAAGTTCATCTCTTTATACATTCTAAGGGTAATATTGGGCTTCCCTGGTGGCTCAGACGGTAAAGCATATTAGAACTATTTGCATCTTTCCTTTGCTAAACACAATTTTATATTGCCACTCTAACAAATTAAAACAAATGAAGGGGTTTAAAGTTAAAATAACAGCCATTTAAAATTTTAAAAGCTCAGCGCCCTCCGGGACTGCAGTCTGCCAAGTTCAGTTGGGTACTCTGCTTGGAGTCTCCGAAGGCCTAAATCAAGCTGTAGGCAACTCTGGGTCTTTCTCTAGAGACTGCTGTAGAGTCCATTTCCAGACTCACTAGCTTGTTGGCAAAATTCAATTCTGTGTATGACTGGCCTTTGACAAGAGTTCATTCTTAATTTCTAGAGGTAGTCTGTTTTCTTCTTCTCATGGTCCTTGAATCTTCAAAGCCAGCAAAAGCGCATGGAAGAGTTCCCATTCCCTGGCTCTCTCTGACTTGTTCCACTGCACTTTCCTCACTTCCGCCTCTGCCTGCTTTTAAAGACTCATGTGACTACGTTGGGCCCACCTGGATAATCTAAGCTAGTTTCTGCTCTTAAGGATTCCTGAGACAGCATTGATTGGACTCACCTGGATAACCTAAGCTAGCCTCCTCGCTTTAAGGTCAACTGAAGGTCAACCTTAATTACAACCACAAAGTCCCTTTGCCAATACAAGGTAACGTATCCATGGGCACAATATCTCAACATATTCACTGTCCTAGGAATTAGGCATGGAAACTTGAGGATCAAAATTCTGCCTACTATAGCTAGCACCTATTTTATTGATGTAACCTTAAAGAAATGTGACTTTTTTTTTAAACAGATCATATTGTTCAAACTTAACAACTCTAACAAAAATGTAAATTTTCACCCTTAATATTTATACATCCATTTCCAGGAATGACTCAGATTGGTCCTGTTTAGATGCAGTGCCCACCAGTGAACCAATCACCCATGGCCTAGATATTTCCTAACTGACCTATCACCCAGTTCATAATCCTCCCCCTAGTTGTCTCTAATTTGCACTAAACTGATCTAGCTCTTCAGTTACACTAGTTTTCGTCTCTAGAATCCCTTTCAATTCTTCTTCTACATTCTCATTCTCTAATAAACTCTATCTTTCATCAATTTTTAATATATTGATTATAATTATTTTATACATCATGTCCAATAACTCCAAAAACTAGAACACCATGAGAGTTGTTTCTACTGTTTGCTGTTTTATATTTTTTAAGCTTGGACCTGGCTTGTGATACGCATGGTAATTTTTTATAGAATGTGAGGTACTGTTGCTTCTGGCAATGACAGATAGTTAAAGTGAAGGCAGATTACCTTAAAATCAAGACTGAGTTTATCAGAGGCTGCATTGTAATTTTTGTAACTTATAGTCTATCTCTAGTTCTCCCTAATTCCTAGGACATAGCCTTTGGGGGATTTCAATTAAAAGTTGAAAACGCTTCACCAGGGTCCTGCATATCCCTGAATTCTACTTTGTGGCTTCTTAGCCCTGTGAAACTGCTAAAAATTATGCCCAGCATCTCCCATCTTAGCCTGCACTGCTTCGCTTCTCAGCCTCATGGCATGAGCTGTTTATAAAGTGACAAAAACCCAAGACGAGAAGTGGCGCTAAATACAGGGCTCACCTCAGTGTGTTGCTCTTCACTCTGGGATCTTTCCTCCTTGGTAGTACTATAATGCCTTTAGATATTCTTTTTAACAGTATTTTCTCATTTTTTCAAAATGGGCCTTAGTTTGAAATAAACTAAGAAATCAGGTACTGATTGATTTCAGTGGTCTCTGTTTATATGTGCATGCATATCTTACTGATTTTAAGATGGGTTGACATACATATGGGATAGTTAATTTTTTGTGTATTATATTTTCTGCTTGAAAGCTCAACTATTTACTTGTTAAATTTTTAAGTTATTCCTCTGTTAGAATTATTATTTAAAGCTTATCTTCAAAATGCCTCTCCTTCACAGTTCATCTGACACGTTACATATAACAAACAACAAGCATTTAGGACTGTCTTTTCTGTAAATGCTGTCCTGCACCTTTTTTTTTTTTTTTAAGTAGGGTAACAGTGTCCTCAGAGACTGGGTTTTTTTCACAATAAAAATAAAAAGTTACAAACATAAGTACCACTATTTCATGGACTGCTGCCTATATAACTTCATTCTTTGACAACTTCTAGTCATCTCTCAGAGGATATAAGATTTATGAAAAGGGGTGAGCAGAGACTATGGATAGCTCCTATAGTTGCATTACCATAAAATATCAATAATTCAAAATTGAAATTTATGATCACTGAAACATCTCTAAGCTATAATTTGTCTCTGAACTAAGAAAATGTTTTATTGCATAATTAAATGTATAAAAATTGTGAAGGCAATTTATCCTGCTCAAGAAAGGAAATTGCTTTTAAGGACCACCTTAAGGTTACCAACTTTCTATCTATATGCCTCTAAACAGTATTTATAAAATCAATTTAATGTAGATCAAATAATAGCAAACAAAACTTACACTATCTCATTTTTTAAGTATCATTTGTAAATATACTTAGTAATGAATACAAATTATTATGGGTAATTGAAAGTGCCAAAACCTAAATCTCTCATCAAAATAAATTACAGCCCAAGACTTCACTCTCTCGTATTTTGAATACCAGTTAATAAAAACAATGAACAAAAGCCTAGGCACTTCCTCCTACCTATAGAACCTTTCTCTTAAAGTCATGTTCTTTCTAGATTTGTGTTCCTGAAATGTACAATATTAACTACAAACTAAAAAAAAAAAAAAAAATCACTCTCAACCAAAAAAATTAGGAATAAGTACAATGGATAGACTAGATAAGTATTCACGATTATATCCTCCCAGCTCAACAGATTAAATGGCTTTTAATACAATTATAAGTCATTATTCAGTATTATCATTGCCCTGGGCATTTGTTACAAAACATGAATTTCCATGTTTTAGCAGACTACAGTTAATTTCCAATGGTGGGTCAAGGGACCTTTAAAGATTTACGAGCACTCAAGACACAAAGGAACTAGCACCTTTCTTTTTTTCCCCAAAGGCTCTATTCTATTTCATCTATTTTCCTGGCTCACATCTTCATAACTCTTTGCATATTTACTGCTACAGATGTAGCCATCACAGAAAATGGCAATTAGCTTAGCATATTGCAAACCAGCTGTCAAAATTGTACGCAGATTCTATGTTTATAATAAAGTATTATTGCTATTAATGAAGAGACTACATTTCAAGAACCAGTGTATCAGAAATTTCATGGGATAATCCAATTGATGTAGAGATGCAAGGGCTTGTGTGACTTCTTTGCTAAGAATGAGTAAGGATCCTCAACCAAACCATCACCACTATATACAGATGCTTTACATTTTGACAGTCAAGAACACTGGGTTTGATGGGAAGCCCTTCAAACCTTCATTCTTCCATTTACCAGTTGGCTTTATGATCTTAAACAAGTTACTTAGCCTCTTTGTACCTCAGTGTTCTCACCTATAAATGGGAATAACCACATACCTACTTTACTGGGGTTTATTTTAATGAGGATTAAATTAAAATGAATACAGAATTCAGTCTTGGGACTGGGAAATGATAAACAATCAATAAATATTAGAATTGTTGTGAAGCACATAAAAGAGATGCTCAATTATAATTATTAGTAAAATATAAATCAAACCTACAATGGGATATTACGTCACACTGATCAGAATGGCTATCAACAAAACTTCTACAAACAATAAATGCTGGGGAGGGTGTGGAGAAAAGGGAACCCTCCTATACTGTTGATGGGAATGTAAACTGATGCACCCACTATGGAAAACAATATGGAGGTTACTTAAGAAACTAAAAATAGAGCTACCATATGATACAACTAAGATCATGGCATCTGGTCCCATCACTTCATGGCAAATAGATGGCGAAACAGTGGAAACGATGGCTGACTTTATTTTTCTTGGCTCCAAAATCACTGCAGATGGTGACTGTAGCCATGAAATTAAAAGACATTTACTCCTTGGAAGGAAAGTTATGACCAAACTAGAGAGCATATTGAAAAGCAGAGACATTACTTTGCCAACAGAGGTCCATCTAGTCAAGGCTATGGTTTTTCCAGTGGTCATGTATGGATGTGAGAGTTGAACTATAAAGAAAGCTGAGTGCCGAAGAATTGATGCTTTGAACAGTGGTGTTGGAGAAGACTCTTGAGAGTCCCTTGGACTGCAAGGATATTCAACCAGTCCATCCTAAAGGAGATCAGTCCTGGGTGTTCATTGGAAGGACTGATGCTGAAGCTGAAACTCCAATACTTTGGCCACCTAATGCAAAGAGTTGACTCACTGGAAAAGACCCTGATGCTGGGAAAGATTGAGGGCAGGAAGAGAAAGGGACAACAGAGGATGAAATGGTTAGATGGTATCACCAACTCGATGGACATGGGTTTGCATAGACTCTGGGAGTTGGTGATGGACAGGGAGACCTGGCATGCTGCGGTTCATGGGGTCTCAAAGAGTTGGAGATGACTGAGCGACTGAACTGAACTGATAATACAGCAATCCCACTCCTGGACATACATCCAGAAAAGATAAAAATTCTAATTCAAAAAGATAACATGCATCCCAAAGTTCACAGCAGTACTATTTACAATAACCAAGACATGGAAGCAATCCAAATGCCCATCAAGAGATGATTGATGAGATATATATTAATATATAATGTGAGGTATGTACACACAATGGAATTTTACTTAACCATAAAAAAGCATGAAATATTGCCATTTACAGCAACATAAATGGACCTAGAAAATATCATATGAAGTGAAGTAAGTCAGAGAAAGACAAATATATGATATCACTTTCATGCGGAATCTAAAAATAATACAAATGAATCCATACACAAAACAGAAACAGACTTACAGAGACACAAAACAAACTTACGGTTACCAAAGTGGGGAAAAGAGGTAAAAAAGAATAAATTAGGAACTTAGGATCAACAGCTACAGACTGCTATATATAAAATAGATAAGCAAAAAAAAAAAATGTATTGTATAACACAAGGAACTATATTCAGTATCTTGTAATAGCCTATAGTGGAAAATAATATGAAAAAATATATATATATATGTAACTGATCATTGTGCTATACACTGGAAACTAATGTTGTAAATCACCTACACTTCAATAAATAAATACTTTTAAAAAATAAAGAGACTTCAGTCCTACAAGAAAAAAAAATAATAAACTATAGTGGGTACTTTTCTCTCTTGGTAAATTACATGTCTTTTTTCCTTTGCCTCTGAACCTGATCATTCCAACACTCACCAACACAGTGTTTACCTCTCTTTGGGAGTCTACTGTACTTCATAGAAACTACATTAGTATTTCTCCACTTCAGACTTTAGGATCTCATCTTAGTTCACCCTTAGATGAGACACCTTAGACACCCTCCAGGAAAGCAGCAGGTACAATGGAAGAAGATTTAGACAGAGCGTTTGTCCACTTAAGATGCAATGTGCGTCACACAGGTAATTTCAAATGTTTTACTAGCTACGTTAAAAAAAGGAAAAAGAAACAGGTGAAATTAATTTTAATAATACATTTTATTTGACTGAATATATAAAAAATATGTCTTTCCCATTGGTTCAGTGCTAAAGAACTCACCTGCCAATGCAGGTGATACAAGAGACTCAGGTTCAAACTCTGAGTTGGGAAGATCCCCTGGAGAAGGAAATGACAACCCATTCCAATATTCTTGCTTGGAAAATTCCATGGACAGAGGAGCCTGGTGGGCTGCAGTCCATGGGGTTGCAAAGACTTGAACATGACTAAGCACACAAGTACTTGGTATACAAAATACTATCATTTTAACAAGCAGCAGAGCCACATTACATAACAAGCACACAGTAGCAGAAGTAAAGAAGGCAGAGTGCCAAAGAACTGATGTCTTTACTGTGGTGCTGGAGAAGACTCCTGAGAGTCCCTTGGGCTGCAAGGAGATCCAACCAGTCAATCTTAAGGGAAATCAACCCTGAATATTTATTGGAAGGACTGATGGTGAAACTGAAACTCCAGTATTTTGGTCATCTAATGCTGACTCATTGGAAAAGTTCCTGATGCTGGGAAAGACTGAGGACAGAAGGAGAAGAGGGTGTCAGAGGATGAGACAGATGGCATCAGCAACGCAATAGACATGAACTTGGGTAAACTTTGGGAGATGGTGAGGGAGAGAGAGGCCTGGTGTGTCGCAGTCCATGGGGTCGCAGAGTGGGACACTCCTGGGCGACTGAATAACAACAAAAGCCACATGTAACTGCTCAACAGCCACATATGCATACTATATCAAGCAATACAGGTTTAATTGGACCTGTATTCAAATACAGGTTCAAATGGACCAGTATGCAAATTCTGGCTCTGCCATTTACTTGCTAAATCTTAGTTTTATCACTTTAACTATGTCTGCAAGATTTAGTGAATACAGAAGTAGAAATATAATGTTTGCATATGAAACATATAATGTTATAAACCAAAGTTACCTAAATAAAAAGTACATTAAAAATAAATAAATAATGTCCACTACCCACAAAAATAATAATAACTATTTCCTGTTACTGTTATGAGAAATAAAATGGCAACCCAAAGCACTTAGTGTAATGCCTGACATACAGGAGTGTTCATTAAAGGAGAATTTGCTCACCCTCGCCTTCTACTGTAGAAGTGAATGCTGTCTCAGTGTAGTGTAATCTGTCACCTAGCCTTAGTTCCTTCCCTTCTAACCCTACTACAAACTGTAGCTCTCCCCAGCTGCACAGGCCTCCTTCCTTGCTTCCTAGCATCTAAAGAATTATCTGTGTGGACTTATAGAGGCTATGGGATTTCTTAGTCAGGACACAAATATGTGGTTCCAAGAACCTGAAAAGCTCTGTGCCTGACAATTTCCATCTCCTCTGACCCTGTCTTATCCACCTTCCCAACTGTCACCACTGCTGCAGCCTCCCCAGCAACTGCCATCAACAGCACCACCTCCTCGCTGGAGACAAGACTGACCCTCAAACATTCAAAGGGATCATTCTCCAAATTATCTGGCCAGGACCCTTCAAAACTGTCAAGTTTAAAAAAGATGAAGTGTGACCAAGGATATGTCGCAGATTAGAAGAGACTAGAGAGATAAGAAAAATAAAAACAAAATATAGGATCCTGGGTAGGAGTTTGGTCTAGAAAGAGGACATTAGTGGGAACACTAGCGAAATTTAAATAAGGTCTGTAGATTAGTTAACAGTATTGTATCAGTGTCAATTTCCCAGTCTCCATAATTATGCGATGGTTGTGTATGATGTTAATATTTGGAGGGCATAAGAATAAGGTTTGAGAAGCTAATGTATAACATGGTGATGACAGTTAATAAACTGTGTTATATAACTGAAATTCACCAACAGTAGAACTTAAATGTTTTCTCACTCTCTCTCTAGCTTATGCCCAACCCCCTCCCTGCCCCCCCCCAAACACAAAATGTAAATAGGTGATGATGAGTTAATTAACTTGATGAGGGAAATTCTTTCACAATGCGTACATATATCACTTCATCCCAGTTTACACTTTAAATATCTTACAATTTTGTCAATTTTATATTAACAAAATTTTAAAAAATAAATAAGGGGATATGTGGGGACTCCCTGTACTATTTTTACAACCTTTAAGTCGATAATATCTCAAAATGAAAAGTTGAAACACTCTTAAGCATGATTATTTGAAACTTTATTATGAAGGAAACTCTGTCCCAATGGTTCTGTTAATTGATATATCATTATAAAATAGTGCTACTTATGTTAAGTCTATGGCAGTAAGGCCATCACACAAGTTAATGAAAAGTCAATTCCAAGGTATAGAAAATCCACCTTAATCACCACTATTAGTCTGCAAATCCACCAAGAGAGTATGATGTCTCCTGTATACACTCAGTAACACTGAGGACTCAATGACAGCAAATAATGTTTTGTGTGATGTTATTAAACAAAGACACCTTTCGATTTAACATTACTGAATAACGTGCTTAAACAGTTGCTGCACTGCTACAGTCTTTTACGGAAAGAAAGTGACAGGAAAAGAGAAGGAAGAGATGCAAAGAAGCATATTCCAATATGTACCCTTCCCCGACCCAGACCTTCCTTGCATTAGGGAATAGAGTTGGTCAATAAACTGAATGAAATAGATGGGACAGTCTGCTCTGCTACATACTGTCTTACTGTAACATGAATTAGTTCATAGGCAGCTGGTGAGAAAGAATGGAGAAAGAAGTCAGTATAAAGCAGAAGCTTCACTGGTCCACATCTGATTTTCTCCCAAAATCATCAATGTCTCATTAATATCAGTTGAAGGCTGAATACACTAAAGGCAGCAAGCTAAGAAGGAATCAGTATTATACATTCAACTTTTTTCCTAGAAAGCTTACTGCAAGTTTAACCCAGATCTTAAAAAAAAAAAAAACTTACAACAAATAAAACAACACAAAACAATGAGCAGAACATCCATCTCTGGGATCAGTACATTTTGTACATAGCTTGCAATCTTTCTCTCTTGCAAATTCTGGTAATAATAACCCTGGCCCTTGAAAACATAGATAGCCTCAAACCTTCCTTATATCTTCTTCCATCAAGCTATCGTCACCTTTATTGTTTCAAGTAAATCCAACATTTACTGCAGTGTTTATTTATTAGAAACTTCAGACGTCTTTTAAATAATGCTATTGGAATTATTGTGATTTTCATTGGTGTTCTGGTTATGAAGATGCATAAACCCTAGTAATTTAAGAATGAATTTGCCAACCACAGAGTTTTCCAGAAAGGCATATATAATATTGTAGTAGAAATGCTGCATTTCCACATATTCTGAATACATAAAATGCTGTCCAGGAATGATTTAAAATATAAGCTGTCACACTACTTTGTTACCAAAGATTACTTATGTATCAATAAAATGCATAATTAACATCAATTTATCTTTGTATTTTATATTTAGCCATAAATTCAAATTTTAGTCATGTGTTTCTATATTAGTCACACATTTCTTATATTGACAGGATATTCTAATGTACGAACATGTGTCCAGAAAGCATTTTTGCTCATGAAACTAAAAAGATACTTTAAACAGTGTCTTTTATTAGTATTGCATCATACTAAACAAATATAAGCCTGGTTGTTCACCAAAAGAAAGCAACAGTTACTGCTTGATGATTATTTGTTGTTAAATAATATGATACCAATCACTAAGCATTTTTACATGTAAATAGCTCCTACTAACAACAAGCACTATGAAAGAAAATTTGTGTTATTTGTACCTAACAGAGATCACATAGTTAGTTAACTCATTTAAAATACAGTTCAATTGAGGTAGCTATCATTTAGTATATCAACCTCAATTTGAATATACTGTTTTTGAAGTTAATTTATATAATAAGTATCAATCACTTTAATATTTACATAAAAGGATAACATTTTCTTTTTTTTATATATAGTCTAGGATATGCTAGAGTACCGTTTTGGATCCATGCAGACTTGGATTTTAAGGAGCCTTTTTTTCTCCCCAATTACCTATCCAAATTCATTTGGTTAAAGACAGTCAGCATGTTTCTCACAGAGAAAATACACCACACAATAGTCTGCTTATAAGGTGACCTCTTTCACTTGGGTGGGTATCCTCTCCATCACGGACTAAGTGAGGATGTAACCTTGTCAAACCAAAAGCGAAAGAATAATGAGCACACGACAGGCTAACCCAGCATGGGAAGGTTGTTAAGGAGGTTGCAGAAACAGTTCCCTGAATGACAAAGTAAAAGGATACTCTGAAGAGTAAGTTAATATTAAAGAAAGCACTCAAGAATATGAGAAGCATTAATCCCCATCCTTGGATGTCTGCCATACAAAACTCCACTCAAATTTATTTCATTAGTTACTGACCAGTTTTAGTTAATATGTTTTCAAATAAATCTTAGTAGAACAGGCTTGACTGAGACACATTTAGAAAATATCTGTTTCCACAAAGCAGTAACCAAAGATAAGTAAAACCAAGTAGATAATGTTTTACTTTTACCAATTATAAATTATCACCCAACAATAAAAAATTATTCTAATTCAAGAATCATACTTATAAGTTCGAAGTCTTCACCAAACAGTAGGATTTTACTATCATTAAAACAAATAACAGTAACTACTACATTAATTGCTTCCCCAATGCACTAACTGACATAACAGGGAATCATGTTAAAACACAAGTAGCTGAAAAGAGTAGAAATTAGGCAAGTTCTGTTGCAGTCTTCTCAGTGTAAATTTACTTTTAAAATAAACAAATCTCAAGTCTTAATCATTCAAACATAGGAATATCATTGTGTCGGTCATGTACGTTTTGACATTCCTTCTCTACACTAAGATTAGAATGAAATTCTTGTTCCTGACCAGTCGTAATACTTTAACAGAGAAACAGTGCCACCTTTTGGTCCCAAACAAAAGCCTCCAGTCTACCATCTTCCAAACTTCTTTTTTCAGTTAAATCACTGATACATACATATAAATGCCACTGAATTTCAAGTCACACTTACAATGGTCTAGAAATATTTTGTAGCTACGCAGCTAATAAAGTATGAGAGTAACCTACAAGTTGCTTCCAAAATACAATATTTCAAAACAACTCAAATACCAGATACACGTACTCTAGATCATCAATATAATAATTTCTAATCAATATTTCATCAAACACGTTTGGCCAAACCAAGTATGTCAATAAAGTGATAAATTTTAAGTATCATAGAAAAAAATATTCTTTCATAGTCTTGTTACATTTCAAAATAGATTTTCAAAAATGTATTACATTTTAAATGACCTATTAATTTAGTAATTGACAATATGGTATAAACAGGGAATTACTAGCTAAATCAGATAATTATAAATCATCTTATATAGGAATATAGTATGTTTCTGATTTACTTACACTAACGACACAATGTCACCACGTTGTACTTCAAAATTCCTCACTTTCCAATGGTTCAAAAGCACCACATCAGATGACTGGCTCCCCCCAGGATTCAAAGAAGGCTAAAAAATAAGAAGAAAGAGACACATCTGTCATTTGTAATTTTCAATCTTCATGGTTCCTTGCACTTCATAGCTGTAGTGCAGTGCAATAAAACATTTCTAATATAGTAGCTTTCAATAAATTGCTGTTCTAAAATAACTGCAAATAATGAGTTTTCAAAAAGGCTCATCGGGATTCTTCACAGGTAACCAGAAAAAAAAAAAATTACCAATACTCATTTCAAAGGAAAATGTGCTAGATAGTCAACTCTTTACTGAACTCCCTTAAAGAGGCATGGAAAATTTTAAGGAGAAATAAAAGAAAAAAGTGAATCAAGCCTCCGCATAGAATATTCAGATAGGACCTAATTCCATAGTAGGTACATCTGATTGCTCCATTTGGAGAGAAGAAGAAATAATCTCAAATCAGCCAGGAAAATACCACAGAAAACAGTAAAGAGACCGGAAGTAGCAAGTGATGAAATAATCTTGGAAAATATGGGAATTTCCCACTTTGATCTCTTTTTTCTACAGAGAACTTGCAGGAAGGGTCCTGGCTTCAGTCTAAGCCTAGTAAGCAGCCTTTACCCTAGGATTTAGATAAGTCTAGATATGCCTAAGGACCAATGGGGCAGACACGGAGAAAGATTTTCTGTAAGAGTTCATCTGATGGTCAGGAATCATCTAGGCATAAGAAACTGATTAAGGAACCATAAAGCCAACACATCTATCACCTGGACAGGACTGCTGAAAAAGTCAGTGGATATCAAGTCTGAAACTTGATGGTAGAATAAGAAAAAGGAGGAGAGCTTTTTCACCACTGACTCTCCAGGGTCTCTGGGAACGTCATTGGTCTAAAAGAGCAATTGCTGTGGTGGTGGGGAAGGTACTAGACCACAACGGAGGCTCCCCCCACTCCCAGATGGTGGGCTGGCAGCAAGAACAGACAGAGCCACAGAAGCCAGGGCAGCAGCGAGGAAAACAGTACATGTCCAGCAACAGGCTGTCCCTGGAGCAGTAGTGCCACGGTGATGTTTCAATCACTCAGCCGTGTCTGACTCTTGGGACCCACGGACTGTAACCTGCCAGTCTCTGTCTACGGGATTTCCCAGGCAAGAACATTGGAATGGGTTGCCATTTCCTTCTCCAGGGGATCTTCTCGACACAGGCATCAAACTCTTGCATTGCAGGAGGATTCTTTGCAGACTGACCCACCAGACAAGCCCTAGCAGTGACATACTCTTTTTAAAGATTCCTGGAACCTCTTGTAGGTTTTCTAAAAAGCAGGTGTGAACAAAGGCGTAGAAATGTGTGGGGGCTATTATTACTACTTTATTTTTGACTCCCCAGATTTTTTGTGACCAAAAACTTATTGGTTATCCTTGGGGATCTCAAACACTCTTATAGCTTCTGCAACTCCTTTATGTGATAATGCCTAAACATCTCTAACTTTAGTTTTGAATTCCCTGCTAATCCTCACTTGACTATCTGACATAAAATTCAATACTATTAAATGGAATTGTCATCATTCCCTAGCATAAAAGTTCTCTCCCTTTCTTACATCCTACTCACTATTTCTCCAGACAACCAACTTTAAATCTGACTTACCTTTTTTCTTCATGTCCAACCAGTCACCAAGCCAAAGGGATTTTTTTTTCATAATGTCTTTCACTTAAGACCCATTTTGTCTATTCTCTCTTCTGTCATCACCTTTCAAGCACCAATCAACATATAACCCTTCACTGTTGTTTAGTCACCAAGTCATGTCCAACTCTTTTGTAACCCCATGGACTGTAGTCCACCAGACTCCTCTGTCCGTGGGATTTTCCAGGCAAGAATACTGGAGTGGGTAGCTATGCACCTACACTAATCAGTTGCTCACCTCCAACTCAAAAGTGAATGATTCTATTTCTTTCCAGTTATAAGACTTTGAGAAAGTTACTTAACTTTGTTATACTTCAATTTCCTTACTAGTAAAATGGCGATATTTAGTAACTTTTCTACAATTAGTAATTAAATAATAATAATATCCAATACTCACCAAGTGCTTACCATGTGCCAGACGTTGTTCTAAGGGCTTAACAAATATTTACTTACTTGGTGAGATCATGCATTTAAAGTGCTTAGAATGGCTCTTGACCCCTAGTTAAGCCCTCAATAACTTTTATTAGTGATGTAACTAAATCACAATTTTAACTAGAGGTAGTTTTGTACCCTTACCCCAGGTTCTTCATCCAGCTTTATCCCTAATAAGAAACAGAGCTGCAGTGGCAGGACAAATCCAAGGGGCATTGTTGGGCCATGGTGCTAGGGAATGGAGCTTCTGGAGTCACTCAGTCAGGTTAGGCTAAAAGCCAGGCGTCCATATGTGGTTTATTCTCTCTCATCCATATTTCTCATTCATATTTTCTCTTTCCTCCTCTCCTTCTCTATCCTCCAGTTCATTATCTTGCAAGCCCTTTCCCCTTATTTCTTTGCATTTTTCCTCCTTACATAACTGATGTGGTAAAGGTGGCCTAGGGGGAAAGAAACTACAATGAAAAGAAAAATCTACTTCCCACTGCACTTTCACTGGGTCCATTTCTTTTCCTTGCCATCAGAGAAGTGAAGAACAAAAGTGATTTAATTATTTCCAACTGTTCTTCCTTAGTCTCTTTTGTTGTTTTTCAAAACTTTGTGATTACAACTCATAATAAAGACATTTTATACTGTACCCAAAGTACAAATGCACATATCTGAACAAAACATCACAAAAGAATAATCACCTTTACCACACATACCCTGATATCATAATTTCTATTCTCTCCTAATCCATGTTTTTAAAATCCTGTCTATAATCAATCATATTAATTTCCCATTCACTATTATTGATTTTGGTGGTGGTGGTTTAGTCGCTAAGTCATTATTGATTTTGCAACCTAATAATCAATTATAACCCACAGTGCTAACATCATAGATTTAGATGATTCTTCTTTTACCATTATCTTATGAAGGTTGCTTCTGTCTAGAAGCTTACCTTCAGGTCTTTCATCTCTGTTTTATTTTCTTAGAAAATCACATGAATATTCTAGGTGCAAATACCACCCATAGACCTATGACTCTTAAATGTGCAATCCCAAACGACTTGCTCCTCTTCTATATACAATCCATACCACTTCATACTACAACACTCAGAATGCAGTAATGCCATATTTATTTACCTGCCTCACAACCAAGCAAGATGTACTTTTTACTCATTATTATGTCCCTTAGTTAAATTTATACTCTACCCTCAACTGCATTTCTGAGATTCTAGAACATGATTCTAACTGGTTGTTCAGCATCAAATCTCATCAAGCCATTCCCTTACCTAAAATCCTTTATAATAAGCTTCCCTGACTACCAGCAAGACTGTCTCCAACATAAAAATCAACACACACATGACATATAGGACCCTACCAATCCCTACTTATATTGTTCCTATAAGTGACACTCAATCACAAACAGTACACCATGCACAAGTTACTTCCTCACACACCAAGACATCATATTGTTCTTGTTCAGTTGTTAAGTCACATCCAACTCTTTGCAACCCCATGGACTGCAGCACACCAGGCTTTCCTGTCCTTCACTATCTCCCAGAGTTTGCTCAAACTCATGTTCATAGAGTCAGTGATGCCATCCAACCATCTTATCCTCTGTCATCACCTTCTCTTCCTGTCTTCAATCTTTCCCAGATCAAGGTCTTCTACAGTGAGCATCAAGTGGCCTAAGTATTGAAGCTTCAGCTTCAGCATGAGTCCTTTCAATGAACATTCAGGATTGATTTTCCTTCAGATTGACTGGTTTGATCTCCTTGCTGCCCAAGGGACTCTCAAGAGTCTTCTCTAGCACACTTCAGTTCAGTCGCTCAGTTGTGTCCGACTCTTTTCGACCCCATGAATCACAGCATGCCAGGCCTCCATGTCCATCACCAACTCCCAGAGTTTACTCAAACTCAGGTCCATCGAGTCAGTGATACCATCCAGCCATCTCATTCTCTGTCGTTCCCTTCTCCTCCTGCCCCCAATCCCTCCCAGCATCAGAGTCTTTCCCAATGAGTCATCTCTTCGAATGAGGTGGCCAAACTATTGGAGTTTCGCTTCAGCATCAGTCCTTCCAATGAATACCAAGGACTAATCTCCTTTAGAATGGACTGGTTGGATCTCCTTGCAGTCCAAGGGACTCTCAAGAGTCTTCTCCAACACCACGGTTCAAAAGTACCAATTCTTAAGTGCTCAGCTTTCCCTACAGTCCAACTCTCACATCCATACATGACCACAGGAAAAACCATAGCCTTGACTAGATATACCTTTGCTGGCAAAGTAATATCTCTGCCTTTCAATATGCTATCTAGGTTGGTCATAACTTTCCTTCCAAGGAGTATGCGTCTTTTAATTTCATGGCTGCAATCACCATCTGCAGTGATTTGGCAAGCATCAAATCTTCAATGCTCAACCTTCTTTGTGGTCCAACTCTCACATCCATACTTGACTCATGGAAAAACCACAGCTTTGACTATATGGACCTTCGTCGGCAAAGTGATGTCACTACTTTTTAATATGCTGTCTAGGTTTGTCATAGCTTTCCTTTCAAGGAGCAAGTGTCTTAATTTCATGGCTGCAGTCAGCATCTGCAATGATTTTGGAGCCCAAGAAAATAAAATTCACCACTGTTTCTACTTTCTCCCCATCTATTTGCCATGAAATGATGGGAGCAGATGCCATGATCTTAGTTTTTTGAATGTTGCATTGTAGACCAGCTTTTTTTCTCTCCTCTTTCACCTTCATCAAGAGGTTCTTTAGTTCCTCTTCACTTTCTACCATTAGAGTGGTATCATCTGCATATCTCAGGCTGTTGATATTTCTCCTGACAATCTTGATTCCAGCTTGTGATTCACCCAGGCTGGCATTTCGCATCATGTACTCTGAATATAAGTTAAATAAGCAGGGTGACAATATACAGCCCTGATGTACTACTTCTTTCTTAATTTTGAACCAGTCCCCTGTTCCATGTAAGGTTCTAACTGTTGCCTCTTGACCTGCATACAGGTTTCTCAGGAGACAGGTAAGGTGGTCTGGTATTTCCATCTTTTTATGAATTTCCCAGTCTGTTGTGATCCACACAGTCAAAGGCTTTCAATGAAGCAATGAAGCAGAAGTAGATTTTTTTTTTTTAATTCCTTTCCTTTTTCTATGATCCAATGATGTTGGCAATTTGGTCTCTGGTTTCTCTGCTATTTCTAAATCCAGTTTGTACATCTGGAAGTTCTTGGTCCATGTACTGTTGAAGCCTAGCTTGAAGGATTTTGAGCATTACCTTGATAGCATGTAAATGAGTACAATTGTATGGTAGTTTGAATGTTCTTTGGCATTGTCTTTCTTTGGAATTGGAATGAAAACTGAGTTTTTCCAGTCCCGTGGCCACTGCTGAGTTTTCCAAATTTGCTGACATACTGAGTGCAGTGCTTTAATAGTATCATCTTTTAGGATTTGAAATAATTCACTGGAATTCCATCACCTCCACTAGCTTTGTTCATAGTAATGCTTTGACTTTGTATTCTGGCTCTGGTTGAGTGTTACAGTGACTACACCATCATGGTTATCCAGGTCTTTAAGACCTTTTTCATATACTTCTGTGTATTCTTGCTACCTCTTCTTAGTATCTTCTGCTTGTTAGATTTCTTGCAATTTCTGTCCTTTATTGTGCCCATCTTTGTTCCCTTGGTATCTCCAATTTTCTTGAAGAGATCTCCAGTCTTTCTCATTCTATTGTTTTCCTCAATTTCTCTGCACTGTTCACTTAAGGTTTTCTTAGATCTCCTTGCTATTCTCTGGAACTCTGCATTCAGTTGAGTGTATCTTTGTCTCCTTTGTCTTCAGCTTCTCTTCTTTTCTCAGCTATTTTTAAGGCCTCCTCAGACAACCACTTTGCCTTCTTGCATTTCTTTTTCTTTGGGGTGGTTTTGGTCACTGCCTCCTTTACAGTGTTATGAACCTCCATCCATAGTTCTCCGTCCATAGTTCCCAAGACATAATATAAGCAAAATTTTTGGCTGAAATGTTTCCCTCTTTCCCCTTCCCACCATTTAACTCACACTTCAAAAAAAAACACTTGAATTCCATGAGGCAATCTCCCAGGAATTCTTTCACATCACTCCTCACCTCTCCTCCTCATTCCCATCTTCAGTCTCCATTAGATAAACAAATGTCCCCAAGTTCCTCATCAAAACCTGTGACTGTTACTATCATAGAGGTTTTTTAAACATTAATTTATTTAGCTGCATCAGGTCTCATTTATGGCATGTGGGATCCTTTTAGTTGAAGCATGCCAGATATTTAGCTGTGGCTTGGGAACTCTTGGTTCCCAAGAGTTATATGGATCTAGTTCCCCCAGTAGATGGGATCTAGCTCCCCAGCCAGGGATCAAACCTGAGACCCTACATTGGGAGCTCAGAGTCTTCGCCACTGGACCACTAAAGATGCCCAATTATAGCACTTTTAAGCATTTTTATAATTATCTGATTGTCTCTCTTTCCAAGAGTATAAAAGCATTTTAAGAAGAGCTACTTCTCAAGTCTGGGTTTTTGACACCTAGGCAAGTAAGGATATTAATACATTTAATGGAAAGAATTTTTTTTAAATAAACTAATGAAATTTCCAAAGACTTCCAAATTAATATACCCAATAAAGAGCCCTTTTTCCATCTTAGACCCAGAAGCTGAAGTTTCCTTGAGGAAATTAGCAAATTACATGCTGGTGCTCCACGGTTAGGGACAGAATAATCTCTAGAGACTCAAATTTTGACACCTCCATTCATCTTTCCCCTACAGAATCAATCATCCACCAACTTTTCTAATGTTAATTGTTAGAACCTAAAGGTAATGCCTTGTAAACTACAGATTCATGCAGAGGAAAGGAAAATCCCCAAAGCAAGCATGTCAAATTCCAAGCAGTAAAATATTAGAATCATCAGTCAACACCTGGAAGACCTTGTTTGATTTTATAAAAAAAACAACAGTTTCTTTTATTTTTGCTCTTCTGCACAAGGCTAAATTAATCATCTCCCAATCTGTGCTCCCTTAACAATTCAGGTAAACTTCAGGGATAGCCCTTAAAATATTATAGGTATCTGCCTATACAGATGAATCTTTCATTCACTTAACTGTAAGTTTCTCAATTACAGGAACCATATTTCATTCATTTTTGTACATGCCCAACCCCAGAACAGTGGCTGGAAAATAGTAAGTCTATACTTTTAAGTTTAAAAGATTAAAATAATTTGAAATCATATTTAACTAAGATGTTTCCTACCGAATGTACATTATGTTAACAGTGTATACATCTCTTTCAAAGAAAACACACTCTGGATGAGTAAGCATACTAAGAAACCTTTTGTGTTGGGCCAAGTAGGTAATTTAAGCCTCAGGAATAAAATTGGACAGTATCTATAATGAAATAAAGCTAATCAAAGCATCACAAATTTTTTTCTTTACAGTTCATTTATAAATATAAACAATACTTATGAATATAAATAACATTATTCATAAAGAAAAACTTTCTTTAATCGGGAAACTGTTCCTACATCACTATAAAAACCCACAGTTGTTTGTACTTCAATTAAATTTCTTTATAAAAAGAAAAAAATTTTACTTCTTGAGTTTTCTAAAAAACTTTTCAGAAGAAAAATAATGCTCTAACTTCAAAATGAAAATATTATATAAGAAATGAAAGAAACTTCATTTGGATGCTGCAATTTTAGAAAAATTAGTAAAACCATGTTATTTCTTAGAAATTTTACATCTTGTTTTTACCCACTGTGGGAATGGCAGTTTGCTTCAGACAGAACAAGCAGTCCTTTCAAACCAAAGAAGTTATATGTATGAAATCTAAATTAAAAGTCATAAACTTTGGGAACTTGATGTAACCAGAAAGTCTATATTTTCTTGTCATGTTTTTAATACTTTAAATCCTAGATTCCCAGAGACTACATCAAAATTACAACCAACAGAAAATAACAAAGTTTTCTGAAGTAAGAAATAGCAGAGAATATTTAATTTAGGAGGTTTTTTAATTTATTTATAGTTGATTTACAATGTTGTGTTAGTTTCTAGTATACAACAAAATGATCCAGTTGTATATTTTTTAAATATTATTTTCCATATATATATAACAGAATATATTCATTCTGGTTTTTTATATTAATAGAATACTGTGCTATATAATAGGACCTTGTTATTTATCTATTTTATATATAGTAGTGTATATCTGCTAATTCCAAACTCCTAATTTATCCCTTCCTGCGCTCCTCTTTGGTAATCATAAGTTTGTTTTCTACATCTGTGGACCTCTTTCTGTTTTGTACATAAGTTCATTTGTATCATATTTTAGAGTCCACATATAAGTGACATCATATTCTCCTTCTGACTTACTTCATTTAATATGATTATCTCTAGGTCCATCCATGTTGCTCTAAATGTTATTATTTCATTCTTTTTCCATTCATCTTTTGATGGGCACTTAAGTTACTTCCATGTCTTGGCTATTGTAAATAGTGCTACTGTAAACACTGGGGTGCATGTATCTTTTCAAATTAGAGTTTTCTCCAAAGAGCTTCCCAGGAGTGGGGGTGCTAGATCATATAGTAACTGTATTTTTCATTTTTTAAGGAACCTCCATAATTGTTTCCATAGGGCCAGCACCCACTTATATTCCTACCAACAATGCAGGACCACTACATTTCGCCATACCCTTTCCTATGCAGGAGTTTCTACCTGTATCTCAAAATGTGTGATCGTATCAGATCTTCCTACCAGCAGTGGAGATTTCCAGTAGTAAGAGGGAAAACATCACTAGTCATTGGGATTCCTGACAAAAAAAAAAAACCCAAAAGCAGCTGTGCCTTTCTTTTCTTAAATGAAGAAGAGAATTTTCTTTTCTTGCATTCTCACACAATCAATTCTTAAGCTTTTGTTGTGGAGCACTAGGATTAAAAAACAAAAAACTTAGATAAGTCTTTTGGAGATGTACGCACTGCTATATTTAAAACAACTTAGATCAGTCTTTTGGACACGCAGACACTGCTATATTTAAAACAGATAAGCAACGAGGACCTAGTATACAGCACAGGGAATGCTGATCCATATTCTGTAATAATCTAAATGGGAAAAGAATTTGAAAAAGAATAGATACATGTATATCTATAATTGGAAAAAAAAAGAAAAAAAGCAAACAACTTAGACAAATCTTGTGGATAGCCCTTCCTCTAAAGAGAGAAAACTATGTTCAAATCTGGTCTCCACTTCCTTACTAGCCAGACTCTGTGTGTGTGTGTGTGTGTGTGTGTGTGTGCGTGCGTGCGTGTGCGCGTGCATGTGTGTGTGTGCGCACACGCACATGTGCATGCTCAGTCACTTGGTCATGTTCAGCTCTTTGGACGGTAGCTCACCAAGCTCCTCTGTCCATGGAATTTTCCAGGCTAGAATACTGGAGTGTGATGCCATTTCCTCCTCCAGGGGATCTTCCCAACCCAGGGATCAAATCCACATCTCCTTCATCCCTTGCACTGGCAGGTGGATTCTTTACCCACCTGAGAAACCCACTAGCCAGATTATCTGACACAGATTACTTAACCTTTTTCAAACCTCATTTCCACATCAATGGTTGCAGTGCCACCCAGCTCATAGGGTTGTTATGAGAGTTAAAAGAGAGATATAGGAAATTTCTTAACAGTTCATTTCTTACCAGTAAACAAGTACGATGATAATGATACCTATAGCAACAATAGGACAAAGGGAAACAAAATCAAGTACAATATCCTTTCCATAAGATTCAAGACAAGATCAAGCCTTTGCTTATTGCCTAGAACGTTTTTCCTTTTAAATACTGGCATATCTCTTCTTATTGCTCTTCACTTTATTATGCTTCACAGATACTGTGCTTTCACAAATTGAAGGTTTGTGTCAGTCCTGGATCAAGAATCTATCAGTGCTATTTTTCCAACAATATATGCTCACTTCATGTCTCTGTGTCACATTTTGGTAATCCTGGCAACATTTCGAACTTTTTCATTTTTATGATACTTACTATGGTGATATGTGATAAGTAATCTTTCATGTTATTATAGTTGTTTGGAGGCACCACAAACTGCACCCATGTAAGACAGCAAATTTAATTGATAAATGTCGTTTGTGATTTGACGGCTCTACCAACTAGCCACTGCCCTGTTCTGGCCTCCCTATTCCCTGAGACACAACAATATTGAAATCAGGCCCATGAATAACCTTACAATCACTTCTGTGTCCAAGTGAAAGAAAGAATTGCATACAAAAGCTAGAAATGATTAAGCTTCATGAGAAAAGCATGTGGAAAGCCAAGAAAAACTGAAAGCTAGGCCTCTTAAGCCAGTTACCCTAAGTCAGCCAATTGTGAATGCAAAGGAAATGTTATTGGCAGAAATTAAAGGTGCTACACTGGTGAACACACAAATATTAAGAAAGTGAAATATCCTTATTGCTGATATCGAGAAAGTTTTAAGTCTAGAAGATCAAACTAGTCATGGCATTCCCTTTAGCCAAAGCCTAATTTCTTCAGTTTTATGAAGACTGAGAGAGGTGAAGAAACTGCAGAAGGGAAGTTTGAAGCTGGCAGAGTTGTTTCATGAGGTTAAAGGAAAGAAGCCGTCTCCCTAACATCAGAGTACAAGGGGATGTATCAAGTGCTGATGTAGATGCTGCAGCAATTTATCTAGATGATCTAGCTAAGATAATTCATGACGGTGGCTACGCTGAACAACATATTTTCAATGTAGATGAAATAGCCTTATACTATAAGATGATGCCATCCAGACCTCTCATAGCTAGAGAGAAGTCAATGTCTGGCTTCAAAACTTTTAAAGGACAGGCTGATCAGGGGCTAATGCAGCTGGAGACTAAGTTGAAGCAGTGCTCACTTACCATTCTGAAAATCACAGGGCCTTTAAGAATTATGCTAAACCTACTCTGCCTGTGCTCTGTAAATGGATCAAAAAGGTCTGAATTACAGCACATCTGTTTACAACATGGTTTCCTGAATATTTTAAGGTCTGTGGAAACATATTACTCAGGAAAAAAATAAATAATTCCTTTCAAAACAGTACTGCTCATTGACAATGCACCTGGTTCTCAAAAAGCTCTGATTGCTATGTTGTTGTTTAGTCACTCAGTCGTGTCTAACTCTTTTGCAACCCCATTGACTGTAGCCCTCCAGGCTCCTCTGTCCATGGAATTTTCCAGGCAAGAATACTGGAATGGGTTACCATATCCTTCCCAAAGGGATCTTCTGTAGCCCAGAGATCAAACCCGAGTCCCATGCATTGGCAGGCATATTCTTTACTACTGAGCCACCAAGGAAGCCCTCTGATGGATGTATTATACAATAAGACGAATGTTTTCATGCCTGTTAACACAACATCCATTCTGCAGTCCATAGATCAAAGAGTAAATTCAACTTTCAAGTCTCATTATTCAAGAAATACATTTTTAGACCTAAGAATAAAGATCCTTGGTACTTTAAAAACACACACACACACACATTTTGTAACTCTATAGCCTTAGCTTTCAGCCTTAGCCACCACAGTCAGTGATTTCTTGGATGGATCAGGGCAAAGTCAATTGAAAACCTACTCTATAGGGTGCACCATTCTAGATGCCATTAAAAAACATTTGTAATTCATGGGAAGAGGTCAAAATACCAACACTAACAGAAGTTTGGGAGAAGGTGATTCCAGCCCTCCTGGATGACTTTGAAGCATTTAAGACTTCAGGGGAATAAGTCATTACAGACGTGGTAGGAAAAGCAAAGGAACTAGAATTAGAAGTAGAGTCTAAAGATGTGACTGAATTGCTACAATCTCATGAAACACTAAAGGATGAGCAGTTTCTCCTTACTGAGCAAAGAAAGTGGTTCCTTGAGATGGAATCTACTTCTGGTGAAGATGATGAGAAGACTGCTGAAATGACAACAAGGACTCAGAATATTATACAACCTCTGTTAATAAAGCTTTGGCAGGTTTGAGAGGACTGACTCCAATTCTGCAGAAGTTCTACTGCTATCTAATAACAGCACAAGCTACAGAGATACTCTTCATGAAAGGAAGAGTCAACCGATGCAGCAAACTTCATTTTTGTCTCATTTTAAGAAATTTCTACAGCCATCCCAGCTTACAGCAACCACCACCCTGATAAGTCAGCAGTCAGCAACGAGACACAACCTGACACCAGCAGAAAGATTATGAATAGCTAAAGGCTTCCCTGGTGGCTCAGAGGTTAAAGCATCTGCCTGCAATGCGGGAGACCTGGGTTCGATCCCTGGGTCGGGAAGATCCCCTGGAGAAGGAAATGGCAACCTACTCCAGGATTCTTGCCTGGAGAATCCCATGGACAGAGGAGCCTGGTAGGCTACAGTCCACGGGGTCGCAAAGAGTAGGACACAACTGAGCGACTTCACTTTCACTTTCAAAGGCTTAGAAGCTAAGTAATGAAGTATTTTTTAATTAAGTAATGCTCCAGTGATAAAGAATCTGCTTGCCAGTGAAAGGGACATGGGTTTGATCCTTCAGTTGAGAAGATGCTCTGGAGATGAAAATGGCAACCCACTCCAGTATTCCTGTCTAGGAAATCCCACAGACAGAGGAGTCTAGCAGGCTATAGTCCATGGGGTCGCAAAGAGTCAGACACTTAGCAACTGAACAACAACAACAAATACTTTATTTTTAGATATAATGCTATTGCACTTAATAGACTACAATACAATGTAAATGTAACTGTTATACACAACAGGAAACAAACAAAAAACATCATGTGAGTTGCTTTACACTATTCACTTCATTGAGGTGGTCTGAAACCAAACTTTCAATATCTCTGAGGTATGCCTGAACTAACCTGGAAGTCTTCAGGCTGAAATTTTTACTACCACTGCACCCCCCCCCAGGCTTCCCTTGTGGCTCAGCTGGCAAAGAATCCGCCTGCAATGCGGGAGACCTGAGTTTGATCCCTGAGTTGGGAAGATCCCCTGGAGAAGGAAATGGCAACCCACTCCAGTACTCTTGCCTGGAGAATTCTATGGACAGAGGAGCGGGACAGGCTGCAGTCCAAGAATCGCAGAGTCGGACATGTGCGACTTTCTTTCACACACCCCCACTACTAAATTCTTTGTGCAGTGTTTCATTTCATCTAAGCAAATAAAGTAAGCCTACTTTTTTAGATTTCAATTGTTCTGCCTCAGGAATTAACCCAGAAAAAACGTCAATGTGCATAACTACTGAAGAAGAAAAATATCTTCTTCAGACACATTATGCTCATTGTTTTCAAGTTTCATTTTTAAAACATATATACATATATAAATAAAGGTGCACATTAAAAAATCTAAGTTCTTAGCTCTGGTTGATGAAATATAATTTTCTTTTCCTTTTGGAAAAATTTTAAGTTACATGAAAAAAAGGTTACATGCTTTGCTCTGACCTAAGTACTACATCATTTACTCTAAGAAAGACCATATAAGTCAGCAGATTTCAACAGATGTTAGTAAATTATGCTAAAGCTTGAAACAGCAGGTATCAAACCTGCTTTAGAAACAAATATAACACAGAAGTTGAGCTTTAATGTTCTCTCTGATCAAAGACGATGTGGAAGGATTTTTATTCCTCCTACAAACAAATATTATTGTCAAGGTATCCTAAATTCTCAGCTTGTGCCTAAGTTCAAATCATATGACAGTTGGGGGAAAATTTATGTCTTGATTTAGGAAAATAAAACTCCCCTAGAGAATTAAACAGAGACATGATAGATTTCTTACCTTGTAAGATTTAGCCACAGCCATCCATCAGTACATGATATTATTACAGTTTCAATTTTTTTCTATAAATTTCTTATTCATTTTCTCTTTCACTTTTTAATTTTTTTAAAAAAAGTCCACAGCCACAATTCATTAACGATAATCTACCAACAAAGCCCAGTTTTAACCTCACTTCTTTGGGAGCCATACTGTTAACCTTTTCAGACCTCTATAAAGAGCACCACCCACTCTGCTTATACATACAATCTAAATGTTTAAATAAAATTTTGTGCTTTTCTGACTTCCCTGATAGTTCAGTTGGTAAAAAAAATCTGCCTGCAATTCAAGAGATCCCAGTTCAGGGTTGGGAGATTTCCCTGGAGAAGGGAATGGCTACCCACTCCAGTATTCTGGCCTGAAGAATTCCATGGACTGTATAGTGATGGGGTTGCAAAGAATCGGACATGACTGAGCGATTTTCACTTGTGCTTTTCAATGACATAGTCCCCAGTTGCAGCCATGAAGAACCAACAGTGGCCCTCAAACTTCTTTTGAAGAACCATTATTTTAGAGAAATTATTGGGGTGGGGGGTGGGGGTGGAGGACTATTAAAGTAAGAGAAGAAACTGATATAGTACTCTGCTGTAAACTTTTAACACTAGCCAGGAAGCAATGAAGTACAGTTAAGATAAATGTATATTCTGATCATAAAATTATTATTATTATTAGATGCCATAATTTTGAAAGAACATGTATAAGATGGTCTAAAATGCCATCTTCCTTCTGTTACTATTCAGGTGTCTTACAGCTTGCATTATACAGTGGAAGTGAGAAATAGATTTAAAGGACTAGATCTGATAGAGTGTCTGATGAACTATGGGTGGAGGTTCATGACACTGTACAGGAGACAGGGATCAAAACAATCCCCAAGAAAAAGAAATGCAAAAAAGCAAAATGGCTGTCTGAAAAGGCCTTACAAATAGCTGTGAAAAGAAGAGAAGTGAAAAGCAAAGGAGAAAAGGAAAGATATACCCATTTGAATGCAGAGTTCCAAAGAATAGCAAGGAGAGATAAACATCTATTCCTGTTTTATTGACTATGCCAAAGCCTTTGACCACGTGGATCACAATGAACTGTGGAAAAGTCTGAAAGAGATGGGAATACTAGACCACTTGACCTGCCTCTTGAGAAATCTGTATGTAGGTCAGGAAGCAATAGTTAGAACTGGACATGGAACAACAGACTGGTTCCAAATAAGAAAAGGAGTACATCAAGGCTGTATATTGTCACCCTGCTTATTTAACTTCTATGCAGAGTACATCATGAGAAATGCTGGGCTGAATGAAGCACAAGCTGGAGTCAAGATTGCTGGGAGAAATATCAATAACCTCAGATATGCAGATGACACCACCCTTATGGCAGAAAGTGAAGAAGAACTAAAGATGAAAGTGAAAGAGGAGAGTGAAAAAGTTGACTTAAAGCTCAACATTCAGAAAACTAAGATCACATCTGGTCCTATCACTTCATGGGAAATAGATGCGGAAACTGGAAACAGTGGCTGACTTTATTTTTTTAGGCTCCAAAATCACTGCAAATGGTGACTGCAGCCATGAAATTAAAAGAAGCTTACTCCTTGGAAGGAAAGTTATGACCAATCTAGAGAGCATATTAGAAAGCAGAGACATTACTTTGCCAACAAAGATCCATCTAGTCAAGGCTATGGTTTTTCTAGTAGTCATGTATGGATGTGATAGTTGGACAATAAAGAAGGCTGAGCACCAAAGAATTGATGCTTTTGAACTGTGGTGTTGGAGAAGACTCTTGAGAGTCCCTTGGACTGCAAGGAGATCCAACCAGTCCATCCTAAAGGAGATCACTCCTGAGTGTTCTTTGGAAGGACTGATGCTGAAGCTGAAACTCCAATTCTTTGGCCACCTGATGCGAAGAGCTGACTCATTTGAAAAGACCCTGATGCTGGATAAGACTGAAGGCAAGAGGAGAAGGGGACAACATAGGATGAGAGGGCTGGACAGCATCACTGACTCAATGGACACGAGTTTGGATAAACTCCAGAAGTTGCTGTTGGACAGGGAGGCCTCGCGAGCTGTGGTCCATGGGGTCATGAAGAGTCAGACATAACTGAGCAACTGAACTGAAGAGAACTGTTTGCATGGCTTCTAGAGTTACCAGATTTGTCTTACTAGGTGTGCATAATAAAATGGACTATGCTGTACCCAAGTCTGCATGAAGCTTTAAGTTAGAAAAGGGGCTTTTTTTTTTCAGGTAAAAGGTACTTATTACCCATAGCCTTTAATACTTGACCCCCTACAATGACCATCCATCTAATTTAAAAATTATTCAAACTTTTGACCTCAGAGCCCTTAACCTGGCAAGGTGATTAAAGCCTAGAGTCACATATACATACTCAGTTACACTTGAGTACTACAAGGAAGAAATTCAAATCATAATGCATCTCAGGAAATTCATACTTATTAAATCCTAGTTACATCTGACACTTTATTAGTAAGTATAGAATAATGGGCTCCTCACACCTGCTCCATGTCCAAAGGTTGCCCACAGGAGCATTTGGTGATAATCAGTAAGTCCCAGAGAGAAAGCCCCCTTTGTAGAGTTATTTCAGAGCTCTGGCCTAGACCAGTTACCACACCTTGGCCAAACAATCCTGGCAGCCTCTCTCTGCTCACATGTGTAGAATTCCTACAGGTTTCACATGAGCTGGAACAGAGATATATTTTCATATGTCCAAATTAAAAGATAACAAAGGATGCCTTCGTTAAGGAAGTGAAGCTATAAAAATTTATTTATGCTTTCTTTCACTCGTTCATTCCTTCATCACTGAAAAACTCGGAATTTCGATTCTGCCAAGCATTGTGTTAGGCAACGGGACTCCATATCCTTGAAAGCCCAGACATGAATCCAATCACATTTTATTCAGCTTTTAAAAAAATATCCACTTTAAATTGAGGTGAATATTTTCCTCACCCTTTTGATTTTTCTGCATGAAATTTTATTCACATAAAAATAACTTGCATTTCTGTAGATACTAAATTTCTCAACTTTTCTTCAAAAAGCAAGCCTTTAAAGATATATTAATAAATTTTTAAATGGATATATACAATTTTAACTTAGAAGTAGAGTGAGTTGCTAATTTTTCATTCTCCTAGACTTCACTTGTACTCTCTATATACAGAGAGTAATACATTAATGTTTTACAAACACTCCAGACACTCCCATAAATTGCTTGCACAAATAAAAATCTTTACTAACTATTCAAAAGGTGATTTGTCAAAATATATCTAAGTCTTTAAAGTGGTCTTATCCTTAGGCCTGAAAATGTCATATTTAGAAAATTATCCTCAGGGAAATATTCAAAAACATGTACAAGGATACTCATCTTGCATGATTTATAATAGCTTAATACCTAAGCCAACCTAAATACAAATAACAGAAAACTGAATAAAATAGTAATCAAGACCACAATGAGGTACCATTTCACACCAGTCAGAATGGCTGCGATCCAAAAGTCTACAAGCAATAAATGCTGGAGAGGATGTGGAGAAAAGGGAACCCTCCTACACTGTTGGTGGGAATGCAATCGAGTACAGCCACTATGGAGAACAGTGTGGAGATTCCTTAAAATATTGCAAATAGAGCTGCCTTAGGACCCAGCAATCCCACTGCTGGGCATACACACCAAGGAAACCAGAAATGAAACAGACACATGTACCCCAATGTTCATCACAGCACTGTTTATAATAGCCAGGACATGGAAACAACCTAGATGTCCATCAGCAGATGAATGGATAAGAAAGCTGTGGTACTTATACACAATGAGTATCACTCAGCCATTAAAAAGAATACATTTGAATCAGTTTTAATGAGATGGATGAAACTGGAGCCTATTATACAGAGTAAAGTAAGCCAGAAAGAAAAACACCAATACAGTATACTGACACATATATATGGAATTTAGAAAGATGGTAATGATGACCCTGGATGCGAGACAGCAAAAGAGACACAGATGTATAGAACGGACTTTTGGACTGTGAGGGAGAGGGAGAGAGTGGGATGATTTGGGACAATGGCATTGAAACATGTGTACTATCAGGTAAGAAACGAAACACCAGTCTATGTTCGATACAGGATGCAGGATGCTCGGGGCTGGTGCATGGGGATGATCCAGAGAGATGATATGGGGTGGGAGGTGGGAGGGGGATTCAGGATTGGGAGCTTGCATACACCTGTGGTGGATTCATGTCAATGTATGGCAAAACTAATACAGTATTGTAAAGTAAAATAAAGTAAAAAAATAAAATAAAATAAAATAGTAATGGTTAAACCATCTGGTATATGGTTACCGAAAGTAAAAGTGAAGTCACTCACTCGTGTCCAACTCTTTGCGACCTCATGGACTGTAGACTACCAGTCTACACTAGATACTAGAATTTCTTAAAAGTCACATTGCAGAGAAATATTTAAAGATATTTGGATATGTTTGGTAAAATAAATTAGGTGAAAATGTGATAAATGAAAAAAAAATAAATTGGTGTGATCAAGTTTAAAAAGGGAAGGGAGAAAAGAAAAGGAGGGAGGCAGAGAGGGAAGAAGGAAAATCACAGAAAGGATAGGAGAAATTTATAATGGTTTAGAAATGCAAACTTTTTAAATATAAATTTATTTATTTTAATTGGAGGTTAATTACTTTACAATATTGGTTTTGCCATACACCAACAAAAATCAGCCACAGGTATACACGTATTCTCCATCCTGAACCCCCCTCCCTCTTCCCTCCCTGTACCATCCCTCTGGGTCGTCCCAGTGCACCAGCCCCAAGGATCCATTATCATGCATTGAACCTGGACTGGCGATTTGTTTCATATATGATATTATACATGTTTCAATGCCATTCTCCCAAATCATCCTACGCTCTCCCTCTCCCACAGAGTCCAAAAGACTGTTCTATACATCTGTGTCTCTTTTGCTGTCTCACATACGGGGTTATTGTTACCATCTTTCTAAATTCCATATATATGCATTAGTATACTGTATTGGTGTTTTTCTTTCTGATTTACTTCACTCTGTATAATAGGCTCCAGTTTCATCCACCTCATTAGAAAGGATTCAAATGTATTCTTTTTAATGGCTGAGTAATACTCCATTGTGTATATGTACCACAGCTTTCTTATCCATTCCTCTGCTGATGGACATCTAGGTTGCTCGCATATCCTGGATATTATAAACAGTGCTGCAATGAACACTGGGGTACACGTGTCTCTTTCAATTCTGGTTTCCTCGGTGTGTATGCCCAACAGTGGGATTGCTGGGTCATAAGGCAGTTCTATTTCCAGTTTTTTAAGGAATCTCCACACTGTTCTCCATAGTGGCTGTACTAGATTGCATTCCCACCAACAGTGTAAGAGGGTTCCCTTTTCTCCACACCCTCTCCAGCATTTATTGCTTGTAGACTTTTGGATCGCAGCCATTCTGACTGGTGTGAAATGGTACCTCATTGTGGTCTTGATTACTATTTTATTCAGTTTTCTGTTATTTGTATTTAGGTTGGCTTAGGTATGGATATTATAAACAGTGCTGCAATGAACATTGGGGTACACGTGTCTCTTTCAATTCTGGTTTCCTCGGTGTGTATGCCCAACAGTGGGATTGCTGGGTCATAAGGCAGTTCTATTTCCAGTTTTTTAAGGAATCTCCACACTGTTCTCCATAGTGGCTGTACTAGATTGCATTCCCACCAACAGTGTAAGAGGGTTCCCTTTTCTCCACACCCTCTCCAGCATTTATTGCTTATAGACTTTTGGATTGCAGCATTCTGACTGGCGTGAAATGGTACCTCATTGTGGTTTTGATTTGCATTTCTCTGATAATGAGTGATGTTGAGCATCTTTTCATGTGTTAGCCATCTGTATGTCTTATTTGGAGAAATGTCTGTTTAGTTCTTTGGCCCATTTTTTGATTGTGTCATTTATTTTTCTGGAATTTAGCGGCAGGAGTTGCTTGTATATTTTTGAGATTAGTTGTTTGTCAGTTGCTTCATTTGCTATGACTTTCTCCCATTCTGAAGGCTGTCTTTTCACCTTGCTTATAGTTTCCTTTGTTGTGCAGAAGCTTTTAAGTTTAATTAGGTCCCATTTGTTTATTTTTGCTTTTATTTCCAGTATTCTGGGAGGTGGGTCATAGAGGATCCTGCTGTGATTTATGTCAGAGACTGTTTTGCCTATGTTCTCCTCTAGGAGTTTCATAGTTTCTGGTCTTATGTTTAGATCTGTAATCCACTTTGAGTTTATTTTTGTGTATGGTGTTAGAAAGTGTTCTAGTTTCATTCTTTTACAAGTGGTTGACCAGTTTTCCCAGGACCACTTGTTAAAGAGATTGCCTTTAATCCATTGTATATCCTTGCCTCCTTTGTCAAACATAAGGTGTCCATAGGTGCATGGATTTATCTCTGGGCTTTCTATTTTGTTCCATTAATCTGTATTTCTGTCTTTGTGCCAGTACCGTACTCTCTTGAGGACTGTGGCTTTATAGTAGAGCCTAAAGTCAGGCAGGTTGATTCCTCCAGTTCCATTCTTCTTTCTCAAGATTGCTTGGGCTATTCTAAGTTTTTTGTATTTCCATTTGTTGTAGCTCTGTGAAAAATACCGTTGGTAGCTTGACAGGGATTGCATTGAATCTATAGATTGCTTTGGGTAGTATACTCATTTTCACTATATTGATTCTTCTGATCCATGAACATGGTATATTTCTCCATCTATTAGTGTCCTCTTTGATTTCTTTCACCAGTGTTTTATAGTTTTCTATATAGAGGTCTTTAGTTTCTTTAGGTAGATATATTCCTAAGTATCTTATTCTTTTCGTTGCAGTGGTGAATAGAATTCTTTCCTTAATTTCACTTTCTATTTTCTCATTATTAGTGTATAGGAATGCAGTGGATTTCTGTGTATTGATTTTATATCCTCCAACTTTACTATATTCATTGATTAGCTCTAGTAATTTCCTGGTGGAGTCTTTAGGGTTTTCTATGTAGAGGATCATGTCATCTGCAAACAGTGAGAGTTTTACTTCTTTTCTAATTTGGATTCCTTTTATTTCTTTTTCTGCTCTGATTGCTGTGGCCAAAACTTCCAAAACTATGTTGAATAGTAGTGGTGAAAGTGGGCTCACTTGTCTTGTTCCTGACTCTAGGGAAAATGCTTTCAGTTTTTCACCATTGAGGATAATGTTTGCTGTGGGTTTGTCATATATAGCTTTTATTATGTTGAAGTATGCTCCTTCTATTCATGCTTTCTGAAGAGTTTTTATCATAAATGGATGTTGAATTTTGTCAAAGGCTTTCTCTGCATCTATTGAGATAATCATATGGCTTTTATTTTTCAATTTATTAATGTGGTGAATTACATTGATTGATTTGCAGATATTGAAGAATCCTTGCATCCCTGAGATAAAGCCCACTTGGTCATGGTATATGATCTTTTTAATGTGTTGTTGGATTCTGATTGATAGAATTTTGTTAAGGATTTTTGCATCTATGTTCATCAGTGATATTGGCCTGTAGTTTTCTTTTTTTGTGGCATCTTTGTCAGGTTTTGGTATTAGGGTGATGGTGGCCTCATAGAATGAGTTTGGAAGTTTACCTTCCTCTGCAATTTTCTGGAAGAGTTTGAGTAGGATAGGTGTTAGCTCTTCTCGAAATTTTTGGTAGAATTCAGCTGTGAAGCTGTCTGGACCTGGGCTTTTGTTTTCTGGAAGATTTCTGATTACAGTTTCAATTTCCATGCTTGTGATGGGTCTGTTAAGATTTTCTATTTCTTCCTGGTTCAGATTTGGAAAGTTGTACTTTTCTAAGAATTTGTCCGTTTCTTCCAAGTTGTCCATTTTATTGGAATATAATTGCTGATAGTAGTCTCTTATGATCCTTTGTATTTCTGTGTTGTCTGTTGTGATCTCTCCATTTTCATTTCTAATTTTATTGACTTGATTTTTCTCCCTTTGTTTCTTGATGAGTCTGGCTAATGGTTTGTCAATTTTATTTATCCTTTCAAAGAACCAGCTTTTGGCTTTGTTGATTTTTGCTATGGTCTCTTTTGTTTCTTTTGCATTTATTTCTGCCCTAATTTTTAAGATTTCTTTCCTTCTACTAACCCTGGGGTTCTTCATTTCTTCCTTTTCTAGTTGTTTTAGGTGTAGAGTTAGGTTATTTATTTGAGTTTTTTCTTGTTTCTTGAGGTATGCCTGTATTGCTATGAACTTTCCCCTTACTGCTTTTACAGTGTCCCACAGGTTTTGGGTTATGTTTTCATTTACATTCATTTCTATGCATATTTTGATTTCTTTTTTGATTTCTTCTGTGATTTGTTGGTTATTCAGCAGTGTGTTGTTCAGCCTTCATGTTTTGGAATTTTTAATAGCTTTTCTCCTGTAACTGAGATTTAATCTTACTGCATTGAGGTCAAAAAAGATGTTTGGAGTGATTTCAATTTTTTTGAATTTACCAAAGCTAGATTTATGGCCCAGGATGTGATCTATCCTGGAGAAGGTTCCGTATGCACTTGAGAAAAAGGTGAAATTCATTGTTTGGGGGTGAAATGTCCTATAGATATCAATTAGGTCTAACTGGTCTATTGTATCATTGAAAGTTTGTGTTTCCTTGTTAACTTTCTGTTTAGTTAGAAATGCAAACTTTTAAGTCAAAAGTCTGGACTTAAATCTATGTAATCTTCAACAGATTAATCTCTCTGCTCCTCTTTCTTCATCTATAAAATGGATTAGTAATAGTTCGTTCATCACAGGATTTGCAGGCATTTAAACTACTTTATTTAAAGTGAATACAATACTGTAATGCCTGTAACACATAGATCATTCAGTATTTAACTGTGAGTTTCATACAATAACATCTTAGAGTAACTAATTTTTGAAGGTGGTATGGATTATTTTTATTTTGTGTATTTTTTTATTTTTTCCAAGTTTTCTTCAATCAAAATGTAATGCTTTTAAAGGAAAAATAAAGCAATTAACTTTTTTAAAGGAAAAAAGAGCATTTGATTCTTATACCCTCTTATTACAAATACTTTTGAAGTTTTCTGTCTTCTTAACAAATCCTTTAGTGTTTAAGCATCCCCTTTATTCAGATCACTGTAACTAAACTGCAAGGGTACATTTTGCAAACTTTCTGGTTCAATGAAATAATTCAGTTACTAGAAAACACTACTATTAAATATGCGTATGGTGTTCCTTGCTAATAAAACAGATATTGAGATAGCTATTCAAATGAATAGTTTTAATTATGAAATAGATAATATATAATTAATGAAATATTAAATTGAGCTAATAAACATGTCTACATATTAACAAGAAGACAGATTACTATACGTAATCCAAGTCAGCTACATAGATATGTCTATGTACTGACACCAAGATACATCTATATACCAATGAATCTTCAACATCCTCATAAAACTGAATAAGGCTTTCTTATTCACCACTATGTCCTTCCCCATTGCCCAGAAGAAATCATGTTTCCCTCTGATGCATCCTCCTGACCTAAAAAGAAGTTCAAAGTAAGGTATGTAGCAACATCAAGAAGTTGGCTCAAAAGATTAAAAGGATTTTAGAAGGGTGCTAGAATTATTTCCTCAGGCATACATAACTGAAAAGTCCAACCTCCCAAACAGGTACAGTGCACAGCAATCTAGTCACTTCACTTTACAATATCTGTGAACAAATCTGAGAAGATAAGACCATGGATTTTAGACCCTTTAGCTCTTCATTGCTGAACCTGATACTGCATCATATGGTGGGGAGGGGTGGAGAAAAGACTCCATTCTAGCAGCATGATTGGGTATCAGCAGAAATTTTGGCCCATGGGACTTCTGAATTATATAAATCAAAGCTATTAGAATGGAAGGAATCAATAACAAAACAGAAGGGATTAGAAAACAAAGAACCTATTGAAAGGAATCAAAAACCATTGTGGCAGAGGAAAGGGACAAAAGCAAACAATCCTTACTCACCTGCTGCTATAAAACAAACTACTCCAAAACAATACTCAGTTATTTATTCTTGGTTCTGCATTTAGGCTATGCTAAATGACTAATCTGGCTTCCCTGGTGTTTCAGCCGTAAAGAATCCAACTGCCAATGTAGGAGGCTCAAGTTCAATCCCTGACCCAGGCAACGAAATGGCAACCCAATCCAGTATTCTTTCCTGGGAAATCCCATGAACAGAGGACCCTGGTGAGCTACGGTCCATGGAGTCACAAGAGTCGGACACAACTGAGCAACCAAACCACCACCACCAAATGACTAACTGAGAGGTTAGTCAGCTAGTTTGACCTGAGATTATTCAGGCAACTGCAGTCATAGGGACAGCAGTGATGTCAGAGGACAAGCCCCACTGTGTAAACTTTAACAAGCCTCTGTTGAGTAATGTCTGCTATCATTTCTCTGTCCAAAGGGAATCCTATGGCCAAGTCAAGAGTCAGGGTAACGATCTACAAAAGAGCTTGAGAACCAAAAGGCATGACTTATGGGGGTTGGGGACAGGGGAGGTGATGTTAACATAACACTCTATCAAAGTCTTGCCCTCTGGCCCCATTGAATCACATTCCTCCCACATGCAGACATGTAGGACCCTTTCCAGGATTCCCAAAGTCTCCTCTGACTTCTGCAAAAGGATCAAAGTCTATTACCTCATAATATGCACCAGTTCTAAATATGGGTGAGAATCCTAGGGTATAAGTTGAATGCAGCTCATCTTGAATCAGAGGTTTATAAAGCAAAAAGAGAAACTGTCTGTCCCCCAAATAGCCAACATACAATGGAAAGACAGGGACAGTATAACTGCAATAAATTTTAAAAGGGAAGAGAAGAAACACAGAAGTCATTTCTCTACAGCAGGTCTAAAATCCAGGAGCAGGTGTTTTGAGAGCCTCCTACCTCAAGGACAAAAATGTTCTTTTTGTTAGGGCCCACTTCTGTTCTCTGGAATGGTTTCCTAGTCTATAACTCCAGGGCTCTGGGCTTTGTGTGCATGCTCAGTCGCTTCAGTCATGTCCAAGTTGGCAAACTCTATGGACTGTAGCCTGCCAGGTTCCTCTGTCCTTGGGAATCTCCAAACAAGAATACTGGAGTGGGTTGCCATGCCCTTCTCCAGGGGAATCTTCCCAACCCAGGGACTGAACCTGTGTTCTTTCATCTCCTGCACTGGCAGGCAGGTTCTTTATCACTAGCACCATCTAGGCTTTGGGGTTCTTTTTAAACAGAAATGCTTCTATTCTTAGGAAATTGAGGCCCAGAGGCTTTTTTTTAAAACTGACCTTCCCTTTTAGTATAAGCTAATTCCAACCCTTTAAAACTTTATAGACTTTCTATTCATTTAACTGAGGTTCACTCTATTCCCCCTTAAACTATAACCATACCTCTTTTTCAAACTATACCTTTCTCTAATTTTGAAGTGTTGGGTTGCTAGGGCACAAAACCCTTAACATTCTTATGATCTTATCATCCTTTTCATCTAGCTAAAAGGATCTATCTTAAATTTTTCTAAGGTCTTAATAAAGAATACTTGATATTTACTCCAGACCACTTCTCACTATGAGAATCTTTTGCCTGCCAGAGAGAACTAAAGACAGTTTTATTTTCCAACACAGAAATTCCTGGATACCCTGTATTTCCTCTAATTTCTGCTTTAAGTTCAGTTCTCTCTCCCCATACCTTACACAGAGCTATCAGAACCCAACTGACAATTTCAATGCTCTGCCTGGATCTGCAGCTAGATTCACAAATTCAGTACCCAGATCTATATTCTAAGTTCCTGCAGGTAATAGCTTTTAAAATTGTTTCAGTACCATAAAAATGGGGTGCCACCACTCCAATCTCCAAAAGCAGTTTCCTCACCACCTTTCAAGCTTCCAATGATAGTTGTCATTTTTCCAGCCTCTGCCAACAATCCCATCACCACTTTTCTAGCCCACAAATGCCACCCAGTCCCAAAACCAATGAGACACATATTAGGATCTTGTTATGTCAGCACCTCACTAATAACACCAGTTTTTGTTTCAGCTACCTATTGCTTCCTAACAAATCAGTCCAAAACTGTGTCTTAAAGAACAACAATTTATTTGTGATGCTGCAATCTGGGCTCTAGTCAGTGGGGCACATCCTCTGCTGCTCTCTCCTGTGGTCACTCAGGTGGCCATAACCATCTGGGGTTCAAATGGAACTGGAAAGCCCAACATGGCCCTAGTCACGTGTCAGGCACCTACCTAGGGCTTGTTGGCCAAAATGTCTCTTCGGTCCTCCAATGTCCCCTCCAGAAGCATAGCCTGAGTGTCTTGCATGTTCCCAGTTTACAAGTGCTTAACAAGTTTCCACTTGGATAACATCCGTTGATGCTAGCAAGGCACAAGGCCAGAGTCAATGAGTGGATGTGGGGGGTGGGGGCAACTATATAAATCAATGAGAGAGGTATGATTCATTGAGAGGCAATTACTGTAAAACTCTACAAATCTCCCATCCAAAAATTGATGCTTTCAAATTGTGGTGCTGGAGAAGACTCTTGAGAGTCCTTTGGATGGCAAGGAGCTCAAATCAGTCAATCCTAAAGGAAATCAACCCTGACTATTCATTGGAAGGACTGGTGCTGAAGCTGAAGCTCCAGTACTTTGGCCACCTGATTCAAAGGGCCGACTCACTGGAAAAGACCCTGATGCTGGGAAAGATTAAGGGCAAGAAGAGAAGGGGCAACAGAGATTGAAATGGTTTGATGTCATCACCAAATCAATGAACATGAATTTGAGCAAACTCCAGGAGACAGTGAAGGACAAGGAAGCCTGGTGTGCTGTAGTCCATGTGGTCACAAAGAGTCAGACACAACTTAGTGATACATCCTTTCAGACATGACTGAACAACACAGCTGGGAAAACAAATAAACTAAATTTTTAAAATTAATAGATAACTATCATTAATAGTTAATTATTATTGATAGTTAATAGTTAACTATCATTAATAGATAACTATGGGCTTCCCTGGTGGCTCTTAGGGTAAAGTGTCTGCCTGCAATGCAGTAGACCCAGGTTTGATCCCTGGGTTGGGAAGATCTCCTGGAAAAGGAAATGGCAACCCACTCCAGTATTCTAGCCTGGAAAATTCCACAGATGGAGAAGCCGTAGGCTACAGTCTATGGTAGGCTACAGTCTATGCGGTCACAAAGAGTCGGACACGACTGAGTGCCTTCACTTCACAATAGATAACTAGAAAATGTAGGTCACACATTTTTAAAGATTCAATAAAATAGGAAGATAATATAAAAGTAAAATTAGGAGGAAGAAATAAAACCAAAGTTTAGAAACTAATTAGAAAAATCAAAAATGAAAATATAAATTTATATAACAATTGGTATGAGGTTAGAAACAAAAATAAGCTAAAAGTAGCCCAAGTATATGGTGAATAACTCAACAAACAAACAAAACTATTTAAAAATTACTAAGAGAATTCAAAAGCTTGACAAACCAAGGCAATCAGGATTTTTCAAGCAAAAGTAGTTCTCATCTTGGTAAATCGCCCAACAATTTGTCATACCCAAGAGCTGGAATTCTATGGAAAAAAACAACCACCACCACAGTTCTCAAACTTAAGTATTTACAGAGCTTGTCACACTGCAGATTCGAAGGTCCCAGCAGTGATTCTAATTCCATAGATCTGAAATGGGGCTCAGGTACCCAAGTAGTGTTAATTTAAAAGATCCAAGGACAACACTAACTACGAAAAGGGCTTTCTCAGACCACAGGCCTCCTTATCCTTTGTGTGTTACATTTACTGCTTGAAGTTCTTATGACAAGCCCACCTTTAAAATTTCAGAATCAAGGGCTAACGTGTTCCACGCCCTTAGCTAATAGCTCAATTTGAGCAGCTTTACCCTTTCAATCCTCCCTCTTGCAGTAAAGCAGCATTTTTCATATTACAGGTCATGACCAACGAATGAGTCAATTTAATGGATTGCGACCAAAATAGAAAATATCAGACGGCATTGCACGTAATGATGGCAATTACAGTTTAAGTACTATTACATGAAACTTTTGTTTCAGTTCTGTGTCTGTGTGTACAATGAAAATCTATGATATGAGTCATAGGTAAAAAGGTTTGAAAATTTCTGCTATAAAGAATAAGACAGAGTCATCAAGAAGCTAAAAGTTGTTCAGGTGAAAAGTGCAGAAACACCCTCAAATTCAAAGGAAAAAAATTTAATGATGATAATTTCATTTTATCATTATTGCTGTAGGGTTTAATTATTCAGACACTTCAATGCTTCAAAGAACAAATTTAATATGCAGTTATTCAGCATCCCCCTGAACAGGTAGGTGAGAGGAATATGGTCCCTATCTTTTAGAAGCTTATAGTATTAACATGTGATTAAGATGACTAGAGAACAATATACAAAAAAAAAAAGTATAATCATAAGTTAAATTTACAGGGCTGTAGGATTTCAAAGAAGTGAATGATGGGATTAAGGAAAGTTGTATGAAAACAACAGAATTTGAGTTTAGCTTTAAAAGAAGTGTAAAACAAGAAAAAGCAGAGAGGAAAAGGTATAGTATTAAGTCTTATTGTATAACCAAACTAGGCTAACTGTGAAAAGAATCTCCAAAGCTCAGTGTATGATACAACAGTAAGTGGATTTACTATACCTGGTCATTGAGAAACCCAGGTTCATTCTATATGGTAGATTCACCATCTCGCCTGTCGTCTGAGTCCTCAACTGGGTCCTCTGTCTGGCCAACAGACAGGAGATAGAGCATCAGGCCTGGAAATGGCACCTCACTTTTCTGGTCTTTTTTCACAGGCCAGAACTCATTCACATTTAACTACTAGTAAAAATAAAAAACACAATCTAGGACCAAAATGGTCTAGCTTCTAAAATGGTGTACCTCTATTCATCACTGGTCCTTTCTCACAACTAAAACATTCCAGACATAATTAACAAATACAAGAAGATTCTGAAAAGTGCAAAGATATACAGGAGTCTGGGGACCTGAGGACATAAGGAATGACATGGCGGTGAGTTCCCTGGGTGTCCCTTTTGCTTTCTGTGCATCCTAGATGAGGTGCCAGAGAAACCTGCAACCAGGAAATACCAACAGGCAGGACAAAAAAACTGAAGAAGAGCCCACTTTCTAGCCAAAAGACTGGAAAAGGATGGCCAAGGGGAACAAAAAATATTTTTATAATACCAGTCCTAATCCAGCCAAACACCAAAGGAAAACCTGGCCCAACACCAGAAATGAAAACATGTTTACAGAGTGTGCATGTCTACTAAGTTGCTTCAGTTGTGTATAATTCGGTGCAACCCTATGGACTGTAGCCTCCCAGGCTGCCAGGCTCCTCTGTCCATGGGATTCTCCTGGGAAGAATACAGGAGTGGGTTGCCATGCCCTCCTCCAGGGGATCTTCTGGACCCAAGGGTGGAACTTGCATCTCTTACAACTTCTGCATTGTCAAGTGGGTTCTTTACCACTAACGCCACCTGGGGAACCTATTTACAAGATCTGTACACAAATGCCTACAGAAGCATTATTCACAATAATGAAAATTCAGAAATAATCTAAATGTTCATTGACTGGTGAACAGATAAACAATGTGGTATATCCATACAATTAAATACTGTTCAACAATAAAACTTTACAAACAGTTGGTATATGGTACAACAGAGACAGGCCTTCCCAGGTGGCTGGCTCAGTGATAAAGAATCTGCTGCCAATGCAGGAGATGTAAAAGACACAGGTTCAATCCTTGAGTGGGGAAAATACCCTGGAGGAGGGCATGGCAACACACTCCAGTATTCTTTCCTGGAGAATCTCATGGACAGAGAAGCCTGGTGGGTCACAAAGAGTCAGAAATGATTGAAGTGACTTAGCATGTACTCACAACAGAGATAAACCTCAAAACACATTATGGTAAGTAAAAGAAGCCAGACAAAAAGATTACATACTGTTTGCATCTATTTACAAGAAATATCCAGAAAAGGAAAATCTATAAAGCAGATCAGTGGCTGCCTAACACAAGATGGAACCAAGAATTAACTTCAAACAGGTATGAGGGATCTTGGAAATGTTCTAAAAAGTGATGACTATATACCTCTATAAATTTATTAAAAATCATTAAATCACTCAAAATGGGTATAAACCCTCTTTTTAAAAAAGGAAACAGAATAAAATAATGAGCTACCATGTTATCCACCATCTAGATTCAACATTATGAACTCATGACCAATGTTGTTTCATCTGTAACTCCCTCCACTTTTCCTCCTCCATATTAAAGTAACTCTCTGTTATATATATATATAATATATATTATATGGTATATATAATATATTATATATAATAACATATATATTTTATTGTATATATATTTCATTGAAAATTTAAAAGATTCATAGTATAGAAGATAAGGATTTTTAACCTAATCACAATTCCATTTCTACATCTTAAAAAATATATTAAAGCACAAGTGATTAAAAAATGGTACTTTGCTTGACCATTTTAAATAAGCTTTTGTTGCTTTCACATTATTTTCACTTTCCTTTTTATTTCTTTGAACATGCTACATTTAACAGACAATAGTTCTAATATCCAAAGTCTTTAAGATCTGATTCTACTAAAGGCTGTTACTAACTCTAGTAGCACTCACTTCATTGTATGATAGTTTTCACTGTGAGATCATGCTCATCAAACTTTGCATGTGCCCAGGAGGACTGGAGATAGCTCCTGCCAGGTGCCTGAGACAACCCTAAACCCCTTGCCACTATAAATTAATACCTTTGTTTAGGGTTTTTCAGTTATAGTGAATGTGAATTCAAATCTCAATCCCACATTAGGGCTTTTCTTCTGTACTCAGAACCTAGACAACTTTTCCCTCAGAACAGATTCTGATTTTAGTTTACTCATTCCCTAATGATGTGTCTCTTTCATGATCCTGAATTTATTCAGAATTCCTGTTCCAACTACCTTGTATGAACCCAGGACCTTGTCTTCTGATCTCCTTATAGCCATTAAAACCAAAACTCTAAGTTACCAGGTATTGACAAATGTCCATAGGAAAGCTGCTTATTTTAATGCATACTTACTACTCTGGAAATGTATTTACTCTTATCTGTGGTCTGTGATCATTTCCCTTACCTTCCAGCAAGGTCACTATGCATTTTTAAAGATTCTTAATGTTTTATTTATACTTTTTAATGATTTCTGCATGGGAAATACTTTCAATATGTCTACTCTGCCTAATTTTGTCTAATTCCTTCTTAGAAAGTCTATAGCCTTCAGTTTAAAATAGGGTATCTTTTATCAACTTAAGTTTCAAAATTTAAAAATCTTTCATCTCCCACTTATAAATGTAATTTCTATCTTTTTAAAATACCAAATATACTATAAAACCATCCCCAAATTTAAAAACTTACTAAAAACATCATTTAAGAAATAAAAATCAAAATGGAACATATCTCTATGACCAGGAATGCTATCAGGAGGCACTTGTAGCACAGCCATAAAGCACAACTTTCGTGGGTTATTATTTAGTAAAATGGAAAGGATTAACAGAGTTGGTTCAAATCATTTCTCAAACTTAATGGCTATGCCACTTTATGTAAATCATCTCCAATGTTTGGCCTCCATTTTTCAAATGTAAAATTTAGAACTTGAATCAATATCTCAATGTATCAAATGTTCTATGCATATGAATCTGAATAAAATATTAAATTTTAAGCATTTTTTAAATTTAAAAACATAGAAAAGCAGTAATATGCCAATTAGCAAACATCATGAATATACTCAGCAGAGAATACAGAAGTACTGTATACAATCTACTCTCCACTGGTTCAATAGCAATGTTTGTGGGTATATTTATTCATACATTCCAACTGACTCATTGGAAAAGACCCTAAAGCTGGGAAAGATTGAAAGCAGGAGGAAAAGGGGATGACAGAGGAAAAGATAGTTGGATGGCATCATGGATTTGATGGACATGAGTTTGAGAAAGCTCCAAGAGTTGGTAATGGACAGGGAAGCCAGGTGTGCTGCAGTCCATGGGGTTGCAAAGAGTCAGACACGATTGAGCAACTAAACAGAACTTTCTCACACACGTATACATGTGAGTGGTAAAGAACCCGCCTGCCGATGCAGGAGACATAAGAGACATGGGTTCAATCCCTGGGTCTGAAAGATCCATGGAGGAAGGCATGGCAACCTACTCCAGTATTGTTGCCTCAAGAATCCCATGAACAGAGAAGCCTGGCAGGCTATGATCCAAAGGGTCGCAAAGAGTTGGACATGACTGAAGCAACTTAACACATATACATGTGAGTATATACACATAGAAACATAGGTGCATATATGTTATATATTATCTATCATATGTTATAAACGGGGGGTGCAGAGGGAAGGAAAGAGAAAGAGGAAGAGAATAAAATAAATGTGGCAAAATATTGAAAGCTGGGGAACCCGAGCAGAAAACACATGGGAGTCACCTGTTCTACTCTTACAACATTTCTATAAGTCTAAAAATACTCCAACAATAAAAAAGAGTGCTATGAAGTCAATGTTTAAATAACAGATCTAACCCTGGCTATACTGAACAGAAGCACCCTGTTATTCTATCATGGGACATGGAGAAAATCTCCAAAGGAACATTTTAAAGTCATCACTCACTCATGGTTTTAGTATCACATATGTTTGTTGCTATAAATGCAAACTGATCTATTTGAATTCTCTATTAATGACAGGTTGCAGAACTATATAAAAATGCATAACATCCTAAGGTGTAAAAACCTCAGGTGAGATTTTTGAGCCAAAAACAATTTGGGAAGAATGCACACATGTAAGCCAATAAAGGCTTCCAACATTAACTCCTGGCTTCCCAAAGTCAGCCCTAGCCCACCAAGGGCAAGTAGTAAGAGCACAGAGCAGTCAGCTTCACAGGAAATATGTGCCAGGCAATTCCCAGCACCTTGGAAGTGCAAATTCAGCAAGTAACAAAAACTCCCTAACTCTACCTTAAACCATGGCAGGCAAATCATGATACATCTCTTTTCTTGAGAGTCTGTTTATATCTAGTGTCTCAGAATATCAAAGAATAATTACAACTACCACAACCATTGTATATTAAGCTTTAGGTTTAAATTTTTTTAATAAAATAAATAATGTGACAAAAAGAGAGAAAGAGCATCAGCCTCTTTGTTTATTTTTTTTGATGGAACTTTTAATTTTAAACTCAGAAGGCAACAGACAATGAGTGCAAAGAGCCAGGCAGAAGTCTAAGAGGTTTATTACAAGCCAGGTTCTTCAGGATCATTATTCTCAGGTAACTGAAAATCGACAATTTTGGACCAATGAATGTGTGGTATTGATAAATAAAGACCTCAATGTTGATTAGACTCTATTTCCCCTCAAATTTTCTAATTTTCTAATCTATGCTGCATAAATCTTTCTCTGAAGTCTGAGAGTATTGTAAAGAGACAGTATTGAGCACTGTTTTCAAACATTTTCCCCTCTGGTTATGGAAGAAGAAAAACAGCATACTATATAAAAATTATGCGGCAACTGCAACAAAAACAGGACAGTGGCACAAAATGATTTCTTTCAGTTGTTTTTTTGTCTTACATCTTAATTTTGCATGTAGAAGACATACACCTTTTATAAGAACCAGTGACCCTGCTTCAGGCATTCTTACTCAAATAAATTCTAAAACTTTGGCGTGAGGTCATTAAACTATTCCTAGGGCACCTTTTTATTCTAAAAGCCTTTGTAAGTGATTGAACTTCTAATTTGAATAATTGCATCTCACCGACATAAATTCCCTCTGTAGTTTCAACTGTATGCAATATCAGCTTTTGTTTCCTGAGTTAAATTAATGTTGAGTAATGTGGTGCTTCTTGAAAAAAAAAAAAAAAAAGGTGCATACACTTTCATAGTAACCTTTCAGCAGCCAGTAGAAGTGATTCATGGGCTTGAGAGGGGAAGAGGTCAGTATGAATAATCATTAACCAACAACGTCTGCTAGTGCTCTGTGTGTGCAGAGCATGGCTAAAGGTACGTCTCATCCAATAAAAGAGACATGCCTATATAACTTGATAAAACAAAAAAGATCAACTATTTCATAAACTGAATCCTATTTTCCATTGAATTACATCATGTACCTTGTTTGCATTGATGACTTACCTTTAACTAGCTGTGACTCCTCATGATGGACCTCCTCTATCCTTCTAGTCATAGTGTAAATTAATACTGGAAAACCTAACCTCAAAAAAGAACTACTGAGTAGTATTTTAAAAGTAAAGAATTATTTTTTATAAGACAGAATCCTGAAAATGAGTTTCTCCTATTAAACCTCAAGCCAACAGAATTTTTTTAAGACATAAAAAGAGCTCTAGTCCAAAATTTGTCACTCAAAGCCAATTTCCAGGGTTGCTATAACAGTATTCATTCAATAAACTCCAAAAGATTGGCATTATATGTACTTTAAATGAAATTCAAACTCTCAATTCTTGGATTTTCTTAAATAACATGTATACAAGTTGCAGAGTAACCTTTTTAAGAAGTCATTCTAAAGATCCAATTGGCCCTGGGCTATTTCAATCCATTCCAGAATTCAGTGACTTAGAATTTCAACCTATTACAATTTTGTCAGACTTGAACTACAAAAATTAGGGTTATTCTAGGTAGACTCAAAGGTTAATACAACTTTTTATATTACCTCTGAAATCTAGCATGTATCTTTGGCATCCTAGTGGCTGTGGTAGATATACCTACCTATTCACAATTCATCCTCCCAAACTTACCTTGCCATGACTTCCCTATGGGTGGAATATACTTCCATCTAATTGCTTTGGGTTTTGCTGTGTGACTTGCTTTGACCAAGGGAATGTAGACAGAAAAGCAAAAGTTCTGAATGGAGGCTCTAAGATGTTCTGAGCGTTTTCATTCACCCTGTGTCCCACTCTCACCCATGAGAAGAGCACACCCCAGACTGTCACTGTTCCTTCAGCAGAGGGCCCACAGTAAGAGATACAGGAAGCAGACTGATCCAAACCCTTAGCCTAGAGTGACTATAATCAATCTGCAGACCAATGAGCAAGAAATAAAAATGTTATATAAACCACTAAAATTTGGGGGTTGTTTGCTGCCACAATAAAAATAATAGTGTTGAACTATAAAAGGGCTCAAGGTATTATTTTTCTGGTACCATTCTGTCTCAAATTAAAATTTCCAGGTTTATTCTCTAAACTAGTATGCTAAACCAAACAAGTTTTGGGTTTGTTTTTTTTTCCATTTCCGGATGTGCTAGGCACTGACCAAATATCTGACAGCTTGATATCTTCATTATCAAATCTCATCTGAAGATACGGCAAGTATCTAGGATTAATAATTCTTAAACCTCTGCTATAGCAAGACGACCTTGAATACAGAATCTGTATCTGACTCCCATACCTCAAGAGCAGTTTTGCACATACCAGCCATTTGATAAATGATTCCCTATTCCAACTCACAGTTACCAGTGCCTTTATTATTGTCCGTACGAGCAAATGTGCAAATGCCCCGAGTCACAAAATTATTCATTTAGTTGAAATGAAAGAAATGACTACATATGGTCTTTCTACCTGAATACACAGCAGCACTCAGGTACTATGCAACGAATGACGCTCAAGACTGGTTGTTGTTGTTCGGTCACTAAGTCAGGTCTGACACTTTGTGACCCCATGGACTACAGCATGCCAGGCTCTCCTGACCTTCACTGTCACCTGGAGTTTGCTCAAATTCATGTCCATTGAGTCGGTGATGCCATCCAACCTCTCATCCTCTGTTGCCCACTTCTCCTCCTGCTCTCAATCTTTCCCAGCATCAGGGTCTTTTCTAATGAGTCAGCTCTTCACATCAGGTAGCCAAGGTGTTAGAGCTTCAGTGTCAGCATCAATCCTTCCAATGAAGACTGATAACCTGTTCCAACAGGAGTTCCCTCAAAATGGCACGCAGATTCTTTCAATGAATACTGAGATTTAGAATGGATGGCTGGGTGACAAATCTCATGGTGTTATACACAGATATGCAGCAGAGATGGGTCAGCATTCAATGGTACAATTCCAAGGAAGGTTCCTCAAAAGGAGCCCTGAGCTCCTTCACAGGAGCAGCCTTCTCTCTGCTCATCACTGATCCTCTGTGCCTCTCTCGTCTCCTGCTCAATGTCTCGGGTGTTTAATTTTCTCCGTCACCCAGCTGATCTGTGTTATTTTCCTTCCTCTTCTTCTCCACAGATTTTTCTTTCTTGCCTATTGTTTTATCTCTCTTCCTTTCACACTTTTAAGCCTTGGTATAACAAGACATGACCACACATCCAGAATACTCCCTCTGTTCACAACAAATCAACCAACTACAATAATCCGGGAATAATTTTCCAGCCTCAAAGTCAATAAAAGCAGGTGTGTGCCTTGCAGGAAGCTCAGGGATTTCCAGAGAGTACCACACACCCTGCCAACTATTTAGTACTTGCATCATTAGAGAAATTTGAAGACAAGAATTTTTTTGAATTTTTTGTCAAAAATTCTGAACCCCATGGCCTAAAGATGTTCAGTTCATCAAAGCTGTAGCATAGCAAAGATATCTTCAAATATGCTGAATTAATTATTAACAATATCTCATTACTGCATTTTCTAGTCTAAAATAATTTTAAGTATGATTCAGTGATATCTAATGAAAGTATAAACAAATTATCTATTATCCTCAAAAGTAATCTAAAATTCTTATAAGATAGATAAAACCATATAATCATACATTTTTTTTTCCTTTCTTCCCAGAATATCCTTTACCCTTTTATTTCAAAAATAACACCTCCTCTTCTTCTGGGAAGTATCACCACTACCTCACCTTGAAAGCCCACAGGAAAAATGTGATTCAAATATATGTTGTTGCTTTCTCATTCCTCCTAGCCACAAGGCTAGGGGTATGCACCTGTCCAAAGGTAAGCCAATCATGGCACCCTAACCTTCTGGTCAAAGTTGATCTGTATTTGCATGGATCAGGGCATATGGTCCAACCTGAGTCAATCACAGTCCTTCTTCAAGATTTCTCAAAGTGAAATTAAGGCATAAGGAGAAATCTCGCTCAGACGGTAAAGAAATTGGGCATCTAAAGGCATGAGAGCTGCCAGCAGCCATGTGCCCTGAGTCGAGATGAAAGCTGGTCTGAGAGAACTGAGCCAAGATGCTGGCAGAAGCAGATGTTGAAAGAGAAAAGACTGAGCACCCTGGCAGCATTCACGTCCCTGCTTTCAGTTGTCCCTGATGACTGCCACATTCCTGCCTTCCACCAACGTACTCATAAGCCTTCCAATCCATTTCCCTGTAGATCAAAGTCAATTCAGACTGTTCTTCTCTAACCAACAGCTAAGGAAATCCTACCAAACAAACTACAAGGTAACAAATTTGATTCTTAGGGTAGTGGTCCAGGAATACTGTAAGAAATTCTAATGTATGTGCAATAAACTTACTATTTAATCAACAGATCCGGCATTTAAATGACAGATCTTGTCATCTAAAGGCTTTAAAAGACAAGATCTGGCATATTCAAGACTTTCTTCATTGTCTTCTTCACTAGGGATAAGCTTTGCGTTTTCATAAAATGGCTATTTCCTTGTGTTTTTTCCCTCTGAGCACAAGTCATGAACATAGTATATACTAGGCTAAAGGCATGAGGATTGCAAACTATGATTGCCATATGATTCTCTGGAATATCATGAGATCCAAGATTATGAGGTTTTGTGTTCTGGAAAAATTCCATCTCAGGATAGTGAGGGTTGTGTAACAAGACAGCACTAAGAAAATTGGAAAAAAAGTCATTATTTGTGTGATTATTTGTTATCCAAAAATAATACCTGTCGGGTTCAAAGGGATGAAAGGGTCCAAAAGGAATCTGGATGGCTATGGAGAAGGCAGTTTTAATCTCAAATGAGGAATCTGATTCAAAACCTCAACAAAGAAAGTTTAATTTCCCCAAAGAATTGGGTCTAAGATGAGGCTGCTAGGAATTTAAAATTAAAGAGGAAGGAAATGTAAAACCCGTTCCTGTTAAATGTATTAAACTGCATTTAGGAATAAAGCCATACACTTATATATCCCTCTTCCTTTGTTTGCTGTACCCATGCACTACAATATTTTTGCATTCAAAGTAAGTGACCAGTTTGCTTGAAGCTGGTGACCTACTCTACAGTAAACATGAGAGACAGGGTTTAACTCAGAAGCCCCAACCCAAGAGAAGGCCCCTGTCATTCTCAAATGATGGAAGCACAAGTCAATAAGTAAATATTTAGGCAGACATGCTTTAGAACCCTAGTTGAGGAGAAGGGGACGACAGAGGATGAGATGGCTGGATGGCATCACTGACTCGATGGACGTGAGTCTGAGTGAACTCCAGGAGTTGGTGATGGACAGGGAGGCCTGGCGTGTTGCGATTCATGGGGTCGCAAAGAGTCAGACATGACTGAGCGACTGAACTGAACTGAACTTCACCCCAAAAGCACTCACTCAGGATCTCACTAAGCACCTGAACTCAGGAAGAGACCTGATTCTCAGTACAATAGTTACAATTTTAACGAAGCAATTTCATTCTAACTCTTCAAAGCTGGTGTCTATGCCCTCACCTAGTTTAAAGACTAGAAAAGGGGGGGGGGGGAAGTAAGCTGGTTACTCTGTATCATTTTAAATTCTTAGAAGTTGATACATTCATTTTATTTGTTTTATAGAAATATTTAGTATAATGCATAAACTTAATACACAAAATAATGGAAGAAAACAAATTATATTACAAAATGCAAATTCTTAGTTGATAAACTTACTGAAACAGCTAGGTTTCAGACATCAGCATTAGAATAACTAAGTTTCTCTGAGTTACTGGAGACTACTTGCGTATAACTTTTGGAAATCTCCACTCCAAAATTTTTCCGATGTAAATGGCATTTAATCTTCTTAATCAGCAACATGCTTAAAGAATACACTAGAAGATCTGAAATCAGTGCTGTAGACTTTTCCACCTATCAGAATTCCGTGTGTGCATAAATGTGTGAGTGCATGTGTGCAAGTGTAAAACAATCAGGTAACTGAATTGGAGACAAATTCATCCTGCAACTGAACTCATAAATGTGATCTCAGTCATATATGAATAATTAAAAAAAAAAAAACTTAAAATCTCAGGCCACAGCCACAGAAAGTGATATTATTTTATAAAATTTCTTTAGAATCTCAATTTATCATTCCTAAGGGGGAGGGAACTATAGATATAGAGAAGCATCAAAGAATTATTTTTATTCACCATTGCTTATAATATGACCGCATTAGAAGACCTTATAAAGACATTTAGTAACGTTAAAATTTCATTCAAGCCCTTTTAAAAACCTTTCAGTTTCTAGCATGGACACAATATACAGAAATCTCATTTCTAGTGCTTGAGAAACAACCAAACGTGCATTTCAAAGAAAGGAGTCATATCAGTTTTACCTGCATCGATGTTCCTTCCACTCTTGCCACACAGGCAACTTGATCCAAGAAAGTCACTGCCACAGGTACCGCCACAAAGAAGCCTTTACAAAAGGCTTTGAAGTACCTTCTCACCCAGCCTTGGGACTGCGCCATGCCTAAAAGCACAACAAAAATAAATATGAGATTAGCCCCAAGAAAGGTAAGAAAGAAAACATAAAAAACAGTGCAAGAAAAATAAGAGTTAAGAAAAAGCAACCTCATCTCAATATGTTTCATACTCATCGCCCCTGAGGTCTCCAGCACCATGGAAGCACTGTAACTGTCCTGTGTTGCTTATGTTCAAGTTGTTATTTAAGTGATAAATCACTTTCCATCATGTTTAAACCAATGTTATGGGGCCTATGTTATGGCAGCCAAATTTATCCTAATATAACCATGAAATATATGAGAAATCAAGAAAAAATATCACTGCATGTGAATTCAGTACAAATAATTATCAACTCTCACTTAGCCCTGTAACCACTTGGTTAATTTTCAGAGTTTCTAGGGCTAATGCAATCCTTTAACGGTCTTGTACAATGAAAAACAAAATAGTGAGAGATCAAGAGATTCTACCCTACAAGACCAAAATGCAGCTAAACCCAGTCCAACAGGTGAAGAATCCTCCTGGCTGGGGAAGATAAATGACCAGTTTATTTACCAGTTTCTCAAAATAATAACTGATTCATACTATGTGATAGGTTATAATTTCAGTCCGTTCTATTTCTTGACTAGGACTAGATAAATACAGGAAGACCAGATTATTCTAGTGGGCTAGGGCAAGAGATGGTGGTAGGATGGATTGTAGTGTTGGTGGTGGTGGTGATGGAAATGGATCAAAATGGGCAAACTTCACATATGCATTTTGGAGGTTAAACAGACAGAAATGAAAATGGATGGACAAGGATTGGGGAGAGGAGAAGAGATGAGAAAAGTGTTGAGGTAGTTGTGACCTATTCAAGCACTGTTATTTTATCATTTCCTTGGGTCACATTTCAAAGTACTAAAAACGTGCAAATAATTCAATTCCTGAAAACTCTAATAAGTACAAGGTCATGGGCTGGATGCTGCTGCTGCTGCTGCTAAGTCACTTCAGTCGTGTCCGACTCTGTGCAACCCCATAGACGGCAGCCCACAAGGCTCCCCCGTCCCTGAGATTCTCTAGGCAAGAACACTGGAGTGGGTTGCCATTTCCTTCTCCAATGCATGAAAGTGAAAAGTGAAAGAGAAGTCGCTCAGTTGTGTCCAACTCAGCGACCCCATGGACTGCAGCCCACCAGGCTCCTCCATCCATGGGATTTTCCAGGCAACAGTACTGGAGTGGGGTGCCATTGAGATACACAAATGAAAAGCAGACATAGTCCTTGCTCTCAAGGAGTTACAAAGTGCCAGGGAAGATTGCCTTTAGATAAATATTTCCAAGGGAAAATAGCATTGAAAAGAGCCAATGTGCCTGGAGCAAGGAAGTGCATGCATTAGAAAATGATTAAGAAATGTGTCCCAAAGGAAAAGGCATTCTCGGTAAGACCTGGGCACTTCGGGCAAAAGCAGCAGTGTGCATGAAGACCTCAGAGCAAAATAAAACATAAGTTATTTAAGAAACTATAAGAAATTCAGTTTTGTATATATACAAACTTTAATATGCTAATGTTTAATTCAGTAAACATTTATTTACTGTCTGCTAACCACCAATGCTAAGTGCAGGGGATATAAAGATAGATATATATACAGTATAAAATCATTTAAATACCCTCCTGAAACAATACTTCATATTGTTCCATGATCTGAAAACTAGATCCCACATGCCGCAACTAAAATCTCACATATAGCAACTAAGATCCAGTGCAGTCAAAAAAAAAAAAAAAATAGTAAGGGGTCGGATTCAATTTCTAACATTCTTTCCAGGGCTGTCATTCTATATCCCTATATATTTTTTTTATTGTTTCTCCAAGTCTTTGAGAAGATACTAAAATAAAGAAAGGCACTTAGGTGATTATTGACCAAGAAGAGAAATTATGTTGAGAATTTTAGGTTTGAGAATTTGTTGTTGTTGTTTTTTTTAATGTTGAAAGGAAAAAAGACTTTTATTATACAACTAGTTACAAAAGGGAAGCAGAGATAAAGTTGGAACTAGTGCAAATTATGTGACGAGACATTAAACACAAGTAAGACCTGAAAGCCACTGCCCTTTCCCTTCTCAGGCTCACAATTCCGCTGCTGATCCAAGCACTGCTGCCATCTCCTGCACAACTCAGGACGAATACTTTTCTACTGTTGCTGTTGCTGCTGATAAGCCACTAAGTCATGTCTGACTCTGTGACCCCATGGACTGCAGCATGCCAGGTTTCACTGTCCTTCACCATCTCCTGGAGTTTGCTCAAACTCATTCCATCGAATTAGTGATGCCATCCAACCATGTCATCCTCTGCTGCCCCCTTCTCCTCCTGCCTTCAATCCTTCCCCGCATCAGGGTCTTTTCCAATGAGTTGACCCTTTACAACAGGTGGCCAAAGTATTAGAGCTTCAGCTTTAGCATCAGTCCTTTCAATGAATATTCAGGGTTGACTTCCTTTAGGATTGACTGGTTTGATCTCTGCTGTCCAAAGGACTCTCAAGAGTCTTCTCCAGCACAATTCAAAAGCATCCATTCTTCGGCATTCAGCTTTTTTATGGGCCAACTCTCACAACTGTACATAACATCTAGAAAAATCACAGCTTTGACTATATGGACTTTTGTCAGTAAAGAGATGTCTTTGCTTTTTAATAGTTGTCTAAGTTTGCCATAGCTTTCCTTCCAAGTAGCAGTTATCTTTTAATTCCACGGCTGCAGTCACCATCTGCAATGATTTTGGAGCCTAAGAAAACAAAATGTCACTGCTTCTATTTTTCCCCTTCTATTTGCCATGAAAATTATGTGGGAGGTGTATCTATCGAGGGTATGCAGACTCTGCCCAAGCACGGGGGAGAAAATAAAAGCTCCCTTGCAGATTAGGGGCCATTATTTTCAGAGGCTCAAAGCAAAAGTCTCAGTACAGTCCTGTCTTACCTGAATTGTGAATGACACCTTTAACTCATAATAATAAAACCCTCTTTGGGACTTCTATCATTAAAGTACTAAAGCTATATACAAAGGAAGAAATGAACATTACACTTCTATGTCAAGTTATATTAAATAAAATGTTTAAAGTGCTGTGACATTCACATTTTGGTAAAGTTAATGCATCTCCTTTTCTATAAAGAATCATTGGGGTGATCTGGTCTTTTGTTCACATCTTAAATATTTAAAACTACCATAGTAATAAGCACTGAGCATCTGCTTTCTCTGAGAAAATTTCCCTTAAAGCAATAATAATGTGGTATCCCAAGCAAAAAAGGAATAATTTGTATCAGTAACCTCATTCTTCCAGCAACCATGCAAGTCATTTAGGTTCAAAACATTGCTCCTGAGAAAATTACTGCTTAAATAGTAGGCACACCTGATTCACTGCTGAAGTACCTAAACAGAATATTTTTAAATAAGCTTTCAGATTCCATTGAAATCATATTTGCCACTTGTATACTTACTTACTTACTTACCTGCAAGTAAAATTTTGGGGGGCATTACTGACCTCAACTGCCTAATGACCTCCACTCTAAATATCTGTCTTTCCTCTCACATGTGTTATGGTTTGATCACGCATGAATTCATCTAAAATCATTCTTAAATTCCCATACATTTCATCTTATACAAAGTCACTAATCGCTCACCCATAGCAACCAAGTGAATAAATATACCTCAAGTCATCCTAATTATAAAAACTATTTTAAAACTGTGTGGCAGGTTTGGAGGTAAGAGAAAGACAATAAATGACAAAGCAGTATCCTATACAAAGTGTAACCTTTCAATCATAGAAATCAGCCCACACATTTAGATAACAAAATCAAAATTTTATTTGTAAATTCAAAGTGTATATCAAACTACAAATGTCAGAAAATACAAGAGCAGGGATCCAAACAAATCTGACACTAAATTCCTGATTGAGTCATATTTTATTGATCATCTACTATGTAACTGTGCTAAGGGGCACATACAATGCACAACAAGGAAGGCGTGGTCCCTGGCCACATGGAGCTTACATTTTCATTCTTTCTTCAGCAAGTACCTACTTTGCGCTACTCACTATGCTAAGATTTTGTTGTTGTTCAGTTGCTAAGTCGTGTTGGACTCTTCGTGACCCCCATGGACTGCAGCATGCAAGGCCTACCTATGTCTCACTAAGATGCCAAGAGTAAAAAGGCACACAGAGTCACAGTTCCTTCCCAAAGGGCCTGCGACAAGATCACAAGAAATTAGTAGATGACCACACATGATCAGACTACCCTTCTCCATGTGTCTCTCCAGGAGCTCCTGATGCCAATAACCTCACTCTGCAAACATAGCCTAACCATGCATGTTAGGAGGCAGGAGGCACCTGAACTAAATCAGGGAAAAAATAATAACTGATGAATGAGAACAATTTTGATTCCACTAGAAGCAGATCTAGGAAAATAATCGATGGATCCTAATCTAGAAAAAAAAACTGGGGCGCTAACTTCCTCCTTTCAGATTATAAATAAATAATGTATTATAAAAATAGATAATTAACACTTAAGGTTTTCTCAGTGCTGAACAATGACAGGATTTCAGGCAGTTTACTAGACAGGAATCTTGTTGACATGCACAGAACTGGCAGTGACCCCTCAATGGATAGCAACAGCACTTTAATTTTTTTTTTGAAGTTCCCATGTTTTCTCTCCTACAAAACTGTGTTTTTCTAATAACAATAGGAACATTTAGCCATCATCTCTAGCAATCTAATTTTTTTGGCAAACATGACAATCAGGAAAATAAAGCCATTGAAGGTGACTGCAAATGCTCTATATTTTCTGTTTCCTGCATTCTTCCAAGAATGGGAGACTTCTATCAACTCAGGAATGACAAAATGCTTCAAAGGAAAAGACATTACTTTTTAAAAGGAAAAGTAGAGACCCAAGAGTTTTCAACCCAAGAGACCACAGTTCAGTTCAGTTCAGTCGCTCAGTCGTGTCTGACTCTTTTCGACCCCATGAATTGCAGCACACCAGGCCTCCCTGTCCATCACCAACTCCCGCTCAAACTCACATCCATCAACTCAGTGATGCCATCTCATCCTCTGTCGTCCCCTTCTCCTCCTGCCCTCAATCCCTCTCAGCATCAGAGTCTTTTCCAATGAGTCAACTCTTCGCATGAGGTGGCCAAAGTATTGGAGTTTCAGCTTTAGCATCATTCCTTCCAAAGAACACACAGGGCTGATCTCCTTTAGAATGGACTGGTTGGATCTCCCTGCAGTCCAAGGGACTCTCAAGAGTCTTCTCCAACACCACAGTTCAAAAGCATCAATTCTTCAGGGCTCAGCTATCTTCACAGTCCAACTCTCACATCCATACATGACTACTGGAAAAACCACAGACTTGACTAGAGGGACCTTTGTTGGCAAAGTAATAATGTCTCTGCTTTTGAATATGCTATCTAGGTTGGTCATAACTTTTCTTCCAAGGAGCAAGCGTCTTTTAATTTCACGGCTGCAGTCACCATCTGCAGTGATTTTGGAGCCCAAAAATATAAAGTCTGACACTGTTTCTACTGTTTCCCCATCTATTTCCCATGAAGTGATGGGACCGGATGCCATGATCATTTTCTGAATGTTGAGCATTAAACCAACTTTTTCACTCTCCTCTTTCACTTTCATCAAGAGGCTTTTTAGTTCCTCTTTTCTTTCTGCCATAAGGGTGGTGTCATCTGCATATGTGAGGTTATTGATATTTTTCCTGGCAATCTTGATTCCACTTTGTACTTCTTCCAGCCCAGCGTTTCTCATGATGGACTCTGCATATAAGTTAAATAAGCAAGGTGATAATAAACAGCCTTGACGTACTCCTTTTCCTATTTGGAACCAGTCTGTTGTTCCACGTCCAGTTCTAATTGTTGCTTCCTGACCTGCATATAAGAGACCACAACTAGGCACAAATATAGCAGATTATCTCATAGCTAGGAAATGGCAACCTACTCCAGTGTTCCTGCCTGGAAAATCCCATGAAGAGAGGAGCCTGGAGTCACAAAGTATTGGACATAAGTGAGCATGCAAGCACACATCTCACAGCTAACACATTTCATGAATATGAATAAGTCATAATTGTAACAAAATGGTTGGCCTTTTTGGTATTGAGTTCAGACAGATTCCTTTTAACGAACCAGAATCCCCACCAAAAGTGGAGTAATTGGGAGTCTTAATTATTGGTTTAATTCAATAAAATTGCTAGGTATTGGCTGCTCCCAGTATCTAGGTAGATGTGATTTTAAAAGGGTCAGAAAATAGATTTTCCCAGAGTAACATTTATCCCACTGTGCTATGCCACAATGCTGAAAGTTCTTAGCATTGTAGAACATGGGCAGAGTTTCTTAAACTTAAGTGATCACAAAAGTCACCTGTGTTGCTTATGGAAAACACAGACTCCTGAGACTCAACCTGATTAAGAGGAGATTCTCAAGGGTAGATGTGTGGATCACGTATATCAGAATCATCTAGAGGAGCATTTGCAAATTATATACGTGTGCTTAGTCACTCAGTCGTGTCCAACTCTTTGTGACTGTATGAACTATAGTCTGCCAGGCTCCTCTGTGCATGGGATTTTTTCAGGTTAGAATACTGGAGTGGGTATTCATTTCCTTCTCCAGGGGATCTTCCCAACCCAGGGATCAAACCCGAGTTTCCTGTATTTCTTGCATTGCAGGAGGATTCTTTACCCAACCTTCATAATACATGGTGATATTCTGTGATCTCTAGTATGCTATAGGGAAGAATAAATACATGTGTGTTAAAAAAAATTCTTAGATGATTCTAATATGCTGTCTCTGGTCTTCCTCCCTGTCCACAATCCTCATTCACCCTCATTGGAGAACCACTAGCTCAAAAAAGGAAATCATTTTAGAGGGAAATATTTTTTAGTAGCTTCATTGAGGTATCATTTACATACCATAAAATTCACCCACTGTAAGTGTATATACTTCAAAGATTTTTAGCTAATTTATGCTGTTGTGGAATCATCACAATACATTTTTGGAGTATTCTGTCACCCCCATAAGTTCACGAGGCCTATCTGAAGGCCAGTTCCCATTCCCACCCAAGCCCCAGGAATATACTGCTCTCTTCTTTAAGAGATGTGCATTTTAAAGAAATTTTAGTAGTTGTTTTTTTTTTTTTTGGTCTGGCTTGTTTCATTTAACACAATATTTTTGAGGTTCATCCATGTTGCATTTATAAGTAGTTCATTTTTTTATTGCTAAACAACATTTCATCGTATTGATATGTCATAATTTAACTGTTCATCAACTGATGGGACATTTGGATTGTTTCCAGTTTTGAGCTATTGTGAATAAGGCTGCTGTAAGTCTCTGCATACAAGTCCTTGTGTGAATATATGCTTTCATTTCTCTTGAGTAGTTATTTAGGAGTAGAATTTCTTGGTTATATGAAAAGTATATTTTTTGTATTTTGAGGACTGCGAAACTGTTTTCCAAGGTGATTGTATCATTTTACATTTTCACTAGCAATACATGAAGGTTTTTGGCTTCTCCAGATTCTAGCCAACACTGGGCATTCTTAGTCCTTTAGATTATGACCATTCAAATGAGCATGCAGTATGGTATTTAACTGTGATTTTGATTGGCATTTCCCTAATAACTGATAATGTCAAACATCTTTTCACGAGCTTAGTAGGAAGTCTTGCCTTTATTAAAGTGTCTGCTCAGATCTTCTGCCAATTTTGTAATTGGTTTTTCTTCTTATTGAGTTGTAAGGATGTGTGTGTGTGTGTGTGTGTGTGTGTGTGTGTGTGTGTGTGTGCTTAGTCGCTCAGTCGTGTCTGACTCTTTGTGAACCCATGGACTGTAGTCTGCCAGGCTCCTCTGTCCATGGGGATTCTCCAGGCAAGAATACTGGAGTGGGTTGCCATGCCCTCCTCCAGGGCTTCTTCCCGACCCAGGGGTCGAACCCAGGTCTTCCACATTGCAGGCAGATTTTTTACCATCTGAGCCACCAGGGAAGACCATGTGTATATGTATCGTTAGAGATACATAGGTACAAGTCTTTTATCAGATACATGCTTTGCACATATTTTCTCCTTCTGTGTGTCTGGCTTTTTTATTTTCTGAAAGATATCTTTTGAAGATCAAAACAAAAAGATAATGAGTAATCTTCAGAAATGTGAACTCCAGCATCAAATTATATATCTTGAACTGTGTGACTTGTATGTATAGTTTAAGTCAAAAATTCTCAGAAGGAGCAAGCAAAAATAAAGAACGAAAAACTGTCAAAAGTAATAAAGGGGAGAAATATAATGGGGTTAGACATAAAGTGAATCATGTTCTGGCAAAGAAACCCAACTTTAAAAGTCCGCACTGGTAGACTGATGAAGATAAAGGTTCTCTATTTTGACCTAAAACCACTTCTCTGACAGAGATAATAAATTGTCTATTGGAGAGTGATGAACACCTGGACGCCAAAAGAGGTGAAATTTTAAGTCAGAAATATTAAAATGCAAATGAACTCTAAGGGCATGTTGTACTACACTGATGTAGAGAGAAAATGCCACCAGAAATCAATAAGAAATGCAATTTCATATAAGCTTCCTGAGTTTAGGGAAAGACTCCTTCCACTTGCAAACCTCAGGCATTTATCCCCACCTCTCCTTCTGCCTTTGTTGAAGCTGAGGCTGGCAGTGCTCTGCAGAGGCACAGTCACCAAACAGGGAAACTCAGTAGGATGGTGAGTGAATCCAACCGTGTTCAGTCGCTCAGTCATGTCCAACTCTTTGCGACCCCATGGACTGTAGCCCACCAGCTCCTCTGTCCATAGGATTTCCAGGCAAGAATACTGGAGTGAGTTGCCATTTCCTACTCCAGGGGATCTTCCTGACCCAGAGATCTAACTTGTGTCTCTCCTGTCTCCTGCATTGGCAGGCAGGTTCTTTACCACTAGTGCAACCTGGGAAACAGATCTCAAGTCAAATCATGATCCAATCATGTGAATTTGGGCAAATTACTTCATCATTCCAAGCCACAATTTTTTTCATATAAGAAAACTTGTAGGGTGTTTTGGATATTCACAATGTTCATATTGTGTGTGTGTGTTTTAGTAAACATTTGCATGAAGAAAGAGAACACCCATAAAACTAGCATATTATGTGCAATGTATTAGAGAACAATGGTGAGATAATCAAATTAAAGTTATTTCTTCAGATAAAAGCATTAGCCATGTACAAAGAAGAGGACTAACAATGACAAATTTTTAAAGGGCAAGAAACTTAAGAATGTCCATTACTTATAATTAAACCAATAAAGCCTATCTTCTAAATAATGGGACACCTCATATCCAGAGTGATAGTTTTCTTCTGCTTTGAACCTGATCTTTTTCTAAGATTTGATGGGTTAAGGATGATCATAGTTCCTGATACCAGCCAATTAATAAGAATTACGAGTGCCAACACCAGCAATGCCTTAGGTGTCTTGGGGAATATTTTTAAGCAGAATATAAAAAATATATGACTTAGCAACAAAATGGGATCACAGGAATAAATTATATATTAGATACTGGAAAAAAAAGAAAAGAAAGATAGATAGAATTGGAAGGGAAAAATTCATGAAAGAAGCTTTAAAGAAAAAAAAACGAATTGGAATGTAGGTGGCAGGTTAGGAATGTTCACTATAAAATTCTCAAAACTTTTCCGTATGCTTAAAATTTTTCATTGAAATGTTGAAAAATAAAAGAAGTATAAATTACACTTAGTAAATGTCTCAGGCAAGAGGAAAATGTGATTATGAGAGTAAAGGCACATATGGGCCTACTGAGATAGTGTGAATGCTGGCCAAACCAGGAACAAGAGATATATTAAGAGCAGTGAGGGATAAGACTGGATTTAATACTTATTTTTATTTTGTTTTGCTTTGTTTCTTAGCAATATGAAAATCTTCATCACTCCAATATTTTTGGAAACCACATAAAACAAAATCACAACAGCTGCCCTCTCTAAGAGCTGGCTCAGGCCACCCTAATCCTATGGATTATCCTTATCCTTTAACTGCACATAGACACCATTTGACTGCATTTACAACTAAGGCCCAATCACAAATTTCAGTTATTAAGATGCCATAAATTCTGCAAAAAACAGTTTACCATAAAAATTAACAGGACAGCAAATAGTTCTTTATGGAATGAGAAAAATCCTATTAAGTGATAACCATTAGCAAGGAGAAGCTAGGTAAGATTTAAACTGTAATAACCACAAAACTGAAATTTCAACACTGCACTCTATATATTTTTTTCCAATTTAATAGAAAAGCATAACTGCTGTCATTAAGAAGAAGCTAAAGGCAATGTGGATATTAAGGTAACAATGTGGCAACTTAAATATATGTGTAAATGAAACAGACCAGGTACTTATCCACAACCCAAACAAAGTAATTAGAAGACTTTGGACTATTTCACCATAAGCCTATTTATTCCTAAAGCAATAATATTTTGAATTAGCTAAAGAACTTATTTCCTGCATCAGAATACTTGCTGAACAGCTACAAAGAAAATACCGCATTATTTAGCATTTAAGCCATGAGTGCAATTGGCTTTTAAAAAGTTAAGTGAGCCTGTAAAAGGAAAAAGCATGCTTCTCAAAAGCAAAATCTCAAAACCCTTCAAAAATCAAAACTAAGAAATAAAAGTGAGACAAAGGAAATAAGGAAAAAATAATGACACTGAGAATGTATAAGAAGAAGGACACAAGATAAACAAGAAGAAAATTAGAAAGTAAGTGTCAGGCAATAATATGGGTGATGGGGAAATGGCCCCAGAAACACCATGTGACATATATTTCCTAGAGCACAGCTGTCCTACTGTCTACTACTAAGTCATACTCATTTATGCTAGTTACTTTTCACAATACCTCTGTTTTTGCCCTATTTTTATATGGTACAAGGGTCTCCAGTGGGTTGGACAGAAAAGGCAATTTTTTAAAACAAATATGCTATTAGGGTCTCATGAAAATCCTATCCTGACCCCATCTCCCCACCATGCCTCAAATACACTACTTTCTTTAAATAGACACCAACTCAAATTCACATCAAGAGATAAGAAGCAAAAAGATGGCTTTTGGGGAGGGAGGGGGTAGGACAGATTGGGAGATTGGGATTGACATGTACACACTTTGTTGTTGTTGTTTAGTCGCTGTTGTGTCCAACTCTTTGCAACCCCCTGGACTGTAGCCCACCAGGCTCCTCTGCCCATGGGGTTCTCCAGGCAAGAATATTGGAGAGGGTTACCATTTCCTTCTCTAATACACTATCGTGTGGAAAATAGGTAACTAGTGGGAACCTGCTGTATAGTGCAGGGAGCTCAGTTTGGTGCTCTGTGATGACCTAGATGGGTGGGATGGGGGCTGGAGGTGGGAGGCAGACCCAAGAGGGAAGGGATATATGTATACATATTGCTGATTCACTTCATTGTACAGCAGAGACTAACACAACATTGAAAAGCAACTATTCTCCCTTTTTTTTTTAAATGATTTTCCTTTGATCAGAATTGGAAAGAGGATGTAGGCAAGTTTCTTAAGGTAGCCAAGCCCACCAGACCCCAAAGAGGCAAAGATGGGAAGAGAAAGTCACAAAAAAATGTGAGACCAGGAAATATAAGTTAACCAGCAAACAGCCAGCCAGGGACTTATTCTACTCTTCAGAGAATCAGAAATATAAATTAGAAACACAGGCTCCCCCAGCAGGGGAAGCACGTTAAGGCTCTATTAGTCTGTCAAAAATAAAGCCTGTCCAAACTATGGTCACAATTTTTGGAAGGCTGCCACGGCCGGTCCACAGCAGCTGCATGTCCATGGGGAGCTAACACAGTGGCAGTGCCAGCTCAAAACCAGATAAAGATGCAGCCGGATGAGAAGACTTGTGCAATTTAAATGGAGAGCAACAGTAACCAAGGTCTTAAGAGCAAGTGGCTGTGGTCTTTTAAACTTTTAAGTGTAAGGGCACCCTCAGGCACACACACTGGTTGAAATGGCAACAAAGGCCAGGCTGGCAACATGGTTTTTTTTGGGTTTTTTTGTGTGTGTGTGTGTGTTTTTTTTTAAGGCAGCCTAGAGGTCAGAGTACAAAGAGGCTCTTCCTGTACAGCCTGGGGATTGAGGCAGATGGAGCACAGCACTCTATGGACTCGAGTGTCTGCTGCACAGAAAGTCCAGGGATCGTGATGAGCCCCTGGCGAACATTACAGCATACGGAGCTGAGATGCTTATTTAGATTGCTCCCCGCACAGAAATGCCTTCTTTTGATTCTGCTTCCTTGCTGGTATATTAGAAGATTCTGTTTCAGATATCTGTGAAATTTCATTAACATGCAATGCCCTGAAGTTACAATGTATCTGCCAAAGTATTTAAAATTACTCATAGAAATATGGAAGGGTGTGGAGAAGATGGTTCAATAAGGTAACCACCGATCTTCAATGAACTATAATGAGTCCTGGGCTTCCCTGGTGGCTCAGACGGTAAAAGCGTCTGTCTGCAATGCGGGAGACCCGGGTTCGATTCCTGGCTGGGAAAGATCCCCTGGAGAAGGAAATGGCAATCCACTCCAGCACTCTTGCCTGGAGAATCCCATGGACGGAGGAGCCTGATAGGCCCCAGTCTACAGGGTTGCAGAGTCGGACACGGCTGAGCAGATCACTACTACTACTTCTATGACTCTGACTACATAATTCCAAAGAATTATCTGAAGTTGGAGAAATAGAGCAATTTAAAAAGCCCTCCATTATTATCATTATTACTTTGTAGATCTGTTTTCAAATACTTGACCAGCAAGAGTTGATGGCTGTCTGTCAAATACAGCTTAGCAGAGTATTATGGAACATTCCATCAGCTCAATATAAGACTCTTTAAATGAACTAATGTGATATTAGAGAAGTGGTCAAATACAGGACTTCCCAGGTGGCTCAGTGGTAAAGAATCGGCCTGCCAAGAGGGAGGCATGGGTTTGATCCCTGCCCTGGAGAAGGAAATGACAACCCACTCCAGTATTTTTGCCTGAGAAAGCCCATGGTCTGAGAAGCCTGGTGGGCTACAGTCCACGGGGTCACAAGAGTCAGACATAACTTAGCAACTAAACGACAAGCCAAACACATGAATGGAACAGTCAAGGGACCTATGGGGGTCTAGATATATTCCTGCAAATTCCTTGTCAGGTCTCCCTTCAAAATTAGTAATCCAATTCCCATCTTTTTAAGGGTGGGTTGGTCTTAGAAAGAGACTTGCTTCTAGCAAAGAGAATGTGGTAGAACTGATGTTGTGTGACTTCCGAAGCTAGTCAAAAAATAGATAGCTTTCTCTTGCCTCTCTCTCCTTGATGACTACCTCTAGGCAAGCCAGCACCAGGTCCAGAGGACAGCGAGACCTAGCAAAAGTTCAATCAGAGAACAACTGAGGCCCCCCTCCCTGCAAGAGCCAGCACCCTCTGGCCAGACATGGGAGTGAGCCACCTGTAGGGCAGACCCTCCCACCTCAGTTAAGCCCTCAGATGACAGTGGTTCCAGTTGAAATCTTAACTTCAACCTTAAAAGAAATCATGAGCTAGAATTGTGGAGCTGAGCTGCTCCCACATTCCTCACCTGTGGAAACTCTGAAAGAGAATAAATGTCTAAAGCCACTGAGTTTGGAGGTAATTTATTTTGCAGAAATAACTAACATAATAGTAAACCCAGAAATAAAAACAAAGACACAAAGAAATTGGGTATATGATAAAGACTTTCACACTGATCGAGAGGAGCTTAAATTAACAAATGATGTTAAATAATCAGGGTTTGGAGGGAGAAAAAAAAAGGTAGATATTCATTCTACTCATTATAGAAAGATAAATTCCAGATAATTCAAAGATTAAATATAAGAAATAAACACAAATGCCATAAAAGAAAATAAATGCAGACAGTCTTTTAGGAGTGGAAACAGGCATTTTTGAACATTTTACAAATCCAGGAAACAAAAAAGATTGATGGATTTGACTGCATAAAAATCAAAACATCTCATAAATAAGATTATAAAATAATCATCATGATATTAAACATTGCAATGTATATTAATCCCAAAGGTGTAATATCTCTAAAATCACACAATTCTTATTTTTTTTAAAGGTAAATGTTCTGAAAGAAAAGTGAGTAACATGAAATACAAGAAAGGCACTTCACTGAAAGCAAAATAAAATATGGATGTTACACAGAGGTATAAAAAAATGTTCAATCACATTAATAATAAAACCAATACAAATAAAAACAAAATATCGCCTCTTTAACCTATCAGACTGGCAAAGATTCAGAAAACTAAAACCATCCTGTGTAGAAACATAGAATTTCCCATGCTCTCCTGGGAGCATAAATAGGTACACTCTTTCTTGAAAGCAACATTGCAATAAGAACCAAAGTGTTATGCAAACACATACCTCTGATGCAGAGACACCACTTCCTGGGTACAAAGATATGATCTAGAATTTTCAGTACACCACTCTTTATAATAGTGAAAAACTGAAAACAGCCTAAACATCCACAAAAAAAGAAATGAACTTCGACATGCATATAGTAAAATCACTTGCAATCATTAAAAAGGACATTGTACAGCTATACTGTTTGACACGGTCTTAAAAGAAAGTTGGAAGACACTAAGTATAACATGAACTCATTTATGTGAAATATTATATACATACATCATCATGAAAAGAGGTCAGATGGAGAACAGTAGGCACAGAGATAATGACAGTAGTATTTACTGGCAGTCAATGGATTTTTACTTTATTCTTTCCCATATTATTTAAATTCTCTATGTGTATATATTATGTTTATAGACTAAAGCAAATTAACATTAACCTCTTCTGCTACAAGAGGTATTTCTTTAATGTAAATTAGTTCACATGCGGGAAAGTCTCATTTCCTGCCTTCAAGACTCTCCACTACAATAAACTATCCAAGGAAGCTGAGAGTAGTAGATGAAGAAATGAAAAGTATTTCCCCCTGTATTTAAAATAAAACTGATAAGTCAACACCCTGGACCAGAGTTTTAACTTTGATGAAAATGGTTTCTGTTAAAAGTGAGTAACGTTAAGGACCAAAAACTCAAAGGAGGAAAACCAGGGTGTAAGACCAAGGACTGATGGTGATGCTGGGTATAAATTCCAGTTGAGATTTAATCATGCTGTTATTTTTATTGCAATTGTCATTTCTTGGTGCCAGTTCTGTTTACAAAATTCCACTGGTTTTAAACCATCCGTTCCCAACCCTATTTTCCCTAGAAGTTCTATCACGTTTAGCACAAGATTTTGCAGAATGAAAGATTTCCCAGGAATGCAAACACGGCAGGAAGAGAGAACTGCCTCTGCTATTCTGAGTAAAACATAGAGATAGAGAAACATTCCATAAGTAAAAAAGAAAAATGAAAAGAAACATTAAACTTTATTTTGATTAAGCAAGAGTTTCTAAGAAAAGATATGAAATACAGGACAAAACAATCTGTTCAGTTCACGGTTCACATATTGCTGAAGCCTGGCTTGGAGAATTTTGAGCATTACTTTACTAGCATGTGAGATGAGTGCAATTGTGTGGTAGTTTGAGCATTCTTTGGCATTTCCTTTCTTTGGAACTGGAATGAAAACTGACCTTTTCCAGTCCTGTGGCCACTGCTGAGTTTTCCAAATTTGCTGGCATATTGAGTGCAGCACTTTCACAGCATCATCTTTCAGGATTTGAAATAGCTCAACTGGAATTCCATCACCTCCACTAGCTTTGTTCGTAGTGATGCTTTCTAAGGCCCACTTGACTTCACTTTCCAAGATGTCTGGCTCTAGATTAGTGATTACATCATCGTGATTATCTGGGTCGTGAAGATCTTTTTTGTACAGTTCTTCTGTGTATTCTTGCCACTTCTTAATAATATCTTCTGCTTCTGTCAGGTCCATACCATTTCTGTCCTTTATCAAGCAGCCCATCTTTGCATGAAATGTTCCCTTGGTGTCTCTAATTTTCTTGAAGGGATCTCTAGTCTTTCCCATTCTGTTCTTTTCCTCTATTTCTTTGCATTGATTGCTGAAGAAGGGTTTCTTATCTCTTCTTGCTATTCTTTGGAACTCTGCATTCAGATGCTTATATCTTTCCTTTTCTCCTTTGCTTTTCACCTCTCTTCTTTTCACAGCTATTTGTAAGGCCTCCCCAGACAACCATTTTGCTTTTTTGCATTTCTTTTCCATGGGGACGGTCTTGATCCCTATCTCCTGTACAATGTCACGAACCTCATTCCATAGTTCATCAGGCACTCTATCTATCAGATCTAGGCCCTTAAATCTATTTCTCACTTCCACTGTATAATCATAAGGGATTTGATGGTAGGTGTTGCAAGAGGGAATCAGAGGGCAGACATACTGAAACCATACTCACAGAAAACTTGTCAATACATATTTAATGTATCCAAAACTTGGTAAGTTTACAGACAAGTATACACTCGTGAAACCATCACCACAATATATATCATAAACATAGCAGACCCCTCCAAAAGTTTTCTCCCACCCTCTTTTAATCCCACTAATTTTTGAATATCATATTTAATTACATGTTCAAGGTGGATTTAGAAAAAGCAGAGGAACCAGAGATCAAATCACCAACATCCATTAGATCACAGAAAAAGCAAGTGAATTCCAGAAAAACATCTACTTCTGCTTCATTGACTATGCTAAAGCCTTTGATTGTGTGAATCACAACAAAAAAAAAACATAGAAAATTCTTAGAGATGGGAATACCAGACCACCTTACCTGCCTCCTGAGAAACCTGTATGCAGGTCAAGAAGCAACAGTTAGAACCAGACTGGTTCAAAATCGGGAAAGCAGTATGTCAAGGCTGCATATTGTCACCCTGCTTATTTAACTAATACGCAGAGTACATCATGCTGGACTGGATGAAGCACAAGCTGGAGTCAAGACTTTCAGGAGAAATATCAGTAACCTCAGATATGCAGATGATACCATATGGCAGAAAGCGAAGAGGAACTAAAGAGCCTCTTGATGAAGGTGAAAGAGGAGAGTGAAAAACTTGGTTTAAAACTCAGCATTTAAAAAACTAAGATCATGGCCTCTGGTCCCATCACTTCATGGCCAATAGATGAGAAAACAATGGAAACAGGAACAGACTTTATTTTCTTGAGCTCCAAAATCACTGCAGATGGTGACTGGAGCCATGAAATTAAAAGACACTTGCTCCTTGGAAGAAAACCTATGACAAGCCTAGACAGCATATTAAAAAGCAGACACTACTCTGCCAACAAAGGTCTGTCTAGTCAAAGCTATGGTTTTTCCAGTAGTCATGTATGGATGTGAGAGTTGGACTGTGAAGAAAGCTGAGCGCCGAAGAGTTGATGCTTTTGAACTGTGGTGCTGGAGAAGACTCTTGAGAGTCCCTTGGACTGCAAGGAGATTAAATCAGTCAATCCTAAAGGAAATCAACCCTGAATATTCATTGGAAGGACTGATGCTGAAGCTGAAGCTCCAATTCTTTGGCCACTTTATGCAAACAGCCGACTCATTAGAAAAGACCCTGATACTAAGAAAGATTGAAAAAAGTTGGAGAAGGGGACTACAGAGGATGAGACGGTTGAATGGCATCATCAACTCAATGGACATGAGTTTGAGCGAGCTCTGGGAGATGGTGAAGGACAGGGAAGACTGGCAGTGCTGCAGTCCATGGGGTCACGAAGAGTTGGACAGGACTAAGAGACTGAACAACAACAATAATTGAGGTAGGTGGAGGAGAAATGCAAACAACAAGGGGAGCAGTTCTGAAACCATGTTAGATAGATTGTAGAACGACCAAAGGAGAAATGGTGTTAGCTGGGAGCCAGGGTGCTCACTATGGAAAATAGGAGATACAAATACACAGAGGAGAACCAAGGAATAACCTTTCACACACCTAAAAGCAAAGACACCCTAGTAGCAAAGAGTATATCTAGAACTTGAATGCTAGGTTCTAATATGATTTGTTACAATAAAGAACCAGGGCTCTTCAAGAAAGGATTGATTCCAGGGCTGGTCAGGGTAGGTATAGAATGGAAAGTAAAATGAAACAGTGTGTGAATCTAAACTATTTCAAATGTACAGTTTTAGTAATTACACCAGTAGTATAAAATGATTAGACCTTTGCAGGTTTATGAAACATTAAAATGATCTAAACCTAAATATGGGACGAGGGTGGTGGGGCTGGGGGGAACTGAGTGATGATTACCAAAAAAAGAGAACCGAGCTGGCATCTCTTCCTTCAGCATTTACTCCTTTCATGCCAATAAATATTTATTGAGTACCTGTTATGTGCTAGGCATCATACCAGGGTCTTTACTGAAAGAATGAAGATATATCTGTGTATCTGTATAGATACTGAACATTAAACATTGTTCTTTTGAATTACACTAGCCTCGTGATAAGGTTAAAAGGGCCATAAAAATAAGATGAAGAAAGACAGATTTCATAAAGGACAGGGGTGATTGGGGATGTTATGGAAACACAAACTACACTGTATTCTATAGTCTTTGGCCCTTCTACTCTCAGAGAATGACTTTATCACCCAAACAGCTTCCCCAAGGTCAACATGGTAGTTAACCAAAGGGATCTCTCCTGAAAAAATACAAACGGTAACTTTTCTGGCTTGAAGTCCTTTAATATGTTTCCACTTCCTATAGCACATCATGTTCTAGCCAAACCCAGCAACACAGCATTCATCACACTTGATTTTCTCATCCTCACCTCCAATTAGCTGTGAGTTGTCTGAGGGCAGGGACACGTGTTCACTGCCATACCTCAGTGCCCTGCAATGAAGTGTTCAATATTCAATACAGCTTTATCAATGACTAAATCATTTCCAATAACATTACTAAAAATAATTCTTCATTTAATGATTTTTAATATGCTAACCTCAAAATTTCCTGTCCAGGTCAACTATTTATATTAGATGCAGAACAAGATGGCTGTTGGAGATGCATGGGTTGAGAAAAGGCAATTTACCCAATCACATGAAACAAACTGAGTTGTATGTGTGTGCACACACAGGTGAGCATGTGTGTATGTTTATCTGATTATCTTCATATCTCATCTGATGTGTATGTGTGTGTATGTGTGTGTGTGTGGTGTGTGTGTGTGTGTAACTTCCAGAGCTTTTTTGCTTTTTGTTTTTTTGGTGCTTTTTTTCTTCAATAAATCATAGCACAGCACTCATGTCTAAAGGCAGTAAGGATGGGTAACAAGGATCAAGTAACTTTCACAATCCATTCAATTACCAAACAGCAGGAACTTTCTTTAAAGGCTTACTTTTACAAAGTATTTAGCTTGTTTTTCCTTAAAAGCAGTGTTTTTCAATCCATGCTCCATGGTGTCCTGAGGATTCCCTAGGGCCAAAGGAAGCAGGCACTAAGTGAGCAGAGCTCTGAGCCCCGACTCCTGGCTTCAGTCAGAGCCACTATGCTTTTATCTTTTTTTTTTAATAATAATTGAATTCAAAAAAAAAATTTTCCTTGAAAAAGTGTTCACCATATTAAAATAAGAAGAAAAGAAAAAAGGTTAAAAAAAATCACCACCTTAAAGAATCAGTGGTAGATTGAGGCTCACACTCTATAATTCAAGCCCTTAATGTCTTTCATATTTCTTGTTTAGAGTACATTTATCTCTGTCATGTTTATAGGCCCTTATTTGTGCTAAAATTAGAAATACCATTTGAATACAGAAATATCTAGGTAGAGAGAAAATAGCATGAGTTTTGAGAAATGTACTTAATCTCTGATGCCGCTGTTTCTAAATTTATTTATCTTATAATGTTTAATGGCATTATTTATGTACTAATCTTCAAATTAACGATTCATAACACAGAATACCAAAATAATCTAATTGAACAACAAAAAAACCCACTGTAAATGCCAGCTGCTGCTGTTTTCATATACTGTTGACAAATATCCCATCTCACTTTAATACTCTTAGGAAAAAGATCGTCTTAAGTGGAAAAACCCACCACACTCACATTTAACGAGCAATTTTAGCTATTTTGCCAAGAAACAGAAGAGGAACAAGATAACTGAAACCAGGCCCTCTAACACACAACATTCAGAAGACCAGTGGGGAGAGTTTGATCTGCTGCTGAACACACTCATAGATGAGAAGCAGAAGTGGGATTCTCTCAAATAGAAGGCTTCTGCTGTCTATGCACAACACCATAGGGATTGTGGAATGGTACACACTAGAGAACACATGCTATAAGTTGAAATTGTTAGTCGCTCAGTCATCCGACTCTTTGTGACCCCATGAACTGTAGCCCACCAGGCTCCTCTGTCCATGGAATTTTCCCAGGCAAGACTACTAGAGTGTGTTGCCATTCCCTTCTCCAGGAGATCTTCCCAACACAAGGGTCAAACCTGGGTCTCCTGCATTGTAGGCAGATTCTTTACCATCTCAGCCACCAGGGAAATCCCAGAACACCTGCTGAACACCCACAATCAAGTCTCAACTCTGTATTAATAGTAGGTTGTGTGTGTGTGCTTAGTCTCTCAGTCATGTCTGACTCTTTGTGACCCCACAGACTGCAGCTCACAAGGCTCCTCTGTCCATAGGGATTCTCCAGGCAAGAATACTAGAGTGGGTTGCTATGGCCTCCTTCAGGGGAACTTCCCAACCCCAGGATCAAACCCAGGTCTCCTGCATTGCAGGCAGATTCTTTACTATCTGAGCCACCAGGGAAGCCAAGAAGTAAGTTAGGGGAATCCAAAATCTTTAGAGCTGAACACATATAATTATTGATAAGATCTAATAAGCTGAGAAAGGTTAAAAGATAAACTGAGGCATATTAAAATGCTATCAGTTTATCTGAGCAAAAATCAATTCAAACAGGTCAGTGCCAAACCGAAAGTAGTGAGGAGTGCTACACTAAGAGGAGTTCAAGGAGACATTTTTAAACCGAAAAGAAGGAAGCAAAGAATGGAAATATTTGATTGGCTACAGATGAAAGTTGAGTTGGCAGCTTGTGATTTTGTTGTCCTTAGGTTTCAATTTTGTAAATCTGAAGCATCTACAGGCTTAGATTTTGGCTTATATAGGCCACTCCCCACGGCATTAAAGCTACCTCGATCAAATGGCTTCCTTATTTAACAGAAGCAACGAACCTCATTTTTACCTCTTCTGGGAAAACCTACATGAGTATCCTGACTCACAGAGCCATCTGCCACCCCTCAAATCCTCTGGCATGTACTAGCCACACCCACATATGCCAGCCAGTATTGTTATATTTTAATAGAAGGTCCGTTCTCCCCAGCTAGACTGTGAGCCACCAACAGGCAAGCACCATGTTTCATTCCTTCCTATATATCCTAAAAGTCTGAGAATTTTACTAAGCATTTGCAGGTGCTAAATAAATATTTCTTGACTGTTTGTTTAGTTTTACATATGGTTTGTATTAATACCCACTTACAATGCTAATGGAAAGACAGTTTGGCGTGGTTGTGTCTGATACTCCATTCTTTTAAACACCTGGGAGCATACGGGAACAATCGGTCGGCCAGAACAGCCTGTGTTGAGATTCACCCAATCAATCTGATAATACTTCCACACATGTATCACTCCCAAAGAACTAAGTACCCAGCTTCTCCTAGAACCAAACCTCTTCTCCTCTTCCCATGCTCAGTACCAAATTAGAAGTCAGAAAACTTGGATTCAAAACCCAATTATGCCAAAGACTAGGCAATACATTTCATCTACATAAGTAGACTAACTCTGAGGTTCTCTGCTCGATCTATAATTCTATGAGACTAATTTCAAACCTTTACCTTCCACATCAGAAATTCATGGAATGGTCCCTTCCTCCCATACTAAAATTACCTGTCTTTCATGATACCTCTCATCATTATCATCGTTGCACCTGTTCTCCAACACCTTTCAGATTTCTGTAAGTTAACATACTCATGAAAGTATGTTCATTTCTAACGATGACACTGTTAAATTTCTCATCTGATCTTTATTTCATATCTGTGTTTTATGTAACTAACACATATCAAGTAACTAATTGGATAGTACAGAACAACACACACACACTTGGGGAAACCTCTTAACATGTCCCTGCTTTCAGCAGCAAAGACAGGTATACCCCTATTTACAAAGAAGCACCAGTAATAATAAATAAAATTAAATTATCTTCATGTTGGTCATCAAATAGGTTCTTTTCAAACTAATCAACAGCTCAGTGGCCCTGAAAACAATACTCTGATCCTTTCAATTTTGTAAGAAACTTACTGTCTAATCAACATTAAATGATATTAGGGAACATCACATTGTTACAGTAAATGACTTAGAAAGAAAATCCAGTAAAATTTTTGATAGATTTGGATGAATATATAAGCTAGATTAAAAAAAAATAAATGAGTCATATAGAAATTCAAAGAAATTTAAATTAATATTCTAAATAGTGAATAAGTTTTGCAGAACCTAATGTATCTCTGAACTACAAAATGACTAGGCATATCACTCAAAGACCTTTCCCTAGCCAAGTAACTTGTTAAGCAATTAATTAAAAAGTAGGGTGGCAATTTCAGTTCTTCTTAGCTAGAAAAAGAGAGCCATGATAAAATCCAGACAAAAGATCCAGTTTTACAAGCGAGATATAGGTATCTGAATCCTCCAGGAAATATTTAAATGTTATTTTTCCTTCGTGAAAATTACACCAATGCTTTTTGATATTCTTGCTCAGTAATAAAGAATCTGTCTGCCAATGCAGGAAACGTGAGTTTGATCCCTCAGTCCAGAAGATCCCCGGAAGAGGAAATGGCAATCCACTCCAGTATTCTTGCCTGGAGAATCCCATGGACAGAGAAGCCTGGCCAGTTGCAGTCTGTGAGGTCACAAAGACTCAGACAAGACTGAGCATATTATATTTGCGACATCTGAGGTATTAACCTCAAACACCCAATAACCTCAACATTAAACAGTTGCATAAAAATTTTTGACTAACAGAACATGAGTTTTGTTTCATTTTTAACAGATAAGCTATTGGCCAATCATACAAAATCAGTGAAAAGTACTCTTCCACAAATTATCAAATCCATAAACCCTGAAAGAAGACTTAATTGGAAAAACAAGGAAAAATCATTAAAAAAAAAAAACTTTGTGAAACTAATGAAATAAAAATTTTAGTCTAATGAAGAAAGTTCATTTTGTCTCGTCTAAAATAGTATATCACTGTGTCAATGACAGACACTACAACAAAAATTTTTGTTATTCTAATTATATCAACTAATCCCTACATTAACTCTATTTTTATCCCGAAACACAGATGTAAACTGATGCTCAGAGCATTTAGTAATCTTCCTAAGGTCACACAGATATTAGGCAGCAGAGCTGAATCCAGATAATCTGACCCTGTGGCCTGTACACTTAAGCACTATGCTCCACTGGCTCCCAGTAAATATTCACTGCTCCCAGTAAACATAGATCAGGATATTGATCTCATAACTGTTATTACAGCATTGAGGTGCAAATTATAGGAAAAGTGTCTGAATACACAATTAATTCAATCCACCATAACAGTTGGACCCGACTTAGCGACTGAACAACAACAAATATAAAAGACATATGTTTTAGTCTCTTTCATTTCTAATAAATGTTCAAATCAGGAAAGGATACAAAAGGAAGCATAGTACATATACATAGAATCAATTAATAGAAAGATATAATTAGAGTTGTCTTTGAACTTAATAAGCACTGAAAACCCAAAACCCATACTATCTCGCTGTCCTTTCAGCTCTGTGAACTGCCTCTTAGGATTTGAAATTCCACTGCTGAAACAAAGGAAAGGTGGAAGACAAGTGCATTCGAAAGCATTCTGCCCTTTTGCAATTTCCCTTCCACATTTACTACCCTGGATCTTTAAACACTACCAGAAGCTAAACCAATTCAAACGTATGTGTAAAATGTAAAACTGGAAATGTCACAAAATCAACGTGACCTTTAAAGTGTAACATTTCCCACAATCATTTAGTTAATACTAGAAAAACATTTTACAGTGTTTAAAGCATAATCTTCATGTGTAATATCTGCAGCAAATATAAAAACAAATACAGAACAAAGCATTTAAAAATCAAGCACGTTTTTTAAACAAAAGCTGCAATTAATTTTAAACTGCGACTTCTTCTGTAGTAGTTACATTACCTTTTAAACATCCATAACCCTATTAGGGTACTCAGTTTTTCAAATACAAAGCTGATGAAACCCCAGTCACCTCCTGCAACTGGTAGGGACTACTAGTATGACTAATTCTCCCCCAATTTACCCATACTCATCTGCTTGAGAGCAAAAATATCTACCAGGCAAAAGGCCAACTGGGCCCTCTCTGACAGCCAACAAGACCACACTTAATTAATCCCAAGGCACTGGTCTCAACAGCACATTTTCTAACCAACCAGTGTCCTCAGTCAAAGATACTTCAAGCAAAGACAATAATTAGGTAGTCGATATTATCATAAAATTAAATTTTGAATGAGAGCAAATGTAGTCTTCTCACTTCAGGTCCAATCATACATTTGTTAAAAGTAAAGATATGCAAATCGATGCTAATGGGATGGCAAACTTCCCCCAAGAGAGAATCACACTTGAGATAAATCGACACTCATAATTTTTTTATTTCCTAATCAAGTAGCAATCCTTGAGAATCTCTTTCCCTTTTGACTACTTTGATTAAGTATTTTCAATAGAAGCTGATCAGAAAATACATTTTCTCAGACTTTTTTTTCCTGCACTTCTCCAAGTAGGAGAGAAAAATTAGCCAGAAAAATGAAATCAGAATCCACCCCATTCCCATTTACTAAATGGTGCAGATGTATATATCCCACTGCCTTTAACACTTGAGAATTAGGAAGAAAAAGACTTCAAGAAAACAAGCTGAGCAATCTAATATCTGGCTAAAGGACAGATGCTCTCTTTAGAAATGAATATGGTTTCTATCAACTCTAGGAATTCAGTTCATATTTCTTTAATGCAAAGAGTGAATGAAAAAGGTTACGGCATGAAGAGATAAAACAATGAAACATCAACAAAGGAACTAAATTAGATACCTTCACCTGTCACAGAGAAAAATCAATAAGGCTCAATGAATTTATATTGTACACAGACTTACTTAGGGAAAAACTGTGAAATATAATGTCTCCATGGCCTCTGGGTGGAGGGCAAACAGGACTCAAGCTATATTTTAACAGGAAAGCAAAACAAGATGGGAGAAAAGCAGCTGGGGAGGGAAGGTTTACATTCAATTTATGTAAAAATCAAATATACTGGGTTTTTTACAGGGAAAGGAATGTAACTGGCAACTCTAAGAGTGAAACAGGCAGAATCAACTTGGCAAGAAACAAAACAGCAAGGGGATTAAGCAGCCCTGAGGGTGGTTTACACCCGCAAACAAGACAAGAGTGAGGCAAACTCCAGTAGGAAAAACACAAAAACCCCACCTCCTCGTTTACTCTGATAGATAGGATAAGATACAGCACCAGGAACAAAGTCTCAACCCAGAATTCAGGTGCTCTGGTTCTCTCTCTCTTTCTTCCTCTCTCCTTCCCTCCCTCACTCCTCTCTCTCTTCCTTTACTTCCCTCTTTCCCTCTCTCTCATACTCTCAGAGCAAAAGGATGACGTATTTTACATTAAGAGAAAACCAAGAAGAAAACAGCTTTGCCTGGTTGATCAGCTCCCCCCACAGAGGCGTCCTACAAACTCCATGAAACTTCTTTTGACCACATCTTCATTTCCCAGAGCTGGCCCTAGAACCTACCCTGATTCTTTTCCAGCATCATCTTGTTCTGCTCTATGATGATACCATTCACTTTCCCTCTTTTCACTTTTACTTGTGCTACTCCTGTCCCAAATTTTTTTCTATTTTCTCTACCCTATCAATACTGCCTCTTAATATCAGCTCAAAGTACCAGGCCCTATTATGTGAAATCATAAGCAATCTCCCTTATCTAAGTCCCATCCTATGCCACTCCAAAGCTTCAATTATACCCATTTTGGACACAGATTACATTCTGAATTACAGCCATTTATTTACATATTCATCTTCCCTAACTCTACACCACAGGGTTCTTGGCAGGGGCAGGGTGGAGTTACATTATCTTTTTTCAAAGTGTGGTATACATGGCATAAAATTTACTGTCTTCACCATTTTTTAAGTATACAGCTCAGTAGTGATAAGTATATTTACATTGTTCCACCATCTTGTAAAACTGAAACTCTTTACCCACTAAACATCTCCTCCAATTCCCTCCTACCCCAGCCCCTGGCACGCATCTTCCTACTTTCTGCCTCTATGAATTTGACTATTCTAGGTACCTTATATAAATTGAATCATACAGTATCTGTCTTCTCATGACTGGCTTAGTTAGCATAATGTCCATCTTGTCACATGTGTCAGAATTTCCTTCCTCTTTGCTACTGCTAAGTCACTTCAGTCGTGTCCGACTCTATGCGACCCCATAGATGACAACCCACCAGGCTCCCCCGTCCCTGGGATTCTCCAGGCAATAACACTGGAATGGGTTGCCATTTCCTTCTCCAAGGCATGAAAGTGAAAAGTGAAAGTGAAGTCGCTCAGTCGTGTCCGACTCTTAGCAACCCCACAGACCGCAGCCTACCAGGCTCCTCCATCCATGTGATTTTCCAGGCAACAGAACTGGAGTGGGGTGCCACTGCCTTCTCCATCCTTCCTCTTTAAGACTTAATAAAACTCTACTGCAGGCATATACCACATTTTGTTTATTCGTTCACCCCCCCATGGATACTTGTGTTGCTCCCATCTTTTAGTTATTATGAATACTGCCACTATGAACATGGGTCTTCAAGATCTTGCTTCCAGTTCTTTAGGGCATAAACCCAAAAGTGGAATTGCTGGATCATACGGAAACATACTGAGAAAAATATCAATAACCTCAGATATGCAGATGACACCATCCTAATAACAGAAAGAGAAGAGAAACTAAAGAACCTTTTGATGAAGATTAAAGAGGGGAGGTGAAAAACCTTGTCTAAAACTCAACATTCAAAGAACTAAGATCATGGCATCCAGTATCATCACTTCATGGCAAATAGATGGAGAAAAGATGGAAAACAGTGAAAGACTATTTTCGTGGGCTCCAAAATCACTGTGGATAGTGACCACAGCCATGAAATTAAAACACCCTTGCTCCTTGGAAGAACAGCTATGACAAACCTAGACAGTATTTTAAAAAGCAGAGACATCACTTTGCTGACAAAGGTCCATATAGTCAAAGTTATGGTTTCTCCAGTAGTCATGTATGGATATGAGAGTTGGACTGTAAAGAAGGCTGAGCACCGAAGAATAGATGTTTTTGAACTGTGGTGCTGGAGAAGATTCTTGAGAGTTCTCTGGACTGCAAGGAGATCAAACCAGTCAATCCTCAAGGAAATCAACCTTGAATATTCAAAGGGAGGACTGATGCTAAAGCTGAAGCTCTAATACTTTGGCCACCTGTTGCAAAAAGCTGACTCACTGGAAAAGACCCTGATGCTGGGAATGACCAAGGGTATGAGAAGAAGGGGACGACAGAGGCTGAGATGGTTGGATGCCATCATCAACCCAACAGACATAAGTTTGAGCAAATTCCAGGAGATAGCAAAGGACAAGGAAGCCTGGTGTGCTGCAATCCTTGGGGCTGCAAAGAGTTGGACACGACTGAGCAACTGAACAACAACGGAAACACTATTTTCATTTTTTCAAGGAACTGTTTTCCAAAGCAGCTGCAGCATTTCACATTCTCATTAACAGTACACAAGGTTTCCAATTTCTCCACATCCTCACCAACGCCTGTTACTTTCTATTTTTAATAACAGCCATCCTAATAAGTGTGCATTTCCCTAATGATTCGTGATTTTCAGCTTTTCATGTGCTTATCAGTCACTTATCTTATCAGTCACTTATTTATCTTATTCAAGAAATGGTTCAAGTCCTTTGCTCAATTTTTAATTGTACTGCTTGCTTTTGTTGTTGTGTTATAAGAATTTTTTCATATACTCTAGATATTAATCCCTTATCAAATATATGAATAACAACTTCTTTTTAAATTTAGTTCTCTACTCTCTAATTTTTCAGAGTTGGCTGTAAGTATTACAGAAATATATTTTGAGTTGAACACATTTCTTCTTTTTAGGATTTTATATATATACATAATACAAAATTCAGAATATCCAAAAAGGGGTACATAGTGGAAAATGAAACCCCCTCCCATCCCAGTTATCCAATATCTGAGTTTCAATCCCCAGGGGCATTTTCCATTTTGCTGTAATTCCCTCCAGAGACTTTATATGCATTTAGGAGAAAATATGTATCTTAGTCTCCTCCAAAATAGTAACCTATTAATACCCACTTTTCTGTACCTTGCCTTTTTGACTTAATAATGATTCCATTTCAGTGTATATATGCAGCTTTATTCTTTTTCAGTTCAGTTCAGTTCAGTCGCTCAGTCGTGTCCAACTCTTTGCGACCCCATGAATCGCAGCACACCAGGCCTCCCTGTCCATCACCAACTCCCGGAGTTCACTCAGACTCACATCCATCGAGTCAGTAATGCCATCCAGCCATCTCATCCTCTGTCGTCCCCTTCTCCTCCTGCCCCCAATCCCTCCCAGCATCAGAGTCTTTTCCAATGAGTCAACTCTTCGCATCAGGTGGCCAAAGTATTGGAGTTTCAGCTTCAGCATCATTCCTTCCAAAGAACACCCAGGGCTGATCTCCTTTAGAATGGACTGGTTGGATCTCCTTGCAGTCCAAGGGACTCTCAAGAGTCTTCTCCAACACCACAGTTCAAAAGCATCAATTCTTTGGTGCTCAGCCTTCTTCACAGTCCAACTCTCACATCCATACATGACCACAGGAAAAACCATAGCCTTGACTAGATGGACCTCTGTTGGCAAAGTAATGTCTCTGCTTTTGAATATGCTATCTAGATTGGTCATAACTTTTCTTCCAAGGAGTAAGCGTCTTTTAATTTCCTGGCTGCAGTCACCATCTGCAGTGATTTTGAAGGCTCCCAAAATAAAGTCTGACACTGTTTCCACTGTTTCCCCATCTATCTGCCAAGAAGTGATGGGACCAGATGCCATGACCTTAGTTTTCTGAATGTTGAGCTTTAAGTCAACTTTTTCACTCTCCTCTTTCACTTCCATCAAGAGGCTTTTTAGTTCCTCTTGACTTTCTGCCATAAGGGTTGTGTCATTAAATATTCTACTACATGTACCATAATTTATCCAGTCCCCTAAGGATGAGCATTTGTTTCAAATTGCTGCCAAGAATATCCTTAAATATATATTATTTCACACAAGTACAAGATTTATGGGTTAAATTCTAGGAGGATAAAATAATATGTGCATTTTAAGTTCTGATAACTATTTCTAAATTGTTCTCAACAAAAACTACAAAAGTACCTACATCCATTAGCAATAATGGTATTGTCTATTTCCTCATATCCTCAGTAACTCCTCACGTTTTCAAAATTTTTTGTTAGACAATTTGATAGGTTTAAAAAAAGTTTCTCACTGAAGTTTTATTTTGAATTTCTCTTTTATGAATTGCCTATTCCTAATCTTTCATATCTTTGCCCATTTTTCCTCTGATTGTTGGTTTTTTCCCATTGAGTTGTTGATATTTTTAATATATGTATGAAATTAGTCCTATTTCTATGGTATGCATTGCAAATCTTCCGAGCTTGTCTTTGCTTTTTGTTACAGTTTTCACTTTTTATAGTTTTGTAATCTATTTTTGGCAATGCATAATTTTAATATAGTCAGGTTTTACTATTCTTTTCTTAATAGTAACATCTTTTACTTTCCATTCACACAATTATGACAGTGAAAATCCTCACTACCTTGTAAGCAAATTACAGCTTCCCAAATAGTCTACTTCCCATTACTTCTACCTCCAACTGATTCCATACACCTGTCAGATTAACCTTCTTAAAATACTGTAAATTAGTAGGGACACCAAAAGTTGAGATTGCAGTATAATAAAGATGCCAACTGTCCTGCCAAGAAGTGACTATTACACTTTTGTCTTGTGCTAATTAAGCTCTGTCAAGCATTCTCAAACTCAGAAGTGTACAGTTTTGTATAATATCACAATATCACTGACCACACCTCTATGTATATTAAACAAGAGGGACATTTTGATTGTAAACTAAGGTTATATTAAATTTACCAGGTGCATCAGGATTTCAACTTCAGGGGACTATTTTTATTCTCTCACTCCAGAATCTTTCTACCAAACTCTCCTCTGCCCCAGTGGCTTCAACCACACAAGAGACTGGTCATAAGAGCTTAAGAAGCCTTTTCTCACAATAAATAAGAAATAATGTGTCTCTGACCCTGTACAGAATGTGACACTATAACTCATGCTTTTGCAAGAAGGACTAACATTTCAAGCTGACAGGTAATAAATATGATCAGGAGCCAAGTACACAGCAGAATACCCCAAAGTGTATACCTTTCATAAGAACAAGCAACCAGGCCTATCAGTAAGACAAATTCAGATTAAAAATGCAGGGGTTTTTTTCCCCCCTCAGGCACAGTTAAATAAGCATCTTTTCAGCAGCATTGCCTTCTTAAATCCAAATCATTATTTTCCTTGATTACTTGGAAAAAAAAATTAAGTTGGAAATAGTAACCAAGTATGACTTACTAACCAAATAATTTTTCACATTTCTTTGTAATAAGTTTAAATTTACATAGGATTCTTACTAACAGCTTACATACACAGTCCTCAAAATTAACCAATGAAGTATATTTTATCTCTATTTTCCCAAAAGGAAAATGAAATTCAGAGACCAAAAGTTCATGTTCACATAGATAACAGTAGAGCTAGCATTTGAATAAAAGTCTTCATAACCTCATTCCATATTCTTTTCACTATATATCACCACTTAAATGTCTAGAAATTTACATTTAATGCCTATTTGTAATTTCAAAATAAGATTTTGAATAAATCATTTACAGTATTAATACCATGCAACCATATACAACAAAGATGCCTCAAACTATTAATATTCTAATGTATTTTCACAACCTATTTGTTCAGATTATAGTACTTTTCTTACCCAGAAGAAATAGTGAGACCCATAAAAAATACAAGCTAATTAGTTTATAAAGTGCTTCAAACTGTTTGATAATAGCAACACTAAATAGTTATTATTTAACAAACCAAGTAACAGTTATTTAGCATCCTCCTCTGACACTAATAAAACTCTTATTAAAGTAACTATTAAACAAATAAGCTTTTGGAAAAATACCAAAATGCTTTGTAAATAAGCTGCTACACCAGGCAAACTAAAAATTCAGCAAAATGGCAACATACTATATACACTGATTCCAAGTATATGATATTCTAGTAAAGGCAAAACTATGGAGATAGTAACAAAATTTGTGGTTGCCAGGGGTTAGGAAGAGGGATGACTGCGTGGAATACAGTGGATTATTAGAGCAGTGAAACTACTCTGCGTGATGAATCCACAGTGAATCCAAGACATTATACATTGCCTACACCCACAGAATGTATAACACCAAGAGGGAACCCTAATAGAAGCTATGAGCATTAGGCATGATGACATGTCAACACAGGTTTATGAACTGTAATAAATGTACCATTCTGGAAAGTAAGGTTGATAATGGGAGAAGTTCTGCATGTGTAGGGATGGGAAGTATATAAGAAATCTCTGTAACTTGCTCTCAATTTTGCCATAAACCTAAAACTACTCCAAAAAAATAAGGTGTAGTTTAAAAATTAAGGTTAAAATATCTGTGGCAAATATAACCTTTTCTACCAGTGCTTTAGTGGTCCACTTTTACCTATTTAGTGAAAAATTACCCTTGGCCATCAACCCTAACCTTCAGAGATATTCTGCCTTACATACCCTCTGCTCCTTCCAATACTGCTCCATCCCTCGCAAGCAGCTCACCCTCGTATATGACATTGGTCAACTAAGTCCAAAGACAGAGGAAAAATTAAATAGAAACAACAGATGGAGAAGGCAGGTAGTGACTAAGAAGATAAATAATCCCTGCAGAAAAATTCCCAAGAGACAGTAGAGAGGAGGAAACAATTCTAAGATGCTCTGAACTTACTGGTCTACATAATGCAAAAATCACAAGAAATTAAATTGTCCTTAAAATACAAAACATGATCTTACAAGCATTTCTTTTCTTTAAAAAATGTCTTTGCTGGACACAGTTTCAAAACTTGACCCTGATAATGTGTTGACAATGTGTCCTTCAGTCATAGCAAGATGATTTTTAAATAGTAAACCATAAATACTACACTTTTCAACAGAAAGATACATCTAAAAGTGTGTGTGTCAAAGTGCCACAGACCTAGCTCTCAGAATAAACTTTTGGATAAAATGGCAAAGATTAAATTTTGATGATTTATTATGTGGAAGAAAGATGTACACTTGTATCTTCTGGGTATTCTTAATCTCAGATGTCAGAAACATGCTATCAGCTACCAAGTTAAGCAGGAGTTCAACGAGATCTTGAAGCAGTTACACAGAAAAGACAGTGAGGGTGCTTGTTTGCCTGTTCACTGGCTTGCTCCATTTACCTATGAGGAGGTCAGGCCGAGCACTGGAAGCCCCAAACACCTGAGTCATTTGGAAGAGGCTCAGGACTCCAGGGGCAAAAACAGGGACCCGTAAGACAGGCTTAAAAGTGGTTCTGGCAGGACCCATGACCATCACTACCACCACCACCACCCAAGCAAAAATCAACCTTCTGTATCTCAAGCTTCAAGGGAGGCACAAAGTCTGGAGCTTCACCAGCAACCCATCTCAGTTTAGGAAATACCAATTAAGCATCAACAAAGTACTAGGGTAAAGATGCAGGGAGACAGCAAAGAGACCCTGGTCTCCCATATCACAGTCTGGGGAAGCCTGAATGGGGACAGCCCCATGGAAAGCCAACTTCCTCATGAAGAGAAACCAACTTGCCAACACTGACTTGCCAACCCCCTAAGCAGGCCTCTGTGGAAGAATCTTTTAGACTTAGGCAGGTCCTCACTAACTGTACCTTTACCTGACATCTGATGACAACCTCACGAGACCCTGAGCAAGAACTACCTGAATGGCAGACCCACAGAAACCATGAGATAGTAAATGATTACTGCAGTTTGCAGCCACTAAATTTTTGACACGTTACAAAGTAACAGAGAATAAACACATCCAGATTTTACATAGGAGGCTCAGAGAGGCTAGCTCACCTCCTGTCATAGGAGTGAGCACTTAAGTCACATCTGGAAGCCAGTCTCTAGGCTTCAGATTCAATTTCTTTGCCATTAAGTGACACCACTTCTCAAGTAAAATAATTTATAATACCATAAGAACGATCATTCCTATACGATCACATGACTGGCACTAACACACCAGGCTTTCCACAGCACAGGGATACAACGCCATGTCTCCACAAATTCAACAGACATGACAGGACCTGCCATATAATTGAATTTGTGACTCTCCAAGAATCCCATGGACAGGGGAGCCTGGAGGGATAGAGTCCATTGGGTTGCAAACAATCGGACACCACTGAAGCAACTATGCACGCACATGATATCTGGGGGGTTTTACTATCTTCTAAAAGAACTCTTTTTTTTTTCCCCAATGTACACATTTTTTTAATTAAAATCTAACATATTTATAGAATTTTAACACCAAACAATTACATTACTGATATTGAGAATATTTATACACTTTACAATCTTAATCACAATATACATTTGTATAATTTTAAACAGAATTCATATATCACACTAAGAAAGCTCAACTGCTCACTGTTTTGTTTGTTTTTTAAGGATTTGATCTTGTGCTTTCAGCCTCCAACTTTTAACATTACACAAACATTGTGAAATGTATTATCAAAATGCTCGCTATGGTGAAATCTTAAGTCCCAATCCACCAAATGGCTACTATCTTACAAGACATAGTGGCTGGCTCTTAGCCTGTCTACCGCTGGAGAAGGTGAACAGAACATTTCACTGTTACAACCACATCTGCAAGCAATGTTGCTTTGCACAATTGCCCCTTTTGACTCACATGATCTTACAAGACAGATAGGACAGGTATACCACCACCCCCATTTTCCAAAAGATGATGGGGCTTAGGAAAGTCTAAGTAACTCAAATAAAGACACATGGTTATCAAAAGGAATTGCAAGAATTCAACCTACACTATTTTAGCTCCATATCCCAGACTTTTCTTCTGCCCCATGTTTTAGCCAGTGGTTCTCTGCCTTGAACGTCCAGGGCACTCTGAAAATTACCAGTGCCTGGACATCATCCCCAGAAATTCTGACTTAATTGCTTTGGTCTGTTTTAGTCATCTGATATATGAAAAACTGGCTTCCCAGGTGGTGCTAGCAGCAAAGAACTCACCTGCCAATGCAGGTAGATGTAACAGACTCGGATGTGATCCCTGGGTTGGGAAGATTTCCTGGAGGAGGGCATAGCAACAAACTCCAGAATTTTTCCCTGGAGAATCTCAGGGACAGAAGAGTGTGGCAGCCCATGGTTCATAGGGTCACAAAGAGTCTGACATGACTGAAGCAGCTCAGCCCACACACATACACATATAATAAACCAGTGGTGATCAATTCACAGAAAGTTTATGCCACAAAGGGAGAAATTGTGGGTATCTCTCCATGTAAGCTAAAATATCCTTATCCCCTAAGACAAAAAAACTTTGCAACAAATAAAGCAGAACAAGTCCAGTAGTCATGAATGGATGTGAGAGTTGGACCATAAAGAAGGCTGAGCACCGAAGAATTGATGCTTTCGAACTGTGGTGCTAGAGAAGATTTTTGAGAGTTCCTTGGACAGTAAGAAGATCAAACTAGTCAGTCCTCAAGGAAATCAACTCCAACTATTCACTGGAGGGGCTGATGCAGAAGCTCCAATACTTTGAGCCAAATGACTGGAAAAGACCTTGATGCTGGGGAAGGTGAAAGGCAAGAGGAGAAGGGAAGAACAGAGGATGATACAGTTGTTTGGCATCACCAACTCGATAGATATGAGTTTGAGCAAAGTCCAGGAGATAGTGAAGGGCAGGGAAGCCTGGCGTGCTGCAGTTCATAGGGTTGCAGAGAGTCAGACACAACTTAATGACTGAACAATTCCATGTAAGCTAAAATATCCTTATCCCCTAAGACAAAGAAATCTGGCAACAAACGAAGCAGAAAAAGAAGGAAGAGGAGATGGGAAAGACAAGACCATTCTACAGCTTTCCTGGAGCCAAGGAATATTTTATTCCCCTTATCCCACTCCCTGAACCTCACCATTCTATACCTTAACTCCACTGCAAGTTTTAACTCAAGTTATCACCTCTTCCATGAACCCTTCCAGATCACACCAAATAAGGAAACCTATTGTTTTGCATCCATCTTACCCTGAACTCTACCTCTAAACAGCATATAGTGCACAAGGCATTTATTTACACATACATTTCACTTACTGGATTCTTTTACTCTCTTAAGGAGCTCCTTAAGGGTAGGGTCCCTATCTTATTCAGCCTTTCCATCTAATACATTTTGTCTATCCAGAGCCTTGAAGATAGAAGATATTAAAAAGCTGAATGGTATGATTTTTTTTAATGTTTAGTATGGTTATTTTCCCCTTGGCCTCCTAGTAGACACTCTTTTGAAACTTTTCAACTTAAATAAAAGAAAGGGGACATGCCCCCCACACAACTGGATTAGGTTAGAGAATAATGTATGCAAAAAGGTCAAATATGGTTAAGAAAAAGACAATGGTGGAACTCTAGCCCAAGAAAGAATAGGATGAATGGGATAAAATAAGATACTCAAAGTAAGATCAGTTATGATTTTTTTTTTTTAAAGGGAGGATTAGGCAAACAAAGGGACAACCTGATTTTTCATTCCCAAGAAAGTGTGACAAAGAACAGTGATTGCTGGCAACTGTATTTTCAACAGAGCTTTTAAAATTCTGGACTAAAGACCAGTGAAGCCAGAAGCTCTGAGGAGGAACCCAGGACTGTCGACTCTCTCCTCACTCCCCTTCTCCTGTTCACCCCTTCACCCAGGGCAGTTCAATGTCTAGCCCATCACTCCAACTAATGACAGGCACTTTACAATCTTCATTGTACTTGATGATTTGTAGATTTAAATTTTAACTGCATTCGACTTTGTGAAACTCTGTCCTGAATCTTGAGAAGCTTTACTTTTTTTTTTCTCCCAGCCTATCCGATCACTCTCCTCCAGCATCCTTATATCTTTCTTTCTCTTGGTTTGTCCCAAACTTGGTTTATCCTCTTAAACTTACATTCAGCCCTTTCTTCTCTTTCTATGCAGTTCTTCTGAGCATTTTCATCCTTACCATGCTTTCAACTACTGTCCATAAGGCAAGCACTCAGAAACCTGTATCTCCAGCCTCTCTCCAGCTCTCATGATGCTCCAGGATCCTATATCCAGTTGCCTTCAAGATGCCTCCAACGCACCAATGATATGCCCAGTAAACACAATGTCTTCAAACCTGAACTTCCTCCTCAGAACTGCTTCCTCTGCTCTGATCCCTCCACGACCCAGAAACCTGGCAGTCATTCCAGCTGCTCACTTTCCCATTCCCTTTACATTCAAACAATCCCAAAGACCAGCCAATTTTCCATCTTCCTAAATATTTCCCTAAACATTCTCACTTTTGAGCATCACCATGACTTCTGCTTTTGTCTGTGCTCACAACTTCATATTATCCACACTAATCACACTGTCCGCTCTGGCTTCCAATCTTACCACATCCCCATCACACAACACCCCAAGCTACCAGCACTCTATGCTCATGGTGATCTTCTACTCAAGAGTTCTTCAGAGCTCATTACAAGGCATGGGATAACAAATGCACCCAGAGTTACTTTTCCACTTGCATCTCCTTTCACTCCTGACTTTGCCCTTCACACTCTAACAGAATGACCCACGTACAGTTCCAGAACACGCAATGCTCTCATAATCCATGTGACTATTCATGCTATTAGCTCCACCTGGAAATGCTCTGAGCTGCTTGTCACCCTGCCCAACTCTACTCAGGTTTCAAGACCTAGCTCAAATACAACCACAGCTAGAGCCCTTCTGCTAGGCATGCTTTGCATGTGTACCTATCTCCACCAGAGCACATTTCACACAACGTTTCATCTGTTGGTCAAGATGTCTACTGTCCTACTAAACTATAAGCTTTTCGGTCAAGGAAAGTGACTTTTCAACTTTATATCCTCAGCACTAGTTCAAGGCACACAGCATACTGAGAATAAAAAAAAGGAAAAAAGAAAGAAGAAAAGAAATTAATGAACTACAGACCAATGACAGGACAAGAAGATCAACTGGACTTTGAAGTCAAGTGAAGTGAAAGTCACTCAGTAGTGTCCGACTCTTTGCAACCCCATGGACTATATAGTCCATGGAATTCTCCAGGCCAGAATACTGGAGTATGTAACCTTTCCCTTCTCCAGGGGATCTTCCCAACCCAGGGATTGAACCCAGGTCTTCTGCACTGCAGGTGGATTCTTTACTAGCTGAGCAACGAGGGAAGCCCCAACGGGACTTTAAGCATAAAAAAAAAAAAAAATCCTGATCTTAAGGAAGTACAGACATTATTAAGTCCCACACATTTTTAAAAAATAGAAATATATAGTTATTCATGAATTATGAAGGTGAAAAAGAAAAAAAATTGTCATCGGACTAAGCAGGCAATAAGGAGCTAATCGTCTCCAATGGAGCAGCTGACAAAAGATTAACAGAAAGGTCAGAGATAAAGGTGGTTCTTTCTCTGAGTCAAGCAATTCATCAACTTGAGTCCAGAGAATGAGCAAAGACTGGCACCTTCCTCTCTCAGTTCCCACTCTTCTCCTTTGTCAGGATTCTCTATACCCCTTTCCCCATCCCACTAAGGCCCAGCTTCCAAGGGTAATTCCCTTCAGCTGGAGCCATAAGCCTAGATATGAGAGGGGGAGTCTTTGTTCTCATGGCCAGGACCTAGAGGAATGAAAAGGAACTGCTATTTACTGAGAAATCTATTCTGTACCAGTTATTGTGTTAAGAACGCCCACTAAATCTCATAGTAATACTAAGTAATGACCCAATTTTACATATGAAAAATGTGTGTCCCAAGGTCACAGAGCTAAGCAATGACAGAGCTGGCCCAAGAACCTAGTAATGATAGCCTCCAGGGTATTTCTACACCCCTGACCACCTCAAAATGGAGAGGGATGTAGTCCAGATTCTAGGTTGGAACTCAAAATACATTATTCTCCAAAACACTATTGTAAGTGTATGTTAGAATCTTGCTGTCGTTCAGTAATGTAGTCATATCTGACTCTTTGTGATCCATGGACTGTAGCCCGCCAGGCTCCTCCATCCAAGGGATCTTCCAGGCAAGAATACTGGAGTGGAGTGCCATTTCCTTCTCCAGGGGATTTTCTCAACCCAGAGATTCCACAGATCCTGCTTGGCAGGCAGATTCTTCATCAGTGAGCTGCCATGGAAGCCCTCAGGTTTAGAGTCTACAAATCCATAATGGCACACAATGAGTTAACAAGGTTTTGGGATCCTGCCTTGGAAATCTACATACTCTGTTATTTTATCCTGTAAGAACACTGTTCAAAATGACAAAAGTGGTCTTGAAATTTTATTTGGGGAATACCAGGGGTTCTTCGGTGAAGCTTTTCCTTAAGAATATTTTCATCCACAAAAAAAGAAAAAAAAAATCAGTAAGGATAGAAACCATTTTGCCTTGTTAACTTGTAAGAACAATGACACCAGAAGACACCTGTGATGTGCTTATCTGACCAGGTGCTCATTGACAGTGTCCTGTCATTTGAATAAAACATCATACTAAACCCTACAGACTAGAGCTTATGATAGAAATACCACAGACTATAGCAGTACAGCTGATATGCCTGTAATCTACTGACAAAACATAGTCCTTAGCAAAGTGAAAGCAGATGTCTGGTCTGAAATCAGATGTCTGGGGACTTGTCTCTCTCGGCTTCCAGAGCAACATTAGCTACACTAAATACACAGCTTAGCTGTATGTTAAAACCCACAACTTGGCAGAATCATGACAGTTTGGATGTGAAGCATCAGCATTTTTATTGTAATTCTTATAAACCAAAGACATTTCTGAAATAGAAATCCTATCTTTAAGCTAAATGTGGTAGTATATCTTTCTCCCTTTGGAAACAGTGTCAGAGCTTTTTAAAACACCTGGTGGACACATTTCCCCTTCACTTTTCAAGCTGACATTCTTTCCTCAGGGCTGTGGAATGATCTGATAGGGAGAATCAGGTGTTGGTCCTTGTCCCAGAAATTTGAGGACCAGACAGAACAGGTACTACCTGTGAAAATGTAAATACCTGGGGAGCTTAGCACCCTTAGGAAAGTAAGGACCAGACTGCTTTCTATAATCACAAGCAAGATCAAAAGAAAGTTTTGTGACCAGATAGAGAAACAGAGAGGGAAATCAACAGTACCTGTTTGCCAGGCACTGTTTTTACACTTCCTTCTTAATATACTCACTATTGTGTTTCGATACACAAAGAGTTAAGGGGCAAAGAAGTTTACCTATCTCCTGAGAAACCTATATGCAATTCAGGAAGGAACAGTTAGAATCGGAAATGGAACAAGAGACTGGTTCAAACTTGGGAAAGGAGTACATCAAGGCTGTATATTGTCACCCCACTTATTTAACATGTGCAGAGTACATTATGTGAAACGCCAGACTGGATGAAGCACAAGCTGGAATCAAGATTGCTTGGAGGAATATCAACAATCACAGATATGCAGATGATACCACTCTAATGGCAGAAAGTGAAGAGGAATTAAAGAGCCTCTTGATAAGAGTAAAGGAGGAGAGTGAAAAAGCTGGTTTAAAACTCAACATTCAAAAAACTAAGATCATGGCATCTGGTCCCATCATTTCATGGCAAACAGATGTGGAAAGAGTAGAAACAGTGACAGGTTTTATTTTCTTGGGCTCCAAAATCACTGCAGATGGTGACTGCAGCCAGCCACAAAATTAAATAACACTTGCTTCTTGGAAGAAAAGCTATGACAAGCCTAGACAGTGTATTAAAAAGCAAAGACATAATTTTGCCCACAAAGGTCCATATAATCAAAGCTATCACTTTTTCCAGTAGTCATGTCTGGATGTGAGGGTTGGACCATAAAGAAGGCTGAGTGCCGAAGAACTGATGCTTTCAAACTGTGGTGCTGGAGAAGACTCTCAAGAGTCTCTTGGACAACAAGGAGATCAAACCAGGTAATGCTAAAGGAAATCAACCCTGAATATCCACTGGAAGGACTGATGCTAAAGCTGAAGCTCCAATACTTTGGCCACCTGACACGAATAGCTGGCTCATTGGAAAAGTCAGCTGGGAAAGATTGCTGGGAAAAGATTGAGGGCAAGAGAAGGGGGTGGCAGAGGATCAGATGGTTAGATAACATCACTGACACAATGGACATGAGTTTGAGCAAACTCTGGGAGATAGTGAAGGACAGAGAGGCCTGGCGTGCTGCAGTCCATGGAGTCGCCAAGAGTCGGACACAGCTTGGCAACTGAACAACAGCAGCAGAGCTAATACATTCAGCAATAAGAATCAAGATTCACATCCGTGTCTAATAGACTATATAAAAAGCATGCTACTTTTACATAGTACTTGGAATGGAACAAAGAGCAGTGGTAAACAGCCAAGAATATAGAAGTAAAAGGCAGAAACTCAGAATTTTATCAAGCAGCAGTCATCTGACACTGATTGAGATTGACTTTCTATTGCAACATCCCTAAGATCATACAGAACAATCCAAATGAACTTTTGGCCAACCCATTCCTTTTCTATTCTTGCAAGATTTAAGTAACTTTGTTTTAACCTTATATAATCTTTGTAACCCAAAAAAAGACACTTTCTTTCATGTCGATGTAAAAAAATGAGGTTATAGAAATTCCTTGGTGGCCCAGGGGTTAGGACTCGGTGCTGCCATTGCCACAGGCCTGGTTTCAAATCCCTGGTTGGGGAATTAAGATCCTGCAAGTTGCACGCAGGCACACAAACAAAAAAAAACACAGAAGACTGACATATACACACTACTTTATGGGCTTCCCTTGTGGCTCACATGGTAAAGAATCTACCTTCATACAGGAGATTCAGTTGATCCCACAGTTTAGAAGATCCCCTGGAGAAGGAAATGGCTACCCACTCCAGCATTTCTGCCTGAAGAATTCCATATACAGAGGAGTTTAGCAGGCTACAGTCCATCGGCATGCAAATCAGACATAACTGAGTGACTAAGCACAGCACAGCACATTTAGAAAAGTCACAGAAAACTGGTAAAAGGTCTGACCTCCATGGCCGTCTCCAACATACTTTCCTCATTCCCCCCATCCTACTCACATCAAAGTGCTCAGCACTTTGATAAAAAAGATAAATATCTATTGAATCAATAAATGAACCTATCACAAATACACAACTATTTTCTGTTTTTCCATAAAGGAAATTAAAGGGCCATCTGCCACTTGAGCACAAACAAATAAGAAGGCAGGTTCAGGACACAGGAAACCAATGTCAAGATGTCATGGAGGACCATTCTAGTTTTCCTGTGTAAGCATCCAAGAATGTGACTTACAAACTCCTTGCTTGTGGCTAACATGAATTTTAACTAATTCAAAACATTTCTTTATATAGGACATCAGGGATGCATAAGGTGTTCCCAAACTTCTGAGAGCAGCTGTGTTTCATTTCACCAATTCGAGGGGAGGAAGGAGTGGTGGATTCAGGAAAGAATGTAAAAGTCCCAAAGAAGAATCTTTTAAAGAGCCCACACTGAAAATCACAGCAAACTTTCAGAAATGTCAATGTGTTGTTTGGCAACTTTTCAGTAGTGAAGAGAATGCTGGGGGGGTAGGGGATGGGTATCAAAGTGAACGTCAAGAGAAAAAGGCCCAGTCTGGTCACTTTTCCCTCCGAAAATACCTTTCTCTATAAGCTGGAAAGAAGATCCCAAAGGAAAGTCAACACTTGTAATACTGCTATTAACTTTATGCTTTGGAGTTCTACATGTAAAGATCCTTGGAGTTTCGTGTTAATTATCTCGGAGAGCCATGATGCTTTAATTTTACAGTCTCAGAGATTAGTCCAAGTGAGCTAAGGGGACTGAGACAGACAACTACAGAGAGATTAAGGGTAATCGCAGTTTTCTCCAGGTGAAGTGGCTAAAGGGGACGCATGCCAGCTGTCAAACTCCCAGTAACTCTACAGATTCCGAAAAATCTGAAATAAGCTCTTTGAGCTTGGAGCCTGTGACCCTTGAAGGTGGCTCTCAGGTTCCTGCTAAAAAAGGTAGAATGTGGCCCCAAGATCCCGCAAGGGCAGTTCTCGATCTAGTCCTCTTCCTGCCTCGCTCTCTCTCAGCATAAAGTCCTAGATGCTTCCACCCTTAATCATTCCTTACTTACCCTTTCTCCCGTTCTTCCTCGGTGAGAAGGGGTAAGTGGTTATTTTGTGCCCTCGCCCAATTTGGCCAAAACCCTAAAAGTAAAAATGACAAACACGTGTTTTAAAACCCTGACGTTCAAGCCTCAGGAACTCCCACCACCTGCCCAACTCGTCCAGACACGTCCAGCGTCTCCACAGCGCTCCCTCACGGCCAGACTCTGGGCCCGAGTTGTCCCCTCTGTTAGGGGGTACAAGAGAGGGCGCGACATGGGGCGCCCGCCCGGCGGGGAACGGCTGGCCGGCTCAGGGCCTGGCGTAGCTCTTTTCCGGCTCGGGTTTCCTACCCGAGTTAACGGAAGGAGGAACGGGCCGAGGGGGCCGCTGCCCCGCGGAGCCTCAGATAAACACGCGCACGCACACATGCCCGCGATTACGGCCAAGGACTCGCGGCCAAGCAGCCCTCCGCCTCCCAGCAAAGCCCTTCCCCTCTGGAGCTAACTCCCCGGGAAGGGTCCTAAGCCCTGCGGATCACCAAGGGGCGGCAGCAAGAGCGCGCCTGCCCACCCCCGCCAACCTCACAACCCCCCGACTCGCCTCCCGGCGCCCGCCCTCCGCACCCGCTGCGCCGCTCAGCCCAAGGGACTTCCCCGAGCGGGCCCCGCCCTCCGCCGGCGGCAAGCTCCGCCCCCGCCCCCAGCGAGCGGTAGCCACGCGAAGCTCCGCCCCCGGCGGTAAAGCTGCGCTTCCGAAAGCCTGCGCGGGTTAAGCCCAAAACCCGGCCTGGATCTGCAGCGGATCAAAAATAACCCTTGCTTAGCGCTAGCTCTGAGCTCTGCATTGTACTATCCGCTGAGAGGGAGACCAAGAGTTGAAAATGTATGAAACTGTGGTTCCATCCTCTCCCCTTGTTTACAGGTGAGGAAACCGAGACCCCAGCAGTTGCTTTGAGTGCACAGCTACGGAGACAAACTATCTTATGGGGACACTCCCCTCTGGAGGCCTCATTATGGCGTTGTTTATACTAAAGTGGGCACAGGAAAAGGAATAATCCAGAACAAGTGGTTTACTTTGGAGAAACTGGAATTTCATACCTAAGCTTTTGCCATCAAATGACAAACTCTAAACTGGGTTATTAAAACCTTCAAAGAAAGAGGAACTTGGAATCACGTTTTCCCTTTATTCTCTTTCTGGATACTGACAAACTGATCTGTGCAAATCATTCAATATAAATCAAAGGACAAGACACTGGTACTTTGGGTTCAAAACTAATTCTAAAGATTTAGAAATCTACTCAGAGACTTAGATGAACCTGATAGCTGGAACTTCGAGAATCTCCTGAGTCTTCCCAGGTGGCTCAGATTTAAGAATCCATCTGCCAGTGCAGGAGACATGGGTTCAGTCTCTGGGTGCGGAAGAGCCCCTGGAAAAGGAAAGGGGCAACCCACTCCAGTATTCCTGCCTGGAAAGCCCCATGGACAGAGGAGCTTGGTGGGCTAACAGTCCATAGGGCCACCACGAGTTGGACACCACTTACCAACTAAGCAACAACCACAAATTAAGTAGATGGAGTTCCTGGCAACCAGGAACTGACAGTCTGGAATGGAATGTATGTGGACAAACGAGACAAGTATGTGTGATTTTTATAATAATGGCATGTAATTAAACATACAAAAAGAGTGGCTAAGTCTGACCTGTCACTAAGAGTCATCAAATGTACTTAAGAAACTGAAGCGATGGTACCCATGAACCTATTTGCAGGGCAGGAATAGAAATGCAGCCATAGAGAACAGACTTGTGGACAAGAAGGAAGGCAAGGGTGGATGAACTGAGAGTGTACCACTGACACATGTACACTACCATGTGTCAATCAGATAGCCAGTGGGCCTCTGTATAGCACAAGGAGCTCAGCTATGTGCTCTGTGATGACCTAGAGGGGTGGTGTGGGGGTAGGGTGGAGGTGGGGTCTGAGGGAGGCTCAAGAGGTTAGGGGTATACATATACACTTACTTGGCTGATTTGCATTGTCATCTGGCAGAAATCAACACAACATTGTAAAGCAAATATCCTCCAATTAAAAATATATTTAAAAATAAAGTATGAATACGAAATTCTAAAAAAAAAGCTGAGGTAATCTGAAAAGGTTATGGTATACTGTTTGACTCCAACTATCTGACACTCTGGAAAAGGCAAAACAATGGAGACAGTCAAATGATCTGTGGTTGTTAAGGGTTATGATGGAAGAAGGTACGAATAGGCAGAGCACAGAGGATGTTTAGGGCAGTGAAAATATTCTGTATGATATCAAGGTGATGCATGTCCTCATACGTTAGTCAAACCCCACGGAATGGATAACATCAAGGGTGAACCTGTTGTAAACTGCAGACTGGGTGACAGTGATGTGTCAGTGTGGGTTCCTCAGCTGTAACAAATGTACCATTTAGGTGCTGAGATGTTGATAGTTGAGGAGGCTGTGCAGGTGTGGGGTCTCTGTAGTTTCTGCTTAATTTTGCTATGAACATAAAACTGGTCTTTAAAAAAGAAATAGACTTTTAAAGAAAAAGAAGAGGGGGTAAAGCCTCAGAACATCTCATATTCTTCAAATTCATCAGTTAAATTCCAAACTGGATATTTGGCTTCCTGTGTGGAGTTGCCTTCCATTCAGCATTAATGTAATCAGGAAGAAATGAATCATGTATTCCTAAGGTACAAAATTAAACTGTGGTTAGAGAGCATGTCTAATGTGCAAGGAGCTATTTAAGCAAAGTTAACTTGAAATAAATTTTATAAATTCTGTGAATATATTTATATTTCAAATCTATTCCTATTCATGCATGCACGTGTGCTAAATAGCTTCAGTCATGTCCAGCTCTGTGTGACCCTATGGACCGTAGCCTGCCAGGCTCCTATGTCCATGAGGTTCTCTAGGCAAGAATACTGGAGTGGGTTGCCATACCCTCCTCCAGGGGATCTTCTTATGGCTGGCATCTCTTATGTCTTCTGCATTGGCTGGCAAGTTCTTTACTGCTAGCACCACCTGGGAAGCCCATTCCTATCCATACATACTTATAATTAGTAAGAAAATAGCAAGATATCATAGAATAAATGTTTTTGAAATTCTCTCTTTACATTCTTAAAAATGAGGACTTTAAAGAGTTTTTGTTTGTGCTGCTTACATACGCCCCTCTTTACTGTATTAAAAATTAACATAGAAAATGTAGATATATGTTTATTAACTCATTTTTAAGATAATAAAACCATTTTGTTTACCCCAAAGAATATTTTTTAATGGGGACTACATTAAAAAAAAATTAGTGAGAAAAATGGGTTTCTTCACGTCTTTTGCAAGTCGGTATACTCTCTGTCATGACAGAGCTGGAAGCTCACTTTGATTCTGCATTCAGTCTGTTGTGATATGTTGTAATAGCTAAGATATTATGGAGAAAACTGGCCCTCAAACTCCTGGTTGAAAAAGGAAGGACCTTGCAAATCCTGTAAAAGGGTCTCAAAAAAACCCAAGGGTCCTCAGACCTCACTTTGAAAATTGCTGCTAGATACCATTTTGCATTTCATTGACTTGAATATCATGCATTCCCACACCAGAGTTTACTAATACCTGAAATTATAGCCCTTCACTCACGTTAAAACTCTAACTTGACAGCTAACGTCAGACCCATCCAATTTCTGAAAGTTTTTTTCAAGGCTTTTACTATAGCAACTCTGATGAAATTGATATTCTTTTTGTGTACATACAAAAACATTCGAGATTTCATTTATATCCTTCATTACAAACATTTTGGGGAAATTTTTAATATAAATTGTGCCATCTGGAAAAATGAAATCGTGGTATATGGTTATTAACCAATTTAGGTATACTTATAATGAACAATGCACATCTTTTACGTAAGTAATATAAAAGTGAGCTTAAAATAAAAATAAAATAGGCAATTACAGTTTTATTTATTACCTAAATAAATACTAGCTTCTAAAGTTATTGCCTTGGAATAAAACTTTATATGTATAAACTTTCATTTTTACTACAAATGAAATAACTTAAGTCATCCATTGTGGATTTGTAATACAATTTCCATCTAAAAGGCACCTGGGTCGCTCAGAAGAGTGTCTGATTTCAGCTCTGGGGAGGATACATACATAAGACAAATGTGATGTCTTGCGAAACAAAGGAATCCATTCATAATAAATAAGTGTGTCACAAGGTGACTGAAACCAAAATCAAAGGGTCTCTGTGGCTAAAGATGGGACAATCAAAAAAAGTAATAAATACTGTTGTATGAAACACATTTAATCATGCTTCAAAGGAGGGAGACAAAAATAAACAAACAAAATTCACTAGACACTATTTCAAGTAACTAGGGCACACACTGCTTATTCTAACATTGTCAATTAAAAGAATTAGAACTTTCACTGTATTTCTTGATTTAATTGTAATTCAGAAAACCAAACTGTTGTTGAGGGTAAGTTGTTTTTTTATAATATATGAAAGAAATTTCCAGAATTGGAAGGACCTAACAACATGGTTGTCTGCGGAGGCCTTACAAATAGCTGAGAAAAGAAGAGAAGCTAAAGGCAAAGGAAAAAAGGAAAGATATATCCAATTAAATGCAGAGTTCAAAAGAATAGCAAGAAGAGATAAGAAAGCCTTCCTCAGTGATCAATGCAAAGAAATAGAGGAAAACAATAGAATGGGAAAGACTAGAGATCTCTTCAATAAAATTAGAGATACCAAGGGAACATTTCATGCAAAGATGGGCACAATAAAGGACAGAAATGGAATGGACCTAACAGAAGCAGAAGATATTAAGAAGATGTGGCAAGAACACAGAAGAACTATTCAAAAAAGATCTTCATGACCCAGATACCACAATGGTGTGATCACTCACCTAGAGCCAGACAATCTGGAATATGAAGTCAAGTGGGCCTTAGGAAGCATCACTACAAACAAAGCTAGTGGAGGTGATAGAATTCCAGTGGAGCTAATTCAAATCCTAAAAGATGATGCTGTGAAAGTGCCGCACTCAGTATGCCAGCAAATTTGGAAAACTCACCAGTGGCTGCAGGACTGGAAAAGGTCAGTTTTCATTCCAGTCCCAAAGAAAGGCAATGCCAAAGAATGCTCAAACTACCACACAATTGCACTCATCTCACACGCTAGTAAAGTAATGCTCAAAATTCTCCAAGCCAGGCTTCAGCAGTATGTGAACCGTGAAATTCCAAATGTTCAAGATGGATTTAGAAGAGGCAGAGGAACCAGAGATCAAATTGCCAACATCTGTTGGATCACAGAAAAACCCAGAGAGTTCCAGAAAAATATCTACTTCTGCTTTATTGATTACGCCAAAGCCTTTGACTGTGTGGATCACAACAAACTGGAAAATTCTTCATGAGGTGGGAATACCAGACCACTTTACCTGCCTCCTGAGAAATCTCTACACAGGTCAAGAAGCAACAGTTAGAACTGGACATGGAACAACAGGCTGGTTCCAAATCGGGAATGGAGTATGTCAATACTGTATATTGCCACCCTGCTCATTTAACTTATATGCAGAGTTCAGTTCAGTTCGGTTCAGTCGCTCAGTCGTGTCTGACTCTTTGCGACCCCATGAATCCCAGCACGCCAGGCCTCCCTGTCCATCACCAACACCCAGAGTTCACTCAGAGTCCCGTCCATCGAGTCAGTGATGCCATCCAGCCATCTCATCCTCTGTCATCCCCTTCTCCTCCTGCCCCCAATCCCTCTTAGCATCAGAGTCTTTTCCAATGAGTCAACTCTTCGCATGAGGTGGCCAAAGTACTGGAGTTTCAGCTTCAGCATCAGTCCTTCCAAAGAAATCCCAGGGCTGATCTCCTTCAGAAAGGACTGGTTGGATCTCCTTGCAGTCCAAAGGACTCTCAAGAGTCTTCGCCAACACCACAGTTCAAAAGCATCAATTCCTCGGCGCTCAGCCTTCTTCACAGTCCAACTCTTACATCCATACATGACCACAGGAAAAACCATAGCTTTGACTAGACGGACCTTAGTCGGCAAAGTAATGTCTCTGCTTTTGAATATGCTATCTAGGTTGGTCATAAGTTTTCTTCCAAGGAGCAAGTGTCTTTTAATTTCATGGCTGCAGTCACCATCTGCAGTGATTTTGGAGCCCAAAAAAAATGAAGTCTGACACTGCTTTTACTGTTTCCCCATCTATTTCCCATGGAGTGATGGGACCAGATGCCATGATCTTCATTTTCTGAATGTTGAGCTTTAGGTCAACTTTTTCACTCTCCTCTTTCACTTTCATCAAGAGGCTTTTTAGTTCCTCTACACTTTCTGCCATAAGGGTGGTGTCATCTGCATATTTGAGGTTATTGACATTTCTCCCGGCAATCTTAATTTCAGCTTGTGTTTCTTCCAGTCCAGCGTTTCTCATGATGTACCCTGCATAGAAGTTAAATAAGCTGGGTGACAATATACAGCCTTGACGTACTCCTTTTCCTATTTGAAACCAGTCTGTTGTTCCATGTCAGGTTCTAACTGTTGCTTCCTGGCCTGCATACAGATTTCTCAAGAGGCAGGTTAGGTGGTCTGGTAATCCCATCTCTTTCAGAATTTTCCACAGTTTCTTGTGATCCACACAGTCAAAGGCTTTGGCATAGTCAATAAAGCAGAAATGGATGTTTTTCTGGAACTCTCTTGCTTTTTCCATGATCCAGCGGATGTTGGCAATTTGATCTCTGGTTCCTCTGCCTTTTCTAAAACCAGCTTGAATATCAGGAAGTTCACAGTTCACATACTGCTGAAGCCTGGCTTGGAGAATTTTGAGCATTACTTTACTAGCATGTGAGATGAGTGCAATTGTGTGGTAGTTTGAGCATTCTTTGGCATTGCCTTTCTTTGGGACTGGAATGAAAACTGACCTTTTCCAGTCCTGTGGCCACTGCTAAGTTTTCCAAATTTGCTGGCATACTGAGTGTGGCACTTTCACAGCACCCTCTTTCAGGATTTTAAATAGCTCTACTGGGATTCCATCACCTCCACTAGCTTTGTTCGTAGTGATGCTTTCTAAGGCCCACTTGACTTCACATTCCAGGATGTCTGGCTCTAGCTGAGTGATCACACCATCGTGATTATCTGGGTTGTGAATCATACTAAATCCCAGGCTGGCTGAAGCACAAGCTGGAATCAAGATTGCCAGGAGAAAAAATAACTTCAGATATACAGATGACACCACCCTTATGGCAGAAAGCAAAGAAGAAGTAAAGAGCCTCTTGATGAAAATAAAAGGGGAAAGTGAAAAACTTGGCTTAAAACTTAGCATTCAGAAAACTAAGATCATGGCATCCAGTCCTGTCACTTCATGGCAAATAGGCGGGGAAACAATGGAAATGATGAGAGACTTTATTTTGAGGGGCTCCAAAATCACTGCAGATGGTGACTGCAGCCAAGAAATCAAAAGACCCTTGCTCCTTGGAAGAAAAGCTATGACAAACCTAGACAGCATATTAAAAAGCAGATATATCATTTTGCCAACAAACCTCCATCTATTCAAAGCTATTATTTATCCAATACTCATGTATGGATGTGAGAATCTGACTATAAGAAACCTGAGTGCTGAAAAATTGATGCTTTTGAACTATGGTGTTGGAGAAGACCCTTGAAAGTTCCTTGGACCGTAAGGAGATCCAACCAGTCAATCCTAAAGAAAATCAGTCTTGAATATTCATTGGAAGGACTGATGATGAAGCTGAAACTCTGATACTTTGGCCACCTGATGCAAAGAGCTCACTCATTGGAAAAGACCCTGATGCTGGGAAAGATTGAAGGCGGGAGGAGAAGGGGATGACAGAGGATGAGATGGTTGGATGGCATCACCGACTTGATGGACATGAGTTTGAGTAAACTCCAGGAGTTGGTGATGGACAGGGAAGCCTGGCATGCTACAGTCCATGGGGTCACAAAGAGTCGGACATGACTGAGTGACTGAACTGAACAAACCTTTGTGAAACAAATGATTCAGGCAACAATCATCAATTGATAGTCCAACGTATTAGAAATAAATCTCATATCTTAATTATTTGAAACAATATTAAGTTCAAAAATCAAAGCAAGCAGACAAAATAAAAATAAAGGTGCTTATATGATGTTAATGTGCTTTTAGACACACTCAACAATTCAATGGGAGTCAATGGAAAGTAAAATTTTCTACATTTAGAATATTTGTTACAAAACAAAGCTCAAGATCATCAGGGCAGTTTATGTTTTCTGTATTCTTGTTTATTTGTTTTGAGAATGATAACGGAAATGTTCATTTTTTAATCAGCTTCATTGGGTGTTTATTTAGTGTTAATTTTCTCTTCTTAATTTTTTTCTATTATGAGGTAGAGATCATTGTTATACATTATTCAAATATATACTCTTGTGCATTTTTTGTCTTTTTATTAATAAGTTAATTTGCTTATTTAATTTTTTGCTGCACCGGGTCTTGGTTGCTGCACGCATGGTTTCTCCAGCTTTAGCAAGCAGGGGCTGCTATTCTTTGAGGTGTGCGGGCTTCTTGTCATAGTAGCTTCTCTTATTGTGGCTTGTAGGCTCTGGGACACCAGGGCTCAGTAGCTGTGGTGCGTGGGCTTAGTTGCTCCTTCGCATGGGTTATCTTCCCACACCAGGGATCAAACCCATTTCCCCTGTATTGACAGGTGGATTCTTAACTACTGGGCCATCAGGGAAACCCCACATTTTTTCTCTTTATTTTTACAGAAAACCTCTGAAACTTTTAGAATAATCCTGTTAATAAAAAATGATACACTGCTTATTATTATGGTCACTCATCATTATATAAAAACACATAAATAAAAAATTCATAATAATTTATGATTCCTGGAATTCCTGCTTTTTCTTAATCATAAAATTATCTGTTGGGAATTTGAAATCACTGTAAAAATGTGAATGTGAAGCCTGATGGCCTTATTAACAAAGTCTTTTTTTTTTTCCAATGATGTAGAACTTAATCAAAATTTTTTTCTCTCTCCAACTCGTATATCCAAACCTGGTCATTGTAGGCACTCTGATGGAGGGAAATCTTGACATATACTTAAACAACCTGAGAATGTTCAGCCTTTAGAAGAAAATGGCTCAGGTAAGAATTTGATAGCTATCTTCATAAACTTCAAGGGCTGTCCAGAACAAGAGAAACTGCATTTATTCTGTTAGACTCAAGAGGATAGAATTAGGATAAATGAGATGGAGTTATAGGGAAGAACATTTTGATTTTGTATATATATATATGTTTTCTAACAACCAGAGAACTCTGAAAAGAGAACAGATTGCTTCAAGAAATAGCAATTTCCTGTCTAAGAAAAAGGCTGGACAACCATTTATTGGGGATATTTTTAAAGCGACCCTTAAAAGTTTGTGATTCTTTCTGACTCTGTTATCTCATTTTATTCTCTTCATGAGATACACAGGAGAAGTGTTAAAATTGTCATTTATGTTTAAGAATAATGAAATTCAAAGAGTTATATTGGTTAGGATACTTGGTAAATTATAAAAGCAACTTGACCTAGCCTAAGCAAAACTGAAAGACAGTATAAGATGGAGTGCTATTTCTGAGAACCCAAGTCTGTATATTGTCACCCTGCTTATTTAACTTCTATGCAGAGTACATCATGTGAAATGCTGGGCTGGATAAATCACAAGCTGGAATCAAGAATGCTGCAAGAAATACCAATGACCTCAGATATGCAGATAATGCCACAATAATGGTAGAGGAACTAACGACCCTCTTCCTGAGAGTGAAAGAGGAGAATGAAAAAGCTGGCTTAAAACTCAACATTCAAAAAACTAGGATGATAGCATCTGGTCCCATCAGTTCAGTTCAGTTCAGTTCAGTCGCTCAGTCATGTCCGACTCTTTGCGACCCCATGAATTGCAGCACGCCAGGCCTCCCTGTCCATCACCAACTCCCAGAGTTCACTCAGAGTCACATCCATTGAGTCAGTGATGTCATCCAGCCATCTCATCCTCTGTCATCCCCTTCTCCTTCTGCCCCCAATCCCTCCCAGCATCAGAGTCTTTTCCAATGAGTCAACTCTTCGCATGAGGTGGCCAAAGTACTGGAGTTTCAGCTTCAGCATCAGTCCTTCCAAAGAAATCCCAGGGCTGATCTCCTGTAGAATGGACAGGTTGGGTCTCCTTGCAGTCCAAGGGACTCTCAAGAGTCTTCTCCAACACCACAGTTCAAAAGCATCAATTCCTCGGCGCTCAGCCTTCTTCACAGTCCAACTCTCACATCCATACATGACCACAGGAAAAACCATAGCCTTGACTAGACGGACCTTAGTCGGCAAAGTCATGTCTGTGCTTTTGAATATGCTATCTAGGTTGGTCATAACTTTTCTTCCAAGGAGTAAGCGTCTTAATTTCATGGCTGTAGTCACCATCTGCAGTCATTTTGGAGCCCCAAAAAATAAAGTCTGCCACTTTTTCCACTGTTTCCCCATCTATTTCCCACAAAGTGATGGGACTGGATGCCATGATCTTCGTTTTCTGAATGTTGAGCTTTAAGCCAACTTTTTCACTCTCCATTTCCACTTTCATCAAGAGGCTTTTTAGTTCCTCCTCAATTTCTGCCATAAGGGTGGTGTTATCTGCATATCTGAGGTTATTGATATTTCTCCCAGCAATCTTGATTTGAGATTGTGTTTCTTCCAGTCAAGCATTTCTCATGATGTACTCTGCATAGAAGTTAAATAATCAGGGAGACAGTATACAGCCTTGACGAACTCCTTTTCCTATTTGGAACCAGTCTGTTGTTCCATGTCCAGTTCTAACTGTTGCTTCCTGACCTGCATACAGATTTCTCAAGAGGCAGGTCAGGTGGTCTGGTATTCCCATCCCTTTCAGAATTTTCCACAGTTTCTTGTGATCCACACAGTCAAAGGCTTTGGCATAGTCAATAAAGCAGAAATCACTTCATGGCAAATAGATGGGGAGATAATGGGAACGGTGAAAGACTTTATTTTCTTGGACTTGAAAATCACTGCAGACAGGGACTGCAGCCGTGAAATTAAAAGATTTTTGCTCCTTGGAAGAAAAGCTATAACAAACCTAGACAGCATGTTAAAAAGTAGAGGCATCACTTTACCAACAAAGATCCATATAATCAAAGTCATGGTTTTTCCAATAGTCACGTACAGATGTGAGAGTTGAACCATAAAGAAGGCAGAGCACTGAAGAACTGATGCTTTTGAACTGTGATGCCGAAGAAGACTTGAATATTCATCGAAGCCCTGATGCTGAAGCTGAAGTTACAGGGCTACCTGATGCAAAGAGGTGACTCACTGGAAAAGACCGTAATGCTGGGAAAGATTGAGGGCAGGAGGAGAAGGGGGTGACAGAGAACAAGATGATTAGATGGCATCACCAACTCAATGGACATGAGTTTGAGCAAGCTCTGGGAGTGATGAAGGACAGGGAAGCCTGGCGTGCTGCAGTCCATGGGGTCACAAAGAGTCGAACACGACTTGGCAACTAAACAATGAGGGTAGTATAATGCAGCTAGGGACCGAAGCCAACAGAACTTTCTCTATGTCTCAACTCTGAGTCTCTCTATAAATTGCTTTGTTCTCTTTTTCTACAGATATATTTTCTGTGCTTCCCAGCCACATGGTAGGTAGAAATTCCACAGCTCCCTAGTTTACATCTCTGTCATTCAAGAGAACAGCCCAGAGTGACTGACTGCCTCAATTATTTTGAACTTTATGGTACCAATTCATCACATTGTTCTCCCTTCTGATTCCTGTGCCAATTGATAAATAACCACAGTAAAACTGGATTGGATAATGTGACTTGAACTTGGGGCACAGATGGAGTTTTCTACAGCTTCCCTTTCAATTGAACTCACTTGGTAAACGGCAGATCCTCTTGTCTGAAACTTTGAATTTGCAACAAGTGATGCAAACATTTCGGAATTTTTTTTCTATAACTGTGGCGCCAACGACCCTAGCATCTAGTTCTCTGTGGCACTAGTTCCAGTAGCAGCTTCCAATATCTGGTGTTACAGTGATGACTGCAGGCCAATAACAGCAGTTACATGTTACCCAGATTCTTTCTGCAGCATGACTTTGACTGCCCCACTATGGTCTCCTTTAGTTGTTGCTCATTTTTTCCCAAGCCCAGTTTTTGAGGTCTTCTAGGGGATTCTGTGAACATTCCTAAATTCTCGCAATAATTATTTTTTTTATTTTCAAATATCCCAGAGTCATTTTGTGTTGTTTACAACTAAGAACTTGCCTGTCTTACAATCAGCTATACCGATTGGTCAAACTCTTGTAGAGGAAACCCGATTGTCAGAGATCCACCCCATCAATTCCCAGGAAAGAAAGGATGACCAAAAACCCACAAATAAGCATCTTTTGGCATAAATATTCAGTGAGTTGTTAAACATGATAGAGGAGATTAATATCAGAAACCTAAAAAAAAAAGTCTTAGCAATCACCGTTTAGTTCATTCCTTTATCCCTGTTACCCTTGACTTGTAAATTAATAATTAGTAGGGGAAACTAGGGTTTTTGAATAGAAAGACCAACATAAGCAATTTTAGAGTCTCAACAGTTTACTCTTCCACCAAACTTAGAAAACAATTTAGAAGAACAGGCTGAATTCAATTCGACAACTTAATTCTTTCAAACTAACTTGTCACTTAATTAAACTTTGTGTGCATCAACCCACTCCAGTATTCTTGCCTGGAGAAGCCCAGGGACGGCGGAGCCTGGTGGGCTGCTGTCTATGGGGTCGCACAGAGTTGGACACGACTGAAGTGACTTAGCATCAGCAGCAACAGCACAGCAGAGCTAAGTCACTTCAGTCATGTCAGACTTTGCGACCCTATGGACTGTAGTTCATCAAGCTTCTCTCTCCTGGGATTCTCCAGGCAAGAATATTGGAGTGGGTTGCCATGCCGTCTTCCAGGGGGTCTTCCCAACCCAGGGATCAAACCAGTATCTCTTAGGTCTCCGGCATTGGCAGCAGCTTCTTTATCACTAGCACCACCTGGGAAACCCTGCTTAAATTTTATTGTTTCTTTAAACTGTGTAAGCATAGTCTAAACTCTACTATGCTAACATGGGAATAAAGAAATGAATTACTGTTTAAACACATAGTTTAATTGAAAATTGTTTTAAGTATTCTAATACTTTTCATCATGTAATATAAAATAAAACTGTGTGGTCTATCTATTTTCAGTGACCTATTTGATTTCTGTGAGGGAGATAATTTTTGAAATTGAGCAAAATTAAAAAGAAAGAGAAATAATGATTTGAATAATCAGTCCCAAATAAGTAAGATTTATTATTTGTATTTTCCTTATACATAATTAAGATTACATTAAAATTCAAAGTATGAAACACAAAGATTATCATTGAGCATAAATAATTAAAATTAATTAGAGTCTTAAACTGAGAACTCCTAGACTCCCGAAGATGTAGAGACTATTAGAAGTCTGTAAAGATTTCTTCTCTTCTTCCATTAGGAATGGCAGGAACAGATCATAAAAGTTTATGTTTAAATGCTTAAGAATGTGGGTTTCAATATTTTTGGAAACACCAAGCAGTCCTTTCTAAATTAATTGACAAGTCATTGTGTACTTGCAATACAGACTGGGCTTTTTTGCGGTAATAAGCCACATCATATCTGTCTGAGAGATAAGCTATCAGAGAATTGTGAAAGAGTCAGGAAGTATAATAGTTATCAAGTATAGATTCTTAAGACAGCAATTGTATAAACTTCAGTGTTGAGAACTGATACATTTTACTCTTCACTTCATGGTTAGGAAGTGTCTGTAATTCAGCTTCCAAATAAGAGAGACAAAGAGGTATACTACACTCTTATGGAATTATATTATGTTGGAACTGAAAGTGATCTTCGTGTATTAGTTAGCCAACGCTGAATAACAAGCCATCTTAAAACTCGCTGGCTCAAAACAACAAACATATATGTTTGTTAATCTCTGTGGATTAGCTGGGGATTGATGATCTAGTCTGGGCTCAACTGAGCTAATTCCATTCCATGTGTTTCTCATTCTCCTTGGATCACAGACAAAACGATAAAGTGTTTTTTAGAAAGTGCCACTTGAAGTCTCACTGTGTGCCAGATTTTGTGCTAGAAACACTTTTACCTCTTTTACTCCTAATAAAAACATTGTGAAGGAGGTTGGATTTTTCTCACTCTTTTTTGGCTCTACAGTTCTTCTAGACTACTTTGTAGCAATTTTAGGCCTAAAGCATTGCCCTCCACTGAAACCCAAAGACCTATGAGGAGCTTCAAGCTGTGACTAGACTCCCAGTAGACTCATCAAAGCGTAACCTCGCCTTGACCCTGGAGTCCATCAGTGAAAACTCCCAGAATGTTCTAGCTGCCTCTCAACCTGTCTCTGTTAAGAAAACTTGGTAAGTTGACTCTTAATCCTAGTAGCAAATTGCCTTCCATTCTACCAGAATATCCACCTCAACAGAGTGGACACAGACTTGGTGAAGACATACTATGTAGGAGGAAAAGTATGAGAAGGTTGTTAACTGCTCAGAGAGAAAAATATAAACCACTATGAAGTAGATACTTTTTTTTTAAATTTTACAGATAAGGGAACTAAAAAGAAGCTTTTTTAAGGTCATGAAATTAGTGTACGATGGACTTGGAATACACATATAGGTCTGCCTGACATCAAACTTCTTCTTAACCACTCTGCTTTCTTCTGCCTCATGAAATATATTGCTCCATTTTTGGAGAGCCCTTAAAAAAGTTGCTCTTTTATATTCAGTGAAATTATTTTCCCTGTAACTTTAAGTTATAGATCTTAATTTGGCCCTTGAACGCAGACTCATGCTGTTTTTCAGGCACTTTTACTGTATCATCTAATTTAAATAATATAGTAGAAGTGCTTGAAAACCAGCATGTGTTCAATAAAAATTAATTTAAATCATCCCCACAGTAGACATAACAGTCATTGGTAAAATAGTCATTGAGGCAGGGCCAGCACTAATTGTAGTCTCACACAGTTTGCCCTTGTTCAGTTTATTCAGAAAGCTATAAGAAAATAATGACCTCCAGATATTTACATATTTAACTCAGATAAACAGACAAACTGTTTCTACAACTTTTCCTTAATCTACTAGCTGAGTGACCTTGTCCAAAAGAGAAATGACTCCTAGATTTGATAAGCAACAGACAATTAGAATCCTTTGGCAGAGTGGAGAGGGAAAGAAGGTGAAATGACATTAAATAATGCTTCTTAAAGTTAATAAATGTTTATCTGATTAATAGGTAAATATGCAATATTGACTTTCTTTATAAATGTTGACTTTATTAGTGGAAAAAATGGAATTTGTTCAAAGGTAAAACATAGCTTACATTAAAAATTTACTTAAAGTCACAAGGGGACTAAGTACATAATCAGAACTGAAAATAAAGAGGTTGTTCAAGGATGATTTTCAAAAATGGTCAAATACAAAGTGAACATATGTTTAAGATTTTATTGAACTCATTAATTAACAAGGGCGATCTTGGGTGGCCTCAGCTTGCAAAGGGCTTGAAGCGGGATTTAGGTTTCCGGCCAAAGGTTGAAGTCAGGCCAGAGATTGAAGTCAGGCCGCAGCAGCTAGAGTGCTGAATCCTAGCTGCTAGACTAGTGACCAGAGATGAGGCTCTGGCCCATCAGCTTTATACAAACAAATTCCCATAGAGATGGAAAGTAGTGAAATAAGTGTTTATTACGAGGGAAAAGAGTATAAGTGGATAGACACACAAGCAGGCCCAGAGAGAGCCATGCCCTCCTGGTAGTTTGAATTGCTTATATGGGCATTTCTTTCAGGTTTCCTTTGGTTAGTCATCTCGTTTTCCTGGTTCTCAGCATTTGGTTTATCTCCGGGTCCTCCTGTATTTGCATGGACATCTCTTAGCTAAGATAGATTCTAGTGAAGAGGCCTATGGGTAGGTTGACATCACTCCTTTTTGACCTCCAAGGACCCTCTCTGGGAATGTATAGTTGGAAAGACCTCCGTGACTTCCAGAACAAGTAATATGTGGTCTCTGTCTTTTATCTGGGCGGGGCTCGGCTCCTCTCTAGTTCCTGCTCTTATCTTCATCTTGGAGTATCTATCCACAGGGAACAAATTCCAGCTGCTCAGTCTAGGGCCCATCTATCTCCTTCCTCAAAGGAACCAGTAAGCTATTGCAGCCTGTTCAAAAAAGAATCAAAACAGACTTATGGAAGGCAATCAGGAATCCTAAAGTAAATTTGCTAACAGATGCAAAAAATAGAGATTCTATGGGCAGTAAATTATAATGCTGGAATCATCTTTTCTATAGAGAGCAAATCAGTTGTATCTCTATGACAAATTATGAACAAGAATAATCAGTCAGTTTTCTGTAATATCTTAATTTATAAAATAGCTAAATCAAAGACAGTTCAAAGCACAGGCCCCAAGAAGATCAAGTAACCTAAAGGGAGAGCCAGGCGATGTCAAATATTCCATTGAAAGGACACCAAGTAATCATGTCCATTTCAAAATCTTTAACAACTTTTCCTAATGGAGTTTCCTAACAGTACATGAAGGAGAAAAATTGGGAAAATCTTGAGTTAAATGAAAATTTGCATGCATGCATGCTTAATCGTTTACTCGTATCTGACTCTTTGCAATCCCATGGATTGTAGCCTACATAGCTCCTCTGTCCATGGGTTTTCCAGGCAAGAATACTGGAGTGGGTTGCCATTTCCTGCTCCAGGGGATCTTCCCAATTCATGTCTCCTGCATTGGCAGGCAGATTCTTTACCACCGCACCAACCAGGAATCCTCAAATGAAAATTTACAATGCTTGAAATATTTTATATTTTATATTTTTTTAAAAGACATATGAAAATTTATAAGAAATGGAATAATCCAGAAAAATCATAAAATTACTTTTTATACTTTTCTTTGTCACATTCTTCAGATAAACCTGGTTACTCACTAAGGTCAGATGGGAACTGAAAAAAGAGAAAGATAAGAAAATTAATAAATTCTATCATGTACCTTCTCATTCATCTGCCACAAATTATATTTTAAAATAATAATTTATAACATTTTATATGTCTAGATGATCATTGACAAGCTGAAGCATTCCCTGATCTTGTCATGGTTGGAATTCAAAAATGGACAAAGAAAGTATTAAAATGGCCAATAGGCCCATAAAAAAGATTTTTAACACTCCTAGTTATTAAGGAAATACAATTCAAAACCTCAGTGAGATACTGTTTCATACCCGTTAGAATGGCTATTATCAAAAAGCAGAAAATAACAGGTGTTGATGTTGATGAGGTTGTTGTTCATTTGCTCAGTCGTGTCCAACTCTTTGCAACCCCATGTACTGCAGCACACAAGGCTTCCCTGGCCTTCACTATCTCTGGGCATTTGCTCACACTCATGTCCATTGAGTCAATGATGCCATCCAACCATCTCATCCTCTCCTCCTGCCCACTTTTCCCGCCCTAAATCTTTCCCAGCATCAGGTTCTTTTCTAATGAGTCAGTTCTTCACATCAGGTGGCCAAAGTGTTTGAGCTTGAGCATCAGTCCTTCCAATGAATATTCAGGGTTGATTTCCTTGAGGATTGACTGGTTGGATCTCCTTGTTGTCCAAGGCACTTTCAAGAGTCTTTCAAGGGACTTTCAAGAGTCTTCTCTATTACCACAGTTTGAAAGCATCAGTTCTTCAGTGTCCAGCCTTCTTTATGGTCAAACTGTCAGATCTGTACATGAGTATGGAGGCTAACAAATTGGACCCTGTATGCTTTGCTAAAGGGAATAGTATGCCACCATAGAAAACAATAGAGGGATTCCTCAAAATTAAACATGATCCAGCCATTCTACTTCCAGGAGTATACTCAAAAGACTGGGAAGCCGGAGCTCAAACAGATACTTGCATACCAATGTCCACAGGGACTGTCAACTAAAAGAAACATGCACAATGCAAGAGCTGTGGGTTTCAGCTTTATTCAAGGACCTTACTGAGGACTATAGCCTGGGAAACAATCTCTCAGCACTGAGGTAATGATCTTAAGGCTATATATATATATATATATATATATATATACACACACACAGGCTTCCCAAGTGGCGCTAGTGGTAAAGAGCCTGCCTGCCAATGCAAGAGACATAAGAAATGCAGGTTTGTTTCCTAAATTGGGAAGATCCCCTGGAGAAAGGAGTGGCAAACCACTCCAATATTCTTGCCTGGAGAATCCCATGGACAGAGGATCTTTGTGGGCTACAGACCCTACCATAGGGTCGCAAAGAGTTGGACACGACTAAAGCAACTTGGTATGCACACATATATGCATTACATAGATATATGTATATATCCAGTTATATCACTTTGGTTATAGAGTGCTTGCAGTCAAGTATAAATCTCAGTAAAAGCTTACTGCTTGTCACGAGGATCAGGTATTTCAGTTAATGATTTTAGTGCCGTTCTGGGTATGCGAAGAATTAAGAATCTGGGTTCATTAAAATTTTTTCCAGAGATATCTCTAACTATCTAAGGGGTCTATTTTTCCAAAGCATGGAGTGCCTTACCTGTTTTCCATCCTGAATTTCTTTTAGGGTTTACTGTCAGTCAGCTAATACAGTGGCTAAAGACCTGAAACTCCTATCCTCATAGAACTGGATAGTGAGCCATATTATTTGTTTTACACTTCATTATTTACAATAGTCAAAAAGTAGAAATAATCCAAGTGCCCATCAACAGAAGAATTAATTAACAAAATGTGGTCTATAAGGGAGGGAAATTTTCCTTTTACCTTTTTAGTCTCTGTGGCTGGGCCTATGAATTAAACTGACAGAACAGCTCAACAGGAGAAAACATACAAATGTTTAATATTTTTCCATGTACATGGGAAATATTCAAAAGGAAAATTAAGACATGAGGTTCCAAAACTTGCATACCTTTTTAAATAAAGAATGAGAAATTGTGCAGGTGTGACAAGACATAGGGCTTTGGGTCAGGGGCAAAAAATTATGGGACAGCAACTTGAAATATATGAGGGAAACTAATGGAAGTTCTTTTAATAGGTTTGTTTTACTTCAGCAGAATTTGTACAGATTCATTTCAGTATAGGCTCCCAGTCTTGTGATAAAAACATTCTTCTCTTCCTAGTATAGAGATGGCACTCCTCTAATGGGAAATTTTATGATCTGATTTTAAGTAGAAAAAGGGAGATCAGAGATCTCTTCCTGGGACTTCCCTGGTGGTCCAGTGGTTAAGACTCCACACTTTCACTGCAGGAGACACAGGCTCGATCCCAGGTTAGGGAACTAAGATCCTGCACGACCAGCAGTACAGCCAAAAAAAAAAAAAAAACCAAAACAAAATAGAGGGTCCTTCCTGCATCTATTGCTTTTCTCAAGTGCTTTCAGCTCAAAATAATTAATGTGCCACAATGGCATATATTGTGGTGGCATGTTCGGTACCCTTTCAGTATGTAGATATTACCGAGGAGGAACACTTTTCCTTCTACCCTCTTGGGGTTTTTAGCTAGTCTAATGAGCAAACTGACATAAGACAGAGTCACAGGAGAAAACCAGTTTAATTTTGTACATATAGGAGTACTTAAAAATATAAGACCCCAAAAGGTAGTCAGGCAATAGAGGCTTATATGCCATCCAGAGCTAAGGAATAGGATAGGGTCCTGGGTCTTCAAAGGGGAGGAAGGTGATTCACAGGACAGTAAGAAGAGTGGATGTTTGGTGATTAGATGTTTGCCCTGCCATACAGATAGGTCATTCAAATAAAAAGTTTTCTTTGGTGATAGTGCTCTCTCTGAGCCAGGGCCCTTACATAATTTCTTACAGATATTTAATAAGAAGGTTAAAAAAATTGCTTCCTAGGTTTTTTGGGCTTTAATTATCTTCAGCTCAAAATAACCCACATGCCAAAGTGATACATTTTGGGAAGGCTCATCTTGAATCCTTTCAATACAATGAAATATCATTCAGCCTTAAAAAGTAATAAAATTCTGATAGGTCATGTAATGTGGATGAACTTTTGAAACATTATGCTAAGTAGAATAAGTGAAGTATTGTAAGATTCCACTTACGTGAAGTATCTAGAATTAACAAATGTCTAGAAAGAGAAAGAATAGAGGTTTCCAGAAACTCAGGAGTATGGAGAATGGGGTTATTGCCTAATAATGATGTGGTTCAGGACTCACTACTCCAAAATATGGCAACTTGCCATATTTAATATGAATATTCCATTCAAGCTGAAGGAATCTGAGGATGACATGTGCAAGAAGGACTCTCTGACCTTCCCCTGAAGCAAGTTTTAAGACCCCTATGTGAGAGGTTCAGTTCAGTTCAGTCAGTCACTCAGTCATGTCCGACTCTTTGCAACCCCATGAATCGCAGCATGCCAGGCCTCCCTGTCCATCACCAACTCCTGGAGTTCACTCAGACTCTCATCCATAGAGTCCGTGATGCCATCCAGCCATCTCATCCTCTGTCGTCCACTTCTCCTCCTGCCCCCAATCCCTCCCAGCATCAAAGTCTTTTCCAATGAGTCAGCTCTTCGCATGGGTGGCCAAAGTACTGGAGCTTCAGCTTTAGCATCATTCCCTCCAAAGAAATCCCAGGGTTGATCTCCTTCAGAATGGACTGGTTGGGTCTCCTTGCAGTCCAAGGGACTCTCAAGAGTCTTCTCCAACACCACAGTTCAAAAGCATCAATTCTTTGGTGCTCACCCTTCTTCACAGTCCAACTCTCACATCCATACATGACCACAGGAAAAACCATAGCCTTCACTAGATGGACCTTAGTCGGCAAAGTAATGTCTCTGCTTTTGAATATACTATCTAGGTTGGTCATAACTTTTCTTCCAAGGAGTGTCTTTTAATTTCATGGCTGAAGTCACCATCTGCAGTGATTTTTGAGCCAAAAAAAAGAAAGTCTGACACTGTTTCCACTGTTTCCCCATCTATTTCCCATGAAGTGATGGGACCGGATGCCATGATCTTCGTTTTCTGAATGTTGAGCTTTAAGCCAACTTTTTCACTCTCCTTTTTCACTTTCATCAAGAGGCTTTTTAGTTCCTCTTCACTTTCTGCCATAAGGGTGGTGTCATCTGCATATCTGAGGTGATTGATATTTCTCCCGGCAATCTTGATTTCAGCTTGTGCTTTCTCCAGCCCAGCGTTTCTCATAATGTACTCTGCATATAAGTTAAATAAGCAGGGTGACAATATACAGCCTTGACGTACTCCTTTTCCTATTTGGAACCAGTCTGTTGTTCCATGTCCAGTTCTAACTGTTGCTTCCTGACCTGCATACAGATTTCTCAAGAGGCAGGTTAGGTGAGAGGTCCCATTCCTATATCTGGAGAAAAGTCTCCTTATCTCTAAGGAGGAGGGCACTGGGAAGAATCTGAACTAACTGGCCTCGCTAGATTCCCCCAGTTTACCATACTTGACTCACCTTTGTCCCCTCACATCTTCCCACAGCTTTTCCCTCTTCCTTACGTCTGGTATGAGAACACTCAGGATTAACCATTTCTTTGGGTCTTCATTTCCTTATGAAGGCTCTCAAGTCACATAAAACTTGCATAAAATCAATTTGTATGTTCTTCTCCTATTAATCTGTCTTTGTCAGCTTGCTTTTCAGACCCATCCAGGGACCCTAAGAGGGTAGAGGAAAACTTTTTTCCTCCCCTGCAATAGACAAAGAGTTTCTGTTGGGGATGATGAAAAGGTTCTGGAGAGAAACAATGGTGGTAGCTGCACAATGATGTGAATGTACTTAATGCCCCTGAACTGTACATGTTTAAAAGGTTAGAATTGTAAATTTTCAACATATATATTAGTGCACACACACCAACGAAGATCACTAGTTGGAAGTCAGGTAGGTTTCAAAGCTCTTTCAGAGCTCCAGACACTCCAAATTGTCTTCCTTTTTTTCTTCTCATTAAGTTAAATAATTGTTAAGCATTTGTTGAGAGCTTTTGTACTAAACACTGTGCTAGGCACAGCAGAAAATTCAAAATAAGACATCTTTCTTTCCATGAAATCCATCTTTTAATTTTCTCAAATTGAGATTAAGGGAAAGCTGTTCAATTTTTTATACAGTCTTGTGTTCTTTGTTGGGAAAGTCTTGTTAATAGGTGTGTTGAGCGGAAAAAAAAATTTCTTTTACAAATAAATAATTAAACAAAGTTAAATGGATTTATTTTAAACGAGGGACTTCTTTAATATGCTAATGTGTATTTTGAATCTTCTAGACAGGGACTTAGTAAATGGCCTTCCTAAACTTATTTGATCAGGAATTCTTTGTTCTCCTGAAGTCCAATTAATTAACATCTCCCTTGTACTGTGCCTACAGAAGCTGAGCTACAGATGTACCAGCTATGTGGAGCATTCTCTTTATGTGGGGCTCAATATGTGATGCAAGCTGTAATTAGGATACAAATGTGCAGTTTATTTTATCCCTAAGTGTTCTAGCATGTGTACATGAGGATTTTTAACATTTTCTAAAAATTAAAAACATAGATTAAATGTTAAATAGAGACAATAAAAGTAATTTTCTAAAGTAATTTCTTACTTCAACTGAGAGTTCTCTATCTCCTTTAGATGACTTTTAGAATTCTTTTTAAAAAGTTATTTCCATTTTGGAGAGAAGGACTTGCTAATGGAGATTTTGCAGAAAATGTGGTGCTAGCTTTGTGGTCTGTAATTTTTAAACATTTTTGCTTTTAAAAAAAATAAAGCACCAATTCTCATTTTTTTTTCTTGATAAAAGTATTTCTACTAAGGTGTATTCCAATCAACAGCTATAGGACCTGTGATATTATTTATGCCTTTGGATAATTGCACTATATTTTGCAGCTCATTTAATCCATCATTTAAAATGCATCTCCTTTTCCCATTACTAGACTTGGACTTCAAGTCATAACCTGCAACAATATACTCTCTCATTTTCTACATATTCTCTAATTTTGTACCATTTCTTCACAATTAATTATGGTGGACCAATTTAGGTGCAATTAGTATCTGATTAAAGTCAAAGGTACAGCAAATCTGAGCCCATTTCATGATTTTAATGTTGGTGCCAATTATATTTTCATTAGTAGTATCACTTTCATGTTTATAAAATATTGAGTGGATGCACTAGGATATCCAAATAATTGCATGGGCATTGCAAAGGGATTGAGATGATGAAGCCGTCAAGATCAAACATTTGGCTGTCAGGTAGAAGACCCTCGTGATGGTGTGAAATGTTTATCATTGAAGGATGAAAGTCTACACTCAGCATGGGAAAAAGGAGTTAGCTGTGTAAATGCACAGTAGATGGAAGTGCAAGTTATTTGCAAGTCACACATTTTAAAGCTAGGGGCTTCCTGAAATAGAGTATGACATCCTATGTGGGTTCAAGGATTAAAATCCTACTGGATGACTACAGAGGCTTCATGGAGGAGGACACATTTGGGCTGGATTCTGAGGGATCAACAGGAGTCCCCCAAATTATTCCAGATGGAAGAAAGAGGCTGAGATATGAAAATACACAGGTGACGCTAGTGGTAAAGAACCCACCTGCCAATGCAGGAGACCTAAGAGACACAGGTTCAATTCCTGGGTCAGGAAGATACCCTGTAGGAGGGCATGGCAACCCATTCCTGTATTCTTGTCTGGAGAATCCCGTGGACAGAGGAGCATAGCTACAGAGGGCTACAATCCATAGCGTTGCAGTCGGACAAGACTGCAGCAACTTATCACACAGACACGCATGCACTAAGAAAGTCATCTGGTGGTGCCAAGGGTAGAGCGAATGAGAGATATGGAAGTAAATGAAACTAGAAAACAATATATTAAGGCCAGATCATTAATGCAGACAATTTTAGACTTTATTCTCTGAGTAATTGGGAGCTGAGGAACGTTTCTGAGCAGAGGGCACGATCTGTGTTGCAGAACAATTACTCTGGTGGACCCTCAGGGAACAGATGAGACTTGAATGAGGCAGGGGGGCTGGGAGGCTAATGAGGATGTTATAATTGTCCACCGAGAAATGATGAAGACTTGATTGAAAGGAAAGGAAGCAATGAATAGGAGAGAGATTTCAAAAAGAAAATTAACTGAGCTTGGTGAGCAAATCAATAAGAAATGAATTTGTATGCAATAAACAGAATTTCTGCTGTATAGGGCTTAACACATAGGCACTTATTTTACTCAAGAAAATGCAGGTGGCTGCAGGTGTTTGTGCAGAAGCTTGCCAATATCAGGGAAATTCTCAGTTCCCTTGGTTTTTGCCCCATGCTGCTGAACGACCCTCTCTTTCACAGCCAACTTTAGGTGTCATGGGCCAGAGGCTTTCTCACTTGTCAGCCTCAAACTGCAGTGAAAGCTGGGAAAGTTGAGGACTGGAGGGTCTTGGTTCCCTAGGAGTGACCATGGTCCATAGTTAGGAGCTGATCACAATGTCGTTTTGGAAAAAGAAAAAATTAGCATGGGATAAATAGGCATTGGATATTAGGTGGACAATTAAGAGTTTGCCACAGTGACTAATTGGATACGGGGGTTTTGAAGATTGAATTATGTTCCCCTAAAATTTCTTTTTACCAGAACCTGAGAATATGCCTTTATTTAGAAATAGATCCTTTGCAAATGTAAATAAGGTAAGGACTGTGATAAGAACATACTAGATTAGGATGTACCCTTCGTACAATGAGAGTGTCACTGTAAATGTCAGAGATAAAGCCAGATACTAATTAAGTGATAAAGACAGGCTTTAATCAGTAACAAACCATCACAATAGGGAAGAGGCTCCTTTATAAACAAATTCAACTTCAACTTGTGCAGGGGTGACTGTATTAAAGACTAAAAGAGTAGGGAAAGAGAAAGGAGAAAGGCGGGGCATTGAGCAGCAGCCAGGAAGTGGAAGTTTATGAAAAGTGGGAAGCAGGGGGAGGGAGGTTTGGTCCATGTGAAATCCATCTGCGTTTGTTGCTGTTGTTCAGTCACTCAGTTGTGTCTGACTCTTTGTGACCCCATGGACAGGGAAGCTAAGGTTCAACAGTATGTGAACTGAGAATTTCATGATGTTCAAGCTGCTTTTAGAAAAGGCAGAGGAACCAGAGATCAAATTGCCAACATCCACTGGATCATCAAAAAAGCAAGAAAATACCAGAAAAACATATATTTCTGCTTTATTGACCATGTCAAAGCCTTTGACTGTGTAGATCACAATAAACTGTGGAAAATTCTGAGAGAGATGGGAATACCAGACCACCTGACCCGCCTCTTGAGAAATCTGTATACAGGTCAGGAAGCAACAGTTAGAACTGGATATGGAACAACAGACTGGTTCCAAATAGGAAAAGGAGTACATCAAGGCTGTATATTCTCACCCTGCTTATTTAACTTCTATGCAGGGTGCATCATGAGAAACGCTGGACTGGAAGAAACAGAAGCTGGAATCAAGATTGCCAGGAGAAATATCAATCACCTCAGATATGCAGATGACACCACCCTTATGGCAGAAAGTGAAGAGGAGCTAAAAAGCCTCTTGATGAAAGTAAAAGAAGAGAGTGAAAAAGTTGGCTTAAAGCTCAACATTCAGAAAACGAAGATCATGGCATCCGGTCCCATCACTTCATGGGAAATAGATGGGGAAACAGTGGAAACAGTGTCAGATTTTTTTTTTTTTTTTGGCTCCAAAATCACTCTGGATGGTGATTGCAGCCCTGAAATTAAAAGACGCTTGCACAGGATATACATTTAATGTCCTAGATAGCATATTAAAGAGCAGAGACATTACTTTGTCAACAAAGGTCCGTCTAGTCAAGGCTCTGGTTTTTCCAGTAGTCATGTATCATTATGAGAGTTGGGCTACAAAGAAGGCTGCGTGCAGAAGAATTGATGGTTTTGAGCTGTGGTGTTGGAGAAGACTCTTGAGAGTCCCTTGGACTGCAGGAAGATCCAACTAGTCCATCCTAAAGGAAATCAGTCCTGGATGTTCATTGGAAGGGCTGATGTTGAAGCTGAAACTCCAATAATTTGGCCACCTGGTGCAAAGAGCTGACTCATTTGAAAAGACCCTGCTGCTGGGAAAGATTGAGGGCAGGAGGAGAAGGGGACATCAGAGGATGAGATGGTTGGATGGCATCACCGACTCAATGGACATGAGTTTGGGTAAATGCCGGGAGTTGGTGATGGACAGGGAGGCCTGGTATTCTGCGATTCATTGGGTCGCAAAGAGTCAGACATGACTGAGCAACTGAACTGAACTGAAGCAAACAGGAAATTCTTTGGACAGCCTTGAGTTTAAGAGGGTGGACTAGTCATCCTAGGAACTCGACCTTGAACTGTTAGAAACCACATTAGTGTTTCTTCAAGTCTTTGTGTGTAGATGGAAAAGTGAAAGTGAAAGTCCCTCCGTCGTGTCCAACTCTTTGTTCCTTCAAGGACTATACAGTCCATGGAATTCTCCAGGCCAGAATACTGGTGTGGTTAACCTTTCCCTTCTCCAGGGGATCTTCCCAACCTAGGGATCAAACCCAGGTCTCTCACATCTCAGATGGTTTCTTTACCAGCTGAGCCACCCAAGGGAAACCCAAGAATCCTGGAGTAGGTAGCCTATCCCTTCTCCAGCAGATCTTCCCAACCCAGGAATAGAACCAGGGCATCCTGCATTTCAGGTGGATTCTTTACCAACTGAGCTATCAGGGAAGCCCAGATGGGAAGGGAGGATGTACAAAATCATTTGCTGAATTTGCAGTTTTAATAGACCAAGGCTAAGGTCTCGTCAAGGAGAGGGCTTAAAGGAGCCTGAGCAGAGTTTGGTAAAAGGAGAGAATGGTTGTCATAAGATATAAATAGAAAGTGGAAAATGCCATGTGAATATGAAAGCAGAGATTGGAGTTTTGCTCCCCAAAATGAAAGAACACCGGGGCCATCAGAAGAGACAAGAGGCAAAATAAAATCCTCCCCTAGAACATTTGGAAGGAGCATGGCTCTGCTATTTTGATTTTTAATTTCTGGCCTCTTAAACTCTGAGAAAATCAGCTTCTGCTTTCTAATAACCTAGTTTGTGGCAAATTTCCCCAGTAGCTCTAGGAAACTAATATACACATGAAGGAGAGGGAGACACTTTGAACCCTAAGAGTCTGGGAAGACATTACTACCATGGGTTAACATGTTACCTACAAGACATCTGGGAAATATTAACAAGGAGATGAGAATATGGCAGGGTTTGGGATTATGGAGTTAGGCTTGAAGAGTGAATAATAATGAGACTTCTGGGGAAAGAAAAGTAAATTTAATCAAACAATAGTGTACAACTTAGACCATAATTGTAGTGCTTAATTGCCCACTTCAACACAGTTGTTTCCCTCCCATTTCCAAATTCTATTTCTGTGTGGTGGGGTGGAGAGAAAGCTAGCATTGTTGAGGGTTAATGAAATTTGGCTTATAAGAACCAACAAATTTCCACAAGTTTGGAAGCAGTCATTAGCAAAGCTTTAATTTCCCATTTGCCTTAGTAGCAAATTTAGCGGCCCTTTCTAAACTTCACCATGGATTGCTATCTCTATTAGTTGTTTTCGTTTTTTTAATAAGAAAACACCACCATAGTGTTGTTGCATCCGCAGTGTTCATAATGTAATTTGTTTATATTTCTAGTATTGTATTTATCCCAATGCATTGTAATTATCATTCTGTCTCTCCCTCTAAATTGTGAGTTTCTTGAGAGCAATGATCCATATTTGTATCTCAATTACAAACACAGAATTCAGCACTTAAGTAATTTGTGTAATAATTGTTGCATCTATTGCAGTAACAATAGAAGTTAAGGGCCAGGCTCTGGAGCTAGATCACCTAGGATAGATTTTGGCTCTTACATATTGTCTTTGTGATCTTGGGCAGATTACTAAACCTCTCTGTGCCTCAGTTTCCTCATTGTAATCTGGAATAACAATAAGACCCTCTGCATTAAAATTGTTGTGATGATTAGTAGGTACTCAGTACATGATCAATATCCACAAATACGGTGTTAAATTATTATGTAAAACAAAGCCTTCTGACATTCCACACTGCAATCCAAAGTAGGCCTTCCTTATTTTATTATTTTTTATATCTTCCTATTTATTTCCTTCATGACAATATTATAATCTTTAGTTTAACTTACTTGTCTGCTAACAAGTCCCATGAAGGCAAGAACCTTGTCTGTTTAGTTTTCCACCCATTCCATGCTTAACACCTCATCCACATACAGAAGAAACTAGTAACAGTTTGTTAAAGAAATAAAGTTGATGAATGTTCCATTTCATTCAATGATGTATGAAATGAATGAACATTGATGACACATCTGTAATGTCTAGTTGAAATCGTTCTCACATAGCTGACATTTGTCAACTGAAAAAAACTTCACAACCTTAAAGTTGAGAGATATGTTTTATTCCACGGACAAAACTGAGGACTTAAGCCTAGGACACAGTGTCTCAGATAACTCTAAGGGACTGTTCTGAAGGGGCAGAAACTAGGACATACAGAAGGTTTTGCAACAAACACCAGATAGTTGAAACATCAAAAGAAGGAAAGAAAGAAAGTGATGTTTCTCAGTCATGTCCGACTCTTTGTGACTCCGTGAACCAGGTTTCTCCGTTCATGGGATTTTCCAGGTAAAAATACTGGATTGGGTTGCCATTTCCTTCTCCAGGGGATCTTCCCCACCCAGGGATCGAATCCAGATCTCCCGCATTGCAGGAAACATCAAAAGATTACTGTTAATTAAAGAATACCAGATATCTTAAGTTAAGGAATTGAGTCCTTTTCTGTGTTTGGGAAGATGCAAAAGTCTGGCCTTAGTGAAATCAACCCTTTGAAATGCACCTCAGCTATCTGGGGTCAGAATCCTGTGCTCAGGTTGAAGACAGACTTCATCCTGAGTCTCTTCAGGGTATATCATCAGAGGTGGCTGCAGTGACTGACTAATAGATAGAGGTACAAATCCAGTCTCCATCCTAAGTTCCCTCGGGGTGCACCATCAGGGTGACTGTAATGTGATGGTTTGATGGTGGCAACACCCTTTGTTTACTGATAGTTCACACACTGAAATTTCTTCTAACTTGAAATTCAAAGAAAAGTAATGTGACAACAATAGGCCTTCAGCCAGATCTGAGAAAGAGGGACTTCCTATTATTTCTAGGACCAACTACCTGAAAATAGGATAATATATCACTACAGGCATATACTCATTTTATCTCCTATTTCTGCTCTTCAGGGCAGTTTTGACATTGGAATAACTAACAATAATATCATGTTCTTAGAGAAAGAATGATCACTCTCTTGTAAGAAGATTCAAGACAGGTTCAGGGGAGCAAAAATTGCCACCCCAAAATGTCTTGTTGGCATGCAGATTATTTCCAGCTGAAAACAATGCCCAGGAGACTCAGGAAGAAACTTTGGCCTTCTCCTGGATGCCTGGAAGAATATAGATAGAAGACTTGTTCCCGGAAGGGAGCTGTCACCATAGCAAACTATCGTGTGAACTAAGTGTGCAGACTGTAGCCCTCAGTAAGATCCAGAGTAAAACTTAACTCACCACTCTTACGTTGTACATTTTCCTATAGTTGACATTACGCAGGGTACCTCCCAAATATTGCAACTTAGCATATTAGTTATTTTTAGCTGTTGAAATTTGAAAAAAGCCATGTAAAGAAAGGACTTTTTTACTTCCCCTGAAGCAGGTCATAAAACATTCAATGAGAAGTGCCCTCCCTATACCTGGAGGAAAGGAATATCCTAATCTCTAAAGATAGAGGGCCACAGGGAAGAATCCAAGTGTACAGTTCCTATCCCACGCCCATGGTCCCTCTGCCTATACAGCTCATTCATACTCTTTATCCCATTGTGTCTTTCCAGAACTTTCCACTCATCATCAAATCTAGCATAAAAACACTCAGGTTTAACCATTCTTTGAGTTTCCTTATGAAGCCTCTTGTGTCACATAAAACTTACATTTAATAGATTGCCATGTTTTTCTCTTGCTAATCTTCCTTTTGTTATAGGGATCCCAACAGAGAACTTAGAAAGGTAAAGGAAAAAGATATTCTTCCTCCCCTCCACTGGAATAAAGTTTATGCAAATTTCCTGTTTTTTTTAATATGATTCATATAGAGGAGAATTCAGTGATGAAGATTCAGCTATTTTTAAAATTGATCCCTCTGTTAGGATGCTACAAGGATTTGGAAAATAAAAACTAATAGAATCTTTACAATATTAAAAGTTGTTAAATCAAAATGCAAGCTAGTCTTATTTTACTGTGAAGCCTGTCTCATTGCTTTGTTCTGCCATCCTTCTATACATTTGCCTGGAGAGGACAGCAAACAAAGGAGGAATATGTAAACATTTTAATCATTTCTAACTTGCCATCTGTGACAATTCATGGTACTGAAATCAGAAAGGATGGGATCACTTTTCCATTTCTTTAAGGTCACCAAGGACAGACAAGCTCAGGACATACTGTATTTGTCAGAAGCAAAAGAGATGGCTAGGGAGATGGCAATGACAAATCTGTTCTAGGCTTAGCTCATTTTACTGAAGAATGTGTGTCCCCTTCTGACATTTATCAAAAGAAATTCAATTTTATAAAAAGAAGGATGTCAAATAATAGTACATAGCTAACACTCATTCTGCGGCTGTCAAAAGGCCAGATGGGGGCAAAAAGGGAAAGGGTAGATGGAAGAAAAAGTCATGCTGGCAAGAAACAGAAAACCAAACAGGGTGAAAGGTCAGTCCTAAAACGCTTACAGGCTTGAATACATTTCTAATTAAGTCACATAGTTTTGAGATCCCTATTAGTGCCTACTTCACACTTTGGAATACTGATTTTCATTTTCTACAAATACAAGCAATGGCACTAAGTAAAGGTTTTGTGTCTGTGTGTCAATTTTTGTTTTTTGTTGTTCTTGTTTTATGTTTTTACTTCTACATCAGGGAAGAAAGCTAATGAAACCTGGTAAAATCCCACAGCACCAGGTACAATGAAATGTACCCCGTGGGCAAGCAATCTATATTTCTTACACTGATGATGATGATTTTTCTCTGGCAGGAAAGGATATTCTGGGTCGAAGAATAAAACCAAAAGTTGAGACAGAGGTAGTAGAAAAAAAGTCAGATTCAGATCAAAGGAGGGGATTCTATTAGGAGACTAATGATGAAGCTGACAAAATACTGTAACAAGTGAGTGTTTTTACCATACTGCATAAAAATATTGGATTAAGCTACAAATTAAATCTCTTTCTCAGTAAGGGGTTTCTGCAGGACAGAAGCAATTAGGCTGCTGTCTAGTGAAGACAGGAAACTTGATTAACAGATCCAAAAAGACAGCGTAGGGAAGATGGGTTTAACACCAGGAGGTGAAACACCAACTGTTATGCAAATTGACTTTTCTCAAAATGTTGGATAATTTCAATCAAGGACTGAGATACACTTTTTTTTTAACATCACTGTTCTCTGGCCTTAAACTCCTCAATGCAATTTCTTATTAAATAACTGCTACTGATGCATGTGTCATAGTCCAATTCCTGAGGTGGGTACTGAGACACTGCAGGACATTTCACCATAAAACTGATTTTTGCTTCTTTTCCAAAATTTCAAACATTCAAGGTGTTCTAGCTAAGGATGGCTAAGCAAGCAGCTTCTGGGACACTAGCTGTGAAGTGTTTGTGTCTAACCTTTTTGAGTCCCGTATTCTGTGTAAGGTACCTATTTGGTGCAGTCCAAGCCAAGTTGTTCTTGTTTAGAATAAGGACTCTAAGGAGTGGCTACCATTTGTTAATGACAAAATACTTGTGTGTATTTCTCCCACAAATAAGACATTGTGCTAAAGCCAGAGACAGGACACCAGAAATCCAGGAAACACTGTAACTATTTATTCTTCATTCTCAAATTTGTACTTACCATCCTGGAGATTTTCAAATTCAAAGTTCTAAAAGTATGCAGAATATTTAAAAATGTATCTGTAATCGAGTATCTTTCCTTGAACAAAAATAAATCAGACTCCACAGCACATAAACCAGATCTTTGTATTTCTTCTTGGAAGATGTTGAGAAGAATTAAAATCAGGTAGATGATCTTCTACATGGAATTAATATAGTCATCTTCATACATATTATTACCAGCAAAGTTTTCAAGGTTTAATTTTTTTCATGAGACTGGTCACACACATTTGCATAAATCCTTTGATCCAGGGAATATGATCAAATCAACTAAATAAGTTAACAAACAAACTTTTAACTCTTCACATCAAGAGTTGTCAAACTTTTTCTCTGAAGTACCAGATAATAAACGTGTTCGCCTTTGCATTCCAGACAGCCTCTCACAAGTACTCAGCTTTGTTCTGTAGGGACACAAAAGCAGCCAGAGGACTCTACAGAAGCAAACGGGCTTGGCTCTGTTCCAATACAGTGTTATTTACAATAACAGGCAACGAACTTCAGCCTGCAAGCCACAGTTTGCTGACTCATGCTTTATGTCATTTTATCCCCTTCATTTCTTTTCATTTATCCTCTATCACGATGTCACAGCCTCGTACTGAAAATGCACCAAAGCTGTGGCTACAAACATTGTCAACAAAGATTGCAGGGGAGGGGGAATGTGAAAAATTGTTTAAAAAATATGTACTAAATAAGTATTAGAATATACACTGAAAAACATTATAGTTAACAGTCCTTTCCCCACCCTGCTGCTTGAGAGATCTTTCTAAAATGCAAATTTGATCTTGGAACTCTCTAGCTTGAAATGTTTTACCTGCAGCAGACAGCCGGCTCTTTAGCTTGTCACAATCGGCTCATCCCATGGCTGACCCTGTCTTCCTCCCAACCTCATCTCTTGCTCTGTCTTCTTCTCACATTCTGTGCTCCAGCTACACGGAGGGAATCATAATTTCCAAGTGCTGTGTGCATTCTGGCCTTCCAACACATGCACTTGTTATTTGCTGTGCTTGAAACCTATTAACAACACTAACCTTGCTAACTCCTTGAGGACTGAACTCAGCTGTCTCAGGTGACTTTCACTCCCAGGCTGTGCTATCAGGAGGTGACTATTTCCTTGTCTATTGACCCTGATAAATATTAAATTCTTGAAAGTTGAAACTGCATTTTTTAAAAGCATGATGCCTAGCAATGGAGAACAATCCATAAGTAATTATTCAATCAATCAGTCAATTAAATGAGCTTTGTGGGACCCTCCACTTCAGCCTATAAATAGAATTGTTTCTAACAACGAGCAATCTCTTTTCTTTAGCATACCATCTATAAATGATACACAAACAACTAATAGAGAAATGAAAAAAATTAGTTCAAGCAGTAATTTATATCCTATAAGCGGGGGGAAGTGTTAGTAAAGTCAGTTTGCATGCTTGCTTCAGCAGCACATATGCTAAAATCAGAATGATACAGAGATTAACATGGTCCCTGTGAAAGGATAACCTACATGGGAAAAGAATCTGAAAAAGAACATATATATATATGTATGAAGTATGAACTGTTAGTTGTTCAGTCGTGTCCAACTCTTTGCGGCTTCATGGACTGTAGCCTGCCAGGCTTCTCTATCCATGAAATTCTCCAGGCAAGACTACCGGTATGGGTAGCCATCCACTTGTCCAGGGGATCTTCCTGACCCAGGGATCAAACATGGGTCTCCTGCATTGCAAGCAGATTCTTTACCATCTGAGCCACCAGGGAAGCCCCAGATATATGTATGCTGCTGCTGCTGCTGCTAAGTCACTTCAGTCGTGTCCGACTCTGTGTGACCCCATGGACTGAAGCCCACTGGGCTCCTCCGTCCGTGGGATTTTCCAGGCAAGAGTACTGGAGTGGGTTGCCATTGCCTTCTCCGAGATATGTACAACTAAATCACTTTGTTGTACACCTGAAACTAATACAACATTGTAAATCAACTATACCTCAATAAAAAATAAAATTTTTAATTTATTTAAAAATTGCATTTTACCACACAAGTAGGAATCTTCTCTCAACTGCTAATCATCCGAGAGCCAGGTTTTATAAGAAGAGCAATTAAACATTTATAGGATCTACAGGAGACATGAACAGATGCTATATAAAGACATCTAGAAGAACAGACGATAGAAAAAATAAATTTGTGTTTCAGTGGGAAACTATGCATTAGACTTTAGCCTTTCATAATCTTTGCACTATTTTACAACTTTTATAATTGATGCGCATGCACATTCTGTCTGGTCTGGAAGAGTTTCAGTTGACTTCCCTCCATTCCTTTTTGTGCTGTGCTGTGCTAAGTTGCTGATGCTGCTGCTAAGTCGCTGCTGCTGCAGCTAAGTTGCTTCAGTGTGTCCAATTCTTTATAACCCCTATGGTCGGTAGCCCGCCAGGCTGCTCTGTCCATGGGATTCTCTAGGCAAGAATACTGGAATGGGTTGCCATGCCGTCCTTTCATTCCTTTTTCCTTCATAGAAATTAATGCCTTTTGACTTTTCCTTTAAGCCAGTTACACCAACTACCTGATTCCCTCGTTGAATGAGTAAAATAAAATCTTCAACACATGCTCACTTTAAAATCCATATGAGAGTCATGATTTTACCTTTTCCAAAAAAATGATCTTTTAACAGCTTTGGAGGTTCCACTGAGCATGCTCAGTGGATTCAGGCATCAGAGCCAGAAAAACTTCATAAGGAGAGAAGTGCACTCCATGGGCAACTTACACCCAGGGCAGTCTTCTCTTGGCTTCCAAAGGTAAACCCAAAATGGCAATAAAACTTTGCTTCCTCTCTGCTTTTTTAATTTTCAGTTGCCTCTCTACCAGCTTTATGTTTTGAGTTTGGATTTTTGGGGGTCAATACATTCTTTCCCAGTAGTTGTTAGAAATTTGAGTTTATGACCTGATCATTGATGATCTCTGTAAATGAAGCAATAGTTAGTAGAGAACCCAGCTGACCAAGAGAAAGCAGAGAATCTGGCATGTGAGTATTTTTTGTTTGCCTGTTTTGAGACCTAATCAATTAAGAATTTTGTGTCCATTCGTGAATTTTATATTTCTGTGTTTACTCTTGACCCATGACTAAAATTTTAGAATAAATGCTATAAGCTTTCTCCCTTCCTTTTTGTATATCTGTATGTCGCTGTAATTTAGAAAGGCTTTTACCTCTTATGTGAGGAGCCTGATGGGCTATGGTCCATAGGGTTGCAAAGAGTAAGACACCACTGAAGAGACAGCATGCAAAATTCTCAGAAAATAGGAAAATTGAAGTTCTCTTACTTTCAGTGTGGCAGATTTAAAAAGTATTCAGCTCAGAAATGTTTTAAGAGTTCACTTTCAAATAATTTAGTTAATGAGACAAGTTTAATATTACTGGTTTTATTTTTTGAAAGTTATGTCATCTATGATTTGTCAACATTAAGTAAAATATGTAAGTACAGATGTTTACTTTACTTGAATATGTACTACCAAATAGGAAAAGGAGTACATCAAGGCTGTATAATGTCACCATGCTTATTTAACTTCTATGCAGAGTACATCATGAGAAACGCTGGGCTGGAAGAAGCACAAGCTGGAATCAAGACTGCCAGGAGAAATATCAATAACCTCAGATATGCAGATGACACCACCCTTATGGCAGAAATTGAAGAGGAACTAAAGAGCCTCTTGATGAAAGTGAAAGTGGAGAGTGAAAAAGTTGGCTTAAAGCTCAACATTCAGAAAATGAAGAGCATGGTATCCGGTCCCATCACTTCATGGGAAATAGATGGGGAAACAGTGTCAGACTTTATTTTTTTGGGCTCCAAAATCACTGCAGATGGTGACTGCAGCCATGAAATTAAGAGATGCTTACTCCTTGGAAGAAAAGCTATGACCAATCTAGATAGCATATTCAAAAGCAGAGACATTACTTTGCCAACAAAGGTCTGTCTAGTCAAGGCTATGGTTTTTCCTGTGGTCATGTATGGATGTGAGAGTTGGACTATGAAGAAAGCTGAGCGCCGAAGAATTGATGCTTTTGAACTGTGGTGTTGGAGGAGACTCTTGAGAGTCCCTTGGACTGCAAGGAGATCCAACCAGGCCATTCTGAAGGAGATCAGCCCTGGGATTTCTTTGGAAGGAATGATGCTAAAGCTGAAACTCCAGTACTTTGGCCACCTCATGGGAAGAGTTGACTCATCGGAAAAGACTCTGATGCTAAGAGGGATTGGGGGCAGGAGGAGAAGGGGACGACCGAGGATGAGATGGCTGGATGGCATCACTGACTTGATGGACGTGAGTTTGAGTAAACTCCGGGAGTTGGTGATGGACAGGGAGGCCTGGCGTGCTGCAATTCATGGGGTTGCAAACAGTTGGACACAACTGAGCGACTGAACTGAACTGAACTAATCTGAATCTTAAATAGATTCACTGATTAAATAAACTTACATTACTTCTACTTAATGCTTAAGATTATGAAAAACATAAATTTGTGTTTACCCAGATTAAATTATTATTCCAATAAATTTATGTCAGTGATAATTATGTTTTGTCATATGTCAGCTTAAAGATAATTTCTAAGAACTGTAGGTAACTTAAAACCTTGGACCGATGATAACTTGAGTTAATTAATGGACATTCATTAGGTAATTACTATAGCAGTATCTTAAGACAGTAAGATAAAATACTGAAATACTAATTATTAATCATAATTTCAAGTTAATATCCATTTCCTTCTTATTTTTATGAATCTGTCTCTTGAGTCGGTAATGAATGTGCTCATTTCTGCCACTTGAGAAGCAAATATAAATGATGTGTGTGGTTCTAGAAAGCTGCGTTAGGTATGTTCATGGCCTCTGCAAATGTACTACAGAATGCTGGTATGTGACAGACAATTATTCACTTCCCTATTTTTTTCTGTGGAATAAAAGTTAGCTGCTTTGGGTAAAACTAATAACTGCTATATGGTTTACACTATACTTAGGAGTCATAGCTTCAGAGAAATGCAGCTATGTATATACTATCATTTGGAGAGAAAAAGAGTAATTCTTTTCCAAAGGAGCTGGGCCTATGTGGTCTCCAACCCTCTCAAGAAGCCCTCAAGCTTCTTGAGAACCCCAGATAATTAAAACTGTCTTTGAGATTTTTCCAGAGGGCTCTTTGAAAGTCACAAAGATTTGTTCCTTCACCTTATAAAAAGAGACATGCAAGCAAAAAAAATTAGGTTTATTTGATATGTTACTGTTGATGAGTTATATAAAAAGAGCTCTCAAATCAGAAAAGATGGTTAGCCTAATCCAGGTTAAATTTGTATGAGTATAAAAGCTTGTTAATACAAACACTTCAGAAATTGAAATATAAATGTGGCATTTCTGGAGATTTGCTTATTCCCTCACTGTCAATGATATATTTCCATTTATCAGAGCCCTGGTGTGACTCTGCTTACTATCAGACAACAACAATGTAGAGTTATCATATAACTTATATAAGTTATATATATCATTATATAACTCTACAACAATGTAGGGTTAAAATTTTAGTTAGTATTTTTATATACCAGTTTTATTGAGATATAATTCACATTCCAGACAATTCAACCATCTAAAGTGTATAATTCAGCGGTTCTTGTTATATTATACAACCATCACCACAGTCCATTTTAGAATGATTTTATCACCTTTAAACATTGTGTTGTAGTTGTTCAGCCACTAAGTCATGTCCAGCTCTTTGCGACCCCACGGACTACAGCACACCAGGCTTCCCTGTCCTTCACTGAGTTTGCTCATACTCATGTCCATTGAATTGGTGCTGTTATCTAACCATCTGATCCTCTGCTACCCCCTGCTTTTGCCCTCAATCTTTCCCATCATCAGGGTCTTTTCCAATGAGTCAGTTCTCCGCATCAGGTAATCAAAGTATTGGAGCTTCAGCTTTAGCATCAGTCCTTCCAATGAATACCCAGGGTTGATTTCCTTTAGGATTGACTGGTTTCATCCCCTTGCTGTCCAATTAGGTCTCAAGAGTCCTCTCCAGCAATACAATTTGAAAACCCATTAACAATAATTTCCCATTTGCTTGCAAACTCACCAACCCAGATTTGCCTATTCTGGACATTTCATATAAATAGAATCTTATAATATGTGATCTTTTGTAATTGATTTCTTCCCCTTAGTATAACATTTCAAGAGTCATCCATATTTTAATATGTACCAACATTTCTTTCCTTGTTATTGTCAGTTGTTACACTGTATGAATATAACACACTTTACTTATCCATGCATCAGTTTGTGGGCACTTGGTGTGGTTTTTTTCATTTTTTGAATGCTGCTATAAATATTTATAGGCTTCCCTGGTGGCTCAGATGGTAAAGTGTCTGCCTACAATGTGGGAGCCCCGGGTTTGATCCCTGGGTGGGGAAGATCCTCTGGAGTAAGAAATGACAACCCACTCCAATACTCTTGCCTGGAAAATCCCGTGGATGGAGGAGCATGGTAGGCTATAGTCCATGGGTCACAAAGAGTTGGACACAACTGAGCTACTTCACTTTCACTTTTTCATAAATATTTATAGATATTTATATATATTTATAGATAAATATTATAGATCCAAGTTTATATTTGGACATAAGTTTTCACTTCTCTTGAATATATACCTTAAAGCAGAATTGCTAGGTTATATGGTAACTCTGTGTTTAACTGTTTTTATGATAACTGTATGTTTCCCTGACAGACTGTTTTCCAGAATGGTGGCTATACCATTTTACATTACATAGAGCTGTGTACGAGGATTCCAGTGTCTCCGCATCTTTGTCAATATTTTCTGCCTTTTTGATTTTAGCCATCCTGCTGCTGCTGCTAGTCACTTCAGTCATGTCTGACTTTGTGCGACCCTGTGGACTACAGCCTGTCAGGCTCCTCTGTCTATGGGATTCTGTCAGCAGGAGTACTAGAGTGGGTTGCCATGGTCTCCTCCAGGGGATCTTCCCGACCCAGGGATCGAACCTGGGTCTCCTGCATTGCAGGCAGATTCTTTACTGCTGAACCACCAAGGAAGTACCACTCTGTGATTTTGATTTACGTTTCCCTGATGGGTAATGATGTTGCTCATCTTTTCATCTGTTTACTGGCGATTCTTATATCTTTTTTTTTTTTTTTGGCTGCTCTGGGTCTTTGTTGCTGTACGGGGGCTTTCTCTGGCTGCAGTGAGTGGGGCTGCTCTCTAGTCACAGTGCTTTGGCTTCTCAGTGCAGTGGTTTCTTTTGTTCTGGAGCATGAGCTCTAGACATGCAGGCTCAGTAATTGGTGCACACAGGCTCAGTGCTTTTGGTGTACAGGCTTAGTTGCTCCGCAGCAGGTAAAATCTTCCTGGATCAAGGATCGAACTCACCATATCCCATGCATTAGCAGGCAGACTTGTAACCACTGGACCACCAGGGAAGTCCTTGAGAAATCTTTTTACAAATCCTTTACCCATTAAAAAATTTGAGATACTTATCTTTTTATTATTGAGTTGTAAGATTTCTTTGTGTAGTCTAGATACACGTTTTTTATCAGATATGTGTTTTGCTAACATTTCTCCCATTCTGTGGGTTGTCTTTTCATTTTCTTAATGGTGTCCTTTGAAGCACAATTGTGATGAGGTCCAACTCACCTAATTTTTTTGTCACTTGCATTTTTGATGTTTTATCTAGGAAGCCTTTGCCTAACCCAAGGTTGCAAATGTTTACCTCCTATATTTTATTGTTTTACCTCTTATATTTAGGTCTGTGTTCTATTTTAAATTAGTTTTGTGTATAATATAAGAAAAGCATCCAACCTTATTGTTTTGTGTGTGGTTATTCAGTTGTTATATTTGAAAATAATGATAATTTAGTCAAGCATAACATGTACTTTTAAGCAAGTAACATTTTAGGTTTTATAAGCAAATGCTTACAAACCCTCCTGGGTACACTGGACTGACACTTTCACAGGATTCCCAGCCTTCCAGGTAATTGTGGTAATTTACTTCCTGGTAGGCTCAAGAATCTTAGGATATTTGGGAGAACTGGAAAAGAGAGGAATTTATCCACATTTCTAGGTAATGCAGGTGAAATCTAGTGCTGAGCTCTTACTTCGGTCTCCTAATCTCAGAATAACACATGTCAAGAAGCTTTTAAAGTCCATTCTGAAATTACTTATGAAAACTTACAATAAAGCTCATTTCAAAAAGCCTACAGGGTGATGCAGTTGTCTTATTGCCTCTGTATAAACTACCAGGGCAAATCTACTAAGATCATTCTTATTTTGTAATCAAGAATAATCTTTTGAGATTATTTTTGATCAAAAGGGAAAACTCTGTAGAAAAAAATTGTGTTTCAATGTAAAACTATACATTATATGCATATAGCTTAGCTTTCTGTATTAACACATGCTAGCCTTTCATTTTACAACTTTTAAAAAATTGATAGACAATTATGTTCTGTCTTGTTTGATAGGGTTTCAATTGACTTCCTTCTTCCCTCAGGAAAAAAAAAAAAAAAAAACACTTTTTCCTCCATTTGCTATTCCATTCCTTTACTCTACATAGATTGGTGCCTTTTGACTTTTCTTGGAACTGGTATAACATTTGCCAGGATTCCTCATCAGATGAGTAAAGTAAAATCTTTAACACATGTTCATTTGTATATCTGCATAAGAGTCACGATTTTTCCTTTAAAAACAAATTATCTTCTAATAATATATTTCAGAATGGGATGGAGATAAAAATCAAGTAAGAGAGAAAAGAACAATCAAAATGCATAGGTTTTGAATGTGTCTTATTTGAACAGTGTATAGATAGTAAGCAAAGTCTCAAGGAGGTTGACCTTTACCAAAGTGATAAAACCAGAAAATGAGGGTAACATAAGGATAAAGGATAAACAATAATTAGGGCTTCACTGGTAGCCCAGCTGGTACAGAATCCAAGTGCAAAGCAGGAGACCTTGGTTCTATTCCTGGCTTGGGAAGATCCTCTGGAGAAGGGATAGGTTACCCACTCCCATTTTCTTGGGCTTCCCTGGTGGCTCAGAAGGTAAAGAATCTGCCTGTAATGCAGGATACCTGGGTTAGATCCCTGGGTTGGGAAGATCCCTGGAGCAGCACATGGCAACCCACTCCAGTATTCTTGTCTGGAGAATCCCCATGGACAGAGGAGCCATGGGGTCACCAAGAGTCAGACACAAGTGACTAAGCACAGCACAGCACAAACAGTAAGTAAAGAGAAGGTTGTTTTTTTTTTTTTCGACAGGTTGAGACCTCTGGTAAAGATGTTACAATGACCAAAAACACATGAATGAATGTTCAATCCCATAATAGTCTCAAACCTCTAAAGAAAAAAACCAAGAACTACCTTTTCTTATCTAAGAGAATGGCCAAAATTTAAAAAGTGATACTGTCCAGAGCAAGCAAGGGGTAGCAGGAATAGGTTTGTTGTTTAGTTGCTCAGTCATATCCGACTCTTTTGTGACCCCATGGACTCTAGCCTACCAGGCTCCTCTATCCATGGAATTTTCCAGGCAAGAACACTAAAGTGGGTTGCCATTCTCTTCTCCAGGGGAATCTTCCCAGCCCAGGGATCGAACCCGGGTCTCCTGCATTAGCAGGTAGATTCTTTTCCACTGAGCCACCTGGGAAGCCTAGCAGGAATAGGTACACTTTTGCTTTGTAAGTAAGTTATAAACTCTTTCTATGGCTGTTTAGTAATATTTGTTAAAAACTTGCCTGGAAAATTCCATGGACAGGGGAGCCTGGCAGGCTACAGTCCATGGGGTTGCAAAGAGCTAGACATGACTTAGAGACTGAGCTTGCACACATGTACCTTTTAACACAGAAACTCTATTTTTAGATATTTAATCAGTTAAAGACTGACAAAAGTATATGATGATATATATTCAAGGACATTTATTTCTAGTAATGTCATAATAGAAAATTTTGGGAACACTCTCCATTTCCATCAATAAGGGGTTACTTCAGAACAGAGTACATATAATAATGTAGTTTGTAAAAATTATATATATATATATATATATGTAAAGCAGTTATCTTAGAGAGCTGCAACTATGGAAGTCCACCACTACACATTTTCTATTTATATGTTTGTATTACTTTTGTAACATCCAAAAATAATGTAGTAAAAATTTAACTGTAGGAGAATCCAAGCTTTTAAACTTGAGGCAGTATCTTTTCCACTATTATGTAATGGACCATATCATACAAATTAGCTCATCTTTTCAATGCTTCATTGGAAGCTTATCAGCAGGAATGGGGAGGGTTGTACAACAGCTTTCTGAAATTGACCTACACGGAATGAAGAGAGGTCATTACTCTCAGAGGATTTTTTCTGTGCATGTGGACAATATTCAGACCAGGATTTAATAAAGATCCATACACCCTGCCCAAACCAGTCATACTGTTTACCTTTACCTAACCAACTCCTTGTCTTTGGGCAAATAACCATGAGAAGTTTACCTAAATGATTTTGAACAGCTTATGGACTATGGAAGGTATGTATGTGTGTTTGGATGTATATATGTATCTGTGCTGTGCTCGGTCACTCAGTCATGTCCAACTCTTTGCAGCCCCATGAACTGTAGTCCACCAGGTTCCTCTGTCCACGGTATTCTCCTGTAGTACCCAGTGAAGAACTAAGTTGCTGGAAGATGAATTAATGCCCAAAAATCTGAATATGCATCATGTAAATAATCACTTCCAAGTGAATATAATACAGATAAAATCAATATATCTTAAGAAGTTATTTGTGGAGTTAATTGATTGATTTTAAACTGCATATACTCCCAATTTCAAAATAAGCTAGTTTGAAGCTGACCCTTCAGTAGATGCATAACATAATATCACTTTAGGAATTTAGATTGTAAGTTACACTAAAGTGCTATAGGAAATGGATTTGGTCAGGCAACCAAACCAATGTCATGGTTCAGTAACCATAAATACCGTGGCAAATAATAGTAATTAACATTTACCAGAGCCTCAGCACATTGAAATTACTTCTGTCAGTTATACATCTGAGCAACTCAGTGATGTAGGTTATGATTATCCTGGTTTAACAGGAGGTAACTAGGGGCACAGGATAAGAAAATGATTGATTCCAGATAACCAGTATGCAGATCAATCTTCTGGAGGACAGCTCCATATGTATTGATTCTGCAAAGCCATATTTTGGAGCCTTCTACTTATTGAAAACAATTTTAGCAAAATAAATCAAACACAGACATGTATAAGTCCCTCAACAAGGCTGTATATGTAAAAGAAATCACATAATAGACTTAACCAGCTTCCATTCCAAATTTATTTTTTTGTTCAATATGTGTAGTTTCCAACTGCTTTCTATTTACACTTAAGCTACAACAAGAGACAATAGGAGTACTGTGAAAAAAAAGCATGCAACCAGACTGTTTAAACTTCTTGGCAATGGTGTTGTTTAACTTTGTCATCTGCGGTTAATTCTCACATTGTTCAGGACTGGGCTCTGAACATAGTAACCAGCGGATGCTACTGACAGATCAAGATTACAGTAGGTCACAAAGGGATATTGGAGACTATTTCCCAGGAGGTACTCAACAAATATTTATCTGTTGGTGCGGAGGTCACAGAGGCTACACCAGTAATAGGTGGCACTTTCAGGAAAATAATTCTTAAGAAAAAAAAAGTTTCTTTTTTTCCCCTTCATGCTTGGTTTTCTAAATAGGTAAACATAGCCTCTTCTGCTATGGTACTTATCCACACCCACCACCCTCCCCCTTAGAGAAACTGATTTCTGAATAATTTCTCTTGTTCATGCATTTTAAAGGTGTGTAATTAACTGGTAACAGGTTGTTAGGTAGCTGATGAGGTGTGAACCAGTCACTAATTTGTTTTCTTTATTTACAACTTTCCTTGCACTTGAAGATGACAGCGCGGTGTTTTTCATTCCCTGCTTACTTCCCCAGATTAAAAAGTGATTTGTGAAGCCATTTTTAATTCCTCAAATTCCATTAAAAAGGAATATCCAGGGGAGTCTTAATCAAGACATAATAGGCACTAAAATGTGATCACACAACAGCACTCCTAATGTGGCCCTATCAGCTACAGTGTTAAGGGATGGCCTCCAGTTAACTGAATTCAGCCCTAACATCGACCTACAACTTCTGGAATAACCCTTATGCATTTGGCACTGGCCTTGTTGTAAATGTTTGCAGCTAACACACTTTATTGTTTTAGAATTTATCACATGATCCACAGGGACAATTTGTGACAAAAGCATTATTATTGTATTCTCACTAAAATAGTTTGCTTTTCCCTTCAAATTGCCTTGCCTTCTAGTCAATATTAGATTTTTAAAAATCAGTTTGGGAAGAAATTAAAATAGAAACATAATGGAATGAGAATTGCTAAAAATACAAGGCTGGAATATTGAAAATGCAGCTAAAACAGAAATAGCTAAGTGTAGAGTCAGTAGGTAACCCAAAGGGGTAATTTGGGACCAGGGAGAATATTGAGTTATTAGATAAGTTTGAAAATAAATAAGAATAAAAACTCTGTCCTGGCCTTTAAAAATATATAACCAGAAATGAAGTTATAGAATATGTGAAAACATATGTCCAAAATACCCGTAAGCCTTGGATAGACAGTTAACCAACATGCAACAAAGCCTAGATGTTAGTTAAGTGGTAACATTCTCTTTTTTACTTGTCAAAGCTACATCAATATTTCCATGTAGAACACTATAACCAGTACTTTGGCCACCTCATGCAAACAGTTGACTCATTGGGAAAGACTCTGATGCTGGGAGGGATTGGGGGCAGGAGGAGAAGGGGACTACAGAGGATGAGATGGCTGGATGGCATCACCAACTCGATGGATGTGAGTCTGAGTGAACTCCAAGAGTTGGTGATGGACAGGGAAGACTGGCGTGTTACAATTCATGGGGTCGCAAAAAGTCAGACACGACTGAGCAACTGAACTGAACTGAACTGAATATCTCAATTTATCTTATTTGCTTGTGCATTCTTTGTCCCTTAAGACAAGGACTCACCTTGAATGGTGCCCGGAACAACATCGGCTGTCATAAGTGCTCAGTGTGCACTGCCCCATCTCCTCCAGAAGGGGACAAGAGGATGAGATGGTTCGATGCATCACCGACTCAGTGGACATGATGAGTTTGAGCAAGCTCTGAGTTGGTGATGGACAGGGAAGCCTGGAGTACTGCAGTCCATGGGGTTGCAAGGAATCAGATACAACTAAGAGACTGAACTGAACTGTACACTGTCCCTGACTGAATCCATGTTCGGTCAGACCCCTGGGTCCCCTCACCCTCCCTGGAGCTGCTCCTTGGCACACCTGGCCCACCCTCCCACCCTTCTTTCTCCAGGTCCATTTCCAGAGTATGGATCATGAAGCTCTGTGTAGAGAAGCTCTGCCAGAAGACCCACCGTGACTTCCCGTAGGCTCTGCATTAAGTTCTTTATGGTATTAATTCACTGAATCTCCCCAGTGACCCCATGGATAGTACCTTAGGATGCTTATTTTATAGATGCAGGAACGGGGGCACAGTTTTACAGTTAAAAGTAAGTTGCCTAGGGTTACAGAATGTTGGGGAAATATAATTAAAATGAAATCTGCCAACCAAGAAAATCTTCCCATAGAGGTTAGAAGAGAAAGAAAACAGTTTTATTATTGAATAAGCATCAAACCAGAATGTGATTCACATCACAGGCAATCGCTAACAAAGACAGAGGAAGTCTTTTTTTTTTTTCCCTCTTTTGTAGTCAAACAGATACAACCATGACATACATTTTCTCAAGATAAATAATAGCTAGTCCTCAAGTAAGAGGCCTAGATAGATTCTTTTGTGACACATAATTCATCTTAGATGTACCTAGGGATACTTAGATGTACATTGGGATGACCATCCATATTAACTAATTGATTTTACTCAAAGGAAACACAAACCTCTTGTATTTTTATGACAGGAGGGTTTTGCAACTTGGAGCAAGGTGCCTAAATAAGGCACGCTTGCACCTTTCACAGAAATAAGGAGATAGTAGTGTTATCTCTCTCTTTTTTAAAAATTTCATATTATTTTTCATTTATTGCCAAAACTTCATATATGATGTTATCTTATATATTTCTTTTCTTAAATTTTTATTGGAGTATAGTTGCCTTACAATATTGTATTAGTTTCTGCTGTGCAGCAAAGTGAATCAGCTATACATAAACATATATCCCCTCTTTTTTGGATTTCCTTTCCATTTAGGTCACCACAGAGCACTGGGTAGAGTTCCCTGTGCTATCCAGGAGGTATTCATTAGTTATCTATTTTATACATAGTATAAATATATGTATGAGCCCCAATTTCCTAATCCATTCCACCCCATCCCCCCCCCTTGGTGTGCTATCACTTAATATTTACATTTCACATGGATGACTCCTGGTCCTTCAGAAAGGATGACTAGTTTGCAAAGCTGACAAAAAACACATCTAGTTTTCAAAAAGATTTGTATATATTTCAAATAGAGGAGAAAGTACTTGTGATTAAAAGTTTTCTAAAGTAAATGCCTTAAAAAGAAGAGATGAGAGAAATTTATTATTTTTAAGTGGAAGAATTAAGTCTCTTATTTTTAATTTTTATTTATCCTTATAATAGCTAGTATGTAGTAGAATTTGAGGGCAAGCCCAGTTAGTGTGGTGTTAAAGCCCTTTTTAAAAATCATGTATTATACTGCCTCTATAAACTTCTTACTTGAGAGGAAATGCACTGAGAGAACTCGTACATCCCTTCAATGGCTTTTTATTGAGCGTCTACTATGTATTAGGCATTTTACTAAGAATGTAATTGTGGATAAAACAGGTGAGAGTTTGGTCCTCATGAAGCTTAGGTGGAGAGACCTGTATTAAACAAATAGTTTTCCAAATCAAACAATATTATGGAAATTGAGAAGAATGAAAACTGCGAGGTGTTTTGAAAGCATCTGACAGAGAGAATTTGAGCTAGCCTAGGTGGTCTGGAAGGCTGTTTAAGTTCAAAATGCAAAGTTTGATGAAGAGGAAAGGAAGACAATAAAGAGTTGATTTGAAGTTTGGAGTATTAAATAGTTTGGGAAGAATAAGATGAACCAGTAAATATGCCCTAATCATTGAACACTTATTCTGCCTGAGTGAAATAACTCTTGATATAAAATATCATGTCTTTGTCTCTGATTGATTACACTGTTTTACAGCTTATAGAGAAAGCAGTTAAATTGTAGAAAATGAAAAAGGATAACAACACAAATGTTTCTTGTCCATAATATTGCAAGTGATTTTTTTTCATTAAAATCCAAATAAATTTTGTCTGGTAGAGTTACAGTTGATTTCCACCCAAAATATTACATTTTATTGCCCTATGAAATATTATGTTTCCCAGATGGCTCAGTGGTAAAGAATCTGCCTGCCAATGCAAGAGAGGCAGGAACTGCAGATTCAGTCCCTGGGTTGGGAAGATCCCCTGGAGAAGGGAATGGCAACTCCTTCCAGTATTCCTGCCTAGGAATTCCCATGGACAGAGGAGGCTGGTGGGCTATAGAGTTCACGGGGTTGCAAAAGAGTTACACACAACAGAGTGACTGAGCACACCCACACACAGAATATTAACCAGTTTGTATGTGTTGACAAGTTCATTTCAGAATTTCTGGTAGCTTCTATGTGTCTGTACTTCAAAAAATGTTTGAGCTGGTTTTAATATCTTACTAGTTCCTTCACCAATGAATGAGTTAAAATATTTAACATGTATTCATTGTGTATTTAGATAAGACTTATAATTTTATCTTTTTGAAAATTATAATTTAGCAGGTGTTGGTTTAAAGTTTAATATCATATATTCAGACAAGGGCTCTTTCTGGTTTGATAATGAAAAAAGTAACCTATGGAAACCACCTAACTCAGATGGAATCTGAACCCAGCCAAAACCCAGACTGGGGCTCGAACCCACTGTTTTTTAGTTAAAAATCACACACTTGGTCTCAGGACTTAATGAAACTCAGGTTATGTCTCACTACAGAAGGAATTCAGATAGAAGCAAAATGATAGGAAGGGGATTTATTTAGAGAGATACGTATTCCATAGACAGAATGTCATCTGTCTCAAAAGACAAGTGTGGCCCTGGGAGAATCATACTCTACAGACAGAGTGGGCCTTCTCAGAAGGCAAGTGCCCCCAGTATATAGGGTTGTTAGTTTTTATGGGCTGGATAATTTCATAGGCTAATAAGTGGGACTTCCCTGGTAGCTCAACTGGTAAAAAATCCACCCGCAATGCAGGAGACCCCAGTTCAATTCCTGGGTCGGGAAGATCCCCTGGAGAGGGGATAGGCTATCCACTCCAGTATTCTTAGGCTTCCCTGGTAGCTCTAATGGTAAAGAATCCTCCTGCAATGTGGGAGAATTGGATTCGATCCCTGGGTTTGGAAGATGCCCCAGAGGAGAGCATGGCAACCCACTCCTAGTCTTCTTGCCTGGAGAATCCCCATGAACAGAGGAGGCTTAAGTCCACAGGGTCACAAGGCCTGGCTTGGACCTTGTGGACCACAAGGTCCACAGGCCTGGCAGGCTACAGTCCACAGGGTCACAAAGAGTCGGACATGAGACACTGAGCAATTAAGGGCGGCACAGCAATAAGTGAGAATATTATTCCTGCTATTTTGGAGAAGGGCTGACGATTTCCAGGAATTGGGCCACTGACCACATTTTGCACTTTTATGTTCAGCATTAGAACTGTCAAGTCGCTAGTGGGTATGTCATTTAGCATGCTAATATATTACAATGAGCATATAATAAGGCTCAAGGCCGATTGGAAGTCGAATCTTCCACCATCTTGTGCCTAATTGGTTCTAACCAGTTATGTCATATCCTTAACAGCTATGTCCTTCTTGAAAAGGTTGTGCCCTGCCTCCTTCTCTCCTGTTTCACTGTGACCATATTTTCAATATACGCCTCTGTGTAGATGTCACAAGAAATGTACATCAATCCTTTAACCCTCCCCCCACCCCAAAATGTACTCCAGGACTTTTTCTTTAATCCTAAAGAAATTCTAAATTTAACATGACTCAAGGTTGGGAGGAAGGGACAAATAAACCAGAAAGAAAAAAATAAGCCATACAAAAAATCAGGAGCAGACATGGTACACATCAATATACTGGCTGGAACTCTCCAATCTGTACCTCTGCTTTCTCTAGAAAAAGACATTTTTCTTAACTTTTTATTTTATACAGGGGCTTAGCCAATTAACAATGTTGTGATAGTTTCTGGCGAACAGCAAAGGGACTCAGCCATACATAAACATGTATCCGTTCTCCCCTGAACTACTTTCCCATCCAGACTGCCGCGCTGAGCAGAGTTCCCTGTGCTGTACAATAGGTCCTTGTTGGTTATCCATTTTAAATATAGCAGTGTGTACATGTCTATTTCCAAGGCAAACCATTCAATATCACAGTAATCCAAGTCTATGCCCCAACCAGTAATGCTAAAGAAGCTGAAGTTGAACGGTTCCATGAAGATCCACAAGACCTTTTAGAACTAACACCCAAAAAAGATGTCCTTTTCATTATAGGGGACTGCAATGCAAAAGTAGGAAGTCAAGAAACACCTGAGGTAACAGGCAAATTTGGCCTTGGAATACGGAATGAAGCAGGGCAAAGGCTAACAGAGTTTTGCCAAGAGAACACACTGGTCATAGCAAACACCCTCTTCCAACAACACAAGAGAAGACTCTACACATGGACATCACCAGATGGTCAACACCGAAATCAGATTTGATTATATTCTTTGAGCCAAAGATGGAGAAGCTCTATACAGTCAGCAAAAATAAGACCGGGAGCTAACTGTGGCTCAGATCATGAACTCCTTATTGCCAAACTCAGACTTAAATTGAAGAAAGTAGGGAAAACAACTACACCATTCAGGTATGACCTAAATCAAATCCCTTATGATTATATAGTGCAAGTGACAAATAGATTTAAGGGACTAGATCTGATAGATAGAGTGCCTGATGAACTACAGAATGAGGTTCGTGAGATTGTACAGGAGACAGGGATCAAGACCATCCCCATGGAAAAGAAATGCAAAAAAGCAAAATGGCTGTCTGGGGAGGCCTTACAAATAGCTGTGAAAAGAAGAGAGGTGAAAAGCAAAGGAGAAAAGGAAAGATATAAGCATCTGAATGCAGAGTTCCAAAGAATAGCAAGAAGAGATAAGAAAGCCTTCCTCAGTGATCAATGCAAAGAAATAGAGGGAAAAAACAGAGTGGGAAAGACTAGAGATCTCTTCAAGAAAATTAGAGACACCAAGGGAACATTTCATGCAAAGATGGGCTCAATAAAGGACGAATGGTATGGACCTAACAGAACCAGAAGATATTAAGAAGAGGTGGCAAGAATATACAGAAGAGCTGTACAAAAAAGATCTTCATAACCCATATAATCACGATGGTATGATCACTCACCTAGAGCCAGACATCTTGGAATGTGAAGTCAAGTGGGCCTTAGAAAGCATCATTAGGAACAAAGTTAGTGGAGGTGATGGAATTCCAGTAGAGCTATTTCAAATCCTGAAAGATGATGCTGTGAAAGTGCCGCACTCAGTATGCCAGCAAATTTGGAGAACTCAGCAGTGGCCACAGGACTGGAAAAGGTCAGTTTTCATTCCAATCCCAAAGAAAGGCAACACCAAAGAATGCTCAAACTACCACACAATTGCACTCATCTCAGACGCTAGTAAAGTAATGCTCAAAATTCTCCAAGCCAGGCTTCAGCAATACATGAACCGTGAACTTCCAGATGTTCCAGCTGGTTTTAGAAAAGGCAGAGGAACCAGAGATCAAATTGCCAACATCCACTGGATCATGGAAAAAGCAAGGGAGTTCCAGAAAAACATCTATTTCTGCTTTATTGACTATGCCAAAGCCTTTGACTGTGTGGATCACAATAAACAGTGGAAAATTCTGAAAGAGATGGGAATACCAGACCACCTGACCAGCCTCTTGAGAAACCTATATGCAGGTCAGGAACAACAGTTAGAACTGGACATGGAACAACAGACTGGTTCCAAATAGGAAAAGGAGTACGTCAAGGCTGTATATTGTCACCCTGCTTATTTAACTTATATGCAGAGTACATCATGAAAAACACTGGGCTGGAAGAAGTACAAGCTGGAATCAAGATTGCTGGGAGAAATATCAATCACCTCAGATATGCAGATGACACCACCCTTATGGCAGAAAGTGAAGAGGAACTCAAAAGCCTCTTAATGAAAGTGAAAGTGGAGAGTGAAAATTTGGCTTAAAGCTCAACATTCAGAAAACGAAGATCATGGCATCTGGTCCCATCACTGCATGGGAAATAGATGGGGAAACAGTGGAAACAGTGTCAGACTTTATTTTTTGGGGCTCCCAAATCACTGCAGATGGTGATTGCAGCCTTGAAATTAAAAGATGCTTTACTCCTTGGAAAAAAAGTTATGACCAACCTAGATAGCATATTCAAAAGCAGAGACATTACTTTGCCAACAAAGGTCCATCTATTCAAGGCTATGGTTTTTCCAGTGGTCATGTATTGTTGTGAGAGTTGAACTGTGAAGAAGGCTGAGCACCGAAGAATTGATGCTTTTGAACTGTGATGTTGGAGAAGACTCTTGAGAGTCCCTTGGACTGCAAGGAGATCCAACACTGGTCAACCACTTGTAAAAGAATGAAACTAGATCACTTTCTAACACCGCACATGAAAATAAACTCAAAATGGATTAAAGATCTAAATGTAAGAGCAGAAACTATAAAACTCCTAGAGGAGAACATAGGCAAAACACTCTCCGACATAAATCACAGCAGGATCCTCTATGATCCACCTCCCAGAATTCTGGAAATAAAAGCAAAAATAAACAAATGGGATCTAATTAAAATTAAAAGCTTCTGCACAACAAAGGAAAATATAAGCAAGGTGAAAAGACAGCCTTCTGAATGGGAGAAAATAATAGCAAATGAAACAACTGACAAACAACTAATCTCAAAAATATACAAGCAACTTATGCAACTCAATTCCAGTAAAATAAATGACCCAATCAAAAAATGGGCCAAAGGACTAAATAGACATTTCTCCAAAGAAGACATATGGATGGCTAACAAACACACGAAAAGATGTTCAACATCACTCATTATTAGAGAAATGCAAATCAAAACCACAATGAGGTACCACCTCACACCAGTCAGAATGTCTGTGATCCAAAAATCTGCAAGCAATAAATGCTGGAGAGGGTGTGGAGAAAAGGGAACCCTCCTACACTGTTGGTGGGAATGCAAACTAGTACAACCACTATGGAAAACAGTGTGGAGATTCCTTAAAATATTGCAAATAGAACTGCCATATGACCCAGCAATCCCACTGCTGGGCATACACACTGAGGAAACCAGAATTGAAAGAGACACATGTACCCCAATGTTCATCGCAGCACTGTTTATAATAGCCAGGACATGGAAACAACCTAGATGTCCATCAGCAGATGAATGGATAAGAAAGCTGTGGTACATATACACAATGGAGTATTACTCAGCCGTTAAAAAGAATACATTTGAATCAGTTCTGATGAGATGGATGAAACTGGAGCCGATTATACAGAGTGAAGTAAGCCAGAAAAAAAAACACCAATACAGTATACTAACACATATATATGGAATTTAGAAAGATGGCAATGATGACCCTGTATGCAAAACAGCAAAAAAGACACAGATGTGTATAGCGGACTTTTGGACTCAGAGGGAGAGGGAAAGGGCGGGATGATTTGGGAGAATGGCATTGAAACACGTATACTATCATGTAAGAATCGAATCACCAGTCTATGTCCGATGCAGGATACAGCATGCTTGGGGCTGGTGCACGGGGATGACCCAGAGGGATGTTGTGGGGAGGGAGGTGGCGGGGGGGGGGGTTCATGTTTGGGAACGCATGTACACCCGTGGTGGATTCATGTCAATGTATGGCAAAACCAATACAGTATTGTAAAGTAAAATAAAGTAAAAATAAAAATTAAAAAAAATAAATAAATAAAATAAAGGAGATCAGTCCTAGGTATTCTTTGGAAGGAATGATGCTGAAGCTGAAACTCTAGTACTTCGGCCACCTCATGCGAAGAGTTGACTCATTGGAAAAGACTCTGATGCTGGGAGGGATTGGGGGCAGGAGGAGAAGGGGATGACCGAGGATGAGATGGCTGGATGGCATCACTGACTCGACGGACATGAGTTTGAGTGAACTCCGAGAGTTGGTGATGGACAGGGAGGCCTGGCATGCTGCGATTCATGGGGTCGCAAAGAGTTGGATACGACTGAGTGACTGAACTGAACTGAACTGTACATGTCCATCCCAATCTCCCTAATATTGCTTCCCCTCATCCTTCCCTCCAGCAACCATAAATTCATTTTGTAAATGTGTAAAGTTTGTTTCTGCTCTGTAAATAAGTTCATTTGTATCATTATTTTTTTAGATTCTCTGTGTAAGGGATGTCATATGATATTTCTTCTTCTCTGTCTGACTCACTTCATTCACTGTGTCAATCTCTAGGTCCATCCAGTTCAGTTTCAGTTCAGTCACTCAGTCATGTCTGACTCTATGTGACACCATGCACCACAGTATGCCAGGCCTCCCTGTCCATCATTAACTCCCAGCGTCCACCCAAACCCATTTCCATTGAGTTGGTGATGCCATCAAGCCATCTCATCCTGTGTCGTCCCCTTCTCCTCCTGCCCTCAATCTTTCCCAGCATCAGGGTCTTTCCATCCATGCTGCTTCAAATAGCATTATTTCATTCTCTTTAATGGCTGAATAATCTCCCATTGCATATATATACCACATCTTTGTCTATGCCTCTGTTAATAGACATTTAGGTTGCCTTCATGGGAAAAGACATGCTTGGCTCTATTATCTGGAGCATATTGCTGTGTGGTTGTGGCAAGAGTTTTGCTAATTTTTGTTCTCTGTTGTTAGGGAAGCCTAGTCTATGGATGGGTCTATATTCAATGGCTAACTCCACACCTCCAGGTTGATGTGAAGGAGTAGGCATTTGTCTCTTACTAAATGGAAAGTGTACCTCAAAACGTTGGCCTGCCCATGCTATCCTAATTCTTAGCATTGAAATCAATCTTATTTTTAAAAGATAATCTTGTTTTAAATTAAATGGATTCCACATTGGACATACTTTAGTATAAATTAATTACTAACAAGCCCCAGTAACTTTCCTGAGATCACGAGGCTCTTTTTCTGCCTCCACACAAGTCCTCCACCAAGGCAATCATCATGATTCTTGTTCGCTTTGCCAGTTTTCAATGGGGACCAGCAGTGGAAGCCAAAGATACCCCTCTCTTATCACACCCATGAAGATACATCTTTTAGGGGGTGTGTGTTTTGGATGTGATTTTACAAACTGTTGTCCCACCAATCTGATGTTTTGCCAGCAAATGAATCCCACTCTTAAGAATTTCTAATCTATGAGAATAAAACCCGAGAGAGTGGATGCATGGAATTGAGGGGGTGGGAACAGTGTGAAGAGAGGGGAGGGGTTTAAAGATGGAGTGTTGCTCATAGAGGGTAAGCCTGGACAGGACATCCAAACGTAGGAGGCTCAGTGGTCCCTGGAAGCCAGGAGATGGAGAGCATGTGGAGAGAGAAGGCCTGCTGAGCATCCACCACCTAGCGAACCCACTTTACACTTTCAGCCTGAGCTGGCCGGGTTCATCCACGATTAGGAGAAGCATTTCTGTGGACTTACATGGCGAAGAAATCTGTGTTTTCCTGCATCTGCAAGTGTTCCTGAAAAGGAGAGTCTGTAGCCTCCTCAGACTCTCAGACTTCAGACTCTCAGACTTCTCAGCCTTCACAGACTGCCAGTGGGGTCAGTGGCTCAAAATAGTCTCAGCCATTTTTCTCATTACTGTGTTCTTTCAATACCATTTTCTTTTCTTATCGCCTCCTCTCTAAAAACATTTCCAATTTACTCTTCTGAGAACTTTATATCTTTGTGGCCATTTGATACTGTCCTTACATGCACTTCTTATGAAATCCATCTTGGTTTGCAGGGACTTGGAAAGAATGGGATACCTGGAGAAAAATTGCCACAAACTAAGGTATAGCTCAGGACAAGAGCCCTACTTCAGTTTAGAATATGGTGGTGGACTTGTTGACAGTATCAATGATACATTTAAAATCTGCAAATCACTTTACCAACACACCCACCAGCTTTTGTCCAATTGCCAAAGAAGAAAATAACAAAATGCCTTTCACAGAAAGGCATTATAAACACGACCGTGTTCAGCCCTATTGCCATTTATTTCAGGCTGCTCAATGCCAAACCCTATTCATCTTCTTCTAGGAAGAGGCATTAGTAAATTGCATCAAAATGATTCCATACTATCAGTCAGACTGGTCGGCCTGAACTCTCAGAGCAGTTAGACAAGTGCTCATCTGTAATGTTATGCTGGCTTCTTATTATGTCAGCCACGGGGGGGAAAGTGCCCAGAGATTTGCATTCACAGCAGTATGTGATCACATCTCTTCTTGTATGAAGAATTTCAAGAGGGAGATGATCATTTTGAAGTGCTTGATTGTAAGAAAAAGGTGCATGTCTGTCATTAGTCGCTCATAATTGTTTTGGGCCAATTTTCTGCTGCAGATGTTTTTAAGCATTCTGTTTCACATTATTCCAGATGTGTAGTTTCAGATTTTAGTGGAAACAATACAATTCAAAGCACATTCAAAGTATTTTAGTGATTAGAGAGCAATTTTAAATTCTGTTTACCTATGCCTTTTAGAAATGCTAGGAAAAAATTATTCTCTGACAGACTGTTTCACACTGTCAAGAATGCTCAAGAAGAAAGGGCAGTTTCTTCTCATTTGTTTCTAAACAATCAAATAACGACTGTTCACTTATTTTGTTCTCTAATCTATATATACATATTTATATACATAGTATTGTATGTGTGTGTGTGTGTGTGTGCATGCCTAGTCACTTTAGTTGTCTTCAGTGGCTTCTTTGCAACCCTATGGACCGTAGCCTGCCAGGCTCCTCTGTTCATGGGATTCTCCAGGCAAGAACACTGGACTGAGTTTCCATGCTCTCCTCCAAGGGATCTTCCGGACCCAAGGATCGAACCAGCATCTCCTGTGTCTCCTGCACTACAGGCAGATTCTTTACCCACTGAGCTACCTGGGAAGCCCATCAGTTCAGTTCAGTTCAGTCGCTGTCGTGTCCGACTCTCTGTGACCCCATGAATTGCAGCACGCCAGGCCTCCCTGTCCATCACCAACTCCCCCTCTGTCATCCGCTTCTCCTTCTGCCCCCAATCCCTCCCAGCATCAGAGTCTTTTCCAATGACTCAGCTCTTTGCGTGAAGTGGCCAGAGTATTGGAGTTTCAGCTTCAGCATCATTCCTTCCAAAGAACACCCAGGGCTGATCTCCTTTAGAATGGACTGGTTGGATCTGCTTGCAGTCCAAGGGACTCTCAAGAGTCTTCTCCAACAACACAGTTCAAAAGCATCAATTCTTCAGCACTCAGCCTTCTTCACAGTCCAACTCTCACAACCATACATGACCACTGGAAAAACCATAGCCTTGACTAGATGGACCTTTGTTGGCAAAGTAATGTCTCTGCTTTTTAATAAGCTATCTAGGTTGGTCGTAACTTTCCTTCCAAGGAGTAAGCGTCTTTTAATTTCATGGCAATCACCATCTGCAGTGATTTTGGAGCCCAAAAAAATAAAGTCTGACACTGTTTCCACTGTTTCCCCATCTATTTCCCATGAAGTGATGGGAAATAGATGCCATGATCTTCGTTTTCTGAATGTTGAGCTTTAAGCCAATTTTTTCACCCTCCTCTTTCACTTTCATTAAGAGGCTTTTGAGTTCCTTTTCACTTTCTGCCATAAGGGTGGTGTCATAATGTCAATGCTTTTAGATATCTACCATTTCAAATATTTAACCATGTACATCATCAGATAGAAATCTTACTTGTGAATATAAAAAATGTGTCTATTATTTAGGTTCTTTAGTCTGTTGATATCTTTGCTTTATTGACAGGTTTCTACAATTTGAAGAACACTAAAGGATGTAAGATACCTGAGGATGGGAGGCAATTAAGTTTCTTCCCTCTAGTATTGCATGAACTGTTTCAGGCTACAAGAATCCCATTTGCTATATTACGTTTTCTAATAGACTTCCCAGTACCCTAGAACCAAGGTTAGTTACATTTCAAGGAGTGAATGAGAACACTGAAGAGTGTTGTTAGAAGTCTAAAATCAATCAAGAAAGCACTCACCTATGAGTTGACAGGTTCAAAAGACATTTGAGTTCAGCCCAAGCTTGCTGGTAAGAAGCCAGTAAATTGCTCTCTTTCAAGAAGGTTATGATTTTTTTTCCCCCCAGGATAATTTGATATGGTGTAGTAAATTACTCTCTATTTTAAAAAGTAGAACTCTTCAACTAAAGTTCCTTTGAGTAACATTCTAAAAGTGAAATTAATGGCCTTCCAGATACCCCCTATCTACCTTCAAAGAGGATCTGCTTTATGGACTCTACCCAGAGTTGATGAAACTCGGAGGAAATTTCTAGTAAACTGCTACATTATTCCCTTAAACTGTCAGAAAGTGAAGTGCTCGTTTGTGTCAGTTGCGACCCCATGGACTGTAGCCTGCCAGGCTTCTCTGTCATGGGATTTTCCAGGCAAGAATACTGGAGTGGGCTGCCATTTCCTTCTCCAGGGGATCTTCCCAACCCAGGGATCAAACCTGGGTCTCCCACATTGTAGGCAGATGCTTTTACCGTCTGAGCCATCAGGGAAGTCCTTAAACTGTCAAGGGAATCTTAAATTCAAATTCATGAAAAACCAGAGCCTGCAGAGGGCATCCAAGGAAAACTGGCAGAGGCCAGAGAAAGTGAGGTTTCTTACCAGAGCCAGCGCTCCCAAATATCTATATGTAATGTATAACCATGAAAGGAAATAAAATTTTACATTGTCTCTCCCTTTCTAAACCAAAACCCATTGGTCATTGATCTTCCTGTCCTTGGAATAGCTATTCCTTTCTTCTTGTCTTGTTTTACATTCTAGGTCCCTGGCTTTGCTTTCTGCCTCCCTAGGCCATGCAAGTTGTCAGTTCTTTCTTTGGGCTGCCCTTTGGGAGCAACTCTAGATCTTATAAAAAATTATATATTTTGCACCCTTCTGGGAGATACCTCCTGAATCCAAGAGATTGTTTAATATTGCCAGAAATAATCATTCCTTGTCCCAGCAGAGACCTGACAAGATATTTGAAGAGATTTAATAACTTTATAACCATAACTTAAGCCAAATTGGAAACATATTCAGAAGCTGATAGAAAAAGAAGTTTTTTGGCCATCTCCTCTTAGCTGAATGAAACGAGAGGGAAACATTCCAATATAGGTTGATGAGTGTGTCAGTCCTTTAGCACCAAGGCAATAACCCAGTTCTTTCCAGAATTGAGGTCAACTGTCCTTATTGGCAGTGGTAAAGAATCTGTCTGCCAGTGTAGGAGATGCAAGAGATGCAGCTTCAATCCCTGGATTGGGAAAATTCCCTGGAGGAGGGCATGGCAACCCACTCCAGTATTCTTGCCTGGAGAATTTCATGGACAGAGGAGGAGCTAGACGGGCTACAGTCCATAGAGTCGCAAAGAGTCAGACACCACTGAAATGACTTAGCATGCATGCACAAAGAAATCAAGATACATCCCAGGCAGAGCTGCTTGTTGAAGGTGGCCTTGGGGAAGAGATCTCTGAGCGCTGTGGAGTAAGTAAAGGCTGGCTACCCTGGAAAAGGGCTGGCTTGTGCCCCTTTTTTCTCTATAGCTATGACATTTGTGCAATGCCTTGAAGGATCAACTGGGTTATCTGTGGCAGACTTTTCTACTTGTCCCTAGGGCTCCAAAATATGTCACCAGAGATGGAATTAAGTGGAACTAGCTGATCAGGATTTACAATTCCCTACAAATCCGGCTGGTTCTTTTTGTGCTGTTGGCTGTGTTTTGCTAAGTCAGTTTTCTGGCAGATATGAAGCATGAGAATCTGACTACTATGTTTGCCAACAGATTTACTGTCTTACTTTTGACCATAGGACTTACAAACATCCTCCAGGCCAGAGAAATGGCAAGCTCAGTATGAATCATAATGCACAGCATCGGTGCAGGCCCTCCCCATAGTCTTGTGTATCCCACTTTACATAATAGCACGTTTTAAAAAGTCTGAAGACAGCGACACTCTTGTAAATCAAACCATACTCTGCCATTGACTTTTTGTTTTATAAGATATACATTCCTACACAGCATAAATCTTGACTTCAAAAACATTGTAAAAAAATTCATATTTTTAGCTGAAAAATAAAATTTTATAATGAGAATAGCATTAAATAGTTAAATATGATTTACGTATAACTGCTATACCTAATGAAAAAGTGGTTATTGTCAGTGAAGAATAGAACACTGTTGCTGCTGCTGCTGCTGTCATTCTAGTCATGTCCGACTCTGTGCGACCCCATAGACGGCAGCCCACCAGGCTCCCCCATGCCTGGGATTCTCCAGGCAAGAACACTGGAGTGGGTTGCCATTTCCTTCTCCAACACATGAAAGTGAAAAGTGAAAGCGAAGACACCCAGTCGTATCTGATTCTCAGCGACCTCATGGACTGCAGCCCACCAGGCTCCTCTGTCCATGGGATTTTCCAGGCAAGAGTACTGGAGTGAATAGAACACTAAGCATTTTTAAAAGTCCTCAAAGAACAATTTTTCAAAGTGTACACTTGTCTGTTTTTAAAAATAGGTTAGTTTCCTTCCAGTAACCTTTAAACTACAAGTAATAAATGGCCAACAATAAAAATCTCAAACCAAACAAAATGACAGATAGCTCCCAACCCCCAGTAGCATTTGCTGTGTGTAAAGCACCATATTAAGAGAGCTACGTGGATTATCTAATTTTATCCTCACAGCAACTGACTGTTATTATTACTACTGGTGAAGATGTCTTAGACATGCAGAGGTATGAATGTGAAGTATTAATTAGTTGCTCTGCAGTTGTTTTCAGAGTATATTGCTCACACTGCCTGTGCCAGAATCATTTGAAGTGAAGTGAAGTGAAGTTGCTCAGTCATGTCCAACTCTTTGCAATGCCATGGACTGTAGCCTACCAGGCTTCTCTGTCCATGGGGTTTTCCAGGCAAGAGTACCAGAGTGGGTTCCCATTTCCTTCTCCAGGGGATCTTCCTGACCCAGAATCATTTGAAACCCTTGTTAAGATTTTATTTTTTTAGACTCCCAACATACAGAGATTTGACTTCAGAGGTTTGAGGTGGGAATCTGGAATTTGCTTTTTAAGAAGCACTTCACGCGATTCTGGTGCATAATAAAGTTAGAGAATCACTTGAGAATATTCATTGATTTTAATTGGGATATAATTGCTTTACAATGTGTGTAACTCTGATGTAGAGTGAAGTGAATCAGCGATATGCATACATATATTCCCTCCCTCTTGGACTGCCCTCCCACCCTATCCCCATCCCACCTCTCTAGGTCATCACAGACCACAGAGCTGAGCTTTCTGTGCTTTATAGCTAGTTCCAACTAGCTGTCTATTTTACACATGGTAGTGTATTTATGGGGCTTCTCAGGTAGCTCAGCTGGTAAAGAATCTACCTGCAATGCAGGAGACCTCAGTTCAATTCTAGGTTGGGAAGACCCACTGGAGACGGGATAGGCTACCCACTCCAGTATTCTTGCCTGAAGAATCCCCATGGACAGAAGAGCCTGGTGGGCTATAGTCCATGAGGTCACAAAATGACAACACAGCACAGTGTATATATGTTAATTCCAATCTCTCAATTTGCTCCCATCTACTCTCCCGCCCTGCCACTGTGTCCACAGATGAATCTATTTCCAAAACAGGAATACAGAATATTCATTTTCAATGTAATTTTCATACCTACTTTTAATACAGGGACATATAAAAAAGGAAAAATGACACATAACACTACTCTTGTTATAAACATTAAAATGTGCATTAAAAATTCCAGCAAAATAGAAAATTAGAGGTAATATCTCCCTCCTTGCCACACTCTTCATCACCAACACCCCTTCAAAACACATAAATACTCCTGATCCTCCAAATGACCACTATCAAGTTTCTTGTTAATCTCCAGAAAAATGTTGCCATATATATGTGTATACTTCATATTATGCCCAGAAATTGAATCATACTATATTTACTGTTCTCCATCTTTTTAATATATAACTCAAACTCTCTATAGAACATAAAGTTCTACTTCATTCTTTTAAAGTGCTGCACAGTATTTCATTAACTATATGCATTAAAATTTAATACATTTTATCTATCCAGTTTTAATTATTGTAAACAACATTGCCTGAATATTATAGATGATACATATTTATATAATATATTGACTGTGTTGTCTCTTTCAAACTGTAAATCTGGTATTACAATTACCCAGGTAGAGACTTTTATGTTTTCAAAGCTTTAGATCCCTCTTTTAATCTCATTTCTGCTAGAGTGAAAAGAAATATTTTTAGCAAGGATTGCTGTTGTTCAGTCACTGAGTCCGACTCTTTGCGACCCCATGGACTGCAGCACACCAGGTTTCCCTGACCATCACTACCATCAGAGTTTGCTCAAACTTGATGATACCACCCAACCATCTCTTCTTTTGTTATCCCCTTCTTCTGCCCTCTGTCTTTCCCAGAATCAGAGTCTTTTGCAATGAATCAGCTCTTCATATCAGGTGACCTAAGTATTGGAACTTCACTTTCAGCAACAGTCCTTCCTATGAATATTCAGGGTTGATTTCCTTTAGATTAACTGGTTTGATCTTCTTGCTGTCCAAGGGGCTCTCTAGAGTCTTCAGCACCACATTTGAAAGCGTCAGTTCTTCAGTGCTCAGCCTTCTTTATGGTCCAACTCTCACATCTGTACATGACTGCTGGAAAAACCATTGCTTTGACTATATGGACATTTGTTGGCCAAGTGGTATCTCTGCTTTTTAATATGCTATCTAGGTTTGTCATAGCTTTCTTCCAAGAAGCCAGTGTCTTTTAATTTCATGGCTGCAGTCACCATCTGCAGTGATTTTGGAGCCCAAGAAAATAAAATCTGCCACTGTTTCCATTTTCCCCCATCTATTTGCCATGAAGTGATGGAACTGGATGCCGTGATCTTAGTTTTTTGAATGTTGAGTTTTAAGCCAGCTTGTTCACTCTCCTCTTTCACCTTCATCAAGAGGCTGTTTAGTTCCTCTTTGCTTTCTGCCATAAAGGTGGTGTCATCTGCCTATCTTAAGTTCTGCCAGTATCTTAAGTTTCTGCCAGTAATCTTGGTTCCAGCTTGTGATTCATATAGCCTGGCATTTCATGTGATGTACTCTGCATATAAGTTAATTAAGCTGCTTGACAATATGCAAGCAAAGATGGTTCATGTTAAAGAAATTAGTGTTTCATCTGAGTGATTTATTTAAAGTTAATTACACTTGTAGAAACACATAATCCAACACGGTCACAAACGTGTTCATGTAGAAACACATAACAGGGCCACAAATGCAAAAGAAAAAAATCACGTAAATTGAAATATAGCAAAATGGAAGTAAACAGAGCTAACTCTTACTAAAACTATAAGACTACAGGATTAAAAAAGCCCCCAAAAGGAAAACTTATGTCAGTAACAGCATTATGAAGAGTAAGACTATTTAAGCAGTACTGATGGTTTCATAATAACTAGTGAAAGTTAATTGTATTCATTTGTTCATTCATTCATTTCTTCAATAAACATTTGTTGTTAGGCGCTGTGCAGAGTTTGAGGCTATTGAGTGGGAAAGATATAGGTCCTACCTTCATAGAGTTTAATGTCTGTGGAAATACAGATACAAAAAAAAAATCAATTGCTTTTTTTAAAAAATGAAAAAACAGTGTTCCTTAGAAAGTCAGTGATGTTTTCAGAGAAAGGATTTCCACAGGGCATACAGGAAGAAACATGTATAGTCATTGAGGTTTATAAGAGCAGGGCAGTTAAAAATCAGAGCATACTTCTGAATAACCAACAAATCACAAAAGAAACCAAAAAAGAAATCAAAACATGCATAGAAATGACTGAAAATGAAAACACAACAAACCAAAACCTTTGGGATTCAGTAAAAGCAGTGCTACGGGGAAGGTTCATAGCAATACAAGCCTACCTCAAGAAACAGGAGAAAAATCAAATAAATAACTTAACTCTACACCTAAATCAACTTAAAAAAAAAAAAGAAATGAAGCACCCTAGGGTTAGTAGAAGGAAAGACATCATAAAAATTAAGGCAGAAATAAATGTTCAGTTCAGTTCAGTCACTCAGTCGTGTCTGACTCTTTGCAACCCCATGAACCACAGCATGCCAGGCCTCCCTGTCCATCACCAACTCCCAGAGTCCACCCAAACCCATGTCCATCAAGTTGGTGATGCCATCCAACCAACTCATCCTCTGTCATCCCCTTCGCCTCCTGCCCTCAATCTTTCCCAGCATCAGGGTCTTTTCAAATGAGTTCTTGTTTTGATTAATACAGATGTGTTTGAGCCTAGTGGCCCAGATGGTACAGCGTCTGCCTGCAATGCAGGAGACCTGGGTTTGATTCGTACGTCGGGAAGATCCCCTGGAGAAGGAAATAGCAACCCACTCCAGTACTCTTGCCTGGAAAATTCCAGGGATGGAGGAGCCTGGTAGGCTATAAACCATGGGATCAGTCAGACACAACTGAGCAACTTCACTGGTTCACTGGATAATGATTTAAAATCCACAGTGCATATGTATTTATAATTGTTATATCTTCTTCATGGATTGATCCTTTGATCATTATGTAGCGTCCTTCTTTGTCTCTTTTCATGGCCTTTATGTTTGCCTATTTTATCTGATATGAGTATTGCTACTCCTGCTTTCTATTGGTCTCCATTTTCATGAAATATCTTTTTTAAGCCCTTCACTTTCAGTCTGTATGTGTCCCTTGGTTTGAGGTGGGTCTCTTAGACAGCATATTTAGGGGTCTTGTTTTTGTATCCATTTAGCCAGTCTTTGTCTTTTGGTTGGGGCATTCAACCCATTTACATTTAAGGTAATTATTAATAAGTATGATCCCATTGCCATTTACTTTGTTGCTTGGGGTTCAAGTTTATAAACCTTTTCTTTGTTTTCTGTCTAGAGAAGATCCTTTAGCATTGGTTGAAGAGCTGGGCTGGTGGTGCTGAATTCTCTCAGCCTTTGCTTGCCTGTAAAGCTTTTGCTTTCTCCTTCATATCTGAATGAGATCCTTGCTGGATATAGTAATCTGGGTTGTAAGTTTTTCCCATTCATCACTTTAAGTATGTCCTGCCATTCCTTCTGTCCTGAAGAGTTTCTATTGAAAGATCAACTAGTATCCTTATGGGGATCCCCTTGTGTGTTATTTGCTGCTTTTCCCTTGCTGCTTTTAATATTTACTCTTTGTGTTTGATCTTCATTAGTTTAATTAATATGTGTCTTGGGATGTTTCACCTTGGGTTTATGCTGTTTGGGACTCTCTGGGTTTCTTGGACTTGAGTGGCTGTTTCCTTCCCTCTTTTAGGGAAGTTTTCAACTATTATTTCCTCAAGTATTTTCTCATGCCCTTTCTTTTTGTCTTTTTCTTCTGGGACTCCTACGATTTGAATGTCGGGGCATTTAACATTGTCCCAGATGTATCTGAGGTTGTCCTTATTTCTTTTAATTCTTTTTTCTTTTTTCCTGTCTGCTTCATTTGTTTCCACCATTCTATCTTCCACCTCACTTATCCTGTCTTCTGCCTCAGTTATTCTACTGTTGGTACAATAGCTAAAGTTGTTGCATTATTCATTATTGATGGACTCGTCTTTATTTCTTCTCTGTCCTTGTTAAACATTTCTTGCATCTTCTCAATCCTTGTCTCTAGTCTATTTTTCTGTAACTCCATTTTGTTTTCAAGATTTTGGAGCATTTTTACTATCATTATTTTGAATTATTTTTCAGGTAGACTCCCTATCTCTTCCTCAGGTTTGGTGGGCATTTATCATGTTCTGTTACCTGCTGAATATTTCTCTGCCTTTTCATTTTGTTTCAATTGCTGTGTTTGGGGTGCCCTTTCCATAGGCTGGAAGTTTGTGGTTCCTCTTTATTGTGGAGCCTGCTCCCTGTGGGTGGGGTTGGACTAGTGACTTGTCAAGGATTCCTGGTTAGGGGCACTTGCATCTGTGTTCTGGTGGGTGGAAGTGGGTCTCTTCTGTCTGAAGTGCACTGGATTGTCCAGTAGTGGGTTTTGGGGTGTTTATGGGTTTGGCATGGCTTTGGGTAGCCTATCTTTTAATGCTCAGGGCTGTGTTCCTGCTTTCCTGGAGAATTATCGTGGTATGTCTTGCTCTGGAATTTGTTGGCTCTTGGGTGGAGCTTGGGTTCAGTGCAGGTATGGAGGCTTTTGGATGAGCTCTTCTCTGTTAATGTTCCCTGAAATCAGGAGTTCTCTAATGTTCTCAGGTTTTGAAGTTAATCCTACTGCCTCTGGCTTTCAGTCTTATTGTTACAGTAGCCTTAAGACTTCTCCATCCATAGAGCACAGATGACAAAACATCTAGGTTAATGGTGAAACAATCCTCCACGGTGAGGGACACCCAGAGAGGTTCACAGAGTTACATGGAGAAGAGATGAGGAGGAGGGGGATACAGGTGACCAGGAGGAGAAGAGGGGGAGTCAAAAAAGGAGAGAGCAATCTAGACAGTAATCAGTTCCCTAAGTGTTCTCCGCAGCCTGGAACACCCAGAGAGATTCACAGAGCAATGTAGAGAAGAGAAGGGGGAGGGAGGGGGGGAGTGAAAAGTGAAAGTGAAGTCCCTCAGTCATGTCCAACTCTTTGTGACCCCATGGACTATAGCCTACCAGGCTTCTCCATCCATGGGGTTTTCCAGGCAAGAGTACTGGAGTGGGTTACCATTTCCTTCTCCAGGGGATCTTCCCAACTCAGGTATCGAACCTAGGTCTCCTGCGTTGCAGGCAAATGCTTTACCCTCTGAGCCACCAGGGAATCCCTGGGGGAGAAGAGGGAGAGTCAAAAGGGGAGAGAGCAATCAAGCCAGTAGTCTCACCCCTAAGTGAAAATGGGTACTGAAGATTAGATTCTTAAAGGTACAAAATTGATAACAAATACAAAAAGCAAAGATTAAAAATCTAGAATAGAGGTTAGACCCTCAAAAATACATTAAAATACAAAACAAAATCAATCACAAAAATTATAAAATATATATATATATGAAATTTGCTTTAAAAATAGGGTCTTTCTTTTTCAAGGTAATGCTGCTGCTGCTGCTGCTAAGTCGCTTTAGTCGTGTTCGACTCTGTGCAACCCCATAGATGGCAGCCCACCAGGCTCCCCCATCCCTGGGATTCTCCAGCAAAGAACACTGGAGTGGGTTGCCATTGCCTTCTCCATTTCAAGGTAATATTTCAAGGTTATAAAAATGACAATTAAAGGAGTAATAAAGAACTAAATTTTTAAAAAATTAAAAAGTAACAATAGTAAAAATGTATCTAGGAATTTCTCTGGAGCTGTTGTGGGCAGTGTGGAGTCAGTTCAGTTTCAGATATTTCCGCGTTCCAGCTTGTACTTGTCCTCAAGGTCTACAGGTCCCCTCCAATGCTTAGTCAATGTAAACTACAGGGTTTTAATCTGGTGCACCTGTCATTTCCAGAGCGGCTTCCTCTTGTTTATTTTGGCTTCCTCTGTTTGCAAGTCTCTTCAGTGTCTAATTTCTGCCCTGACACAAGGGGGCAAAGGTGGTGACTTATTTAGGCTCCCTTGTTCCGTTGTGTTATGTGGAGGGAGGGACACTGCAAACAAGTATCGCTGGCATGTAGGGAGTGCTCCTGGTGTATGACTCACACTGGGTTTGCCCCAGCTCACTGGTGTGTGCTTTCCGGGTCTACACTGCTCAGGCTCTAGGGTGCTCTGCAAGAGCACCATCCAAAGCGGGGCCTGCATTTCGTGCACTTCCCAGGTCTAAGCCGCTCAGATTCGGGTTTTCAGGTACTCCACAGGGGCACAGACTCGGTTGGGCGTGCATTTTTTGCCCTTCCCAGGTCCGAGAAGTTCAGGTGACCAGGTGCTTGGTGAGTGCACTGTCCCGGTGGACCGTGTGTCTTCATCACCTCCCCAGTCCTGGCTGCTCGGTTTCCTGGGTGCGCTGTGACAGCACTGTCTCGGGTGTGCCATGTGTCTCCTCTGCGGGGCTGATCTCAGGCTGCTATCTCCTGGCAGATGTCAACTGTCCAGGATCCCAGGAAGACGTGGTTAGCAACTGGGAGCCTGCTCACAATTTGGTGGAGAATGCTGGTCTGGGGTTGAGATTGCTGCAACCTCTTGCCTTCAGCCTCTGGCTGTGGCTCGCCTGTCTCTCTGCCTCCGGCGGGAGAGAGGGGCCTGTATGTAGCTGGTTAGCTCTCCTTTGGTATTCAGTCAATCCTTTGTTCTGTGAGCAGGCCAGGCTGCGCATTAGAGCCTTTCACAGGAAAGTTCTCTCTCTCTTTTTTCCTTCTGTGGCGATCCCACAGTTTGGGTTGCTATCTCATGTTAGCTCCCTCAGATTGTCCTCAGGGCATTCAGACCTGGTCCTTACCCTAAGCACCAATGTTGCAGCCTGCGCCTCCTTGTCCAGCCTCCAGTGGCTGGTGGCAGAAGTAAGCATCTGGGCTGCTTCTCTGCTGGCAATTGCAATTAGGTGTGTATTCTGTGTTTGTTTGTTTGTTTTCTCCCAGTTATGAAACTCCAGTACTTTGGCCACCTCATGCCAAGAGTTGGCTCATTGGAAAAGACCCTGATGCTGGGAGGGATTGGGGGCAGGAGGAGAAGGGGACAACAGAAGATGAGATGGATGGCATCACCGACTCGATGGACGCAAGTCTGAGTGAACTCCGGGAGTTGGTGATGGACAGGGAGGCCCGGCGTGCTGCAATTCATGGGGTCACAAAGAGTCGGACACGACTGAGCGACTGAACTGAACTGAACTGAACTGAACTGAACTGAACTGAACTATGTTGCCCCCTGAGAGTCAAAAACTCCCCACAAACCCACCTGTGAGGGTGTTTCCTACTGTTTGGAAACTTCTCTTCCTTCACGACTCCCTCCCCAGGATAGGTTTCCATCCCTAACTCTTTTGTCTCTCTTTTTGTCTTTTATATTTTGTCCTACCTCCTTTTGAAGAGAATGGGCTACCTTTCTGGGTGCCCGGTGTCCTTTGTGAGCATTCAGAAGTTGTTTTGTGGAAGTTGCTCAGCATTCAAATGATCTTTTGATGAATTTGTGGAGGAGAAGGTGGTCTCCCGACCTATTCTTCTGCCATCATGGGACTTCCCTCCGAATAGAATTTTGAAATAAATAGAAGAAGAAAAGAGTATTCCCAATGCAGAGAATAGTACAAAGAAGTCATGAAAAAGAAGAATACAGGATATCTTTGGCCTTGAAGGCTGAGTGACAACAAATTGATGCTTTCAAATTGTAGTGCTAGAGAAGACTCTTGAGAGTTCCTTGGAGAGCAAGGAGATCAAACCAGTCAAGCCTAAAGGAAATCAACCCTGAATATTCATTGGAAGGACTGATACTGAAGCTGAAGCTCCAATACTTGGGCCACTTGATGTGAAGAGATGAATCGCTGGAAAGGACTGTGATGCTGGGAAAAAAATGGAAGGCAAAAGGAGAAGGGGGCAGCAAGAGATGAGATGATTGGACAGCATCACTGACTCAAAGGACATGAATTTGAACAAATTCCAGGAGATAGTGAAGGGCAGGGAAGCCTGGCAAGCTGCAGTCCATGGGGTCACAAAGAGTTGGACACAACTGAGCAATTGAACAAAAACAACAATGACAGAAACTACACGGAGTTGGTTTATGAAGCTGGGAGTATGTTCTGGTCAGTTCAAAGCATTTAGACTTTAATAATCTCAGTCAAACTTTATCTTGCTTTGGTAAGTTATTTGCATCAGTCAGCAGCTTGAATAATTTTATTTTCCCATAAATATTGAATAGATCATCTTTAAGCTAGGCCTGCCCAAAGGACCTCAAATTCCAAAGTGCTGAAGTACAAATTAATGAGATTTTATTGTCCAAATTGATAAAGTTACATTAAAGAGAGTTTGAAGGTAATGAATGAATATAAAAATAGATTTCTTGTCTTTTCATATAATATCAGGCTTGAAAGGATCAAATGAGGTATTTTGTACTTTTTCTTCTGGATAGTAATTCTGAGAAGTGGACATTTATGACCTGTGCTGTAATGATGTCAAGAAAAGAAGAGAAAACAAAAACAGGTAGGGGATAAGCAAAAGCTGGAGAGAAGAGAATGAATTCTGTTCAATTACTTCCTACGAGGGCCCATGTTAACATTCTATCATTTAAATCATAGTTTCCTTCTCAAAAGATGTACTACATAATAATACCTAACAGTTCTAAGACATTTGTTAATTATCCTTACTAGAAGACAATAAAATATAAATTCCATTCAGGCAATAGTCTTCTCAGAATAATTAACATGTCTCTCTCTTTTTTTTTTTTAATGTTATCTTTTGCCTGAAATGTCCCATTAGGTTTTCAAAGCCTTACCTACCTTCTCTTCAGACATTCATTTGGCTAAGGAGTCAGCCAACAGAAAACAGGAATAGAACCCTCAAACTAGTTCCACACATTTTAAGTCTCATAAATAATTGAGATAAAATGGATGGTTGCTAGGCTGCAGCTGATTTCATCCTATCCCATTATAATGTAATTTAGGTTTGTTTAGGCTTTTTTTTTTTTCCTTTTCTTTTCTTTTCCTTTTTTTGTAATCCTTCAGGAGCAAAGATTTTGGTGATTGAACTGCTATATATGATAGTACCTATTCTAAGGCAAAGGCTTTGAGGTGTTTCATGTCATTTATTCTCATATCTCTGAGAAAAGAATGTAAAGAAATCCAGTGCTAGCCTCAGCAATGACAAAGTTAAAGAGAATGAGAACGTTGTTGCTGTTCTGTCGCTAAATCATGTCTGACTCTTTGCGATCCCAAACTCCTCTGTCCATGGGATTTCCCAGGTAAGAATACCGGGGTGTGTTGCGGTTTCCTTCTCCAAGAGATCTGCTTGATGCAGAGATCAAACCTGAATCTCCTGCTTTGGCAGGTATTCTTTACCACTGAGCCACCAGTGAAGCCCTGAAACTTGTTCTCCTTGGTCCCAGAGTGACTTTTAACTTCAAGACACTCGGAGCTGAGGGCCCCAAACTCAGTTAAATCAGCTCCTCGGGTGGAAATCAGCACATGAAGGGAGTCAAACCTGAAACGTTGTAGCATCATGTACTTCAGCCCAGGAACATCAGGTAGGTTCCAGTTTTAGATGGCAACTCCGATTGGTGGTAGGTGTGTAGAGCAGGGGCCTGCAAACTATGTCCAACAAACCACTGGACTACAGCTCATGGGCCAAATCCAGCCAGCCACTCATTGCTTGTAAATGTTTTGTTGAAACACAGCCATGTTCATTCATTCCTTATTGTCTGTGACTCTTTCACCCTACAGGGACAGAGCTAAGTAGTTGCAACAAAAACTGTATGGTTAGAAAAGCCTGAAATATTTACTGTCTAGTTTGTTACAGAAAATGTTTGGTGATTCCTAGTCTGGAGTATTATGTTGGGAAGACTGCTGTCTGGAGTATTATGTTGGGAAGGCCTCAACTAGTCCTAGAAGGAAAGAATGCTAAGATGATTTTTTTCTGTCTGCTATGTTCATGGGGGAGGAGTGCCAATATATTTTATCAACCCTGCCCTGTGCCCTGCCCAGAAGGCAGAATATCATGATGGGAGGCATGAAATGGGAAAGAATAGTGCCATGCTAAGTCACTTCATTCGTGTCCGACTCTTTGCGACCCTATGGACGGTAGCCCACCAGGCTCCTCTGCCCATGGGGTTCTCCAGGCTAGAATACTGGAGTGGGTTGCCATGCCCTCCTTCAGGGGAGGTCCTGACCCAGGGATCGAACCTGCCTCTCTTATGTCTCCTGCACTGGCAGACAGGTTCCTAACCACTAGCGCCACCCAGAAAGCCCATGGAGAAGAGCTGCTTCAGCATCAAATCCAGAGCCTAATGATCTCCACCTGAAATAGGAGGATACTGAATAATAAGTCAGAAGGCTTGGTAGCAAGGAAGCAGGAAGTGGTGTCAGGAAAAAGAGATGACTCCTCACGGGGATGATAGAAAACTTAGAAAATCAAGCCTATCGTTCAAAATATAAGTGCACTGAGTTTAGTTTTCTATACTATGGATTGAATTATACTCATTGGTGATACAGGAAATTTGGAGGAAATCTCTCTGAGTTTATTTAAGGAAAGGAAGCAAAGCAGAGTGATAAGAAAGAATTCACCTTGCCTTGAAAAAGCATGACTGCCTCCTTCCTGTGTACCATCTTTCATAAGCACACATACACTCACACCCTTAGTCCTCCTCATCTCACAAAGCTGGCTGATTTCATTCAAATAAGGACACTTTGCCCTGAGATTCTGCAGTCAGAAGTGGAATATAAAGACAACCATTCTCTAGTGGCCAGTACTTATTTGTTTGAAATGATCTTAAACATAAAAAGCCTCTTTATGAAGGTGAAAGAGGAGAGTGAAGAAGCTGGCTTAAAACTCAGCATCAAAAAACTAAGATCATGGCATCCAGTCCCATCACTTCATGACAAACAGATGGAAAAACAGTGGAAACAGTGGCAGACTTTATTTTCTTGGGCCCCAAAATCACTGTGGATGGTGACTGCAGCCATGAAATTAAAAGATGCTTCCTCCTTGGAAGAAACGCCATGACAAACCCAGACAGTGTATTAAAAAGCAGAGACATCACTTGGCTGACAAAGGTCCATGTAGTCAAAGCTATGGTTTTTCCAGCAATCACGTACAGATGTGAGAGTTGGACAGGACCATAAAGAAGCCTGAACGCCAAAGAACTGATGCTTTTGAACCACAGTGCCACAGTCCATGGGGTCGCAAAGAGTTGGACATGAGTTAGTGACTAAACGACAGCAAACAATAGGACTTGTGAATGGACAAAAGGAATCTTTTCACTACTCCTGGGTCCTAAGGGCTTATTTCTATACTGCATAGAGTCAGAATAGAAATCTAGTGAAAGACAGTCTAAAAGTGTCTGAAGATTTTTAAAACATTTTATTAGGGATGCATGCAGTTGACATGCAAAAACTTCCAGTAAGATACAAACAATCCATTGATTGGCAAATTAATAAATAAGAGCTGTTGGATAGTCACCTACATATCTTTAGGAAGCAACCAGGAAAGTAAGTTTAATTTCTTTCTTTGACACATTGACAAAGGAAGAGTAATAGATATCATATATCTAGACTTCAGTGAGGCTTTTGCTACCATATCACATGACATTTCTTTTCAACAAGCTGGTAATACATAGCTCGGCTCACAGTGTTGTCAAGTGGCTGAAGAGTTGCAATCAAAGAGGAGCTATCAGTGACTTCTTGTCATCCTGAGGACATTTATCAAGTAGTGTCCATCCATAAGGGTTGGTTGAGGGCCAGAGTCATCCACAGGGTGATGGAAGGGAACATAAGTTCAATAAATTTGCTGATAACACCAATCTGGAGCAGGCTTTTACACCTGGCAGGAGAAGAACAGTTTTCAACGACCTTGATTAAGTTGGGCTGGTAGAGTGGAACAATCTCAAAGCCAGGATGCCAGGCCAAGACACAGTGGGCAGATTTGCTATGCAGGAGGGTTTATGGCATGTTGCAGTAAATGGCAGCACTGTTTTGTTTCCAAAATTTTCTAAGGCACTATAGTTAATTAACAACTCTCCATGATGCCAAGTGGTTTAGAGCTACTTTTATTTTACTAGTTTTCTAATGTGCAAAATGGAAACTCAAAGACATGTCTCACCATATTCTTTCTTTTTAATGTATGTACTTTTAATTGAAGGATAATTGCTTTACAATATGGCGTTGGCTTCTGCCATACATACATCAACATGAATCTCACCATATTCTTTTAAAATTTAATTAACTCCTGGAAAATGCCTGATAGATTTGTTGTTGTTGTTTAGTCACTAAGTTATGTCAGAGTCTTTGTGACCCCCTGGACTGTAGCCCAGCAGGCTCCTCTGTCCATGGAATTTCCCAGGCAAGAATACTGGAGAGGTTGCCATTTCCTTCTCCAGGGAATCTTCCTAACCCAGGGATAGAACCCACATCTCCTGCATTGTCAGGTGGATTATTTACCACTGAGCCACCAGGGAGATATTGGATGCAAGATGTTAGTTTCCCTCTTCCTCCTTGTTTTCCTATCCTTGTTATAGTGTAACCAGCAGTGGGAAGGGAAAGCCTAGAATTCGATCCTGAAAAGTTAAAAAGAATCTTCCTAGAAACATAAATACTGGTTGCTGCTGCTGCTGCTAAGTCGCTTCAGTCGTGTATGGCAGCCCACCAGGCTCCCCTGTCCCTGGGATTCTCAAGGCAAGAACACTGGAGTGGGTTACCATTTCCTTCTCCAATGCAAGAAAGTGAAAAGTGAAAGTGAGGTTGCTCAGTCACGTCCGACTCTTAGCAACCCCACAGACTGCAGCCTACCAGGCTTCTCTGTCCATGGGATTCTCCGGGCAAGATTACTGGAGTTGGTTACCATTGTACTGAAACTTAAAATGCCCTCTGGTGTCCCCTTAACATTATCTTAACCATCAGGTAGAATACTTTTTCAAGGATTATTCAAAATTATATGAGTAGTTGTAAGAAATTTAAGACATTTACCTTCAGCAGTTATAGGAATCAGAGAATTATTGCTTCTTTTGCTTCATGGATCTTACAAAAACTTAGTATCGTGCATATAGTGGATACGCAATAGATACTTGTTTTATATTCCTTGTTAGTTGTCAGAGAAATGATTTTTTACTCAAATTATTTTTTCCATTTAAAAATTTATTTTATTCAAGTATAGTTGATTTACAGTGCTGTGTTAGACTTCTGCTGTACAACAAAGTGATACAGTTATACAGATATATATATATATATATATATGTATATATATACACACACACTCTTTTTTTGTATTATTTTCCATTATGGTTTGTCACAGGATATTGAATGTAGTTACCTGTGTTATATAGTGGAAACTGTTGTTTATACATTCATCTGCTAACCCCAAACTCCTGCTCCATCCCTCCCCTCAGCTCTCCTCTACCTCGAAAACCGCAAGTCTATTCTCCATGTTTGTGAGTCTGAATAACTTCATTTGTATCATATCTCAGACTTCACATATAAGTGGCATTATACGGTGCTTGTCTTTCTCTTTTTGACTTACTTTGCTTAGTGTGATAATCTCGAGGTCCATCCACGTTGCTGGAAATGGCACTATTTCCTTGTTTTTCATGGCTGAGCAGTATTCCATTGTATGCATGTGCCCCATGTCTATCCATTCATCTGCAAAAATCATTTAGGTTGTTTCCATGTCTTGGTTCTCATGAACCGTGCTGCTATATTTCAATCTTTATTGCTATAAAAAGATAGCCTGCTTGAATTTCATAAAGACATTTAGTGGCACACCACTTAGGTTTCCAGGGCAGAATGAACTCATCTTTGGTCAATATCTGTATTAAATGACAGTTGTGCTTGAAAGCTCAGCCCTTACTAGAGCAAAATTATTAGCCATCAGGAAGGGACTGCTAACAGGACCACTCATAAGTTCTTATCTAGACTGAGATAGAAATTCAGGATTTATTCCCTAATGACTCTGAACAGATCCTGGTGCCTATAGCAGCGGAAGGGCAGCAGGCTAGGCAGTGAGAAAGCTGGTAGATGTTCTTGGCCAACTTTTTTCCAAAATAAACTCAAAGATGTTCTGTTATAAACACCTTCTGCTTGTAGAGGTTAAGATAGTTTTCTGCTCCCGATTCCTTAAATTAAACTGAAGAAAATAGAGAACCACTGTCAAAAAAGAAAAAGTTTCTGGCATTTAACATCTCTTCCCCTGTCTTCACTGTCTGCCTATTGCTTTTACGTTATTGAAATAAACTGGCCAGTTAAAAGAGAGTCTCCCCACCCTCCAAACCTCGAAACTCTGAAAAGAGTCACCTAAGTTTTTATGTAGATAAAAACTCTTCTCCTCTAAGTCTTTCTCGAACAGACTCTGATTAGGCTTTTCTTTTCTCTGCTGTACTCAAGCTTCTGTTAGCAAGACTCTGATAAACCTCCACATTGGCAAATCCAGTCACTAAGTGTCAGTCCTCATTACACTTTACCTGTTTGTTGATCATGCTCCTTTATTTGGAACACTTCCTTCACTTGTCCTCCAAGACCTCGCTTTCTTTGGCTTTTTCTTCTACATCACCAGCTGCTCCTTCTTAGCCTCGTTACCTTGGCACAGCTCCTCTTCTGACCTTGAAACACTGGAGTGTCCCAAGACTTTGATCTCAGACTTCTCCTCTTCAGTTTCTATGCTTACCCTCTGGGGTATTTCATCCAATCTCATGACCTTTATAAACCACCTAAACACTAACAATTCCTGAATACATTTCTTGGGCAGAGATCTCACCCGTGAATTCCACACTAATATATCTAGCTGCTTTCTTGACCTTTCTGCTTAATTGTCTGATTGACACTTCAAGAGCAACATGTCCAAAACCAGTTCCTTAATTCACTCCCTTGTGGACACCCTCCATTTTTCCTCTCCCAGATTTTTTCATCTGAGTAAAGTCAACTCCATTCTTCTACTTGTTCAAGAGAAGAAACATGGGGTCATCTTTGTCTCCCCTCTTTCTTTTTCTGTTCTTCCAGCTCCACTTTTGAAAGATATCCAACTCTACTGTTCCATTACCATCATTTCCTGGTAGGATTATTGCTCTTCCACCATTTCTCTCCCTAACCTTTGCATGTACTCTATATACGCACTCACTCTAGTCTCTAAAGTAGCCTAAGGGAGCCTGCTAAAGCTGAAGTTCTATTATGCAGAGCTATATGTAAACACTCCTGAGTGAAGCATATTCTTCTAATATTTCACAGTTCTTTCCTCCCTGTCCCGCCTGTAGGAACCCCAAGCCTGTGCGCTGTGCACTTGTGTTGTGGCTAAACATTAGTGTTGAGGAAGGGTCTTCCTTCCTTGGGTCAGTCACTTTTGGGGGCTCGGCTGTTGCCCCAGGGGGTGTTCTGAGGTGCAGGGTCGCTTTTGGGGGGGTGGTTACTCTGCTTTCATCTCTGAGGGGCGGTTTTGGGTGGGGAGCCCTGAGCCCCCCGCCTCCCCTAGCTCAGGGCTTCCCGCTGGGTCCTCCTCTGGCTGCTCTGGAGACTGTCTCCGTAGTCTCAGTTTTTGGCAGTTTGTGATGTGTCTGGGTGTGATTTTCCTTTGTGTTTCATATTGCGAAGAACCAGCGCTAGGTTTATGGAAGTTGTCAGTTTATGTCTTTCACCAGATTTGGGTAGACTTGAGCTGTTAGTTTTCCAGCTGTTTTCCCTGCCCTTCCTTCCCTGGGTCTCAGGTGTGCGCTTGAGGCACCTTTATTGCACCGTTTTCTGACTCTGCTGTGTTCAAGGCGTCCCTCTTGTCCCACCGTCATGCTGCCACCTCTCTCCTCAGCTTCGGCTCCCTCCTCAGTCCCTGCTGTTTCCCTTCCCAGGATTTCCACCTGATGGTTCTGTGTAGCTTTCCTTTCTCTGTGAGACGTCCTCTCTTCATTCATTATGAGTATGTTTTCTTTTTGGCCCTGAGAGCATGGTTACAGTAGCTGAGTTGAAATCTCTATATGTTCATTCCATCCCTAGAGACATCTCAGGGTTGGTCTTTGCTGGCCATCTTTTGTTTTTCTTCTTGGATATAGGTTATAGTTTCCTGTTTCTAATTTTTTTTTTACGTTAAGCAGGTGTGCTTTTTTTTAGTCTTTGTTGCTGCGCGGCTTCTCTTAGTTGTGGAGAGCGGGTGTTGCTCTCTAGTTGTGGTTCTTGGGCTTCTCATTGCGGTGGCTTCCCTTGCTGCGGAGCACGGGCTCTAGGCACATGGACTTCCGTAGTTGCCGCACACAGACTTAGATGACTTGTGGCATGTGGGATCTTCCCGGACCAGGGATCGAACCTGTCTCCTGCATTGGCAGGTGGATTCTTTACCACTAAGTCACTAGGGAAGCCCTCCTGTTTCCAATTTGAATAATTATGGACTGTGACCCAGGCATTGTGGATGGTGTGTTGCAGACACTCTGGATTCTGTTGTGTTCTCTGCAGAGTGTTGGTTTTACAGGGAGGGGTGTGTTTTAGGGCGGTGACCTTGTCTGGGCTGGAGCTCTGGCTCTGTGTGCCCTGTAGTGGCCTGCAGTGCAGGCTGTGTGCCATATTCTGGTGGGGACGGGGTCCTGGGGTCTGTGGGGCAGGGTTCATGTGAGGCTGTCCTCCCCCTTCCTGTCTCCCCTCACTTCCCAGCGGCTGCATTCACCCAGGATCAAAGCTGGGGCAGAACCCAGTGGCCTCTCCTGCCCTGCGCTGTGGGAGAGTCGCTTGCAGACAGGGCTGCAGGAGGCTTGGCCTGAGGATGGCTGCACAGATGTTAGCAGGAACGGACTCTGCCTGGCCTCCCTAAGCCAAGGGGTCCCTAGGCCGCCTGGAAATCATATGCAGAGAGCATGGTGTGCTGGCCTTTCACCAGCTGACCAGCTTCTGTGTTGAGGTGCCAGTATGGGAGCATATGTTTTTGAGCACCTGTTTGCCCCTGGGCACTGCTGACAGTAAAGCGTCTGCCCCTGGTAGCTCAGACAGTAAAGCGTCTGCCTACAGTGTGGGAGGCCCCTCAGTCCCTGGGTCCAGAAGATCCTCTGGAGAAGGAAATCGCACCCCACTCCATTACTCTTGCCTGGAAAATCCCATGGACGGAGGAGCGGGGTAGGCTATAGTCCATGGGGTCACAAAGAGTCGGACACGACTGAGCGACGTCACTTTCACTTTCACTTTCACTTTCTGCTCACAACCTTCCCTTTGCTTTCCATTTCCTTCCAAACAAAATCTTTAGTCTTCTTTATGACCTGCAAGGCCCCACATGGTCAAGTCCTGGGAACTCCGGGCTTCATCTCCTACCATGCTCCCCTGCTCACTCCTCCCCTTGTGTTTCCCTAGTTCCCTGGACACATTTCTGCCCCACAGCCCTTCCCTTTGGTGCTTTCTGTGCTGGGGTCTTCTCCCACCCATGACTCTCTTTCACTTCATTTAGATTTCTGCTAAAATGTCATTTACTTCAAACACTTGATATAAAATCCCACAGACTCACCTTATTTCCTTACTCTCCATCCTAAAGCAGGGTGACTATTTTAGCTTAATTCTTTGCATTTATCATCACCTGACTAATATAAATTTGTTTCCTTCTATCTCCCTTCACTAGGATATGAACTCTATAAAAGCAACGATTTGGGCCTCTTTATCCTTTACTTTGTGGCTTCCCAGGTGGCTCAGTGGTAAAAAATCTGCCTGCCAGTGCAGGAGACATGGATTTAATCCTTGGATCGGAAAGATCCCCTGGAGAAGGAAATGGCAACCTACTTTAGTATTCCTGGCTGGAAAATCCCATGGACAGAGTAGCCTGGAGGCTACAATCCATGGAATCACAAAGAGTTGGACATGACTTAGTGACTAAATAGTAACAACAACATCCTCCATTTTTTCCTCAACATTTAGAACAGTGCTTTGCATGAGATAGGTATTGTCACATAAGTACCACCTAGGACAGTTACTCATATCTACAACCTGTGCTTTAGGAGACTGAAACTAGGACTAGTTGGGATACTTTAAAAAAATAGTTCTATAACACTCAAATTTGTCTCTAGAATAATTCTGCAAAATGAGTGTGAATTCTTGGCCAAGACTTTTATTGTGGGTGTTACTTCTATTAAGACATAAAAAATGGCTTTGGTAGTATATTCATTAGGATTATCCAAAAAAACAGAACCAACAGATGTGTGTGTGTGTGTGTGTGTGTGTGTGTGTAGAGAGAGATTTATTTTAAGGAATTGGCTCATATGATTGTGGAGGCTTGGCAAAGTAGGCTGGAAACTGAGGGAAGAGTTGTAGTTTGTGTTTTAAGGCAGTCTGCTGGCACAATTTTTTCTTTCTCAGGAAAGATCAGGCTTTGTTTTCTTAAGGCTTGATTTTTTGTTGAGGCCCTCCCACATGACAGTGGGCAATGCGCTTTACTCAAAGTCCACCAGCTTTATTGTTAATCCCACACCCAGACACACACACGCATAAAACTTTCACAGAAATATTTGACCAAAATCTAGGCCCAGCAAGTTGACATCACAGGTCTATAAAATTAGACCTCAGAGGTAAGTTATTCCATATATATCCATATATATGTATTGGCTTTGCCTCCTTTGTCTCTTCAATTATCTATAAGCTCTCTGGGCACATTGATTTTCAGGAGAGCAGGTGATTGATAGATGAATACAGCTCTCTTAACAGATTGACACCAGTAGCTCCAATTTCATATTTCTACTTGTTCACTTGGATCCCTGATAAGTTGTAATTCAGGGATCAGCTGAGGTCATCCTGCCCTTTCAAATTTAAATAAAATTGGTCTAAGTCTCTTTGTTATGCCCTGTGGAAAGACTAATGCTTTCCCTGGTATTTTCACGAAGGTCTTAAAGCTCACATTTCTATGGATGTATCTGCTCTGAGTTCGCACTTCTGCTAACCTCTCAGTATCATTTTTGTCTGGCCCCCATCCTTGCCTTTTCTCCACTTTTCTCTGCTAAGTGCTGACCCAGATGTGGATAATAGCCCCATTTCCTTCTTGAAAAAAGCACATAGATGGGGTACTAGTCTTTATCAAAGATTTGGGGAAAGGGTGGCTAAACCCCAACAAGGCAAGCAACTTTAAATTTACACAGTTCTAGCACAGCTTTTCCTCTTTTATCTCCTACCCTCATCTTTGCTTCCTTCCGTTCTCTGCTTTCTCTCACCACCAAATTTCTATTATTTCTTATTCAGAGTAGTTTAGTCTTATAGATCACACCCTCAGGGGCTCTTATCTTCTCTCTGAGAGCGATCTTTCAGTGTGTAGTCTTTTAAGCCAACAACAGCAACACTGCCTAAAGGGTCTGGTGCCAGCTGTTGAACTAGTTTTTCCATCTATATTTGAAAAGGTGACATGGAAAGTTCCAAATTCAAATCTACTTCTGTCTCTGAACTTGGATCTTCATGCACCAAAATACTAAAGACTTCCTGCAGGGTTTTTTTGCAGTTTTATCCTTCTCCTGATTCTGTAATAAGCATTCCCTTTTAAAAATTGAATGTGCTTTGCAAAATTCTACCTTTATATTCTTATAAGCAGATCATGGTGTAGACTCTTTGTAAGCTGAGAAGTAAAGCGTCTGCCTGCAATGCAGGAGACCCGGGTTTGATCCCTGGGTCAGGAAGATCCTCTGGAGAAGGAAATGACAATCCACTCCAGCCCTCTTGCCTGGAAAATTCCATGGATGGAGAAGCCTAATAGGCTACATACAGCCCATGGTGTCACAAAGAGTCGGAGATGACTGAGCAACTTCACTTTTCAAGCTGAGAAGTAGTTAATGTATCTGAGCTGATTTGTAGACAGACTTATTATAATTATTACCTATTCTACTGTATTAGTTCTCTGCTTACGTTATTTAAATCATTCTATATCCAGAATACTAGAAACCAGAGTCTCAGTATTGAATTAGAAAATTTCAGAAACATCAGATTATAAAGATGCTTGAATTTAAACATGCCTCAGTAAGTGGTCACTGTTTGGGTACCTCCAGCAGTATCACTAGCAATTGTTTATCAGTAAATCCCAAGACCTTAGTCTAATAGTTGCTCAAAATAGCTCTTTCTCATTAGAGTAAAAAGTGCATTGTGTAAAGTTAAAAATAGTGGAACATCTAGATCCAGGTGGAACTTTCAGTTCCTCAGAGAATCCATTCCCTTTATTTCGGCAACAACAACAACAACAACAAAGCATTTAAGTGTCTGTGCACCAAACACTGTGCTAAGATATATATGAATTAAATAATGCAGTTGTCATCACCGCCCCACAAGGTACCTATTTTTATCTATATTTCAGATAAGAAAATACTGAGGTTTGAGAAAGTTTAGTAATTTGTCCAAGATCATGAGATGCTGTCACCCTCAGGTGTATCAGAGTAGCATGGTACACCTAAACAAGGTAATGGGGGCTAGTTTAATGAAGGATCTGCTTGTTGAGGTGTGGGCAGGGACAGGCAGAATCAGCGATGGGAAAGATGACCAAGGCCTCCAAGGCCAAGAGCAGGGAGCACTTCCTGCAACCAGGAGAGACCCGCAGCCACAGGAGAGGGGGTACCCAATAGACGCTGCTGTCATCTTAGGGAGAGGAAAGCAGATACTGCCACACTGAGGCCCAAAAGGACGAAGACTGACAGAATATACTCTTTGAACTCTTCAAGCCCTCTGATCTGCTAGTCACTAGCAGATAGTGCATGCTTTTGTCCAAACTCAGCCCAAAGAGCAAAGGCACCTGTGAGGTACAGTCCATAAAGGTGAAACTTTTTTAAGAGTAGAAATGTAATGAATGTAAACCCCTCTTCCTCTTGGATTGTGCATCATGACTTTCCCAACACATGATCTAAAAATCCCCAGGTTGTACTGTTGAGAGAAGGTCTACAGCTTTGTCACCAATGCAACAGAGCTTTCATCAGGCTGTGTGTGATTTGGAGTGCAAATCTCTAACAGTAACAGCTGATGAGAGTAGACAGCAGTCATCCGTAAGCTCTCGATATCCTGTGTTTCGGTAAAACGGAAGCACTAGGAGACTGTGTTATCTTCTTTAAACTGAATGCTGCGTCCCCACATTCATGCTTTGAAATCTTAACCTCCAGTGTGATGATAATCAGAGGTGGGGCCTTTGGGAGGTAAGTAGCTATGAGGGTGAAGTCCTCACGAATGGGGTTAATAACCTTATCAAAAGACAGGAAAGAGCGTGCTTCTTCTATAAGAAATTGGCCGTCTGAAACCCAGGAGAGGGCTCTCACTAGAATTTGTCCAAGCTGGCACAGTTATCTCAGACTTCTAGCCTTCAGATAACTGTGAAATCCCAGCCTGGCGTGCTTCTGTACAGAGGCCTGTGGTCAGCAGCATAAATGCCCCCTAAAGATGCCCACACCTTACTCCCAAACCTGTGAATGTTTGTTACATGGCAATAGGGACTCAGCAGGTATGATTAGTGTTAAGGACCTGGAGGTGTGGAGATTAGTCTGAGTTATCCAGGTGAGGCCAATGTACTTGACCAAGTCTTTAAAAGCAGAGAACCATGCCTAGCTGTGGGAAACCAGAGAAACAGCAGTAAGAGGGTGTCTCGAATTACCCTTGCTGCTTTGAAAAATGGAGGAAGGAGGCTGGGAGCTGAGGAACGTGGGAAGATGCTGGAAAAGGTAAGATTAGAAATTCTATTCCCGAGCCTCCTCTTGCCAGCACCTTGATTTTAGCCCAGTGACAATTATATCAGATTTATGGTCTGCAGAACTGTGAGATAGTTAAGTTTGTACTGTTTTAAGTAGCTATGGTTGTTTGTTAGGCCAGAAATAGAAAAGTAATACAAGGCCCTTCATCTTTTTGTTTTGGGTTAGGAAATAAGCCTCTCGGTACATACATTTCTGGATGTGTGATGACTGATGCCAAGGTATTCAAAAGCCCATGTTAATCTTTAAGCATTGATTGGAAATATTCAAATTCTAGGGTAGAAGCTGTTTTCAATTACATACCAGCATCACTTGAGAGTAGGCTGATGATTCACACTGTTGTTGTTGTTGTTGTTTTTAATATCTGCCTCATCATTAGAAAATGTTTCATTTTGTGTGTAAGACAATCAGGGAGGGTAGTCTTTGAGAAATGGTCGCAGAACTAAGAGCCTAACTCCTGGCCACGGATAAATAGAAGAACCAAACTCCAAAAAGCCACCAACTGAACCTCAAGGTCGTTGATATACAGCACATCATTTGAGCACCAAAGTCATTGCTGGATTGCACACACTCATGTCTATGAGTGCTCAATCTGTGTTCACCATAGAGGTAATCATCTGATGAATGTGTGCGCTTAGTCACTCAGTCGTGTCTGACTCTTGGCAGCTCCATGGACTGTAGCCCACCAGGCTCCTTTGTCCATGGAATTCTCTAGGCAAGAATACTGGAGTGGGTTGCCATTTCCTTCTTCAGGGAATCTTCCTGACTGAAGGATCCAACCCGGGTCTCCTGCATTGCAGGCAGTCTCTCACATTGCGGGCAGATTCTTTACCATTGAACCACCAGGGAAGCCAATAAAACGCTGCTGCTGCTAAGTCGCTTCAGTCGTGTCCAACTCTGTGACCCCATAGTCGGCAGCCCACCACGCTCCCCAGTCCCTGGGAGTCTCCAGGCAAGAGTACTGGAGTGGGGTGCCATTGCCTACTCTGAATAAAACACTAGTGCTCCTCAGATACCAGAATACTCTAATTGCTTTATGGAGCCACATGGGAAGTGTAAATTGAGCTGTTTAAGCCTAAGACACCAGTGTCTGAGAGGTAAAACAGGTAAGAGGTTTGGGAAGGCCCGAATTATCCAGGTATGAACCTCAGTTTTTCTTGTTTCAATGTACACATGAATGTAACCCTCAGACCTTCCAGTGTACTGAAGGTAGGAGCCAAGAGAAGCTCGTTCTGCTGTTGCAGCAACTACAGGATCTCCAAAGCACAATTCACACCAGAAAACAAAGCTCATTTCCAGATTCTTCCCTCCTTTTTGCAGGTGACACCACCTGAAAGGATGAGAGTCTGCTTTGATATTAAGCTCGCTTTGTTGTTTTTGCTTCAGACCTGATTTCTGAGTTTGAAGTTCAAGGGTTTTAGATGAAAAGAATTTTCAAGTTCATTAAGGGGTAGAGTCGGGGGTGGAGGGAGTGTCACTACACAGGAACACCTGTTTCCAATCTAATAGTGACTGCACGCTGAGGGGCTGATTAGACAAAGGCCAGGGAAAGAAAACAAAAAAATTGGCTGTAGTGGGATGGGGGAATCCAAGTTTCACTGTGGTTGACAACTGTTTGTTTTAGGTTTGTAATCAGTTTCCCAAGGGAGAAAGGAGAAATGTTTTACTCTTCTCCTGAGATTGTTGTAGACCCATCAGGGCCAAGGGGGATCCTGCAGAGAGACAGAGCAAGAACACACAGCATCACTCTCTGGACCTTTGTATCTGGCTGTTCTTCTGTATCCTTTATCATATCCTTTAATATAAACCCGTAAATGTAAGCAAGTGTTTCCCTGAGTTCTGCGAATCATTATAGGAAATGATTGAATCTGAGAATGAAGTTGTGAGGATCACCCATTTGTAGGTGGGTTTAATAGTATGCAGGCTCCCAGGTGGTGCAGTGGTAAGGAATACACCTGGAATTCAGGAATGCCCAGATTCGATCCCTGGGATGGGAAGATCCCCTGGAGAAGGAAATGGCAATCCACTCCAGTATTCTTGCCTGGAAACCTCATGGACAGAGGAGCCTGGCAGGCTACAGTCCATGGGGTTGCAAAAGAACTGGACATGATTTAGTGACTAAACAACAATCTAAATGGAATCACACAAAGTAAACCTGTTAAGATGGGCTTTTTGCCATTAGCATGGTGATCTTGATGCCCATCTAGGTTTTTGCACGTATCGGTAGTTCACGCCTTATTACTGAGTAGCATGCCATTGTATGGATCTAACATTTTGTTTGACTGTTACCTGTTGAAATTGTATTCTGAGTTATTACCATTTTGGGGCTATTAAAGATAATGTTGTGAACACTGATGTACAGGCTTTTTTGCATGAAATAAGTTTTTGTTAATCTGGGATAAATGCCAAGAGTGTTATTGCTGTGAAATTTACTCTTTGATTCAATTCAATGTCTAAATCACAAAAACACAGAATTTAAAAAAAAACAACACTTTGGTTTCTGCAAAAAGATACGATTATTTAATTTGTTTTTACAAACAAGTTTTTCTCCAGGCTTATTGAGGTATATTTCACAAGTGAAATAAGGTTTTTAAAGTGTACAAGGTAAGGAATTGATGTATCTGATAAATGTATTCACTGTGAAAGAATTCCACCATCAGGTCAATTAATATATCCCTCAATACACGTATTTACTTTGTTGAAAATATTTAAGTTCTACTCTTAGCGAAGTTCAGTTATATAATACAGCGTTAGTGACTGTGGTCACCATGTGATACATTACACCCTCAGACCTTATTTGTTTTATAGCTATATAACTGAAAATTTGTACCCATTTGCAAGCCTCTATTTCTCCCATCCACCAACCCCTGGAAAGCACTTTTATACAGTAAACTTGGGTTTGACTTTCTTTTCAGATTTCACATAAATGTGACACCATTTGGCATTCTTTGCCTGGTCTATTTCACTCTGTGTAATACCCACCAGCTTTGTCTATGATGTCACAAATGAGAGGATTTCTTTTTATAACTGAATAATATTCAATATTATATATGCAAATATGTGTATATTCACATATATGTATATACACGTACATACATACGTGTGTGCCACATTTTCTTGATTCATTTATCAGTTGTCATGCACTAAGGTTGTTTCCATACCTTGTCTATTGTGAATAACGCTGCTGTGAACATGGATGTGCAGATAGGTTTTTGAGATGATTTCGCTTCCTTGGGATATATACCCAGAAATGGAATTGCTGGGATCATACAGTAGTTCTAAATAAAAATTCTTCAGGAAACTCCGTACTGTTTTCCATAGTGACTGTACTAGTTTACATTCCTACCAACAGTGTACAAGGGTTTCCTTTTCTCTACAGCCTTGCATTATCATTTTTTGATAATTGGCAGCCTAACAGGTATAAGGGGATGTCACCTTGGTTTTATTCTGCATTTCCCTGATAATTAGCAATGTTGAGCACTTTTTCATGTACCTATTGGCTACCTATATGTTTTCTTTAGAAAAATGTCTATTCAGATCCTTTGTCCATTTTTAAATTGAATTACTTGACTTTTTGCTATTGAACTGCATTCCTTATACATTTTGGATATTAACTCCTTATCAGATATGTGGTTTGAATTTTTTACTGAGGTATAATTGCTTTACAAAATTGTTTGTTTCTGCTGTACAACGAAATGAATCAGCTATATGTATACAAATATCCCCTCCCTCTTGGGTCTCCGTCTTACCCCATCCCCCATGCTACTCATCGGGGTCACCACAGAGCATTGAGTAGAGTTTCCTGTGCCTACAGCATATTCCCACTAGTGTGTGTTTTAACTATTCTGTGCCAATCCCAATATCCCCATTCATCCCCCTTCTCCCCCAACCTGTGTCCACATGTCTGTTCTGTCTGCATCTCTCTTTCTGCCCTGCAAATAAATTTATCTGTACCATTTTTTAGATTCCACATATATGTGCTAATATATGATATTTGTTTTTTTCTTTCTGACTTACTCCACACTGTATCACAGTCTCTAGGTCCATCGACTCTCTACAGAAGACCCAATTTCATTCCTTTTAATGTGGAGAGGGCAATGGCACCCCAGTCCAGTACTCTTGCCTGGAAAATCCTGTGGGCAGAGGAGCCTGGTGGGCTGCAGTCCATGAGGTTGTGAAGATTCTGACACAACTGAGTGACTTCACTTTCACTTTTCACTTTCATGCACTGGAGAAGGAAATGGAAACCACTCCAGTGTTCTTGCCTGGAGAATCCCAGGGACAGGTGAGCCTGGTGGGCTGCCGTCTACGGGGTCACACAGAGTCGGACACGACTGAAGCGACTTAGCAGCAGCATATACCCAGTAGAGGAATTGCTGTGTCATATGTTATTTCTATTTTTAGTTTTTTTAAGGAACCTCCATACAGTTCTCCATAGAGTCTATCAGTTTACATTCCTACCAACAGTGCAAGAGGGTCCCCTTTTCTCCATACACTCTCCAGTATTTATTGTTTGTAGATTTTTAATGATGGCCATTCTGACCATGCAAGGTGATACCTCTTTGTAGTTTTTTTTTTTAATTAATTTAATTGGAGGCTAATTACTTTACAATATTGTGGTGGTTTTTGCCGAACATTGACATGAATCAGCCATGGGTGCACATGTGTTCCCCATCCAGAGCTCCCCTCCCACCTCCCTCCCCATCCTATCCCCCAGGATCATCCCAGTGCACCAGCCCTGAGCACTCTGTCGCATGTATCAAACCTGGACCAGCGATCTGCTTCACATATGATAATATACTTGTTTCAATGCTACCCCCTCAGATCATCCCACCCTCGCCTTCTCCTACAAAATCCAAGACAGTTCTCTACATCTGTGTCTCTCTTGCTGTCTCACATATAGGGTCATTGTTACCATCTTTCTAAATTCCATATTGCATTTCTCTAACGATTAATGATGTTGAGCATCTTTGTATGAGTTTGTTGACCATCTGTATATGTCTTCTTTGGAGAAATGTCTATTTAGGTCTTCTGCCCATTTTTCTTTCTTTCTTTTTTTTTTTTGGATATTCGTTTGCATGCGCTGTTTATATTATTTTGGAGGTTAATCTTTATTATTTGCTTTGTTTGCAAATGTTTTCTCCCATTCTGAGGGTTGTCTTTTTCTTTTATGGTTTCTTTTGCTGTGCGAAAGCTTTTAGGTATAATTAGGTCCATTTGTTTATTTCTGTTTTTATTTTATTTAGAAGATGGGTCAAAAAAGATTGTGATGCAATTTATGTCAAAAAGTGTTCTTACTGTGTTTTCCTCTAAGAGTTTTACAGTGTCTGGTCTTACATTCAGGTCTTTAATCCATTTTGAATTTATTTTTGTGTATGGTGTTAGGGAGTTTTCTAATTTCATTGTTTACCTTAGCTGTCCAATAACCCATATTGAAAAGCTGTCCTTTCTCCATTATATATTCTCACCTTCTCTGTTATAGAATAGTTGGTCATATGTGTGTAGGTTTATCTCTGGGTTTGCTATTGGAAATATTTTCTTCCATTTCTTGGTTGTCTATTCATTTTGTTGATGGTTTCCTTTGCTGGGCAGAAACTTTGAAATCTGATGTAGTCCTCCTTTGGTTATTTTGCTTTTGTGGACTTTGCTTTTTGTTTTACTTCTGGCTGTGCTGGGTCTCTTGTGGTGCGAGGGCTTCTTGTTGAGTGTTGTTGAGGAGCGCAGGCTCTGGACACATGGGTGTCAGTTGTTGTGGCACACAAGCTTCAGTAGTGGTAGCATGCTGGCTCGGGTGTTGCAGCTTGCGGGCTCTAGGATGTGAGCTCATGTGTAGCTGTGGCACATGGGCTCAGCTGCTCTGCAGCACATGGAATATTCTTGAACTAGGGATTGACCTGCATTGGCAGGTGGATTCTTACCAACTGCGCCACTAAGGAAGCCCTGACCATCTATACATGCGTTTATTTCTGGGCTCTCTATTCTATTCCGTTGGTCTGTGTGTCAGTTTTTATGCCAGTACTATGCTGTTGTGATCCCTATGTATGTGTTAGTCACTCAGTTGTGTCTGACTCTTTGCAACTCTGTGGACTGTTACCCACCAGGTTCCTCTGTCCATAGGATTCTCCAGGCCAGAGAACTGTGTAGCCATTCCCTTCTCCAGAGGATCTTCTCGACCCAGGGATGGAACCCAGGTCTCCCACATTACAGGCAAATTCTTTACCATCTGAGTCACTATCACTGTAGCTTTGTAAAGTAGAAATCAAGGTGTGATACCTTTGGCTTTGTTCCTCATTTTCAGTATTCCTCCAGCCATTTTGATTGTTTTGTGATTCCATGCAAGTTTTAGAATTGTTTTATTTCTGTGAAAAATACCAATGGAATTTGGATAGAAATCGCACTGAATCTGTAGGTGGCTTTGAGTATATGGACATTTTAGCACTATTAATTATTCCACTCCACCAGCACAGAACATCTTTTCATTTACTTTTGTCTTCTTCAATTTCTTTTATCATTTATAATTTTTATAGCACAGATATTTCACCTCTTTGGTTAAATTTATTCATAGGTATTGTTTTTGATGCTACTGTAAATGGAATTGTTTTCTTCTCTGTTTGGTGGTGGTATATAGAAATGCAAGTGATGTTAAATTGATTTGGTATTCAGCAATTTTATTAAATTTATTAGTTCTGACAGCTTTTTTTGGTGTTGTCTTTTGAGTTTTCTGATTAAATGTCATGTAATCTGCAAACAGAGACAATTTTACTTTTTATTTTCCCATTTGAGTGCCTTTTATTTTCTTATCTTGCCTAGTTTCTCTGACTGAGACTCCCAGTACAATATCAAAGAAAAGTGATTAGAGCGGTTACCTTGATCTTATTCCTTGTCTTGAAAGTTTTCAGCATTTTATCATAAAGTATAATGTTAGCCATGGATTTATATATGGCCTTTACTATGTTGTAGTAAGTTCCTCTATACCCCGTTTATTGAGAGTTTTTACCATCAATGAATGTTAAATTTTGTCAAATGCTTTTTCTGCATCTATTGAGAAGATTATGACTTTTATCCTTAGTTATGTTGATATGATGTATCACATTTATTGATTTTCAGATGTTGAGTCACCCTTGCATTCTCTGGAATAAATCATGGTGTATGATTCTTTCAATGTATTGTTGAATTCAGTTCACCAATATTGGTTGAGGGTTTTTGCATGGTCAAATATGACCAGAGTTTCCACTTGAAAACAAAGTTAGGAATAGGTGTGCGTGATACATCTAGGGTAGGTATGCTTAAATTTAAAGTACTGATTATTTTTTTAAAATTAGGCCTGACACTTTTTACATTTGTCCTATGGTCAAGTTAGCAATGATATTTGTTTTAAAATCATGCACCACTGTAAAAAAAAAAGTTACAGTAAGATGCTTTTTAGCTTTCCCTTTCACAATTTTTGCTATATATGTGAAACTAGCTCTTTAAAACAACTCAGTTTAAACGTAATTTATCAAGCTCTAAATCACTACTATAAACTGGATAACATTATTGCTTGTCATGAGCAAAAGATAAATGCAAGTAAAAATGGCTGTTAAATTCCAGCTGGTTACAATTACTTCCCAATTTTTTTTTTGTTGGAGATTTTATCAGTACCAGAAAGATTTTAAAGATTTAATAACACCAAACTGAGACTTGGTGAAAATTAAAAGATGTTTGAATATTAAGGAAACTGAAAAAGAATAGAAAAAACATTTCCTTATAATAGTTCAACATATACGTAATGTGGTTGTTGTGGCACCACCTAAAACCATCAGAAGTACCAAACAGCTGTGAAGCAACTAATATTGCACATCTTCCTCCACTAAGATTCATGTAGAAAACCTGACTTATGAGAAGATTTAGCTATGGAATAGGAATTTTAAAATTCTTTATTTCACTAAAAGCTAACCTAGATAACATCTTTGGGATCATCCCAGTTGATCTGTTTTGCAGTATTGCTGCAAACAACATTTGTAGTGTGTATCCCTTGATCCGTTGACCTATATCTTACCACACCATCTGCCTTCTACTCTTCAAAGCTAAGTTCATCCTCCTTTGCAAAACTTCTTTGGCTCAATAAGGACTCTAGGCACCCAGCCTGGGGCATCATCCTGAGGGTGGCGAGCAAAGCCTGAGACGTGCACTAGGTAATGCTCTCAGGATCACACATCAGCAGGAACACACCTTGACCTCAAAGGTGAGAAGAGATTCAAACCCAGGCAGTCATTCCCTACCACTGGCCAATGTGTCAAGCCAACAACCAGGTACTTGCAACATGAGAAAGATGAAAATCACAAGGTATCATGACAAGTGCAAAAACTTTCAAAGGTTTGAACAGCAGACTTTTGTGAGAATTGATCACATTGTGGTTGCCCTGCAGGGAAAGCTGGGCAGAGTCACCTCATTCCTGATGAGCCCTGCAGTTGCTCCCCAAGGTGCATTAACCAGGGCTGCAGGTAGCAATCACTTGAGGACTTTTAAATGCCCACAGCCAGCCTCATTCCTAAGTACTGTGTTTTAACTGGTATGTAGTAGTTGCAGATGTATTTACAAAGAGCTCCCCAAGTGGTTGTGAGGTGCAGTCAGGGTTGAGAGCCAAGAAGACCTCCTACTTAGCAGACAGTGCCCACCTGTGGAACTTGAGCATCAGTCAAGGACCCTGGACTGGATGAGGGATGGGAGGGTGAAGCAGGCACCTCCAGGGTTAGATGCCAAGACTGTGCTGGTGGCTGCAGCAGGCCAGCTGTGCTGTCTACCGGGAAATAGGCAGCCTAGATTTCTGGGCCAGAGGTGATCACTGTAATAACCGGTAAAATAACATTAGAAAGAAAATGGCTTTTAAAAATTCCCATGGAAAGTTTAACTTGGGTTAATAAAGATCTATTTGTTTAACTTGAAGCATATTTATCTCTGCAGTTCACATCTCATGACTGGAGAAGAGTCATTAGTTGACCTAGTTAGTACCATCCTTTCTTCCTTTTTTCAATGTGCCTAGTTTTTTGTGTGATTTTTTGTTGTTGTTGTTTATTTTCTTTCTTCTTAAAGATATTTTAGCTGAAGTATAGTTGATTTACAATATGTGTTAGTATTAGGTGTACAGCAAAGGGATTCAGATAGATAGATATATATATCCTTTTTCAGACTTTTTTCTACATATGGGTTATTACCTACAGGTAGATTCTTATTTAATTGCCTGTTGCTTTAAGCTAAGGTTATATGTGGACTTTTGAAGGCAGGATGAAATCCATGTTATCTAGAAGCAGACACTTCTCCAGCTATACTCTGTGTAATTTCTCATTTTCAAATGGCTGGTTATATAAAGTGGTGCTACTCAAACAATATTTATGAATGAAACAGAGTAGGTACAACATTGAATTTCAGCTGATTTCAAACATTTATTTAATAAAAAGAAGTATCATTTATTCAGAATGATAGATTAAAAATAAGTAAAATGACTTCATAGAATCACCCTCATCTTCCTTTGTTAGCGCCAGCAGAGGCATCATAGTGTCTCACTTGAAATTCTGGCAGGATCTGCACATCCTCTCCTCCCACAGGTTAGAGCTCCATGTGCTGATTCTGAGTGACAGGAACAAATGTCATTCCAATCACCCTCTCTGCAGGAGGAGGACTCCTGGGTGTGATGCTGGTCTTCTCCCTTGCTGGGGTATTACGAAGCTTAATTAATGTTTGCGAAACACTTGGAGGACCGTCTATAGAAATCACTATGTAACTGCACAAGATTACTGTGAGGGAAAATGCTAGTAAAATTTACTGGGAGAGGAAGGGAGTTTAATTGGTAAATCTTATGCTTTACTTTGAAAATTATGTCAGAAGCAAATCGATTTTATAAGCAACCAGGAATAAAGGGAGTTATCAAGAATAGTGGTCTATAAATCCAAGGTATTAAGTGTCATGGCTCAGTTTAATTTTGTTTACATTCATAATATTAGTACAAACCTAACCACCTCCATTAAAACCATTTGTTACAGAGATTAAGATCTGCTGTTTATTTGTTATCTGTCTCCTAAAAGAGCCCTTGTGTGTGAGGATCTTTAGTTTTCTGTGAAGCTGAACCAGGAAACACACCCCAACCACCAAGATCATAATCGGATTTACTTTGAGGTCTTCCCTTCTCCACATATCTTTTGAATGCCTGTCAGTGCTGCCTATTTGTGTTTGATTACTTCTCGGGAAACTTCAGCATCAGAAGCATTTTATTAGTTTTTGGGTTTTCTTTTGAAACAGAACATCTGAGCTGAACTTGTTTGTCTAGTAACACAATTTCACAACCATATAACTCATAGTGGTTTCTCTACCTCCTGCTCCCACCCCCACCCCCTGCCCAGTCCATCTTATGGTACGAGGTTAATCTTATCTATTGATTCTCATTTCAGGGCTTATGGATTAAGTAGAATAAATATTTGAGCTAACTCATAGAAACCAAGGTTTGCAAACCCTTGTTACTGTGTGGCTCAGGGCTTGAATAGCCAGATGCTGAGCAGCCAAATTCAGAACTGTGCTTTCTCATGGGTCCAAAGCCAAGTCAGCTTATATCCCAACCTGCAGGAGCTGGAGTCTAGATCCCAAGGGCCATCCCTTGTCCAGGCTGTGGGACAACACCCCAACTGTTAAGAGAGCAGATGGCCTGCTGCAGCAATGCAGGATTTGCCAACATCTTTCTTTACCCAGGAAGAGGTGTTGATCCAAGACATTGCTAGAATGCATCGGAAGCGGTGACCAAGAATGAAATGGAGGGGATTGAAAAGATAAGATTCTCCAAGAGAACAGGCAAAAATATGGTAATGATTTCGTTCGGTCTCAGGTTTCGCTTTCATGCATTGGAGAAGGAAATGGCAACCCACTCCAGTGTTCTTGCCTGGAGAATCCCAGGGACAGAGGAGCCTGGTAGGAGGCCATCTATGGGGTTGCATAGAGTTGGACACGACTGAAGTGACTTAGCAGCAGCAGGTATGAACAAGTCTCAAGGTAAGAGATAGGAGCTAGAGACCTCTGGTCATCAAACTAAGGCATGACACTTGGACTGGGATCCAGAGAACACAGGGATGACGTCAAAGATGAAAGTGTTGCCAAACTGAACTTCATTCTGCTTGCCTGCCTCATTGTGAAGCTGATTTACTGACACCAGGTTATAGTGGAGGAAACTACAGTGTTTACTGCAGGTACCAAGCAAGGAGAATAGGCAGCTCATATTCAAAAGACCCAAGCTCTTTGATGGCCTTCAAGGAAGGGTTTTTAAAGGTAACATTAGGGCTGAGGGGTACATGGCTTTCTTCTGATTGGTTGGTGGTTAAGCAACAGAGTGATATTCCAGGAATCTTGATAATCAACCTTCTGGTTCCAACCAGTCTGGGGTTTATGTTTGTGGTCAGCATGTAGCCACCATCCTCCACCTGGGCCACTGTCTTAGTTTCTCAGAACAACTCCAAGATATGAGTCAGATTGTTAGGTATATTCCTTGAGGAAAGTTAGGATTGTCTTCTTGCAGATCTAGGGTAATTACTTCTCTTGAGAAAGAGGTTTAATCATAAACTCTGTAGGGAGTTCAGTTTTAGAGGGGACACGGGCTTCCCCTGTGGCTCAGCTGATAAAGAATCCATCTGCCATGTGGGAGACCTGGGTTCAATCCCTGGGTTCGGAAGATCCCCTGGAGAAGGGAAATGTCACCCACTCCAGTATTCTGGCCTGGAGAATCCCATGGACTGTATAATTCATGGGGTTGCAAAGAGACACAACTGAGCGACTTTCACTTTCTGTTCAGTTTCAAAAGCAAGGAACAGGGGCCAGAGTTAAGTTTTTCTGAGAGGGCAAGTGGTGACTTGTGTACACCATTGTTCTACAGCACTCATCTGATCAGGTCTCATTTCTGCTTACAAACCTTGAGTTCCTCTGTTCCTGGTGAATTTAGATTCTTGATGTCTCATCACAGCAATAGTTCAGTGAGAGATAAAGTTATAGGTAAGGATTTATTTAAAGAGAAAAACACACCACAGGCATAGTGTGAGCCATCTCAGAAGGTGAGAGAGAGGCCTAAAATATGGTGTGGTTAATTTTTATGGGCTGAGTAATTTCACAGGCTAATTAGTGGGTGAATTATTTCAATTATTTTGGGAAGGGGTGGAAATTTCCAGGAATTGGGCCACCATCCATTTTATGGTCTTTGGTTGGCCTTGGAACCGTCATGGTGCTTGTGGGTGTGTCATTTAGCATGCTAATATATTTCAGTTAGTGTATAATGAGCTTCAAGGTCCACAGGAAGTCAAATCTTCCACTATCTTGAACCAAATTGGTTCCAAGCAGTTTTTGTCATGTCCTATGGATATGTCATTCTTTTAAAGGTTGAATCCTGCACCCTTCCCTCTTGACTATCTTCTTTATCTAATCCTTTTAAGGATTAGATAGGGTCTATCTAGATAGGATCTCTCTTTATCCTTTTATCTAATTCAGTTCAGTTCAGTTGCTCAGTCGTGTCTCTTTGCAACCCCATGAATTGCAGCACACTAGGCCTCCTTGTCTATCACCATCTCCCCGAGTTCACTCAGACCCATGTCCATCGAGTCGGTGATGCCATCCAGCCATCTCATCCTCTGTCATCCACTTCTCCTCCTGCCCTCTATCCCTCCCAGCATCAGAGTCTTTTCCAATGAGTCAGCTCTTCACATGAGGTGGCCAAAGTACTAGAGTTTCAACTTTAGCATCAGTCCTTCCAAAGAACACCCAGGACTGATCTCCTTCAGAATGGACTGGTTGGATCCCTATTATCTTGATTATCTTCACCTTGATTATCCTCTGTGGTACAATCAGGACTTCAGATCTGACAATCTGAGCTTTATCATGGCTTCCCACATGGTGCAGTGGTGAAAAATCTGCCTGCCAATGCGGGAGATGTGATTCAACCCCGGGGTCAGAAAGATTCCCTGCAGAAGGAAATGGCAACCAACTCCAGTGGTCTTGGGCTTCCCTCATAGCTCAGTTGATAAAGAAACCACTTGCAATGCAGGAGATCCTGGTTTGATTCCTGGGTCAGGAAGATCCCCTGGAGAAGGGAAAGGCTACCCACTCCAGTATTCTGGCCTGGAGAATTCCGTGGGCTGTATAGTCCATGGGGTTGCAAAGAGTCAGGCATGACTGAGCGACTTTCACTTTCACCAGTGGTCTTGCCTGGAAAATTCCATAGACAGAAGAGCCTGGTGGGCTACAGTCCATGGGGTCACAAAGAGTTGGACATGACTGAGTGCATACATGCACACACACACACACACACACCCACATATGCTATAAGACACAGCAGTGGTAGAGAAATCACTCCTCTATCCTTGTGATCCCTCTGTGCTCTGAGAAAAGACTCACTGAGGGACCAGCCTGACCTTGCCTGTTCCCAGATAAGACCCACCTTCACCATTCCTCAGTGACTTGCCTGTTTTCTAAAACCTTCAGTTTTCTCCCGTTCTGAGACTGTCTTCATTAATGAACGTTCTCTTTATTGCAGTTGCCTGAATAAATCATTTCCTTAACTGCTGGATGCATTTTCTTTCACAAATCCAAACTCCTTAGCAGTTCCCAGAAGGCCCTTCAAAGTCCAAGTCCAGATTCCCCTTTTGCTACTCTTCCAACGAGTCCTAATCTCCAGCGCCATAGTCTACTTGCATCTGACTGTTAGCACCATGTTCTCCTGGGTCTCTCTGCATAAGCTACACCATCTGGGCAGAACTCCTTGCCCACCTCATCTTCCAGCTAGTCCCATAGCATTGCTTAGGACTGAAATGAGCTCTTTCCTTCTTTTGCAAGTCTTCCTCAACCCCCTCCACAACTCGGCATTTTGTTTCCCTACATCAGAGTACTTACCACACTATTTTGGGCATCGTGTGTTACAAGGCCTCCATTTACTTACCTTAAAATGGATGAAACACTATTAGACTCAGATATATAGTGGCTGATGAGAAACTACTCCATAAATGTTTGCTGGAAAAAAATCTGCCTGATTAATGATCACAGGTTTAAAGCAGACTGGCTATGACGGTAACCACCTCTGTGCTGTTTATGTGAGAATGAGCATTGTTGCTGCTCTGCTTTGATTGATGACTTCTCACCCAGATGAGAAGCCCTAATTAAATGCCAAAAGGGTCTAAATTGCAAAGCATGAATTGTCTTTTAATTAAAGGGAGGAAACAATTGAATTAAATGAGCTGATAATTATTAAAGTGACCATGCTGAATCTTGAGACTCATCCTCAGCTCTGGATTAGAGCTGGGGGGTGGGCGTTTTAGTGTCAAAAGCAGGGTCGCATGAAGGAAACCTTGGCCTACCTGAATGAGAGGGTCCTTCCCCACATTCTTGTCTCTTTTACCTTCCTTCTTTCTCCTTCACATTTTAGTTTGCTCCTTGGCAAATTATAGTCATTACCACCGAGGATATACGTTAAAAATTTCTTCCATTCTTATGTCCCATTAATATTGTTTGTGGCTCGTGCTTTTTCTTAATGCACACGAAAGGCAAATTTGAGGTGACTACCTTAAACAATAACCAATATTACTTGTCGTGAGGCAAAAGTCACCCCCCAAATATATAACATATCCTAGGTTTCTAGCCTGCCAAGAAATCTGCTCCACCCTGACAGAGAAGAAAAATTCAAATGGGGCCCCTCCCTAGGGTCCTGACTACCTCTAGAGGTTTCTCCCCTTGATTATCTTCTTTGGATGTGGTAAAAGGCTGTGTTTGAAATTATCATTCAGGTCCTATCTAAAGCCAGGTAGCTAACAAGTCTGGGAAAGCAGTAAAGAATCTGCCTACCAGTGCAGGAGACTCGGGTTTGATCCCTGGATTGGGAAGATTCCCTAAAAAAGGAAATGGCGACCCACTCCAATATTCTTGCCAGGGAAATCCCATGGAGAGAGGAACCTGTTGGCCCAGAGTCCAAGGGGTTACAAAAAGTCAGAAATGACTTAGCAACTAAAACAACTAACAAGTCTCCATTTTAAGGCAAGGCAAGAAAAATGGAAACATACATTTTTCTGTTTTGGCCTCTGCCCTCACCCCTGGTATGCATTACGCATCTGCATTATGTGCTAACCAGACCTTCTTAGTAGTAGAAATACCAGCTTAACCACGAACATCAGTTTTTTCTCCTTCTGGGGCCAATACCTTAGGAGATAACATTCCTTTTTCAGTTCTGTAAGGGGTTAATGATGACCCACCACTCACATTGCATGTGCAGACATCTTTGAGATGCTAATATATCATTCCCCTTCAGTTCAGTTCAGTTGCTCAGTCGTGTCTGACTCTCGGGGTGACCCCATGAACCGCAGCCTGCCAGACCTCCCTGTCCATCACCAACTCCCGGAGTCCACCCAGACCTATGTCCATTAAGTCGGTGATGCCATCCGACCATCTCATCCTCTCTTGTCCCCTGCTCCTCCTGCCCTCAATCTTTCCCAGCATCAGGGTCTTTTCAAATGAATCAGTTCTCTGCATCAGGGGGCCAAAGTATTGGAGTTTCAGCTTCAGCATCACTCCCTCCAATGAATCTCCTAATCTCCTTTAGGATGGACTGGTTGTATCTCCTTGCAGTCCAAGGGACTCTCGAGAGTCCTCTCCAACACCACAGTTCAAAAGCATCAATTCTTTGGCATTCAGCTTTCTTCACAGTACAACTCTCACATCCATACATGACCACTGGAATAACCATAGCCTTGACTAGACGGACCTTTGTTGGCAAAGTAATGCCTCTGCTTTCTAATATACTGTCTAGGTTGGTCATAACTTTCCTTCCAAGGAGTAAGCATCTTTTAATTTCATGGCTGCAATCACCATCTGCAGTGATTTGGGAGCCCAGAAAAGTAAAGTCAGCCACTGTTTCCCCATCTACTTGCCATGAAGTAATGGGACCGGATGCCATGATCTTCATTTTCTGAATGTTGAGCTTTATTTAAGCAAACTTTTTCACTCTCCTCTTTCACTTTCATCAAGAGGCTCTTTAGTTTCTCTTCACTTTCTGCCATAAGGGTGGTGTCATCTGCACATCTGAGGTGATTGATATTTCTCCCAGCAATCTTGATTCCAGCTTGTGCTTCTTCCAGCCCAGTGTTTCTCATGATGTACTCTGCATAGAAGTTAAATAAGAAGGGTGACAATATACAGCCTTGATGTACTCCTTTTTCTATTTGGAACCAGTTTGTTGTTCCATGTCCAGTTCTAATGGTTGCTTCCTAACCTGCATACAGGTCAGGTGGTCTGGTATTCCCATCTCTTTCAGAATTTTCCAGAGTTTATTGTGATCCACACAGTCAAAGGCTTTGGCATAGTCAATAAAGTAGAAATAGATGTTTTTGGGGAACTCTGTTACTTTTTTTGATGATCAAGCAAGACAGCAATTGATTTAGAACAGATTGGTCAGATGACTTGGGGTGGGCGTGGCGTAGCAGGGAGACTGAGTCTCACCTAATGGAAGTTCTTAGCTTAAGTACTTGATTATGACTTATTTGTGTTACTAACTGTATTACCTGTATTCTGCCTATTTTACTAGATTGTTTCTTTCTTTTAAATTTTTGTCTGTGCTGGGTCTTCATTGCTGCGTACGCTTTCCTCTAGTTCCAGCAAGTGGGGACCGCTCTCTAGTTGCAGCGCATGAGCTTCTCCTTGAAGTGGCTTCTCCCATTGCAGAACACAGGCTCTAGAGTGTGCCGGCTAGTGGCTTCTCCCATTGCAGAACACAGGCTCTAGAGTGTGCAGGCTCCAGTGGTTGTGGCACCTGTGGCTCCCGGGCTCCAGAGCACAGGCTCAATAGTTGTGGAGATGGGCTGAGTTGCTCTGCAGCACGTGGAATCCTCCCAGATCAGGGATCGAGCCAGTATCTCCTGCATTGGCAGGTGGATTCTTTACCACTGAGCCACCAGGGAAGCCCGAGATCATTCTTGAATTACTAAACATGTGACTGAAACTCAGAGCAAATTAATGATTAGGTGACTTGAAACAATTGACCAACTATGTAGTTCTATAAGAGCAATGATTGTGATAGTGTAACTCTAGATATGGGAAGAAGCAGCTAAAGGGAACCACTTCTTGGACCATAACAGACTAGTAAGACAAGTGGTCAAAAGGCTTTTGGCTATTCTTAACAGAGTCTAGTACAGTAATAGCTAATTGAGGGGCCCATCAGTGAAATCCTTGCCTGATGTGGGAATGAGCATTCCCAGCACTGTGGGACAAATTAGTCATGAAATGCCTCCCAAATTTTGGTTGAAATTAAGATAAAAAGGGAAGGGGTTGTGGCATAATGTTGCCCACAATTCAGTTCTACAAGAACCAAGCCATTAGCCACTTAGCCACTGTAGTCATTGACCTACATCACATTCTGCAAGGAATTCAGGGCAAAGATCAGGATGAAGCACTCTGTTCTCTAGGAGAATTGGAAAAATGGGGCTTCAGATAGTCAGATGTTTTCAGAAGCTACTTTTTATGAATCTGAATTCATGTATCTTAGAAACCACTAAACCATTAGGGTATCTGTTTCTAATGGCTTGCAGGAACCTTCTACCAAAACATGTACTTCATTGACTGTCCTCCTTTGCCAAAATCACATATATACTGACCTTCCCCTTTGCCTTTTCGGTTCAGTTCTCAGAACTCTCTGAGAGACTGTCTCCCAGGTTACAACCTTTGGTTTGGCTTGCATGAAAATGCCCATTTTTTTCTTCATATCAACTATTAATTTTTTATTGACACCATTGGTCATGCACCATTGCTGATATGTGTACCACACTTTGGATTACATCACTGGAGTTCTCAGCATCAAAACAGATGAAAACCTTGTTGCTATCTGTGTCTAGTAGGAATTCCTGATTGTTTTTCATTTTTGTGCCTGAAACAATTTTGATTAATATCTTCCCTATTTTACTTTCCAACACTTTTAACTACTTCTTCTGTGGTGCTCTGGCCCTTCCTTGTGCATGCACGCTTGGTAACTTCAGCCGTTCCCCACTCTCTCTGACCCCATGGACTCCTCTGTCCATGAGATACTCCAGGCAAGAATACTGGAGCAGGTTGTCATGCCCTCCTCCAGGGGATCTTCCCAACCCAGAGATCAAACCCACATCTCTTGCATCTCCTGTACTGGCAGGTGGGTTTGTTACCACTAGCACCACCTAGGAAGTGGGCCCTTCATGTCCCTTTAAAAGTCATGCTGTTAGAATTTGGAGCTGACATTTGTTGTTGTTTAGTCGCTAAGTCGTGTCGATGAGCAAGCACCTATTTTAAGGTAACTTACATGGTCTATCTCTATTAATCTTCATAACAAACTTGAGAGATAGGCCTCATCCCTATTCTAGAGATGCTATGAAAATTCTGCTGTCCATTATAGAGCTAAGGATTTAACTGGCCCCGCTGGTTCACCCCTACTGGTGCTGCCTCTGAGAATGAGTTGGAATTTTTCTGTAGTCACCTCATGGCTGAGCATCGCAGTACCACTGCCTTGAAGTTTCTGCTTGCTATATTCCAAGTGATAAAATCAAATCCATATGCCCCTAACTCATTTTCATTTTGGGATCACTATGACCATTTCATTGAGAGATGGCAGATAGGTTTCATCTGAATGTCAATGTCAAAACACAAGCAGAAGCTCTGCATTGGGACACCGTTTCAAGGTTTCTCAGAAAAAGATAATTAGAAATGTCTCCCATGGGTTCTGGAGCAGGGCGTGGCAGCACAAGTACCATGCATTTGTGAGGCTTACTGTAATCTTTTCTGGAAATACATCTGTGCTCAGTTGTTCCCAGTTAGCTTTGCATGCTATTTTCACAGTTTATTTATAATATAAAGTTGCTTTTTGGTTTCATATTATTTCTTGGGCCACCCAAGTTTTAAAATTTAAATTCAATTTTGTGAAGATACTGGCAAATCTTATTATTTCTCTTTACATAACCCAGTATTATTTACCTACCTAAGGTGATATAACATAAACTAATACAAGTACCTAAGAGGGAGCAGCAATATGCCACTCCAAAACGTGCCACTTTTGACATATGGACTGCTTTGAGCTAAAGGCAATTAAGACCCAGCAAACAAGAAAAGTCTCTTTGCCTCTCTCAACTGCCTAAAAGAATTTGTACAGAGGGCCTGGACCAGGACAAGCTAGTACCAAAGGTAACTTTTTATGTCAGAAGGACCCATCTGCAGAATTCCGTGGTTGTCCAGTGGTTAAGATTCTGAGCTTCTACTGCATGGTTTGGTCCCTGGTCAGGGAACTAAGATCCCGAAGGCAACAGAAAAATAAAGATTGATTGATTGATTGATTTTTAAAGAGAAAGCCTCACCTGCATGTCATGTCATACAGCTGTTTCCCTCACATCTGCTCTGGACATCTGCCTGTGATTTGTCTTCCTTTCCTTTGAAGCCCCAGGCTCCTCTCCCGTCCTTTAGATCAGATGAACATGAGCATCAGTTGCCTGGCCAACTTTGAATCTGATGTTTTGATAGGACTCCACTATGTTCAAATTTTGTTTTTCTTCCGTGAATCCTTCTGATGTCAGTTTAATGATTAAGCCAGCAAAGGAATATAAAGGGTGTTGAAAGGAAGAAATTTTCCTCTGCCCTTTTAGGTTCTTCTTGCTGATATGAATTAAATAGATGTGAGACAAATTAACAGGAAAAAACCAAACTGAAGCTTAATAACATGTTTACATGGGAGAGACTCACAATAACTGAGTAATTCAGCAAAGTAGCTAAAGCTCACTTTGAATTTCATCCTTAGCTATAGAAAAAGGACTTCCCAAGTGGTACAGTGTTAAAGAACCTGCCTGCCAATGCAGGAGACACAAGAGATGTGGGTTTGATCCCTGAGTCAGGAAGATCCCTTGGAGTAGGAAATGGCAATCTACCCCAGTATTCTTGCCTAGAAAATTTCGCAGAGAAATCTGACAGGCTGCAGTCTACGGTGCCTCAAACAGTCAGACAGAACTGAGCAACTAAGCACACACAGCTATGGACAAAAGATGCTGAACATGGGTAGTCAGTCAGAGAAGTTACCAGGAAAAGCACAGTTAATAAGGGTAAATTTGTTATGCAGCTTTAAGTCCTGGCCTTCTCCATCTTTAAGTTCCTAATGAGACACCCTTACAAATGGAGATTTCTCATGTAAGTGTAATCGTTTCTTACAAAACAATAACTCCTACATGGTTATCAGTTTATCCTATGTCTGCTTATTTCTTAGAAAATAACCAGCTTAAAACATGCCAGAGAAACATATTTTGGAATGGCAAATTTTGCTCCCCTACGAATGGAAAAAGGTTTTCCTGCCTTACATGCTTCATGGAAACAGCCACTAGAATCGTCTGCCTCCATGAGATTTTATAATGTGCTAAAAATAAATTTCACAAAGTATATATTAGGTTTTGTCAATTTTTGTACTTGTGATTCTTAAATCCACAGTTGTTTACCTCTGAAATAAACAAGTCTAAAACCTGTATGCAGGTCAGGAAGCAACAGTTAGAACTGGACATGGAACAACAGACTCATTCCAAATAGGAAAAGGAGTACGTCAAGGCTGTATATTGTCACCCTGCTTATTTAACTTCTATGCAGAGTACATCATGAGAAACGCTGGGCTGGAAGAAGCACAAGCTGGAATCAAGATTGCCGGGAGAAATATCAATAACCTCACATTTGCAGATGACACCACCCTTATGGCAGAATGTGAAGAGGAGCTAAAAAGCCTCTTGATGAAAGTGAAAGAGGAGAGCGAAAAAGTTGGCTTAAACTTCAACATTCAGAAAATGAAGATCGTGGCATCCGGTCCCATCACTTCATGGCAAACAGATGGGGAAACAGTGAAACAGAGTCAGACTTTATTTCTTGGGGCTCCAAAATCACTACAGATGGTGACTGCAGCCATGAAGTTAAAAGATGCTTACTCCTTGGAAGGAAAGTTACAACCAACCTGGATAACATATTGAAAAGCAGAGACATTATCTTGCCAACAAAGGTCTGTCTAGTCAAGGCTATGCCTTTTCCAGTGGTCACGTGTGGATGTGCGAGCTGGACTATGAAGAAAGCTGAGCACCAAAGAATTGAGGCTTTTGAACTGTGGTGTTGGAGAAGACTCTTGAAAGTCCCTTGGACTGCAAGGAGATTCAACCAGTCCATCCTAAAGGAGATCAGTCCTGAATGTTCTTTGGAAGGACTGTGCTGAAGCTGAAACTCCAATACTTTGGCCACCTGATGTGGAGAGTTGACTCATTGGAAAAGATTCTGATGCTGGGAGGGATTGAGGGCAGAAGGGGACGACAGAGGATGAGATGGCTGGATGGCATCATCGACTCAATGGACATGAATTTGAGTGAACTCCGGGAGTTGGTGAGGGACAGGGAGGCCTGGCGTGCTGTGATTCATGGGGTCGCAGAGTCACACACGACTGAGCAACTAAATTGAAACTGAATTGAAAATAAAATAGATTACATAATTCATTTCTGATCTCATAGATCAAATTTTTTCCATTTGAAGACCACTTTAAATGTTCAAAAACAACTTTGGTTATTTAATAAGAGTTTTACCATTTAAATTGTTAACTTGGATTCAATAAGTGATTTTGAAAATTTATCTATGGTTTTTCAGTTCAGTTCAGTCACTCAGTCGTGTCCTATTCTTTGTGGCCCCATGAATCACAGCACGCCAGGCCTCCCTGTCCATCACCAACTCCCAGAGTTCATTCAAACTCATGTCCTTTGAGTTGGTGATGCCATCCAGCCATCTCATCCTCTGTTGTCCCCTTCTCCTCCTGCCCCCAATCCCTCCCAGCATCAGAGTCTTTTCCAATGAGTCAACTCTTCACATGAGGTGGCCAAAGTACTGGAGCTTCAGCTTCAGCATCATTCCTTCCAAAGAACACACCCAGGGCTGATCTCCTTTAGAATGGATTGGTTGGATCTCCTTGCAGTCCAAGGGACTCTCAAGAGTCTTCTCCAATACCACAGTTCAAAAGCATCAATTCTTTGGCACTCAGCTTTCTTTGAGGTACCAAATAATCACTTTTCTTTCTTTATATACTTAAGGAGACCTTAGATAACTAGTTGGCAAATAGATTTCCAATGAGTATCCGACAAGGTCATATTTTCTAATATTCAGACAAAATTCTTTTCCCTGATATAATTGTTGATATAAGCAAGGAATATGTATGGCAGAAAGGGAGTGGAAATGTACACATATTATGGCTAAATTTAAAACGGTTAGCTTGTGTTCTAGAGTGGGGAAGGCATAGGTGATTTTCCCTATAAAAACTCTTACTCATAATTTAATAAAATGAAGTTCTAAGAAGAATTTCATCTTTGAGTTATTCATAATTAGAATATTCTAAGCTTAGAATTTGCATAGTGATTCTTAGTTTAAAAAAAAAAAATCGGTCCTGAAAACTAAAATTACCTGCTCTGAATTAGTGTTTTCTGGGAGAGTTTTGCCTCTCTATTCCCCCAACCAAAGGCAGATGAAATAAGAGCAAGCAGAGTCATATGGCAGTCTCAAGAGAAAATTCATTTTAATTGCATTGATCTTACTTCATAAGGTTAAATACAATTGTTCCCCAAGTTATATATCATTTTTATTGAGGTTAATGTTGAGTCAAGATCTAATTTCAGCAGCTCCTTAAAGTTATTTGAACTGTTTCCTCCAGCTACATGATGATACTTATTGTTCATTTGAAATTCCAATTCACGACATCTCATTCCATTCATGTGTAGTTGGATATGCTTTTGTGTTTCAAAATAAGAGCATGTGCTAGTCAAGCAAAGAAACTTAAGAGGACTTCAATTTCTGAACTATGGTCAAATTGATAACATAAAATAAGTTTGTGGTGGTTTAGAAAGGTTTTACAATCTGGCCTCACATTGTTTGACACTCCTCCCATTAACAGGGGAAGTCTATACCCCTCTCATGGAATTTGGGTAGGTTTTGAAGATTTCAACAATAGAGTTCAGCAGAAGTAACACTGAATGCTTGGTGAAAACTACAAAACTTGTTTGCTGACAAACTGGTTGTTGTTGTTCATTCCCTCAATCATATCCGACTCTGCTATCCCATGGATTACAGCACACCAGACTTCCCTGTCTTTCACTATCTCCCAGAATTTACTCAAATCCATGTCCATTGAGCTGATGATGCCATCCAACCATCTCATCTGTCACCCCTTTCTCCTGCCCTCAATCTTCCCCAGCATCAGGGTCTTTTCCAGTGAGCCAGCTCTTTGCGTCAGGTGGTCAAATTATTGGAGTTTCAGGTTCGGTATCAGTCCTTCCAAGGTATATTCAGTGCTGATTTCCTTGAGGATTGACTGGTTTGAGCTCCTTGCTGTCCAAGGGACTCTCAACAGTCTTCGCCAGCATCACAATTCAAAAACATTAATTCATTGACACTCAGCCAATGGTCCAACTCTCACATTTGTACATGATTACTGGAAACACCATAGCTTTGACTATACAGACCTTTGTCAGCCAAATGATGTCTCTCTTTTTTAATACACTGTCTAGGTTTGTCATGGCTTTTCTTCCAAGGAGGAAGCATCTTTTAATTTCATGGCTACAGTCACCATCCACAGTGATTTTGGAGCCAAAGAAAATAAAGTCTGTCACTGTTTCCGTTCCTCACCCCTCCATCTATTTGCTATGAAGTGATGGGACTGTATGCCATGATCTTAGTTTTTTGAATGTTGAGTTTTAAGCCAGCTTTTTCACTCTTATCTTCATCAAGAGGCTCTTTAGCTCCTCTTAGGTTTCTGCCATTAGGGTGGTATCTGCATATCTGAGGTTATTAATATTTCTCCCAGCAGCAGTGTTGATTCCAGCTTGATCTTCATCCAGCCCAGCATTTCACATGATGTACTCTGCATATAAGTTAAATAAGCAGGGTGACAGTATACAGCCTTGGCATACTCCTTTCCCAATTTTGAACCAGTCTGTCATTCCATGTCCAGTTCTAATGTTGCTTCTTGACCTGCATACAGGTTTCTCAGGATGCAGGTAAGGTAGTCTGGTATTTCCATCTCTTTAAGAATTTTTCCACAGAGATTCCTTAAAAAACAGGAAATAGAACTGCCATACAACCCAGCAATCCCACTGCTGGGCATACACACCAAGGAAACCAGAATTGAAAGAGACGCGTGTATCCCAATGTTCATCGCAGCACTGTTTATAATAGTCAGGACATGGAAGCAACCTAGATGTCCATCAGCAGACCAATGGATAAGAAAGCTGTGGTACATATACACAATGGAGTATTACTCAGCCTTTAAAAAGAATACATTTGAATCAGTTCTAATGAGGTGGATGAAACTGGAGCCTATTATACAGAGTGAAGTAAGCCAGAAAGAAAAACACCAATACAGTATACTAACACATATATATGGAATTTAGAAAGATGGTAATGATAACCTTGTATGTGAGACAGCAAAAGAGACAGAGATGTATAGAACAGTCTTTTGGACTCTGTGGGAGAGGGTGAGGGTGGGATGATTTGGGAGAATGGCATTGAAATGTGTATAATGTCATATGTGAAATGAATCGCCAGTCCAGGTTTGATGCATGATACTGGATGCTTGTGGCTGGTGTACTGGGATGACCCAGAGGGATAGTATGGAGAGGGAGGTGGGAGGGGGGTTCAGGATGGGGAACACGTGTACACCTGTGGTGGATTCATGTTGATGTATGGCAAAACCAATACAATATTATAAAGTAATTAGCCTCCAATTAAATAAATTTATATATATATATATAAAAGAATTTTCCACAGCTTGCTGTGATCCACACAGTCAAAAGGTTTAGAGTAGTCAATGAAGCAGATGTTTTTTCTGGAACGCTTGCATTTTCTATGATCCAATGGACATTGGCAATTTGATCTCTGCTTGCTCTGCCTTTTCTAAACTCAGATTGTACATCTGGAAGTTCTCAGTTCACACACTGCTGAAAGCTAGCTTGAAGGATTTTGAACATTACCTTGCTAGCACGTGAAAGGAGCACAGTTTCTGGTAGTTTGAACATTCTTTGGCACTGCCCTTCTTTGGGATTGGCATGAAAACTGACCTTTTCCTGTCCTGTGTCAACTGCTGAATTCTCCAAATTTGCCGACATATTGAGTGCAGCCCCTTAACAGCATCTTTTAGAATTTTAAATAGCTCACCTAGAATTCCATCACCTCCACTAGCTTTGTTTATAGTAATAATTCCTAAGGCTCACTTGACTTCACACTCCAGGATGTCTGGCTCTAGGTGAGTGACTACAGCATCCTGGTTATCCTGTTCATTAAGAACTTTTTTATACACTTTTCCTCTGCATTCTTGACACCTCTTCTTAATCTCTTCTGCCCCTGTTATGTCCTTTATTGTGCCCAAAGTTAAGTTGCTCAGTTGTGTCTGACTGTTTGCAACCCCATGGACTGTAGCCCACCAGGCTCCTCCATTCATGGGATTCTCCAGGCAAGAATCCTGGAGTGGGTTGCCATTTCCTTCTCCAGGGGATCTTCCCGACCTAGGGATCGAACCCAGGTCTCCAACATTAGAGGCAGACACTTTAACCTCTGAGCCACCCCCATCCTTACATGAAGTGTTCCCCTGATATCTCTAGTTTTCTTGAAGAGATCTCTAGTCTTTCCCATTCTCTTATTTTCCTCTACTTCTTTGCATTGTTCATTGGGACTCTGAATTCTGTTGGGCATATCTTCCCTTTCTCCCCTGCTCTTTGCTTCTCTTCTTTCCTCAGCTATTTGTAAAGCTTCTTCAGACAAGCACTTTGCCTTCTTGCATTTCTTTCTCTTTGGGATGGTTTTGGTTGCTGCCTCCCATACAATGTTACAAACCTCTGTCCATAGTTCTTCAGGCACTCTGTCTACCAGATTTAGTCCCTCGAATCTATTTGTCACCTCCAATGTATAATCATAAGGGATTTGATTTAGGTCATACCTGAATGGCCTAGTGGTTTTCCCTACTTTCTTCAGGTTTAGTCTGAATTTTGTAATAAGTTCATGATCTGAGCCACAGTCAACTCCCGGTCTTGTTTTTGCTGACTGTATAGAGCTTTTCCATCTTTGGCTGCAAAGAATATAATCAATCTAATTTTGGTATTAACCATTTGGAGATATCTATGTGTAGTCACCTCTTATGTTGTTGGAAAAGGGTGTTTGCTGTGACCAATGTATCCTCTTGACAAAACTACTAGCCTTTGTCCTGCTCCATTCTTTACTCCAAGGCCAAACTTGCCTATTATTCCAGGTATCTCTTAACTTCCTACTTCTATATTCCAATCCCCTGTGATAAAAGGATGTCTTTTTTTGGTGTCTATTTTAGAAGATCTTGCAGGTCTTCTTAGAACTGTTCAATTTCAGCTTCTTTGGCATTAGTGGTTGGAGCATAGACTTGGATTACTGTGATGTTGAATGGTTTGCCTTGGAAAGGAAGAGAGATCATCCTGTCGTTTTTGAGATTGCACCCAAGTACTGCATTTCAGACTCTTGCTGATTATGAGGGCTACTCCATTTCTTCTAAGGAATTCTTGCCCACAGTAGTAGATACAATGATCATTGAATTAAATTCCCCCATTCCCATCCATGTCTATTTTAGTTCACTGATTCCTAAGATGTTGATGTGCCTTCTTACCATCTCCTGCTTGACCACGTCCGATTTACCTTGACTCATGGAGCTAACATTTCAAGTTCCTATGCAATATTAATTACTCCTTACAGCACTAAATGTTACTTTCACCATTAGACATATCCACAGCTTAGTGTCATTTCTGCTTTGGTCCAGCTGCTTCATTATTTCTGGAGCTATTAGTCATTGCCCTCTGGTCTTCCCCAGTAGCATATTAGGCACCTTCCAACCTGGGGGGCTCATCTTCTGGTGTCATATCTTTTTATCTTTTCATATTGTTCAAGAATACTACAGTGGTTTTGCCATTCCCTCCTCCAGTAGACCATGTTCTGTTAGAGCTCTCCACTATGACCTGTCCATCTTGGGTGGTCCTGCACAGCATGACCCATAGCTTCGTTGAGTTATGCAAACCCCTGTGCCACAACAAGGTTGTGATCCATTAAGTGGCTTATATATTAGTTTCCCTCCTTTTGATCAAGAGTATCACAGTAATTCTAGACTTGTCACACCTTGATATGTTTGCTATATAGGGGGCAGTTAGCATGTCTGTTTAGTTCACAGGTTTTTAAATCAGGAGAAATCATATCCTAGGAACTATATCCCAGGAGTCTCATCCACTTCCAGACCTGATTTTGATAGCTAGACCTCAAACCTAAACTTGTAAAATCACTGGACTTTTGCGAGTTCTTGATAGAGAGTGAGTATGTTTTGTATGTTGTTAGAATGAAAGTATATTTACATATGTAAATATTTACATATTTATGGCCACTGGGTCAATTGTAGAGGTTGAAAAACTTGGCCACAAATTCTTTGACACTGTTCTCTTTAACCAGTGAGGTGCTATAGACTCCCCCAATCCATGAGCACCACTATCTTTCCATTTCTTGTGTCATCTTCAGTTTCTTTCATTAATGTCTTAACGTTTCTGGCGTATAGATCTTTCACCTAATTGGTTAAATTTATCCCTAAGTATTCTGCTGTTTTTGATGCAGTTTTAAGGGGAGTTGCTTTTTTAAATTACTTCTTTGGATAATTTATTATTAATTAAAGAAATATAACTTATTTTTGTATATTGATTTTTTAAAATCAATTTATGTGCTTTTGGCTACATGGGCTTAGTTGCTGCAAGGAACGTGGGATCTTCTGGACCAGGCATTGAACCCATGTCCTCTGCACTGGCAGGTGGATTCTTAACCATTGAACCACCAGGGAATCCCTGTATATTGATTTTGAAATCTTCAAGTTTACTGAATTTGATTATTAGTTCTAATAGTTTTTTTGGTGGAAACTTTAGGATTTTCTATAAAAGATTATTCCATATGCAAATAGAGAAATTTTGCTTCTTCCTGATTACTTGCATGCCTTTTCTTTCTGTTTTTTGGGCGCAGGGTTGATTGTTCTGGCTGGAACTTCCAGCACTATTCTGAAAGCTTTTAAGATTTTGTTATTGAGCATAGTGTTCTAACCATAGAATATCTGGTATAATGTAGGTTTCTCACATATAGCCTTGTTATGTTGAAGTGGGCTTTTGGGGTGACTCAGACAGTAAAGAATCTGCCTGCAATGCAGGAGACCTGGATTCAAATCCTGGGTTGGGAAGATCTCCTGGAGAAGGGAATGACTATCCACTCCTGTTGAAGCATGTTCTTTGTAGACCCAATTTGAGAGTTTTCATCCTAAATGGATGTTTAATTTTGTTAAATGCCTTTCCTGCATCTATTGAGGTGATTGTGATTTTTATTTTTCATTCTATACACCACACTGATTGATTTGCACATGTTGAACCATCCTTGTATCCCAGGGAGTGAATCCCACTTGATCACAGTATACGATCATGTTAATGTGCTGTTGATTTTGGTTTGCTAGTATTCTGACAAGAACTTTTTTGGTCTATATTGATCAGAAGTATTCGCCTATAGTTTTCTTTTCTTGCAGTGTCCTCATCTGGCTTTAGTATCAGGGAAATGCCAGCCGCATAAAACGAGTTTGGGAGTGTTCCCTTCTCTTTCATTTTTTTTTTTCTTTTGGAGTGATTTGGGAGAAATTGGATTTAATTCTTCTAAAATTGCTGGATATAATTCACCAATGAAAAAATTTGTCATGGGTGTCCTTTTATGACTGGTTTATTTCATTTAGCATGATATCCTCAGTTTCATTTAAATCATAGCATATGACAAGATTTCCCTTTGTTATGTAATTATATAAAATTTCCATTTATGTAAAAATCACATGATTCGACTTATATCACATGCTAGTAAAGTAATACTCAAAATTCTCCAAGCCAGGCTTCAGCAATACATGAACCGTGAACTTCTTGATGTTCCAGCTGGTTTTAGAAAAGGCAGAGGAACCAGAGATCAAATTGCCAACATCCGCTGGATCATGGAAAAAGCAAGAGAGTTCCAGAAAAACATCTATTTCTGCTTAATTGACTATGCCAAAGCCCTTGACTGTGTGGATCACAATATACTGTGGAAAATCCTGAAAGAGATGGGAATACCAGACCACCTGACCTGCCTCTTGAGAAATCTGTATGCAGGTCAGGAAGCAACAGTTAGAACTGGACATGGAACAACAGACTCATTCCAAATAGGAAAAGGAGTACGTCAAGGCTGTATATTGTCACCCTGCTCATTTAACTTCTATGCAGAGTACATCATGAAAAACGCTGGACTGGAAGAAACACAAGCTAGAATCAAGATTGCCAGGAGAAATATCAATAACCTCAGATATGCAGATGACACCACCCTTATTGGCAGAAAGTGAAGAGGAACTCAAAAGCCTCTTGATGAAAGTAAAAGAGGAGAGTGAAAATTTGGCTTAAAGCTCAACATTCAGAAAACCAAGATCATGGCATCTATTTCCCATCACTTCATGGGAAATAGATGGGGAAACAGTGGAAACAGTGTCAGACTTTATTTTGGGGGGCTCCAAAATCACTGCAGATGGTGACTGCAGCCATGAAATTAAAAGACGCTTCCTCCTTGGAAGAAAAGTTATGACCAACCTAGATAGTATATTCAAAGCAGAGACATTACTTTGCCAACTAAGGTCTATCTAGTCAAGGCTATAGTTTTTCCAGTGGTCATGTATGGATGTGAGAGTTGGACTGTGAAGAAGGCTGAGCGCCAAGGAATTGATGCTTTTGAACTGTGGTGTTGGAGAAGACTCTTGAGAGTCCCTTGGACTGCAAGGAGATCCAACCAGTCCATTCTGAAGGAGATCAACCCTGGGATTTCTTTGGAAGGAATGATGCTGAAGCTGAAACTCCAGTACTTTGGCCACCTCATGCGAAGAGTTGACTCATTGGAAAAGAGTTTGATGCTGGGAGGGATTGGGGGCAAGTGAAGAAGGGGATGACAGAGGATGAGACGGCTGGATGGCATCACTGACTCAATGAACACCAGTCTGAGTGAACTCCGGGAGTTGGTGATGGACAGGGAGGCCTGGCGTGCTGTGATTCATGGGGTTGCAAAGAGTTTGACATGACTGAGTGACTGAACTGAACTGAACTGAACTGAAAACAGTAAAAATTGGAGCAACAGAAAATAGTATGGTGATTGCAAGGGGCTGAGGGAAGGAGGAAATGGGAAGTTGCTGTTCAGTGAGTTTAGTGTTTCATTTACATAAGATGAAAATTTGGCCTTGGAGTACGGAATGAAGCAGGGCAAAGGCTGATAGAGTTTTGCCAAGAGAACGCACTGGTCATAGAAAACATGCCCTTCCAACAACACAAGAGAAGACTCTACACATGGACATCATCAGATGGTCAACACTGAAATCAGATTGATTGTATTCTTTGCAGCCAAAGATGGAGCAGCTCTATACAGTCAGCAAAAACAAGACCGGGAGATGACTGTGGCTCAGATCATGATCTCCTTATTGCCAAATTCAGACTTAAATTGAAGAAAGTAGGGAAAACCACTAGACCATTCAGGTATGACCTAAATCAAATCCCTTATGATTATACAGTGGAAAAGATTAAAGGGCCTAGATCTAATAGACAGAGTGCCTGATGAACTATGGACAGAGGCTCGTGAGATTGTACAGGAGACAGGAATCAAGACCATTCCCATGGAAACGAAATGCAAAAAAGCAAAATGGCTGTCTGGGGAGGCCTTACAAATAGCTGTGAAAAGAAGAGAAGCTAAAACAAAGGAGAAAAGGAAAAATATAAGCATCTGAATGCAGAGTTCCAAAGAATAGCGAGAAGAGATAAGAAAGCCTTCCTCAGCAATCAATGCAAAGAAATAGAGGAAAACAACAGAATGGGAAAAACTAGAGATCTCAAGAAAATTAGAGATAGCAAGGGAACATTTCATGCAAAGATGGGCTCATTATTTATTATTATATTATTGGACAGAAATGGTATGGACCTAACAGAAGCAGAAGATACTAAGAAAAAGTGGCAAGAGTACACAAAAAAAACTGTACAAAAAAGAGCTTCTTGACCAAGATAATCACGATGGTGTGGTCACTCAACTAGAGCCAGACATCCTGGAATGTGAAGTCAAGTGGGCCTTAGAAAGCATCGCTACAAGCAAAGCTAGTGGAGGTGATGGAATTTCAGTTGAGCTATTTCAAATCCTGAAAGATGATGCTGTGAAAGTGCTGCACTCAACATGCCAGCAAATTTGGAAAACTCAGCAGTGGCCACAGGACTGGAAAATGTCAGTTTTCATTCCAATCCCCCCAAAAAACGCAATGCCAGAGAATGCTCAAACTACCACACAATTGCACTCATCTCACATGCACACAGAGTCTGACACGACTGAAGCAACTAAGCAGCAGCAGCAACAGCAGCACACGCTAGTAAAGTAAGGCTCAAAATTCTCCAAGCCAGGCTTCAGCAGTACGTGAACCGTGAACTTCCAGATGTTCAGGCAAGTTTTAGAAAAGGCAGAGGAACCAGAAGTCAAATTGCCAACATCCACTGGATCATGGAAAAAGCAATAGAGTTCCAGAAAAACATCTATTTCTGCTTTATTGACTATGTCAAAGCCCTTGACTGTGTGGATCACAATAAACTGTGGAAAATTCTGAAAGAGATGGAATACCAGACCACCTGACCTGCCTCTTGAGAAACCTATATGCAGGTCAGGAAGCAACAGTTAGAACTGGGAATGGAAAAACAGACTGGTTCCAAATAGGAAAAGGAGTACGTCAAGGCTGCTTGTCACCCTGCTTATTCAACTTCTATGCAGGGTACATCATGAGAAACGCTGGGCTGGAAGAAGCACAAGCTGGAATCAAGATTGCCAGGAGAAATATCAATAACCTCAGATATGCACATGACACCACCCTTATGACAGAAAGTGAAGAGGAACTAAAAAGCCTCTTGATGAAAGTGAAAGAGGAGAGTGAGAAAGTTGGCTTAAAGTTCAACATTCAGAAAACAAAGATCATGGCATCTGGTCCCATCACTTCATGGGAAATAGAGAGGAAACAGTGGAAACAGTGCCAGACTTTATTTTCGGGGCTCCAAAATCGCTGCAGATGGTGACTGCAGCCATGAAATTAAAAGACTCTTACTCCTTGGAAGGAAAGTTATGACCAACTTAGATAGCATATTCATAAGCAGAGACATTACTTTGCCAACAAAGGTCTGTTTAGTCAAGGCTATGGTTTTTCCTGTGGTCATGTATGGATGTGAGAGTTGGACCGTGAAGAAAGCTGAGTGCCAAAGAATTGATGCTTATGGACTGTGGTGTTGGAGAAGACTCTTGAGAGTCCCTGGACTGCATGGCGATCCAACCAGTCTATTCTAAAGGAGATCAGTCCTGGGAGTTCTTTGGAAGGACTGATGCTGAAGCTGAAACTCCAGTACTTTGGTCACCTCATGCCAAGAGTTGACTCATTGGAAGAGACTCTGATGCTGGGAGGGATTGGTGGCAGGAGGAGAAGGGGACGACAGAGGATGAGATGGCTGGATGGCATCACTGACTCGATGGACGTGAGTTTGAGTGAACTCCGAGAGTTGCTGATGGACAGGGAGGCCTGGCGTGCTGCAATTCATGGGATCGCAGACAGTTGGACATGACTGAGCAACTGAAGTGAACTGAACTGAAGATTGAAAAGTTCTACAGGTCTGCTGTGCAAGATTGAGCTTATAGTTAATATTCTGTACAATACTCTTAAATTTTTGAGTAGATCTCATGTATTTTTACCACAATAAAACACATTGTTAAATCATATCAGTACATTAAAAAATCATTAAGACACTCTAAGGTGTATATATGTCTGGAGTTCAGATTTTTGTAGACAATGGTCCCTCTTAAAATGTGCCCACCTCTATATGTATAACCCTCACAGAGCTTACAGGAACTTCATTTTGGTTCTGAACACACTGTGGAGGAGATAACTGCTAGAGCTTATCTGAGAGTATTAAGGGGTCCTAGATCCATAGCCCACAGAATGTTTGCAGGAATGTATAATCTGGCACCAACCAGACTAAAATGTATTTAAACACATGAAGAGTTGTCCTTGGGCACAGAAGACACTTGTTTCCCGAAGAATCAGTCGGCTAAGATTCAGCAAGAAAGCCTTGGGCTCTGTCAAAGTGCCCCAAAACTTCTCAATAAGAGAATACAATGTTTCATGAGGGGGCAAGATGAGCCAAGGAGCGGCTGTGTGGCCATCTGCTAGGGAAATCATAGGAAAGTCCCTTCCTGGTCTGATACTCATTGACTCAGTGACAACACTTATCAATTACATTAATAAATTATTCTGTGTTAAGCACTGAAGTTTCAACAAGGACTCCCTCTATTCATTCTCTACTATGTGATGAATACTAGCTGTGACTCAGAACTTGGGAAAAAATGTCAAAACCTTCTTTAGAGACCTCTGTGCACATTGACATGGTGCCCTGACACTCTGGCTTTCTGGCCTCCGCAGTTGGGGCCATGTAACCTCCTGCTTGGAGAACTGGGCTCTTGTGTCTGTGAATCAAAAAAATAAAAATCATTGCAAACCAGCATAGGAACAATGTAGAACTTCTCTTAACTTTTAGCAGAGCTGTTTCACAAAATCCAAGGCAGGGAGTATGGTCAAGTCTGAGGGAATCCAGACTGGGAGAGCCTCAGCAGCCATTCTGTTTCTCTCCACGGCTTTGTCTGCCTCTCTGTATACCTCAATGTCTGTGGCCACATGGTCCTTTTATACCTGTAATCAGCCCACCAGCTCCATGCTTCTGTCTGCAGACGAGTTATCTTGGCTCTTCCACGTACAGTGCTACCTCAAAGGTCTATATGTAGAGTTAAAGCCATGTCCAGATTTCTAAACTTCTGACAAACGGTTTTGATTGGCTGAGCTTGGTCAGGTGTTCATACCTGCTTTGGATGCTCATCAGTGTGTGATATACATGTGGTCTTGTGGTTTGTCTCTATAGATAGAAGTTAGATCTCAGAGAAATACAGCAGTTAATGAACAGAGCAGATACCTAAGTGATAGGTTTTATCACAGTACTTAGTACATGATCTAAATTTAACATTTATTTAGCAGTTAACTGTATAGGATATAATTACAATTTTATGGACAACAAAAAAGTTGACCTGAGATAGGGATTCTGTATGGAGTGAACTAGGCTCATATATTAACTATGTAACTGGAAATTTATGGAATTCAAATTTGTCATAGAGAAGACTTATGGTTGCCAAGGAGAGGAGGATTGGATTGGGAGCTTGGAATTAGCAGATACAAACTAGTATATACATGTGTGTGTTGGTGTGTATGCGCTAAGTCACTTCAGTCATGTCCACTGTAGCCCGCCCTCTGTCCATGGGATTCTCCAGGCAATATTACTGGAGTGGGTTGCCATACCCTTCTCCAGGGGATTTTCCCGACCCAAGGATTGAACCCACATCACTTGTGGCTCCTGCATTGCGGGCAGATTCTTTATCACTGAGTCACTGGGAGAAGTACATACGTAGGTTGGATAAACAAGTTCTGACTGTATAGCATAGAAAACCATATTCAATATCCTGTGATAAACTATAATGGAAAAGAATATGAAAAAGAATGTATATATATATTTAGTTGAATCACTTTGCTGTACAGCAGAAGTTAGCACGACACTGTAAATCAACTACACTTCAATGAAAAAAAGCTGTCTTAGCAAAGTTCCAATTTATAATATCAAAGACTTCCAAGGTCGCTATTAACAAGTCAAGTTTGTGATTTTTAAACTCGGTAATGTCAGAGATCTATTATAATTTTCTCCTAAATATCCCACTTATAGAAAAGAAAAAGTCAAGAGTTCAATATGCAGTTCCTAATATATAACATTAATTTTTGGTTAAATATGATAGAGCTAAGCTACTTCCTTGAATGTTTCAAGTTTGTTCTCACATAATGACCAAAAAAATATAGTTTAAAAGCAAGAAGAATTGTTGAGTATGTTATATTTTTGAAGTCATTTTTGGAAAGTCTTAGATAAACTTCAATATTTTACTTAAAATCATCTATCACTTCACAGTGAAATTTTCATTGGGAATATCAAAACTATCCCAATAGGGTTAAAACAGGCCCAGAGGCTGAGAAATTTGCTTTACAAGAAAATATAATCTATGGAGCTCGAAGGTCTGAGTTGATGTGATTTTTTTAATATGACAAAGCCAATTATAGGCATATCTACTTCCTGCTTGCTGAGAGATAATTTAAGCTAACATTATTTCTTATAATATTCTTTGGGAGCTAAATACTTTACTTCTTAGGTAAGTAAAACTGTATTTGACTTCAAAGGGAGTTTTGCCCATCTTAGAAACTGGATCATGTTTCTAGCGATATTAGCCTTATATGCTCTCCTGTTTCTTCCTTCTTTTTAGTTCCTTGATGTCTGAAAATTCTGGTAGATGGTGGATTAACGGATGGGTGCAACTCCCATGCTAGCTTATATTAATGTCTCTCCACTTTGTCACAACTGCCTAGTTTTTAAGAAAAAATTTGTTGGTGTACTCCTGAAAAAATGGACACTGTAATAGACATAATTTAAAAATATACCAATATGTATTTAAAATATTAGGGTATGTGTTATATAAGCAACTACAAAGTCTACAGCATTGGCAGAATGAACAGGAAAAAAAATGCATATGTTCTGGTTTTGCCCTATTGCACTAATAAATTGCTTTTGAAATGCATGTAAGAGGGTGGAGAAGCCATACCAAAGGGTTGAATTTCACCAGTTAGTTGATATCTTTAAGAACTGATGAAATGCATTGCTTTGGCTCTTGGAATTCCTTTCAAATGAAAATTCTTAATCAGTCTTCCTTGCTTCTCTGAAGAGAGACTAGATATCAAGCTTTCTCTCCTAGCAAGTAAGGCTAATTTTACTCGATAGGTTTAATGCAAATTGATATTTTAGGTGAAGGTATCTAAAATAAAGGTCAAGACAATGCCCCAAACTGAATTTGGTTTCAAAGGGCAAATAGAAATTCCAGACTCATTTGTTTTCATCAATATTTTGCTGTACCCACAATGCATGTCAAAATCAAATTCAGTCCCAACAGAGAAGTCTGACCATAGCTCTCTGATTTATAATGGTACCTGACTGTAGAATCAAAATATATCCATATGACAAGCATTTTCCGTCCCATCCCCCTCCCTGCTGCCAGTCATCGCTTCACTCCTGTTGGGGGACGTAATGCCAAGCTCTGTTATTTGAGTTGTTTTCTTAATTAATTGAGATTATGTGATCATAACAAAGATTTGGCAGCAGTGGCCAGAACAGACTTATTAATGAGGATCCATTATGACCAGGTGGACTTTTTGACAGCTGATTTTTACCTGACAATGTGTATAAAGCCTTTAATTAGATAAATATAGCTAACAAGCTGACCTCACCATCTGCTGTCATTTCTCTTCCTGGGTAGAGCATTTCATCCATTGCCTATGAAATGTTAACCCTTTTCAGTGGAGGCCGTTTCAAGCAGCCCTGAACAGAGCTTACAATTTACCTCTCCATATAGTCTGTGGTTCCATACCTCTCAACCTGTTTATGGCCGCCTAACCAGAAAACAATTTTCCAAAATCAGTTGGTGGAAATCTAAACAATTCCCTTCTAGCTCCAAAACCAAGGGAGTAAATGAAGCCCCTTTCTCTTTTATCCAGTCAATAAATCACTGCACATCAAAGAATTCTGAGGCTTGAAGTGCTTTCCCTGTTGCGGTGGCTGGTGATAGGGCATAACAGCAGCAGTGAGACAAGTAAACAGGCAGAGTAGTGGTTCTGTTGCACCCGATTTGAAACCTTTTCAGGACTGAGCTGTTCCTTTCCTCAGTCACTAGGACTTGGGGAGGGCTGACTCAGAGATGTGCCCTCTCCCTTTCCCTAGGAACTGCACTTGGTTAAAGGGAAATGCCTCGCTCTCTTACATAACCTCTGCTCCAGAGTTCCCAGTGGGATTAGCTCAGGGTCTTTGGCAGGAGCATCTTCGTTCAACTTCTCCCCCTATCTAATCTTGCTTTCCTTACTCCTTACAACTGTGTTCCTGAGTTCCTCAATAAAATCCTGTACCAACATCTCTTTCTCAGAGGTTATTTCCTGGACATTCATGTTATAACATACAGTTAGGTCACAAGACCTTGCTTGCAGACAAATGTTGGACTTGGACAATGCTGATTCTGTTTGCCATAAGACTTTCTCTACATTTCTGTCTCTTTCCTGTGGGTAGGATAGCTTATGTCTTTATTGTGTGCTTCGTTATGGACACAGAGTGGTGATGGCTGCACGTTATCTGGATTCACATATACTCTCCATGCATCACTCATTCCAGATACAGCTGAAGCACTCATACCTCAGTTAAGGATTTCAAGGGCACAAATTGACTTTGGAAAGCCTTCTGTCTACAGCTTGCCCATTTCTATGGGGCATCCCTTTATTTCCTCCCTCAAATGATCATCCACTCGAACTCCTAGCAGCTCTCCTAAGCTATAGTGTTGCTCCCAATATAGTTTGTGTACTTTGTGTACTTCAAGGGTTCAGTTTTGGGGTGAAACTAAACCTTAGATGCTTCTAAGATAGATACTCAAGAAGAGATTTCAAGTCAGCTATTTGATCAAGCAGTCGTGAATTTGGAGAAGGAAGGATGTTAGCCTAACAGCACTGTATGAAACCGTGGGGATGGGGTGAGGATTTTCTAGGGGGAGAGGAAAGAGAAGAGAAGTTAATGATGAGCTTGAAAACTCTAATTCTAGAGGGCCTGGCAGAGGGTGAAAGGAATGAAAAGGAGACTGAGAAAAAGGAGCTACACAGAGAAAATTAGGAGGGTGTGGTATTCTGGGAGCCAGAGCGCTCCAAGAGGGCTGGTGTGGTCACCTGAGGGTCTTTTAAGCAACAGCTTTATTGAGAAATAATTCACATACCATAAAGTTTACACTTTTAAAGTATATAGCTCAGTGACTTAAGCATCTATTGTTTGTTGTTTTAGTCACTAAGTTCTGTTCAACTCTTCAGCAGAAATGAATGAGGGCCCCAATTTCTCCACAACCTCATCAGCATTTGTTATTGTTCATCGTTTTGATTACGGCTTTGCTGGTCTATGTGAAGGTTTGATTTGCATTTCTCTGAGGATTATGGATGTTGGGTATCTTTTCATGTGCTCATTGGTCATTTGTCAGTTTTCTTTGGAGAAATCCTGTGCTACATTTTTAAGTCTTTATTGAATTCCTTACAATATTGCTTCTTTTTATGTTTTGTGTTTTTGGCCAAGAGACATGTGGGATCTTACCTCCCCGATCAGGGATAGAACCCACACTCCTTGTTCAGTTCAGTTCAGTCACTCAGTCATGTCCGACTCTTTGCAGCACACCAGGCTTGCCTATCTACCACCAACTCCCGGAGCTTACTCAAACTCACGTCCATTGAGTCGGTCATGCCATCCAACCATATCATCCTCTGTCATTCCCTTCTCCTCCCACCTTCAATCTTTACCAGCATCAGAGTCTTTTCCAATGAATCGGTTCTTCACATCAGGTGGCCAAAGTATTGGAATTTCAGCTTCAGCATCGGTTCTTCCAATGAATATTCAGGACTGATTTCCTTTAGGATGGACAGGTTGGATCTCCTTGCTGTCCAAGGGACTCTCAAGAGTTTTCTCCAACACCACAGTACAAAAGCATCAATTCTTCAGCACTCAGCTTTATAGTCCAACTCTCACATCCATACAAGACTATTGGGAAAACCATAGCTTTGACTAGATGGACCTTTGTTGGCAATGTAATGTCTTTGCTTTTTAACATGCTGTCAAGGTTGGTCATAGCTTTCCTTTCAAAGAGTAAGCATCTTTTAATTTCATGGCTGCAGTCACCATTGGCAGTGATTTTGGAGCCCAAGAAAATAAAGTCTGCCACTGTTTCCCCATCTATTTACCATGAAGTGATGGGACTGGGTGCCATAATCTTAGTTTTCTGAATGTTGAGCTTTAAGCAAACTTTTTACTCTCCTCTTTCACTTTCATCAAGAGACTCTTTAGTTCTTCTTTGCTTTCTGCCATAAGGGTGGTGTCATCTGCATATCTGAGGTTATTGATATTTCTCCTGGCAATCTTGATTCCAGCTTGTGCTTCATCCAGTCCAGCATTTCTCATGATGTACTCCGCATACACATTATATAAGCAGGGTGACAATATACAGCCTTGACGTACTCCTTTCCTGATTTGGAACCACTCCTTGTACTGAAAGGCAAAATCTTAACCTGTGCACCACTGGGGACATCCCCTTTGCTAGATTTTTAATTGGAGTATCTGTCTCTTATAATTGAGTTGTAAGAATTCTTTATATATTCTGGATACAAGTCCCTTACCAAACATATGATTTGCAAATATTTTCTCTCATTCTGTGAGTTGTCTTTTCACTTTGTTAGTGATGCCCTTTGAAGCATAAAGTTTTTAATTTTGATAAAGTCCAAGTTTATTTTTAATTTAAATGCTCCCTCTTCAAGTGTCACGGCCAACTGTGTTTGCCTGCTGGGAGAGACCAGGTAAAGTGAAGACAAATATCCACAGGTGTGGCAACAAAGAAGTCATTTGTGACCTTGGAAGGTTTGTAAAACCTTGTGGTTGGGCTCCTGAGCTAAATTGTAAAGGACTGTGGAGAACTCCTAAGCCAACTCATAGTCTTAAAATCCATAGCGTTTAAGAGAAAACAGTCTCCACTTGAGAGAGCTGCAACTTGCAAGGGAGATGATCTCAGAGGTGTCAGTTTTCAGTTAAGACAGGGAGTTAAAGGGATGTTCAGGAAAGAGATTAAAAATATTGTTTATCAGTGCTGGGAAGTTAGAGAACACAGGGAAGGGCTGGGGACTGGGTGTGACTAGTAGGCGGGGCCACTTTGAGAGGAAGCCTGCACTGAATTCTAAGTAGATCCTTTGTCTTTACATCACTAGAGCAGGACTCAAAATCCTGAGGTGATCCATCCAGTTAAAGAGGCCTCTTTCTGCTGGGGAGTGTAAAGAAATAAGGTCTAGCACTGTTGGCTTATATGGTGGAGAACTGAGCACTGCCTCCAACCAATGCTACCCACAGTGGAGGCCTGCTCCAATTGGGAATGGAGATTGGTTTCTAGGTTGTTATTTCTCTCCAAACAGAAAATACACTACATAAACTTGTTAAATTTTTGTGTCGACTTTAAAAGAATGTTTTAGATAACGTCTTCTTGACTAAGTGATAGAGATTCAATATCAAGTCAAATTCACATATAAATATCTGCTTTGCCATCACTTTTAACTATATGTTTGGTCTAGATAGTTTGAGGTATGAATTAAATCTGCCTAGATTTTGAGGGGAGAATGTAATCTTCAAAAGTATTTTTAAGGCATCATATTCCTGGAGTTAAAGTATTTTCAACCCATGCACACTCATTTAAAGAGACTCATTGAAAATAATCTTTCCTGTATATGTAAAAATATGCTAAGCATCTGCTTTGATTTATCCCATTCTACCTATGGCTGCTTGCTGCAGTATAAAAACCCAACAAGAAGCCCTTGGCAAACACAGTTTAATTTTACTGACACACTTTCATCAATTCTCTGATTTAAATTCTACATGTGTTAGTTAGGGTTTAGCCTAAGCTGCTTAAATTCTGTGGATTAAGTTTGATTTTTTTCCCCCTTTCTCCCCACATAATAATCCAAATGTTCACGGATGGGTAAATGGCTCTACTCCATGGCTAGTAATCTCTGCTCTCAGTATGTGGTTTCCATCTCCAGGCCCAAGGCCCCTGCTATAGTTCATCCTATTTCCAACTGGCAGTAAGGAGGAAAGGCTGTGGACCAGGGCAAACAGCTTGTCTTTATTTTTTTTAATTTATTTATTTTAATTAGAGGCTAATTACTTTACAATATTGTAGTGGTTTTTGCCGTACATTGACATGAATCAGCCATGAGTGAACATGTGTCCCCCATCCTGAACACCCCTCCCACCTCCCTCCCCATCCCATCCCTCAGGGTCGTCCCAGTGCACCATCCCTGAGCGCCCTGTCTCATGCGTCAAACCTGGACTGGTGGTGTATTTCACACAGGGTAATATACATGTTTCAACAGCTTGTCTTTACATTAGAGTTGCCTCAGAATTTGCAAGCATCATTTATGATCACATCCCATTGGCCTGAATTTCGTTACATGGCCACTCCTGGTTGAAAAGAAGGCTGGGAAAAGTCTTTGCCATGAGTCCAGCTAAAACAAACAAGTTCTAGCCCTCAAGGAAGAAGGAAAAAATGGATACTAGTTCAGCAATGTCCACCAAATCAGGGGACAGCAAAAGTGTGAGAGTTTACCAGCTTTTTCACAGCTCAATCTTTGTTGCAATAAAGTGCAGAGAAGAATGTCTTTTTGAACAAGAAACCTCTTTTTGTCTGTTCTTTAGAGGGGAAAAAACAATTAAAACATTACAGTCGAGAGCATGGGAACTATCTTGGTTGATAACTCAAGCTTTGTTGTGTATTGGTTTTGAGATTTTGAGTAAATAATTTTGCTCTTCTGTGCTTCATTTCCTCATACAGATAATGGTGATGAAACATGCTTGGCACAGTGTCTAGGTTATAGAAAGCATTCAATTTATATTAGTTTGTATTTTAGCAGCCACTAGGGGTAATTGCTTTTAAGCTCACATTTTTTGTTATTAAAATATCCTGAAATTGCTGTTTGTATTAATATGCACATTTACGAACATGTATTAGGCTCCTAATAATTGTTAAATTAATGGATAATAAGTCACTAAGGCCAGGAAACAGGTCAAAGTAATGACAGGGCTTTCTTTTCAGAGTCTGTCTTCTGAACAGACTCAGGGAGTGTGGTCTGGTTGTAATTGATAAGGAAAATAGAAGTCTTTAATTCTTTCCAGCCACTGCCTTGTCTGATTAATACCATGATTTATGACTGTAGTTCCATGGGGGGAAACGATGATCTCAGCATTTAAGCTCGTAATTCCAAATGTGACACAGATGACCTGGACACCACTCATAGCAGAAAACAGGAAAGTAGCTTAATGTGAAGTCTTTGAGGCCTTTTGTGGCTACCTCTGCTACTCAGGATCCACTCAGGCCTGTTGGGCCCCACAACCTGTTTTGTTTTTTTAAAAAAAGCAGTGTATTTTATTTTATTCATTTTATTTATTTCTTTTGGACTGTGCTGGTCTTCACTGCTCCACTCGGGCTTTCTCCAGTTGTGGCGAGCACGGCTACCCTCTAGTTGCAGCACACGAGCTTCTCATTTTGGTGGCTTCTCTTGTTGCATAGCACAGGCCCTAAAGCATGGGCTCAGTAGTGGTGGTGCACAGGCTTAACTACCTTGAGGCATGTGGAATCTTCCCGAATCAGGGATCAAACCCATGTCTTCTTCATTGGCAGGTGGACTCTTAACCGCTGAACCACCAGGGAAGTCCCCACCACCTGGTTTTAATGCATATGTGTGGTTGACCAGATGTTGTTGGAATCATTATATCTGATGGTGTTCCCAAGGCACTAAAATGATGTCTCTTTTTTTTCATTTGCTTTAAAATAAGGAAACAAACATTTTCATCTTTTTGTTGCTATTGCAAGTAGAATATCAACATTTGGGGGAGTCATGTTTGAAATGATGACTATTCAGTGAAAAAGTGCTGGAGCATGAAGAATAGCTCAAGAAAAGATGGTACAGGGAACGTCCAAACTGCCACCTAGAAGCTAAAAATATGGATGAAGGGGCTCACTTAGGACAAGTTCATATGAAGAACAATATTTCTGAGGTTGTATCTCCATGGGTTTGAGTCAATAAATGTTCATTTAATTCACTGTCAGTTCCTTGGAGATAGAAATGTTGGAAAACTTGGCTCCTTTCTACTGAAGAAGAGTTTTTGAGTAATATCAAACAGGGATCTTGGAGTCCAAAGCTTCTTGTGATGAATCTATCGAGGTGTTATAATGAAACCTCCCAAATGTAGGTTAAAGTCTGGAGAAGGCTACTTTACAGTGTGGGTCAATAAGTGAACCAGGAGACACCACCTCATCCCCTCTTCACCCCCTTGCTTGAGCTTGCCTGCTAAGTTGCTTTAGTCATGTCCAATTCTTTGTGACCCTATGGATTGTAGGCCACCAGGCTTCCCTGCCCATGGGATTCTCCAAGCAAGAATACTGGAGTGGGTTGCCATTTCCCCCTCCAGGGGATCTTTCTGAATCAGGGATGGAACTCACATCTCTTATATCTCCTGCATTGACAGGCAGATTCTTTACCACAAGCCATCTGGGAGGTCCCCCTCACCCCCACCCTGCAGAAATTGAGTCTATAGAACAGGAGGAATAATTCAGTGTTTTGACTAATGGAAAATAAAACATCTCTAAAGACATGAGCTGGATGGCAACTCACTCCAGTATTCTTGCCTGGAGAATTCCATGGAGAGAGGAGCCTGGTAGGCTACAGTCAATGGGTTGCAAAGAGTAAGACATGACTGAGTGACTAACACTTCACAACACAAAGACATAAGCAATAGTATATTGGGGGTAGAAATTTATATTAGCCTACAAATAATAAAACAGTTAAAGCATTCCAAAGAAGAATGCATCAGTGACCATTAGACCAGTCTACACAAACATTAGGATTATATACTGTGCTGTATTTTGATTTTTACTTTCACTTTCCTTTAACATCAACCACTCACTTCCACTGTATCCTATGGACTGCTGATCCCCAAGAACTTCTCTGAAATAATCCCTAATACCTTACTCTTGACCCAACACTTCTCCTTCCAGCTCTCACTCCTTCCAACATCTCTTCTTTGGCTTTATCCAAACCTCTAGTCACATTCCTCCAAGTCTGTTAGACCCCCACAAGTTTCACTCCCTTCCCTGTCTGACCCACCCTAGTTGATCCATTGCTTTATGTGTGTCTTTGGTCTTTCGTGCCCCGCTTTACCCCATAGTTCACCTATGATGAACTAATATGAAGGCAACTTTCATCTGCCCTCCTGGGAGTTAGGCCTTGAGCACTAAGTACTCCTAGAGAAGGCTACAAAATTGCACAAACTGAGGCCATCACAAAATCATGATTTCTAATCTCAGTGGGCCCTCCACTACCTGAGAATTCCTATGTGTTCAGTAACACACATATAAGTGTTTAGTGACGTCCTTTCTCTCAGCAAGTAGTTCTCCTTCTGCTACATGGATAAAACAGGACCACTAGTAGTGAGTTCTATAAATTCTTACTACATCTCTTTAAAAAAAACAAAACTGTTCTAGTTATCATCAAGAGTCTGATATAGAGACATCCTCCTCTTTATCTACCTTCTGAATCCCTTCCTATCTTCAAAAACATCTTCACCTACCCTATGTGTATAGGTATCAGGGGCTCAGTCAAGTCCATCTCTTTGTGACCCCATAGACTGTGGCCCACCAGGCTCCTCTGTCCATGGCATTCTCCAGGCAAGAATACTGGAGTGGATTGCCTTTCACTTCTCCAGGGAATCTTCCCAACCCAGGGATTGAACCTGGGTCTCCCTCATTGCAGGCAGACTCTTTACTGTCTGAGCCACTGGGAAGCCTATGTTATAGGTCAACTTCCCTACAGGTGACCTACCCTATAGGTCAACTATTTCTCTCCCAGATGCATCCTATTATTTCTGTTACAGACAGAATTTTGTCCTTCCTGTTTCTCCACTTTTCTGGCTTTAGCCAGATTGCCCTTACTGAAAATTCCAATAGAAGCCCCTAGCTGGTCTTTCTGCCTCCTCCATTCTTCACTTCTCCCAGTCTGTCCTCCTCAACCCTGTAAACTGGCAGAACAATCTTTCTTTCTAAAACACAGGTCTGAACATGCTTTTGTCCTGCTTAAAATCTTTTAGAGGCTCCTTTAAACCACTAGAAAAAAGTCCAAGATGCCTGGCATGACAAACCATGCTTTTTGTAACCTTGTCCTTGCTCACCTCTCTAGCTCCATTTCTCTACGCTCAGTTTGTTTCCAGATGCTCCTACAACCAGAGCCCACTTACCATCCCCTGAACACTCTTGCTTGCTCCCGGGTCTCTGCTTGTGCAAGTTTCTCTCCCTGGAAAGTCTTTCCCCTGCCATGTCATTCTTGGTGGTTTTTCAAATCTTTGAATAAAGGCTCCCAACTCTGTGTTGTCTCCTCTGTCGCACTTTACCCCAGAACCCCTCACTCTAAGTTAAATGCCTGAACACTACCGTAACAGCCTCCTCATGATTCTTTTATAATCCTTATTATGCCTTATTTTTTATTCATCATTTTAGCTATTTGTGTTTTATAGAAGTAAATTAATCATAGATAAATTGAAAATATATATAAGAAAAAAGGAAAAACTTAAACCTAAAATTCTACCAAGATTTAGTCAATATTAACTTTTGGCCATATACCTAGACTATATTTCTTAGTGTTATATATAAATAATTATTTGATAATGGGTTTATATAGAGTATTATACTTAAACTTTTTTTCTATGATAAGTTTTTGAGTTAGCAGTGCTGTAAATATATTACAATGTCAAAAATATACATACATATCATAATTTTAATAGCTGCAGAGAATTAGTGTATACATATTTTATTAAAGCTATTCCCTACTGTTAGCCATTTAGAATATCTCAGATTTCTTATGATCAGTGTTATTCACTGAATATCTCAGTATTTTTTCTTATGATCAGTGTTATTTATGATCATAGTTTTTTATTATGATCAGTATGATTATACTGGTAAATATATACTATAAATATTATTATAAATACTATATAGTATAAATATATACTATAAATGTTTGTGTACATTTATGATAAGGGCATTTTCTTAAACTTTTAGAAGTTCAATTTCTGGATCAAGAATTTTAGAGTGTGTTGGTAGTTATTTGTCCAATAGCAGAATCACCCTGTGTTTAAGTATTGGTCTCTTTCTCTTCCTTCCCATCAGGGTAGAGACTCCTACAAGCTGGAAACAGTTTTGTTATTTTCTTTGTCCCCAGGACCACACTTGGAAGTATCACTGCCTCACATCAAACATGGCAGATTCATGTCATGAGGCTGATTACCTTTGTCAAGGAATAAGGAAACACAACACAGATCAGGATCATCAGCCCCAGACAAGCTCAATTCCAGTGTTTTCATGAAAATAAGTCAAATCCAACAGCAAGATAGAGTGTTTGAACCTATGCTTTTTATTCTTAACTTTTTATTTTATATTGGAGTAGAGCTGATTAACAATGTTGTGACAGTTTCAGGTGCACAGCAAAGTGATTTAGCCATACATATCCATGTATCCATTCTCCTCCAAATTCCTCTCCCTTCCAGGCTGCCACATAACATTGAGCAGAGTTCCATGTGCTACACAGTAGGTCCTTGTTAGTTATCCATTTTAAATATAGCAGTGTGTACATGTTGATCTCAGACTCCCTAACTGTCCCTTCCCCCCATTCTCCCCCCTGGCAGCCGTAAGCTCTGAAGCTATGTTTGGATGGGATGTGTATCACATAAAGTCTGCATTTATGGGCTGTGTCACTCATTTCGTGATTAATCACTTGTTCATGTTCTTCATGGCACTTCTTGTGTGTGTGTGTGTGTGTTTTTTTTAAGTAGTTAATATAAATACCTCCATTTTTTCCTTAAGAATAAATTCCTGGAAAATGGGAATGATTATACTTTCTTGTATGTCTAGAAGTTTGTGCTCTTAGTAGGCCCTCAATATTTTTAATCACCCCAATAAATCTAATCTTGATCATGTAACTGCTAGGGGGAAGGGAGGGACATGGGCCTCATTCTGCTAATATTTTCCATCCTCATAAAGGACCAAGTGAGATAATTAACTGCATTTGTGCATGCGTGTTAAGTGGCTTCAGGCATGTTCAACTCTGCGACCCTATGGACCAAAGCCCACCAGATTCCTCTGCCTATGGGATTGTCCAGGCAAGAATACTGGAGTGGGTTGCCAAGCCCTCCTCTAGGGCATCTTCCCGACCCAGGGATCAACTGAGGCTCTTACATCTCCTGCATTGGCAGGCGAGTTCTTTACCACCTGGGAAGCCCTAACTGCCTTCCACACTCATTAAATATAGCTGGAGGCGTGCCCTACTCCAGAGAAGACACTGGCTACCCACTCCAATACTCTTGCCTGGAAACTCCCATGGATGGAGGAGCCTGGTAGGCTGCAGTCCATGGGGTCACTAAGAGTGAGACACAATTGAGCGACTTCACTTTCACTTTTCATTTTCATACATTGGAGAATGAAATGGCAACCCACTCCCATGTTCTTGCCTGGAAAATCTCAGGGACGGGGGAGCCTGGTGGGCTGCTGTCTGTGGGGTCACACAGGGTCGGACACGACTGAAGTGACTTAGCAGCTCCCTACTCAGTGTCATTCATGGGTGGTAATGAGTGGATGATCTTGCCTGAGACAGCTGGTTGGCATTGCTAGGAGTCATATAGGAGGTCAAGGACCATTTCAACGTTCAAATAAATGCATACTTTCTGTTGCCACCCAGCCCCCACCCTTCAGCCCATTAATTTTTTTAGCACTATGTTCTTAATATTTTATGCATCTGCCTTGAACAAATTTTCTGAATAACAGTCTTCCACCAATTTAAGGAATATAAGAATGTTCTTTCAAAGCCAGTAGCAGGAATATGGGAGAAAAACTAATCAGTCTCTGACAGCCATTACCCACTCACCAGGTTACTCAACTAATTTTGACTGGGATTCTGTAGCAGTCAAGTACTCAGGGTTCAAAATGAACCCCAGGCATAGCCTAGAAAGGCTCTGAAATCACAGCTAAGCATGATGAAATAGGAAGGAGTAAAACAGGTTGAAACCTACTACATGACATAAAATTACTATTAAGAAACTACATCTCATTAAATATGTGAGGCTAAAGTGATAACTAATCAGCTCATTTCTATACATTTTGACTATTTTTTAATTTTTAAAATTGAAGTATAGTTGATTTACAATGTTGTGTTAATCTCTGCTATACGGTAAAGTGATTCTGTTATATATACATTCTTTAAATATTCTTTTCCATTTTGATTTATCTTTGGATATTGAACATAGTTTTCTATGCTATACAGTAGTACCTTGTTTATCCATTCTATAATAAAAGCTTACATCTGCTAACCCCATCTTCTCACTCCATCCCCTCCCTCCTCCTTGGCAACTATCAGCCTGTTCTCTGTGTCTGTGATTCTGTTTCTGTTTCATAGATAGGTTCATTTGTGTCCTATTTTATATTGCACATAAAAGTGATTATCATATGGTATTTGTCTTTCTCTTTCTGACTGCACTTAGAATGATAATCTCTGGTTCATCCTTTAGACTCTTGGATTAGGAGAATTAAAGGTAGTTTTTCTGCATCTGTCCCATCTTTTTTTCATCAGGAGTAATGGAATCTCCAGGCCCTGGTCCCCTACCCAAATCCACGTGACGCTCCATTCGGAGAGCTGGGCTTCTGAGAGAGTCAATTCCTAGGCAAGTTGTTAAGAGGTCTGGGGTCCTCAAGGATGAGAAAGGGTCTGGAATTCTCAAGGAGAAGAAAGGGGTCTGGAATTCTCAGGGAGGAGGAAAGGACAAACATCTTTTTTTCCCTCTACTTTCCTTAGTCACATAAAACATTTCTCTCTTTAAGCCTGGATCTGATGATTATACAACAAGCAACTCATTTTAAACTCTATACTAAGGATTATATAACAACAATGTATCCTGCTTGAGGACAGTTTCTCCTTCCCGAAAACCTTCTGGCTAATCCTGTTATTTTAAAATGAAAATTATGGGAGTGGGTCTAGTAAGATCTTTACCGCCTTGAGACATTCTTTTAATTTACTGTAATAACTAATTGAAAAAGTATATAACTCCCTTGCTAACACTAGCAAGAGGGGCACTCTCCGTCCCCCTTCTGATATCTATGTCAGACGCTTTCTCTGTCCCTTTTTATACTTTAATAAAACTTTGCTATACAAGATCTCTTGAGTGATCAAGCCTGGTCTCTGGTCCCAAGGTTAAATCATCATCTTGGGCTGTGTTCCCTCCCTGTAGTTTGGCCTGAGGCCAAACAATGGTAGGGGTAATGGCTATAGTGGTCCCCACCTTCAAATGGACTTATGCTAGCATGTCACAGCTCTGAGGACTGTTGTTGTCAGTGCCCCTGACTCTGAAGCAGGCCACTGTCCTGCTTCCTGCTACTGGCTTTGAAAGAGCATTCTTATATTCCTTAAATTGGTGGAAGACTGTTATTCAGAAAATTTGTTCAAGTCAGATGCATAAAATATTAAGAACATAGTGCTAAAAAAAACTAATGGGCTGAAGGGTGGGGGCTGGTTGGCAACAGAAAGTATGCATTTATTTGAACATTGAAACGGTCCTTGACCACTGTCAACTCACGCCTTCACCAGAGAGTCCAGGACTCTCGCAGGCAAGTCTGGCTCAGTCTCTTGTGGGAACACTGCTCCTTTCCCCTGGGTCCTGATGTGCACAAGGTTTTGTCGTGCCCTTCAAGAGTCTGTTTCCCCAGTCCTGTGGAAGTTCTGTAATCAGATCCCATTGGCTTTCAAAGTCAAATTCCCTAGGGGTTCTCAGTCCCTTTCCTGGATGCCCAGGTTGGGAAATCTGTTGTGGGCCCTAGAAGTTTTGCGGCAGCGGGGGCGTAGCTTGGTGAGACAGGCTGCTGGGTGGGGCCATGTTTGGTGAGGAAACAGCAGCCTCCAGGAGTGCTCATGCCAGTGAGAACTTGCCAGAACTGCCACTGCCAGTGTACTTGTCCACACAGTGAGGCATCACTGCCCCTTCCTCTGTAGGAGACCTCGCAGTATTAGCAGATATGTCTGCCCCAATCTCTTGTCCAGTCACTTGCTTTTTTCCTTGGGTCTTGGTCTGCACGAGATACTGTGTGTGTCCTCCAAGAGTGGAGTTTCTGTTTCACCTAGTCCTGTGGAATTCCTGCAATCAAACCTCATTGGTCTTCAAAATTAGATTTTCTGGGGACTCCTCATCTTGTTGCCTGGGAGGCAGAACTTTCACTCCTCTTGAAGAACTTCTGTGATATAACTCTTTTCCAGTTTATGGTTGCCACCTAGAATGTGTGGAACTTTATCTTATTGTGACTGTGCCCCTCCTGCCTTCTTTTGTGGCTTCTTCTTTGGCTTTGGATGTATCTTTTTTTTTTTTTTGAAGCTTCCAGCATTTTTGTTGTTGTTGTTGGTTGGTGGTTATTTAGCAGTTTGTTGTGATTTTGGTGTTTTTGTTAGAAGGAATCACTCACGTTCTTTTACTTTGACATCTTGTCTCCTCTACTATATCACCAGTGTGCATATACTTTAAATCTTTTTTTTCCCGCATTTTAAACACTATTAGTTTTACCTCCTTGTTGTGCTTGTGTGCTTATTTGCTCAGTCATGTCCAACTCTGTGACCTCAGAGTGTAGCCCACAACACTCCTCTGTCCATGGAATTTTCTAGACAAGAATACTTAAGCAGATTGCCATTTCTTTCTCCAGGGGATCTTCCCAACTCAGGGATTGAACCTAGGTCTTCTGCATTGCAGGCAGATTCTTTATCTTCTGAGCCACCTGGGAAGCCTTCCCTCCTTGTTCAGTTCAGTTCAGTTCAGTCGCTCAGTCGTGTCCAGCTCTTTGTGACCCCATGAATCGCAGCACGCCAGGCCTCCCTGTCCATCACCAATTCCCGGAGTTCACTCAGACTCACGTCCATCGAGTCAGTGATGCCATCCAGCCATCTCATCCTCTGTCGTCCCCTTCTCTTCCTGCCCTCAATCCTTCCCAGCATCAGAGTCTTTTCCAATGAGTCAACTCTTCGCATGAGGTGGCCAAAGTATTGGAGTTTCAGCTTTAGCATCAGTCCTTCCAAAGAACACCCAGGACTGATCTCCTCTTTGTTACCTGACCTTATACATATAGCTAATTTCATAAGCGACAAATGTTACTTCATTGTTTCCATTTGTTTTTCTTTGATTAGTAGTTCAGTTAATTATTTTACCATATGTTTATGGTTCATCTTTTGTAAACTGTTTATTTGCCTGTTGGCATATTTTCTCCCCTTCTTTCTAATACCTCTTAACAGTCTTAATACTTTTTAAAATCAATTTAGATGAATTCTTCACAAGGATATTAACACTGTCATATTTGGAGAAATTTTTTTTTAGTCTGTTTGCTCTTATTTCTTGGCTATATTTTTCTTTGACTCATATATGTTTTGAAATTTAATGCCAATTTATAAATTCTTAAGCTCAGACACTTGCCTGACCAAGAAGAAAAAAAAAGAGGGGAAAGTTATCTGAGGTTGGTAAACATTTACTTATATTTGTTCTTATCTTCAGACCTAGTCATCAAGATCAGTTGCTTTAAGTAGATTAAAGGTCAGATTCCCCTCACTTCCTCATCCATAAAGAAGGATTGATTCAGAGGGAGATGAAGTAGGATCAACTCAAGGGTAGAAAACTTAATCCCAGTGAAGGAGTTTCTTCTTTTTCTGGTTTTGGAACAAAGATTTGGATAAGTTGTGGGTGGTGAAGCAAGAGGTTGAGGTATAGTGAGGGGAATGAACAGTGGATGTACCAGGAGACCCTCTGCCAAATTTCATTTCAGGCTTGAAGTTCTAATGCTCACCTTTTTTTTACCTTTAACAAAAAACTAACCTAATTATTTGTTAATAACCTAATTTTCTCCCTCTTGAAGGGAAATAACATGGGACTGTTGATTGTTGTTCCCAAGTCTGTCACACTAAGACCTGAGTGTTTTTTCGAGATGAGAAAATTCACGTTATTGACATGAAAGGAACTTGTGAACTGTTGATGTGTGCAGTGTTCTTTTCAGACATGCCTAAATCTATTGGTTGCTTCACGCTGCTACTAAAAAACGAGGAGCCGGCCCCCTAAAAATAATTGCAAATGACTTAGTGGACAGGCTTAAGTCATGATTGGAATTAAAATGTTTGTATTACTGCCAATCACTTCTCCCAGAGGAGTTTTATATAGGTCCAAACTCCTCCCCTTTACTCCCTATAACCTGTCGCACCCATGCTTTTGAAGTAGAAATCTTCTGGCAAGCTCTATATGTGTTTCTCAGAGTTCCAAATCCAGGTCTGTCTTGAATTTGGAAGGAAAAAAAAAAAAAAAAAGTGAAGCCAGTGTGGTGAACATTGTAGAAACCATTAAAAAAACAATCTTAAAATATGCATATAGTTGTTTAAACCACTGTGAAGAACAGGAATGTCCTGCAGTCATTATTTCACTCCACAGAGGGCATTGTTTTCAAGTTATTTCTTAATTTTTGCTTTTATATCTAGATTTTAAAAACATCTTAAATTGCTACTTTATTTTTAATTGCTACTTTTTGATTGTCTTTAAATTTTAGGCATTTCTGATTGACATCGTATATGAGAGAATTTGTTATTCTCCACATACATGTCATGGCCGATTAGTTCAGTTGGCCAGAGCGTGGTGCTAGTAACGCCAAGGTCGCAGGTTTGATCCCCCTGCAGGTCAGGGGAACTTGTCCTCCTTACCACTCAAGGTGGTTACATGTTTAGGTTTCCCTGATAGCTCAGTTGGTAAAGAATCTGTCTGCAATGCAGGAGACCTTGGTTTGATCCCTGGGTTGGGAAGATCTGCTGAAGAAGGGATAGGCTACCGACTCCAGTATTCCTGGGCTTCCCTTGTGGCTCAACCGGTAAAAAAAATCTGCCTGCAATGTAGAAAGAATCCGCCTGCAATGTGGGAGACCTGGGTTTGATCCCTGGGTTGGGAAGATCCCCTGGAGAAGGGAAAGGCTACCCACTCCAGTATTCTGGCCTGGAGAATTCCATGGACTGTACAGCCCATGGGACTGCAAAGAGTCGGAGACGACTGAACAACTTTCGCCACATACACACATCTTTCCAATATAATTTGGAGTTACATATTTTACATTTCCAAGACTATGTAAATATGCAGAGCTGACTCCTTGGTATATTATAATTACATTTACTTATTTAAACATTTTTCTGTTCTCTCTGGAGTTTTTTCCTTTCCCTTTGACTTGCATAGATTTCTAGGTACTTCTCTCATCCATCCCTCAACTGTCTTACAAAAGTTTCATCTCCTGTCAGTAAGTTCAAACACATCAAGTGTTTCATCAGCCTCATCTTCTTGGGACATTTCACTCAGCTGATGGTGGCATTTATTATGGCTGTTCAGCATCCTCACTTCTAGGGTTTGGCTTCTTCACTGGTTGTGAATGATGGGGGTTGGGGGGGGGGCGGGGTGGTAAACTGGATAAGTGAGATGGCACTTGTGTTCAGAATGTCAGGGATTTTCTAGTATTCCATAGAAATAGAGGATCTAAACTGCCTTCTCTGGGATGAAGTATTTTCAGTAGGTGACATACTTAAGTGTTAGTGCCTGTTACTCTGATGTTGTCTTCTCTCTCCTTTTCTTTATAGATATCAACTTCCTTATACACAATTCTGTAAAATAATTAGTGGAGTAATATTTTCTCAAATTTTAGGTAAAGCAGCAATATTTTCTTCCCACATAGCAAAAAATAATGGCATCGCTATCCAACCTTAGAAAAATATTGCTGGTGGCATTAAAATTGTTACAATACTTTTGAGAAATAATTTGCCAATATGCACGATAACAACAAAAATCATCCTTCCCTTGTGTTTGCAATTTTAGTCTTGGATTCCATGTTAAGGAATTAATCTAAAACATGGAAAAAGCTGTATGTCCCAATGATATTATTGCATTGGTGAAAAACTGGAAATAATATCATGTCCATTAATGGGGGAATGGTTAAGTAAATGGTGGGAATATATACTTTGGTTTTTATGTACATGTAAAAAATATGAAAATACTTACTGTACTGTTACATTAAACAACAAAAAACTGAGTAGTCTCTCCAGTACCCTGTGACTATGACTCTGTTAAACATACATGTTGAAAACAAAAACCATCTACTCCATACAGTACATGAATATGACCTCCATATTCCAACATTTGCTGGTATAACTTTACTCTTCCAGGAGTCTTTTTTGCCGGGTAAATGACTTTATTTTTATGATGTAATTTGTCAACAAACTCATCAAGTTGTCAATAGAAATTATCAACTAACAGTTATGTCCTAAGACTCTCCTGCTGTTTCTTACCAGTCTTCAATAATTATATCATGATCTGTACCCAGTCTTAGGGTTCCCTGGTGGCTCAGAGGTTAAAGCGTCTGCCTACAATACGGGGGACCTGGGTTTGATCCCTGAGTCAGGAAGATCCCCTGGAGAAGGAAATGGCAACCCACTCCAGTATTCTTGCCTGGAAAATCCCATGAATGGAGGAGCCTGGTGGGTTACAGTTCATGGGGTCGCAGAGTCAGACACGACTGAGCAAGCGACTTAACTTAACCTAGTCTTAAGCCCTGCTCCTTCAAAGATCTACCTTAAACAAAATTCTAGGATTTCAGTAAACTCTGATCTTGCCCTTGCCCCTCAGCGATACTGTCAAAGCTCTGTTGAAGTGACGTTCTCTGTTATGTCAGGGGGCAGTGAACTCAGCCCTCTATTGTCGATAAATTATGTTGGGATATTTGGGGAACCAGCACTTAACAATGTAGGGAAAGTGTGCGATATATGCATAGAGAAAAGACAAAAGGAATATGTAAAAATAATAGTTACACTAGGGGGCTGTCAAATTTTCAAGGTTTTTTTTAATGGTATTTTATAATGAGGACAAGGTTTATTTCAGTTAATAACTAAGAATTCATTCTGGTAGGGCTATCTTTTAATGTGTAAAGATCAAATAAGGGCAAAGCTGTGTAACTTGTTATTTTCTTTGCTGTATTTTGTAGAACAATCAATATCAATCCAGAGAGAAGACTACTAAAGTAGAGAAAGAAGCTATTCTTATTATAATTAAGCTTGTAGAATCGAAACACTTGTGGATTCAGTGGTGATGAAAATGTTCCCCAAATGCTCTAAAATCACTTAATGTTGAGAAATAATCAGGAAGACGTTGACAATGACCTTTAAGTGAGTTTTGGTATTTAATGGAACAGAGGCTTTAGCCAGTGGTCTGCTTAGCACTGAGTGACATAAATGTTGTAAATCTAACACAGCATAGATGCAGCTCACAAAATTAAAAGCCAGGGTTTATTAGCAAAGTTGGTAGTCAATGGACTTTGCATTGTTAAATATATTTCCTATAATTTTACGAACATCAGGGAGAAAGCAGGCATGCAGATAGTTGGTGCAGCTGGCAAAAGCAGCACTCATCTATTCCTTTTGTACATTTGGAAGTTATTTACATAGCTTCTGTTCAAGTAAGGATATGCTTATGACTGGAATAAAGACAGAAATACCAAGATTAATCAGGTAATTTTATTTAATATTTACCGTTCAGCAGCAACCAACATGAACATCTAGGCTAACAGAATCTCTTGAAATGTTCTGCTATATAGCTGCTTCAGAAATACACACACATGATGGACTGTTCATTGCCCCAATTTTTTTAAAAAAATGGATTCAAGAGCAAATAACACTGATTTACACTGTGCCCAAGCACTAGTCAAGAAATCTATTAAATTACAGAAGAAAAGGAAATCAGAGCTTTGTTATCTTAAGCATGTCACCTTATTTAAATGGAAGGAAGGCTTTACTTCTTTAAAGCAACAGAAATATGTATCTTCCTATATATATAGATATATATATATACTTAAGGATGTGATTACAAACACAAAGTGTTATCATCAAAAGCAAAAGCTAGTTCAAGAAATTTTCAACTGAAATACTTGCAAGATACAAAGCTGAAATTCATGTTCCTTTTCTCTATTAAGAATACTTTCACTAAACATAAATATTTTAACATATATTAATTTTTCTGACATTCAAAACTGTAGTCAATATGGCAGAATTATTGTTAAAAGCACATATGTACAAATATTCTTTTTCCATACATAAAGTATTTGGCATAATTATAACAATCATACTGCATCCACAACAGTTTGCTTTTATTTTTAATTTTTTTACATGTAATGGTATCTCTTATTAAAATTAACCAATTATGTACAAAAATACTTGAACATTTATTATAGAAAACCTCTATAACCAGTCTCAACAGCATATACCTGCTGAATGGTTTCGAAGGGAATATAAAAAAGTGGTCACTGCCTTCTGGGTAAGCTATCAACAAAAACAAACACAGTTAAACTAAAATGAGCTTCCCAACAAAAGAGGGAAAATATTCAACAGTATGATTTAAAATACAGTTCATATCTATTGTCAGTTGAGTGTTATAAACAGTCAGTAAAGAAAACAAGATACAAAATACATTACTACATACAAGGTGCTTTTCTCTTTTCACACTCCTATGACTGTGGCATTAGCATCCCTATCTAGATCTAAGACGCTATATTGTAATGTTCAAGCTAGAGCAGTCTACAGCCATCCTCCTTTAACAAAAGGACAACAGGATTCGTTCAGAAGACAAGCCCCACTGGTAACAATGGAGTTGTGAGGAATTTCTTATTTTGTGCAGGACTGAAAGTTAATGCCCTTGCCTTTTGAAAGTCCTTTTGCCATTTAATCATGCTAATATATTTTCTCTACTTTTTTTCTTCATTTACTCTATCGATTTAATACTGTCCTGTATTGATTCCTGAATTCTTATTAATGGGACACATTAATTTGTGCCTACTTAATACATGAACATCTCTTCTTCAATGACAAATTGGGTAGCGGAAATTATCTAAAGAAGCACAAGATTCAAGTAAACATTTCTCCTGGGGTCTTTTGCTTCATCAACCTGAATGGAACTCTGGAAGTAAATTGCACCTTGAAAAGAAATACAGTAGATACCATGGGGTCAGGGTACTAAACGGTTTACCAACCAACTGGTAGAGTAGCTTCTGAAGAATGTAGACAGCAGTCAAGGTCAAAAGCAACCTTAAAGAAGTATGTTTCAAGAACAAAACCGCTTCCAGTCCCAATCCTTGCAACCTCTTTAGTGTATATCTCACTAGCCTGCTTTAACTTTTAATTAGGATGATGTGCATTCATTTGTCTGTTGCTAGAAAGAGTCAGAAATCTCACGTTATTTACAGAAGTCTTCTAAGGTAAGGACCACTGCCTTAGGATGTGCACTGACTTAAGCTTTCATGAAGTATCAAGTATTCAGTAAAAAGTATACAACATTATCACGCTTCGTATTGTTTGACAATATTTTACTGGTTGAGATTAAACTATGTAAAAAAAAAAAAGTGAACATAAAAAGATACAAAAGAAGGCTTTATCACTATCACTTTCAAACGAGAAACGGTGTAATGAAATTCAGCCATACTTGGGACATCTGGCGTTGGGGGTCAGTAACTTTTAATATTGTGCAACATTCTATTAAGCGAGTTTAAATTCCATTCATCTAAAGACAAATCTGAGTTAAGTTATTAAAGTGCCTACACTAAAGATGTCTTTTCACCATACCTCTTAATGTCTTGTAAACGGCAAAGAATGCGTCGCAGGGAAATAGAAAAGGGACTTATAACTGGGAGACTTTCCGGGGCAGGGGCCTGGGCCGCGGGCCGGGGTCCGTCCTCCTGGTCCCGTTCTCCAGGTGGCCCGACCGCGCCGCCAGGGGCTTGGGGGGCAAGGCGGGCGGCTCGGCGGTGACGGGGATGGAGAGGCTGTGAGGTAGCGGCACGGGGCGCCGCAGAGTCCGCTCGTACACGCTGTACGGCGGCGGCGTCTTGCTCTCCTTACGCACCGGCTCCTCCGACCCGCCGCCGTAGCCCGGCCCCGACCCCAGCGGCGCCGCAGAAGGTTCATTCACCTGATTTTCAAAGCCTGAGGTCTCTGACGTGCTACACCGGCTGAGGGACGAAATCCCACTGCTGTAGCTGCCCGACAGCACGGGGGAGTTGGAGATGAGTCCCGGGGAGTGGTACTCCACGGGAGAGGGGGTGAAGGACTGCACGGAGCCCTGTGCGGAGGGGAAACGGCAGATTGTTCAGCGACAGGGTGATGAGCTCTGCTGTGTCCCCCATCAAAACCCAGAGTCTGAAGCCTTTCTCTCCCACACCCTTGGGGAAGGCATGCCAGGCCTGGAGACTTCTGAGCTCCTGCCAGACTCAAAAGCTGAAGCCGCGGCTTGGCAGCCCTCAGGCTACGTAGCCTGAGAGAGCAGACGTTTCATCTGCAGTGTTTTTAAAAGCCTCGGTTGTTAATTTTGTAAAATAGGACGGTTTCCCACCAAATGTGCATTTCTTTAAGCACTGGAAGTTCTAGCAACACGGCTCACTTTCTCTTTCGGTAGAGAATCTCTTGCTGAGCAGGAGCTGGCCCTTTAGATGGGGCCTGAATCCCTCGTTACCCACCGTCACCGCCACATCACACAGAGGCCTCATTTGTTAACTGTCTATTCCCACTGGCAGCAAAATCTGTACTTCCTTTTGGGCTTCCCCGGTGGCTCAGAGGGTAAAGAATCTGCCTGCAATGCAGGAGACCTGGGTTCCATCTCCCGGTGGGCAAGATCCCCTGGAGAAGGAAGTGGCAACCCACTCCAGTACTCTTGCCTGGGAAATCCCATGGACAGAGGAGCCTGGCGGGCTACAGTCCATGGAATCACAAAAGAGTCAGACACCACTGAGTAACACATACACACACATTCTCTCTCCCCGCCCCTTTCTCCCTCTCCCCTAACAGCACTCGGTGAAGAGGATTCTGCTGGGAAATCCTGCATCCTATGTACTCCTTGAGTCCATTCAGAGCCTATTAGCTCATTAAAGTCTGACAATAACAGAACCTCAGTGACTTTGTTCAGCCCAGTGTTTGCTAAACTTGTTTCACCACAGACCTTTTTTTTTCCTCCTTATTTATCCCATAATGGCCTATAAAACCAAGAAATGTTATCCTAGACTAACTTTACCTCGGTCTCTCGTTTTAAACATGAGAATGCTGGTAGACACAAATCCTTTCATTTATCAGGAGCCTAAGATCAAGAATGGCCAATTAAAAGATCCAAATTCACTGGTGTTTTTTGTTAAAAGTTAGACCCCAAGTGCAAAATAGGGCAGGTAAGCGGAGTCTTCTCCACGGGGTTAATTCCCTCATTTAATTGCTGAAAAAACCTCTTTAAGAGTTTTCTGCATTCTAAGCACAGCAAGAGAAGGGGACGATGGAGGATGAGATGGTTGGATGGTATCACCGACTCGATGGACATGAGTTTGAGCAAGCTTTGGGAGTTGTAGATGGACAGGGAAGCCTGACGTGCTGCAGTCCATGGGGTTGCAGAGTCAGACACAACCGAGTGACTGAACTGAAGCACAGCAAAGCGAGTAACTTGGTAGCACTACGCCCTCTAATGTCACCCGGAGTTACAACACAACGTTTCCTCTTTTCAAAGCCTGATTTGTAGATACAAGGCTACCTATAGCCAGCAAGAACACAGACAGGTCTGTGGAAAGGAGAGTATACACCACTTTGCTAACTTTGGTGGCTACTTGAATGTTTTCAACTCTTTGATTCTATTATTAAAAAAGAATAATTCCTAATTTTATCTGATTACTAATTTGCAAATCAAGTTAAAAAATGCATATGTGAATCCCATAGCAACATGTGGGATTCTTTGCTAGTAAGGGTAAATGTAACGATGCGGAAACACCATGTTGCTTTGTTTCCATCACATTAAGACAACAGTCTATGGCTCCCAGGGCGAATGCAGTCCCGTGCACTTTACGATTAACAGCTGCATGGCAGTATGACAACCAAACCAGCAGATAATTTGCACCCACTAGCAAACTGTGACATCAGAAATGTCGGCAAAGCAAATCATGCCTAAAAAAAATTTTTTTTTTGCAATTTTCTCCACTGCAGGCGGGCACGGGGAGAGGAGGTTTCCTTCCAGATTCTCAATTTCTACCAGCAACAATCCTGAGTACCACAGATGCACAGGATCACAATCTGCCCCCATGTGTTTGCAGAAGCTGACTTCTCTTTTTCTTTTACATTAGTTAGAAATGTCTCATCAACAAAGAGGAAACAGCATGCAAATCCTAAGTCATTCGGGTACAAATCATTCTTTCTGCAGTCACAGTCACTTCATCTTTAAGCCTCTGGTGTAGCAGCTCTGAACACCTACCTCTGAATGCACCAACAATCCTTTCAGCCAGTCTGATTCAATTTGGATACAGACTAAATATTATTCTTTACCTTCATGAGGAATTTTGTATGTTCAGAGATGTCAATTAGCCTGTCTTCATATTAAATGTCTGACCTTTAAAGCTTCCCAGTGATTTAAAAATTCATTTTACTGTCTTGTTTTTCATGATCAAGTATGTATCTCTAATGTAAATGAAAGCCTTGGTATAATATGTTGAAAGAGAAAAAGTTGGGTTTGGCATTTTCAAAATGAGTGAGACTGATGAAAAAGGCACTTGAGAATATTTAGTAGATCTTGATTATTTTTCAACTTAAGTGTTTGTTTGTGATGTGCCTTAAACTAAAAGATAAGGCTGAAAATGTCCTACAAGATACTAGGGACCATTTCTTTCTAATTCAGTGCATATACTCACTCTGGTTTGTACATTCTCATTGCCACCATTTGGAGAAAAAGGCTACTAATCTGAAACGAAATGGCAGACTCCCCAAAGGGAAAGTCTAGTGTTGTTTTCTTGCCCATCTTCCTCTCCCCCTTCTATGTTCTCCGCCTGGTCTTTGTAGATGAAAGCACTTCATTGATGTAACGGGAAAAAGTAGCAAGGGGCCAATTTCTAGCTCCCATCTAAACAAGAGCCTGTACCTTCAGTGGAGATCGCCCAGCAGGTGAAGGGGATACTGATGCTGTGTGTCTTGCTGGTGAAGCTGTGAAGAGAGAGAGAGAGATCATTTCAGTTCAGAAAACCAGACAGCTGACTACCTGAAAGAGCCCTCTGTGTATACAAACCCATACAGATGACCCAGTGCACAAGGATCTAGGCAAGGGGAGGGGGGCGTGCGTGCAGAGACTAAATGGTGCCCACCCAAAATGGATTCCCCACAAAGGATGGCGGCCCCAAGACACGGGGTAATCAGTGAAAAGTCACCAGAGCACACATGGTGCTTTAACCAAGCGGCTGGTCCAGTGTCCCTTCCACTGCCTCAAAGCCCAGACGCTTCTCTGCCCCTTGGTCTATTTCTAAAGGTGCTTTTACGCATGAGGCGTCAGGGAGCAGACTGGGCTGAGCAAGAATGGGAAGACCCAGGTCACCCAGGCAGCTTAGAATAGGTCCCTGGGAATGTACTGACATCAGTCTCCCCTTTCACCACCCCCGCCGCCCGCAATATTCCTGAAATTGACAGAAAACCCTTGGCCACATCCATATAAAAGGTAAGAAGTTTTCCATTTTTCTCCCTAATGTCTGTACTTGGGTCTTCCTTTATCTCGAGGAGGTGATGCCCTATGGATGCCATCATTAAGAAGAACCCTCTCTTTGTTTCTCCCACCAGATTTTCAAGCCCTACACCTGGGACAAGGCCAGTGTGATGACACTGCTCTGTGTGTGCACTTGTGGACCAGATCCAGCGTAACCACACATGCTACAGCCAGCTGTGACACTGCCAACCCGTGAGTGTGTGTAAGCCAGACTGCCCAGGTCTGCCTACAGAGTTTGCAGTGGGCTCAGGGGTTGCTGCTCTGGGAGGAGCTGCCATTCTCCCAGCTGTCACAGTGGGGTTTGCAGCTCATAAGAAAACTACAGAAAGGCCGAAGGGAGGAGAGACAGTTACAGGTCCCGCCAACAGTGAGCACACAGGATGCCATGAGGGCAGACCATGATGGCAATCAGTGCAGGACAGGAGGCAGCACTGCCAGGGTAACCGGGGAGAGCCATGGCCACCTGCGTGCTCTGGGCCTAAGGGACTAGGCAGAGTGGCCGGCCCGCCCTCGGGGTTGTGCGGATCCATCGTGTGTGCTAGGGCACGCGGTGCCATGTTCCATCGCCAGTGTTAGTTCCCCTAGCCCGTAAGTTGGTGGGGGTCGAGTACAGAACAAGAGCATGGACGTCCAGAGAAGCACAGCTTGATTGGGAAATGGTATCTTTATTGTCTGGGTCCCTTTTCCTCTCAGCTTGGGCATTCCCTGACACCATCACTGTGAACTACCCAGCAGCCCCTGGACCCACTGCTTGTTCAGAGTGATGTTTCTCCAGAAAAGACCTAACATAGTTCTATTCCTGTCCTTGCCTACAAGGCAGAATTAGCCTAGGAACCTAAATACCATGAATATTATTGTCCCTTAGAAAACACTTTTCAAGTTTCCAACTTTATGGACACAACCACATTTAAACTGGAGGTTGCTTCAATGTACAAACATCATGAATAAAACACCAAGTACTGGTTAGTGAGTTTTAAACTTCCCTGGTCACACTGACCTAGCAATGCATATTATCAAGTAAGGCTATAGTTATTCCTTGTTCTGTTTGAAGATCTCACATGTCTTTCCAAATCTACTGGCAACTTCTAGCTTTGGAAAGTACAAACCGGGTAGCACACAGTTCATTTTAAAAAGAGAGTCATTTTTCTTTATTCGGTAAAAAATAAAAGAAGCTAGAAAGGTGTTAAAATGCAGCAAACGAAACATGGATGATCCATCCAGAAAAAATCCATGAAAAACAGTGTCATATTTTCTCATGCCTTTAGGCTAGTTGTATTTGAAAGGTTTGGTAAAACACAGATTCTAGAGCTTTGGCCCAGATACAGTAGAACTCTGAGTCAGTAGGTCTGCTGCTTAAAGCACCTCCCTAGGAGATGCAGTGCCTTGAATGAACCCTCTGAGAAAGATGACCCTGGAATACAGTCTTGTCTAAGCAGCAGGTGCAAGGTACTGGTTAGTTGTCCTCCACAAGCCTATCCAAATTACAGTTAGTCAGTCCTGTTCACGGACAACCTGAAACTGGGGCATCAGTCCTGCAGAAAGTGGCTGCAGTTAGCAGAGGTTGATAAGAATGAGGTGAGTCAAGAGAAGGATAGAGAAAATGCTAGTGGTTCAGCAAGGTTAGGGTGCCCCCCACAATTCTGAGGATGATACCTAGGAGAAGAACGTTCTACAGTTTAGGAATGGTGGACTTAGTGTAACAAGAGTCGAGGAAAAAGAGGGAACACAGCAGATGAATTCTGTAGCTACTACGAAGGTTTTTACCTTGGACACACCAGATGCCTACCTTTCTGAGGAGTTCAGGTCGGAGTAGTCAATAAAAGTTATTTTTATAAAAATGATTGTTAAACGCTTCAGATACCCACCAGTCTGTGCGGGCCGTGGAGGGACGGGGGGAGAGGGGAGCTTCCCACCGCCTGCCGTGCTCTTGGCTTCCTTCCCACTGTCCAGGCTCCAGCTGCTGGGGGTGGGGTTCACAGCTGGAAGGGAAGGGCACAGCTAAAATCACATGGCCTACGTCCCCCTGCGAGCACTCAATCTTAGAGGTCAGAATTACCCAGAATGAAAACATCAGCTGGATTACAAACAGTACTAAGGAAACTTCCTAAATGCGAACCCTTTATTTAATTGCCCATCTCACAACTATAGTTGACATTTCATTGGGTGATAGCATGTCTTTTTCCCTCAAGCAGTCAGAACTACACATCTCGACAAAAGAGTGTAGAAACTGGAGATTTACAAATGTGTTTAGATGCTGGATAACAGATGGAAGATGTAGTCACTCGACTATTTTAAAATTTGGTTTTTAGTGGAATTTTCTGGACAAATAGCACCCTAAAAGGGGGAAGGCAGTGGATGCTAATATCTCCACTACCTGGCAGAATTACTGGCAAGGAACAGCCACACCACACCATCCTGTTGGCCCTTGTTCCTCAAGTCAAAGGGCTATAGTGGAGAACGTCCTAAAAAAATAATTTGGAATGCTGACATTATCATTCCTTTTTTGTAATCTACCTGCTCCACACTTCAGTAAGATGCTGAAATATGGAACAACCCCACTTGGAACAAGGGCAAGACATACAAGGTTATAAATAGCTGCTCTGAGAGGAGGTTTAGAAAATCAAGCCTTTAGAGTTCCAGTCTCTTGCTCACTGAGCAGACACTGCCACCTGGTGGACATAGCAAGAATTTCAACATTTTATGATTATATTACCACTAAAATTGGATGGAACCATCACTCGTAAAAAACATTTCCTCTGGTCCTTTAAAAGGTGCTTTGTGGATTTTCTTTGGTAGAAGAGGTGAGAAAATGACCACATTTCTAAGTTATCCAGACAAAGATCAATATTTGACTCGTAGCTGTAAAGCAAAATGTGTGTTTTAAAATAATTTAGGCTACAGTCTCGCTGATTCCTATCTCCTGAGGAAAGTTTTAATGTATCGGTGTACTCAAATGACAATGCAGTCGAGATCTTAATGGGGACGATTAAAATGCACTTTACAGGGATATGTCATTAGTGACTGTTAATTTGCTGGCTCGGGGACTGCTCCGATTTTTGAGGCTGACTCTGGAAGGTCAACCAGTGCCTTGCTGTTAGTCCCCATCCCCCTAGCTGAGGAAGTCACATTTAATCCACTCTTCTTCCTCTGCTGTGTTGCACAGACCCATGCTAATTGGCTATTAACTGCGATGCATATGTTGGTTTCTCATTTTTCATGTGACCTTGAGGCAGGGCACACTCCATTATGCACCGGTTTGCAAATTTTCAGTAGCATCTGAGTCACCCGCAAGCAACAGATGAGCTGACTGAATGAGTTTGGTAAGGCAGACACAAGGTGGGACCAAGTATCCATCTGGGAAGTTGCTCACTTTCCTTGTGTTGACCAAGTAGCCTAACTGGCCACTTCGTTTCAGGGAGTGCAGGGATTGCCTCGGTGATTCACTGAATGACCCCAAAAGTCACTAAACAGGAGTCCCGACCTTGCTCAGATTCTGCTGTTAAACCCTACAAGAACACAGCTGGTGAAGAATGTGTCAGAAATAACTGTCTTCCATCTGTCCCCTAAAGAGACGATCAGTCCTGATCATTAAAGGTCTGCACATCTGCCTTCCACGGGGACACACGGGCGACTGGAGGAAATGAAGCCAGAACACAGTTGCACATTCCCCGACTGCCGGAGACGCTGGCTTCATACCCACCTTTCTCAGGTGCCGAAAGATTGGGGTCACTGCGTGGCAAGGCTCCATCTCCAATGTGATTAAACAGCAGCCTCTGGAAAGGCACAAGAATCTATTTTTATGGTGCAAGATACTGACAGAGGAGATCTTCTAGAAAATGAGATGATTATTTTATTACTGAATGGTATATGCTGGTGCTCAGTTGTGTCTGACTCTCTGCCACCCTCTGGACCCACCAGGCTCTTCTGTTCATGGAATTTTCCAGGCAAGAATGCTGGAGTGTGTTACCATCGCCTACTCCAGGGGGTCTTCCCAACCCAGGGATCTAACCCACAGCTTTTGTGTCTCCTGCATTGGCAGGCAGGTTCTTTACTACTAGTGACACCTGGGAAGCCCTTACTGAACCTTTTATTTTTTAAAAAAAGTTTCAAATGGCAAAATTACCCATATAAAACATTACTGGCTTAACATTGTTGATGATTGGCTTATCATTATTATTATTCAATATTGTTCAATAATGACTCAATTATATTTAAGGGAAAAAAAGGAGAAGACCCTTAGCTTTCAAACAGTGTTTCTAAACAGTGTTTCAAAAGTCTGTACAGGATTTCAAATATTGGGTTGGCCAAAAAGTTCGTTTGGGTTTTTCCATACCATCCTCAAATGAACTTTTTGGCCAACCCAATATAACTGGCAAATAAAGTTTTGTAATAAAATATGGAAAAAATAAACAGTAAGTAGCAGTTAAGCTACAGTGCTCTTTATAAATACAAATACTAGACTGGTAATATAAAGTGTAAGAAGAAATATTAGCTCAAAAAATCTCTAGTCAATGAACTTTACATTTTAAATCCTAGATTAGGTTAAAACATATGAAATGGTTAGTATGTTGCAATTTTTAACCCACAAAAATGCCAGTTTTACATAGTTCTACCTAATATATTAAACAAAAGACCCTAACTCCTTAAAAGTAGATACACCAGAGGAATGTGTATTATGGAAATTTTGGCAACACACACTGCTTCAAATTTTACCAAAAGCAGAAAACTTGAGAGGCTAATCAGGAAGTCTTCCAGAGTCCCCCACGCTGGTGACCTGCTCTCCAGGAGCAGAGGGAACAAACTGAAAGTCGTGACAAGGGGCAATTAAACCAGTCAGGAGGTTCAGGAAAATGCACTTGGGTACAGTTTCTGCAACATGTCAGTGCTGTGCAGATGGGGCATCCTGGAACTTTTGGGAAGATCACACAATCAGCAAAGAGAAACCAATCCAGACAAATCCCCCTCATTGTCATCCATTTCCAGATGCAACTACAGCCTTCTGCCAGGATGGTGTGGAAAAACAGAAAATGAGCTGGAGGATGAATAATGATTATATTCTGCTCCTGAGTTAGCCACAAATAACCGATAAAACTCAGGGCTCCATAGGAATCTTTACCTTTGAAACCCCACCTCAAAGTGCTTAAAGGGCTGAGAGGGTCAAACGTTGACCCTGCAGTCACTGAGGTTGAGAGAGATCACTGCAGAGCAGGTCTGAGCTGGGTGGAGAGGGCTGCGGGGAGGCCCCAGGGTTTAGCCACTCCTTCCTCAGTGCATTTAAGAACAGCAGAGGCAAAAAGACGCCCTCTTCACTCCTGGATACCTCGGTAAGCAATCCGTGGCAGCCATGCTTCTCAAGGGTCTTTGGCTAATCTAACAAGTTCCTCCAAATTTCTGCTACAGACACACGCAGACAGACACGCCCACCCCTAACTCATTCACCCATGACCTCTCAATGTTCAAGTGGCAGCAACAAAATAGATCAAAGTGGGTAAAATCATTTCCCAGTTCCCTCTCAGCTTTACTGCTCAGGCAACCACCAGGAATCCATGTCAGAGACTCGACAGTTCACACAGGAATTCCTAACAACAGGCCCAGGGCCGAGGCATGGACTTCACCCAGCTGGACTTGTCAACACGGCCCATCTGGTGGTCTCTGGCAGCTACCATGACTTTCTGCAGCCCTGTAGGTAACATCCAGTCTTTTCCGAGGATTTCCATCCCACAAACACTACCTGAGAAGGTTCCACAGGTGTCGGATAGATGGCACTGCATGGCCGCTCCCTTGGGGACAGGCAAGAGTTCTCTCTGGAATGTTTGTGTTTGTCAGACAACAAAGGAGAAGCTGGGAAGAGACGGAAAGAGAGGCTCGTCAGGGTGGTGGTGAGCTTGGACCATTGGGAGGAGAAAGCCCAAGCCTGCGGGAGGCTGGAAGGTCCTCTGGGCACCCTCAGTCACCCCCCACCTTGGCACTGACCTCTGGCACTCGAGGGAGCAGAACTTGTCACATTAGGTGAGGCGGAGTGAGTAGAACTCAAGCTTGAGGTAGATGGACTTGGCTGGAAAACAGGGGAGCTGTTATCAGACACGGCTTAGAGGCTGCAGACTACACTGGCACATTTGAAACAAAGTCACTTTTTTTTTTTTTTCAAAGTAGCAAAAAAAAAAAAAAAGGCCCATTAAGAATTATGGAAAAATCTCACTAACTCAGACCAATAAGGACGCTTGTCTGAATTAATTAAAAAAAAAAACTCATATTTTTGACACCTGCCAAAGGAATGCCTTTGTGTTCAATTCAGCTCCATACAGCCTATGACTAAAGACCAGTCAGCAGCAGCTCCTGACTAAAGCATGAGCAGAAAGGCTCCCAGCCTTGGGCAGGTAAACAGGTGACGGCTCCTAAAAGTCAGCGAACATGCCTGTGCCTCTTCTCCAATGCCGTATGTTCAATGCGTGAATTTGGCAATATGTATTACACCCCCTTCCCAAAGACAGAGATGAGGAAAATTTCAGCTGAGTCTTACCGAGCGATTATCAGTGTCCTATTTGCTGTATCTAAACACACATTTCTGTTGTAAGAGTTACACTGACACTTAAATCCCTAAAAACCTCTATTTTTCTTTAGTAAACAGTTTTCTATCATGGGAAATTTCCAACATATACCTAGGTAGAGAAATCTTAGAATGGGCCCCTAAACCGTATCTTCTTAAAGAAAAGAACAAAACACTTAGGAATGCTAAGAGGCAACTGGTCAGTGGTGACAAGCTCCAGGACACCCGACTGAAGGCCTGACTCAGAGGCAGAGCTCAAAGTTCCCCTCGTAGGGCCTGGCCGGGCTTGGCCACCGCTGGCTCAGGTCTTCCTAGAGTGGCCGGGGCAGCTTTGAGAGAATCAGCTTTGCAGACTCCAGGGACCAATAAGGCAATACAGGTGTGTAAAGATTTGTCCTTAGGTCAAATTCTCGCTCGTAGGTCTGTTCCTAAGCACAGCAGAGTGAATGGAAACACTCATGATTCAGACAGAAGGGGAATAAACAGGACCAGACAAAAAGAAAACAGCTGATCAAGTACCTGCATGTTAAAGACTTCATCAGAGCTTTCTGATTGCCCTGTAATATTGCTTACTTCAGCAGACGCTTGTGAGGATAGTGAGGAGGAAGAGTATCGGTTGACAGCTGGGTAACTTAATGGGCTGTTTTCAGGGAGAAAAAGAAATGGTCGTTAACTCAGTCTCTACATTGCACTTTATCACATGCTGGCATGGGAAAAAAACATATACATCCCATTTTGTCGCCTCCCATTTGCCTCAATGTGATCAAACGTCTGAGTTTCTTTCTCATGCTGTTGCCGTTTTACCAGTGGCAGATGTCTGCAGCTGCCTCTAGAGTTACTTATTTCATTAAGAAACTGCGTATTTGACAAATTGTGCCATAAAGAACGAGAGAATCGTTCCGGATCATCTTGTGGGAACGACAAATTGTCAGATAATTCAGAATATGACTTACCTGCGTCGAGGAATTACCCTGGTACCATCTGGGCTCATGGAAGCAGGTGCTGAGTTTCTACACACACGAGGGCTTCCATTAGGAAAATGGACTGGACTGGCTTGTATACAAGCAGAGAATTCCTAAAGAGGTAGTAAGGAAAATATTTCAGAATTGTAACGGTAAGGGCAGAATCACTCAAGAGGTGCTGTGCTATACTAGAGCATTCTGATGGTCATAAAACCTTTATGTAGGCACTTAGGAATGTAAGTCATTAAGCCTTCCCTCATTTACTTTTTTGTTTTCATGAAAGTTAAGTGTGGCAAACCGAATTTAATGCAATTTTAACATTTGAGGGCTCTCTGGTAACATTTTGGTGCAGTTTGGTAGACAAACCAAAAGATGTCACTATTGTATACATCATGGTCCCTCTAACAAAAAGGAAACGGTAGAGGTCAGACTGCCCCCTGGTGGACCCTTTGTGTACATACCTGAATTCCCAAGCTGGACTTCATCACAAAGAACTGGTCGACCAGCTTCTTGTGAAGGGGTCTCATATCCTGAGGCACAAACTTCTCGTGCACAGCCAAGCCAAATTCCAAAATCTGTGCCTTGAGAGTAATAGAAGGAAAAAATCCACATCAGTGAGTACCGCCTTAATGCCTGCTGGGGATTCAAGCAAGGTGCCCTGCATTTTGCATGCGTTACTGTTAACCTCCCCATCCGACAAGACAGGACCAATCCTTAGTTTACTGCGGAGGACACTGAGGATCAGAAAATCCTGCATGCGCAGATGTAGAAAATGGACTTGTAGACACAGCTGGGGCAGGAAAGGATGGGATGAGTTGAGAGAGTAGCACTGATGTACATTATAATGCCCTGTGTGAACAGCTAGCTAGTGGCAAGTGCTCTGTAACACAGGGAGCTCAGCTCAGTGCCCTGTAACGACCTAGAGGGCTGGGAGGGAGAGTCGAGAGGGACGGGACATATGTGCACACATGGCAGACTCACGCTGCTGTGCAGCAGAAACCAACACAACATTGCAAAGCAAAGAGACATAATTTTAAAACAGAAATTCTGCATGTACTAAAGGACAAATGGGAATCTGAACTTAAGTCTGATTCCAAAGACTTAACTGTCCTACTACCCCAAGTTTCTTTCCCGTGTATTTTCAATCTATAACAACCACCATTTTAAACAGCTAAGCGTCCCTTTTGCCCCTTCCTGCACTTCTCAGGAGGGGGGAAGGGATGGGGGCTCCCTGTTAGGAGGGTCAGGTGGTTCTCCCCCTGGTGATAAAGAAACCGCCAATGCAGGAGATGTAAGAGACACAGGTTCAATCCCTGGGTTGGGATGATCCCCTGGAGGAGGGCATGGCAATCCACTCCAGTATTCTTGCTGGAGAATCCCATGGACAGAGGAGCCAGTCAGACACGACTGAAGTGACTTAGCACGCACCACGTGCCACTCCCCAAGGGACCTCTTTTCTGGATGGCACTCTCTCGGCCATGTCCCCCTTCTCTCTCCCATCGGTTCCTCTGTCCTTACCCCTCCCTCCCTCAGATTTTTAGAACCTGTCAGGGAGGAAAGAACAAATAAGAGAGGGTATTCTGTAACAGTTGCTATGCTGCTTGTTTTTGTTAAAAAATATTATTCTTGTTCACTTATTATAATGCCAAAAGGAACAGTTGCTATTTTCAAAAAAGGTTTCCTGCTCTGAGAACCTAAACTGAGATGAATGTAAACATTCACATTTCCTTCGTATAGCTAGGTCAAAAGTGCTTAATTCCTTTGATGGGAGTAGCAGACGTCTTTTACATTTTAAAAAATGCCCATGCTACAATGGTCAAAAGGACAAATTTCAGAGGCTGAGAGGAAAACAAATCACACATCACTACTAGACGGTCCTTTATCTTTACAGCCCATGATGGTTCAAGTTTGAAAGCTTCAGGGCAGACATGAGTGACTTGGGGGGTGCGGTGGTGAGAGCATCTAGTACCTTCCTAAGGGTCAGAACTGTGGCAACTTTGCCTGTAACATTTGCATAAAGATAAAAACACCTTGAAATAAATGTCAAGTGAAGTATGTCTGAGGCACAAAGGGCAAGCCCGGTCTCTGTGGGGAGGGAGGAGGGATGGAGTTGAGTCTAAGGGCAGGGCCCTCGGTCCTCTGCATCTTAGACACTGGCTAAGGGCCTGCCCTTTCATCCAGGTAACGCTGCAGGCTGGGTTCTCCTGGAGGTAGGCTTCGGCATGGAGACTGGGATGTTTGTTGGGTAATATCCCTGGGATCACTGCCTGTAGGAGGGAGGGGCAGAGAGGGATTTGACCAAAAAGGAAACAACCTGCATGGCAGCCTGAAAGCCTTTGCCGACCCCAGGGCAGCTCTGGACCTTGAATGATCTGTCACAACTGCACTGTCTGTGCCCCAAATGGCCAGGCTGGGCCTCTCCTTCCCGGTTACTGGATGCAGGTCATCCAGGAAGGTAGGGATACTAGGCTAGGTGACACTCTGCAGCAGAGGCAATGTTGGAGGATCTGAGAGGCCAAGGTGTCTTCCAGCAGGTGGGGCCACAGGTCCTTTCTGGAAGGAGCCCTGGAGCTGTGCACCTCCGTGTCTACTAGACAGGTCTCTGAACCATCCCTCTCCAGCACCCCCAGCTTCCTACAGTCCTGCAAAGACATGTAACTCGCCCAAGGTCACAAGGCTATAACGTGCACGACTTGATAGGATCTAGTGCTTCCTAGGCCACAGCTCTTTCCACAAGGTCCCAAGATGCAGACAAAACAAAGGTTCCTCAATCTTTTTCTTGAGAGACTTCAGTCAGTCAGTTCAGTCGCTCAGTTGGGTCTGACTCTTTGTGACCCCATGAACTGCAGGATGCCAGGCCTCCCTGTCCATCACCAACTCCCAGAGTCTACTCAAACTCATGTCCATCGAGTTGGTGATGCCATCCAGTCATCTCATCCTTTGTCGTCCCCTTCTCCCTCTGCCTTCAATCCTTCCCAGCATCAGGGTCTTTTCAAATGAGTCAGCTCTTCACACTAGGTGGCCAAAGTTTTGGAATTTCAGCTTCAACATCAGTCCTTCCAATGAATATTCAGGACTGATCTCCTTGCAGTCCAAGGGACTCTCAAGAGTCTTCTCCAACACCACTGTTCAAAAGCATCAACTCTTCGGCACTCAGCTTTCTTTACAGTCCAGCTCTCACATTCATACATGACTACTGGAAAAAACCATAGCTTTGACTAGACAGACCTATGTCGGCAAAGTAATGTCTCTACTTTTTAATATGCTGTCTAGGTTGGTCATAGCTTTTCTTCCAAGGAGCAAGTGTCTTTTAATTTCATGGCTGGAGTCACAATCTGCAGTGATTTTCAAGCCCAAGAAACTAAAGTCTGATAGTATTTCCATTGTTTTCCCATCTGTTTGCCATGAGGTGATGGGACAGGATGCCATGATCTTAGTTTTCTGAATGTTGAGCTTTCAACCAACTTTTTCACTCTCTTCTTCCACTTTCATCAAGAGGCTCTTTAGTTCTTCTTCACTTTTTCTGCCATAAGGGTGGTGTCATCTGCATATGTGAGGTTACTGATATTTCTCCCAGCAATCTTGATTCCAGCTTGTGCTTCATCCAGCCTGGCATTTCGCATGCTGTACTCTGCATATGAGTTAAATAAGCAGGGTGACAATATACAGCCTTGATGTACTCCTTTTCCTATTTGGAACCAGTCTGTTGTTCCATGTCCAGTTCTGTTGCTTCTTGACCTGCATACAGGTTTCTCAAGAGGCAGACCAAGTGGTCTGATATTCTGATCTGTTTAAAAATTTTCCACAGTTTGTTGTGATCCACAGAGTCAAAGGCTTTGGCATAGTCAATAAAGCAGAAATAGATGTTTTTCTGGAACTCTGTTGCTTTTTCGATGATCCAACGGATGTTGGCAATTTGATCTCTGGTTCCTCTGCCCTTTCTAAATCCAGCTTGAACATCTGGAAGTTCACGGTTCATGTATTATTGAAGGCTGGCTTGGAGAATTTTGAGCATTACTTTACTAGCGTGTGAGATGAGTGCAATTGTGTGGTAGTTTGAGCATTCTTTGTCATTGCCTTTCTTTGGAATTGGAATGAAAACTGACCTTTTCCAGTCCCATGGCCACTGCTGAGTTTTCCAAATTTTCTGGCATATTTTTAACCCTTTTGATTTTAACTCGAGGGAAAGAGTTCAGTCAGACTGAATATAGCAGATAAGAATCCTGGGGTGAGATAAACCACTCACAAGAGAATTAAAAGTCAACAAAGGCTAAAGGCATTCCATAATTCTAAGTACTTGATGACCTAAGCTGCTCACTTCATTTCTAGCATCTATATCACCCCCAGGGCCACAATGAGAATTTAACTTCTCCTCTATTTCCTTGCAGGTCAACTTCAAGTAATCCCTCTTTTCCAGAAGCTGTCCACCTGACTCTTCCACCCACGGTCCTGGTCCACAGCCACTTCTCTCCCCTTTCAGTACCAATTTTGTGGACTAAGCCTATAGAGCATAAAATATGGACTAGAACCAGGTACAGCCTCATTTCCTAGTCCAACAGAACATGCTTTTTTATTAATTTGGCATTATTGAATGGAAAGAGATGGTTCTGTCATATTTTATCACAGGTATTCCATTTTTCATAGATATAAAATGTTTCCTATTGATTTCCTATTGAACCCAGCCTTTCCACCATAGTGTCTCCCACATCAGAGGTTTTCAAACCATTTTCAGGCCAAGAGCTACCGAGAGAGGAAGAGAAAGCAAGAGATTATTCACCCTGGTTCTTCGTATTTGATGGAACCAAGGAAAGAACAGCCAACTGTGCTTCTGTAGAATTAAAAATGATGAGATGGTATCTAGCTCTGTCTAGGTCATATGGTCTACAGGCTTTATCTGCACAGCGTGATACTGTTTTAAAGCAAAGGGTATTATTGATTGCCCACTTCCTTAGTCTAACATTTAAGTACAAATCTCATTCATTCATTTACTGAATCATTTGTGTTCAGTTGGCCTGAACTTATATGATCCCAAAATCTTGAGTGAAAAGTTGGCATTAAGTCTTTGGGGACAGAGCATTCAAAGAACATTCCAAGGGGTGCCGTGTTTGCTATAAGGGGCTGCCATAGTCTACTAATTTTTTTTGTTTCCCCCCCTGCATCTAAGTGGGAAGAAAAAGTAGAAATTAGCAAGTCAGGATATATCACAAGTGAATCTGTAACCTGTGACTGCTAGATCACTGACATATGGGGCTGGCCAAAAAAGATTTTTTGACACAGCTTATGGAACAACACGGACAAACATTTTAGCCAACCCAGAGAAAACCATGTAGATGGGACCCTGGACAGGCAAGCACATGTGTGCATGGAAGAGGGAGAAGGCTTCTGCCCCCCTTACCTGCTCAAGCATCAGCTCTCTTAACCGTGCGATTTTCTCTCCATCTTCAGGGTGACTTAAGATATATTCTTTGACAAAGAATGCCTGGTAAGAAGAAGGACAGTTTAATTCAAGAGGGTTACAAAGGAAGCAGAAGACACACTTATTGTTTCTAATGCTGCTTTAAAGAAATGACTCCATTATACACCACTTTTGGGGGCCGGATGGAACGATTCGAAGTATGGCAGCTGGTCACAGGGAATATAAGGAGGTGACTGCTAACAGGAGATTAGAGAGTGCATGAACTGTGTATCTTTGGTAAAACAGATAGCAAATCTAAATCCATAAGCTTTTATGACATCATGTTGTTGTTCAGTCCCTCAGTCGTGTCCGACTCTCTGTGACTCCAGGGACTGCAGCACACCAGGCCTCCCTGTCCTTTACTGTCTCCCAGACTTTGCCCAAGTTGTGCTAAACAATGTCAAACTACCGGACAACTGAGCTCACTTCCCATGCTGGTCAGGGTATGTTCAAAATCTTTCAAGCTAAGTTTCAGCAGTACTTGAATTGAGAACCTCCAGATTTACGAGCTGGGTTTAGGAAAGGAAGAGAAACCAGAGATCAGATTGCCAACATTTGTGGGATCATAGAGAAAGCAAGGGAATTCCAGAAAAACATCTGCTTATGACATGTTATCCTAAAATAAATTGCCTAAAGACTCAGAATGATCAAACAAGATCAGATTCTTTTATGTCCAAGAATCACTCTTTACTCAGGGAAATGGGTTTAGGTAGCCATTTATTAGACAATTGTAATATCTTCACTACTTTTATTCAAGAAAACACACACACACATACTTTTAACCTCAAAATATCACATTCTGGGAAACACAGTAAGTGTGCATCCCCAGTGATTATACATTTGCTCTATTAAGCAAAGAAATCTGGTTGTATTGATTGTAGCCCCATGTCAGCAGGCTGATGTATGTGCATATCTTGAAAAAAGACTTCTGAAACCTTAAGAAATCACAAATCTAAACTTTCACACAACAATACCAAATCCTTACCTCTTGATACCTGGAAACTCCACCATTAACAGCAGCATCTATAACTCCATTCAGGCACATGGTTAGGGGATTAATATTCTGCATCTGTCTTGTCTGACACTGACTAATCAGAGTCTTCAGCTGCTGATTCTTATTCTCCAGCACTTCAATGGCATTTTCCAGAGGACTCATTTCTACCTGAGAACAAATGAGCATAAATATATACTGGATTTTGTGACATTCAAGAAGAAAGGCAAAGTAGATTATCCACATTCTGAATCATCTGCGCTCCCCTCAATATCTCTACCAGGGGCCATCAGTACAGAACAGACAAGGATGTAGGGGACAAATCAGCTGTTTGTAGGGCCTGGGAAGAGAAGATGATCATATTCACTGGCTGAAATGTGGTTCGAATAATCAGCAATCACCGATTATACATTAGCACTAAGACAATTACTTTAATCCTTGAAACAAAATTCAAGCCTATATATTTTACAATTTATTTTTTCTTTTCTTATGAAGGCTAAGTGTTCAAGGGCCCTGCATATTCTCAGCATCTTTCTAGATACTTAATGCAAAGTACCACAGGAGATAACAAAATGCATTTACAGATCCTCTGATGTCAAGGAGATTTCAGCCCAGCTGGGGAGATGGGACATATGCCCATATGGGCCCCATACGCATACATAACAGCACCATAAGGTGGCACAGGATGGCACACAGTTGTGAGTTATAGAAAATAAGATAATCAGATATGCTGCAGGATCTACTTGTTCCAGGAGAGCCAAATAGAGTATAATGACTTTTCTATTCTGAGTTTTAATGGGAGACTCATTGTGAAAATGATGATACTGCTCTTCAAAGGCACAGCACTGTGATTGTTACTGACATTGACATGCTCTTTGAAGAAAAGGTCTGCCAAGCTCTCATCTGTATAATAATCTAAGCTTAAGGATTATTAAGGAAGAGAAATGATTATCGGTTAAGGAAATAGTTTCTAAAGGTCACCTGAATCATCTTAAACCAACACTGAAAAGTACTAGAATGATTTGACTATGTCAAAATTCAGAATGTACATTTATCAAGACATTATATAAAAGGACAGATAAACCAGAAAGTAGAAGATATTTGCAACATGTAAAAATCATCAGTCTATGTCAAGAATATATAAAGAATTCTTATAAGCCATTAAGAGAAAGGCAAACAGCCCACTTAAATATGGACAAAAAACATAGCCATTTTATGAAGGAAGAAACCCAAATGACCAGTAGACATATGGAAAGTGTCAAACTGCATTTTTGATCTAAGAAGTGAAAAATAATAATACCACAATGATATGCTATTAAGCACTCACCAGAATGGCAAAATAAGTATGACAGTAGCAAATGAAGTGAGAATGTGAGGAACTGAGTCTCTCAATTCCTGCTGGTGCATGTTCAGGTTGGTTCATTCACTTTGGGATTATGTATTAAAGATGAAGATATCTATCTATTTTGTGAGCCAGTAATGCTACTCCTAGGCATATAGCTGAGAAGCGGAGTGGAAGATCTGTATACATGTGTACCAGGAAACATGTACAGAACATTCATACTCATCTCCAGAATCTGTACCTCCATCAAAAAAAGGACGCATGAACATACTGTAGTATACGATGGAATACTACACAACAGTGGAAGCAAGCACATGTAATAACATGGACTCATCTTGTAAATAATACTGACAGAGGCAGTTACATTGGACTATATACAGAATTACATTATCCCACAGGTGTACCTCTTTTTATTGTACTTTGCTTTACTGTGCTTCACAGATGCTGTATTTTTCATAAATTGAAACCCTCCATTGCGTAAGTGTATTGGAATCATTTTCTTCAACAGCATTGGCTCACTTCATGCTCTGTGCCACACGGTGGTAATTCTCACAACATTTTACGCTTTTTCATTACTGTATTTGTCCTGGTGATCTGTGATCAGGGGTCTTTGATGTTACTATTATCACTGAAGTGGCATTTTTTTAGGAACAAAGTATTTTCACATTCTTGAAGGTGTATACATTGTTTTTTTAGACAATGCTATTACATACTTAATACACTATAGTATAATGTGAACATCACTTTTATATACACTGGGACATCAACTAATCTGTGTGACCTGCTTTATTGTGGTAGTCTGAAACTGAACTTGCACCGTCTCCAGGATGTGCCTGTATAAGGTTTAAAACCACGTAAACTAAAGTGACTTGTTTAAAGAGACATACAAAGGTAATAAACAAAGCAAGAGAATGTGCGCCATAAAAGCTATGCTGAGGGAGGGAGCGGCACACGAGGCCAGCAGGGTGCTACTGCCAATATCCGTTTCTTTACCTGAGTGGTGGTAAACAGGGTTTTATTTCCCAATTATTTATGACATTCAACTTTTGTATTGAGATCACAAACACTAACTCACAAAGAAGTCTGAGAGTTCTGATGAACTGAAAGTTAAAAAGTCAACAAAACCTCTTGGAAACAAAAAGTAGACAGTGGTTGCCAGATGCTGGGGGTGGGGGAAAAGGGGAATTGCTGTTCAGTGGATATTGCACAACAATGTGCATATAGTTGATACCATTGTACTGTACATTTAAAAACAGTTATGACTTGTATGTATTTTTGATCACAATTTTTAAAAAATTCATGCTTACCCTTAAATATCAGTCATATGAAGACATTTTACAAGTAAGCAAAATACAGTAAATAAAAAGACAAATAATAACCTAGGAAAATACTTCCAACATATATTTCAGATGAATTATCAATATATCTCAAATACCGATGAAAACTATACAAAGAATATAATAGTGCATTCCTCAAAAAGTGAGTTAATATATGAAAACACACCATCTTCACTAGCACTCAACAAATGCCAAAAAAAGCCAACCCTACTGTGACTACTTTGGGCCTAATATCTGGAAATTTTAAAATAATATACAGCACCCTGTGTTGAAGAGAATGCTGGGAAAATGGTTATTCCCAAGAACAGTTATCTCCTACAGACAGGGCATAAATTGATACATGCCATTGCTGATCCATGAGTCAATATTACTGATCATATGTTGGTGACATTATTCTAAGGAGATGGTCAAAGAAGTGCATAAAGAATACTGTGTAGAAATGTTTATTAATAAATTACTTTCCATTGGTCCCAGATTATGATCTTTAATTACTATCCACCACTGAAAAGAACCAGGAGTCACAGGAGAAATGGTTGCTTTCAGGTCTGGGGCAACATTGCACAAGTGAGCCTGGACTACCCAGAGAGCAAGGAAGCCTTCATTAAAGCAGCTGGCCTGCTGTCAATTCACTCTCCTTACTGGAGGGATATCCTTGGGGAACAGGAAACAAAGCAGGTGACCGAGGTCTTATCTTCTTGTCAATTAAAGCTTCAATATAGACTAACTGCTAAGAGGAAGAGATGGTATCTACGGAATGCCCTTAAGTCCCCAGCTACAAGATTGCTTACAGTAAATAAACCCAGAGTCCCTCAGGCATGCTTCTTCACTAGAGAATGTCCCAGAGAAGTCTGACAACTCTCTGGAGTATAAATTGGAATGTTTCACAATTTAAATTTTATGATTCAAATGTGCCCTCTGTATGAGGAACTCTGTGAACTTCCCTTAGAGGCTCTGTCTCCAGATCTGAATTATTAGTGATACGGAAAAGAAGGACACGGAGGACAAAACTTGAGGTCTCAGATGTCTCTCTGCTTCATCCCAGCCTCTTGACTGCCTAAAAGTTGTCAGTAAAGTTTGATGCTGATTCCTATGCTTGATTTGACTACTGGCCTATGTATTAGCTCAGTAACAAAGACAACTTGGATACTGTCAAAAGGACTGAGGAGCCAACCTGAAAATGCGTTCAATGGGCAAAATGGAACAATGTGAAAAGTAATGAGTAATAAATGCAGTGGATTGAAACAAAACAAATATGTTTAAATCCATGATGCTAAACAAAACTAACAAAATAAAATCCTCTTTGGTCACATTTATAGGGTGTTGTGGGTGCTAAGTGCTTCAGTCATGTCTGACTCGCCACGACCCTAGGGACTGTAGCCCACCAGGCTCCTCTGTCCATGGGATTCTCCAGGCAAGAACACTGGAGCGGGTTGCCATGCCCTCCTCCAGGGGGTCTTCCTGATCCAGGGATGGAATCCACATATTCTTATGGCCTCTGCATTGACAGGCAGGTTCTTAACCACTGGTGCCACCTGGGGAGCCCTTATAGGGTATTAGGGAATCAAATTATGATTTTGAAAATTGGTAAATCAAAGGAAAGAAAAAAATACTAGACTTCCTTTCCTATACCTTAGGGTAATCAAATTGTCGATGAAGGGATGTTTCTCTTTATAGAAGTATTCTAATCAATAAATGAAGAAAGAATGATAAAATATCACCCTTTTGTAACCTCTAATAGATTCCTGGACAGGGGCAATGATCAGTGCTGCTTGCCAACCACAGCATATAACACCTGAGAAGTAGTCTTGCAAAAAAGTAAAAGACAAAATTAGATCGAGCTGTCAATTTACCAAAAAATATAGGAACAAAGAAACATATTAAATGATCTCACTGATTCATAGTCTGCAAAATCCAGACTCAAGGAAACACTTCAGGATAAACAACCTGATTTCTTCAACAAAAAAGCTGCAAGAAAAAAATAATTTTGGGGAACCTATAGATCAAATGAGATCTAGGAGGTATTTCAACCAATGTGAATGTGTGGCCCTTATCTGGGTCCAGGTTCAAACAACAGATGACAAAAACAAACACAAACCTATAAAATGAATTAGAGAATTGTGAATAAATTGGATAGTTAATGGTCATGGAATTACTGTTAAATTTTTTAGATGGAAAACGTAAACACAATAATGGTACTGTGTTTATGTTTCTGATAAATTACACAGACTGAAATATTCTTACATAGTGTCTAGGACTAATTTCCAAATAATCCAGTGTAAAAGGGAATGGAGGAAGGTGTAGACACAAAATCGGCCTTTTTGATAACTGTTGAAGTAAAAGAATGGGTAACTAGGTTTATTATATCTTTTCTCTGTTTGTATAGGACATAACTTTAGTTTTAAAAAGGAGACTGGCTGCTGTGTACAGAAGTGGCTGCAGCAGGAGGAGGCCAGAAAGGCAGAAGCACCTCTTAGGAGACTACTTCAGAAATCAGGCACTAGATGTATGGGAGAAACCACCACAATGTCCTAAAGTAATTAGCCTCCAATTAAAATAAATAAATTACATTTTAAAAAGAAATCAGGCAGTAGATGGCGCTATCAGAAGGGAGATGAGCAGGGCTCAGATGCTGGGTAATTTTGAAAGTACCTAGAGCCACACAACTTTCTGATGGATCTGATGTGAAGTGTGATAATATTCTCTCTCAGTGGGTAAAGAATCCACCTGCAGTGCAGGAGACACAGGTGGGTTCGATCCCTGGTGGAGAAGATCCCCTGGTGGAGGAAAATGACAACCCATTCCAGTATTCTTGAAAAATCTGAGGGACAGAGGAGCCTGGGGGGCCACAGTCCCTGAGGTCACAGTCAGATACAACTGAGCGACTAAGCACACACATGATAATACTGGGGCTTCCCAGGTGGCACTAGTGGTAAAGAACCCTCCTGGCAATGCAGGAGTCATAGGAGACGAAAGTTTGACCCCTGGGTCGGGAAGATCCAGAGCATGGCAGCCCATTCCAGTATTCTTGCCTGGAGAACCCCATGGACAGAAGAGCCTGGCAGGCTATAGTACATAAGATCACAAAGAGTCAGTTACGACTGACGCGACTTAGCATAGCACACAGCACATGAGAATACTGTCATTATCTTTAAGGCTTCGAAACATCATTATCTATACATTCTGTTTTATAGCTTTTTCACCATGTTTAAAATGTTTTAAATAAGCTTATTTTTAATCAAAAATATTTTGTTTTAAAAACAATTACTGAGGAAACAGTAGTTCAAAGAGGCTTATCATCTTTGAAAGAATGGGATAATATGTTCCCTAATGTTCTGGGGTTATGATTTTCAGAATAAAGGCCCATTATCTCATCTGAAATCTTTGCTGTCAGCTGTTTCAGAACTCAGAATTTTTCTGACTTCAGAAAGGTAACATAGGGGACGTATAGTATATTACACCATCCTCAGGCAGGGTCTGAAGAAGTTTCCTTTAATCAAATGTGTTAATATTTCTGTAGTAAAGTATATGAGTAGTCATACTAAGTGAGATAAAGATCATAAATGGTCTTAGATTGGGTTAGGTATATTAACCACTGAATTTTGGAGCCAAACTTACAAACACATCTATTGGTATTCAGAATCTTTTAGAGTTTGGTAAGGTCCAAAAGGAATTACAATTCAGTGTGGCACATACGTCTTGAGTGCCCCAGTCATCAGGACCTTCTACACTGGCAATTAAAGCAGGAAACCAACAACACTAATTGAAGGTGGGGATATGCCAGGCAGCGGGAATAAGACAGACACGAGGTTGTCAGAAGTGGGCTGTGTTCAGGGAACAAAACAGCCCAGTTGGATTTGTTCTGTTTGACAGAGTCTACGATTGCATATTCTAATAAAATAGGCAGCTGCTGTTTGAAAGGTTGTGTTTAGTAACTCTCCCTTAATCACTATCAGCATGCTGCTTTTTATTAGCAGGCTGTGTGTGTGTGTGTGTGTGTGTGTATAATATTTCTAAGGTTAGGAACACTGGTAAGACTTCACAGAATTTGCCTCTCTGGGTAGTAAGTAGCTGACAAGGCTCTCTGAATCATTAATGCTGCAAGGATGACTAAACATTCCTGTGGTTTGGGCCCATGCCATTCAGCAGGAAGCAAAACATTAAGACTTTCTGAGCAATGAACTCAGCAGCCTCTTCCACAGGAGGCCACAGGGCCCACCATGGAAGCAATCCTTGCTTCCCTTGCAACCCTTGTGGACCCTTGATTCAGACTTGACAAGAACACACCCACACTGGTATAATCTGCTGAATGGAGTGCAGTTTGTTAAGAGAGCTGTAGGAATTTTTTAGCCTTGCAAAATGAAAATGCCATTAAATCCCTAGCATGATTGAATACAACAAGCTGAGGGTCATTTCGATGCTTAGAGACTGCAGGTAGGACAATCCATTCTTGGAAGACAGTTTGGGTGGGATCTGCTCTTACAGATTCATTGACAGCATGGGCTTGTTACCTAAACAAGGAAGGGGCTACATTACATTTTCACAATTGGCACATTTTTCCATCAGGACTGTGGCAAAGGGCTGGCCCCTGACATAATAGATATGCCAGGGGTGGGAGGGGGGATTCTTGGGGGCATAGGTCTGTGGCTGACAGCAAGGGGCTGGGGGCTTGATAACTGTTGGGGAGGGGTTCTCACTCCAGACATGGCTGCCTTCCACAAATGCTCTCTCCCTTCCCACAGCAGGGGGCATGTTTTATAACTGAAGGCTCTTCAGTTCTGCAAGGAGATCCAACAAGTCCCTCCTAAAGGAAATCAGTCCTGAATATTCATTGGAAGGACTGATGTTCAAGCTGAAACTCCAATAGTTTGGCCACCTGATGCGAAGAACTGACTCATTAGAAAAGACCCTAATGCTCAGAAAGATTGAAGGCAGGAGGAGAAGGGAACGACAGAGGATGAGACGATTGGATGCATCACTGACTCAACGGACATGAGTTTGAGTAAACTCTGGGAGTTGGTGATAGACGGGGAGGCCTGGCGTGCTGCAGTCCATGGAGTCATAAGGAATCAGACATGACTGAGTGACTGAGCTGAACTGAACTGCTCTTTGGTTGCTGTGATTTCCACATTCTCCACGACACCCGCTGATCAGCACAGCGGCATCCTTCTACTGTGAACTGTTACAGCATGGACCTACTGTGTGTCAGATACTGTGCTGGGCTTGACACTGGCCTCAAACTGCTTATAAGTCTAGAAGAAAAAAATATACCTAGCTTTGGAGTCATAAAAATCTGGGTTTGAGTTTATCCTTTTTCAGTATCTTGCTACGGGATCTGTGGCAAAGGCTTTTAACCTCTTGTCAAAACTTGTGAAAAGAGGGGTAAGAATATGTACCTTGGACACAGAGAAATGAGAACCACAGCATACTGTTGGTGGGAATGTAAATTGGTTCAGTCACCTTAGAAAACAGGATGGAAGTTCCTCAAAAAACTAAAAACAGAATTACCATGTAATCCAGCAATCCTATTCCTGGTTACACAGTGAAAAAAAATGAAAATACTAATTCAAAAAGATACATGCACCTCAATGTTCATAGCAGCATTGTGTACAATAGCCAAGGTATGCAAACAACCCAAGGGTCCATCCACAGATAAATGGTTAGAGAAGACAGAAGTGAGGTATATAATTGCGTATATATTCAGACACATACACACAATGGAATATTACTCAGCCACAGAAAAGAATTAAACTGTATTATTTGCCACAATGTAGATGAACCTAGAGGGTATTACACTTAGTGAAACAAGTCAAAGAAAGATAAACACTCTTTGTTATCACTTACATGTGAAATCTAAAAATAAAGAAATGCAAATGAAAATGAATACATACCTTGTAGCTTTGACAGGGTGATTAAATAAGATAATGTAGATAACTTTCTTCCACTGAAGATAAACAGTGAAGGTCTCATAGCTAGAGTGGTTAGGGGAGCTAGAATTCCAGTTTCTCTAACTCAAGGGCCTGAGGTGTTGACATGCTGCAGTCAGAGCTATTTTGGAGGGATCACTTGGGCTGGCTGGGCTAGGCCAATGGGTCCCCTTCCAGCTTTCAACATAGCAGTCAATATCACAAACATTCACTAACTTACTAGGAGTGTTTCCAGGGACTTGGAGTCCAAAGCAGAAGCAGTGAATACATGGCCTGACTCCAGGTGAACAACTGTGCTGAGCAAGTATTCAATACCTGAGAATAAGCTCTGATCCTTACCACTTCACGCTTCTCCACTTCAAACCAGCGGGAAATTCCAGGTAAACTCTGCACCAAGTATAGTGATGTTCTTTCCACCCAGAGACTCTATGAAATACAAAACAAATTAAGTCCCCAAGTTACCTTCTTTCCAGTTACTGAGCAATGACTAATGTTTGCCATTCAATTTTACCAAGTTTTCAGTATTTGTCAGCTTTTCTTTAGTATTCATTCCAGTGCTTCAGCAATCTCCTTGCACTCAGGAAGCTATCTCAGTAAGACATGCTGAAGCGTAGGTTAGTTTCATTGTATATAACCTGAAACTTTTTTTCTGTGCAGAATACGTGATCTACTTCAGGCAGTAATCTTAAAAATGTCAAAACAGGTCATCACATTCTTTCCTTTTTCTCTAAATTCCTGATTTAGAGTTTCCCCACTCCTCAAGGGGGTCTAGCCATTTTTACTTGGAATGGGATATAATATCAGCTAATCATCATGAGATCAGACAGAATCCTCAAGAAGGGCTTTAGGAATCTCATAGCCTAATCTTTCTGTATTAAAGATGAAAGACATTAGCCTTCCAAAAGGCATGTGTACCATGCTCAGTCTTGTCCAACTCTTTGTGACCCTGTGGGCTGTAGCCCATCAGGCACCTCTGTCCACGGGGATTCTCCAGGCAAGAATACTGAAGTGGGTAGCCTATTCCTTCTCCAGGGGATCTTCCCGACCTACAAATCGAACCGGGGTCTCCTGCATTACAGGCAGATTCTTTACCAGCTGAGCTACCAGGGAAGCCGAAGAGGCATGTGACCTGCTCAAAGCTACATTCTCATCATCTGTACTGCCATCCCCAGGACCCCTGCACTAGAATGTCTGACTCCCCCATGGCTACAGTGCCATCTGCACTTCTGTGATCCAGGAAGATTTGTACTTAGAGCTGGGCCTCCCTCTGGCCAGGATGAGCACCCCCATGACACATGAAATCACAGGTGCCTTTGGTAAGAGCTGCTGTTGACAATGGGTCTCTCTCGACAACAGGCTTCTGCATTTCTGCCTCGTGTTTCCTGGTTAAACAAAGCATATTCCCATGTGTAGTAAACCTTACAAAGTTCCTGAAACACTGCCATTTATTCAACAACAACAACAAATCGAAGGATTTCTTTGTGCCAGCCAAGATCTAATGAGATGAATATGGCAGCAGCCCTGTGACAGGAGGCCAGAGCACTCTGCCGGTAATGAGGGGCGAAGCAGATCAAGAAGGGCTCAGGGGGCGTCCCTGGCATCTCAGTGGAAATGAATCTGCCTGCCAATGCAGGAGACATAGGTTTGATCCCTGATTCACCGGGAAGATGCCACATGCTGAGGAGCAACTAATTACGTGTGCGACAATTATTCAGCCTGTGTTCCAGAGCTGGGGAACCGCAACTACTGAGCCCACATGGCCTAGACTGTGTTCAGCGATAAGAGAAGCCACCACAATGAGAAGCCTAGAGAGTAGCCCCCGCTTGCTGCAATTAGAGAAAAGCCAGAGTGGCAACGAAGACCCAGCACAGATTTAAAAAAAAAAAAAGAAGGGCTCAGGGAGAAGAGAGAGGAACAGTCCAGGTGCTGGAGGAAAACAGGAGGAATCAGGCACACAAGGCATCCTGTGGGAGGAGGATTGTGCTTCACTGAGGAGGTGACACGTGAGCGGAATTTTGAAGAGTGAGTAGGAGTTTGCCAGGCGGAGAGCGGGGGAGGCGGTGCAGGCAGCAGGAAGCAGAGACGCAAGCGGCTTGTGAAAGGGCATGGCAGGAGATGGAGGGAGAGCTCCGTGCTGCCAGAGCTGAGAGAGTGGGTGAGTGGGCTGCAGCAGAGATGAGGCTTCTGGAAGGGCAGTTTGGAGACAGATGCTGAGGGCTGTGAGCACAGGAAAAAGGAGCCAGATTTATTATTTTTTTAAGGAGGGTTGCTACACCATTGATAACTATTTAAAGTGATGGCCGAAAGGAAATGTGATGCAGCAGAAAAAGCAATGGAGAAGGCATCAGAAGATGTGCATTCTAGTGCAGGGTCTGGGGTATTGAGAATGCCATTCTGAACAAGTCACCTGCCTGATTCTGGGGAACCTTGGACTTTTTATCTACTGGAAACTTGCAGTGAAAACTATATTATACCCTAACGATCTTTAATCAGTTTTGGAAGGCAGAAAGAAAAATTATCCAGAGGGATTAGAAAATGGTCATGGATCTTTTCAGTAACATCGTAGCGTTATTTTCCGGTGGTTTCCTGGCCTTGATGTTTAACCCATCAATGTCCTTGACCAAAGGACTGTGCTTTGCTCGGTCTCATCATAACACTGCAAAACTATCCAACTTTCCCTTTGATCATTTGGCTGTGAACAATTCCGGAGTTACTGTGAGGAGCACCAGGGAATGAAACATAGGCAGGTGTGACAAGCGAGTTCACATTAGACAATCACAGCTGATAGTGTTAGAAGAACATTTCCCAGCTTCCCTGATAGCTCACTTTGTAAAGAATTCGCCTGCAATGCAGGAGACCCCAGTTCAATTCCGGGGTCAGGAAGTTCCCCTGGAGAAGGGATAGGCTACACACTCCAATATTTTGGGGTTTTCCGGGTGGTTCAGCTGGTAAAGAATCTGCCTGCAATGTGGGAGACCTGGGTTCAATCCCTGGGTTGGGAAGATCCCCTGGAGAAGGGAAAGACTACCCACTCTAGTATTCTGGCCTGGAGAATTCCATGGACTGTGTAGTCCATGGGGTCGCACAAGTCACCCAGGATCCTACATTCATTTTACATTTTTTTGCTTGGAGGGAGATCCTGGGGATCTGTATGGTCTCACATTGTCACTGTTATCAAGGAAAGGGCAGATTATAATTTATCTGTGGAACAATTTCACCCCTTTCCCCCAGTAGGGCTGTAAGAAACCTTGCTCTCTCTGGCTGAGAGAGAACAAGCAAGGCTTATCAGAACTGAGGATGGAAAACTCAACCCATGCAAAGAAGCTATGGTTGGTCCTTTCAGAAGTCTGAGTTACACATCATTCTATTGAGAAAAAGCAGCAAAAGTTAGCACAGTCTCTCTCACTGGGCCAGGAGCCTCCCCAGTGGTTCTATCACCTGTTTCTTCAGTATCCTTTACTCATGCCAGTCTCCCGTATCTGAGAATAAATACCCGAGGTTCCCACAGTTTGTTCAACATAAATGAATGGAGGACTGAGCTGAACCCTGAGATCTCAAAACCTGGACAGAGGACCACTGCCATTACAATCATCCTAAACTCCAGGGCCTCCTCTGTGACCCAATGAGTCAATTCCCAGGCCAAGAAATCTGCTCGGTTAGAAAACAACTCATGTTACCCTGACACGTGGTAGAGTTTAAGAATATTTAGACCACCTTCTAGTTTTATCACCTGACTATGTCTTGAGTAAATACTTAACACACATCTTGATAAAAAAAAAAGCTCTCTATTTGAGGAAACCATGTGTCATAAGAATTGTTCAGTACCTTGAATTCATTCTCTTTATCTTTCGTGCCTTTGTGAAATGGTCTGTCGTAGCGGAATTTCCAGATGTGATTCACTTTATAGAAACTTTTGATGTTGTCTGGAACACCTTCTCTCTGAAGGACCTCCTGGCTTTCTGGGATGGGAGTCACGGCGTATATCTGCAAATCTAGGATTCAAGAGTCAAGGAGGGAACCTGATTTGGCAGACTCCCTGGGGCGTCTGGCTTGACCTGAGCTATGACAGAAAGAAAGGGATGGTGAACAATCGAGTGTTTCTATTGGGGTAAAGTCAAACTGCCAAGAAGGTACCAAGAACTCAGTTGATAGCAAATCAAGTCTCAAACTACAAGCCTTAAAATTGCTTCACACAGGTCATTCTGACAAAGCATCAGTTTGAAATTTCTATGTCCTGTGAATTCATTTATCATAGATTTTTTTGGGGGGTGGGGGTAGGTTTGAATGGCTTGGATCCTAGGTACTAAGGATTGTATTAATTTTAACCCGTGTTTATGAGGCTCTGATCTTTAGTGCATGTATGGTCCTTTTAAAAGTGTGTTTGTTTGTAAAATAATGGATAAATACCTACGCAACCAAAGACAGCAACCAGTACTGATAGTAACTCATATATTCCCTGTCTCTAGCCTTGGCACATTTGAGGTAGCCACTCTCCCAAACCTTGTATTGATAAGCAGAGTGTTTAGCTATAGTTGGTATTTTTGAAAACTACATTAAAGGGGTATTGTATTTACTTATAAATTTACCATCTTTTCTTCTCATTCAAAGAAAGACAGCAAAATCTTTTCCCTTATTGCTTGCTTCTGGTACATTTAAGTTTCTACTTTGGAATGGTATCCGTAATTTTCAGGGGGCAGTTTCTGATCTTCTTTAAGATTGTCAACTTCAGGAAGAAAGAACAATTCATAAAGGAGTGCTGGGGTGAAGCCCCTTGGTCTCTAATGCCTGTGTAATTTCAGCTGAGTTGTTTATGTTTGCACAACGGGAGTGTCAGTTACACGACAATTGTTAAATGCTGTCAGGAATGCCATGGCTAAGAGTCCCTGAAAGATACAGGGCTACCTCTTCCTCTTCCCTTTCATCCAGAATAAAAACATCAAGGGAAAAGTGGGTAAGTGATCCGAAGTGGTTTCTACAGGCTGTGTGTGTGCGTGTGCACACACGTGCACACTCAGTTGCATCTGACTCTTTGAGACCCCATGGACTGTAACCCAATAGGCTCCTCTGTCCATGGAATTCCCTGGGCAAGAATACTTGAGTGGGTTGCCATTTCCTTCTCCAGGGGATCTTCCTGATTCAGGGACTGAACCCACGTCTTATGCAGTAGCAGGTGGATTCTTTACCAATGAGCCACCTGGGAAGCCCATTTCTACCGGGGATGCCAGAGGAAAATTATTCTAGGAGAAATCCCTAAAAAGGAGCTTTAAAAGCAGGGTTGAGATACAGAAAAGCTGCAACTAAAAGGGGAAAAAAAATTCTCTTAACAGAATCCTTAAGGGATGTCTTTTCAACTGACATTATGAGAATATCTAGCATGATTCTGTTTGGAAGGAGCTAAGCTAAAATTAACAGGATGAGAAAGAAGGAGAACGAGAACACGGCTATTGACAAGGGGCCAGTGCCTGAAGCACCTGCACAGAAACACTCTGCAGCCAAAGGCCAATGGGACCTAGTCAGAATCTGGCCTTTCTAGCTGTGGATACACTGAGCTTCTGCCTGGAAGATGGTCTCATCGGGTTGGTTGGCATGCTGCATGGCGATGGCGTGGGGGAACTCGTTCAGCATTCTCTGCTGGAAGGCCTCCAGTCTTTCGTAGTCATGCCCTCGACACACAAACTCTTTATTCTGGAGGTAAAATCAGAAAAAGAAACATTAGGACTATGTAATTGAGTGCAGTCACTACACTCAAGAAGCCAAAATATGCAACACTAGCAGTAACTAAGCATAGGTCCAACATCAATAGAATATAACCAAAAAAAAACCACACTGGAACAGTCTAGAGAATTTGTCCAAATGTTACAAATACAGGGCAAAGGTCAGAGGCATCACTCTCTATTGCTTCTAGTAAGTTCCACAGCATGCCTCACTCTTCCAGGTTCACCTGCATGAGGTGCAAAGGGGTGTCTGATTCTCAGAGCACCAAAGTACAAAACAAAGCAATCGTGTTCCCTCCAAATGTTAGTGAACACATGTTACAGAGTATTTTAAAAACTGTATAACAAAGTTAAGTGGGCAAATTCTCAATTTGGAAGAAAGCAAAGTAAGTGCAATCCTTAAAAATACATTTTATGCATCCTTTCTATAAAGTTCACAGAGATCAGACTTAACCCCTTTCACTCCTAGATCCTTCCATGGAGAGGAAGGACAACCGCCTGCATGCCAGCTCTCAGCAGGGCTGTTGCTGCGAGAATCCCTGCTATCCCTGACTCCGCTCAGCGTCCTGTAGCCAGGACCTCTGTTAACTGCCTAAAGCCAAGTTTGGGGATTTTTAAGGTCTTGCTAAATGTTGGACAAATCTTTGTCTGTTTCCGCTTTGTTTTTACAATACATATAAATATTCTGTTAGTTAGGACTCTCTCATTCAGGTAAAAAAGGTGAAGGTTATCCTTGATGGAGGCCACAGAGCTGGCAGGACGGGGACCTTCTCAACAAGAACCTTCATGATCTGCTTATCGATATGGAACAACTCTTCCCGACAGTTTAAAGTGAAAGTATTAGTTGCTCAGTCACGTCCTACTCTATGCGACCCCATGGACTGTACTCCGCTAGCCTCCTGTATCCATGGAATTCTTCAGGTGAGACTAGAGAAATGGGTAGCCATTCCCTTCCCAGGGGGTATTCCTGGCCCAGGGATTGAACCCCAATCCAGTGCAGGCGGATTCTTGACTGTCATGAGCCACCAGGGAAGTTTAATGATAGTCAATGATAATGAAATTATAATTGTTAAGCACAGCCAGCACATACCTTATTTAACCCCAAGAAACTTGAGAGGGTGTCTCCCCCTCCCCCATTTTGTAGCTGGGAACTGAGGATCAGGATCATTACATACTTTGTCCACATGTATGAGATTTAAGCTCAGGTCTGAGTCCAAGGCCTTAGCTCCCTCTGTTCTGAACATGGCCTGATACGTGGAAAAACTCCTAAGAGCTACAGAGACCAAGAAAGATTGTGGGATAAGATGCCCTGAAGATCTTTAAGGAGTAAAGTGTTTTGTGGTCTGGGGAGTTAAGGCCCAATGATCTCAGCAGTTCTCAGCTCTGGGCGGTTTCTGTGATTGCACCAAATGCACTGAGGAAGCACTCTGGGCCAGAGCGAGGAAGTTAGAAACCACTCTGGGAAAGGGGCTCAGGGTTGCAGCTGAGAAAAAGCAGCTGCAGGCAGAGGAACCAAGCAGCAGAACTGAGCTCTGAGAACTTGCCACAAGGCCCCACAATTTACCCAATAAACCAATAAACCCCTGAGAAACACAAGCTAAGACAGACTCCTTAGGAATCAGGATTGCCCTCCCCATAAATAATCCTATATTTAAATTTTCTTGAAGTCATACCTTCTGATACTGTTATTTATTTTGCTCAAAAGATATTCAACAAGGACCTAATGTATAGCAAAGGGAACTCTACTCACCACTCTAATAACCTATATGGGAAGAAAATCTAAAAAAGAATAGATACATGCTATCAGTTCAGTTGCTCAGTCGTGTCCGACTCTTTGCGACCCCATGGACTACAGCACACCAGGCATCCCTGCCCATCACCAACTCCTGGAGTTTACTCAAACTCATGTCCACTGAGTTGGTGATTCCATCCAACCATCTCATCCTCTGTCGTCCCCTTCTCCTCCCACCTTTCAGTCTTACCTATGTCAGGGTCTTTTCAAATGAGTCAGCTGTTTACATCAGTTGGCCAAAGTATTGGAGTTTTAGCTTCAATATCAGTCCTTCCAATGAACACCCAGGACTGATCTCTTTTAGGATGTACTAGTTGGATCTCCTTGCAGTTCAAGGGACTCTCAAGAGTCTGCTCCAACACCACAGTTCAAAAGCATCAATTCTTCAGTGCTCAGCTTCCTTCATAGTCCAACTCGGAGAAAAACTGGCCAAAGAGGCCTTCTGATCGCCAGCTACATCCATACATGACTACTGGAAAAGCCATAGCTTTTGACTCGACGGATTGTTGGGAAAGTAATGTCTCTGCTTTTTAATATGTTGTCTAGTTTAGCCATAGCTTTTCTTCCAAGGAGCAAGTGTCTTTTAATTTCATGGCCACAGTCACTATCTGCAGTGATTTTGGAGCCCCCCAAAATAAAGTCTGTCACTGTTTCCATTGTTTCCCCACCTATTTGCCATGAAGCGATGGGACCAGATGCCATGATCTTTGTTTTCTGAATGTTGAGTTTTAAGTCAACTTTTTGACTCCCCTCTTTCACTTTCATCAAGAGGTTCTTTAGTTCTTTGCTTTCTGCCATAAGGATGGTGTCATCTGCATATCTGAGGTTACTGATATTTCTCCCAGCAATCTTAATTCTAGCTTGCCCTTCATCGAGGCCAGCGTTTCTCATGATGTACTCTGCATATAAGTTAAATAAGCAGGGCGACAATATACAGCCTTGACATACTCCTTTTCCTATTTGGAACCAATCTGTTGTTCCATGTCCAGTTCTAATTGTTGCTTCCTGACCTGCATCAGATTTCTCAAGAGGCAGGTCAGGTGGTCTGGTATTCCCATCTCTTTCAGAATTTTCCACAGTTTGTTGTGATCCACAGATTTGAAGGCTTTGGCATAGTCAATAAAGCAGAAGTAGATGTTTTTCTGCTGTCTATGGGGTCGCACAGAGTCAGACACAACTGAAGCGACTTAGCCGCAGCAGATGTTTTTCTAGAACTCTCGTGGATTTTTGATGATCCAGCAGATGTTGGCAATTTGATCTTTGGTTCCTCTGCCTTTTCTAAATCCAGCTTGAACATCTGGATGTTCATGGTTCACATACTGTTGAAGCCTGTCTTGGAGACTTTTGAGCATTACTTTGCTAGCATGTGAGATGAATGCAACTGTGCAGTAGTTTGAGCATTCTTTGGCATTGCCTTTCTTAGGGATTGGAATGAAAACTGACCTTTTCCAGTCCTGTGGCCACTGCTGAGTTTCCAAATTTGCTGGCATATTGAGTGCAGCAGTTTCACAGCATCATCTTTTATTTATTTTATTGTGGCGGTTTTTGCCATACATTCACATGAACCAGCCATGGGTGGACACCCTTAACCTCCCTCCCTCCTTCCTTCTGAAATAGCTCAACTGGAATTCCATCACCTCCACTAGTTTTGTTCATAGTGATGCTTCCTTCCTAAGGCCCACTTGACTTTGCATTCTAGGATGTCTGGCTATAGGTGAGTGATCACATCATTGTGATTATCTGGGTTGTGTAGATCTTTTTTGCATAGTTCTTCTGTGTATTCTTGCCACCTCTTCTTAATATCTTCTGCTTCTGTTAGGTCCCTACCATTTCTTTCCTTTATTGAGCCCATCTTTGCATGAAATGTTCCCTTGGTATTTCTAATTTTCTTGAAGAGATCTCTAGTCTTTCACATTCCATTGTTTCCCTCTATTTCTTTGCGTTGATCACTGAGGAAGGCTTTCTTATCTCTCCTTGCTATTGTTTGAAACTCTGCATTCAAATGAGTATATCTTTCCTTTTCTCCTTTGCCTTTCACTTCTCTTCTCAGCTGACAACCATCTTGCCTTTTTGCATTTCTTTTTCTCAGGAATGGTCTTGATCACTGCCTCCTATACAATGTCACGAACTTTCGTCCATAGTTCTTCAAGCACTCTATCAGATCTGATCCCTTGAATCTGTTTCTCACTTCCATTGTATAACCGTAAGGGATTTGAGTTAGGTCATACCTGAATGGTCTAGCGGTTTTTCCTACTTTCTTCAATTTAAGTCTGAATTTGGCAATAAGGAGTTCATGATCTGAGCCACAGATACATGTATACATGTAACTGAATTGCTTTGCTGTATACCTGAAACTAACACAACATTGTAAATCAACTAATCTCAATATAAAATAACAAATTAAATATAATAAATTTGCTTGATAAAATAAGACAATACATATCTTCTTGCATATTATTGAAGTCCCCAAATAAGTATCTGAAAACTGAAACAGTTCTAAAGCAATGCTTATATGTCACAACAGTTTATAAAATCAGGGGAATGCCTCTTAAGTGTAAGGTCATTCAAAGGTAGTAAGAAATCATTTTGGAATAAACATAAATTTGGGGCCTAATATTTGAGTTATGGAGAAATAAAAAGGAGATAAGCTTTCTTTCCATTAATTTTTTTTAAAACCATAGTTTTGAGATATAGTTCACAAGCCATAAAATTTACCCTTTTATAGTATGCAATTCGGTTGTTTTTGGTATATTCACAGAGTTGTGCAACTATCCACATTATATAATTTCAGATTATTTTCATTACTGCAAAAAGAAATTTGTACCCATAGCAATCACTCCCCATCTCCCCCTCCCCTTGACACCTGGCAGTCGCTAATCTACTTTTGGTTTCCATGGATTTACCTATTCTGGACATTTCATATAGATGGAATTACATAACATGTGGCTGTTTGTAACTGGCTTCTTTCACTTAATATTATCAAGGTTCACTCATTTTGCAGCATTATCAGTACTTCATTCCTTTCTTATTGCTGAATATTCTATTGTATAGCTATACCATATTTTGTGTATCCATTCATCAGTGGATGGACATTTGGACTGTTTCTACTTTTAGGCAATTGTGAATAACGCTGCTGTGAATACTCATGTACATGTCTTTGTGTGGCTCTGGATGCTGGGAAAGATTGAGGGCAAGAGGAGAACGGGGCAACAGAAATGAGATGGTTGTATGACATCGCTGACTCAACAGACATGGGTTTGAACAAACTTCAGGAGTTGGTGAAGGAAGGGAAGCACAGCATGCTGCAGTCCATGGGGTCACAAACAGCTGGACAGGACTTAGTGATTGAACAACAACTATTTGTTAATAGCTAATTTTTAAAATTGTCTTTCTTTAAAAAGGAAATATATACCTATGGGATAAAAAATTCCCAAATAGTATAAGCATACAATAAAAAGTAAGCATCTTTCCCATCTTTGACCTCAATCATCCTCCTCAGACAAATCACTATTCAAAGATATTTTATGCATTTAAACACTGTCAATAAAGAAATCATTTTCCACGAGGGTAAAAAAAAGCTACCTCAATAACACAAACATATCAATTTATTTGAGCTTTAAATATTATCTGGAAATTGATCACACAGTGAAAGGAAATTTTTAAAGTTGCTATTTGTTTTTAAATCAAAGAACAGACTAGATTTTTCTTAAAAAATCTGGTCCCACGATTCCAAGTGTGCAGTGCCATTTAGAAACCAATAGAGGGTGACGCTTCTCTTTCATTTAGAAGGAAATGCCATTTACTTGTAGAAAATCTGTTTTGCAAAGAAAGATGATATATTGGTCTATTCCAATTGATATATTAACAAAATTCATTTTATTAGCTGATACGTCTTCTAATTTGCCAAATTTCCTTTAAATTTGGCTCCTTAAAATTATGGCTCCTAAACTACTTCTGACTTTTAAAAATCTTTACACTTTTAATTAACACTAATCACACATACACGATAGAGTTCTAGGGTACTTTATAATACACTTGTTAGCTGAATTCAGAATTTGATCAGGCCTACAATACAACTTTCATGGGCTGCTTTCTCTATTAAAAATATTAAAAATCATACTGTATGACTCCCTTGGTATAAAGACAAATAATATCAATAATAACCTAATGTACAATATACACTATTAAATAGCAATCTAGTGTAGAGTATACACTGTGGGATTCCCAGATGGCTCAACAGATAAAGAATCTGTCTGCAATGCAGGAGATGCAGGAGACGCAGGTTCAATTCCTGCACTGAGAAGATCTCCTGGAGGAGGAAATGGCAACTTACTCCAGTATTCTTGTCTGAAAAATTCCATGGACAGAGGAGCCTGGCAGGCTACAGTCCATGGGGTCGCAAACAGTTGGGCATGACAGTGTGCACTCACATCCATAATATACACTAAAATATATGTTTTAACATTTTCTTTAACCTGAAAGTTTACTATTTTCTTCTGACTTTTAAAAGAAAACAGTTTTATGAACCATCTAAGAATATTATGGTCCCTAAGCACTGTATCTACTGTGCATAATGGATCAGGTAGCCCTGAGTATGATATGGAATAAAACAGAATCATTGCATTATTTTGAGCCAAGAGAGGAAGGGGTGGTCTGCAGCATGAGAATCATGTCTGGGTCCTACTGTGGGGTCTCCAGCCCTCTGCACTGCTCACAACTCCAGAATATCCCTCCTTCCCCTCGGAACTTGGACCCAGACCCTGTACTCTGCAGGAGGTGGCTGATGACAGCCCAGGACCAGTGTGTCCACTTTGAAGACACAGTTCTTCAAATTCAGCAACTGTTCTGAATTTGCCACTAGTTTTGATTTGGAATCAAGCTTTCCTCTGTCTGCAGGCAGGTCCATCTGCAGAGCCGACAATGTTATGTGGATCCTCCTTAACCCAGCAAAGAGATTTTATACCTAGGTCTGTGTGGTACCCAAATACATGGTTATTTCAATCAGTTAGATGACTGATTTGCTATTTGAGCGTTTGTTTTATGCAATACTAAGTGAATCTTTGCCTATGGTGTTTAGGTATTTTATACATACACACACACACGCATACATATCTTTATTCTGAAAGGCAGATACATTAATGATTATTAAAGAAGCAATGAAGTCAAATGTTTCTCCTCTCTGTCCTCCTTCAAGTACCCCCATCCTGTATCTATTCATAGGTACCAACAGCTGCTGCTGCTGCTAAGTCACTTCAGTCTTGTCTGACTCTGTGCGACCCCATAGATGGCAGCCCACCAGGCTCCCAAGTCCCTGGGATTCTCCAGGCAAGAGCACTGGAGTGGGTTGCCATTTCCTTCTCCAATGCATGAGAGTGAAAAGTGAAAGTGAAGTCGCTCAGTCATGTCCAACCCTCAGTGATCCCACAGAATGCAGCCTTCCAGGCTCCTCCGTCCATGGGATTCTCCAGGCAAGAGCACTGGAGTGGGGTGGCATTGCCTTCTCGGACCAACAGCTAAAGGAAGATAATTACGATTTAAACTTTGTAATGAATTCATTCAATGTTACAAATTATTCCTGTCACTCCTCCTTAGTTGCTGGAGAAGGTGCATTCTTATCCTTACCAATGCTTTTAGGTGAGTATAAATGAGATGTTACAAACTGAAATGTTATGTAAGTTATTTCAGCACTTAAGAGACTACTTGGCTGAATGCTAAAAATGCTAAGAATGGAGTCAACTATTTTATTATCTGGTAGGTACTTTGGAAAGTCTTGAAAACTTCCCTTTGTAGAAATAGTTTCTACTAGCAATAAGTTGAATCTCTTTGCTGGGTGGCATTTATCTTTTCAAAGTCAGCTAGGACGAACAATGGTCCTCTGGAGCCTGGATGCAGAGTTTTCACAAGATGTGAAACTGTCGTCTTTTCTGCGGTCTGCAACTCCCAGGCCCTAGCGCCCGCCATTTTTCTCTAAGACTAACTCTATGGAAATTGCAGGCTGAACAGAAGTAATGCTACCAATCATATACGGGAAACAACTGTAATTGCCAAAGATTGCTCATAAAATATAATAAGCTTTGAAACATAGGAAGAAAATTCAACTGATTGTTTGAAATCTTGGGAAATTATTCAAAACAAGGCATTCTATATGAGTATGATGTTTGCAAACTAAAGTTAAAAGAGGATCTCATGAAGTTATTACCTGCCTTAAAAGGAAAATATGTCATTCATATCTTAGTTTGCTTGATTGGGATATCTATATTGGAAGCATGAAAGCAAATCAAGTAGTATATTACTTACTCTTAAGAAAAATGGAAATTTTTTCCCATAAAATCCAACTCTGAAGAACTCTGGTTCAAGACGTTGCTGGTCCATAATTTTGTCATACAAAGAGGCCTCCATCATCTAGCAAAGAACAGGGGGTGTTTTAGTCATTTTATCTCATCTTTTAGCTCCACCACTTTATAGAAGAGGATATTTCTTCTATAAAAAAAAAAAGAGAACGTCACTTTAGTTCCATTTGCAGAAAAGAAGGTTGACTCCTTTTCTATGCTTTAAGGCAGAGATCAGGAAACTTACTCTGTAAATGGCCAGACAATAAATATTTCAAACCTTACAAATCACCTGGTCCCTGTCATAACTACTCAGTTCTTTGAGGTCCATAGGCTTCAGTTTCCTGACCTATGCTTTAAAGGATCGAGTATATTACTACATGTCCTCATCAGAGGAAATGATTTCTATGCACAGCCTGGAGAATCCCAGGGATGGGGGAGCCTGGTGGGCTGCCGTCTATGGGGTCGCACAGAGTCAGACATGACTGAAGCGACTTAGTAGTAGTAGTCTATCAAAATATTTTCTTCACAATAAAAATTAACATGAACTCTTAGAGGCAAAATCTTTCTGGAGAATTCTTGTACTTACCTGAGCATTCAGTTCTCCTAGGTCATGGTAATTCAGGACATCTGGAAGATGTAACCTTGTACAGGTTGAACGGGGATAAACCAACAAACCAAACAGGGCCCACAGTGCAAGTGTTGTGGGGGCTGAAGGCTGTTAAGTGTGTCTTTGACTGAGGTTGGAAGCATGAAGTACATAAAGATTATGGTTTTCCACTCATGGTATTATCATCTCCAGGGTTTCCAGAGAAAGACTAATACTGCAATTGAAAATATCTCCCCTCTCTCCACCCCCAGTAACAGCACCCAAAAGAGCACTTGGCATGAAGTGCAAAGCTTTGAGTTTATAAAAATCTTAGTGACTATGGCACCCAAGGGCCCTCAAAGGTAAACATTATAACCTCGCTTCTGTTCCGGGGACAGGATGCAAAGAGAAGCACAGGGACATTTTTATATGAAACTGCAGTGTCTGCCAAAGCCAGCGTGATGGGCTGAAGTTAAAACAAGGCTTTTCCTCCTTGGTTATCCTGTTAGGAGAAATATTGATGAACTCCTGACATGAAATAGTACACCCAAAGTACAGGGCTGGCTCCTGCCAGAGGAAGAAGTTACTTGTGGTATAAAGGATACTGGGTTGTTAAAGGTTTATGAGTATTATCTCTTATATTACTACCTTGGAGTGAAAAGACAATATCATAATTTTGAAAAATATATATGTATGTGCATATGTATATATAATCTGATGATCCTGTTTTGGAAGCCCTGAAGAGCTTACATGTAACAAGATGATACAAAATGTTTGACCTGACGAGAATAAGGACGTGGAGTACCAGAGGGACTTGTTTGAACCTTCAAGAAGAGAAGGTATTGAGTTGGCCAAAGTTCATTGGGTTTTTGTATGATGCTTCACAAAAACCCAAGTGAACTTTTTGGCTACCTCAATATAAAAGATTTGGTTTAGGGACACAGAATATTAAACTCCTTGAGCTCTTGGGTACTAAGACCTTGGTTTCGGTTTTAGCAAATAAAAACATTTCTGAAGCTAAAAAGCTTTGATACCTACAGAAGTTAGCCGCCAAATCTTTCAAAATGCCTCAGCTAGCCATTTCTCCTATTTTACTGCACAGATTATGGAACTAAGAATGGAATATTACTGAGATTTGTGTGTGAGTGACAAGCTCTTCCAACAAAAAGTATTAATCCTGGGTTACATGTTATATTTCAGATGTAGTGTTTAGAAGAGATCAACAGCTTACATTTTGCATATTAATCAAAAGCATCACACAGGTCAATATGCTATTTCTCTGGATAAATAGAGGAGTATGCTTCTTTCAAAAGCTTTCTACAAGACATATCAAGACGATCACAAAGTTGACTTCCTAGCACCATGGGGAAGTTAATCTAAAAAAGGATTCCATAACCTGATTAGGATGCATGCAGGCACCTTACCCTCATCTTGCTCAGGTTTCTGTAATCATAGTAACTCTCGTACTGCTCTGCAATCTTCCGACACAAGATGATGCCATTCTCCCAACACTGTGGACAAGTGAATAACATAAATGTTAACAATCTCATGGCATTTACTAATTTCCACCCAGAGGTCAAGAGGGGACCACTCTCAGATGATCAAGCCTTACTTCTGAGCCTTTAAAACCTACCCTTAATAGTACCACTGCAATTTTAAGCATGAAAATAGCATGTAATTAACAAGTTTATTATTTAAAATATTTAGAGAGTTGAAAATGATAACCTACAAGTCATTAACATATGGTGCAAAAACAACATTTCCTGGTATCATCTCAAAACTATTATCCTGAAGATGTGGTGTACACACACACACACACACACACACACACACATACACACTAGAATATTAGTCAACCATCAAAAAGAATGAAATAATGCCATTTGTAGCAACATGGGTGTACCTAAAGACTATCATGCTAAGTGAAGTCAGTCAAGGAAAGATAAACACCATATGATATCACTTATGTGGAATCTAAAATACAACACATATCAACACATCTATGAGACAAAAACATACTCACAGACATGGAAAACAGCCATGTGGTTGCCAAGCGGGGGTGGGGAAGGAATGGATGGATGGACTGGGAGTTTGGGATTAGCAGATACAAACTAGTACATATAGGATGAATAAACAACAAGGTCCTACTGTGTGACACAGGGAACTATATCCAACATCCCGTGACAAACAGAAATGGAAAAGAATATGAAAAAGAATATTATATGTACAGATGAGTCACTTCACTTTATGGAAGAAATTAACACAACATTGTAAATCACTACACTTCAATAAAATGAAAAAAAAATAAAGTAATAATTTATAGTTAAAAAATAAACAAAACATGCTGAAATAACTGCAGTTCCACAATGGCCAAGGAGATGAATGAGCAGCCCCTCAGGGCTGGGGTATGCGGAACTGCCACTGACCCCTAAGGTCCAATTATCCACAGCTGGCTCAGTGGATTCCTTGTTGGCCCAAGCATACTTGTAAACTGCAAGGGTCTAAGCCAGCTGGTTACTCTCAGCAGAAATGCAAAAATTCTTTGATCTAGCTCAGGTGTCTGCAAATTTTCCCACCAAACAGTAAATGCTTTAGGTGTTGTGGGCCATACAACCTTTGTCACAACTGCCATTAAACTATGAAAACATCCTCAGACATGCATAAGCTTGGCTGTGTTCCAATAAAACTTTACTGACAACTGAAGTATGAATTTCATATAATTTCCACAGGCCAAATACCATTCTTCTTTTGAGTTCTTTTGACCATTTAAAAATGTAAAAGTGATTCTTAGTTTGCAGGCTGAACTGAAACAGGCAGTGAGCTGTTCGACCCATGGGCTATAGTCTCAAAGTCCTCATAAAGCACAGCCTCCTGGGAATGGGCCAAGAGAGGTTCTGTAACAGCTTATCTTTCAGGTGGAAAGTTTACTGTGGGAGGATACAGAGGCATTTCTTTGCTACTAACGTAATGAATGATATGTCAGTGTAGTTAGATAAATAATAGAAGAGGATAGGAATAAAGAAATTCCCTGGCATCAAATTTTTAGGAGTACCCAATTATGTTTTATAAAAGACTGACAGCCACTGGGTGTATTTTCATTTCCTGTTTAACCTTGGCACTTTGAAAGATATATTTAAATCTAAGACATGTATCACCAAAGCATCCAAGTGTTCAAATCACCTGGGGTCAGATTCACATTTTTTTTAAAGAGCACTGCAAACCCTTGAAAAGGGAGCAGGTGGCAGGGAGGTGACATGCTGAATTGCTTTATTAGCTCAGGGAGGTTTTCAACACCCTATGGCAACTCTGAGTATATGACGGGATGTCATAAAATTCTGTAAATAAATTTAGTTTCATTTATTTCACTTAAAAAAAAATGGACTGGGACAGATTACTATGTGCCAGTTTGGGGAGGTAGGGGAGGTAGGGGAGGTATGATAGTGGTTTTTCAGATAATAAAATGCCTGGATGTTGAAACCTCTAGATGAGGGTCTCTCAAGATGGGGTCCAAGTTCATACACACTGGAATTTTCTGGATTCCTCATTAAAATCGCAGAACCCCCTGGCGCAAGCCAGACCTACTTAATCAGAATTTGCAGGAGTGGGGCCTGGGAATCTTAATTTCAGTCAACTCTTGGGAGTTGTGAATGCACACTGAAAATCTGAGGGCCCCTGCTTGAAGAGGTGGCCATAAATGAACTCGAAATAGAGGAAATGTGACAGTCACCTTGGGGAGGGACACAGGGGACTGGGGCCACTTACCTTGCCTCTGTCAAAGTTCTGGATGATGGCGAGGTGCAGGTGCTCCTTGCGCTGCCATTCCGTTTGCATGGGGTAGGTCAGGAACTCCCGGAGGGGCCGGTCAGACCATTCCAGCAGCTCATCATATAACAACAGCGTATATGCAGCCTCTGAAAGATAAGCAGGAAGGTGATGATCGAGACAGGACCCCAATGCAGCTGGTTCAGGACAAGCTGGATTAAGTACTTTTTTCTGAATTTCACGATACTGAAGAACACATGTCCAGGACATATACAACGGAAAGTGAATGAATGAGAAGCCCCCCGGGAGATGGAATTACCAGAGACTTGTGTTTGATCTTTTGGCTCTCTTTATTTTCTCTTTCTCTCCTTCCTGTTTATTTCCTACCCCTACTGTTCATATATACCGGCATAATTAAAATGTTGAAGGATAGCTCTGTAGCTGGTTCAAAATGCAGGGGAGACATGCTTTCGTTTGCTGCATAGGTTCACTGGTAAAGCCTTTGGCAGGGGACTATGGGTAGTTTCCATAGGCCATGCTTGGTTGTTGTTCAGTCATCTTCAACCCTTTGTGACCACATGGACTGCAGCATGCCAGGCTTTGTGTCCTTCACTATCTCCTGGTGTTTGCTCACACTCATGTTCATTGAGTCAGTGATGCCATCCAACCATCTCATTCTCTGTCACCCCCTTCTCCTCCTGCCATCAATTTTTCCCAGCATCAGATTATTTTCCAGTGAGTCAGCTCTTCACATCAGGCGGCCAAAGTACTGAAGGTTCAACATCAGTCCTTCCAATGAATATTCAGGATTGATTTTCTTTAGGATTGACTGGTTTGATCTCCTTGCTGCCCAAGGGACTCTCAAGAGTCTTCTCCAAAACCACATTTTAAAAGCATCAATTCTTCAACACTCAGCCTTCTTCATGGTCCAACTCTTACTTCCATACATGACTACTGGAAAAACCATAGCTTTGACTATATGGATCTTTGTTGGCAATAAAGGGCATGGTTAAGAAACAAAAAATGATAGCTCAATTCTCTTGGCTAATAACAGGCTGAAAAATGTGAAAGTAATACAGCAAGTCCCCTATATACAAATGAGTTCTCTTCTGTGAGTGTGTTCTTCAGTGTAATTTATTCATAAGTCCACAAAGTTAGCCTAGGTACCCAACAAACACAATCAGCTTTATAGTGCTGTACTGTAATAGGTTTGTAATACTTTTCACACAAATAATACATAAAAAAACACACAAAAATAAAGAAAACATCTTTAAAGTGCAGTACCTTGAAAGTATAGTAGTATGGTACAATAGCTGGCACACAGGGGCTGGCATCGAGTGAACAGGCAAGAAGAGTTACTCACTGGAGAAGGGAGAGGAGGTGGGAGATGGCAGAGCTGAAGGATCGTCAGCAATAGGAGACGGAGGGCAAGTTGCCATTTCACTCACGTCGACATTGATGGAACACATGTTCACATCTTTGAAAGTTCGTATGTAGGGGACTTACTGTATATGTGTGTGGGGGTATCAGGGTACAGACAGAATTTAGAAGGGGAAAAGCTAGAGAAGAGTTCAGAGAAGAAAAACTTTTAAAATCTATTAACAGCCAACAGAGAAAGGACCAGAAAGGGTAAAAGTATTGGATAAGAAGAGTGTGTATGTGTGTGTGTGTGTGTGAGAGAGAGAAAACAAATTGTGTGGGCTGTGTACTCTGACACCGCCTCTGGCTGGCCCCACAAATCCTCAGTAACGGTTACTAAAGTCATGACATGTTTGGTGTAGTGGGAATTTCCTGGGGAAACACGTGAAGGGATGACATTCTATACACGTGTACAGAAGCGGTGACCCACAGGCTTAAGCATGGCTGACAGGTAATGTATTTAATAGGATACTTGCCATTCTGCAGGTCTCTTCTTTTCCTGAACCATAAATACGGCCAAATACATCAAGAATGGGAACCAGAATTCACTGTCCCTGATGAAAGACTATAATAATTTTTTTCACCTGACACTATAACAGCCAACTTACTTACTAAACCGAATAAAATGATAAAATCCTTATGTTAGGTATCCATTTACCAACCATCCCCACACATGTCTGAAAATACACAGTAGTAACTTTTAATACAATATCCATAAATGGTAATTCTTTTTCTTCATTTATTTGCTTTAAGGATAACTACACATAAGGTTCCTAAGTAACATGTTACGTTCCAGTACTGTGATCTGGCCATCTCAATGTATAAAATACAGTTGTGATAAGAAAGGCCTGGGTCCCCAACACTATTTTCTTATCTCTTAAGTGTAGAAGTCCTGTAAGGCACAGGTTCTGGCTGTATTTTCCTCTTTAATTACCTTTGGTGAGTTCGACCCAGTAACTTCCATGATTGTAGCAAAACTTTTTATCACCCACCAGCAGTTTCTTATTCCCCAGCATTCAGTGTGCAAGCTGTTACTAACACAAGTTTTCTTTAATGCAAATGATCACATTGCTCCCATGATTAAAACTAGTCAATGATTCTCAGTAACTATTAAAAACAGAATGAATTTGGACTTCCTAAAGTGACACAGAAGGCTGCCCATGATCTGGTCCCTCCACTCACATTTTTCCAATGTCCCCACTTATGACAGGTAAGAAGGAGACTGCTACTGTGAGCCTGCTACTGTCTTCCTAAAAAGCCTCCAGACCCTCAATGCCACCATCACTTTTGCTGAATGAAACATGACGCAACCTGATCCAGAGGCGGCTGCCTGTCAGGGACACAGGCGCCTTCCACTGCATGGACAGGGGACAGGCCCTTTCCTGGGGCGAGATGGACAGAGCGAATGTCTGCTGGAGGGTGTCGATTAATGGGTGGATGTAGAAGCAGCCAAATTCGCCACGACGTGGGTTGCCATGGAAGACTGCTTCACAGGGGATAAGACCGACGATAATGGTAACAAGATCATCAGAGCTGTGCTGTATTTGAACAGTGTCCTCATTTTCCCTGAGGCCTCCTGAGATCACTTCCTAATCTTTAATTACCCACATACCCTTATAATGCCAAGCAGCTAAGAAAACCCCAAGGGCACCTTTGTTTTTCTGTCCACACTCTTGCTCCTGTCACCTGAACAAACTAAGATTCCTCTCCCTTATCACACCAACCGACACCAGGGGTCCTTCACAGCCTGTTCCTTCAAGCCTTTAGCTGCTGAATAACTCCTATTTTATCTTAATGACACAGCTCCAGAATGATCATCTTCGCCTCTCAGATTTCTCTTGTATCTCCCTGAGCTTTCAAAAAATATCCTTGAGACTAACCATGCCACAGTGTAAAGGTGGAATAGTGAGTGGGGAGGGCAGAGGGAACCCCTTCCCACATCTCAGCTGCCCACAGGGAGGGACCGAAAAGGCAATGAAGGTCAAATTTACACAGAGAGAAAGTAGAATGGTGGTGCCAGAGATGGGGGGAGGGGAAAATGGGAAGTTACTGTTTAATGTGTACAGGGTTTCAGATTGGGTGGATGAAAAAGTTCTGGAGACAGATGGTGGTGATGGTGGCCCAAGAACATGAGTGCACTGGATGGCCACTGAAGTGTCCGCTGAAAAATGGGTAAGATGGCAAATCTTATGTTATGCACATTTTGCCACAATAAATAAAATGAAAAAAGGGGGGAATAATGAAGTGTTTCTAATCTGTAAATTGCTGTTCAAGTAATGTTTGCCCTGGGAAGGTCCAAGGGATGGCTGGAAGGTCAGGTGTGGGTGAGCTGCCCCTGAGAAGGGTGGGAAAAGAAGTAACCACTGGCGGGCTTTTTTAAACAGTTCTTCTGTGTATTCTTGCCACCTTAATCTCTTCTGCTTCCGTTAGGTCCTTGCTGTTTCTGTCATTTACTGTATACATCTTTGCATGAAATGTTCCTTTGGTATCTCCAATTTTCTTCAGGAGATCTCTAGTCTTTCCCATTTTATTGTTTTCCTCTATTTCATTGCATTGTTCACTTAGGAAGGTTTTCTTATCCCTCCTTGCTATTCCCTGGATCTCTGCATGGCAGAAAGCAAACAGAAACTAAAGAGCCTGTTGATGAAGGTCAAAGAGGAGAGGGAAAAGGCTGGCTTAAAATTCAACATTCAAAAAACTAAGATCAAATCATCAGGTCCCATCATTTCATGGTACAGGGATGGGGAAAAAGTGGAAAGAGTGGCAGATTTTATGTTCTTGGGCTCCAAAATCACTGCAGATGGAGACTGTAGCCATGAAATTAAAACATGCTTGCTCCTCGGATGAAAAGCTATGACATCCAAGACATCCAAAACCTAGACAGTGTGTTAAAAAGCAGAGACATCACTTTGCTGATAAGGGTCCATTTAGTCAAAGCTATGGTTTTTCCAGTAGTCATGTATGGATGTGACAGTTGGACCATACAGAAGGCTGAGTGTCAAAGAATCGATGCTTTTGAACTGTGGTGCTGGAGAAGACTCTTGAGAGTCTCTTGGACAGCAAGGAGATCAAACCAGTCAATCCTAAAGGAAATCAACCCTGAATATTCACTGGAAGGACTGATGCTGAAACTGAAGCTTCAATACTTTGGCCATCAGATGTGAAGAGCTGACTCACTGGAAAAGAACCTGATGCTGGGAAAGATTGATAGCAGGAGGAGAAGGGGGTGACAGATGATGAGATAGTTGGATGCCATCACCAACTCAATGGACATGAGTTTTGAGCAAACTCCAGGAGATAATGAAAAATAGGGAAGCCTGGCGTGCTTCAGTCCATGGGGTCACAAAGAGTCAGACACGACTTAGTGAATGAACAACAACTGGCAGGCCAGCAGAGCAAGCTGCCAAATGACCGAAGGGTGATGCGAGAAAGTGTGAAAACAGAATTTGATTCCGGAAGATAACGATGTATATCAGGGGTAAATGGTGTGTATGAAGAAAACTGCAGAAAATTTTTATTAAAGGAAACATATGCCTCTGAGGTGTCAGCAACAGAATACTGAGGTTTCTGGGACACATCAGCATATCGAAGATGTTTTATTACAATATGTTGCATGTTTATTCCTATGTATCTTTAGAAGACTGTATTACATACTGAAAAGAGAAAGATGGCTCACATCCAAAATTATGAACAATGTTTTTAAAAGTGTTTACAATTTGGAACAAAAGGCCATTATCACATAAATATATGGGCCACCTCATTCCATCATTTTGAGAATTGTACAGGGAAGATATCAATATGCAGAAAGAAGTAACACAGGATAAATGTGGAGATGAATCGTGTAATGGAGGGCATTGTCACAGAGGGTTGGAAAGGATTAAGCCATAAGAAACACATCCTGTAAAGACAGAAGTTTTTCCATCAATTCCACTTTCTACAAGGACCCACAAAAATGAGGACAGAGGAGAAATGAGTAAAATGTTATATGGGAAAAGAACGTATTTCTTATGACTTTGGGGAACATAAAAACTCCAAGCTGAGTAAACAAATTAAAGAAAAAAGATTTACACATTTTCAAAATATAAGGTGACAGATTTGGAGTTTCAGAAAACCAAAATATATCTGTTACATATCTGCAAGAGCTTGTCCTCACTTCCCTCTCTCATTTCTTCTGTTTTTTTTTTCTTTTTTTTAAATGGGCTTCAAAATAAAACAAGTCTACTAGATTGATTTCACAGATTTAAAAAATACACCATTTTTCTAATGTTAGCTACAAACTACTTTAAAATGACTACTTAAACTTTTAGACAACAGAGTCAGCTAAAAAAAAATCTTAGTTTATTTAATCAAAACTATCAGGACATCTGCGTGAAGAGATACTGGGGCTTCCTTGGTGATTAAGGAATTAACAATATTAAAGGAGAAAAATCTGCTCTTGGGGTGTTAAATCTGAGTGCATTCTTAGTAATGCATTTATTTAAATCTCACAGCACTAGGCACTAATCTAAGAACTGAGAAGACTAAGAAGAAAATATCATCTCTGTCCTCAAGGAATTTACCCTTCAACTAAAGATCTCTCAACCTACCTACCTACTTACTTATCAACACACACATTTGTTATATAACTATGAATTAAATATGATAAATACTTGAATGGAAATCTGAAAAAACTGCAATGGGAAAAGAGTAGAAAACATTAATTCAGCCCATAGCTGGGGGTGTGAGCTCATGGAGTTGGTGAAGGAGAGAGAAGGAAGATAAAGACTTCATGGAAAAGATGATATAGGAGCTGGCTCTGAAGGATAAAAAGAAGGAAAACAGTATTAGAGGTAAACAAGAATACATTAGGCTGAATGGACAGGTGTTACTACAATTATGATGGGACTTGAATAAAGACTTTGAGCTTTACTTTGTAGAAGACATGAATTGACAGTTACATCTAGAGAAGGGGGTGACAAAGTTTTTTCAAAGTATCAGACAGTCAATAATTTAGGCTTGTAGGACATACAGTCTTTGTTGCAACTATTCAACTATGCCATTTGAGTGCTAGAGCAACCATACACAATATGTAATTAAGTGGGTGCGGCTGGAGTTTTAATAAAACATTCTTTAAAAAATCAAATGACAGGGCTGCAGGTTGAAGTTTACTGATCCCTGCTCTAGTGAATAACTCGGGATAGTTAAGAAGCAGTCCAAGAGAGAGACGATGAAGGCCTGATTGAGGCAGTGAAACTGGAAACAATAAAAAAGGATATGGCTTTCATTTCTAGGAAGCAGAACCAATAGCACCTCATGAATGAGAGGTATCAAAGATATCATAAAGGTCTCTAGTCTGAGTCAAGAACTGGGAACTTTTAACTTTTAAGTGATGATCTTAGATGAGATAGTGGAACCATAGCTAGAGGCATGCTTAAATCCTGGGAACATGAGCATCACTTCAGAAAGTGTTCCTTTACTCTTTCAAAGCTGGGGGAGGAACCAAGATTCAGGAGTTTCTTGGAAGAAGAGTGTGCCAAAAGACTAAGACTTGTAATTTCTAAATCCAATTAAAGGGTTCTCATTCTGGTTAAGATGTAGTATGCACATTTTAGTGTATTTTTCTCACTGATTCACCTAAAAACCCAAGACAGAATATATAAAGCAACTATTGGAGAATTCTGAAAAGTAAATGAGAAGGCAGACAGAACAGGAAAATCAATACTCAAGGAAGGATGACAGAGTGGTGAGCTCCCTGTTTTTACTTTTTTGCCTTTTGTATCTCCAGGCTTAGCCTTCCCTGTTTTCTGTAACTTCGAATGGAAAACAGACAGAAAAAGCTCCTTTAGTCAGAGAACTGGGAGGAGGACCCTCTGTGGGATGGAGTACTTTCTATTCTTCTGGCCCACTCTGAGTCCCAGGAACAAAGCTGCCAACCGGCACTGTGGCATTAGGGGCAGTCACAGTGGCAGCAGCAGTGGCGTCCACTTTTCTGCTTTCTTTCACTGCTTTCCCCCTACCAGGGAGGCTGACTATACATAGTAGGTCATAGTGTGGAGGATCAAGTCTTGGCTCTGAGTACTCGGGCTCTGATTAAGCAAGAGTATCAGGAAAAGGAGCCCTTGGGAGATGGTAAGAGTGAGAAAGATCAGAGAGAACAAGGAGATGGAGAAAGGAATTTTTAAATTATGTGTATGACTTCCTAGGCTCACCCTTAAGCTGCACATGTATAGAATGAATCAGAATCAACATAACGAAGATTCTGATAAATGAACTATGGTATAGAGAACTGTCCATGTCCCAGGCTCTCCCCTGGGACATGACTTTAGGTCTGAACTTAGCTGGATTGAATTTTTGAAGATTTTTAACAAAACCCAGAATCTCACAATATTCAAAATGTCTGGGATAGAATCCAAAATTACTTGACATTCAGAGAACCAGGAAAACTAAATAAATCTCAAAGGGAAAAAGCAATTAACAGATGCCAACTCTAAGATGATTCAGTTGTTGAAATTATAGGCAAATACTATGAAACAGCTATTATAACCATGCTACTTGAAGTAAAAGTGAACACTCGTGAAATGAGGAGAAAATACAAATTTTTGCAAAACCACTGAAGCTATTAAAAATAGCTAAATAAAGTTTACACAAATAATATAAATTAAAATAATTAAAATTTCACTGGAAGGGCTCAGTAGTTGAATGGAAATGATAAAGAAGAGCCAATGGACTTGAAAATGGATAAATGGAAATTATCCAATCTGAAAAACAGAAAGAATAAAAAAATGGAAACAAAAAACCCCAAAACAGCACCCCAGGAAATTACAGAACAATACCAAATGGTCTAACATCCATAAAACTGGAGTCCCAAAACAGAGAATAAGTACAAAAATATATTTGAAGAAATAATGCCTGAAAGTTTCCCAAATGTGGTGAAAGAAATGTTTAGAGATCCAAGAGGCTCAGCAAACCCAACCAGAATCGATTTTTTTAAAAAACCATGCTGATATATATACCATAATTGAAGTGCTGAAAACCAAAGACAAAGTCTTAAAGGCAACCAGAGAAAATTACACATCACAGACAGGGAACAATTTAAATGACTACAGCTCTCATCAAAAACAATGGAGGTCAGGAGAAAATAAAAATTTTAGAGTACTGATACAAAGGCACTGTCCAACTGTATCCAGCAAACATTTCCTTCAGGGATGAAGGTAAAATAAAGATGACGGACAACTAAGGGTTCTTCACTACTAGATCTGTTCTAAAAGAAATACCATAACAAGTTCTGGAGGTTGAATGAAAATGTTACGAGGAAAACTGAGAATTTCAGTAGTGAAAAAAGAGCAACAGGAATGGTAAATATCTGAGTAAATATAATAGATAATTTTTATCCTCTTAAATTCTTTAAAATAGGTATGACTTAAAAATTATGACATTATCTGATGGAATTTTTCAATATATATACATATATGCTTATGACTATTACAATGTACAGTGGGGAGGTTGTAATGTTCCTATATTTAACTTGAAGTGGTGAAATACTAACTCTAAACAGACTGTGAAAAGCTAGGTGTGTATTTTATAAACCACTCAAAAACCAATCCCCAAACCACCCCCTAAAAAAGAGTTTATGCAAAGAGATATAGTAAAGAAAAACAACATATATATTCCAGTTCTAAATTCCAATTTTAAAAGAAATGGTTGAGTCCTCAGGTCTAATTCCTGAGGAGACTATGTTTAAAAAACAGAGGAATTATGTTTAATATAACAGTGACCAGCCCACTTCCCCCAACTCAAGTCAAAAGACACAATTACCTGTGAAATTTTGTGCTTTGAGGTGCAGATCATAGAGTTTGTGGATGTAGCGTATATACATCTCTTCCTTGTTCAGTTCAGTCTTATAGAAGTTCTAAGAGAAAAACAAAAAGAGTACAACAATGGATAATTTCTCAACAATTAGGTTGGCAGGTATCCACCCTTTACTCTGCTTGAAGTTTCATGTCTTGAACCAAGAAAACAGACAAACTTTTCTATATGTCTTACAAAATTTCTAATGTCTTACAAAATTAAGTAAGGGACACAGTTATATATATAGACATTTCTTTCCTTTTATTTTATTTTGGCTGTGCTGCATGGCATGTGGAATCTTAGTCCCCTGACTAAGGATACAACCGGCACTCCCTGCATTGTTAGGGCAGTCTTAACCTTTGGACTGCCAGTCAAGTGCAAAAGACAGTGATATATCTTTAATTCAACACTGTCTGTATTAAAAATTACCTATCAACCACTGGATACGCTTGTAACTCCTGGGGGGATGTTATTACCACTGATTCACATTTCTTTTGTTACTTTCTATTGTTTTTTGGTTAAGTTTAACTGCCAATGAACTAGTCTAAAAATTCAACTAAAATATTAAAAATATGTAAGATATTAACCTATTTACTACATTTGATCACTGATAGTCAAAGGATAATTTCTTTCATCTTAAAATTGTTTTATAATGAATTAAAGGTTTCCAGTTTATGACTACAACATAAAGGGATTTGTAAGAGATTTTATTTCAAATTATTGTTACAAGGGCATGCTTACTGAAAATATTTGGTTTATGAAAACAAAGCATCTGGATCTTATTTAAACTTCTCTAAAATGTTTTAACATTCATCATCAAAAACTCAACTTTGACTTAACTGAACATATTATGGTGTCATTTTAAATGTTTATTTTATAGGCCTCCACATCTATTTCTTTATCATATTAGAAAGTATGTTAGTCCTCACTGAACTTAGTAAACATAGGAGCAAATGTGTAAGAAGTTGGAATCCAGCAAAAGCGTGATGCTGTGAGGCTCTGTATAAGGCTCTTTCAGCGAGCAGATCACTGTGGATATTATGAAATCTCTGTCCACAGCCATCTGAACTACTATCATTACTATTGCTATTATTTTGACAGATGCTACTTGGAGTGTAGAATGAAAAATGAATAGTGATGGGGAGACAAATCTGTTGACTTGAAGGAGTAACAGGTCTTTCTAGGGGGAAAGGCCAGGAATTTTAAACATTTCTAAAGTTGATTAGCTAGAGAGGGCTTTGGTTATGGACCAAACTAGCCAGTGTGGCTGCTTAACTGTACTTGGGCATGAAGCCTGAGGGCCTCCTGTCAATATACTTTGTGGCCACTACCTAATAGGTATCCATTCTTCAATATGAGGACTCATCTAACTTCAAGAAGCTGACATGTAGTTGAACACATTATAAAAAAATATTTCCTCCAATTTATACCATTACCCTTCCCCTTTCCTCTTGTGTCCTATATTCCTTGGGTGGCACTAATCTTGAGTGGCTTCCCAGGTGGTACTAATGGTAAAGAACCCACCTGCCAGTGCAAGAGACATAACAGACCTGGGTTCAATTCTTGGGTTGGAAAGATCTCCAAGAAGAGGGCACAGCACCCTACCCCAGTATTCTTGCCTGGAGAATCCCATGGACAGAGGAGGTGTCAGGCTACAGTGTCCTATAGATCTTAGCATTCTTTAAAAAGCTAGTAAACAATGCTCTTCACATCTCTTTTATTATAGTCAAAATAATTTTAATTAGCAAGGATTTTTATACCATAAACATAAATCTAACCACTCAATAGCAGACCTTTACATTATCAAACAATGTTTTTTTTTTCCAATAGCTTTCTGGTAAGAAGCAAATTTCTTTGGGAACAAAATAAGTGATCATTCTGTAAATGAATAATCGGTCTTTAAAAAAAAAAAAAAGAAAGAAAAGATCTCTCAGTCAGCAGATGAGTCTCTTTCATGTATGTCTGGCAAAACTAGTGACAGAAAGAACAAAACAATAATTAATTTCCTAATTTTAGTCATGTCAAAGATTACACATTTTTCCAGTCTAATACTACCATTTAACTCAGAGCTTGTAGAGAAAGTCAGAGTTCCTCTGAAGACAATCTGGAATTGATCTTTCCAAAGAGTTAAGAAATATCTCCAGGAGGAAGTGAATGATTAAAGAGAAGCATATTGCAGCTAGAAAACATCAAAAAACTTTCCATATGGAGTATAAACTAAAAAGATTAGCTTCAGAGTTATATATTCGGCCCTTTAATAATAAGTATTCCTGTGCTAGTTGAAATTAAAACAGTGTTCAAAGTGTTAGCATTTCCTATAAGGACTATTCTTGGTCAGCATGTGAACACTGATGGGGGCCACTGATTCTATTGTCTCTGGCTTATTCCTACTGGGAAACTAGAGTAAACACGTTTAGGTCAGAGTATTCAGTCTTCCATCAGAGGAAATGATGTCTTCTGTTTATACCAGTTGAGGAAATGGACCCAGAGTCTACATTTAAGACTGTACCTCTCAAGGTCACAGAGGGCGCTGTGAAAGCAGATGGAGACAGTGGAAGATGAGTCCTTCAGGAAAAGGTAAAGGCTTTCCTTTGAGGTTATTTATGAGATTTCAGGCTTGGAGTTGGGGGAGAGCCGGGATTAAGGAGACAGACTGAGAAAACCTGAAGACGATGGAGCACTTGGCTTTTTTCCTCAAATATTGACGTACAAGCAGAGACATGGAAGGAGATCAGGCTGAGGACCTTGACCATAGCCAAAGGCTGGCAAACAGTGGGGAAAGCACAGAAAGGAAATTTAGAAGTGGGAATGGCTGTGCTCAAGGTTAGACATTAAGTGCTAAGGGGAAAGGTAATGGGCTGACCCCATGAGCTTGGCCTGATGGCCTGCAGGTTACTATTGGGTCTGAGGATAAAAATTATGGAGAAACTGCATAACAAGAGATGGCCTGACAAAGGATGCTCGGGTCTCACTATTTTTAGCAACTGGTATCGGAGGTGGGATGTAACAATTAAATGCAAAAATGAGGAGGAAGTGGTGGGTGTGGTTAAAAAAAAAGGATAAAGTCATATACTCAGCGATGAACAGTATAGTGAGAAAAGAAATTAAGGAAAAAGATAGTCCTACAAAAGTAAAAATTCTGAGCTCTGAAGAGGGACTGTGAGGGGGAATAAACAAAACAAAACAAATCTGAAATCAATGAGCTAAGACAAGACATGGGCTTCCCTGGTGGCTCAGAGGTTAAAGCGTCTGCCTGCAATGCAGGAGACCTGGGTTTGATCCCTGGGTCGGGAAGATCCGCTGGAGAAGGAAATGGCAACCCACTCCAGGATTCTTGCCTGGAAAATCCCATGAACGGAGGAGCCTGGTGGGCTACAGTTCATGGGGTTGCAAAGAGTTGGACACGACTGAGCAAGCAACTTAACGACTTAAGACAAGACAGAATCAGGTTGGGAAAGAAACAAAATTTTAAGGTACAGGCAAATAGAGAACAAAAAGGCATGGATGTAAGAGACTCGTGGATCAGAGTAAGAATTAGGATTGTGCAAATACTTAGGATAGATGATGAGGTGTATCTACTCTGCAAAATAAGAAAAAGGAACCATGATACACACAAATTTAGAGCCAGAAGCAGTCACAGAGTATTCTTGTGTTTTAAATGTGATCAATGCAAATTCTTAAAAGCATCAATTTATCCTACACCAAAATTTGAAAAAGGAATGTAAACGTATAGCCCTTCTTTTGCTCTGTAGTGAGAATACCATTCTATTTGATAATTAGTTATGAGAACTTCCAGGGTAAATTTTGCATTCCTAGAACTGTTCTGCTATAGCCTATTATCCTTATGATATTGATTTTTGTTTTCCAAAATTTGTTTGGATGAGAAACTATATGGTTATCCCAGTTATAGTCCAAATCTTAACCACAGATGGCTTTAATTTGCAAAGAAGCTATAGAGTGAAAATATGTGTGTTAAACAGGAAACTGTCATTTGTTCAGAAAGGAACATTAATATTTATTAAAATCTAGAATAAATATAAGCAGAGTAGAAAGGAACTGTTTACACAGAATTGAAAAGACCTTTTTCCAGAGACATCATCTTTGTCTCCTAGGAGAGCAACAAAGGACTCCAGGGCAGAAAAATGATACAACAGGGAGAAGCTGGCATCACCGTGGGATCTTACAGTGGGTACTTTCTGCAACACTCGGGAGCTGAGAATTCTCTAGCATTTAATTCAAACTAAAGCAAAGAACACTTCTAAACTCTTCTAAGAAACACTCAGATAAAGACACACTGTGGTGGAAAAACAAACAAAACATAGTATTTCTGACAAAAAGCAAACATTAGAATGCAAGGAGGAAAAGGGAAATCATTGACTAACCAGGAGGCTCACGGTGCAGCCAATCTTTTTGCCATCTACCTCGCCCATTTTCATGCAGTCCCTAAAAACAAGAAGAAAGAGTCAGAACTCAGAACTTCCTTCCTAAGGGCAAACACAGTTTGTTCTTTAAGGGGGGCGGGGGGGGGGGGAGAAACTGCCAGAGACTAGAGGCTAATTGCATGTTGCTTTGGATCAAAGAGGCCAGAGCCCCAGGAGGCTTGGGGTGGGGGGTCTGGTCAGACTCTCGCTGAGCACCAGCATGGCTGTAGATTCCACTTCCAGGTGGGCTGTGCCTTCTCTCAATAGAGAGGGGGCTAAGGAAGAGGAGGAGTGAGGAGATGTTATGACACACCTTTCACTGGGCTGAAAAGGAGCCGGTAAGCCTGGCCATCAGCAGTAACAATGAGGCTTTTTTTCTTAAAATACCATGCATTTAAGTGGGATGACCTGCTTCAACAGTTTCGATCACTTCAAAATAAAAAAATCATGTCTCTGAAAGGTAACGGTGTGAATTTCATTCCCTCTCTCCTTCTATAAGAAAGCAGCATGGTTATACAATTCTGTTACACCACCGTCAGGCTAAGATGAATGGGTCTATTGGTTCTAATGCATGAGTTTCAAAAACAGCAACAAAAGGTTTCTTTAATAACAGGAATCTCTCAGTTTACTAAAACTTTAAAAGAACTGCTGAAGAACCCAGAACAAGACATTAAAAAAGGAAAAACAAAGAAGAAACTGAGCTAGCTAGTTAAAAGTCCACTATTTTACTGCACAAGGTTCCATGGTCTGATTATCAATTCTTTGAGTGATTAACTCAAGTGCAACTGTATTCTGACTCTTCGACTTCCTAACTGGAGCGCAGTGTATCTGAGAAACAGGGGCTTACCTGTAATCTAACAACCTCTCCATCAGCCGAGTTACAGTGGCGATTAAGGAAACGCCACTTTCTCTCCATGTTTCCCGCTCAATTTTCTTTAGTAGACTGGAAAAGAAAGAACCCAGGGCATTTTCAACATTTATTTTTATCAGTCACCATGACAACCGTTTTACTTTCATCAGTACCTTAAATGCCTTAGCAACCACCGCAACATCTCACAAGTAGCACAATGCAAACAATGTCTTACCTAGGATAGGGACCAAAGAGTGGAATTCTAATCCAGGAAGCATTGACAAAGCAAATTGATTTTCAGATTATCCAAGTCATCAGATACAAACACATGCATATAAATCATACTTTCAAAATATGCAAGCACCTCACAGCTCAAAGACATTGTTTCCTAGCTTCTCTCTTCCACTAATATTAGAGGCTTGTGCCTCCCCACAACAAACAACACTGAGAAAAGCAAAAACAGGAGTGCCTCAAAGTTTACTTTTAAGTAAGATCTTGCTTTAGTCACACAAAAATGTTTTCCTACCTCTCAGTGGAATGCATCTTCATCCAAGCAATTTTACTGCAATGCAACTGCTACAGGAAAATCCTTGTACAGACGGTATGACGTTTCGCGTTTTTTCCTTTCACTTAACATTTGCCCACTCAATACATATTGCACTATCTGTGCACTCACTCAACAGTTTCATTCATTTTGTCATTAATCACCGAGGATTTTCTATGTGGTTGTTACAGCAGATTGATGACAAGTACCGAACCACATCTCTCCTCCTACATTTTCCCCCTAATCTTAAGCACCTTGGAGCAGAGGCACTGCTATGTAAACACAAAGCAATAACAAGCATAATCATTAGGATCTCGTTTTACTTTCACTCCCACCTCTAGGCAAATTAACCATATACTTGGCCAAAGCCCTTTAAGATTGAACTTTCCCCAAAAGAAAAAAAGAAAGAACAGAGGCATAACAACATGAGGATACTCTGTCCTCCTAAATTTAATGATGATTATTTCTAAAATCTTGTTTCCCTCTTATCCTAGTTTCACGAATAACAGAGAGAGAAGACTTTTTTTTTTCACAAGTACCATCTCAGCCTAGCCTGTATTGTGCTTAGTAGGAAAAGAAGCTATTTTGTCAAAGTTTTCTCTTTTTTTTTTGGTCTTTGGCTATATTCTCTCTCAATTGTCCTTTCTGCTCCCCCCACCTCCTTTTTGCCATTGCCATTCCAGTGCCCAGTCTTCTGTCTTGGCGCCTAGGCATCCCTGATCATTTGTCTTTCAGGCTTATTCTGAACTGCTTCCTAAACTAAGGAGGGGGAGGAAAGGAGAGGTAACACATGAAGGGATGGAGCCTGCCCTGACTAATCCCCCAGGGAAAAGTCCCCTAGTTTGTTCTAAATGCGTTTTCTTAAAAAAAAAAAAACAAACTCTGAAAAGCACCTGTTTCAAGCTTAAATGCCAAATTGGTATTGAACCAAGTACGCAAATGAAACTCTGCCTGCCAAAGCAAGGCAGGATGATGGAGAAATCTTCCCAAGTGACAGCCCACACCTCATATACTTTAGAGGCTGAAACACACAGAACTCAAGTTAAGTAATAATTCTAAAAATAAATGGGAGACTTCTTTTATGGGCATGAGCTTCACTAACTGGTGCAGCCTCTGGATGCAGTCAGAAATCAGAGCTGCAGAATCCTCTTGTGAAGAGGGGCACAGCTCTGCAGAGCTTGCTGCCTTGGCCAACTTGAGACTCAAATTATCAGGACCAAGCCTAGAACCCAATTCATCTGCTTTCTTGCCCAGGATTATTCCTTCTGTGGGGAAGCTGGCCCTCCCAGCTTACTTGATACACCTGGACAAGGAGAGGCTACCAGACAAGAAAAGTCTCTCTAGATAACTTGGGTGACACTGGTTTTTAATTTGGTCTACAATCATGCCAATGTGCCCATGCTGAGTACACAGGGAACTCATCTAGTAACAGTGAAAGTTTTCTATTTTTTTTTTTAGGCAATAAGATGATGAATGGGTGCTATATAAACTAATGTACTAACTTTACATACATGTCACAAGAGCATAAATGACACATCATTTCTTTATAACTTTTTAAAACCATTTTAAAAAACTGAAGTACAGTTAACTTAAAATGTTGGTTAGTTTCAAGGGTACAGAAAAATGATTCAGATACATTTATATCTCCCTTTCTTCTTTTCTATTATAGATTATTACAAGATATTGAATATAGCTCTCTGTGTTATACAATAGGTCCTTGCTGTTTATCTATAGAAGTTCGTCTATGTTAATCCCAAACTTCTAATTTATCTCCCCACTACTGGCTTCCTGGCTCCAAGGTGACTTTTTATTGCTAACGATACACAATTGGACTCCATGACCATGACAAGCAACAGAAATAACATCCTGCAGGACTATATACTTGCTCATTAGGCTTTTCCCCTCTGATGGAATGAAGGGTGCAGAATTTGACCCTCAGTCTACCTTTCTCTCTTAACAGGATTGTGTGGAGGCCAACGCTTTATATACATAGGTAGCTCAGATGGTAAAGCATCTGCCTGCAATGTAGGAGACCTGTGTTTGATCCCTGGGTCAGGAAGATCCCCTGGAGAAGAGAATGGCAACCCACTCCAGTATTCTTGCGTGGAGAACGCCAAGGACAGAGAAGCCTGGCGAGCTACAGTCTACAGGGTCGTGAAGAGTCAGACACAACTGAGCAACTTTCACTTCACTTCTTCACTTCAAATATATATATATGTGTGTGTGTGAAATGAAGCTCTGTGAAATGATCTGGAGCCTTACTGAATTATTCAGAGCAGCATACAATAAAGCACAGTGGAGGACTGAGGCGGAGGTCACGTCTTCCGGAAGTCCCCTTCATAACCCCGAGGCTGTCAGCACTCTCTCTGTGTGCTCCCTGGCGCACCCTCAGCCTCAGGAGACCACCAACCACAGGAAGATGCTCAATAAATGAAGCTGAATGAGTCAATGAAGTGGATGCAGGGAAGCAGAACTTCATTCTGATGCCTTATTCTGCGTATCTCACAGGCAGCGATGATCCACAATTTCAGCATTATCAAAACCGACAAATCCTGACCCTCATTCACTTCAAAAAGATGTAGTATGGGAAAATGAGGGCAACTTGAGGGTCAGGGAAAGATGAGTTCTTAGAAAGGACTGTACTATATAAATTTACAGTTTCATTCTAAGGAGGCTATTTTGGCAAGCATATACCACCTTTCAGGAAGCAGTGAGCTACTTTCAGCTTCTGAACAAATTTTAAGAAGTTTTAGACATGAATTACAGAGGAAAAAATGAAAATCTGTACCACAATAGCATGTGTTCCCAATTCATAATGTGTGCAATGACACAGTGTGATTACCCTAATTCTTTGTGATTTCTATTGCCAAAAAAGCATTTTATTGTTTCCTGAAATATTTAGTTGGATTTTCCCTTTCTTTTTTGAGCCCAGGTAGTAATGACATTTAATTATCACTTTAGAGTATATTTATTCTCAATATGCTGATCATAAAAGTATGAAAGAGAAACATTTATAGTAAGATTTCTAGTGATATGCTAAAAAATCAAGAAAAGAATAAAAATCTCCAGTGAATAAATCAGGGACCTTAAAATAGTCCTAATTATAGAGGCTTAATATTTTAATTATTGGTTTGATTTTAATGTCAAGGTACATCTTCTATTTCAAAGCCATATTTACACACAAGCAGTTCAAATTGCATGCTATCAGGCCTTTATTAAAGTAGATAAGAGGCACTACAGAGCTACGTGAGTGCTTATTAATCTTGTGAATTTATTATAAATAATTAATCACAAATCTCAAGAGATTCATTTCACCGAGTGCTTTCTCATTTTAGTTCTTTGTTCAAACCAAAGACTAGTAACGGAATTGAGAGTGGTTTTCAAAAGTAATTTATTATACTGGATGAGGTTTTAATCAGAATTCTTGCTAAACTCCAGCTGTCACGAAAGACAGATGCTTTGTACACTAGAATGAACGAGGGCTTGATGAATAATTATTATAAGTTCCAGTTTAATTACAGTATCAGAAGAAAATGGCATTGTTCAGGATTCAGTACAAAGAATGTATTTTATCACGTACCACCACCACAAGAGATCTGTATACCCCTTTTTGGCTTTTCCCTTCAATGTAATTTTCTTAAAAGCGTCAAGAATGATTTTAAATCAGGCAAGTTGAAATCTATCAACCATTAATAATACTTTTCAACCTTATATATTAATATATCTACTGCTCTAAATTTATGATCATAAATGAATTACAGAGTTTTCTATCTGGCTATCAGTGTTAAAGCAGTAGTATTTAGTTTTAGATTTACTTGGTTGTAAATACAAGGAAAAGCGTATTTTGTAATAGAAAAATATATTGCTAAAATGTTTCTGCACTTCTGAAAGACCTGCAAACATTTCCCAAGCACAATGAGCTGGTTCTTCCTTCAAAAACACTTCGTAAGTATAAAAGGTTAGACAATGACTAAGAGCCTTAGAAAGCTGTAGAGAAAACAAGTGCTAGAATTAAAATCCTAAAGCACTGGAACCTTCTTATGTATTGTCTGTGGCCATTTTACACAGTGAATGACTACTCAGTACAGGCACTTCATCCTGGGACAGTGATCACAGTCTTACCTTAGTAAGGACAACCTCAAGTCTCCTTACAACACTCCATTACTTCTTTATCCTCCTTACAAATCCTAATCACAGAATCTACTAGAAATTATTTGCTTCTCTGATATTCTAGTAAGAAACATTTAGGAAGCAATTAATAATGCTGAATGAGCAATAGGTATTGGTGAATTAAATCAAGCGCTGAAGAACAGATGCAAACTAGGTTAATCTTCCTAACAGCAAATCAGCCAAGAACATCTTGGAAAGCATGGCACACAAACACAACAATCACACCACTATTTTGTTTTCCTCTCCCACTATCTACCCAATTGAAAATCATTACCTTGCAGCCCCAACTTTAAAATAATTAGTCATGAAAAGAGTGAATTTGTTATGTAACACTTGTAACCTGCCCTAATCAGAGATTAATACAAGGAGATATGTCTAATCATCAGCATAATAAGATCCATTCACCAGAGTTAAGCAATGATCCTTTATTTCACACTCCACAAAGACAAAGCACTCTGGGGAGACCCAAGCTGTCTTTGCAGCTCTCAGCTGCTTAGCACTGACACCCAAATCCCCCAAAAAGAATCAACTGGAGACACACATGTTACTCACATACTGTTGAAGAGCTCACGGTAGGTTTCATCACCTTTGCCTTCGGACATCAGGCTGTCCAGTTTGTCAATGAGCTTGGCTTCCACCTGAAACAGACCCAAATGTTACTCCCTTTCTTTCCTTCTCACAAGAAGGATTTTCTAGGCACATGGAAACATATTTATTTCTGCAAGGGAAAAAGCCACAGTAAATTTTGTGAATTTATCAGCTGTGGTTAACCAAAGACACCCCTTTGGAATTCTAGGGGGCCAATTTAGATGCAGGAACATGACTTCAAACTCCTGGTAGGGTAGGGTGTGCTGCCGCGAAAGACTTCTATTTGTTGATTCAAACACAAATGCCTGCAGCCCAGCTTAAATGTTTGAATTCTTTTTTTAGGAGCTGTAAAAACTGGCAAGTCTTTTTTTGTTTTTTTCAAATCATGATACACATACACACACACACACACACACACACACACACACACGCACATATACACATATATACATATAAGAACATCAGCAAACTACTATATCCACAAACATTCAGTTAAATCTTTGATGTGTTTTGTATCTATTTTCTTTCTCAAAACAGTTTGAGGTTGCACTAAATCTTTGCTGAAGTTGAGAATTTGTCCTAACCATGTACAGATGGTAGATCCATAGATATATTCTAAGTCAGCAATCAGTAGCATGAGACAGAAAGGACATATTTCCTGAAAACTGTAGTCAAAACATTTATATTTTCAAGAACATAAATCCTTTAGGACTTCAGTATCAGGAAGGCAGAAATAAATATCCCATCATCTCTCAGAGACAGCAGAGGGGACAGAAAAGGAAGAATTTCTGCAAGGCCAGAGGGTTAACAACGAGGGGTATGGAGGGATATCTGACTTTGTCAAAGGACTGAGCACAATTATTTCCTTTGTATCAAATTTCAATATATGGGTAAAGATATAAGGGAAGAGAAGGGGGTTTTCCCCAATATAATTTTTAAATAGGCTTTCATTCACGTATTGACTCTCCTGAAAATAAATGACGGTCTTGATACAGATGAAATGCCATGCTTGGTCTATGTATGCATCCAGTTTGTTCGTACAGTTGACAATCATTTCTAAGACTTAAGAAGGGCTCATAGGGAGAAGCAAGAGGCTTCCTTCATGCAGCAGAGAGCACACAGGTGAATGCCATGACTGTGTGAACAGTTGGCCTGCTGTCTCCAATAGAAGTGACTTGCCCTGGCAAAGGCAGTTGATTTCTGCTATGAGATCTGGTTTTGGAATAAGACCAAGTGTCTTTCTAAAACGAGCCTGTGTCAAAGAGAAATGACAGGATCATGCTCATCTTCTTGGAATTTCCTTTGCAACAATTTTGACTGCTTTTCCCTTTAAATTAATTCTTAGCACTTCAAGCAAAGAGCAATAAAACATACTGTGCATCAAATGTTCAAAGCTAAGCCATTCACCAAATACAATGTGCAGACCACTGAGAGGTCAGCGATTTTAGGAATCATTAACCTTCTGATTCCTCTGTGTTGTGTCCAGCTGGGAGCAAATAAAGTTTCTGGTAGTTCTTAAACACAGACCTAGAAAATCACAGGATTTTCTTTTTTTTTTTTTAGCTGAAAGGGAATGAAATGTTTTTTCCAGGGCTTCTCAGAGATTCAGGGAGACACAGTCCCAGAAGGGTGTCCGAGGCTATGTATTCAGCTTGGAAGTACATGGCCTAGGTTGAAATCTGGTTCACAGCTCATTCCTCAACTCAGAGCATCTCTGAGCCACCGCACTCACCTCTGAGAGAACTGAGATTCTTCTGACTGCTCTGAGAGCACATCCACCTACCTGTTTAAAATTGCCACTCCGCCTCTGCTCCCAGTCCATCATATCGTGGAAAATAGGAATCATGACATTGCGGAGATCTGGCTGGGGTATTAAGGTTACTTCCAGGAAGGGGCCAATCAGGGCAGGAATGAAATGAAGCTTGTGCTCTCCTAAAATGAATGAAATATTTACCTTCCTGTAGATTCAGTTTTAATAAGATTTCAGAAAATCATTATTATACAACTTGTTTAAAACTACTGTCATAAGAACACGGTTGATTGTAGTTGTCTCAAGCAAGAAAATATTTCTCTAAGCAGCTATATAAACAGATTTCCATGTGTTAGTATTTCTGCTTCATTTTTAATTAAAAAAAAAAACTAGGGATTTACCTTTTCACAGTTTACAAAAAGCCATAAGATACAATTAAATATTATATAGATCATCAGGAATTGGTTGTGTATACTACTGCACATTCACACATTAAAATCCTTATGCAATTATTAAAAATGAGGTTGAAGAAAAACACAGATGAAGTTTTTCAATATAATTAACTGTAAAGGCAAAGTACCACACAGTATGCAAAGGCACATCTTTCATTTAAAAAGAATATATATATGATAGTCTACAAGGTTATATCCCCTAATAGTAAGCACATTGGTTATCTCTGGGTGATAATATTACTGGTGACTTTTATATATGAAAAAGGTGGTTCCCATCTGCATTATGTAATTTGTCTTCCTTCTTTACATAATAAACATAACACCCTAAGTAAAATATAAACATTGGCCCAAACAACAACAAACAGAACAATTTTCTGAAAAGACTACAATGTAATAATAGTGAATTCAAAATGGTATTTAGCAAGTCCTGAAAAGTATACTGCGGATAATTCAGAGCAAAGGAAAGTGGAGGGTAGGGTGGACACAGATGATTTTGTCTAGCAGATATGTGTTGAGTTCAGTCTATTACCCTAGACATCCAAGTTAAATCTCAGAGAGTTCCTACTTTTATAATAAACTGCACATTATGGAAAATATACAATGTACATTTTGTGCATGCACATTACATGCACAACCTTTTGCATCATGGATGAAAGCATATGATACTGGGAGGCTGAGCAAAAGAGAGCTGGGTTCATGAAAAAGGATCATTTCCCTCTTATTAATTTTTCCATCTTTGATCTTTTTTTTTTGTAAGTGTTGAATACACACAAAATCTTGCTGTTCAGACTTACTTGCCAATTTTGGAGTTAAATATCGTCACATTAATTGTCATTTCCTCTATTTTGTTTCTGTAGCAGAAGGCATGAAGGTGAACACAGACTTGGACAGACATAAATCCAGGATGCAAACATACAATTTAAATTTGTATTGACTTTAGAGGGATGTTTAAAGGAAGGAGAACATGAACAAGAGAATTTGGAAAGAAAAGAAAATGATGGATGGGCAGACCCAATAGGTGTTGTGAAGTCACTGTTTTTTGTGACTGCAAATGCCTTGGGATATTTGTGACGTCTTCCAAAAGTGGCTCTCATCCTTTTTACTCAATATGGGATGGTAACAGGACACAACTGTCAGGCCCCAGGCCCCTCTGGATCTGAAAGTCCCTGTACATCAGTGATGCCACATAGTCCTTTCCTCTTTTTCTCGTGTTTCATTGAAAGTAACTTCGCGGTTTCTTACCATCTCTAAATTACTTATATATCAAAGCATCCATTACATGTGAGGAGGAAACGTGGCTTGTAATTCTTTTTGCTTTCCTAACTTTATTCTTGACCTAGGTAATATTTTATCTTTTCCAAGGGACTACTTAGTTTTCCTCTTCAGAGCAAGAATACTTCCCTCTTATTCATCAAAAGAAATGCCCTTATTAATCTGCCCTTGTATATTTTCCTCCAAAAGAATGAATACTTCCAAGACCAACAAACTCAGTGTGGCAGAATATACAAAAACATCAATTCACGGACTTCTCCCTGCATTTTCCCCATCCTCCCAACATACACATTTAGAGCAGGTAACTGCAGCCAGCATTTGCAATTCCTTTCTGTAGTTATTTTTGTCAGGGCAAAATGCAGAGCAACCTGAACTCAATCACTCTTCCTGTCATTTGCAAAAGTCTAAACCCACTCACTGCTTCTTCAAGATGTTCTGGCAAGCGAGGGGAAGAAAGAGAAAAGAGGAAAGGAAATTTCTGCAGAGATGAATTCTGGCAAGTCTTGAGATCAGCCAGCCTTACTCTTATCTCTGTCCCTGCCCCAGGAGATGGCTGCAGGGCTTCAGAGTCTAGCCACAGATGCTCTGCTTCTGCAGAGCCACGGACTGAAGGGACTCTGTACCCAGGACAAGGGCCACCCTGGCATGTGACTAATAACCAAGAGGACCTTTCTGCTTCCTCGACACTGTGTAAGACACCGATCCTTTGCACAGTTTCGGGGTGTGCATGGGGTGAGGGGGATGAGTGAAGCAGCAAATATAGAATAAAATGAAAACTCCTGCCAGCCAGATAGTCCTCCCACAGCTGCTATGGTGGAATGATATTCAGACCTGCTCCATTACAGAATTTTTATTTTTAATCTTCCCTGAGCCTGCCATCCTTTGACCTCCTAGCAAAGAACATTATTAGCATGCACTTAGTTTATTTACCATTATTTCTTTGAGCATCCATGAATCTTTTTAAAAACTCTCTTCCATTTATAGGCATTTTACAACATGATTTTCTCTTTTAAAATTTTCTTACTATGAAAAATCTCAACACAGAATTACAAAGGACAGTAAGATAAATCCCTACATCCCCATCATCTAGCTTCAATAATTATCAATATTTTTTTGCTAATTTTGTTTCACTTATCAACCCAACTATTTTTTCACTGGGAAATTTTAAACCAAGTCAGACACATCAAAATATTCTACTTGTATAAACATCAGTTAGCATTTTTCACAGGCAGGTCATTTTATAAATACAGGACCACAATACCTTTATTACATTTTTTTAAATGGCAGACAGTAATTCTTCAAATTAATCTAAAACCAGTCTATATTAAAAATTTCCAGATTGTCTTAAAACATGTCATTTACAGTTGGCTTCTTTCAATCACAATCCAAACAAAATACATATAGTATTTTGTAGCCTGATTTTCTATGACAGAGAAACCATGTTGTTGTTTAGTTGCTAAGTTGTGTCCAACTCTTTTGTGACCCTATGAACTGTAGCCTGCTAGGCTCCTTTGTCCATGGGATTTCTCAGGCAAGAATACTGGAGTCATTTCCTAGGACTTCCCTGATAGTTCAGTTGGTAGAGAATCTGCCTGAAATGCAGGAGACACTGGTTCAATTTCTGGTTTGGGAAGATCCGCTGGAGAAGGGATAGGCTACCCACTCCAGTATTCTTGGTCTTCCCTTGTGGCTCAGCTGGTAAAGAATCCGCTTGCAATGCGGAAGACCTGGGTTCGATCCCTGGAAGTGAAAGGCTACTCACTCCAGTATTCTGGCCTGGAATTCCATGGACTACAGTCCATGGAGTCGCAGAGTCAGACACAACTGAGTGACTTTCACTTTCACTTTCTCCAGGGGGGTCTTCCCGACCCAGGGACTGAACCTGTGACATCTGCATTGGCAGGCAGGTTCTTTAACACTGAGCTACCAGGGAAGCCATACCCACATTTAAATTATTGTGCAGACTGTATGAGGCTAGCCTTCTTTACTGAGAACACACTTTGGAAACAAAGAATCTGTGCAACCATACAAGTTTTCCACCACAGAAAATTCTACTCTTACCCAATCCACCATGCAAAATCTTGAGCTATGTATAGCAGCAGGAAAATAAACTTCACTTAGATTATTTCCTTTTAAATCACAGATTTAGCATACTTTTCCTATCTCAAATTGTCAGCCACATGGTCTTGTTTTGAAGTATTTAGGGCACCTGCTAGTTGGGCTGCTGGAGTTGTATATTTATGCACACATAGCAGCCTGTTAGGGAAGTATTGATTTTTCTACAGCAGTTACAAGACGCTGTGTTTGCAAATGTGGAAGAGGAGCCCACTTTATATTTAGTAAGGATGTTAGTTCAACTAAAAATAGAAAGAAAAAACTTAGCCTTGCAGCATGATGAATGGCAAAGGTGGGACACAGCAGTAGAGAATAACCTCTTTCTTTGTAGACTACTCTTGCAAACATAGGTACAAATAAATAAATTTGAGGGGATTTGATGCTTTGCTCACTTTCACTTTTTATGGAGGTAACACTGTTTTATAACTTTTATAAATTTCACGTGTACAACATTATATTTTGACTTCTGTATACACTACAGCATGCTCATTACCAAAAATTTAGTTTCCATCCATCATCGAACTGTTGACCACTTTACTTATTTCACCCTGTTCTATCTCTCTTCAGAGGCCAGACTGAAGAAGCAAGATCTACAGCCCCACACTCTCCAGAATGAAAACCACAATCACAGAAAGCTAACCAAAATGATCATATGGATCACAGCTTTGTGTAACTCAGTGAAGCTATGAGCCATGCAGGTCCACCCAAGACAGACAGGTCATGGTGGAGAGTTCTGACAAAACGTGGTCCACTGGAGAAGGGAATGGCAAATCACTCAAGTATTCTTGTTTCAAGAACCCCATGAACAGTCTGAAAAGGCAAAATGATATGATACTAGAAGATGAGCCTGCCAGGTCAGCAGATGTCCAATATGCTACTGGGGAAGAGTGGAGAAATAGCCTCAGAAAGAATGAAAAGGCTGGGCCAAAGTGGAAATGATGCTCAGCTGTGGATGTGTCTGATGGTGAAAGGAAAATCCAATGCTGTAAAGAACAGTACTGGATAGGAACCTGAAATGTTAGGCCCATGAATCAAGGTAAACGACGTGGTCAAGCAGGAGATGGCATTTTAGGAATCAGTGAACTAAAATGGATGGGAATGAGTGAATTTAATTCAGATGATCATAATATCTTCTAGTGGGCAAGAATCCCTTAGAAAAGGAGTAGCCCTCATAGTCAACACAAGAGTAGAAAATTCAGTACTTGGGAGCAATCTCAAAAAAGACAGAATAATCTTAGTTCATTTCCAAGGCAAACAACACAGTAACCCAAGTCTATGCCCCAACTACTAATGCCGAAGAAGCTGAAGTTGAACATATCTATGAAGACCTAAGATCTTCTATAACACAGAAAAAGAGATGTTCTTTTAATCACAAGGAACTCAAATGCAAAAGTAGGAAGTAAAGAGATGTCTGGAGTAACAGGCAAGTTTCACTTTGGACCACAAAATGAAGCAGGGTAAAGGTTAACAGAGGTTGCCAAGAGAACACACTGGTCGTAGCAAATACCTTTTTTCAACAACACAAGAGATGACTCTACACATGGACATCACGAGATGGTCAATACGGAAATCAGATTGATTACATTCTTTGCAGCCAAAGATGGAGAAGCTCTCTACAGTGAAAAACAAGACCTGAATCTGACTGTGGCTCAGGTCATGAGCTCAGGCTTATTGCCAAATTCTGGCTTAAACTGAAGTAGGGAAACCCACTAGGCCATTCATGTATGACCTAAATCAAATCCCTTATGATTTTACAGTGCAGTTGACAACCAGATTCAAGAGATTAGATCTGGTAGACAAAGTGCCTGAAGAACTATAGATAGAGGTTAGTAACACTGTATAGGGGGCGGTGACCTAAAAGCATCCCAAAGGAAAAGAATTGCAAGAAGGCAAAATAGTTGTTTCAAGAGATCTTATAAATAGCTGAGAAAAGAAGAGAAGTGAAAGGCAAAGGAGAAAGGGAAAGATATACACAACTGAATGCCAGAGCTCCAGAGAATAGCAAGGAGAGATAAGAAAGCCTTCCCAAGTGAACAGTGCAAGAAGTGGAGGAAAACAATAGAGTGGGAAAGATTAGAGAATTGTTCAAGAAAACTGGAGATATCAAGGGAACATTTCATACAAGGATGGGCACAATAAAGGACAGAAATGGCAAGGACCTAACAGAAGCAGAAGAAATTAAGAAGTGGCAAGAATACATAGAAGAACTATACATAAAGGTCTTAATGATCTGGATAACCATGATGATGTGGTCAGTTACCTAGAGTCAGACATCCTGGAGTGTGAAGTCAAGTGGACCTTAGGAAGCATTACTAAGAAATGAGCTAGTGGAGGCGATGAAATTCCAGCTGAGCTATTTCAAAATCCCAAAAGATGATGATGCTGTGAAAGTGCTATACTCAATATATCAGCAAATTTGGAAGACTCAGCAGTGGCCACAGGACTGGAAAGTCAGTTTTCATTCCAATTCCAAAGGGCAATGCCAAAGAATATTCAAACTACTATACAGTTGCACTCATCTCACACGCTAGTAAATGAACGCTCAAAATTCTCCAAGCTAGACTTCAGCAGTACGTGAACCAAGAACTTCCAGATGTACAAGCTGGATTTAGAAAAGGCAGAGGAACTAGAGATCAAATTGCCAACATCCATTGGATCATAAACATAGCAGAAAATTCTGGAAAAATATCTACTACTGCTTCATTAACTATGGTAAAGCCTTTGACTGTGTAGATTACAACAAACTGTGGAAAATTCTTAAAGAGATGGGAATACCAGACCACCTTACCTGCCTCCTGAGAAATCTGTATGCAGGTTAAGAAGCAATAGTTAGAATCGGACATGGAATAATGGATTGGTTCAAAACTGGGAAAGGAGTACATCAAGGCTATATATTGTTACTGTGCTTATTTAACTTATAGACAGAGTACATCATGCAAAATGCCAGGGTGGGTAAAGCACAAGCTGGAATCAAGATTGTCGAGAAAAATATCAACAACTTCACATATGCAGATGAAAGCACTTAAATGGTAGAAAGTGAAGAGGAACTAAAGAGCCTCTTGATGAGGGTGAAATAGGAGAGTGAAATGCTGGCTTGCAACTCAACATTCAAAAAACTAAGATCATGGCATCCAGGCCCATCGCTTCATGGCAAATATTAATAGAAGGGGAAAAAGTGGAGGCAGTAACAGACTTTATTTTTTGGGGCTCCAGAATCACTGCAGATGGTGACTGAAGCCATGAAATTAAAAGATGCTTGCTCTGTGGAAGAAAAGCAATGATAAAACTAGACAGCATATTAAAAAGCAGAGACATCACTTTGCCGACAAAGGTCCATATAGTCAAAGCTATAATTTTTCCAGTTGTTATGTATGGATGTGAGAGTTGGACCATAAAGAAGGCTGAGCGTTGAAGAATTGATGCTTTCAAACTGTGATGCTGGAGAAGACTCTTGAGGGTCCCTTGGACAGCAAGGGGATTAAACCATCCAGTCCTAAAGGAAATCAACCCTGAATATTCACTGGAATATTCACTGAAGCTGAAGCTCCCATACTCTGGCCACCTGATGCAACGAGCTGACTCATTGAAAAAGACCATGATGCTAGGAAAGATTGATGGCAGGAAGAGAAGGTGGTGACAGAGGATGAGATGGCTGGATGGCATCACCGACTCAATGGACATGGGTTTGAGCAAACTCCAGGAGAACGTGAAAGATAAGGCAGCCTGGTGGGCAGCAGTCCACGGGGTCTCGAAGAGTTGGACATGACTTAGGGACTAAACAACAATAGCAACTTCCCTTCCCCTCTGGTAGCCACTAATCCATTCTCTATATGCTTACTTCGTTTCACTTTGCTTGTTCATTTATTTACTTTTAATATTCTTTGTGAGTGAAATCATATGGTAATTGTCATTGCCTGATTTATTTCACTTAGCATAACACTCTCTCAGTTTCAGTTTCAGTGAAAGTCACTCAGTTGTGTCTGACTCTTTGTTGACCCCATGGACTAAACAGTCCATGGAATTTTCCAGGCTAGAATTCTGGAGTGGATAGCCATTCCCTTCTCCAGGGGTTCTTCCCAACCCAGAGACTGAACCCAGGTCTCCTGCATTGCAGGCGGATTCTTTACCATCTGAGCCATCAGGGACACCCATAATACCCTCTAGGGTGTCACAAATGACAATATTTCACCTTTCCTATGACAGAGTAGTATTCCATTGTATGTATATCCACTCTCTTGACTCATTCATCTGTTAATGGAGAGTTGGGTTGTTTCCACATCCTGGCTAGAATAAAAAATGCTGCAATGAATATAAGAGTGTATATATCTGTACAAATTAATTTTTTGGTACTCTGGATATCCAGAAGTGGAATTGCTGGGTCACATGGTAGATCTAATCTTAATTTTTTGAGCACTCTCCATACTTTTTTCCATAGTGGCTGCACCAATTTACCAAATTTATCAATTTATCCATGTAAACTGGTGCAGCCACTACAGAAAATTACCACCAACAGTATATGATGGTTCCACTTCTTTCACATCCTGTTCAGCACTATTACTTCTTATCTTTTTGATAACAGCCATTCTAATGGGCATGAGATGAGATCTCACTGTGATTTTGATTGACATTTCCCTAATAATTAGTGATGTTAAACATCTTTTCATGTGCCTGCTGGCCATCTGCACGTCTCCTTTGAAAATATGTCTATTCAGATTCTCTGCCCATTTTTTAATCATTTGTTGTGGTTGAGTTGTATGAGTGCTAAGTTGCTCAGTCATTTCCAACTCTTTGTGACCCCATGGACTGTAGCCTGCCAGGCTCCTCTGTCTGTGGAATTCTCCAGGAAGAATACTACAGTGGGGTAGCCACCCCCTTTTCCCGGGGATCTTCCCGACCCAGGGATCAAACCTGTGTCTCCTGCATTGGCAGGGCAGATTCTTTACCACTGTGCCACCTGGTAAAGTGAGATGCCCCATATATTTGGATAATAACCTCTTATTGGATATATGATTTGCAAATATCTTCTCCCATTCAGTAAGTAGTTTGTTGTTTTGTTGATTGTTTCTTTTGCTGTGCAGACATTTCTAAGTTTTATTTAATCCCATTTGTTTATATTTGTTTTTGTTTCCCTTGCCTAAGTAGACATACTCAGGAAGATATTGCTAAGACTGATATAAAAGACTGTACTGCCTATGTTTTCTTTTTAGAGTTTTATAGTCTCAGGTCTTACAATCAAGTCTTTAATCCATTTAAAATTTTTGTGTATGGTATAAAATGAAAACCTTTAATTATCTGAATAAATTCTCCTTTAGCAAGCAAAGCACTCAATATTACACATTTATAGGTAATCCAAATTATAATTAATGTATATTCTTAAGTAACATGCTGACTTAAGCCCTATGAGGGGTATGAAAATAGTACCTTGAATACTTAATTTTTCTTAACATTTTTGTAAAAATATATGTTGGAAAAGAGGTTTTCGTATTTCTAAACCGTCTCCAATTCCAGTGGTTGTATGGCAGCAATGACCTTTAAAATTCACCTCATGTTTTGGAAGGCTGACCACAACTCTAGGGAAATAATGCAGAAACTAAGGAACGAAGTGAACATGTGCACACACCTTATACTTGAACCATGTCATGCTGGGAGTTTGCACTTGATTTTAATGGGCCTTTTGTAACAGAGTGCTAGAGCTAGACTTTAGGGTTGGAAAAACAAAGAAAGGCTAGAGTGCTGTCTACACCAGTGCTTTCCAATCTTTAGCCAAGTGCCTAAGAATGACCTGGAGAACTTGGAAAAACTCAAGACTGTTGTGCCTCCTCTCAGAGGTTCTCAGAGACTCTGTTTCAGTCGTCTTGAGAGGAGCCATAGAATTTGCATTTTTTACAAGCTTCCAGGTGATGCTGTTTACTGAGTGCTGTTGTTGTTGTTTAGTTGCTAAGTTGTGACTTTTTGCAATCCCATGGATTGCAGGGATTGTAGCCTACCATGGATTGTAGCCTATCAGGCTCCACAGCCCATGAGATTTTCCAGACAAGAATACTGGAGTGGACTGCCATTTCCTTCCCCTGGGTATCTTCCCAACCCAGGGATCGAACCCACATTTCCTGTTTGGCAGGGGGGATTCTTTATCACTGAGCCACCTGGGACCACTGTTCTAAAGAGTACTGACATCATAATACATGGGGATCAGCATGCTTTAGAGGTTTTTTTACATTCTTCAGGTTCCTGAGGAAAACAAATAAAACCCAGAGAGACATATTTTTGTTAAAGACAAAATAGAGGAGAAAAGTTTATGAAGCAAACAATGACATCTTTAATGCAACAAAAGGTGCCAGTTTTATTTAGCAGGTCATAGGCCTAAGGGCACAGGTATGCTGGCTTAGAGAAAGATTTATGTGGAAATAACCACACATGGCTGTGCTAAGATTTATCTAGACGATGTTAATCTGCCATTTTCTCACATTCTGTTAACTCAAGTGAACCTGTACAGGTCTTATCATTTGAGCTCTGACAAGAGCTTAAGCCACAACCGTACTTCAATGTAGCCTTCTTTGGAAAACTCTTTGCTAAATTAATGCCAAAAGCAATAGGGACATTCCAAGGGGCTTGATCTGTTTTTGAAAAGAAAAGACACAAAGAATCAATGAAACATGAAGACTGAGAGGAGGTGTTCTTCAAATAAGACAAATTGAGGTTATTTTTCAGTTGAATCTAAACATATTTCATGGGCTTCTCTGGCTGGTTTTAGATAGTTGGAGGTTGCTTTCAAGTGGTAACTTGCTCTTTTCCCCCCTGAAATTATCAGTTAGCATCGAACACTGGGCTCATTATATATAACAAGGTTTCTTCAAATTGCCCTGTATGTATTCTACATTTGAGGGGTATCTTGGTCAAAAAATCACTTCTGTAACATAGATTGAAGTAAAATGATAAGGGTTCTATTTCCAGTTACAGAAAACAAATTTTGCCATTTTCAAGTTGTGTTTGGATAAGTCCAAGAGAAAATATACTTTCAGGTCATTATATATTCAATTCAAATAGGTCTATCACTTTAATAAATCACAAGGAAGAATTACAATAGTAAATGAATGCTATGAACTGAGGGCTTCCTGGACAGCTCAGCGATAAAGAATGCCTGCAATGCAGGAGATGTGGGTTCAGTCCCTGGGTGGGGAAGATCCCCTGGAGGAGGGAATGGCAACCCACTCCAGTATTCCTGCCTGAAAAATCTCAGGGACAGAGGGGCCTGGTGGGCTACTGTCCAAAGGGTCAAAAAGAATGGGACACAACTGAGCAACTACACAGAGCAGAGCTATAAACATGCATAATTAACATGTCAAATCAAGGAAGTTATGACTTTCTATAAAGAAACCCAATGCCAATGAGATTTTAAAACAATGTTTCTTCTAAATATTATTCTTTTTTATGCAACCAGATCTGTGTCATCAATTTGCTGGATAATATGCTCTATCTGCTGTGGCAGATTAAAAACTGGATCTAATTGTTTCTTAGCAACTACAGATGCTTTAAAATCCTTTGGCTATAGTTTTTATGATATAGATCACTGGTTTCACAATTTTAAGAGTATAGATGCTCAAGTCAATCTTTCATGAAGCTTATTCTAAGTTTGTTATGATTCACAGCCTCAATTCAGAGTTCTAGAAATTCTGAGTTGCTATAATTCCAAATTCTGAAAGGTTAGCTCATTGCAGGTCTTACTGGAATAATGCTAGATTATAAAATTGTCATTCAATGAAACACACAAAAGAAAGGTGATTTTTCAGATAGATACCGATTTAAAGAATCAGTTGTAGCCTTATTCAATGCCAAAGTGTCACTTAGTCTCTCTAGACTTCTTTATTGATTTAGACATTTGGTTTCAAATGCTGTCAGTAGTAAACTGTCCATCTTCATTTGTTTCCTTACAAAAACAGTGATAAGCTACAAAACAGAGGTGGCTTCTGTTTTCATTACTTACCTAGGTTTTGCCACATGCTGAAAATTTCACAACCCATTGTTACCCTCATGTCACCATATCTGAAATAGAACAAAAATCAAACCTGATACAAAGACTCCAGAAAAAAGAAGTTATCTGTGTCTTTTTAGGATACAATCTATCATTCTGAATTAAAAGACAACATGTTCTTAATTGAAAACAGTTAATGTATACATCTTTTACTGAGGTATAACTGACATACTATCATATTGCCTTTAGGTATACAACATAACAATTTGAATATTTGTATATATTGCAAAATTGTCACCACAGTAAGTCCAGTTAATGTCTATACCATAACTAGTTACAATGTTTTTTCTTTTGATGAAAACTTTCAAGATGCACTTTCAAATATGCAATGCAATATTATTAACTGGAATCACCGTGTTGTATGTACATTACATCCCCATGACATTCATTTTATAACTGGAGATTTTCACAATGTATTAATACATGTCTTGATGCCTCTAATTCAAATTCACATATTAACCCTTGAATGAAACATATTTGTCTCATAATTTTTGGCTCCTCTAGTATTTTTGAATCCTGAAAGACTGAGGACAAAGATTTCTAAATAAGCTCAAAGTAGTGAAATTCCCAGAAAAGTTGCTTGTTGTCCTCTTGGTCATTGCCCCTCCACTTTGACTTCTAGTTATGGAGATCAGATTTATGAATCACTCGAACTGAAATACTTTTTAAAAGGCACAACATTTGATTTGCCTCATATTCTTACCCAATTATACACTGGTACTTACTTTTCTAATACCTTTTTCTTTTTGGAAGGTGTAAACATCTCTAACTGCAGACACAACTGGTTTATAAAAATGACCGCAAGGTAAAAGTAGGAATCCCAGATCTAAAATGAGAATGACATATTTAAATACTATGGGGTTACAAAAATATTTACAGGCGAAGTGACAAGATATCTTGGATTTGCTTCAAAAATGGTAAGTGGATGGGGGGAGAGTTGCAATAAGATGGGCCATGAGTTGATAGTAGCTGTCCCTGAGTATGGGTACATGAGGGATTCATCACTATTCTCTTTACTTTTATACATCTGTGAAATTTCCTGTAACAAAAAAGCAAACTAACTAAATAGATACTATTTTTATATTGCTGTATCCCAAGTTTCATGAGCTCTCTGGTATATGCTAAGTGGTAGATACTTCATTTCTCCCATAACATGTCTGTGTGTCTCCAAGGAGGCTGAGGCATAAGCTGGATAACTTTATTTCAGTGTGATTTCATTCTGGAACCCCTTTTAATGTAGGACTCAAAATAAAAGAAAAAAAAGAAAGATACATATACTCTTTTGGATATGCTAATTGATTTAAATTCAGAGAGTACATAAAAATTCCCCACCCAGACAAATCTTCTAAGTTCTCTTACACCAAAAATGCATTAGAAAGAGATCAAAATAAAATTTCCAGAAATAAATGTAACCAAAAACATGGAGGACATAGGGAAAGAAACGACTTTTCTATTGACATCATGTAAAATTAAAGATTAATATAAGAAACATTATAAAGAATTAATATATTTTATACATAAAGAGTATTCACAAATAAAAAAGAATATAAAACTCTAAGTAAAATGATGAACAAAAGAACAGATACCTCACAAAACATGAATTTTAGTCAATAACTAATAACTAGTTAATTATTAATAACCAATTAATAATTAATAACATAACTAGTGAGAAATGTGGGCTTCCTCTTGGCTCAGATGGTAAAGAATATGCCTGCAATACAAGAGACCAGGGTTCGATCCCGGGTTGGGAAGGTCCCCTGGAGAAGGAAATGGCAACCCACTCCAGTATCCTTCCCTGGAAAATCTCATAGACAGAGGAACCTGGCAGGCTACAGTCTATGGGGTGGCAAAGAGTCAGACATGACTGAGCGACTTTACTTCATCTCAGTGAGAAATGTAAATAAAGCAAAAAATTGTTCCCCTTATCAAACTGCCCCCCAAAATGGTCTCCTCTAGTACTGGTATACACCTAGGCAATCAAATATAACCTTTAACTGAACATTTAACTGTTACAACCTTTAACTGAACATTTTCATTTATAAGTATTTATCCAAAGAAACAATTAGGAATATAAGTCAAATTTTATTTTGTAAGAGTAATTTATGAGAATAAAACAGTAGAAACAAACTGAATATTAAAAAGTAATGTGATTATGAAATTTTGATATTTTATTATAAAGTATATACACATTACGCAACCATTAAAATTCCACTGGTTTCTATTATACTTTTTGTATTTTCTAGTTCTCTGATAAGGAAATTTTATTGAATGTTTAGTATAAAAGATGTTATTTTTAAAAGAATGGGAAATTAAGATGTCAAAAACATAAAACACCACTAAGAAGGGAAACCAGGATAGGCACTGCCCATCTTTATTTACCATTTTTCATTCTCTATTTAAAAAATGGTACACTGAGAATTCTTAGAGACCCAGGCATATCATATTACATTACAAACTTACAGAGAGATCTGCCCTAAAGAATCTTACTAATTTTTCATTTTTTTCCTTTTCACTAGTTCATTCTAAAATATAAGAAGATAGAGATTTAAAGGAACTAACCAGTTTACTTTGTAAATATGCTCTTTACATAAACTCTATTTTAAAAGATGCTTTAAAACCTTATGTACTAAGTTCTTTTTGTCTTGCAGGGGATCAAAAAGAAAAAGAATTAAAATTTACAGTAACAGTAAAGAACATTCTTTCCTCTTAAGCACTATGGTTTTGACCATGTTGATGAACATAGTTATAGACCTAACTTATTCACAAATAGAATGAAGAACTCTTAATATTATTCGTAACTGAAACTAATATGCTCCAAGATTAATTTGAGGTAGCCAGAATAACTTTATTTTCTTATTACTAAGAGAAAGAAAATTCATGAGGAAATTTCTTGAGGGACAATGTAAAACCTTTTAACTCAAGCAAGATAGTCATCTAAATGGATACTGACCTTATAATCAAAGTTTTCATTTAAGAAGTTCTTCCGAAGTGCATCTGACAGGTACAGAACTGTTGTAATAATGACGCTAGTGATAAAAAAGAATACATTTTAAGTTGAAAACTTCACATTACTGAAAACCATTTATTAGGCAAGAATAAAGTAATTAAGACAAAAGAAAACCTCTTCAGTAAGCCTGTGGAACAATATTAGATAATTCATATTTGAAATAAAAAAGAGGACACCTAGGAAAAAAAGTGAAAGAATCTATCACTGAAATGATATGCAGAAAAATCTATAAATTCATATGACCCAGAATTATACTGTCTTGATGTTTTACAATTTTTAAATTTCTAAACAAAGCAAAAATTTTTTATTAAATTTACAACAGTCTACATCCTATTAATATGGAAGAAAGTATAAAAACTTATAAAATACAGCAAAAGAGAAAGAGCCCAAAGATGAAACGGGCAAGCTAAAGCAATAGATCATATTGAGTATTTATTTGACCGTCTGCTCTCTGCTCTCCCCTATTCAAGGGGTTAGCGGGCATGTAAGAGCTATGGGAGTCAGACTGCCTCTCCATGGTGACAAGACTGCCACTAAGGAAACCACTACAGACTGTGAAATCATCCATATCCTAGTACTAAGCTGTGTGAAACTGACAGTGTTACAGCAGTTTGGAGAAGGGGGCACCTCTGCGCTGGAGAATTAGGGAAAGCCTGTCAGAGGGGCCATATACAGTCATCTGTATCTTGCTAGGGAGATTAACAAAGGATTTAGTAAGCATCCTTGGTCAACTCTTGAGTGAAGCAATTTGTTCAAAACCAGCTCCTTTTTATGGCTACAAGAGCATATGTTCAAAACTGAATGCAATTCCAATTGGCTCATTTAATGTCAGATAACAGCATTTATTGAAACAAGATAGGTCACTCCCCAAACCACCAGCAACGAAGCAGCAATTAATAAATGACTGATATTTAAAATCTCTTTGGCCTTTCCTAAGATGCATGCATAAGGAAGTACTTGTGATATGATGAGGCCCTAGTTCTCATTACAGGACTTGTAACTGGAGGATGTAATTGTATGACCCTAGGTAAAGTAACATGAAACAAAAGACCTCATCAACCTCACACCTTGGTTATCCTACTGGTAAAATAGAGATTGAAAGAATATTTAATTCTCATTAGAAGAATATTTATAGTTTTTGAAGAACATAAATGTTCCTTATTGCAATCTGTTGGAAAAGTCACTATTATAGTTTCCCTGTGGGGCAGGAGAGGACTAACGAGGCTAAGGAATATGGTTGAATATGGAAGCTCAAGTTAACAACTTATTGACAGAGATTATTAATACATCTTTTGTCACCTGTTATTGACTGGAGATGTTTCAACATTCACTTACATAACAAATTGCTGGCCACAGGCATTAGTTTCTGCCAAAACCCCTGGTCAACAATGTATTAAGAAGAAAAAAGAGAAGAAAGCCACCATTTTCTTGGGTACTTGCTCTACCATGGGCAAGCACTGTGTTACATTCATGTGCCTTTTAATATGTCATTTACACCTTCCAATGACTCATCCTATGAAAGTCAAGCATAAGTAAAGCCTATGAGATTGAGAAGTCCTATGGTTTCTTCTATTGCCCAAATGGCAGATATCAACAGTGAATTCCACATCAAAGAGACAAATCACATATATCAAAACAGTATAAAGTGACAACTGTCCACAGACACTGATGAAATCCATGCTGGTAACTGATTAAGTCTCTAAAGTAGTTCATTCAAATCTTACTATATAAAACTAAAGCTTAATTATCAGAAAATGGAACACTATCAGGCAAGGAAGGGGCTCTTTGTCCAGCACCTATCGCGTTGCTGGGCTTCTAAGTTTAAAGAAGAAAATTTTGCATCCCTAACAAATGTTTTCCTTCAATAGTCAATGAAGAAGCATACACAGAACCACGATACTCGAGTTGCACATCAAAACCACCTTCTGGCCCGCAACTCTAGCTTGGACTGTTGTTCAGAAACAGTAACCTCTAGTGTTAGTAGAACATGACATATCTGAGATTTGGGTTATTGGGCCCAATGCTGTGAAAAGGAGCCAACAAACTCAATCTTCAAGTGGGATGATTCCTTGCCAAAGACTACTCATTTGTAACTTATATGCTAGATCCCAAACACATGAACAAAATCCACGGCTTCTTGAACAGCACTTGCTGGTAAACGACAAGGAGTCTCTCTGGCTTTATGAAGGACCTGTGAGCCTCAAGCTGACTGCTTACTGGAATCACTGGGGAGCTTTAAAAAACATAGATGTCTGGGTCACACCCCAGAGATTTAATAATTGGACTGGGGTGCAATGTGGACCTCAGGATCAGTAAAGCTCCCAGGTGATTCCCATGTACACCCAGAGCTGAGAACCACTGATCTAGACAAACCTTTTTAAAAGTTAGACAAACGTCCATGGGTGCCTGGTGATCCATTAAGATGCAGATCATGATTCAGCAGGCTTGGGATAGGGCTAAAAGTTCTGCATTTCTTACAAGCTCCTGGAAATGTTCACGCTGTTGATTCACAATCCAACTTTTGAAGAGCAAGGCTCTGGAGAGGTCCAAGTCAGAAACACATTCCAAACAACACTGCTTTGCATTCTCCTGCCTTCAAGAATTTTAGGCCAATGACTACTGTGGCTCTTTAACAAGACATGCATCCTTGCTCTACACTGAACATCACATCCTCTTACCAAGGGTGCTTTATCATCAGGCATAAGAAGTACAGGGCACAGGCCTTTTCAGGGGCTTTGGAAAGTACTGCATATGTTTGTTAGTCGCTCAGTCACGTTTGACTCTGTGCAACCCCATGGATTGTAGCCTGCTAGACTCCTCTGTCCATGAGATTTTCCAGGTAAGAATACTGGAGTGGGTTGCCATTTCCTTCCCTAGGGGATCTTCCTGACCCAGGGATTGAACCTGGGTCTCTTGCATTGCAGGAAGATTCTTTACCGTCTCAATCACCAGGGAAGCCTGGCAATTTATTACATAGGCCAATACTTTAAAAAACAAAATGTAAAAACTGCTTTTCATTTTGGCATGCAACAGGTGGTATGATGAGGGATAAGACCTTCAAAAATATGACTTCCCAGGGCTAAAAAGATCTTAAAATGACTATTTCAATTGCTTTTCATTTATGCTTATAATATTCAGCCCAAGTCACAGAGGCAGCTCCCAGAGCTTTTTATGCCTCAGCACTAAGACAGTTTCCTGGCACACAGGCCCTCAATCAGCTAAAAAGGCACATATATATTATGGCTCCTTCACTGTGGTGGAAACCTGTAGTGTTTAAGGATTTTTCTTTACTTGTTCTAATTTACCCAAAACCATGTGGCTCCCTTTGGTTTTATTCTTTTACTCATGACTCAGTTTCTGAATATGTGGACTTTTCAAATCTCAGGGCTCCAATTCAATAGCCAAGAAAGGTTTGCAATCTGTTACTACAAATGGTCAAAATACTGGTGTCTGCCATAGGAATGCAAGCATAAGGATCACTTTTGACAACCCTAATCTATGGCACAGCGTGATAAATGTATACATAAAAGAGAAACTAGCAGACAGGAAATCAAAGCTCTTTCTTCAAGTTTTCCAGCTGCCACCTCATTTCTGGCATTTAGAAAGTATTTTTATGCAATGCCATCCCCCCCTAGAGAAACCTCATCGTATAAACTGTCCTTTTGAAAACTACTCTAACCTGATAATCTGCTCAAGCAAAAGCCCATCTCCCTAAATTATAAATGGACTGAATATTTTGGATTCCAATATCCAGTTTTTAGATAAACTGGGCATCAATAAGGTTAATGTTTGTGCACTGAAAAACTAAGGAGATCTAAACTTGGAGGATGACAAATTCCCTATAAGCTGGAGGGTTAAGAGGGCAGATCAAAATCCTGGACAGCCATCGGAGGAAACTGACCTAAGCTGCTGCTGCTAAGTCGCTTCAGTCATGTCCAACTCTGTGCGACCCCATAGATGGCAGCCCACCAGGCTCCGCCATCCCTGGGATTCTCCAGGCAAGAGTACTGGAGTGGGTCGCCATTGCTTTCTCCGTGACCTAAGCTAGTGGTCCTCAAATGTCAGTACATGAGTAGCACCTGAAAGATATACAAGGCTTTAGGGTCTCACCAGAGGCTATGGCTTGGTGAGACCACGCCAGGGCTCAGCCACATGATTCTGATGCATGTGATCATGCATTGTGAGGTCTGGGGTTAGAGATGGAAAAGAAGACAGACGAGGGTTGGAACTTGGTGAGCAATGACATTTGGGAAATTTGTCTATGGTAAATACTGCATCACCAAAGGCCTAGCCCAGCAAGTGTTTGCTGAATGACTGCAGTTTCAAACTGGTATTTAAATCTATGGTTTGTGATAATTATTTGCTGTACTAGATATTTCTTTCTTTTTTTAATATATAAATTCATGTATTTTAATTGGAGGTTAATTACTTTACAATATTGTATTGGTTTTGCCATACATCAACATGAATCCGCCACAGGTATACACGTGCTCCCCATCCTGAACCCCCACCCTCCTCCCTCCCTGTACCATCCCTCTGGGTCGTCCCAGTGCATCAGCCCCAAGCATCCGGTATCATGCATTGAACCTGGACTGGCGACTCGTTTCATATATGATATTGTACATGTTTCAATCCCATTCTCCCAAATCATCCTACCCTCTCCCTCTCCCACAGAGTCCAAAGACTATACTAGATATTTCTAAAATGTAAGCCTTGTAGAACTTTTTATACTTTTCTATAGCTATTTGTTTTTAAATAAACTTTTTCTAAGAACAGTTGTTTTAGGCTTACAGGATTATTGCAAAGATAATACAGAGAGTTCCTGTATACGTCATACCCAGTTTCCCTTATTATTAACATCTATTATTGGTATGGCACATTTATCACTGTAAAGGAACCAATACTGTTTCTATACATATTTTGAAGAAGAGACTGAGATTAAGACAGGCAAAGCTGATGGAGAAAGCCACTCCAAGTGGAGGTCACAGAATAAGCCAAACAGGAAGGCAGGAAAAGAAGTGACTCTGCTTTTAGTCAAGGAGGTATGCAGTGCAGGTGAGGTCAAAAGAATCAACAAGGATTGAAATGGAAGGATTTTTAGAAATTCCATGACCTTCTCCTCTGGGCAGTGTTGGTATAAAATCACTCATGTGGCAACAGCCTCAGTTTTTGTTTGTTTGTTTGGCCTATTAGACTTAAATCCTAATGAATTCTTGCCTTTCCTCATGGATTCATTCTATCAACTCACACCTCACCAGGAGATGCAGGCAATTCTTTTGTAAATATTTGCTATAACTCTGAAAGTATGGCACATTTCTCTTAGTAATATAGTTTTTGGTAAAAATCACTATCCTCCCCCACGTCCCCCGCCCCCCCCCCAGTAAAGTATTTAAAGACAATGACCCTAATAGAAAAATCCCACAAAAAACAATAATAATTATTTTTCAATGGGTCTTCAACAGATGATGAGCTTCCCTGGTGGCTCAGATGATAAATAATCTTCCTGCAAGGCAGGAGACCCTGGCTCAATCCCTGGGTTGGGAAGAACATCTGGAGAAGGGAATGGTTACCTTTTCCAGTATTCTTGCCTGGAAAATTCCATGACAGAGGAGCCTGGCAGACCTCAGGCTTCCCTGGTGGCTCAAATGGTAAAGAATTTGCCTGTAATGCAGGCAATCTGGTTCAATCCCCAGGTGGGGAAGATAACCCGGAAAAGGGAATGGTAACCCCCTTCAGTATTCTTGCTTGGAAAATTCCATGGATAGAGGAGCCTGAAGGGCTGCAGTCCACAGGGTTGAAAAGAATTGGTCATGACTAAGCAACTAACACTTTCAATTTTTCACTTTCAACAGATCATCTACTCTAACATAAAACTTTGCATAGTCTGTGTCACATACTTTGTCTTCCTTCCTGTTACAACGGATCAACGCTCCTAGCTAAAGCCAAGCTTCCTGCTGGGTACTTTATCAGTGCTATCCTAAGTGTGGTGGGCTTCCTTCACTGAGAAAGTCTCACCACAAAAAAAAATGTCAACGGAGCTAAACTGTACGCTTATGCAGCTGACCTAATTTCCAGTGCAACTTGACAGCAGACAGCGCTACCTTCAGGAAAGGTGTTCTCAGACAGGCACAATGAAAAATCCTGTACTTGATCCCACCCCTACTGGCTTACCTAGGGACACTGTTTCTTCACTTAGGCCTGTTTTCTTTAGCACTATCAATATTTCTTTTTTCTGTGCCCTTCCTATCTGTAACCCAACATGCATAATATTCCATATTCAGAAATGAATCTTAGCGTTCATATCTCCTTCCAGATATAGCCACATTTCTCTGCTCCTTCTTACAGCAAAATCTTCTAAAGAGCTGATAATTATTGCTTTCATTTTTTCAATTCCCATCTGCTCTCGAATTCACTCTGATAAGACTTTCATCTTTATCACTCCACTGAAACAGCACTTGTCAAGGTCACCAGAATCTGCATCCCACTGCCAAAACCCAGGGATAGTTGTCAGTCTTCATCCCCCAACCTCCCCAGACGCCTTCCTTTATGAAATATCTTCCTCAGACGGTTGGTATTATGCCCTTCTGGTTCTCGCCTTACATCATAGGCTGCTCCTCTTCCATCTCTGTTGCTGGCGGCTTCCAAACATCTTGACCTTGGAAGGTGGGCATGTTGCAGGGCCCAGTCTTAAAGAGGCTTCTCTTTTCAATCTCTACTTTCCTCTAGAGTGCTCTCATTCAGTTTGATGACTTCAAATACTACCCGATGCCAAGGACCTCAAATGTATTAGCATGTCGCAAGTCTTCACTTCTCTGAGCTCCGTACAAGCATGTCCAGCCTCTTCTCCACATCTCCACTTGGGGATCTAACAGCATCTCAAATTTTGCTCAATCAAGGATCCCTCACCTCTCCCATTCCTCTCTCAGTATCTTCCATTTAAGTGAATGTTAATACCATTTGTCCTTCTGTTGAGGCCACAATTCTAAGAGCCATCTTCAAACTTTTTTCTCTCCTGCCCACATTCAGCCATCTCCAAGTCTTGTCATCTCTGTTTTCGAACAGGGGCTCTGTATCTACCCAGGGAGCTGGGGTGGGGAGGAAGATGGGAGGGAATTTCAAAAGGGAGGGGATATATGTATAACTATGGTTGATTCATGTTGAGGTTTGACAGAAAACAACAAAATTCTGTAAAGGAATTATCCTTCAATAAAAAAATTTTAAAAACTGATCTTTCCACTACCTTCACTGCAATCCACCTGCTCAACTCGTCATCTTCTCTTACCCAGAGTGCTGTTATTAAGCTCCTAACTGGTCTTTCCTGGTTTCTCTCTTGTCTCTTTACCCCCTAATATCTGGACCTTGTCTTCTTCCAACTTCATTTTTATTGGTTCCTTCCCTCCTCGCATTTCCTCCACACAGTCTTCCAGATCCTTGAATGTGCCATCTTCACTCTGACCACAGGGCCTGTGTGTATGCTATTCCTGCTGATCAGAAGTCTTTCTTTGCTGTCTACCTATTAATTCCTGCTACAGATTTCAGCTCAAGTCTCACTCCTTCATAAAAACTTCTATTCCAGTCTAGAACAAAGTTCCTTTCACAGCTCCCCTCTCAGAACTGTGCTTTTTATCATGATGACATTTATTTTACAGATTAGGCACTAGAAAATATTTACTGAACGAAGGAGTCAATGAAGGAATGGATGACCTTCCCTAAGACTCTGTGATTCCATAAATCACTTATTTGCTATATATATCTCATTTGAACATAAACTGGTGAAGGTAATAATCAGCTAAACAATTCAGTGTTTCGTGGGAAAACACACACACACACACACAAAAGTAAATGTTTGAAGCCAACATGCAGAGAAGATAAACAAAATAAGGGTCTGAAATTTTAACTGCAGGGCTAGGGAATTTTTACTTTCCTCACTAAGCAAATCTTGAAAATATGTATAAAGCTGTGACTTTATTTTTGTACTGTATTTTGCAATGTGTATGGAAGAGGGTGGAGAGAAGCCTGTCTCAAAGTGCCCTGTATTTTTGGTACTCAATTTTCATCTTCCTTATGTTCCTTCTTTCTCAGATTGAGCAGCTGTCCTCATGTGAAACATCTACCAAGAACTTACAGTGGCCAGGCACAATTAAGCTTTGCAGGCAAGCAGAAGTCAGCTTTCTTATCCTTGGGAAATTTAGCCTGAACACACAATGTGAGACATTCAGGTAGAAAAAAACAAAAGACCATACTAACAGCCAGGTATTTATAAGTCATAGCTTTTGGTAGGACTTCACATAATGCAGAGAAGCTACAGGATTTGGGACAGCACAGTTTAAAGATAGCATTTAATTGACTTGAAAACACTGGAAGAAAGGACCAACATATAAAAGAACATGTACTTTGTGGGATGGGCTATTCAATTGAGTTCAAGCCTAGGCAATGGTGACTTCTGGGCCAGTTACCATCAATTTGACATGTATCAAGCATACAAGTGGGTAGTAAAAATGGAAGTTTAGGTGTAAATGCCTCTTTGAGGGGCACTTCTCAAATATTTTTCTAAGAAAGTTAGTGTCATGGAAGAAAAGGTGGTCAACTTCAGGGACCTAGATCTAGCTTCTGAAACTTGCTTCTATACAATTTAACAAAGTAAAACCTTTTAATTTCTGGTGTGGGCTCTTTAACACACTTAAAATATCTTTCAGAGATTTATTTCTCTATCAATACTATTGATGTTTATACTTTTTAACAGATAAGACACAAATAGCTGAAGGTTTATTTCTGAACTTTCAGTTCAGTTCAGTTTAGTCGCTCAGTCATGTCCAACTTTTTGCAAGCCCATGGACTGCAGCACGCCAGGCCCCTCCCTGTCCATCACCATCTCCTGGAGTTCACTCAAACTCATGTCCATTAGTCGGTGATGCCATCCAACCATCTCATCCTCTGTCATTCCGTTCTCCTCCCGCCTTCAATCTTTCCCAGCATCAGGGTCTTTTCAAATGAGTCAGTTCTTCATATCAGGTGGCCAAAATATTGGAGTTTCAGTGTCAGCATCAGTCCTTCCAATGAATATACAGGATTGATTTCCTTTAGGATGGACTGGTGGGATCTCCTTGCAGTCCAAGGGACTCTCAAGAGTCTTCAGCAACACCACAGTTCAAAAGCATCAGTTCTTCAGTGCTCAGCTTTATAGTCCAACTCTCACATCCATACATGACCACTGGAAAAACCATTATCACACAAGAAAGATCCCACATGCTTTCAAGGTTTGAATGGGAAATGACTGTGACAGTTAAATGAGGAAAGGAGAGGAAAGTGAACAGCAGAAGTCAGGGGGTCTATTCCAACTTGGCAGGTGGTTCACAGGCTGTGGAGTCCTGTCTATGAATTAGGTTGGATATACCACAGCCAGACATCACCAGGGGAAAGTAGTGCCAGATTCCTATCAGCACTGACTTGGATGTCAGTGGAATGATGGTACTGCATTCAGCAAAGTCTTATGACCTTTTTCTTAGGTTTGCTATGGGACTAATCTTTGGTTTACACACATTACACAGAGCTCACCTCTAACAGAACCATGCTCCTATTTAGCTAACATTAGGGATGGAAATCTTGAACATTATAAGTTTACTCAAAAACAGAATCTGACTTCTAAGTGCATTCCCCACTCACATGACCATAAAGTCTTGCCAAGTGTAGTAGAGATTTTTAGGTGGTGACAGAGTGAGATGGCATTTCCTATCATAAGCCACATGATTGTCATGGTTTTTAGAAGCTCAACCACCACCTTTGTACAAAAGGAACAGAATGTTAAATTCACTTTCAGTTTGAATGTCTGCCACTGGAAATTCTAATTTAAGTCAAAATGTCCCTCTGCACACAGGGCAGGCAGGATGACCAAATAATGATGCTGTATGATGATGATGTCAACAGCACAGACCCCTTCCTGTGCTGGCTGCCTGGACCACTCAACACCCTCTCCAGGTACCCAGAATGTTTGCTGTTTGGTAATGAGGCCAGAAGCATGACCAGTGGTTTCCACTTAAACCTGCAGCATCTGGACATCCAGATGAAGAGAGATTTGATTCTACTCACAGATATCAAACTAGATATGCTGAACTCTAAAGAGAGCTATTTCAGGATTCTCAATTAGTCTTCAAAATGGAAAAGCTGTTTCTGTACTTATGTAAAATATAATATGCCATATTATACAATTTGTTACTTCACAAAGTTTTTAACACAGCATTTTAACACCTCCTCGTCTCTAAATGTGTACTGCAGCAGGAGCCACATTAGGCATCTCTAATCAACATCAAACTCTATCTTCCTGGGGCTCTTACCTTCATCATATTTGGGAACCTGGGGAGAACAAAGGATGTTTTTGACCCATGAACAGATACCTGAAGAATCCAACCTTCACCCTGAGCATGAGGGTTTAGGGGATGGGAGAAGAGGAGGAAGGAGAGGCAGGCAAATGTGGGCTAGAAGGAAAGGATGCTTATGAAATAGGGTAAATTATAAGTGTGGAGATAAAGATCAAGCCACTTTCTTAAAAACAAACAAACAACAACAACAACAAAAACCCCACTTCATATTCATTTCAAATCCTGAGACAATAGAGGCCAAAAGTGTGAGAGCAGATAAACCCATGACGCTGTGCCCTCCAGGAATAGCTCCTGGAATAGAAGGCCCTTCTGACCATCCCTTACTCTCCTTTCCTGGTTCCTACTCATTCAACTATTGACCTCAGATCATTTTACTTTTTCCCCCCCAATATGCTTAATATAAGCTAATTTTGTCAACATCAGTAACTCCCCAGATGTCTGTATCTCTTCCTGAACTTCCTTCAGAGCACTATTTTCAGCCTTCTGTTCGTCACATCACTCACGTGTGTAAAAGGAACTTCAATCTTCACCTGCCTAACTCGGGGATCCTATCTTATTTCCAGTGCTTAGCACATGGGAGATGCTGAACATATTCTCTGAGTTAAAATGAGTTAAGAAAGATAAGAAATGACTCAAGGGTCCTGAAACAAAGCTGGTATTAAATAACCTACGGTACATCTAGTCAATGGAATATTATACAGCTACAAAAGAAAAAGAAACCATAAATGAATGAGGGGCTTTCTACATATTGCTTTGGAAAGATTGCCAGGATTTTATGTAAAAGAAAGATTTGCAGGACAGTTCATTTATTCTGCTATCTGCTAAGCTCTGCATAAAGGAACAGTGGAAGGACATGCAAGAAACAAATAAAAGTGGTTATTGCAGGCTGGAAGTAGGGGTAAAGTAGGTGGGAGAGGGACTTCTCAAGGCACACTCTGTTACACTGTTTGATTTTTGAGCTATGTTAACATACTACCTATTTAAAACAAATAGTAATGATTAGGAAAAGCAAGCAAGCAAGAAACAAACAAAACAAGTGAGACAAGTTAACTCAGAAGCAAAGAAAAAGAACTCCAGGATTTGGAGGTTTCAAATTTGAGATAAAGGTGACTGTATCATTTCATATTCTCCTCTTCCCATATTCAATGAGTTGCAATTATCATCAATGTAAATGTCTTACTTGTTAGCCACCAAGCGCATGACAGTCCAGTCCTTTGGAAACATCTCTGGGCGTATCAATATTCGGAACACAGTAAATATCTGCAGCAGGAAATCCTTGGGTAAGGAGGAAAGAGACCATTTTACTGAGTTATTGTAATTGTTCACACACACACACACACACACATAGTTATTGTTACCATTTCTAAAGCACTTACAGAGAAAGGAGCTGTACTCAATACTTTTACCCAGGAGAAAAAATCATCTCCTTCCCCATTCTCGGTGCCCAGCTGATTTGCTATCTTTCCCAAACCTTCCTCCTCCTCTCTTTCTCATGCATAGTGGAAATGACGCTTTGGTTTTCTCCACCAGCTCTAAACATTTAGGTTTGAGAAATAAAACAGAAAACTACAAACAGATTAGCAGGGAAATGTATTTTCTTTCTTCTATTATAGTGTCCTAAACTTCAGAACTTTTCAGTTCAAGAGAACTGCAAAGGGTCTTAGTTCAATTATGCTTTCCTTTAAGTGGGTGTTAGAATTTAGAAAGCTATGCTCATTGAAAAGCATCTTAGGCAAAAACCCATGTTTCTTAAAGGGCATTCTAAAAATGCAGGATTAATGGGATGCATGCAGGTTTATAGAATCTGAAGGTCCTAGGCAGAATAAATAGAGAGAGGGATATGTATGAAGCTGAGCCCAGTGACAAGTCCTTAGAAACTAAGAGTATGTCAAGGTATTCTTCACAAAGATGCCATACTAGGGGGCACTGATATTTATGGAGATGGGATCTTTAAGCCGAGCACCTGGAAACACTCTTGACAAAAAGCTATTGTCAGGCATAGAAATATCATTTCTTAAAATGTTGTAAGAAACAAACCCACAGTGCTGGAGCACATTATTCTTAATAAGAACTCAAGAAGCTAACACCCTTCAGGTAGTGAATGAAACGGCGCTTGCTCTACTCAAAAGAGACAGGCTCAATCTAATTATGATTTAGATTTGTTCACTAGAAAACTTAAAGGTAGTTTTGTAACTTAATTGCTGCTAGGAAAATATATTTCACAATTTCACTGAAGGTAACAGTATGGTGTTGCTCAGAAAAACACCCCAAATATAAGACTTTTATTTTTTTATTTTTATTTTTTTGATTTTTTTATTTTTACTTTATTTTACTTTACAATACTGTATGGTTTTGCCATATATTGACATGAATCCCCATGGGTGTACATGCGTTCCCAAACATGAACCCCCCTCTCACCTCCCTCCCCATAACATCTCTCTGGGTCATCACCGTGCACCAGCCCCAAGCATGCTGTATCCTGCGTCGGACATAGACTGGCGATTCGATTCTTACATGATAGTATACATGTTACAATTCCATTCTCCCAAATCATCCCACCCTCTCCCTCTCCCTCTGAGTCCAAAAGTCCGTTATACACATCTGTGTAAAACTTTTATTTATCAAACCTAACAACACATTAGGTTAAACATGCAAGCCACTTGAAATTAACATCATCAGTCACCCATACCATCAGTAGACAGAAAGATCCTAAAAAGCTAGAAACAGGTGGGAGCTGTGTGTGTGTGTTTATATATTCTAACAGCTCTGATCAAACCCATAAATATTTTGACAAGGATTTAATTTAGCTTCTTTGGCATCAGCACACATACACTGATGTGTAGTCCATGCTACGTGGAAACATGCCCACTAGGTCATCTGTCTTTAAATGGTGAGACAGATCCTTCCTGTGTTGGCAGAATCACCACAGTTTCCCAAACGTATTCTCCTTCAGGTCAGATAATTTTGGGCAACTCCCATTCTAGCCCTCTGTTGGGATAGGGGGTCATTAGCACACCAAAACTGTGAGAAGCTCTTTTTAATGCACTTCTAACACTTTTTCCAGTTTTCCTGTTGATTCCTCTGCCTTTTGCAGACATGAACACATATAACCCTTGCAAAACTGTTTGCATTTACCTTTCACAGTGTTATACTTCACTTTAGTTTTCTGTCTTGATGTATTTGCTCAGACAGATATTTAAGAAAAAATCCTGAAGGTGGGGAGTCATGTTTTTTTTATAGTTTACAAGTACTTTTGTTGGGAGAATGAAATGGCAGCCCACTCCAGTATTCTTGCCTGGAGAATCCCATGGACTGAGGATTCAGGTAGGCTATGGTCCATAGGGTTGCAAGGAGTCAGATACTACTGAAGCAATTTAGCACACATGCACGTGTGTGTGTGTGTGCACGTGCCCTCAGATGCTAGGTCGTGACTGACTGACTGTGACCCCATGAACTGTAGCCCAAAAGGCTCCTCTATCCGTGGACTTTTCCAGGCAAGAAAACTGGAGTGGACTACCATTTCCCTCTCTAGTGGGTCTTCCTGACCCAGGGATCGAATCCACATCTCTTGTTGCATCTCCTGTGTTGGCAGGTGGAATCTTTACCACTGTAGGTTCTAAAATGCTGATGTTTCCTCTTTTCTCCTCTAATCATTAAACAGAATTGGAAATTGGAGGCAGCACCCCTCACAGTAGGGAATAGGAGAGAGGGATGTCTGTTGCACAGAGGGAAAAAAATGGCTGAAAAATTGGCTCCAGGAGGCAAGATATCTATCTTCAGGGCTAGCAATGTTGACTGCTGTTTTTTAGTGCAGGGGACAAGAGCAAAGTTATTCCAGGTGTAGGACTGGCAACATACAACCTGTTTCTGTACCATCTCATTTTCCTATTCCCATTTAGCTCATAAAATAAAAGGCGTGGCAGCACGGGGCCTTGGGCAAGTGCCTACAAACTGACATTAACCTTTATTTCCCTGAAGAAAATCTCTCACTATCTCAAGTAGCTTTCTAAGCTTCATCTACCTTTGTGGAACCAAACACATTCATTTGTAGAAATCTTATAATGAAAAATAAAAGAACATTATACTGAGATCAGAAAATCTAGATTTTAATCCTGTCTCTGTCATTAACAAACTCAATGACCTAGATAATTTATTTAACTTCTCTGGAGCTGAGCTCTGAAGCTTTATAATGTGAGGGGTTGGGCTTTCCTGGTGACTCAGATGGTAAAATGGAGAAGGAAACGGCAACCCACTTCAGTATTCTTGCCTAATCTGGTGGACAGGGGAGCCTGGTGGGCTGCTGTACATGGGGTTGCACAGGGCTGGACATGACTGAAGCGACTTAGCATGCATGCATGCACGGGAGAAGGAAATGGCAGCCCACTCCAGTGTTTTTGCTTGGAGAATCCCAGGGACGGTGGAGCCTGGTGGGCTGCTGTCTATGAGGTCGCTCAGAGTCGGACACGACTGAAGCAACTTAGCAGCAGCAGCAGATGATAATAAAATCGGCGTGCAATGCAAGACCGAGGTTCAACCGCTGGATTGGGAAGATCCTCTGGAGAAGGGAATGGCTACCCACTCTAGTATTCTTGTGTGGAGAATTCCATGGACAGAGGAGACTAGTAGACGACAGTCCATTGAGTCTCAAAGAGTCAGACATGACTGACTGACTCACACTTTAAAGTCTCTTGTAGTTAGAAGAGACTAAAAATAATTAACACGGTCACTCATCTATTCATGCAGTATGCAAAACTTTTTATATTTCTAAACTGTAGGTTAATGTTTCAGTAGATGGTAACACAAGCACATTCCACTGTGGTACTTACACGGGTTCAGCAAGTATTCTTGTCAACTGCCCACAGGTTACATTTCAAACTCAGTTCCAATATTTTAAAGCACCAAGACCTGAATGTGAGGCTCAACATCCCATCCCTCCCCAAATGCAAGGGTATTTCCTTGTCTGTTCAAAGGACTTTTCACTAAACAAGAATGTCTGCACAGATGAGTGAAATATTTTTGCACATATGAACAATAAGTAACAGATTCTTTTTAAAATTTAAAAAAAGAACAGTGTTGCAAACATACTCTGGTTTGGATAGCACATAGAAAAAAGTGTTTCATATGCTATTATTTTAAAATTGGCAGCCTGGCAACAGTTTCTTTTTTGTTTGTTAACTTTCAATAGCACAACATAGTTATTTAATTGCATTACTGGTTATTATTCAAATAAGGGATCAAAATTTTTTAAAAAATAGGGAGGTGTTATTTCATAGCAATACATTTTTTTTTTTTTTGCAGTGCAAGAGGTTCAAAGAAGAATGTTCAGGTGAAAACCTTCACAAACAACAAAAAGTCTCATATTCAAATAGAAAAGAAAGTAGAAGTAATTGCCATGGTGTTAGATAATCATCAACATTTATTCATTCATAAATATTGGGTGCTTTAATATGTGCTAGGCACTGTAAAAGAGGCTGGGGACACCTAGTGGGATAAAATATATTCTTTCATTTATTCATGCAAGAATATTTACACAGTACCTGCAACACGCCACACCATAACAAGTTAGCTGAATGTGACCTCTGCCTTCCTCGAACTCAGTTTTGTGGGAGAGATGAGTGCTCATCAATTTAAGGATGTGCTACAAACTAGGATAAATCTGTGGGCCAGCTATTTCACTGCTTCCCTGATAGCTCAGATGCTAGATGACAGTCCATGGAGTCTCAGAGTCAGACAAGTCGGAGTGACTAACACTTTAAAGTCTCTTGTAGTTAGAAGAGACTAAAATAATTAATATGGTCATTAATTGCAGTGACCATATTGCAGGTCACTACAATTGACCTGCATTGCAGACCTGCAATGTGAAAAACCAGGTTCGATCCCTGGGTCAGGAAGATCCCCTAGAGAAGCAAATGGCAACCCACTCCAGTATTCTTGCCTGGAAAATCCCATGGATGGAGGAGCTTGGCGGGCTACAGTCCATGGGGTCCCAAAGAGTCTAACAGGACTGAGGGACTAACACTTTCACTTTCACAGGTATTTCACACCCAGCCCCAGAGGCAAGACAGAACACAGGCTTACCCAGGCTGCCAAAGGGAGCGCTCAGAAATGGGGCGGGTACGTGGATCAGTTCAGTTCAGCTGCTCAGTCATGTCCAACTCTTAGCAACCCCATGGACTGCAGCACACCAGGCCTCCCTGTCCATCACCAACTCCTGGGGTTTACTGAAACTCATGTCCATTGAGTTGGTGATGCCATCCAACCATCTCATCCTCTGTCGTTCCCTTCTCCTCCCGCCTTCAATCTTTCCCAGCATCGGGGTCTTTTCTAATGAGTCTGTTCTTCATATCAGGTGGATAAAGTATTGGAGTTTCAGCTGCAGCATCAGACCTTCCAATGCATATTCAGGACTGATTTCCTTTAGGATAGACGGGTTGGATCTCATCGCTGTCCAAGGGACTCTTAAGAGTCTTCACCAACACCACAGTTCAAAAGCATCAATTCTTTGGTGCTAAGCTTTCTTCACAGTCCAACTCTCACATCCATACATGACCATTGGAAAAACCATAGCTTTGGTTAGATGGACCTTTGTTGGCAAAGGAACGTCTCTGCTTTTTAATATGTTGTCTAGGTTGGTCATAACTTTTCTTCCAAGGAGCAAGCATCTTTTAATTTCATGGCTGTAATCACCATCTGCAGTGATTCTGGAGCCCCCAAAATAAAACCTGTCACTGTTTCCCCAGTTTCCCCACCTATTTGTCATGAAGTGATGGGGCCAGGTGCCATGATCTTAGTTTTCTGAATGTTGAGTTTTAAGCCAACTTTTCCACTCTCCTCTTTCACTTTCATCAGGAGGCTCTATAGTTCTTCGCTTTCTGCCATAAGGGTGGTGTCATCTGCATATCTGAGGTTATTGATATTTCTCCTGGCAATCTTGATTCCAGCTTGTGCTTCATCCAGTCCAGCATTTCTCATGATGTACTCTGCATATAAGTTAAATAAGCAGGGTGACAATATACAGCCTTGATGTACTCCTTTCCCGATTTGGAACCAGTCTGTTGTTCCATGTCCAATTCTAACTGTTGCTTCTTGACCTGCATACAGATTTCTCAGGAGGCAGGTCAGGTGGTCTGATATTCCCATCTCTCAAAGAATTTTCCACAGTTTATTGCGATCCACACAGTCAAAGGCTTTGGCATAGTCAATAAAGCAGAAATAGATGTTTTTCTGGAACTCTTTTGCTTTTTCAATGATCCAACGGATGTTGGCAATTTGATCTCTGCTTCCTCTCCCTTTTTTAAATCCAGCTTGAGCATATGGAAGTTCACGGTTCACATACTGTTGAAGTCTGGCTTGGAGAATTTTGAACATTACTTTACTAGAGTGTGAGATAAGTGCAATTGTGTGGTAATTTGAACATTCTTTGGCATTACCTTTCTTTGGGATTGGAATGAAAACTGACCTTTTCCAGTCCTGTGGCCACTGGTGTGTTTTCCAAATTTGCTGGCATATTGAGTGCAGCACTTTCACAGCATCATCTTTTAGGATTTGAAATAGCTCAACTGGAATTCCATCACCTCCACTAGTTTTGTTCATAGTGATGCTTCTAAGGCCCACTTGACTTTGCATTCCAGGATGTCTGGCGCTAGGTGAGTGATCACACCATTGTGATTATCTGGGTCCCTGTATAGTTCTTCTGTGTATTCTTTTTTTTTTTTTTAATTTTAATTTTTACTTTATTTTACTTTACAATACTGTATTGGTTTTGCCATACATTGACATGAATCCACCACGGGTGTACATGCGTTCCCAAACATGAACCCCCCTCCCACCACCCTCCCCATAACATCCCTCTGGGTCATCCCCGTGCACCAGCCCCAAGCATGCTGTATCCTGCATCGGACATAGACTGGCAATTCGATTCTTACATGATAGTATACATGTTTCAATGCCATTCTCCCAAATCATCCCACCCTCTCCCTCTCCCTCTGAGTCCAAAAGTCCACTATACACATCTGTGTCTTTTTTGCTGTCTTGCATACAGGGTCATCATTGCCATCTTTCTAAATTCCATATATATGTCTTCTGTGTATTCTTGCTACCTCTTCTTAATATCTTCTACTTCTATTAGGTCCATACCATTTCCATCCTTTAGTGAGCCCATCTTTGCATGAAAAGTTCCCTTGATACCTCTAATTTTCTTGAAGAGATATCTAGTCTTTCCCATTCCATTATTTTCCTCTATTTCTTTGCATTGATCACTGAGGAAGGCTTTCTTCTCTCTCCTTGCTATTCTTTGGAACTCTGCAATCAAATGGGTATATCTTTCCTTTTCTCCTTTACCTTTTGCTTCTCTTCTTTTCATAGCTATTTGTAAGCCCTCATCAGATAATCATTTTGCTTTTTTTGCATTTCTTTTTCTTGGGGATTATCTTGATCCCTACCTCCTGTACAATGTTCCAAACCTCCTCCTCCATCCATAGTTCTTTAGGCACTGTCTATCAGATCTAATCCCTTGAATGAATCTACTTGTCACTTCCACTGTATAGTCATAAGAGATTTCACTTAGATCACTCATTAGATCTGAATGGTCTGGTGGTTTTCCCTACTTTCTTCAATTTAAGTCTGAATTTGGCATCAAGGAGTTCATGATCTCAGCCACAGTCAGCTTCCAGCCTTGTTTTTGCTGACTATATAGAGCTTCTCCATCTTTGGGTGCAAAGAATATAATTAATCTGATTTCAGTATTGATTATCTGATGATATCCATGCATAGAGTCTTCTCTTGTGTTGTCGGAAGAGGGTGTTTGCTATATCCAGTACGTTCTCTTGGCAAAAGTCTGTTAGCCTTTGCCCTGCTTCATTCTGTACTCCAAGACCAAATTAGTCTCTTACTCCAGATATTTCCTGACTTCCTACTTTTGCATGCCAGTCCCCTATAATGAAAAGGACATCTTTTTTGGTGTTAGTTCTAGAAGGTCTTGTAGGTCTTCACAGAACCATTCAACTTCAGCTTCTTCAGCATTATTGGTCAGGGCATAAACTTGGATTACTCTTTTACTGAATGGCTTGTCTTGGAAATGAACAGAGATCATTCTGTCGTTTCTGAGATTGCATCCAATTACTGCATTTTGGACTCTTTTGTTGACTATGATGGCTACTCCATTTCTTCTAAGGGATTCTTGCCCACAGTAGTAGATATAATGGTAGGTGGATAGGGATACATAAAAGATGGATAGATAGATAAACAGGAAGATAACAATAACTACGGACCAACGATAAATAAGCAAATAAAAAGACAAATGAATCTCCTACCTTTTCCCTGGTAAGCAGTTTGGAAATTCACCCTGAGGACAATGTAGAGACACTGAGGGACTTTATACATACATGTAAGAAGATCATACACCTGTTTCACAAAGATTTTCTGACTACAATATACAACGCAATGTTTTATGTTTAAATATACGATGGTATCAGAACAACACAAGATAGAAATCAGTTGCATATGAAACAGAATTGGTGAGACACAGAAGGAGGCCTTTGGAGATCATGAAACCTCAGTTAAGAAATCTGGGGGAAAAGGCTTCACGAGGTACGGGACAGCCTGGGACACTATCTCCTCATGTAAATGGGACAGAGCCTTCTAGGTACATATTGGTGACAAAGGTCCATATAGTGAAAGCTACGGCTTTTCCAGTAGTCATGTATGGATGTGAGAACTGGACCATAAAGAAGGCTGAGCGCTGAAGAACTGATGCTTTTGAAACGTGGTTCTGGAGAAGACTCTTGAGAGTCCCTTGGACAGCAGGTAGATCAAATCAGTCAATCCTAAAGGAAATCAACCCGAATATTCATTGGAAGGACTGATGCTGAAGCTCCAATGCTTTGGCCACCTCTTGCAAAGAGCCGACTCATTGGAAAAGACTCTGATGCTGGGAAAGACTGAAGGCAAAAGGAGAAAACGGTGCCAGAGGATAAGATGGTTAGATAGCATCATCGACTCAATGGAAATGAATTTGAGTAATTTCTCTCCAGAAGACAGTGAAGGACACAGGAGCCTGGTGAGCTGCTGTCCGTGGGCTAACAGGGTTAGACACAACTCAGCACCTGAACAATAACAACATGATTCAGACTATAGTCAAATGCTATTTTAAAAATCTGCCACAAATTTCAAACATGTGACACTGTTGATTCAGGGTATGAACTCAATTAAAGAGTGTTAATCAAAATTATCACGTTGAAATTTATATCCTTACAATTTACTAAGTAGATTATGCAAAAATAACTTCCAAATGGCCCTCAATCTTCAAGAACTATATAATTTTTTTTATTTTGTAATAAAATAAAGACTATAAGTTGAAATAACTTCATGGAAAAAGATGGCTTCTGAAGCAATCAGACATTCATTATGAGGGTTGATTCACTCAATAGATTTAATGCTTAGGACAAAGAGTCCTTACTCTCAGAGAGCTCATATTCATCAAGAACACAAAAAAACAAATGCACATGTTCTCACAGAGAGGGACTGTGGTCTGTGAAGGCTTCATTTTTAAAAAGTGACATCTGGGGCTTCCCTGGTAGCTCAGTGGTAAAGAATCCAGCTGCCAGTGCAGGAGACGTAGGTTTGGTCCCTGACTCGGGAAGACCCCACATGCTGCAGAGCAACTGAGCCCACGCACCACAACTGTTCAGCATACGCTCTAGAACCCTGGAACTACAACCACTGAGCCCGCAATGCGCTAGAGCTCGTGCTCCTCAACAAGAGACGCCACTGCAATAAGCCCAGACACCGCGGCTGGAGAGGCGCCCCCGCTCACGGCAACTAGAGCAAAAGCCCACACAGCAATGAGGACCCAGCACACCGTAAAATAAGATTTTTTAAAAAATGACTCCTGAGCCAGATTTAAAGCAGGAGGTGAAACAGCAATTTAAAATTATCTATACAGTTTGTGAGGAATATACAAGTAATCACAGTAATCTTAAGTGACAGGAATGAAAGGTGTTTGGAAAGGGATGGCGGACAGTGAGGGTGGAAGGAAGACTGAGAATAAGGAAGACAATCAAGAGACTGGGTTTTGTCCTGCAGATAATGTTAAGGCCTCAGGGTTTTACAGATGGCTTGAGACTTGATCAGATATGACTGTTGGAAGCTGCTGCTGCTGCTAAGTCGTTTCAGTCATGTTCGACTCTGTGCGACTCCATAGACGGCAGCCCACCAGGCTCCCCCATCCCTGGGATTCTCCAGGCAAGAACACTGGAGTGGGTTGCCATTTCCTTCTCTAATGCGTGAAAGTGAAAAGTGAAAGTGAAGTCGCTCAGTTGTGTCCAACTCTTCGTGACCCCATGGACTGCAGCCTACCAGGCTCCTCCACCCATGGGATTCTCCAGGCAAGAACACTGGAGTGGGTTGCCATTTCCTTCTCCAGTGCGTGAAAGTGAAAAGTGAAAGTGAAGTCGCTCAGTCATATCCGACTCTTTGTGACCCCATGGACTGCAGCTCACCAGGCTCCTCCACCCATGGGATTTTCCAAGCAAGAGTACTGGAGTGGGGTGCCACTGCCTTCTCCTGTTGGAAGCTAGTGGGCTAAAATAAGAGAGACAATGAAAGGTAATAATAGTGCTGTATCTAACTTTCAGAACATGTATACTCTCAAGCTTAGGGCAAGATCCTCACAGCTCCATATGAAAAGTCATAATCAACAAAAAACAGGAGTTTTACTGCTCTATATATACATAAAATGTCAGGGATATGGACAAAACTTTAGCCCCCAGTAGAAGGTGGGTGTATTACAAAGGGTGGGTTATAATAAAACATTACTGACTACAGAAGAAGGAAAAAAACTCTAATCACTGCTTAGTTTTGCTTTTGTTCATTTCAGTAATGGCAGGTTCCAGAGAAGGAAACAATACAGAGGACCAGCGCCGTGGGCCACACGCCTGCACACTTCAGCTGACCATGCCTCACACACAAGGGCCCGAAGACCAGGGAGAAGAAACAGCCTCCTGTTCACGACGCTAGCAGCGATTCCAACAGTCACTCTGCAGACACCCAAGTTCTCCAAGCAAGAATGGAGTCCAAACACTCGAGGCTTAGCAGATACTTGAGAACAACATACTTTCAACAATCATTTTGATTTAGAGACTCATGGGGAAACAGCTAGGCCAAATCTCTCTTTGAATTGATAAGAAGAAAACAAAATAATAATGAACAACCAAAACAGTAATTTGAAAATCTCAGTATATAATTTGTCAGCACCAACTAAGATTTAGAATGTGTATATCCCATGATCCAACAGTTCAAATTCCAGAAATTCATTCTACAGTAATAAGGGCGCAAGTCCATGGAGATCTATGTCTTGACATTAAGATGTACATGGCAGGATTCCTTCTTTATATTAATATATACATATGTATATTTTTTGATAGAAGGTAGTTATTTCATGTTTTTAATCTTTTTATTGAAGTATAGTTAATTTACAAAATTGTGTTAGTTTCAGGTGTGCACTGTATATACATACCACAACTTCATGCATTCCTCCATTGATAGACATTTAGGTTGCTTCCATATCTTGACTATTGTAAATACTGCAGCTATGAAACTGGAGTGCATGTAGCTTTTCAATTTAGAATTTTGTCTAGGTATATGGCCAGGATTAAGATTACAGGACAATATGGTAGCTCTATTTTTATTTTTGTAAGGAATCTATACTATTCTCCATAATAGTGTTCCAACTTACATTTCCATGAAGGGTTCTTTCTAATGGAAAAAGTCATAAACATATTGAATGCTCACCAAAAGGGGAATAATTAAGTTTGGAACATTATGTAATGAGATTCAGAAAAATGAATGATGCAGTGGGCTATATAATGTCCATGATACATTATTGTGTGAAAAGAAATGCAACCCATATGAATAATATGATCCACAGGCATGTGGATTCAGCAAAGAAAACAGTCTACGAAGACACACCCTGATGTGTTAACAGTAGTTACCTCTGGGAATGAGAATATATATGTGTGAAGGAAAAGAGGATATATGCTTTATTACTTTAAACTGGTAGGGTTATTGGGATTTTCAGTGTCTAATTCCAGTATCAGCTATGATTTCTCATTAATCACTCTAGAAAGTTAGCAGAGAGATCACTTTGTTGACAAAGGTCCATATAGTCAAAGCTATGGTTTTCCATTAGTCATGTATGGATGTGAGAGTTGGACCATAAAGAAAGCTGAGTGCTGAAGAATTGATGCTTTTGAACTGTGGTGTTGGAGAAGACTCTTGAGAGTCCCTTGCACTGAAAGGAGATCAAACCAGTCAATCCTAAAGGAAATCAGTCCTGAAGATTTATTGGAAGGACTGATGCTGAAGCTCCAATACTTTGACCACCTGATGTGAAGAGCAGACTCACTGGAAAAGACCCTGATTCTGGGAAAAAGTGAGGGCAAGAGGAGAAAGAGGCAACAGAGGATAAGATGGTTGGATGGCATCACTGACTGAATAGACATGAGTTTTAGCAAACTCAGGGAGATAGTGATGGACAGAGAAGCCTCGCATGCCACAGTTTATGGGGCTGCAAAGAGTTAGACATGACTTAGAGACTGAACAACAACAGTGAAGCTTTATCTTTCCTTACTGATACTCCTTGTTTATTCAATTTCTAACCTAACCAAAAAAAGTCTCCCCAGACTCTCCCTCGCTGCTTTGGTGTTTTCAGACACCTGCAATTCATGACTAGAACTTGCTCATTTCTTTTAAAGAGGTGATAAAGGAAAAGGTTATACAATTTTAGATCAAAGATTCTGGGTTATGAAAGCATGGGAGAAAGTTGAATTTTGTTGCCTAAGCCAAGAGCTGGGACATTAATAGAATTCCTAGCCCTCCAAGTTACTTGGGAATGAAATGGTATCAATCTTCACTGCAGGGGTTGATGAAATAAGACTCTGCAAGAAAAGAGTTTAGCACTGTATCTGGTTCATGGCTGTGAGGGTGAGGGTGAGGGTAAGGAGGGACTCCATAACTATTAGCCATCATCACTGTTGGTTATATCAATACATATCACACACATTTATAACTGAGTGATTTAGATGCCCTAATAACATAAAGGCATTAATAGAGACTGTTTTATTAGCCTTGATATCCCAGACATCTAGTCAAGGTGCTCAACAAATATTTATTGAGTCAAGCGACTGACACAATAAAATGACAATAGTGCCTACCTCATGGGGTTCTTTTCAGGATTAAATGAGTTAGTGTTAATCAACCTCTTAGAACAGTGCCGCGTATGTATTGAGCTGGCCAAAAAGTTTGTTCAGGTTTCCATAAGATTCAGTTCCATGCTTTTTGAGGTCCTCAGTTCCTTTATGAGAATACAATGCCACCATCCTCTGAAGACTTTTGGTTTGAGGATCCATTTGGCAGCAAAACCAAACTACTTAGAAGGTCTGGTGGCTCAGACAGTAAAGCGTCTTCCTGCTGTGCAGGAGACCCGGGTTCAATCCCTGGGTTGGGAAGATCCCCGGAGAAGGAAACGGCAACCCACTCCGGTACTCTTGCCTGGAAAATTCCATGGACTGAGGAGCCTGGTAGGCTACAGTCCATGGTATCACAAAGAGTCGGACACAACTGAGCGACTTCACTTTCACTATGTATCCCACCTACAGTGAATATTTTGTTTAGCTGCAGAAACACTGAGGTGTTTGATTATTCAGTGGACCCTTGACAATACGGGTTTGGGTTGTGCAGACTCACTTATACATTTTTTTTTCAGTAGTTCAGTTCAATTCAGTTCTGTTCAGCCACTCAGTCAGGTTTGACTCTTTGTGAGCCCATGGACTCCAGCACGCCAGGCTTCCCTGTCCATCACCAACTTCCAGAACTTGCTCAAACTCATGTCCATTGAGTCGGTGATGCCATCCAACCATCTCATCCTCTGTTGTCCCGTTCTTCTCCCACCTTCAGTCTTTCCCAGCATCAGGGTCTTTTCAAATGAGTCAGTTCTTTGCATCAGGTGGCCAGAGTATTGGAGTTTCAGCTTTTCAACAGTAAATACCCCAATACTGCACAATCGTAGCCGGTTGAATCAGCGTATGTGGAGCTATAGATACAGAGGAAACAGATAGGTAGGAACCACATACACAGAGGACTGACCGTAGGTTCCATGTGGATTTTCAATTGCATGTTGTTCAAGGGTCAAACTGCAGTTGCTACGGCTAGTACTCCTGGAGATGCTGTGGGTGAGGCTACACAGTACACGTGCCACATTATCTTTCTGGAATAGCAAACATTCTGATTTCTGAAATGCATGTGGTATGAGGACTCTAGGTAAGGGACTGTGGACCACTGCAATCATCTTTGGAAAGTCTTGTAACATAGGTTTCAGTAGCATGAATACAGATATCTGACTTTGAAGAAAATTGAGAACATGAAAAACTTATATGCTAAAAGGTGACATCTGAATTTTTAAAATACAGATGAAAACCAGATGACTAATTAGCCTTTCATAAGATAAATGCCTCCAGCCTGCCTTCACTCCAGTTATTTCCCTTCCAGTCTTACACTGGGCAAGGCATAAGATTAATTAGGTCCCTCCTGCCGCTTTCTTAGGGACTTTCCCTGGTGAGTTAGCACCTTTTTATTTTTAGTGTCTCCCTTTCTACCAGCTCTGATTATTAATATTTCAACATGTCTAAGCTTTCTCCATGATAAATATTCCTCTAATAGCCCAAGTTCTCCTTCAGTAGACACCTTATACTCCTCTTCTTGAAATGCAGTTCACATCCACTACATCTTTTTCTTTTTTAATCCCTCAGTCTATGACACCTTGGCTTCCCACTCTTATCAATGCACTGAAAATGCTCATCAAGTTTACCAAATATCCAATAATTCCATAGTGCATCCAGACAGGTCTTTCTTAATATAAATGTGATCACGTCTGTCCCTTCTTAAAACTCTCCATAGTTTTCCAATGTCTTCATAATAAAGTCTATATATATTCAGAGAGGTTTATGTTTTACAACTCTCTTCTAAACTCTGTAGTCAGTCCATCAATTCACAGATGTTGCCTGAATACCGATAATGTGTTAGGCAAGTTCTGAGCTTGAGGATACAGTGGTGAACCAGCAATAGCTTCAGACTCAAGAAGCTTATGTAACCTAGTAGCTAGGAGTTGGGATATATATAAACAAAAATATTTCAGATTCTAGTAACGGTACAATGGTAGACGTGGTATATCAGGATATCTGGGTGACATTACAGCTGAAAGAAGGAGGCAGCAGAGGATGGGATGTTTAGACAGGCATCACCAACCCAATGGACATGAATCTGAGCAAACTCCGGGAGAGAGTGAAGGACAGAGGAGCCTGGTGTGCTGCAGCCCACTGGGTCACAAAGAATCAGACACAGCTTCGCTACTGAGCAACAACATAGTTGAGAGAGCTGAATGTCTTAGCCAAACATGGCCAGCACACGCCTACTCAGTTTTCAGCCAAGACTTCCTTTGGCAAGTTTTCCTCTAGCCTTGAGTTTGGGCTGGCTGCCCTAGATGCTCTGAAGCACTGTGTGTTGACTCTGTGTCTTCACCACTCTCATTTGCCTATGTCACTGCCCATGACCTGTTTGATTCCACCCCCAACAGGAACTGGCCTTTTTGCTGCTGGTTACATAACAGCACTGATAGCACTTGGTATGCCTGAATTGCTCAATCAGTATTTCCTAAAGGATAGATGAAGTCATATCATTAAATAATTTTCCTGACCTTAAAGTCCAGTTTTGTTTTGTTTTTAGGCCCCACTATTTGGAAGAGGGACATGTGTCTTTTGAAAAGGTCAATCACATGAAACATTCCACTCATTATTTTCATTTGCTTTATTATTGTTAACATGAATATTAAAGCATAAAACTCAATACCTAGATTAAACAATGCTTTTTTGGCTTATGCTTTTCCACATTTTTTTTTTAAATTCCTAGGCTCTGTGAAAATACATAATCTTTTCCTATATGAATTTTGAAATATGAAGTTATAAACTTCGTAAAACTTAATGATTCCTCAGCTGTATTAAATATTTAACTTGTGATGATAGTTCATAACAGCACAATTATTTTCCTTTTTAATCACATGGATTTCTGTATGTAGAGTAGATAAACTCTAAGATCTATCTATCCATTTAAAATTCTAATCTCAAGATTAAATATTAATACAAGCATGAAAAACATGATATTTTCAGGCTTGGACATATGCTAATCAACTGTCAAATAGATTACACCTGCCCAGATCTATTCTTTGTTTCATATGACTCAGCTTGTAAACTGATCCAAGGAATTGAAAAATTCATCTGAGATCATACAACATTTAAAAGTCAAACAGAAGTGATCCTTATGCACTGTCTATATTAAAACTATGAATATTGCTCTGAGACACCATTGTTCAGTCACTAAGTCATGTCCAACAATCTGCGACCCCATGGACTGCAGCACATCAGGTTTCCCTGTTCTTCACTGAGTTTGCTCAAACTCACGTCCAATGAGTCAGATGATGAGTCCATCTCATCCTCTATCGTATCTTTCTCCTCTTGCCCTCAATCCTTCCCAGCATCACGGTCTTTTCCAACGAGTCGGCTCTTTGCAACAGGTGGCCAAAGTATTGGAGCTTCAACTTCAGCACCAGTCCTTCCAATGAGTATTCAGGACTGATTTCCTTTAGGATTGACTGGTTTGATCTCCCTGCTGTCCAAGGGACTCTCAAGAGTCTTCTCCAGCACCACAGTTCAGAAGCATCAATTCTTCAGTGCTCAGTCTTCTTTATGGTCCAACTCTCACATCTATACATGACTACTGGAAAAACCATAGCTTTGACTATATGGACCTTTGTCAGCAAAGTGATCTCTCTATTCTTTAATACACTGTCTAAGTTTTCCATAGTTTTTCTTCCAAGAAGCAAGCATCTTTTAATTTCATGGCTGCAGTCCCCATCTGCAGTAATTCTGGTGCCCCCCAAAATGAAATCTGACACTGTTTCCACTTTTTCCCTAACCATTGACACCATGAAGGCTTCTAATCATGCAATTCTTACAGCGTAACTATATCCACTGTCTTATAGTTCTTTATCCCTCAGTGATAGGGACAGAGGAGGAAAATTAAATAGTTTAGAAATCTCACTAGAGGATTAAAGACAAACAGAATTTTTAAAGGGTTTGTGAGACTGTTATAGGCTGCTGCTAAGTCACTTCAGTCATGTGTGACTCTGTGCAACCCCAGAGACGGCAGCCCTCCAGGCTCCCCCGTCCCTGGGATTCTCCAGGCAAGAACACTGGAGTGGGTTGCCATTTCCTTCTCTAATGCATGCAAGTGAAAAGTGAAAGTGAAGTCACTCAGTCGTGTCCAACTCTTAGCAACCCCATGGACTGCAGCCTACCAGGCTCCTCCGCCCATGGGATTTTTTTTCCAGGCAAGAGTACTGGAGTGGGGTGCCATTGCTAATCACTCAAAAAAAAAGACAGTAATCTAGCAACAATCTATACCACCTTTAAGGAAGATCAGGTGCATTCAGGTGCAAGGCACACTCGACTTGTGAACAAGTCGTGATAGTTAAAACACAAGACAATAGATACGTTACACGAAGTCAGGAAATTGATGGTCTTTGAAGAGCAGCATTTCTGTATGTAGTCAAGACAGGAATACAGGTGAAAGGGGAAAGAAAATATTTGAAAGAGGATATTATATCAAAATCTGAGATGAATTACTATATTTTAGTATATGTTAACACCCTTTTGCCAGAGAAGGCAATGGCAACCCACTCCAGTACTCTTTCCTGGAAAATCCCATGGACGGAGGAGCCTGGTAGGCTGCAGTCCCTGGGGTCGCTGCGAGTCAGACATGACTGAGTGGCTTCGCTTTCACTTTTCACTTGCATGCATTGGAGAAGGAAATGGCAACCCACTCCAGTGTTCTTGCCCGGAGAATCCCAGGGCCAGTGAAGCCTGGTGGGCTGCCGTCTATGGAGTCACACAGAGTTGGACTGAAGTGACGCAGCAGCAGCAGCAGCAGCAGCAGCAGCAGCAGCAGCAGCAGCAGCAGCAGCACCCTTTTGCTCATCTACATGTGACTTAAATAGCGCCATGACAGTCTCAGAGCACACGGGGTTCAAAGGCAGAACTGATGATGTAAAACCTTTATATCTACTCCCAAATGAGGAAGAAGATGGTCTTTTCCCCACTTTTTCTTTGATTACAAAAAATGTAGCCCTCTTTGTTCTTGGAGTTGCACCCTTGCTGGCCCACCTGTATCTCTCATAAGCGTTTTATGCTAATGAACTCTGTTTGCCTATCACTTCACCTCTTGCTGGAATTCTTTCTGTGACCAAAGAACCTGAGCTTCAGTAAGTTCAGGTGAGAAGGTGAGCAGTTTTAATAGGAAAGAAGGGTTTTGAGTCCCCTCCTAAGTTAGAGATTGTGGGTTCAAGTCCCATCTGAGAAGGAGGGTGGTTTCACCAGCACTAGAGAAACCCTTCCATTTTGATGGTTTATGTATGGAAACTGTCTGGAAACTGAAGCAATGGAAGAGAAATAAACATAATTAGTGACAGATGACAGATCATTCCTATGACTGAGGACAATCAACTTCTAAGATTTTAGTGAACACCATAAAGGAAGCGTTGTTGTTGTTTAGTTGCCATCTGTATACAACTCTTTGCGACCCCATGGACTGCAGCACACCAGCAAGCCTTAAAGGAAGGAAGCAATAAGGTTCCCTAAATCTTAGCAAAGATCAGACTTTTACAAACCAGACATCAATATTTTCTATTTAATGTTAGACTGTCAGAGTAGCACAGCATAGTGATTAGACTACAGCCTGGAGAGAATATCAAATATAAACTCTGCCTCCATAGTCAGAATGTTGTAGCCAGAACTTCTCACTGTGGCTTTAGCAGGATGAAATCAGCTAAAATACATTCTCCCTTATTCTATATTAAAGTTATTTCTATTAAGATAATATATTTCTATTAAGATAATATATTCTTATTTTCTATTAAGGCAACATCACCACTACTAGACTTAGTCTACTGGATTTTGTCTCATTAGTTTTGTTACTCTATTTCTAGGTTACTTTATTGGACTTTGATGATAGATGTTTCAAATCGTCTACGCTTATCCAAAATAAGAGTTAACTTCTTGGCTTGGGTACAGAAATTTTAGAGTCAATTTACAGAAGAGCAAATCTGTGGATAAATCTGATAAAAAACAGAATTTAATGGAATCAGATAAAGCAACGGTCCAAAAATTTTCTGAATGATGATAAATAAGAAAAAGAGAAACTAAAAAGATATACTAAAGAACACGGTATAATGTCACTTACCCTTAGTTCTTCTTTTGTATTGAAACTATCAAGAAGCTGCTGATAATGTCTATCTGTCATTTGCCGTAATAGGGACAGGAGACAAGCAACAAACTCCCCCTAATGAAAAAAAAGAGCAAGCATATTTTTTTAGCAAGTACATAAAACAACATCAACAACTTAACTTTCAACTCTCAAAGTGCTCTCAAATAGAACACTGGAAGAAAAAACCCCACTATGATTCAAATTTACCCTATGATATTGTTTGTCTTAATCTAAATTAACCATGATATTACAGTCAAAATTTCTCCCTGTGATGATGATCATTTACTCGGTACACATGCATTTTATAATTTAGAGTGTTTTGTTTTTTTTTTAACTTAGGTGGAAGCTTTTCAGTAGGGCAGTAACTACATACACTTAAAGAAGGTGAGGCAATGAGGCTTCTGACTATTTATTAAGCATTTACTGTGCCTCGGTTCATTATATCATTTAAGCCTCATATCAGTGTTATAAGGTAGGGAATATAATACTAATTTTTTTCTTTCCTTTTTTTAATTGTAGTTGATTACAATGTTGTATTAATTTCTGCTGTACAGCGTAGGGAATACTAATTGAAATAAAGTAAAATATAGGTTTGGTGGGCTAAAAAGAATTGGCAGAATTGGAGTTATTTCCAGCTTTTTATACTCCAAGCTCTTCCTATAATTTCCTGCTCAATATTTGAATTCCTATGATCTTCTCCAGCTCATTAGAGGGCCTATCAGCTCACTTGCTGGGTGTAGAGAAAGCCATACACAGCATAATGTTGGTTTCAATCTCCTTTTAAGACCAGTTAATTTTTAAAAATTTTATTGAAATAGAGTTGATTTACAACGTATTAATTTCTGTTGTACAGCAAAGTGATTGTTACATAGAATGTATAAACATCTTTTTTCATATTATTTTCCATTATGGCTTATCACAGGACATTGAAGATAGTCCACTGTGCTATACAGGAGGACAATTTGTTTATCTATCCTGTATATACTACTTTGTATCTGCTAACCCCAAATTCCCAATCCATCCCTCCTCTTTCACCCCCATTTCCCTCAGCAACCATAAGTCTAAGAACAGTCAAAGTTAATTGTGATTCTTTTGTGCTTGGGTGCTATGCAACTGACTCCTATAAAATCCAAATCTTAAAAATTAATAATGAAAAGAAAAAAAAAGTATAACATCCATAGATTTGAGGCCTTATAAAATTGTTATCAGGCTTCCCTGGTGACTCAGAGGGAAAATAATCTGCCCACCAAAGCAGGAGACACAGGAGATATGGGTGGGTTAGATCTCTTGGTTAGGAAGATCTGCTGGAGAAGGAAATGGCAACACACTCCAGCACTCTTGCCTGGAAAATCCAATGGACAGAAGAGATCAGAGGGCTTCAGTCCATGGGGTCACAAAGAGTCAGACATAACTTAGTGACTGAGCACACACACACACACACACACACACAATCATTATTGCTGCATTTTCTGATGCATTTCTAACAAAATATTTGTTTTCAATGAAACTTTTGCTCAGCAAAGAATTTACCTACTTAAGTATAACAGGAAAAGGAGTACGTCAAGGCTATATATTGTCACCCTGCTTATTTAACTTATATGCAGAGTACATCATGAGAAACACTGGGCTGGATGAAGCACAAGCTGGAATAAGATTGTCGGGAGAAATATCAATCACCTCAGATATGCAGATGACACCACCCTTATGGCAGAAAGTGAAGAGGAACTAAAAAGCCTCTTGATGAAAGTGAAAGAGGAGAATGAAGAAGTTAGCTTAAAGCTCAACATTCAGAAAACGAAGATCATGGCATCTGGTCCCATCACTTCATGGGAAATAGATGGGGAAACAGTGGAAACAGTGTCAGACTTTATTTTGGGGGGCTCCAAAATCACTGCAGATGGTCACTGCAACCATGAAATTAAAAGATGCTTGCTCCTTGTAAGGAAAGTTATGACCAACCTAGACAGCATATTCAAAAGCAGAGACATTACTTTGTCAACAAAGGTCCGTCTAGTCAAGGCTATGGTTTTTCCAGTGGTCATGTATGGATGTGAGAGTTGGACTGTGAAGAAAGCTGAGCACCAAAGAATTGATGCTTTTGAACTGTGGTGTTGGAGAAGACTCTTGAGTGTCCCTTGGACTGCCAGGAGATCCAACCAGTCCATCCTAAAGGAGATCAGTCCTGGGAGTTCACTGGAAGGCCTGATACTAAAGTTGAATCTCCAGTACTTTGTCCACCTGATACGAAGAACTGACTCATTAGAAAAGACCCTGATGCTGGGAAAGATTGAAGGCAGCAGGAGAAGGGGACGACAGGGGATGAGATGGCTGGATGGCATCACTGACTCGATGGACATGAGTTTGAGTGAACTCTGGGAGTTGGTGATGGACAGGGAGGCCTGGCGTGCTATGATTCATGGAGTCTCAAAGAGCCGGACACGACTTAGCAACTGAACTGAACTGAAGTACATTTAAAACAGTATAAGCACAATAAAAGAGGTAACCAGTGGTAAGTGAATATGGATTTAGAGAAATGCAGTTTAATCGGGAATTGGATTCTTTGAGTTTACATGGGAAAATATTATAGACTCATATGTACAACTCTAGACTAAAAGCTCAGAGAAGTGGAATTTACCAATAGCAGTAGCTAAGTCAAGACAGTCAAAGCCACTGAGACCACGGGAGCCCTAAGGATGCTACGTTATGGCCATGTTAGTGGTAAAGAATCTACCTGCCAATGCAGGTGATGCAAGAGATGCAGGTTTAATCCCTGGGTTGAGAATATCCCCTGGAGGAGGATATGGCAACCCACTCCAGTATTCTTAACTGGAAAATTCCATGGACGGAGGAGCCTAGTGGACTATAGACCACTGGCTTGCAAGAGTCAGACATGTCTGAGTGACTGAGTGCATGCCCGCACACACATCACATGCACACACACACACACATGGTACCAAGAGATGTAAGTTGACTCTTTGCATGTGTGTAGTAATTTGAAACACACAGATATGACAAATTAATATTTCTACACACTTTTTAGGGCAAATATTTAAGAGCTCACCAGTATGGGTTAGCAGAAATACCCTCTAAGCTCAATATATTACTTTGTTAATGTCTGCACTTTTTAGCTGCTCTTATGTCTCAACCTGAAAACACAAATCTAGTTAGTGGAAATGCATTCAATTTTTCATCTTTGGTTTTTCTACATCTTAACCACACTATCTCCAATGTACCTACAAGATTAACATTCTTAGACTATTTATTTCAACATACATTCTGTCTATGAATAGTGATATATCTTAAATGACATTATTTTTAATGATTTTAGTAAATCATAAAAATTACTCAAAAATGAGAAGATTTTCATTAAATGTTTGCAGTCATTGTACTAAGAGAATCTCTTTCTGAATCCATATTATTGACTATTTCTCTCTGTCACATCCGGTTTAGGCCCAATGCAAACAACTTGTCATGCTAATCTCTCGTCCTGGCACATTTAAGACATGTTGTCAATTCCAATATCTACCTTACAATGTCATTTTATTTATTCACTTCATCAGTTTAGGAACATTTAACCATGTTAAAAGGCCGAGATGTCCAATATTTCACTGACATATTTTTCACCTGTAATTTTAAGAGACTTTAAGTGTCTGCATGAAAGCCATAGACTCATAATTTGTTAAAAATAAAAAATTATTGTTGGCCAAGGTTCAATTCATATTAATGTTGGAATTTAAGTAGAAATCACCTTTAGCAAGAACTCCACGCCACAGTGGTTGCATCCATATTACAACTAGATTGAGTATAATGGCCATTTCCACCAGCACTTGGGAATAAGATTAGTAGATGGCTATAAGGTCTTCAAGAAACCTTCCATTATATACACCCAAATTTCCCCCAGAATTCCCCCTTACAGAATTCTGCCTTCTTCTTCCCTCAAACACAGTCCATAGCACACAGAAACTTTAGGCAAATGTAGAGCTATGTCTTAGACATGGCTCCTGCTGAACTGAGTCACCCACACTATAAATGGTGCTGAACAGAACTATGCACACAGATGCATTTGCCAACGGTAAGGAACTCTGGAGTCCAATAGTTGTGGGGGTGAACAAATGGCCATATATGCCTCTTTATAAAATCTGCTTCCATGTACAATGAGATGTTTGAAAGGAACTGATTACAATGGTGCTCTGCTGCTGCTGCTAAGTCGCTTCAGTCATGTCCGACTCTGTGCGACCCCAGAGACGGCAGCCAACCAGGCTTCCCCATCCCTGGGATTCCCCAGGCAGGAACACTGGAGTGGGTTGCCATTTCCTTCTCCAATGCGTGAAAGTGAAAAGTGAAAGTGAAGTCGCTCAGTCGTGTCCGACTCTTACCCACCCCATGGACTGCGGCCCACCAGGCTCCTCCGTCCATGGGATTTTCCAGGCAAGAGTGCTGCAGTGGGGTGCCATTGCCTTCTCCGACAATGGTGCTCTACTCTCCCCCGACTCCCCCAACTAGTGAGAGTATTTTAAAGCTTAAACAGCAGTTGGTAGAAGAACAAAAAGTACAACCCATTTAGATGGTAAAAATAAGGCTACTGTTATCCGGAGTTATGACAGGAGTGGGAGCCAGTCGCCCTGTTGGTGTTACCAGGAGACAGGGTGAAGACGTGGCACTTGCAGAGAGCTGAAACACTTCACCATGGCACACGGTGGCACCGGCTTTTTACCCACAGCATGTCTGCTTATGGTGGGCACTTTTTCTGTAAACACAGAAAGGTGTCAGGGTAGGACTGCCATGGAAAAGCTCCCTATTCAGAGAGCCTGTTCTCTAATTCAGAAAGAGGAAGAAATTAGGTCTTCAGTGCCCAGAGAAATAACCTTGCCAATGATCAGGACCTATTTCTCACCTTAGAATTAGTTAAAAAATAAGTAGCTCTCTAAGGGCCTTTCCTGGTGGCTCAGCAGTAAAAAATCTGCCTGCCAATGCAGTAGATGCAGGTTCAATCCCTGGGTCAGGAAAATCCCCTGGAGAAGGAAACAGCAAGCCATTACGGTATTCTCGCCTGGAAAATCCCAAGGACAGAGGACCTGGAGGGCTACAGTCCGTTGGGTCACGAGTCGGACACGACTTAGCAACTGAACAACAATAAACAACAACAACAATAAAGCAGCTCTTATAGGAAACTGCCTTCAGCAGGAAGCTCCTTTTCCTTGTCACTTTAGCAGAGATACACTATAACTAACTTTTAATCCAGGCACCCTCATGTTCTACTCATCCCTAGCCCAACACACCTTTCAAATCTTTTAATCACACAATACTATGCCTAACTGGTCCATTCTTTCTGTAGATCAAAGAAGTAGAAATGAAGAATAAGTAATGAACAAATGACCAGATCTCTTTTCTAGCTTTCCTTTCAGTAATCTGAACAAAATGTGTGACCGAACTGTATGAACAAGATAACACCTAAAGGACGATCACAAGGGTTGGACAAATCTGCACACAGTTGAAGAATGGTGGTGATTCTGACACCCTATCTCAATGATGAACTGAGGTTACTTCCTTGTTTCTTTTAAAAGGTTTTGTTGCTGAGCAGAATCTTTGGAGGTGGTTTTACAGGATGCTGAGTTCATCATCTCCCCAGATGGCTGGCATTTTGATTAAACGCATCTTTCTTTTCTACCATTTGTGAGTGTGTAATTGATCTTATAAATGGGAAGCAGCTGAACTCAATTCATTCAATAACAATAACAACATAGATATTACTTCTACAATAATAATAATATTATGGACTGGTGTTGCTACCACAATTACTAATGGCTAAAATGTACTGATATTGTTTAAACACTTCTATAGATTTGATGAAACCCTCAAACTCATGTTGAGATAAGTACAATTACTTTCTCAGTTTTAAAGGCAATTAAACAGAAGCTTGCCCAAGAGCATGTACAGGTAATCAAAGGGCAGAGTAGGATTCAGACAAGGTCTGCCTGAGGACTTGAAAAAAAAAACCTATCTTGAAGCATAAAATCTATAAAATCTAAGATACCAAATTATTTAAGTGCACATTCCTTGCAAATTTCATCCCACATACCCAGAGTTTGGTTTGGTACATGGCAAGGGCCACAAAACAGCTATGTGCGGGAAAGGTTTCACTTTATGTGATTTTCCTAAAATTGTAGCAAACCAGACAAACCCTGTCTGCCCAAACCCACCAATGAGCATCACTCACTGCCTTCTCAAGTCTCTTAATTTGCACTGATTATTATACTGTGAGGACTTCCCAGGGGACTCACTGGTAAAGAATGCACCTGCCAAGGAGGAGACATGGGTTCGATTCCTGGGTGGGGAAGATCCCCTGGAGGAGGAAACGGCAACCCACTCCAGTATTCTTGCTGGGGAAATCCTATGGACAGAGGAGCCTAGAGGGCTACAGTCCAAGGGGTTGCAAAGAGTCGGACACAACTGAGCAACTGAACTACAACATTACACTGTGAAGACCTACAGGTCATGCATGGCCCAGAAAAATTTGACAGTTTCAACCCTGTTGATAGATACAAAGTAGTTTGACAAAGTGTTTTAGCTTTTGACCTTGGGAAGTCTTTGACCACATGGAGCATTTCCTGTGATTTTGTTTGGTCGGCCATTATAATTTTAGGACTGTGTTGGAGCTGTATTGCCAGGAAGCAGTTGAAATGTCCCCAGCAAAACCAAAATGAAGGAGACTTTCTTCTGCTTTTGGGAAGCTGGAGTATATATGTTTTTCCCAATTCCTTCTGCCAAGTACAACAAAAACCCCTCCATTATATATAAAACAAACAAGATGACTCTGGAAAGTGGAAAGAGAACAGGCCTGCTAGAGACCTCAGACCCAAGGAAGGACAGGGTGCAGTGTTCTCTGGGTTTTCTTTTTGCCTCCGATATCCTGCCCCTGGAGTTGAAGAAGCTGGCCTCCCTGAAGTAACAGTAATTGCAACAGTCTCCCTAGCCACCCCCCACCCCTGCCTCCGCTCGGCACCTTCCAGAAAGCCTGCTCTCTTAAGCCAAAGCACCAGGAAAGGGTAAGTTTAACAAGACAAAACTTTTATCAGTTACTTCTCTACTGTAGCTCAACATCACAAAAATTCTGGCTGTTTTCAAACCTACAAGAGCCAAATGGGGAGTCCAGGTTTCCCTCTTTTCAAGGCTGTGACGGGACACCCCAACATCTGTCTCCAGAATGGAGAGTCAAAAGGGGGCAGGTATTTTCATGACCACTCGTCTGTCAGTGAAGCCAAGATAAGGAGCCTGGATTTCTGCCTGCAACTGCCCATCGTGAATTGGCATCCTAACCCATTCCTTGCTAAGTGTTGTCACATAAAGCCATGTGAAAGAGAAGGTTTAAATAAGATCTGGAGTCTTATAATACAAAAATGTCCAGATTTCAACTGAAAATCACTCGTCACACAAAAACCCAAGAAGATCTCAAACTGAATGAAAAACGACAAGAGATGTCAACACTGAGATAATAGAGATGTTAAAATTATCTGACACAATGAATATAAAAATCAACTCAAAATGGTTCACAGACTTTAATGTGACATATAAAACTATAATACTTTTAGGGAAAAAGAAAAAAAAACCTAGGAGATAACCTTCAGAATATAGAGCTAGACAAAAAGATTTCTTAAACTTGACATCAAAAGCACGATCCATCAAAGGAAAAATTGATAAACTGGACTTTATCAAAATTAAAAACTTTTTCTCTACAACAAAAAGACCCTGTTAAAAGGATGAAAAAACAAGCTACAGAGTGGGATAAAATATTTGTAAACGACATATTCAACCAAGGAGAGCAATCCAATTAGAAAAAGGAGAAAAGACATAAAAAGACATTCCACTGAAAGCAATAGATAGATGGCAAAAAAAGTATGTGAAAAGATGTTTGGCCTCATTAATCGTTAGGGAAATGCAAGTCAAAACCATGATAAGCTACCACTGCCCACCTATCAGAGTGTCCCCATCCTTCCCCACTCCCCAAAGCAACAACACTAAATGCTTATGAGGTTCTGAGAAACTGGGTCATTCATTATACACTGCATATATGAGAATGTAAAGTTATACACCCATTATGGAAATAGGTAGGGCCATTTATTAAAGACCAAAATAGGCAACTACCATACAATCCAGCAACCATACTCCTGGGACTATTTATCCTAGAGAAATGAAGACTTATGCTTATATAAAAACTGGCATGCAAATGTCTATAGTAGCTTTGTTAGTAACAGCCAAATTCTGGAAACAAGATGGCCTTTGGTATAGCACATCTACACCATGAAAACTCCTGAGTAATAAAAAGGAACAGATATATATATACACATACACAATGACCTGGATGAATTTCTAGAGGATTAAGCTGAGTTTAAAAAAAAAAAAGCCAATCACAAAAGTTATGTACTGTATGGTTCTACTTGTATAATATTCTTTTTAATAATTTTTTAAAAATCATAGTCGACTTACAACGTTGTACCAATTCTCTGTTGTACAGCAAAGTGACTCAAGTACAGCATTCTTAAAAATGACAAAATAACAAGAAAAGGAGAACAAATTTTTCAGTTGACAGGCTTAAGAAGGAGGTGAAGATGGGAGAGAATTGAGTTTGGCCATAAAAGGGCAAGATAGGGGATTCTTGGGGTGGTGGAATATTCTGCATCTTGACTGCATTACTGTCGATATCCTAGCTGTGATACTGTGCTACAGTTCTGAAAGATGTTAGCATTAGGGAAACTAGATAAAAGGAACATGGAATATCTGTATTATTTTTCACAACTGCATGTGACTCAAATTATCACAAAATAAAAATTTCAGAAAAACATGAGAAGACAGAAAAAAAATTCAAAACAAACTCCTGCAAACTTTCAAACCCACAATGATCTCTAGTGGTTTTAAGAAAAAACAACATGTTTTGAGCATTTACTATGGACCAAAGAGTTGCCAAATACACAAAGCTAACCCCATGAGGTAAGTGGCATTTTACACATGAAATTCCACCAGATCATGAGAATAGCTTGCTCTTCTTTTCTTTAATGAGGCAGTACAACTATTACATATATTAGGAAGTTTTTTCATACAATCTTTAACCTTTGTTTCTTAAATTGAGTAACTTTGCTTCCCAAACCCAGAGCTTGGCAGGAAGAACCAGGTAAATCTCAGCTCTGAAAGCAGAGAAAATAAAATGCAATACAAGATGGCCATCCTTAAAGCATTCAACCCTGGCAGGACAGCCAGGGTGGGCTTTCTATTTTGTTGCTGTTTGTTGTTTATTCCCTAAGTCCTGCCCAACTCTTTTGCGACACCATGGTCTGTACCCCACTCTGTCCATGGGACTTCCCAGACAAGAATACTGCAGTGGGTTGCCGTTTCCTCCTTCAGGGGATCTTCCAGACCCAGGAATCGAACCTGCACCTCCTGGATTGGCAGGTGGGGTTTTTACTACTGAGACACCTGGGAAACCCTCTATTTCTTTACGTGAAAGAAAAAAAAAAAATCTTCATCAGGAGCTAGGCAAACATTCTTATGATAGTGGTTCTATAGTGCATGATTTGTAAAAATAACAGCAAAAGGCCAACATTTTGGTTAATAACCATGAAAACTATAGCATCTACTGCCATTTCTGCAAGTGGTATTTAGAATGTTCTGAATCAGACCTTTAAAGAAAAAAAGCCCACATGGTCAACTGAATGTGAGTTTCAAATGTGAAAATTTGTGTACCCATCCATCCATCTCTCTCTCTCTCTACACATACACATATAAATATATATACAAATAAACTATCACATAATTTATGTCTTAATATTTATAACTCATATTACATTAGATTCATAAAATAGTGGAGCTTGAAGATATCTCAAAATCACCAAGTCAAGCTTCTATAATTTATAGCTAAGGAAACTGACCTCCCCCACCAACCTGCCACCAAATTAAGATCCTTACTAGCCACAGCGAAAAATTCACAATCAAAACTTAGGACCCTTGACTGCTATTGGTCTGTTTCACTGTTCTAACGTTCTCAAGCAATTTGATGAATGAAAAGAGAATGAACAGTTATCAAGGAGACTGAGGATATAGAGCCACAGATTAACTTCAACTGGGCAAAATGGGGGGTGGGGGGGAAACTGGGCCAATTTGGCCTTTCTGCAATTAGAAATATCTTAATCCAAGATCTTTTAACAAACACGCATCTTACTTCCATCCCCTGGTAAAATGAAGGTTTTTACATACATTTGAAATGAACATAGATCATCTCCCAAGTTCAGATTCCCCAGATTCTTACAGCAACCCACCCTCAAAGCAACTGAGGCTTTGACAAGCACAACTCTGCTGTTGTGCACCATGGCCTTACCGTGACATCCTGGAACTGAAGCCTCATGGTGGAGCCAGATGGCTGCGGACGACTGGTGATCTCCAAGATGGTTCTCAGCAGGATGTCCAGCAGGCTGGCCACTATCACATCTATTTCCTCCAGCACAGATTTTTCCTAAAGGAAAAAAAAATAATGTGATCAGGAAACTGTGGCCTAAAATAAGAGTCCTAACAAAGGACTCGAGCTCGTCAGTTCTGGACCTCCCTTAATTTATCTAAGTGAATGACCTTTCATAGAAAACAAAAGGCACAGAGATGTTAACACTTTACCCAAGAGTATGTGGCTCCGCAGTGCAGTGGGAACCTGGGATGCAAGTAAAAAGGTTGGGTGATGGTCTGGAACACACCCCAAACTAATTTGGAACACCAGCTATGCCACTAACTTGGTGTGTGTCTGTCTGTGAGTTAAGTTTGCCTCTATGGGCCTGAGAGTTCACTAAACATCCCCCTTGGTTTTAAGAGTTTGCAATATTTTGATTTCAGATTGTGTTTACATTTACTCTTCTCATCACTGGAGTTGCATGGGTCATTTTCCAAAACTCCTAAGTGCAAATGACTATTCCTATAAAGTGATTTTTCAGTTCAATTCAGTTCAGTGCAGTCGCTCAGTCATGTCCAATTCTTTGTGACCCCATGAGTTGCAGCACACCAGGCTCCCCTGTCCATCACCAACTCCCAGAGTTCACTCAAACTCACGTCCATCGAGTTGGTGATGCCATCCAGCCATCTCATCCTCTGTTGTCCCCTTCTCCTCCTGCCCCCAATCCCTCCCAACATCAGAGTCTTTTCCAATGAGTCAACTCTTCACATGAGGTGGCCAAAGTACTGGAATTTCAGCTTTAGCATCAGTCCTCCCAAAGAACACCCAGGACTGATCTCCTTTAGAATGGACTGGTTGGATCTCCTTGGAGTCCAAGGGACTCTGAAGAGTCTTCTCCAACACCACAGTTCAAAAGCATCAATTCTTCGGTGCTCAGCTTTCTTCACAGTCCAACTCTCACATCCATACATGACCACTGGAAAAACCATAGCCTTGACTAGACGGACCTTTGTTGGCAAAGGAATGTCTCTGCTTTTGAATATGCTGTCTAGGTTGGTCATAACTTTCCTTCCAAGGAGTAAGTGTCTTTTAATTTGATGGCTGCAATCACCATCTGCAGTGATTTTGGAGTCCCCAAAAATACAGTCTGACACTGTTTCCACTGTTTCCCCATCTATTTCCCATGAATGTAAAGATTAGCAAACAGCATTCAATCTGAATGAATGATGTTAGTTACAGACTGGACTTAATGTCAGTGGCCATGGTGGAACTGCTCTCCCAAAGCAAAATGAATACTATCTAAGCCCCAGGACTTGAGAGAGAGCGAGCAAAATTTTCTGCACTGACTAAAAGTACTGGATTTGAGTTCTTATTATACCTGCACCAGGCAAAGGACTATGATGACAAATGCTTTGTGTAGCAAGAAGATTACTTTTGCAAAGAAAACTTTTACAAAGTGTGAGTTTGAAGGACCCTTTTGGCTGGGATTTTATGATAAACTTTCTTACACTGGAAAGAAAACTACTAAAGATTTCTCCCCAGAACAGAGTTTCTGCTCTGACTTCCTTATAAGATAAGTGCAAAAATTGACCAAAACTTCAACAATGAAATAGGAAGAGAAAAAAAAATCATCTGTACTAACACCTGATGTTTTTGGTTTTCTGAGGTAACCTTTTAAACTTACTTCTCACTCTCAGCAATGAGAATTAGCAAAAACATTCTCACTAGGCACGGCTGTACTTTACTGAATTGGGTGTGTAAAAAGCAACGGTCCCTCCTATGCAGGCATCTTGCACCATACTTTCAGACACAGAGTTTCTGGCCTTTTTCTCTCAAGGGCCAACTCTGTTCCCACCAAAGAACCGATGCTTTTGAAATGCGGTGCTGAAGAAGACTCTTGAGAGTCCCTTGGACAGCAAGGAGATCAAACTAGCCAACCTAAAGGAAATCAACCCTGAATACTCATTGGAAGGACTGACGCTGAAGCTGAAGCTCCAATGCTTTGGCCACCTGATGCAAAGAGCCGACTCACTGGAAAAGACCCTGATGCTGGGAAAGAGTGAAGGCAGGAGGAGAAGGGGGTGACAGAGGATGAGATGGTTAGATAAGCATCACTGACTCAATAGACATGAGTCTGAGCAAACTCCGGACGATGGTGAAGGACAGAGGAGCCTGGTGTGCTGCAGTCCATGTGGTCACAAAGAGTTGGACATGATTTAGCAACTGAACAACAACAACTCTTCCCACAGTACTAGAGTCCTGTGTCCAAGACTTCTACTGGAAGCTCATGCCAGCTGGCTGTGGAGCTCTTCAGAAGGGGATCCTAACTCTGAGGGAACGAAAATGGGGAAACGATAGCATGCTAGTAAGTGGGAGGCAGAGAAACAGGCATCCCAACATTCACTGCCAATCCTGCTTTGTAAAAGTTGTTACAGATAAGGCTGCATAGTAAACAGGTGTAAACTGATGGAACTAAACTAGGACATCCTTCGCACATGGACTTCACACCAGACCTCTGAACCATGAGCATGCAGGGGGTTACCCCTGTTTATAAGCAAGCATGCCATTTTTCTCTGTTGACACTGCATCGTCTAATACAAACTGCAATTCCTCAAGAGTCAGGAACATTGACAGGAATTCCTAGAGCCATGACAATGGAGTGATTAGATACCACCAGGCTCCTGGGCCTCTCTTTAGCTTTCACTATGTGTACAGGGCTTGGCCCAAGGCCTGTGGCCGAGCTCTGACCATCATCATCCAGTCTTTCACTGAATGGGCCCAAACAGACTGTCTTTGCAAGCAATAATTTATTCTTGCGAAAGAGGATTTATCAAGATTAAAGACACATGTGGGAGGCTTTGAGATTTCTAATTTTTCTCATTGGGTATTCAGTTCTTTCTTGAAATACAAGTTTAAGACATGCAGGTTATTTGGGGCTACAGCCATCCTACAAGGTTAAAAAAAAGAAATTCCTTCAGAAGAAAAGTAAAAAGTCCAACACAGATGGAAATGAAAACGAGAGTCTCAAAGGATGATTCTTTGGTGTGTTTTCTCAGAAGACTTAAAATTTTCTTTCCAGAAGCCATCTGATGGGCACTATATCCTATAACCTGTGTTTACTTACTGAGCTATTCTTCTTGATGAGACAAAATACGTTGCTAAGTATCCGTGCACACATGATCAGGTCCTTCTGTTCTTGCAAGTGCATGTGGAGGTGATGTAACACGACAGGTAAGAGAATGTACCGGGAATCTGGAAGGAGAAGAAGTATTAGTGTCATATTTAACAGGCCCACGCAAATCTTGTGCAAATCCTTATCTACTCTTTAATTTTAATTGCTAAATTATTAACACATATAGTTAGAAAAGTATTCATTCTACAAAGTTGATACTGAAAAACAGTAGTCCCTTCTCCAACCCATGACTACTGGCCTTTCACTCTTTTATTGAAACAGGTTTGTTTGTTTGTTTGTTTTTACTACCGAATACCTAAATAGCATCCTTTTCTTTCTATCTCCGGACTTTTCATTGAGATGGATCATCGACTCACTTCTTACTACGGTAGATGAGAATTTAGTTTTTTGTTTTGTTTTTTTAACCTCTTTTTCTTCTCTCCAGCCTCTTAAAAGAGTTATATCACAATTTCTGGCTAAATTAACACTTTTCATTTCCTGCTATTCTGATTTCCAACCCTTTCTCCATGATCAGATTTTTGTTTTATTTTTGTTTCTCTTTCTGAAAGCTTTCAGGAAATTATTCCTTCCAATTCAAAACTTCACGATCATAAACTTTGTCATGGCTTTTAAAATCTATAAACTCATGCCCTTTAGTTCTGGGAACTTGCCTTGAATTATTTCTAGTATTATTTCCTTCCTGCTACTGCTAGTTCTTCTCTCCTCTGCCTGGAACTTTGACTACATTCATGTCATGATGATCTTAAACTATCTTCTGCTTTTCTTGAATATTTTTTCATATTTTTGATCTCTAATTTGTCATAAGTATTTGAAATATTAAGGTGATAAGTAATCTAAAAATTGACTTATATGCAGTATATATTCCAAAATTTTGAAAAAGTAACAGTGAATATGCCTGTTGTCCTGAAGGTTTATTTTTCAGTGTGATGTCATGAACACAAAATTACTGCCTATCTTGGGTCCATAATGGGAATTTTATTTATAGGATGTGCCCACTTGCAAATACCCCAGGCCATCCTGCTTGGTTTTCTAAAAGATGTCATCTGTGAAACAATTCAAATGAATTAATTTTGGTTTACAAAAATCTATGTGTCTTATAGACAGCTTGTATAAGCTATAATCCCACCTCACTCATTCAAGGAAAAATGGATAAGCTAAATAACTCTATATCTATTAAAGAAACTCAACTTGCTATTAGGAGTATACAAGGAAAATTCCAGACCCAGGTGGCTTCTATGAGTTCTATGAAGCAATATTTAGAAGAAAGCATATCAAGTCTACATAAATCCTCCCAGAAAATAGAATAAACAAGGTATACAATTAACTCATTTTATGAGGCCAGTATTATCTATCCCAAAATTAGTCAGACATTTTAAGACAAAACTATAGATTTGCTATCTCTCATCAACATAGATGCAAAAGTTCTTATAAAATTTTAGCATAACACACATACAGTGATTAAATAGGTTTATCCTGGGAATGAAAGATTGTTTTAACATTTGAAAGTCAATCAATCATCCTAGAGGAGAACATAGGCAAAACACTCTCCAACATAAATCACAGCAGGATCCTCTATGATTCACTTCCCAGAATACTGGAAATAAAAGCAAAAATAAACAAATGGGATCTAATTAAAATTAAAAGCTTCTGCACAACAAAGGGAACTACAAGCAAGGTGAAAAGACAGCCTTCGGAATGGAAGAAAATAATAGCAAATGAAGCAACTGACAAACAACTAATCTCAAAAATATACAAGCAACTTATGCAGCTCAATTCCAGAAAAATAAACGACCCAATCAAAAAATGGGCCAAAGAACTAAATAGACATTTCTCCAAAGAAGACATACGGATGGCTAACAAACACATGAAAAGATGCTCAACATCACTCATTATCAGAGAAATGCAAATCAAGACCACAATGAGGTACCATTTCACACCAGTCAGAACGGCTGCGATCCAAAAGTCTACAAGCAATAAATGCTGGAGAGGGTGTGGAGAAAAGGGAACCCTCTTACACTGTTGGTGGGAATGCAAACTAGTACAGCCACTATGGAGAACAGTGTGGAGATTCCTTGAAAAACTGCAAATAGAACTGCCTTATGACCCAGCAATCCCACTGCTCAACATGCTCACTAAGGAAACGAGAACTGAAAGAGACACGTGTACCCCAATGTTTATCGCAACACTGTTTATAATAGCCAGGACATGGAAGCAACCTAGATGTCCATCAGCAGACAAATGGATAAGAAAGCTGTGGTACATATACACAATGGAGTATTATTCAGCCATTAAAAAGAATACATTTAAATTAGTTCTAATGAGGCGGATGAAACTGGAGCCAATTATACAGATTGAAGTAAGCCAGAAAGAAAAACACCAATACAGTATACTAACACATACATACGGAATTTAGAAAGATGGTAATGATAACCCTGTATGTGAGACAGCAAAAGAGACACAGATGTATAGAACAGACTTTTGGACTCTGTGGGAGAGGGAGAGGGTGGGATGATTAGGGAGAATGGCATTGAAACATGTATACTATCATGTAAGAAACAAATCACCAGTCTAGGTTAGATACCGGATACAGGATGCTTGGGGCTGGTGCACTGGGATGACCCAGAGAGACGATATGGGGAGGGAGGTGGGAGGGGGGTTCAGGATTGGGAACTCGTGTATACCCATGGCAGATTCATGTCAATGTATAGCAAAACCAATACAATATTGTAAAGTAAAATAAAGTAAAATTTAAAAAAAATTAAAAAAAAGTTTAAGCACAATAAAGCCTAAACGGAATCAGACTGCCAAAAAAAAAAAAAGGAAAGTCAGTCAATCAATGTGATTCACTATATTAGCAGATGCATGAAAAATGTGAAAAATTCAGCATTCATTAATGATAAAAGGTGATAATTAAAGAATAATAGTTTTCTCAAATTAATAAAGGGCATTGATGAAATACCTACGGTTAGCGAACACAATAGTAAAAGATTGAATGCTTTAAGATCAAAAATAAAGCAAGGAAGGCCAATTTCACCAATTCAACACTGCACTGGATTCCTAGCCAATATAATAAGGTATATCCATAAGTGAAAAAATGGATGATCCTGTATCCTAATAACAATTTTAAGTATTCACAATTTGGAAAGCACCTTTATGGATGTTTGCCTGACTTCTCTTGTCTTCTTGATTTCTTTCAGTAGTGAGGGTGGGAGTTATATTTCTTTTAATGCCTGCCACTGGGCTACCAACACAATGAGGTCTGGCCTGAGGTTTACCGCCAAAACAAACCACATAAGTCACAGTCATGCTTCACTTTGAGAAAATGAACACAAAGTGTTAAAATTCAGTAGAACTCATTGCAGGCTTCCCTGCAACAGGAAGCCTTAGCAGGGAATTTCAGTGAAACTGAAAGCGAAAGTCACTCTGTTCTGTCAGACTCTTTGTGATCCCATGGACTATTCTCCAAGCCGAAATACTGGAGTGGGTAGCCTTTCCCTTCTCCAGCTGATCTTCCTGATCCAGGAATAGAACCGGGGTCTCCTGAATTGCAGGCGGATTGTTTACCAGCTGAGTCACCATGGAAGCCCAAGAATACTGGAGTGGGTAGCCTATTTCTTCTCCAAGGGGATCTTCTCAACCCAGGAATCAAACCAAGGTCTCCTGCATTGCAGGTGGATTCTTTACCAGCTGAGCTATATTTACAAAACAATTACTTGACAAAAAAAAAACAAAGAAAAGGAAACTGAAAGCTTAAATGACAGGAGTCACTACCTAGTGATGCTTAATTAGAAAGGAAGATAAAGCTTATCTGATATGTTCCTGCAGCCAGTGGGATTTGATTTCTAAAAATTCAATTTGCAACCAACTGTTAAGGAAATCTCTACTGCCAAAATGTAAGGCAGACAAATAATTAGTGTGTGGTGTGTGAAAAAGAAATACATGAGTTGCCTGAAGATTTGCTGCTTCTCCAATACTAGGGCAATATCAGCCAATGCACACGATAGAATCGAGGGGTAAATCCCAAAAGAGCTGACTGGTTAAAATGCTAATTCTTACCTTTAAAACAAAACACCTGGAGTCATCAAGAAGGCTCAAAGGAAAACAGAAAAAGGCTCAAAGAAAAAACAAAACACAGACTTGAACATACCGTAAGTTTCTAAACAGTAGACTCTGTTATGCAGGTTCTGTCCTTGAAAGGGTCAAAACACTCAGATTCAGATTCTCAGATAGAGCTCACTGTACGGTGTGTCTTACTTTTTATTTTGTCTGTACACAAAGAGATAAAGCCAGCTCCCATTCAATTCAGTTCAGTTCAGTTCAGTCGCTCAGTCATGTCCGACTCTTTGCGACCCCATGAATCGCAGCACGCCAGGCCTCCCTGTCCATCACCAACTCCTGGAGTTCACCCAAACTAACGTCCATCGAGTTGGTGATGCCATCCAGCCATCTCATCCTCTGTTGTCCCCTTCTCCTCTTGCCCCCAATCCCTCCCAGCATCAGAGTCTTTTCCATTGAGTCAACTCTTCACATGAGGTGGCCAAAGTACTGGAGTTTCAGCTTCAGCATCATTTCTTCCAAAGAAATCCCAGGGCTGATCTCCTTCAGAATGGACTGGTTGGATCTCTTTGCAGTCCAAGGGACTCTCAAGAGTCTTCTCCAACACCACAATTCAAAAGCATCAATTCTTCGGTGCTCAGCTTTCTTCACAGTCCAACTCTCACATACATACATGACCCCTGGAAAAACCATAGCCTTGACTACACGGACCTTAGTTGGCAAAGTAATGTCTCTGCTTTTGAATATACTATCTAGGTTGGTCATAACTTTTCTTCCAAGGAGTAAGCCTCTTTTAATTTCATGGCTGCAGTCACCATCTACAGTGATTTTGGAGCCCCCCAAAAGAAAGTCTGACACTGTTTCCACTGTTTCCCTATCTATTTCCCATTAAGTGACAGGACCAGATGCCATGATCTTCGTTTTCTGAATGTTGAGCTTTAAGCCAACTTTTAAACTCTCCACTTTCACTTTCATCAAGAGGCTTTTAGTTCCTCTTCACTTTCTGCCATAAGGGTGGTGTCATCTGCATATCTGAGGTTATTGATATTTCTCCTGGCAATCTTGATTCCAGCTTGTGCTTCTACCAGCCTTGCGTTTCTCATGATGTACTCTGCATAGAAGTTAAATAAGCAGGGTGACAATATACAGCCTTAACATACTCTTTTTCCTATTTGGAACCAGTCTGTTGTTCCATGTCCAGTTCTAACTGTTGCTTCCTGACCTGCATACAGGTTTCTTAAGAGGCGGGACAGGTGGTCTGGTATTCCCATCTCTTTCAGAATTTTCCACAGTTTATTGTGATCCACACAGTCAAAGGTTTTGGCATAGTCAATAAAGCAGAAATAGATGTTTTTCTGGAACTCTCTTGCTTTTTCAATGATCCAGTGGATGTTGGCAATTTGATCTCTGGTTCCTCTGCCTTTTCTAAAACCAGCTTGAACATCTGGAAGTTCACGGTTCACGTATTGCTTCCGTGGTGACTCAGCTGGTAAAGAATCTGCCTGCAATGCAGGAGACCCCGGTTCTATTCCTGGATCGGGAAGATCATCTGGAGAAGGCTTCAGATCCCATTAGCAATTTTCAAAAGGTGTGGGGCTAGGAAGAGGAAGCAGCAGCTAAGGAATGCTGATAAACTTCCTCCTCGAGGTTAATTTCAAGGAAAGTTCTCATTTTTGTTCCTCTAGCAACAAAGCTTTAGACAATCATCCTTGTAGTCCTCTGTCCCCTAGTGAGTGAGGGCCGTGAGTCCTGTAGGGGCATGCAGGGTTTCCAGCCATTCTCCACCAACTGTCCCAGTATAGGCTGGACACCAGCAGGACTCCCAAGCAGGTGCTCTGTGGCAGCCTCAGGATGCGGAGATGGTACCCCAGGTGGGCAGGGGGTCCGGCTGTGGCTGGCTGTAGGGAAGCACCAGCAGGACAGAAAGCCCTGAAATCAGAGTTGGTTTAGGCCTTTGTGATCCAAGATACCAGGAAATTAACTGCTAATGTCACAGACATCAACAGAACCTGCAAACAAGCCCTTCAGACACTGGTGGACAAAAAATGCTCAGAATGGACAGGACTGATGATGATTTAGGGGCTTCCTGCCATGCACACACAGTCAGTACCACACAGGTAGGCAACAGCCCAGGGCTAGGAATGATCTCTGCGTGGCCCAGGTTTCTTATCCAGTGGATTCAACCTCCCACCCTTAAAGCAAAATACTAAGGAATGCAGAGGAACCAGAGATCAAACACCAGCATACCCTGGATCATGGAGAAAGCAAGGGAGTTCCAGAAAAACATCTACTTCTGCTTCATGGCTATGCTAAAGCCTTTGAGTGTGTGGATCACAACCAACTGTGGAAAGTTCTTAAAGAGACAGGAGTACCAGACCACCATACCTGTCTCCTGAGAAACATGTATACAAGTCAAGAAGCAAGTTAGAACCTGACATAGAACAACCGACTGGTTCAAAATTCTGAAAGGAATGTGACAAGGCTGTATACTGTCACTCTGCTTATTTAACTCATATGCAGAGCACATCATGAGAAATGCTGGACTGGATGAAGCACAAGCTGGAATCAAGATGGCCGGAAGAAATATCAATGACCTATATGCAGATGATACCACTATAATGGCAGAAAGTGAAGAGTAACTAAAGGACCTCTTGATGAAGGTGAAAGACGAGAGTGAAAAAGCTGGCTTAAAACTCAACATTCCGAAAATTAAGATCACAGCATCCAGTCTCATCACTTCATGGCAAATAGAAGGGGAAAAGCAGGGAAGCAGTGACAGATTTTCTCTTTCTGGGCTCCAAAATCATTGTAGACAGTGACTGCAGCCATGAAATTAAAAGACACCTGCTCCTTGAAAGAAAAGCTATAACAAACTTAGATAGCATCTTAAAAAACAGAGACATTACTTTGCCGACAAAGCTATGGTTTTTCCAGTAGTCATATATGGATGTGTGAGCGCCGAAGAATTGACACTTTTGAACTGTGGTGTTGGAGAAGACTCTTGAGAGTCCCTTTGATGGCAAGGAGATTAAACCAGTCAATCCTAAAGGAAATCAGTCCTGCATATTCATTGGAAGGACTGATGCTGAAGCTGAAACTCCAGTACTTCGGCCACCTGATGCAAAGAACTGACTCACTTGAAAAGACCCTGATGCTGGGAAAGATTGAAGGAAGGATGAGAAGGGGACGACAGAGGATGAGACGGTTGGATGGCATCACTGACAAAATGAATATGAGTTTGAGTAAGCTCCGGGAGTTGGTAATGGACAGGGAGGCCTGGCATACTGCAGTCCATGGGGTCACAGAGAGTCAGACACGACTGAGTGACTGAACAATTCCAGCTCCATCCTGATCCTGGTCATGACCTAGTACATAGCATTCATGAAGCATTTATCAAGTGTCTTATTATGCACCAGGCACTGTTATGGAAGCTAGAGATAAAACTTCATTCCTGCAACTCCGTGCACCTTTACAAGGCCTGTCTGCTACAATGTAAGCTGTGGTTAATAGAAAAGTGAGCAAGTGGCATTTTCTAACGTGAAAGCAATTTAATTACAGTGCAAGAAAAGTCAATACTCAACTCGGCTTTACCTAAAGTTCAAAGAAAGAAAAGCTACAGGCACTCATCAACTGTAGTAAGATTTTATTCTTTAAGTCGTCAAATTAATAGATACACCATCACACATCCTTTTTATTGTGGCCTAAAATGGGGGGGGGGGTGGGATGGACAGGTAGAGGCATTCGTTCCCAGAATAAACTTTAAAAACAGTCTTATGGGGACTTTCCTGTGGTCCAGTGGCTAAGATGCCACAGTCTCAGTGCAGGAGGCCCCAGTTTGATCCCTGCTCAGGGAACCGGATCTTGCATGCCACAACTGAGACCTAGTGCAGCCAAATATTAAAAACAACAACCAAGATGTCCTTAAAAACAGTCTTACAGTCCACCTTCCTCCCTTTCTCCTTTACTTTTTCATTGCGACCATCAAGTCCACAAAAGAGCTAACAGAGAACTGGGGGGTTTCTGGCCAAAGGAAAAAACAATGACTTCTGGGTACTTTCTCACGAAATCCCTAAGACACCTGGTTCTTCAGTTTGTGGGAATAGAAAGCAGCATCAGCATGTTTCTCATCACTACATGCTCAGTGCGTTTATGCTCACCTCTATTATCTACACCGTGGTTTGCCTGAGAAACTGCTCAATTATCCCAAAGTAAAAACACGTATGACCTTATCTTAGCAAGCAAATAGCTTGGGAATGACCACAGACCTCTGCTGAACAAGTCAAGCACCAAGCGATGGGGCCCAGTGAAAACGGAGGCAAAACCACAGTTCCCCAGAGCCTGCCCTGTGGTCTGAGAAGACTCGACGCCCACCTTCTCACTCCCCCGACTTCACCTGCCACTCAGCTCCCATTCGCCATGCTTCTGCCTCCCCCTGCCTCAACCTCTGTCCTTCAAATCTGCTCTTTACTCATGGCAAGCTGTCTTCTCCAGCATCACTGAGACCTTTTCCTGGCCTTCAAAACACAGAAAGAATAGAATTGTGGGGAGAAAAGGAAAAGTGAGCAGCTCAACTTTTATACCTTAAATAAGCCTGCCTGGACCCCAGATGATTTAGACATGGAACACCAAGCTGCTTAAATTTCAAATCTGAGCTAAGTCTTTCAGGTCTGGTCAGCTACCCTAGACTTTCACCTTGCGGGACTCTGCCTGGCTGTAGAATGCCTCCAGCCCTGAGGCTGCCCTCTGCCCCTTAACTCAAGATGGCTTGAACCTTCCTACCACCTTCCTACCTTTGTTGTTCCCTTCCGTGGTGTTGACCTTGTGTGTCCCTCTTTGCCTTCTGTGAGTGTTAATTTCTAATATAAGCTCAACTGGGAGTATTCTGCAGCCATACTGCTTCCTTTCCATATCGCCTCCACTTTTTTTCTCTTTGGGGTTTGCACTGGTTAATTTTATATGTCAGTTTGTGCCATGGGAGGTATTGGTTAAATGGTATTTGGTTAAATGCTATCTTTGGTGTGCCAGTGTATTTCTTCATGAGAATTATGTGTGATTTGGTAGGCTAAGTAAACCCCAACATGGGTGGGCCTCACCTAATCCGTTGAAGCTGTGAATACAAGAAAAGGTGGAGTAAAGAAGAGTTTACTCTCTGCCTGTCATTCAGCTGAGATATCCACCTTCTCTTGCCTTCAGATTTAGACTGGAATTTATACAAACACCTCTCCTGGTTTTAGGCCTTCGAACTCAGACTAGAACTATGTCACCAACTTTGAATTTCCAACTTGCTAACTGCAGATTTTGGGACTTCTCAGCCTCCACAAACACATAAGACGATTCCTTACAATAAATCTACACACACACACACACACACACACACACACAATTGTGTCTACTTCTCTGGAGAAGTAGGATTCTAGTACAATGACAACTTTCAGAACTTTCTATCTCTCCTAAGCAGCTTGTAACATCTACAGTCTTGTTTTCCAAAATATTTTGAAATCTATTTTCTTAAAGCATGGGCTGACTGTACTCTGTACGCCTTTCTGGCTAATATGAATGCCCCAGAAAATGAGGTCACTTTCTCAGATCCTTCTCACTTGTCTATCACTAACCAGTTCATCTTTGTTGATCAGAATTCAGCTCAGAGTAGCAATTATCTCTGCCATACTCAGTGTTCTGAGAAATGGAACTGTCATTAAGGCCATCAAGACTTAAATACTTTGTCTTCAGCTCAATACATAGCCAGTTAATACCGTGTAATGTGCTTATCCCTATTTTATTTTCCCCTGTTCAGATTTATAATTTTAATCAGCAAAGCATCATTTGTAACTTCCATCTGGCCAAGATGTGTGTACTCATATAACTGTAGGACTTCATGTTCCATTTATTTTACTTCCAACAAGTAAATAAAATTCATAGACTCCTGAGTGTTTTTGCCTTTTATATATGGAGCTATACCATCACACTGCTTTTAAACTGTTGGTTTTACCCCTATGTAGTACACAGAATAAATTGTTCCCCTCAAAGATATCTACATCTTAATTCTTGGAACCTGTGAATATGTTATGTGAATAGATTATGTTAAAGAGATTTTTCGGAAATGATTAAAATAAGGATGCTGAGCTGGGGAGATGATCCTGAATTATCTAGGTGGGACCCATGTAAACATAGAGGTCCTTACAAGTGAAAGCAGCTAGACCATCAGAGATGAGAAGATGCTAAACTGCTGGCTTTAAAGATGAAGGAGGCGGGGCATGTAGGCAGCCTCTAGAAGCTGTCAGAGGCAAGAAAACAAAGTATTCCCTAGACACTACACAAAGGAATGTTGCTCCATCCACACCCTGATTTTAGGCCAGTGAGAAGCATTTTGGACTTCTGCCCTAAGGAAATGTAACATAAGAAATTTGAGTTACATTAATCCACTAAGTTTGTGGTAGTCGCTGTGGTACCAGCAGGAAACTAACAGGTCAAAACTTATCTAAAACATGAATCTGATTTCACCATCGTTTGGTGATGCTATTCATGGTTTTTCCTTGTTGCTGTTGTTATGGTTCCTGGGTAATTTTTTTTACCACTAGTGCCACCTGGGAAGCTCAGTGAGTCACTAATCCCATCTTCCTGGGGGCACTGATGGAAGTCAAGCCTCTTACTAGGATCTGTGAATGTGCTTCAGTGTGTTCCATTGATCGCAAGTCACATTGTTTCTCAGAAGTTTATGCTTCCCCATAATTACCTTCCACGAGGAGTGTCCCACAGAACACGTGAAGCGGGCTTCCCCTCCCCCTCTTCCACATCACTAATCCCCAGCACTGGAGGCCTTTCGGGGTTCACGTTCCCTGGGTCTGAGTCCTTCTATTCTGGCCCCAGTAAATAATCTCACCACCTCCCACCGAGACCCAGTATGATTTCTCTACCACCTCCTGAGCATCAGTAATCAACAGGGAACTGAGTCCACAGACAGAACACATCTGCTAGGGGCAATAATGAACAAAAATAATTTCCTTACATTTCAAAATGGTTTTCATTATCTATGTTGCTCTGTGTCAGACTTTAACCTAACAAAGAATTATCTAGCCAGTAAGAGAGAAATATGGTAAAAATCACCAATTCCTCTGATAGGAGAATGAACTCTTCTTAGTTTGGTAATTGATATTGACAGAATTGATATTCTAGTCAAATCTGGATGTCTAGTTGGGACCTTCATCCTTTCTACTTCATACCGCCTATTCTCCACCCTCAAGGAAGGCCTAATCACTGCAGAAGAACCCCAGGGCTCTGAGGGGTGCAGTCTGAAAACTACTGCAAGAAGCATCTTTCTTTCCAGGAGGAGATGTGTTTTCATGGGGAGAAATCAGAAGGCTGAAGCCTCTTTCATTGAAACGTTATCTCAGAAAAAAACCAGAAACATACTAACAGTCTATCAACAGGAGAAAAGATAAATTAACCACGATATACACATACTCATGGGACTACTATATAACAGTAAAAAAGAACAAGAGCTATATCTAACAGCATGGAAAGATTAAAAAGTACAATATTAATCAAAAAGAAGCACTCTACAGAATGACATTCAATATAATATTATATAAAGACTAAAAGATGAAAAAATTTTGAAAAGGTAAAAAATGACGCCTTTATAGTTATAGAATAAAGGCATAGAAAACAGAAATGAATCTGATAGTGGAAACATATATGAAGGAAGTGAGTATATACAAGAGGGCCTCGTTCTATAATGAGAAATCTCTTAAAAGATCTAAAGTAACTGTCTCCCATTGCTGAGATTTATTATGCTCTAGTCTAGTTTCTATGTTTAAAGTGTTTCACAATAAAATAATGTAAAAATGGTTTCTTAACTCTATTTTAGACCTATTTCAAAAATACAACACACACGTATATGTATTCATGTGAAAAGAGATTTCTCAAAAAATAATTTTTAAAAGTTTTTGATTCAGTGATAATGATGGAAACTTTTTAAAATAAAATTTAAAGTGAGACTGGCATTTTATTATTTAAAAAAAAAAAAAAACTAGAGGAAAACAAGATGTGCTTCCCTCATAGCTCAGTCGGTAAAGAATCTGCCCGCAGTGCAGGAGACCTGGGTTCGATTCCTGGGTTGGGAAGATCCCCTGGAGAAGGAAACGGCAGCCCACTCCAGTATTAATCCCATGGACAGAGGAGCCTAGCAGGCTACCATCCATGGGGTCGCAAGAATAAGACATGACTTAGCAACTAAACCAAAAAAAAATTATGACAAAATCAACTTAGCAAGTAGTCCCTTGCTATTAGGATAAAATCTATAAAAAATGACAACACACTGAAACTTTCACCCACTTTCAGAACACATATTGATGGGAAACTTCTAAGGACAATTGAGATAAACAAACAAGGATTATAGCAGGTTCCTGTAGGCATCTCAGAAAAGAAAAATTTTTAATTTTGTTGAATGTTAAAAGAAAAAAAATCTACAGCAAGGAAAAAAGCATGCCCTACACTACAACTTGTTGTGATCTGAATTAACAATTTAATTATTAGAATTTTCACTCTTTCCAGAAATAAAGTTTTAAGAGCCATACTTTTATGTCTGACTATTTAATAAACTCATTCTACCATCCAAATACACAATGCTTCTGAGAAAGAAGTTTTTAGTTTCCTTTTTAAATTGCTTCTGCTGGCCTATGACTAGAAAATGTAAGTAATGGCTTTCTAGAGACACTCTTTCATCTGAGAAACCCAACACCTTACCTGGGTTGGTATAGAGCTGGCTTTCCACGGTCTTGCCAATGCACTGCAGTTTAACGGCCTGCAGGGCATCATCCACGTGCACGATGGTCGGCAGACTGCCCAGGGTGTCCTGGACCAAGTTGGCCACCTCCCGGACGTCAAAGAGCTTCAACAGCTCCGAATACACAGCTGGGAAGGAGCTCAGAAACACAGCCTTTAAAAGAAGAAATTTAAGTCAATTCCCAGATATCCCTGAGAAATCAGCTATAAAAATGTCAGTGAGTTTAAGACTGTGACAAATATTTTTAAATGGTAGGAAATAGAATGTCAAATGCTTCTGGTACCCAAATCTAAAAAGACTAAAAGGGCAAAATTTAGGGGGAAAAGACATACCAAAATGGAGCAATTTTTCAAAATATGCAAGGGTACAACATAGTAAAAACTGGGAAATCCTGTAAAACAACCGACATTAGCAAAGTGATGGACAAAACCCCCACAGATTCAGCAGAAGGCAGTGTGATCACATGGAAGGAATACTCAGCCAAGACCTGGATTGTAATTATTTATGTTTCATTCTTTTTGGAGAAGCTTTCTCAAGTGCTCATTTAAATCTCGTTTACCTTTAAGAAGCCAAACACATTAATTCCCTAAAACACTCAATTTATGATTAAAGAAAAAACATAGGACATCAGAAGGCATAAGATTATATGTAGGACTAGCTTGACTTCTAATCAACTCTGTGACCTTGGGCAAGTCATTTAATCCCCTAGGTTTCAGTTTCATCACCTGTAAAATGACAAGATCATTAGCATAATCCCTCAGGTTACTTCAAGATCTAATGAAAATCCAAAACTGTGTGTATTTAGAACAATATTGTTTACATAAATAAAGAAACCTGATCATTATTTTTTTAAAGAAAAAAAAAATAGATGCTAACATCAAACCCTGAAGGGCATACTTTAAAAATTGGGCTAAGACTGTACATCAAAACAAACTCAGCCTTTTAAAATTCCACAAAAGGAGGGCAATGGAAAGAAAAATTGATCAACCACCCGGTGGAGGAAGAGGCACATGTTTCTAATATGCTGAGAATCAACAGCTGTCGGATTTACCAATGAGATCTGACACCAGCAGAAAGTGGGTCAGGTCTACATGTGCTGATGATTCAAACACAGAATCGAATTCAAATTTGTGGACTTTGGTATCTACCTATATAGCAGTAGCAGAAATATGTTGAAGAGCCGAGACCTGTTTCTGATGTCAGAACCATCAGAATGTTCAAGGTGCTAGGGTCAACAGCTATGTTCTCCCTTTGGCTTTTAAAAATTATAGATCTACTTGAATGCTTTTAAAATTAATAACCAGATATTTTTCGGTAAAGAGTATATTTATATAACCTTCATTTCACTCTGCAAAGAACTGAGTCATAAGATGAAGCTTAAAAAAATTAAATGAGGCCAGCTTTCTGATCACTAAAAAGTCACCTAACTTGATGTTCCTCAGAACTCCGTTAATGTATGTGTCAATTCTTTATTTATACCTCTTTATTTCAAAAAGATATTTGTGCCTGCAGTGTAAGATGCAATTATTAAAAAGGATAAAGAAAAAGACCTTGTGATGAGGGCAGAAAGAGACTTGCACAGGTATCTAAGCTAAAGATTTTTACTGCAAATAATAAAAACACGATATTGTTTGATCTTCCTGGTATCCAAGACAAAAAGAGAAAAGATAATTAATAGGAATTTGGGGCAGGGTCTCAGGGCTCAATGCCTTCCACCATTCTTCTTTTCTTGGGGTTCCCACAGTAGAGAGCTGTCCTTGGAATCGACTACAGACAGCTGAGTTAGCCTTCTGTCCTGCTCCCAAGGAAAGAATTATTAGCAGGCGGGGCTTAGGCCAGGAGGACCAAATGAACCTCCTAGCAGTATCAGCTCTACAGAAAAGCTGTCTACTGATCCAACTGGAAGGATTGCTGGGATGGCCTATTCTGCCTCCAGGAGACAGAATTTGCTGAGTTGTAACTCACATGGAAAAAATCCAAAATGGAGCAAGGAAACTGGGACTTTTGTGTTGAAGGCAAGAATCCAGACCAAAGGCTATCCTTGGCTCTGGAAACGGTAGGCAGAGTTCCAAGATGATCTCCAAGAAACATGTCCCCTGATGCTGTTCCCAGGCAGAAGTGTTCTCTGACATATGGTGGGGGAACTCAGAGATCTGAAGCATGAGAAAGATTTGATAAACTGTGCCTGGCTTTGAGGATTGGAGGGGCCATACACCAAGGAATGTGAGTGGTCTCCAGGAGCTAAGAGCTAAGAGCTCCTTCCCCACCTCTGGTTGACAGTCAGCAAGGAAATGGGACTCTCACTCATAAGGAAACTGATTCCTGTCCAAAGTCTGAAAGATCTAGAAGGTGAATTCCTCCCGAGAGCCTCCAGGTAAGCTGTCAAAGCTTGCTTTTGGCTACAGGAGACCCTAAGCCAAAAATCCAACCACGTCTTTTGATCTACAGAATCTGACCTGATAAATGGCTGTCATCTAACACCAGCATGGCCATTTGTTGTGCAGTGACAGAAACCTAACATATTGGATCAACCAGGTTAGTGACACCTTCCATCTTAGAAGAGAGAGCTACGAACGTGTGGGGTCAAAGGGGGAATTGGAAAGGGAAGAAGTGTTTAAAATTCTCCTTCCTCCCAAAATATAGAGGGGCAAAGTCCTCCTTGCTTAATGAAGAAAACTAACCACTTCTTTATATAAATTTTCTCTTAGCACCAAACTAAGAAACTATGTACACGTTTTATATACTACCTCTTGATAAAAAGCTAACAGTCGAAAAAGAAGAGTCAAATATGATTCTTTGAAGGTGTGAAAATTTCACTATTAAAAAAAAATATTTTAATTTTTCTTTGGCCATGCCCCAAGGCATTTGGGATCTTACTTCCCCAGCCAGGGATACAGCCCACACCCCCTGCCTTGGAAGGTGAAGTCTTAACCACTGCACGTCCAAGGGAAGTTCCAGTTGCTTCACTATCCCGATGGAGGTGTAGAATTTGGAGAACCAGGAGCAGTTGGAGGTTAAATATAGAAAAGGAAGCTGCTCTAAGTCATGGCTGTACCTCAGAGCCCAAATCTCTCAGAGAGATGGCTAGGATTCAGCATAACATAACTAAGGTAGAAGAATGTTCCTCTAACTTTAAAGAAGAAAAAAATCTCATGAGTCCATAGCAAGACATTCTCATTTGAGAAACCACGACTTAAGGTTACTCTTGAGAGAAGAAGAATATTTTTCAGTTATGAATTAGGTATGTTATATCCTTGATAGAGGTTTTTCTTTTCTTTTTTTAAAGAAAAATCTCAAAATGAAAACTGAAATTTTCAACAGTTCTTATAAAAGTAGTGAACTTCTGAGAATTTTGATCTAAAGGAATATATGGTTTGCCTGTTGTAATATCCTTTTCAAATATCACCAGCTGATAAGTAAGGTTTGATTAGTTGGCAACTTGACATTGAGATCTTTGGCAAGTCTCATAAAGTTCAGTGATTGTATCATTAACAAGAGAAGCCAAAATGATAATAAAAGAGCCTGTATCCTTACTCAGGGCCTTCCCCGGTGGCTCAGTGGTAAAAGAATCCACCTGCAATTCAGGAGATTCAGGTTTGATCCCTGAGTTGGGAAGATCCCCTGGAGAAGGAAATGGTAACCCACTCCAGTATTTTTGCCTGGAAAATCCCATGGACAGAGCAGCCTGGTAGGCTATAGTCTGTGGGGTCACAGAAGAGTCGGACACAACTTAGTGAGTGAACAACAACATCCTTACCCAGATGGAAGATAAGTCCACCTCTGCAAAGAAGAAAGTAACAAGAACAGCTCCCAAACAGTCAGAAAAACACAGCATTATTATTGGAGGGGGGTTGTACATTTCTAGTGTTTTGCCTTTATATATGCCTTCCAAATGGCAAACAACACCAAGTTACAACAATACTCCTAGGGATCTAGTCTCCTAATATCCCTTTTTGCATCCAAATTCACAGTGATTGTAAGTCTCAAGTCTCCAGGGGAAAGTAATAAAGAAGTTGCTTCTCCATCTGACAGGTTTTTAAATCAAGTTTTTAGAATTAAACAGGTACAAGAAGTATTAAGAAAGTGTAGAGAAAGATATTCAGAATGATCTCTCAGCACAATGACCTCTCAGCACACTATTTGAAAAGTAGATAGATCCTGTTCTTAAACAAAACATGAGAGCTACTTCTGGTAATATACTTTGGCAGCAACTGCTGAAGTAACTCCCAGGATGATTAGGGTCAACTGAAAACAAAACAACATGCAGTTTAGCCGAGACCAGTACAATGAGCCTCAGGTGCATGGATTACAATACTGCACGAGGGAATTCTCTGGCAGTCCAGTGGTTAGGACTCACCAGTCTTATTCCTGGGATTGGGTTCCATCCCTGGTTGGGGAACTGCTCACACAGTGTAGCCAAAAAAAAAAAAAAAAAAAAAAAAAGGCAGGCTTAGGGAAAACAACTGCAGATTGTTGTTTTTGTTGCTCAAAACAACACTCTCTGTGACCCCATGGACTGCAGCACATCAGGCTTCTCTGTCCTCCACTATCTTCTGGAGTTTGCTGAATCTCATGTCCATTGAGCCAGTGATGCCATCCAACCATCTCATCCTCTGTTGCCCCCTTCTCCTCCTGCTCTCAGTCTTGCCCAAATCAGGGTCTTTTCCAATGAGTCAGCTCTTCACATCAGGTGGCCAAAAGATTGGAGCTTCAGCATCAGTCCTTCCAGTAGCAAACTAGCTAGAGAAAAATACCTCCCCACAGGTGACATTGACAGGGTGTCTCCAATCATCAGTGTGAGTTCTAGAAACTGGAATGGAGGCCGATGCAAACCAACAGGCTCTCCATTCAGGGTGGTAACAATCCAAAGGAAGACATTACCAACTTTCGCTCTGCTGGTGCTCAGAAGCTGGGGGACTTTTTAAAAGGCTCTTCCAAGTCAGTTAAGTTACAAATATAACCTGGAGCTATGAAATGCTGATGGAGAAAATATTCACTTAGGCGGCTATGTAAAAATAAATAAATTGGACTCATTTTTTCCTCTATTCAGCAGAGATGAAAAAACAATTACCTGTGATTGAGATAATGCTCCAGATCCTTTGCTTTCTTGTGAAAGAAAAAAACGAACTGACATGAGCAGTTCCTGAATACAGCAGCGAAATTCCTCCTCATTTTGCCCTCCAGTGGCAAGGGAAAACAGCCTTCGAGACTGAACAATATACTTAAAAATATATTCTTGGGCCTTAAAACAAAATTTTTAAAATGTTAGTTTCAAAGAAAATCAAAGGTATTTATTTAACAAACACACAACACAAAACTATAGTACAACATGAGCCTTTTAAATTATTGATTTAAGTACTAAAGCCCTGTGAGATTTTTGAACAATATTTACTCATAGTGAAAGAGCTGTTTTTCTCTAATACCTAATGAGAGGAAAAGTATAGTTAATTTTTAAATTCTATGTAATTCTTAAAGAGGTATGAACATTAAATGTTTTTGATCCTCAGATGATTTTAATATAATTAACAAAGATATGGTGGTCTATTTTTCAAAAATAATTCTGCTTTGCTGGTAGGTTTTCTTGCCACTTGCATTTTACCTTCAATCAGCCCTAGAAGACAAATTTGTAATGAGTAAAATGCTTGTTTTCTAGAATGTACACCTGTTTACCTTTATCTGCTGACATCAAATACTATGTACTCAATTACAGAAATCAAAAGGCTGCCAAGGCCGTTACTGCACAGTCCTCTTAAGAATCTACTGACAGATGGGAGGGAGGTAGGAGAGGGGTTCAGGATGTGGGGGACATATGCATATCTGTGGCCGATTCATGATGATCACACAATATTGCAAAGTAACTGCCCTCCAATTAAAATCAATTAATTAATTTAAAAAAGAAGCTATTGGTAGATTCTTTACAAACATGTTGCAAGAAAGGTATCAACATCTTCATATATACAGAGCTCATAGGGCCAGAGATACGGGCAGTGTTAAACCACGAGACCCCGTAAAACCTCAGGTTTCCTCATTATGATTCCTGCTAAGCCATCCTCCAGGCCAGAGTACTGGCTTGGGTTGCCATGCCCTCCTCCAGGGGATCTTCCCAACCAAGGGATTGAAGCCAGGTCTCCCACATTGCAGGTGGATTCTTCGCTGTCTGAGCCACCAGGGAAGCCCATGAATACTGGAGTGGGTAACCTATCCCTTCTCCAGGTGATCTCCCCAACCCAGAAATTGAACCGGGGTCTCCAGGGAAGCCCTTAAAGTGTAAGACAAATGGTTCTCAGATGGTCTCTGTCAGAGTGGTAGAGGCAAGAACAGGGGACTTCTAAGCTTAACCGCTCATCTGTGGTCTTGTCTTCTCAACCCTTCCTTCTAGATTTCAAGTGTTCAGAGCCTGGAGGAGTAAGGATTTAATGCCAGGGAGGTTCCAGTGGGCGAGTCTGGCAAAGTTCTTTTCAAATCTCATCATCTCTGGAGCAGCCACAAACTGATTAAGATCACTGAATTGGAATGTCAGTGATACATCATCAGCGATTACTGCCTGTGCAGAGGAAGCCAATTTGCTCAGGCATCACCACGCAGCAGCACTGTTGGGCTATGATGTGCTATCCACAGCGTGTCATTACCTTCAGCACCTCCTGGATGTGCTCTTGTCTCTCCGCTTCTGTGATCCGGTCCACATACCACTTGAGTACTTTGATGAGATCTCTAAAATACAGGGGAAATGTGCAGAAGGTACAGTTGGTCTCACTCTCAATTAGAAGCCAACAAATCAAACGCTTATTTTTATCACAAGGAGGCATCATTTTCCATCAGTTCTCATGTTTCTGTCAAACTGTTATGATAATTTTACAAAGTCTGCATATCACCATCATTACCCCTTTTTTGAAGCTGAAGAGAGCAACATTTCCTCCCAGCGAGATTCCTTTCAACCTGGACATATTCCATGAGCCCTGCTGCTTCTGGCCATGCTTCCAAAGGGTGAACACAAATATCAGAAGAAAGGACTCCAGCCAGGGGAGTGTCTGAATCTGACTGCCATGGTCAATCTCGGACAACTGCTAATTAGGGCTTCCTCCCCAGTGAAATCCTAATTTGGATGAAATATTTATCTGGAGGCAAAAGGAAGTGTGGGGAAGGATGAAGATACCACCTCCTCATTTCAAATCACACCCCATGGACTTAACAAGCCAATTCTCTGACCTGTGGGAAGAATGAGGCTTACCATCAGAGCATGCCCTAGTAATTTCCAGAAAAGCCAAGTTTTATTTTTTCCAAGTAATTTCTAGAAGTTTTATTGTTTTAAGAAACAAAAATTGAATTAACTTCCACGCCTCAAATTCTCAAGATTGCAGTCGTGTGACCTTCAACACCGGCCAGTTCTTGGTGTCTAGAAAACCACAATTTTTAAAAATTTTTCTCTGTCCGAGGAGAATTCATGGTTGTTCCAGTCAGTAGATGCTGATGGGAACACTACTTCTGAGGATGAGTGGTCATGATTCTGGCCCAAGAAGATTCCATGAGCCTTATTTGTCTTATTAGAACTGATTAGTTGCGTTCCTGGCTAATCTGAAGTTTAGACATTACACCACTGTTTTCTAGTTTCCAGTAACAGTGTCACTTGGAACAGTGACCCCTCACACAAGGGCCCAAACTGTTAGGTAAGGGCAAAACTATCCTTGCTCAAACATATCACCCTCTGAAAAACTCATGTCAGTAGAAGGTCAAGTCTTGCAAAAATGACTCCATTCACTTAAACATCAGAGGTGTAAATCTTACCAGGCTATGGAAGCAAACAACCAAAAGAACTGGATGAAATGCTTACCTGGTTACCTACTATCTTTTATACAGCACACAGATGGGGAAAAAGGGCAAAGCCCTGATTCCATGCCCATTCAACGCACCTCTGGGAATAGATGACTGCGTGTACATGCCCATAGGTATTTAGTGTATAAGATTAAAAACATTGGCAGCTGCTGTATAACATAGGGACCTCAACTCAGTGCTCTGTGATGACCTAAAGGGGTGGGATTGGGCGGTGGTGGTGGGAGGCTAGGGAGAGGATTTATGTATACATGTAGCTGATTCATGTTGTTGTACAGCAGAAACTAATATAACATTGAAAAGCAATTATCCCCTAGTTTAAAAAAAAAAACAATTATAAACTAAAAAAAACTGGCAGAATAGCAATGACAGCAGTGGAATGGGGAGATGGAACTTTGGGGGTACATTTCAGGGTGTATTTAAGCAGGCCCATGACCAGGAAGATGTCACCCATAGGACAGAAAGAGGGGAGTTGTTATCTTCTAGGCTACATGTAGGCAGGTACCAGTTACAGCATGTCATTATCCATTCACTTTTAGTCTTGCTTGCCTTATCTGAACTGATAAGAAAGGAGCAGCAGTTAAAATGGCAGCTGGTAATAAAGGATAGAGTCTAATAACTGAACTCCTTGCATCCACGGGCCAGCTCTTCATACAATCAGCACAAAGCTTAGTGTCTGGCATGCAGGAGGCACTCAATAAATATTAGCAAATGAATGAACAAAGGACTTTAAAATGGTATGATGGCAAAGGCTGTTTTCCCATTATATTTCTTTCTTAAAGACATCTAGAATTATCATGGAGAAAGCAATGGCACCCCACTCCAGTACTCTTGCCTGGAAAATCCCATGGATGGAGGAGCCTGGTAGGCTACAGTCCATGGGGTCGCTAAGAGTCAGACACGACTGAGCGACTTCACTTTCACTTTTCACTTTCACGCATTGGAGAAGGAAATGGTAACCCACTCCAGTGTTCTAGCCTGGAGAATCCCAGGGATGGGGGAGCCTATTGGGCTGCTGTCTATGGGGTCTCACAGAGTCGGACACGACTGATGTGACTTAGCATCAGCAGCAGCAGCAGAATTACCAAGGACTGTGATGATTAAATGGGGCTCTTGACTATCAAAATGAAATAACCAGGTATTTTAGACTAGAGAAGATCAAGTGAAACAGAGGCAAGAAGAAATCATTATATTTTAGGTTTCAGGACTAGAACTCAGGAAGTTCTCCCCCCGCACCCCAACCTTTTTAAATCAAAATAAGTTTCAGCCATCAAAAAAAGATGTGTGAAAAAGGAAGATACTGTCTCAAGAGACACTTGAGTAGCTGTGTTTCATTTCTTCCTACATTCTCTTTTAAATTTTCCTATATAACTGGTGCTGCTTTAAAAAGTTCAAAAGAAAGTGTTCTAAACCAATTATAAGACAAAGGACCTTACCTGTATGCAAGTGCTCCAGCAAAATGACTCTCAATGTAAGTGTCCATTACAGGTTTAAAATGATGAAATTTGCTATCTTGCAGCAAATTGATTATGTGAACCTAAAACAAAACAAAATAGAGTTTTACAAAACTGAATGCAAACCAAGACATTTTTGGCAGAGGGAGTGGGAAGGTTTCTGTTTTGTTTGTTTGTTTGTTGTTTTTCTTTCTCTCTCTCTCTTTTTTTTTTTTTTTGGTTTGGGAAGGTTTCAAGTGAGCTCATTCTACTAAGTGCACATTCCTAAAACGGTCTTATGAAAGTAAAGATTTAAAGACAAAATTAAGGTATAAAGTTAATTTAAACTCACCAATGAATCAAACACTTTAGACCCATATTTTTGGGAATTTTCATCTAAAATTCCAAATAAGGTATCCAGTGTATCTTGCAGAAACTGTTAGATAAAGAAGTAGAAGCATAAATAAAATATCCTCTGTCTTTCCCCTCTAAATATTCTTTATCCCACAAATTTCTAAGAGAACGATAACAGGATGCATTTACCTTTACTATCTCGGAGCCATCAATTTCTTTTAATTTAGAGAGACAGCCTGTGATCTTGTCTGGGTGGGTTCTCCATTTCAAAAGATCAAGCATATCACCTGTCCAAATAGAAGAGGAAGATTAGTTGCCTTGATAGAGAACAGGCTCTCACAGGAAGGTGTTCTAACTGGTAAACAGTGAATTCTTAAATATCTTGCCACCTGGTCACCCAAACTGCAGGCTCCTTCAGACTCCAACTAACCCTCTAAGATGGCATTTATTACAGTGTATTCTCTTCCGTCCTTCCCAGTGCCCTTGACTGACAAATTCTTGCTTATCCTTCAGTTCTCAGGCTACTTGTATTTTCCCAACGACTGTAAACTCCACATCGAGCTTGGCCCTAACTTAGTGCTAGCATTGGAACAGAGCAGGCACACAGCAGGCAGTTGGTAAGTACTGGTTGGAGAGTTTTCTGTGTCCTCCAGTTAAACTGGGAGATTCTTGAGGGCTGGGAACCCACTTGATTCATTTTTCTGCTCCCAAGACATAGCACTCTGCCAAGCAATCAATTCCATTTGGCAGCGAAGGTCTTCTTGACAATGTGGCCCAAACCTGGCATGACTAGAAGGTTCCTGCACAATGATGCCATGCCATGCCATGTCAAGCTGCTTTAATTGGGTCTGACTCTTTGCAACACTATGGACTGTAGCCCACCAGACTCCTCTGGCCATGGAATTCTCTAGGCAAGAACACTGGATTGGGCTGTCATGCCCTCCTCCAGAAGATCTTCCTGACCCAGGGATCGAACCTGTGTCTCCCACATTGGCAGATAGGTTTAACCACTCAGACACCTGGGAAACCATACAATGATGACAAGTCCAGTCAACTGTCAGACCAGCAGATGAGCCCTGGGACCTGAAAGGGCCAATTCCTGGACTCTGTGATCATCTTCCACCCTAGACTCTGGGAAGAGCAGGTCCCAGCTCTTCAATTCCCTTTTCTTTCTGACCTGACAACATGTGAGCCCTGTGTCCAGCAGAGTCCATAGGGAACCTCTTCACTGGTGAGGGAATAAACCCTTTCCTCCTCCTTCCTGGGCAGAAGCTCCTGCACATGGTGCCCATCTCCACTGGTCTCCAAAGGGAACAAGGAGTCAGTGGCATCAGAGGCCAATGACAGCAGTAACAACTGACAAGGCTCATGGAAGCAGGATGTGCCCAGGGCAGGGGAACCTGGCAGGGCTATTGTCCTGGTGCCAGTGGGGCTGAGACACTAGAGAAGCCACGAGAGAAGCCAGGAGCGGTTTTCTGCTTCAAAGCACTTGTTTCAGGAGAAACTTGAATGGGACTTGCCAAGAGTCAGGAAAGACCAAAAAAAAAAAAAGGCAAACACCAAACACAATAACAAATAATCCAAAAAAATCAGGGAAGTAGTTATGATGAGGAAGAAAACATAACATGGTAAATAAAGATCCCTAGGTCAGGAAGATCCCCTGGAGAAGGAAATGGCTACCCACTCCAGTACCTTGCCTGGAGAGTCCTATGGACAGAGGAGCCTGGTGGGCTACAGTCCATAGAGTCGCAAAGAGTTGGAAACAAAGGTGCGTCTAACACACACAGTGAATAAAGGGAAAACCCATAAGAATCTCAAGAGGAAATAGAAGCAACCTCCACCAAAGCCAATTTCAAGGGAAAAACTTCACAAAGGAACCCAAAGTAGGAAACTTAGCGCTAAATAGGAATATTTTTCTATAACAAATAGGGGCAAGAGGAGGAGGAGGATTTAGAATTAGAAAAATGAGGGAAATTTTCAAAAACTGACATTGAAAAAGAAATTTATCATTATTTTTATAGCAGAAAACCCTGAAAATGTTGAACATTCACGTCTAACTCAGATGCCCTGGAGGTATGATTGAAACATTCAAAAATATGATTGGTTATATTTAGATGAGAGATTCTACAGGGTGAGACCAGCTGACCAAAGAAAGTTCTCCAGGATTCTCCTGGTCTGCTTGCTGCTCCACTCTGACTTCCCACATCTAGCTTCAGGATGCCTGCCTCCTTCCCTGGCGGCCCCTCTTTTACAATATGCCCTGCCATTCACTTCCCACTCCCCCTCCATCCAGCTCTGTCCCCTCCTTCTCTCTTCCCGCCCTTTAGAATGAGGCCTTTGCAGGAGTGTTCAACGTGAGGGGTGGACCCTGTGCAGAGGAAGAAGGAGGCTCTATAGGCTGCAAAGTGGCATCAGTAGAGGACAGAGAATAGGACTGTCATCAGCAGAGCCAGAGGCAGATGACAGCGGTCCAGGCTGGGGCCATTCATCTTCCCTGCAAGAAGTCTGAGGAGCTGTTAGACTGCTCCCGATGGAGCTAAAAGGAGAATACAGTGTTATACTTTGTCCATCTGGACACAATTAAGCATGTATGCCATGTACTCAAAATTATCATCTCTTAGGTCTTTATTTTAGCCATTTGAAGATACATCCATTGCAAATTTGCAGCTAGGACCTATTACTGAAAATGAGAATTTTATACATTCCATTCAACTATCAATTAAGTGTGTACTGACTGTATGTCTGATCTGCCAAGAGCTATAAAATAGGTGGATGACCTGATCCCTACTTTTTTTTTCAAACCACAATCTCAGGAAGAGACTGAATAAACCACCCATTATTGGAGGGAGAAGGGGATATGGAGCAGTTGGTATTGGCACAAATGTTAGACTGAATTTAAGCATTGTTTTCATTTTTTCTTAACATTTTAAAAAGTTGTTTGTAACAGTCCAAGGAAGCTAACAAACAAGTAAAGTGATTTCCTTTTCTGATCCGCACTTTAAAGAAACTTAAAATATTTCCTTGATCTGAGTCCATCCAGTCCACTAGCCTCACTACGCTATCTAAGAATGACACTGAAACACACAGAATGTGTGTAGACAGAAATTTAGAAATCCTGAAATGCAAACCTGCTCTAGGAAACCATCCTAGAGACCACATCACTTACTAAATGCCCAACTGTAATGCAAATGGGATTTGTATATTTTCCAAGTCGAGTAAAATGAATACAAAAAAATTTAATTCCAATTTGGAAGTGGATTACTTCTACGCAGAGACATGTGTCTAGCATGTAAATTTCAGAAAAAAGAACCTCCTTCCTTCCTCTGTCCCATGTCTTTAAACACACTATTCATTTCTTGCCTCATTTTGAGCTGTCCAACATTGACAAGGTTAATCAAAGTCACAATGGTAATTAAGCATTTATTAGTCTCCAATAATGTGTCAAGCGTTGCTTTCTATATAGCGAGATGTTTAATTTAATGACTTCGTGAATAGTTTATTTACTTGAAAAATGTTCTCTGCTTTTACAGACCAGTAGCTTCTAGTTATCAGGATGTGTTTCCCTCTGTCTTATGTTCACAATTCTGTCTAATAGCCTAAACCCTAGAACTAGGAATAATTAAGCAGGCAGGGCCAAATGTTTTCATGGCAGAGAATCTATTGTTAGGTTTATATCTTTGGAAGAATAATGGCCCCCAAAGATGTCCATATTCTAATCCATGGATTTATCTTAACTGACAAAAGAGTTTTACAGATGTGATTAAGTTAAAGATTTTTTAAATGGGGTATTATCCTGGATGATTTGGTGGGAGCACTCTCATCACAGGGGTCCTTAAAAGATGGAAGATGATCAGAGTCAGAGAGATCTGAATATGCTTTGTTGCTGTCTTGGAAGATGGAGAAAGGGGCCTGTAGCCAGGGAATACAGGTGGTTCCTAGGAGCTAGAAAAGGTAAATAAAGGGATTCCCTCCTAGAGATTTCAAGAGGGAACGTGGCCCTGCTAACATCTTGATTTTAGCCCAGGGAATAAGATTGTAGACTTTCTACCTCCAAAATTATAAGATAATAAATTATTGCTGTTTTAAGACAATAAGTTTATAGTAATTACTACAGCACTAACTGACAACTAATACCAGCTGAAAATAATCTAATGGAGACAGAGAGTTAAATATGAACCGGATTCTTTAGAGACACACAACTCATCCATATAGGATGAATGACAATAACACCTAAGGGAGTCAATAACGTTGATTTTATTATTTTCACAATCTCTATGGGGTTAAACTCTTCTCACAAAAAAAACAAAAAAGCCTGAGATTTGGTAAGTGCTGTATAGTCATTACAGAATTCTGTCAATGAAGGTTTTATTTAATTAAGATCATTAACCATTGAATTCTGATAGTCTGGTGTAATGACCTAACTTGGCAATAGCTACCTTCAATCAAATTTTCTAAAAATAAATTACATAGTTTATTTTTTAAATATGTCTCCAAAAATATCTCTGGAAGGGGAGAAATGAAACCCAATATGAATGCAAAAAAAATAATTTGCCAAGGTCCTACATAAATACAGTAGCACTGTTTGACAAATTGGATGCTATCATTAAAAGTGGTCATTATAATAATGCCAAAACTTGCTTCTTTTCTCATTCCATGTTCTGAGAAAAGATATGTATTTCTTACTATATGACACAGAAGAAAGAACTAATAACACTAAAAAGTTTAAGCACAGGAGCGTTTTTTGCCTAACATTACAGAGCCCTGACTTACTATGGTTTGACTTCAGATTTCTGACTTTACATGGGTGCAAAAGTGATATGGAATGATTTAGAAACTATACTTCAATTTTTGAGTTCAGATCTTTTCCTGGGTAAGCTACATGCAGTTCAACAGCCTCCTCAATGCTGAGCATTGAGCCTCAGATCCCAGACAGCCAAGCGATCATGAAGGTAAAGAAACAATATGGTTATTAATACAAACATTCTGTTTTTCACTCTCAGTACAGTATCCAATAAGTTATGCAAGACATTCACCATTTATTATAAAATAGGCTCTGTATTAGCTAATTTTGCCCAACTGTAAGTGTTCTGAGCTTGTTTAGTGTAGGCTGGGCTAAGCTGTATCACACAGAAGAAAGAACTTCTTTTCTTAGATGTTTTGTGGTGGTGGTGGTGGTGTGTGCATGCTCAGTCATGTCTGACTCTTTGTGACCCCATAGACTGTAGCCCACCAGGTTCCTCTGTCCATGGAATTCTCCAGGCAAGAATACTGGAGTGAGTTGCCAGTTCCTGCTGCAAGGGATCTTCCTGATTCAGAGATCGAACCTGCATCTCCAGCACTGCAGGCAGATTCTTTGCCGTCTGAGCCACCTGGGAAGCCCCATGATGTTTTGCAGATTAGGTGTAATAAATGCATATTCCACTTATCTTATTCAAGTTACCATGGGCTTATCAAAGGAATGTAACCTAATCCTAAAGTCAACGAAGAGACATACCTTATTATAAAGTGACTATCTTCAATAGAATGAAACTAATTTTATTATATGGCATTCAGGATGCTTTCCAGAAGGCTTACATGGCAACCATGAAGAATTCAAAAATATTTATTTTACTTCCTTCATTACAGACAGTGCTTTCAGAACAGTTTGCCAAGGAGAAGAGCTTGCTTTATTAATCATAACTTTCTAAACAATCACTGACATAAAAAGTAATGCTAGAATAGAAAAGTAATATCCATCTAATTAATCAGAAAACAGCATTTATTCTGAAGCCTGCAATGAGCACAGTTTATGAAGCAAGAGAGATTAAGGTGGTGGTAATCTTCACCTTTTTTTTTTTAAGCAGCTGGGTTTTGATGGTTTATTTGAGGACTTGAGTATTGGGTTCCAATACTAGAATAATTCTGTAGTCCTTAGACTATACACATTTAACTGTTCGTTGGGTCACAATTACTTTTATTTTATTAAAAACCACAAATAGAAGGATCAACAACAATTTTTCTACTGCAAAGTTCTTAAACATAAAACATGTTTACAGAATATCCAACTAAAATTCACATGAGTACTTAAATACAGGGACTTTCAAATAAAACAGTATTATACATTACCGTTTTGTGTGAGTTTTGTGGAACAGAGAAAAGATGTTATCCAAAAAGACTCCTTTGTGGCCTTCATGGCTTGATTATTATTCCCAAGGAGAATGCCCTTGGAAAAAGGAAGTTTGAGGTAGCGGGTAGTATCCTGAAGATTTGTGTTTTCTTCACACTATAAAAAAATATTTTAAAAAATGGAAGTGGGAGAGGTAAGAGACCTCTTGAGAATTATTAAGCATAATATCCATTTCTAGTTTTTAAGAACTGGGAAATATTCCAAATATCATTACAAACAGAATTTGGCTTTTAAGTAAAATGCAACAAAAATGTCTAAGAGGAATAACTCACTTATTTTGGATGCAGACCCATTTGGGTTTGAATTCTATCTCTGTTACTTCCCACACAAGTAACTGTATCAAGTTATTCAGCCTCTTATGATTTCCGTTTTCTATCTCTATGACCTCACTGTGCTGCCATACAAATTAGATTACATGAGGCCTTTACATAGAGCCTGATACATTGGAAGCGCTCAAGAAATCATATTGCAGTGACCATAGCATTTAAAAAAATCTTTTAACTGGAGGATAATTGCTTTACAATGTTGTGTTGGTTTCTGTCATACAACGCAAATCAACCATAACTATATATATATATATATATACACACACACACACACACACACACACACACACACACATATCCCCTCCATCTTGATCCTCCCTCCTACCACCACCCCTCATCCCACAACCACAGCATTTTTAAAAAGTGCTTAAATTCTTCCCACATCTCCTCTGAGGTAGATATTAAACAACTCCTTACTTTGAAAAGAGGCAATTAAAGGACTCTGTATTTCATGATAATCTACTAATCCCACTATGGTGAGAAATCCCTACAGAAAATGTCAGTCAGCAAACGTAAAAGAAATTATAGGTTTTAAAAATATAGTTTCATATTCCTAGTGTAATTCTTTCTTTAGTCGAGGGTTGTCGCTAAATGCTAAAATCAGCAGGAAAATTGTTGATGAGCAAATGAACATTCAATGCTGCCACACAGATTCCCTCCTACTGGCAAGGGGACAAATATAACTGCACGTGGGGGGATTGGGCTGTCGGCCCTCTGATGCAGGGCAACGAACACAACACATCATCCTCGCGATGCACTCCTCCCAAAGTTGTGGAGCCTACATGGATGACACTGACAGGCTCACCTTCTACTTCACAGAAAATACAAAGGACAGAGCAACACGCTGAATGCTATGGCGAAGCAACCAGACAAACCCAGAAGGCGGCACTTTCTGTAGGATGCCTGTCTGTGACTCCTCAAGTCAAGTTTTGTGGGGGAAAAAAAAAGGATTACTCTAGATTAAATAATACTTAAGAGATCTGTAACAGCCAGATACAATAGAATGGCCCTGGATTTGGACAAACTTGTTGAAAAGGATTTTCTTTTGGAATTGATACATTGATTAAATTCTAGATGAGATTAAAAAAAATTTAAGGATTGGAAAAGTCATTAACTGGCAAAAGTAAATTAAAAAAATAATAAGGTCCTATTGTATAGCACAGGAAACTATATTCAATATCTTGCAATAAACCATAATGGAAAAGAATATTAAAAAAAGCATGTCTATTACATGTGTATCACTGAGTTACTTTGCTGTATAGCAGAGACTGGCACAACACTGCAAATAAACTATACTTCAATAAAAAAATAAAAAATATATATAATGAAGCAACCGAGATATCCTTCAGTACATGGATAGATAAATGTGGTACATCCAGAAGCCAGAATACCATTTCAGTGCTAAAAATAAATGAGCTACCAAGCCATGAAAAGACACGGAGGAATCAATGCATATCACTAAGTGAAAGAAGCCAATCTCAAAAGTCTACAAACTCCACGATTCCAACTATGCAATATGCTAGAAAGTGCAGAACTATGAAGACAGTTAAAAAAAAAAATCAGTGGTTTCCAGAGGTTGGGAGTAGGAGAAAGGATGAACAGAGAGACCACAGAAGATTTTTCTAGGGCAGTAAGATATTATGATGATGGATACATTTGTCCAAATCCACAGAATACACAAAAACAAGAGTGAAACCTAGGGTTTCCCTGGTAGCTCAGTGGTATAGAATCCATCTGCCAAAGCAGGAGACATGGGCTCAATCCCTGATCTGGGAAGATCCCACATGCGGTGGAGCAATTAGCCTGTGTGCCTCAACAACTGAGCCTGTGTTCTAGAGCCCGGGAGGAGCCCACGGGCCTCAGCTACTGAAGCCTGTGCGCCCCAGAGCCCATGCTCGGCAACTAGAGAAGCCACCACGATGAGAGGCCGGAGCACCACAACTAGAGAGTGACCCTCACTCTCCGTGAGTAGAGAAAAGCCTGCACAGCCACAAAGACCCAGCACAGCCAAAACTCAAGAAAAATAAAATTATGTATTAAAAAAGAGTGAACCCTAGTAAACTATGGGCTTTGGGTAATAACAATGTGTGAATGCAGATTCAACCTTGGTTAAAATAAATATGCACCGTTCTGGTGAATGATGCTGACAATGGAGGAAGCTACACATATGCCGGGGCACAGGGTGAAAGGGAAGTCTCTATCCTTTACTCTCAACTTTATTGTATACTAAGCTACTTTTAAAAGTCTACTAAAATAAATAACATCATTTGGGTAAAAAAAAAAGTTCATACAGAAAAACCTCCAGAAAGATATACCCTAAGGGGTAACATCATCATATACCCTAATAGTTAACATCATCTGAGTAATCAGAATATGGTGTTTTTATTTTTGTTTATCTATATACTGTTTCTGTAATGAAGGTGACTTTAAATTAAAATTTTGAGAAAAATATATTGTAACAGATACAGAATCAGTATAGCTTACCTTATTTTGAGTATAAATTTAGGAACTTTATTTTTTTAATGTATATATTTATTTTAAAGGCTAGTGTCTTGGGAACAGGTAGGAAATTAAGTGCAAAACCCCTTTGGTATTCTAGGCTAATCTGTGTGATTTACAAACATTTTTAAATACTAAATCTTTAAGAAAGACAACTCTAATAAGCTTAGAGAAACAAAATCAGAATATTACAAGATGCTCTTCCCGGCACACCTGCCCAGTAACAGGAGGACTAATAAACACAAGAAACAGTCTCCATAACTCTCTTCTCACGTTATGGCTCCAAATCCTACTGCAAGATATTTCATTTAGACAGAAGAACGCATATATAGTTTAGAAATAATTATAATGTGAACACTTCAGATGCTTTCCTGAATAAAGAGTGCTTAGCAATGTAAAGTTCTGGAACCTGGGGTCACCATCCCCTCTCCTCAGTCTTGTTCTGGTATCAGGGCTTGGAGCACAGCACCCTACACTGGCCCTATTTTTTTCTGCCTGGATCTTGTTTGTAGGGTCAGTAACATGCTCTGGTCCCATCTCCAGTGTGCCCTATATTCTGTATGTGAACCACTCCTTCCTACTGAAACTGAAGCTTCATACCCAGTCCAGACACCATCCAGTTATTTCCAGGTTTCTTCCCCAGAAGCTGGCGCGTGCCCTGGTCTGGTATGCTCTATCTGTGTACAGAAATCCTGAAGCTATAGGTTGGTTTCTTATCCCCATCCCCACAAATGACTGCCTGGTTCTTGAAGACTTCTGGAAACCTATTAGAATGCCTGCTTGCTGAACCCCTGTCGCTCAACCTGCAGTCAAGGATCAGCCACTTCTGTGACTGAAGACGCGATGGCTGTGTTCTGCCCATAGGGTGCAGCCACTGTGAATAGACACCGGGGCTGCCTTTACAGGGGGCAGTCACTGTAGCCGGGTGAGTGCCACCTATTATAGTTCACTACACTTCTCCCCCAGCCTAGGGGCAAGACCTCAGCATCGGAGTCTCTCTAATTTCGAGCTGTGACATCTTGATACCTTCTTACAGCTGAACTCTATCACCCTTCAGTTCAGTTCAGTTTAGTTGCTCAGTCGTGTCCAACTCTTTACGACTCAACACAAAATACAGTACCTAATACAAACATTACTCTGGACACAGAAGTTAAGACCTTCCTTCCACCAATAATACCAGTGTGTTTTTTGTTACGTGTTGTGTGTATGTTGGTGCTGGTGTGGGGAGGAATTCTACCTATTAATTTAGTAAAGAAAAGTACATAATAACTCTTTGGTCTTGGTGAACTTTTTGCTATAATATTTACTGTATTATAATATTTACTAATACTAGGTGTTCAAAAATTGATTTCTTTTTTGTCCAGTAGGAGTCAAACATATATTAGCTATAGGGCTAGAGTTTAAATCTATTTCCAAAGAACTTAAGTGGCCTGCAGAGAAAATCTCACAGCCTGCCTTTTCTTGTCCTCCGAGGTTTTCAGCATGCATCCTCAACACATCACACAGCACCAGAGATTTTAAAGGCAATCCAAGCAACCATCATTCTGTTGTTGTTGTTCAGTGGCTAAGTCACGTGCTAAGTTGTGTCTGACTCTTTGTGACCCCATGGTCTGCATTTACATTTATTTACATGCATTTGCCATCATTTACAAGGCTTACTAAATGTCAGGCTAAGCACTCTGCATCTGTTTTTTTTTACTCTGATAATGATCCTATGAGGCAGAACATCATAACCTGAGGAGCTTATGTGATTTGCTCAATAGTACAATGTTCGTGAGAGTTAGAGCCAAGATGTGAACTAAAGTTCATGCTCACAGCTACTATTCAAAATAGCAGTCGTGACTACAATGGCTCTTCCACTGTTGTTTTAACCAGGTTTTGAGTTTTGCTGTAACAAATTTAAAATTAATTAACAGATAACATATTGAATGGTGGGTATGGTTAAGAAAGATCACCCCCAAGATTTCATTTTTCACACACACAAAGTATGTTTGTGGGAAACACCCTGGGAGAGAGCTTAGAGTGGTCTTTAGAGCTGAAATAGTTTCATACCTAACAAGCCTGTGAGTCCTACAGTGAAATGGCTGGTCTGTGTTCTGAAACCACCCAGGGAGCAAAAGGGATCACGTGATCTGGATGCGGTGGGGAGGAGAAGCACATAGGAGCAGAGGAGGCATGTCACGGGAGTCTAGGAACACAACAGACGAGTCAGAGATAATTTGCTCATTCACTAGATGAAACAGAAAAAAAATGAGACTGAAGAGCAGTGAAGACTAGAAACAGGTTCCAGAAAATAGGCCTGTAGGGCAGACGTTGCAAAGGGTTAAGCCCAAAAAGGCTGTCCAGACCCTTCAGAGGAAATGCTCAGCTCACCAGCAGAAGCCAGGGAGTGAGAAAGAGTCAGCTGTGAATTTCCCAAGCACTCTTCTACCAGGTGGGAAAAGAGTCTGGACTGTGAGGAGGAGTCTGAACAAGGGTATGGATGGGAGAGAATAAATGGGTAGGAGCAGTCTTCCCCCAGGTGAAGGGCTAAAAGTCAAGGAAGTCACAGAAATGAAGCTGGCAAAGTACAGCATGGAAATATCAGTGCAAAAGAGTTGTGGCTGGATGTCTGAATGCCTGTGAATCTGAATAGTAAAAAACTGTAGCTCTGCACAAAACTACATCACTGTGTTTTCTGATGGATGGTTTTGTCACCACAGTAAAACGCATTTACATCCCTAAACCGATGAGTAGTTAAATACAGATCACTTGCATTCTGGGGAACACCTGTAATGCAACTATTTTTGTTTTAGCATAGGGATGATTTTTTTCATCAAATCCAGTGTGAGCATGGAACAAGGCAACATGGATATTAGAATAAGAAGAAATATCCTCCCCTCCTCTTGCAGCAGACACAGACAAGCAAAAAGTCTTGCTGGTATTATGTTGGATGGGGGAGACACACAGACAGATGCGGGAACAATTAACTGAGCCATTCTTCCTAGGAGAGACAAGGCCACATGACTACAACCCCCTCAGGATGCACCTGGATAATGGGAACAAAACAATGTCACTGTCACAGAAAAGGACAATTCTCTGTGTTTGCTTTGCTAGGGTGGGATCTGTGCAAGTCATTTTAAAATCGCATGAAGTTAATTTACTACAAATTAGAGAAGAGGGAGATGAAAGCCAGCCTGCTGCTTTACTTGAGACTGAAATCAGATCTGACAGGAGGGATGGACTCCCTAGATTATTAAAGAAGAGTTAAAACAAAGGCTCTGCGGCAGCTGTAGTAGCCTCTGTCTTCTTTGAGATGATATAGCCTGGCTCACAATCTATTTCTTTGCCCAGAATTAAAATCAGTTGGTGGAGCAATGAACTGTGCATCATACCCCAGGCCACTTTTTGCCAACTGTCTTGAGCACAAGAAAGAGATGCAACGGTCAGCCACAGACAGTCATCCAGAAAAGTGATAGGTACAAAAATGCAAGCTATATAAATTGAGAGAAATAAACAAGAAATTTCTTCAGATATTAACTGGTACAGAGATTCATAGTATATTAATCAAATTAAGGGGCCCATAATTTCAGGATGTAGAGAATTAAATTAAAAACTATAGTAAGTCAGACAATCCATTTGAAACTACTACCAGTTAATTGAACCAGATTTATCAAACAGCTGTGGCAGAAAAACATCTTCTGGGGATCCTTTCAACATGACTCGTCATTCTTAATGTCAGTATTAAACATGTATTAAAATTCTACTATTTGAGTCTTTTAATTCAGTATAAAGAATGTAACAAGGAAATAAAAACAGTACCTGTCCATGAGGGCATTATATGTCTGACCTCTGCACTTATTTGTTAAGACTGATGACAAAGCAGCAGTAAAGACCCCTGGATTTTAGCTCTGCCAGGGAAGTAGAGAAAACTCTGTGGGGAAAAAGGCTATTTGACTTCAGTCAGAAAGACTAAGAGGCTTGCCAGGAAAGGGACAGAAAGACAGGTTATACAGAAGAAACAAAACATATAAGGACACAGGGAGAAAAACACATATATGAGACGATGAAGATATGGCAACTAAATGCAATGTGGGTTCTAGACTGGATCCCAGAAGAGAAAAATAAAAGTACTGGAAAAATGTGTAACATCCAAATAAGTTTTGTGTTAACAGTATTCTACTGAGGTTAATTTAGTTTCAATAAATGTTCTGTGGTTATGTAAGATGCTAACATAAGGAGAAGTTGGGTGAAGGGTATATGGGAATTCTCTGTACTTTTTTTGTAACTCTTTTCTAACTGAAAAAACAACTGTTTTTAAAAAGTACAGGTGTAGTTAGACAACTATATGTAGTTCAGTGTGGCTAAATAATGTGATTTTTTTTTTTTAGGACCAAAAAAGGATTGCAACTACTCTGAACTTCTTAAAGGAGGAAAACTCGAGCTGATTCTGATATCTGTCTCTGGTTTAAATTTCTTAAAGAACCACCAAGGAGGAGGCAGTGACTGGTCATGAAACCAAGTGTTTAGACTGAGATAAAGTGTGAGCAGTCAAGAAAAACTGAAGGTTTCAGTTCACTACAGGAGAGGATGGAGATGGAATTTAAAAATTCAGTTTCGGACAAGCCGAGTTAAGAGGTATCTCTGGCAGATCCCACTGAAGATGCTCAGTAGGCTGGTAAAAGCCTGAACTACAAACCCAGATCTGGACATCATCAGCAGAGGCGTAGCAAATTAATCCACAGAAGTGGGTGAGATGGTTCCAGAGTACAGAAGACACAGATAGGGTCCAAAAATTAAATCCATGATAACACCAACATTTAAGATGCAGATAAGATGCATACTAGTATATATAGGAAGGATAAATAACAAAGTCCTACTGTATAGCACAGGGAACTATATTCAACATACTGTGATAAGCCATAATGGAAAAGAATATGAAAAAGAAGATATATGTGTATAGCTGAGTCATTTTGCAGTACAGCAGTAATTAACACAATGTTTCTAAGTTAACTACACTTCACTAGGGGATTCCCAGGTGGCACTAGTGGTAAGAATCCATCTGCCAATGCAGGAGACAAGAGACAGAGGTTCAATTCCTGAGACACAAGAGACGCAGGTTCGATCTCTGGAGTGGCAAGATCTTCTGCAGCAGGGAATGGCAACCCACTGCATTATTCTTGCATGGGAAATTTCATACAAAGAGCCTGGCAGGCTACAGTTAATGGGGCCACAAAGAGTTGGACATGACTGAGTGACTGAGCACATGCAACAAAAATATACTTTACTAAAGAATTTCTTTTTAAATACAGATAAGAGAGAAGAGTACTCAAAGGAGTAGAAGGATCAGACTCGGGAGAACACTGTCAGACCACGAAATGTGGGATTTTCAAGAAGGGTAATCAATAATAGTACATGTTATAGGGAAGTCAAGTAAAGGAAGATCTAGGAAGTGTCTAGAAGGTTGGACACCATGTAGGTGCTAGTGACCTTGAGGGGAAAACTTCATTTGAGCTTCGAGGACAGAAAGTAGCCCAAGGGACAAATGGGATGGAGGGAAGTAGAGACAGTGAGTGAAGACCAGCCTTTTCTGCAGGTGGCTCAGATGGGACAGGAAGAGACAGTGTGGTAGCTATTGCAATGTAGTTTGTCTTTAAAGAAAAAGGGCTAGTAGAAGGAAAGAAATTATAAAAATTAGGGCAGAAATAAATGCAAAAGAAACAAAAGAGACCGTAGCAAAAATCAACAAAGCTAAAAGCTGGTTCTTTGAAAAGATATACAAAATTAACAAACCATTAGCCAGACTCATCAAGAAACAAAGGGAAAAGAATCAAATCAACAAAATTAGAAATGAAAATGGAGAGATCACAACAAACAGCACAGAAATACAAAGGATCATAACAGACTACTATCAGCAACTATATGCCAATAAAATGGACAACTTAGAAGAAATGGACAAATTCTTAGAAAAGTATAACTTTCCAAAACTGAACCAGGAAGAAATAGAATATCTTAATAGACCCATCACAAGCACAGAAATCAAAACTGTAATCAGAAATCTTCCAGCAAACAAAAGCCCAGGAACAATGGCTTCACAGCTGAATTCTACCCAAAATTTAGAGAAGAGCAAACACCTATCCTATTCAAACTCTTCCAGAAAATTGCAGAGGAAGGTAAACTGCCAAATTCATTCTACGAGGCCACCATCACCCTAATACCAAAACCTGACAAAGATGCCACTGATGAACATAGATGCAAAAATCCTTAACAAAATTCTAGCAATCAGAATCCAACAACACATTAAAAAGATCATACACCATGACCAAGTGGGCTTTATCCCAGGGATGCAAGGATTCTTCAATATCCGCAAATCAATCAATGTAATACACTACACACATTAACAAATTGAAAGGTAAAAAACATATGATTACCTCAATAGATGCAGAGAAGGTCTTTGACAAAATTCAACATCCACTTATGATAAAAACCCTCCAGAAAGCAGGAATAGAAGGAACATACCTCAACATAATAAAAACTATATATGACAAACCCACAGCAAACATTATCCTCAATGGTGAAAAATTGAAAGCATTTCCCCTAAAGTCAGGAACAAGATGAGGGTGCCCACCCTCACCACTACTATTCAACATAGTTTTGGAAGCTTTAGCCACAGCAATCAGAGAAGAAAAAGAAATAAAAGGAATCCAGATTGGAAAAGAAGAAGTAAAACTCTCACTGTTTGCAGATGACATGATCCTCTACATAGAAAACCCTAAAGACTACACCAGAAAATTATTAGAGCTGATCAATGAATATAGTAAAGTTGCAGGATATAAAATTAACACACAGAAGTCCCTTGCATTCCTACACACTAACAATGAGAAAACAGAAAGAGAAATTAAGGAAACAATCCCATTCACCATTGCAATGAAAAGAATAAAATACTTAGGAATAAATTTACCTAAAGAAACAAAAGACCTATATATAGAAAACTATAAAACACTGATGAAAGAAATCAAAGAGGACAAATAGATGGAGAAATATACCATGTTCATGGATTGGAAGAATCAATATAGTGAAAATGAATATACTACCCAAAGCAATCTATAGATTCAATGCAATCCCTATCAAGCTGCCAACGGTATTTTTCACTAGAACCAGAACAAATAATTTCACAATTTGTATGGAAATACAAAAAAACCTCAAATAGCCAAAGTAATCTTGAGAAAGAAGAATGGACCTGGAAGAATCAACCTGCCTGACTTCAGGCTCCTGTACAAAGCCACAGTCATCAAGACAATATGGTCTGGCACAAAGACAGAAATATAGATCAATGGAACAAAATAGAAAGTCCAGAGATAAATCCATGCACCTATGGACACCTTATCTTTGACAAAGGAGGCAAGAATATACAATGGAGAAAAGACAATCTCTTTAACAAGTGGTGCTGGGAAAACTGGTCAACCACTTGCAAAAGAATGAAACTACAACACTTTCTAACACCATACACAAAAATAAACTCAAAATGGACTAAAGATCTAAATGTAAGACCAGAAACTGTAAAACTCCTAGAGGAAAACATAGGCAAAACACTCTGACATAAATCACAGCAGGATCCTCTATGACCCAGCTCCCAGAGTAATGGAAATAAAAGCAAAAATAAACAAATGGGACTTAATTAAACTTAAAAGCTTTTGCACAATAAAAGAAAATATAAGCAAGGTGAAAAGACAGCCTTCAGAATGGGAGAGAACAATAGCAAATGAAGCAACTGAAAAAGAATTAATCTCAAAAATATACAAGCAACTCCTGCAGCTCAATTCCAGAAAAATAAATGACCAAATCAAAAAATGGGACAAAGAACTAAACAGACATTTACAGATGGCTAACAAACACATGAAAAGATGCTCAACATCACTCATTATCAGATAAATGTAAATCAAAACCACAATGAGGTACCATCTCACGCTGGTCAGAATGGCTGCTATCCAAAAATCTACAAACAATAAATGCTGGAGAGGGTGTGGAGAAAAGGAGACCCTCTTACACTGTTGGTGGGAATGCAAATTAGTACAGCTACTATGGAGAATAGTGTGGAGATTCCTTAAAAAACTGGAAATAGAACTGCCATATGACCCAGCAATCCCACTGATCGAAACCAGAAGGAAACACTGAGGAAACCAGAAGTGAAAGAGACACGTGTACCCCAATGTTCATCGCAGCACTGTTTATAATAGCCAGTACATGGAAGCAACCGAGATGTCCATCAGCAGATGAATGGATAAGAAAGCTCTGGTACATATACACAATGGAATATTACTCAGCCGTTAAAAAGAATACATTTGAATCAGTTCTAATGAGGTAGATGAAACTGGAGCCTAATATACAGAGAGAAGTAAGTCAGAATGAAAAACACCAATACAGTATACTAACGCATGTATACGGAATTTAGAAAGATGGCAACAATGATCCTATATGCAAGATAGCAAAAGAGACTCAGATATATAGAACAGTTCTTTTGTACTCTGTGGGAGAAGGTGAGGGTGGGATGATTTGAGAGAACAGCATTGAAACATGTATGTTATCATATGTGAAACAGATCGCCAGTCCAGGTTCGATGCATGAGACAAGGTGCTCAGGGCTGGTGTACTGGGATGACCCTGAGGGATGGGATGGGGAGGGAGGTGGGAAGGGGGTTCAGGATGGGGGACACGTGTACAACCATGGCTGATTCATGTCAACGTATGGCAAAACCCACTACAATATTATAAAGTTATTAGCCTCCAATTAAAATAAATAAATTAAAAGAAAAAAAAAAGGCTTGAGTATTAAAAATCTGATAACACTGCCAAAAGAGAGGAAACAAGAGGGAATGCTAATAGAAGCAAGGTCCCAAGGGAGCCAGGAGAAGAGGAAGATCCTGAGAGAAGCAGGTGGAAGCATTAGCCTTGAAGGGAAGGAGTCTTGCCCCACCCCTGAGACAGGAAGCAGGAAGGAAAGGAAGGAGGCAGATAAGTGTGCAGGTGGCAAAGGAGAGAACACATGGATTTAAGGAAGTTCTTGTCTGATGGCTTCTGTTTTCTCTGTTAAGGACAGGGGAAGTGGTGAGGCAGGCAGAGTGGTAAAGTCTTGTCAGTAGTTGTTATGAGGATTAAGAAGGGAACTATGGACAGAGGTTTGTAACACCATACAGGAGTCGGTGACCAAACCATCCCCAAGGAAAAGAAATGCAAGAAGACAAAGTGGTTGTCTAAGGAAGCTTTACAAATAGCTAAGGAAAAAAAAAAGTCAAGGGACAGAGGGAAAGATATGCCCAAATGAATGCAGAGTTCCAGAAAACAGCAAGGAGAGATAAGAAAGACTTCTTAAATGAACAATGCAGAGAAATAGAGGAAAGTAATAGAATGGGAAAGACTAGAGATCTCTTCAAGAAAATTGGAGACAACATGGGAACATGTCATGTAAAGATGAGCATGATAAAAGACAGAAACAGCAAGGACCTAACAGAAGCAGAAGAGATTAAGAAGAGGTGGCAAGAATACACAGAACTATATAGAAAAGTCTTAATGACCCAGATAATTTTGATGGTATGGTCACTCACCTAGAGCCAGACATCCTGGAGTGTGAAGTCAAGTAGGCCTTAGGAAGCATGACTCTGAACAAGTTAGTGGAGGTGATGGAATTCCAGCTGAGCTATTTCAAATCCTAAAAGATGATGCTGTTAAAGGGTTGTACTCAATATATCAGCAAAGTTGGAAAACCAAGCAGTGGCCACAGGACTGGAAAAAGTCAGTTTTCATTCCAGTTCCAAAGAAGGGCAGTGCCAAAGAACGTTCAAACTACTGTACAACTGCACTCATTTCACATACTAGCAAGGTAATGCTCAAAATCCTTCAAGCTAGACTTCAACAGTATGTGCACTGAGAACTTCCAGGTATACAAGCTGGATTTAGAAAAGGCAGAGGAAGCAGAGATCAAATTGCCAACATTAGTTGGATCACAGAAAAAGTAACATAATTCCAGAAAAACATCTACTTCTGCTTCACTGACTATGCTAAAGCCTTTGACTGTGTGGATCACAACAAACTGCAGAAAAATTCTTAAAGAGATGGGAATTCCAGGCCACCTTACCTGTCTCCTAAGAAATCTGTATGCAGGTCAAGACGCAACAGTTAGAACTGGATGTAGAACAACAGACTGGTTCAAACTGGGAAAGGAGTACATCGAGTCTGTATATTATCACCCTGCTTATTTAACTTTCATGCAGAGTACATCACATGAAATGCCAGGCTGGATAAATCATAAGGTGCAATCAAGATTGCTGGGAGAAATATCAATAACCTCAGATACACAGATGATATCACTTCACTGGCAGAAAGTGAAGAACTAAAGATCATCTCGATAAAGGTAAAGGAAGAGAGTGAAAAAGCTGACTTGAAACTCAACATTCAAAAAACTAAGATTATGGCATCTGGTGCCATCACTTCATGGCAAATGGAAAGGGAAAAAGTGGAAGCATTGACAGATTTGGTTTTCTTGGGCTCCAAATCACTTCGGACAGTGACTGCAGCCATGAAATTAAAAGACACTTGCTCCCTGAAAGGAAAGCTATGACAAACCTAGAGAGCATATTAAAAAAGCACAGACATCTCTTTGCTGACATAAAGAGTTGGATCATAAAGAAGGCTGAGTGCTAAAGAATTGATGCCTTCAAAATGTGGTATTGGAGCAGACTCTTGAGAGTCCCTTAGACAGCAAGGAGATCAAACCAGTCAATACTAAAGGAAATCAACCCTGAATAATCACTGGAAGGACTGTTGCTAAAGCTGAAGTTCTATTACTTTGGCCACCTGATGCGAGGAGCCAACTCACTGGAAAAGGCCCTGATGCTGGGAAAAGACTGAAGGCAAAAGGAGAACAGGGCGACAGAGGATGAGATGGTTAGATAGCATCACAGACTCAATGGAATTTGAGCAAACTCTAGGAGATAGTGGAGGACAGAGGAGCCTGGTGTGCTCAATCTATGTGGGCACAAAGATTTGGACATGATTTAGAAACTGAACAATGAAGACAGTAACCAGGACAGGTAGAAAGTTGCCATGTTGTATGGAATAAGCCTTATAGAGAAAGGGCATGGAAACTCTTTACAAAAGGATGGAGAATGGTATCTTTACATGCACTGGGGCATTTAAAGAGATTTAGAGTCAGGACTTCAGAAGAGGAGCTTTCTCTACTTCAGAGGCCACAAAAGATGCTCTCTCAGCAGGAGAGCCAGAGATCAGCAGAGGCAGAGATTTTAAAAGATTGTGTAATGGTATTAACTACTCAGAATGAAAGCACTTTCTACCCACCACATTAGCAGCCTTCAGGGCTGAGATCAAGTCCACATATTAAGTTATCTTAGCTTTTTTTCCTTTCTTTTTCTTTGCTTGATTTAGCCTGTGTTAGACTGTGTTAGTTGCTCAGTCATGTCTGACTCTTTGCCACTCCACGGACTGTAGCCTGCCAGGCTTCTCTGTCCATGGAATTCTCCAGGCAAGAATGCTGGAGTGGGTTGCCATTCCCTTCTCCAGACGAACTTCCCAACCCAGGGATCGAACCCTGGTCTCCTGCCTCGCAGGCAGATTCTTTACCATTTGAGCTACAGGGAAGTCTGGTTTGGCTTACTTTTATGCTAAAGTTTTCCATGCTACTTACATTTTAATTTAATTTTACAGGTGTATGCTACTTAATTTCTCTCACAGTCTGTAACAAAACAAGGGTTATATGACCAATGCTCCTATGTCTAAGCCAAGGGTGGACAGTTATGTTTTGTGCTTGTATATGAAGAGGTGGCAAGAATACACAGAAGAACTATACAAAAAAGATCTTCACGACCAAGATAATCACGATGGTGTGATCACCCATCTAGAGCCAGACATCCTGGAATGTGAAGTCAAGTGGGCCTTAGAAAGCATCACTACGAACAAAGCTAGTGGACATGATGGAATTCCAGTTGAGCTATTTTAAATCCTGAAAGATGATGCTGTGAAAGTGCTGCACTCAATATGCCAGCAAATTTGGAAAACTCTGCAGCGACCACAGGACTGGAAAAGATCAGTTTTCATTCCAATTCCAAAGAAAGACAATGCCAAAGAATGCTCAAACTACCACACAATTTCACTCATCTCACACACTAGTAAAGTAATGCTCAAAATTCTCCAAGCAAGGCTTCAGCAATACATGAACTGTGAGCTTCCAGATGTTCAAGCTGCTTTTAAAAAAGGCAGAGGAACCAGAGATCAAATTGCCAACATCTACTGGATCATGGAAAAAGCAAGAGAGTTCCAGAAAAACATCTATTTCTGCTTTATTGACTATGCCAAAGCCTTTGACTGTGTGGATCACAATAAACTGTGGAATATTCTGAAAGAGATGGGAATACCAGACCACTTGACCTGCCTCTTGAGAAATCTGTATGCAGGTCAGGAAGCAACAGTTAGAACTGGACATGGAACAACAGACTGGTTCCAAATAGGAAAAGGAGTCTGTCAAGGCTGTATACTGTCACCCTGCTTATTTAACTTCTATGCAGAGTACATCATGAGAAACGCTGGGCTGGAAGCAGCACAAGCTGGCATCAAGATTGCCGGGAGAAATATCAATAACCTCAGATATGCAGATGACACCGCCCTTATGGCAGAAAGTGAAGAGGAACTAAAAAGCCTCTTGATGAAAGTGAAAGAGGAGAGTGAAAAAGTTGGCTTAAAGCTCAACATTCAGAAAATGAAGATCATGGCATCTGGTCCCATCACTTCATGGGAAATAGATGGAGAAACAGTGGAAACAGTGTCAGACTTTCTTTTGGGGGGCTCCAAAATCACTGCAGATGGTGACTGCAGCCATGAAATTAAAAGACACTTACTCCTTGGAAAAAAGTTATGATCAACCTAGATAGCATATTAAAAAGCAGAAACATTACTTTGCCGACTAAAGTCCATCTAGTCAAGGCTATGGTTTTTCCAGTGGTCATGTATGGATGTGAGAGTTGGACTGTGAAGAAGGCTGAGCGCCGAAGAATTGATGCTTTTGAACCGTGGTGTTGGAGAAGACTCTTGAGAATCCCTTGGACTGCAAGGAGATCCAACCAGTCCATTCTGAAGGAGATCAGCCCTGGGATTTCTTTGGAAGGAATGACGCTAAAGCTGAATCTCCAGTACTTTGGCCACCTCATGCGAAGAGTTGACTCATTGGAAAAGACTCTGATGCTGGGAGGGATTGGGGCCAGGAGGAAAAGGGGACGACAGAGGATGAGATGGATGGATGGCATCACTGACTTGATGGACGTGAGACTGAGTGAACTCCAGGAGTTGGTGATGGACTGGGAGGCCTGGCGTGCTGTGATTCATGGGGTCGCAAAGAGTCGGACATGACTGAGCAACTGAACTGAACTGAAGATTTATTGCTCATGATTATAGGGGTGTCCTTGTGGGGTTCCCTTGTGACTCAGCTGGTAAAGAATCTGCCTGCAATGCAGGAGACCTGGGTTCAATCCCTGGGTTGGAAGATCCCATGGAGAAGGGAAAGGCTACTCACTCCAGTATTCTGGCCTGGAGAATTCCTTGGGCTATGTAGTCCAGGGGGTCGCAAAGAGTTGGACATGACTGAGCGACTTTCACTTATAGCGGTGTCTCTTTCAGAATCGTTGGAGAAGTATGTAGAGTTTTCTGCACAGCAAGATGGGTGGCAACCTATCAGTCTATTAAATTTTTCAGCCTCGTGTTATTTTTTCATTTTACTTATAAATACAAACATCATATAGGAAAGGATAAGTGGAAAGTAACCCAATCTGAGAAATTCACCTCAAAGATGGTAACTAGAGCAGAGGGGCTATGCTGGACTTTCAGGGACCGGGGGGGAAACTGGAGTATAGCACAAGAAACTGAAACATTGCAGGGAAAAAACGAGACACAAAGCATTTATGAACAAACTTCTAGGGAGCAAAAGTGAAATGAATTCATCAAAGACTCTTGCAATCTAGGCCATACATTAAACTAATCCCTTTCCAACCAGGATACATGATCATGCTCTATTTAACTGATTTCTTATCTGGCCCTTCTCTTGCTCAGAAGCAATAAATCCCACCCTAAGGAATCAGATTCTCTACCAAGTAAATCCCCAGTCTGGCTGAGTTGGGTCACTTGAGTCATAGTGGTGTTAATTAACATAATGAATTTGCAAAATCCCAATTTCTTTAAAAGTAGACTATATTATTAGTTGTTTATTTATACACACAAACTAGACCCAAGAGTATTTTAGCATGTACTTCAAAGAAATAAAAATCCTTCACTAGAATAGGTCAGAATGGATACTTGAGTACACAGTTAATAAACTTCCTATCCTTTTTTGGACCTTCATATTATTATCCTTAACAGACTTGACTCTTGGAAAATGAATTTTCTTAAGCGTATTATTTCAATCTCTTTTCTTAACTTTGCTTTCCAGCAGGTAGCTGGCAAGGAGTAGCCAAAAATATCTCTACAAATTTAAGGAAGACAACAAACCTAGCAGAATGCAGCAAAATAACAAAACTTAGCAAGAAAAAGTGCTGCTACAATCAACTTAGGAATTCCAAAGGTAAGTTTTGGACTTAGCCATCAACTACTTGGAGATATGACTGATATCCTCAGAGGTGAAAAGGGACCCCGGAAGCACAAAATCTTTAATGATGACTAATCAAGTTCTTTTACTTCCCTTTCTAAAGCTATAATATTTGGATTTTTGTAGATTTCAGAGATTCTCTCCATGGAGTACCACTGCAAACATACTGTCAATTATGTAAAGGTAAAAATGACTTTGAAAGGGAGCTTTGCCCTCAGAATTCTTTAGCTCCTGCCCTAAAGGATGAGTCCAGGTTCTTGCCAGACCACTGACTGATAACAACTTTGTCACAATGATTTCCTTAAAACACACTCAGAAGTCCAGTCACTGTCACAAGGGGAAATTATTATCTCTTTCATAAATTTTAGGCCCAAATTAGGTTATTAAACAGTTTTCAACATACTTTTTTATTTTCTTAGTTCACTGCAGAAATGAATCTTCTAAACCAGAATCTTACATGAGGAGGAAAGTAGATTTTATATATCCTACTATGAGGGATTCCCTGGTGGCTCAGCTGGTAAAGTCTGCCTGAAATGTGGGAGACTGGGTTTGATCCCTGGGTTGGGAAGATCCCCTGGAGAAGGAAATGGCAACCCACTCCTGGAAAATCCCATGGACAGACAAGCCTAGCAGGCTACAGTCCATATGATCTTATAAATAAATCAATTTTAAACTTTATGTAGCTAAATTTATACATTTTGGGGGTACCTAATTTCTAACATTGAAGAGGCATCATTAGAAAGGCCCTCCTTCCCTTAACTTTCTAAAAATGTTCATTCATATTATAAAGGCTCTTACAGTTTTATTTTTTACATTTAATTGGAATTTGCTTTGGTATAAGAAGCAAGGTAGGAATCCAGAGCTTAATTTTTCCTGCAGCACCTATCGTGGCCATCTCAATTATCTCAACATCACTTATTAAATGGGCTATTTTTTTACCAAGTAATTTGAAATCCATTCCTCTTCCTAGCTTCCTTTTTCATTCAAACTTTAAATTAATAAATTCAAGCCTGTAATCATCAGCAGGCTGTGAGACTGCCCATCATGGCAGAGGATGAATAACATTATGCTCATAATATGGTTTTATAATCATAACCCGCAAATGCCCTTAAGTAGAAATTGAACTTCTTGGCTCAGTACTATGAAAAAGAAAACCATGGCATCAACTAGATAAAAAAAAAAACAAAAGATGTTATGCTTGGCAGGTATTCCAGTTCTCTTTAAGCAACACTGAATATTCCTAATCATAAGACTCAGCTACTTAGGGTTGTTCTGCGGAGCTAATGCTTCCTCATGGGTCTACACAACGTAGGCCTGCCCCGCATGAGATGATCCACAGATACCATCGTGAGCCTCCTTTGTGATGGAGGAAGATCACTGGGAAGAGCTGCTCTTTACACTGTTGATGCTCAAATAAATTTTCTTATGTTTTCTGGATCAGAATTCTGTGTATTCATTGAAAATTTGTGCAAGGGCTTGAGATGATTCAAAGCTCCACTCTTGAGAACAATGGTGGTTCTGTCAAAGGCATCCTGACAGACCCCAGGTAATGGAGTAGAATGAGCCTGTGCCTGGGAACCAATATCAGTTGGACTGCTCAATGCTCACATGGAGAAGCAAACCTTGCTACCTGTCCTCCTGGCATTTTAAGCACATGGGTGTCTCTAATCAGCAACTAAGAGTCTTAATATTATTTATACTTCTTTAGAGGAAGTCAACCCAGACTTGACTGGAAAGTTAGTACCTGCCACTCAAAAACACACTCCAGTCCACACGTGAGAGAGCCTACAGTGTGAAATGTCATATTCACTCATTCATGTCTGACTCTCTTCGACCCTGTGGACTATAGCTCACCAGGCTCCTCCGTCCATGGGATTTTCCAGGCAAGACTACTAGAGTGGGTTGCCATTTCCTCCTCCAGGGGATTTTCCCAACCCAGGGATCAAACCCACGTTTCTTGCATCTCCTATATCGGTGGGTGGATCCTTTACCACTGTGCCACTTGGGAAGCCTTGTGAAATGTCATGAAGAAGTGATTTATTCTTCTAAATATTATTATGAAATTAATAATTACCTTAGCCCTGCCTTTTCTGTGTGAAGATTTAATGGTACACAGAGTCAAGATCACAAACATTCACATCAAGTACCACTTATGTCTTTTGGAAAACTGTAGCTGAAGACACAGGCTGTTATATTACCCATCTCACATAAAGGGCCGCAGACCTTTATTTATGTAAGTAGATCGTCTAATGTGGCTAGCACTTTTATCTCCTCTGTGGGCCTTAGTGTTACTCTACTTGAAAATATTTTTTCTCTGTATTTTAACATCACAAATTCCTTTAAGTCACTTTTGAAGTCTACAGAATGTATGTGTCAGAAATGGAGGCACTTTAATGGTCTTATTCACCACTATATTCCCAGTTGCTAGAAGAATGTCTGCCCCATGGTCTGTGGTAGTCAATGTGCTGAACAAACAACCAGAAAACAAATGATTCAAGAAATATGCACATACATACCAGTGCACAAACAAAAATTACCCAGTGTCTTGTGCATGGACACTCATTTTACCAGCAACAATCCAAATGTAAAGGAAGTCTCTGTCATATCCTTCCTTCACTCAGTGTATCTTCACTGCACATCTGCCACATGCCAGAACCCCTCTGACTCAGCTGATGCTCCTGAAGGGCTCCTAAACCTACCATGGTGAGTGGAGGGGTCATCAGACAACCATTTGACAATGTAATGAGGACAATGGTAAGAGGTTTGTGCAGATACCCAGGGAACTCATGGGCGGGCACACTGTCAGCTGGGAACACAGACAGTAGGAACTAGGGGGTGGGGACCGTTTTCCCAAAGGTTCAGGCCCAGGTGAGCCTCTGCAGATGAGGAGGAGCCAACTGTTGGGAGACAGGGGAAGCATGACTGCAGGAATGTCAAGTGGACCTGGGGGAACCACAGGCAGGAAGTGACTGGGGCATTAGGTAGAGGACTGGAAATGGGATGACGTGAGGCATAAGGGAGGAGGCAGCCCGACATACCTGAAAGCCTGCCATTTCCACTGTTGGCAATGGGAAGCTTTTCCAAGGGTTGAAGTCAGGCAGGGGCCTGGTAAGATTTGCACCTTAGACAGGTCACCCTAATGGCTGACTGGAAAATGGGCTAAAGGGAGAGAAGGCCCAGGTGGGCAGGACTAGTGAGCCCAGGTGAGAGCTGACAAGAGCCTGGAAGAGCGTGTGGTTACAGAAATGGAGAAATGCAAAGGAGAAAGATTTTGGAGAAAATCATATACTTTAGTGCTTGATTTCACAGTTGCAACTGCTTCTGTTCTGTATTTCATTATTACTAGTATTCTCTGATAATTCCTAAGGATCTCTTTTTAGGTGAATTTTCTTTTTATTGCCTACTACACTATATTTTTTTTCCCCAAATGTTTGCATGCCAATTCTTGTGACAAAAAAATAGAGTAACAACCACTGAAGCTGTCATAACAAGGAACAGCTACTTACTTTTCCCTTGCTTCCTGAGAGCAGCAAATGAGACAAATGGAAAGGTGACCTTGCAAAATTTGCTTCTGGGATATACAGATAAGAAAGCAAGTATTGGGGATATTTTAAAAATATTAATATATTAAAACTTTAAAAACCTTATTTGTAAGGTTTATCTAATCCTATCACAGTCATGGATAGGATTTCAAGGTCACCCTATAGACTTAGCCAAATACCATTATTTCAATTAAGTTAAAAAAAAATCTTTAAAATACATGTCAGAATATGACAGAATCTAGAGATACTACTCTCAAAAATGCACTCTCTCTGCCAGCAATCATCCAAAAGAGTATCTTTGCAGTCCGTTTTTTCTCTTTTCCAGAGTGAGGATAAGACTGTGAGTTAGTACTTCTGCCCTGTTTTTCACAACTGCCCCCAACCTCTGACTGATGTTACCTTATGCACAATGAGCTCATGCGTGCCATCTGGAAGTGTCCTACCATCTTCCTGCATCAGGGGAACAAAGGAGAAGCCAAACAATTTCTTCTCTCCTTTCTCCTTTGCTGTAGAAGGAAAAAAAAAAAAAAATCAGTCAGTCATTTCAGTGTATGCTTACACACTGTGTTCAGACACACAGATTGTGGAGATGAGTGATCATGAAGAAATAGAACACGCCCCTCCTGCCCAACACACACACCCGCTCCCTTTACACAATGAAGAGCAGCTCTTATGATGGGACTTCTGTCTACAGCCGCCACCCTCTAACCCTATAGTCCTGCCTGGTAACCATAAGTTATATTCCTTGACTAATTTTCTTCAAGGGATTCACTATTTGAAATTATGTGTTTTGTTTGTTTGTTTTTTGAAGTCGTAGATTTCCTGTTTCTTCTCCTCACAACCCAACCTCTGCTCCTTAACATAAGCACCACAGAAGGCAAGACTCTTGTCTGCTTTATTTTACTCTATGCTTGGTATCTCAAAGAATGCCAAGAACATAGTAGGTTCTCAACAAATGTATGGAACATAAATGAATGAGTGAATGAATGAACTCTCCCTACAGCCACATGTATAAACAGAGACCTCTGAAAGCCACCTCCTTGGAATCAGGCAAGTAGACAAACATAAACTGCAATCAATAGTTTGATAAGAGTTGACTGCAGTAGTATTTGTATGCCAGAAATGAGGCAATGGGGTTTTCAGATGTCCAACTGAATTACAATGGCTAGAACAAGGGTCATTGGCAACTGTTTACAAATAAGGAAACTGAGAGGTCTATCACAGTGTTACCTGCTCCAGACCTCTTGTGTGCCAGTCTAGTACCTTCCACCCAGCTTCAGCTTCTCCAAAAATGAAGGACCGCAAGAAAGAGAATCTGGTTTGTTCAACTGGACTCTGTCCTTGTATTTAGACGTGCAGAGAAGAGTTGCAGGCTGGCACACATCATGGGCTGGCCTGTTATTCTTGCCCATACAACTGTAAAAGTAGAGGTTTTACCTGACAGAGAAGTCCAGCTTTGGGATACAGTAAGCCCCATGCTAGAGGAGTCAGATATGGAGATCCTGAGGATCGGACAAGAGACTCTAATAATAAACACATTATCCTCTTTTAATCCTTTCTGGCATTTAACCACAGGGATGTGGAACCCTGTGCACAGAGTAATTCTAGCTGGCTGGCTTAGGTTCCTAGCATGAGGGAAGCCCTGAATTGTGATTACAGTGAAGGATTTTCATTTTAAATCATTAATTTCAAGCCTACAGAGAAAATGGGGAAATACCAACACTCTTCAAACAAAAGTCACAGCAAAGATCTCTGGAAAGAGATTTCTACGTCAGTGAGTGTGCTGGGTATGGAACCTGTGATTTAGGGGGCAAGACTTATTTAGAAATAATTTCTTAAGTTGCTTTGACTCTCTTTTTGGTGTGGTTTTTGGTATTCAATTAGGAAAGATAAAAAAAATTCCAAGATGCATAAAATTAGCAAAGGTAAGGAACAAAGCAATAGCTTCCCTAAATTTGCCCTTGGTTATAAAATAAAAATAAATACCAAGTAAAGTTTAAAGTACATAGCCTTTTTCCCTAAGCTATTAGATCAGGATTAATGAACTAAATAGACTGTTATGTATAATATGTATAATACAATCCCCTTTTATTAATAAAACCCCTTAATCTATGGATTCCACCTCTTGAGTTTCCAATATATTTCTTCTTGTAGCTCAACTTGAACAATTCTGCCCCCTGGGACCTCCAGTATATTGACTCACCACTCCTTACCCCTTCACTCCCACCTCCCATTTCTATGGCCCATCATTCTAATCACCTCAGTGAAAATACCCTCAACACTCCCCCTTCCACATATCCACTCATAACACTACACCTTGGCAGAATCCAACTTGTGGCTTATTCTATGCCTAACCTAAGCTTAATTAATGCACACTAACTACAAAAGCGTCCTGGGATAGGCAAACTTTCTACATTTACCTAAGCAGCACACTCCTCTACTTTTCTAGACAGTAATTTCATCCATTCTCCTTGTCTCTCAAGCCTCCAATACCTTGATACTTTCACTTTCAGCTCATGGAGAGAGAACTCCCTCACACCCTCGCATCCACCTCTCACTCACCTGCACCTGCCCTCCTAGCCCTGAACTGCCCACACTCCCACCCAAGGCTAGTTTTCATCCTTGAGTCCTAGGTCCTATGCTCCTTCCCCAACTCAAGGACACTGCTCCTACAGGTGTCCCCACTCCCTACATCATCAGCTTCTCCTCTCTACTGAATGATTTCTCCCCAACAAACATGCTTTAAGAGTTCCATTTTAAAAAAGAAACAACAGCAAAAACTTCCTATGACCTACTTGTTTTATAGCTACGATCTCACTTCTCTGCTCACCAGCATTCTTTATAGCAAAGCTTCTGAAAAGATCCGTCTGTACTCACTGCCTGCCCTTCCTTTTCTCCATCTTACTCTTTGACTGACTCCAGTCAGCCTTCAACTCCACAAATCCAAGAGAAATGACTTCCATGATGCCGAATCAGGAGATCATTTCGGGGTCCTTATTCTGTTTATCACTGGCACCTGACCCATGATCAACCCCCTTGTGAAAAGCTTTCCTCATTTAGTCTCCTAGGTTCTATTTTCCTTTGATTCTCCTTCAACCTCACTGGCTATTCCTTGTTAATCTACTTAATGACTACTTCTCACTCTCCCCAAATCTAAATGTGTCAATGACCCAAGGATCCACCCTTGGACTTCCCTTTGCTATCTAAACTTTTTACGTAGACATCTCGTCCAGTCTCATGGCTTTGAAAACCACGTTTATCTGTGATATCCTGGAGCTAACCTGTACTGGTTCATAAGAACTGACAGTATGCATCTTCCCTCAACTACAAGATCAGTGACATCATGTTGGCAGCTTAAAATTGACCATGGTGGCAATATTTACCCCATGGAAATCAGCAAATGCTATAAGTTAGGGCTTCCCCTCCCCTCTCCATCACTCTGAGTGCTGGTTAAATATTTACAGCACACCAATGAACTACATGTTCTCATTATCAAGTTTAAGTCTCCAGTTTGGATCTCATTCAAATATCTACTTGATGTCTTGAATATCTAATAGACTTCTCAGACTTAGCATATTTAAAATGGGATGTTTGATTTTTTCTCTCCAAACAGATTCTTCCTGTTGTCTTCCCCACTTCATTAAATGACCCCTTCACTCTGAGGCCAAAATCTTGAGATCAACCTTGAATTTTCTCTGCCTTTCAGATCCAATCTGTCAATAAATCTATATAAAAGAATCAAACCACTTAAATCTCGTACTTGGAATTCTGCAAAAGCCTCCTGAATGGCTTTTCTGTTCCCATCTGGCCCACCTTCAATCTATCATCCATACAGTGGGCAGACTTAACTTCAATCTAAAACCTCTAATGCTTCTTTCTCACTCCAAATAAAGTTCAAAGTCCTCCTTCCCATGACCTAAAACACAGCAGAGGATCTGGTTCTGCTGCTCCCTCTCTGGTTCTCACCTCCAACTCTCTCACTTGCTCATTCTGGCCTCCTTGCTATTCCTGTAAAGTGTCAATCATGTTTGAGAATGCACAGTGATATATATATATATATATATATGCAAATCAAATATGAATCTGAGACAATCAGAGGCTTTCCTGGTAACTTCACATGCCTAGGAAAGTCCCTGAGGGTTCCCTTGAGCTGTCTAAGGGCTGGATCAGCTCCTGGCTGAAAAGACAGCACATGGGTCAGGGGTGCCTAAGACCACACAAGCTAGTCAGGCCTTTAATAATGCATCTCCTCTTTCTGTTTAGTTTTCCTAGGCTGTGAAAGTGATGAATTGATTTTTATGAAAGTGATCACCTTAAGAAAAACCTTGTAGATTTCTACAGCTACTTCGTTTCCTCCTTCTCGTTCATCTCTTTCCATAGAGGTTATTGGTTTTTTGAGAATGACACCCATTCACCTCCCAGGATTCCATTCACCTCCATTTTTCTCTCATGGAGGTCTCTGGTTTGTGACACACTTTCTACAGACTATCCCACACTGTTGTTTCAGCTTAGTAAGCAGTACCCAACATAACAAGGCCACGGAGACACTCCATCCACTTACTGGAACAATGCCGAAACTCGAAGCGGATGTGTGCACCCCTGAATTTATCCACGGGGATAGGAAGTTTCAGCAGCTCAGACCACCTGGGGCTGTTGTTATGATAAAGCACAAAGGAGTGGTACTCGCTAGCCGGTGGCTCTCCAGAGCCGAAGGATATAAAATCCTGACAAAGGAAACATGCAGGTTAAAGACAGCTTCATTTCAAGGCGATTTTGGAAGGAGCAGAACAATTGCTTTGCTGTGTCTGTGTGCTCTCAAAACAGCACTTAATGTGAAATTACTTCCTCAGTCCTCTTCAGGGCTGTTTTTGCACCTGCTTCTGTGGGCAGGCTGTGTTTGCTTCATCCTGAGGCTGGTCTCCCAGGACCTAATTGCTCAAAGGTGGACCTCAGTGACACATGCTAGTTGGGCAACTGCGTGCCTAACTTGGAGTCAACTACAAAGCAAAATTCTGACCCAGCTACAGCCAAAAGCCTTCTGTGCCTTCCTATAAAACTCAGTAAGCCCCGGGGCTCCCATGAAATACTTCTTCCACAAAGGAATCTGGTATGATCATCCTGATTAGCAATACTCTAATCTCCACGTCCTATTTTGGTCATAATGAAAATACATAGGATTAAATATGGGCTCAGACACTAAAGAATGCCTGCAATGTGGGAAACCTGGGTTCAATCCCTGGGTAGGGAAGGTTTCCTGGAGAAGGAAATGGCCACCCACTCCAGTATTTTTGCCTGGAGAATCCTATGGACAGAAGAGCCTGGAGAGCTACAGTCCATGGGGTCGCATAGAGTCAGACATGACTGAGCAACTAAAAAAAAAAAACCAACTCCACAAAGAAAAAGTATACCTCTCGGATTCATGTTGATATATGGCAAAACCAATACAATATTGTAAAGTAATTAACCTCCAATTAAAATAAATAAATTTATATTTAAAATAAAATAAAACACACAGGAAAAAAAAAAAAAGGAAAGAAAAAGTACACCTCTCCAAAACTATAACAGATAAAAGGGAAAAAAGGGATAAAAATGCTGCATTTAAGGAGTAGCTGCTATGAGGATGTTTTTGACATGATTAATTAAACAAACTGAAAGCTTATTTCCCCTCTTTTCACGATTAAAAACAAACAAACAAACTACACGGGTGTGGAGAAGAAAAGTAAGATTGAAAATACTGCAAATCATAAGTTAACCGATCACACCAAAGATGAACCCAAGGCAAGGATGTGAAATTGTTTTACCAAAAAGAATTCAGCATTAACGTACCTTCAGGGTCTGGCCACTACTCTCTACAATGAACATCGTAACTTCCACGTTTCTGGCCACACTCTTTCCTCCTTTCTCAAATTCTCCCCTTTCTATAGTGATATATAAATCATTCCGCATTTCACCTAGCAGGAGAGGGAAATTGAAATGGCATTATATATATATAGAAAGTATAATAGAGTGTTCTATCAAGGAAAAGTTTAGTTCATAAAAAATAGTGTTCTAGCATACAACATACATTATTTATACCTCTATAATAAGATCCTCACCCTTACTGCCAACATCCAAGAAAAGCAAAGGCCAGCCTCTGCTAGGTTGAAATTAGCAATACTGAAAACGTACATTAAGGAGGGAAATAAAGGACCTGGGTAGAAAGGTGCTGTCAAGTTTCACCATTTTTCAATATTTCCTTCATTTCATTTATGAGGTGTGATTACAGAATGACAGCTGAGCAGGGGTGGTTCAAAGAAACTAGTCTCAATACTTTATAGTCAAGGCACTTAGAGAAGAAGAAATACTTAAGTGGAAGAAAATGATAGGACTGCAAAGGGTACAGTTACAATTTAAATCTTCTAAAATTCATGGACGAAATGATCTCACCCCTGGAAGAATCCAGATTAGTGCTTTACAAACACAGATGTAGAATAATTCAGTCATACAGAGACACTTGGCTTAATATTTCTTTGCCATCAAGCTATAAAACAAATGAGAAAGGCCCTGGATTCAAACTGACCTAGTCTATGTACACATATATCATCTTTTGTTTTTTCTCCATTGGCTATTTATGAAACTTGAATGCTTTTTCATTTTGCCCCTTTCTTACTACTGCAAGAAAAAAAAAAAAAGAAATTGTATGCCAACTAGCAAAGAGAGGCAAACACACTTGACAACCTGCTTTTATTTCTCCTATAAGAATTAAATTAGGGGTAGGCAATAAGTGGGTACGGACATGAGAAGTAAGTCAACAACGTGACTAGAAAGTTTTTGAAGGTAAATAATGGTGAGGTCAGCAAGGTTGAATATACTTTTACTTAACACAGCTTCCAAACATTTAAACACTCAAAAGCAATAATGCTTTGTTCTAATTAAAAAAAAAAAAAAGCCTCTCCTTAAGAAAGCAAATCACCCGAAGAACAATAACCATACAAATGTACCCACATTTGGGAAATTTATCAGACTTCCTGACCGAAATGTATATAAGAAAGTACCCTAGCTTTCAAAACCACGGGGGAATACCAGTGTGCACGGCCACCTTCCTCCACAAAGGCCGACTTTTAATAAGAGCATCATTTGCAAATGACCTAGCCTGACCAGGAAACAGATGGGCCACAAAAGGGAGACACTGAATAAGTTCTAAAAAAGATGAAATCTCAGGCCCTCTTTAGAAAGTGTATGTAAGGCATACATTAATGGAAACAATAGATACAGTGGTCTCTGTCTTATGAATTTCTCAGTACTCTCATGTAGCTCCTACAAATCAACTTGAGAAGGCAATGAACTTGGAACTCCAGGAGAAAAGCAACATATTTCAACACACACATTTGCATGCTCTGAAAGTTTTCTTGTTTAACCATCTCAATCTTTTTAAAAATTAGGAAAATATTATCCCACAAATTTCACAAATTCTCTACAGTTTTATAACCTGATTCATTTAATTACTATATATTTATCATTAAGTTTCTATATACTTATTTTATATATTTATTCATACATACACACACACATTCTCAACACTATTTATTTTAACAATCCCAATGCAGAATAAATAAGCTCACACACTATGTCTCCAAATTCACCAGTTTCAACTCAAAACAGGCCTGCAAATGCTAATGGTCTGCACATGTGCTATTTCAACAACTGTCTGAGGGGAAATTCTTGACAATACTGTTCCCATGAACAGATTTGCCAGGTAAAAAAACAATACAAAAATTAAGGTACTTTAGAACACACACCCACACACACAACAGTAGGAAAATTCCTTTGCTTCTGGAGTAGGTGACATATGATGAGTGGCTGAGGTGACGCACAGCCTATAAAACACACACTGATTAATGGGAAGTGTAGCTACAGGGGCTTTTACCTTAGAAATTTCTCATAATGAGTGATTAGCTTGTCCAAACCACATGGGGATTAACTGTCCTGCAAAATGAAGAGTAAGTGTTTCTTGGGAGGGGGACTTCCAACTCTCATCTCTTGGCAGGGCCAGTAATTCTGGCTTAAGCAAAGTGGAGGGAGGGAGGTCTGCAGTCTGTTTCTCCCTGTGTGCAGGCTGGGCCCTGCAGAGGAACAGGGACGGAGGGAGAGTAAAATACCACCAGGGCCAGGAAATTCTTTCTCCATGTATTCATTTAGCAAATAGGCTGTGAGCACCTACTATGTGTCAGATGTTAAGTCCAACAGACTGAGCAATGGATAAAGCAAAAATGCCTTGGCAGCAGAGCTTAGATTCTAGTAGGAAAAGATTTTGAACAAACAAGTAAGACACAGAGCACACTGAATAATGGTAAGGGCCATGGATCCAAGTGAGACAGAGAAGGGGACAGGGTGCTGAATGAGGCAGAGGCGCTGTCCCACGAGAGAAGCCCTCATTAAGAGGAGGAGACATCCGTGGAAGCGAGGCTGTCTTTCCGAAGGGAGGCTTAACATGGCCTTCGCTTCCCAAATGGACCCCTGCAGCTGGTTTAGCTTATAACTGAGCTGGATTCTTCTCTCTCTTCTGAGTTCAAATAAGCCTAAAGACTGTAAGGTCTCGGGGAGACTGGAATAAGGAGATCTGGATTCCAACTTTCCCTGCCAGTCTCTCCTGTCTGTGACATTAGTGTAGACAGGGCAAGATAAACCTTGGGCCTCACGTGTTTGTGTCACTCAAGTGGGATGCGGTAAAGGCAGAGGTAGGGGTGGGAGAGCCAGCAGGAGGGACAAGGCTACTTTATTAGGTTATGTCTCTTTTTCTGTAGAATTTCTACACATTCATAAATAAACACACCTTATACACACATTTTACTTTTCTGTTCTTTAACTGTCACCATCCCTGAAACCCTCTTTATCTTCCCCCAAACTTTTTTTTTAATTTTATTTTTTTTCCACAAAGTTTTTAGACTGAAGTAAGACTTCTCTGAAAAGAAAAAACATGAACATTTCTCCTGGATGACATTCTACACGTGTCCACCCCCTCAGGAATCCATAGCTTGCTGTGTTCTAATTCTGCAAGGTGCCAGGTTTTGCCAAAATATGTCGAAGGATAAAGTTGAAACAAGTGTTAATTACAGTCAATACACTTGAGGTTGACTCTAGAGAAAGCCAACCTAAAGAAAACTAATAAGCTCAAACGGTGTTAAGAAAGCAAATCCTTGGTAATTAAGAGAGAAATCATTAGGTGAGTATGAAATGGAGTCATAGCACCAATCATGAAAAGCTGCTTGCCTGACAATGTTTATTAACACCTTGCACCTCTTAAATTTATTACTCTGCAAATTTGACAGGCTTGACACTTTCCTGTTTCATAGGCCCTGTTTTGCTGGGAAGCCTTCAAAATATCACTGTAGACAAGATAAAGATAAGGCCTCAGCAGGAGGAACAAATTCAAAAAGAGTTCAGTAACGACAATCAAATGGGGTTGATCTGTGGCTTATCCTCAGTGGACAACAGGCTTTTATCAGTTCTGTAAACCCTGATTCTGTCCTATGAATGCCTTGGATAAAGTCACAGAGGACAAGCTCATCACACCAAGTAAAACACTGTCCCCAGCCACAGGGGCTAGTCTAGTGCCTCTTCTGTGCTAGACAATTATTGTCACTTTTGAAGCTGGAAAATAAAAGTTTCTGTACTTCTTAAAAACAAAAGACCATATGTAAATGACTAGGGTTTTTGTGAACTTAGATTAGTGCTTAGTGGTAGATAGATGGTAGTCAGGTACTTTGCCAAGTGCTATAAGTAGAATATCTCATTAAGTCCTCACATAAACCTTGTGCTGCTGCTGCTAAGTCACTTCAGTCGTGTCTGACTCTGTGCGACCCCATAGACGGCAGCCCACCAGGCTCCCCCATCCCTGGGATTCTCCAGGCAAGAACACTGGAGTGGGTTGCCATTTCCTTCTCCAATGCATGAAAGTGAAAAGTGAAAGTGAAGTCGCTCAGTCATGTCCAACTCTTCGCAACCCCATGGACTGTAGCCCACCAGGCTCCTCCGTCCATGGGATTTTCCAAGCAAGAGTACTGGAGTGGGGTGCCACTGCCTTCTCCGAAACCTTAAAACAAGGTCCTATTTTTTCCATTTTACAGGTGAGGAAACTGAAGTACAGAGATTAAGAAACATGTCTAATGTATTATCAGTATCTCTTCTTTACCCATGAAAATGTAATTCAAGAGATAAGACCATTCATCAAATAAGCTAGTGCAATTCAGCCTTTGCCTCCAAAAGACCTAAACAAGGAAGATATTAGTCCCACCCTAATTGGCCAGACCAGTTGTCAAGCAAGGATTTCATTTCTAGGAACGAGACAGAACATGTATGCTTCAGACCATAAACAATACAGAGAAGGCACTCATTACTGGAGAGATGAGGGTGACAAGAAATTAACTGAACCTTGAAATGTTGAGGTTACAAGCAGAAAAACTCAACCCAGTGGATAGAAGGTAAAAGGAAACTAGTTCAACATGAAAGAAGTCATTTTGAGAGATGACATGAGATGTGATGCTGTGATCTTGGCCATTTAAGTACTCAAGTACAACCAGGAAACCATCCCCAGGGATCCGAGAAGAAATTCGTGCACTGGACATGTAGCTGAGCCGGATGGCCCTTTGTGTGTGTAGCAGGCACTTCCTTACCTCCCCAAAGATGTCCAGGTCCTAATCCCATGAACCTGTGAATAGGTTACCTTACATGACAAAAGGGGTTTTGCAGACATGATTAAGCTGAGACTCTTGTGATGGGAATATTTTCTTTGACTATGAGAATGGGCTCAATTTAATTTCAAAGATCCTTATAAGAGAGAGGCAAAAAGTCAGAGTCAGAGAAGGAGATACGATGAGAGAATCAGAGGTTGAATGATGTGGGGCCATGAGCAGAGGAGTACAGGCCACCTCCAGGAGCTAGAAAAGGCAAGGAAATGGATTCTCCTTCAGAATCATCAAAAGAAATACAGCCCTGCTGATACTGTGATATTAGCCCAGAGAGACCCGTGCAAACTTCTCATCCCCAGAACTGTAGTCCATTTGCATTGTTTTAAGCCTCTCCATTTGAGCTAATCTGTTACAGCAGTCATAGGAAATGAATACAATATGCCATGCACACTTAAACTTCCATTACCTCAGGACATCTTCAAGGAGGGGACAGAGCAAGGGGCAGAGGCAAGCTTCCCAGGTAATTGAAATCAAAGCAAACCACATACATGGAAAATGTATGCATGGGATGAAAAATTAACTTTGGATTTCTCACATGGAATACGCTTGAGTAAAACATACCTGGTGTTCTTGTTTCTGCTTTATTTTAAAAGAATACTTTGAGATGTTGAACTTTTGAGGGGGTAGATTTTTAATTTTTTTTTTTTTTTTGATGACTATCAAACAAGCAGTGGCAAATGATAGCAACAGCAGTCATGAGGGGCTTTCCAGGCAGTGGTGCAGAGAAAAAGGAGCAGGAACAGGGTGCCCTTTACACTCTAGGACAATACATGCATCTCTGATAGTAGCAGTTGGGGAAAGTCCTACACCCATGGGCAGTGGGGTATGTCAGCTTCCTAATCTGGGGGCACCAGCTCTCCCCTAATGTGAACTTGGGCAGGGATCCACCCTTAGGGTGACACAATAGACTCTTAGCCTCTCTCTCTCCTTGGTCACTGAGGCATTCGTTGGTTAAGAGACCACTGTCCCCTTGGTAAGGGCATGATCAGGGGGTTCAGATTTAAGCAGACCAGTTGCAACTGTGTGATGTAGAGGTACGACTTGGCCTGGGGGGTGGTGAATTTTAGTTAGATTTAGGATATATTTTTTTAGAGAAGACCAAGTCAAGTAGGTTCCCACCTCTTTCTCTAAAAGAATGATTATTTGAGGGAATTCCATCCGGTGATGTACATATCTCTTCCAGTAAGTGGTAAATAATACTAATAATATATATATTTAAAAGAATAAAACTATATATCTTCTTAAATGGGAGGCAAATATACCTACAACATTTTTCTTTCCCCAGTCTTGTAAATCATTGTCTAGTCAACTTTGACCAAATACAAGTTTGACTTACCTGAACTATTGCCTAAAAAACAAAAAGGAGGCTTACTCTTGAAGATACCTGGAAAATAAACTTAAATCTTGAAATCACTATCACAGCTACTATTGGTGTCAACCATTTGAAATATAGGCTCTGTTAATAATTTTTAGCAAGGTCTTCTAGTCTCCAAATCTCAACTCTTCATGGCCCCATCATTCTACGACTTCCCCATAATTCCTTGTAGGATTAGGAACTTTGAAGATGTACTAAAAGTGAATGCACTGGAAGGTACTAATTAGAGTGGCTCAGTGGTAAAGAATCCACCTAGCAATGCAAGAGATTCAGGAGATGTGGGTTTGATCCCTAGGTCAGGAAGATCCCCTGGAGGAGGAAATGGCAACCCACTCCAGTATTCTTGCCTGGAGAATCTCATGGACAGAAGAGTCAGATGGCCTACAGTCCATGGGGTTACAAAGAGCTGGACGCAACTCAGCCACTGAGCACACACACACAACAAACAGGGACAGTTTAACTGGTTGATATGCGAGTATCCCATGGACAGAGGAGCCTGGTGGACCTAGTCCACGGGGTTGCAAAGAGTCGGACGTGACTAAGCGACTAACACACACACACACACACACACACACACACACACACACACACACGAGAATGAGTCTCCAGGAGGGTGTGTACAGGTAGGGAAGGTAAAGTATAGAAACCAGGATGACTGCCTAGAATCATAAACTCAGAATAAGAGTGGACCCTTAGGGTGGGAGGAGGGCACGGCCTGATCACCCATGACATGCCTGACACATCAGCCAACTCTGTTCCAAAATGTCTGGTGGGTGGAAAATTAGTCCTTCCTGATATTCAGCAAAGGCTCAGATCTGCCTGTACAGTCTGTTAAGACATTTAGAGCTTGGCTGTTCAATCCTGTAACTACTGCCACACATGGCAACTGAGTCCTTGAAATGGGACTTGGCTGAAAAGAGATGTGTTGTAAATTATAACAGTTACCAGCCTTCAAAGACTTAAGTTGAAATAGTGTAAAATAACTCATTACAAAATTTTTATATGGACTATCTATTAAAAGGATATTTGGATGCATTGGGTTAAATAAAATATACTGTTAAAATTAATTTCATCTCTTTCTTCCTATCTTTTTTTCAAGTGGCTACTGGAAAAGTTAAAGTTACATTTGTGGCTTGTATTGCATTTCTACTGGAGAGCGCTGACTGAAACATTTTCAGCACCCTCCCTCTCAAAAGCTCAGAGACCAGACCATGGAACTTTCTGCAGGGTTATTTGGTTTATAGGTGGCAGTAATGGAGCTTCACAGAGGGAAACTTTTCTTCTTTGGAAATTCGGCAGGGCTAAGAAACAAAGTGCTGAATGACTGGCCCTTAGTAACAGAGGACTTCGTGACAAGGCAAAACCATAGGGGCAGATTGCCTCTTTATACCAGGTGACATTCCAGAAACCAACCCGTGTAAAAGACAGACCAAGAAAATGAATCTCTATTTCCATGTTTTTTCCATTCCAAAAAGAGTCTGGCACTGATGACATTCTGTGACCCTCAAGAAAAGTTGTGTGTATGTTCCCATCAGTGTCAGGACCACAGATAATTCATTCTGCAGAAAGGCAGTGACTAAGTTAATCAAGGTCCTGTAGGTATAAACACATGCCTCACCCATCCTGACCTCTATCAGAACACAAATTAACCCTGGAGGACAAGTATAGAGAAAGAAAACGAAAAAAAAAAAAAAAAAACCCATCACATTAGCAGACTGTCAGTACAACACTGGGATCAGAAATGCTGTTCACATATATTTTTCTCATTGAAAACTCAGCTCAAGTTTTCATCAAAGCCACAAGTGAGAGAGTGAAAATTAATTGGCAAGTCAAAAATCTGAAAATAAAGAAAAACAAAACAACAGCTGTTATGTTTGCCAATGTAAAACATTCCATTGAGTTGTAAAGCTGCTTTCTTTTCAGCTGTTTAAGTTTATACACACATCTCTCCCTTCTCCATCCAATTTGTAAGACTCAGAAGCCATAGAAGAAAAAAAAATAAAAGAAGAAAAAGAAAATGCTTTAAAAAAAAAATCTCTTGCAGTCTCAGGCACTACAGACATGTGTCTGGGGAAGATTGAGTCCCTGGTCAGCATCAACCCTGCCATTATAACGTGGTGCAGGGAAGGGACAGAAGCAAGCCTGATTCCACAGTAAGTTCATTTCCATCATTAAAGCCAGACAAGAGCTGCGTGAGCACAGCACATCCCAGACAATTATTCAGCCAGTGAAGTGTCATGTTGCTTGATATTTTTTCCATTTCTCAATGATACTGCTCGGAGACCAAGCTGAGGAATTCTTCCAGCAGCTGGCTGCATTCTGTTCTAAAATATGTTTTTTATATTAGATTTACCCATCAATTTGCTTCCCAGTGGGATGAAATTTTTTTTCTTTTCTGCTAAAGAGGAAATACTAGCTATTTATAGCAACTGAAGGAAATAATGAATAGTTCCAAGAGCCAATGGATAAAACATGCCATCAAGTAAACAGTGTTATAAACAGTCATTTTTGACAATAGTAACAGGAGATGCTCAGGCAGACTGGGTGTTTAAGCTGGGTCAGGTCATCTCAGGAAACTTCCCAGGCTGTTCTCTTAGCCCTCCCTGTGTGAGTGATTTCCATCAGGAGATCAAATGCCATAGCGATCAATGCCAGTCGGTTTCTGCAACATGTTAGGTCTCTATGGATAACAAACCCACCACTAAGTCTTACAGCTGTAATGGGGCCTCGTCCGAAGCAATATTCACGGTTTGCTTTTTACACATGGGATTTAAACAGTGACTTAAAGGATCTTGTGTCTAAAAATACTGTCAACAATTTGGGACTGTTTGGTTTTTCTGTTTTTTTTTGCTCGGTTGTGTAGAGTAGGATGCAGAACCATATGAAAGACTATTACCTGGCATGTACTTGGATAGTGTGAATCTCCTTAATCTCTACCATTTCCACTCAGAAACACTTTTTTGGATTCTCTTTTGGAATCCCCTTTGGTTGCTAACATAGATCTGATGTATATATACAAACAGAACTAAAAATACATATGGTATTTGTATATGGCTGCTTAGTTACATACACATATACCTCTGGTGGAAAATTCTCCAATAAAGGCTAACCATTGCTTAATAATGTTCTTATCAAAACTTGTAAGGATTTCCCCTAAGTGACTTCAATAATACTTCCCACCAAAGGGTAAAATATTTTCTGAATTCAACTTCAGTTTTCCTTCTTATTATGGTCATAATGAAAAGCAGGCATGGTCCCCATAAGTTATCTATCCCGATGTGAAAAAAATGTAAAGATAAAAAAAAAAAGAATTAAGTATCTCAATTTATTCTTCAGCATGGCCCATTTGACGTCTTTGAAGCTGATAGTTTGAAAACTTTCTCAAGTGCCAAAAGAAGACAAAATAGCCATATTTTATCATGTGGTTCATTCTGAGTCACTTACCAGGCATAATAATATTAGAAAAACCCAACTTCCTGGTGATGGATACTCCATGAGAAAATACTGATGAGTATTCCCTTCTGATTTGTTCAATGTCTCCATGCAAGAGTTGTAAAGAAACAGCTAAACCTAAATTAAATGAGACCAGAATTAAAAACAGAGGGACAGAAATAGCATGAACAGAAACTGAAATTATTTCAACAAGTCCAAATCTATGGTATCATTGTTTTAAACTAAAGATTAACATTCAGACAAAACTAACAGAGTCTATAAGACAAATATCTAGAGAATACTTTTCCAACTTGACCACCTTAGTTTATCCACTTATAAAGAAGGTCCCTAGAAGCTGGAAAAAACTTGAACAGAACACTAAGAAGAAGAAGTTTGGCTGCTAGTCCCAACACCCACTTCCCCATTCCCTGCCTGACAGAAACACCCCCGCACCAAACTCATCCTTGCAAATGGCAGGGGCATTTCAGCCCTGGAAAACAATGAACTTAAAATGGGAGTTCTAGTTTCTTAAAAACTCTATAAAGTCTGTAAATAATTACTTATCAAATACCATAAAAATGATCATAAATCTAAAGACATTAAAATTCAGGGATTTTAAGGATATCCATAGAGCTGTTTCTTTTTTTTTTTAAAGTAAGAAAGATCATTACAATGAAACCAACATTGTATTCTTAATATTATATATGGTACAAACTCATAATCACATTATTTTCCACTGAGCATATATAACAAGATGCAGGCCATTTTGATAAACAAAAGGAAATTTAGTCAGTAAAATGGTAAAAATTATCTTTTTTTGTTACCCCAATTATAGTGACATGACCACAGTAGAATATATTCAAGACACTGAATGACACATTTTTCATACCTCATTTCTCTAAACCTCAGACAAGAACTACAGAAAAAAAAAATTAATGTCTTATCTTTTTATACGTTTCCCTATTTTCAACATGCTGCTTCTCTTTTAGTTCCCTATTCCTTTTTCCATCTATTATTTTAAAACAAAGGAAAAAAAGTCCATCACTTACATTAGTAATAGAAAATGAAACCAGTCAAAGGTGACTTATATTTAAAAAAAACTTTCAATCATCATTAACCTGAACTCAGAATGAATGTGGATGATGGAATCAAAAGGATGATCAAACCGTACTCTAAAAATCCTCCATCTACATTCTTATCACCCTTTTCACTCAAAAACATCCTTACTATTGTGCCACTTGTCACTCCCAGTTCCTAACACACAGCACTACAAAGCTAATTGCCAACATACACCATAAGCCTGGCAACAATCAGGCTGGGATGAAACAAATGTAAGGTATTTGCCTGCCATGCATCTAAATTAGGGTCTTCCTTTCACTCCCCTTCAGCAATAAGAAGCAACAACAACAAAAGCAGGGCTCTGTTGGCTGGTTTGCTTGCTTTCCAGAGTGCATAAAACATCAGAAAAATCTGTCTTTTTTAAAAAAGCATTATGCTCAGAGAGACGATGAAGCCTTTCCTGGGGTGCGAACCAAACCAGGATGAGGCATACTGAAGGGGCAGCGACGTAAGCAAAGAGGGCCAGGATGTGGCTGCATCACCGTGTCCTCTGGTGTGTGGGTCTAATAGAATGTTGGTGTTGGAAAGCTGCTTTGAGAATTAGATTAAATCTTGCAGGCACTCAGGAACTTTAATTAAATCTTCATCTTATTTTTACCTATCTTTTAGCTCACTCCCCACCCTCACCCCACATGAGCTGGGTCACTGAGGCGATAAAATAGAGGCGCATTAGCCCTCCGAAAGCCACATGGACCGAAGCAGGGGAGAATGAGCAGTCTGGATGGTTTGATGGTGACAACTTTGATGTGGTACTATTGGCTCCTTTTAAAACCCAGAGGCAGGCGAGTGAAGATAAACTAACACATGTTATAATCCATCTGTCTCAGCAGCTACTTCTTCTTGACTCACGCTCTCCACTACCCCCACCTCATTACTCGTGTCTCTGTTCTCCTCCTACTTCTGTCCTTTTGCCTTCAAAACATTCACCCACGCTGTCACCATCATCATGAACATCATCAGGGTCTGGTATTTGCACAATAGCAGCGTGTGCCAGATAGGGTATGTAATAACAATCCCTCCTGCTGGGTAGAACACCGTTCCAGTCCTGGGGTAATATCAGCAATGCTTTCAAATAGAGAATCACATGCACTAAATTCCTGAGGTCCTGTGATGTTTTGCAAAAGCAGGTCATTTTATTAGAAATTCTCATCAAAGGACCTGATCAGAGATACTAGCAACCTTATATGGTGTGTATAAAGTAAGAAGAGAAAAGAACTAAACAATAATTAAAAAAAACAAAAAACAAAAAAACAGATCCTGCTATTCAGGGTAGAGGCTGGAGGAAGAAAAAGTGACCAGGATTCTTGTTTGGCTCTACTGGAGCCAGAATTCATTTAACCATCAGTGAATTTATATATATAGGGTTTCCAGGTGGCTCAGTGGTAAAGAATCTGCCTGCAATGCAGGAGCGACAGGACATGCAGGATGCAGGTTCTATCCCTGGGCTGGGAAGATCCTCTGGAGGAGGACATGGCAACCCACTCCAGTATCCCTGCCTGGAGAATCCCATGGGCAAAGGAGTCTGGTGGGATACAGTTCAAGGGTTGCAAAGAGTTGGACACGACTGACGTGACTTAGCACTTCTATGTGTATGTGAGTGTGTGTGTGTATGTGCTGAAAGGATAAGACAATGAGAAAATAAAGGCATTCAATCAATGTGAACGTTAAAGACAATTGATCGTAGGAAATAGAGAAAAAATATGTTTTCAGGGAAGACGTAAATGTAAGCATGAACAAAAAAATGCCTCAATGTTCTCCAGACAGCCAGAGTCATAGAGATGAGAGAATGCAAGAGTATAGAGAGGATCCACGTAGGAGACAATGGACAGAAAGGAGCCAATGGGCAACGAGGAAGTGATGCGGGAAAATGAATAGTATGGAGGAAAAATAGTACAAAATAGTATGGAGGAAAAAAGGAAACCAGACATTCTAGAATTGGATGCATCCTAAAACATTTGGTTAGAGGACATAGCAGTTCTCAGTCTGAAGGTTTAGAAAGACACAGATAATGATTAGATAAAGTCCAGGGTAATGATTTCATTTGTTTGGCCAACTGATATGAATTTGCAGGGAGGGCAAGGTATTGTTGAAGTGACCCAATTTCTTCAGAATGAAGAACCCACAGAGAATTAAGAACTCACAGAGAATTAAGAACTGGGAAGGTAAGGTGGACCAACAGCTTGACCACAGTGTACTTGGCTCTTCCCAAATCCTCTATTCTATTTCCATAAAAAATCACAACACATAACAAATAAACTTCAAAGAGTGGGAAGTCAAAGAAACATGATATAATAGTGAATCCACAGGAACCAGCCCACCAAGAGCCATAGCAATATTATTTATTTTTCATTCAGGGAAACTCCTGATCCTGTTTTTCTAGTGGTTCTTAATTATGCTGACTACAATGAACAGGTTGGACAAATGAATCACTAGATAATAAGAAATACTGTATTAACACAAAGAAACTATTCTTCACTATAAAGGGGAGACTTATCAAATATTCACCCATTCTGATGACCTGAGGATTCATCCTCTCCTTTCAGGAGAGTAGCTCAAGATGTGAGGCATGTTCACAGAGCAGTATTTTCTTCCTATTCTCTTTCCTGTCAGATCACTTTACTATCCTCACCTTACCCCTCTCTCTAGGGCTGAAGCAACTTCTAAAATTCTATCGGCACACTTTAACTTATTGCTTCCACAATTTAAAAAACTGTCCGCTTCGGGCAAGGCAATAACTTCCAGCTTCAGAGGAAGATGAAAGGCAAGATATAAGGATGTATTAATATATGATAGGTTTCTGCTCCATAGAAGCTGATCATCCAATAAGGAAAGACACACACAGGTAAGTAGAATATGAAGCAGTATGGGTTAAATGCATGATAGGAATATTACAGTAAAGAAAAATTATGACTGATGGAATTTGAAATTTCAGGGAAGAATTTTTATGACAACAAATAAAATTAGGTTAAATTTTTAATTTTACAAATAGATTAATAATGTCCCACAATCAGTTTTTTTTCTGGCACTTAACATAAATACCAAAAATGAAATTGCTAAGGAAAAAATGTTACTCTTTATAGAAGAAGTAAGCATTAAGCTAAACTTTAAAAAATCAGTCTAGATATTTATGACCCAATTATAAAGATTTTTTAACTAATTTTAAACAGAGACTTAGTCATTAATTAATAATGAATCTAGAATCACAAAGCAACATTTTTTCAAGATTAAATAGCTTATGGGACAGAACTACAGGAAAGAAAGGCTTAGTATCTGTTAAACCAAATGTGCTTGATTCTTTGGGAACTCTAATTTCTTAGGTATTGAAGCTAACTCACTCTGTGAGATGATTTCTTTTAAATTCATGAAATTCTGCACTTTTACATAAAAAATGGCAAGCACAGCAAGATTTATTAAGTGGCAGGCAAAATTGATTTTAGACTAGATCAGCCATTTTGCCACCAATGAACCAAATAATACATAGCAAATGTATAATAATGCAAACATGGAAATTTGTGGCAAATATATTTGATAAAGACATATTGTGATTAAGTGTGCAGTTTAAGAAGCCTGTCATGCAGCATCATGACCCTGCCTCAATGTTAACTTCTCTGTGCTTTCTTTGGTTGTCACATTTGTAAAATAACTCCATAAAATACTTTGGGCAATGCCTGCTATAAAGGAAGTGCTTAAAAATGATAGCAGCTACTACTACAACTACCACTGCTATTATTATCACATGATTGTTTCTCTTTCAGTTGTGCTCATTTGGTATTTAAGCAGTATACTAATTTTTTTTCAATGACTTCTTTAAAATAATTTAAGAAATTCTATTTAGTTCTTTCTCACCAATAAAGCTAATCACCAAGAGGACAGTTCAGTTCAGTTGCTCAGTCATGTCCGACTCTTTGTGACCCCATGGACTACAAGTAGGCCAAGCTTCCCTGTCCACCACCAACTCCCAGAGCTTGCTCAAACTCATGTCCATGGAGTCGGTGATGCCATCCGACCATCTCATCCTCTGTCATCCCCTTCTCCTCCTGTCTTCAATCTTTCCCAGTACCAGGGTCTTTTCCAGTGAGTCATTCATTACATCAGGTGGCCCAAGTATTGGAGCCTCAGCTTTAGCATCAGTTCTTCCAATGAATATTAAGAACCAATTTCCTTTAGGATTGACTGGTTGGATCTCCTTGCAGTCCAAGGGACTCTCAAGAGTCTTCTCCAACACCACAGTTCAAAAGCATCAGTTCTTCGGTGCTCAGCTTTCTTTATAGTCCAACTCTCACATCCATACATGACTACTGGAAAAACTGTAGCTTTGACTAGACGGACCTTTGTCAGCAAAGTAATGTCTTTGCTTTTTAATATGCTGTCTAGGTTGGTCACAGCTTTTCTTCCAAGGAACAAGTGCCTTTTAATTTCACAGCTGCAGTCACCATCTACAATGATTTTGGAGCCCAAGAAAATAAAATCTGTCACTGTTTCCATTGTTTCTCCATTTATTTGCCATGGAGTGATGGGAACGGATGCCATAATCTTAGTTTTTTGAATGCTGAGTTTTAAGCCAGCGTTTTCACTCTCCTCTTTTACTTTCCTCAAGAGGCTCTTTAGTCCCTCTTGATTAGATTAGGGATGCTTAGATTAGATTACTGCTACTGCTAAGTTGCTTCAGTCCTGTCCGACTCTGTGCCACCCCATAGACGGAAGCCCACCAGGCTCCCCCGTCCCTGGGATTCTCCAGGCAAGAAAACTGGAATGGGTTGCCATTTCCTTCTCCAAGGCATAAAAGTGAAAAGTTAAAGGGAAGTCGCTTAGTCGTGTCCAACTCTTAGCGACCCCATGGACTACAGCCTGCCAGGCTCCTCCATCCATGGGATTTTCCAGGCAAGAGTACTGGAGTGGGGTGCCATTGCCTTCTCTGTAGATTAGAGATGCTTAATATTTTTTGATGAATGGATTAAAAAACTCTCCCTATTCATTGCTTCCTATTTTCTTTTTCATTATGAACCCATTTTTCTACCTTTTATTTAGTCTTTTCCTGATAGTTTATTATCTAAACTTCTAGGAGACATGGTTTAGGGAATACACAAGTGATGCTTAGAAATGAGTCCTCTAATACTGGGCTTGAAAGAACTGTTCTCTGTTTTAAAAAGGTGATGAGAGGAAATGATTCCCCAATGAGACAGAAAAATCTAAGCTTAAGCCACTGAATTTAAATTAACTCAGCAGTCTGGAAAAATCCATAGCAATGAAATCCAGGGTAAGTACCCAGTCCCAGTGGCGGAGCCTGAAAAAAGGAAATGTATAATCATTCCACACTATCATGTTCACTCCCAGAGTTCATGGGATTCCTGTGGATAAAGCAACACCCACTGAAAATGGGTCACAGTAAAATAACAACAGCAACCATCCATCACAAAATAATCAGCAATGAGGGAAAGGGAGCAGATATAACAAATCATGTCTTGACTTCTATGGAATATTTAAAATTTAAACTTCCAACTGTCAGGACCTATCTTCACACCCTTCCTCCCTGTTGGAGCACAGACTGGAGTGTTTACCCCTCCAGTTTGGACCTCCCTATACAAATCAGCAGGGCTTCCCTCATAGCTCAGTTGGTAAATAATCTGCCTGCAATGCAGGAGACCAGGGCTCAATTCCTGAGTCCGGAAGATCCTCTGGAGAAGGAAATGGCAACCCACTCCGGAACCCTCTCCTGGAGAATCCCATGGACAGAGGAGCCTGGCAGGCTACAGTGCATGGGATCACAAGAGTCTGATATGACTTAGCGACTAAACCACCAGTACCACCATACAAGTCAGCAAGATGTCCCTTCCTTTCTTTGAAGCTTTGTTTTCTATTTCTTACCACATCTTGGTTATAATTTATCCAGCATTTTTATGTGTTTGTAGTTGAAGAGGAAGTTACAAGAGGCAGTCTACCATGTTTCAAAAGCCAATTTATTTAAAAATCTTTGCAATCCCTATTGCTTCCCCAAAACACAAGCAGTCTGTGAAGAATATAGAATAGTGTGCCTTCAATGCACAATTAAATTGTAAATGGGTAAGTTAATTAAGTGAGCAAAAATTTACTCTATTTATATAGTATTTAAGAACTATCAATCTCACAAATATTTAATTCAAAGACTGGCCTTTCCTTCAAAAAATGTACAAATGTGCCAAATTAAAGTATGAAATAAAATCATAATAGATTAAGTAACTGACTTAAAAAATGCAACAAGTACTTGACACCACACAATTATATTTTTCTTTTTATTTCTCCTGAGTTTCTATGCAAGTATAGAAGAAAAATGATAGCATATTAAAGTAAATGTTCTGCAAATACATATGCTAAAAACATCTGAGCTAAGAACAGATGTGATAATAGTGCAAAAATATCATCACAAGTGGGGTATCCAAAGATCACATTACAAACCCAAACTAATAACAAACAAATTTCTGAAGTGACCTATAGGGGAGGAAATGAAGAACATAGTTGGCATATATCTATTAATCCTGAGTCATTTAATTTTCTCAATTAGAAATCTCATGAAGTTTTATGACCAAACTGAAATGGTCTTTTCATTTTCAGCATTTAAAAACATCCACATGCCAAGAGAAGGCCAAAAAACTTGCTTCATTTACTTTTTCTCAAAATAAAGTGTGGCAAATAGAGAACCATGAATTAGGTTTTTATCTCAATACAGGCAGAATATTGTAAAATTAAAAGAAACTCATTTTGGAAGATAAGACTAACTGAACAAGCTTAAAAGATTTGAAAAAAAAATCATATATAACATAGCAAAATCTAAATGAAAAAAGTCAGGGAATAATTTATCAAAGGAGGTGTTTTATTTATTTATTCTTTTAGAATGGAGTAAAGAGAAGACATAAAATACAGCAGGGAGTTGTGAGCAAATACAGAAAAACATAGAATGGGTAAAAGAAATGTCTTCGCCTGGTTTTGTTCTGAAATCACTGAGGTCTTCTGGTTCCTAGTAAAATTATTGAAGGCTATGTCACTAGTTCAATTTCTAATACTATCATAAAGGCATACATTTCTGGGGCATGAACATTTATAGTACCGTAACTCTATGTGGCTACTAATTCCAAAATCCAAAGAAGGGTATGTTGGGTTGAAGGTAGAATGTAGGGTGAGACATGAAAGAGAGGCTGAGCCAGGGACTGAAAGCCTGCCTTACAAACCGCACGGGAAGGAGTCACGCTGGCATCACAAGTGATGAACCAATAAAACTTGAAATGGGAAATGAGATACAGAACAAGTTTTTATATGACAAAGAGGATTCTGGCAGTACAACAGAAGCAGACCTGGCAGGATACAAGTCATGGCTAAATTTAACAGTCTAGGTGAGAACTAAGGAGGGATTAAAATTAATATCATTGGTTATCATAGAGGATAGGCATGAACTTCAACAACTGTTTTGAGCACACAGAGACCGTGAAAGTAAACCTACGTCTGAAACCAGTCTCTTCCACTCAGTCTCCAATTTCTTCTTTTTTCCACTCTTATGAATGAATACTGCAATCCTGGATCTAAAGGTTCCAAACTTTTCAAAAATCTCTGACATCTGTCTTTGATGTCCTCAAAAACCTGCGCCAGGTTTTATTCCAAAATGACCATCCAAGCTGCTGTTTATCTTGTTAATGCGGCAAAATTCATCAAAAATCTCATATTCTTCCTTAATAATCCCATTTCTAAGGCTTTATTTTAAAGTCATATTCTGAAATATAGATGTTCCTCACATTATTACTTACAAATGTGAAAAAACTTGAAAGCATTTGAGTCCAACAAGCAGGGTTGGATACAGAAATTAGGGCCTTAAATCTCAAAGCTAGAAAAGATACTACAACCTTCTTAGAGCTCAGTAAATTATTTTTTATTTTTAATGTTTTCCTATTTGGTACTAGGAAACCAAAGAAACAAACTTACGTCAAACATCTCATAACTGTGTCTTTGATTCATTCATGAAATAGATGCTGTCTGTTAGTCATTAAAGAGTTGGGCATTTTAAAATTTAACTAGATTAAAAAAAATTTAAGTAGTACATGCATATGTCAAACTGTACTAAAGGTTCTGTTATGGAAGGAAATGTACTTCCTTACCTCAGTTACTGAGTTCTGTTTACTAGAATTAATCCATGTTTAACAACTTCTTGAGTATCCTACCACAATTTTTCTTTTTTAACTGTGATAACTGTCATAAAGAAATCAAACCAGAAGTTGAGATAAAAATAATAAAAGATAAATGGTTTTAGAAGTCATTTCTGAAAGAGTAACATTCAAGCTTGGAAAGAGAAACAAATAGCAATGCAAAAAATGGGGAGACAGTGCTCTGGACAGAGAAAAGAGCATGTGTAAAGATCCTGCAACAGAAAAGAGCTTGGGGTGATGGAGAAGATGGAAGAAGGCCACTGTGTCTGAGCAGAGTCAAACGAGGCTGCAGGGGAGGCCACAAGATGAGCAGCAGTCATGGAAGCCATGGTTAATTACTTTTATTCTAAATGCAACAAGGGGATCCCTCCTGGTGGCTGAGATGGCAATCTCCCTGCAATTCAGGAGACCAGGGTTCAGTCCCTGGGTCCAGAAGATTCCCCTGGAGAAGGAAATGGCTGGGAAATCCCATGGACAGAAGAGCCTGGTGGGCTCAAAGAGGCAGACATGACTGAGCGACTAACACTTAACACAAACACAACAAGAAGTCACTGGAGAATTTTAAATAAAGGAAACATGATTCAATTTGTGTTTTAAGAAAGTATTCTTAGTGTAGTCTGGAAAATGGGATAAGAAAGAAGAAGAGTAAAACTGATGAGCCATTGAGCTTCCTGGATGTGAACATCAGCTTTTTATCAAATTTGTAAAGTTTTTTGTCAATATTTCTTTTAATATGTTTTCTGCTCCTTTCTCTCTCTCCTTTCCTTTTGGTACTCTCATTTTATATGTTGGTGAGCTTGGCAGAATTTTTCTGAGGTTCTGTTCCTTTTCTTTCAGTCTTTTCTGAGAAGAAAAGCTTTCCCCCCAATGTCCACAGTTTTCAAGAGTTCCTATAGGTTTAAATTTCTGCAGAGTGTTTCCAATAAAGCCATTTTCTTTTTATAAACTGCCTCTTCCCTGGGCCAAATCTATGATTCACTGCTCCAGAACTGGAGATGGGTACAGCAGTCCATTCTTTAGAGTGACACCCCTGCTTTATGTGGTGAAAGCTAGGCTGGAGCAGTAACCTCTGGTCTCCTCGTGTAGAATCTCCAGCCAGTGAGTGAGCTGGAGCAAGGGCAATTGATGCCTCAGTATTCTCAACTTTCTGTGTCTGGAACAGAGCCTCTGCCTTATGAGTGGCAGCCAGACGGTAGAAGGGAGACCCCAAACTCTGAGCCACTTCTGCCAGGAATGTAGCCTGTGCAACTCACAATTAATGGAGGTGAGAGACACTGGAGGTCTTCACTTCTTGATAAGATACAGTATCCCTTGACTGAGAGCTGAAAGGAGACGCAGTCCTACCCTGGCCACAAAGCACCCAGAGCAGAACTTCCATCAGGCTGAGTAGGGCCAGGTGGAAGGGAAGAAGTCGACTGTAACACAAGTAGCACAAACTCTCTGTTCTCACCAAGATTTAATATTATTCTTTTTTTTTTAAGCAATTCGTATTGGAGTATAGTTGCTTTACAATGTTGTATTAGTTTTTGCTGTACAGCAAATGGAACCAATAGATATACATATAGTAATCAGAGTAAACATATACTCATCAGAGTAAAACTGATGAGTCATTGAGCTTCCTGGATGTGAACATCAGCTTTTTATCATAGATATACTCTATGTTTATCTACATCTCCTCTTTTCTGGATTTTCTTACCATTTAGGTCACCACAGAGCACTGAGTAGTTCCCAGAGCTCTACAGTAAGTTCCAGTATTTTATACATAGTATCAATAATGTATATATGTCAATTCCAATCTCCCAATTCATCCCATGGCCCCTTCTTTCCTTGGTATTCATACATTTGTTCTCTACATCTGTATCTCTATTTTAGCTTTGCAAATAAGTTCATCTGTATCATTTTTCTAGACTCCCCTTTTAAGTGATGTTACAGGATATTAATTTTTCTATTTCTGATTTAATTCAGTCTATATCAGAGTCTCTAGGTTCAGCCATGTCTCTGCAAATGGCACAGTTTTGCTCCTTTTTATGGATGAGTAATAGTTGTATACACATACCAAATCTTCTTTATCTGTTTCTCTGTTGATGGACATTTAGGTTGCTTCCTTGTCCTGGCTATTGTAAATAGTGCTGCAGTGAACACTGGGGTGCGTGTATCATTTTGAATGATGGTTTTCTCCCAGTATATGCCCAGGGGTGGGATTGCTGGGTCATATGGTAAATCTATTTTTAGTTTTTTAAGGAAACTCCAAACTGTTCTCTATAGTGGATGTTATCAATTTACATTCTCACCAACAGTAAGAGGGTTACCTTTCAAAATAGATATCCTCTCCAGCAAATTTTGTTTGTAGATTTTTTTGTTAATGGCCAATCTAACTGGTATTTTGATTTGCATTTATCTAATAATTAGTGATGTTGAGCATCTTCTTTTCATATGCTTTTTGGCCATCTGCATGTTTCCTATGGAGAAATGTCTACTTAGGTCTTCCATTTTTAATTGGGTTGTTTATTTTTTTGATATTGAGCTGCATGAGTTGTTTGTGCACTTTAAAAATTAATTTCTTGTTAGTTGCTTCATTTAAAAGTATTTTCTCATATTCTGAGGGTTTTCATCTTGTTTATAGTTTTCTTTGTTGTATAAAAGCTTTTAAGTTTAATTAGGTCCCATTTATTTAGTTTTATTTTCTAAATTAAGTATTAAATTTTATTCTTCAGTAAATATTTCTTCATTTGCTGTACACACTCAAGAAAATTTTCAGACTTTAATGCTTTTTAAAAAATATGATTATTACTAGTTATAGTTTAGAGTGAGTCCATGCAGCGCCTTATACTGCCATTCTGGGGCAAGACTCTGAAAACATTATTTCTTGATAGTACTTACATACTTTGTGTTTGGTAGGCAGGGGCCAAAGGGTAAAACCTAATTGTCAGGATTTCTCAACATGAATGATAATTACTAACATCATCTGGTGTCAGAAAACCTTCCTAAAGGTGATTATCATTAGATCCTTCCATAAATTCACCTTCAGTAAAATCTATTAATTTCTGAAATCCTAAGCCCTCATTATTATCAGAGCAAGAATTTTTACTTCTATTCCCTTCTTTGTGCTTGATTTACAAAATCTGTCATCTGAGTTTTGCTTTGGATCCTACAGTATTCTATGTTGTGTCTGTAAGGTAAGTAAATTGACTTTTAAAGTAAAACACCAGAAGCATATATAACTTTCAGGGATACATCCTGGTTGCATCAAGCCGTAAAACCCTGACAGGGTCAGGCGAGGTGTTCACACAGCAAAGTCAGCCATAGAGTCTCAGGGCCTCTGGAACACAGGGAAGAAAGGAAGCCAAATGTCTGCTAGGAGTGGTGTCAAGTGAGACAACACTGCTGGAAAGTGAGTCAGCAGAGGAAAAACCAAGAAGCATTAGGAAGAGATTAGAGTGTAGAAATGGACCAGGTTCAGTTCAGTTCAGTTGCTCATGTCTGACTTTGCGATCCCGTGGACTGCAGCATGCCAGGCCTCCCTGTCCATCGCCATCTCCTGGAGTTAACTCAAACTCATGGCCCTTGAGTCGGTGATGCCATCCAACCATCGCATCCTCTGTCACCTGCTTCTCCTTCTGCCTTCAATCTTTCCCAGCATCAGGGTCTTTTCAAATGAGTCAGCTCTTTGCATCAGGTGGCCAAAGCACTGGAGTTTCAGTGTCAGCATCAGTCCTTCCAATGAATATTCAGGACTGATTTCCTTTAGGATGGACTGGTTGGCTCTCCTTGCAGTCCAAGGGACTCTCAAGAGTCTTCTGCAACACCACAGTTCAAAAGCACCAATTCCTTGGCGTTCAGCTTTCTTTATAGTCCAACTCTCACATCCATACAGGACTACTGGATAAACGATAGCTTGGACAAGGTTAGCTGAAGGATTAAAATGGGAGCCACGACAGCACTGCAGGCCTTCTGAAATGTGTGTTCACTGCATGACTGAGGACGCCGAGCTGCTCAAAGCCTCCCGCCAGCAAGACCACGTTACCCAAAGGACACATATTCTTTAACGTTTCCATACTGAAAACTGGACACTTATGTCTTTAATGCTGCAAAGCTCAAATCTCCTCTTTCAGATGTACTATCAAAGCCATATAAAGTAAACAAAACAAAAAATCACCCCTCTTTCTAAAGAGTCATATCTTGATTTCTGACTTTCAGCCTGTATTATTCAATCTGTGAATAAGAAAGCCAACAGCAATAGGTATAAACTGCCTGATGAAATAAAAATTCATATTTCAAGGCAAGACAAGAAAATTTCAAACATAAAATTTTTCTCTGCCTTTTTGGGCCTTTCTCCTCTCCTGCGTGCATTGTGCATCTGTGTTATAATGTATTAATCAGGCCTCCCCAATGGCAGAAACACCTGATCAACCATAAATTAGATTAGTTTTTCTTCTTGTGGTGCCAGTCATGTAACTCCTTGGAAGATAAAATTCCCTTCTTAATCCTGTAAGGTATCTACCACTCACCTTATATGAGTGGTAGGTACCTTTCACCTACCTTACCTATCTTACCTCACCTTTATGTACAGTTTCTTTTAAAGACAGCAACTGGTGCAGAATAGACTGCTCAGATAATCTGAGCTGAACCTAATTGAAATTCTTAGTGTAAATACTCACTTATGACCTGATTAATGTTACTAGCTATACTACTTGTTGGGCCTCCCAGGTAGTTCAGTGGGTAAAAAATCTGCCTGCAATGCAGGAGACCTGGGTTCGATGAGAAGAACCCCTGGAGGAGGGCATGGCAACTCACTCCAGTATTCCTGCCTGGAGAATCCCATGGACAGAGGAGCCTGGCGGACTTCAGTCCATGGGGTTGCAAAGTCAGACACGACAGAAGCGACTGAGCACACATACAACTTGTATTTTCCCTATTTTACAAGATTATTATTTCTTGACCACCAAGCGGATGACTAAGCTAATAATCGGGAGACTTGAAGCAACTGACCAAATATATAATTCCATTAAAACCAATGATTTTAAGAGTGTGAGTCTAGATACCAGAACAAGCAACAAGAAGGAACCATTCCCTAGACCTTAAGAGAGTAATAAGGCAGGTGGCTGAGAAGTTTTGGTTACTGTGAACAGGACTTAGTCCAGAAATAGCACACTGAGTGGCCCACAACAAAATCCTTGCCTGTCCCGGGAATGAGCATTCCTAGCTCAACAGGACAAACTAGTCATAAAATGCCTCCAAAACCTTGCTCAAAATTAAGACAGAAAGGGAAAAAACAAAGCACGCTGCCCATCATTCAGTTACCTAAGAATCAAGTCATTGCAACTGTTGACTTACAGTACAGGGCAAAGATCAAGATGAGGTACTTGTGCTCGGGGAAGACTGGCAGAACTGGTCCTCACAGAGTATTTTCAGGAGAAAATTTTATGAACCCAGTTTCCTGCATCTTCCCATACTTAGAAAAGCACCACTAACTATGATATTTATACCTCAAGAGTAGCAGTAACCTTCTACCAAGATGTTTGATTGCACATACCCCTTTGTCTAGATCACACGTACACTGTTCCCTCCATCCCCCAACCTTTACTTCTTCAGACAGTTCTCAGAGCTCTCTGAGAGATGGTCTCCTGGGTTACAATTCTCAGGTTGGCCCAAATAAAATTTTCCGTTTTTTTGGTAGTATGACATAGTCTGTTTCTTTTAATTTATTTATTATTAATTAGAAGATCATCATTTTACAATATTGTGCTTGTTTCTGCCATACAACATCATCATTTCTCTTTTAGATAACTATGAATTAATTTTTTTATTGATGTATTTAAGTCTGGTGTGTGTGTGTTAGTCGCTCAGTCACGTCTGACTCTTTGCAACCCCATGGACTGTAGCCCACCAGGCTCCTCTGTCCATTGGATTCTCCAGACAAGAATGCTGGAGTGGGTAGCCATTTCCTTCTCCAGGATTTAAGTCATAAAGGACGCAACTCTAAAGGAGGGTGAACAACAGGCTGACCTTCAGAAAATCATTGCCCTGATATATCTGCATAGGTAACACTATTCATCGGGATGCTGACTTCCTAACAGGTAAAAGGTATGAGAAGTATGGGTACAAAATCTTGTGATCTTAACTGCTAGCCCACAGATCTGCTATTTCCAAGTACTGGGAAGGCTTTTATATTTTTCTGCAAGAAGTGGTTAGCCCACGGCTAACAATTATTGAGAAAACATGACTGAAGTAATACATAATAAGTCATGGAATGTCAAGCTAAGGCATATAAGCAACATCTGGAATTGTTTAGTTTCATCAAGTCTTAACCAGAAAAGAAATTTATTGAGCAGAAATGAAAGACAAAGACCATTGGCTTATAGTGGAAGCTATAATTGTAGGAGCGGATGAGACCATTCAGAGGGAATTAACATTTTTTAACAAAGAACTTTCACTTTAAAGTTTCCATACTTATTTTTAAAGGCAAACACTGAGGATTAGGTTAATGGATAAAAGGTTGTTTATTTGCTTTCTACTGTAACTATTACTACTTATTTGTAATTTTTTCAAAGCACACAGTAAGCCACTGGCTAAAAATCACTTTTTAAAAGGATATATAGAGCATGGCATAAATGAGTGTATGTATCTGATGTATTTAATTTATTGAAATACTTGTTATAAACTACATTTTTTCTATGTTGTGTATTTTTTCCTATGCAGTATAGAAGATAAGACGGTTGGATGGCATCATTGATTCAATGGACATGAGTTGAAGCAAACTCTAGGAAATAGAGAAGGACAGGGAAGCCTGGCATGCTGCAGTCCATGGGGTTGCAAATTTGGACATGACTGAGCGACTGAACAGAAATATCTAAATTGGCAAAATATAAGTAATTCAGAGAATAAAACAAGGCTCTAATCACTACTTCCATTACCTTATAATTTGAGTTTGTGTTGGTGGTTTTTTTAAAGTACTACATAAAGTTTTACAAATCCCTTCAGTAGGTAGGTCTGATCACTAAGTCATGTCCTACTCTTGTGACCCCATGGACTGTAGCCCGCCAGGCTCCTCTATCCATGGGATTCTCCAGGCAAGAATACTGGAGTGGGTTGCCATTCCCTTCTCCAGGGGATCTTCCTGACAGGTATCCTGCACTGCAGGCAGACTCTTTATCAACTAAGCCACCAGAGAAGCATATTTTAATATATTTTGAACTCCATCATTTTTCTTCACTGTCATGAAAACAGAATGGCTTAAAGGAAACTAAAAAGATATGACAACTGCATGCAATACAGCCTGAGTTCCTTTTGTTATAAAGGACATTGAGAAAATTGTCAAAAGCTGAATAAGATCTACAGGTTAGGTAAGACTACTGTATCAATGTTCACTTTCTGATTTTGATTACTGTACTGTGGTTATGTTGCCATGTTCTGAGTAAGTAGAGATAAAGAGGCACAATTCCTATAATTTGTTCTGAAACAGTTCAGGTGGGAAAAACATATGTAAGTGTGATATATATGCATGTACATATACATGTTTTTGTGTGTATGTATAAACATCAGGGGCATTAATGCAATCCTTAAGAATTACACCAATTCAGTAATAGTAAATTACTATCTATAGAGAGAGTCTATATAAGATACACACAAATACATGTGTGTATATATATGTATAAACACATAAATATATATATATAAGTATGAATAAAGTGCCTGTGTGTATATGTGTGTGTGTGTAGAGAGAAAGAAAGCGAAAGAAGGATAACGCAAATATAGCAAAACGTTAAACTTTGAGAAGTTACATATTTGCTGTACTATTCTTAAAACTTTTCTGAAAGTAAAATTAATTGAAAGCTAAAAACTCAAAAAGAATAAAAATAAAGCATGATTTAATAATTGTATGTGTGAGCTCAGTAATGTCTGACTCTCTGTGAACTTATGGGCTATATCCTGCCAGGCTCCTCTACCCATGGAATATTCCCAGAAAGAATAGTGGAGTGGGTTGCCATTTCCTCCTCCAAGATATCTTTTAGACCCAGGGATCGAACCTAGGTCTCTCGAATCTCCTGCATTACAGGCAGATTCTTTTATCTCTGAGCCACCAGGGGTGCCTGCATTTAATAATTAGGAAATTCCAAAAGTGAGCCAAAAGGCCATATACTATACGTCTGGCCAATAGGTGGAGCCAATGAGTATCAGTTTTCTTTAAACAATATCAGAAAGCAAAGTTTCTAAGTGCAGTGTTCAAAAGTCAGGAGTATTGACACAATCTTTAAGAATTACACCAGTTCAATACTATTGAATTAAACAACTACCTGTCTATGTGAGAACAGGATGCTCAACTCCCCCAAATACAGTCTAACTCTCTCAAAAGCCTCCTTTCACTTCAGTTAAATGAGGAACACCATTTACTTCCTGCACAGGGTTAAACTGCCCTCCTTGTACAAGTAAGTGGGTAATTCTGGGTAATTCTGAAGGAGTTTTGCCTTCTGTGGGGGTTAAAATGTATAACTGGCAGGAATGCAATCACAGTGCTCATCTGGCTAAGGCAAAAAGCAGATTGTAGAAACTGACCTGATTAGCAAATATGATTTCTTCTAGTTGTAAGTTACATGTACAAACCACAGGAAATAGGATTTCATAAACACATAGATAACATTAAAAGATTCTGAATTTTCTCTTAGGACATACTGAACAGGAGCCAAGGATTTTTACACAATTTATTTCAAATCATAGAACTGAATGTGTCTCAGGAAATCATATTGGCCCAGTCTTATTTCACATTCCTAGAATTCAATGGCTAATGTCTATCAGAGGTGACGTTAATAATAACCATTTGCTCAACAAACTTCAACCAGGCTGATTCTAATGACTATTTTTGGAAGTTCAAATTCTCACAATATGATTTTTGGATTTAAAAATTCTCACAGAGTACAACTTTGGAAACTTTGAATTACTGCAACGAACTAAATCTAACCATACAGATATGTTAATTCAATTATATTTTTACCTTTAAAAGTTAAATGGATCACCTGAAATTTTCTTCCAGTTTCTAAACCCAATAAAGATAGTGGTTAATGTACCTTAGCAACACAGGTCTTAGGTTAGAGGGGGAGAAAAAACCCAGTTATCTAGACAAATCCTTTTACCTATTAAATAGACAAGATTACAACTCCAAAAGATAGAAGCACGTCAATGAAGCATAAAAGGCCTAAAAATTAGGTGGTAGAATTTGATTCTAAAACTAATTTCGAAGTTATTCTTTTTTTCTCTTTTTAGTATAATGACCAAGGAATAGCAGGAGGAAAGCAGGGACTAAAACCCACTTTGTCGAGTGAACTAAATTCTCTTGAAAACATCTGACTGCACTGCTTCCATTATCAACTACTCCATGGTCCAAGGAGAAAAAGTCAACATTTCACTGCGATAATTCAATCATGGGGCACCCCAATTTCCAACTTCAATTTCCTATACTCTTGTTTCCCCCTTAAGTATGCTATCAGATGCCTCCCTTTCAATAATAAAGCCAAACAGCTCCTAAAACTTTATCCATTATTTTTATAATTGCCTTCCCTCAAGACAGGTGACAGCAGAACAATGTTCCATGCTCCAAGAAGAGTGGAAACTTAAATGGAAAGAAAGAGTAAAGAGTTCATTGACTAATTTTTAAAAGTTTCTGTCTGAGCTTTTTCTCTCTGCAGCAGTATTTTGGAGTGACAAGGCTTAGGACTGGGTTTGCCTTGCTGTGAGAGAGCTAGAAGGAACCAGAAGGAGACCAAAGGAATAGAAGGCAAGTTGATGCTGGCTGGGTGCAGCTGGCTGGGACTCGGGCTTGAAAGAAGGGGGAAGGAGAGGAGTGGGCTATAAGGACAGGAGAGCAGGCAGGGCTTTGCAGCAAAAGCCAAGCATAAAGAGTATATATTCAGCTATCTAGGAATCTCAGCATCAAGATAGGCAGCAAAATGCAGGACTGATTCTGCCAAAGCAGAGAAAACCTGCTAGGCAGGGTTGTATGGTAAAATGGTTTCTTTTAGTCTTTCCAAAGATGCAACAAGTAGTTTTTCATTTCAGTACAATGTATGTAAACACAACAGGTAACACCCACTCAGCATCACTTCAGTCAGGACAATGATAAATTCAAAGGATCCAGCAACAGAAGAATTGTAAGGCACCCTGGAAAGAGGAAAGACTTGGGAGTTGACAAGGAGTTTGGAAACAAGCATACTGGAACAGATCAACACACTTTGCTTAGTCAACACTGCATCTGTGATGGTAAGGAGGGAAGGGACTACATGGGAAAAATCAGGTCAGGGTTAGTTTTATATTTATTTATTCACATAGGAGGCAAATGCAAGCAAATTAAAAATAATGGGACTCTGGGAGAGAGAGAAAAAGATACACAATGGCTACAAACTTCTCCACCCAAAGTTAGCGGGCAGAAGCAAAGGAGTAAGGCATAATGACTGTGAGGCGTCAAAAGAGCTCAAAAAGGAAATTCTTCAAATCGAGTCTAGAGCAGCACTTTCTAATAGAACTATGATATGAGCCACCTATGGGGCTAGTAACCACTTAAAAAATAGAAACAAAATTAACTCTTGTAATATATTATGCTTAAACCAATATATCCACAATGTTACCTTTGAACATATAATCAATATAAAAATTATTAAAGGGCTGTTTCATATTCATTATATATATGTATCAAGTCTTCAAAATCAAGTATGTGTTTTACAAGTACTACACACTGTAATGACATCCCCAGTGGCTCAGCAGTAAAGAGACCGCCTGCAGTGCAGGAGACCCAGGAGACACGGTTTCAATCCCTGGGTCAGGAAGATCCCCTGGAGAAGGAAATGGCAACCCAATCCAGTATTCTTGCTGCAAAAATCTCATGGACAGAGGAGCCTGGCGGGCGACAGTCCATAGGGTCGCAAAGAGTCGGACACAACTGATCAACTGAGCATGCATGCTCACACTTCAATCCCAGTACTATACCAGCCCCATGTCTAAGGCTCAATAGCCACAGGTGGCTGGTACCTCTCAAGGTGGACAGCACAGGTACAAAATACATTTAATGATAAAAAAATAATCGATGGCATCAAGAAATACCAAAAAGTCTGTCAAAAGTAATGAATTTGGTTAGAAGTTTGTCAATGAATTTGGCAAAATAAGTTTTAAAAAAGCACTAGGCCTACCATCTTACTGAAAGTACATTTAAAATAAATCGCTCAGTCTCTACACAATAAGTGCTATTTCAATTCTTTCACAAAAAAATTGAATACAAGTGTACACAGTAGTTTCTGAGGTATTCTTATCTCAAGTTATATTCACTACTAAAATCTCCTGGTCCTTCAGAGACTCTACCTTTAATAGCAAGTGTAAGTATTTTGTTTATTTACTGGTAGATTTTGTGTGGATCAAAGGAAGCCAAGTTCCCTCCCCTGCTCTTGGGAAACTGAAGAGAAAACTGACCTCACCATTCATTACAGCCTGAAGTGCTGCCACATGAATGAGCTGTGAATACTTATGGCTCTCATGTGACCAAACCACAGAGATTCTGTCTGCAGTTACTCTGTGGGTTGTTTTGGGCTGGTGATGTGGGATCGTCATATGCACAGGGTCCTCTGTTCATGGAAGAATACTGCAGTGGGTAACCATTCCCTTCCCCACGGGATCTTCCCGACCCAGGGATCAAACCCTGCAGGGTCTCCTGCACTGTAGACAGATTCTTTACTGTCTGAGCAACAGTAGAATCTGCCTGCAACGCGAGGACCTGTGTTAGATCCCTGGATCAGGAAGATCCCCTGGAGAAGGGAATGGCAACCCACTCTAGTAATCTTGCCTGGACAATTTCATGGACAGAGGAGCCTGGCGGGCTACAGTCCATGGGATCGCAAATAACTGGACATGACCGAGTGACTAACGTTTTCACTTAGCCTGGTGAGATGTACACAGGTCTGAAGAAAAGGTGGTCTAAATTTAAATTCAGCTTCCTTTAATTGCCAGGCAAGTTGGACTATAACACAACCATCTATATTCAGGCTACTTTAAAGATCAGCCACCAAAAGCAATGCATTCAGTTCAAATACGAGTTGATTTAGAAGTTTCTTTAATTAAAGCACACAACTGCATAGTTTATTCTGCTTCAACATGGGTGTGACGGTGGGACAGGAACAAATTAAATATTCACCATGTTTTTGTATACTGATCAAACTTAAAGATGTCATTCAATATACTATATAATCTACATATGCTATAGTGTAAGTCAAGTATATTACTCGTGTAAGAGTATGCACCACCCGATATATTATATGTGCTTCCCTGGTAGTTCAGCTGGTAAAGAATCCGCCTGCAATGCAGGAGACCTGGGTTCGATTCCTGGATCGGGAAGATCCCCTGGAGAAGGGAAAGGCTACCCACATCAGTATTCTAGGCTGGAGAATTCCATGAACTGTACAGTCCATGGGGTCTCAAAGAGTTGGACACAACTGAGTGATTTAAACTACTTGTATTACATATAACTTATAATGCTATATTATATTACAGTTCCTGCCAGATGGCATGCATATGCTTTTCTCTATATAATACTACAGCTATAGGCAGAGAAGCATGTTTTTCTTGGACCTTATTGACCTTATTTCTGTTCATCAAACCCGTTCCACACAACTGTTGTGAACTGAGGCATATTTGTCATTTGGTTTTCAGCAATCAGCAACAACCAGGAGATCCCAAGACTAGAGAATAAACTCAGATACTCTACCTTGACTCAAACCAGGAAAGAATATATCTTTTAGAGTTATAGCTATAAACCTATCATACAATAAGGAGACATACCAGCATGCTGACCAAGCACTTTTAGGGAGTGAGTAGAGAGGAAAACAAAGGGCTGAAAATTTTCTTCTTCACAGACAAATAAAACAAAGCCACTGAAATGAAAAGTAGTAGGGAGTCAGACAGACCCATATACTCACCTGCATTGGAGCCGGTCAAATTATAACGCGCATTCAACTTCTTGATGATATTCTCGTGGATTTGGTACCACTCACTCTCTGTGTTACACCTGTGAAATCATGGCCACTCTGTTAAGCTTTGGTGATGCAAGAGATGACCTTCCTACACACCTGCCCCTTTTCATATAACCACTATAATGTACTTCCTTAAACCTCCCTGCAGTTCTCAACACAGAGAACATGGCTTGGCTTGCCTGCCCCAAGATGAGCAGGAATGACCATATCTGGTAATGCATGACCAGCTACTTCATGAAGTGGCTGAGATGAACAATTCAGGTTATGAGAAGCTCAGAGAACAATGCATACAGTGGAAGGAAGTATAGGCTAAGATTCTGACTCCCTGGATTTGGATCCTCACTATTAACTGAGCTATGTTCTTTGGGTGAGTTAATTATTCTGTGCCTTGATCTGTTCATTTGTGAAACGGGGGTAATATACTAGAACACTGAACAAGCTTGGGTTTAGGATAATCCCTGGCAAAAAGTGAATGCTCAGTAAATGTTATTTCTCGATATTGAATCTCCACCTATCATATCATGACCAAGTGATGGTGCTGGTCATGATATAATAGGCTAGCATCAAAATGCAACTGAGGTTAACAAAACTTGCACTAGCAAAAACCTGGTGGGATTTACTGAAGAGTAATTAAGGTAACTCTTCTGGATTTTCTACTTCTAGGCCAAAAGGCGTTTCTCCATCTCCCACTCTGACAGGCATCTGTACCCTAGTCTTTCAGCTCTTGTCTTTCACCAGCTCATGCTAGAGTTCACCTAGGAGACTCTGAAGATTCTTGAGAACTGGATCTGGGACTGGAGATACCTGTGTTCCCCTCAGTACTTTGAACACCGTAGGTGCTTAGAAAAAATACTGGCTACATGAATGACTGAATGGATATCCCTCTGACTGTTACTCCTGATGATTTGTTAATATCTGGGTCTGCTCTATTCTTACTGCTGAGACTCCCCCAGTTAGGTTGGGGAGACCCTCCTTCATCTGAATACATTTGTAAATTCATTAAAATCTTTCACTAGCAACAAAGGCTCTCTCCCAAAGGTCCTGACTATCAAAGATTCTGTAACTATCAATCAAAATATTCCACCCTATAGAGACTTCTTCCTTCTGATCTCACCTATAGCCAATAATTCACAATGTGCTTACATATTTATTTATTTCACCGCCATAAGCTTTTCCAGGATGAACTTGATAGAGGTTACTTTTGAACCAGTTAACAGTAGGATAGCAAGTAAGAGCACTGACACTGAGAAGGCTAGAAAATTAAGATGAAATAAAACCATTCCACTTGTCCAGCTGTAAGATACCAAACTGCCACTTGGCACACCCTGCTCCTAGATTTCTTAGTTCAGCTCAGTGGGGAAGGAAGAAAGATAGCTTGCTTCCTATTGAATAGTTAAGGGACTCCAGAATTCATGCTTTTAATCTACGAAACTCCAAATAAAATAAAAGCTCCTAAAGTATATGACTGAAATATCTTCCAGGCTCAGATGAGGTATTTCTTGCTATTCTCTGTTTGAGTCCCAGTTTGGGCTAAGGATTTGGTCACCTTGCTGCTGCTGCTGCTGCTGCTGCTAAGTCGCTTCAGTCGTGTCCGACTCTGTGCGACCCCGTAGACGGCAGCCCACCAGGCTATTCCATCCCTGGGATTCTCCAGGCAAGAACACTGGAGTGGGTTGCCATTTCCTTCTCCAATGGATGAAAGTCAAAAGTGAAAGAGAAGTCGCTCAGTCGTGTCCGACTCTTCGCGACCCCATGGACTGCAGCCCACCAGGCTCCTCCATCCATGGAACTTTCCAGGCAAGAGTACTGGAGCGGGGTGCCATTGCCTTCTCCGTTGGTCACCTTAACAAATACAAATTTCTTCCAAATTGTTTCTAACAGTCACTCCTCTAAAATGTTTTAATAAATTCTAGTTTCTTTTTCATCTATAATAACTGTTTTGACTACCTAGCATTCATCCTGGAATGGATTCATAAATTGCTCAACTGTGATTTTTAAGGGACCTCTCTTGCATCAAGAATAACCCCAAACCTTATTTGATATTTATGAAAAAACAGACAATAACAACCGCAAAGAGCAGTACAACTCAATTTTAGGAGAATGAGTATCTCCCACAGAACTGGAATTCATGGGTCTTCCTTGGCTGGTTGCATAATCAAGAGGGATGCAAGCAACTCCAGGTCCCCCAGTTTTCCCATTAACAAGATAAATCTAACACTTCCTACGCAGACCTGGAAAGATCACTCAAAGAAACAAAGAGATTGCATTTGTGAAAAATTTTAGTTTTTTTTGAAAAGCAAGGTCAGCTAACAGCATCATTGTCACATCACTAGACAGTGGTGTGAGAGAACACCCTGAAACGTACGACCTGGTAACATGAGAGCTCAGGTTCTGAGTTAGGCAGTCCTGACTTCACAGCTGGTTCCTGTTCTGATTAGTCAGGTGATTGTGGGTGCTATTTAGCCTCTCTGTCCCCTTAAGTGGAAAACAAAGCCAACAGCATCTGCTTCATGAGTCTGTCATGAAAATAAAGGGACAAGACACATGCAAAGTGCTTATTAACATGGTTCCTTGCACATAGTAAGCACAAAGTAAATGGTGGCTATTATCATTAGCATTGTTGCAATTAAATTATGTCTTATAATCACCAGTAAAATTTAGAAAGGGGATTATACTGGATTTATGCTCCATCATGGGATAAAAGAGGAGCACGCTTTACTACCCAGTAGTATCACCAAAAGTTTTCAAGTTTAATATCAAGGTCACAGATTTTATCACTCTTAAAAGAGACAAAGAGAGTTTCTAGCCCTAAACCATAGGCTATAAGTGAATCTTTGTCAACTGATTAGCAAACATGTGGTGTAGGTCCCAGGGCCTCCGAGTAGAAGATGGATAGATTCAAGAAACCCTGCAGCTGTTGTCAAAAAGCAACCTGAAGTATATGTCCCAGAGACAGTGGGCCATGTGGGTCCCCTCCACATATGGAAAAACCATTGGCACACGTTGCAATAGCCGGAACAGATAACCAAAGCAAGCTCACTCACAGAGGAGGTCAGTAGTGTGGTCCTCAGATCAGGAATGCAGACCCCAGATCCCCCATCCCCCAGTGCATCTGCTCTGAGGATGTCACTTTGTGTCAATCTCTCCATTGTCAGACCTGTGGGGAGGTGCTCAGGGAAGGGCAATCGAAAATCATGTGCCTTTTAAAAAACTTAGGATGTGGAATACATTAAGTGGATTTTCTTCGTGGAATGTTCAAACTGAACTGTATCTGCTGCCACTGACCCTCAAAAGATCATAAACCACATTCTGAGAATCTTATTTGGAAATAGGGTTGTTAGACAGATAATCAACTTAAAATTAGGTTGTTTAGGGTGAGTCCTAACCCACTGTAACTAACTAGGCCCATATAAAAAGGGGAAATGTGGTTACAGAAACAGACACACACACCTGGAGAAAGTCATGTGATGATGAAGGCATACATCAGGTCATACATCTACAGGACACCAGAAACCAGGAGAGAGAAGCAGGGAACAGAATCCCCCTCACAGCCCTCAGAAAGATTCAGCGTAGCCAACACTGTGATCTGGGAACGTGGCTTCCATTCCAGAGAGACCATAAATGTCTGTGGCTTAAGCCTCCCTGTTTCTGGTGCTTTGTAGGGACGCCCTCAAATGGGCTTCCGTGGTGGCTCAGCAGTAAAGAATCCTCCTGCTATGCGGGAGACCTGGGTTCCATCTCTGAGCTGAGAAGATCCCCTGCAGGAGGAGATGGCAACCCACTCTAGTACTCTGGCCTGGGAAATCTCATGGACAGAGGACCCTGGTGGAATATAGTCCATGGGGTTGCAAAGCGTCAGATATGACTTAGCAACTAAACCACCACATAATAAACTAATAATACATAAAGTAAGAGGGGAATCACCCAGCCTGAACTTCCTTTTTCTTAATTCTAATCAGTTTATGTTAAAAACTATTTCCGTTTTCCAAGAACAAATGAACTTTCTGAGGGTAAAGATATAACAGGCTTTAAATTCTTGGGATTTAAATGCAGTGGATGGTCCACCCAGTGGGTAAGCTATCTGTTCTTTTTGGTTCTCAATTTCATAATCCTCTGAAAGGCAAGTGATGATTTGTAGGCTCAATTGTAGTAGGCTTAGAGATTATTAAGTTTTGAGGAATGGCTCATAAACTCTGCTCATCCCTGGCTCTTCCATTACCCACAGAAAGCAGGATTCACCACATAGGATCCCCATGTACCCCCTTGCCCACCCCAGCCCACATCATGTGCAAGCTTCTTACATGTACACTTTCAGGATGAGGTCATCTTTCGTCTCTCCAGTCAGCAGGTCAGCAATGCTAAGAACTGCACAGCCAAAGGGTCGCCGGTACTGGACACTGCAGGCATTCTTTTTTTCTCCTGCCCCCATTCGACCTGTTCAATTAAAAAGCACACCTAGTTCAAGGAGCCATTTGATTAATCCAGCTTAAGACGAGACACATACAGCTATAACATAAGCCATATGAAATGTAATGGGTGATGGTAAAGACATACATTTGGGGCAACTGTTGCCTCCATTCTGAACTCTCCCCTAAGAGCACACAGTTGTGTGACCTTGGGCACGCAGTGCAAACTCTGGCCATTGGCTATTACCTATAAAACATGAAGACTGAAGCTGAGCCCAGGTATGGGTACCCTTTCTGAAGTATTCATGAAGGCACCCCAGGAGAATCGCATCCAAAAATGCAGTAGGGGTGCCTATTTCATCCTACTTGTAAGATTCTCCATATTTCAAAAAGTGATTTCAAACATTTCACCTCTGAAAAGAAGTGATTTGAGATTACCTGAAGGTATAGCAAGTAAGCACAGGTGAGCAAATGAGCATGTTCTTTCCTGACTCAGTATGCAGGCTGAGATCTCCAGGGATCCTTTTTTAACTCTGACATGGTTTCTACTTGTTTAAATTGTTAGACATTTAAAAATCTGTGGTTGAGATACTGTTTTAATTTATTGTTGCATTTAATTACCAATGCGTTATTTTGAAAACTGAAAGCAAAAAGCACACTGGAGCTGAAGCCTAACAAGCTAACGTGAGGAGAAATAATGAAAAAAGCCTGTCAGTCTGCTTCCAGATGCTAGGGAACAGATCTGTACGTTGTTTCCATCTGACTGAAGTCCTCCGTGCATGTCTGCATGGCTCTAGTACCTTCCAAATCCAATGCTAAATAGAAAAAAAGAAAGGAATGGCAGTATTCAATCTGGCTTTCATCCTTCAGTAATAAAGGAAAATTGCCCCTCTGATACATCAATTTCAGAGTAATATTTATAAATAGAAGCTGGAGTACCACTTAATGGTGGTAAAAAACCACAGGAAAAAAAAAAGAAGAGGACTTCCAACATAATGAAAAGGATTTATCCCTTTTGAAGTTCCTTTTGAATAATTAATGTGTGACAGCCTTGAAAAGTTCTTTCTTGGATGATGTTTCATTTGCATTGGTATATTACTAGTATATTGATTAACAGGCCTAAGGATAATAAGAATGCTGATTTACAATGGAATCATGTACTAGACTCAACACTAAAAAGAGCTGAGAGGACTCCTCTGAGATCAGGGACCAGTGTTTACTATGTGACATGCATGGGTTTGGAGAGTCATTAGGTATTACCATGTAGGTACAGGGTTTCCCAGGTGGTGCAGTGGTAAGGAATTCACCTGCCAGTGTAGGAGACGCAAGAAATGTGGGTACGATCCCTGGGTCGGAAAGATCCCCAGGAGAAGGAAATGGCAACCCACTCCAGTATTCTTGCCTGGAGAATCCCACGGGCAGAGGAGCCTGGCGGGCTGCAATCCATGGGGTTGCAGAGAGTCAGCTGCAACTGAGAGCATATGCAGGCAGCACAGGGGCCCTGTAGGTACAGGCTTATTAGCAGGGTGAACATGCAAACCTGACTTCTGTGAATTCAAGAATAGTAAGCAAAACAAGGATAGTAAGTGTAATGAAGGCTGGAGTAGGACTAATAATTATTAGGGCAAAGGTTGTTCCTCCAATTACATGAGTTAGTAGCTGTCCAGCTGTAGTATTAGCTGTTAGTCATATAGCTAGGGCTACTGGTTGGGTGAATATGCAAAGAGTTTCAATAATTACAAATATACTGGTAAGAGGAATGGGTATTCCCTATGGTAGAAAATACATTAGAGATGCTTTTGTTTTATGGTGAAAGCCTATAGTGATTGTTCACGATAAAAAAGGGATAAATATACCTAAAGTTATGAAAAGTTGTATGGTGGGTATAAACGAATGTGCTAAAAGACCAACTAAGTTTGTTGGGGTGATAAATAAGCAATATAAGTATTTCTGTTCAGGTCTGCCCTTTATAGTTATGAATGGCCATTATCTGTTTTGTCGCAAGTTGAACCAATCACTGCTAAATAGAAATCATGCAGTTATTTATGAATCTAGTGTGGGGAAACTCTTTCTCTTTATTTCCTCCTCTTCTTTCCGATCAAAGACCAGGCCTCGAATTCCAGGGCAGGTGCTGTTACTCCAGCTCTCGGCAGCCAGTGCAGGTCAGTGTGCCCTTTTCTTATTAAGTCTATGCAAGGAATATTCTAGAAAAAGTTCTTACTCTTTCAAGAATAATTTTTCTATTCGTCCCTGATATACAAGGATCTTCCACTCCTTCATTTCACTGAAGCAGATTAAATCTTAACTTTTCTGAGTTTCTTACCTTCATTATTACTGGACTGATCATCAGGGAAGTTTTTGCAGTAATGTCAATATAGAATTAACTTGATCAAAGCTTAGGGAATGAAGGTAGGTAATTTAGGTTTCATGCAGTCCATGGGGTCGCTAAGAGTCAGACATGACTGAGCAACTTCACTTTCACTTTTCACTTTCACGCACTGGAGAAGGCAATGGCAACCCACTCCAGTGTTCTTGCCTGGAAAGTCCCAGAGACCGGGGAGTCTGGTGGGCTGCCATCTATGGGGTCACACAGAGTCGGACACGACTGAAGCGACTTAGCAGCAGCATTCATTCTAATGATTTAATGATCATAAATAGCTTAGTAAAATATACAGCCACTAATCAAATGTCAGGTATTTAAAAGGCAGCCCTGTGATGGGTAATACTATGCAGTCGTTTCCTCAGCTGTATCCTGGGAGTGAAGGACAGAGCTACCCAGCTCATGGGCAAGCAAGACATGTGATCATTTTCTACCACCAAAAGCCTCTAGATACTTTTCTAAAAGTTCTGAAAGCTAAAGTGGTTTACTTTTTATCTCAACCTTGTAGAGGATTATGTTCAAACTGTATCCATGTTTACATGAAGATATCCAAAATCACATTTTACATTAACAATTGCTGTGAAAAATTTGAATAAATTAAAAAAAAACCACAAAGAATTCCATAAACTGCACCACTGCCATCCTGGGCACAGACAGAGGCTCTATCTCATAAATACACAGAAACACGCATTACAACTTTGCCAGTTTTAAAAGACTCTTTCCAATTTCTACACCCCATACTCATGTTTAAAAAGAAAATTAAAACAAAACCAAAGACAGTTCACTTATTTATTTATTTCTACTGTCCCTCAAATATGAAAAGAAGATAAAATTAAATGGGTTTTTCAGAACAGACTTTTATGAGGAAAAATTGCTTAGAAAATCTTTGTTGAAACACCATTTATAGTCTCACTCAATGCAAAATGGGGTCATCATGTGTATAAAATAAAAAACCATAAAAAAAAAAATAAAAACCACCATGCAAGACTGATGGTGAGATATTACTATTCTGCAGAAGTTTTCCTCAGGAAGTCATGTAACAGTTAGTGAGGAAGGGGAAGCCAGTTCTCAGTATCAGTTGGTTAGCTTTCCTAGAGAAATAACTTAGGTTCCACCATGTATTTCCTCTGCCATAAAATGCCTGCTTTTGGAGGTCTTATATGAGTAAACATAGTGACGATATTTTGGTTTTGATGTGCAAGGGCATCATAGAGCACTGAAAGTGTGTTCTGCAAGAAGTTAGTAAGTGTTACATTATATAAGTATTTCCACGGTCAATCAAATCTGGAGAGAGCTAGGGTCAACAAAGTTAGAGGAGCAATTTTATTCTTCCCTGTAGGATTTCTCAAGACTCTTTAATAAGCTGATGAAATTATACAAGTGAAAAATATTCAATTTCCAGCATTCAATTTTCCATAGCCTTTTTCTTATAGCACCTTGTCTATAATAATGTTCTGCAGCCTTCCACACTTTGGGAAATGCCAGTTGGTGTAAAGTTTTCATAAATGTATAGAAAATCCAGCTCCTAAAAGTTTAATGTATGCTGTTAACAGAAATTAGAATTTGAGTAGACAAATACCAAGGCTATGAATCCAATATTTTTAGAAAGTCCAATAAAACAAAATGAAATGCAGCAAACTAACTAATGACTTATATGGAGAGAGAACAAACTATTTATGGCAGTGTGAGAGTCTGGGGAGACCAGAATCCCAAATTCTGCGAATAATGGATTCCGATCTCGCTTGGACTTCTTTTTGATCCAGACAGCACATAAATCATAAGTACACAGAAACCTCTCAGCAATTCTCCCCATCATGCTCCTATCACACCAATAAGTGTCATACCTACCGATTCGGATGATGTGCACAGTGATATAGATGTCCTTTCTGAGCTCGCTGCTACCCAAATCCTACCAAAAAACAGAGTTTTGTCATTGTAGAACTCATCCTTTAGGCAGAATCACTTGAAGGGATAGCACAATGTTTTAACAAATAACAGAAGAAAGACAAATATGAGCATTCTTGATGGATTTTTTTTGGAGCAGAAGCACATACTCCAAATCCTGTTCTAAAAATACCACTGTGATCAACTTTACTGTAAGCCTACAGATATCAAGTAAGACTTAAAAAAGAAAAGCCCATTCTTTTTTTAGTCTCTAGCTCACTCATTCTTTAAATATTTCTTAAATACATACTAAATACCACGTGCCACTCTGAGCCCTGTCACACTGGGCTTCAGCCATAAAGAACAGGCTCTCATACACACTGAAGGGATAAAGGTGTGATTGTGAAAGTTGGCATTCAGATTTCAGGGCATTATTGTAATTTACACTCTTCCCTAGTGGCTCAGACAGCAAACAATCTCCTACAATGCAGGAGATCCGGGTTTGATCCTTGTGTCAGGAGGATACCCTGGAGGAGCAAATGGCAACCTACTCCAGTATTGTCTAGGAAATCCCATGGACAGTGGAGCCTGACGGGCTAAGAGTCAGACACCACTGAGCAACTAACACTTTCATACCACTTTCACTGTAATTCATGTGTTATTTACAAAGGTTCAGCAAATCTACTATGTTCTCTCATAATAACTTAAATAAAATAAAGTACTTAAGAAAGAATCTGCCTCCTTGATAAAACAAGATCCACTTACCACGAAGAGAGAGCAGTGCCGTTCTGGTTTATCTGGGGCTTTGGGAAGCCCGTTTCTATTTAGCCTCAAGAAAAATCTCTCACTACAAGAGAAAAGAAGTTGAATATTTTTAGAATTAAGTAATATTTAAGGACTCCTTTCTACCTGCTATTTGTCCTAAGGGTTAAACTCAAAACTTTTTAGGCTTTTCACTGATATCAAAACTGTGTATATAAATTAGAAGAGTACCCAAGACAGTAAACATTTGCTTCAGTTCTGACAAAGCTGGCAAAGCAGAATGTGCAAAAGCAGAAAACATACATATGCAAACAAAAAAAATTAACTTTTAGAAAGTTTCCATATCCATGAAATCATCACTATTACTTTAAAAAGTAGAAACAAGGACACCAAAAGGAAAAAAACCTGACTTAACACGTTCTGTGTATTTGTACCTAAGATTATTTTTCATGCTTTGCGTCACAGTATTTACTTCACGTCATACATGAACATTATTCCGAGTGCTAACAATCCATTAGAAGACTTAGTATTTTATGCTCTTATCAACCTAATCCAAAACACAAAAAGAGAAACCAGGTAGTGAAACCTGAATATTGTTTGGTCCACAAAGGAATAGAAGACCTCACAGTGCCTGCAGAACTTGCAATTGAAATTGCAGCAACACCTGGCTTTAAATACAAATAATGCTGTTGATCAGCCACTAATTCAAGTCATTTCAAGGTAATGTGTTACAATATTTATATTAAAAAAAATAAAATGAGTATCACCTCTGCCCCCACATTAATGTACCAGCTACCACAAGCTTCTGAATTTAAATATCCTGGTGCCCAGGATAGAATCAAATGGCTAGATGCCTCAGGCAGAGAACACACAGCTAACATCTCCAAAATGTGAGATTAGCAAACGGCGTGGCCTTGGTCAGTAGCTTCCTTCAGTCTAGGGATCAAGCAGAGAAGGGAGAGTAGGGCATTCGGAAGGCTCAGACCCTTCCAAGTGCCCATGCATGTTCATCACTTGGTTCTTGCCATAAATAATGGCGCTGTCTTCCAAACTCCCCCTTCTCCCCTGTAGGGGGGGAAATGAGAACCATGATCAGATCTCTAAGGAAGCATATGGTTTTAAATTTATGGCTGTCTTGGAACATTTTTATTCTCTTTTGCCATCTAAATCAAGACAGATATATTTAACAGATTCAACTACCTGGCTCACCCTGTCCTTTTTTAATGCCTATCCCTGATCTTCCACACAACAAAGTGCAAGCAATACACATGTCTATGGGGTCGCTTCCTGCACCTATTACCTATGTGTTATTCCACAGAGCAGTGGCTGATGAGATTGGATGAAGAAAATATAAATTGCTGCAAGGATTCTCAAATGAAGCATACGAAGTTCCCACATAATTCTGAGGCAGAGGCTGGAAATGACAGATTCTACCAAGACTGCAGAGTTAAATTAATCTTATTCAATTGTCATTTACTATAATTCATAGCAAAGGACTGCAAGCTCACCTCAGAGTGGAATAATATTCACTATTATTTCAAATTTAAGATGTACTAAAAGGAAATGTACAAAAATTCATCTTGGGGAAAAATGAATTACACTTTAAAATAATCATAGCATTAGGTAATACTACTTCTTTAAGAAAACACTATTTTTTATTTGCGAATGGGTGCTCTGCTAAGGACTTTACATGGATTAACCCCTTTTATCCTCACAATGCCCTTGGGAAGTTGGTACTCTTATTATGTCATTTTATAGTTGGGAAAACTAAGGAATAGTAAATAGTTTTGTCCAAGATCACAGAGCTGATGTATGACTGAGTAGGAATTCTATGCCACATAATACCTACCTTCATTGGAATGCTATAAAATAAATTCTTTCTCTGCTTCATAGAATCACTGAGCATATTTACAGAATATTGAGATACGGAAGAAGTCATTCATCTCTAAGGGACACCCACTGACTCGGTAAATTTTTTCATGAAGGATTAGAAAAATGATTTTGGAAATAAATTTACTAAACAAATGTGAAGCTTCAGAAAGATTTAAGTATTTGGTTTTAGTTGGTCAAAACTCCTAAAGTTTAAGACCAGTATTTGGTTTTGCTTCTTGGTCAGCATCTACTGACATATTTACTGATTATATTTTAGCCCAAAATGAAAGCAGTGTGATCACTTTCCCCTCTTCTGATTATAGACAGCATGCGCTATTCTATATTTTTGAGGTGCATTTATGTTTGAGACTCCTCTTTATCCAGACTAAAACATTTGAAACAAATGCCACTTTATCTTCTAAAAGATCAGTCAAAATGATAAATAACAATAATATTAATTACAAAAGTCAATACGGCATTCCAGATATTGAGACCTTAACTTTAACGATGATATAAAATACTATTTTATATTCACAAATTTTATCAATATTTTGGTGAAATGTTTTCTAAAAAATTCCATTTCAGAGATTCCTTTTGCTCTGTCACTATTTTAATTTCACTAGTCTAGACAGAATCCTGATTACGCAAGTATTATATCATATCCTGTTTCAGAAAGAATATCAATATTTACTAAGCCATATCCCTTAACTTAAGCATGCCTTCTTTCTAAAAATAGACTGAAGATGGGTACTACGGAGAAAAAAGTCATGTGCAATTTTCTTAAAACAGACTTCTAAGAGGGGGAAAAACTCTCTTATGGTCAATTAAATAAAATCTTTTTTATTCATCTGGTGACAAGTTGTTGGTATACAAATTCAATCTCTTTCAGCTTTGGTGATAGAGCAACCACTTAATTGGCAAATAGTTTCAGAAGAAAAAAAAAAAGAACTACAGCAACACATTTCAGAATCTTTGAATTACAAATAAATACCCACCCACATGCTCACCAGGTAGTATTAGTGTTAAAGAACCTGTGACCCATCTGCAAGAGAAGTCCTTGGGTTCAGTCCTTGGGTCGGGAATATCCCCTGGAGGAGGGCATAGTAACTCTCTCCAGTTTTCTTGCCTGGAGAATCCCATGGACAGAGGAGGTCACAAAGAGTCAGACAGGACTGAGCAATAAACACTTTCACTCTTTCACACACTCACACACATTTGGAGAATGCCAACATGTTGTCTTTAAGGCCAGGGAAGAAACTAAGTAAGTCAGTGGCATTCCACTATGGCACATCTAAAATTCTCTCAAAAACTTTTGTGGCGACCCACAAAGATATTTTCAACTTTCTATAGTTGAGTCAAAGAGTGGCAACTCTGATCAGAAAGCAAAATTAGTTTTTATCAATTTAAAAAGTGTCCTATTACCAGCTTGGAAGAGAAGGGGAGGTTGGGAGAGAATGGACACATGTATATGTATGGCTGAGTCCCTTTGCTGTCTACCTGCAACTACCACAATATTGTTAACTGGCTACACTCCAAGAAAATACAAAATTTAAAAACAAAGCAAAAAAAGTGTTCTATTATAAGATGTGCATACTTAGTATTTCCATTCCCAGATATCAGCTAATGATTTGGTACCTTCTAGGTATTTAAAGACTGAACAAATACAGTCTTTTAGAAAAAAAAAATACAAATTATTGGGTAGCAACGTTCGCTCTCTTCCATATAACATCTTTTACACTTCATGGTAGCGAAATGCATGAAATTCTCCAGGGACATATCAATCAATGGCACCTTACCATCAGATGTGAGAGTAACCTAATTAACTTCAAGGCCACTCTAGATTCTAGTCCATGCCATGTAACTCTGTCCACCATGCACATTCTAGGTCTTTATTATAACAAATATATCATAATGGAAGTATCTATGGTGACATATTTTTAAATGGGAATGCCTCCTTCTTCATCATCAATGAATTAGCACATAGAACACTTTCAGCAGCACTGAAGAAATGGGATTTGATATTATTACTAGCAGAGAAAAATCATCATTTGACTTCCCGTTACAGTGCTATGCGCTCCCAGAGGAAATTTCACTGCCAGAGAAATTTAGTGTCCACCTGAATTCCTTGTGTGAGCCATGATCAATCATTGTGTGATAAATCAACAAGAGTAAATTGTGTCTTTGGAAATAAAGAATGAAAAATCACAATTATTTATTATTTACAATGTGCCTTCTTCTAAAAAGGATTTGAGAAAACCAAGATAGTGAAGTAACAGTGGGCATATTCATCCCCAGATATCCCAGGGAAAAATAGCACAACTCAAAATACACCCCATTCTGGTGTACATACACTTTACATGGATTTTCTCTAAGTTTCACAATCACCCTATAAGGGAGGAGCCCCTCCCATCCCCATTTTACAAATAAGAAAGCTGGAGCTTGGAGATACTGGGTAAGTTGGCCAAAGTTGCACGGTCAGTCAAGGATGGAGCCAAGAAATTAATTTCCAGGGTCTGATTCCAAAGTCTCGGGTCTTAACCACAAAGCTATCTTCATGAGAACAGAACACCTCATAACAGACACAAAAGAGCAAGTCTAACCATATCATGTGAACCCAGGGTTTTTATTGTGAATATGTACAATAAAATAAAAAAATAATTATTAAAAAACACATGAAGCCAGACAAAAATAAATAAAGCCACAAATGTATCTGTGTTTAGGGAGTTTATGTCTATTTCAACAGCATAGTTGGTAGAAAAGTTCTTACCAATGATGCAAATAATGTGGGCGGCACAGTAGAGATCTGAAGACCCTAATGGCTTCTCTTCTCAGCAGGATAAGATGCTCCTTTCTTCCCACTCCTCCTTCTAACACACAGAAGCAGCTGTCCTCCTAATGGCCCTACCTAGGGTCTTGGAGGCCTACTGGACAGATGTGGGAGGGTCCTCTCAGCTTTCTGAGTCATCATATTAAGTGGCTCTTCGATACAGCATTCCTAGGACAATCATTTGCTTTCATAGAGCAATGTACCCATAGTTAGGGATGACCAGCATCAAGGACATTTTTGTATTTCTCTATATGGACTTTTGTTTATAACTCTATAGCTCCCCTCTCATAAGAAGCAATGTACCTATAGTTAGGAATGCCTAGTGGTTTAATGAAAGTTGATCCAAACGAAAGTAGTTTGTGAAAGTTACACAATGTATAGCTACCTAGTGGTTTAATGTTTGTAAAAGTTACACAACATATACTTTATACAATAATTTATGATGATAATATTTTAAGGTTGAACTCTGAGTAACCCATAAAAATTGCAAAGAATACTTTCAAAATCATTTTGGACAGTTAAAACACTGAAATAAATTTATGTTCTCCAAAAGCAACAGTAACAAAAAAGAGAAAACACTTGGATGGTTGTGTTCTGGTACACAAACTGGAAAAAGAACTCTCTGGTTCTGTTGTGCTTATACTTTATAGAGGGCTTCCCTGGTGGCTCAGCAGTAAAGAATCCATCTGCGATGCAGGAGACACAGGTGTCATCCCTGGGTAGGGAAGAGCCCTGGAGGAGGTCACAGCAGCGCACTCCAGTATTCCTGCCTGGAGAATCCCATGGACAGAGGTGCCTGCCAGGCTACAGTCCATGGGGTTGCAGAGTCAGATACAACTGAAGCAACCGAGCACACAGGCATGCATGTTTTATAAAACAGCTGGACCAAAAAAATACCCCATGTAGCATCTTTGAAAGAACCAAGTTCCTTGTCTTAAATGTAACTATGCTGTGTGTGAGGAAAATTACTATTTATTGTACACTGAGTAGTCATGCAGGGAGATGTGCCAAGAGCCAATGAGGAAACACTCAGAGCAAGAAGATGGAAGAAGAGGAAGGAGAAAGGCTCTGCTGAGCTCACTCTAGGGCCTCTCCCCAGAAGGCCATAGTATACGATAGCTGTTGATCTCAGTGCTTCTATTTCACTGTTTCTCCTGCATTTTCTCAAATGCTTTCTGATTGACTAACATTCTAAGCTGCTTCCAACAACCTGCACAAGGAACTGTTACTGTGTTCTTTCCTAGGACAAGTGGCAAAGGACAACCCAAGGAGCATTCTAAATAGTCCCAGTACCAGGAGCTGGTACTGCCACTGACCAGGCAAGATACCCTAGGGAAGTGAAGGGAAAGTGCGCTAGCTGCCCTGGGGTGGCCACTGGACCAAAAGTTTCAGTGTTCACCATGGCACAGAAGAAAGGACTCTCGTCCAGGCCATCTCGTAACGTGGGTGTGCACAACATTCCCCTGGGGAGCTGTAGAAAGCCCAGGTCCCAGCCTGGGGATCTTGACTTACTGTACTATGGATCTAAAAGCTTCTTGAATGTTTAAAAGCACAGTCACAGTTAACGGCCAGTTTTGACCCAAATGCTTAAGCCCTAATGAGTCAGAATTGCTGACTGTCTTTTATGACCATCACATACACCAGGAAACAGGCAACACATGCCCGATATGTTCAGGTCAACGACTTCTCTCCTTTCGTCTCCCAACATATGACGGATGCAAACAAAGTGTTTCCTTGTCAATAAATAAAACCAACTCCTCAAGCAAGTCTTCCTAGACAAAGCTATTAATATGCTTTCTAATTTTAAAAGTAAAGCAACACAAGGGTCATGAGCTCTTCTAACTAAAGGGAAATGAAACAAGAAGAATCGTTGATACCAGGATTTCCACATCAGTTTACGTAAAGAGCAGACAGATTCTGAGTTTTCTTTTTTAATATTACTGTCCAAACCCAGATTCACTTGACAAATATTTGAAGTTGAAGGACTAAGCAATCAACTAAAGGGATGCTTTGTAAGGACAATAAAGGATTTTGCTTTAGTTGAACAATGAAAGGGAAGATATTTTTGAAACTATAGTCAATTCTATAGCCAATGCTGAACACCAAACTGATTCTTTCTTACTACTTAGAATGATTTAAAACCATTTCATGATTTTTTTTTTCAGTGTATAAAGCTAGTTGAATCAGAACTCTTTTTAGGAAGGTAAAGCTCAAAAAAGGAATGCGGTTTAAAGTTACAAATAAGTGATGTACAGACCACCTGCAGACCAACGCACAGACCAATGAATGAAAGAAAAGGTTTGGGTCAACTGTTGATTGGACAAAATCCATAATGGCAATAAGCTCTAAAAAGCTGGTGTTCTAAAAATCCCATTGTTGAATTCAAGTAAAATCCTTAGAAACAGCTTAACTGTTCAGTTGAGCAACTCAGGAAAATACTTGCTCATGTCTATCTCTAGAGAACTCATTAAGAATTTCAGTAGAAAAAAGTTCCTCAGAGAGGTAACTAAAAGTAGGTGATGATGCGATCTGGTCAACAGAACCAGGGAATGTGAAATAAGAAAGCTTGTTTATAGGCAGAATGCCATATGCTTATTCTTGGAATTTTCATCAATTTGATTATGGTAAACACTGTATCTATGACATTTCATGAGGGAGGAATTGCTCTGATTTATATACAGTAATTATTTTGACCTTTCTAACAATGGTTCTTTGTTAGGGAAAGTATCTATAATAAGGAATCTTGAAAGTAAAGCAAACCTGAGCTCTTTATAACTACTCTGGGTTGAAGCATGCAGTCCTTTGCAAAGGTAAAGGAAACCGTCATGAAAACAGAATAAATAATAAAAATCCAAGTAATTCAAGCCCTGCAAAAACAGCAAGTAAAATGTCTTTCATACATCTATCATCTCAAAAATATGTTCTAAGTTTTAAAATGAAATAAGCCAAAACCAAATGTCCTTTTCAACAGCTTACTGATACTGACAGATTCTTTATATTCATTATAACTTTGAAAAATGAAAACGTATGGTGGTCACTAAAGGGGAAAGGATAGGGAAGGGGAGAGATAAATTAGAGTACAGGATTAACAGATGTATACCATTATATATAAAAATAGATAAATAATAAAGATTTGCTACAAAGCACAGGGAACTATAATAATCTATAATGGAAAAGAATCTGAGAAAAATATACGTATGTCTGTAACAGAATCAATTTACTGTACATCTGAAACTAATACAATGTTGTAAACCAACTACAATCAAAAAAATTACCAACTATACTTCATCATTAAATACTATTTATTAACTAGATGATGCATGCACTTGGACTTTCTAAAGGTCAAATGCTTTTTCTTTTTAACCAGGGAGCTACAAGGCCTCTACATTGATATGCAAATATTTGTGTGTATGAGAATAAGTACATTATTTTCTGAAGAGCTCTACAGTGTTCATAAGTTGGAAAATGCACTGAGAAGTTTAGGAAGCACTGCTCTAGACACCACAAGTATTATTATTATTTTTTTTTTACTGAAAATAGCATATTGATTACCATGCACAGAGAAACTAGCATTTAAAAATATTTCTTGACTTCAAGTTTAATAGTCTTTTGAAGATCAACAGAATGTAAGTTTTGGGAGGGCAAGAATTTTTAAATTTTTTATTCATTGATGTGTCCCCAGTGTCCAGATCAGTGCCTGGCTCTGAGAAAGAGACCAGTAATTGTTTGCTGAATGAATGAAGATCAGTGATTCAACAACAATAGCACGTAATCTCTCACACTCAACAGAAATAAGATGCAGTCTCTGTTTAGCTTTTTTGTCAAAGATCTCCAAATGGAAGTACTTAGAAGATGCTACACAGATTTTCCTCAGTTTATAGTGTTATGTCCTGATAAACCCACTCAGGTTCAACAGAGTACTATAGCTCACATGGCTAGCCCAGGGAAAGATCAAAATTCCAAGTACAGTTTCCAATGAATGTTCATTGCTTTAACGTTCATCACTTTAAAGTCAAAAAAATGCTATTGAAACACTGTAAGTCGAGGACAGTCTATAAACTTATCTGCCAGCTTTTATTTACTCTTTTTTTTCTAGAACAGATTTTGCAAATGATGCTCCCATAGAGACATATCTAAGAGCATAGCTCTGATTAACACAAGAGAACATGAAACAAAACTATCGACTTTTCTGATGCACTCAACCTTGAGTTCTCTCTCTTATCAAGAAACACATCCTCACTGGAGTGGAAGGAAAACAGCAAAAATTAAGACAATAATGACATGATCTTTTCATACTTTGCCTCAACAATAGTGAGAGATTTGTAAATTACTTTTAACTGCTTTAATGCCCAGCCTGTGTAGGGCATTGGGCAAGGTTCTGGGAACAGAAAGACAAGAAGGTAGCCTTATCTTCAAAAAAAGAACTAACTAGGGCCACATCATGAACAATTCTTTTGTTGGTGTTGAATCACTTACAAAACAAATGTCAGTGAAGAGCAAAGAAGTCCTGGCGGGGTGGTAAGCATGATTTAGTTGGTAGCGAATTTAGGGAAACTAAATTAATCTGAATTCCCTCTAGGCAGCAGACACAGGGCAGAGGAGGAAAGACACAGCTGATCAGAATTCTGGTGAAAAGAACACCAATCTGGTCATCCTTTAAAACACAGGAATGTGGGTTAAATCTGATCAATTTCTTAAACATTGCATGAAGTACCATGAGACAAATAGGCTGCACAGTGTCTGGAGCTAAAGGGGATGAGAAAGTCAGTCTAAATTCACTTATTCTATGAGTTTTCAGGTTTCTGCCCCTTTAAATTCCAGTCGCTTTTTCTTATAACAACGTAATAATTTACAGTTTCAAAAAAAACTGGAATTGTGTGGCTCTTAAAATTCTACAGAGAAAAACAGTGGATCACTTCTATGCTGGGTGTTCTTGCAGCATAGAAGTGAACATAGTTATTTGTCTTTTTTGTTTTAATTTACATCCTCCTCCTGGTCCATTTCTGAAAATCTCTCCTATTAACATCACTCCACCTCTAAAGCAATATTTTTTTGTATGCAACATAATGTGACCAAAGAATTTGATTAACTTCAAAGTGACAACAATCTCAAATTTTGTGCACCTGCTGGAAGAATCAAATGATGGAAAAGAGGTGGGAGAGTGGAAAGCACTCATGCCTTTAAACAGGAGGCCTGAGGGAAGGTCACTGTGGGGTCAGTGATGTACAGACACCCACAGAGAAATCTGTACCAGCACGTCTAGACACAGCAGGAAGCACGCTGGGCCGTATGGAATGGTTGATGTTGCCACAATCCAAAGAGGACCTCTGAATGCCTTCTATTTGTGTTCTCAGTCATGCTCCCTGCACGCATGGCCAGTCAGAAAATTTCCCCTCCATTATTGCTTTACTTTGGGGAGGTTACAATTTCCAGTTAATTTTATAACATAAAACTATAAAAAGAGGTCTACACCAACCATCTTTCTACATTCCAAACAACAAATGCTCCTAATTTATGTAAAAACATAGACGCTGAATTCGTCTGATCACACTATAATAAGTTGTAAATGAGGTATGAAACGAGAAATTCTAGCACAGTGCTCGAAGAATTAAAAAATCACATGTGCTCTCTTAACTGTGTTATGTACTATAATATAGACACAAAAATATTAGCATTTTTTTCTAAGAGGGGACTAAATAACTCTTCTCTCCAACAGCTATAAGGGCTTGAAAAAATTTCCCAGTACCTAAGTCTTTTCAAAAGAAGCCTGAGTTCTTTCATTTTCTCTTAAAAATGAAAAGCTTTTAGACGGTATCGACCTCTGAAGAGACCAACTGGAAGTTCTGGCTGTAATTTCTTTAGTTCTCTTCTCATTATGCTAGATTCCCATTCTCAGTTTTATCCAAATGTGATGTGTCAGGCTCCAGCTCCACCACCTGATAGCTCTTTCCTGAGCACACCTGGCAAAAGGTAGCTAACTCGGGAGCCAGAAGTCACCACCAATTTCCGACATCTCTCCTGCAGGGGCCTTCCTGAACTGGGCGATTCCATTATTTATCAGTAACTCACTTCCTATCACATTTTTGCTCAAAGGACACTGACCCTGATTGTGCAGTTCACTTTCAGCCCTGAACTCCCTTCCCTTCTCTTTTCTGCTCTCCAACAGCAGTTCATCTTGTTCCTCCACTTTTCTTATAAACGGTCAAGGCCACAGACCCAGGCCCTGTTTTCCATTTTGACATCTGAAACCCATTTCACTGCGCTCCCTTCCTCCCACATTAGTTGAAGCAGCAACCTTCCTCTTTCTCAAAATACATTTCTTCATGTGTGTCCTGCATCCCTTCTGCCATCTGCTCCAGAAGTCACTGAGTCTCCAGCAGGGTCTCATGCTACAGGCATCCCACCGCTACTTCTATGACTGAATGAACAAGGAAGTGGCGAGAAGTAACACGCTATTCACCTACATGCAGAAATTCCTTACCTTTGGGAGGACAAACCTCTATTATTATTATCTTTAAAATTTATTTTATTGAACTATAATTGATTTATGATGTGTTAATTTCTGCTGTATAAGCAAAGTGACTAGGTTATACATATATAAATATATATATATACACACATATACATACCTTCTTCTTCATATTCTTTTCCATTATGCTTTATCACAGTATACTGATTTTAGTTCCCTGTGCTATACAGGAGGACCTTGTTGTTTTGGAAAAACCTCTATCAATTCAGAGTTTCTGGGAACTTGATCCTTATATAGACATAGGATTTTGTTCAAGCATATAAGGTGTTTCCTCTCACAGAACATTCATCTTCTAAAATTCGCCTATTTTATATATGAGTCAGACTTTACACTTAAAAGACAACATTACTATAATATATTTGTTACTATAATACTGAATGTCCTAGACCTTCAGAAAACATTCTGTTAAGTTCTGCCAAATACAATATCAAAAATATTATTGTCAGTTCATAGGAACCCAGGAATATTATTCCAAGCAGAATGGAATCCAAACCATGTATGGGGCTAGTGACTAGATCAGATTAATAAATCTATCATCTTTCAAAGAAACTGAAAAAAAAAAGGACTGCCTTCACTGCTTTACTGTTTGTATGCATAAAAAGTTGATAATTTTAAGGAGGTAATTCATTAATCATACACACTATATGCTAAAAGGTAAACCAAGCACGTACAGATTTTATGCACAGGAAATTTACAACCATTCAATTCTGCCACATTGCTCCACCTATTTCTCTTTGTTCCTTCTTTGTTCTTCTTTTTCTTTCTCCCTTTCTTCCTTCTCCCTTTTTTGTTCTTTATTTTTTTCTGTTGCTAAAGTATTTAAAACCAAATCATATCCCTGGATGCAGTTCTACATGTTTACTAGTCCCTCTAAATCTTATGCAACTAGAATAACATACACCTTAAAATTAATAATAATTACTTAAAATATATGACTTCTTTAAGAATTCAAGACCAAACATGACATATCATTTCTGGATATGTTAAAGTGCATTTCCTAGCTTTTTCTTTTGTTTTGGTTTAAATCATCATAGCTTATAATTGCTGACCAATGACCCAGTGTCAAGCATTAGACTAAGAGAAGTATATGCATCATCTCATGCAATCCTGAAACAATTCCATGAGACAAGTACTATTCTTATCCTCACTTAGCAGACAACCTACAGCCATAAGAGACATGAATTCATTTGCTCAGGCTGACGGAGCTACTGAATGACAGTGTGGGTCCTCTGACTACAGAGTCTGACCACTTATGTACTATAGAACGGTACCTATAAGATACAAGACATACATCTTGAGTATGGAGAGAATTTCAGATATATTTCATAGTCCAGAATTGGGCCATGTAAAAAAAAAATCTGCGAGCTAGGACATGGAAGCAACCTAGATGTTCATCAACAGATGAATGGATAAAGAAGTTATGGGGTGTGTGTGTGTGTGTGTGTGTGTGTGTGTGTGTGTGTGTGTATAAATATATATATATAATGAAATGTTCAGTTCAGTCGCTCAGTGGTGTCCAACTCTTTGCGACCCCATGAATTACAGCACGCCAGGCCTCCCTGTCCATCACCAACTCCTGGAGTTCATTCACTCACGTCCATCAAGTCGGTGATGCCATCCACCCATCTCATCCTCTGTCGTCCCCTTCTCCTCGTACTCACAATCCCTCCCAGCATCAGAGTCTTTTCCAATGAGTCAACTCTTCGCATGAGGTGGCCAAAGTACTGGAGTTTCAGCTTTAGCATCAGTCCTTCCAAAGAACACCCAGGACTGATCTCCTTTAGAATGGACTGGTTGGATCTCCTTGCAGTCCAAGGGACTCCCAAAAGTCTTCTCCAACACCACAGTTCAAAAGCATCAATTCTTCAGTGCTAAGCTTTCTTCACAGTCCAACTCTCACATCCATACATGACTACTGGAAAAACCATAGCCTTGACTAGACGGACCTCTGTTGGCAAAGTAATGTCTCTAATTTTGAATATGCTGTCTAGGTTGGTCATAACTTTCCTTACAAGGAGTAAGCATCTTTTAATTTCATGGCTGCAATCACCATCTGCAGTGATTTTAGAGACCCCCAAAATAAAGTCTGACACTGTTTCCACTGTTTCCTCATCTATTTCCCATGAAGTGATGGGACCAGAGGCCATGATCCTAGTTTTCTGAATGTTGAGATTTAAGCCAACTTTTTCACTCTCCAAGTTCACTTTCATCGAGGCTTTTTAGTTCCTCTTCACTTTCTGCCATAACTCAGCCATAAAAAGGAAAGAATTTGAGTCAGTTCTAGTGAGGTGGATGAAACTAGAGCCTATTAAGCAGAATGAATTTAGTCAGAAAGAGAAAAACAAATATACAATTACACATATATATATCGGAGAAGGCAATGGCAACCCACTCCAAAACTCTTGCCTGGAAAATCCCATGGGCGGAGGAGCCTGGTAGGCTGCAGTCCATAAGGTCGCTAAGAGTCGGACACGACTGAGCGACTTCACTTTCACTTTTCACTTTCATGCATTGGAGAAGGAAATGGCAACCCACTCCAGTGTTCTTGCCTGGAGAATCCCAGGGATGGGGCAGCCTGGTGGGCTCTCGTCTATGGGGTCGCGCAGAGTCAGACACGACTAAAGCGACTTAGCAGCAGCAGCAGCAACACATATATATGCAATCTAGAAAGATGCTACTGATGAACCTATTTGCAGGGTAGCAATGCAGACGCAGACATAGAGAAGACTTGTGGACATAGCTGGGGAAGGAGACGGGTGGGACAAATTGAGAGAGTAGCACAGAAACATATACATTACCATAGGTAAAACAGACAGCAAGTGGGGAATTTGCTGCATGACTCAGGGATCGCAAGCCAGTGCTCCGTGCCAACCTAGAGGGGTGGGGTGGGAGGTAGGAGGGAGGCTCAAGAGGATGGGGATGTATCTACATCTAGGCTGTTGATATACAGCAGAAACCAACACCATAGTGTAAAGCAATTATCCTCCAAGTAAAAGTGAAATCTGTGCCTCACCAATAATATTCACCACTTTTTCTTAAATGACAGACTTGAGTATACTGAAAGAGAAGGTAGTTTTAGGCAATATAAAATTCATACAGAAATGAAGCATTTAATAAAAATGGAGAGTTTAACTGTGTGATGGTAGAAAAAACATAAAGCTTTAGTCAAGTAAGTGAGTAAGGCACCAGCAAGAAAGTCAACTTTATCTGAACTTAATTACTATGAAAAGACTTTTTGTATTTAATCACCAGGATAAGGCTTTTTTAGAAGCACTACTCTGCTGCTATTTTCTCAAATAAAAGCCCATGCCAGCAGTTTGCCCACACAAGCAGACCTATAATAAGCTGAGAATCCATTGGCGGCACTTAGTAGTAGGAATGTTAGTTGCTCAGTTGTGCCCAACTCTCTGCAATCCCATGGACTATAGCCTGCTAGGCTCCTCTGTCCATGGGATTCTGCAGGCAAGATTAGTAGAGTGGGTTGCCCTTCTCTAGGGGATCGTCCCAACCTAGGGATCAAACCTGGGTCTCCTACACTGAGGGCAGATTCTTCAACATCTGAGCCACCAGGGAAATCCTGGTGGCACTTAGGTGATAATAAATATATTCGCTAAGAATGAAATACAGTAATAGATTAGCCTTAAAACTTAGAATACAGCAGTAACCAAAGTAGCAAAACTTATATGGGAAACAGTCAACAAAAGGACAATGTCATTTTCACTAGCCCATGTAACTTACACTCTGTTGTAGATTAACTGACATATTAATATGTAAAAAGGGCTTCCCTGGTGGCTCAGATGGGCAAAGTCAACTGAAAGCCTTCTGAAAGGATTCATCATTCAAGAAGCCATTAAGAACACTTGTGCTTCATGGGAAGATGTCAAAATAACATTAACAGGAGCTCGGAAGAAGTTGATCCAATCCTTATGGGTGAGTTTGAGGAATTCAAAACCTCAGTGGAGATAGTAGTTGTACATGTGGTAGCAATAGCAAGAGAACTGGAATTAGAAATGGACCTGACGATGTGACTAAATTGCCGCAATCTCACATTTAAACCTTGAATGGATGAGAAGTTGCTTCTTAAGGATGAGCAACAAAAGTGGTTTCTTGAGATGAAATCTACTTCTGGTGAAGATGCTTGAAATGATAACAAAGGATCTAGAATATGATATAAATGTAGTTGATAAGGCAGAGTTTGAAAGGGTTGACTCCCATTTTGGAAAGAAGCTCTGCTGTGGGTGAAAGACGATAAGACAGCATTGCATACTATAGAGAGATCAATCATGTAAAAAAACCGAGTTAACGAATAGAGCAAATTTCACTGCTGTCTTAGCTGAAGAAATTGCCACAGCCACCCAAGCCTTCACTAACCACCATCCAGATCAACCAGTAGCCGTCAATATCAAAGCAAGATAGTTCAGTTCAGTTCAGTTTATTTCAGTTGCTCAGCTGTGTCTGACTCTTTGCAACCCCATGAATCTCAGCACCCCAGGCCTCCCTGTCCATCACCAACTCCCAGAGTTCACCCAAACTCATGTGCATCAAGTCGGTGATGCCATCCAGCCATCTCATCCTCTGTCATCCCCTTCTCCTCCTGCCCCCAATTCTTCACAGCATCAGAGTTTTCCAATAAGTCAACTCTTCGCATGAGGTGGCCAAAGTGTTGGAATTTCAGCTTTAGCATCAGTCCTTCCAATGAACACCCAGGGCTGATCTCCTTTAGAATGGACTGGTTGGATCTCCTTGCAACCCAAGGGACTCTCAAGAGTCTTCTCCAACACCACAGTTCAAAAGCATCAATTCCGCACTCAGCTTTCTTCACAGTCCAACTCTCACATCCATATATGTCTAATGGAAAAACCATAGCCTTGACTAGATGGACCTTAGTCGGCAAAGTAATGTCTCTGCTTTTAAATATACTATCTAGGTTGGTCATAACTTTCCTTCCAAGGAGTAAGCATCTTTTAATTTCATGGCTGCAGTCACCATCTGCAATGATTTTGGAGCCCCCCAAAATAAAGTCTGACACTGTTTCCACTGTTTCCTCATCTATTTGCCATGAAGTGATGGGACCAGAATCATAATGCCGTGATTCAGTTTTCTGAATGTCGAGCTTTAAGCCAATTTTTTCACTCTCCACTTTCACTTTCATCAGCAGGCTCTGCAGTTCTTCCTCACTTTCTGCCATAAGGGTGGTGTCGTCTGCATATCTGAGATTATTGATATTTCTCCCAGCAATCTTGATTCTAGCTTGTGCTTCATCCAGCCCAGTGTTTCTCATGATGTACTCTGCATAGAAGTTAAATAAGCAGGGTGACAATATACAGCCTTGACGTACTCCTTTTCCTATTTGGAACCAGTCTGTTGTTCGATGTCCAGTTCTAACTGCTGCTTCCTGACCTGCATACAGGTTTCTCAAGAGGCAGGTCAGGTGGTCTGGTATTCCCGTCTCTTTCAGAATTTGCCACAGTTTCTTGTGATCCACACAGTCAAAGGCTTTGACATAGTCAATAAAGCAGAAATAGATGTTTTTCTGGAACTCTCTTGCTTTTTCCATGATCCAGCGGATGTTGGCAATTTGATCTCTGGTTCCTCTGCCTTTTCTAAAACTTGCTTGAACATCTGGAAGTTCACAGTTCACGTATTGTTGAAGCCTGGCTTGGAGAATTTTGAGCATTACTTTACTAGCATGTGAGATGAGTGCAATTGTGCGGTAGTTTGAGCATTCTTTGGCATTGCCTTTCTTTGGGATTGGAATGAAAACTGACCTTCTCCAGTCCTGTGGCTACTGCTGAGTTTTCCAAATTTGCTGGCATATTGAGTGCAGCACTTTCACAGCATCGTCTTTCAGGATTTGAAATAGCTCAACTGCAATTCCATCACCTCCACTAGCTTTGTCCATAGGGATGCTTTCTAAGGCCCACTTGACTTCACATTCCAGGATGTCTGGCTCTAGGTGAGTGATCACATCATCGTGATTATCTGGGTTGTGAAGATCTTTTTTGTACAGTTCTGTGTATTCTTGCCACCTCTTCTTAATATCTTCTCCTTCTGCTAGGTCCATACCATTTCTGTCCTTTATTAAGCCCATCTTTGCATGAAATCTTCCCTTGGTATCTCTAATTTTGTTGAAGAAATCTGTAGTCTTTCCCATTCTGTTGTTTTCCTCTATTTCTTTGCAAGATAATCCACCAGCAAAAAAGATGAGGGCTCAGGTAACAGTCAGCATTTTTCAGCAATAAAGTATTTTTTAAATTAAGATATGCACATTCATTTTTTTCTCAGACATAACAGTCCTGTACACTTAAAAAACTATATTATAGTGTAAACATAACTTTTATACGCACTAGGAAACCAAAAAATCTGGGTGACTTCCTTTACTGTGGTACTGACTTTATTTCAGTTACCACAGGTTTGATATCTTCACACAAATCCCCTCTCCCTGATATTCCCAGTCCTGTACCCCAGTTTATGCACATCCACACCCTGCCCTTTCTCCCCTTCTCTGGTATTTGACTGGTCTTCCCATCTGCAATTTCAAGCCTGTTTCCTGATACCTCCTAAGGGACCTTGATCCAGACCTCCCCTCTTTGCTGAGTGTAAACTTTCCCATGTTATTGGATTCTTCCTGTCAATTCTTAGTAAGCTCAAGCTTCTTCTACTTCAGTTCCTTAAAAAAAAAAAAAAAAAAAAAAAAAACTTCAACAGACACCTTGCTACATACTGGTGATTAAAAAACTGGAAGCAAACAGAATACTATTAATATTGAAGTTCATGAGAATGGGTATAGAAAAGTGATTAAGGATACTGATGCCTGATCAGACAGCATGTTAAAATACGGTCTCACTGTATATATACCAGCTCTGTGGCCTTTAGCAAGTTATTAATCTCTCTGATTAATAAGTTTCCTCATCTATAATAATGAGGATATAGTCATTTCTGTATCTGTAGGCAATATATCTGCAGATTGAACCAACTGTAGACAGAAAATACTCAGGAAAAAAAAAATTCCAGAAAGTTTTCCAAAAAAGCAACTATTTAAACAGGATTTATATTTTATTAGGTATTCTACATAATCTAGAGATGATTAAGAGTATATGGGAGGATGTGCATAGGTTATTTGCAAATACTATGCCATTATATAAAAGGGACTTGAGTATCTGTGGATTTTGGTACCTGAGGGGTGTCCTGGAACCAATTCCCCACAGATACCAAGGAAAGATTATACTAATAGTGCCTACCTCATAGGGTTGTTACAAGGGATATGTAAGTTAATATTTTTTAAACAGCTTAGAACAGTGTCTGGCACATGGTAAGCAATATATAAGTGTTAGTTAAATGAAATGAATAGAACTGAATAAAATAACATTACAGATGCTATCTAGGGAAATGATTCCCGACTTTTCTAGCTATACCCTTACAGCCTTGAGAAATTACAAAGTTTCAACCAGATAAATGCACTCTAAAAATATTTTACTCATATAAAACAATTTAGTAAATTTTTTTGAACTAAGAAATTACCTTTTATGGTCAGAAATTATGTCAAAGACTGGGAAAAACTCACTCAAGAAAAGTATGTTATTTCTCCTTATAACTGAGTCCAGTGTGTAGCTGTACCCACCGTGCAGATGCTGTTAAACAAATGAGGAGGGAAAACTGGAAAATAAGCACGGGCTAGGTATACATAGCCAAGAGGCTGTTAGAATATGTCTGAATCTTTCCAGAGAGGCATCTGCGACATGCATTAGAGGCTTAATATTAGAGGCCATCTTCATGCAGAAACTGTTTGGAAATACGAATGGGCTTTCTAAATATCATCCAACATCAATTTCTAAGTTTCTGTCAGAGAACATACCCCTCCTGATGCTGAGGAAGTACTATGTGCTTCATTGATCCACATGGTGAGCTAGAAGGGAGTAATTTTCACCTGCTGACTCCTTTTGCATTTGACATCTCCAAGTACTGACTCCAGGTTTTCATCACGGGCACATGGCAAGAGTCAGTGCTATTTTGCTATTCTTCAAGTATCTTGAGAAGGACTCAATTTCTACAACAATTTCTATAGTATAGAATATTTCTGAGGCTTTATATTAGTTTCAGTGTTATCATTACCAATAACTTGTAACAATTTATTATCAGGGCTACCAGTCTCTGGAGCTCTCACTCTGGCTAATGAAATCTTGCTCAGTGATGGAAATGTCCAGAAGCCCTTGATGAGGCCAATGGGGTGGTGGTTCAGAGGGCAGACTTTGGGGCCACATGGCTGGCCTGCCACTCTGCTTCACCTCTTACCAGTTTGGTAAACTCAGGCAAGTTTCCTGACCTTTCTGTGCCTGACTTCCTCACCTATACAATCAGTGCATACAATATATTTCAAGTATTTAAAACAAATTCTGGCAGATGTGCTTAATAAAATGCTGGCCGTTTGATTCTTAGAGGAGAGAAGTTAAATGAATAAATTCTAGCCAATTGTCTGCCTTATGAAAGGAATAAACTTATTTCTTTCCTAATCAAACCTCTACAGGCTTTGTACATGTTGGACACGACTGAGCGACTTCACTTTCACTTTTCACTTTCATGCATTGGAGAAGGAAATGGCAATCCATTCCAGTGTTCCTGCCTAGAGAATCCGAGGGATGGCGGAGCCTGGTGGGCTGCCATCTATGGGGTCGCACAGAGTCAGACACAACTGAAGCAACTTAGCAGCAGCAGCAGCAGCATTCCCTGAATTATACCATCTTTTGCCTACTAAATTTCATTGTTTGGATTGGACTTCAAATGCTGAAAAAGAAAGGAAAATCATGATCCAGTCTCTTCAGCAAATAAATTACAAGGAATTTAAAAGAGAGAGAGGGAAAGGGAAACTACATATGAAACGTGACCCGTGAACTTATCAGCCATGCAATGGGTGGACTTTATTTGGGTCTCATGAATTACAAATTCCTTATTTAGAATCTGTAAAACAATAATCACCGGTCAATAGCAGAACAGAATACCGACCAAAAACAGATATTTGATAATGTTAAGGGAATATTTATTTGGGAGGGTGGCAGGGAAAGACAGTGAAGCTTGGTGTGCTGCAGTCAATGAGGTTGCAAAGAGTCAGACATGACTTAGTGACTGAATGACAAGAATTTTTTTAGAGTTTTTTCTTTTTTTTTTTTTCAGATAGGTGTACCCTGAAATATTTACATATGAAAATTTGATCTCAAGGATTTGCCTCCGTATAAGCTGGGAGCAAAGAGGAGGACTGGAAAGATACGCGGCTGAAACAAGATCAGCCCTGAGTCGATCACTGTTGTCACTGGTGGTGGGTCTATGAAGCTTTATGACACTATTTTACTTTTAAATACATCTGAAATTTTTGAAAGTAAGAAGCTTTAAAAAAAAAAATGAGTTGACCTTTAAAATACTCACACATCCATTACTTTCTCTCTCTAAACCTCATCTGTTACAGGTGATAGCGATGTTATTTACCTCCTTGTTTCTAAGATTACATGCCAGAGCACACTGCAGAGTTTGCCTTACGTCCTGCCACGTGGAAAACCTGCAAATGTAACTCAAGGAGGTGAGAAGCAGTTATAATCTCTGTATGTACGCAAATCAAGAAACGAAAAAAATATACTGTTATACTGAAACGAGAAACACTGCTAACGAGAAAAAAATAACCCACACATCTCACACTGAATTCGCTGTTGAGTATAAGAAGAAATACAACAATGCCTCAAATATCACATTTTGGCTTTACACTACCTTTTTCTGAGAAGATGCAACAATTTGCAATGCTCAGCTCTGCCAGAAGCAATGAAGGAAACAAGACTTGTCACCAGTTTCAAGATGAGGAACTAGATGGAGGTTAAGTTAAAGGGTCAGAGCAGCAGCATTCAATTGCAGAGACAAGAATCAAGCCTGTCCTCAGATCTGTGCATCCCAAGGTCTCTTCAAAAGGTAAGTATGAATCCAAGCTACTCATAGCAAGGTTTTGAACACTCCCTAAAAGAATAATCACCACCATTTGAAACCTCAGAAAGTTAAGAAAAGAAATCTGAAATCCTTCCAAACACCTAGTAATTATGTATTTTCATTCTTCCTCATTCTTTTGTCAATCAACTTCACAGAGATGATGAGTTTGGGAGCTGAGAGCCCATGGCCAAACTCATCAAGTGGAAGCAGGGGAGAGAGATTCAGGCTTGATTTCTCCTAGGGTTATTCTATATCAGGTGTGTCACAGAGGGAAATGGAGACTAGACAGAGAGAGGAAGCAGGAGGGGAGGGGTGAAGGAGGAAGGGGTAAGATGGAGAGAAAGGAAGCCTGGAGGGTAGAGGAGGGAGTCAGGCACAAATATAGCCCAATCACATCACAGGCCCAGCTCCTGGGCAGAACCTAGGAACCACTGAAACAGTATTTTGGAAATTCTGCATCCAGGTTTTTTTCCTACTTTCACCAAGTAAACAGGAATAAAAGAGGAGGAATTCTGTCAATCAAAGCCTGAAGGAATGTTTCAGAAAATCTCAAAATGTTTATAACAAGACAAAACTGAAAGACAAGCTAATATTAATCTTCTGTCAATGCCATTTGAAAATTACTGGCAAAGGAGACTGTCTATTCCTCAAAAACTTAAGCTGAACAGGAATGAGCAGAAGCGTGATCTCCTTTCTCCATTTTACATTCCATACAGTTCATTAAATATTTTAGAGACCATACAGGACACAGACAATGTTATGAAGCCATTGGTTAAATTACACTACCTGGAAACCAAGCTTTCTAATACACTTCGATGTGTAAGCAGGTATTATCTCTAAGGAATCTTTCACACCTCTAAAATCAGTGCTAACCTGTAACGTGGATCCTTTTTTCAGGCCTTTATCTTCCCTTTTTACTGGTGTTGATTTGGGAAGGGAAAAGGGTCTTTTAACTCACTGACTCATTTCCTGCAACAGTGTATAAAGTAGATTTGAAACTGTATTCCCATCATTACTTCCACACCTCATAAATCTTGCACTTGCTGTATAAACCAACACCTTTAAACTATATTGACACAGTTCACTGTTATGAAGTAGAAAGTCTACTTTCTAGCAGGCAATGAGTAACATATAAGCTAATTCAAATACTTTATGGCTATAAATGCATTAAAAATAAACTTCACACAGATTTCCTTAAAAAAAGATTTTCTTTTTACCAGAAAAGAAATATTCCAGGCTTAGTTTGTGTTTATAAAATAATATGCAGCTCATTGTTGCCTAAAACTGTCAACACTTATTTTAGTAAGTATTATTTTTTAAAGTGGGGGTACAGTTGGATCATTATGTGTGATTTGTGGTATAATTTTAATTCTAATTTCAAATTAAAATTTTTTTCATGTAAAAGATGGTGTGGATTGTGCTCAACTTTAAGATTAAAAAATTTTCACACATAAAGAAGTCTCAAAAAAGGTTGAGACTTCTGGATAACAACCAAAACATCCACTGTAAGTTTTTCTTAAATATTGAAAACTCACCATAAGAGAACTAGAACAGGTAAGACAGAGAAAGAAAAAAGTGTATGTGAAAACTGTTTATTATTTCCTGCCTCTGAAACTCTAATGGAAAGGTTTCCACGTATTTAGTTTTTCCTCAATATCATTTGATGTGAACAGGGTAAGAATAATTTAACTGTTTACTGAAAATTTGAAAAATACAATGTATTGACCTTGAGATGCAAATGAACTTCAGGGTTTAGAGACAGTATGTCTTCTTTGCATTATCAACACAAAACAACTCAAACAAATAACAGAACTGCTATAAATGACATATTTTCATTTAATAATAATTATGGTTCTATGGCCTTTTTGAGTTTTTCAAAACAAATCTTTTCATGCCTCATCTCATTTAATTTTCAGGGAAACCTCCAGAAGGTAGGCAGCTTAGAAATTCATAAAGTTCTAAAGATGAGAAAATAGGCTGATAGAGTAAAAGTGTATAAAGTCACACATCCCAAAGTCTGCCAGTTGCAAACACCCACCACTCCACCATTAAGAAATTCAAGTCATACCTCCACATGCATTTACCTGATCGGCCGATTCTCTTTACTGTCAAACAGTGAAAAGATGACCTCAAGCTCCTCTCCCAGGTTGGAACACATGAGACTCTTCATCTGCACAAAGAGGTGGTGACTGCTGGCCTGCACTGGGGTATCTTTCTTCCGATGTCGATGCTCCATCTGTATGACATCCATCAAAAAACAAGATCAGCATGGACCGAGGGAAGCAATGGAACCCAACAAACTAGTTATCTATGGTGTGATCGTAATGTCCTGTGCTTTTTTTTTTTGGCTGTGAATTTGGTATCCAGTTGGATGTTAAATTCCAAATTTTCTTTCAACTTCTACTGAAGTCTGCAGACCATCAAGAATCCTGCTTTAAGAAAATTTGTTTCTTAATTATTAACATTAAAATGATACCAACTCACAGACAGCGTGACATGCAAAGGATTCTACTGGTCCCTTGTCAACTCCCAGGGTGAGAACAAATTGTTGGTCATCTTTTAAAACATCAAGCTAAATTAAAAATCTAACTGATCATTTCACTGATGGGAGCTAAACAATGTAGCTACGATTCCACTTTTCTCATAATTAAAAGTTCTTTTAAATTATACTAAAGTTTGGGTAGTTTTCCAAGATAGGTAGTGGCAAATGATATTCAACCATTAGAACAAGAAAATGCTTCTAACCTGATGTGGAGATACAGGGAAATCTACAAAACTCAGTGAGTGTCTAAAGGCAGGAATAGTCTCTGTGTCCATCTCTAGTTTCTCTTTTAATACAGCTAGCCTGGGCTACGTGAGAGGTGGGACCAGAAGTAAGAGTTCCCACATGCTAAGGAAGGAAAGGAATCACCCAGGGTTCCAGGGGTGAGAACATGGAAATGATCATTTATTAGCATATTTGTTATGTGTCTATAACATGCCCAGCACTGGAAATGCAATGACGGGTAAACACAGAAATAGCCTATGCCTTTGCGGAGCTTTTCTACTAGGGGGAACAGCTATCAACAAAACTGTCCCACAAGCAGATAGAAAACTGCAGCTATGATGAATGGAGGATCTGACTCGTGTCTGAGCAGTCAGAAAAGGCATCTTGGGAAAGTAAGACTTTAACTAAGAGCTAAAGGGCGAGAAGGAATTATGAACCATCTAGATAGTGCTTCTCAAATGACCTGCAGTCAAGGACCAGGCTGTTTTCCTCTCTAATCTACCGCAGGTTGGTATTTTCATAAAATACAATCAAAATGTCATGGTAATGTCAAAACGTCATAAAGGCTTCTGTACATTTACTCACCATTTTTCTACTTGGATCAGTTACAAACAGTTCATGATTCAGCCAGTTCTTGGACCACACTGAGCAGAACTGGCCCAGGGTGAGAGCACAGGGAAAACATATAGAAAGGCAGTGTACTAACAGAACAGGTGCTAAGACTGGGACGATTACTGCTTTCATAACGGGCTACTAAAGAGGGCACTTCTTGTGGATCACTTGACAATTGAAAGGAAGGAAGGAAGAGAGAAAGAAAGAAGGAAAGAAAAAGCGTGGTGCTTAACTCCAAAGAAGTCATATGTTTGCTTGAAGTTAAGGTACAAAACTCTATGTCTACCTCAGCCACCTTTTAATATTTCTAAGTATAGTTCAAAAACTAATGACTAACTAACCAAGATTTGAATGCAAAAAATGCTATTTACATTTACAGTTATAAATGCAACAACATAAAATCACCAGAATTTTTTTCATGCTTTTATCATTTAATCTGAACCACTTGAAAAGTAAATAGCTTTCAAAAAATGCAATTAGCTAAATATATCTATAATTGTTGTATACTCAACAGGTACACTGAACACGCCTCTGTAAAAGTGAGGGGTAAGTGCATTTTCTTTTAAAGTGGATGTCAACATTGTGGTATGTGTTGGCCATAATTATCAGAAAAGGCTTCCTGGAGAGAAAAAGAGCATAATTCTTTTTTCTATGATGGTTGCTCTATTTTGCACTTTAAAAATTCTTTATAACAGGGCAAAGGAAGCATCATACATTCATAAAACTACATCTCTTTATGGTTTCTCAAGTAGTTTCTATTTTCTGAAATTGCTAATTTATTTACTGATTTACTTAAAAGCACAAACTTCTATGAAGAAATGAGTAACTACTAAAGGTTAGAGCTGGAAGAACAGATAGAAGAACTAGGATATGTCTGGTCTTTACTTCCAACAGTGCAAAGTTCCCAGCATCCATCATGACATTCACTAAACACTGAACAGAAGAATTAGCTCCCTTACTCATGCAGAGAATCCAATATATCTAGATCAGTGGTTTTCAACCTTAGCTGCACTTTAGAATCACCAAGAGAGCTTTTAAAAAATACTTATGTCCAGGTCCTATCCCAGAACAATTAAATTAGAATTTCCAGGGGGTGGGGGTCCAGAGAGGAGACGTTGTAAAAGCTCCCCAGGTGATTCTAATGTGCAGTGAGGGCTGAGAATCACTGATTGAGATCACACCAAAGGAGACGCAAATCCTAGCAGATCAAAAAATGTATTGTTACACCTTTTGTATAATTACTGCCTTGAAACATTTGGTCTCTGAAATCACCTCTCTTCCCTCACCTATAATGTTTCCAAGCCTGAGATGGATTTGAACGTGAGTGGGTTATAAGGACTTGTTTATCTTTTGGTAATTTACTACTTTGGGGAACTGCTAAAAATATCTCTGTGAAGATATTATTACAACAGCAAAATGAAAAAGGCAAGTCCATACTTCAAGAGCTATGATTCGATAGTTATAAACACACAGACAAAAATCTATCTCTGAAACAGACAAATTTATCTCAAATAATTTACAGTTACAAAGGCACTTAGCAGTTACTCTAAATGTACTTACATTTTAACTAGACCTTTGACTGGGGAAAGAAAGATGTGTATTCCAAAGATTTAATAAAGTGATACAAATTTTTAATCCTCACCAGTGCATCAATTACTGGGTGAACTGTCTGTATATACCAGGGTTCTCACCTTCAGCACTACTGCTAATTGGGGCTGGTTCTTTCTGTGTTGTGAGAGCTTTGTGGGATCTTTACCATCTTCTGGCATGTACCCACCAGATGCCAGCAGCACCTCTCCTGACCCCCTACTCCACACCATCCCCAATTGTGACAATCAAAACTTGTCTACAGACATTGCCAAATGTACCCTGTTCTATGTTTGATAACTACTGGCCTACCCACTAAGGATCACACAGTAACCTGCTAATGTGATCTTATAAAAACCAAGAAAGTTTCCTAAAAAGACTCTCCTTATGCACAGATTAACTAGAGAATCCAGCCAATAAGGTCCTCTTTATTTACTGAAGGATCGAGCTCTGGCCATTGGCAGTAAACCAAGTGGACATATGTTAACACTGTGAGGTTTAGCATATTTTACTGCTTAGATGAACACAATTAGGTGAGAAAGATCTGCTAACAGGGCTATCAAAAACTGAAAACAAGCCTTTCTTTTTTTTTCTAATGATGCAATATGGAGTTAGTAAGATGCAAACACCTGTGTTCAAGTACGACATGGCAAAGACACAGCAAAAGAAGAGACGCAGCAACAATTAATCCAACGTCCTGTGTTGGGGCATTTTATCTCCATGATAGGATCCTTGATGCATGAGTGACAATAAATCACTACCCCCACCCCCAGCCACAAGGGATTTGGTGATGGTGCCTGCCAACTCTCCTCGGTGAAGTCAGCACAGTCAGTCATGTTTACTTTGCATAAAGAAAAGGACCAGTGCTACAGACAACCTGATTACTGCTGCACCAGGACATAAACAGGAACTTGAAGTTGCCTTAAAGAAAAAACATGTCCTTTTGAAGTTTATAATCATTTGAGGTTTCCTGGAGTATTGTCTTTACTTTAGAAACAGTAAAATGCAAAGGAGGGGGAGAATCCCAATTTCATTTAAAATCACAATGTTTTTCACAAATGAAGACTATGGACTAAGTTCTGAAATATAAAATACAAAAAAATACAGTCATCACAGCCCAGATAAGACCCCAGAATTCTATCAACATAACACTCCTAGCAGCCACAACAAATTGGAATGTCCAAAGAGATGAAAAAAACTTCTCATCCTATAGAAGACATTAAGTAAAAGGCAGATAGATAAAATTACATGCATACAAAATCAAACTTGGGAAAATAAAATATATTTTTGACACTGTTAGTTGCTTATCAAATATCTGACATCCCTAGCTAAATATGGGGATGTGACAATGCCCTAGGCAAAGAAATACAAGGGCAAGTATTGTGTGGCGTTTCCAAAAGGGCTCATTAAAGTAGCTGAGTCAACTGAAAGAAATCATCCTCCTTCCTACTGTTGGAGAGCAATGTAATGGCTAGAGTTCTTGCAACCATGTTGTACTGTGAAGTATCCTGGATAAAGGATCCTTATTTTGCTTCTGACATAATGAATCCACAAATAAGCCCAAGACCTGCTGCCTGGGCTTCTGTACTATCAAAGAGAAATAAATTTTTATCATGTCCAAGCTTCTGTTATTTATTTCATTGAACACAGTCAAATCTAATTTTAAGAGGTAGCATAGTGAAATTCACCCAGTCGTGTCTGACTCTTTGTGACCCCACGGCCTATAAAGTCCATAGAATTCTCTTCTCCAGGGGATCTTCCCAATCCAGGGATCAAACTCAGTCTCCTGTGTTGCAGGCTGATTCTTTACTAGCTGAGCCACCAGGGAAGCCCAAGAATACTGGAGTGGGTAGCCTATCCCTTCTCCAGTGGATCTTCCCAACTCAGGAATCGAACTGGGGTCTCCTGCACTACTAGTGGGTTCTTTACCAGCTGAGCTACCAGGGAAGCCCCAAAGACAGAGCATGTAAGGTAATAATTATTCTTCCCACCATGCCTCTCTTACAAGGATGAAATAAAGATGAGAAAAGAATGAAGACTGACCGAATGCTTAGGTGTTTTGCAAATGTTATCTGTCAAGGAAAGGCATTTCACATGCATGTCTTATTTAATCTCCCAAACAAACATGATAAGAATGATTTCTCCATTTAATAGACGAAGAAACTGAAGTGCTGAAACATTGAGCAATAAGTCCAAGATCAGAGAGCTGGTAGAAGGAAGAGATGAAATTCAAATCTAGTTTTCTTGATCTACAGCCATGGTCTTCTCATAATATCATAATGACTTCAAAACCATTAAGTGATTGCTTATTGAGTGCAAAGCACTGTACGAGATGATTTCAGACGTAACAAAGGGAGATAAGACATCACTCTGGGGAAACTTCAGACTGATTGAGAAATTAAACAAAAGTGAGAGACAAAATTTGATGCCCAACAGTTAAATAAACTACAATACAAATATCCCATTAGAGGATGTATCTGACAAATTCTAGTGATTTTGCCATATATACATATATATACACACACATAAGCTAAGGGTTAGTGACCACATTAAACTTTACTTTTAATCGCCTCTGCCCTCCTCCCTCCAACCACTCTTTAACTGTGTTTTTGCTCTGTGCTTGATACTCCACTTAGCACTAATGTCACAGAGGGATACAGCAGGAAACACCACTCTCAAGAAGCTCAATGTAAAGGAAATTCTTCACAGAAAAAGAATTTATTCCAACTGACATAATGAGTGTTAAATAATCTGAACAGATTGATGACAAAGGAAAAAAACTGAATGCGGTATTAAAAATCACTTTCTCAAATCAGACGTATGCATATTGGATTTACGAATGATTTTTTTCGCATGTTTTTCAGATAATTTCAGGTCAAGAATAATCTGAGATTCTATGAAGAATGTAGTTACCTCCAAAGAGGCAGGATCTTCCAAAAAAGGAATCCAGTGTTGACCACAGCCATTCCTCCTTGGGACATTATGGAAAGATAGAGCAGAAACTAGAGCAAAGCAAAATTACACCTGGGATGATGACTGAATGTCTTACCAGCCACATTTTTCTTGGATTTGAGGTTTTAAAAGAGCTTAGTGAATAACAGGGACTTCCCTGGCGGCTCAGTTGGTAAAAAACCCATCTGCAATGAATAAGACCCAGGTCTGATCTCTGGGTCAGGAAGACCCGTAGAGAGGAAACAGCAACCCGTTCCAGTATTCTTACCGGGGAAATCCCATGGACAGAGCAGCCCTGGCAGACTACAGAGCCTGGGGTTGCAAGAGTGAAAGACGACAGCGACTGAAACATCACACCACCAGGGAATAACACGAGATTAGGTAAACTTTATACAAATATTAAGACTATGAGGCAAAATACAAGACAGATGGATCGTTCAGGGAACCTAGATGCCAAGTATATAAGTAGACTGTAACCTATCATGTAACTAGGTAAAAAATTCAAATCATGGGTGATGTCGTGGTGGGTGATATGACCAAATAGCTTATGATTATTAATAAGCTTCAGTACTTAGAAATGGTCTTGGAGAGATGGGGGCTAAGACCAGCATTTGGAGACCGAGGAGATACTTTCAGGAGTCTGTGCATGTAGTGATAAGATGGGAGGGAAGGGAGTTAATACGCTGATGAGCACTAACTGGAAACAATTAGTAAAAACATCTTGATGTACGACAGATAAATACACAAGTTGTAAGCATTTCACTAGTCCAGGCAAAGTACAGAGATTTAGGAAAAGAACTTAAAACTTCTCTGGCTTTACTTCCTAGTGTCTGGGAGCTGAGGGCTCAGTAGGAATGTCAGGTAGTTCTGAGACTGGTAAATTATCTCGGTGTTGTACTTGGGGCAGGGTCACCTCAGCTCTCAATTCTCTTTACTTGCTCCAAATTAAACCTGGAACATCCTGTTCTTACAAAATCAAGCAAGAATGAGAAGTGTCATGGAAACCACAAAATTAGCAGTGAGACTGTGAGCCACAGATTCCTATACCTACCAATCGGTAGAGCTCAGTAATGCTGATGTCCTCTGGATCCACCATCGCATACTCTTTCCTAGGCACCAGGTCCAGTCCCAGTTGTCTAGAGGACAAATTGCAAATGTTTGGAAGAAAAGTCAGCTCAACAGAATATATTTAAAATAATCATCATTACTGTATCACTCTAAAAAAAATTCAATACATCACCCTCTGTGCTTCTCTCACCCAACCTTTTTACTTTATATTAACCTTTCACTGTGCTTGGACTAAGCAAGCAGGCTGAACACTGGGTATAACTTGAGGAACAGAAGATTACAAAGGCAAGGAAACAGGGATGGGGTGGGGATGGGCCGGCCTTCTTGGTGCTGCGCCTTTGCCACTGGGGGCCTTGGTTCTACCGAGTGGGGAGCCTTTAGCACTCTACAAACTCTTACCACAGAAACCTCCCTCATTGTGCTGGCCTGGAAACTAGACATAAGACATAATTTTGTTCTAGAACACAGAGTTAAGGAGAGGGAAGCCTGGCCCTGAGGATTAGACCTGGCACCAGGGGTTGGTTTTATGTTAACACAGTCACTGAACTGCACTGGGACATCAGGAAGGAAGAATGAATTGATTCTCCCTCCACTATCATCATCACAGGAAAGTCAAAGGACAGCACAGGGCTCTATGGAGAATGGGGAAGAAGCTGCCATTGCTGTGACTCTGTTTGAGGCTTTCAGGCAAGAACATTTCTTCTGATGGCCTTGATAGGGAGTGAGATGACTATCTCCTCCTCCTCCCAAGCTTCCTCCACTTTTGTTTTTCCCTTTCAGTAAGAAAACTATATTTAAAGGAAAACAGTAAATGCACAATCTGTAAACTGTAAGACATTTTAAATAAGTTGTCAAACTCAAAGAAAGCAAAATCAGACCTCTGAAAATTCATGAATTTGAGGATGATCTAAATAAATTATATTGCTCATTTTCATACATCCATGTTTTACCAACTTACCATAAATTAGCCATAGAAGTGCCCAAAGCATAAGCTGGAACTTACATGAGTCAAAACTGAGCCATGATTCAGTCATAATTAATGTTTTTCCCTCTTTTCCCTTCCGTATGTCATTATCTTCCTTCCTAAAACTGAAAAAGTATCATCTTCTTGCCTGCTCTATATTTCTAAGCTATTTTTGATAAGCTAACTTCATCCAACTTTCTTCCTATTTACAAACTAGTCTTTTAAAGGAGGCTCGGCATGATGACTAAGGGCCAACATGATTCAGAGAACCAAGTTTTTTTCAAAACAAAAAGGAAAAACATTGAAAAACATTCAAAACATGAAAGATGGGCAGCCTAGGTCGTGGTCAAACAGTCTTCAGATCTGCCCCTCAAAGGGCCACCCCATCACACACAGTGAGACCGGAGGCTCCCTGCACATGGCTGGCATATCCCATTCTCAGGAAGCGCTCCGTGCTGTGAATCACATTGGTCTGGAGTGGACGGGGCCTTAGATCTCTTTTGGCTCAACTTACTCCTTTGACAAGCGACAAGCGAAGAAACTGAAGTCAAGGAGGGCTCAGGAATTTGCCTCACATCTTAAAAGAGGAGAGTTCTGAGTTCAGTGTCTTGCTATATTTCACCCCTGCCCTTGATTCCCCACAAGGAATGAATCTCCCCGAGATTAATGAATTAGGGCTGCTCTCTTGACTGTGTATAAAAGGATGAAGGGCACAGCTCACTCAGCAAAATAACAGAAGGACTCTGAACAAGATAGAGGTTTAAAATGTCTTATATACTTCATTCCTGTAGTATAAGTTTTCAGTTCAGTTCAGTTCAGTCGTTCAGTCATGTCCGACTCTTTGCGACCCCATGAATCACAGAACGCCAGGTCTCCCTGTCCATCACCATCTCCCAGAGTTCACTCAAACTCACGTCCATCGAGTCAGTGATGCCACCCAGCCATCTCATCCTCTGTCGTCCCCTTTTCCTCCTGCCCCCAATATCTCCCAGCATCAGAGTCTTTTCCAATGAGTCAACTCTTTGCATGAGGTGGCCAAAGTACTGGAGTTTCAGCTTTAGCATCATTCCTTCCAAACAACACCCAGGGCTGATCTCCTTTAGAATGGACTGGCTGGATCTCCTTGCAGTCTAAGGGACTCTCAAGAGTCTTCTCCAGCACCACAGTTCAAAAGCATCAATTCTTTGGCACTCAGCTTTCTTCACAGTCCAATTCTCGCATCCATATGTCTTAGCAGGAATCAGAACTGCCTTCTGATAAAGTGACATCCTATACTTAAAGTAAGCATTACTCTTTATTGCAAATTGATTTTTCCAGATTCAGTAAGGGGCAAAATCATCTGTGGTATCTTTTACTGCCTTCTTCTTTCCTATCTGCTTTTTTTTTTTTTCTGTTGCTCTAAGATGCTCTGATCCACACAGGATCACAATAAACTGTGTGAATCACAATAAATTGTGGAAAATTCTGAAACAGATGGGAATACCAGACCACCTGACCTGCCTCTTGAGAAACCTGTATGCAGGTCAGGAAGCAACAGAACTGGACATCGAACAACGACTGGTCCCAAATAGGAAAAGGAGTATGTCAAGGCTGTATATTGTCACCCTGCTTATTTAACTTATATGCAGAGTACATCATGAGAAACGCTGGGCTGGATGAAGCAGAGCTGGAATCAAGAGTGCTGGGAGAAATATCAATAATCTTAGATATGCAAATGACACCACCCTTATGGCAGAAAGTGAAGAACTAAAGAGCCTGCTGATGAAACTGAGAGAGGAGAGTGAAAAAGTTGGCTTTAAGCTCAACATTCAGAAAACTGAATCATGGCATCATGATTCTGGTCCCATCACTTCATGGGAAATAGATGGGGAAACAGGGGAAACAGTGGCTGACTTTATTTTGGGGGGCTTCAAAATCACTGCAGATGGTGACTGCAGCCATGAAATGAAAAGATGCTTACTCCTTGGAAGGAAAGTTATGACCAACCTAGATAGCATATTCAAAAGAGGAGACATTACTTTGCCAACAGAGGTACGTCTAGCCAAGGCTATGGTTTTTCCATTAGTCATGTATGGATGTGAGAGTTGGACAATAAAGAAAGCTGAGTGCTAAAGAATTGGTGCTTTTGAACTGTGGTGCTGGAGAAGACTCTTGAGAGTCCCTTGGACTGCAAGGAGATCCAGCCAGTCCATTCTAAAGGAGATCAGTCCTGGGTGTTCTTTGGAAGGAAGGATGCTAAAGCTGAAACTCCAGTACTTTGGCCACCTCATGCAAAGAGTTGACTCATTGGAAAAGACTCTGATACTGGGAGGGATTGGGGGGAGGAGGAGAAGGGGATGACAGAGGATGAGATGGCTGGATGGCATCACTGACTTGATGGATATGGAGTTTGTGTAAACTCCAGGAGTTGGTGATGGACAGGGAGGCCTGGCTTGCTACAGTTCAAGGCGTCACAAAGAGTCGGACACAGCTGAGCAACTGAACTGAACTGAACTGAAGATGCTCTGAAGGTCCAAACAGTGAATGGGGACTTTGGGAGAGAGGGAGGCCATGACCTTATAGGATACCAAGGGACCACTTATCTTCCTTACACTTGAGCCCACATAAGCCTAACATCATAGTCAAAGTTGGCTTATTCTAATTTCTCATTCATATATTAACATTCATATTTAGCACAATATCAGCCTTGATCACTGCTTTAAATGACTAGATTTAGTATTTAAAGTACTTGGCTAGTGTTTTAGATTAGTCAGTTATGTCTTTTTTCTTTTAAGAGCAAATCTGGGTCAAGATCAGCTTTTTATCAAGTTTTCCCAAGCAGCTCCTCAAAAGACACTAACATATATGCACAGGCAGAATCGGGGCAGGAAGGAAAGCCACCCCTCACCCTTTCCCCACCACCACCCAGGATACCTGTCCCTAAGACTTTTAACAGAAGGAATCTCCCTCCACATAACATCAATAATCTATCACCACAACAGAAAAGAGGGATATATTTAGAAAGGAAAACACATGTCAAACCGAAAGCCTTTTTGAAACAAGATGTACTCTCAGTGTGGAGAAGGAAATGGCAAGCCACTCCAGTATTCTTGCCTGGAAAAGTCCATGGACAGGGAAGCCTGGTGGGCTTCAGCCCCTGGGGTTGCACAGTTGGACAGGACTGAGCACACAGTAGTAGTACTCTCAGTGGAAGTCATATATCTGACTGACCCCAGTGACGTTTTGTATTTCGTGAACACGTGCACACTGTCAGACCACACAGGGCAGTAGAGAACTGACAACATCCTGGGACCCAGACCAGCCCTAGAAGATGTGGTTCTCAGCTCCATCAGTGACAGTCTGCACCAAGCCCCCCAAAGGAGAAAACGGGGAAAGCTTCCTCTGGTGTTTCCCAGAGGTACGAGCACACGGTGCCTCACACCCTGTTGCAGTCACGCCCTTGTGCGCACCCACCAGCGCTCGTCCCTGCGGTGGCGGGTACTCACTCGTTGCCCCAGTCCAGGCGGGCGGTGATGTGACGCTTCACGTCCTTCATCCGGTCATGGGTGAGGTGCCCCACCAACACCTGCCGCCGCAGATCCAGGATTTCATTCATGATATGCCACAGTCGGTGGAAGAGATCACCTTCATTTCTCTAGGAAACACGCAAATGCAGAGATTCAGTGGTCAGACACTGAGACACGGGGTAACCACAGAGGAGCAAGGCCGAGACCCGTTTACCCTCTCTGTGCTGGGCACTCTGAAGACAGACTTTGCATTAACAAACTCTCTCCTCGGATCCTGAAACATACTCACTTCTCTGCATCCTTTCATCCTGTTTCACAATGCTGCTCTCCTGCCCAAGAATCCAAATCCCACTTCGCTTCTCAGGCTCGCCAAAACACACATCATGTCACAGGATCCTGATGACGTCTCCACACCTGAGTGTGGCCCGATCTCTGACTTTACGTTCTCCACTTCCCTTTCCACCTCAAATCCTCTCTTTCTTTAGCTCCATCCAATTCTACTGTCCTTCAAGGCTACAACTGACTTCCCCTGCCTCAGGAAATCGGCCCTGAGAGCTCTTGCTCACATGCTTTTCTCCCGTCTCTGAACCACAGCTGAAAGCCAATTCAAAGGAAAATCTTGTTTTTCAATTACTCCTTGTGTGTTGGTCTTAACGCTTTACTGTTTCCCGTCAGAAGCTGGGTATATAGAGGACTCTAATGCTCGTTCATTGATCAATTTTCACTGCTAGCATCTGGCCAGTATCTAGACTTTAAAGAAATGTTTTCTTTCTTACTTATTAAATTTTCGTGTAAATTCAAGCTAACCTCTTGTGAAATTCATCAAGCGAGGACCCTTATTGGGAAAGAGGATTGGTTCAACTCCTGGCTTCCAGTCTTGGTTTTGCCATGTAACTAGTTTTATAGGCTTTGAGTACGGCTTTTGTCATCTGTGAAACACGCACACGGAAGCTTATTAGAGATAACATTTGTGAAGAGAGCCTGATAAGACAGTGATTAAGAGCACAGACTTGAAACACAAACTACCTCACTCTGCATTCTAATTTTGCCCTTCACTGGCTAAAAAACCTGTGGCAATGTATCAACCTCATGGTGCTTATTTTCCGATCTGCAGAGTGGCTATCATAGGACCTATCTCATAGGCTTGTTATGAGGATTGATGACTTCATATATTAAAACTCTGAGAACGATGTTTGACCCACAATAAATACCATGTTAGTATCAGGTGTTACTAGTGCTGTTATCATTACAGTTTTGATCCAGAATAAACTTATAAACTTAAATCCAGATCCTCTTATAAATACTGCATCTTTATCAAAATCTAGGTGTATGTCTCTTACCCACAGATATTTAGGGTAAGCCTTTGGTAAGTATTTCACCTTTCATTAACTCTTCATCTTTCTTAAGCAGAAGCTATGTTTTTACTTTCTATGAAAATTATTAATAGGCTATATGAATTGATGCTTTTGAACTGTGGCGTTGGAGAAGACTCTTGAGAGTCTCTTGGACTGCAAGGAGATCCAACCAGTCCATTCTGAAGGAGATCAACTCTGGGATTTCTTTGGAAGGAATGATGCTAAAGCTGAAACTCCAGTACTTTGGCCACCTCATGCGAAGAGTTGACTCATTGGAAAAGACTCTGATGCTGGGAGGGATTGGGGGCAGGAGAAGAAGGAGACGACCGAGGATGAGATGGCTGGATGGCATCACTGACTCAATGGATGCGAGTCTGAGTGAACTTCAGGATTTGGTGATGGACAGGGAGGCCTGGTGTGCTGCGATTCATGGGGTCGCAAAGAGTCGGACACGACTGAGCGACTGAACTGAACTGAACTGAACTGATATGAATAATGGTATGGAAGTATTGAGATTATCATTTACCAGAAGTCCTCTACAGAGGTAAGCTGCTAAAAATATTAAATTCTGTCTAGTCATAACATTCTTTAGGAAAAAAAAAAGTAGAGATGGATCTTCTGCTTCATTGATGCTTGGTGACTGCAAGTGTTTTGGGGAACTGAGCAGGTTAGACAATGTGCCAGTTGAGCAAGAAACACTCTCCATGACACCATCCCTGATCCTCTGAGCTAGAAGTAATCTTGCTCTCAACTCCTATAGCACTCTCTTGAGCCTGTTCTTCTACGACCTCTCACTCTTTCCTCATGTTATACACTCCCATACAAGTCATTACAAGAGTGCTGTAATGCAATACTACTGTAAGTCACTGGTCAATGCCTGTGTTTTTCAGCTGATGGGAGCTCCAACCACAATGGCTGAGATGGCCCTGTGTAGTCCCAGCAGCTGGAGAATGAAGAAACACCTTGATTTAAAGGAGCTTTAGGGAATCTTGAGAGGTGCATTCTGTTTAGATATAAGAGAATAAGCAGGGAAGATCAAGAAAAATTTGAGGAGAATGGACCTAGGGATTATCATATTAAGGGAAGGAAGCCAGATGAAGACAAATACCATATATCAATCATACATTGAATCTAAAAAAATGATACAAGTGAACTTATTTATAAACAGAAAGACACACACATAGAAAACAAACACTGTTATCAAAGGGGAAAGGGGGGGTAATTTAGGAGTTTGGGGGTAGCGGACACATACTACTATATATAAAACAGATAAACAATAAGGGAACTGTATAGCATAGGGAACTATAGCTGTATAGTGCACAAACCATATTTAGTATCTTGCAATAATCTATAATGGAAAATAATCTGAAAAATAATACACACACATACACACACATATACATAAACTTCCCTGATGGGGTCAAATGGTAAAGAATCTGCCTGCAATGCGGGACACCTGGGTTCCATTCCTGGGTCAGGAAGATCCCCTGGAGAAGGATATGGCAACCCATTCCAATATTCTTGCCTGGAGAATTCCATGGACAGAGGAGCTTGGTGGGCTATAGTCCAAGGGGTTGCAAAGAGTTGGACATGACGGAGAGGTTAACAGTTTCACTTTCATATATACACATACCTAAACATAGACACATACATATATATATATTTATATATATATATATAACTGAATCACTCTGCTCTTCACCTAAAACTAACACATTGCAAATCAACTATACTTCAATTAAAAATTAATTTAAAAATTAATACTAAAAAAAAAAAAACTTGAGGAACTCCATGGGCAGAAGGAAGAGTCCACTCAAGTAGTCAAAGAAATTACTTACCTAAGGAAGATATAATGCAAGCCAAATCTCATGTGGCAGGGAGACAGCCAACTCCTGCTTAACATGACCACCACCATGTGAAGGGCACCTGTCTTGCTTTCAGGGAAGGTGTTCTGACGTTGTCCAGAGGGATGGGCTTGATTTCCTAATAATGTCACCTCTAGCACTTAAGTTTAAGAGCACATTGAGCTGAGAAGTTGGATTTACAAAAAGAAAAACCAATCGGTCTGCTCTCCCTTTCAGAAAGGGGTGGCCAGAACAGTGACATACTGCAGCACCCTCCCCACTAATGCACGAAAACAGTACGTAACTGTTTTGATAGCTAGTCAGAAAATGATGCCTCTTTAAAAACTAGATTTTTAAAAAATGGATAGTTATGAAGACTCTTCAGGAAACATGAGAAATGCTTTTAATTTAATGTTCGATGAAAGAGGCAGGATACAATATTAAACACTTAAAATAGAAAAATACATAAACATTTTTACAATATATCAGAAAACTTCTGCAGCATTTATCTGCAAAAAATGAACTATAAGTATTTTAGTGTTGTAGAGAATGAGCAAGTTTTGATTTGCCTCAAAATGGAAGTAATATAAATTTTGGAACAGCAGACAATTTACAGCCAGGTTTTCCTACTTAGCATGTGACCCTAGATAGATTATATCTGATGAGATTTGAGAATAAAAACTACCTGGTAAAGTTGCAGGGAAGAGAGCTGTGCAATACCCAGCTGAAGGCCTGCACAAAGGTACTTGGTAGAAGAAGACCTGTATTTCACCTAAAGTTTTTGTTATTACTGCTATTTTACTAAGTGATACTTTAAAGGACATTATTTAGACCATGACCAATGTACTGAAAAAAAGCAAATAGCACTTCTTGAGCATCTACCATGTGTGTGTGTGTGTGTGTGTGTGTGTGTGTGTTTAATGCTAAATGTCCTATGTTACATTAAGATAAAGTATATTTCGTATACTGGTTACCATTGACAACACGAGTAGCTCATCAAACACCTTCCAGTGGAGACACTAGGAGCCTTAAAGCTGTTAAGGAAGACCATGGACAGTGCCCCGATACACTTATGCATGATGAACTTGAACCAAAACGTTTAACAAAAACATATTAAGAAAAGAGAAACCAAAAGGTCCAACAGACCCAAGTCAGCCAAATTCTCAAGGTTAAAAATCTAGTATCTCCAGGTTAAATTTTATATTTGTTCCTAAGAGAACTATTATTCAAGGAAACTTTGAAATAATCATTTATCTCCATTACTCAGGATGGTAGGAGGTGAGGAAGTTACTCTTAGAGCTTACAACACGTAGATTTTCAAGCCAATCAAGTAGTCCCCGAAATAGATGCTTGCAGCCTCAAAAGCAGGTAAAAATAGCTAGATAAGGCAGAATCAAGAGGAATTCAACTTTGATCCTCACTAGCAGCTACATAAAAGGGAAAGTGCTCATGTCTTAGCTCAATTAATGGTTCACACTTACACTGTCATTATTTTTATGGTGGGTATTTAGGATGCAGTGATGTGCACATTTCACATAGTTTTAATTTGCATCTTAATGTCGTGCAATATTAAGTGAAATAATACTTGGATTTTATTCTTTCCAAGAAACATTTTAAAATCTAAAAAGGAGATCTGCATTTCCTTTGTACTCTCCCAGTCCAGAGCCCGAGTTCAGCTATACTGACAGTGCATTTACTGCACCCCAGCAAAGCCTAGATGCCGTGTTTCATTTAAGATCATCTTGTGGATTTTAGTAGTGCGCCCTAAAGCCACCAGCTCCAGGAGAGCATGGTCAGAGAAATCCAACATCAAATGAGTTCTTATTAGTGACTTTTAAAGATTTTCTTGCCTCAGTGAAATATTCTATTGCATTTTCTATGGAGCAGAAAATAAAAATGGTCATTCTTTGTCCATGTCCCTCACTAATTTGGATGCTTCTCTTTGACAGGCTATTTCAAATAGTGTTGTCAGGATAAGTATACCTTTGTATTTTGAGCACATCCCTTCAAATGACTAAGCTGTTCTCTAAATTCCTTTGAAAATCAAAGAAGAAATAAACTCATCTTTCCCCAAACATCACCCTCAATTCCCCACAGACAGTGGTTCAGTGAGGACGCTAGATTTACATGTGAATCCCAGCTTAGTCACAGTCATTTTTCAACTGCTCGGCCTCCAGTAAGTACTTCACTGTCATTTTCTTCATTTGTAAGCTAAGGATGATCATAGTCTTTATTTCCTTGAGTGGTTGTAAGGCTTAAATGAAATACTACATATAGAGTAGTTCTTAAAGGGTTTGCAACATAGAAGGTTCTCAGTAAGTATAATATGTAAACAGGTACGTGTTTGTGTGCATGCTAAGTTGCTTCAGTCGTGTTCGACTGTTTGTGACCCTGTGAACTGTAGCCTGCCAGGCTCCTCTGTCCATGGCATTCTTTAGGCAAGAATACTGCAGTGGATTGCAACGCCCTCCTTCAGGGGATCTTTCTGACCCAGGGATTGAACCTGCAACTTTTATGTCTCCTGCACTGGCAAGCAGGTTCTTTACCACTAGCACCACCTGGAAAGCCATGCTGCTGCTAAGTCACTCCAGTCGTGTCCGACTCTGTGCGACCCCATAGACGGCAGCCCACGAGGCTCCCCTGTCCCTGAGATTCTCCAGGTAAGAACACTGGAGTAGGTTGCCATTTCCCTCTCCAATGCATGAAACTGAAAAGTGAAAGTGAAGTTGCTCAGTCGTGTCCGACTCTTAGCGACCCCATGGACTGCAGCCTACCAGGCTCCTCCATCCATGGGATTTTCCAGGCAAGAGTACTGGAGTGGGGTGCCATTGCCTTCTGGAAAGCCATATATATACATATATACTCAAAATACTGACTCCTTTTTTTCCCAAGAAACACTCCTTTCTCTTGTAGTTCTAGAATCTTCTCATTGATTCTAAATAGCCTATCATTTTTAGTATACGTGAGCAATGTACAGAGAATTAGAGTATAATTGAATCATCATTATGAAAATTATATTGAAAAATAAGCTTTTTCTCTGTGACAATTAAAATTATTCAGAAAGCCTAAATCTAGGTTCCATGTAAATTATCCTATTTGAATAGATGCCAGGAAAGTAATTTTTTACCTTCGTGCAGCTTGAAAAAGAACTTACAAAATCCATGCTGGATGGACACAGGGATAAAAATCAGACTATGTTGTATTAAGCTCTCTATCTCCAATTCCCCTTAGGAGTGGCCATGCTCAAATATTAGTTGACACTCACCCCATTCAGATATTTCTTGAAACAATTCTCTACTGAAAAAATGATGCTATTAAAAACTTACGTACCACATAGAGTTGTTTCCACATAGCTCCCCAGTCTCTTAATGTTGATGTCATTTCTGTGATCACAGAGTCTTCAGTGGGAATAACCATTTCAAATTGTCTGTGAAATTGAACAAGTATATATGCAAATGACATAGACAGTAATCTTCTTTTAAATATTCTAAAAGACCAGCTACGAAAGGAAGCTGCCTAGTTATTTTTGGTTCTGCAAACAGAAACCAGGATCTGAATACGAACTTGTGTGAGGAATGTGATGTGGGTTACGGCAGTACAACACCAGAATGACCAGCCACTCACCTAGATCAAAGTGTAAGCAGTGTGGTGAAGCAACACTACCAGCGAGGTTGTGCACCACGTACAGTTTGATCTCTCAACAGCAACTCACTTAAATTCTCCAAGCTCAAAAGTCCTTGTATGTAACCTGAGGTTACCAGGCCATCTAGACTGTGAGATGGCTCTTGCCTTCCAAGCGCTATGGCCATTGGGCTCAAAGAAAGTGAAAGGCTCATTTAATGATCAGGATATGATGGCTGCAAACATCCAAACTAACTCAGTATTATAAACAACTAGACACTGAGGTACCGACTGAATACTCACTTGATCTCATTAACACCTCATTTTTATTACTTGCAAATAGGACCATGAAAAATTATTACTAGTATCAGTAATGTTGTCACGCATCTCAAAACTTATAAAGGATTTAAGACATCACAGGTATTTGAGGATCCATTGCAGAATGCTCCTCTCCATGATTAGGGTAATATATTCCTTCTATTTCTTTTCTATGTGTCAGAAACTATACTTGGAAAATATTCATACCAATATTAGCAGGGTATCTATGGTGGTCCTGATGTTGAGAATATATATAAGGAGATGGAGAGAAAAAACCAGATTGAATTTGTTTTCTGCATCCTATCTTTGACATACAATAACCTTTATTTTTTCATCTCTCATTTCTTTTTTTTAAATTCTTCATTTTTGTGCAGGTTAAAATGGGTAAGTGCCTGTAATTCTACTTGCCAAAAGAATGCTAATTGACTATACTGAGGGGGATTATCTTCTTCATTTGAGTATCTTTTTCTAAGGACAATATTCAGTGTTCAGTGGACACTGAACCAGGTTATGCAGATGATCAAGGGGAATTTTTATTTCTTATCATGAGGCTATTGACTGTTCTGTGCTCCTTCTTGATGTTAAGTCCAAAGGGTACCTAATTGTCTTTTGTAAAATTTTCTTGGCAAGTATGGGAATTAAAATCTTGCCTTGATTTCTTCACCAACAAAGCCTCATTTCATACTTCTGCTAAAATACCCTAAGAATATTTTAATTCTTTCTAGAGCTTAAACATAGCTCAAGATGTAAAACCAGAAATAAAAGTAAACAGTAATATATGAACTGTGACATACACAGAACCTTTTATCAAGTCTACATAATTGACATTTTTAAATGGAAGTGCATTTATTTTGCTTTTCAAGCAGCTGTTGTGATTTAAATGATGAGTATTTGGAGACAGACATTATAAAATGATGAATGCAAAGTCTGGGCAGGAACATTGAATTCCTAAGAAAACTCAACAACCTACTTAACATTTAAAAACTGGCATGACCACAGCAAAAATTAAACAACAAAGTGACCTCACCATTCACAAACTATAATTTAAGGACCCCCACCCCCCACCCCCATCAGTTTTGCACTGCTCTGAGACCCAGGAAAGAATATAAAGGCAATTTAGTCTGTGGGAAATTGGTCTGGGGTTTGCTCAACCAAAATGTACATTTTTAAGAAGCACAAAATTGCCATTTTAGGTGAGCAGCTGTTTCCTCTTAACTATACCAAAATCAACATTCAAACAGTCTGACATAAGTAGCTGCCCCTGAAATTATATTCTGTTGAGTTATTCTGAGATGTACATTGCAGTTATTTCATCCTGGTGGGCCATCAGTCTGCTAATCCCCTTAAAATAAGACAGGCAACATCAAAAGCCTAAAGAGATTGCTCTCTGGGAAAGCAATCATCTGGCAATACGTGTTCTCGAATGTTTTCAGGTTAAAGTTTTTCTTCCAGTTAACAGTCCTAGAACCTAAAGTCTCCATCAATTCTTTTTTTTTTTTTTTAAGAAAATAAACTTTGGTTAAACCCTGAGGCTCTCTTGCTCTATATAATGCTCATCATGCCCTCTGTCAGGTGTCAACCCCACACCAAGTCTTAAACTAACAGGACCAAATTTTGAGACAATTTTATCCATCTTTAAACTTCCTCAGAATCAAGGGAGCCAGATACTAACCAGTTACAGACTAGGACATACAAACAAGGTACTTGTTTCAATTAAAACTATGTCCCCCCCAAAAAATAAAATAAAATTAAAAAACTATGTCCCACCACAACACATTTTCAGAGAGAGAGGACTTAAACTACACAGAGTGATACTTGACATCATCTTTGCTAGCATGCTGTCTATTTTCTCTTCCTCAGTCTGCACGTAGGATGGGGGCAGGGTGGCTCTCTGCTCTGGACGGTTTTTAGGATCAGGGTTGGGTTTGGGGCAAAGGCAGCAAAGAGACTGGCTGCAGGGGTTGGCCCAGGTGGATCCTTTAAGGGACAGGGTAGAAAGACCCAGATCACTAGGCCAGAAAGGTAGGAACAAAGAGTAAACATGTGTTTTCTGGACGGTCCCTTGGTTTACTTAAAGAGGGCTGGATAGACACTGGCTGGAGAACTCCAAAAGGACTAATAAGTCTGCTTGACTCATTTCTGATGGGTTATATCTGCACAATATTTCTGAAGGACACACATTCATTAAAAGAGTAATAGTAATGGCAATTGTCAGTATTAGAAATATATTTTCAATCTAATATTTTAAGTACTTACTACTACTACTACCAAAAAAGGTCTTAATGACTGGGATAACCATGATGGTATTGTCACTCACGTAAAGTCAGACATCCTGGAATGTGAAGTCAAGTGGGTATTAGGAAGTATTACTACAAGCAAAGCTAGTAGAGATGATAGAATTCCAGCTGAGCTATTTCAAATCCTAAAAGATGATGCTGTTAGAGTGCTGCATTTAATATGTTAGCAAATTTGGAAAACTCAGCAGTGGCCACAGGACTGGAAATGGTCAGTTTTCATTCAAAACCCAAAGAAGGGCAGTGGCAAAGAATGTTCAAACTACCAGACAATTGCACTTATTTTACATGCTAGCAAGGTTCTACTCAAAATGCTTCAAGCTAGGCTTCAGTAGTATGTGCATTGAGAACTTTCAGATGTACAAGATGGGTTTAGAAAAGGCAGAGGAACCAGAGATCAAATTATCAACATTCACTGGATCACAGAGAAAGCAAGGGAATTCCAGAAAAACATCTTCTGCCTCACTGACTACACTAAAGCCTTTGACTGTGTGGATCACAGCAAACTGTGGAAAATTCTTCAAGAGATGGGAATACCAGACCACCTTACCTGTCTCCTGAGAAACCTATATGCAGGTCAAGAAGCAACAGTTAGAACCCGACATAGAACAATGAACTGGTTCAAAATTGGGAAAAGAGTACGTCAAGGATGTATATTGTCACCCTGCTTGTTTAACTAATATGCAAAGTACATCAAGCAAAATGCCAGGCTAGATGCGTCACAAGCTGGAATCAAGCCTGCTAGGAGAAATATCAACAACCTCAGATATGTAGATGATACCATTCTAATGGCAGAAAGTGAGGAGGAACTAAAGAGTTTCTTGATAAGAGTGAAAGAGGAGCATGAAAACGCTGGCCTCAAACTCAACACTAAAAAAAAACTAAGATCATGACATCTGGTCCCATCACTTCATGGCAAATAGATGGGGAAAAACTGGAAACAGTAACAGATCATATTTTGGGGTCTCCAAAATCACTGCAGACAGTAACTGGACCCATTAAAAGATGCTTGATCCTTGGAAGGAAAGTTGTGACAAACTTAGTGTATTAAAAAGCAGAGATGCCACTTTGCCAACAGAAGTCAAAGCTGTGGTTTTTCCAGTAGTGATGTATGGTTGTGAGAGCTGGACCATAAAGAAGACTAAGCACTTTAGAACCGATGCTTTGGAATTGTGGTGCTGGAGAAGACTCTTGAGAGTCCCTCGGACTATAAGGAGATCAGACCAGTCAATCTTAAGGGAAATCAACCCTGAATATTCATTGGAAGGACTGATGCTGAAGCTCAGCATCAGCTGAAGCTCCAATACTTTGGCTACCTGATGCCAAGAGACGACTCATGGGAAAAGACCCTAATTCTGGGAGAGATTGAAGACAAAAGGAGAAGGGGTTGGCAGAGGATGAGATGGTTGGATAGCATCACCCACTCAATGGACATGAATTTGAGCAAACTCTGGGAGATCATGGGAGACAGAGGAGCCTGGTGTGCTGCATTTCACGGGGTTGCAAAGAGTTAGACAGGACTTAGCGACTGAACAATAACAATAACACAAAAGGATATGTTTTTAAGCCCAATTAGGAAAATAATGGCAGACTCAGCTACTTATGATCAGTAGTGAATCTAGGAAATTCCTGGGTTGAGATATGACTCAGCATTTGATGGCTATGACTACTTGCTTCCCTACACAACAGGAAACCAAGAAGAACCAACACCTTTTGTTTAAGATTAGGTAGATTCCACCATTTCCAGACAATGAGAGACCTCCAGTGCCCTAGACTGTCCAACATACAGATGTGGTTCTTTCATTTTCTCCAAAAACTGCCTTAATGCCATCTGTCTTTTATCTAACAACACAAACAATGGCAAGAATCGATTCATTTTTTCAACACAATAAGTCTTTCAAATTCCAAAATAAGCAATGATTGTGTGAAAACTCTCCATCAAAAATTTATTTCTTACCCTTTGTTCTTTACACAGGCATTTTTCAAGTGAACGTAGCTGGAAGGAAATATACCCTGGAAGAGAAAATGTGAAGGTTATGTCTATTCCAGCAGAATAACTTTCATAAGTCATATATATATAATATCACCACACAACCATAACAATACCAGGAAGATGGAATCTCTAACACATTCTCTAGGTGAAATCTATTGTAGCTTATAACCAGTCATTTTATTTCAAATGTTTATCAGTTTACCAATTTAGAGATACTTTAAAATAAATATAATCAAAACATTAAATCCTGCTCAAAAATATATTCTATATATAACAGAAATTTTTTGTATTTTCAAGAATTCTATATAGAAATCATGTTAAATAATTTTTTTTAAATATTGCAGTTTTGAAAAAAGGGGTTTTAATCTGCTTCTTTTGGTTGTAGTTCTTTTTCTTGTCTTCAAACTACTCATGTGTCTATTTGAAAATACATACTAAAAAAATACCACTACTGTGAATTTAGAAACAGTATATTACATGTTTAGGAATGATCCTTAATGAAAACATAGCAGCAAATCATCACCAGGCTGCCATTCTGATGGAACAAAAATTAAACAAAAGAAGACACGCCAGCTTAAAGCTCTTTATTGTAGGGAAAGGCTAGGGCAAGGGAATTATTCCTTTGTTCTAAATGAGAAATTGAAAAAAAAATTTTAAAAAGAGCAATTTTATTATCCATTAAATGACAATATTCTCTGAATGATTTTTTATGCACAATTAAATGGAAAATTCAATTAAATATTTAGGAAAAACAAATGTCATTTGAATACATTATCACCACTGTGGGTCCAAGGATAACATAAAATTTAACTAGCAAGCTCTGTACATACAACAGTAGTAAATAGGCATAGGTTTAAAAAAAAAAACCACCATTTTTTTTCCTTTGGAATTTAAATTTACCTCAATATGGTTGGAATAGCAAATAAGAGTAATTATTGGAATTAACAAGAAGTCAGAAATTGAGTTTCTTTAGAAGAGAAATAAAAGTACAAAATCTTAACACTTTTTAAAGTATGTTCAAAATGAAAAATATTGAAGTTATATATGTATGTGCCTGCAGATGTCCAAAAATAACTTTAAATGTGAGCTAAAGTATAGACTCTCCTTTAAAATGACCTAAAATAAATGAAATAAGGTAATTAACACAGTTGAATGATCCAGGAAAAAAGGTATACTTAAACAGAAATGCAGGCAAAATAGATTAGATTACTTGTATTTTGGAAATGAGAAATGACACAGTTTATCTACAATCCTAAGAAAACCAGAATTAAACCAAAACATGAACATGGCATGTAAGAAAATATTAGTGAATGTGGATAGCATGGGTAAAGATGGGAAGATAGGAACAAAGTCGAAAAATATAGAAGTAAGGATTAGTTTTAACATCATAAACTACACAAAGGAAAGGTAAAAGAAAACTCATGTTACTTCCTACTATAACTCCTTAGGATTTATATAAATATATAAATGATAATGAGTCTTAGTTTCTGTCTGGAATGGTAAGAAAGATTGACTCTTTATAATTTGATTTTCCCACATTTCAGCTCCTCACTCCTAAAGGGACTCATAACATACCTAAAATAAACCACTCTCCACACCAACTTTTACAAATGATATCACAGAAAATAAAGATTAAATACTTCTAGTCATTATGTCTTTTGGAATATATATTTCTGCTGCCTGAATTTTAATTTAGCTTTCTGCAAAACTCACACTTCAAAAAGATTTTGTTTATATATAATAAGCTTATTAAGGTCTTCTCAGTATAAATTTCAAGAGCTACACAGGATTATCACTTGAATAGTATATCTTAAGTATAATCTAAGTTCAAAGGAATTTCCAAAATTATGAAGATCTGTATTGCCATTTAGTATTTCAACTAACAGTCCCAACTGTAATTTCAATTGTATAAAGAAATAAAGTAAATTAACTGTCTTTCTTAAAGATCCCATAATTACAGTTAAAAGTAATTATTTTTACCTTGATATTTGGGTTTTTTAAGGCAAATCCTCTGTACCAGCCTGTGGAGAAATAATCATGGTCATATTTCAATAAATCATTATAATACTTTGAAGAAATCATTAGAAATCAATGTATCTTTTGCTGACAGACTTTACCTTACATGTAGATATTCTAGGTAGAAACATGTGGGAGTTGGAAGTAGGCTAGACTATAAAAGTCAAGTGACTACAAGTTTAAGTCTTCTATCAATAAAATCACTTAAAAACTGTATTGGAAATGTACATAAAAAATACAGACATGCATAATGGAAGTAAAGGTTTGATAATCAGAGCACTGGGCTTAAATTCTGGTTTTACTATCAATAAGTATTAGCTGTTGAAATCTTGGGCAAGTTAAGTGACCTCTCTGAGCCTAGTTTCACTCCATTTTATAAAATGTCACACTATATCTCAAAGAAATTCAAGAATCTACACAAGATTTAATATAGTTCGAAACTGTCTTTGCCTGAATACAAAGCCCTGACTCTACCATCAAAGAACAGTGCTTAGCCAGCAATTCTGTACTGAACTCACAGATCGCCTACCATCTTGGGTGAGGATCAGTCTGATAGCATAAGAAGAAAGAAGCCAGGTTTCATCCACTTAGAGCATTAATGGCACTCTTTCATCCAATGTCCCATCAACTGACTCACCATAATTTTTATTCTGCAGAACGTCTATTATTTAACCTCCAAAGTGACTCAGTAAGTTTTACAGCACTGTCTTTAAGGGAGAACATAACTTTTTATAGTTTAAAACAATTACAGAGTATACATATATACATGAACTTATATAGCTAATATACATGTGTGGTATGTGTGCTCAGTTGGTTAGTTGTGTCTTGCCGGGAGCCAGCGTGAGGAATTCCACCCGTGACAAGGTTATGAGGCAGAGCTCTGATGGCAAGGCTAATCAGACCTCAGGTTTTCCCCTGGAATTTCCTGAGCATTCACCCCCCACCAAAAATAAGAATCTGCCTGCTTTTCCACTCTTCTAATATTCTCTGGAAAAAGTCAAATCAGGGCTTTAGTCTTCTGCATTTGAAAGGGATGTTTCAGTTAAAACCCCTTTGATAGCTCTCTAGCTTGCCTAACAGGTTCCCCAGGACCTCTTACAGCTTGTGAATTGCTTACAGCCCCCCAACCACGAGAGGCACAGAGCTTAAAGCATCTTAAGACACAGAGCCTTTTCTAAGAGCTAAAAATCATAATGGTGATGGGTTTTCACTGTTGACTCAATGATTGCCGCCAGACCTCCATATTCTTTATCTTTTAGGCACCTGGGAGGATGTTAATCAATGTAAACAGGATATGGAAAAAGATATATAGTAGTTTTGATGTTAGCAACACTAGACTTTTGAGTTAATTACTTTTCTCTGTTATATATCACTGCACTCCTCTTGTGTCCTTGCTATATAAGAATGTAACTTTATTGTCAGAAAAAAGGCTGTAAAATGTTAATTGGCCCTTTTTGGCCAGAAGATGATGTAAATCACCTAAGACTTGTGTATACAATTAGGTATGCAGAGAGAAAAGCCTGGTTTTGATAACAGTCTAGCTGCTAACGCTGCATAACTTTGTGTTACCCATTGATCTCCATGTTTTATCAAAAGTATAAAAGGCCTTCTGAACAATAGGGGCCGGAGCCAGTCGCTGGACTGGTTTCCTCCATGTCTACTCTTTACTTTAATTTCAGGCTGAATTCCCATCTGGAGCGGGGCAGCTTACCATGTCTACTTGTCCCGGCTTTTGAGATCCACGTGAGGGGGAGCCCAAGGCGGGGCACCCCCGGATATTCAAGTGGTCACCGGTGGCCCAACGTAGATGGTGCAAGCTCCTTGTCTGGAACTTTACTGGCCTTCCCCGTAAGCCAAGTTATTCAGCCCTCTTTTCTCCACCTAATTTTCCTACTACACTATTTCTTCCTAATCTAATCTTATATTTCTATATGAATAAATAAATAAGTTCTCCTCACCAACGCTGTCCCCGCTTCGAATTCCCTGGATCCACCGGGGCTGGACCCCGGCAGTGTCTGACTCTTTGTGACCCCATGGATTGCAGCCCTTCAAACTCCTCTGTCCATGGAATTTTCCAAGAAAGAATACTTGAGTGGGTTACCATTTTTTACTCCAGAAGCTAATATACAGCCTCCTATAAATGTATTATTTTCAACGTATTGTTTCTTCAACTATAGAAACCATTTTGCTTATTGGAAGAAATTGTTTTATCATAAAACCAATGTTCTATTGAATTGAATCTTTTTGATTAATTGAACTTTTAGAAAGAAGTATTTGAGTTTTGTATTTAAATATTTTTGTTCCTCATGAGTTTTCTTAAAAAAATATTTTGTAAAACACCATTTTACAATCAGCCTGGAAAAAGTAGAATGAATTGAGAATTGCAATCTATAATGTCAGGATTTATTAGATTCCTTAAAGACATCCACCCAAGAAATATATCAATTCTTAAATAATTATTTTAATAGTAACCAAAACTTCTTGAGAATTGCAGAAATGTCACAGTGAGGTCTCTGTCCAACTACACCATACAGAAAGACGTTTACATTACAAAACAGCTCTCATTAGCTGGTAAGTATATTTTCACCCATTCATAACAGATTTTATATTTATCTGTAAACGAAGTGGAAACAGACAAAATATATCTGGCAATGACAGAGAAAAACCTTATATTTTTAAATATATCAGTGACACTGGATAAAATAAATGTCCATGTATCACCACCATTTAATGACAGGCTCTAAATAAATGTAATAGTTCTATTTGGGAGAACACAATTTTATCAATAATGAATCTTAATTTGATAGAGTCTTACCATATTATAAATTCCTAATAAGGACAATGTATTGAGAGGAAAATCATATCTTTGGATATGCTGATGGGACTTTACAATATGGCCATTTTGTTAAGGAAAAAAAGTAGTCATTTTATCTGTGATCTTTTTAAGGACTAGCGTTTAAGGATGTTTTGTTACAAGGAATAGAAGCATTTGAGAACATACTAGGTTGATTTAATGAGGTACCTCTTATATAAATTAATCATACAAGTTCACTTAAGATTTCAAATGGAGGAAATAACTTCAGTCCAAATTTGGGGGAGGTGAGGAGGAAGAGTTTATAGGACTAGAGCAGAGTTGGCCAGGGCAGGAGTCCCATCCCAAGGAATCTGGTTACCCAAACTTGGTTAAAGCATTTCTACTCTGGACCTCTGTTTCTTTCTGTCCTTGGGAGCCCACCAGACTCTTGACATTCCAAGAAAGGCCCTCAAGTTTGGCCCTGAGTCATGAACTCTCAGAAATTCAACAGTCTCAATTGCATCTAGCGAATATAAATAAATAATATTAGGAAAAAATATAATCAGTTTAAAAATACCAAACAATGTTTTCCCATAAGCCAAACATTGAACATGCAAGAAAATAGTTTTGTAAAAAATGGTTCATTGTGACTAAGGGGAAAATTCCGGAGATTAATAGAAGTATGAAAAGAATTTGTAAATTTTATGAGCTGCCCAATGCTGAGGAGATCATTTACCCAACTGCAAACGATCAATACTAGCCTACTTACCATCACACTTCTCCAGGATCTGAACTGTGTCTCCAATTTCCAATGACAGACCATATGGCACAGTTCCTCGAAAACTGGCAATAACTGTAAGAAATGACACAGAATATATGGGGATAATCATGTCAGTAATGGCCAGTTACGCTGCTTCCTATTGCATGTTACTGACCAGGAAAAATGAACGTGAGCAGGAAATACACACTGATAGATAGAACTGGCTGTCATATTTTAACGTGACACCTTTCAGAAGAAAACCAAAGTTTACATACTTTGCTAACTGTTTGGTCAAACAAGTGTTATTAATACAAATTTCAAAGGTGTGATAGTTACTAAGATAGTAGACAAAATATCAACATCACTCAATAACATACGTAAACAAAGATACTGCCTGAAGAGCTGCACAAGGAGTGTCCCTCTACCTCACTGCTCCAATCACTCCCCATTGGGAAGCCCATCCCATGGTAGGGACTCAATAAATACATGTTCAGTAATAAACGAGGACTATATGTCTTACTCATTAATAAGCTTAGTTGACGTTTCTGCTATGCTGTCTTCAGGATATTTCTTTTCCATACACTATAAGGTCCTCAAGAGAAGGCACTATGTCCTCACTACTCACTGTTCACTGCTGTGTCCTCAGGGTCTAGCCCAGCACATGGTGTTAAAGCAGTCTTCTTCTCTGTAGTAATCAATGGTAATGATTACTTCTCTCCCCTGGGTCTAAACACATGGCCAAAATGACAATTCCCCCATGCCTTAGCTCTCAGATCATTTGAACTACGGGAAGTAGGGGCACACAGAGAGGAGTCACCGTTTAGCCTTACCTAATGTTTACAGACTGACTGGTTTCTTAAACACGGTGCAGGGCTGGGCAGGACTGGGATATAATACCAGAGGTTAACCATCCCTAGGCAATTTGAGGGGTTAAGAGAGAATGAAGGACAGGGATTCTTCCCAGGAAATTAACACCTGAGTCATAAGAGAGACCAGGCTAGAAAGTAAAGAAAAGGACCTCAACACACAGAAAGAGAAGACACATTTCCTGTTAAATATTTTACATGCTGAAATCATCTTGCAAGTCACATCCAAAAAATGACAGTAGATGCTTCGACCGCCTGATTTTTAAAAGCCCCCAACTTTGGAAGTGAATTTTACAATATTCTATCTTTCAGATCATAAGATTTAGAAACACCACCAATCCCCCAAGTAAATTATTGTTATTATTATTATTGTTATTGCTATGAATGTATTTTAAAAGCCTGAAGGAACACATGAATCTGTCAAAAATCAAAACATGCCAATAAGTAATGGGCTTTCAGAGAGGTCTAAAGCCATTTTATGATCTTAAAACAAAATTAGCAGTAGCAATCAAAACACAGGACAGAAAACATAGCCCAAAGTATATGAGACAGATAAAAATAACTACACAGTAACCAAGTTAAAACATTCTAGATAAGCATTAATCCATGATGTCATTTTCTAACTATAACCATAAATACCCTATGACCTCATGTTGATGGCCTCAACAGTGTTTGCTTGAAAAATAATCAAAGGTCTGTATCTTGACAGATTACTTCAAATAACTTTCAGGGACCTCTTCTTAAAAGGAATCAACAACCAAATAGACAGTAGATTGAGTACAATTTCAGACTCCAAAGCAAACTGACCCTCAGAATTGCCTTTTTACACTCATGAAGTTACCTTAACCTCTCACAGCCCTAGTGGTTCAGCCCTGCACTAACTGATGCTTCTCCTAGAGGTCTAAGTGTGTGGGTGCCCTAACTCAGCTCATTCTCCGAACACGAACGCCCGTGTTAACTCCCAGGCAGCCAGAAACACCTCCCCTACTGCTGGTGGCTCTCTCCTACCCCATCACCATCTTGAACATGGCAGTCCCACTCATTAGTTTCATTCTTCACCACCCCTTCACGCCACTGTGTTCTGAAATTGCTCTCTCCCTCACTGTCACCACATCCATGTTGCCTTTCAGGAGGCCATCCTCTCTTCTACCACTTCTCTCATACCTTCCAGCCTTCTGCTGTAGATCTACTTTCTTAGCCCTCTTTTTAAAAATTTACTTATTTTCAACTGGAGGATAGTTGCTTTACAATATTGTGTTGGTTTCCACCATACATCAGCATGAATCAGCCATAGGTATATACATGTCCCCTCCCTTTTGAACCTTCCTGCTACCTTCCTCCCCATCCCTTCCCTCTATGCAGTCACACAGCAAATCTTCACTATCTGTTTTACCTAAGATAATGTATATTTTCCATGTTACTCTCTCAATTCGTCCCACCCTGTCCTTCCCCTACAGCGTCCACAAGTCTCTTCTCTATGTCTGCATCTCCACTGCAGCCCTGCCAATAGGTTCATCAATACCATCTTTCTATACTTCATATATATGCATTAATATCCAATAGCTTTCTTCTTAAATGCTGATGTCAAACAGGCTGGGTGTACGGACTTCCCTGGTGGTCCAGTGGTTAAGACTTCAAGCTTGAACTGCAGGGAACACGAGTTCCATCCCTGGTTGGAGAACTAAGACCCCACATGCTGAGTGGCCAAAAACAAACAGACAAACAAAAAGGCTAGGTGTAGGAAGAGAACATCAAACTTGGTATCATGAGATATAGGTATGAGCCCAGATCTGACCACTTATTAGCTGTGTGATTTGGCCCAAGATCCTAATCTCTCAAGAGTCTCCAATACCTCATCAGGAAAATGGGGTCACTGATAAAGAACCTGCAAAAGGTAGTAAAGGATTAAATAAGGCTTCTCAGAGCAGACTTTCTTGATATACATCCTCTCACCCCAATTCCATGTGCTCATAGCACCATATACCACTTAAGCAGCCTCCCTTATTTGTGCAAGTTTTGGAAGGATGTCTCCTGCAAATTCCATGGATATAAGAACTAGGTAGGTTTCAGTTCCCAGTTGTCTATATAATTTAGTATAGAGCCTGGCACACAAATTGAGCTCGGTAAATAATCACTGAGGGAATGAATGAGGGCAGAGCCATTCCTGTTAAGTGTTCTGGTCTTAGGCAGTCAGGTTTCTTTATTACGGGCAATTCTATTTTAAGAGGGCACACAAAATTCTAGGAACCAAACTATACTACCTGTGAAAACTCATTCTTTCACAGGAAATGTTTAAAACTGGGATGACAGGTTGTTTGGGTCATAACTGCGCATCATCTCATTTCTTATCCAAGGAGTCTATGTGGGTGAATTCTGACTTCACTCTTCACCTATATAATATCTGATAACTATTAAAGGTGAGCTATTATGTTCTTCAGTCTCGTTGAGCTTCAGATGCCTCCTCTATAAAAGAAGGAGTTGAACAAGGTGAACTGAAAGGTCCCTGCCAGCCTGCAATTCTGAGAGTCTGGAAGAAGTCTTTCAGCTCAGCACTGACAGGGTATAATATATAACTGAAGCACTCTGTCCCCAAACCAGCCTTGCTTCGGTTTTAGTCACTGCCTGAGTTCTGAAAGAATGGACAGTGGTCCCCACCGTCTGACAAAGCAGAAGGGAAGGTCCGCTCTCAGCATCTCCTACAAAGTCCTTTACCACTGCACTCGCGTTCCTTTCCAGACTCCCATCCCACCTACCTCTCCACACAATGCCCTCCACACTACCATACCCAAATCCCCACCAGGCTCTTTCATGCAGAACTCAGTGCCTTTACACGTATTATCCCCCTTGGGGGCAGTTGCCTTCCCCACCTCTTCTACACAGGAACTGCAAAGTAGCCTGAGCTGAAGGTCTAGCTCCAAGGTTAACTCTTTGAATTTCCTGATGCTACCCTTTCTCTTTCCCCATCCTTGGACCCAAATGAAATCAATATTCTTTCATCTATGCTCCAAGGGGACCATGACCATATCTTAAATCACGCAAGGTATCATATACGCTTGACTTATCTTTGTCTTTCTACTTGAAAACTTGAATTGTTTCGAATTCCTCTTCCACACACTAGCATAGGATTATGTTAGTGCATGAACAGAGAATGAATAAACACACGGAATGAATGAATGAAGCCACTGAAAAATGGTACCCAAGTTTTAACAGTCAGAGAATGTCAAAGGCACCGCTCATAACTTAAAACGTCTAAAATATATTAAACCACAGATCACATTTAAGAGTAACACTTTTTAAAGATATAGTTCAAGGCAGGACTTTGATCTTTACCTTCTAAAATGGCTAGCCATTTTCAGTCTTTGAATTATGCAAGTAATTCTACCTTGCAATGTACTAAGTTCATGAATGGATGGATAAATGCTGTTTTATTTATGCTTCAGGTTATGCAATTGAAAGGGGAAGGCAGTTCTAGGCCAAAGAGCAAAAGATCTGAAAGCATGATTGACTCGTGTTTACTAATGGTAGCATATATTGTATCATAAAGGAAGGAAAACTGGTTTCGCAAAGCAAAGATTCAAAGAAAACTCAGGCATTCATGAAATCTCAATCTGCATTTCTATCAAATGCACTTGAAACATAGGCAGTGCTTAATTCTACTCTGGATACAACTTTTCAAGTAAGCCCCCAAATCCTCCAAGCATTTTTGCATGAAACAAGTCTATAGTTGAAAATGCATATTGCCACCAGTTGTTATAAACTAGCTCTGTCTTCAAATGAAAGTCTTCTTATCCTATCTTTCCAGGGGCATCCCAATAATATTTGGGTTTACTGAACATGACCACATACTGTCTTGATTCCCTTATTTTCTTATAAATTGAAAAAGAGCTACAGAAAAGATCACAGAGAATGAATGCTTCATAGAGCCGGAAATACAAAGGTCCAATGCTATTGTTTCAGTCCTAAGGATCCTGAGAATACAGTTTTAAACAGACATAAAAACTACTGTATGGTATTGTTTTCATCTCTGCTCATTTGCTACTATATAGAAATTTATTTGGATTAACAAACATGTATATAAACATGGCTTATGTTCCAGTCTTTTAAAATTATATGTGGGGAATTCCTTGGCATTCCAACAGCACTCCATGCTTCTAATGCATGGGGCACAGGTTCGATCCCTGGTCAGGATACTAAGATCCTGCATGCCACGTGGTATGGCCAACCTCCACCACCCCCCCGCAAAAAAAAAAAAAAAAAACTAGCTAAAATTATGTGTGTAAGCTGAAAGTGTTAATTAAATGTATAGCTTAAGCATCTTGAAAATCAGAAACAGTTGCCTCTTATCACATATTATTCCTTTACAGAATATCAGTTTAGTATCTAGTGACTTTACTAAAAATTAAGTGGTTTTGAAAAGCATCCTATCTGTAAGTCACCAGTGTTTTCTATGAAGACTGAAAAAAAGCAAAATCATGCTGTGAAGCAGGAACTTATTTCTCAGTTTCAGTGACATTGCTTGCTCTTGTAAAGAACAAATTCATACTTTAAACTTTTAAACTTAGTATGGAGCAATTCAATCACAGAGTTGTGACTTTTAAAAGCAAAAACAGAAACAAATTATAAAAACTACTGGAAGACAATCATGTAGCCCTGCATCACAGATGATACCATATTCATCATCGCGATCAAAATAATATTGATGACGATGCTACACACCACAGTTCGAGTCAAGCCTGGCAAACACTGCCCTTGCCCCTTATGGGCTGACAATCTAAGACGAACGGAACATAATGTGGGGAAAAAAAAATTATGAAATATTTTGTTCCTTGTGACACAAAGGAAGGCAACTCATCCCTCAAAGTCAAAGTTTTGGCTTCATCTTTCTGATAAAAGGATTTCCAACTCAACTCAGAAACAGGTTGTGGTCTGAAAGGTCATTTGGAAGTTATTTACAACACAGAACACGATGGCTGCTATTGTTCTCGAGTTCTGAGACTATCCCATGGAATCCCATTTAACACAAAATAAATGAAACTCCTGTTTTTCACAACAGAAATGAGCTATGACTGCACCAGAAATTAAATAAACATTTTTATGGGAGTAGCTGTAAAATTCTGAATGCTGGTACTTGAAGCATGTCAGCAACAGTGAGAAGGCAGTGACAGAAGCAGGGCTTTGTAAAGGAACTCAGAGGACATTTAAAACCGGTTCTTTCCATGTTCACGTGCATTTCATACTACATTTCACTCTGGTTTGTCACGAATGTATCTCTACATTCAGGTTTATGAGCTTTATGAGCATCATTGTGAGTGTTGGGGGCACGCACAAATGGAAAAAAGCGGGGAGGAAAAGGTAGAATTTCTGAAGGGTAAGAAGATTTTTTTTTGGATAAGAGCTGGAGGACACAGTGAAAAGGGAAAGGGGATTAAGCAGAACTAAATTCTTTTTTCAGGGATTTTACTTCATAAAATAGGAAAACAGTGGAAGAAGAGGACAAGGGGTCATCTCCTCTGCACATGCACAAAATTCTCCTGTAGGGAAAGATAAAATACGATGGGGAAATCCAAGCTAATAGTCTTATCAAAGACACCACCTTATTTTTTAAAGAGCTGTCTGGATAGGCCTTGAGGGAAGATGAAATGGAAGTCATCTGGAGATTTCTATTGGTATGATCACAAGTGCAGGACAGAACTGTCTTTGTCCCATAGCCCCTTAACATCTTTCCCCTCCATGAGATGAAGTTAAGACCAAAGGGGTCATTTCTACCTTCAAGGGACTCCCAGCTGGCCATCAGTGTGACAGCAGAGCCGTGGGAGCAGGCGGTCTAGAAAGACTAGAAAAAAAATTTCAAAGGAAACGTGAGAGGGGGCAATGGGATGCCTGCTCCTGAATATGGCTTTGATGCTGAAAACGAACTGCATAGGAAAATCAAAGGAAGGCTCACTATGCTCCAGCTTCTCATCCTCATAATTACCATGCATTTGAGATCAGTTCCATTCTGTCTATGCAGGCAGGCCCGTGGGGCAGACATATGCACATCGACCAACAGGACTTCATTCTTATGCCACGGGTACCATGGTCAGGCCTTCAGACAGGTCACAGGACTCTCTCGGGCCTAAGTGACTTTGAAAAATCAGAACATGGAATAAATGTATTCATTTCTGACATTTGACAAGTGCTACTTGAAAATATACTGCTGTCCTTGACTGTTAAGAGGACATTTCTACCAACTGCAGAACTCCATTCTGCCTAAACCACTGCCCTCTGGACTCCAGGCAAACAAAGTAAGGTCATGGTGCGGCCACACCAAGACCCCTCTTCAGAAATGGATGACATATTCTCCCAGCTGCCGAGAGCATTAGGGCGGTCAAGGGGCAGCCTTCTAGGGTTGCCTCAGCTGAAGAGAGCTGACTTGCCCAAGGCCATGTCCTCTTCCCAGGTGGCCTGCGCCCAGTGACCTTGAGGGCCAGGCCCTCCTGCTGCAACTCTGAAAGGCCACTCCAGCTGAAGTTGACAAAGGCTGTCACTGGGCCCGCCTCACAGGTGATGCGTTCTCTGCCCAGTCCTACTTCTCCCCTGTTCCTTCCACTGGCGTGACACCCAAGAACACTCTCTGATACACACCCTGCAGCTCATCTCTGCATCTCAGAGTCTGCTTTCTGGGGAGGCCTACCTGCTCCAAGCTTACAGTGTCCTGTGTTCAGAACCGACTTCTTGCCATATCCATTTTCAAGGAAGAAGGAAAGAAGCCTTGTTGAAATACTATCTGGTAGTTTTGCTAAGTTCTTTGTTTATTATTTCTGATCTTCTATGATGGGGGTGTTTCTATTCCCATTTTAGAGATAAAGAAGAGGAAAGAGGCCAACAAGGGAATGAGTGAACATCAGGAGGTTACTGCTCCACATGAAGATTTGAAGACACTGTCACTGTGGCAGGAAAGGAACCCATTTTTATTCCCCAAAGAGTCATAAACATACTCTTCCCCTTGGTTTTAATGTTGCAAAGGCACTTTCCTAAGTGGCTACAAGAACAACTGAAGGTCAAACAGTAGAATTCTGAACTGATGACTGCATCCACCCATCAGTACTTCTAAAAACAACTTTCAGATGATAGAAAAGGTTATGGTTTTGGTCAGCTGCCAGGCAAAAGGAGCATCTTGGAAAACACAGTTTAGACAATTATCTCAGAAGTATCTCAGCACCAAGGAAAAGGAGACAATAATGAAAGCTCACAGTACTGCTTTTTTGGGGAGGGGGCAGGGGGCGCACAACATGGGGAATCTTAGTAGCCAACCAGGGATTGAATCTGTTCCCCTTGGACTGAAAGTGCAGAGTCTGGATCACCAGGGAGGTCCCCTAAGGGGACAATACTGAATAGGGAGATGAAGGACCTGGGTTTAGCTCCACAACTTACGAACCATGCAGTCTTGAGTCCTATTATTTGCAGGCAGAATGACATCACCTGCCCGGACTAGCTCCCAGAAATGTCATGAGGATCTAACAAATGTATGAGAACTGGATTTGTAACCCTATAAATGTAAGTAAATACAGGGTATTCTTTTTTTCATAGTCACTGTTAACTGGAAGCTTGGAGACTAGGTCTGAATCTGTAACAGACAAAAATAATGTTTCCATTCACAATCATTAAATTAAAAACCCTTGCTTCATTTTGTGATTACAGATTCTCAGAAACCACTTTTAACAAGTTATACTTAGAAAGATTCAGGTTCAACTGCTCCGGAGGGGAAAGAAGGCTGGTACTATTGCTTTTTCTGATAAAACAGGAAAGCATCTTTGGCAAATGAGACAGATTAAAAAAAAAAAAAAGAAAGTAACAGGGTTAAGAAAGATTTTCCTAAAATGCTGAAGCAGAGATAGGAAGGGAAGAAGATTCAGCTTTTAATACACACTCTGCCAAATAGTGCATTATTTGTCCTAGGAATACCAGACAGCATCAGGAGTAAAAATTACAATGCAGACTTCATGCCACAGAAAATAATAACTGCTTTCCCCACACTCCAAGGGAAAAATTTTCACTAAGAAGTAAAATACCATTTCCCAAGCAAACATATTAAATCTGCCACCAAATATTTGGTTTAAAAAAAATGTATATATAAAATGTATAGACATGTATATAAATAGTTATATAAAATATATTTCCTCTCCCAATGTGTGATGGTTAATGCTAAAATTATATCCTTTAAGAGAATTTTTGAAACACAGGATTAAGTTTCAACACTGTTTTTTTATATTTAATATTTTGCTATAAGGGAAGAGAAAAAAAACAAAACCCTGTTACATCTTTCTGTGCTCTGTCCTGATTTCTCATTCCAAGTGCTAAATACTCAAAGTCACAAAATGGCACATAAGACCTCAAGTGCTACATCTGGGCCTAGCCATCTAGCCATCTCACCCTCTCCGCCTGCACCAGAGGGACTCACAGGTCACCCCCAAATGTGTGTGCTTAGTCGTTCGGTTCGTGGCCAACTCTTTGTGACCCCATGGACTGTGGCCCACTAGGCTCCTCTGTTCATGGGGATTCTCCAGGCAAGAATATACTAGAGTAAGTTGCCATGTCCTCCTCCCAGCAATTTTCCCAACCAGGGATTGAACCCAGGTCTCCCGCATTGCAGGCAAATTCTTTACCAGCTGAGCTACCTCCAAATGGGGAGAGGTCAATCTGTTCTTACAGGCTCTTCTAATCTTCTCTCCAACTAAACAGTCAGTTCTGTCTCATTTGGTTATTTGTCTGGCTCACACAATAAAGCACTCTAATTTTCTTTTTCCACTGCTGCTGCTGCTGCTAAGTCACTTCAGTCATGTCCGACTCTGTGCGACCCCATAGACAGCAGCCCACAGGCTCCCCTATCCCTGGGATTCTCCAGGCAAGAACACTGGAGGGGGCTGCCATTTCCTTCTCCAATGCATGAAAGTGAAAAGTGAAAGTGAAGTCGCTCAGTCGTGTCCGACTCTTAGCAATTCCATGGACTGCAGCCCACCAGGCTCCTCCGTCCATGGGATTTTCCAGGCAAGAAGACTGGAGTCGGGTGCCATTGTTTTCTTCCACAGGGTTTTCTTTTTGCAACTTGAATTTGACTTCCATTCCCAATACTCACCTCTCAAGAGGTCCACTGGGATATTACCTGCAAACCATGTAACTTCCAGCAGAATAGAACCAATCCCACGTTCTTATACTTTATTACTCCCTCTTCTCCTTTGATGAATAAGCCAATTTCCAATTTTGAGCAAACACTAGTTCTGACTTGTTTTGACCACTGAAAATCAGTCAAAAGCAATTTCTCTAGAAAATGGGAAGCCAATGAACAGGTCAATGGAGAAAAGGAACAAAGTTCACAGTTCTCTAAGAATCTGGTGCCTGCATACTTTTCTAACCTCAGCCTTTATAAACCGGAGTCAACAGTTACACTGAACCTCTTAGCTGAGTCTTAGCAGGTGCTGTAAATGCTTTTCACTATAGTTGGATCCCCTTTTGCCTGTTTCCAACAGATATTCTTCAAATCACCTCCAGCCTTCTTGACTCCATGGTACCCCTCCCATTTACATCTCTCTAACACTTAACTATATCCAGCATCTCCAGGTTTGCGATCCCCTTAAGTTCCCAACACCACCGAGTGGCTACTCAATAAATACTGTAGAGTTTACTCCTTCATTCACCTTCTATGTGCCAGCACTGTGGCCAGAACTGGAAAGACAATGGTGAAGGAAACACCTTACATCTGCTTGGGGCTTCCCTTGTGGCTCAGATGGTGAAGAATCTGCTTGCAATGAGGGAGAGCTGGCTTTGATCCTTGGGTTGAGAAGATCCCCTGGAGAAGGGAAAGGCTGCCCACTCCAGTATTCTGGCCTGGAGAATTCCATGGACTGTATAGTCCATGGGGTCACAAAGAGTCAGACATGACTGAGTGACTTTCACTTCACTTCACCTAGTTCACAAGTTATGAGAAAGAATATTTCCCACATCTTTTCGTTCCTAAAAAATTCAACACTGAATTTTATATTTCCAGTAATTTATTAATTGCAAAATTGTTTTTATACAAAACCAAATTTATAATTCTATCATTCTTGTGTGGAAGAAAAAATTAAGTCTATTGTCCATTTTCTTAACTTTCAATTTTTAAATTGCAGATTTATATAAAAAAAAACTATGAAAATAGTATAAAAATTGACTCAGCCTTCAGTTAGTTTCAGAAACTGTTAAGATATTAAATAAAGCACACTTGCCAAAACCAGGGCTTCCCTCATAGCTCAGTTGGTAAAGAATCTGCCTGCAATGCAGGAGACCCCAATTTGATTCCTGGGTTGGGAAGATCCCCTGGAGAAAGGATAGGGTACCCACTCCAGTATTCCTGGGTTTCCGTTGTGGCTCAACTGGTAAAGAATCTGCCTGCAATGCCAGGAGACCTGGGTTAGATTCCTGGGTTCGGAAGATCCCCTGGAGAAGGGAAAGGCTACCCACTCCATTATTCTGGCCTGGAGAATTCCATGGGCTGTATAGTCCGTGGGGTCACAAAGAGTCGAACACGAGTGAGTGACTTTCACTTTCACTCACTTGCCAAAACCAAGAAATTAATGTTGATATAATATTCTTAACTATCCTACAGATCGTATGCAGATTTTCCCGACTGTCCAACCAATGTCCTTTGGTTAAGGGTTCAATCTTGGATTCCACATTACATTCAGTTGCTTTATTTCTTTAGCCTTCTCTCATTTAACGGGTTCTCAGTCTTTGTCTTTCATGACCTTGATGCTTTCCAGAATACTGTCCAACTATTTTGCAGAAAATCTCTGAATTTAGTTTTGTCTGATGTTTCCTCCTGCTTAAGTGTAGGTATGCACTCATGCGAAGAGTTGACTCATTGCAAAAGACTCTGATGCCGGGAGGGATTGGGGGCAGGAGGAGAAGGGGACGACCCAGGATGAGATGGCTGGATGGCATCACGGACTCGACGGACACGAATCTGAGTGAACTCCAGGAGTTGGTGATGGACAGGGAGGCCTGGAGTGCTGTGATTCATTGGGTCGCAAAGAGTCGGACACCACTGAGCGACTGAACTGAACTGAACTGATGCAATTTTGGCAAGAACACCACAGAAGTGATGACATGTACCTGCTCGGTGTACCTTACCAGAAGATATACGATGGCAATGTGTCTCATTGCTGGTGATGTTAACCTTGATCACTTGGTTAAGGTGGTTTCTCCACTGTAGAGTTACTACCTTTTTCTTTGCAGTTAACTATAGTATCTTGTGAGGACATACTTTGAGACTATGCAAATATACCCTTTTTTTCACCGTATTTTATGGCATCCATTGATGATTCTTGTCTGGAACCCTAGCAAATTTAACTCTGGTGTTTTTTCATAGGGTTATCCAGACATAACTGGTTTATTTCAATTGCAGTTAAAACCTATAATGCGTCCATGTTGAAGCTGGCACAACATCCTGACTTCAGCCATGATGCCTTGATTTCCTAAGCAGAAAGCGTAGAATTAACACCACTATTACCATAGGTATTCTTGACATGACCTACTCATCATATCAAATAAAATCTCAACCATAACATTTCATTCATTTCAGAAAGTGAACAGACTTAACATTTCTGCTCAATTTTCAGTATACTACTTGGTCTCCTTAAGTACTTCTTTCTTAACCAAAGAATGGATATGTGCATTTGGTAAAAGATAGCTTTTGAACTATTTCAGCTAATTTTCAAGAAAGATTGAATGGGCTTGTCATTAACTATAATCGTTCACAGGTTTGAATTAAGCCTTTCAGTCTTTACTTATAGGTCACTGATAGGGAACTGTGGGAAAATCTTCAATTTCTTTTATTTCAGTGAGAGAATCTAGTCTTCTGTGATGGCTAATTTTATGTGTCAACTTGACTGGGACATACAGTCAAAGCATTATTTCTGGGTGTGCCTGTGAGGGTGTTTCTGGAAGAGATTAGCATTTGAATAGGTGGGCTGAGTAAAGTAGACTACCTTCTCCAAGATGGGTAAACATCATCCAACCTGCTGGAGGGCCTGAATACAACAAAAAGGTAGGAGGAGGAATTTGAGTTCTCTGCCTTTCTGAGCTGGGACCTCAAATTTCTCTTATCCTGCCTAGGACTTAAGTCATTGGCCCTCCAGTTCTCACAACATCATCACTGGCTTTCCTGGGTCTCTGCTACTATAATCATGAGATAATTCTTTATAGGAAGTCATATACATACATAAATATATCCATATACTTCTGCACATGTATATGTATGTATCTTATAGGGGCTTCCCTGTCTACAATCTGTCTGCAATGCAGGAGACACAGGTTTAATCCCTGGATCGGGAAGATCTCCTGGAGAAGGGAATGCCTACCCACTCCAGAATTCTTGTCTAGAAAATTCCATGGACAGAGGAGCCTGGAAGGCTACAGTTTATGGGTTTGCAACAGGGTCAGACACAACTGAGCGACTAAACAATATCATGTATGTATTCTCTGGAGAACCCTGACCTAATACACCCTCCTAATGACTCTGTACAATAATACTGATTTTAAACTAAAGTCTTAGGTTTTACTGATGTTCCCAACAGCTCCTTAAGTTATTAATTCTGGCATACTATATTAGAACTGATTATAAAAATCTTAAACTAAGATATTGACTACAAACTAGAATGTCTAACTTATAAGTGATTTGTGTTCTGAAAATTTTATAAAGCTGGTTATTTAAAATGAATGGATTCTCAAGCTACCATGTAATAGTCTATTTGATTGATGAAGCAACTGAAACAATCATTCCACATGCAATGAAACTTCAGGGATGGGAGGGGTTTATAATCTTCAGGGATGGGAGGGAGACACACTATGCGCAGAGGTAGAGAGGTACTGGTTAATGTGGAGAGAGAGTGGGTATACTCTTAATTCCTTCCCAGTAGCATAATTCTCACCCTGGACTCCTATAAAACCCCATGCATGGGGAGCACCACCATACTTCAACTCTGCAGTGACCTGGTGATCCATCTACACCCCTCAGCACCCTCAATACAGACTATAGTTATGAATCCATCTTGGCCTTCCTTCATTATTTCCTTTTCTCCAGGGAAACACAGCTGTATTAGACTATCTCGTTCAACCTCTCTCCCACCCTTATCCACAGGGAAGACCCAGTAGCCATCTGACCAGTGAGACAGGAAGGAGTGAACGTCCAAGTCCTCTGGAATCTAGCAAGAGCCCAGCCCAATCATTCTTTAGACTTACAGTATTAGAACTGGAAGGACTTTACAGGAGTAATGACATTATTATATACGTGGTATTTGTAAGCCTGGTACTCATGTGGCTTATAGTATCCAGGAAATTCATTGAACCCTGCTATTTCTACTTTATAAATTCTCCATGAAATCTTTCTGCTTCCCCTCAATGACTATTTTTAAAATTAAAAGATATTAAGAAAAGAAATGTTGCCAGTTTATCACTGAGACTTTAACGATAAGTTAAGGCAAAATTCATGAAACTGTAAGAGCCAAATCAGGGAACCAGGATAAAAACTGAACATTACCGACTTAGCACTTATCAATTATAAATGAACTTTTAAATCCTTCCTTGGGTTTTTTAGAGGGTGTCAGGTTCTCTGGGGATCATGCCCTCTGTTCTTTGACTCTTTCAATTTTATGAACTAATGAAGCAGTTGCTTCCCACATCTTTCTTCTCACTGTAAATTTCAGCTAACTTGGTTCCAGGTGTTGTCTACAGTAATTGAAATCTGCACTCTTTGTTAGCAAATTGATGTGCTATTGAAAAGAAACTTTTAAAAACTACCCCCTTAAACAGACTTTTTTTTTTTAATAGAGATTAAAAATCACTGTGCTTGGTTAAAATCTTTGTAATTATTTGTCCTTTCTCCCCTCTACAATGAAAGTTGCCAAGAAAATTTGATACGTTTTCCAAAATATCTTCAAAAACAGACAACAGGTCTGGTGTTAGGGCCAAACCCAGTCATTTGTTTCACAATATGTTAATTAGGAACAATCCATCTATTGCAATTCTTTGGTTTGAAGGATAATTCTGCATTTGTTTTTATTTTTCTGAGCACCACTGGAGGTGACTCAGTCTGCTCGTGAACTAAATCTGACAACGTGAATGCCCTTGAGGTTATGTACAAAGTGAGTGACTTTAATATTCCAGCCAACACAGACTGAAATAACAAATGCCCAAAGATGATAAGATTAAAAAGGGAAAAACACTTCAAACAACATAGAAATTTCTATTTTGGGGAAGATAACTCTAATTCCCCAAAATAATCTCAATATAAAAAAATTAAATTGAAAATGTGATGGATTCTTCCACAGGTATGTGGGAATTTGAGAATAATTCTATTTAACAAAGAAAAATGAGGAGGTCAAATTCCTAAGCTTACTAGAGAAGTACCTCTACATGAAATGTACATATAAGAAAGTATGGCTATTTCTTCTTTTATTCATGACTATAATTAAAAACATCTTATTTTAGAACCGCTGGGAATAGCCATATGTTAGCTATGTTTTATAAAGCACTGACAATTTACTGAAAGTTTCACTATTACTAATAAATGTAGGTGAGTATAATGAATTCTTAAAGTTAAAAAGCTATATATTGCATTTTCATTTATATAAATGAATAATTTAGCTATTTCTAATACAAATACATTGATCTAAAGCTGATTAGGACCCCCATAGGCTATCAAGTCTCCCATAATAATATGCTTAAAAATCCTGAATCTATCAACTTCTTATAAAATTCAAATACAAAATAGTAAATAAATACATAAAAGTTCCTGCCATCTCTCTTAACTCTAGTTTTGACAGCTGAGTGAAATATTAGCAAAAGATACTTTTTCAAAGATTTTTCAATCATTGAGTTTTAAGGTCTTTTTGTTCCAAATATTTGTGCATTTAAACATTTTCAGTGAATCCAGAGTAGTATGTCTACCTAAAACATAGAATTTTAAGAAATTCTGCATTTTTCTTTGAGTTCGTCCTTAAAACATTCACAACAAGGTCAACTTTTTTTGTTTATTTGTGTATATATAGGAGAAATTTGTAGTTCTAAATAATTTCATGCCACGAAATTTCAATTTACAGTTAGAACTACACAGTTAAAAATAATAAACCTTACAGGGAAAAACTTCCCTACATTGTATTTGAAGCTGTGTGACAGATGTCTTAGGTTTTCTCAATCATCTCATCCCTGCCACCCACCCCAATTCTAACAGACACTTCTAGTAAGCAAATAGAACATATTAACCAAAATCTCATCAAAATAGGTAAAGTGGATCTTTTCTTACCTCCATCAAGCTAATATTTTCATTCTTTTCCATAAGATTGAAACTTTTTTAGTTCCTGGCACATGCAGAAAAAATAAATCATCCTGTCAGTTTCCCAAAGACTAGTGAGGTCCTGCTAGAAGTAACATACGTCAAGCTACTTAATGTGCATGCATCTCAAAGCCCCGAGGTGAAAAAGTTCAGCTTCATAAAATTCCCCATTTATGGCAGGTCCTCCTGTTAAAAAAACAAAAAACCATCTCTGATGCCCTTCATTTAGTCTGCAGCTTGCACCTACTGGCCTTATGAGGAACAAACGTCTGATTTACATTTGTTTCTTGGAAAATGAATACGTATCAATCATTTCTGGAAAACGAGTCTTTGGCTTAAATGATCAAACCTGCAGTATCCCAAATCCGAGGGCCTTATAAGATCATATGGCATAGAGATGGGTTTTGTTTTCTATGCCAAAGAGCCACTGGTAGCCTACAAGTAAAAACTTTAAAAATTTAATGAATGGGCAAAAGCTGGGCAGGAGGGTTAGGGAGCTAGAAATAATGACAGGGTGTGGTAGCTCCTAATCACAATGGCCTGGCTCAAGGTGACCATTCTCTCTGGAGATCAGTTCCTGAAGACTTTCAGGATCTACACAATAGTGTAGATTAACACTCTTAGGGAATTCGCTGGTTGCCCAGTGGTTAGGACTCCTCCACACTCTCACTATCGAGGGTCCAGGTTCAATCCCTGGCTGCAGAATTAAAATTCCAGATGTCAAGCTGGGCAGCTAAAAGGGAAAACTATGAAAAGAGTTTACATAGTGAAAGTAAAAAAAAAAAAATCCTGTGAGTCTCACCTAACACTCAATGCAGCCATATAAATAAATAAATATTTTAAAATAATAAAATTGAAAGTAAAAAAATTAAAACTTGCCATCGGCTCATGTAATCAAAAAGAGAACTTTCCTCACTCTGTATTTCTGCTCTCTCTACTCTCCACTCCTACTACCCAAACAGAACACTGTCATTGATAAGTTTCAGCATCCAGGAATCTGGGAGGGTGGTTCTTGGACTTACCAGCCCACACTGGATTCTCTAGCTGAACAATATGTTTACAAATTACCATTTGTATTTTTCCTTCCCAGTAATTTCCTTTTTTTCCTTCCCAGTAATTTCCTGTGCTCCTTAGCCCTCCTCCCACTGAGGCAGTTGAATTGTTTCTTGGGGACAACAAAACAAAGGAGACATGCTCGGTCTTCCACTTCCCAAACAGACATGGCTCATTTCCCAGTCAATAGTTGTGAAAGTCAAGGCTTCTGTTTGCCAAGGCTTTCATTAACAAGGGCCTGGCTTTACTGGGAGAAGTGTACTCTAAATTCCTAAGGCTGTCTTTAAAAATCTATATTAGAATCTAGAGACCTCAGAGTTCTGCTATAAACCACAGAGCATGAAAGATGCAGGATGGTTTCCCAACATGGAAGGAGAAACTCTCTACCAATCTAGGAAGGGAGAGAAGAGGGAGAGGGAAGAAAGAGGTATTTGGGGTGTTGTATACAAGCATAGCGCCTACTTGGTATCCAGGACCCAGGAATGGGGGGAAAGGTTGAATAGATTCCCTGATGAAATCTGGAAATTGCAAAGCAAAGAGGTCTGTGTTCCTGCTCTGTGGTACTTTGCAAAGGTACCACAATAAGAACAGTAACCAAAGAATAGCAGAGTTGGATCTGAATAAGCTAACCTCCCTCCCTCCCCTCAAGACAATCTCTCCCAGTTCAGAGAACAGTAGAAGGCAACTGAGAACACAAATCACATTCCTGCCAGGAATCCAGAGTCAACAGCCCAGAGTATTGAATGAAGTCTGCAAACTGAGGCCTGAAGGGTCCACAGCATCTGCTAGACCTAAGGTGGAGGCTTAGTGAGGATGGGAAATGGCCCATCACCATGTCCCACCCCTGGCCCAGCCCTGACTCATCACCATGTCACAAACATAGATGGTACACAGAGGGCAAGGGCCGATACCCAAAGTCACTGTAATTTTTCTCCTCTAAATTATTTTGGCCCAGAAATCAGCCCTTTTGATTTAGCATGAAAGAAAATCAATCAGCTGCTACAATGAGTATCATGAGCTTCAGAGTACAGACTTCAGCAAACCTATCCTGTTAGTTCAGGAAATTCCTTGTTAGTTCTTGGCCATGTGGTATAAAGGTGTGGTAAGTCCCAGAAACATGGGATCTTACAGACACCTAAGACGAGGCACCTGTCTTCAAAGTGCCTGTACCTCGGTAAAGAAAAACGGTAGATACAAATGAAAAATAGGTAAAAAAGCAATCCTGTCAATCCTTTGACCAGCTTATTAGAAAAAGAAAGGAGTGCATGAATGTCATACATAGTTCTCTGGTATAAACTGGATTAAAAAAAAAAAAACTCCCTAGGCTACTTGGCAGTTCAGGAGGAAGTGTAACATCTTCCATCAGGCAAGTTACACTAATCCAACTCTGTGAGTCTGGGTGGCAGCTTAAGCATTTCTATCATCTGCAAAGGATCTCATCATCATTTCCATAAAGTCACCCACATCTACGCAGTAAGCTACTTTCCCTGCATCCTTCCACAGCTTCTTTAAAATCTGTGTCTTTTCATTGACTTACTGCACAAAGTGCTCTGGTCTAAAACTTCCTCAAAAAGAAATAAAATAAAATAAAACTTCCTCGAACAATTCTAGAACCGTTCCTATCTGCCAAACACAGCTATGCACAAATGGACCACAGCTCGTCTTCACAGGTGTACTGCTAAGCACCTTCTCCCTGACTTCCTAGTTTAAATAAGCCAGTCGGTCCCCACCACCCACAAACTACAGGGCAGACGTCTGGAACAGTCTTCAGAAAACCTAACATCATGTAAAGGGCATACAAAATGTGGTTTTTATAAAATATGCACTTGATTATTTAAGCTAATTACTATCCAAAAGGTAAGCTGAGAAAGACCACGTGTTAATAGCAGGAGTGCAATTTCCTTGGTGCTGGTCTGTATCATGATGATGTGAGAAACACCTAGAATGGGCATTTTACCCTTCCCTCTACACATGCAATCTCCTTTATCCCCACCTGGGCTTCCCCCAGAGGAAGCTATGGTATGAGTTTAGAATCAGTAAATGTTTATTAAAGATCTACCACAAAACAAAATGATCTACCATAGACTGGGCACTGCTCTCGGTACTGAGCCAGGAAAAAGTGAGTCACCCAGTCGTGTCCAACTCTTTGAGACCCCATGGACTACACAGTCCACGGAATTCTCCAAGCCAGAATACTGGAGTGGGTAGCCTTTCCTTCTCCAGGGGATCTTGCCAACCCAGGTCTTCCGCACTGGAGGCAGATTCTTTACCAGCTGAGCCACAAGCGTAGCCCTTCCCTCTACTGAGCCAGGAGCAGCCACAAATGCACTGTAATGACGCCTCTCAGCAACTCTCTGCAACAGCTACTTCTGTCTCTTTCTCACAGAGGAGGAAGGCTGGGCTTAGACAAGCGAAGTCATTTGCTTAAGGTTACAAAGCTCAAAAGTGGTACTCAGGAGAGTTCAAACCTCAGCTGGCTGACGGATGTCCCAGTTGCAATCACTGTTGCTTGAGTGGAGTACAGGTACCACAGCCATGGTGAAGAACACCACTGGACTTCTGCACAGATGAGGCTGTATATTGTCACCCTGCTTATTTAACTCATAGGCAGAGTACATCATGAGAAATGCTGGGCTGGATGAAGCACAAGCTGGAATCAAGACTGCTGGGAGAAATATCAATAACCTCAGATATGCAGATGCCACCACCCTTATGGCAGAACGCAAAGAAGAACTAAAGGGCCTCTTGATGAAAGTGAAAATGGAGAGTCAAAAAGTTAGCTTAAAACTTGAAATTCAGAAAACTAAGATCATGGCATCCGGTCCCATCAGTTCAGTTCAGTTCAGTTCAGTCACTCAGTCGTGTCTGACTTTTTGCGACTCCATGAATCGCAGCATGCCAGGCCTCCCTGTCCATCACCAACTCCCCGAATTCACTCAGATTCACATCCATCGAGTCAGTGATGCCATCCAGCCATCTCATCCTCGGTTGTCCCCTTCTCCTCCTGTCCCCAATTCCTCCCAGCATCAGAGCCTTTTCCAATGAGTCAACTCTTCGCATAAGGTGGCCAAAGTACTGGAGTTTCAGCTTTAGCATCACTTCATAACAAATAGATGGGGAAACAATGCAAACAGTGAGAGACTTTATTTGTTTGGGCTCCAAAATCACTGCAGATGGTCACTACAGCCATGAAATTAAAAGACGCTTGCTCCTTGGAAGAAAAGCTATGACCAACCTAGACAGCATATAAAATGCAGAGACATCACTTTACCAGCAAAGGTCCATCTAGTCAAAGCTATGGTTTTTCCAGTAGTCATGTACAGATGTGAGAGTTGGACTATAAAGAAAGCTGAGCACTGAAGAACTGTTGCTTTTGAACCGTGGTGTTGGAGAAGACTTGAGAGTCCCTTGGACTGCAAGAAGATCCAACCAGTCAATCCTAAAGGAGATCAGTCCTGAATATTCACTGGAAGGACTGATGCTAAAGCTGACACTCCAGTACTTTGGCCACCTGATGTCATGAACTAACTCACTGGAAAAGACCCTGATGCTGGGAAAGATTGAAGGCAGAAGGAGAAGGGGACAACAGAGGATGAGATGGTTGGATGGAACCACCAGTGTGATGGACATGAGTTTGAGTAGGCTCCGGGAGTTGGTAATGGACAGGGAAGCCTAGCGTGCTGCAGTCCATGGGGTTGCAAAGAGTTAGACACAACTCAGCTACTGGACTGAACTGATAGATGAGCTCAAATCCCATTTCTACTACTTATTCACCAAGTGCCCTCATCAAGCTATTATTCTTATTGTGCCTTGGTTTCCTCAAACTGTGCAAGTGAGGTGATAACAGTACCTGCCTCACAGGGTCATATGTCCATGGAGAACAGGGAAGGCACTCAGCACAGTGACCGGTATACATGTGCAGTCAGTACCTGTGAGCTGTGACCATTGCTTCCCTTCTACCACCATGACTACTATCACCTAGTAGTTAACACCAAGGAATGTTTCCTTGATAAAATACTTCCAGTACTTCCTTCATTTCCCACCTGTGATTTACTGGCTATAATTTTCTATTAAAAATAAGCACACGAAGTTAAAGGTCCATAAATTGTCCCAGAAATAAAGTACAACTTCTAATTTCAGGGAAGCCTTTTCTAAGGAGCCACCCTGATGGGACTTCCAGAGTTACTGCAAGAAGTGAGGAAGGCATGTGGAAGCAGCAACCCAGAAGCTGACGGGTACTATGACACGGTGTTAAGTTTCTGCAGGGCACATGGCAAAGGCCTCTGGTTCCCACCTAAAGATCTGGCATCGACTCCCATTCAGGCTGTAAAGAGCATCGAAGAAAATCAGGCCACGATACAGGGCAAAGCTGTATTTCTCACTCATCGAGATATATCACCTGCTTATCATGGACCAAAAATCTCAGTGAGAAAGCTATTAGATAACATCATGCCTTCTCATTCCAAGAACAGAGATTTTAGGTTATTGTGCTTACTGGTTTTAAAATCAGTAGTGGCAAAGGCTTTTTTCTCCCCCTAAACTTTGTCCTTCGAATCGAACTCGAATTTTCCTAGAATACTAATGAGAGAGAGATGGGCATTTTGTACTCCGTCCCCTGAAAGATGGTTGGGTGCATTATGTCTGCAACTTGAAAATCTACAAAGAAAACCCTCAACTTGTCAATTCATGACTTGCCTTTGAGGAATTAACAAAAATAAGTCTCAAAGACAGGCTTATTCTTTAATTTACATTCTAGTTCTTTTCATGTCGTTACAAAATAAAACTTTGGTATTTAGTGTTGCTAACTGCTAGCCAGGAGACCAAGTGATACCAACACATTAAAGTGTTTCTATTCTTTGGTTTGTTAGCCATGTGCTGGTCTATAGCTTTCCCTCTTAAACTGCTTTGCTTATGCCCTTCAAAGTCAAGAAAATGTTTATCAGGTACATTTTGGTTCATCTTCAAGAAAGATTGCTTATGTGCACGTCTTTTAGAAGACACGATTAAGGATACAACGCTTTCAATGTTCTAATTTTAAAAAAGCTTCATAAAAATAATCAATTTGCCCTAAAAACTTATATAATCCAATGTTTCCAAAGACCTTTGTCAGCCTCCTGGCTTTATACATCATCTAAAGGCTAATGATTCCCACACTGATCTATCTACATGGGACCTTCTTGAATACCAGATTAGTATATTCAACTTTCTGCTTGGTTTCTCCATTAAACTGAACTCTTCATCTCTCCTTCCCACATGACCTATCTCCACACTCCAAAGCCTGTTCTACTCTCAGCCATCCATCTCAGGAAATAGGACTGCCATCTCCCAGCTGCTCAAGATCAAACCTAAAAGTCATCCTTGTCTCTCTTCTCTTATACCCTTTAATCAACCCATCAACAAATCCTGTCCTCTATTTGTAAAGCATATATCGAATATGGTCACTTCTTACCCTCTCTAACAATAACTACCATCATCTCTAACCTGGATTATTATATTCAATCTCCTAAAACCCTTGCAGCTTCCAAAACCTTGACTTTCAAACGGTGAATTTTCCACATTGCAGCCAGGCTGATTTTTCTAAAACTGAAGACAAATCATGCCATGTCTCTGTGCAAAATAAACACAACCTCTTCCTCGACTGCCCATTGACATTGGTTATTTTCATCTATTTTGCTCTTCTGAACCAGTGCTGCCATTAAGACCGGTATTTTTAGCCATGCATAAAGTCAAATTAGCAAAGTGATACAAAATCTTTCACAAAATTAGCAAAGTGATACAACTCCTTCCTTAGTATTTCATGATACTAAATACATTTACAAAATAACCAAATTTCCAAGTTTAGAAACTTGGTTTGCATAACACAGCTGGTCACTGAGAAAGCACTAATCAACAGAAATATAGAAGATCAACCTTAAGTACTCACTGATGATAGTACAGATGTCTTCCAAATGCTGACACAGCCAAATCCTCAACATTCACTCAGCACCACCCATATGTTGGCACTGTGCTGGGGGCGAGGGAGCCAGCGAAGTTTGTTTTTTTTTTTAAAGCTGCTGTTTCTACCTTACCCTCACTGAGTTCCCTAAGCTCTCACGGAGCTTCCAATTCAGCTCTATTCTATGCACACGAACTCACCATCAGCTCAGAGACACCCTGGGCGAAGACAAGGATGAAAAACAGATCCAGCTTCTGATCTAAATTGTGGATGGTAGTGGCACACTGTTTAGAGCTGTTTTGAATATGTCTTGGCCTTCTGTCTCAGTTCTAACTGCTGAGTTATCAGACCAGCCAAGGAGAGGACAACCTACTCTCCCAGGAAACGATCCACTCCTTTTTCAGCCATCCTTACACTGCCTTCTGCCTCAGTACCTCAGACGCTGCCCCCATTCCAGTGACAGTGTAATCTACCCCCAGCTGAGCTGATCAGGTCTCTCGCCCACAAAACCCTTCAATGGCCCCCCTGTAACTGCTAAGATAACAGTCTCATCCTCAGTGGCCTGGCCCCACTGCCTACCTTACTTGAGGACCTCCTCTCTCATCATCCTTTACCTTCCATCAGTTCCTTGTAGTTCTGCTCACTCACAATGCTGTTTCTTAACTCTTACTGGCTCACGTGGGCCTGGGTGCTGGGAATAGCCTTCAGCTTTTCACTGCTTGTTTCATTCTAAATCATTTCAAATTCAACGGAGTGTTACCTCCACCCAGGCAGTCTCCCCTGCCCACTCCTGTACACAGGCAGAGCAATCTCCTCATTTGCTTAGGCTTAACAACCTACTGGTGACAGCACAGACAAGAAATGGATTCCCATCTTCCTAGAATGCTCTGAAAACATTCTACTTTTCCAAGAGCAAAAGCACTTTGTTGGCAGAGTCCAGGCCAGAGGGTGTGTCCAAAGGATCAATCAGTGTATGTCTGAAAACTTCTACCCCACTGTTCCTAACACAGACCAATTTCATCTCACTAGTAGGGGCTCAGCATTACTTGGCTGCATTGCAATTGCCTGATTATACCTTTAAAAGATCTAGTTAACCTCTTCTCCTAAAGAATCAGCACATGGCTGAAATCAAGCGGGAACAATTCTAACCCAGAAGGAAAGCTTTCTGCAAGAACCTGGATCAAGTGAAATGAAAACCTGGAAAAGAATGAACATCTCTGATGACCCTCTGCACAGCGAATCACAGCAGCACTCTAAGTCTAATTGCCTCCCCAGGCTCCTTTAGTCCATTTCTCTCTCAGCATGGACAACACACACTTCACACTGAATCATACCACAACTCTAGTCATTTAAAAATAATAATGCTAGAGCTAGCATTTTCCAACTGACTACCCAAAATGTAAATCAGATACCGAGCCAAGCTGTTCCGGTGATATTATGATACAAAGGCATGGACACATTCTGAGTTTTTCCTCCTTTCTCTAAGCACCCAGCTCCTTTCAGCTGCCCTTGAAGGATCTGTCACTGAGCTGGTGGCCCCCAGCTCAAAATGTTTCTTTTCATTCCTTAGTTCTGTGTCCCATCACTGTATGCACAAGATTCAAACCAAATCTGGTAACTTAATCGTGAATGCACAACTACAGAAAGGCTAACCAGTTGCTCCTGGGGCACAGAGGCACTTCAACCATAACCTCTCAGCTGAAGGACATTCACCTACTCTCCCATTTGACCACAGCTGACTTCATGGGCACCCACAGGAGCCTTTTGGACCTCTCAAATTATGTAGCATAGGACCTCTTCTTTCATACGGAGTTCTGGATATAAATCTGCTCTGTCAAAATGAAAATCCTAAACAGCCTCAAGGGTCAAGAATGGGGAAATATAATTCATAAAATGTCACCATTCATTTTCCTCCCAGGACAAATGGTTAGTGCTGGCAACATCTCCTGCAAAGTCAAACTGACATTGGATGAGAACGCTTATTAACCCCTGAACTTCCATGCTAATGTGGGCAAAACTTGTCACTTGGGTTTGGATAATCTAAAATGTCAGCCAGCAGTCACTCTTGAACTTAGTTGGAAATTCATTAGTTCCAACAGACAGCAATGTTAATGAAGACGGTAACTGTATTGAATGGGTGGTTTATTTGCCAGTGTCCATGGAAGGAGATACTCTGATGGATGAATTTGATCCCATGGAATCCTTGGAAGTATAAGGGTAAACTACTGAAGCATTACAGAAGAAATTATTTGTGGTATGGTTGAACCTAAACAGGATCACAAGTCATTGTTTCTCTAAACATGTCTGACAATTAAATAGCCCTAATATTTCAAAAAAGATCAAAATGTCTAAAGCACCGAAAAATATAACTTTCTGGTTCAAAACAACTATTTGCTTTCTTAATATAAGCAAACCAGTTAAGTGTGCAAACCACTATACCTGTAGGAAAAACTTTACTGAGAGCAAAGTCAAGAACTTTGCTGCTGGAGCACTGTGTCTCTCATTTAAATGCTGGTTTCAGATTCATACTGATCAACCCAAAGTACCAGGACCCTGGTTTAATAGAAAGCAGGTATGATGCCCTTTAAACCTAAACTAGCAGTTGGGCATGGAACAGCAAGTTCTACAGTATCTATTTCCTAAGGAAAACACACAAGATGGCAAAGAGGCCAGCCTGGAAGCCCAGGTTGGGTGGGAATAGCAAATCTTCACATATGCAACAAACATATTCCACTGTACAAACACAATTGCCATCCAAAGTCAACCACAGAGAAACCACTTGGCAGTGTTAATGCTGCCTCAACTAATGCAGCTAAGTAATGGATTCACACTTCCAAGTGTATCTAAACCACAATGAAATTTCAAAAATCATGAAACGGTAAGATAGGAAAAGGAGTATGTCAAGGCTGTATATTGTCACCCTGCTTATTTAACTTATATGCAGAGTACATCAGGAGAAACGCTCGGCTGGAAGAAACACAAGCTGGAATCAAGACTGCCAGGAGAAATATCAATCACCTCAGATATGCAGATGACACCATTCTTATGGCAGAAAGTGAATAGGAACTAAAGAGCCTCTTGATGAAAGTGAAAGAGGAGAGTCAAAAAGCTGGCTTAAAGCTCAACATTCAGAAAACGACGATCATGGCATCTGGTCCCATCACTTCATAGCAAACAGATGGGGAAACAGTGGAAACAGTGGCAGACTTTATTTTGGGGGGCTCCAAAATCACTGCAGATAGTGACTGCAGCCAGAAAATTAAAAGACACTTACTCCTTGGAAGGAAAGTTATGACCAACCTAGATAGCATATTCAAAAACAGAGACATTATTTTGTCAACAAAGGTCCGTCCAGTCAAGGCTATGGTTTTTCCTGTGGTCATGTATGGATGTGAGAGTTGGACTGTGAAGAAGGCTGAGCGCCGAAGTATTGATGCTTTTGAACTGTGGTGTTGGAGAAGACTCTTGAGAGTCCCTTGGGTTGCAAGGAGATCCAACCAGTCCCTTCTAAAGGAGATCAGTCCTGGGTGTTCATTGGAAGGATTGATGCTGAAGCTGAAACTCCAATACTTTGGCCACCTCATGTGAAGAGCTGACTCATTGGAAAAGACCCTGATGCTGGGAAAGATTGAGGGCAGGAGGAGAAGGGGACAACAGAGGATGAGATGGTTGGATGGCATCACCGACTCAATGGACATGAGTTTGGGTAAACTCTGGGAGTTGGTGATGGACAGGGAGGCCTGGCATGCTGCAGTCCATGGGATCTAAAGAGTCAGACACGACTGTGCAACTGAATTGAACTGAACTGTAGATGCAAGATGGCTGGAGGGAACACACTTGCTCCATGTGTGCCTCATCTTTTCTAATCACTCTACATGGCACCTGTAGTTTAAGGGCGATGGCTCCGCACATTTGACACCACCCCCAGCCCACCAGTGAACAGGAATTAACAGATTCTTTGCTCCGACTTTAGCAAGGGCTGATGAGAAAGAATATCTTCCATTCTTTAGGGTCTTGGAGCTCTAAGAGACGTGAAAGGCTAGAGCCACATGGAAAGAGCTGCTAGAAACAGAAGTGTTGCTAGAGGGGTGAAGAGAGCTCTGATGATACAGTGACCTCCTGGATCTAGTAGTTGCTGTCACAAAAGTTAGCACTTCAGATTTCTCAGTTTAATGAATGTCTTTTAAGTTCATTTGGGGGGATTGATGTTTTGCAACTAAGAGTACTGGGCATATACCATGGCAAATACTCAGAGAGAGATGCAATGAAAGCCAAGGGATGGAGTTTTATAAGGCAGAAGTCATTGATGTGTATTCTTTTATGACTCAGAGTTCATCATGGTAAACACGGGACATGTCGGTGCCCTTCATTTAGTGCCACCAAACCAGAATAGAGCAGAGTGGGAGAGAGCAGGACTATAAAATGAGTAGCAGAGACACTATACAACCAAGGCCATTACTAATAACAACTAGGCTACAAAATCAGAGCTACCGGCAACCATGAAAAGGCATGTAGGGAGGATACCGGATCCATGGATGCTGAAAAAGGAGCCGGTTCAGATCCTGTCTTAGTCAGTTTGGGCTGCTCTACCACAGTACCATAGGGACTGGGGGGCTTATAAGCAGCAGAAATTTACTTCTCACTGTTCTGGAGGCTGGAAGTCTGAGATCAGAGTGTTAGAATCATCTTCCTGGTTTGCAGATGGCCAACCTCTCACTGAATCCTTACCTGGTGAAAAGATAGTCAGCTAGCTCTGGGGATAAGGGCACTAATCTCATTCATGAGGATTCCACTGTCATGACCTAATTACCTCCCAAAGGCCCCAACCTGGAAATACCATCATACTGGGGTTAGATTTCACCATACAAGTTTGGAGGGAACACAAACATTCAGCAAATAAGATCCCCAGCAAGTAAGGTTAGCCTTCAACTCAATTCATTGTTGACTCAACTAAGACACCCTCCACTCAGTCAGTCAATGGATCCCCTTCTCGTCTGCTTCTCTTCAATGGAGCTGGAGTATCACTCTCCCGCCTACTTAAGGTTAGATGCCAGAGAGTTTTTTCTTCCTTTAGGGAACCTTAATTCCATTCTCCTATTCTTCAGTTCTCTTCCCGTCTCCTTCTCTCCCTGCCTGCCTCCCTCTCTTCATTCTCTCTCATCTATCCTTCTTCATGTCAGCTTTATTTGTTAAAGATTAAATCTTCTTACACACTTCTCAAAAAAGAAAACCAGGCCCGGTTTTTTACAAGCTTTCAGAGTGTGTCCTGCTTTCTAAGCGTCACTCATGTTGGAGCCTCTTACTTCACTCCTCACCCTCCTCCTTTCCCTCTCTTGAGCTGTAACTCCTGGACTGACTTTGTTTCAAAGAGAATTTGCTATGTGTGGTTCATCATTTCAAGCCTCTTCAAATTAATCTCATTGCTACAGGGTGATTTCCTGCTTTACTCCAAGAACATTTTTTAAACCATTAGATTAACCCTTGAAACATACAGACTTCTGAGTAAAAATGCTGACAAACCAAAATTAAAGTGAGGTGAACACATCATTAAAATGTCTCCAGTCAAAATACCAAAAGACACATACAGGGTACATTAGAAACTCAACTCAACCATATCAAATGATATTGCTTCCTGAGAGTCAAAACACAAAGCATGTCTACCAAAAAAAGAAGGCAGTGGGTTTGCATGACAAACCTGGCCATTATCTCCATAGGAACGAGGCTGGAAAACACAAAGTACAATTGCTGAATCCACTGCAGTCTGCAGCATGCAACTCACCAGAATTTTTCATCTTGTCAGAAGACCCTTAAGTAGGTCACAGCAAGCTTAAAAAATTTTGACAGCAAATAAAGTGTGATGGGTGACAATGTGTACATCATCTTGGAGGGAAAGTCAGTATTTTGTTATTCAGACCAAACCTCAGCAACATTAAAATTATTAAATATTTAGGAAGAGCATGTACAAAAATATCTACTCCAACAGAAACTGAAAGACTATTATACCATCTTAAACTAAAATATTTGCTAACTAATTAGGCTTAAAGTGCTGTTGACCTAAAATTGGAAATTCTAAGTGAATGGCTATAAACATCAAATACAATTAAGAAGTGACCTATGCAAGTGAGTTGATTAAATAAACTAAATCTTTAATGTCTTACTAGGGTGACATCTCATGTAATTACTGTCCTCGGCACTTTCATGTCTGGGGCTGCTTGCTTTGTTCTTTTATAACAATTTTTATTGAAATACAGTTCTTTAGAATGTTGTGTTAGTTTCCACCATACAGCAAAGTGAATCAGCTATTCATATAGTCCCTCTTTTTTGGATTCTTAAAAATGGCTTTTTGCTGTTTTGGTATTCATCGCAAGGCACCAAAGCATTGAGGAAAGATCTGGCTTAATCTGAATTCCTCCCTACATGATACTGTGTTGCAGTTGAATCCCTCTGAGGTATGTGAATACCGTATAAAATAGTAAATAAGGAAGTGACTGAAAGGCAGACTAGATTTCATCCCATTGCACTGTGACCCTACCTTAGTTACTTTTGTCTTGTTTCACCCTCATGTACCACACTCATCTAAAAAGGGAAGATGGGTAGGGAAGGGATGCAAAACAATGTCCAGTCATCCCCCAGCACCTATGGGGGACTGGTCCCAGGACTTCCTGCAAATACCAAAACTTGAGGATGCTCAGATCCCTTCTATAATGTGTAGTCGTCCAGCTGACCATCTGTATCCACGGCTGGTTGAATCCACAGATGTGGAATCCATGGATATAGAGGGTCTACTGCATTGCCTTTTATTTGTAGCTTCAAATTATATTTAAGTTTTAATTAATTTTCTCCAACATATTTTTACTTTCCATAAGAATACATTCTAACCTCTGAGAGGAATTTTCTTTTTATTACAACATCCTTAAAGGGAGGTATTAAAACACTCATTTATTTAGCTAACAAATGTAAATAAAATAAAACTCACTGGAATCACCTCTGACTCCAATCACTAAATGTATCTGTTGTTTCAGCTATAAGAAATCTGAACGAACAATGAGACATAAAAGGTATATTTTACCATTTAATTTTAATTTTTAATTAAAATAATTGCAAGTATTTCTGAAAAGTTCAATATAAAGTAAATAATTCCAAAAGAAATACAGTATTCTAACAGACAGATAAAAGAGAATTTAAAAATAGGCCAAACTCCTTTACCTATCTAGACTAGAAAAAAATTTGCTAAAAAAAGCAAATATAAAAAAATGAGTATTTTCTCTTGTTAGCTATTGTTTGAAACCTGAATGTGCTAAGCTGCTTCAGCCGTATCCGACTCTTTGCAATCCTATCTGCTTGTAGCCCACGAGGTTCCTCTGTCCACGGAATTCTCCAGGCAAGAATACATGAGTGGGTTGCCATTTCCTACTTCAGGGGATCTTCCCGACCCAGAGATCAAACCCGAGTCTTCTGTACTACAGGGAAGTTCTTTACCATCTGAGCTACCAGCAAAGCCCCAACAGGAAGATGAAAAAGCCTAAAACTTCAAATTTATAAATGGAGTTTCAATGCTCCCAACCCCATCGCTTAAAGCAAAAGAAATCCAGACAAAAGTCCCTCTTTGGGAGGGTCTTTTATTCTGATGGCACATGCTATGTCCTACTAACAAGTTTGGCATTTTCAAGGTGTGCCTTGAAATTCTTCCTGAAATTTGCCTATAATGCTTTCTCACCTTCATTCAAAACTTCAAACCTTCCCCTCTTTCAGGCTGTATCACTGCAGCATTATTCTCCTGACCTTATCAGAAGTCCCCAGGATTGGGCTTCTCTTTCAGCTCTACCAGTTATGACTGTTGAATCAACGTTAGAGGATACACATTTCTTCAAGCAGTTCTGCAAACAACATGGACAGAGACCCAGTGCTAGATTACAAAGTACATACTCATTGTGCCAAGTAACACAGTCCTTGGAAATATAAACCACTACTTCACTACTGGGAGATAATCTTCTTTATACTTTTAAAGAAATAATCTTAGGAGAACAAGTAAGCTCAACTTAAAACCTATATCAGCATTAATGTTTCAGTGTTAAATATAGTGTTCAGTCTGGAAAAATCTCTAGAAATAGAAGTCTTAAATGACAGCATCTCAATGGACAAATCCTGCAATAAAGGAGACCATTTTCAATTCATGGGCTAATCTAGTATGCCTTTGATTGGGTTTTGCTCTCAAAGCTCTATTTTTTATTTAAGTGCCTAATATTTCCTCCTGCATACATGTATGGGAAAGAGAAAGCAAGAGAGATTCATGTCTGGTTTTTGGTGGGGGAGAAGAGGATGAGCAAAGAGAGAATATATAATGATGAATCATTTAACCAGCTTTACTTTATAATGAACTGGGTAAAATGTTAGTCACTCAGTTGTATCCGACTCTTTGCAGCCCCATGGACTGGCTCCTCTGTCCATGGAATTCTCCAGGCAAGAACACTCGAGTGGATTGCCATTCCCTTCTCCAGGGGATCTTCCTAAACCAGGGATCGAACCCAGGTCTCCTGCAATGCAGGCAGATTTTTTACCGTCTGAACCATCAGAGAAGCCTGAACTGGGTAACAGCAGTAGAATCAAACAGGATTACTGAATCTATTTCCTCAAAGGGCTAAATGGAAATTTAAAAATATCTTTTTAAAGTAACTAAACAGGAAAAGAAACTATGCATGTGCCTGCCATCTTTTGAAAAGTGCAGCTGAGAGATAGAGCGAGACTCTGAGAGCTGCATCCAGCATGGCCCTGAGTCCCGTTCGCATATTCTGCCTCAGGAGTGGTGTTGAGGAAAAGAATAAGCTGATGAAACTCTGAACATTCTTACTCAAATGATCTCAACTGGCGAGAAGCTGACTTGGAATCAGAAGTCTTAAAGGAAAAAAAAAAAAAAAATCCATGAGACTGGAGTCCTAAACTTCCTCAAGTGGCCCAGGATAGCCATGTCCCAGGATACTAAGGAGAACTGGGGTCAAGCTGAACCAGCTGCAGCTACGTGGAGTGGACAGGGGCCTAGACTATTTAAAAATTAGTAGAAAAGAAAGTTGATCCAGATAGGTTGACCAGCCTTCCTTGAGACTAAGAGGGTTTCTTGGGATACAGGACTTCCAGGGTGAAATTGGGGGAAGTCCTGGAGCCAGCACGATTGTTAGCCATGCTGGATCCGGGTCCTCCAGCAAAGACTGTACTCATCTGCGGGGGCATTCTCCTCACTCTTCCACCCTTGGGTTATGAGTACTGCAGTGAAACTGACAGCAGCCCCTCAAACTGCAGGCAGGGGTTTAGAAGATAATTTAGTCCCAGACGAAGCAGAAACAAGATCAAGTAAATTCACTTCTACTTGATGAGAACAAACAGATGATGTGGAGCGTGGCCCCTATCATGCATGAGTGAGAAGAAATAAGAACGATTATAAAACTCTGCTAAGACAAAAATGCAAGAAAAGGATCCAGCATGTGAACAACAGATGTGGAACTAAGATGGTAAGGAACATAACCCTAGAAACAGACAACTCTCGGTGAGCGTCTCGCATTCTATTAAAAACTTCCTATGACTATGAATTATATAAAACAAGGACTCAAAGACTAGAGGACTCAAAGACAGAACAAAAGTTCAAAATGAAAGGAAAATTATCGATATACAGAAATGCACACAAAACGACAGTATTATGTACTTAATAGACCAATTAGAAACATCAAGGAGCAGAAGAGAAGAAAAGCCAACTAATGGCCCAGAGTAAAGGTTAGAGATAATCACACTGAATGAGGCAAAACAAAGGAATTAAGGGACCTAAAGAGGAGGTGATACATGGAGACTCTAGGTAAGAAAATTAAGGACGATTGTTGTTCCTGAAGTAACACACACAGGAAAGAGAAAAGAAGGGTTCATATTTAAAAAGTAGAGGCTTACAACACACTCCCCCCCAAAGCTCTTCAAATAAAGGAAGAACTGAAACTGTAAATCAAAAGGACATTCTTATGCCAGGAAAAATTTATACACAGTAAAAGAAAAAAAAAAAGCAATAGCTTCAGTTATTGAATATAAGAATTAAACATTTTTCAGATACCACGTATGAAAAACCAAGTCATCTACTAGAGGGAGAAAGAAAACAAAACTAGGCTGACTACAGACATCATCACAGTAATATTCAGTGTCGAAGACAGTGTAGTGTCTAAAGACAGGCCATGTCTTTAACCGAGGAAGCTCATAACTGAAGAATATTAGATCCAGCTAATTAACAGTTCAAGTATAAAAGCAAAAGGCAAACATCTGAAAACTCAAGAAACAGGATATCCATGAGTCTTCCTTTAGAATAAACAAACCAAAAAAATTGCTTGACCATAAAATCTGGATAAACAAGAGATGAATCCAAATAAAGAATTCAGAAATGGAAAAACTGTGGCAAATGGACCCGTGGTTCTATTTAAATATAGAACTAAGACTAAACAACTAGGGTATTATGATTGCAAATCAGAGTATGAATGTTGTGAAGCCTGAAAAAAGAAAAACTAATATAAGCAACATAAGGGCAGGTGGGAGGAAGAATAAGTTTGTTAATTCCTCTTGTTTCTGAACAGAAAGACAATCCATAACAGCTCAGAGGTTTAAATTGAGTTTGTTTTTTTTAATGTTTGAGACTTAATTATATACAATAAAGTACACAGCTCTTAGGTGTACAGTATGATGGGTTTTGACAAATATATACACTCATTTAACCAATATCCCAATTATGATAAAGAATACTGACATCATCCTAGAAAGTTCCTTTCTAGTCTATACTCCATTCATCTCATAGCAACCCCTCTCCTAATTTCTGTCACCAGAGAAACAGCTGTACATGTTCTAGGACATAATATAAACGCGTTTACAGAATATGTACTCTTTCACGTCTATCTTCTTGGCTCAACACAATGTCTACAAGTCATTCATGTTGTTGCATGTCTTAACTATGAATGAATGTGAAATGACTATTCTTGCACAAATCTTTTTGTGGACATGGGGTTTCATTTGGGGGAGAAAATTACAGTGGAATTACCAGATCCTCAGATAGAGGTGTATTTAATTTTATAAGAAATACTTTCCCATAGGGTCTATACCATGTTACATTCCCATTAGGAATGTAGAATAAAGAATCACAGCTGTTCCACATCCCCATATCTGTGAAAGTGAAAGTGTTAGTTGCTCAGTCATGTCCGACTATCTGTATTCCCATGCATCATGATCTCCATCCATGGAATTCTCCAGGCAAGAATACTGGAGTGGGTTGCCATTCCCTTTTCCAGGGGATCCTCCCAACCCCGGGATCGAACCCAGGTCTCCTGCACTGCAAGGCAAATTCTTTGCTGTCTGAGCCACCAGGAAAGTCCATGTCCCCATATAAACTTTGTATTTTCAGTATTTTTTATTTCAGCCACTCTAATGGAGCACAGTGGTAAGACTATGATGGCTCCAATCTCCTAATGGTTCTTCTTAACTCTTTGAATTACTTTGGAGGCATTATTTTAGATATTAATGATTTTTAAATAAAGAAACTTAATCAGAAGTTCAAAAATTCCTCCAGTTTCATTTCATTGAATATAATGCTTTAACTTTTAAAATAACATGTACACACACTATTATAAAATTATTTGTACCTGTCTACCTATATCCACTCATTCATCCTTCTATTTATAAATTTTCAGATGCTGACATTCCCCAAATAATAACATTTTATTTCTGGCAGGTAAGACTTGGAGGTGATTTGTAACCGTCTTTTTTATATTTTTCTATATTTCTTGAATTTTAGAAAAATGAACACATCTCCTATTTTAGAAAAATCGTAAAGCTGTTTTCTGTTTTAGTGGGGACTGGACACCATACAAAGTCACATAGAGAAAGATATGGATATGAAATGCAAATATTTCTGAAAAAATAATTAACAAACATATCAACAGGTCATCTCTATTCTGGGGACTTTGATTCTTCAAAAACTTTGTAGAGAGGAGCAAAAGGAGAGGCCTAGTGGTGAGGAATACTAATGTCATCTTGCCACAAAAATGAATGAAGACTGAAGACCAATATGTCAAGGGAGGTCAGAACAAACAGCTTGGAAGTGGCATAACTGCCATACCAGTGCCATGGCTCGCTGGGGAGCTTCAGCTGCACTCAGGACAGGGCACACCCTACACCATCATTGAGTATGTATCCTGAAAATCAACACCAATAGAACCATGCTTCTCCCCCAGCTGGCAAAGTAACAGAAATATAAAATCCAAGTAGAAGGTGGATAATCCTCAATCAGAGGTATAAGTCAAACCCTGTTTGGTTATATGGCTAGGACCTAACTTTTGGCTAGAGCTAACCAGCTAGAGCTGATTTCAACACTTGCTCCTTAATTACCAGCTCTAATGTTTTGTGACTATAAAGAGGATCATGTCTGTTTCACTCAGTAGAAACTTATTAGAAAACCAGCATATTGGACCAAAGCACTCCCTTCTGGACCAAAGAACTGATGCATCAAGTTCACTCACACAGAGGTGTTCACATGACTTTAGATGGGTCCTTGGCTTCTGAGCAATGGTTTAGTCTCTTCACAACAGAGTAAATAACAGGAAAGGGATTTAAATGAGGCAGTCAGAACACAAAAGTAGGAGTGTTTACATTCATATACCATAATATATTGTACTATTTCAGGCTTAGTGAATATCCAAGCTTCCCCAGAATCATCATCCATATTTAAACACAGACTTCAAATGCATTCCACTCCTAAGTATAAGTGATATCAGAATTATCTCCAGCTCTTACATTATTATTTCACTGGAGATATATTTACTGATTACCCACAGTGTGAGGAACCCTGCCACAATTCCTGCTGATAAGGTTGGATTATCAAGCACTTACTGTGCAACGAAGAAAACTGAAGGTTATAGAGGATTTCATTTGGGCGGCTTCAGTTCAGCTCAGTTCAGTCGCTCAGTCGTGTCTGACTCTTTGCGACCCCATTAGAAATGCATAAATCTAGTTATAAGCTGTTATCTGTTCCTTTTTTCCTTATTTCTTCTTCTTAAGTAATTGCCTACTTGAAATCTTCTGGCTTTAATATTATTATACCTATCTTTTTTTTTTTTAAAGGCTTGATTGTCACTGCTGAGTAAAAATCTAGTTAGCCTTGCAAAGAGATGACTGGACTTGCTGGATTTCCCATCTGTGGGTGAAAGGAGACTTCAAACCTGCGTTTTCTCATTCTCAATCGTGTGCTCTTTCCACTGCCCATTCAGTCCTAGTTTTCATCAACATCTTACTTTGGCCACATGTCATTCATGTTTTCCAAAAAACTGCACAGGCCTGGGGCAGCAGAGATCTACACATGAAGGCACTCCAGATGACAGGATGTTAAGATAACTGGTTTCCACAACCCCTTCCTGTCTGATGCTTGTTGGCTTCAGGGACATTCCCAACTGCAAAGGTCTCATCTTGGGATAATTGGGAAGCTTCTAGAAAGTGGCACTTGAAGAGGTCTCATCATCTGAATATTTTATCTATCCTTAAAGTTACTTTGAAAAGATGGATATAGGAAGCAAAGCTTTCTCTTTCTGAAGGATCCCCCAATTTCCAGAGAAATGAAGACCTGCCCTAGGGCAACCTCTACACAGACCTGTGGACTAGATTAGATGTCTCCTGTTTCACCTGCACTGTGTTTTCAAACAATTAGGACTACTATCAAAATTTGAGAATTAGGAGTCTTTCATAAATAAATTAATTTTCAGCTTCTCTTGAAAAATGAGAAAATCCAGTTAATCAGAGTCCTTATTTCCCATGCTAAAATGTAATTTGATTTAAATAACAGCTGACCTCTTTAGATGAGAAAACAGCCTCCGAATATCCCTAGTACTATTCCTGGCCATATCTACTCATGCCTGGCACCAATAAACATTTGAATTTTCAGTCTCCACTACAAATCAAGTGCATTCCACTGGCAACTGCCTTATTCATTCTGCATATATTTTCATTAATAAAACGTGAATGACTCAGGCACGGCCTCAAGCCATCTTATATGTAGCTCACTGGTAGGGAAAAGAAAGACTCTCCACATAAGCATGCTGACCCAATTTAAAATTGGGTCAAAATATTTTACAGAGAAAATTTAATCAATATGAAAGAACAATAAGTGATTAAGTGGAAATCCTTCAACAGGATTCTCAAATGATCAAGATTAAATCTCTAGCTTCTATATTATCAAATCTTATCTAATGATTAGAATACTAAATAGAAAGGCTTTTATACTGAATGACAAAAATATGGGAAATGGTAGACTCTGCACTTTTGCTTTAAAATGTCCAATAATAGGGGTTCGATGAAAGAATTCATAATGTCCACACAAAGGATACTAGCATTAAGAATGATGTTATATAGAAGGAAATTTAACTACACGAAAAACTGACCAAGATGTTGATAGCTTACGGTGAACGGTGTTGGATTCGTAATCTCAAGAAGATTTAGCTTCTTCGGGACCAGGGATCAGGCTTGATCACTCAAGAGCTTTTGTGCAGCAGAGTTTTATTAAAGTGAAAAGGGACAGAGAACGTTCTGACACAGACATCAGAAGGGGGACAGAGGGTGCCTCCCCTGCTAGTTTTGGAGGCTGTTTTAAGTCTGTTAGAAAGTTATCAATCAGTGAGACATCTCAAGGCTGAAGGAGTTTCACCAGGCCCCTCCCACAATATGCATTGTTGAAATAGGATGGTATGAGGTATGTCATCCCCCAGCCATAAAACAATTGATATGAACACTGGTTTGTTGAGTTATCATTAGCCCAAGGTTTGAGAAAAGGAAAAAAATTAGTCTTAGCTTAGCAACCATTTTGAAGAAAGGCAAATTCCAAAGCAAATACATAATTTCACTAACCTAGCTTAAGAAAAACATTTCCATAAGAAAAACGCATTGGTTAGCTCAAGGTTTGAGAAAAGTTAAGTTCAGGTGGAACCAGGTGTCATCACAGCAACACAGAATTTTAAGAGACACCTGCAGCCTATTTACTCTGTTTGGAGACCCCTGGCCTTCCTGCCTGTATCATTGTATCATTCAATGAAAGGATCACATTCTAAAATAGTATGTTTAGTGTAACTCCTTTTAAAAAATGTATAAATTAAACATACATGTATTACGAATGTACAGTTATATATATGAGACTCTTTAAACTTGCAGACAGAAAGTATATATAATGTCTAAAGTAGTTATCTCTGGGTGATGGACTTTGAAGTAGTTACTGTTTTTCTATTTTTTTTTTTACATTTTTAACAATAACTAAATATTATTCTTTAGTAAGGCAGTGATAAACATACCAGTTCAGACTGGTGGCAGCCCTAAGTTGAAACCATTAGTTGAGGCATGTTATGAACTATTTTCCTTGGGTTTAACAGGAAAACAGTGATGAACACTGCTGATAAAAATCCTTCCAGAGTTTCTAGTACCCATCTATTGTGACAGGGAGGTCAAAGAATGCCCAGTTATTATCTCTCAAGAGAGTTAAGACTGTGAGGTGTAGCTGTCAAAGTAGATAAGAATACACAAGTATAGGAGTTAAAAAATATATTTCCCCTGACCTCAAGGTAATGGGGAAGAAAAGAAAACGAGGTCATAGTGTATTTCCATATTAGTCACCATTTTTCTATCCAGTCACAATCTTGAGCAAATTTTAGGTATCAAACTATGATATAACTCAATGAACAGACAAAATTCAGATGAAAGCAGGGTCACCAACAAATCCACCATTCAATGGATAATGAATAGTGATTGCAGTTAATTACTTTGTATCATAAAACTACTATATAACAACAGACTTGGGCATAAATTGTAAACTTGATACTGTGTCTACTCTATGACTCTGCCTGTTGTTTCATTTCACCATAAGGGTAACACAGGACTACCAAGACTTTTTAGTTACGGTTCCTGTGCTGCTATTAACTCTCATTTTGGCAAAGACACTCCATTTGTAAGTTTCCTTTGAGGAACAAACTGACATGATATCCATGATCCCTCCAGCCCTAGAATTCTATGATTTGACAGCAGAGAGAAGATATTTGCTTGGGCCCCAGACTGACCTTTTTTGCTCAGAAAAGTCTACTTCTGGAGAGTCAAGCAGTACACGCATTGGTTTAACAGCACCAGTCTGTGGGTTTATAGGGGTGCAGCTGTCAAAGTAAATGTTCTCCAGTGCATAACAGGATGAAAAGAACAACCAGCTGCAAGGTGATAAAGAGTGATAATCTCTGAGGATGTTAACCTATCATTGTAGTGACTCCCCAACTCTGCTCACTGGAACAGACATCACTGTAGTCCAGAGTAGTCAATGATGGGGAGATATTATTCTCATGCCTTATGTGCCCTGGGACAGGAAGATTAGGCCAAAATATGAAGGAGGAAACTGGACCATAGACGAGAAAGGATTAGGCAGTTAGCAAACACGACTGGTAAAACTCATATCCAAGACAGCAAACACTAATAAAATCTATAGTTTTATGAGAAAAGACTAGGCCAGTATGTGCTGAGTGATAATTCCTTGAATATCACATGACAAGAATTAGAGCTAATACATCAGGGATGGGGAGGGGAAGGTAGATAATGCACAGGCCACACAAAATTACATCTTTGCTGTTCATCTGCTTGCTATAGGAATAACCAATTATCCATGGGCAATAATGACTCTATTCACTCACCTTACCTGACAACCAGCATGTCAGGCAGAAGAGGAAATTAAACAGACATCATTACCTACCCAATGAAACAGAAAGAGACTTTCACATGTCTTGACCAAAATGATGTCATTAAATCTCTTTTAGAATCAAAAAGAACCTAATCAACAGTCTCTGAAAAGCTTAACACTTTCACTAACAATCATAATCAATTCTTCTACATTGAAGAGACTGCTATAAATCAACTCTTAACCACAAAGGATGGGGGCCTTAAAAACAGGAGCTTACTTGTTTTGATCCATATACAATGATGCATTGATAACATAAAAACACACCAGTGAGAGGTTACAGTGTAGATAACCAAGACATTGTTTAAAATGCTAAAGGCTAGATTAAGATCTCTATTAAAAAGAAATCCATAAAAGCTATCAATGGAGAGAATAAAGTATCACAGAATCATGAATGTTTAATGAAGAGGCAGATAAGCCACTCTCACAGAATACAGTCAATTAAAAGAACACAATGATGCAAAAGAGCAGAGTTTGTTTCCAACTAATTACCAGCGCCAGGAGATCCAAATGTCAGCAAGAGAACAAACTTGGACAGAAAGGATACGAGAATATCTGAATCCAACAGGGTTTATATGTAGTATTTGAATATTTCCAGATACCTAGCCAATTCTGGATCTCCCAGAAGTTGTAATAAAAGTGCATAGCTTCCAATCTGAAATATGAATCTTAAAGACAACATTTAGCAGAATACATATTTTATACATGAGCCATGGACACTCAGGCTAAAAAACAGACTTACTGAAGATACCTCAACTAGTTACTTAGCATAATAAAAATTAATAATAATAATAATTATTATTACTACTGCTGCAGCTTTACTTGGATAGCACTAACAATCTAAAAGATATTGTTTGAAGTGCTTTATATATAGACACACCTGTCAATTAATCTTCCCATTTACTCTATGAGGTAAGTACTATTATTGATCACATTTACAGACATGGAAATTAAAGTGCAGAGAAACTAGGTTATTTATCCAAAGTCACACACAGGGTGAGTGAGAGATCCAGGATTAGAACCCTAGGAAATCTCCAGAATCTGCGCTCTTCAACACTGCCCAACACCATTGTTACCTCAGCTTTTATGTTAGTGGAGCTCCACCTATTCTATTACTACAGCAATGTGGATGGTGAGCTGTGCACTGAGATGGAAATAGTACTGATGGTGGGTTGAGTGACATGGGTGCCACCAAACCTCCTGTGTGTCCTTGGGCATCTCACTCTACTTTTCCAGCTTTAGAGTCTTCATTGGTAAAGAAAATATGTTCTCTGTTAGATAATGCTAAATATTATCTCTTTACTGCTCAGCAATATACATGAATTTGTTTCTTCTCCTCTCATTAGAATATGCCATAAGACATTTATACCTCTTAGTTCCAACTCCTCCCCTCACTTTACATCGATATAGTCAAGTACCTACTTGACATCTCCATTCATGTCTAACCAGTGTATTAAACATGCCAGGTCCAAAATCACATTCCTTTTTCCTGCCTCTCCTCCGAAACCCCTCATTCCATCCTAGTTTCAAACTCTCTCCTAAACAGAATTCTCTTCTATCAGTTGTAAAGACCAAAAACATTAGAACCATCCTTGATTCCTTTCCTTTTCCACACCCTACATCCAACCCTTCGGCAAACCCAAGGATAGGTCCTTCAAAATATATCCTGAATTCTTAAACTGACCACTCTCACAACATAACTAACCCCACCTGAGCCAGAGCTTGCGGTACTCTCTCAACCTGGACTAGTGTTTCAATAGCATCTCACGGCCTGCCACCACCTGCAAAGCTCCTTCCCTTGCTTCACAGGACAGCAATCGGCCAGATTCCTTTTAACACCCAAGTTCCTCAGATCTCTCCTATACACTGAATCCTTCCCAACTCACTCACATTCTTCCCACCAGGGTAATAAAAGTCAGGTGATATGGCTCCTCCCGCTACCCTTTCTCTGGGCGAGTGAACTTTCCGCCATTCTCCCCGCTCATTCCACTGGCCACTCCACTCTCTCTGTGATTCTACAATCCAGGTCAAGCATAGATTCTTTTTCTACTTTTTATACCTACCTCCGTCTAGAACACTGTTTCCTCACATGACTGCATGATTGTGCTAATTTTTTTAAGGTTTCTGCTCAAATGTCATTTTACAAAGAAAGACTTTCCTAACCAGTGGAAAATATAGAACTTTCCCTTTGTGAAGAACTATCTCTTCACATTAATTCACTTTTATAGCATTTACTAAATACCCTCATCCCAGCAACCCCTCATTGTTACCTCTATGAGACAGAGAATTGTTTCCTGCTATGAACACACAGACTGTGATAGTATCTGACAAGCAGCAGATTCTCAATATACTTATTAAACAAACAAACCAGTAAGTGATTATTACAATGTGGTATAACAATCATTTGACACTAAACGTCCTTGGCTGAGGGCAAGGATTAAGTCTTTTTACCCATATGCACCCAAAACTCAGCACTTACCTGAAAGATAATAATTGCTCAGTAATATTTGTCAAACAAGCGAGGGCATTTTCCTCCTGAAATATATTAACTCCTTTCTATGACATGTCAAGGGGTTTCCGTCATAGCTCAGTCGGTAAAGAATCTGCCAGCAATGCAGGAGACCCGGGTTTGACTCCTGGGTGGGGAAGATCCTCTGGGAAAGGAAATGGCAACCCACTCCAGTATTCTCGCCTGGAGAATCCCATAGACAGAGGAACCTGGCAGGCTACAGTCCATGGGATTGCAAGAGTCAGACACGACTTAGTGACTAAACCACCACCACCACATGACATGTTAATAACTAGCATATTTAAAAGCCATGCCCCGAAATCTGATAGGCTGGTAAAAGTTTGCCATTTTGTTCAAGAGAGCACTGTTGACTCCCTCCCACACACAAAAAAAACTCTAACATATATCAAAGGCACTGCCACTAAGGAGGATACCATTTAAAAGATGAGAGAATATATGTCAACTGCCATTTGACACCAAAAAATGTATATTAAAATTTATGCTTCATGATGTGAAGAAAAATAATAGTACATTTCCATGGAACAAAAAGCAAGCAAATTCCCCTTAGCTATCATTTATCATTCATAAGTTTATATTCATGGCATATTGAACAACTGCTTACGGAAATCATTGCTCAGTACCCTGTTTCTTGCATAACAACAGTATTAAAAAAAAAAAAGACAAACTTGTCAGCAGAAAACCTGCATCTGATTTGAGCTTGTTTCTTTGCTGGATATATGTCTTATTTGCTAGATTCTGGGAGCTTTTATTAGTACTAGTAGAAAAAGTAATCCTGGCCAATTATACCTTAAAATCGACACAAGACAATATAAAAGGCAATAATCAATCAAACCCATGTAAGCAATCATCATCTGTACAATCTTTGAATTAACAAAAAGAGCATCCATCAGGGAGCACTGGATACCAGTTAACCTTTTTGTTTAAACCTGGGGCTCGTGCCAAAGAACCAAGTTTCTTGTTTGTCCCAGCTAGAGATATTTAAGAAAATTCAGACAGTAGAAAAAATCAATTCAGGGAAATTGTACCCTTGTAATAAAGGATGCATGCATGCATATATGCTAAGTCGCTTCACTCATGTCTGACTCTTTGTGACCCTATGGACTGTAGCCTGCCAGGCTCCTATTGAACCCGCATCTCTTACATGTCTTGTATGGGCAGGCAAGTTCTTTACCACTAATGCCACCTGGGAAGCCCCGTAATAAAGGATAAGGGTCAGGAATAAAGAAGTAAAAAACAAGGGAAAGGCAAATAGTCTCCCAGAAAGCTGACAAATGGGAAAAGAAAAAAAATCCTTCAGTGAAAATTTACATCTAATACTTCAGTCTCCAACTGAGATGGAGTAATAGGAACTAGATATAATCTTCTACCTGAAACAACCAAAAAACTGAATAAAATAGATGTAACAATAGTTTATAATACAATGGACATGAGACATCAAAGGACAGTGATCCCTGAGAGATGAGATACACATAGGGTTTCCCAGTTTTCTGCCCTGAAAGACAGTCCAGGCCATAGCGCCCTGAGAGGAAGCCTGGATGGAGTCCAGCAGACTCCTTGAGTTGAGGAAATAGAGTTGGGGTTCTGGGGAGATCAAGGAAGCTTACAGGAGCAGAGAGGATAGAGTTACAAAGAAAAAGAACTGCACAGGTCTGCAGAAGGTCTACCTCGAGTACTTAGAAGAAGACTGATCAGTGCAGGCATGTGAGGAAACTGCATGAGTGTGGGGCAGGGCAGGAATCACCCTGAAAGATTAGAAGAAATAGCGTCTGGAACTCACACAAGACCTGTTCCCAACAGACTGGAAATCCTCATAATTCATGGGATATTAAGTACAGAAGGGTTTTGCCTCAGTATTGGGACAAAATATTTACATACCTAACAACTGATCTTCAAAATGAATCTAAGTCAGATGGGCTGGAAAGAGTATGGTGCTTGGAGACCTAGAGACTTAAATCTAAATATTAGCCATACCAATGCTAATTTTATGATCCAGGGCAAGTGATTAAAACCCCTCATGAGTATCATTACTTTATCTATACTAATGACAACCTCAAACCTACCTATTTTAAGGATTTAGCAGGATTTGTCTCAACACTTAGCATGTCTGACAAAGAGCAGGATCTCAGAATCGGTTGTTCTCCCTTCCTTTTGCAATATCTATTGTAGCATTCCTTCTAAAATAAGAGGTTCGCCATCATAAATAAAATCTGGCATTTTCTCCCAGAATTTAAAGAGGCTTTTCTCCTATAAGTCTTTAAAGTATTGGTCATCTTTGGATCAGTCTTGTTTTGTTTAAATTTTATGGGCAGCCTCCTGCTGGGATAAGAGGCAAGTGGACTTGTCGGGGGTAGCTCTGTTCCCATAAACGCCAAAGTCACTGGATTGATTTCCTGACTTGAAATGAACTGTTCCCTGGTGGCTCAGACAGTAAAAAATCTGCCCACAATTCAGAAAACCTGGGTTCAATCCCTGGTCCAGGAAGATCCCCTGGAGTAAGAAATGGCTACCCACTCCAATATTCTTGCCTGGAGAATCCCATGGACAGAGGAGCCTGGTGGGCTGTAGTCCATGGGGTCACAGAGTCCAACATGACTGAAGTGAGTTAGCATGTCATCTCCATAGGTTATAGAACATTATACTTATGCAGAAAAAAATACTTTTCAGTATTGAATTCAAATTTTTCTTCCACAACTATCAACGCAGAAAAAGTCAAACAACTATGTAGAAAATGAAAAGTAGCCATTATTATGAATGACTTACAAAAGTAGTCATGATAGTCCTTTCTTAAGTAAAAGTCAAATAAATTCACTGGGAAGTTATTAAAAAAAATAAAAATAAAAAAGCAACAACAGAGAGCTCCAGCTTCCAGTGCAAACTTCCTCTTTTACTATTAACTTTCACAATAAGGAAACTGCTGATTGAAATAAACTCTGATTTTTCACTGATTTAAAGTCTACATAAGATTTGATCTCATCAAGACAAATTAAGATTGCCAAATATTACTAAAACCAAAAATATCTATGGGCTGTTTTATGTTTAGCTCAGTATTTCACAATTAATAATTTCTGATTCAGTAATATACAGATGAATCAGTGATTTGTGAAAATTCTTTGTGGCTTTGCAATATGGCCTCAGTTCAGTTCAGTTCAGCTGCTCAGTCGTGTCCGACTCTTTGCAACCCCATGAATCACAGCACACCAGGCCTCCCTGTCCATCATCAACTACCAGAGTCTACTCAAACTCATGTCCATCGAGTCGGTGATGCCATCCAGCCATCTCATCCTCTTTTGTTCCCTTCTCCTCCTGCCCCAGGTATTAATTCTAAGAGTAAAATACAGCCATTGCTCAATTTTTTTTGTAAGACAGTATTAGGTACACATATTAGTGCTATATAATACTACATACAATACTAACCTCACACTAATGTCAACTGGTAGTACGATAAAAAAAAAATAAGGTTTAAGGTTTAGGGAGTTGTGGCAATGGAATAGCAAAATGAGGGTGGACAGGGATTGTAATGAAAAGTTTCAGGAATGTGTTGGGAATTCTTCAAGGCTTTGGGGTTGGAAGGTTAAAAAACTCTCAGAGAGGATGTGGTACAACATTTCAGCAGCAGGATTTGTTCATATGATAGAGAGAAAATTTAGTGGCTCCAGATTACAAAACACCTTGAAGTTTCTGCATACACATTAGTTATACTTTTCAGGCAGGGAAGTATCAATGATACTAAATTACATATTCTTTTCAAATGACCTCTTTTATTGAGGAAAAGAGGAGCCAGGAAGAGTGAAGGAGGAGTCAGGAGATGAATAAGTAGGCTCAACACCTTCTGGTGTTAATATCTGAAATAAGAGATCTAAAAACGATCACAATCATTTTCAGAGAAGCCATTAATAGGTCAGAAAAATATCAGAGAAAAGAATGATATTTTGCAACAATAAAAAGTTTAATTTGCACCTGGCTGCAAATATTTTTTCAATAAAAATTTGAGAATATGAAGGAAAGAACCTCTAGAGTTGTTCAAATGATACTGTATTTATTATGTGAGATGATTTGATAGCACTATGAAAAATATTAAGGCATTTTTCAAAAAGACAAAAAAAGAAAATGCTTCTATCTTCCCAAGGTTATTCCAATTTATTTTTCATAAGACTTACTTTTAATTAAAACCTTAAAAAGGTCAATCTAGATAGCTCCTGATATATTGATATCTGTATTTATGGGTCTCTGTTCATATTCATCTTTATGTATATACACAGAAGGAAATGGCAACCCACTCCAGTATCCTTGCCTGGAGAATCCCATGGATGGAGGAGCCTGGTAGGCTACAGTCCACAGGGGTCGCAGAGTCGGACACGACTGAGCTATTTCACTTTCATATATACAGACTTTCAATTTTATTCAAGTATAATTGATCTACAATGTTAATTTCTGCTTTATAGCAAAGTGATTCAGTTACACACATATATGAGACAGGCAATTTTTTATAAATAAGTACATGCTCAGTCACTAAGTCATGTCTGACTCTTTGTGACCCCACAGACTGTAGCTCTCCCGGCTCCTCTGTTCATGGAATTTTCCAGGCAAGACTATATGTATATACTAAGTCACTTCAGTTGTGTCTGACTCCTTGCGACCTGATGGACCGTAGCCCACCAGGCTATTCTGTCCATGGGATTCCCCAGGCAAGAATACTGAAATGGGTTGCCATCCCTCCTCCAGGGGAATCTTCCCAACCCAGGGATCGAACTCACATTTCCTGTGTCTCCTGTATTGGCAAGTGGGTTCTTTACCACTAGCACCACCTGGGAAACCACTTAGATGTGTGTGTGTGTGTGTGTGTGTGTGTGTGTATATATACGTAATACATATTTTTAAGCTATCTTTTAACATCCAGATTTCAACACTCCTCTTAGAGAAAACTCCATAAATATGTGTTGCATTCAGTAGAATTTTAAATTTTCAACATTCTTTCCTATTTCCCCCTTTTTCCGCCTTTTGGGGCATATATGGTATTACAGATTCCCATGCTAGATTTCTTTGAAACCAATTACAAAGTTACGTTATTTCTGTGCTGGATCATCAGGCCTGTGTTGGGTCAGAGTTGTTTCCAAACATATCGATCTACCATCTGTATCTCGACTTTCTGTCATGATGCCCTACACCCAGGCCCAGACTATTACATAAGAAGTTTTGCGGTTTCCCACTCACCCACCAGCAATAAGGACTATAGCGTCCTCACAGCAACCACTGGACTTGAACACCTACTCCCTCCCACCACTCCCGTTTAATATGTCCATTTAGTGATTTCACACTTCTCTCCGATATTATTAAGCAATTCGTTCTTCTCCTCTCTCATGTTACAGTTTTATAAACTAAAGCTCAATGAAATTTGCATAATTTATACCACATAAGGCTCGTCTTAGAATCACTTAACAGAACACACACATATGATTCCAATTTTTTGCTCTGCTTTCCATATCACCGAGCTGACAGTTTAACGGCCAAGAGAAAAGCCAGTTAAATACCACAGTCTCCCCCACCTAGAGTTTATTCATCTCAATTATTATTATTTCAAAGGACTCATATATAAAGAGATTCAATTCTCTTAACTATTCAAAACCTGGAGCTAATAAAAGCACTCATTCTTACTGGCCAGCCATCATTCTGGAGAGGCAATAGCAGTCCATAAACCTTACTAATTATAGTACAATATTTGGACACATGCAAGACCCTAGGGTGCTATTTATATTCTACTCCTCAGATCAAGTTCAAGGGTTTGAAGTTCAAGGGAAGGACAAGCAAGGTGGCACACTCAGACCTCACTGCTACAGACCATACCACAAAGCAAGTAAGCACACCCCTGTTCACCTCATGACTTGACCCATATGCATATCTTTAAAGGGGTTTTTCTGTAAGAGAAAAAAATTATTCCACTCATCTCCTCCCTACTCCAATCTCTGTTTTTCAAAACTTGAAGAAGTAACTCTGCCCTCTGTCATGAGAAAGCCCCAATAACTAGTACAACCCAAGAGGGCATCCAGCTTAATTGCAAAGTGACACAGGCACCATAACAACCACCAAAAAAGGCTCTTTCCATACACTTGACAATACTCAACTTATGCTATAAAATAGGAGGATTTGTTTCCATGGCTTATTTAGAATTTCACTTGCTTTCTCTCCCAATGGTATGCATGCAGTAACTAGATCTTGCAAAACCAGTTATGTCTGTCAGAACCTGGAGGAGAGCGGTCCCAGGAAAAGGAAATGTAAGCTATATCATCATCACCACACCATGAGTCAATCCCTCGGGCTGGAATCTGACCCAAACACCTGGGGAAAAGAGGAGTAATGAAAGATGAATCGCAAATGAAGAGGAGAGCTGGTCAGGGAAGAGGAGGCAACGGTGGCTAGAGGGGCCAACAGCTGTGCAGGAGCTCAGCCTGGAGGCTTCTCCAGATCCCCCTGTGTGTGAGGTCTCAAGGCCTCTTAGGAAGCACTCCTCCAATGGGACCAATGAACAAATCAAAGCGTTTAGGACAGGGACGTTCAGAACTACCTCCATTTCTGGGCCGGGTAGCAAAAGAATGACTCCTGCATCCTGTTTGGGACTACAAAACCTTTAATTCCTCAGATAAGAGTTATTTAATATCTCTTTTCAATTTCAAACTAACGAACTCTATCATTACACACCTTGATAAATCTCCATTTGTCCCTACCAAAACTGACCCAATTTCCAGAGAACACAATCTTCATTCTCCAAGTAATCCCAGCGTGAAATCCCTGATCAAAAACCACACAGAAGTCAGGACTGTATTAACTGTCAACTTAGAAAGAGAACCTGGATGTTCTTTTCTAAACTAGCCTCTGAACTTGAGAATTACTGAACAATGACAACACATCTACAAAATAAAGAAATAAAAATGATTTATTTATCATTTCTTACCATTTCTTTACCATTTCTCACAGAGAAAAGAGATTTTTCATGAAACATCAGATTTACCTGTCTCTACTCTCAAAGCAAGTCTAAATCAGTCACTGCATTTTGAATTCACTCACATTTATTTAGAACTTTCCTTCCAAATATATTAAAGTTGATTTTTGAATAACAATAAAGTAGGGCATATTTTCAGAGCCCTTGTACTTATTCCAAAAGAGAGTAAAGTAATTTAAGCTACAGACACACACACACACACAAATATAATGGGAATTTAAAATTTAATAAATTTATATTTTAAAAAAATAAAATTTAACTTGTTTAATACAAAAATAAAATGTAAATTAAATACGAAGCAAAGGAAAATAAAGGCAAGAAAGCAAGATAAAGCCAGGAGTAGGCCTGGTATCAAAAATGTATCCCATGCATTTCCATACACTGCAAGATACAACAGATGGAACTGAACATTATGCCAGGCTCAATACAAAAGATGGAGCTGGTGCTAAGCTCTTCCTAAAGGAAGGCAAAGAGGGAAATGGGATCACAGACAAGAATCTCTGGATCCAGGAGAGAAAAACGAAGAGACCGCAAAGGAGAAGTACAGAGAGACCTGATACTACGATTAGAGAGAAGTCTTTCCTAACTATCCTGAGTCAAACTGCTCTCTGCTAGCTCTGGTTGGGAGCGAGGAAGGGGCAGGTGGGAAAGGAGCGAGGCAGGTGAGGGCAGGTGAGTTCCCAGTCCTTCGATGCTGCTGCTTCAAGAAAAGCAGCTCTCGGTGTTTTTACATAATTGGCCTTTGTGCAAGAAGTTATTGGTGGGAGGGAGAAGTTAGGTGGCTCTACTTTAAATAATAAATTTATAACCGCTGATAGAGTCAGGTCCACAAGATGAGCCACTGGGGAACAGGAGATCAAATGAGGATTTCTGTGTGTGTATATGCTATATATGTATATATAATATATAATTTTTTACCTTAAAAATAAAGGACCTTAAAAAACTAGGAAGAGAATTATAATATGACCCAACAATCCCACTACTGGACATATGCCCTGAGGAAACCATAACTGAGAGAGATACTTGTACCCCAATGTTTGTTGCAGCATTTTTTACAATAGCTAGGACATGAAAGCAGCCTAGATGTCCATCATCAGATGAATGGATAACAAAGTAGTGGTACATATATACAACAGAATATTACTCTGCTATATAAAGAAAAAAGAACTCATTCGAGTCAGTCCTAATGAGGTGGATGAACCTAAAGCCTATTATACAGAGTGAAGGAAGTCAGAAAGAGAGAGACAAATATTGCATACGAACACTTGTGTATGGAATCTAGAAAGATGGTGCTGATGACCCTATTTGCGGGGCAGAAATGGAGACACAGGCACTGAGAACAGACTGTGGACAGACTAGTAGAAGAGGGTGGGATTAACTGAGAGAATAGTATGGAAATATACGCACTACCATTTGTAAAACAGAAACCAAGCAGGAATTTGCTCTGTGACACAGGAAGCTCAACCCAGAACCCAGTGCTCTGAGACAACCTAGAAGGGTGGGATAGGGTGGGAAATGGGAAGAGCGTTCAGGAGAGAGGGGTCCTGTGTATACCTGTGGCTGATTCATGTCGATGCATGGCAGAAATCAACACAATACTGTAAAGCAATTACCCTCCAATTAAAAAAAAATGTAATCCAAAAATTAAAAAAACAAAGGAAGCTCTCCTACAGTCTCATATTTGAGCTTTCTCTGGAAATCACATGCTACTGGAACTGTGAAGTGTGGCATGAAAAAAGGGAGTTCGCCCAGAGGAAACAATCCACACAGTTTTTTGTTCCCAGCATATGGTGAAAACTGCAATGCACCTGGGCCGGGCTAAGTAGGTTTATAAATAAGATTACATCAGTTTAACTGAACTCATTTACAAATGTGCAAGTGGCTTAAAAAGATTCCTGCAAAGAAAACATGGATTAAGGTTAGCACTAACATAAGCACATGCAAACAGACAGAAAATGGTAAAAATGGACCTTTCTATGGATTTAGCTTAATCAGCCATATGTTATAGGTAGAAACTGAAGATCCAATCAGATCTGAAAATAAGAGCAAAATCAGATTATGTAACACAGGCTGTAATCAGTATTTATAAACTAACCTTCAAATATCTATATCAAAAGAAGTAAGCTATAAACTAACATTCAAATATCTATACCAAAAGAAGTAAGCTTAGGTTAAAAATAATGAAGCATATTTAATCACATTGCTATCACTAAAATTATATGAACTTGTTACCTGATTAAAAAGACTTTATAATATTGATAATAAACAACATAGTTTATCTTATAAAATGTGTTTTTGGAAGAGCTTTATGTTATGCTTACTAAGAATATATAGTACATAGGTATAATTTGTAAATAAAAACACATATCCTGTGAGTGCAGACACCAATTTTCTATTAGTGGAATTTCACTAATATAGGAGATACTGTATGCATTATATTCAACAGAAATGTTTGAACAGTGTTTGGATAGATCCTTGGAGAGAAAGAAGTCCGGCATTCGCCCTTTTTATTCCTCTATCTTCACTTCTGCCATGGCAAATGTTATTTTACAATATATGGTCTAGGCAGTTCCTTTGTTTTTAATAAATCATTAAAACCTCTGTTATAAGGAACAGCAAGCATCACCTCCTCTACTGCTGGAGGTTTCAAAAGCAGTATGAAGTGATAACAATGTTATATGCCTAAATTCTTTTCATAGTATGAATTACCCTAGCCTAATCCACATTAAATTTCATTGGTGACCTTTCATCTAAGCCACACTGCTTGATTAGAATCTCTGGTATGTCTTTCTAACCCTTTCAAATGCTTGCTGTCCTGAATGGGGTTCCATAAACTAAATTTGTCACCTGATCCCCGTTTCATTAACTCAATCATGAACACATTCAATATTGAGTCCCTTGGGCAAAGGCCTCATGTAACCAATTCTCAGAGCTTCAGTCAGGCAAGAGCCTTGATTATAGGTTTGTCTGCTGTCTCAGAGGAAACAGGGACAGATAATAAGCACAAAGACAACAGAATAAAGCAGGAGAGAAGAACGGGAGAGCGGAGAGAAGAACGGGAGAGAGGAGAGAAGGAAGAAAGCCAACTCTAGAAGTGGGCTCCACGGGGAAACACTGACAAAGGTCAGAGCCTGACCCCTCTTCCTTTTCCCACATCTCCGAGGCGCCCACTACAAAACTGGGAAATGGCAGTGAGGAGCTCTGGTTCAGACAGGAGAGAAAGCTCTCCCTAAGTCATAGGGAGAAAGAAAAGCTGATTTGGGTTAAAGATGAAAATCTAACCTGAGGCCATCAGGGGTTCCTCATCTACTGTGGCCTAAATTTCAGAATCTGAAATTTAGATTCAGAAGTTGGACCTTCTTCGGAACCACTCATGACATTCTTAGGCAAATGAAATCACAATAATATTCTTATATACATGTGACAATTTCACAGCCACAGAATTATACTACATTTCAGAATTTTTTCACTTCAGTGAAAACCATCCTGACCAAACTTAAGAACCTATTCTCTTTCACATATCAAGTCAAGATGTGATGATAACAAGCATCTTGCATTTACCTTCAGTTTCATTTAACAGCAAAAGTTAATGCTGTTAATGTAGAAGTTAATGCTTCTACAATTATTTTTATCAACTTATGATATAATTGATCAAAGAGAATTCTAGACATGCAGCCCTGACTAACCAACCCTGTTTCCTTAAAGAAGTCTCCACACTGGATTTATCAGCAATAGCCCACTAAAGCAAGACTGTTTTGATTAATATAAAAATTAATTTAAGATAAACATGGACATAGTCAAAGAAAAAGGATGAAAGCCATGGGATACAGACACAGTTACAGAGATGAGGATATGAACACTTTTGCAAGGGTGTGTCCAAAACTTTGAGAAATTCTCCTTTTCAGATACTTGGATTTATAATACTAAACTCCCTCGCAGTGCACTGCAGACAACCACTCGCAACTACTGCTGTCAAGGTCTATACCAACTCAGAAGAAGAAAGAGAATATATTTAATAAATTTTTTTTCTTGAAAATTAAAATTAAGAATTTAACTTTTAAGAGAAAATCTTAGAAAAATTCTTGGTTGTAAGAGAAAGAATTAAGATCATTTCCAAGGTGGTGACTAAAAGGAGCACCACACATTCAATTCAGCAGCTTCACAGGCAGAGAGAAAACACATGTGCTAAGGACTGCCAACTCCAACAGAGAGACGACTTCATCTCCAACTCCTTCAAGGAGAATTAGAGAAAAAGAATAAAAGAGTTTTCCTCCTTGATTTTTAAGCCATTTAAAGGTTAAATGTACGACCTAAAAGGAAAAGAATGGCCCGAATACACAAGGTTATAAGGTAATTGAGATGATAATCTCTCATGTCCTACTTTACCACCTGTTCTCTCTTTTGCATTCGTTCATTCACACACAGAGATACTTTCTAATATAACAGGGAAAGGATGGAGTTAAAGACTACTCACCTCCCCCAACCCATCTGTGCATGACTTTCCTACAAAGACAAGATCACACACATGTAGATCACCATTTCCAATAATCACCACTTTGGGTGGATGTGTACAGCCCCTGGAGAGAAGGGATCGTTGTGCATACTCTGAAAAACAGCTGCATGCTGTACCAGCTGGGCTCCCCAGCACCTGGAGGACTGCAGACAGGGGTCACACCAACAGGCAGTGGCAGAATTAAGCCACAGAGACATTCACAGTCACAGAGGGACTGAGAGCCACACTAGGAAAGACTGTCCCAAAGTGCCAGGCTTCTGGTTCATGAGGTAACTCAAGACAGATGCCCAGAAGCCAGGATGCAGACAAGGCTTTTCCTTCAAGGGAGCTTACCTAGCTCTGAGCCTGCCACACACCAGCCTTGCTACCACCTGCTATCCCACTATCCCTATTCACTATCCCATCCTTCCGCGTGATACTGAACAGGACTCAGCACACACCACAAAGTCTAAGTTCTCTCTGGCCACTTAAAATGTCTTCAAGATAAACACACCAAAGTTTTGCTTTAAAAAGAATTATCAATGTAACTGTGATTTGTAGTAGCCTTTCCCAAATTTTATTTTGTGGAAATAACTTCTCTGGGAAGATGTTAATAATGTTACACACACACACAAACACACACACACACACACACACAGAGTGTATACAGTGTTTTTAATGTTAAGAGATTCTTTTGCTGGAGAGCTTCCCAGTGTCTTTGTTATGTTAATCTTCACTGGGAATTTCCCAGGGAAGAATAAAGCGGTGATGGTGGCGGTGATGGAAATGTTTACTGAGTGCTTCAACAGAAGCCAAAGCAGCAGCATCTAATCTATTTTTTTTTTAACATAAATTAGCTTATTTAATTCTCAAAACACACCTATGACTAAGTAAAATTGTACACTATAAAGACAAGGAAACAGACTCAGAGAGATCATCATAACACAGCTAGGAAGGAGATCAAAAATCTGAACCCAGATCTGGCTGAGGAGTACCGCTTGCCATCCATCCATCCATCCATCCATCCATCCATCCATCCATCCATCCATCCACCCATTCACACAGTGAGCTAGGAAGTATTTACTATTAGTAAATATTAGTCAGGATATTCCTGATATGTATGTCTCACCAATAATAATGTTGATAATTATGACATCTATCCTCCTACCAACCTCATATTTTTATAAATGTCCAACTTGCATGAAAAAGCTTGAAAAAAAAGACTCAGTGAATATCCATTCCTCCTGTGAAATTTACTTTGTGTAAAGCAAAGTAAGTTTCAAAGAGGAAAAGAAAATAAGGGAATCATGGAAGTGGGAAAATGCATTATAAACATTCATAAAACTTTCTGAAGGGGCAGTTCTATCTCCAATAAAAGCAAGGCTAATTTTTCAAATCTTATATGTTATACCAAAGTAAAGGCAGTTGTCAATACATGAATGAATATTCAGCTCCTTACACAGCACCTTTTTATGAATATATTGTCAGGATCATTAAGATGTGCTAATATACCTTTATTGCTGCTCTATCCCCAGCACCAAAAACGGTGATAGCTCGAGCTGACATTCAACAATTCTATTTGAAAACGTGTGCATAAACAGAAGTATACATCCTGTGAGTTTTACTGTGTCCTCCCTGATGGGACCACAGTGCTCATCATCTTGACCTCATGCATATATCAAGGTATAGCTGGACATTTCCACACAGATGCTCTCCCCTCCTCCCTCCCCACCAAGGACAGAGCAGTTACAAGCAGAAAACTCAGTAACATTGAGAGTCCACCTCAAAGTCACAAAGTATGAAAAATCCCCCAGTTTAAAACAGATCACCATTAAGCAAAAACATCTACAATACCTTCCACTCTGACCAAACTGGAAAAGACTCTCTTGAAACTGAAAGCGACGGTTCTAGAAAGGCCTCGAGAATACTTAGTCTGCATTTACTACCTGCCAGCCTTTCTCCACAACCTCCTATCCCCCTTCACTCCTGCTGCGTGATACAATCATAAAAATGAAAAGCATTTTAACCAATGGGATGCTTAAGATCTCTTCACATCTTATCTTCTACTTGATGCTCTTTTTATCTCACTTGCACCCTCCCAAAGATGAATAGACAATGAATACAGACTCTGCTCGTGTTCTACAATTTTGCCAGGGTAGGACTGGGAGACTTACATTACCATGTGAGCATATCTTAATTTGTTTGTTTTGGCCACGCCACATGGCTTGCGGGATCTTAGTTCCCTGACCGGGGATCAAACCTGGGTCCCAGCAGTGAAAGTGCTGAATCCTAACCACTGGACTGCCATGGAATTCCCACTGTAAGCAGAAAAGAGGATTATGGAGAAGGACATTGGTGGGCATCCAAACTCTTGTTCTTTCCTGTTTTTTTTCCAAAGAGGAAGGGGCTGTCTTTGACAGTTCCCCATACTGTGAATCCTCCCTTGAGAACAGAAGGTGTAGCCATGAGAACAGGCTCTATCATTCACATGTGAGATTTGATTCGGCAGTGAACTATGTGAGAAAAGAGCCAGGCCCAGGACACCCTCAGTGCTGGCACAGGTGATGGCAGAGGTATGAGGACAGGAGTCACCTATGTGGCAGCTTCGTGGGTCACGGCAGAGCTGGTGTGGTTCGGAGGCTGGCGGCAATGGCAGCCCGCTTGTCAGGCTAGTACCGTGGGGTGGTTCTAGGAAATGTTCATGGAAATGTTGCCTGGAGTGTGTTTCTGCATCTTTTCAGAGAGTCTGTAAGCCAGCTAATATCCCATAACAAATCCCATTTAAACCAGCTGGGGCGGATTCTATTATCTGCATCAGAGAACTCTAGCAGATGCAGAACTCTGTGCAAATGAAAGGTTTTGAAGCTGCAAAATATCCCGGTAAGTGGAGCAAAAATTTCATAAGCCAGTTCCACACCACTTACCACAGCCCCATCGATATGAGAGGTTGTAAGGACACTAAGCAAGTCTCTCTTTTGCTTATGGTTCTTTCAATCCAAAAAAGTATACAGCTTTCTCTCTTGGTGAGAAAACAGGTGTTTTGTCTTGTTAGACAGCTCCTATTATGATGGGGGACCGTCAATTACAAGAAGGCAGCCCGTATGGGCTGAATTGTCACAAAATAGAGCTTCTGGCCAAAGATTCAAAAAAAAAGAAAGAAAGAAAATTAAAAGGTCCATGGCACTCCCACGTGATAAAACTTCAGGTGTCCAGCTTCTGTTTGAGGACAGAACAAACATAAACAGTAGCCATTCACATCTGACACTGAAAGCAAATGGCCCAAAAGGTCAACTCTGGTTGTTTCCAGACAGCAAGTTCATTGGCGATTTCATACCCTTTCTTTTTATCTCTCTTTTAAAAAATGCTACACAATGAATACTATTACATTTATAAACAGGGAAACCAATCATATTAGTTAAGAAATAATCCTATTCCTAGAATCGAACTGGAAAGTACCATGACTCCAAGTAAACAAAACACACTGGCAGTCCAATGTCAAGGGCCTGCCGAGGAAGGCCATGGAGACAGTGCATCCGACTCGCTGAAGGACTGGCCAGAGCAATGCCAGGCATCCTAAGAGGGGTAGGGGCCAGGAGTGTGGGTGTGAGTTAGCTGGGGAGGTGTTCCCAGAGGAGGTTCAACTTCAGCTAAGTTGTAAAGAATGGAAAATATACTGAGCAAAAAAAGTAAGTCTCGTACATGCTCATGGAGTGATAACTGGAGGCTAAAAAAAAAAAGAAAAGAAAGAAAAAATGTGTAAATGACATGGTAAAGCACTGGGCCTGCTGCCTGCTGCAAAGAGGCATTGATTTCTTGCAGGAAACAGGCAGGGACCAGTTTCCTGCCAGCCCTCCTAGAGCTGATAGCTTTGCCTGGCCTCTAGCACCTACACGGAAGAGTAAACTCCCCAGAGCAGCAGAGAGGTACAAAACATGCCTTCAAAGGCCGCCCTTTGAAATCCCCAGGAACTCTGACATCCTTGTCATGTGACTGCCACAGAGAGCCACAGCAGACACCTATCAGACGAAGTCTGGCTGTCTGCTGGCAGGAGCAGCTTCTTTATTTACATCTTTTGTGGAAGATAACTGAATGACTTTACAGGGTGACCACATTCCATCTCAGCCTATTACTCACTGTGCTTAGAGTATTCATCTCGAAGCAGGTATGTAATTATATAGAGAGTCAAGAAAATTATGCATGGCCACACAATAGGGAAAGGGAAAATGGACTGAAGGAAAATATAATAAACTCCAGATCGCTTTGTTCCTGCATAGTAAGTGGTTCCTATTTGTTTCATTGCTACTGGGAGTGCTACTAAGAAGACCAGGCTGTTGTGTTCACAACCTAGCATTACCAGTTAGTAACAGACATGTAACTTCGCTCCAAACAAGCCTCGAGGTCAGTTTCTTCAACTATAAAATAGAAAGAATGTCTTATATCCCTCATCAGTTCACTGAAATGATCAAATGATTCTAAAGGATCCTGTAATGGCTCTGAAGGTTCTATTTTTCTAGACTGTTCGGGGTCAGAAGAGGTAAATAAATACAGTGATTTACAGCACTGGCTTTGGGTGTGAATTCCAGCTCCATCCCTCTGGGTATGTGAATGTGGACAAGTTGTTAACCTCTCTCTAAGCCTCAGTTTCCTCATCTCTAAGACAGAGGTAATAATATCTATCCCATAGATTTATTATGAAATTTAAAAAAATAATACACATAAAGTGTTTAGCACAGTTCCAGACACGTTACAAATACAAATTATTATAAATAATGGTAACTTCTGTCTTGAGCAAGGATCAGCCTATTATGTAACCTAAAGAAAAGCACACCATCCCATATTGAAACCTTCAGGAATCTCCCCACTGGCTGGAGGGAGTCTTACCTTTCTAGAGACAGAGGTGGGTATCCTATTCATTTCTACATCCCTGGGCATTTCTCACAGGGCCCTGCACTTGGGAGGTGTCCACACTTGGGTTCAATTAATGGTCCCAATCCTTCTTGTGGATTCAGAGACACTCTGATAGGAAGTAGGATCTCTGTCTCTCTGGATTACCCCCAAGTGGTTCACCAGGGAATCACTTCTTTAACGAGGTACCATGAAAGTACCCAACTGAAACAGTTCAAAACAACAAAAAAGAGCAATATTAATGAATGATCTCATTAGGATGATTTCCCAACTTTCATCTCTCATCCTTCCATGTTAACAAAATGAGCCTCCTTCAGGGTAGTAATAAATGTGCCTGCCACTTAAAAAGCACTGTGAGAGCCTTGAATTAACACTGACTGGCTATTCTGAGCACCCAAATGATCACCTGTTGCCTGACATGAGTACTGCCAGACAGTGAATTAAACAGTAAACAATAACCTTAGGTCACCGGGTGGATGCAGGCTCAATGCTTTTCTTCTAAGACTCAATGCTTTTCTTCTGAGAAGAATGAGTTAACTTTGGCCCCGTAGGCTAAATATACCTTTAACTCTCACCTTTGCTCTTCTCATTTGGCAGTCATATGATCGGCTATTAATGACAGTCACAATTCTTGCTTTCAGGGGACTCTCAGCCCAATGAGGGAAGCAGCATGGGGTCACTGATAAAAGGTAAGGCTCAAGAGTAAGAATAACTTATTTAAATCTCAATTACGCCTCTTGTTGGAAGATTTAGAAAAAAGGGTTTAAGTTCTCCAATTTTCAGTTTGCTTATTTATTTATAATAGGGAGGAAATAGGACCTACCGCTCTCCTAAGAAGAGAACAGAGAGCTACCTATCTCTCCTTTCATCTCATGAAGACACAGCAAGAAAAGCCCTCTCCAAGATCCCTGACCATGCTGGCCCCCAGATCTCAGACTACTAGCCTCCAGAACTGATAGAAAGAAATGTTTGTTGCTTAAGCCATCCAGTCTACGGTCATTTGTTACAGCAGCCCAGACTAAAAGACATGACTATTGTTGGCAGTTGTGGTGGTGGAAGAGAAGGACATGCCAAGACAGACATGGCTGGGGTCACAGCACAGATGAAGAGCACCCAATTCACTGGTAGGATACAAAAAAGACTTCCTGGAAAAGGAAGGTATCACTGATTCAAAGGACATGAACTTGGGAAAACTCCAGGAGATGGTGTGGGACAGGGAGGCCTGGTGTGCTGCAGTCCATGGGGTCACAAAGAGTCAGGCACGACTTGGCAACTGAACAACAAAAAAAAAGAAGCAGTCAGACAGACAGAGACGAGGGAACAGGAAAGATGTCAAACCAAAGATGGCATTTGCCCGCAGGTTCGTTTTACTTTGAAAGTCGGAAGAAGATGTAGCTGGCTGGTCCACACTTGGGTCAGTTTTTCTTTGAACAGCAGCCTCTGCTCATCTTAGGCAGAAAAGTCCTTAGAGTGAAGCACTGGAGCAGAAGATGCTTCATTCTAAGAATTTCTTGCTACCAAATCAGTGTTTTGGGTTATATGACAGACAGACAATTTGTTCTACAAAGCTATTCTGCTTTCTAAAATAATAGCGTGGGTGATAATATGATTTTACTACAGCCCACAATAGGACTCTCCTCCCAAAAATCTGACGTTTTTATTCAAGTCTGACACAGGCATCTTACACCACCTTTTTTTTTTTTCCCCTCCTCTTAACCATTACTACTTAGTTCTCCTTCATTTTCTCTTCCTCCCAACTAGTAGTTCTTAGTATTTTTGGATGAGGAACTTCTGCCTTTTGTATTAATATTTTCCACAACCCCTGCCTGGCAGAGAGTACTACACATGTGAGAAGGATCAATAAGTGCTAACTAAAAGAAGAATTTTTTTAGCATCCTTATTAAGGATAGTTTGAAATTTCAATGACTCTACCAGATTTAAGTTATAAATCTTTATGGCTCCACCACCTGAAGGCAAGAACACTTTTTTAAATTATAGTTCTATTACTTCTCTAACTGGAATGCACTCAAGAATGATTCTATTTCAATAGGAATGTTATACAAACTGACAAAGTATTACATTCTCAGAGCAGTCTTCAATCTTCTCAAAGGAATGCAAGTATAATCCTCTTAAATATTTTCTAACCTTTGAATTTATTATTATTCACAATTACCTGCCAAATACTTACCTTCTTACTTGCATGTCCTTGCCCTTAGCATAGAAAACTAAAAGTACACTAGCTTTAGAAAAATGTACCAGGAGCAATATTCAACACTGTTAGAAATAAAGCTGGAAGGAAACTGCCATCTGAGCCTTCTCAAAGAAAGAGGAGCCTTATTTGACATTTTCAGTTAAAAAGATTAGACTGATGAAACCCCAAATTACTCCTCCTTTTATATGTTTAAGATTTTAGTGGAATTTTCTTGACTCTTTTAAATTCATGTGAAATACATACCCCTTCATCCTGCTGAACTCACTTTTCTAAGAACTGTTGGGAAAATTCATCCCTGAGTCATAACCTACTAAATGACATAGAGACTGGGAACCCACAATACCTTCAGGTCTTTTTCTCAACAGCTCTAACCAAGGAGCACCCACTTCCAGTTGGAAAGCTCTAATAAACCTTAACAGTTCTATGAACTCAGAAAGTACAAAGTGCTCACAGATTTACTATCTCTTTAGAAATTCTCCTCTGCTACAAAAGAAAGAAAGAAAAAAAGAATCTATCCATGACCAGATTATCAGCTTGCAAAATAAAACAACAGGCAGGCAGTCAACAATTTGCATTTCATTGAATCTCTACTGAACACGCCCACAACCAAATACAGATGCTAGGCCCTTGTGATCCAGGCTCACTTATCAGAAACCTTAGCATCTGACATATCATGTGATTCAGTATGTTTCCAGACTTCGCCAACTTGGATTAAATATCAAGTATTACTAACCTTCCCAAACATATGTGGATCCACGTTAATATCTCTGCACCAACGTGTATGAATATCATATCAACAATTTAGATTAGGTTTTACTGTCAAATAAGTAGATGGAGATTTTACAGGGATTTGGGGATGAAGTCATCATGAGAAACCCTGGACTGGTAGAAGCACAAGCTGGAATCAAGATTGCCGGGAGAAATATCAATAACCTCAGATATGCAGATGACACCAGCCTTATGGCAGAAAGTGAAGAGGAGCTAAAAAGCCTCTTGATGAAAGTGAAAGAGGAGAGCGAAAAGGTTGGCTTAAACCTCAACATTCAGAAAATGAAGATCATGGCATCCGGACCATCACTTCATGGGAAATAGATGGAGAAACAGTGGAAACAGTGTCAAACTTTATTTTGGGGGGCTCCAAAATCACTGCAGATGGTGACTGCAACCATGAAATTAAAAGACGCTTGCTCCTTGGAAGAAAAGTTATGATCAACCTAGATGGTATATTCAAAAGCAGAGACATTACTTTGCCGACTAAGATCCCTCTAGTCAAGGCTATGGTTTTTCCTGTGGTCATGTGAGAGTTGGACTGTGAAGAAGGCTGAGCGCCGAAGAATTGATGCTTTTGAACTGTGGTGTTGGAGAAGACTCTTGAGAGTCCCTTGGACTGCAAGGAGATCCATCCAGTCCATTCTGAAGGAGATCAGCCCTGGGATTTCTTTGGAAGGAATGACGCTAAAGTTGAAACTCCAGTACTTTGGCCACCTCATGAGAAGAGTTAACTCATTGGAAAAGACTGTGATGCTGGGAGGGATTGGCGGCAGGAGGAGAAGGGCACGACCGAGGATGAGACGGCTGGATGGCATCACTGACTCGATGGACTTGAGTCTGAGTGAACTCCAGGAAATGGCGGTGAACAGGGAGGCCTGGCGTGCTGCGATTCATGGGGTCGCGAAGAGTCGGACACGACTGAGCGACTGAACTGAACTGGGGATGACAGGTAAATGATACACTAGTAATACTTCTGTATCAAGGAGCTCATGGTCAGGTAAAGACGACAATAGTTATTTATCCCTTGACTCAGTTAAAAGCCATTACCCATCAGCTCCAAGTTCGCCCATCTATGTTCTGTTCTGGGGTGCTAGGTTCAGCAAACGCCACTTCTGCTTTGCCAGATGCTGGCTCCTCTGCCTGCCACCGGGACATCCTGGGAGACTGGAAGACTCGGGAGGGAGAAGGGACACACTTCTTTTGGTGGCTGGATGTTCCCACGTGACCTCCTGTCTGTTAGCAGTTCCTGTGATTATCATCCAGGCAACACTTCTTCCCCTGGGCAATGGCCAGTCCCTCCAGCAGCACTGGGATCCAGCTGGCTGGATTCCACACACCAGCAGAACAAGCCACAGCCAGAGATCTCAGCAGAAGCTAGCTCTACGCTGGATCCCAGCCCACAGGGACTCTCAAGCCAGGGTACCGCCCTCACCTCAGGTCAATTTCAGTTCTGTTGTTGTTGCCGCCCAGTCGCTCAGTCCTGTCCGACTCTTTGCGACCCCATGGACTGTAGCAAGCCAGGCTTCTCTGTCCTGCACCATCTCCCGGAGTTTGCCCAAGTTCATGTCCAGTGAATTGGTGATGCCAGCCAACCATCTCATCCTCTGTTGCCCACTTCTCCTTCTGCTTTCAGTCTTTCCCAGCTTCAAGGTCTCTTCCAATGAACGGGCTGTAGGGCCCTAAAATTCTGTAGGGTCCCCCTTCAAGCTTCTAAGTTTCAATAACCTAACCTCTTCTTCCCACCAGCCCCCCACCCCACCCAGCAGTTTCTCAGGGAACACGGTTATACAAGTTAACAATCCTTTATATTAAAGTATCTCTGTTCAGGTAATTAGTGTGGTTACTGTAGCTGATTGGACTCCTGCTGACATGTAAACCCAGACGTGCTATAATAAATCTGGAAACGCAGATTATGACACAAAATATTGTAACAGTGGGGTCAGGGAAATATTCTGAAGAGCTAATTGTTGAACTAGAACCTTACAAGACAAGAAGGAATTCACCCAGTAGAAAATGGGGCAAAGGGACATTCTAATAGAACAGAAGCAACCACACAGCAAAGGCAGAGCCCTGCTCACAGAATTTTTGCAGGAGAGGGGAAGAAGGCAAAGGTGGAGAGAGACCTTTTGCTTGTGCTCAGAAATGTTTGCTGGAGACAACAGAGAATTGTTGGAGACTCACATCCAGTTCCCTGCTCTGTTCGGCACAGCACTGATGGTAGTGCAGAGGGCAGCTTGCAGGGGAGTGCAGCACAGAAGAGAACTCGGAGACCACTTAGACAGCTTAATGCTAAGATAGTCTCTCCTCTAAAAATGTATACAATTTAGCAGGAAATTCAGACACAGCTCATTAAATACTATAATTAAATATAACTAGATCCCAAATATTGAGCCATACTCATTGGCAGCAAACAATGGAATTTCAGTCCACTTCAAAAAGTGGTGTGACAACTTTAATTTCTGAACTAAAGATTTTCATTAAAAAGTGCTTCCACATAGATCCAACCCCCCTCCCACGTACACACAAAACCATGATGAAATTTGCGATTATGCAAATGTTAGTGGGGTTAAACTTTGCCTTAATTAAGGAAGGAAGAGAGGGAGGGAAGGAGAATAGTTCCCTAGAAAAACAAACACATGGTATAATGGGAATAAATTCTTCCAGTCCAAAAGAAGTACTCAAATAAATGCAGTGACTACTGATCTCTTACCTTGATTTTCTTTGTACTCTTGTAGCACTTACAATTTTAATACAATTATCACTGACTTGTTTCCTTGCATTATCTGTTATTTTATATTTTCTCAAGTGGTAAACCCACTCCAGTATTCTTGCCTGGAAAATCCCATGGACCAAGAAGCCTGGTAGGCTACAGGCCATGGGGTCACAAAGAGTCGGATCACGACTGAGCAAGTTCACATTCACTTTCACTTTCAAGTTAGATCATAAAGTTACTTTGTCAAGAGAAAGAATCACATGTGACATTTTTGCTATATTCTCCTAGAGTCTTTCACAGTGAATAAAAATCCCTAAAGTACTTTTTGTTGATATGTATGCTAAAAATATTTTCAGATATACATTTAAAGAACTCTTTAACAAGTGGAATGTGAAATTATTTTTTTAGAATAATTCTCAGTAGTTTGAATAGTGTGATTTATTTAGTTTTGCATTCCCAGGAAACAAGCGTAACTTCTTGCTCATAGTAGGCATGCAATAAATATTTGCTGATTTGAGTTGTCTGAGAGTCAAGGGTCATTAAAATATTTTGAAATCTAATTCTTCATTAGTTTAGGATCTGGACAACCATAGTTAACAACGACAAACTGGATTTGACAAAAATAGTTAAAATTTTTGGAACTCATTTTCATATTAAATAGGTTATTTAAAAGAAAAAAACAGATGAGTAAAGCTTAGGATACATTGGCACCCTCCCACAGATCATTTGATGATCAAAGACATCTGGCTTCTTTGATTATTTATGGAATTCCACCCTAAGTATCACTTGATAATTCCAAAATATGTTTTGCAATATTTGGACACTCTCCAGGTGGCTGGTTTAATTCACATTTCCCCAAACACTCACCTTATTAGGAAGCTTGATTATTATTTCTTTATGGTTACAATTAAGTCCTAAATTCTAGGCAAAGTGTGTTCAGAGTTTTATGAAACAAAATGAAATTTTAAAAATTTCGTTTTTAATTTAAAACGGAAATTAAGCTTTGAGCCACTCAGTTTGTCATTAAATCTCATTTTTCTGTGTATGATGTAGAGAAGAACTAACCTTTACATAGAATTTCATTTTTTCAGGAAAAAATACTACATTCAATCAAGATATAATTAAATACACTAGTTCTTAACGATTGACAAGTATTATTTCCAATAGCATACAACAAAACAGTATAGGTAGGAGATTCTTTTCTCCAAGAGATCTGTTAAACATAAACGTCAAGGTGATTATGGTAAGTAGAATACTTAGACATGTTTAATTTTATTCAATGTGATGCCAAATGAGGAAAAGGCAGAAAAAAGTCAATAGGACTAGGAAAGAGCAATTGAATGCCAACCAATATTCAACAGATGAGGTTAATGTCTGTCAGTAGTCAGAAATTAGAAATTCAAAAACAGTACACTTTTCTGACCAAAGTAACCTTTGGAATAAATCTTTTCCCCATCCCCAACATGAATGATTACAGAGTAAATTAAATTATACAAAAAGGAAAATGCTACAAGTTAGCCAAATATCCTACTAGCCAAAAAAGAAAATGCAACATATTTGGGCTCCCTAAGAACATTAAGAACAAAAATGCAACGGTATTCACATCTACACAGTGGGAAAAATAAACCACATAAAAGGAAACCAAATTAGAATATGCTTTATTTTTTACTTCTTATAGTAAAAAATATTTTAGACGTTCCCTGACAGTCTAGTAGTTAGGACTCTACACTTCCATTGCTAGGGACCCAGGTTTAATCCCTGGTCAGGAAACTGAGATCCCACAGCTTGTAGGGTACAATCAAAAAGAAAAAAAAAATGTTTTAATGTTTGTAGAAGACAGCAAGTCTTTTTGAAAATAATTGTGTACAAAACATAAAATTACAAATTTTAAAGTGCCATGTACTTAAGAATGATGGAATAAGTATTTTGAAAAAGTCTTTCACTAATAAATCATTTATAAGCATTCTATAATGAGTTGCAGCACCATGTATCATGAAATCTTATTTTAAACCATGGTATGTAACAGAGGGCCTTGGGAAGAGCACTGATCATTGATATATATAGATATAGATACATATTTCTGTATATGTTCTTGTCGCTATTGTTCAGTCCCTAAGTGATGTCTGACTCTTTGCAATGCTGTGGACTGTAGCCCATCAGGCTTCTCTGTTCTCCACTATCTCCTGGAGCTTGCTCAAATTCATGTTCACTGAGTTAGCTGTGCTATATAAATATTTTTTAACGTGCAGTTATTTGTCTAAAATATTATGGCAACATTTTATGCTGAATGTTGATACTAGAAAGTGTGAAGTAATATTTATAATTTTCTGCAAAGTTTTCTCACATTCTTATAAAACACTATTCATTTTAATACTCCAGGGAAGTAAAGACTATAATCAGTAAACTTAAAGAGTAAAGGGTAGCAAAGAAATGTCAAAGCAGTCCCAGAAGAGGAATAAACATCAATTATGCTGTGGTAGGTATTCATGACAAGTACAAGGCAAAGTGAGTAAAATTCTGACTACTTTATTTATTGAACATTTTCATAGATACTACACTTTATTGATAAGGCTGGCAAAAATATAAAATTGTTCTCTACTAAATGGGTGTTGGTAGATGGATTAATTGAAAATATATACACTTATCAAATTCTTTTTAGAATTTTAGGGTTATCAATATATGAAAATAATTTGTCTCCTTTTTTTAAATTAAGAGATGCTTAATTAATTGACACCCAGGTTAGAACTTTCCTTAAACAAAAAGTGCCTTTTATTTCACATTCTAGCCCACTTCTCTCAATATATTCTGCCCCCAGCTATAACTCACACCACTTGTTCAGTCACTCAGCCGTGTCTAAGTCTTTTACCACCCCATGAACTGTGGCCCATCAGGCTCCTCTATCCATGGAATTTCCCAGCAAGGATACTACCATGGGTTGCCATTTCCTTCTTCAGGGGATCTTCCCTACCGAGGAATTGAACCCTTGTCTTCCTCATTGGCAGGCAGGTTCTTCACTGCTGAGCCACTAGGGAGGCCCATCTAATACCACTAGAGACGTCCTATTTCCTTACATGAAACAAAAATAGCCCATAATCGCCCAGAAAAATACTTTTTCCTATTATCAACTCTCCAACACTTTGATTACTATGAGTAAAGTACTATGAGTAACAGTTTCATTATTTTGTGAGAAACTTTACAGCTGCAAATAGGGCACAGAACGACATAGTGACTTCAGGAGAGCATATCTGACTAGACCGGATTGATGGGTATTATGAAAGGAAAGTGATTTATTATGAGTTTGTCAGACTATAAGGAGAAAAATGCTGTAACACAGCTCCAACCTTCTTCCCCAAAGACAATAGGGTCAAACAGAATACTCTGATGTCACTCTATAGGATGTCTACATAAGCCAGCTGGGGAGACAGGCAGAGGTCTGTCTACAGGTGGTCTGGGTGAGGAAGAGCACAGAGGAGCTCATGCATCTTACACATCCTTTCCCTTGGAATCTGGGTCTCTGTTCTTAACACGTTTCATTACTACCATTATTCATATTACAAAGGATTACACAAGATGATATCAGCTCTGATGGCTCAGTGGTAAAGAACCTGCCTGCCAATGCAGGAGATACAGGTTCAATCCCTGATGCAGGAGGATCCCACATGCTGCAGAACAAAGCCTGTGTGCACAAGCACCACAGCTAGAGAGAAACCCCGGCTTGCTGACTAGAGAAAACCACACAGCAAAGAAGACCCGGCACAGCCAAAAATTAAATAAATAAACAAAAATTTTAAAGAGGATATCAGGCAGGAGGAATGAGGTACAACAAAATATTTCCTAACAACTATACACATAAGTGTACAAACTGAGGGAGACTTGCCTTACTTGCATTTTGTGTAGACAGAGATCCTAGAAGTTTTACCTGACTAAAAGTTCAGTCTGAGGCAATGGTGCCATGTGGAAGTACATTTGCCACAAAAAAACAATCTCCCATAATGCTTGGGCCACTATCTGAACTCCAGCATCCTGTACAAAGGCGATTAAAAACCCCACTGTACTCTGCCTATAAATTATATTACATGCGAACTAGCCTTTAAAATTTTGGCCATAACATATTCAAAGGCACTGGCAAACTGCAGCAAGCCTAGAGCTGAGGGAAACAGAAAGGATTCTAGAGACATTGTCCTACAAGGTACAACAGAGTGATTGAAAACTCAAAGACTATAAAAGAGAAAATAATTCAAGAATTGACAGAGAGATGTGGCCCTGGTTAAGCCAATTAACATCTTTGCGCTTTAGTTTCCAATCTGTAAGACAGAAATCACAAAAGCACCTATTTCGCAAGGCTGTTGTAAAGATTAAATAAACTAAAACAAACACTAGAATAGCACCTTGCACATAATTCATCTCATTAATATAGTGCCATCATTAATAACATCATCTTCTTTTTTTTCTATAACCTCCAGAGGGCAGAATTAGTAGCAATGGGGAAACATTAAAGGAAAACAAATATTGACTGGATATTAGCTATAAATCCTGCTTTGCTGTTTTGAGGATTCCATTCCATCTCTTCAATTCAATTTAATCAAACTGCAGTCACTTCAGCTTTTAAATGCCTATGCCTCCTTGGTTATCTAAGTTAAATTTCTATCAGAAGAACTAAATTTAGAGAAATTGCTTCTGTAAAGATTATTTACATTTCAAAAAATACTCTAACTTATCTAGTAATTAAATATAGATCATCAAACATTTTTTAAAACTTGGATTTGCATATAAAATACAGAGTGAAAGTCATTCAATAGTGTCCAACTCTTTATGACCCCATGGACTGTTCATCTGGCCAGAATACTGGAGTGGGTAGCCGTTCCCTTCTCCAGGGGATCTTCCCAACCCAGGGATCAAACCCAGGTCTCCCACATTGCAGGCAGATTTTTTTTTTACCAGCTGAGCCACAAGGGAAGCCCATAAAATACAGAATGCTCAAATAATTATGAATTTCATAAAAATTACAAATGTTTTTAGTATAAGAAGGTCCTGCAAATTCCATGAACACACTTTAGCTAAAAAAAAAATTAAATAAAAAATTTCATCATATACCTGAAATTAAAATTTAACTGGGTGATTTGTACTTTTATTTGCTAAATCTAGCAAAGGTTTCAAAGGGTCAATGTTAACAAAACTCAGTCATTGAAAAAAAAATTTTTTTAACAAATTTTTTGAAGATTCTTTAACAATTTAGATGTTTTCTAACATGGATAGGGAAACGTTATGTATCTACCACTTTGTGTTTAGCACTATTTAAGAAAATTTTCCTTCCTGACACATCCTTTAGTCATATCTCAGATTTCTGCTGCTAGCTGAAATTGCTTAAGAGGAGGTTAGGATCAGCCATCTACTTGTGGCAACTTGCAGGAACATCACTTCCCACTTGGCTATAGGAATACAGACCTTGTGGGTCAATTTCTGTTTTCACCTCTGTTAGGCAAAGATAACACAGTTCCTCTGCTACAACCATATTTACATGAACAATGTACCGAAATATTTGAAAGTGACCATTGTCAAAGAACACAGTTTCTATCATTTTCCTCAGGCTCTACCAATAAAGCAGTAACAAAAGTGCTGAGATGTGAAAGGGAGTAGGGTACTGTAAAAAGCCTACGAAAGAAGAAGCGAAACAGGAAGGAGGAACCCCAAGTCAGAAGAATGCAAGTCCAGGAGATAATTCAAGGAAGCAGTGAGGTTTGGAGGAGCCGGGCAGAATGTGGGCAAGCTGTATTTATATGACTCAGTTTCAATTTGACTGCTGCTTCTCAAAGTTGTAGGGAACAAACTAGACAGTCCATACGAAATTATTCTGCACACTACAAAATATTTAGGAGACCCTGCTCATCATGGTCACGAATCAAGATGACTTGAACCCAGGGCTCAAGGTGAGGGCAGACCTCTAAGAAGTCTGAGAGGGAAAGTGCCCACAGAAGAATTCCTGCAGAACAGACCAGGTAGACAAAGAACATGAGAGAATGACCTGCAAGTGGGACTCTTCCTGGTAGTTCCCTTGAAGGAAGATATTATATCTTCATATCTTCACGGTCTTTGAGATTTATTTGTATCTATTTTATCAGCTCCCTCAAATGTTTTACAGATTATAATAGGAAGAAAAAACAAAATCTTTGTAGCTCCAAATTCCTAACACAGTACTCCACACACAGCTGACATTTAATAAACGTATATTAAATGAAACGATTAACTGTCGTTCCCTTTAGAGGACTAAGACAGATGGTAACTAAACTTGAGACTCAAGAATGAAAAGAGGGAAAACTACGTGAAGTACCAAAATTCAAAAGGTCAAGACCAAAGGAAGCGGATCACATGGTGATGGGACACATGGCATCATGCTCATAGGTGCATCCTCGAAGGGGACATAGACTTGAGTTAGAGCCCTAGTCTGCTTCTTACCAGCCATGTGACAAACTGCTGATCCTCTCTGCACCTCCAAACTCTGGGTGCATCCAAAAGATGTTGGAGGAATGCTTACCGAAGAGTTGTGGGAATTAATTGAGATTCCTACGCATGTAGAGTCCTTAGCACAGTGACCAGCAGGGAATAAACCCACAATAAGTGTTAACAGAAATAGTAATAAAATACTTAAAAATGAAAAACTTTTTAAAACACCTTTGTCATGCCTGGGATGAGAGAAAATCTGTGTCAAGAGAACCACACCTTGTGGGATCCTAAATACATGATATTTTACCCTGAAATTCTCATAAATCATTATGTCAACGGTGGTTGTAACAGCCATCACTACATCCTCATCTGTGGGTCTGGAAGAATCCTCAAGATAGGGTTTGGTTAATTCCACAGGAGACTCGTGGACAGAAGAATGGCTACAAACAGAGGCAGTGGTTTCTGTGGTACAAAATCTACCTTAAAAAAAATTTTTTTTCTTATCTCTACTGAAGGATGACAAGATTGCAAATCCCTCAGCAGGCTGGGATTTCCCATCAAGTCCAGCATCAAAGTAGTTTATTACAAAATTCTTTTTTCTTCCTATAAGAAACTGAAAGTCCAAAGGAGAATGTATTGTTAAATTAAACCCTTAGCTAACATACACAGGGAGGCACTTGTGGAAGTGGCAACTCCACTTCCCTCTCCCACTTAGAATACATAACATTTACTACATTTAAGGCTTTACACACACACACACACACACACACACACACACACACACACACACACACACACACAAGACAGAGAGGACTCAAAGGGAGAGAAAAATACTAGCCACCAACTACTGAGACATTTCATATCACATTACAGTGAGATTGGCAGTGCTTTCTTTGTGCCTGAAAAATACACAATCTTGTAAACATGGTAAAGTCCTACCCATGTGATTTGGTTAAAAATAAACCTTGAATTAAGAAAATATGATTTATTGTGCAACATATTTAAGTAAAAAACTCTATTACTTTTAATTCATTATGGAGATTGTGCATTTAAAGTCCTTTGGGTCTGCTTTGTGAACAGATTAAGCACATTGAAAATTAGCACTAATTATAATTAGCATTGATCATACCTCCAAATAAATGTTCTAATTTTTATAATGTACTTTTTAAAAGTAGGTTCAAAACATATTAATTTTTTTTAAAATGCCTTTCTCCACTGATTGCACTAAGGTAAAGTCAATTTTAATGCATCTTAGGCAAACTAATTAGAAATCATGAGAATTTTATACTAGTAGGATTTTAAAATAGTTGAAAATAATTTTATTTGCTATTTGATTGCTACCACAATTCTTCAAGCTTTCATTTTGATCATCTCCACTGGCTATACTTACAAGCACCCAGAGACTAGGCAATTTGCCCCTGCTGTTCTGTGAGTTGGTTGAAAATATAAGATTAGAACCTGAAAGGCTAGAGTTACTAGTATAGTGCCTGACCCAGTTACTATAACAAAATGAGTTAACCTCTGTTTCCTAGCAGTTTACTTTTACATATTGAGTTAACCTCTTACTCTCAGAAGTCAAATTTCTGGCAACATCAGGGATTCTTTTTAGAACAAACTGTATACAGAAAAGTAAAGAAAAAATTTGCCAAGTACCCAAAACAGCCATGAAAATGCTTCATTTCCCAGGAGAAGGCCTGAAATCCTCATAAAGAATTTATTTATCCTTACCTACAAATGTTTCTTAAAAGATTTGTTTATCTGTGGTTCAAAATAAGCAGGTTGAAAGTAGTACTGATGTCTGAGCAACTAAAGGTACAAATAGTAATTGTACATAAAGTAAAGCCATGTTAGATAATCATATCAATGACTCTGGTTAGTATGATCAAACAGACTGATGTTTAGCAAACTCTTTCCTTTTCCTTCTCTGTGTTACTTAGGTTAGGTTCAGTATGTGACCTACTTTGACCAATGGAATGGAATCAGATGGATACAAGAAGAGACTTGAAATGTGCTTGCACCCTTGGACTAGCTCTATTGTACCTCTTCCATCACTGTAAGAAAAGCTTTCCTTGGTTTGCTGCCCCTTCATATTGGACCCCATAACCAAGCCCAATCCATAATAAGAACGCAAGGTCAGATAGGCTTGCAATATAGCCTACTAGAAAAATCCCTAGCCAATTCCTCAGCATCTGGGGAAATGAAAATGAATGAAAATCATTTTAAGCCATTGAGTTGTGGGATTATTTGTTACACAGAAATAGCTGTCTGATGCAGACATAAAGAAAAGGTTAAGACATGTTTCAACTGTCTCTGCTTAAGGCAGTTACATTTTTAGTAGAATTTTTATCAGGAGCTATTAAAGTAGTTTTAAAGCTTAGCATTTGAAGGGAGTAACTTTCAACTGAATGGAAAATTCATTTATATGAAAGCATCCCCAAGCCACTGCTTAACAACATAATGCATAGTTCTTATGAGTTGTGTGTCCAGAAAAAGAGAACAAGAACTTTCTTTAAATAAAGTCTGCTTAGCTTTGCTGAACAGTTGTCCTGGATCCAGAGTTAATATACTTCCATCTGAGATTTCACACTGATGGTAAGAAATAGTCACATGATGCTGTGGACTGAGTAAACAAATCAACCACACAGGAAACTCCAAGGCCTGCATAGTGAAAATGAAAGAAAACCCTTGCTTTCTCAAAAAATCCTGCTTCACATCTGCACAGCGTGAAGTAAAAAATTGAGACTTAATGCTAGAATCCCATGGATATGACTTGCTGCCACTTTGATGTTACCAATCACTTACTGGGTACTTCCTGTGCATGGCAGGCCTTTGTACTGGGTGTTTTACTGTTATTACTTCAAGTAAATCATACAGCCACTCTAAGAGGTCTGTATCATTACCATCAGCACTTTAGAGAATTGGAAAAACAGAAATGTAAAGAGTATGAATAACGTGACCACGCTGTAGAGCCAGGAAGTGGTCAGGGGATTTGGAGCCAGTATGTCTTACTACAGACCAGTGTCCTTACTCATACCCTGTTGTATGAGAAAACAGTTCCAGAATCTTCATTTGAGTATCAGAACCTGCCATAGAAATCTTACTACAAAGCTACCTTCCAACTTTTTCTCCTCAAAACACAGTGACATCTAGAGAAATACTCTATTGCTCCCTCTCAACCCCTGAAGACCTACTTGTCATCAGATACTCAACATGCCCACAGAGTTATTTCCAGCACCCTTTAGAAATCAGTAAACAAGACAAGAGATTTGATCCACTCATGATCAAAGATTAGTAAGATTGTGTCAAAAAGACACAGGGGTCAAAATGGCCTAAGACAGGGCAATTTGAGCAAAAAGAATAATGACTGCAGTAGATAACCAATGTCCAAAAAAGTATGAGTTCATAATAATACTTACAGGAAAGATTTCATTTCTCTTTACTAGAGGTTGCAAGGACACAAATTTATTACCCTACAAATTTATAAACATGGAAAAAGAATCAAGCATTTATCTTGTCTCTTTTGTGCAAACTGTATGTCAAGGTACTCAAACAGTAGATGAGGGGGAATTCCTTTTTATTTGAGAATTCCAGTCAATAGATGTAGAAGACATAACAGAATTAGAAAAATCAGCATTATCTAATTTCAAAGAGAAAGAATGGATCTAGGAATGATTATCAATGGATACTACATTCATCCAATACTTTGGCCACCTGATGTGAAGAGCTGACTCATTTGAAAAGACCCTGATGCTGGGAAAGATTGAGGGTAGGCGGAGAAGGGGATGACAGAGGATGAGATGGTTGGATGGCATCACCACCTCAATGGACATGAGTTTGTGTAAACTCCAGGAGTTGGTGATGGACAGGGAGGCCTGGTGTGCTGCAGTCCATGGGGTCACAAAAAGTCAGACATGACTGAGTGACTGAACTGAACATTCATCAGGTGAGAGGATAATGGGGAACTTTATAAAGGAATCAAGCTGACACCTCCTGACTGAGTAATCTTGAGTAGTGCCAATGAGGGAGGGACAGTCAGATACCAAGTTCTTGTTGAAGGAAGATAAAGGTACACAGCACCAATTATGAGATATTTTCCCCAAAGTAAACAAGTAAACAAACAAGGCTGAATCTAATCACATCTATAGACCTAATATCCAATTTACAGAAAACACAGGTTGTAGAGGAACCAGGGAAAGATTAATACACCATGAGAAAGCCATCAGCTAAATCCACGATATGGACACCTGAATCTACACATGAGCTCATTTTGAAACTATTTACTTCAGATCAGGACTTGAACCCATGTGCTGGGACTTGAACTCAGCCAAATCCTTGCTTGGGACTCTAACCAATGTGGCTGGGACTCAAGCCCAGTCAAAATCCATGGTCTTCCAATTGAGATCAAAGATCTGGTTTCAGAACCTAATAAGCTCAGGTTCTTGACGTCTCATCATGGAAAGAATTCAGTGATAGACAAAGTGATAGGTAAGAAGTGGATTTATTCAGAGAGAAACATGCTCCACAGAGTATGGGCCATCACAGAGGGCTAGAGCAGCGGCCCTGAAACGTGGTGTGGGAAGTTTTTATTTTTATGGGCTGGGTAATTTCATAGGCTAATGAGTGGGAGGATTATTCCAACTATTTTGGGGAAAGAGTGGAGATTTCCAGGAATAGGGCCACTGCCCACTTTCTGGTCTTTTGAAGGTGCCTAGGAACTGCCATTGCACCTCTGGCTGTGTCATTTAGCTTGTTGACTGAGGATCAAAGTCTGGTTTAAGTTGACTTGTCTGACCTTGGACCCATTTGATTCTAATTGGTTGATGGTGTGTCCTTGAGTTATGTCACTCTTTCAAAGGTTGTGCCCTGGCCCCTTCCCTCCTGTTTCAATTTTGCCAATAAGTCAAAAGTAAGAGGGGGGAAAACCAGAATAGCTGGGAAAGAAGGACAATAATAAAACATAAGACTTAAGAGACCAAATAATCACTTCAAAATGTAGACTCTGTTTAGATCCTGATTTGAGAGAGAGGTAAGGGAGCAAACTAAAAACATATCCCTTCTCATGCAGCATTAGTGGTAAAGAACCCGCCTGCCAATTCAGAGACAGAAGAGACACAAGATCCCTGGGTTGGGAAGATCCCATGGAGGAGAGCACAGCCACCCACTTCAGTATTCTTGCCTGGAGAGTCCCATGGACAGAGGAGCCTGCCAGGCTACAGTCCATGGGGTTACAGAATCAGACATGCAAAAAAAATGAAACAACTTAGCATGCATGCATAGGCTGACTCTTATATTAATCCTTAATATTAATATTCATTCTATTAGGTATGATGAAATAATAATTACTTTTAAAAAAAATAATCCTCAGTTAGAAGTTCACACTGAAGACTTTTGAGATAAAATGACATAATATCTAGGATTTGCCTTAAAGTACTCCAGAAACAGGAAAAATAAAAGGACATGATATGATGTCAGATAGTTAAGGTTAGCAAACTGTAGCTAATTCTTGAAGTTCAGAAAATATATGAAGATACATTATACTACCTTCGTATACATATGCGTTCAAATTGTCACATTAAAATAATGTATAAAAGGGGGAAAAAAATGAACACATGACAGCTAAAACTCTTTTAGTTCTAGGGACTGTTAGTCATGTTTCACTTAGTGTTTACTTGCCTCTCTGGTCTTATTCTTTATTTTCAAAATTATCAGTTTAGTTCAGTCGACTCTTTGCGACGCCATGGACTGCAGCACGCCAGGCTTCCCCATCCATCACCAACTCCCAGAGCTTACTCAAACTCATGTCCATTGAGTCCGTGATGCATCCAACCATCTCATCCTCTGTCCATCTCATCCTTCTCCCCCCACCTTCAATTTCTCCCAGCATCAGGGTCTACTCCAAGGAGTCAGTTCTTCACATCATCAGGTGGCCAAAGTATTGGAGTTTCAGCTTCAGCATCAGTCCTTCCCATGAATATTCAGGACTGATTTCCTTTACGATTGACTGGTTGGATCTCCCTGCAGTCCAAGGGACTCTCAAGAGTCTTCTCCAACACCACAGTTCAAAAGCATCGATTCTTTGGCTCTCAGCTTTCTTTATAGTCCTACTCTCACATCCATACATGACTACTGGAAAAACCATAGCTTCAACTAGACCTTTGTTGGCAAAGGAATGTCTCTGCTTTTTAATATGCTGTCTAGGTTGGTCATAACTTTTCTTTCAAGGAGCAGGCATCTTTTAATTTCATGGCTGCAGTCACCATCTGCAAAACAAAGTCTCTCATTGTTTCCATTGTTTCCCCATTTTGCCATGAAGTGATGGGACTGGATGCCATGATCTAGGTTTTCTGAATGTTGACTTTTAGGCCAGCTTTTACACTATCCTCTTTCACTTTCATCAAGAGGCTCATCAGTTCCTTTTCACTTTCTGCCATAAGGGTGGTGTCATCTGCATATCTAAGGCTATTGATATTTCTCCCAGCAATCTTGATTCTAGCTTATGCTTCATCCAGCCTGGCATTTTGCAAGATGTACTCTTGCTTGCTTGCTAAGTTGTGTCCAACTTCAGTTGTGTCCAACTCTTGGCGACCCCATGGACTGCAACCTACCAGGCTCCTCTGTCCATGGGATTTTCCAGGCAAGAGTACTGGAGTGGGCTGCCATTGCCTTCTCCGCATATAAGTTAAATAAGCAGGGTGACAATGTACAGCCTTGACGTACTCCTTTCCCAATTTGAAACCATCTGTTGTTATAGTTACAGTTCTAATTGCTGCTTCTTGACCTGCATACAGATTTTGCAGGGTAAATTTTCAAAATTTTATATACTTTTTAAAATTATAAAATTATAATTTTTATAATTTTCAAAAGTATAGTTTTGTATTAAATAACTAAGCTTGAGAGAAGTGTTTCCTAAAACAAGAGTCAGTGAAATAAAAATTAAAAAGAAATAGAACTGAGAGCATTAAAATTCATTCACTTAATAAATATTTGAGTCCCTATTTGACTTCTCCTCATGAGTCCAGGGGGAAATCTGTGGACGAGACATAGGTTCTTCTCGTTAAAATAGTGGTTGCTAAAAATCTGGCAAATATCAGCTTCTCCCTTAGGGTCAGGAATAAGGATGTGGTAACAGATGCAATTTCCTAAATCAACTTTATAAAACTTAACTCCAGAGTCATATCAAACTGATTCTGACAGGGTTTATGCTGAGCCCAGGCCATTCTGCACCAGCTCATTAAATGTTAACTGTGAATCAAGTGTGTGCAAGCAACCTAAGAAGCTCAGTCATCTCTGACTCTTTGAGACTACACAGACTGTAGCCCACCAGGCTCTACTATCCACAGGATTCTCCAGGCAAGAATACTGGAGTGGGTTGCCATTTCTTCCTCAAAGGGATCTTATTGACCTGGGGATCAAACCTGGGTCTCCTGCATTGGTAGGTGGATTCTTTAGCACTGCATCACCTGGGAAGTCCTTGAACAAAGCACATGCAGAGATAAATAGTATCCAAAGACCAGAATGGGGATATATCACAGTTCACATGGTCAGGAGTACCAGGGAGAGGAAAGCAAAAGTGCTCAGGAAGACTGGAACATTCCACCATTACCACCATCGCCTCCACCCCCAGAGGAAAAAACAATTCAAGACAGACAGGATTTCAGTGAGGAACACTGCATGCTAAACCCAGAGCAAGAAGGAAGAAGAGTCAGAAAAACAAAGAGGAAACTCTTCGGATTATCAGTTCTACATTTTGTGGTGTAGACAAGACAGTTGACCACACCAGGGCTGTGGTAAAGGATTCCATGTTTTACATTTCAAGATGCCAGTTTAGACCATTTCAGTCTCCAACATTAATCTCTCTTTTTCGATGGCAGAGTTCTACTCATTCAGTGTCTTGCACTGAAGGATCATGTTAACTGCGGCAGGATAACCTCCTATTAACAGCCCACATTTAGAGCCGGATGGCTTGAGACTGTATCCTAGCTTTGCCACCTAGTTGCTCTCTGACCTTAGAAAACTTCCTTAACCTCGCTAAGCCTGCTTCCTCATCTATAAAATGGAAATAACTCCAGTACCTAGGGTCTGACACTTAAGGTCTGATTAAATAACATGTTTAAAGAGCTTACAGTCAGTGCTTGTTATTATACAGTGTCTATATAAAAGACACTCTAGATTTTGAAGATTTGATTCTTAAAAAAAAGAATATCGAGTATCTAAATTTTTATGTGTTTACATATAGAAATGATAATATTTTGAACATAGTAGCAGAATTTATTTCACTTTTACTTCTATCACTTTTTAAACTTTTTAGTGTAGCTACTAAGACATTTATAAATATGTGTGACTGGCATTCTACTGGACAGGACTGCTCTAGAAGGTTGATCTTTGAAACCAGAGATCCATCATCTCTCCCTCTATCCAGAGCTGCAAATTAGGTTTACCTGAATTTAAGAATATCTGTGTATATATAGTCAATAACGTAGTCTCCACACATTCCACAGTCCTGTAAAGAACAATGATCTTCCTTAGATCTTTCTTCACCAAGAGAAGGCTCTGCCCATCTATAAGCCTTCAGTTGACAATGTACATGCTCCTGAGATCTGAAATGAATGGCGGTCCCTAACTGACACCTAGGATCTTTCCTGTACCTTCTGAAGGCATCAAGAGTTGAAAAGCATTAAGCCTATAAAGTCCATTTCATAAGCTTGTTACCTTTTTCTGAGTATCATCAGAGCAACCTAACCAGCTTTCTCTCCCTACTCCCCATTTGCTTACATCATCATTCTACCCTAGGTGGGATGCTCACAATGACTTACACAAAAACCAAATCTGAGCACTCCGCAAGCAAACTGCTAAAGCAGGGGTCCCCAACTTCTGGGATCTAATGCCTGATGATCTGAGGTGAAGCTGATGTAATAATAATAGAAATAAAGTGCACAATAAATGGAAAGTGCTCGAATCATCCTGAACCCATCTCCCCCTCCCCAAGCCCATAGAAAAACTGTCTTCTGTGAAACTTGTCCCTGGTGCCGAAAAGGTTGGGACTGATATACTAGAGGTTTCTGGGTGTATCCTTAGAGAGTCAGGCCCACTTCAGCTCTGCTCTCTTAACACCCTACATCTTCACCAAGGCTGCTTGTGCAGTAACTTTGTTTAATCAGTGAATATGCCAGGGACTGCCATGAATTATTTTTTGCCTGACTAACACTGCAAATATTCTTATTCTGCCTCATGCTCACCTACCATGGAAGATGTGGCCTATAGTGGTCTGTCACATGCAAGGAAATAAATGAACATTCACTGAGGGCTTATCACATATGAAATACTATTCTGAGTTACCACATTTTATTTTTTAGTCCCCTCAACAACTCTGTGAGATATGTTTACTTACACTTTCCCACAGATGAAGATGTTAAAATTCAAATATATGTCCACAAAACAGCTCCCTATAGCTCTGCATACTCCCTACTCCCCATTTGCTTACATCATCATTCTACCCTAGGTGGGATGCTCACAATGACTTACACAAAAACCAAATCTGAGCACTCCGCAAGCAAACTGCTAAAGCAGGGGTCCCCAACTTCTGGGATCTAATGCCTGATGATCTGAGGTGCCTATAGCTCCCTATAGCTTGTGCATACTTTTGGTGTTAAAAATCAGAGACCTCTAGCCAAGGGAGCGACAGCCTGTCTCCACCTGAACAGGGAGAACCTGGGCTCTGGCTTGTCCTTGGACCCGCACAAGGACTTCAGCCCCAAGCATCCAGTGTCTTCAAAGCAACATATGAAAGCACTCAGGTGAAAAACAGTTTCTCCAAAGGCTACTGCAGTGTGAAACAACTAAAGATGACCTGGCCTCAAAGAGCTGGTGATTTGCATTAAACTTCCCTTCCTTTTCTTTTTTAACATGCCTGGCAGGCCAGCAGTAGATCAGAAAGCCATAATCCCTATTCCAGTTTTGAAACCGCACTGTCCTCCTTCCCCAAGAAGATGGAATAAAACATACAGCCAGCAGGCTCTGGGTACCAGTAAATTATACCCCCACACACCTCTGGATGTCAGAGGGGTGTTGCTCTCAGCAGGCATCTGGGAGAAACGGGGATAGAATGCTGAAATCTGTACCAGCCCAGAAACGGAAGATGCCCTAAGGAATCAAACCCCAGTTTAACAACAAAGGATTTACCTTTTCTGTTCTTCGCATATCGGTGTCATTATGGAAGATTTCACATACTGGTGTCATTATGAAAGATTTGAGCACATATGGAGATAATTATATCAGGAAGCAGAAAAGAAAGTAGCTCAAACACAGTGGAGGGGTGTCACAGAATTCTTAAAGAGGCAGATAGTTACCCTGAGGCTTAAAAGAATACAAGTGGGTACATTATTACCCAGAAATCGTCTAATGGTCACCTGATCACAAAAAAACATGAAGGCTTTCTTGTCCTGTGTGCTCTCAATGCCCCCTCTATTTCCTATTACCCCACAAATCACTATTCTTATTAATGCTATAATTAATTGTCTCTGGGCAATGAACTTGTTAAAAATATCATTTAAGCTGGTCTGCAAACCATCATTAATATTCTCATCACAAAAATACCTATGACTTAATACTACAGCCAGAATTAAAAGTCATCACGTGTTTCAAAAAGAGAAAAAGACAATTATATTATCTCTTTGAAGTTAGTGATGACTGTGCCCCTGATTGATTCATGTGGGCCAACAATTCTAAGAAGCAGGACTGTTTTCTCTGCTTTAACACATTCCTGCAGTAGAGTGGGCAGTCAGCAAAGATGTGGTTTCTTTTAAATGAGAGATGCTTTATAAGCAAAATTACCTTTCTATAGGGAAACTCTTATTACTATATCATTTCAAAGATTAATGCAAAAAAACCCAGTGATTTTGATCCTTATTTTTAAGAAACAGAATGCCCCATATCCCATCTAATATGCAATTAACTTTATAAAACTTGCCTTTAAAAAATTCTATTGAAATATGAGATTAAGGAATTGAGCCATCAGGATTATAGGTTCTTATAAAATAAAATAGTGACTGTCTATGATATAGGAAAAATAAAAGGAAAAAACTGTCAAAATGGTTATTTTTAAAATCTAAAAACTGTAAATTTAGTTTCTATCTTGAAAAAACCTACTGAGCCTAGATATAAGACCATTTGACTTACCTGGAGCAGGCAGAAAAATGTACTTAAATTGACAGATGATTAGAAAATATTTATATTATAATGAACATTAATAGGACTTTTCAAAAGCACATTCATGCCATCTTTCTCTCAAAAATATTGTAATTTATTCAGTTCCACCAAGATAATCAACTTCTTTCTTCAAAAATATTGGTCTATCATAGGTTAAACTAACAGCCATCACAAGGTGAAAAAATGCAGTTATATCAGGTCAGGGCTCGGGGATGAGCCACAGGGAATTTTCTCTGTGACACAGTGGCAAGCTATACAAATGAAAAGGGAATATGAGAAACAGAGCTGAAATACAGCTTTGTAAATTACACCAGCTTGGTTGTGACTAACTTGAAAGAAAGAAACATGACAACTGTCTATAAAAATAAAAAATACATGCAGGGATTAAAAAATACACTATATACATTATAATAATAGAAATTATCTTATGTGCATTCTATTCAGTAGAAAATGGCAGAAACAGCAGCCAAAAAGGTCTAAAACTGAAAACTGATCAACTCTTAAGGCTACATTTCAATGATTATAATAGAGACTATCACTAATTTTTTAAAAATTTCCCCCTTAACTCTTTAATTTTAAATTTATTTTTTAATTGAAAGATAATTTCTCTGTATAACAGGTTCCAGTTTCATCCACCTCATTAGAACTGATTCAAATGTATTCTTTTTAATGGCTGAGTAATACTCCATTGTGTATATGTACCACAGCTTTCTTATCCATTCATCTGCTGATGGACAGCTAGGTTGCTTCCATGTCCTGGCTATTACAAACAGTGCTGCGATGAACATTGGGGTACACGTGTCTCTTTCAATCCTGGTTTCCTCTGTGTGTATGCCCAGCAGTGCAGGATGGGGAACATGTGTATACCTGTGGTGGATTCATGTTGATGTATGGCAAAACCAATACAATGCTGTAAAGTAATTAACCTCTAATTAAAATAAATAAATAAAAAATAAATAAATAAAATTTTTTTAAAAAGAAAGATAATTTCTTTACAGGATTGTGTTGGTTTCTACCAAACATCAACCTGAATCAGCCATTCAGTTCAGTTCAGTTCGGTCGCTCAGTCGTGTCCGACTCTTTGCCACCCCATGAATTGCAGCACGCCAGGCCTCCCTGTCCATCACCAAATCCCAGAGTTCACTCAGATTCACATCCATCGAGTCAGTGATGCCATCCAGCCATCTTATCCTCTGTCGTCCCCTTCTCCTCCTGCCCTCAATCCCTCTCAGCATCAGAGTCTTTTCCAATAAGTCAACTCTTCGCATGAGGTGGCCAGAGTACTGGAGTTTCAGCTTTAGCATCATTTCTTCCAAAGAGATCCCAGGGCTGATCTCCTTCAGAATGGACTGGTTGGATCTCCTTGCAGTCCAAGGGACTCTCAAGAATCAGCCATAGGTATCATTAATTTTTGAATAGCAATAGAATAACTTACAATCCTGAAAAAAAACACAATTTCTCTATTTTACTTACCATTGATCAGTCTTTCAAAAATAGAGTGCTAAATTAGGCTTTTTTATTTTATACAGAACATGGACAAGCTGGAGTCAAAGAAAGGCAATACACTGAGTTGAGAGGGTAACTGCTGAATCATGGAGACATGGATAAAGACATTCAGTTGCTAAAAGAAAATAAAAGACTTGAAAAGGAAGAAATAGGGAATGGTTGTTCAATTGTTGTAAGAAATATTTAGTTTAGATTTACTTGAAAATCAAAGGAGAAATGGTGAACAGGACACAAAAGGGAGTTAAACCCCAAAGTTTTAATCTATTAAAGAGACAATATGTAATTAAGTGTCCCATGACGTTTCTTAAAGTTATTTAACTCTATGAATCCTATGGTCAGAGAATTCAGCAAACATTTCATAGAAGTCTTCTTTCTACTATTGGTTATAGTGATAACTCCCTCAAAAAATGGTTTCATTCTTTCCAAAACATGTATGCTGATTTGAAATTCTTTCATAAAAGTTCACTGAGGTAGAGGGACAAAAATAAAAGCAAAAAATCTTAAGAAACAATAAAACATTTCAACAAATTCCCTTAAGAACATTGAATAAGCAAGTTTCATGAATTTAGGTGTATCCAGAACTGAAAAAGCATGGGTATCATTAGGCCTTTCTGAAGCAAATTCTACAATTATATAAAATTGTGTGTGGGCTATATTTTTAGGCCATTCCTTTACTAATCACGTATCATGAACCAATTTTATTTTCTTCTCTCAACTGATTATGTGGCTCAAGAAGTTGAGATCAGGTCTCACTAATCTCTCCGTCAAAATACAAAGCATTGCCTGACATCCAGCTGGTGCTCAAAAAACGTTTCTTCAGCCAAAATGAATTCTCATAGGAATGAATTCCACACAGGAGCCACAACAATGTTAATTGTCATGAGGTGCTCTACAGTGAGTGAGATATGGCTCTGGCCAACCTCAAAGACCAACATGTAGCTGACTAGTGAATATCCCAGTGAGAAGAACAGAAAGACACAAGCCAAGCCAGCATGACATGGGCAACTGGATGTTCCAGCTTTGGACCACAAGGCACAGCATTGGGAAATATAGGAACAGAGAGTCAACCAGTGTTGCAACAGAGAAGTAAACAGTCTGTGTAAAAGAGGCATAGTAGCAGGGGATTAGGGGCAAGATTCAGTCACTAAGGGGGTCTTATCTATAAAAAGCAGGGCACCAATACAGAATAAATGCAATGCATATCTGACAGAACACACCAAGGCTGGGCATAGGAACGAACACAGGACCTGGTAACCACAGCTAAAGCCAACTCTCATTCAAAGGAAAAAAAGCAGCAGCTTACTCAATAGAACCCAAGTAAGCCAATCAAAAGAAAACAAATGGTAGAAGAATACTGGTCCTAAGTCATTAAAATGAGGGTTTTTAGATTTGGGGGGCTAGGAAAAGGGTTATTTTCAGATCTCAGGGAAAGTCTAAACATACTGAAATGTTCTAAAAGCTCTAGGGTTAGGGACTTTCCTGGTGATCCAGTGGCTAAGTCTCCAGGTTCCAAATGCAGAGGGCCTAGGTTCTATCCCTGGTCAGGGAGCTAGATCCCAAATGCTGCAACTATGACCTGATGCAGCCAAATGAATAAATGAATAAAGCTCTAGGTTAATGTGCAAAATAGATAGCAGTGGGAAGCACAGGAAGCCCAGCTCAGTGCTCTGTGATGACCTAGATGAGTGGGATGGGGGTTGGTGGGAGGGAGGCACAAGAGGGAGGGGACATATGTCTATCTATAGCTGAACCATGTTGTTTACAGCAGAAAGTAACACAACATTTTAAGGCAATTATCTTCCAGTTAAAATTTTAAATTTTTTTTTAAATTTAAAAGAAAAATAAGCTCCAGATAAAGGGATGAGGATTGAGGTTGTTTCACAAGCCTTATGTTTGGAACATTTTTTTAAATATCAACATGGTACACTTAGCCACACATACTTCTGGAGATTTATAGAAGTGAACATGTAAACAGAACTCTTAAGAAGTTGTGGGTCTACAAATTCAGGGCCAACTGGTATTCCCTAAATTGAGAACAACGTATTAATAATATTCCTGTCATTAGGCCAAGATGCAGAAGGGACTGCTAAATGTCAGAATGCCAAATTAACTCACAGTTCTAACAGTCAGGACACCAGAGGTTTGCCCATAGGAAGCTGAAAAGTTTTGGTGGAACTCAAAGGATTCCACAGTGTATTAGAGCATGGAAATTTTGTTATATAATCAGAGCTTTAAATATGCCATACAAATAATACACTCTTTGAGGAAATGCTTTTCTTCTCTTCTGCCTTCATCTCAAATGGTTTCATCCTGCACAATGATTAGAAACTGCTTACACGTAAGTAAATACCAAAATTAAAAGTCATAAGTACTAAGGACTTCCTTCATGGTCCAGTGGCTAAGACTTCACACTCCCATTGCAGGGGCCCAGGTTTGATCCCCGGTCAGGGACTTAGATCCCACATGCTGCAAATAAGACCCAGCACAGCCAAATAAATAAAAATTAAAAGTAAATACTTTTTATAAGTCATAAGTGCTAAAAAATGCAAAGATAATCCACATTCCTCTACTCAAATTCTCTAAAATATAAACTACCACTAAAGGAGATTTTATTTCTTATTCTATAATTTCCTTTAGCAGTGAATAGTTTAATATATACATGACACAATGTGAAAGAAGATCTAGACCCAAATTAACATATACTTTAATAATCCAAGAAATATTTGTACAACACTAAAAAGTGCAGAACAAATTTAAATTTCAAGAACTTGCTATCACTATGTACAATCTAGAATGGCAAATAAAAGTCCACATAAATAGCAGACTTTAGCCGTGATAACCACATCTGTAGTAGTATCCTCCACACACAAGCCTCTCTTTAATAATAGCCCCTTATTCTCTTTAACAGGAAGAAAAAGTTTATTGTATTCCTAAACACAATTGATAATTTGTATTTACTTGTTTGTTTACTCATTCAATGCCTGTCTCCAGGACTTCACTGTCTGTTCCATGAGGTCAGGGAAGGTGACAGTTCTGTTTACCACTAAGCAACTATCCTAGCACGTGGTAGGTATTCATTAAAATTGATAGACTGATTGGCCAAATCTGTGAGTAAACACTTCTTTCTGTTAGGTTGACAGATCTTATATAGACACAGCAATCAGAAAAACTTGCCTTTCAAATCAGCCAAGTACAAAGAAACCCCACAATGTGTATCCACAAGAAAAGTAACAGATACAATTAAATAGACAACTAGCTAGATGCGGACACAAAAGCAGATAAAACTACTCCCTCACCCACATTTACAAATATATTTAGAGGAATTGAGTACATTAATATATTCCTAGTGACATAATTGTTGGCAAGACTTAAAAATCAATGAAAAAATAATGAACAGGTTTTGTTTCTCTAGATTTATTGTAAAAATTAAATACTGATAAATATTTGCAAACAAGGACTCCAAATAGTATTTCATCCTTTTAATTCTAGGTTATTATAATTTCACAATCAGATCTTTATTTTTAGACTCCATGGAATAGTATAACAAAAATAAACTCTGGCAGTGAAAATGAGTCGTGTTTCAAACCTACATATGCCAGCTATCATACCTCCTTCCAACTGTGAATAAGGAATATTATATTATGCATGAAGAATTTAATAGGATGTTTTGATATAGTTACAATTCAGGTACAGTTAACTATGTAAAGTACTTATTAGAAGTATGAGGGTCTCTTGGGAAGTGAACGTGGTGTGTATTATGGAAGGATAGGATGAAGGAACACACAAAGTGAAAAGATTTCACTTCTGGCATCATTTCTAAAGATGAGAACTATTACAGTCAGCAATCCACCAAAAAAAAAAAAGAAACTACTAAGAATTAACAAGCAATTTTATCACAAGCAGACAGTGCCTAGGTATAAATTCAGCTCCATTATCCCAGTGTAATATCATGTTGATTTACTATATATTTCACATGCTAGCTAGAAATTCATCTATAAAATATATCTCAAAATGTCTTTTGAATTAAGACAATGATGACCCTACCTACGTCATAGCTCTGGTCTCCAGAGGGGTGAAATATGTGCTATAAAGAAGAAAGGCTTGATTTTTGCATGCGGTTGCTTAGCATCAAGTACTTTTATGTCAAAAGACAAATGGCACCAATAAAACAGCTTATTTCAAAGGCTACCAATCAGCCCTAGAAAAGTCATGACCCACTGCCAACTTCCCAGAGCAATTCTCGGTTGAATTTGATATTTATTGTTGTTATGATTCTCCACACAATGAATCCCTCAGAACCCCTATCCCTTGGTATTTTTAACTCCAATACTTCACTTTCCAGCTATAACTTTTTTTCCTTTCACCTACTGGTAAATATACTCATTTTCCTTTTGTCTTCAAATAGAACTGCAGTTCTTTCCTGAACTGTCTACATCTTGTGCCCACTAATTTTTCCTAATCTTGTGTGTTTGCGTGTTCATGTGTGTGCACATGCATGCGTACGCGCATGCACACAGCAGGCTGCTGATGCTCTGAGGTCTTTTCTCAGATTCACATCCTCCACCACCTCCCCCAACAGAACAGATCTGTCTTTCTCCTCACAACCTCCCCAACAGTTCTTGTTCTACTTCCCAATTCTGAATGGTCCTCGTTCTGCAACTGATATATCTGTACCCCACTGCCAGTCTGAGTTTCTAAGGACAGGACATATACTCAACCACAACAACTAATTAATAGCAGGTCTCAGTAAGTGCAAGATTGTGAGCAAGTGGCTGAACCTCTGAGAAGTGGGTGAGGAAGGAAGAGAAGCTAGAAACATTGCAAGTTCTGAAAGCAGGCACAGCACAGCGGTTAAGAAGAAAAACTCCAGAACAAATTGCCAAGGTTCAAATCCCAGCCCAGCCATCTTCTAGTCCTCAGGAAAAGTACCTAGCCGGTGAATGTCATGAGGAATACCTGAGTTAATATATATTAAACACTTAGAAAAGTGCCTTTAAGGATTCTAAACATGCTGCATGCTGGAAATTAACACAGTGGATTAACCCTTTAAGAGTTCTAGCTTCCCTAAGCTAATAAAATTTTTTTAAGTTATCAGTAAAATCACAAGTTTAAAAATTTTTTTACAGTTTTCTTATTGAAAGGAAGCAAACCCACAGATGCTTAGACCTCTGCCTCTGGTAATGCCAATTTGTGCACTCCTGAGTTCACACATGAACACCAAGAAGTCACTTAAAATATGAACAAAATTAACTCCAGTTACATGATACACTGCCACTTTTTAAACTTATCAATTATACACATTTTCTCCAGAATGCTATAGGACAATAACACATCATCAGCCTTTCTAACTCTCAGATTGGTGGTGGTGGTGGTGTAGTCGCTAAGTCGTGTCCAACTCTTGCAATCCCATGGACTGTAGTCTCCCAGGCTCCTCTGTTCATGGCATTCTCCAGGCAAGAATACTGCAGTATGTTGCCATTTCCTTCTCCAGGGCATCTTCCTGACCCAGGAATCGAACCAGGGTCTCCTGCATTGCAGGCAGATTCTTCACCAACTGAGCTACAAGCCCCTCAAATTTGGGGAGCAAATGGGAAGTAAAGAACAAGGTGGAATTTTTCTAACAAGACTAATATGCAAAAGTACTGAAAAACAAACGGGAACTTGAGTCCAGAGAAGTCAAAATCACAAATTCAGATCTTCTCCTTCCCGCCTGTTGAATCTCAGCCCCAGGCCCCTGAGAGGCAATAGGAAAGCCCAAAGGACCACCTCTTAAACTGGGCAGTTGTGCTCAGCCGCTCAGTTGTGCTCAGCCGCTCAGTTGTGTCTGTTTGTGACCCCATGGATTGTAGCCTGCCAGGCTCCTCTCACCATGGACCTCTCCAAGCAATAATACTGGGGTGGGTCATCATGCCTTTCTCCAGAGGATCTTTCCAACTCGGGCATTGAACCTGCGTCTCCTACATTGCAGGTGTATTCTTTACCCATTGAGCCACTGCCTGGACAGAAGACTTATTTAGTCAAGGGAATCAGAGCTGCAGAATATTTGACTATGGCCCTTAGTCTTGGTGTAGGATAAACTGATGAAAAACAGTGTATTTACAGGATTAAAAAAAAAATAGGATAAACTCATGAGTGCTCTTGACCTAAGAACAGCCCTAAACAATCATTCCCTTTTTTTTTTTTTAATATAAGCTTATTTTATTTTTTGGCCACTCTGTGTACATTCAGGATCTTAGCTCCTTGACCAGGGATCAAACCTGTGCCTCCTACAATGGAAGCTGAGTCAACCACTGCACCACTAAGAAAGTCCCAGTTCCCTTGATCTGAGACCAAGGACGCAGTCCTGCTTATCCCTGTGGGACAGGACACAAGGCTAACTTCTCAGAGGTAGACCCATCTTATCAGCCTAAGCTTTAGGACAAGACAAGGAGAATACACCCAAGTTCCTGTGCCCCAACTGCAACTCTCTTCTCCCTTCTGAGGCCAGTGCTTCAGGGAAGGCTCTTTAGAAAATCTAGGTCTGAATCTTTTCCTGGTACTGTGGCCATTAGAGAACACAGGGTAGGTGGGTTAATGCCCTCTCAATCTTATAATGGTACTTTCATAACTGATGTGTTATTGCTACTGTGTTCTGGAATATGAATCATAACATGCAGCAATTATTACTGAATTACTTTCAAGTACACCACTGAAACAGAATGCCTCATTAACCAACCCTGCTCTCTCCATCAGCAAACTAATCATTTAAAGAGGGAGAGCACTCTAAGATGAAGGGGGGAAACGCCCAACTCAGAACCTTTACAGCTTCTTTGCACATAATTGTAGGCCAAGACTTGTGAAGCCTGGCTCTCTGATTGCAAAGGAAGCACCAAAACTCAAAATTATCCTTGGCTGCTAACAAACCTAGAGAATCAGTCATCAGAAGGAATCTGCTTTCTCCTTCCTTCCCATATTGGATACCATGATGTAGCATAAACAGGTAGAAAATACCACTTTTTAGGAGAAAAATATCCAAATGACCTTCTGTATTTTAAATTTGTGCTAAAGAATATAGTAAGAATATTAAAAGTATAAGTCAGAAAGGTTCAAAGGGCTTATAATCTGGAACAGGTGAGAGGAAAAAAGGAAGAATAGACTAAAAAGGAAGTTTGGAAAAAAAATAAGATACTATATACTTATAGTATCTTAAAAATATAAGATACTATATAAATACAAGATAAGATAACCAATGTGAAATGGTGTGATATATCAATAATAAGCAGTAAAGGGAATCAAGCAAGCTTAAGATCAGTAATGTATGGAAGAAGATAGTTTCAAGAATAATAATTATGACTCAAGAAAAAGGTTCAAGCCTCATTTTAGGTGATTATCTAGAGAGTATTAATTTAATAATCTACTGGTATCATTAAAAAAATAAGAAAAGACCATCAGAAACATGTCAGAGACCATACTGAGGAATACTGAGGATGTCACTCTGTGTTTGTATCTTGGAAGAAAAACTCCTAATCCCTGTTATCTAGGGATCTAAAGTGATCCCTGTAAAGTGATCTGAAACACGGTCAAGTGAACACACAGTTGACAGATCCTGTTATTCTTCCTTGTTTACCAGTTTTTACTTATTTTCAACTTTTCTTTAAATAAACAATGGAAAATTATAACAGAAAACATAGCAATCATTTTAAGGGAACAAATTTAAAAATTAATGTGAAAATCTAAAACTGTCCTAAAATTAAAAAGTAGACATAAAGCATGAGGAAAGCTGAGTAATGAGTACATGGGACTTCTCTATATTGTTTTCAAAACTTCTTACAAGTGAATAATTATGCAAATATGACTTTTTTTTAAAATCAGGAGAACAAAATCAAAAGCCAAACATGAAAATTATATGAGTTGACCTGAGTAACCATGACGAAGTTTCCAATTTGGTTCTAAGCTTCTTTGAAGCAAAGGCATAAAACCTGAAATCATTAAGAGAAATTCCTTATAAGAATCTTTATGGTTACATGAAGGATGGGAAGGCACATAATGGGCAATAGACTCCACAGCAGATTCCACTGGGTGGCTCCTCATTGATTATTCACTGGTCTGAATGATTATGCTGTCCTTCCCCTGTCCCCTGTAAATTCAACCTTGGATCCTAACTCCCAGCATAACTGTATTAAGAGATGACTAGGTCATGAGAGCAAAGCCCTAATGACTGGAATTGCATGTGTGAGTGCTAAGTCACTTCAGTCGTGTTTGACTCTTTGCGACTCCATGGACTGTAGCCTTCCAGATTCCTCTGCCCATGGGATTTTCCAGGCAAGAACACTGGACTGGGTTGCCATGCCCTCCTCCAGGGGAATCTTCCCAACCCAGGGATTGAACCTGCATCTTCTGCAACTCCAGCCTTGGCAGGCAGGTTCTTTACCACTAGTGCCACCCGGGAAGCCCAAAGACTGGGATTAGTGCCCTTATAAAAGAAGTCTGAGAAAACACACCTGCCTCCTTCCACATTGTGAAGACACAGTGAGAAGAGGGTCTTTTATTATCCAGAAAGTGGGCCTTGATCAGACACCCAATCTGCCAGCACCTTAATCATGGATCTCCCAGCCTCCAGAACTGTGAGCAATTAATGTCTGTTGTTTATAAACCATCCCATTTGTGGGATTTTTGTAATAGCAGCCTGATCAGACTAAGACATGTATACAGCCTTCAGCAAGAGAAGAGAGCAGCATGACATTCAGGTTCAGCTCAGGGAGGTGGCAATGCAATCTACAGGGACCTGGTAACCTGGGGCGTGAATGGAGACAAGTCTTCAGGCACACTAAAAGCCCCCTCCTCCAGATAAAGCTGTCAGAAAGGCTGAGGGTACACTCTAATCTGAACCCAGAGATTGATATCTCAAACCTCTGATGAGCACAACTCTATAAGCACACAGAAGATCAGACTAGCAGACAGCAGAGCAGGACCTTGCAAATCAAACTGGGAAACTGAACCAGACCTTTCCAAACAAAGCATCCACCCAGAGGTGCAGTGCTGAGGTGGCTGTGGGCTAAACAAGACATCTTCTTGCACAGCAGCAAAGATTCTCCCCTGACACACAGACACACATTTGACATCCCCCACACATTGGAGAATGGCAAAAATGCTTTGAACCTTATGGGTTTTTCAAATGGGAATAACCACTTTCTTAACATAACCAATGATAACTTCAAAAATATTCCCAAGGAACATCTAATTCGGAGTAGCTAGGACTGCTGATGAATCCTTTGATGTCACAGCCACAGAGAGCTGAGTGAATTGGCTTGTTACACCCAAGCGTTATTTAACAGTTGCCAATCGAACACAGAGAATGACTGCCAAAGGCAATGAAGATTCATGTGTGGATTTACAAGGTAGATGTATTAAGTTCTGTCTTGACCTCTATTTTCACCTTGAGTTTATAAGACTGAAAGAAGGTATATAAGCATTACTTAAGTCTGAAGGAAGAAGAGTAACATAGTATTCTGGCAATGTTTAGTTTTTATAAATTACTTGGCAACATTCAGCTAAATCCATCAGGAAACCTTAAGCACCCTGTTTTGGCCATAGATCATTTCAATAAAAGTATAATAATAACACTAAATTTCTGAAGAGTTTATTTAATTAAATTTAAATCCAGCAGATACTTATTGACTATTTATTATGTATGAGGCATTATATTAAAATCCAGTAAGTCCATTTGTACAAGGCCCTACCTTCGACTTCAAATCCCTCACAATTTAACCAGGGAAAGGAAAGAGGAGAAGACATGTAATGTACAAAGAGTCACTGTTTTGGACTGAACTGTGCCCCCCACTCCCTCCGCCACCAAATTCATATACTGAAGTTCTAAGCCCCAGGACTTTAGAATATGGCTGTATTTGGAGACAAGGCCGTCAGGAGGTTAATTAAAGTTAAATGAGGTCATATGCGGGGTGCCCTACCCAACCTGACTGGTGTCCTTCTGAGAGGAGGAAGACATCCCAGGATACAAGGGAGATGCATTCACAGCAAAAGTGACCAGGTGAAGACAAAGGGAACTCTGAAAGTCAGAGGAACGGGCTTCAGGAGAAATCAACCCCGCTGACACCCTTGATCTGGGACTTCTGGCCTCCAGAACAGTGAGAAAATAAATTTCTGTAGCTTAAGTCACCCAGTGTGTGGTATTCAGTTATGGTCACTCTAGCAGACTAATAGAGCTACTCTGAAGGGGAAGGTAATGAAACATACCACAAGAGGAAAGTGAAATTTTACTTACTAAAGGAATCAGGAGAGGGTTCATGGAAGCTCATGGGACGGGTGGATGAAATTATGAAACATAAAGGGGCGGGAAGTGTAGGGGGAAAAGTCATTCCAGGAATAAACCATGATTCCAGGGTAGCAAAGAGGCCATTTAGAAAGCAGCCAGTTGCCCAGTTTGGTGACATTCTAATTTCCTGTGGGCAAGGAAGTGAGACCCTATTAAAGGCATACTTTAGCAAAGGGCTTTGAATGTCAGCATGAGGAATGTATCCTAAATTTGGTAGAGGCAGGGCTGCACATATAAGAAATAAACTGTCAATTATATAGCCCTAAGTGCAGCAGGAAGGATTATTTCTGAATATGAAGAAGAGTCTTATATACAGCAGTGAAGTTAATAAAGTTTCTCAGTTTTTCTTTTTCAAAAAATACATGCACTAAAGTTTCAAGTTTAAATTTATTATAAAACTAAGATTAGAGTAATACAAACATTTCTGGGATTACATCCTTAGATAGACATTGATATTATTTCACTGCAAGCTCATCTGAATTCTGAAGAGCTTGCGAAAATAAATGTTACTCTCTAAAAAAGGATACTAACCCAAAGACTAAATACATATTCATTACATAATCTGTTAGGTGTCACATACAACACTGGAGTGATACATATCTTTCTAGGAAACTGAATAGAAGAAAAAAAAAAAAGACTGAACTAAACAAACCCATCATGAGAAGCATGCTAAGTTTGATAGTACAAGGAGACACACTCCTCCTGAATTGAAATTTTCACCTCAATTAAGAAATGAGAAGGTGTAATACTTTACACCATTAATGGAACTATTTATTATCACACCATTGAGGATACTTTTAGATCACTCTCCTGGCAATGAGACATTTATTTATACTCCCTTAACTTGCAGACTCCAGTGAAACTCAGATAATTAAAAGGGAAGTTAAGACTCAGGTCATTAGAAGAACATTGGCCAAACACAAGAAGTTTCCAGTGGTACCAAAACAAACTAAAAACCTACTTCAGGAGCTGACCTTTCATCATACCCTTTCTATTTATTACAGGCAAATATCAAAATACCCATACGGTTGCATTCCAGTGTGAGGAGAAACACAACAACTGCTAAATTGCATCCATGGATATGGATGCTATAATCCCACTTCATAGGGATTTAAGCTTGTAGAATGTAGGGAATTTCAATCTGCAGTAAATAAAGCCAGACACCTTTTCTCTGCATGCTGCCAGGAACCAGGGATGTAAAGTTGACCAACCTCTTCCAGTATCTGGCCCACTTTTATTTATTGGAAGAGGAGAAAAGGAGAAAGAAAAAAAAAAAAAAAACCCAATCATTATACCATTTCTAATAACTGATGTGACAAGAAAGTGCTTTGCTACTCTTGAAGGATCTCTCTCAGAAACAGAAGTTTCCTTCATCGGGGAGAAAGAAATTACCTCCCTTCCACATGATAACATTGTACTGGCATGGCCAGGAGGCTGTGGTTCCTCACATGCAGCAAATGGACACAGGATGCCTAAGAACGCTGAAGCACTGGCTCCCAAATGCCCCCTCGGGGCCATTGCCCCAAGCAAAACACACACACACACACACACACACACACACACACGAACAACAGGGGACCCCTTGCCAACTTCCAAACAGACAAGATATCTTTGCTGATCAGGTTTCCTTCCTCCAGGAAGGGATAAGGAGGAGGCAACATTGAGGTGGTAAGCCACTGGCCAACTCAATTCCTCCATAGTCCCAAATGAGACACAGCGAAGGAAAAAATATATATATGGTAAGCTTTAAATACAAAAAGCAAGACTGTTCTCTAGAAGAAAATGCTATATAAAATCAGGCAATGCAACTCTCACAGAAATGCAACCAGCTTTCATTACAGAAACTTCTGGGCTACCTGCTCTCTCAAGGTAAAACCACTGAACTAAAAATAAGATTGTATTGATTTTTAGGGATATTATATCTTAGAAGAAAAGGAAAGTCCTCAGGTGTTATGAAACTTTGAGGGAGGCTGGTGATTGAACAAAAGTCACACGTTTGTGAGTGACCAGGGTACATTTCTATATATAGCAATATTTTTCTGTTAAGCTGCAGTAAAAATCATCTTTGAATGCAGTATTTGTATCCAAAAGCAAAGTCATTTGCAGATGGGCTCCCAGAAAAGTCAAAAGATGGCATAACGTGATAATGAGCCTCCAAATCTCTTGAAGCTTTTTTTTTCTCATCAAAATGTAATATATTAAGTTAACAGATCTTTCCAATAAAGGCTTTAAAAAAATCAAATACCATAAAACCTTGTCTTAAAACACTGTTAACATCTGTAGAACTCCATTAGGATTAGAATAAAATTCTAAGGCAAAGAGTATTTCATAAAATCGTGCACAGGGCCATGCATCTCTCCACCTACACGCCTTACTCTGCGGACTGAATTCACAGTGATACAGGTCTACTACCCACCCATCCAGCTCAGAGCTTGAGGCTTTAAAGACAGGGCTAGATTATTGTATTTTAAGAAACTAAATAAAACAGATTACAAAATATTTATATGTTATTACCCCTGTATCTCCTCCCCTGTAGGAGAAGAGGGCAGCAGAGAATGAGATAGTTGGATGGGATCACCAACTCATTGGATATGAGTTTGAGCAAACTCCAGGAGATAGTGAAAGACAGGGAAACCTGGTGTGTTGCAGTCCATGGGGCTGCACAGAGTTGAACACAACTTAGGGACTGAACAACAACAACCCCTGTATCAGGTCCCAGACATTGGGCCTTTCTAGGGAAGAGCAATATGCCAGACAGATCTCCAGGCCACCTCCATCAGCAGACGAAGCAGAGCAAAGGCCGAACCTGGCAAGTGTCATGCATAGTGGGGTCATCCAGAAATCTCTCAGCTAAGAAGACGGTGGTCCTGTTTGCAGAGGCAACCTGGTCCCTGATTGGGTGACTTGCTGATTATAGCCTTTTCAGATCAGACACTCCCCATTCCCATCCTTCAGACACTCTCACAACAGACCCAAAATCCATGCTCAGGAAAATCGGACAGGTATTCAGCTAGAGGGTGCATGCAGGTCACATGCTGCAGGAGGAGCCTGTCCTCTAGAGTCCATACAACTCACCTTCACAGTGAAATGCAGCTGCCTGCGTCTTCCCCATTCAGAACGTACCTGAACCTCAGCAAGAAGTCCCACGTATGTCCCATCTATTGCTCTCCTCCAAGCTCCCCTCACCCTTCCAATACCCACCCTCAGGTCTTCACATAGCAGAGCACTGGATGTGCAGGTGACTCACATGAGAAAAGGGTGCAGCCTTTTCTGAAAAGCACCCACAACAGGTAGCATCACCTGGGTACAGGAAGAATTGGCCCTTTCAGCTCTTCCCATCTGGACTCGTGGTCCTGCCTCAGCAGCTAGTTCTTAACAGCATTCAAGTTCCCCAGATGACGCTGAGGAAGGGATGCAAACTTCCTAGGGAAGAATGGACCCACTTCAAGGGTTCCAGACTGTCTAGGAAGGTCTTGAGGTGTGAGCAGTGAACACGCAGACACTCCCTTATAACCCTTCTCAACGGGAGTGAGGTTCAAGGGAGAATGGATACACATGTATGTATGGCTGAGTCCCTTCACTGTTCACCTGAAACTATCACAATATTGTTAATCAGCTACACTCCAACCCAAAATTAAAAGTTAAAAACAAAACAAAACAAAACACTCCCTTATGGGGGGACGGGATAAGGGATTGCTTTAGTTCCAATTATTTCTGCCTGCCTGTCCTCAGGCCGTAAGTGGGACTCCTGGTCTCAATGCTGTTTACATCAGGCTGAGAAAAACACTGTAATTATACAAACTGTTGAAACTCATTAATTTACATTGACATCAGTTACTATACATAGAACTTCTGCCTGTGTGGGGCATTTTTGCTAGTCATTTGTTAACTGTTTTATTTCTAACTAGTAATTTCTATTTTACGTAGTTAGATAGCTTTTGCAACTTTCCATTGAATAGTTTTTAATGTTTATGAAGTTTTTATTCATAAAACTTGTCACTCCATAACACTTCAGTTACCATCCTTGGCTTCTGCTCTCCAAATGCCTGTAACTAGGACCCTGAACTGCAGAGGCCCTGCTTCTATGTGTAAGGGTTAGGGCTGAAATTTCTGTACTGGACGGGGTATGACCTGCCTGTCTAACCTCGGATCACTAGCTATTTTAATTAAGTATAGACTTCTTCATTTATAAAGAAAAGATGAGTAGTCTACATGGTTTACATAATCCTCAGAACAGTCTCCAAGGGCCTCTACGTTGCTCCTTAGCCCCAACGTGGAAGATTTTTCCACATTCATCAAGACTCCTTCATGTAAACTGTGAGTGACTGGATTTTGCTAAAGATTTCACCCAGAGAGGCGCCAGAGTGTTTATACCCATACAACCACATCAAGCCTTGTAGGCAGGGCTCTTCTCAAAATTTTCTTTTCAGCCTCCAGCCACCAGTCTACACTCTCATCGCCTTTCCATGAGTGGTCTTTGATCCTCACTGGCTTTTGCGCCCCCCTGGGGACATTTTCAGGGACCTCTCCATAGCTCCCATTTTCCTATACAGAACAACTTGGTTCCATTCCAGTTTCTACCTCTTATCTTGTACCCTTCACCCAGCACTTAACACCATCTTTGAGGACATAAAGGGCTATCACTGTGAGAGAGCTGATTCTATGCTCAGCAAACCACAGACTTCCCACAACTAGGATCCTTGAAAGGCGGAGATGTAATTACCAAAAGGAAAATTAAAAATTACACTACTGCATATCCAATAAAAAAACTAAGCTTGCAAATTAAAAAACAAAAAGCAAAAAATTATGTCAGAGGCTATGGTGAAAGAAGCCATGATTAGGGAATTCCTGAGGCAAAGTGGGGTGCAGGCCACTTCGAGCAATTTAGAAACCAGAGAGCTCTGTCCCAAGTTCTCAAATACACCGACTAGTACGTGAGACCAGGAAGACAGGTCCCAAGTGAGAAGAAGCACCAGAAGAACTGGGGCCCTGGAGAAAACAGCTGTACTGAGAAGGCAGCTAGGCAAAATCCAGTGGCTCTCACAATGAGGTCAGTAGCCCTCAGTGGGCTAACTTTTGGCACCATACAAGACTTTTTTTAAAAAGCAACAAAAAAGAAAATCATGATTATTAAGAAATGGAAAAAAAAAAAAAAAACTTGGGAGAATGAATTTCTCTGTATTGTAATGCCATCCCCAAACAGAAAAGCTTCATTAAGTTTAGCTGCTTATCAAAAGATCTGATAAAGGATTAAGACAATTTCATATCAGGATCCAGCCAAAAGCAGAACATCATTTTCCTTTAGCCTCCTCACCTCCCCACCAGCTCCCTTGGTTGACTCTTATTTCTCATTAAAAGGACTAATGCTAAGTCCATCAGGTCAAAACATCTGTGCAGTTTTTGGCTTTTTGACTGATCATGCCTCATGCAAGAGCCAAATCCTGCAAATTTGACCTACCTCATCATGCTCTCTGAATGAAGGCATGAATACATGAGCTATCTCAGTTAAGCCCTCATGACACAGTCACTCCCAATGACTAATATTGGAAAATATTGTTCACTTAAGAGAATCAGAGCTTCCAAATGCTGATACATCTCATCATACCATAGCAAGATATCACCACTCTCATCAGAAAAGTTTTATTAAAGTATTGGTACACAGGTGTGCACTGGCAGATAAAAAAAAATCTTTGAAATTCTCATTTTTGCTCGAGGGCAAATTGTCTCACAGGCAGTAACTGCTGTCTTGAAGTGACAGACTCATGTCGTTCACTTCCAAGAAGATGTCTGCCAAATACTCAGGACTGCATGACTACAATATGTTGATTTGTCTTCCATGTAAAAAGGCTGTTTCTTGGGGGAAAAGCAGCCAGTACAGTCTTCAGCTCAAAAATTCGTGTGAATGCTTTTCCTCCTCAAGACAAGCAATGTTGTCTGCATGCAGCAGAAGTGCTTAAGGAGGGCTTCCTGTATTGCTCCATGGACTATTAAAAAGATGTGAACCTGAGGTTTGAGATTTTTACTGCTCCATCAAGGATATTCTTACGTGAAACTGAAACCTTTTCTGTAGGTGCACAGAAATGAAAAAGAAAAATGAAGACTATAGCTCGGTGCCATGGCCTTGATTTGTGCTAGGGCACCAAAAGTTTTCCTGGCATGGCTTTTGCATCATCAGTATAAATGTCAAATCCAGTAAAAAACAAAAAAAAGGCAAATAACATCTTAATATGATGAAAATAGCTTTGTGTTGGCAGACCCTCCCTCAGAAAAGTCCCCCTGCAGATTTCACCTTTCAAATGCATTCCTTACAGGTCTTCCTTGTCTCTAGTGAGTTATACAGCAGATCATTTTTATCTCAAAATGCTGCCACAATCACCTATCTAAAGCACAAATATCTATTCCTCCCTCCTACATCAAAATCATCTGAGTCCTTCCCACTGACAACACAACTAACTGCAGATTCCCACATGTACATGAAAGATATCCAATGAGGTTGTTTAAGCTGCTTTTCCTGCCTGACTCCTCCATCTCTTGCATTTATATCCTCTTGTCTAGTCAAATAAAACTTACGATCTTCCCAGCTGGACATTTATTCGCTTCTTTAAACCTCTGCCCAGAACGCAGCTGTCAATATCCCACTGTTCCTTAAACCTGTGGTCCTCACCTCCACTGCATGTGAGAATCCCACAGGAGATCCAGAGGGTTTGATTTAATTTGAATAGGGCCAGGCCTGGGGATAGGTGCTTTTTAGCTTCCTAGGTGACATCTAGTTGAGATCCAGTGAGTCCACCTTATATGCTAGTGCCGAAAGGAAAGCATTTCAGATTCCTCCAGAAGAACAGGTGCACTTTTGGGGGGATACCTGAAGCCACTGTTGTCATCTCCTCTGCAGAGCGTCTCATTTCTGTCTTGTAATCTAGCTCTTCTTCTGTTTATCTCACCTCCATGCTAAGCTGCACAATCCTCTGAGACAGCACCTCACCGCACACCTTGCTGTGTCCCCTGCAGTGACGAGCACAGAGCTCTGCCCAGGACACAGATTCAAGACATAAAGTTTACCATTTTCACTATTTTAAAGCATGCAATTCAGTAGCACAAAGTATAATCACAATGCTGTTGCACCATCACCACTCTCTAGTTCCAGAATGTTCTCCTCACCCCAAATGGAAACCCCACCTCCATTAGCAATCATTCCCCATAACCCTGTCTCTCCCAGCCCCTGGCAAACACTCATTTGCTGTCTCTATGGATTATATATAGATAGAGTATGGAAGCCAATATGTGTTTGTCTATATACAGTTGACCTTTGAACAACATGAGTTTGAATTGTATTGGTCCACTTACATGTAGATTTTTTTTTCAATAGTAAATACAATACTACATGACCACTGGCAGTTGAATCCACAGATGAGGAGCCTTGGATACAGAGGCACCACAGATTCAAAGGACCAACTATAAATTCTATGTGGATTTTCAACTATGTGGAAGGTTGGAGCCCCAACTCCCACATGATTCAAAGGTAAATTGTGTATTTTATGTATCTCCATATGTGTGTGAGGTGTGTGTGTGTGCATGAGCGCTCAGTCGAGTCCAACTCTGTGTGACCCATTGGCCTGTACAGCCCACCAGGCTCCTCTGTCCATGGAATTCTCCAGGCAAGAATACTGGAGTGGGTTGCCATTTCCTTCCCTGGGGGATCTTTCCAACACAGGGATCAAACCATGTCTCTTTGGTCTTCTGCACTGGCAGGCAGGTTCTTTACCGGCTGAGCCACCAGGGAAGCCCATATCTCCATATGACATATGATAAATATATACAAGCATTGATGTTATATATCAGAGCTCCCACAGCCTTCCTTCCATCACTTCACGGTGACTCCCACACTGTAGCTCTCTGAAGCCCACCTTCACAATCAAACTTCAGGTCTTTGCAGAGCCATATTTTTGCAGTAATTATGTATGTCTTAACCACTCAACATGTGCAAAACATACTCCCATTTTTATTTGGTTTCTATCTTTATTTTTTTTTAAAGTGTCATTGATTACATTTTTGCATGTTGGGTCCCGACTTTCCTCATAAGTGCTGTGGGTTTTGTTATGCAATTTTGTACAGCATGGTGATTTGTTAAAATTAAAGAGTTGCATTATAGCAGAACTGACTGGATGACTTAATTCCAAGTAGAGGCTTGGGTCAAAGACCAAGCTTTCATGACCTGCATCTTCCTTTGAGTCAATCCTGAATAAACAAACAAAGATGTCACTGCACTCTTTAAAAGCCTCTCTCCATTCAACTCTCTGTGAAACTTATTCTCACACCATCGTAAGTATAATAGGAACGGCCTCCTAATCCAAAGTCAGAAAAATCCATGCAAGATTTCCTGCACGAGATGCAGTGCTGTTGTGTAAGAAAACTCTCTTTGCACTTAACAAATCATCCCCATTGTCTGCTTGTCAATTTCTTGTTTACAAATGAATAATACCAGAACCGCGGACACAAAATTTAAAACATCATTTCTCTGAAAATCCCTGAAGCTTACTTATACTATACCCAATTTTCTCCATCCTAAAGTTTAAAGAATTTATGGGAATTATTGAGTAAGTTTTTGTCACAATGAACAAGACTGAACTGAACTACTTCAAGTGAAAATCAGAGAGATGCAAGATGACAATCAGAGATTTCAGATTACTTTGGGAAGCCCATTTTGGCCTCTCACTGTACCCAAGTATTCCACTTAGTTGAAATTAATTAATACTTCACCTAAAAGTAAAGTAGGACTTCCCTGGTAGTCCAGAGATTAAGACTCCTGCTCCCACTGCAGGGGCTGAAAATTCAGTCCCTGGTTGGGGAACTAAGATCCCACATGCTGTGTAGCCAACAGAAAAAGGTAGAGTAAAAAATACGCATTGGCTCTACATTATATATAGCAATAATTGCCCCAAAAGCTGTCCTCCTAGACTTTATAGTCGGGTGGCCACTAGAACTTCACTGCTTACTGTGATTCTCCCTCCTACCTTTCCCTTCTCTGTAATACAGCCTGTGGGGCTAAAACTATCTTCTCTCACTCCTCGAAACCCAGTCCAGGGCCTGTCTTCAACCTATGAATCAAACAGGCCTATTTGGAAAACACAGAGAGTGGCAAGGAGGGGAGGAAGCTCTGGCAATTGTCACTCCTCTACTCCACCCCTCCTGCTACTTCCCAAACTTTACATCTGCTGTGCACCTGGAGCCGCAGCCCAACTGCTTCACTGTCTACCCAGTAGATGCATGGAATCTTCATTTCCCCCTCACTGTAGAGGTGTCTTTCCTCCGAAATCTAAACGTTCAGTGTCCACAGATAGCTCTTATATGTCCTCATCTTTTTCTAATGATCTTGTGCATCTTAAAATGAAATTAATGGACTTCCCTGCTGTTCCAGTGGTTATAACCCTGTGCTTCCAATGCAAGAGGTACAGTTTGACTCCTGGTCAGGGAACTAAGATTCCACATGCCAATTTCTTGTTTACAAACGAACAATACCAGAACCACGGACACAAAATTTAAAACATCATTTCTCTGAAAATCCCTGAAGCTTACTTATACTATACTCAATTTTCTCCATCCTAAAGTTTAAAGAATTTATGGGGATTTTAAGTGCGGCTAAAGAAATAAAAACAAACTGTAAGAATTGAAAAAAAAAAGAGTTCTCATATCTTTTGCTTTGGGAGGTTTGGTTGTGTTGTTTTGGAATTCCCCAGTGGTCCACTGGTTAAGACTCCAAGCTCCCAGGGCAGGTGGCATGGGTTTGATTCCTGGCCAGGGAACTAAGATCACACATGCCACTTGGTACAGCCCCAAAGAGAGACAGACAGAGACAGGCTGGGGCCAGAGCTAGTCACTCTTATTAGCTGCCTGTTTCCAACCATTCCAATTCCAAAATAGGAGCATCCATAGACAACAGCCAAGGAGTTAATGTCAGTCCATCAAGGCCCCAGTTCAGGAGACAGGAATTCCACTTCAAGACGAGAAGTGGAAACCACTGCAGAAAAGCAGAGGAGAAAAAAAAGTCAGAGGAAGACAGGGCACTGAATGAATGGCAGAATCCCAAAGGCTTTGCTAGAAGCCCCCTCCCCACCAGCGCCAAGCCCAGGCAGTAGGTGGAGGGGTGCAGGAGAGGTTAGAAATGCCTGCCCTGTGGAGTGAACAGTCCCTAGCCCTCCAAAGTGAAAAAACCAACACTGTTTCAGGATCTCACTAGGGTTTTAAGATCTACGGTGCTGTTGACACTCAGATGCCTCAGACACATCAAGGTTGGCCCACGAACCTAATACTGATCAGAACACAGAATACTATTATTATCTATAGTAATATGTGCGCCAACTCCATTCAACTGCATCCTAAATGAATTTTGGAAACACAGCCCTTTCATGAAGAAGCAGTCAGGGTGGTGAAAAAGCGTGGGCTCTCAAGTCAGACAGCATGGGTGCAGTGTCGAGCTCCACCCTCTGTGGCCTTGGTTTCAGGCAGTCAACCTACAAAGGCTGCACTAGTGAACCAGCAGTGCAGATTGAGCCCTACTGTACGCCAGACACCATGCTAGGCATTTTATGTATGTTCTATTCTCATAATAACACTACAAGATTCAGTAACTTGTCCAACATCACAAGTGTAGAAAATGGCAAAGCTGAGATTTGAACCTAGGGCAGCCCAACTGCAAATCTCATGCCTCCTTCCTGTCTCAAAAAGCATTTCTACCTTATATATAATAGATAATATTTCTACATTATATATGATAAGTATGTATGATAGATATCATGATATATGACATATGATACTTGTCTGTCAGTAAAGAGTCTCTAACTTTCAAGCAGTCTTCGTCCTTCTGGGGGCAGGAGCAGAACTTCCTCCTGTGATTAGATTCGATGAGTTCCCCTCTGGGTTCAGCTGAGCAGAGTCCTAGCACCGCTTAAAGAGGTCCACTCACTCTCCACTGATAAAATGTTTAGCGTAATTTCCTACAAATCCATGCGGACAGCAGTTCTCCTTTCTGACCACTTCATGCTCTCACAGTTACAAACCTCTTGGCATTAGCTTCAATTCCCTTGAACTTTCAGAGCCTTCTCACTTCTATTATCTCATCAGCCTTGTCGAGGAACCCCCAACCACTCCGCAACATAAGAGAGATCAACATCACAGTTTGAAGACCTTCACTGTTCACAAATTATACTGCATTTGCACATTTCAGTAGAGAATAACTCCAGGCAGGAAGACTCACAGACCAATATGTACATACTTTAGTCTGTGAGTCCCCTCTTAATGGCTGCCTTTCATTCCTCGACATGAGGCATGTGCTTTTGACCCCATCTATCCACTGAGACTGTTCTCAAAGTCGCTGATGATGTTCTGATACAAAATGATAACAGCTTATTTAATATAGAGAAAGTTACCTTGTATCTGAATACAGAGTACAAAAGTTCTCGAACACAGCTATACTTCGATCAGTTTCTCCATCAACTTCTTTTAGTATATGATTTACACTTATTCTTGAGTGCGAAAAATGCAGCAAATAATATTAATTCAATTCTGTTTTGTCAGACATTGTCACATTTGACTCTTACTTGCTACTGCTAACAGATCCTATCTTTCTATTTTTAATTTTGATAGGTCATATTTCTCTAATTGTGGCAAAAAACACAATGGAAAATTTACCATCTTTAACCATTTTTAAGTGTCAGTTCAGTGTGTGAAGTATATTCATATTGTTGTGAAGCAGGTCTCCAGGACTTTTTATCCTACAAATCTAAAACTCTATACCCAGTAGAGAGCAAGTCCTCATTCCCTCTTCCTACCCTCCACCCCCTGGAAACCACGATTCTACTTTCCAGTTCTATGAATTTGATCCCTTAAGAGTTGAGTCATTATGTTTTAAGACTGTGTCTTACAAATGGTATTTAGTTGAATATTTTTAAACCCAATCTGAGTCTTCACCTTCTAGCGTTTAGCCCAGATGTATTTACTGAAATGACAGATATGTTTGCATTTATTTTTGATATATTATTGAATTCTTTTTGTGTGTTTCTGTGCTATGTACTTTACCTTCCGCTTCATTATAAAGACTAGGTTTTTGCCTGCTTTTATCTATTTTAGTATTTTGGAAGTTGAACTCTATTTTTATTTTACTGGTGGCTATCTTTAAGTTCTCAAATACATCTAAACCCTTTATTCCTCTGATGATGAAATCAAGACCAAGATCTCTTGCCATTCTCTCACAGGCAGGGATAGGAAATTTACCATCATTTTGGCCAAAAGGCAAAATAAAGGTCTAGTTACTAAACTTAGTTTCCATTAATCATTTCTATAATTCAAGCATCTGGAGTTTTAGCTATTAAGGTAGGAAACCTCTTATCCCTATACAGAAAAGGAAATGATTTTCTACATTACACCACCAACCCTATCAACTATTTAATAAATTGTCCACCATTTACCTGAGAAATATTCATGGTAAACTGTACATTCTTAATCAAACATGGCCTTGAACTATCTTCTTACTATGTCCTTCTATTAGAACTCAAGTCACACAAGCTAATTTTGATTCTTCCCTAAATCAGCTGTAACAGGAAGGAAGTAAAGTGACAGTCACTCAGTTGTGTCCGACTCTCTGCAACTCCATGGACTATATAGTCTGTGGAATTCTGAAGGCCAGAATACTGGAGTGGGTAGCCGTTCCCATCTCCAGGGGATCTTCCCAACTCAGGGATCAAACCTAGGTATCCCGGATTGCAGGCAGATTCTTCACCATCTGAGCCACAACAAAAGCCCAATAGGGAAGAAAAATCTGCTTCAAAAACTAAAGAATATATTCTAAATTCTGATGGAAGGATTCATATCTATATAGAAGGAATTTGTCTAGAAGTAACAGAAGGGGCATCCACAGTTAAGTGGCATACCTACTACTCTGTCCTGTACTAATTATAATCAGGATTTTACCATAAGAATAGAATATTCATTTTTCTGATCATTCTAGAGAAAACATTCCAGATGATATCAAAAAGCAACATTCCCTGTAACTTATTTTTATGTGTAACAATCAGATAAGTGAGGGAAGTGGTTAACCTGGACACATTTTGTCATTTTCATTTAAATAAGAAATGAATTAGCTACTGTAGTCCACCTGTGACCTTTCAGTCACATTAAAGGACACTCCACCAGAGTGACCCTTCTTTTGGCCAAGGTCCAAACCCCAGCTCTATTTCTCTTTTCTCCAGTTTAACAGAGGGGAGATCATAGTTTGAAAACAAAATAACAATAAAAGAAGGAAGGTCTAGCCACTCGCTAGCTGCTTTTAAAAATGAGAATAATATCACCAACTACTTCATAAAACATTTTAAGGCTAAAATAAAATAATGTATTATCAACCACCTAGCATGGTGCCTGGCCTCTAACAAGTATTCATTAAATATTGTTTCTCAAAAAATTAAACACTTGGTCAATATCCTTGTTTATAATGTAAAGAACAAATCCACATTCATTAAGGTAATACATTCATAGATATATTCCATGTATAATTTACATTCTTTTTTTTAAATCACTTCCCTAAATATAACCTTGATGTACTCCTTTCCTGATTTGGAACCAGTCTGTTGTTCCATGTCCAGTTCTAACTGTTGCTTCTTGACCTGCATACAGATTTTTCAGGAGGCAGGTCGGGTGGTCTGGTATTTCCATTTCTTGAAGAATTTTCTACAGTTTGTGGTGATTCACACAGTCAAAAGCTTTGGAGTAGTCAATAAAGCAGAAGTAGATGTTTTTCTGGAACTCCCACGCTTTTTAGATGATCCAACAGATGTTGGCAATTTGATCTCTGGATCTTCTGCATATCCTAAATACAACTTGAACATCTGGAGGTTCACAGTTCACGTACTGTTGAAGACTAGCTTGGAGAATTTTGAGTGTTACTTTGTTAGCATGTGAGATGAGTGCCACTGTGCAGTAGTTTGAGCATTCTTTGACATTGCCTTTCTTAGGGATTGGAATGAAAACTGACCTTTCCCAGTCCTCTGGCCACTGCTGAGTTTTCCAAATTTGCTGGCATATTGAGGGCAGCATTTTCACAGCATCATCTTTTAGGATCTGAAATAGCTCAACTGGAATGCCATCACCTCTACTAGCTTTGTTCATAGTGATGGTTCCTAAGGCCCACTTGACTTCACATTCCAGGATGTCTGGCTCTAGGTAAGTGATCATACCATCGTGGTTATCTGGGTCATGAAGATCTTTTTTGTATAGTTCTTCTGCATATTCTTGCCACCTCTTCTTCATATCTTCTGTTTCTAAAAATATATATATATATATCTTCTGTTTCTGTTAGGCCCATACCATTTCTGTCCTTTATTGTGCCCATCTTTGCATGAAATGTTCCCTTGGTATCTCTAATTTTCTTGAAGAGATCTCTAGTCTTTCCCATTCTATTGTTTCCCTCTATTTCTTTACACTGATCACTGAGGAAGGCTTTCTTACCTCTCCTTGCTATTCTTTGAAACTCTCCATTCAAATGGGTATATCTTTCCTTTTCTCCTTTGCCTTTCACTCATCTTTTCTCAGCTATTTGTAAGGCCTCCTCAGAAAATCATGTTGCCTTGTTGCATTTCTTTTTCTTGGGGATGGTCTTGATCACTGCCTCCTGTACAATGTCACAAACCTCCGTCTATAGTTCAGGGAGTCTGTCTATCACATCTAATCCCTTGGACGTATTTGTCACTTCCACTGTGTAATCAAAAGGGATTTGATAGGTCATACATGAATGGTCTAGTGGTTTTCCCTACTTTCTTCAATTTAAGTCTGAATTTGGCAATAAGGAGTTCATGATTTGAGCCACAGTCAGCTCCTAGTCTTGTTTTTGCTCCCTGTATAGAGCTTCTCCATCTTGGGCTGCAAAGAATATAATCAATCTGATTTCAGTATTGACCATCTGGTGATGTCCATGTGTAGAGTTTCTCTTGTGCTGTTGGAGGAGGGTGTTTACTATGACCAGAGCATTCTCTTGGCAAAACTCTGTTAGCCTTTGACTTGCCTTATTTTGTACTCCAAGGCCAAATGTGCCTGTTACTCCAGGTATCTCTTGACTTCCAACTTTTGCATTCCCATCTCCTATAATGAAAAGAACATCTTTTTTGGGTGTTAGTTCTAGAAGGTCTTGTAGGTCTTCATAGAATTGTTCAACTTCAGCTTCTTCACCATTACTGGTTGGGTCATAGACTTGGGTTACCGTGATATTGAATGGTTTGCCTTGGAAATGAACAGAGATCATTCTGTCATTTTTGAGACTGCATCCAAGTACAGCATTTCAGACTCTTGTTTACTATTATGGCTACTCCATTTCTTCTATGGGATTCTTGCCCACAGTAGTAGATACCATGGTCATCTGAGTTAAATTCACTCATTCCAGTCCATTTTAGTTCACTGATTCCTAAAATGTCAATGTTCACTCTTGCCATTTCCTGTTTGACCACTTCTAATCTGCCTTGGTTCATGGACCTAACTTTCCAGGTTCCTATGCAATTTTGCTCTTTACAGCATCAGGCTTTATTTCCATCACCAGTCACATCCACAACTGGGTATTGTCTTTGCTTTGGCTCCGTCTCTTCATTCTTTCTGGAGTTATTTCTCCACTGATCTCCAGTAGCATATTGGGCACCTACTGACCTGGGGAGTTCACCTTTCAGTGTCATGTCGTTTTGCCTTTTCATGCTGTTCATGGGGTTCTCAAGGCAAGAATACTGAAGTGGTTTGCCATTCCCTTCTTCAGGGGACCAGGTTTTGTCAGAATCCACCATGACCTGTCTGTCCTGGGTGGCCCTACAAGGCATGGCTCATAGTTACTTCATTGAGTTAGACAGGCTGTGGTCCATGTGATCAGTTTGGTTAGTTTTCTGTGATTGTGGTTTTCATTCTGTCTGCCCTCTAATGGATGAGGACTCGATGGATAAGAATCAACTCGATGGACATGAGTTTGAATAAGCTCTGGGAGTTGGTGATAGACAGGGTGGACACGACTGAGCAATGAATTGAACTGAAATACAACCTGCTGAATCTTTAAAAAGATAGTACACTAATAGGTTGAAGTGGAGCCTAACAAGTGATAAGAAATGAACAGAAATAGATGAACCATTCATATAAAAAATGAGTTTCGCTTCCCAAGTATAAAAAGCTCTTACTTAAGGAAATTTCCTATGTGAGCCTAGCCCTAAAGCACTGAGTTAAACCAGGTCTCCCTGTAAAAACAACTAACCTAAAAGCCCACAGCTCCACCAAGTTTGAAATTAAAAACAAGCCTGAATTATACATTTTAAAGGTTATGTGCCTGATGAAGAGATGGTGAGTTCACTCTCAGGTGATTGTAATATCTAGTACTTTCTACAATATCTTTATGATCTAAATTACAGTGTGTGGGGAAAATCATATGCTTTAGAAACAATGCCTCCCTGCCTCCCCCTGCAACAGGATGACCCAAAGCCTTCTCGATCATGTCATTTAGAGCAATTATGCTGCCTCTCAAAAATCCAAACCAGCTATTTAAAAAATACTAAGGTTAGTTGGATTCCTTCTTTCTGAAATGTGAGGTGATCGTGTGTATGTGGTTTCTTCCACTGACCTCTATACAAAGCTTAAGAGTACTTCCTAGTGGAGCTGGCTCCTAATGAATGCAGCGAGTATACCTGCCACTTCAGCTATACAACATGGTACAGAAAATTGTATTTGAAAAAGCAACTGACGCCAAGAAAGAGGTATAGGTTAATGATGAGCGCACTAGAGACAGACTGTCTAGGTTGAAATTCCAGCTTCCCAAGACACGTGCCTGTGACCTTTGTCAAGTTAACAAATTTCTCTATGCCTCAGTTTCCCTTATCTGAAACTAAGTATTATAAGCATACCTAGCCATGGATTTGCTGTAAAGTTTAAATGAGACAGGTAATCCCCACTCATCAAGCATAGCATCACACTCAATATGTTATCAATAAACAGAAGGCTCATCACACTATTCTGATTATAAAGAATTATCCATGAATTTTTGTCTCTTCTGGAAAACTAGAGCTACTGAAAATATTAGCTATTTCTAATCACCATAAAAACTAATCCAAAAGGTACCGAAATCCTCAAAGACACAGAATCTCTGAGCACCTACCATAATCCAGAAAAACAGCCTATTATCCTGCTAAATCCTCCCAACAGGCCAGTGAATTAGGTATTATCATCTCCAAATTAAAGATGAAGCTAAAACTCAGATGAATAATCACAGCTAAAATGGAGGAAGAGCTGTGAGTTAAACACCATCTCCTTCACTCCCAAATCTATATCCACACATGAGATCAGGTTGTTCCCCTTGGTGTTTGATACTAGCGTATCTCACCGAATGTGTGCCAATGAAAACACTGAAGAATGGCAACAAAATAAACCAAGATTGCATAATCAATAAGTATGTGCATATGTATCTTTGTTAAGAAAGCCTAAACTATGGCTCATTTATTTAAAGCAACATTCAATTAGACAAATAGCACCATAAACACATAATTTAGATAGTCTCTTAATATGTCTCGGCAAGGGAAGATCCAGTACCATCTTTCTCCACTCTTGCAAGATTCAGAATCCTGTACCCAGATGTTTTCTCAGTATTACATTACTACCACCTTGAAAACTGAGCCCTCTCAGACATTGCTAGTGAAAATTTAAAATGGTTGAGTCACTGTGGAAAGCAGACAGTTTCTTACAAAACTAAATACGCATTTACAATATGACCTAGCAACTATACTCGTGAGCATTTATCCTAGAGAAATAAAGTTTGTGTGCACACAAAAACTTGTATATGAACACTCATTGCACCTTTATTCATTATAGCCCCTAACTAGAAACAACCCAAACATTCTTCAAGGGATGAATGCTTAAACAAACTCAGATACAACCATACTACAGATCAGTACTGTTCAATAAACAGGGATGAATTTATTGATACATGCAACAATTTGTGTGGACCTTGAGGCAATATTCTTAGTTTAAAAAAAAAAAGCCAATCTCAAAAAGTCATATACAGTATAATTCTAATTAGATACCATCTTCAAAATGACTAAATTATAGAGATGGAGAACAGAAAAGTAGTTACCAGAGGCCAGGAGCAGTGGAGTGATTGGTGAATGTATAAAGGAATAGCTTGGGGAAGGTCCTTTATGGTGATTAACAGTTCATATCATGATTGTGGAGGTGGTGACATGAATCTATGCATAGGATTAAACTGCACAGAAATCCATACATACATACACACTAGAGCATGTACAGACTGAACAAGGCGTGTGCCAAAGTCAGTGTTCTGGTGTCGAGACTGTATTACAGCTACAAAAGACGTCATCATTGAGGGAGATGGGTGAGGGGAACACTGGCCTCTTCATGTACCAGTAACTTTCAATGAGTCCATAATGGTAATTAATTCCAGGGTAAAAGTAAAAAAACAAAATACCAAGCAGTTTTTTTAGCTTATCCTTATATGGAACCCTCTAAACAGCCTGAGCAACATTCTTCCCTTAATGAGGCTGCGATTGTCCCAAAACTCTTAATACTAGCAGCAGCCTGGTGACTAGAATCCATGTCAACTAACTCACCATCCAATTCTCCATCATGGCTTTTATAAGGGAACACAATGAAAACACAAACGTATTGACATAGCCATAATAATAATACTGTTAGTTGCTCAGTTGTGTCTAACTCTTTGCAACCCTCTATCCATGGAATTCTCCAGGCAAGAATACTGGAGTGGGTAGCCATTCCCTTCTCCAGGGAATCTTCCCAACCCAAAGATTGAACCTGGGTCTCCTGAATTGCAGGAAGATCCTTTACTGTATGAGCCACCAGGGAAGCTCAACATAACCATAGGCTCTGGCTTTCAGTAATGCCATTCCATCAGTGTCCAATGCTTAGGAATATTTACCCAAATGAACAAGGCCATGAATACATCTAGACTTGGAAGCAATAGACTGCCTGAAAAGGTCAGGAGAAGCTTCTTCCAAGAAGGGAAACTGGAGCTGAGTTTGAAGGTTAAGAAGAACGTCACCTGGCAAAACTGGAAAGAAAGAGTATTCCAGGAAGTGACAGGCCTGGGACAACACCCCAAATTTAGAGAGCTGCAAGGAAGGGAGACGAGGGTGTGACAAAGGCGCAACGTAGCCGTGGGAAAGAAGGGGCACAAGGTCTTAAAAGCCCATAGTGACGTGTCATAAGCAGAAAGTTTTCAAGTTCAAGGTTACATATCCACCATAAACCACTGAGGACAGGAGGTCTCTTAACACGTCTCTTTTATTTTGTTTAAGATGCCTACATAATACTTCTTTTCCTCACATGTGTATCTTCTGCTAGTTAATATTAACAAGATATCATGGTTCTAACAATTCTCCCAATAATTATGATAATGTGGGGCTTTGTCAGTTTGTCTTCTGACTAAGCAAAGCAAGTAGATTCTTTTGGGGAAGTAAAATTAAGCCAACGAGGAAAGATATCACAATCACCACCCCCAATTATACAGTAAAGCTAATCTCATTAACATATTCTATGCATATTTATTTTTATCCATCTTACCTTTTCTCAAAGCTTGTTTATTCTCTAAAAATAAATATAAGCTATGTTTTAAGTCAGTAAACTGGAAAAAAATAAAATGTTCAGGGGGTGAGTAAAAATACAGAGGAATTCTGCCACAAGGAACCAATAATTCTTGATTTAAATTTAACAGCTTTGTTCACTGTGGCAGTAAAGTATTAATGGCACTGCAAAGTTGAATTCACATGGGCAGTAATTCACAATCTCTGGAACAGAGTCTTTATTTTATGTCAAGTCATTACATCAGTAAAAGTTACCAAAAATAAACCCATTTGACTTTCAGTATTTTAGACAATAAATAGAGTCTTTTCTCCCAATGTCAAGTTAGCTTTGAAATAAGCAGGCTTATTAACAGTGAAAATCTCCATGACATCAAAGAAATGTACACCCTATCTCATAAATATATCTCATAACTAACAAATATGGTTCTGTTTCTTATAGTTTGTGAGGTGTCTTCTGTTCTTTGAATTAACCTAAAACCCCAAGTATGAAATACACCCTTTGTGCTGAATGAGGTCAGCTCTATGGTCAGCACTTTAGATTGTTTTCAAATGTGCTTTGGCCCAGAATTGGTCAATCACTCTCCAATGACCATAGCATAGGGTACACAAAGTCGTGGGATCCCCCATCTACCTGGGGAGGGCAGAAGGAGGCAAGCAATTCTAGGGGGATACAGGGATGCCACTTAAAGGTCAAACATCAGGGTGGGTCTTTCACCTACAAGAAGTACTTAACGCATCAGCCCCCACCCCCCAGCTTATAAGAAAGGAAGGAACCAACTACCTTCACATCTAATAAACCATGGACTTAGTTAGGAATAAGTCTTATTCCTTTTGTGCCTCCCTGGTGGCTCAAACAGTAAAGAATCTGCATGCAATGCAGGAGACTCAGGTTCGATCCCTGGGTCAGGAAGATTCCCTGGAGAAGGGAATGGCTACCCACTCCAGTATTCCTGCCTGGAGAATCCCATGGACAGAGGATCCTGGCAAGCTACAGTCCATGGGGTTGCATAGTTGGACTCATCTGAACAACTAACAGCTGGAGTCTTATGTCTTTTCATGTTCTCAGTCCCTACAATACTGCTCGATATGTTTTTGGACTAAATGAGTGACTGACTGAATGGATACATCGGTGCAATGCAAAAAACAGTTAAAAGATGGTACAACGCATTATTAATTCACTTACTTTTTTGTTATCAACATTTATCAGGTACTTGTTATGAGCCAAACCCTATGCCAGCTAATAAGAAAAAGACAATAGGAGATAGCAGATAGATAACAGCAGGGAAAAAATAGGACGAAAGAGAGAAGAAAGGGAAAAGGATTAAGGCTGGTCCTAACAAATGTCATGATTTCAAACTGATACACTGGTTCCAGGACAGAAGGAGATACTTTTAAAATTCTGTCCCTGGAAAGAGGCTGATGTCCTGTGGGGAGAATAGGCAACGTCTAAAGGCCGAAGACTAACGCACATACAACAGGCCTTCATCATCACTGTGAGGCTGAAAGCTTTAAAAATCTCATTTCAGAAGTATTTATTAATCCTGCACAAGAGCTCAGATGAAAGGGATGTGGGGAGGGGGCCTGGCAGTTTCTCAGAATCAGTGGACTCTCGTGGTGTCTGGTTTAGGACTCTCACTTAGATAGGATCCCTTACCCTATGTAAATTGGCCCCCTACTTCAGAGCCAGGGGTCATTTTCTCTGTGGTCAGTTTGTCTTAACCACAGGGATTCTTAAAGAGGCTTAAGCCACACAATTTCAAAGGCACGGTTTTGCTTCAAATTCGGTTTTGCTTCAAAGAACAGATTACCATCCCAAAAGGATTTTGAGCTATCATGAACAAAAGAATGGAACTTAACCAGGAAAAACCTGGGGGGAAAACAGGACATTTGGTCATCCCAGCCTGGTGGCAGCTCGCACAAAGGATGCAACGTTAAAAATAGAATCAACAAACATTCATGTTGAGATGGTATCTAGAAACAGGACAAAGACTGATGGCATCCCTCCCCTGAAAGGACCTTGAAGGAGGAAGCTAGAGACCACAGGCATGCATGCACACAGCAAGACGTTTGGAGAAATGTTTCAGAGGAGAAAAAAAAAAAAAAGCCCTTGGTTTTGCTATTTCACCTACATTCAATATCCCTGGTTACAGAGAAGGAGGGAGCATGGGACAAAGAAAGGTTTTTAAAGGATAAATAGACTATTCTCTGGTCTCAGGGACATTTACTCCTAGTTTATACTGCTCTTTGGGCGACGGCCCCACAGTTTGCAGACCCATTCTCCTTGCAGGGTTCATTAAGCACAGAGGCCCATACAAACCAGTCCTTTTTCTCTATCAGAAGTTCTGAATTTCGCTCCCAAGTTTCAACTGACAATGGATGGAAGTGAAATGGATGAATTCAGACATTTAGTATTCAGGTTCCCTAGAATTTAGAATCCCAAATTCCAGAATCACCACATATCCTTAAATCTCAAAAGAATCATCGACATCTCTAACACTGATATACCCCCCGAGTCTTAATCTTCATTCTGTCAAATAAATGTTAGGTAGTTAGAATAGAAAAAAGGAGTCCAGAATGGTGGTGGCTAAAAGGTCCTCACTCCGGTCCTCGGACCTTCCCTTGTTCTATTTTCATGGGCTTTTCCCTTCCTTGTCTTTCAGCCACCACCATTCTGGACTCCTTTATCCTATTCTAACTACCTAACAATTCCAACCTAATTCCCATAATACAGACATAGGTCATATCTCTTTCTACGAAGTGTTGCAGGAAGGTGAGGATGATACAGCCCCGTGTGTACCTGTGGGAGCCATTGAGCCTCCAACACACAGGAGCATGTCTAGAAAGAAACCAGAATAGAAGCCAGGACTGATGGAGGCAGAACATCATCTTATCATTCCATGAATGTACCTGTCATGAGTCTTCTCAATAAATAAGCCATGCTTTCTTGTTTAATCTTTTAATTGGGCCTTTATCTTACATCTCTTTGCCTGAATGAAGGATACTCTAAAAAGGCTGCCTGAATATACACTTATAAAGGACAAAGACTGCTTTTTTTGGAAAAGCACCATATACAAGCAGGTGTTTATTACTCTGAATCAGTGGTTCTTGAACTGTGAGTTGTGTCTCATTTACGGTTCCTAAAATGGCTCGTGAAATTGACTTTTTGAAAGGAATAAAATGCAAGGGAATGAAATAGAATGGAAAGGAAAATATTAGAATACATCACATAATGTCAGGCTATTATTTGGTGAAACTTTTACTGTAGTGCTGACCCAAGACTTGGTTTTTAAAATAAAAAACCACTACTTTGGATGATGTCAAACTGCTCCTGCATTTTGAAAAATATAACGTACTATTCATAGCATTCACATTATGCTGAATTTCTCACTCCATTACAATGCTTCAGAATCATTTCCGCTATAATTAGACAAAGTCTCAAATCCTTCACAGTTTAGCCTCAAGATAAAGAAAACTAATAAAATGGGTTGAGGCTTTACAACCACATTCCTCGTCCCTGAGGCATGGACCAGCAAATGGAAGAAGGTGTAAATCCGCCATCCAAACCATCAAGCTCCTGTATCTCTTAAAGCAATCTGTTCCGAAGATGCGGCATCTTGACCCCATGAACTGTGGGACAGACCCAATGAACCACAGAAGGGTTTTTACTAATATTTTTAAATGACTGAAAAAATTATAATAGATAAAATATCTAAGACTAGAAAAATAAAGTAAGCGTACTCTAAAATATCAAGTATGTTTCAAAAATCTCCATGTATATTGTGTTTTTAGTAAGAAAAATGCCTGACCTGTGACTCAAGCAAGCATCTCAGAATATCAGTAATATTTCATGATAAAAAAAGTTTACTTCCATAATTTTCTTAATCAGTATTTATCCTTGATTGTTGCAAAACTTATTTCATCCTTAGAACATACATACACACAAACTAACTTTAAATAAAAATACAATATTTAATAAATTCCTTTCTGTATAATTCACTCTTTCTACATCTTTAATCAACTTTGCTTTAATGGAGGCATAAGTATTCTAATTAGGGCTCTTTAAATTGATCCTTTTACATTACTAAAGTAAAAGTCAGTGTATTTTTCAAGTAAGTTTGATTCAAGCTTATTGATAAAGGTCATTGATTCAGGTGGACTAAACATTTAAAGTTATTTAAAAATCGCTAAAAGCATGCAAGTAAAATGCTTATTATTATCTATTTAAGCTTTTCCTTCCTCTCCTTCTTTATGTTTTTGTCAGAACTAGGACATTAAGATATCCCTATCTATCTATCCATACATCTCTCCATCTCTCCATACAGCAGTTAATCGTCTTTCTTTCTTTATACTTCCTTGAAGTAAAGTGAAGTCACGCAGTCGTGTCCGACTCTTTGCGACCCCATGGACTGTAGCCCACCAGGCTCCTCAGTCCATGGGATTTTCCAGGCATGAATACTGGAGTGGGTTGCCATTTCCTTCTCCAGAGGATCTTCCCGACCCAGGGATTGAACCCGGGTCTCCTGCACTGTAGGCAGACGCTTTACCGCCTGAGCCACCAGGGAAGCACACATACTTCCCTGACATAGTACAATATATATAGTAGGTACTTGAGAAAAAAATTTCTGAATTGAAAGGTTGTAAAAGACATTAAATTTATTCTAACATTAATTACAGCCTAACTTATTTATTAATTTTATCCCCTAAAGCAAGTTCTTTCTACCTCTACAACCTATCTTCCCAAGCATTGAGTATTATATCCTCTCAACTGACAGCTTGCTGCCTTGATTAAGCTGCATGAAGACTATTATGCAAGGAATTCAAGAGCATAGAAAAAAGAAATTCAACCATCAGAAATATTACAAACAAAAAACCTTCTAATTTTCTTTTCCAAATGTTCTATAAAATTCCAATCATTTCTCTCATCAAAAACTTAAATCACTCCAGGTTACCCCCAATACATAATAATGAAAAACTGAATTTTGTTGTTTTCCCAGGAATATCTGAAAGACCAGTTGAAAAGACCAATGGGTACAGAAAATAATGTAAAACATCAACTATCCCTATCAATTCCCTTCCACATTCATCTTAATTACAGGCTATCTTCCCCCAAATAATCATCTAAATCTACAGCCAAAAGGAGAAAACCAAGTGTTAGACAGCAGTCAAAAGTAATCATATTTTTCTCTTGTGTCATAACACCATTGCCACAGGTATAAAGCAGAATTATTTGGACCAATTTCCAAAGATGTCACTGTAAATTAAACATACTCGCAAAAGTTTTTATCTCATTGTGGTTTCAAATCAAGTTTACAAAATTTCAAAGTTCTGAAGAAACTGAGAACAGAATAAATGAAACCTGTTTTATGTCTGTTTTCATACATTAAAAAAAAAAGCATAGAAACTATGAAGAATAGCAACACAGAAAAAGCCATTATCTGCTTGTAGATTTTTCTTTGTGGTTTATTTCATGTCTCCAATCCCAGGCTGGCTTGTAAATCACTCAGCCTAAAATCACGGCACAAATCCCACTCCCACAGACAAGTACAATGCACTCAGGGAACACAAAATAATTTTTATTAGTTTAATCCAGACACTTATGAAAAGATAAGCCTGCTATGAAATGCTGTAATTCATTCCCTTATTCACAAATGCATGTAACACCAGCTATGCATCAAGCCCTCCGATGGAGGATGATGTGGGGGAGGAGATATGCCTCCACTCCTCCAAGTTTATAATCAGGTGGTAGACAAAAGACCAGATACAAATAACCAGAGGTCAAGGTCAAATACTGTAAATAGCACTACAATGAAATAAACAAGATTCTCTACGAGGCAAGAAGGGGCCGATTATCCCTGGTCTATGTGATCAGGCAGGTTTTTTTGCAGCAGATCACCCAGAGATGGATGGATAATTTGAAAAATGAGAAGAGAATGCTGACACTCCTCAGAGGTCTAGTACATATGCTAATACCAGGCTTTGGGCTTTTATGTATGGTATCTCATAATCCTTTTTCAATGGGGAAGGACAACAGGATTCAGCTACAGGATCTGAGAAGAAGCAAAAAGGCAGGCAAGGTGAGATGAACACAAGTAAGGAATATCTCCAGTGTTAATAAGCCAAAAAGTCCGAACTTCAGCAGAAAGAAAAATGGAACTCAGTACTTCAGTTCCCTTACCTGTATAATGGGCCTAACAGCTATACCTGCCTTGCAGGCTTTTCATATGATCAGTGCATGGAATAACATACATAAAATCTTTTACTCACTGTTTGACACATAATCAATAGTGCTAGCCACCAGCATCATCTACCCCTAGACTAAATAATACCCTCCCTACCATCATCCTTCAAATGACATGGTTTCTAAGACACCTGCCCTCTTCTTGGTCTACTTCAACCTGCCAACATCCTCCTAAGATATGGTTTATCCAAAAAGGAACCAACATACTCCCAGTGGTTTGGCTGGAATGTGATACAGAAGGACAATTATTGCCCGTACTCTCGACAATGAATAGAGAGAACAGGTTATGGTCCCTTTGATAGAGTCAATGTAGTATGACCAGGAGAGAATCTGCAGATGAAATGTTATAATTTAAACATTCAGGTAACACACGTAGATATCAAGGATGAATGCTACAAGGGCAGAATACCATAAAGGATGAGGCCATGAATGGTCCCTGACTCCAAACAGCTTAAAGAAACTCATTACATGTCCAGATTCTGAGAGAAGCCACTCGAAGCACTCCTGGCCATACCCAGCTCCACCACAACTGCCTACCCTACAAGCAGCTGGCAGCAGCAGCAGCTCCTGTAATCAATCAATACACATTCAAAACCAGGGCCTCAGGGATTCAGAAAACAACTGCAAATGGCAATGGAGTCTAGTTATGTCTAACTAACAAAGAAGATACCTCTTGCATGTAAAGTAGGAAGCATGAAAATAACCCCCAAAAAGTATGATTCCTTTGAATAAACCATTATGAGCCTCCAAAGCAAGGCATTCTGTCACAAGAGAAAAGAGGTTCTACTTCCAGTGATCCCAGTAATCCCAACAGAAATAACCATTAATCCCAATAGCAGGTACTCCCATCATTTCTTTATGCAGCACTGTCATCAGAAGTATCATTTTTGAAATATTAAGGACAACCTGTGGATAAGACACAGCTTAGGAAAAGGACAGAGCTAAGTCTAACCTTAAAATATGGGAGAAAGCAATTTCATTTTATCTAACCTAAAATGAGAGGGAAAGGGAAAAGTATCAAATTAAATTCAGCAGCAGGCTGATAATTCTATAGCCTGGTGTGACAAAACAGTACGTGCTTTACAGGTTAACAGTGATAATTAAAAGTTTTTGGGGGGTGAGAGGTGTGGAGTCAAAGCCATACAATTAAGAGAACCAATAAAGATATGCTGAAAGCATAGTAAAGTCACTGATGAGGAGGAACAAAGAAATAGCAGAGTCAGGCGGCTTGAAGAGAGAAGAGACACCGCTGAGAGAGCAATTGACGGCTAGACCATGCAGCTCACTACTGAATAAAGAGAGGATGTTAGTTGCGGGAAAAGTAAAGGAATCAAGGGACTGTGAGAGTTTCCAACAAGGCTCCAACCAAACTTAAAAGTTTCTCCCGAGGAACAATTTACAGAGCAAGGAAAACTTCTAGAGTATCTCTAGATTCTAGTTACTATTCCATTCAACCTCCTCGTGGTTAAGTAGAGGAAGACACGGCCCAAGTGACCTGCCTAACGCTACCAAGTTAAGGTACTACCTGAGCAGAGATTGGACACCCAGCTCCCAAGTCCAAATTCACTGCTCTTCCTTCCTAATGACCTTGTCCAAGAATAAAAACTAATACAGCTAGAATTCTCTCAAGAGAAAATCAAAGCTAATCTTCATGGTTGTACTGAAGGATACAAGTAGAAGATTAGTTGGAATAACAACCCAGTCACTTCAAGGCTCTATGTTCTGCCCTCGAACAGGAAGCTCTGAAAAGTAGAAACACTGACACCTCTACTGGTCACCTGTAAGATACTGTCCTTCATGCCAAGCAGCCACTGTCCAGACTGCACTCAGAGCCCACGATCTCAGCTCTTCTATGCTTGCTCCTCAGCATCTTAGTATGTCCCACACAGAACATACTCTTTGAGATTAAAGCTCTGAGGCTGAGCTCCTGGGGTTTTTGCATCATTCCTGAAGATTATTTTTGGATCTTCTAGCCAGTCTATTTTTTCTCAGAAATAAAACATAAATATTCAGGATTTTTAAGTTGCTGTAAATTAGCACAAAACACACAGAAATAGAGTCTTAAGGCTTTATTCAAACTCCATATTCACCTATTCTCCACAAATGAAAAACTAAGCTTAGAATCATCCTAACTGATGCTTTACAAGAAATAGTAATGCAGAGACAAACATACATGGAAGATTGTTTTTGCCTTGTGTTTCAGCTTCTCCTTAGCAGCTGCGGAAAATCTCTAGGAAACAAAGAAGGTTTTGAGAGGATTCCCTCTGAGTTCTGCTGGCAGCCTTACAATGCACAAAGCCACATAGAGGCTAACAATAGAGACAGGTATTCAGAATCTGCATTAATGCCTGACCTGAAGCAGGAACAGCACACACCTATACACCTGGTTTACAGGAGGCTCTACAACTGGTGTAGAAATCTGGTTCTTCTTACACATCCTGTCTTCCTCCAGAACTCCTCTAAGCATCTGCAATAGTCTCTACCCTGAATGGCAGAGCCAGTACTGGCAAACCCAGGATCTCTGTTACACCCTGCCTGGAGGAAGCATCCTGCCTCATTGGTCACAGCATTCAGCCTCTTAGATCCCAACCCAGACACAGCAGCTTTATTTGCAAAGCTCAAGGTTCTCAGAGTTTTCTACGTTCAGCTCCTCCAAAAAAATCCTAAATGCCACCACTATCCTTTACTATAAAGAACAGAAAAAAAGTCTATAGGTGCCACATAGATATCATAAGATTGCTAAAAAAAAAACCATAAATTGGGATGGTTTGTTTCATGTGTCGACTTGGCTAAGCTATGGTATCCAGTTATCCAATCAAATACTAATCTAATCAAAACTGCTCTGAAGATATTTTATGGATATGGTGATACCTATAACATGCTGACTTTAAAACAATTATTCTAGATCATGTGGGTGGGGCCTCATCCAACCATTAGGAAGGCCTTAACAAAAACACTGAGGTCCTGAAGAAATTCTGCCTCGAGACTTGCAGCATCAATTCTTGTCCCAGGGTTTCCTTTATATATAGAGACAGATAACATAAATACAAAGATAGATATAAAAATCTCCGACCAGTTCAAGTTCTCTGGAAAGCCCCATTGCTGATATATAATCCAGTTCCATATTTGTATCACTGCAAACCCATTAAAATCAATTGTAAACTCAAATGCTGATGGGAGGCCAAGGAGGTAACATCACTGGGAAGAAGTGGGTGGTAGACATCAGATAGCAATACACAGGCTGCCTTACTGCCCGCAAGACATGAGAAGTTGCTGGGAATTACACTGAATGGTGGATACGTCTGCCTACAGGAGATGGCAGTGCTGCCAGGCTGCTGTGGGGAATCAGTGCCAGTAGATGTTCCACTAGTTAAAGAGAAGCCAGAAATCCATATTTTTAAAAGTTAACCCCCCACCCCAATCAAATTTAAAGCATCCTATAATCCAATCCTTCAGAGATCAAATAAAACAAGTCCATGAGCCAGAAGAGAGAGAGAAGGAAAACCAGCTCTACGGATTCTACATACATTAATTCATTTAGTCTTGAAAACATTGTCATAAGCAGGTACTCAGTTCAGTTCAGTCGCTCAGTCATGTCCGACTCTTTGTGACCCCATGAATTGCAGCACGCCAGGCCTCCCTGTCCACCACCAACTCCCGGAGTTCACCCAAACTCATGTCCATCGAGTCAGTGATGCCATCCAACCATCTCATCCTCTGTCGTCCCCTTCTCCTCCTGCCCCCAATCCCTCCCAGCATCCGAGTCTTTTCCAATGAGTCAACTCTTCGCATGAGGTGGCCAAAGTACTAGAGTTTCAGCTTTAGCATCAGTCCTTCCAATGAACACCCAGGACTGATCTCCTTTAGAATGGACTGGTTAGATCTCCTGTTCTACTATTATGCTATTTTTGCAGATGAGGAAACTGAAGCATGGTCACATGACTAGTAAGTGGGGCGGCCAGGATGTCAATTCTGGCAGAAGCCACAGGCAATTTTGCTTACCTTTTGTCTACAGTTCTCATCCTGAAGAGCTTGAAACTCTGACTTTTCATTTCTGGATGTTACAATAGGCTCAAAAAGACAGTCACAGAAACTTACAGGTGGAGAAAATGTGACACAGAAAACTAAAGACGAATTGAAGGGTTCACCCAAGTAGTCAAGCCAATAATTCAACAGATGCCTCTCTCCTCTGCCTTTCAACTCAGAAGGTACACCATTCTCAAGGAAGCTAATCACTACTGCATTTCTAACGAATGGCCTGGCTGGGCTTTTGTATTATTATAATTTACCAAGTTTTAAATTAAACATTTTAATCACCAAAAAACAGTCAGTAGTAAATACAGTAACCCCAGAGTGTCCACCACTTAGTTTAAAAAACTAAATGCCACAAGTACAATAGAAAGCTCACCAACATTTTTTTAATCACTTACAGAAGAAACCAGAATCTTGAATTTTATGTGTATCATCTACTTGTATGTGGCAGTGTTGACACTATTACTTTACATGCAAGTACAGAATATAATACCACTTTGCATGCTTTCAAGCCTGAAGAAAATGGCACCATAACGTATATATACACTTTGGCAACTTGTTTTTATTTTCTCACTGTGATGAATTTGACATTTATTTCTTTCTATACTGTGTAACATTTCATTGTATGACAATAACACAGGTTATATATCCATTTGTTTGTTATTAGATATCTAGTTCACATTATGCACAAGGCAACAGAACACGTTTTTACAAGTGTCTTCTTGTGGACAAGAGGTGACAATTATACTACGTTAATGAGTCAGACACATTAGGGAATTCTATACAATTTTGCAATTCTCCTGTAATTCTAAAATTAATTCAAAATAAAGTTTTGCTTTGTGTTTTTAAAGAACATTTTCTTGAGGCCACTCAAAGGAATCCTTCCATATGACTGCAACACTTTATGCTAAATATCAAACACAGATGAGGCCTCCATAGTCTGTGGGCACAAAGAGGCTGCCTCCTCAGCACCCAAGCCCAGAAATGTCACAACTCCACCATGTGAACGTGGCTGTTAAGAACGCCTCAAATATCTGAGCTTACATATGGTCAAGTATGTTAAGTAAAATCAAAGCAATTCCTTGCATATTTATGAACCAAGACAGGAAGAAGCTATTTAAATTGAAAAGACAGCAAAGACTCACTAGAGTCAAAAAGCCTCTCAAGCTACAGCACCTTTCTATAAGTTATGACTTGTCTTTTTCATAGGGTAAAACTGAATCTAAGATTTAATTCTATGCATTCGAGGCGCATCTAAAAGTTTGAGGCCCCTTAAAGCATGCAAGGGGGAAAAAACTCTGAGTTCAAACATTTCTTCCTTCTTTTCTTCTTCTTTCCAAGAGGGCAGATTCCTTGTGCTATGAGAAAATCATGTTTACGTAAAGGTTCAGAGTGTGGGACTGACAAGAGCTAACGCACTAAATCCAAGCCCAACCGCCTCCCCTAGGAAGCCTGCCAGGACTAACCTCACCCGAACCACATCACTCAGCTCCCCCTCTCTCCCTTCGGACTTGCACATTTTCTTTGGCCTCAATCACTTAGCACTTGTGGATGTTTTGATTGGGATCATCTGTAAGTCCCTGTTATGTTGTTTTGTCTTCCTACACAGCTTGTAAACTTCTTGAGGCATTATGTCAGTGCATCAAAAAGGGCAATTGCCAAAATATAGCAGAAAGAAGCTGAACTGGAAACTAGGAGAATGTTTAGTTTCCAGTAAGATCTCTGCAGCCACAGCCTAAGGATGTTATCATCTTTGGGGAGATTTAGATCCTTCAAACTCTTTCTTCAGTTTCTGAGACTATTGCTTCCCATTAGATTCTATTTATAGATCATCCATTCATTTCACTTTCTTCTACTGACAGTTTATTACATGCAAGATACAGGAACCCTGGGAGATTTAATCTTTGCCAATAAGAAACTAATTATTTTACTTTGCTACCTCCCCAAATATAAGTAGCTCACTATCAACCAAAGATTACTTAATAAATGTTCATTCAAGCATCCAAGTGATGAAGCCAGTGGCTGGGGAATAAACAAGCTCAGCAGATCCTTTATCTGAAGGGTGTTTTCTCTATCTAGCCTCCTCAATCGTGGCCCACACTTGGGAACAGTTTGACATTTTAGCACCATATGGCTCAGTGAGGATCCAAAGGCCACACTAAAACTTGCCAGGCTGCCTGGCATTTCCCACACTTGCCCATGCGGGCAGCAGCAGGCACCCAGCTCACAGCTACAGCCTGAGTCAGGTCTGGGGGGACTGGGGGACCCTAGCGGATGCCAGGTCAGCAATAGCCAGAGAAGCAGCCACAGAGCTTTGTGGTTCAGCACCACAACACCAAAACTAATAATCTAATGCCCATTTGCCCAGATTTCTGGCACAGCTGTGAAAATACCCTGGTGGTTTTAGAACCACGTGTCTTTTCATCAGAGGAATCTCATAATCACACCCTACGCCAGAATGCAGTCTCTCTGAAGCACATCACGGTACACTCACTCTCCGAGAGATGCTTGCCAATATCAAGGAACCTACTGGGATTATCGGGACAGACAAAGAATCAAGATGTGAAAAGAGGGTTCCTACCCCTTAACAACCTCCTTTTCTGAAAGCCTGAGCTTCATCATCAGAGATTTGTTTCCTACTCGATTATAAAACACCTTTTGGTTGTTAAAATTTCAAAAAGTGCTGTACTTTGTAAGTTATAAATTCAGACCTCTTCGTGTGCCTCTGTAAGAGCAGCTTGCTCTGCAATGAAACAATATTTATGTTGTGAAAAGGAACCATGTAGGAGCCAAGGCAGGGATGGGGCACCTGGCAGGGGATCAAGGTAGTAGGTATCAGAGGGGAGGGAACGAGCCGCAGGAAAACGGTACAGGAAAAGGCGGGTGTAAACGGAAGACTCTACTCAAGGGTTGTAATGAAGGTGTTTTATAAACATAAGTGTTAAGGATCAGGCTGTGATCAAGGAACCATGTCCCTAGGCAATGCTTTGCTCTAACTGGCCATGTCTCATTATTCCAGGCCTTAAAATCTCTCTTAAACAACACACACAGGCACATATACATGCACTAATAAGCTCCCATCCTAGACCTGAGATTGGTTCAGCTCACATAAAACCGACTACATGCAAGCATATGCTCTTCAGGAAAAGGGCCTCAGGGCTTGCGATAATGCAGTATTATATATTAAGAGATACCACAGAAGTCTTCTCGGTTTATAGTACCAAAACTGGCTATTCAGAGGATGAGAAATTCCAGAGAGACTTAGCATTCCTTACTTAATAACAGCTAATCTATATAAAAAACTAACACAGTCATTAAACAAGATTTTTATACTTCTTCAGGCTCACCTAATTTCATCCTTCTCTCTAGTAAGCTCTGCGTTCTACTAGACATACATGCACTCCAGGGATGATTTCAGAAACATGATTTGCATGGAAATGCTTATTTTCATCTGACTTAGACTCTAAAGTCAGAAGTCTAGGTCACAGCAGCCAAGTCAAAAAATTAAAACAAAGGAAGGGAGGGGCATGAGAGCAAGTATGCAAAAATATGACAATCTATTATTTGACATCATCTAAGTTCTCTTAAACTGCATATCTCATTAGAACATGCTCAAATGTTTATTTCCAATATAGAAAGTGAAATAACTGGAAGATACAATATTCTAACAGGATAAAACATGCTTCCCTTAGTGAGTGGCCCATGTAACAAATCCGAAGATCTGACATCTAAAGTCACAATGTGGCAGTATTTATCAAACACTAACAACATCCATCAGTTTTTGCAGCAGGAATCCAAGGTGACATTACAGAGGGACTCAGCTTTGGGAAGCAGTTGGATATCAAATGCTTTGCCAGAAAGATTTTGTAAAAGCAGTCTTTTCTACGGCTGGCAAGAGGAGGAGTTTTGAAATCTCCAACACAGAGCTATAGAGGTCCCAAAGCTTGGTCATCCTACAAAGGATTTACCAAGCCTTTCCTTAACAAAGAGCCAAAAGTTGATCCCTTTCCTTTTTGGCTACCCCCAACTTTAGGAGTGCCAAACAAAAGTCAGGAATTTCAAGGAGATCTGAGCCTGGACTCTGCTATTACTAGAATAAACATTTTTAATTCCCCAGAATTAATTTTTATGCATAACCATTTATAGATATATCAATCAGTACATGCATGTCACTTTACATTCTGGCTTCATCCACTTGACCTGTAACTTTTACCTTTTGGCTTCACAAAGACTAGACATTCTTATTGTTACTGGAGATTCTACCTAAAAATATGTTCTTTTCAAATGATTTTCTACCCATTTCCATGCCCAACACTTCCAAACACCCTCAAAGGTAAAACTCATCAGTTTGCCTATTTTCCCCCATTTAGTATAAAATCTGACAAAAACACATCAGTTAAACAATGTGAACTAAAATAAGGGAGTTATCTGGGAGGCAAGGGAGCCTTCACAGAAAAGCCTTGAGTCACAGAAGCTCTAAACTGAATTTAACTACTTGTAGTTATAGGTGAAGAATCCACCCTTAACTACACAGGAACAGTTCTCAGGAGCAAATATAGATTTGGACAAGCAGAAGCCTGCCATCAGGAGTCGGCTGGAAGGCCTCAATTTAATTACCTCTCCATCTTCTTATTGCACTCAACTTCCTTACTTTCCCACCTCATCTCACAGCCCCCACCAGCTCTCCTCTCGGGCCTCCTACCATCCCTTTGTACAAGCACACTCTCACTCTCGCTCCTCCACACTCCCATGGCTAAATGTGCTCTGCTTGCTGTGTCTTGCTTTCAGCATCCAGCTTTCCAATGAACTGTCATGAATCAACAACTTTCACTAGAAATTTCTGTAGACAGTACTGTCCTATAGCAGCAGAAGAGCTAAAGAAAGTCTGCTCTTTTAAGACACGTAAACCACAGACAAAACCAAAGAAGCTTCGTCGCCAGAGTCAAGAATACAGAACAGATTCTAGCGATGCAATTGATGCCAAACTTCTCAAAAGTCTGTCTCTCAGCTCTCCAGCGTGCAGGCAGAGGGGTGTGGTGCAGAAAAAAACAGAAGCATGGCAAAGAATCAGGACCAACAGAGGGCAGGGTTCTTACCTTTGTTTGCCCAGAACTCTTTGGCAATCTGGTGAAGTCTAGAGATCACTTTTAGAATAATCTTTTTAAAAGCTTAAAAACAAGGGTGTCCACTTTCACCGCTACTATTCAACATAGTTCTGGAAGTTTTGGCCACAGCAATCAGAGCAGAAAAAGAAATAAAAGGAATCCAAATTGGAAAAGAAGAAGTAAAACTCTCACTGTTTGCAGATGACATGATCCTCTACATGGAAAACCCTAAAGACTCCACCAGAAAATTACTAGAGCTCATCAATGAATATAGTAAAGTTGCAGGATATAAAATCAACACACAGAAATCCCTTGCATTCCTATACACTAATAATGAGAAAGTAGAAAAAGAAATTAAGGAAACAATTCCATTCACCATTGCAACAAAAAGAATAAAATACTTAGGAATATATCTACCCAAAGAAACTAAAGACCTATATATAGAAAACTATAAAACACTGATGAAAGAAATCAAAGAGGACACTAATAGATGGAGAAATATACCATGTTCATGGATTGGAAGAATCAATATAGTGAAAATGAGTATACTACCCAAAGCAATTTACAAATTCAACGCAATCCCTATCAAGCTACCAGCCATATTTTTCACAGAACTAGAACAAATAATTTCAAGATTTGTATGGAAATACAAAAAACCTCGAATAGCCAAAGCAATCTTGAGAAAGAAGAATGGAACTGGAGGAATCAACTTGCCTGACTTCAGGCTCTACTACAAAGCCACAGTCATCAAAACAGTATGGTACTGGCACAAAGACAGACATATAGATCAATGGAACAAAATAGAAAGCCCAGAGATAAATCCACACACATATGGACACCTTATCTTTGACAAAGGAGGCAAGAATATACAATGGAGTAAAGACAATCTCTTTAACAAGTGGTGCTGGGAAAACTGGTCAACCACTTGTAAAAGAATGAAACTAGATCACTTTCTAACACCGCACACAAAAATAAACTCAAAATGGATTAAAGATCTAAATGTAAGACCAGAAACTATAAAACTCCTAGAGGAGAATATAGGCAAAACACTCTCAGACATAAATCACAGCAGGATCCTCTATGATCCACCTCCCAGAATTCTGGAAATAAAAGCAAAAATAAACAAATGGGATCTAATTAAAATTAAAAGCTTCTGCACAACAAAGGAAACTATAAGCAAGGTGAAAAGACAGCCTTCTGAATGGGAGAAAATAATAGCAAATGAAGCAACTGACAAACAACTAATCTCAAAAATATACAAGCAACTTATGCAGCTCAATTCCAGAAAAATAAACGACCCAATCAAAAAATGGGCCAAAGAACTAAATAGACATTTCTCCAAAGAAGACATACGGATGGCTAACAAACACATGAAAAGATGCTCAACATCACTCATTATCAGAGAAATGCAAATCAAAACCACAATGAGGTACCACTTCACACCAGTCAGAATGGCTGCGATCCAAAAATCTGCAAGCAACAAATGCTGGAGAGGGTGTGGAGAAAAGGGAACCCTCTTACACTGTTGGTGGGAATGCAAACTAGTACAGCCACTATGGAGAACAGTGTGGAGATTCCTTAAAAAATTGCAAATAGAACTACCTTATGACCCAGCAATCCCACTGCTGGGTATACACACCGAGGAAACCAGAATTGAAAGAGACACATGTACCCCAATGTTCATCGCAGCACTGTTTATAATAGCCAGGACATGGAAACAACCCAGATGTCCATCAGCAGATGAATGGATAAGGAAGCTTTGGTACATATACACGATGGAGTATTACTCAGCCGTTAAAAAGAATTCATTTGAATCAGTTCTGATGAGATGGATGAAACTGGAGCCGATTATACAGAGTGAAGTAAGCCAGAAAGAAAAACACCAATACAGTATACTAACACATATATATGGAATTTAGAAAGATGGCAATGACGACCCTGTATGCAAGACAGGAAAAAAAGACACAGCTGTGTATAACGGACTTTTGGACTCAGAGAGAGAGGGAGAGGGCGGGATGATTTGGGAGAATGGCATTCTATCATGTATACTATCATGTAAGAATTGAATCGCCAGTCTATGTCTGATGCAGGATACAGCATGCTTGGGGCTGGTGCATGGGGATCACCCACAGAGATGTTATGGGGAGGGAGGTGGGAGGGGGTTTCATGTTTGGGAACACATGTAAGAATTAAAGATTTTAAAATTTAATAAAAAAAAAAAAAGTGAAAAAAAAAAAAAAAAAGAAATATATTCTTCTCCTAATAGCCCTGTCTTTTCTCAGTAACTTAGTTTCTCTGTGCCTGTCTGTCTAATGAGTTGCATGGGCATAGTAGTTACAGGGTTGCATAAAGATTAAATGAGTAAATACAAAAAAAAATAAAATAAAATAAATAAATAAATAAATAAAAGCTTAAAAACACAGGACCTAAAAAGGAACACAACTGCACTGAGAGACAGTGATAAAATTATTTTACAAAAACAAATTCTGATACAGCTGCCTTCTTGCTTCTCTATTACAACACTGAATAACAGGATGTAGTGGCATATTTCATAAGTACTATAATTCAAAGGCTAAATGTTACTATGATTTGTTGCCTACATTCATATTTAAAAGGAAATGCAATGAAGAATTCCGCCCCCCCCAATCCAGGTTCAGAGAGTCATAATTCTATCCATGGGCTCCCTGGTTAAGAGCCCCTGCCACAGTTAATTCTTCCCAGATCCTAACTTAAAGAATGACCTCCAAGTTCATGTCGATGCAAATCCAATGCCACATCCAATTCAGCCACAATTTGGCACACAACAACAAGACAAAAAGATGGAACATTAGCTCCAGTGTTGTGTGAATACAGTGGAGCCCCTGGAGCCCTAAAGTGCGATTCCTTGGAACTAAGGTGGAGGACTCTGGCCACTGAGTATGCTGGTCCTTTCTTCAACAGGTAGGTGCACCATTTCCCTTATTCCTAGACATTAATTTTGAACTTTCCAACTGAATATACATAAACACATCTATGTGGACTCTTGTATCACTGTTTCCTATTCAAAGACAAGATCATTTTTTTAACTGCAACATTAATTAAGAGCTTTGGGGGGGGAGGGGAGTGCAAATTAAGTACATCCATGGATTTTAAGATGCATACAATTTCCGGACATTAAAGTATAAGGGAGGGGTAGAATGCCTCAGACTTAGAACTGAATAAAAAAAGACTGTAAGTGATTTTGTTATTCTGAGTATGCCAAATAGTTGTGCTTAGGCTGAAGATATTTGAGAAGTGAAATGTTACATAAAGTCTCAAAATATTAGGCAACAGATTTTATGAATTCATGGAATCTATTTAACCAATGCTTATTCATATTTTAGTCTTACACAGAAATATGCCAACCAATCAGCTCTGACATACCCATTATTATCATTTTCAGTATTTAATATTTAACAGAAGCTCATATAATGCCAGGGTATTATTCTAAACACTTCATAAACATTAACACAATTAATTTCCAAGACAAGCCTATGAGATGGTAGATAACATCCCCATCTTACAGATGAAGAAACTGAGGTACACAGAGGTTGAATGATTAGCTCAGATTCATACAGCTACTAGGGCTTCCCAAGTGGCTCGGAGGTAAAGAATCCGCCTGCCAAAGCAAGGAGACACAAGAGTCGCAGGTTTGATCCCAGAGTCAGGAAGATCCTCTGGAAGAGGAAATGGCAGCCCACTCCAGTATTCCTGGCTGGAAAATCCCACTGGACAGAAGAGCCTGGAGGGCTACGGCCCACTGGGCTGCAAGGAGTCAGAAATGACTGAGCACACGTGCAGCTACTAAGTTGCAGAACTTGGTTTGAACCCAGGCAGTATGGCTGTAGGATCCACATTCTCAACTATGCTCCATGGCTTAGTCTTGCTCAATTCCTGATTACTGGAACAACACCTTCTCATTTCTTTTTCTCACATTTTATGAAGTGCTATTTGCTAACACATCTCTTTCTGGCATGTGGATAAAGAGACTCCCCATGGAAATTTTTCATGCCAGCCAACAGGGACTTATGATTCTTTAACATCTGTGGAGTAAAAGACGGTGCAGCTATAGGACCAGTCCCAGGCTCTGCAAGACAGAGTCACTGCCATCCCATTGTCATTACCAATTCTTCCCACTTGAATATATCACTATTTCTATGCTCAAGCATTGAGCCCATAGGCTTATATAAGTCCAGCACTAAGGGAGGAAAAATGCAAAACAATCATGTTTTCAGTAATTGGGCCTTTCAGAGTACAGATTCAGAGCACACATGATAACTTTCCTGTTATCACTCACATGCCAACATGGGTCTGATAACTTCTCTATGTATGAAAATACAGGGTCTTAAAAGCTTTACCATGTAGGTCAGCTGGTAAAGAATACACCTGCGATACAGGGGACCCCAGTTTGATTCCTGAGTTGGAAAGATCCACTGGAGAAGGGATAGGCTACCCACTCCAGTATTCTTGGGCTTCCCTTGTGGCTCAGCTGGTAAAGAATCCACCTGCAATGCGGGAGTCCTGGGTTTGATCCCTGGGTTGGGAAGATTCCCTGGAGAAGGGAACAGCTACCTACTCCAGTATTCTGGCCTGGAGAAGTCCATGGACTGTACAGTCCATGGGGTCATAAAGAGTTGGACATGACTGAGCATCTTTCACTTTCAACGCTTCTATAGAAAAGAAAACATCTTACAAAGAAAATTAGAAGAAAAGAACATTATAAAAAGTATACAGAGTTTCCTATTTTGCAAAAAAAGACTATCAAAGAACAGAACATCATTCATCAACAGGAGAATCGAAGCTTACATACACTCAGAACAGAAGGTTCATCTCATATTAGAAGATATCGTTTCTAAAGTTCCTGTTTCCTGGATTCAGTGTATCTGGAAGAAGGATGAAAAATATTGGTACAAAAAACAGAAATAAAATAGAATTTGGCCAAGCCACCAGATCTGCTTGGCAAGTACCCAAAGACTTAGGAAACATGCCCTAAGGGCAGCCCCCAGAGATGTCTGGGTCAGGACAATGGCAAGTGCATGGTGCCTCTTCCGGGAGAATGGGAAGAGGCAATAGCTGCTGACACTCACTGCACATTTACTGTGAGCCAAGTGCTTCACATGTACTATCTACTCCTCACAAAAGCACTACTGTCCACCATTTTACAAAGCAAACAACTGATTTCTTAATTTGCCTAAAATAACAAAACTAGTTAAGAGCCTATGCCTGGATTTGAACCTAAGTGGGAATCCAAAGCTTTCAAATACTTCCTTACCTAAGGAATTTCTACTCCTAAGATTGGAAGACTACCTTTTTAATCAAGCATCTCCCAAAATGACCACAGCATATTATAATTGCAGTGATAACTGCATAAAACCATGCAAATGTTTTATTATAGGTGGCAGAAATATCAAAGTACAAATTACCCAACAATCGGGTCGTTTATAGGTAAACAGTTCCAATGTTTTCAATTATCTTTACTTCAAGAATGAGTCCTTTTTCATAGATACACAAAACAAACTTATGGTTACCAGAGGGGATAGTGGGGGTGGGCATGGGGGGTGGGTAGGGAATAAAATATGAGTTTGGGATTAACATACATACACTACTATGTATAAAATAAATAAACAACAAGGACCTACTATATGGGGAACCATATGCAATGTCTTATAATAACCTATAGTGGAAAGAAATCTGAGTCACTTTGCTGTACACCTGAAAATAACACAACATTATAAATTAATTTCATTTTTTAAATTGTTTAAAACAGAATGAGTCTTTCTGAGAAGTGCATATCAAACCAATGAGATATCACCTCACACCTGTCAGACTGGCTATTATCAAAAATTCTACAAAAAACAAATGTTGGAGAGGATGTGGGGGGAAAAAGGAAGCCCTCATGCACTGTTGGTAAGAATGTAAACTGGTGCAGGCTCTATGTAAAATAGCATGGACATTCCTCAAACTAAAAGCAGAACTATCACATGAGCCAGCAGTTCAACTCCTGGGTACACATCTGGAAAAAACAAAAACCCTAATTGAAAAAGATATATGCATCCCAATATTCACAGAGGCACTATTTGCAATATATAGAAGCAACCCAAGTGCCCAGCAACAGACAAAGAGATTAAGAAGATGTGGTATAGTAATACAGTGGAATATTACTCAGCCATAAACAAGAATGAAACACTGTCACTTGTAGCAACATAGATGGACCTAGAGAACATTATACTTAGTGTAATAAGTCAGACAAATCTGTGTATCATCTATATGTGGAATATAAAACAATACAAATGAATGTATGTGTAAAACAGAAACAGACTCAGAGGGATAAAAAACAGACCTGCTGTTACCAAATGGGAGAGGGAAGCAAGGAGGGACAAATTAGGGGTATGGGATTAACAGATACACACTATGATGTATAAAACAGATAAGCAGCAAGGGTATTCAGTATATACCGAGAATTATAGCAATTATCTAATAAAAGCCTGTAACAGAGTATAGGAAGAAAGAAAACGGAGGGAGGGACAAAGAAAAGGAAGAATTTTTCTCTGTCAACACTAGTTCCAGGTTTTTGAGTTCCCAACTGTCAGCCTACACCCCATCCTTAGAGATCAGCCCTCATAGAGTCCTGTACTGAACCATTTCCTTCAAAAAAGAAAGAAAGCCCAGCATTTCAATAGCAAGTCAGTCCCGATCCCACGTGGAAATCTCCTGATGTAGCCTAGTTTCCACTCACAGACCTTCCCCACTTTCCCATCATCTGTTCAACTCACCAACTGCTCATCCCTCGAGTCTAGTTTCTGACACACCTCCAAGTTCTCTGCTCCAGCATGCCTCACGGGCCTCAGCACCAGCGTGATTTAACAAACCCCATCCCCACCCTCCCCAGGGCCTTCAAAGTCCACCCTGGGACCAACAGTACCTTCTCGGGGCTTCCATATGTTCAGATGCCAATTCCTAGTCACCTTCTTCTAAAACATTAGTAAGACTAACACCATCTTCACAACGTAATTACAACACGTCGTCTGGCACCAGCCAGACTGGGAATGCTGAAAACCTTAGGAAAGCGTATCTTCAAGATTGGTCTTCCAGAGTTATTAAGTGGAGACTGGGAAACCAATCCTATATCTAAAGAAATATAAAGTAAGTGGCACTCAACTACACAGGGAGTAACTCAAGTCTGGGTACTTTTCTTATACCTTGGAGACAGTTCCTAGGAGAGATGATGCAACAGCCATGTCTGACGCAGTTTTATAATACTCAAGATCTGCACTTACAGCCAGGTCAGCTGAGTAGCTGACGCCTGGGGATGTGGCGTCTGAACCTGAGCAGGTGGCCCATACTAGCAGCCACGTTAGGTTTTTGCAGGCTCAGTTTCCTCACGGGTACAAAGGCAATAATAATAATACCTACCTTATAGGACCATAGTGAGCAAATAAAATAACGCATGTTAGGTCCTTGACACATCACTTACTGCACTCATCGCTAAACTGTGTCCAACTCTTCGGGACGCCATGGAATGAAGACCACCAGGTTCCTCTGTCCATAGGATTTTCCACAAGAATACTGGAGTGGGTTGTCATTGGCTTCTCCAGGGGATCTTCCCAACCCAAGGATCAAACCCCCATCTCCTGCATTGGCAGGTAGATTTTTTACCACTGAGCCACCAAGGAAGCCCCTATTATTTACTAGAAGTAGTTTGGTTTTTTCTTTTTTTTAAAAAAAAAAAAGTAACTCAGTAGCATACACAATTCACCACAACCTTCACACAGCCAGGGTAAGAGATGGTTGCAAGACTGATTTAACTTTTAGTTCAGTGGGAAGGCAGGCACATTCAAGACACAGATGGACACCCCTGTGTGGAGCTCTTCACCAACACACACCTCTGAGTTATGCACAGCAGTGGAGCATCTTTTCCCAAATCTCACTTTTATGTTGAGGTTAAATTCAGCAAACATAAGCTTCTGTTACTGTGGGCCTCTAAATGCTTCTCTCACAGAGTGCTCTGCTATTTTTGCTTTTATCAAATGGATATCTTTTTTCAATAAGAGCAAAGTTCAAAAAACTGCAGACATGTGGTTGAACATAAAGGTTTCTATGACCCAACCACCTACACAAATTTGATCATGAAGAAAACCTGTGTGTGGCTGTAGATTGAGCTTGATAAGAAGAAAGCAGTCACACACAAATGCAGATTGTAGAATACTTTTTACTACAGCAAAAACTGCTACTGATTTATTACAAAACAAATTCCAACTAATTCCAGCTAATATGCAATAAGCTGATGCCTAGTTGCATTTGAGACAGAGGGAAAAACTAGAATCCATTCAAAGATGTACAAATGAATACCATTTTTGCAAATGCTCTATAAAGGCACATGTTCAACTTTAAGTTTAGAAGACCTCAAGAAAAAAATAACTCTTCCATTTACTATGTAAGTAATAATCTCAGAAAATGGACAATTAGGCCATTCCATGACAGAGAATATCAGCATTTAACAAACTTGTCTAAAAATATAAGCAGTAAATACTTTTAGCACAGCTGGCTTCTGAAGACTTCAATATTAACAAACAGACTTAATATTCTTGATTTACTACAGATTTTTCCATCAAGTGAAATAGTCATGAGGATGATAATTGGGCCCACATGCCTCCCAAGGACACAGTTCTGTAGTGTGATGGGGAGAAAGTCACAGAGCCCCACAGGACAGCCGTCCATACTGCAAGTCTTAGCCTGCAGTATTGGAAAGATTCTGTTTCCTCAATTCAACTAAAAATAAACAAATGGGGGTATGTGCAGTCTCAGTGTCCCCATCACAGATTTTAAACCAGAAAAAAACTCACCAGTTACTCAAAACGTACCAAAGATTGACTCTTAAGAGTATTTTTACAGTTCACATCCATCAAGCTGAAGGACATATCTTGAATAGTAAAAAATGAAATCATTAACATTTATTCAAACTAAGGTCCTATGAGAGTAAATGTATAGTCTATGATGTAAAGAGAATGTAAACATTTTTATGTTAAGTCATTTCAATAACATGTCACCAATAGGATCAGTGTTCACACAGGATACTGGTGTCAGTTTCAACAGTAATTCAAGGACTACAGTTTGAATGGAAGATGGGAAATATCTATATAAAGTAATCTTTATACATGAACATTATTTTACAATAAATTGCATTTACTTTTCAGGATTTGGCACCATAAATTCTCGCATTATGCTTGTGCCACCACCACTATGTGGCTTCCCTGGTGGCTGAGCAGTAAAGAATCCACCTGCCAATGCAAGAGATGCAGGTTCAATCCCTGGGTGAGGAAGATCCCCTGGACATGGAAATAGCAACCCACTCAGTATTCTTGCCTGGGAAATCCCATGGACAGAGGAGCCTGGCAGGCTACAGTCTTTAGGGTTGCAAAGAGCTGGACACAACTAACCAACTAAACGGCAAGAACAATCACCACTAGGTACTGTCTTGTTGAGTTTTTAAGGAATTCTCTGTACAACATAGGAAAAATAGTGTAAATCAATAAAATGAGACCATCTCAACATTACATTTAGTCAAAAGGCAGAAAAAAGTTTTTAAACCATAGAGCTGCTGCTGCTAAGTCCCTTCAGTCGTGTCCAACTCTGTGCGACCCCAGCGACGGCAGCCCACCAGGCTCCCCCGTCCCTGGGATTCTCCAGGCAAGAACACTGGAGTGGGTTGCCATTTCCCTCTTCAATGCATAAAAGTGAAAGTGAAGTCGCTCAGTCGTGTCCGGCTCCTAGTTACCCCACGGACTGCAGCCTACCAGGCTCCTCCGCCCATGGGATTTGCCAGGCAAGAGTACTGGAGGGGGGTGCCATAGAGCTAGTTTTTAGCAAACCTTCTGACACATAAACAGGCAACACTAAATTTAGATCAGCATCCACCAGTTGCTGAATTTTTATTTGTTTCAGATTGTAAGTTAAAGGTCCTAAGAAGGGAGATGATTCATACACTGAGAAGTCAAAAATAACCAAAAATGTAACAGACACGATAGTCATTTGTAAGTTATACTATAAAAATGAATAGGCAATTACCAACTTATCAGTGTAAGTTATCAGCTATGTAAAATTTACCTCTGAGTTTTTCAGAGCATCTCCAGATTCTAGCAAATATGGGGGTGGCCAAAAAATTCTTCCAGGTTTTTCTGGAAACAGTTATAGGAAAACCCAAATGAAATTTTTGGCCAACCCAGTATGTTTCTCCTTCAGCTAAACCATATTATGGGTTAATTTAGTTTGGTGGACCATTCTGGGAACAAATCCATATTTATAACATTATTTCAACTGGAAAATTAATTGCCAGTTCCAATATAGAATGTGGGATGTGTGTGAAGGACACATTGTCCTCACAAAATAAAGAGATCACCCTTCAATTTCTACCAACTGCAGTTACTGAATCAACAAGTGATGTGCACAAGCCATCATATGAGGTACTTTGGGGGACCAAAAGCAATAATATTTCAGTAGAATCAGCCTTCAGTTTAAAAGCTAGCAATAATAAAAACAAACCATTGAGACAGAGGAGACAAACTTCCTGTCAAAATAATCTAATGATGTAGCAAATTTTTAATATTGTTTTAGGTGAAAAAAAATAAGTAATCTTTAAATGACACCATACCCAGAGAAAGTGTAGGTTTGAAAGTTACAAACATCACTGATCAAGACCGTGCTACCTTCCCAGCTAAGAGCAACATCTCCATTCTGCTTAGATTTTGTTTGAATGACTCCTTTTTCTTTGCACTGGGTTTCTGAAATACAGAATACTGTGAAATTCTACAATGATATTCTAAATTTGTCACAACATCCTTCTAGGCCTTACCAGTGAAAGTTTTAGATAACTTCTCCCTTTCATGAATAAAGATGGCAGCTGATACACAGAGTACTGTCTCCTACATATCAAGACGACTGTTCTCTGCTATAGATGTGCTAAGACGGAGACTGGTATTTATTCCTCCATGAGATAAAGACTCTCTCATTTCCCAGGAAGGCTGGCTCAGAGTGAACAAGTTCATAACGTGAAGACAGCTCAGGGAGCCCATGGCATCAGGACTCCTCCTCCCCAGACAAAGCATTTTTCATCACAGCACCATTATCACTATTGACCCCTCTCAAGAACAAGGTCTATCATTGAAAGCGCATGCCAAAGACGTGAAACAAGCGTGCCCTTAAGAAGAGCCGGGCCTCATGCAAAACCTTGATGTTCTTTAGATTCAGAAAGGATTTATAAAATAAAGGATACATGACACAATGCCACATTGACATTTGGAAAGAACCAGTAATTTCCCAAGGACTACCATCACTTCATTTGAGACTTCAATGATTCTGAAAAGCAAGGCAGACATTACTGTCCCAATTTATTGATGAAGAAACAGATAAGGAAACTGATAAACTTTAGAAGGTTAAATGACTTCTCAGAGATCCATAGTAAAGCATTTTTTTTAATAGGACACTGTCTCAGTTGTTTAAATGATCTTTTTTACTGAACTACTTTTAAAAACCATAATAATAAAATATATACACATTAGGTTAAAAACTCCTTTTATGTATCCCCTTCCCCAAAAAAGTCCTTTAAAAAGTCTATTTTCCTTGTACCATAAAAATTTCCTGAGGACAATGCTAAGGATTTTGGTATTCACCAGAGTATATTCTAAATTTCAATTCTGACTAATTTCTCCCCATTCTGGTTTATCCTTCTCCAAATGAATTAAGACCTTGTGGTAAGGAAATATTAAACAGATGTAAAAGAATAATTTGTAGCTGGGAGGTAGATTTTGGCACTTACCAGGCAAAGAAACAAATCATTACTCTTCTATGCCTGACCTATCGAAGATAACAAAAGCTCTCTGGGTAATATTCCACATATACTAGTATCATGATTCTGCTGCAATTGCCAGCCAATGGGTTATGCAAGCCCTCTCCTCTCTTCAGTCAAGAGGCTCTAGACTGGACAATGTGGATTGTTGTTGTTGTTTAGTCACTCAGTGGTATCCAACTCTTTTGTGACGCCTTGGACCGTAGCCCTCTAGGCTCCTCTCTCCACGGGATTTCCCAGGCGAGAACACTGAAGTGGGTTGCCATTTCCTCCTCCCAGGGATCTTCCTGACCCAGGGATCAGACCTGCATCTCCTGCATTGCAGGCAGATTTTTAACCACTGAGCTACCTGGAAACCCCAGACTATGGGATCCCGGAGTTCAAAAAGATAGGACAGTGCATGAGTGGCTAAGAGTAAGTAGAACTCAAGAGTTCCAATAGTATTTCTAGGTGTATTAGTAATGCTACCAACGAAGATAGTGGATGGGCACTTGAAAGAACTCTTCCAGAGGCAGCCGCCGGGCCAGCCCTGTCCAACAGGACTTCCTGTGACAAGGGACATGCTCTGTATCTGCACTATCCCATGTGGTACTCGCGAGCAACACGTGACTACTAAACACTTGAAATGTGACTAGTGCAGCAGAAAAATACATTTTCAATTTTATGTAAATTTACTTAAATCTAAAGACCGACATATAAACAGCCCAAGTCGAGAGCAATGACATTTCTCCATACAGGAACCTCAGCACAGTTTGTTTCACAGAACTCAGAGCCCAAGGCACCTGGGTGTAATGAAAACAGCATGGGCTTTGGAGGCTGACAGACTAAGGTCTCTAACAAGCTGTAAGTTTACTTTATTGAGTCTCAGCTTCTATATCTCTATGGTGCGGATCTCAACATCCATTTCTCAGGATGAGTGAGAGGGAAGGACTTCCCTCCCACTCAGTCTAGCACACAAAATAGTCTGTAAAACAATAGTCCCTCTCCCTTACCATTCTACCCCATCTCCTCAATCCAAAAGAACTGTACACTTGGAACCTACCAGGCAATTATGAGATAGAATTTCATGAGCAATCAGAAAAAAAAAAAGAAAAAAAAGAAAAAACACCTGAGCTTAGAGGTAAGGTAAGGAAGGAAAAAGAAAATCACACCTGGCTAACATTTTTTAACTTGGCAAAAAATTTTACAGCAACAAAGAATTATAAACTGTACTCATTTTTCAATATTTGGTTAATTACAACTGTGCGTTATTTATGAGCTGGAAAGCTAAAACATGTTCCTCTCTTATCTCACAAAGCATAACATTCTATAACAGAGATGATAAAAACCACATAATGTTGTTTCAACATTACTTTATATGATACAGTCTTCACAAGAAGCAGACTGGAAATTCCCTCATATCCGTGTAAAGGGATGAACTATCCAGCATTTCTCTAGTGTTAAATGTTTGAATGATTGTAAAGTGGATAGAGTTCAAGAGGAACTACTGATATCCTTAACTGTATACCTGATCTTAGTGATTATTAAAAGACTATTTATACACACAAACATTATTCACAATATTCCATGTAGTTTTATTTACAATGAATAATGTGGACAACAACTTTAGCATTCCTTTCCAGGGGAATTATGTAAGTAAGCAAAGACACATTCATTCAATGGAATTTCATGTAGTCATGAAGAGTTTATAATGAGAGGTGTACAGTATAATAAATAAGATTATAAAATTCCATACAGCATGTCTTGCCATGCTGTCGTTCCAGTCGTGTCTGACTCTTTGTGACCCCATGGACTGTAGCCCATCAAGCTCCTCTGTCCATGGGGTTTTTCAGGCAAGAATAGTGGAGTGAGTTGCCATGCCCTCCTCCAGGGGATCTTCCCAACCCAGGGAACAAACCCACATCTCCTGGCAGATTTCTTCCTGCTGAGCCACCGGAGGAGTCCATATACAGCATAATTCTTTAAATTAAAATATATATGGAAAAGGTGAAGAAATTAATATTAATAATAATAATAGCCAGTTTCATTAAAAGTTGGAGCAACATACAATTTTCCCCTCACACTTCTCTCCTGTCTTCCTAGATTTCAGTAATGAGTATGTACAACTTTGAGGGTGGGTGGTGGGGCACAAACGCTTTTAAAGTTATTCACTGTGTTGGAGTCCGAATCATCTCTGTTTCCCATCATTTGAAAGCAGTTGACTATACGGAGGAAAGACAAGAGCTCAAACCACAATACTTCAAATGTTTTTTGGCCGCCAGCAGCCTGGCAACGAGACTGATTACAGAGTGCTCAGCCCACACCCTCCCTATGGCCACCACTGGCGACACCATCTTCTCCTCCGTGCCCTGAATGATGGCATAGCAGGTTCTGCACAAGCTTCTGGCTTGCTCCCCAGAGATAGGAACATTTTAAGGGGGAAGAAATAGTCTCCAGTAGCAAAGACACACCTAAGTAACCTGCTTGAAAGGTCTTCATAGGGTCCCAAACTTTCCTTTTAAATTAGCTCTGTGGTCTAATCATTTTTGGAATAACTATTTGGAGGAAAACCACGGCAACACCTCAGAGAATGGAGCTGCTAACCCAGACTGGGTTGCTGAGGAATACCTGGTTATGGAACTTACATATAAACAGAAGCTAAACAGGCAAAGAAAGGGTGGGGTGTTCCAGATGGAGGAACAGTTAGGACAAAGGGGAGATGTCACAGGACTCTCAAAACAAGGGGAGTAGCTTCAGCTAAAGCTAAGGTCCAAGGCACGTGCTAAAAAGCCTAAGAGGGGAACCTGGAAATGCAGACAATGTCTAGGTCATGAAAACGTCCTGCATGTCAGTTTCATGAATTTGGAGATGATCCTATCCAATTAGTGACTGATTTGAAGGGGTGTGATGATTTGCAGCTAGGAACTATCCCATCCCTTTGTTGCAGTCAGGAGGATGAACTGGGTGAGTGGAGAGCCTGCTGAGAGGCAGGACATGTTGATTGTGACTGCAATAGTTTAAGAAGGAGATAAGCCTTAAGCTAAACAAACAAATGTGGGGATAAGAAAAGGAAGGGCAGATTTCAGAGATATCTCAATAGTAGAATCCACAGGATTTGAGGAACTGATAGAAGAGGAGGAGGGAGAAAGGAAGGAATTCAAGTCCATAGGATTCCTAACCAAGCTCCTCTGGGCCACAAACTACTTTTCTAGTGTGGGTTGGGCTTCCCTGGTGGCTCAGAGGTTAAAGCGTCTACCCGCAATGTGGGAGACCTGGGTTCGATCCATGGGTAGGGAAGATCCCCTGCAGAAGGAAATGGCAACCCACTCCAGTATTCTTGCCTGGAGAATCCCATGGGCGGAGGAGCCGGGTGGGCTACAGTCCATGGGGTCACAAAGAGTCGGACACGACTGAGCGACTTCACTTTCACTTTCAAGGCCAAGAAATGCTTCTCAGAACGTTTTAAGCGCGTGAAATAAAACACACAGAATTAAAAGAAACTAATAACATCTTAGGAAGCATTATTACAAACAAAGCTAATGAAGGTGATGGAATTCCAGCTGAGCTATTTGAAATTCTAAAAGTTGATGCTGCTAAAGTGCTACACTCAATATGCCAGCAAATTTAGAAAATTCAGCAATGGCCACAGGACTGGAAAATGTCAGTTTTCATTCCAATCCCAAAGAATGGCACTGCCAAAGAATGTTCAAACTACGGCACAACTGCGCTTATTTCACATGCTAGCAAGGACATGCTCAAAATTCTTCAAGTTAGGCTTCAACAATATGGGAACTGAGAACTTTCAGACGTACAAGCTGGATTTAGAAAAGACAGAGGAATCAGAGATCAAATTGCCAACATCTGCTGGATCATTAAAAAAACAAGAGAATTCCAGAAAAACATCTACTTGTCTTCAATGACTACACTAAAGCCTTTGACTGTGTGGATCACAAAAACTGTGGAAAATTCTTAAAAGAGATGGAAATATCAGACCATCTTACCTGCTTGCTGAGAAACCTGTATGCACATTAGGAAGCAACAGTTAGAACCAGACATGGAACAATGGACTGGTTCCAAATTGGGAAAGGAGTATATCAAGGCTGTATAGTGTCACCCTGCTTATTTAACTTATATGCAGAGTACATCACATGAAATGCCAGGCTGGATGGATCACAAGCTAGAATCAAGATTGACAGGGGAAATATCAATAACCTCAAATATGCAGATGACACCACTCTTATGGCAGAAAGCAAAGAGAAACTAAAGACCCCTTGATGAAGGTGAAAGAGGAGAGTGAAAAAGCTGGCTGAAAACTCAACATTCAGAAAACTAAAATCACAGCATCCAATATTATCACTTCATGGCAAACAGATGGGAAAAAATAGAAACAGTGGCAGATTTTATTTCCTTGGGCTCCAAAATCACTGTGGATGGTGACTGCCGCCATGAAATTAAAACACGCTTGCTCCTAGGAAGAAAAGCTATGACAAACCTAGACAGCGTTATTAAAAAGCAAAGACATTACTTTGCCAAGAAAGGTCCATCTAGTCAAAACTTTGGTTTTTCCAGTAGTGATGTATGGATGTGAGAGTTGCCCCATAAAGAAAGCTAAGGGCCAAAAAATTGATGTTTTCAAACTGTGGTGCTGGAGAAGACTTTTGGAAGTCTCTTGGACAGCAAGGGGATCAAACCAATCAGTCCTAAAGGAAATCAGTCCTGAATATTCACTGGAAGGACTGATGCCACAGCTTAAGAAGCTCCAATACTTTGGTGACCTGATGCAAAGAGCAGACCCTAGAAAGACTCATTAGACCCTAACAGACTCATTAAAAAGATGCTACGAAAGACTGAGGGCAGAAGAGGCAGACAGAAGATGAGATGGATGGATGGCATCACTGACTCATTGGACATCGAATCTGAGCAATCTCCAGGAGACAGTGAAGGACAAGGAAGCCCAGCATGCTGCAGTCTATGGGGTAGCAAAGAGTCGGACACGACTTAGTGACTGAACAACAATAATACCCAATTACATTTCTCCCCATGGAAGCCCTAAGAGCCTATGGCTTTCGACCTTTAGTTCATCTCAGAATCACTAGGAAGGCTTGTTTAAACAGTTGTTGTTGCTCCTCTGTCCGTGGGATTTTCCAGGCAAAAATACCGGAATGGGTTGCCATTTCCTTCTCCAGGGGGTTGTCTGGACCCAGGGATCAAACCCACATGTCCCGCATTGGCAGGCAGGTTCTTTACCACTGAGCCACCCGAGAAGTCCAAAACAGCCTGCTGGCTAAATAAGATACAAGGGTATAGTGTACAACACAGGAAACATAGCTAATATTTTATAACTGTAAATGGATATACCTTTTAAAAATTGTGAACTACTAGTCTGTATACTTGTTTGAGTATGCACGAACACACAATTGAAAATTATAAAATATCATACATCAACTACATCTCAAGAAATAAAACAGATTTCCAGACCCCACCTCCAAGTTTCCATGATGCTGATGATGCTGGTCTGGGGAACACACTTAGAAACCATTTACCAGGGTGTTACCCAGGCTTCTGGCTAGAAACATAAGGGGACTAGTACCACTGATATGCTTGCTTCCTTCTGTATCCCCAGAGCCTACAGCTTGGTGTATGTGCATGCTATGTCACTAAGGATGTGCAATCATGTCCGATTCTTTGCGACCCCACGGACTGTAGCCTGCCCAGCTACCCTGTCCATGGGATTCTCCAGGCAAGAATCCTGGAGTGGCTGCCACTGTATGAATTCAATAAGTACTTTGTGAACAAATGAAGCAGCAATACAGATATAATAGTGAATTTAGCGTTTAATATTTGGCTAGGTTATAGCTTCATTTTTTTAAATGCTTTTTCTGTAATCCTTGGAAGTCCTGAAGACAATGGATTACAGTTTTGATCTAATTTACAAGTCTTGATTCAAGTCCTTACAAGAAGCAGAAAATGACCTTCAAGTTGCCAGTTATATTCCATAAATACTTAAAAGCATGCATTTACATTTTAAAATATTACTTGGGCAATTGGTAAAAATGCTGAATCTTCTTTATTCGTATACAAGGAATCTCTCTCTTATTAAGGCATACAGTGTCAAACACTGAAAATTTCAAAGAAACTGTCAATTTTAATAAACTCAGCAGAGTTCATAGAATTGTCCGTAGAGAGATTTTAGGGAATCTTTTGTAATAAATAACTAAAAACTATTTTCACTTAGCATTTCAATAGTTTAGATACAACTGGATGTTTCTCTAGCTCCTGACAGTGCTTTAAAAAATCTTTTTTTTCCATAATATTTTCAGTATTCCTGCTCCATTCTCATTGTGACTATAACCACAGTGTAAAGTTTACACTAAAAGTAAGATTTAGCACAGATTCCCCTAAGTTACTACAAGCCAACTAAAAGAACCCAACTATCGAAGTCCACACGTATTAAGGAGGCCTGCCCTGCACTGGTTGCTATGGAGATTGCAAAAGCCAAAGAGAAAGCCAAATTTAGCTCTGGGAGCAGCCTTACCAAATCCCTTTGGTATTCTACCTATGGGGATATCTCCACAAACACATCCATCTCAGAAATATGTTATCTTCCCTTGGAAAGAAGCACTGGGACCTTTCCAAGTCCACTTGCGTGTTTTAAGTTGCTTCAGTCGTGTCCGGCTCTATGGACTGTAGCTGCCAGGCTCCTCCGGCCACGTGATTCCCCAGGAGAGAATACTGGAGTGGAGTGCCTTGTTCTCCTTCAAGGGATCTTCTGGACGCAAGGACTGAAACTACTTCTGTTAAGCCTCCTGCACTGGCAGGCAGGTTCTTTATCATGAGCACCACCTGGGAAGCCCTTCCAGGCCCACACCATTATACAAATTATACAGCCCCACCCCCATCACTTGCCTGGAGTTGTGTTATTTTTTTTCCTTCACAATCCGGCTCATACCTGAATTTCTTTGCCCCTAGCTCCCCTCACCCCTGTTGAAGGGTCTGTCAGGCAGGCCTCTATAGCTGTCCCTCATCTTTCTCCCCCTCCCCAGAAGCTACCTGCTGCACTCTCACCACAAAGCCTTTATCACATTACCCTCTCTTCCTCAGATACATTCCTGGCTCAAGCAAGATTCTAGATCTGGCAACCAAAGTCCTCCAACATTTGATCCCAACCTGAGCTCCCAACCAAGTTCCTTCCTGCTTCTCCAAACAAACTCTTCACTCCAGCCAAATTGTTCTGCTTCCTCTGATCAAAACACGCCTTTTGGCACTTCAAGTAAAAAAAAAACAAGAATATTTATGCTGGGAAATTACCGCACAGTCATTACGTCAATGTGGTAAATAAGAATACTGGTTTGCTTATTAATCTAGAATACATGCTCACAGCACACACCTGGAGGGTGGAGACCCTGAAAGGGTGACGCGATCATGACTTAATGAGGGATTCCTGTCTGAGCTTCAATGCTAGAATCATGTAAGCCAAGGGTATCTTCTTCAACAGTAATGAGAGCAACAGCTCTTAGTAAGCCAACACCCTGTGCCTGGAATTTAATTCACATGGCAACCCTGAGAAGTAGGGAGAAGGCAAGAAGTATCAACCCTATTTTAAGAGGCGGAAACAGAGGTTTTAAAAATAATAGGTAGCCCATTAAAGATCACACCACTCCAGGGTAGGATGGGCTTCATACTCAGGTCTGTGACTTAAAGGAAAATTTATCAGGGTTATCTCCCACACTGGGTGGGAGAGTTTCTGGTGATTTTTATGTTTTTGATAGTTTCCTGTCAAATTTTCAAATTTTATACTTGCATTATCTTTTAGAATCTGAAAAAAAAAAAAAAAAAAAGCCATTTGCTTCCATATTTCTTTTGCTCAGTTTCCTCCCTGACAATGATACCCTGCATCTAGGGAAATCTTACTCATCTACTGAGATATCGCACATGTATGACCCCTTCTTCCCCAGGAGCCTTCCTTATCCCAATAAACAATCCCCTCCCCACTTTCCACAGACTAAACTGTCATTATTTCAGGTAACTGTACATACTCTTCTTGGAGTGACTGTAAGCTTCCACACGACGACTGTCTATCACACTTCCCAACACCTACCCATCTGTCCACCATAGCACACTTGCACTCAGAGCAATGCTCCATAAATAACCTGACTTCAGGGACCCTCTCTCTGGGTCTCAGTACATCTGCAAACGAGGCTCCTTCGGTACCTCTCTCTAAGGGCTTTTGTGAATACCAAATGAGATGACAAAATGTTTCTTTGGAAAACACTCTATAAATTGAATGCAAAGGACAACACCACTGGGGAGGCAAAGGTGCATTCACAAAATATCAGAGACACAAACAAGGCAGCAGGCTCTCAAGCTTGATGGTATCGGAGGCCACAGGAATTCCAAGACAGCAAGGACTGCTCCAGGCACCACAGGATTCCTGGGGAAAGTCTTCCCTAGAGAGGAGGCTCTGAGGCCAGCCCTGAGGGAGAGGGAGGATCTCTATTAACACACAGAAGAGGAGCAGCTAGGACCGAGGAAGCCTACAAAGCCTGCCCAGTCTCCCTGAAACATCTTCATCTCCTAGAAAGTCATCAAGAATCTGCACTCGGCAGTCAGAGGTTACCTGGAAATCTTGGGGAAAGCGCTGGGTGGTCTCCTTCAACAGGCACCACTCCTTCCCCAGCGAGAGATCAGGGGACACCGGAGAAAAAGAAACACAATGTTCCTTCAGCAGGAACAACAATAAATTTGTTAAACTTTACCATTCTATACACTTATCTTTCTAAATGACTAGTACTTGGCCACGGTCTCTATTAAAGGACCTATCATTCCATTCCTGCGTTTCACAACTTTTTCCTGAGAATGCAGGCTTAGCAAGTATTTTCATGGGCTAACATGGACTCTGGATTCTATGAAGCAGGACCTCAGGCCCACCATCAGAATTGCCACTGTGATCCTGTGATTCCTCTGATATAGGCATGTAACTAATATTTGCAGAGGGGACAGAAAGAATTTCCAACTAAAGTGAGTCATACGATTTTAACAATTAAAAAATAGCTTTGAAAGCAGATGTACAGAAAAGGCCAATCAGTGTCAAATTTCCTTTTGTTTTCTTTCCTGTTTTGTCTACCAAGCGATAGCTGGTCTCCAAAAATACCCTACAGAAATATTTCTATAATATTTGTGTAACATGCTTACCACTACTAATAAAAATTTAACACATGAGAAGGCTAAGAAAACACTTCTGTGGACCACTGAATTTGCTGTACTTGTTTATAAAACTGACACATATGTCTGCTGCAGAATCCTAAGCAAAATAAGTCAGTTTCTTTCGCTTTACCACGTAACCTGGTAGCAAACAGCACGAAACAATCTGACTGGGCACACAGTAACAGGAAGGAAAGCTAAATACATCTTTCATGCCCAGCATGGAAAATCTAATAGAGGGCTACATTTCCAATAAATTCTAATTAGACAAGAAAGGGAAATAAAAGGATTCTGCTTTGATCCTGGGATCTGTCTTAATCTTAGCATCAACCTGTATAACCAGAAAGCAGCTTATTAATTCTGCATTCCTGTTTCACACAGCAAAGCCTTTTAGGGTAAAACAAAATGCAGTCCATGTTGACTGTCTAGAAAGACTGGGTTAATTTACGTGATGTTAGAGATGCCTTATTTATGGAAAGGAGGTAGGTTAAGCTCTCCGGAGGATAACAACTTCAGCTCTGGAAGGGTCTCCCTGGACCACTTAAGCAGCATCAATAGTTCACTTAGACATTTACACATCTTGGTTAATGTGGCATAACAAAACTGGAGGGACTTTGTGGCAAACTAATTTTTTCCTCTGTGACTGTAAGAAACGGATGACAAAAGCCTTCATCCTGAGCATGCTAACTAAAGAGTATAGGATACAGAACTCATAGTTGCTATGCCCACCCAGACTGGTTTCAACTCTCCTCTTAAGATTGGGAGAGTGGAAAGAGGGTACATCATTTCTACTGTAGTGGTTAAAAAGTGCATTGAAAAAAAGGCTTATTTTCCATCATACTATATGCAATAAAGTTTGGCTAAAAATGATTAATTTTTCAATTTTTTTTACTGCATCACAATTTTAATTTTGCATGTTTCCAAAGAGAGTAAGTAACTCTAAATAGGGTGAAACCTTATGTATCTGGCATCAAGAGAGTAGAGCTCTAGAGGAGCGGTTTCCTGAATAACAAACACTCTGCCATTCATTTGCCTGGAGTGGAAGTGTCTCTCCTGCCAGCACGCCTCCCCTTGGGCTCCCCTCCTCCACTCTGCCTGGCCTGGCTGGACTGTCACTCATGGTATCCAAGCCTCCTGGTAGCATGTGATCCAAAGTGGACCAATCACAGCCAATAACCGCTGGACAGAGTGGTACATCAAGAAGCAGGCATGAGACTGAAACAGTATCTGTACTCTTTCACTTAATTTCGTGTAGGGACATTGAGAGGAAAAGGGTTTGTTTTCTCATTTATCTAAAAACCCCAACCTTGTAGATCTGGAGAAAAAGCAACAGAAAGAACCCTAAGAAATTCCACTTAACCTCTTGTGTACTGCTTTGCCCCAAGTCAGCCAGGCCTTTGAATGAGTCTTTACATGATCAGTATTTTCCAGATGGGTTTTTAGCACTTGCAACCAAAAGAATCGCGATTCAATGTCCAAACTTTATCTGATTTAAAATTTACCTGATATTACAGGAAAACTTCCCAAAATAAGCTACATACTTCCTAAGGAAGTAAGTCATAGTAAACATAATTTAATCTTTTCTTATTGATCTAGTCAGTTAAATGGTAATGTATGTTCTCAAGCACTACTGAATTATCCAGGTATACCTGACTTCACTAAATAGGTCAATACTGCTTTGTATCAGATTTCTGGGTTTATTACATTTTAAGCAACATAACTGGAGAAGGCAATGGCATAACACTGCCCGAGTGAGTGGGAACCAGATGTGAATCTGTCCTCCCTTGCAGTCGCCTCTATTGCACGACATCCCACGACAACAGACCATGCACAGACCAGAAACCATTTACTAAAGGAGAATAAATTAAGACATGTCAAGCTAGTTGTTGTGAATGACTTATCACACCCCGGCCTTTGTCACACATGGAACAGAGCTTCACTCAAGTTACAAGACAAACAAACAATAAGATGGGGAAGTGGGGAGAGGCAGGAAGTACATGCTACACAAATATAGCCACTCTCACAAAGCCCAGCCCCATGCTCCTCATTCTGCCCTGTCCCCCAAGCCCATTCCACTGTTTCTCTATGCACAACACACACCATCCACACCACTGCCCAGACTAGTGGCCGCCCTTCTCTGGATGGTCAATCACTTTTCTCACAGCTAATTAGCTTAATTTCTCAGCTTCCCAAGGGTAACTTCCCAGAATTGGTCTAGCTCTTCTCCTTGAGCTAGATGGACATCCTGCTAACGTCACCCAAATTCAGCTGATGGATGGCAGTCTCTGGCTTGTGTGTCCACTCTGGACACAATTAGTGGTAGACAAAGAAATTCCTTTTATTTACTTCTTCATTGTTTATTTAATAATTTTTTTGACTTCCCTGGTAGTTCACATGGTAAAGCATATGCCTACAGTGCGGGAGACCTGGGTTCGATCCCTGGGTCAGGAAGATCCCCTGGAGAAGGAAATAGCAACCCACTCCAGTACTCTTGCCTAGAAAATCCCATGGATGGAGAAGCCTGGTAGGCTACAGTCCATGGGGTCGCAAAGAGTCAGACACAACTGAGCGAATTCACTTTCTTTAACAAACATTTACATAGAAACAAGGCAAATACTTTTCTAAGCACTTTACACATATTCATTAATTTAGTACTCATAATAAACCAGTGAGGGAAGTACAATTATTTCCCCATTATGCAGATGAGAAAACTGAGGCATACAGAATAACTGCCCCAAGTTTCACAATCAGTAAGTGGATCTGAGATGAGACTGTCTTGGGAGAAGAATCTACTGTTAATCACTATGTCACAGAAATTTTCATAATGTGGACTGCGTGAAGCTGGGCATGCACACATTCCAAAGTGACTTTAATATACATTCATTCACCCATTCATCATTCATTCAAATGTTCTGAGCATCTATTATGTGCAAGACACATTTTAGTCTTAGGAGACAACAGTGAACAAAACACACGAAGACCTTGCCTTGAGGAGTTTATATCTGATCCTATTAAGATTACCCTACTCATCTTTATCAGTTACAAAGCAAACTTAGTGTTTTTATACATAATTTTATTCTTGTTATATAGTTTATATATTGCCATATTAATAGTACCCATCTGATACACTTTATAAAAACAATAAATAACAATAATCAAAGCTATTGCTCTTTAACCTATCTGGATCACTTATTCACTCGGTGTCAGGAACTGTACTAAACATGCATTTTTTCATTTGTACCTATACCCCAAGCCTATGTACTCTATCTAAAGTTCAAAGATGGATATCTCATCTACCCAATCTTGCAACGGTCCTGAGAGCTTATATTATGCTCATCATTTACAACTGAAATTTTCAAAACCCTTCCATAGCATTGTGTCCAACAGTGTGTTAAGGGCATTGCATGTCTTACTTCATTTAATATTCCTGGCCATCCTGAGGTGGATACTATTACTCCTTTATACAGATGAGGACGCTAAGCCTCAAAAACCTAGTAACTGGCAAAGCCATAATACAAACCAGGTTCTGCTTGAGCTCCACTACAGACTATTGGAAGAATATCACCCATTGTGACAGACACATTATTACAACCTCACAGGGCAAAGAAGTATCTATAACGAAATAAAGAAATCTTTATCTTTCTAAACACTAACATCAGCATAAACTGCCTAATTAATAATAATCAATACTAATATTAATTAGTAGAAATGCAAAAAAGCAAAGTGGCTGTCTGAGGAGGCCTTACAAATAACTGTGAACAGAAGAGAAGTGAAAAGCAAAGGAGAAAAGGAATGATCTATCAATTTGAATATAGAAGGAGTTCCAAAGAATAGCAAGGAGGGATAAGAAAACCTTCCTCAGTGATCAATGCAAAGAAATAGAGGAAAACAATAGAATGGGAAAGTAGAGATCTCTTCAAGAAAATTAGGGATAACAAGGGAAGAGTTCATGCAAAGATGGGCTCAATAAAGGATAGAAATGGCATGGGCCTAACAGAAGCAGAAGATATTAAGAAGTGGCAAGAATACACAGAAGAATTATACAAGAAAGATCATCATGACCCAGATAATCATGAGTGTGATAATCATGAGTGTGACTGTGATCACTCACCTAGAGCCAGACATCCTGGAATGCAAAGTCTAGTGGGCCTTAGAAAGCATCACTATAAACAAAGCTAGTGGAGGTGATGGAACTCCAGATGAGCTATTTCAAATTCTAAAAGATGATGCTGTGAAAGTGCCACCCTCAATATGCCAGCAAATTTGGAAAACTCAGCAGTGGCCACAAGACTAGGAAAGGTCAGTTTTCATTCCAATCCCTAAGAAAGGCAATGCCAAAGAATGCTCAAACTATCGCACAATTGCACCTCACGTGCTAGTATCTCACATGCTAGTAAAGTAATGCTCAAAATTCTCCAAGCCAGGCTTCAGCAATACGTAAACCGTGAACTTCCTGATGTTCAAGCTGGTTTTATAAAAGGCAGAGGAACAAGAGATCAAATTGCCAACATCTGCTGGATCATGGAAAAAGCAAGAGAGTTCCAGAGAAACATCTATTTCTGTTTTATTGACTATGACAAAGCTTTTGACTGTGTGGATCTCAATAAACTATGGAAAATTCTGAAAGAGATGAGAATACTAGACCACCTGAGCTGCCTCTCAGAAATCTATAAGCAGGTCAGGAAGCAACAGTTAGAAATGGACATGGAACAACAGACTGGTTCCAAATAGGAAAAGGAGTACATTAAGGCTGTATATTGTCACCCTGCTTATTTAACTTATATGGAGAGTACACCATGAGAAACGCTGGGCTGGAGGAAGCACAAGCTGGAATCAAGATTGCTGGGAGAAATACCAATAACCTCAGATATGCAGATGACACCATCCTTATGGCAGAAAGTGAAGAGGAACTAGAAAGTCTCTTGATGAAAGTGAAAATGGAGAGTGAAAAAGTTGGCTTAAAGCTCAACATTCAGAAAACTAAGATCATGACCTCTGGTCCCATCACTTCATGGGAAATAGATGGGGAAACAGTGGAAACAGTGTCAAACTTTATTTTTGGAGGCTCCAAAATCACTGCAGATGGTGACTGCAGCCATGAAATTAAAAGACGCTTGCTCCTTGGAAGGAAAGTCATGACCAACCTAGATAGCATATTCAAAAGCAGAGATATTACTTTGCCAACAAAGGTCCGTCTCGTCAAGGCTATGGTTTTTCCAGTGGTCATATATGGATTTGAGAGTTGGACTATAAAGAAAGCTGAGTGCCAAAGAATTGATGCTTTTAAACTGTGGTGTTGCAGCAGACTCTTGAGAGTCCCTTGGACTGCAAGGAGATCCAACCAGTACATCCTAAAGGAAATCAGTCCTGAATATTCATTGAAAGGACTGATGTTGAAGCTGAAACTCCAATACTTTGGCTACCTGATGCAAAGAGCTGACTCATTTGAAAAAACCCTGATGCTGGGAAAAATTGAAGGCAGGAAGAGAAGGGGACAACAGAAGATGAAATGGTTGGATGGAATCACCGACTCAGTGGACATGAGCTTGAGTAACTCCAGGACCTGGTGATGGACATGGAGGCCTGGCGTTCTGCAGTGCATGGGATGGCAAAGAGTTGGACATGACTGAGCCACTGAACTGAACTGAATATTAATATTTTTAAGCAGACCATTAATTTGGACTTCAATCTGTGAATAGAAACAAAAATTGTCCACTACATGGTCTATTAAGTGGATTGCTTTCTTTGGGTGACAAATTCCAGTATGAGTTTATACATAATAATGAGTAATTATTAATGTAACATAATGGAGAGTATATAGATAAAAGGGAACTTTCCCACACTGTTGGTGGGAAGTAAATCAGTTCACCCACTGTGGAAAACAGTGCACAGGCTTTTCAAAAAACTAAAAATAGAACTGCCATATAATCCAGCAATTCCACTCCTGGCAATATATATGGAAAAAGGAAACAAAAACGCTAATTCAAAACCATAATGTTCCTAATGTTCACAGCACCATTATTTACAATTGCCAAGATACGAAAACAACACAAGTGTCCATCAATAGATTATTAATAAATAAAGATGTGGTATATTTATACAATGGAATACTACTCAGCCATAAAAAGAATGAGATTTTGCCATTTGCAACAACATGGATGAACTTGAAGGACATCATGCTGAGTGAAATAAGTCAGCAAAAGACAAATACTATATATCACTTATATGTGGAATCTCTACAACTAGCAAATATAACAAAAAAGAAGCAGACTCACAGAACGAACGAGTGGTTACCTGTGAGGAGAGGTAAGGGGGAAGGGCAATACAGGAGTACAGGACTAAGAGTACAAACTATTAGGTATAAAATGAGCTACAACAATAAACTGTGCAACACAGGAAATACAGCCAACACTTTAAAATAACTATAGAGTATAACCTTGAAAAATTATAAATCACTGTAGAGTACACCTGTTAAGTTGTATATTATATAGCAACTATACTCCAATTTTTAAAACTTCTTCTGTTTTCAATAAAGGCAACAGCACTGAAAACCATTAAATATTTAAAGTAATTTCTCTTAGGTCCTAATAGTTGCTTGGAAGAATAAATTCTGATAATTATAAATGTTTCAGTTCTCATTAATGAAATCCACTGCATATTTATTGAGGCAGGGGTAAGAGAAAAATATGTGAAAGGATGTATAATTTTCAAGGTTCCCATCAGACACATCCCCAATAGTTCTCAACTACAAAAGAATTCATCAGTGGACAAAATTCCTTTCAGTCAAATGGCCTATAGATGGACCAATGTGCTGGGGTCTCAATTAAGAGTTGTTATTCTTTAGGGAACAAAACCAGGAACAGTGATCAACCTTTTACTTCCCCTTTCCAAGTTCTTCCAAGGAATTTTTTGGAAACTGATGTTGATGCCAGAAGAAGAACAAACAACATACATTTGCAAGTGAAACAGAAAAACAGAAGCAGGTGGTCAAATAGCTAAACTGGCAACGCATCTAGCCAGTAGCCGGATGGCCTGAATTCAGTCTTGGCTGAGGTCACCAATGACTGCCCAATGCGCAGCTGCACAGTGGCCAGTCCTTCCTTTACAAGAAAATGCTTGTGAAAGACAAGAAAAGAGATGTCCAAGAAAATACACATGAACACACAATCTGTTAGTGCTATATGACCATTAGAAAATCAGCCCACTGGTTTACAAAGCTCATGGCTAAAAGATGAACAGCAAAGATACCAAAAACTCTTGGTAGAGATGGGTCATGTATATTCAGAGAATTTAGTATCAATCATCAGAACTGTCCATCTCTCCATCCCTCACTCTTGGTGATCATCCTTTATAAAGTTCATGGTTCATTTTACATGCTCTAGGACTGTGTACTGTTACCTTAAATCACTGGTTCACACGTAAACATGAGAAATTTCACTACCCACTCTAGGCCTTGATTGTTTTTTCAGGAGAAAAAAAAAAGACATACAACTGACCTCTGAACAATAGGAATTCAAACTTTACAGGTTCACCTCTATGCAGATTTTTTTCAACTGTAAATTCTATATGATCTGCAGTTGGTTAAATCAGAGAATTTGGAATGGTGGATACAGAGGAACAATTATAAGTTACCTTTGGATTTTCTATTGCACAGAGGGTTGTCAAGCCTACCTCCCACATGGTCAAAGGGCCAACTGTGCTAGACTAAATAATCTCTAAGACTTGTTCAAGCCTTTTCATTTCATCATTATAAAATTAAAACATCTTGACTTTCTTCTATGCCACCAAATTCTTCACCAGCTCCTGTCCTCTTCACTCTCCATGACTCTAGATAACAACTGTCCTACATGTTAAAACCTGTTGACTAAGATGCATGATACAGTCATGATCGTGGTTCACTTAAATTAAAATCTGAAGACCATATCACACTTCTTAATCACTGAATTCATCACACATTACATTTTCTGGCAGAAAACCTCTACTCTTCACGAGTATTTGAAAATAATCTCTGTTTGGAAGAAAAGCTATCTGGCATTTGATATTAAAAGAAAAAATCAAGTATTAATCAAGTTTTAAATATAACATCTTTGATCCGTCTTAGGAAAAGTCTCCAGACAAAGTAGCTCATCATTTTTAGACAAACTGCCAGCTCATATACAAAACGTTCCTCTATAAACACAGTTAAGTAATACAAGGAACTAGGCAAGGTAAGCGCTGACCATGGCTGATGAAAAAAATAATTTTTAATTCTACTTGCAGCTCTATTTGTAAACCACTGAAGAAGAAAATCAGGTACATCTGTGTCCCCGTTTGGGTCAGAAGTCCACGAAAAACTGCAAGTTAAGCATGGTGATCTGAAAAGAACCCAGCAGCCTGGGTGGTCCTTCGTAGGAAGATGCCTACACACACATTTATGTTATCACTATCACTTTGAAGCCACAGTTTTCTAAGTAAAATAGTTGTCACACAACTTGGAGGATGAAATTTTATACACTGAAACTAAGATGCCTCATAGGAAAAGCTCATTTAAGTCTCTGAAGGAGTAAGTGAGAATTTTACCACCCAAATATTTGATCTTTTACAAGAAGCACTTCCCATAGGGGAAGATTATCAACTCTTCTGTGGTAGACTCCACGAAGAAATTTTTGAAAAATATGACAATAGCTAAGGGACACAGAATTAGGCAAGTAAGTCTAAATGATGCATGTGTGGACCATTCATGGCCTTTCCCTTATAGCCTTGGATGAGAGACTTTTGGCCCCATTCCAAAGTACAAATCAAGACTGGGAAAAGCAGAAATTTTTATTTCTCAACTGCATAAATGTTCATAGCTGATAAGACAGCAAGCAGATAGAACACCTCTGTGCTTTACCAGCTGAAATGTAAGGAAGTGACAGGTGCCTGCACTGGGTGGGGCTTACCTGTAACAGGCACCCAGGAGAGGTTATATTAATGTTAATAATAGGTAAGCAACTCAACTAGATACCACAAAGTCTATTAGCACTTCTTTCCTAAAGCAGAGGTTCTTAGTTCTCTAAGGCCACTGATTAATATACAGTCACTATTAGCTCAATTATTACAGTCTCCATCTCCACACGCAAGTACACATCAAACTACAAGGAAGAAGTGCTGCCAAAAGCAACAAAGAAAATTACAAGTGATAATCTAATAACAAAGCAGGAAAGGAGTAAAGTGAAAGAGCAAGGAAAACATTCAAAAATCATGTATTTGGGTTATTTATTATAGGAACAAACGCTGCAGAACAAGAATTGCTTTCATAAATAATCATGACCTTGATTAATTACACAAAAGGTCAAGCTACATTCAGAATGTCTAAGAGGGAAAGGATAATTAACATGTTTTACAAAAATTTTCTTAAGAAATATTTTTAATTAGCGTGCTTAGGTATCCAGAAAGCCTGATAAAATGCTTTAACCTAAGAAATGTTAAAGCCCAAAGCTCTCTATGAATAATTATTAAGATATTGAGACATGCAGAAATGTTGTCAGCTATTGCCTCAGAGGACAGAATACTCAGCAGCAGTACCATATGTGCTAAAAAGGGTGTTTTTCCAGCACAATGCTCCAGTCAATTCCACCTTGCAACCACTGCCATGCATTTCAAATGTGATTTATCAATGTGAGAAATCTCTATTGTCACAGAACCAAAAAAAAGGCTAAAGTGACATGAACATGGATTGGACCCACTTTCACTAAATACCCACACCCCCAGGGGCTTCCCCAGCTGTCTAGTGGTTAAGATTCTGCCTTCCAATGCAGGGGGTGTGGGTTCAATCCCTGGTCGGGGAACTAAGGTCGCACACAAGGGACACAGCCAAAAATAAATAAATAAAATTTATTTAAAATTTAAAAATAAATACCCTCATTCCCATACTCTACTTTCTAATTCTAAATGTTAGAAAGCCTTCACAAACAGTCCTGATCCTCCTTCACAGCCACTATTTTAGGATCATGCTTCAATGGCATAAGCTTCCACATTTCATATAACATTGGCAAAGCTGAATGGCTCACTTCTATTAATTTTCCTTTTAAATGGAAAAATAATCTAGTTCCTCTAAGAAATAACTAGTGAATACCATTTCAATTTGCTTGAGAACAGACTGGCTATTGAAAAGAAAAACTAAGTCAATGATGGCAATGAGAAAGTATTCTGACCATGTCATATTTTATTTCACTAAATATCCATAAAAACAAGTGTTTTTTTTTCTTTTTATACTTAATAGGTCTTTTCTCTATCTTTAATAATAGACTGTTTGATACATGGAAAATGACATAATGTTAAAAAGATGTAAGTTATAAAGCACAATAATGTCAAAAAACACAATGAACAGACCACAAGATCCAGGATCTGGAGCTTTATCAAAACTCTGCATCCGTCCAGGTATACCTCTCCCAGATCCTTGCCTCCTAAGGTGATTCATTCACATCCACATAGAAATGTTCCTGTATCATCACATTTGGAAAATACACTACCAAATGGGCTTCCCAGGTGGTGCTAGTGGTAAAGAACCCGCCTGCCAAGGCAAGATACCTAAGAGACTTGGGTCCAATCCTTGGGTCGGGAAGAAATCCTGGAGGAGGGCATGGCAACCCACTCCAGCATTCATGTCTGGAGAATCCCATGGACAGAGGAACCTGGTGGGCTAGGGTCCACTGGGCTGCAAAGAGGCGGGCACGACTGAAGCAACTTAGCATGCACACACACACTACCCTGCTTTATTCACTTGCTTGGCTGTCACGAAAAAAATACCACAGACTGTATGCACGGCTCAAAATACAGAAATTTATTTTCTCACAGTTCTGAATGCTGGAAGTCTAAGGTCAACGCAGTTAGTGGGAAGAGGTGGTTTCCTCTAAGGCCTCTCTCTTTGGCTTGCAGACAGCCACCTTCTTGCTGTATCTTCACATAGCTGTCCCTCTGTGCACACAAGCTACTGGAGTCACTCTGTATATCCTAATTTCCTTTTCTAACAAGGACACCAAGCAGACCGGATTACTACCCACTCTAAGGCTTCATTTAAATTAACCATCTCTTTCAAGGCCCTATCTCCAAAGACAGTTACATGCTGAGGTACTGGGAATTAGGGCTTCAACATATAAACTTGGTGGCAGCGGGGTGGCGGGGTGGCGGGGGGACACAATTCATCCCATTGTTGTTGTTGCTTAGTTTGCTAAGTCATGTCTGACTTTTTTTTTTTTTTTTCATGTCTGACTTTTTGCAATCCCATGGGCTGCAGCATGCCAGGCTTCCCTGTCCTTCACTATTTCCCAGAGTTTGCTCAAACTCATGTTCATTGAGTAGGTGATGCTATCCAACCATCTCATCCTCTGTCATGCCCTTTTCCTCCTCCTTCATCCCTGTTATCACTGACCAAATAAAATTCAAAGCAAATATTCCAGTAAGTTTCTGGTGCTGTGTATCTCAGGATTCTTCACAGCCGTGTAAGGAAATATTCCATCTAGAAAGCCAATATTCATTTAGCCACAAGAAAGACCCTCAAAAACAAGAGAAATACTTCCAGAATAAGAAAAATGTATCTCTTCTTTGTGGGCTTACTGTAGTGTGCCAGCCTCTCTCTTCTGGTCCTATAGTAGGTCCCTGTAAGAAGAGAATTTTGACCAAATCGCTTGAGATCTATCCTCTATCTCTGACAGAAACAAACGTTTAGAAGCATACAATCTCAAATAAAGGCCAGGTAATGCCATTTCCAGCGTATGAAGAAAACAAGTGACTTTTGGTTACTGTCAGTGTTAGAGGTAAAAATCAGGACAATTGCTCCTTCCAAAGCCAGACTATACTAATCAACTAAAATTACAGTAATTCACATTTTCAAGTGTTTATTTTCTGCAACAGAGATAAATTCATTAGCTTGCACTCTATTGTTAAGTGGAAGAGCCAAACGGTACATATTACACAATCCTGTTACTAGAAAGAATATATCAAATACAAAAATAAAAAATATAAAATACATGAAGCATAGACCTTAAAAAATAACAGTAAGTTAGTCCTGGTAGTGAGAATATATATGAATTTTGATTCCTTTTCTTTACTTTTTGATAGCTCCCCATTTTCAACCATGAAGTATAAAATCTTATTTTTTGCTATGGATGTGCTGGTAAAAGTGACAGCCTACTGTCCTGAAGGACCCTCATGGGCAGACCTTAGCCACAGTCTCAGGTCCAGACAAAATCGAAAAAGAAGGAACTAGAAGAAGCTTAATCACCTCCTGCGACTGTTTCATGACAACAAGTCTGATCACAAGGATATTTATCATTTCACTGATACCAAAGACATATGGCATGTCAACAGCTCAAAGGCCAACCAATGATTACCCAGAATCCAATGTAATCCCTCTGACATTCTATACATTTGCCTGATTAATTTAGTGTCAGATTTTTACGGGATTTCTGTTCAAAAACCAGGGAGGAAACAAACTGCTAAAAAGCACTATCTCCCTTGTCCATTGGGTAAGAAAGAAACAGTCAAAGGCATGATGTCCCCCCTCCTCAGTTTATAATTACTTTTCCATGTTTCCACACAACGGTTTCAACTCAGGGAAAGGAGGGAAATGTCACTTCTGGACAATAGCCCTTGTTGTACTAGATTATTTTCCATGGTCTCTTTCTAAAGACAGCTGTTTTGTAAGCAGCAGGTCCTCTTATCCTGGTTCCCTAAGGAATCATCTCCTAAAGAGATTAATAACAGAGCCAGACAGAAGAGGCTCTGAAGCCTGCACTGCTCTTTTAAAGACAGGCAACACTTAGTTCAAAAGGGTTCCACTGGGATCCAGTCTGGCTTTCCTGATAGTTATTAGTTGGGCAATATTTAGGAATCACCAGCTCCCAAAAGCTACCACACACTCTGAATACACTACAAAGACCTGCTGGAGAGCCGGGTTATGGCTGTATCAGCCAAGAGAAAGCTTGGAAATGCCTGAGGACAGGCGCTGGCCCAGCACAATGCCACAGCAAGACATTTTCACTAGAAATTGCAAGTGGAAAATGGCCTCCAAGAAAGTTACCTAAGCAAATGTTACATCCAATGATACCGTGACCAAAGTAAGTCTAGAAGAGAGCAACCAGGTATCTGTGCAAGCTGACAGCAGGGGGACGGGGCCTCCAGGAGCAAGAACGGCAGGTAACTCATAGGACATCTCAGAGAGGACGACTCTGGCCCTCCCACCACAGGCTATCCCCTCCTCTGTGCCTTTCCCCATCTCCCCTCCTCTACACCAATTCCCGATTCGTCAACTCTGTTCCGCTCTGCTCTGGCCTGCCAGGTATGGTGTGGAGCATGGCCAGGACCATGTCATCTGCAGACCCTCAGTCTTGACCATCAGAAGTCCCTCCACTTTTCAGTTGGCTGGGAGAGACTGTGAGATCCCATCAGACGTTAGTATACAGCCCGAGATGGTTCCTATCGTCTAAGAACAGAAACTGCCCACATGTGCACACATTGAATGGAAGAGACTGCGATGGTCCTTGAATCGCACTCTGCCTTTCCTAGCTTGATCTGTTCTCCCTCAGTGACCTTAAAGATGCAGAAACTCTTCCAAATCACTGCTTAAGGGTCGGCTGTGGGCATTCCATCACAGAAAGGTACGTGTGTGCTGTCTTGCACACAATCACAAACTCACTGACTTTTACTTCTAGTATAAGGACCCCCGAAACATTCTCTTTACCATGACACCATATAATCACACACACAGACACATACAAACACATCCATATATATACTAAAGACAGCTTGATTTTAAGGAATAAAGGTAGGCTCTTAAATAATACAATAATAATAATTAGCATTACTAGTTTAATTTAAAGTTCTCACCACCTCTTCAGGATAGTAAACAATGCTTCTCCCAGTACCTTTCTTCATGTGACCCCAGAGGGCTTCAGAGATGCGTAACATCTCCTGATTTTAAGGCTCTGTCACTTTCATATTGTATTAACATTCTAGGATGACAGGCACCTAGTTCTCACTAGATCTCAGTGTTTTCCAGAAAGTTTTTGCTTGCCTGTCTAAAAGAACTACAACAACGTTTCCCCTTGCACACATTTAAACTGACAACTAAGTTTTTCCGTCTGAAATTTCAACAGTTTGAAAGAATTAAATTTCCAATGCGTTGTACAACGCATCTGAAAATTAAGTATGATTCTTTTAAATGTATCCAACTTAAAACACCAGAGCCATTTGATGTCTATTATTATTCATAAACTGAAAAGCTCTTGTATAAGAAAACTTTTCATTGTTCCTTATTCCCTTTGAATTTATATGTCCATTCCAGTATCCCCAAAGAATTTTACCCTGGGGCTTCCCTGGTGGCTCAGAGGGTAAAGCGTCTGCCTGCAATGCAGGAAACCATCCGCTGGAGAAGGAAATAGCAACCCACTCCAGTATTCTTGCCTGGAAAATCCCATGGATTTTTATCTTAACATAAAATATTTCTAACATTTCAAGATTTTATTAGTCATTCTATCAAATATCTCTGCAAATTAAGGATATATAATATGTATATGCATAATTTACAGAAAATGTCATATATATGTAAATCTTATGATCTCAAGAAACTTTAAAAATTTACATATAAATATTTTATGGTCACAGGATCTTTAAATTTCCATACATAAAAATGTAAACATGAGTATCTAAATTTCCTGTAACCATAAGAGGCTCATTTTTTTCACCTGAATTGATGTACATTATTTATTAGTTATACACAACTAATATCATAAACATTACAATTTTACAAATGATTATTAAAATACAAATCAGTTGTTAGAAATGCATCAGTTAATGAGATGAATGAGTTACTTCTTCCAGTTAAATTAAGCATCTATAGATGAATATGGCTAACAGGAGACAAAATTCAGCATAAATTTTATTCCTATCTGCCTCTCCCTCTTTTTTAATATAAAAGCTGAGAAAACTTCTTTACATAAATAACTACTTGGAAATTCAAATTTGTCGTGATAATTTTCCTCAATAGTTTGAATTCCTTCTGGGACATATGCCAAAAAAAATCTCAGGGTGATCTATCATCACAATTATTTTTAATGATCAACTGACAACTCAATTAAGTCCTTTTTCAATTTATGGAAAATAAAGGATTGGACACCACCTGAATTCCAAAAGTATTTGTTATCCTGTCATTAGAGTCATTAATTTTCATCAACACCAATACCACTACTTCAATCATCCCTTTGTCTGGAATTCAGGAGTCTGGAGCTCAAGAGTCAGAAGGACTGCCTGTTAAGACTAGAGATGTGAGAGACTGGCCAGAGGCAGAAGACTTATTTGAGAAGGGAGTGGGAGGAAAAGGAGACTACAAGTACTACAAGAACATTTTTGAAAGGTGAGATCTAAAAACAGATTCCCTGAAGTCCACTCATACTCATCACCACATCATACTCATCACAAGTCTATAGGTCCATGAACCCCTGTCTGAAGATCTCCTCTGACCCTGCTATGTTCTGTTTTGTTCTGATTTCATGGATAACACGGGGTTGGGAGTCTTGTCCTTCCCTCCTACCGTAATCCAATTCTGTCTGTCTCACCTCTCATTTTACCTTCCCATTATTAACAATACAAAAATTTGAATTTCCGTTTATTAGAAAAAAAAAAAAAAACTCATACAAACAATGCAAAATCAGTCTCTTACAACAAAGAAAGATTTGGCTTTTTCAGAATCAAAACAGAAAAATCTGTATTGTGCACAAACCTGCCAATTACTGTATTTTAATTATAGCCCTTTTTATCCCCCTGGAGTCTTCTAACCACCAAGTCATGCTCAGTAACAATGTTGTAGCTGCCTCATTATAGTAAGCTGTCTCCTGAGTATCTACTTCTTTAACCAAGTGCATTTGCTCTGAAAGCACAGTGCTCAGTGCTGATGCTGCACTTAAGACAAAAGCAAGTTTAGTGACTTGTTTGTGTTTAATGAAATTACTGCACAGATGCTGATCAGCTAAGTGTGAGAAGCGTGATATATCACTCTGCATCAAGACCTTGGGTAAGGTCATTCTTTGGGGACCTAGGTTATAGAAACAGTGAGGTAGGGTAAGGGTGGGAGGGAAAAGAATTTTCTTGCCAACCAACTTCTAATTCCAGTCAGACAATTCACAGCCAGACAATTAAGCTCCAGGGCACACAATTACAGTCAGACCAAGTAGTTAGGCAGAGAAACTGGGAATCTGTGTTGTCCCTAAAACGTGGTGCCTGTCTTACAGTTATAGACATCAGCCATAATCAGGACACACTGGGGAATTTGTCACGAGTTTATGCTCAGTTAGCACACGACCCAGGGTGCAAATCACTGTACCTGTGTGTCCTTGGTCAAGCAACCCTTCCAAATCTTATACAGCTCTCCTGATATATGTGTCTGTGTGTTCAGTTATTAAATTAAATCCAACTCTTTGTCACCCCATGGACTGCAGCCCACCAGGCTCCTCTGCCCATGGGATTCTCCAGGCAAGAATGCTGGAGTGGGTTGCCATTTCCTCCTCCAGGGGATCTTCCCCATCCAGGGAATGAACCCACATCTCCTGCACTGCAGGCATATTCTTTACCACTGAGCACCAGGGCTCCCCCTCCTGAAATATAGGGATGATATTAACAGCACCTAATTCACAAGGTTATTGTGAGAAGTAGACAAGCTAATAATCCACTTAAAAGCACTTAACCCAGTACATAACAAATGGAATTGTTTCTTATACCAGTAGCTATTGTTATGAAAGAAAATACTCTTACACATGTGCAAACCAATTTCTCTTAAAATCAATTCCTAGATGATATGTCAAATACAATAGGAGAATACTGATTTTTTTTCCCACAGAAATTTGAAACAAGCCTTTTCATAATGTTAAAAATTTTTAAAAAGAGTTGCCCTTCGGGGGAAATCCAAATCAACATGACATATGAAGTGAAGTGAGGTCGCTCAGTCGTGTCCGACTCTTTGTGACCCCATGGATTGTAGCCTACCGGGCTCCTCTGTCCATGGAATTTTCCAGGCAAGAATACTGGAGTGGGTTGCCATTTCCTTCTCTAGGGGATCTTCCTGACCCAGGGATTGTACCCGGGTCTCCTGCATTGCAGGCAGACGCTTTACCATCTGAGCCACCAGGGAAGCCCATAACATGAGGTGTGCTTAAAATAAAAAACACCTGCTTTGCAGAAATGCTGTTCTTCATGCTGTGGGGGCACCATGGGCAGTCTCTTGGGCATGACTGGCCACCAGCAGTCACCTGCTTAGCACAAGCTGTACACAACACATCCTATGATATTCATCCCCTCAGACTTTCTTTTTTTTTTTCCCCTCAGACTTTCAATCATGGTAAAACAGCTGTGGGACCATGGTCAACCCAATAAACAAACTGTTTTCAATGACCACTATCAGAATTAGGACAGTCTCAAAATGCTTACTGATACCAGAAGCATTCTCTCATTCCTAAGATGTTCCTGAAGGCTGTTTCTGGTCTCCCTCTTCTTTATCATAGCTACAGATGAAATCAGCACAGTGTTATAGTGATACTAGTACCAAAACTTGCAGTGTTTTTGCTGTAAGCTGTAAGGAGGAGTTTGGCCACATCACTTGCCTATGTACTTATGAAGTGAAGCGTAAGGTGTGCCTTTCTGCTTACTTAATTGTGAATGGTCCTAAGTCATTCTACAATATAAAATAAAGAGCTTTCCCAGAAGAGAGTTAAGGAGGGGAGAAGATGAGACATTAGCAAGGGAATGAGGGCACTGTGAGAGAATTCAGCAGCCTCAGTACCCTGATCTCCCAGCCGTACGCATTCAAAAGATGCACATAACAAAACTTTTCAACTTCTCTGCTTCTAGCCTCCACAATTTAGCCAGAAACAGAAACATCTACCAGAAGGAAGTGCAGAGAAACACTAGGAAAAGAGCTGAATTGGGAATATACCTTCTCCTCCTATCAGTCTGCAAGCACCAGATACACACACCATACACAAGAGTCCCAGCCTACAAAGCAGCTGCCTGAACTGCAAAGACAGGGCCATCATTTTGTTGCTGCTAGCAGCTAGTCATGTGGAAATGACTGGTTTGCATGCTTTGAAAAAAAGTGAGGCAAAGAATAAAAATAATATTTCTATCCATCACACTTCCCTTCAATGGTCCCTTTCATTCTCAGTTCAGAAGCACAGAAGAGTTCGAACACAGAATATATGTCCAAAGGACAGTAGGCTACTAAACTAGGGGTTTGTGTAAGATCTCACTACACATACCAATTCACAAGAAATCAGGACAATATTTATTATAAAGGTTACCCGGAAGATGCAGCAACTTCAGACATAAAATGAACCTATGATGATAAAAAAAAAGAAAAAAATTTTTGAATGTGTGTGCCTGTAGCCAACTTCTCAAAAGTGAAAAGTACCCCAAAAGTTAGAATGCTTATTTAGGAATAGAGATAGACACAGAGGTGACCACAAGAGAAAAGATTCTATGTGAACTCTCTAAAAACCCTCCCTTATAGATATTGAGCAATACAGTGTTTATGTACCATTATTCATTACAGAGTTTCAGCAAAACACCCAACACAAAGAGTTTTCTTTTAAACCAAGATACAAACATAAAAAACCTGAAATGAAAATGCTTGGCACTCAAAAGAATCCCTTCAAGAACACAACTGCTTCAAAAGGAACTTTTTCTAGAATCACTACTTGATTTTTAACTGACACAAACAAGGGAACCTTGAAACCCTTTCTTTCCCATCTTACAGATATCTAGCTTAATTAGAAATATGGAAATAAAACTGGCAGTTCTACAGTCTAGATTTAGGAGATTAGGACAGCTTTATTGAAAAGCCTCAAAATCAGGAATGTGCCAAAGAAACAGGTATCTGAAATGTGTGATGAATATTAAACTTACACTGGTATCACTTTAGCTTAAGCATAAACACTTTTAATTTAGACTCTTCCTATTATACGCAGTTCTGGTAAGTAGTTAGGAAACTGACAAGCTGTCAATTCCGTTTTAAAGGGAAAGAGGAGGGGCACAATATCAGTTTCTTGTTCTGTAGCAAGTTCAAAAGTCTAAATTTAAAAGAGCATGACTAGCAAACAAAATTCCAAAGTGAAAACTAAAATTTGAGAACTTCAAGGTCAACCTGAGCAGCTGTCAGCATGACAGACCCGGAGTTCATTAGGCAGAAAATGGACCAGACAAGAAACAGCATCCACTGAGCCCAAGGCCGGGCAGCACAGAACACAGCAAGGAAGGACCCAGCTTAGCCAACCCTGAACCCCCTGGTGGCTACCAAACCTCTTCCTTCTCAAATCAACTCAAAGGATCAGAGACCCAGAGGCACAGCACTCTCTGATATACAAAATTCCCTTCTTTCTTCAGCAAACAATCTAGTATCCCATAGAATACAATCTGGGATCCGTCCAGCAGATCAGACAGAAATTCTGCTCTTCCACGCTTGAAAGTTAAAGTTAGCTGATCCTGTGGAGCCAAAGATTTCCAAAAGGGAATCTGAGGGCATGTAGTTAAAGGCGCTAGTCTTTCCTTAGAAAACGCTCAGAGAAGAAAAGAGACAGAGATAAAAACACAAGGTGGAGAGATACTTACGGAGCTTTCTCAATTTCACGATGACAGCATAAGCTTCCTGCCAGTTTGTGTGAGAAACTGCCTCAATGATGACATCCTTCTTTAAAGTAGCTGGGGTCCCCACAGTGCCACCCAGGACTTTGTGGCTTCTCACTGCTTCTCTGCTTTCAAGGGAGGGGCTGGCAAAGGGGGCTGAAGTACAGACTCCCTAATCAATAACTGCCTTGCCCTAGTCTAGGAAGCATTCCCTGGCTGTGAAGCTGCAAAGGTGGTTTTCCTAAAGTAGGTGAAAATGATATGTAATAGCTGCATTTTAAAAGAATGGAAGATACTTCTTAATAACACAGAGAGTTTCTGTATAACTTACACATAACTCTTCTTGAGCAAGTGAATCCTAGCATGACAGGATAAGCTAAAAGATCACCAAAGTCAAACATTACTGATTTTGCTCACCTAGTATACTGACATCACATTTATAGACTAATATAATACTAGTGATAATATCCAATGTCAGCACGGGAAAAGCAAAGCAGGTCGGTGGAAATATAAATGGTAGAGGTTTGGGGGAATATAATTTGTCAAGATAAATTATAAACAGTTTTAAATGTGCATCCCTTTTGACAAAGCAATTAGACTTCCAAGAATATTTTCTACAGAGATATTCATATATGTATAACTATATGAGTGCATATGCTGCTGCTGCTAGGATGCTTCAGTCGTGTCTGACTCTGTGAGACCCCATAGATGGCAACCCACCAGGCTCCCCCGTCCCTAGGATTTTCCAGGCAAGAACACTGGAGTGAGTTGCCATTTCCTTCTCCAATGCATGAAAGTGAAAAGTGAAAGTGAAGTCTCTCAGGACTCTTCGCGATCCCATGGACTGCAGCCCACCAGGCTCCTCCACCCATGGGATTTTCCAGGCAAGAGTACTGGAGTGGGGTGCCATCACCTTCTCCACATGAGTGCATATAGTTGCATATTAATATAAAAGCAGACTCTTTGAGGCAGTATTGTTTAGAAGAACATAGTTCAGGAAACCACAAAAAGAGGTTTAAATTATCACACAATCCGAGTGTGGAATTAAAGTGTTAATTGCTCAGTCGTGTCCAGATCTTTGCAACCCCATGGACTGTAGCCTGCCAGGCTGCTTTGTCCAAGGAATTCTCCAGGCAAGAATATTGGAGTGGGTAGCCATTCCGTTTTCCAGGGGATCTTCCCGACCCAGGGATCAAACCCAGGTCTCCTGCACTGCATGCAAATTCTTTACTGTCTGAACCACCAGGGAAGCCCAGTATGGAAGAGTATGCAACTATTAAAAATACTCACAATTAATTGCTAATATTATTGTGAATTAATTATTCCCAATAACCAAGGTATGAAAACAACTAAAATGTACATTGAGCAATGAATGGATAAAGGAAAAGTGGTATATGCATACAATGAACCACTATTCAGTCTTAAAAAAGGAAGAAATCCCTGCCATTTGTAACTGTAATACGGATGGACCTAGAAGACATTTTGCTAAATGAAATAAGTCAGATACAGAAAGAAATACCCTGCATGATTTCATTTATATTTTGGATCTAAAATAGTCAAACACATAGAGCAAAGAGTAGAATGGTGGTTTCCAGGGACTAAACAAAAGAATGGGGCAAGAGGAAGCATGATTATAGGGTTGAAATGAATGGGAACCTCTATCTCTGTATCACCAACATTTGGCACTTTTTGAATTTGATACCATATGTTGTCAAATATATTTAAGAGCATGCATTATGGAGCCATGCCACCTGGCTTCAAATACCAATTTTATACCCTTGTTCTGAATAATCTTAGACAAGTTACCTGATCTCTGTGCTTCAGTTTCTTGAGCTAAAAAACATTACGAACAGCACACATCCCATAAGGTTATTCTCACACACACAAAATGCTTACAACAGTGCAGGCACACAGTAAGCCTCAAATTTAAATATTATAGTTATGATTATTATAAATTTTAAAATATATTAGTTTATAAAAGAGCTAGATTTATAATGTATACTTACATGAACAGATAGGATCTTTTTTAAGCCACAGGAAGCAATATGATCACATTTTTAAAAATATACACACCAACAGAACAGAAAAGGATCTGATGCTCCACCCTAAACCATTAGCAATGATAGCTTCTAAAAAGGAAAGCAGAGAAAAAGGTCAAGGGAGACTTCAGCTTCATAATTTACATTCTTCAATACTATTAAACTTGTAATCATAAGCAGGTACAAAACTGCAAGTGAGAGACACAAAATTTAGATCTCACAGAGCATCAAAACCTCATTCCATTAAGGCAACTAAAGGACCAGATAAAGGAGCAGATATATGTGCGTATATATGTATATATACATGTATATACACTCATAGCATCCCTTTCATCCACTGGAGAAATAGAGGAAGCAGGTCAAACCAATGGAGATCAAAATGTCAGCTTTTGACATTTACTACCACAGGGAAGGACACAATTGAGTGTGTAGACCTTTGGCTCACTACCAAGGCAGTGCAAACGAGACCTAGAACAGCAGACACAGACCACAATGAGAACACAACTGTGCCCTCTGGGGTTGTGCAACAGGACCACCACTGGACTATACAATGGCCTTGTTCAAATGAGCAAAAGGAACTGCTTGGGTCCCAGCACAGCTGGCAGGGCCCAGCGGAGCACTGGCTGGCTTCCAAACGCCACTTGCCCCCATTATGCAGTACTCAAACCACCTTACTCTACACAGGACCCGGCTGTCACTCCCCTAGATTGAGTTTAGGTCAGGAACACACAGGCCTCCAGCACCATCACTAAGCGCACAAAACAGAAGGCAGATCCCCCAGGGACAGGAAGGATTGAGCCAGGGCATCCTGGTCCCCAGGGTCAAACTGGCTGACCAACTGCCAATCAAACCAGTCAGGGAAGGAAGGAGAGAAGGGGCAGAGAAGAACAGACTATTACATTAGTGGAGTAACAAAGATACTGGCAACATAAGGTATTAGAATTTTATAAATCAGAAGAGCAATTAAACATGGACACTAGAAACAGCAAAAGCAATTTCGAACATAAGAGAGTAATGGAATAAGCATTCCAGACCCTACTAATAACCTACAAGCTGCGGGCTTTGACTTAAGAAACAGGAGACATATTCACTGACTTGTGACCTCATGAGACAAAGCCTACGAGGGCTTTGCAAAAAGTACATCATAGGCATTTGAGACAGGAGAGTTCTTTCTTCTAAAGGCATGTACCATCCCTGGCCCTGTCCAGTGAAAGTCACCAGGACTTCTCAAATACTTGTCAAAAACAACACATTTCCAAACACCCTTGGGAGTAGCGGTAGGGGGGTGAGTGATTCAGCAGAGTAGAGAGTCACTGATCTAAACTGGAATAAGGCAACATGTCAGCTACATGTTGCAATTTTAAGATATGATAATTTATATAGAAGTTGCCTATGTGCAGCTCCCCAGTCATTCCACACACACCTTTAGCTTACTTGCCTTTACTTATACCATTTCCTTAGGGAAGTCTTCCCATATTTCTTCTACCTCGTTACCTCCTACAATTCCTTCAACTCTATTCAGATACCACCTTCTCCAGGACACTTGCCTGCCCTGACAGAAGCGGCCCTTCCTCTGGACATATCTGCCTCTCCCAGGACCACAATCAGTGATCGTTTCTCTGCCTTGTCCATGCAGATTTGAGCTCCTTGGAGTTCGCTGTTCATCTCTGGAATCACAGCACAGTGTATATGCCTCGTGCATGTAACTAACACATATTGAATGTAGGAGTAAATTTCCTGAGGTCCAAAATCCCTCCCCTCTCCCATGTTGATACAGCACCAGCACAGCGCCTGGCAAAAGAAGACCTTGTAAATCAGTGACTATCCCAAGAATATAGCTGCATGGGTGACCATCACTTGCTAATACATCGGGGCAGGATCAGGCTATTTTAAACCCTCCTTCCCTCCCTCCCTGCATTATCAGTGGGCACTTTCTGCAGGTGCTGCTCTAGGCAATTTCTTCACAGTGCAATGTACTCTCCACCACAGCCTCATACAGGAGCATTATGCAGGAAACACTAGCATCTGGGCTAAAGCCAACTGATTCGAGGTTTAATAAAGCATGCGCTCCAGCTTGTCTCTCATTTCTCCCTTTCTCTTTTTTTTTCTTTGAAGACAAAGGTGCAAGCTACTATCTTTGTTTTGGCTCATTCCAGCAATATGTCACTGACCCTTCTTATCAATACCCAGCTGATTCCTGGAGATTAGCTGGTGATTCCTTCCTGATAGTAGATCTCTGTTCCTATGGTCACATGCCTTGGACACTAGCTCCGGGAACTGTGAGCCAGGTCTTTCCCAAGGGACCTTAGAAGTGTTTCTGCTCCTTCACAAACACCTGGGTAACCCCTACACCTCCCCCCTGGGGCGTGTAGAGGGTCTTGAAAGAAGCAGATACAGATGATATCATGAGCAATTACTTTAACTAGTGCAGACTTCCATCTTGAACACAAGGTCATTCGTCCATAATAATGTTTGTAAAGCCCTTTATGATGTACACAGCTCAATACACGAATGATCTCACCTGATCATGATAATTACCCCATGAATAAGCAAGGATGGTATTACTATCCTTGTTAACAGAGCAAGACACTAAACCTTCCCATTAGTTTCCCTTAAAAGGACCCTTAACACGCCTTTTTAAAAAAAAAAAAAAAAAAGACATGGACTGTAAAAATGATGAAGAATCCATTTGCATACTCAGTCACGTCCAGCACATTGCAACTCCATGGACTGTAGCCCACCAGGTTCCTCTGTCCATGGGACTCTTCAGGCAAGAATACCGGAGTGGGTTGCCATCTCCTCCTCCAGGGGATCTTCCTAACCCAGGGATCGAATCTGTCTCCTGCGTCTTCCACCTGGGCAGGCGAATTCTTTACCATTGAGCCACTTAGCAAGCCCAAAGAATCTATAGTGAAGTCGCTCAGTCGTGTCCGACTCTTTGCGACCCCATGGACTGTACCCTACCAGGCTCCTCCCTCCATGGAATTCTTCAGGCAAGAGTACTGGAGTGGGTTGCCATTTCCTTCTCCAGGGGATCTTCCTGACTCAGGGATCAAACCCGGGTCTCCTGCATTCCAGGCAGACGCTTTCACCTCTGAGCCACCAGGGAAGCCCTGTATAGGTCACCAATAATACTGTACTACAGAGCAGGCAGGATATACATCACTTGCAGCATGGTGCTGGGGTTTGGTCTGTGGAGGCAGCAGCCAAGTACAGGCTTCACGCTGGTGTTTTCATCTAAAGATGGTGGCCACCCATCAAGTTCTGGTTGGATCCACTGTCTGGACACATATATGCACAAAGCATGTGGTAGATGGTCAAAGTTATACAGAGGCAGAAAGTGAGTACACAGAGAAATAAACTGAGATAGTTCTTCAAATGAACAGTAGATCTGGGCTGTCTTGACCAGTGAAATTTAATTTATGCTCCACTGGTCACTTCATCTGCTGATCTTCACCATCTCATTCTTAAAAGAGGAGTAGCTCCCTCCTCGCCGCCTGCTAGAAGGCTAAAAGGATCTAAAAGGAAAAGTGAGAAAGTACTGTAAATAGTTAAAAGCCCCACAAAAATGAAACAGGGTATTACTATTTTATACACAGGGAAGTTAGGATGTAAGCAGTCAAGTCACATTCTATCAGGCCCAAAGAATTCACAAGGGAATCCAAACATGGGTCACCCTCAGACAGCAATCTGGGGTAAAAGTCACTTGAAATGAAAGAGACACTCAGCCTGACTGCAATACTTGCACAATGATTTATAATTAGTTCTCCCTGATACTGCCCAGATCCCCCTGACCCAACCCAAAGGTCCAGCAGGTCTCCACTGTTATGCACTTCTCCTTTCCTAATCTGCCTTTCCCGCATTATGATGGCACAGTCCTAAACTGTCTTTCCTAGGTGGTACCTAGTCTTTTACACATCGCCTGGCAAATGGTCACTACCACAAGGTGGGAGATTACCTGCCACCATTGGCAGCAGTTGAGGGAAGGGATCACTTTGATGCAGGGGCCATTTCACCTGCGCACTTAGGGACGCTCCAACCCCACGCTCCTGCAAACACTCCCTAAGCGTCTGAGTCTCAGTTCACACATCTGTTGAGCCCTGTGATAGTGATGGGCTGAGTTGGCCTGGAGAACCTCTCTAGGACATCAAGGGAGCTCTCAAGGGGAACTGATGGTCAAGGGCCCAACCCAGTGCAAAGATTTCAGAGTCACAAGCTGTCCAACCATTAGCCTTGGCTCTGTGTCAGGAGCTACCTACACCCCTTTATCCCAAGGGACCTGCCAGTTGCCAAAAAAAAAAAAGTACAATTAAATGCTGCAATAATAACTACGCCTTTTGTCAACAGTTTAACTTGAGGGTAATTGACACCCTCCAGTCACACACTACCACCACCAACACAAAACAAAACAAATGAGCAAAAAGACCTGACTGGAGAGACACTAACACTATGGTAAAGGCATGACAGCAAATTACAGTTCCATACCTCTTTTGAGATCATGGGCTGGTTCTGTCACATTTCTGTGTTTCAGTTTCTCGTTTATAAAAATACAAACAATAATAGCAGCATCCACATTATGCACTTGTCAGGAGCATGAAAGGAAATATCATGCACACAACCTGGGCGGGGTACCTGACACAATGTTCACCATTATTATAACAGCAAGGTACCGCCGGTTATCAACCATATCATCACAAAATATTGTTGCATCAACAATTTGACACCAAATTAATTTAGTATTTGAGGAGGAAATATAAATACAGGAAACGTCCCATGGTGCTTAATGAGACACTCAAAAAAAAAAAAAAAAGGAAATTTGCAGTATTTGAACATGATGTTCACCAAATATGTCATAATAGTTTTCCCTCTTGGAAAGATTAAAGACACCAAAATGGTTAGTACCTTCTTTAAAGTACAGCAAGAATTCTGTGAAGGGGGAGAGAAACTCCAGGGACATACAGAAGCTGCTTACAATAGAGAAACAGAAATCTTCCAGCAAAAATGCTATTATTGTATTAAAAAGGAGGGGGGGAGGAAGGCAGAGGGTCTCTAATTACACTTTTTTTAAACAGATACTTATGCTTGTTTCTCTTTTTTAAAAAATCTAATACAAGTTAATATTGATGCCTAAAGAAAAAAGTTATATTTTTGAAAGCTAAACATGAGACAAACTAGCATTTGTCAATTACCCTTTTCTTTTAAATCCTGTTTAAAATGTGCAATGTGCAATTGCCCAAGTAAATTTTCAGTATGCCAAAACATTAAGAAATTACAAAACTCAATACCAAAATAATTCATGTGTTACAACCATAATTACTTCTATGCTAAGAAAATTATTATTCTCACAAGAAAATTCTGGCGAACTGCTTCAAACATTGCCCTTCTGAGTGCATCTAGGAGGAATAAAAGGAAAATTCAGAGTTCAGTCATTTTGATGTCCCCATGCCTAAGAAGACTTTGTCTATATGTCAATTAGCCACATGCAGTAATTTTAAATGTGTGTGTAACAGTCACATTTCCTCAGTTTGGGAGGTCTTCCCTCCCCTCCCCCATTTTCATTTTCACAGATGTTTCCGTGGAATACAAAACAAAGGAACGCTTTCTTCTTCTGTTTCTGTGCCCTCTGCCTTTTTGTAAGTCTTTGTCTGATCTACTGCAGAGAGCTACAGCCAGAAAGGAAATGGGAAGAGAAAGTGGGGGAAGGAGGGCTTGGTTCTGCCCTCAGAAGCCACCATTTCTCAGGTGGAAAATAAGACTGTCATGCCACAATGACATCTTGCCTTGTGTCACAATGATTAATAGTCCTAATTTTTTCCAATTAGGGAAGTAATCACAACCAGTCGGTGGAATCTGACCAATTTTATATAGTGTGATCTGTGAGTGCTATACTTTCAATGTGGAATAAGATCTAAGATGATTCTTTTCCTTTTGACAGCTAACTGTAATATTGTATTTCCATCCCCGAGTTGCTTTTTCATATCTAAAAAAGAAAAGAAGCTTTTCAGAAATAAATTATTTCCAAATCTGACCTCCTTCACCAATCTGCTCTCTATGAATTGGTACACTGCAATTCAAAAAGGGAGTATGGAGTTTAGTATATTCAAATGAGTATGTTAATAAACCTGGCAATGCCTTAGTAGAGACAGAAAGACAGGGGAATAGAGTGCTTTTATATGATACTTATAAACACTTGCCAAATTCACAGAACCAAATTCCATAGAGAACTGCCCAAGAGCATCAAGAAACACACAACGCTGCACAGGCAGTAAATTGTCTGGCAGAAGAGACCACTACAAAGAGTAAGTATCGCATACACTTCACCTTCAGTTACCTAAACACAAACCAAAACATTTCAGATACAGAATATTCCAGACAGTTCCACTGATATCTAGTCAAATGACAGGCCAAGGAAATTAACTTACAATGAATTTCAAGCAAACTTGAAAACCACCTCATTCAATTCTATAATTTTAGAGGTCCTAAGAGAGAAATGCTTTCCTACAGTTCAGAAAATTATTATAGAGGAACCAAAATTAGAACCCTAAGCTCTTACTTTCATAAGACAAACTTGTAAGTACATAATTTATAGCATGATGGTATCAAATGGTTTTTTCAGACATGAAGAGCTTTATTACATCAATATAAATGGTGCAAACTGTGCCACATGGCAAATGTGCTCTGGAAAATGCAATAATTCCATGACAACTCCTAACCCCAAACCAGATTTCTCTCTACCGCCAATCAAAGCAGAAAGAGGTGAGCTTCACCAGGAGAATTCCGACAGGAATTATGAAGCCTGTTGTAACTGAAATTTACCTGAAATACTCCAGTCTCATGTCAAGGCATTCCGCTGTGTCAATGGTTTTCAATTTTTGGTTTTCTGAGAAAAGTTTTCCTGTTTCTTTTTCTTTAAATGAGCTCTTAAATAGAACCTCAACAGCTAACATCAATAAACTCAGCATTTTATCCTAATAAGTTTATATTTTCAAACATTTACCTGCTCAGTAGGGCTCCCCAGGTGGCACAGTTGGTAATGAATCCACCTGCCAATGGAGGAGACACAAGAGACACAGATTCGATCCCTGGGTCGGGAAGATACCCTGGAGTAGGAAACAGCAACTCCCTCCAGTGTTCTCGCCTGGAAAATTTCATAGACAGAGGAGCCTGCTGGGCTACAGTCACTGGGACCACAAAGGGTTGGACATGACTGAGCATGCATGCACACACACACATCAAATCAGTCAGTGAGGACACTGATCAGGGTTCCCATGAGCCCATATCGCTCCACTATGTAGATCAGAAAGAGGACATCGCTCCTCCCCAGCTGAGACTTTCCCAAACCCAGACACCTTGTACAGAGCACGTCCTGCAATACAACACATGGGACATGGCAGATGGCTTCTAATAAAAAGTTCTAATGAATAAGGCTGTTCCCATGAAAACAAAAATTTTAAACAGGAAGTTATAAATGATAACTGTAGTCTCTCTCTTCAACATGCCACATATCTCTATATTTTGTTTTTGTTGCACAGTAGAGTGAAAAATGATGTTTCTTGCCAATGGCTAGTTGCATATTTGATAACAGTTTTGTTTCTGTCTTTTGATAGTAGCTTGCCTTGCCTTGCAATCTCAGGATACTCTTATTCTGAAAAAGCAGAGGTAGGAAATTTTTGTTGCAGAGTTGAACCACTTAGAAGTTGGAAAAGCACCCCAAACTTGGAAGAAGCACTAAAAATGTCTAAGATACACTGTTCACCAAAGAATTGTCTACAGTTGACTGGAACATGGTGAGCAAAGCATGTAAAAAACAGATATGCCTGAGCATCTTCTGGTATTTCAGTGTAATCCAAACCATTTTACCATGACAACTTGACTTATAAACACTCTTAAAAATTTGTGCATACTGACTCAAAGGCTTCCCTGGTGGCTCAGATGGTAACGGCTCTCCTGTAATGCAGGATCCCTGGGTTAGGAAGATCCCCTGGAGAAGGAAATGGCAACCCACTCCAGTAATCTTGCCTGGAGAATTCCACTGACAAAGGAGCCTGGAAGGCTACAGTCCATGGGGTTGCAAAGAGTCAGGCATGACTGAGCAACCATCACTCACATAGTAACTCAAATAAAATTTATTTTTATAATTTATCATAAATTACCATTTATTACACTAAGAACAGAAAATACAACAGGATCCAGTCCTGTCTCCATGGAGTTCAGTGGTTAGCAGTAGGTTTCTTTATGAAATAGCACTCACAACTTTCTGGTTTTTATTCTCCATCTGGATTTTTGGATGGCAATTTCATATGGTCACAGAACAAACAGAACTATGCTGGCCCCATGCTTCAGAATTTCTGTAGGTAATTTTAAACACTTTTGACAAATTCTGTCACTTCTCTGGCAGTTACTTGTCTCCTCTGGATCAGCCCTGTAGGATGTAGGGGGCAGGCCATGATTAGTCTGTTTGACCTCTTTTCCTCAGAGCCTTGTTTATACACTCTGGACAACCTGACAGATAAACTCAACAAGAAACTACAACATACTGAGCTTAGTTTTCTCCCTCCTCCAAGGAACGCATTGGCTACAGTCTCAAGGACTGTGTCCCCATTACATTCACAGGTTGAAATCCTAATGCCCAATGTGATGGTATTAGAAGGCAAGGCCTTTGGGAGGTGCTTAAGTCATGAAGACCCTGTCTGCATGAAAGGGATTAGTGCTCTTGTAAGAGACCCCAGAGAGCTCCCTGATCCCTTCCACCATGTGAGGAGACATTGAGAAGTCCACAACCCCAAAGAGGACCTTCTCCAGAACCTGGCCAGGTGAGCACCCCGAATGCAGATTCCCAGGCTTGAGAACTGTGAAAAATCAATTGCTGGTGTTTATAAGCCACCCAGGCAGCAGTATTTTGTTGGAGCAGCCTGAATGGACTAGAAAACCATTTATTCATTGATTCACCACTTACTGAGCCTATTAAAAGCTAGCTCTGCGCTACCCTCCAGGGAATCAAATGGAGAGAACAGCACCGAGGGCTTCCCCAGCCTGTAGCAGGGGTAGACGGTTTCAAACCAGGAGCCCTGGGAGAGGCAGCTGCAGGCACAGATGAGGAATAAAGAACGGTTTTCGTTTCTGCCAGGAGGAGTCAGACGTAGGAGCTTTTAGAGAAGAGACACCCTAGTTAGGTTTTCCAGGTAAAGCTCTGAAGGAGGATGGACCAGCCAGGCTGAGTGCAAGCCAAGTGCTGAGACCAAGAGTCCAGATGCAGCTCGGCGCCTCCGCAAAGCTCTACCGAGTCCCCTAGCATGGAGCTCAGAGTGCGGGGGAAGAAATGCCCAGTACAGGACTGGACAGCGACTGGCGGCCAATTCAGGAAGGGCCTGATGTGCATTCGACTTTCGACTCTATCCTGACTGCACAGGAAACATTACAGGTATTTGTTTTTGTGTTTCCAAATGAAGTACAACAAATTTGGCCTAGAGAAAAGATCATTTGCAGTTAAAATTCAAGGCATGTGCTAGAGAAAGAAGGGACTACAAGTAGGCGACAAATGAGGCTATTGCAGTAGCCCACACAAGGGGTGCCTACCCAGCGCACCCAAGTTACTCATGGCATTTGATCCACAGCCCAGCAGGACGAGGCTTCTCTGAGCATGGATGGGGCCCAGGTCCATGCAAAGCGAGACCTTCCAATATCAGAACCACCAGCCTCAAAGACTAGGGTTTCCATGGCTGTTCCAATCAATGCTGATCAGCCCTTCCTCCCAGCTAGCTCTCCTTCTTCGAGTCCCACCATCACTGAGAACTTGCATTTTACTCCATGGTTCTTCCTTGGTCCTGGTCACACTTGGCCAAGGTCCATCCCCACTCACAGATGCACACTTTACTTCCTTCCTATCATGCAGCCTTGTTTGGTGCTTGGCTCTCGGCCCCCAAACCTTCTGGTACCCAGCCATTTCCTGACCCACCTCAAGGCCCCTCCAGCACAACTGGGCTCCATGTGCCCCACCCACAGGCAGGCAGCACAGCAGCACAGGAGGGGCTGACCATGACCACCAGAGGCTAAGGCTGCAGTGAAAAGACAATGCAGATGCTTATTTCATATACTATTGGAAGCCAGCATCTTATACAACAAGTACAGTATTATGAGCAAGTTCTTCATCACTGTCTACAGAACCCAAAGCCAGGGGCTAGGCCTCCAGATTCTGACCACAGATTCTGCTTGCAGAGCGGCCACAGGCTTCAGACTTGGACTATGTATCCAAATCTCTGTCAGTCACCTTGAACAAATACTTGCCCCTCTAGGTTTGCTAAGGCTTCAGTGTGCATACATGGCACCAAACACACAGGCCGAACCACTGGAAAACATGCATCTTGAGACTGGATTTTCCTCTGCCGATCCACTCTTCCTAGTAACTCAGATGATTAAAGAATCCACCTGCAACGCAGGAGACCTGGGTTCGATCCCTGGGTTGGGAAGATCCCCTGGAAAAGAGCATGGCAACCCACTCCGGTATTCTGGCCTGGAGAATCCCATGGACAAAGGAGCCTGGCAGGCTACAGCCCATGGGGTCACAAAGTCGCACAAGACTGAGTAAGTTGAACACAGTACCCATTCTTAGTTAATACTGAATCCATCTTCTTTCCTCTGCCCAGTCTTAGAAGGAAATCACAAAAAAAGACAACCCATTGTCCAAGATACTTAACATTGTTTAGGTGACAAGAATGAGTCCAAGGTTGGGGGGAGGGGAAAGTGGAAATTACCCAGTAGGAAGAGGAAGAAGGTCTTCCAGCTATTTAAAGTACAGCTCCACTCAGGTGTTTATACTGGACAGTCTCAACAGCTGGTGACTCACTGTGCAGGGAGTATCTTAAAATGAACCTTCTATTCTTCTGGATAAGTTCTGAGTTATCCAGGATATGAGACACTCCCTCCTTGGGGCTATTTCCTAAGGCTCACAAGTGAATAGCATCGCCATTTCGAGTCCTTATCTTCCTTTTAAAGCTTGAGGGAAAATATGCCTTAAGCTTCACACTAATTTCTCTCTGATATATTTATACACTGCCTTACTAAGCCCACCTGGGGCTTCCCAGGTGGCCCTAGTGATAAAGAACCGGCCTGCCAGTGCAAAAGATGCAAGAGACATGGGATCGATCCCTGAGTTGAGAAGATCCCCTGGAATAGGAAATGGCAAGCCACTCCAGTATTCACGCATGGAAAATTCCATGGACAGAAGAGCCTGGAAGGCTACAGTCCATGGGGTCACAAAGAGTTGGACATGAATGAGTGACTGAGCGTGGAGCATTACCAAGTAAATTTTAAAAAAAAGAAAAAACACCTACCTTGAAAAAAATGTTTTATGAAAACTAAATAGAAAACTAAGAAATATTTCTAGCTTCATCATTTGTCCAGGGACTCAGTTCTATACCTATTCATATGCCCCCATAAAGTTAGCACAATACCTTATAGACAGCGGGCACACCCAATAAATTTTTCCATCAATGTGTCACAGGATATGCCTTTATATTTATCATCACTAAAGAAAAAAAAAGTGACAAACTCTTAACAGGATGTAGTATCTGCTATCAGGAAACACATACTTAAGGACAGAAAATGGAAAAAAAGATAACCTAATATTATTTATTTCCCTTAGGGACTTGGTATGTACAAGATCTAAGCATGCCTTTCAAAAACAAAGTACACTTGAAGTGATGTCTCCAACCAAATTCAATATAGTAAAACTTCAACTTAGAACTTACCTGTTCTAAGTGCTAACCCAGACAGTTAAACTTATTGACCTGAGTTTTTCATAAATAATTATAGCATGGAGAAATGACTCATTTCAAGACCCTACTTTTACTGGTTTCTTTGAAAGAACCCAAGGTGATTTAATGACTTAAGATGCTATGAGCAACTCTACATAAATGCCATTATTCAAATAAACATATTCCTGGAGTTACTGGTAGATAAACATCATCAAACAGTGACTCAATTAACTCTGTGCTTCCAAGGGCAGACTAAGGGAGTTAGATCTCAGACCACAGAAAAGGGCTACAGTGATGACATGTCTTACACAAAGGTCCAGGATTCTGCTTCTATTTTCTTTGTTCCTCTTCCTACAGTGCCTAAAACTGCTCTAAGCCATTGTATTAGCTCAGGCTGCCATAGTAAGATATCATAACCTGGGTGGCTCAACAGCAGAAATTTATTTTCTTGCAGTTGTGAAGGCTGTAAGTCCTAGATCAAGGTCCAGCCTGGTCAATCTCTGGTGAGGGCTCTTTCTCTGGTTTACAGGTAGTCTCCTTTTTTTTACCATATCCTCACATGCTTTTTCTTAGGTACATGCATGCTTGAATTCCTGGAGAGAGTTAGCAAGCTCTCTAGGGTCTCTTCTTATAATGATAGTGATCCAATTAGAACAGGGCTCCACCCTCATGATTCATTCAACCTTAATTTCCTCCTTTCTTCAAATACAACCAGGCTGGGTGTTAGAGTTTCAGCATAAGAATTTTGGAGAGACACAAATATTCAAACCTAGACACCATATTAAAAAGCAGAGACATTACTTTGCCTACAAAGGTCCATATAGTCAAAGCTATGGTTTTCCAGCAGTCATGTATGGATGTGAGAGCTGGACAATAAAAAAGGCTGAGGGCCGAAGAATCGATGCCTTCGAACTGTGGTGCTGGAGAAGACTATTGAGAGTCCCTTGGACTGCAAGATCAAACCAGTCAATCCTAAAGGAAATCAATCCTGAATATTTATTGGAAGGACTGATGCTGAAGCTGAAGCTCCAATACTTTGGCCACCTGATGCGAAGAGCCACCTCACTGGAAAAGACCCTGACACTAGGAGAGATTGAGGACATGAGGAGAAGGGGACAGCAGAGGACAGGATGGCTGGATGGCATCACTGACTCAATGGACATGAGTTTGAGCAAACTCTAGGAGATGGTGAAGGACAGGAAGCCTGGCGTGCTGCAGTCTATGGGGTCACAAGAGTCGGACACGACTGAGAAATTGAACAACAACAAACATCTAGTCCATAACACCCATAAAGAAGCAATTATCCCCCATAATGGCTAAATAAAACCTCTTCAAGTTCTTGACCCTCTACATTGATCAATTTCTCTTGCATAAATTATCCCAGGACTCACATTCTCACTGGAGAGAGTTTACAGAACAATGGTAAGTGAGCAGTGACATTAACATTCATCTCCTAAACAAACACTTCTTGGAAAGAACAGTATTTTTTATCTTAGACAAATTTGTTTGAAGCTCTTTCTCAAAGAGGAATTGGGTCTCTTTTCCAAAACTTGTACCCCACAGCCATCTGATAACACCGTTCTGTGACTACTGGGAAATGAACAAAGCAGCAAAATCACAAGTAATCAAGCAGGTTATAGCAAGGAAAGCCACTTCAAAACTTTTTTTTTCCCCACTTTGAAACAGAAAAATTTTAAGACATAAGTGACAAACTAAATTCAAGCCTTCCAGACTCAATTTCCACCAAGAGGAAAACTCTATATAGGAAATAATGCTCAGCTTATAAAACAGTTTATATAATTATTTCTGATTACAAAAGAAATTAATGTTAACTTTTAAAAATTATTAAAAAGTAGAGAGTCTAAAAAAAATGCCACCTCTCAATGGTAACAATTGGTTTTAACACCACTGCAATATGCAACTTTGTATCCCAATTCTTCACTTCTTGAATTTTCTCATTTTAAAACTAATTACCATAATTTTTACATAATTTATACATAATATTTTCCTCTTCTAACTTGGGGCCAAGAACGTAAATGGTTGGTTTTCTGAATCAATTTATATAAACTATGAATGGGAATATTAAATGAAATGTAGGATGGAATTAATACAAACATGATTCTCCTGGGGAAAAAAATTAAGAAAGGGGCTAAGGGCTGACTTTTACCCGTATGCAAAGTTTTTATAGGGATCCTCATACCTTGTTGTTAGTGTTCATCATCCACATTTCTGGAGAAAACTCTCAGATATTTTTCTTTTTTTGGCTCTTTACAGAACTGCTTATGCATATTTGGATTTTCTTGTTTCATTGAGAGCCTGGCGAAACCCTAAGCTTATTATGGAGGCCCCCCAGACTCTTCAACCCATTCTGGACATCCTTCAAGAAAGGTCAACAGGTTTCTTCCTCTCCCCAGGATAGTGAGTACTGTTTTCTCCAGGACCTGGGTTAGGGCTATTTTCAGTTGTCTCATACAAACTCAGGCTTCTCAGGTGGCTCAGTGGTAAAGAATCCACCTGCAGTGCGGAAGACACAGGTTCGATCCCTGGGTGAGGAAGATCCCCTGGAGGAAGAAACGGGAACCTACTCCTGTACTCTTGCCTGGGAAATCCCAAGGACAGAGGGGCCTGGCAGGCTATAGTCTGTGGGGCGGCAAACCAGTAGGACACTACTGAGCGACTAAACAATAACAACAACACACAAATATATGCCCACGGCCCCGAACATGTCCACCCCTGGGCACCAAGGCAGAGATGATCTTTTTCATTTTTGGAGGAAAAAAACACCTATTCTCTACATTTCTGCTTAAAGATTTCAGGGAGACATGTTTAGAGAAATAACTTTCCTGTGGTCCAGTGGTTAAGACTCCACACTTCCAAAACAGGGGGAAAAAGTTTGAATCCTCGTCAGGAAACTAAGATTCCAAATGTTGTGCAGCACAGCCAAAACAAAACAGAACAATAATAGATTACCTTTATTTTTAAAATGCCCAATTAACACTAACATAAAATGGAACAATCAATTGCTTGGTTTAAGAAAACAGTTCACAACTTGGGGGAGGAATGGTTATCAAATTCACCCAAGACGACATGCAAATTTCATAACCAGAAGGGCTCTCGCCAGCCTCGATCCCACCAACTTCCTCTTTCTGGCACACACACAGGGGTCATGAATGGGGGTGGAAAACAAATACACAAGTGTGACTGGCAATTTCCCAAAGCCTTCTATGTCAATGTTATGCTTTCTCTCTTCTTCCCCAGCTGAGAAGCAGCCATATTCATTACAGAGTGACATTACAGAGTTCATTACAGAGTGACAGATGCCTGTTTCTGGATTTAGTTGCTTTTCTTCTTCGATAGGGACACAAATGTGATCCCGACTGATGCAAATTGAGTCTTGAACCTCCCTGCAATACCAAAGCCAGGGCTAAACATAAAGGAGTATCTTCCGTCCCACTTACAAGTCTTCCTTCCTGGAAGAGGTGCACAGCTCCAATCCAAGTTCTCAGTGATAAGCCATCCTGTACCATGGAAAACTGTTGGTTGCTAAGTCGCGTCCAACTCTTTGCAACTCTACGGACTATAGCCTGCCAGGTTCCTCTGTCCCTCAAATTCTCCAGGCATTGCAGGCAAATTCTTTACCAAATGAGCCACCAGGGAAGCCCTCCATCCTATACCATGTGTGAAAGTGTGAAAGTACAGTCGTTCAGTCATGGCTGACTCTTTGCAACCCTATGGACTGTAGCCCACCAGGCTCCTCTGTCCATGGAATTCTCCAGGCAAGAGTACTGGAATGGGTAGCCATTCCCTTCTCCAGAGGATCTTCCTGACCCCGGGATCGAACCCAGGTCGCATGCACTGTAGGTGGAATCTTTATGGTCTGAGCCACCAGGGAAACTGCACCATGGTTTACAGCAATTAAGAGGAGATTATCTCTTATCCCATCACTTCTTCCTCTGTACCCAACAGACTGCAAGCAAAACTATCAATATAATATCCAGCATGCCTTGTTACTGCAGTACTTCATAGGTGCCCATGAAATCACACTTTGTATGAAGGCCACAGTACGTACACCTGTCAAAGCCAAAAGAGTGTCCTCAAAGACGCCTTTCCACTCACCCACCTTCCTGTCCCAGCTGTTTCTACACATGGTCATCTCTCATGCAAAGATGAGATGGAAGGCGAGGGATTAGAGATACCTCAGGTGGTGAAGGACACACTCCATGTTGAAGGTATTGACCTGGCCTCAAACTTGGTGATAGTAGAGAGGGGCAATGGGTCTCCCTGCCCAGGTCACTGAGGTCCTTGAAGCTTCTCTATTAAGGAGGGAAAGCAGAGGGAAGCCGCCAACTGGTTTTCCCAATGTAGTTGCACCGGCCTTGGAGAAACTGCTCCTGAATTTGGCAGTTGGTTTTCTGTCAGACTTCATTTCTAATATCATTAATGTCTGCCTCTTTGTGTACATCTATCAGTATTTCAGCGGGAGGTTATGACAGGCTACATTAGGAAAAAGGAACATAAAGCTATCAGAAGCTGGAATCCCTCACTTCAAATCACATATTTTGTTCAGAAGTACAGTGGTGTAACTTTAAGAATTCTAAATCTGACCTTGTGGTTCCTAAGATGTATTACATATTTACCACACACACATACACACACAGTCTGTATCCACAAATACATTGCTTTGGGTATCTGAGCATTTTCCCATTTCCAGATGTGTGTATACACTTAGATGCTGTTTGAGGGATATATAAATCATGTTTGTTGAAATATTGTTTGTGGTTTCTGTTTTTCAACATCCTGCTGGGGAAATTTCACAAACATGCAAAATCTGGCATGAGACATTTGCTTCAGAAAGAACTGTCAGAGAAACAGAAGTAACTTATGCCTTAACCAGGCAATGCACCAATGGGAAGCAAGAAAAAAACATGAAATCTAGCTTCCTACCAACTCGACATGACAGCTAATCGTTCTTATTTTATAGTCCCCAGATATCCATATTAATAAAGTGCTTTGAGATGACTGCTCTTGGAAAATTCAGGCTCTATCACTTTAAAACTTAGACAGCGGACTACTTAATCAAAATCAAAACAATTAATAAAGTGGATCGCTTCAGTTATCACACCTAAATCAAATGACTCTCTCCTCATGCTCTTTAGTCTATAACCTCTCCTATTCTTGTCTATGCAGATATCGCCACCTGAATGTTTGATGGGGATGGCCAACTCTAGGAAGCCAAACAAAACTCTTAATCCTACGCTATAAACCAGCCCCACCTGCAAAAACGTCTCTTTTGTTGAATGGCGCCTATGTTCACCTGGGGCTTCCCTGGTGGTTCAGTGGTAAAGAACTCATCTGCCAATGCAGGAGACTCAGGTTCAATCCCTGGGTCGGGAAGATACCCTGGATAAACAAATGGTAAGTTGCCCACTCCAGTATTCTTGGCTGGGAAACTACATGGACTCAGGAGCCTGGCGGATTACAGTTCATGGGGTCACAAAACAGTTGGACACAACTTGGGAACTGAAAAACAACAATTTATGTTCCCCAACTTGTCCAAGCCAGAAATCAGGAAGACATCGGAAACTTCTTCCTTCCCCTAACTCCTCACATTCAGTGATAAGCCCTGCTGTTTCCATCTTCCAAACATCTTAGATTTATCCACATTCCACCATGCAGGACTGCTCACCTGGTTCAGGAACCTATCTCTTAACCTCATCTACTGCAATAATCTCTCTTAGGTCACCTTTATGTCACCTTCATCATCCAGAAGCAACAATGTACATGCCTTAAAGGTTCATAATGCTCATATTTCCAACCAGGAGGAATTTTTTAAAAAAGAATTTGCTGGTAATCTTTATATTCTAACAATTCTCACCTGTGTTTAATTACTGAATACATCTTCTCTAAATGCTACACATTAACTACCATCTTCTCTATAATACTATGCATTTTATGGAATTTCAATCACTATCCATGTTTCATTTATTTTGTCACCTGATACTAGGTACATGGAAGGTATTTTATTTTTTTAACTTTTTCTTTTACACATGGACCATTTTGAAAGTTGTTACTGAATTTGTTGCAATATTGTTTCTGTTTTATGTTTTGGTGTTTTGGCTGCAAGCCATGTGGGATCTTAACTCTCTGACCAGGGATGGAACCTGTATCCCCAGGAAGGCTAGGTCTTAACCCCTGCACTGCCTGAAAGGTCTCCTGGAATGTATTTTAGAAATAGCATTATTTATGGAAGCCTTTCATTTTATGACCATAAGTATTCTGCTGTGCTGATAATCAAAAGTGATTCAACTATTCCTATATTGGAACTGATGTTGTTTCACAGACCACATGGCAAGGAATAACTGTGCATAAAGTGTTTTGCCACTATTGTTTTTTTTTTTTTTTCATGCAGACTTTGATGGGTGGAATTACTGATTCAAACTCCTGCTTTTGACCATAATATTAGGCAACACAGCAGAGTGGCTAAGAAAGCACACTCTAAGACTTTTGAGGTTCCAATCCTAGTTCCACCACTTCCTGCATGACCTTAGACAACTTACTTAACCTCTCTATGACTCAGTTTCCTGTAAAATGAATGAAAACTGAACCTTCCCTTATGGAGCTGTCACGAGGATTAGACAGAAAACACATGACAAGCTCTCAGAACAAAGCTTGGTGAAAAGCAAGCGCTCCACAAAGCCTATTTTACATATTTATACATACACCTTCATTTCCAAAAGGATCACGTTAATATTTAATACAGCCAGTAGGGCATATCAGTTTTACTGCAACTCTGTCACCAAAAGGCATTAGCACTATTTTTGGTGATTCTTACTTAGTAAATATCCAGTGTATCTTAGCACACATTTTTTTTTTAAATGCCAAAGAGTAAAACAGTTGTTCCTTAAGTACATTTATAGTGCTTAAATAAAAATAGCTTAGGGGACATTACTTATTTATTCTTTAGTATTATATATACTCTGACCAAATAAGCTTACCAGTTTATGTTTTTAAGAAAACAAGTTACATGAGTTGCCTTGTTTCTTCTAATAATGATCAGCAATACATAAAAGGATGGAAAAGAATGGTGTGGGTAACCCTTCAATTGGCAAGAAATTAACAGCTCATCAGATTCATTCTTCTGCTGTAGTGCCCAGAGATCACTGTCAAAGGAAATTTTATATATATATAAATCCAAAATTGGTCATTATGCAGTTGATCCCAGCCCTTGTCAAAAAGACTCTAGCAGAAAGACACAGGTAACCTAAAAGAAACAATTCATGCAATGCGTGTGATGGTTTGGATACTTGTTCCATAGTTAATGAGAAATATTATATAAAAAGACAAACTGACATATTAGAAGACAAAAGTATGATTAAAGTCTAAGTTTAAATACAAACACATATTTGTCAAAAAACAACATAATGAATGAACTTAACTAGAAACCCAACAAGGCCTAAATTCCAGTGCTTCCTGTATCACAAATGAGGTATCTAGAGCAGTGCTATTCAAACGATCAGTCAGGACCCACTGAGTCATTAAGTAAAGTTAGTGACAATCTTTTAAAGTTTATAAATAAACTTATTTTATTGTAGCATACCTGACATACAACATTCTATTAGTTTCAGGTGTACAATATAATGATTTGAGTGCTGCATGTCTGTATTTTTTAAATGAAAAAGAATAGGAGATCACAGAAAGTATGAGTAAATACTGTTTCACTTATATGTGTGTAGGGTGGTCCTGAGTGGTGCTGGTGTCAGGAAATGAAATGAATTTCCTATTATGGATGACAGTTAAACAATATCAAAATTCACTGCTGGAGAGTACTTCATTTTACTATGCTTCACAGATACTGCATTTTTTACAAATTGAAAGTGTGTAGCAACCTTGCATTGTCAGACGATGGCTTGCGATTTCTCTATTTATTTATTTGCTGTTTTTCTTTTTAAATTAAGGCATATACCCAGTTTTTTAAACATAACACTACTGCACTCTTAAAAGACTACAATATAGTGTAAACATAACCTATTTGCACTAGGAAACCAAAAAATTTGTGTGATTCACTCTATCGTGATAATTTGCTTCACTGCAATGTTCTAGAACCAAACCTGCAATATCTCAAACGCATGCCTATAAGTCATTTAATCTCTGTGAAGCTGTTTCCTCATCTCTTAAATGGAAAGTATTCTACTTCAGAGAGTAGATTCAAATAAAATAATTTCACAACATCTTTTTAACTGTAAAACATTGCATTAATATGTTAAGTTTACAGCATTATGGCTAGGTTCCTTAGAGTTAATGTTTCTCTGCTGTATATGATCACAACACAAAATCACTATGCTAGAACTTGGACATACTGTATCAAAGATAATTCTGCAAATGTAGTCTCCTAAAAAAAATAGAGCTAGAGACAGGAAATCCTTAAGTTTCTTGAAATTTTTATAATATCTTTGTAGTTCTGACTATACACCCTCTGGGGGAAAAAATAAGACTAAAGAAGAAAGGCAGTATCTCAGTGTCACTGTGGGGCCTTATGAAAGAATCATCACTTATGAGAATGACCGAAAGGGGGATATGTTTACAGGCTATTCCCAGAGGAGGCCAGATCATGAATGTAAGCTGCCATCTCACTGTCTGCACAGCCCTTCAGTGATACTTTACTTGCAGGTATAAATCACTGCTCTTTGCTTCCCACTGAAAGTTTAGAATCCTGTACCAGTCTCTAAATGCCACAAACAATTCCAGGCAGCACATCTTTATCTAGCTACACATGTTATCTGCACACATCATGGTACCACAAGATAAGAAACATCTCAAGACTGCCAGCTAACAAAATTGGAAACAGCTAAGATGAAAGGTACACTTCCTCACAACTCTGGCTACCAATAAAGCACGCTTCTGAAGGAAAAGACATTCTAAAGATCCTGAGTAAATAAGAGATGGTACCTCTCCCCATAAAAATAGAAAGGACTTTAAAAAGGAACAGAATTCCTACTTTGCTATTGTTTAGTTACTAAGTCATTGCCAACTCTTTTGTGACTCCATGGACTGTAGCCCACCAGGCTCCTCTGTCCATGGGATTTCCAGGCAATACTGGAGTGGGTTGCCATTTCCTTCTCCAGGGGATCTTCCCAAACCAGGGATCAAACCCACATCTCCTGCTTGGCAGGTAGATTCTTTACCACTGAGCCAAACAGGAAACCTGAATTCATACTTAGATGATTTAAAAAAACCACTTTAGGATAAACTGAAGACAGGAATGTTTGTGAAGACTCAGTGATATGGCTATGATGACACTTCATTTTTTAAATGGTATCTGTGACCTTCAGATCAGCTTGTTCTGAGTTTTGTTTCCTGTAAGCCTTAGGGATTTTTTTGCACGGATCAATCAGCCCACATAAGCCTAACCAGGTTCACAAATGTAAAACATCTGGCCCGGTTGAGAGGCTCAGTTTGCAGCTCACAAAGGCTCACAGGTTCACCTGGGAATGCTACACGCATGCCTGCTGGGCAAATGAATGTAGAAATAGATCTGCAATGGCCTTAACTTTCTCTATGACTAATTCCCATCACTTTGAGGAAGGGGACGGGGACTGTGACAGATGAGGATGTATAGAAGGCAGATAGCATGAGGAAAGTTGTCAGGGGGTGATCAAGAATGTTTTAGTCACTGCCCATAGAGTTCCTGCTAGAGAGAGAGAATCAAACAGCCTGAATCAGCTTGGTTCTGGCAGCCTGCCAGGTAGCTTTTGCTTACCTGTGATCTTAGTTGAAAACCATGTGGGATGTGTCACAGCAAAAGTGCCTTTCTCATAACAATCTCAACACAATGGAAATATCTTCCTAACCAAAGGACACACTTGTTTGGAAGAACTCCACAGAATTATTACTGAGAAGAACCTTGGTTATTCTTCGACTGTGTGTTGAGATTCTGGAAGGTTAAGTGACTTACCTTAGGTCACACAACCGGCAGCAAGCCCTGTCTTGACTAAGACCAAGAGCTAAACAGACTCTCCCAAGATAAAATATGCCTACAATTGTGCCTATTAACACGTTTTCAAAGAGACAAGGTTCCTTACTACTCAGAACTTTAGTTTAATCACTATACCTGTCTACTACCCTAGAACACTTAGATATATGACTAAGTATGCATTGTTTTAAAACCATTCATCAATTAAATTGATGGGATAGTGCCCACACATTAGGTTTGAAAAGGAATTCCTATCTCTGATACACCTTACTACAGGTATGAAATTTAAGTAACTGTGTCCATATTTATAGTAGGTTGCTTGAGACTGAAACAATAATATATAAAGATACATAATTCTCTCATAGATAATGAGATAAGTATGTTAGAAATACACAATGTGCAGGGAAACTTCAAGCATTCAAACTTACAGATTTATATCAAAGAATAAGGAAATCAATTTACTACTACACCTGATATCAGCAAAACATCTGTGCCCATAAAATAAATTTTCTTGAGTATTTATAAAAAACTAGAAAGAAAAGCACATACAGTAACCAAGTTTATTAAAAAAAAAAACATAGCGCATGTGTGTTTTAGTTGCTCAGTATAAGCAGCTACAAATACTCCTTTCTGTGGTGAGAAATAAGTCCACTCATAAGAATCCCTGCAAAATTTTCACCACACACACGTGTAACAGATGGAGTCTAAAAAACAGCTAAGCATTTCATAAGCCAAATGCTCAAAAATTAATAATAAAAGATGTTAACAATGCTGTATTATATTGCATAAATGAGCACAACAGATCCCTGCCCTCTGCTTTCACCTCTCATCTCATCCCACCTTTCTCCAAATGTGTGCTCACCCATTTACATCCCCTACTCTGCAACCAAATCACAACCATCCAAAGGCGAGGTGTCTGCTGCAGCTCCAAACACTTGACTGATAACATCCGGTTTGCCATTCCAGGAAATCCCAGAGTGTGTTTTAATCCTCTGCCCACAGCTTGCAAAAGAAAAACGAGAGAGGATCTAATCGATACCAGCACCCCAGCTGTGACCTGGCACATAAAGAAATCAAGAAAATAAATCCCATCCATAATCTGTATAATTTAACACTTGGAAGAAAGCAACATCTGGGATCAACTCCAAGCGGGACAGTGCTGCTGGCCATGTCTGTGGTTCCTGCACTGAGTGCTAAGCCGGTGACAAGGGGACACTCCACGTCCTCAACAATCAGCAAAAACAACGTCTCTTCCTAATAAGAAGTAATCGACCCCCAAAAATGAGGCAGGTGAAGAGAAGGAAACATCTACTGCTTGCCAGTTAAGCACTTGATAAAGGCTCCCCTTACACTTCAAAGACAGGGAAAACTGGAACTCCTTCCCAAAGGTGGGTCCTGGGCGAACTATTGTCTTGCTGACCAGTCAAAATCCAAAATGAAAGCTCATATAATACAGGGGAATGACTTTGTTCTATCATACAGCCCCTTCTGGACACTCCAAAGTCCTATCCCCAGGTGAAGTTGGGGGGGGGGGGAATATCCCCTGTAATTATGACTCCCTCGAAAGGCTTTCCAGATTTTTTAAATTACAGGAAAATGAACATAAGCAGAACATAAGCAGATACCTACATATCATCTAAATCACTAGATCTACACCCAATTTTTTAAAAAGTAAACCAATAAGCAGGACAGGGCATTATAGGAAACTATATATTATGTTTCCTTAATACTATATATTAAGTATTATATGATAATACTTTCTCTGTCAAACCTTCTCAGAGGTTATAATTGCATTTGGCTGCTTCAGGCTTGTCAGAGAGCCTTCCTTTTTAATAGTCGCAACCTAAAAGGAGTAACTGTCAAGGGGCGACCCAGCTGAAATCAAACAACAAAAACGGGAACTGTAATCCGCCTGAAATGGGAGGAGGGAAAGGAAGGGAGACTCCTGTATTCATCCGTCAATATTAATGTCCTTTGTTGTTCACCTTTACACAGAACAGCGAGCGCTACCCTGCTCCTTTTCCTCCTAACACCCGTGTCAGGGTAATCTTTCCTAAAAGCTGTCTCGTTGCCTCGAAGACCCAAGCTTTCGGAGTCTCTCTCCCCATTAACACTCCACAGCTGTCCTCCAGCACCACCCCCACCATGAGCAGAGAGGGTGGTCAGAAGTAAAAACATTGCTGAAATACCCGTTCCCCTCCAAAGACCAAAGAGCAGAGCGGCGCAGATGTTGAAATGTACTAACCCCCGCCCCACCGCCTCCGAGCGCGCACACACACACCGGGTAACCCGGGATGGGAGGGAGGAGGAAGGCTCGGGCCGGACTGTCAGAGCGGCTCTTCTGAGGACGATGCCACATTCCGCACTCCGGGAATGTGGAAGGCAGAGGGAAGGTTCTGCGCCTCCCTTCTGTTTTGGGGATGTTCTCTCTCCGCGACTGTTGTCTCCCTCTCCACCCTGGGAAGTCGTTGCAGCCCTTGCTTTCTTTAAGGTAAAGGAGAAGGAGGGAGAGAAAAGCCGTCCGTTCTCCTCTTCCAACTTGACACACACACACCCGGTAGCCACTCCAAACTCCGCAGGCAGAGCCCGCAGCAGGCGGGCTGGCCGCGCGCTCCCCTCAGCCGTCCCGGCACTCCCTCCGGGAACCCATGCCGAGAGCTCCCATCCGGCGTTGAGGGGCGAGACCCCGAGGCGCAACCCTCTGCCAGGAGGTGGCTGAGCAAAGCCCCTAACGCGCAGCGCGATGCCAGAATTAGGCATTTGCAGCCGGGCTGAGCGAGAGGGGCACCGGGGCAAGGACGCGAAATTCGCACTCGCTCGGGCTAGGACCAGAGCAGAATAAAAGTTCGCCCCGCGGAGACTCACCCACGCCGTATTTCTCGTGCTCCGTAGGTATCCACATGGCTAAACAGGGGTCCGGGGTCTTCGGGCTTTGTAATCCCCGCGCCCCTTCTCCGGCTCACAACAATGCACAGCTCCCGAGTAGTGGCTGCAGCGCTGGAGCCCCGCGGCTCCGCGCGGGCTGCGGTCGCTGGGCAGGGTCTGCGCTGAAGGCTCCCGAGCCCAGCGTTGACACCGCGCGGCCGAGGCTGCGCCGCCCGCAGCTCTGCCGGCGGTGGCTGCTCAGAGTCCTCCGACGCGCTCCCGGGAACCCAGAGGCGCAGTCATTGTTCTGATTCACTGAACTAAGCGAACACGCCGGAGCACTCTCCGGCGCACCCCCGCCCGTCAGCGCCTCTTCTAGCCCTCCCTGCCAAGCGCCCCGCAGCACGCTGGGAACTGTAGTTCTGCAACAGCTCCATCCCGGAAGGAGGTGGGGAGTTAGCGGCTAGGGGCGGGACTACGTCCCGCTCGCCACGTTCTATTGGTCCAGATCGTGACGGCGCGGAGTGGGCGTGGAGGAAAAGTCGCGTCAGTGGGGAATTCGTTTCCAATCGCGTTTCCATTGGTCCCGCGCCTGTTCTGCGGCCCTCTTCCCCCCCCCCCCCCACTCAGCCGAGTAATGGCTGCTCCCAAGACCCAGGGGGCTGCTACCCAAGGGGAGGAGGACAGTGATGGCAACCGTGGTGGAGCCAGAGGTGTCATTTATGAGGGTGAGTACGGTGCCTCTGAGGTGCAAATGGTTTTTCGTCTTCGTTTCTCTCCAACCTGGAATACAGCTGACTGCTGGACGGACCTCAGCTCTAAGGCCACTTGAGCGCGAAGGGGCCACGGGTGGAGCCCCGCGGGACAGGAGGGGGTGGGAGGAGGCTACTTGCTGGAGACTGTCTGGGAGGGAAGAGAAAATGGGATGAAATGGCCTTATCCTCAGCCAGGGAAGTTCCCTGGGTTCTGTCCTACGTTTGGAGCTCCCACCTTTACTCTCGCTGCCGAGTGGGCGTGGGTCAAGGTTTGCGCGTGTGTGAGTGTAACTCTGGAATTAGCTGTCCTCTTTCCTCGCCAGTAGTCTACCCTCGCCTCGGTTTGCTTGGTTTGACCTCGAGAGATAGGTTTTATTTGGGTTCGAGCGGATTTCCATTTGCAAACTGGTTGGTCACTCTACAGATTTTTCTCAGTTGTTGGCTGGAGCAGCCTCTGAAGGGACAGTCTGTATGACTCTCACAGCTTCTTCCGCTGTCAACTGCCCCGGGCGTTCTCCAGGATTGAATGTAGAGCCTGGGAGATCTTCCCAAACTCTGGGTCCTTAGAGCAATAGGAAAGGAAATGGTAATTTGTAGTCATGGCTTCAAAGAAAGTCATCACAGCTACTTTGGCTTTGCTTCACTTTCAGGTTGTCTTCTGACCCAGTATAGAGAGCAAAAAATAAAACTTTGAAAGCTGCAGAGGAGGTTATCTTTAGAATCCCTAGCCCCTTTCTTTTGTTGTTCTATCCATCTATCATCTATCCATTTATCAATGAGTCCTATCCGACTCTTTGCATCCCCATGGACTGCAGCACTCCGGGCTTCCCTGTCTTTCACTGTTTCCCTGAGTTTGCTCAAACACATGTCCATTGAGTCATTGATGCCATCCAATCATCTCATACTCTGTTGCCCCCTTCTTCTCATGCCCTCGGCCTTTCCCAGCATTAGGGGCTTTTCCAGTGAGTCAACTCTTTGCATCAGGTGGCCAAAGTATTGGAACTTCAGCATCAGTCCTTCCAATGAATATTTTAGGTTGATTTCCTTTAGGATTGACTGGTTTGATCTCCTTGCAGTCCAAGGGACTCTCAAGGGTCTTCTCCAGTACCTCCGTTTGAAAGTATCAATTCTTTGACCCTCCGCCTTCTTTATGGTCCAACTCTCACGTCCATACATGACTACTGGAAAAACCATAGACAGACCTTTGTCAGTAAAGTGATGTCTCTGCTCTTTAATACACTGTCTAGTTTGTCATAGTTGTATCCTTATAGTCTGTGTATCACCAACCTTACTCCCTTCTTTTTTGGGCTGATACATAAGTTAACACAGCTACTTGTCTTTTTCCTTTTGATTTCTGTTTTGTTTGGCCACACCATGCAGCTTGCAGGGGCTTAGTTCCTTGACCAGGGACCCAGTCTAGGTCTCCTTGCAGTGGAAACTCTGCCCTCTTCAGAGTCTTATCCACTGGACTGCCAGGGAAGTCTGTTGATATTTTTTCTGTTAGGTCAGTTTATTTCTCTTTCTAGTTCCTTGTCTTGTCACACCAAAAACTTAGAGTGATAGACGAAAGGGTACAGAATAACAGACAAGTTACAGTTCAGTTTGGCTCAAGCAGACAGATCTTTTTTTAGACAGACACTCCTAAAACATGGGAGCAGACTGACTCCAAGGGAGCTCTCCTCTTCCTTCCTGTTGATCCTGTTTGATATCCCACTTTCATACTTCCAGTCTCTTCCTTTTGCCTATGGTGTGTGTAAAGTAGAACTTGTACCCACCACCAGTCAATGAAAGGGAATGCAAATAGGCATATATTCAAGACTGATTGACAATTGTAAGTTATGTAACAGCAGGCTATGTTGTTTCTGTCTTCTCATAATTCAGTCTGTTATGATTAGATGTAGAAAGTTCATGAGCCCTTACTGGGCTCCTAAGTGCCTAAGGTTACTTGGAGAAGCCCCTTGTTTATTTTGTATCCACTCACTGTGTGCCTAGGGCACATGTGCAAGAGTTGAAAAGTCTCTGGTTATTTTGTAGCATATCTATGAGCTCCAGCTTGCATCCCTTTCAGCCAGGCCTCCCTTGTTGCTCATGTCTAACTTCCTAACATAACAAATGTGGTTTGAGGCTTAAATTTGGTTCTTCATCCTTGTCATTGTTTTTTTGTTGTTGTTGTTAATTTCTTGCTTTGTGCTTTCATGGTTAAATTGACTTTTAGTCATAAATTTTGTCTTAGCACAGAGTTAGTGCTACTTCTTCCCACTTCAGTGAAACCCCTAGTTCTGAAATTATTTCAGTACCTCTTTGGAGAAATTTTTAGTAAGCTCCATTCTTAAATATTTTGTTATATTCATACCCTAAACAGTTCATTTTGGGATAGGCCACATAGTCAACTCTTATCTTATAGTAACATACTAAAGATTTTCCAGATTCTCAAAGTTCCAAAAGGCTACTTGTTTAACATTTGAAGGTGGAATCTTTGGTAAATTTATCTCACCAAGTAACTCATAAAAAAGAAAATTGGCTATGCCTTTCAAAAGCATTGTGTGACTTTTAAATACATTAGTCATTTTAAAATTATAAAACATTTAATCATCAAGAGTTCAAACCATTCAGAGGTGTGTAAGGTAAAAAAGTAAAAGTAAAAGTTCTTGCACCACACAGTCTCAGTCCCAAAGTAACAATTCTTGGGGGTTTGGTAAGTATTCTTTTCAATAAGTTTTATGTATGACACCCATCTATATGGTTTTGATTTCTTTTGAATAAAAAAGGATCATTCAGTGTAAGCTTAAAGATCTGCCACCTTCTTTCTTCCAGTGTTCTATTATAGACATTCTTCCATGTCAATACATCTGCTGCTTCATTCTTTTTAAGAACTGTGTCCGTAGTATTCCATGATATGAATGCGCCATATGTTAACCATTCCTCCATTAATGAACATGTAAGTGTAGCTTTAGTTTTTCACTAATGTAGTGAACAGCTCTACATACATATTTTTGTCCACTGGGTGTATATTTCTTGAGAAATTAGGTCAAATGTGACACGTTTATAATTGTGATAGATGTCAGATTTTCCCCTTCAATGGTGAGTAGACAGTCCCACCAGTAATAATATGAATATCCTTTTCTCCAGATCCTTACAAAACTGTGATGACCATCATTCATTCAGGATCAACGTTTAGATGACTATTAGAGTGAATTGAGTATCTGATGGAAAGCATAATTTTAGATTCCAGTTTATTTTCAACAAAAGTATTGAGCAGTGAATTTGCTATCTGTACCAGAAAAGAATTCTTCACTCTGATTCAGGACTGCCCAGTAGTCTCACTAATGATTGGTTTTTAAGTCATAAGGTAAAGTTGTCATTAAAAATTCCTTTGATAACCCATGTATCGTGTGACTTTATCCACATTCTGTTCAAAGTCTATGAAGTGTGATACAAATTTTGGGTGAAACTACAGATGTTAAAAGTATGTATATTCATATTTTTTGTTAAGCAGCCAGTTTGGTTATCAATTATGTCTTTCCCTGTAAAAATCTTTAATTTCTTGAAAACTAAGTGCTTTCCCTCTAATTCTAATTAAAATGTCAATCTGTGTGTTTAATATTCTGGGACAGAAGGGACTATGGAGTCTTTTTATAGAAACCCTAGCAATTGTGCAAGATTTCTGCTGGAATGAGTCACTTTGTGGTGTGCAGGAAGGTGTGACTGACACCTTCCCTGAGGTCTGTGTACCAGACTCCATCTTCCATCAGGCAATCCTCTGATCGTACACACTACCACCTTCCAAACATTCGAACAGTGACTAGGACTTCATGTTTTTCCCGAAAACTGGGAACAGATAAAATAGACTCAACATTTCTCACATTTGGGGAGGTTCAGTTCAGTTCAGTTCAGTCGCTCAGGCGTGTCCGACTCTTGTGACCCCATGAATTGCAGCACGCCAGGCCTCCCTGTCCATTACCAACTCCCGGAGTTCACTCAGACTCACATCCATCGAGTCAGTGATGCCATCCAGCCATCTCATCCTCTCTCGTCCCCTTCTCCTTCTGCCCCCAATCCCCCCCAGCATCAGAGTCTTCTCCAATGAGTCAACTCTTCGCATCAGGTGGCCAAAGTACTGGAGTTTCAGCTTTAGCATCATTCCTTCGAAAGAAATCCCAGGGCTGATCTCCTTTAGAATGGACTGGTTGGATCTCCTTGCAGTCCAAGGGACTCTCAAGAATCTTCTCCAACACCACAGTTCAAAAGCATCAATTCTTTGGAGCTCAGCTTTTTTCACAGTCCAACTCTCACATCCATACATGACCACAGGAAAAACCATAGCCTTGACTAGATGAACATTTGTTGGCAAAGTAATGTTTCTGCTTTTCAATATGCTATCTAGGTTGGTCATAACTTTTCTTCCAAGGAATAAGCGTCTTTTAATTTCATGGCTGCAGTCACCATCCGCAGTGATTTTGGAGCCCAAAAAAATTAAGTTTGACACTGTTTCCACTGTTTCCCCATCTATTTCCCATGAAGTGATGGGGCCAGATGCCATAATCTTCGTTTTCTGAATGTTGAGCTTTAAACCAACTTTGGGGAGATTACTGGGGAAATTTTTCTGATGGAGGTGATTTCTTCTGACAGTTAATCTGTGCTTTCATATTGTAGCATTCTGATAGAGTCAACTTTTTTTCCCTACAAATGCATGCCCAGTAGATGATGATCAGGATAATGCTTCTTTGGACTTACAATGCATATCCTCCAAGCTCCAAACTCTGCTTTTGGGCCCAAAACCATGTCTTGTTTTTGTCTGCTTGACCCTGTTCTTGTCACCTTGTCAGTGTTTAATAAATGTTTGACCAGAACTGAATTCTAGCCTGGATGATTGCAAAACCTTCATATTGATCTCACTGATTCTTGATTTTGCTGTTCTTAATCCACCTTCCAAAACTCAAATGTATTCATGGATCTTCACTTCACATCTTCAGTGTAACTCTAATGCATTGCATTTAAGGTTCTTAATTGACGTTTCCAGCCTCATTGTCAGACACCCTGCTTCCCTTCCCAAATCTCCATTATCACACTTAACATAATAGGTTTTCATCATTTGTTGGCAATTTTGTCTACACCAGTAGACTGTGAACTTCTTGAGGGTAAGAGGTGTCTTATTTTATTTTTATACATCCAGTGTTTATCAGAACTGTGTGTAGTAAACATTCTGTAGCAATCTGATGATTAGAATCTGTTTGAAATTTATCCAAAGTACTTAAAATGATTGCTGTTTTAGGCAGAGGAATTGAAGAAGAATAAAAAACTGAGTAGATGTTGTGTGCTTGTGAAAATACTAATTGTAAAATGTAGAATATCATCATGAAGTGTCAATTTGGTCAGAGATAATCACAGTTAGCATTTTAGCATAGTTTTTCAGTCTTTTTTTAAGTGAAGGGTTAGTTTTTAGATAATGATTAAACTTTTGAAAGAATACTTCAGATCTGTCCTTTATAACCTTGAACTCATAACTGAGTGGACTACTACACAGATCTGGAAATCTGTATTCCATTATCTATGTGGCCGTTACCCAGTTTTCCACAGGTTGTCATCTTTCAGAATTAGGCTTGAGTCCAGTCTCATATATTTGACATGACAGTGGAAGGAAGACTAAAGCCTATCTTGGAAAAACTGTATTTAAATTTCAATTCTGACATTTAGTAGCTGTGTATGGTAGATTTATTGCAGATTTATGAAAACATAAATAATACCTACCTTGCAGAGTTTGTGATTATTCATTGAATTTTATATTTATGAAAGACTGATATACTTCCTTTTATAAAGTTGGAAATCAGTAAATATCAGTTGAATTAAGTATAAAGATATGCCTAATTGAACTGTAAAACTGCCCATTCTGATTTACTTAGAAGCAATCCAAATTATGGTGTAACCAAGGGGAAGCTTAGGAATGTAGTGGTGATAACTGATTAGGCTGCCCATGCATTCCTAGGGCTTGTCAGAGTGTCTGTTGGTGCTCTGTACTGGTATTGCAACTATGTGCTCTGAAGGCCTTTTGTATTATCTTCTATACCCTTTCTCAGCTCTGCCCAGTGCTGCCCCCTCACACCCAGCTGCCAGCTCTTCACACATACACCACCCACATTTAGCCTCATGGGCAAGAAGCTCAAATAACCTTACGTACTCAGATGGCCTGGAAAGTACAGGCCAGAGCATATGAAGGAAGAAAAAGAATTACAGCTGCTAGGTTTGATGTAAGGTTCTGAAGGGGCCTTCTTTAGAACATCCTTTGTTTTCCTTTAAAATGTACATGGGACCCAACTTGTAGGATATTAAGAGGAGATATAACAATGATGATGATGGTGGTAGCTAACATTTGTTGAGCAGTCATTGTGCCAAGTACTGTTTCAAATGCTTTTGGAGATCTTATTTTTTCTCACAGCATCCCTGGGATAGATATTCATATTATCCCCTTTCAGTTTACAAAGAAGGAAACTGGTGCAAAGAGCAAGTGGCACAAGGTCACACAGTAACTGAAAGAGAACTTTTAGTCCAATTACTATTAGAAAGATGTCTCATGGTAACTAAATTCCATTGGATGAGGTCTGAAACAGACCTTCCTGAAACATAAATTTGTTCTAAAGCTTATGTTACTATAGAAAGGCAACATAGTATGAGAAAAGAGATCAGGCCAGTTCAGTTCAGTCAGTTGTGTCTGACTCTGCAACCCCAGGAACCGCAGCACGCCAGGCCTCCCTGTCCATCACCAACTCACGGAGTCCACCCAAACCCATGTCCGTCAAGTCAGTGATGCCATCCAACCATCTCATCGTCTGTTGTCCCCTTCTCCTCCTGCCTTCAATCTTTCCCAGCATCAGAGTCGTTTCAAATGAGTCAGTTATTCGCATCAGGTGGCCAAAGTACTGGAGTTTAGCTTCAACATCAATCCTTCCAATGCACACCCAGGACTGATCTCCTTTAGGATGGACTGGTTGGATCTCCTTGCAGTCCAAGGGACTCTCAAGAGTCTTCTCCAACACCACAATTCAAAAGCATCAATTCTTTGGTGCTCAGCTTTCTTTATAGTCCAACTCTCACTTCCCTGGTGGCTCAGAGGTTAAAGCGTCTGCCTCCAATGAGGGAAACCTGGGTTCGATCCCTGGGTCGGGAAGATCCTGTGGAGAAGGAAATGGCAATCCACTCCAGTATTCTTGCCTGGAGAATACCATGGACGGAAAAGCCTAATAGGTTGCAGTCCACAGGGTTGCAAAGAGTCGGACATGACTGAGCAACTTCACCTTACATCCATACATGACCACTGGAAAAACCATAGCTTTGATGCTTTTGAACTGTGGTGTTGGAGAAGGCTCTTGAGAGTCCCTTGGACTGCAAGGAGATCCAGCCAGTCCATTCTAAAGGAGATCAGCCCTGGGATTTCTTTGGAAGGAATGATGCTAAAGCTGAAACTCCAGTACTTTGTCCACTTCATGCGAAGAGTTGACTCATTGGAAAAGACTCTGATGCTGGGAGGGATTGGGGGCAGGAGGAGAAGGAGACGACAGAGGATGAGATGGCTGGATGGCATCACCGACTTGATGGACATGGGTTTGGGTGGACTCTGAGTTGGTGATGGACAGGGAGGCCTGGCGTGCTGCAATTCATGGGGTCGCAAAGAGTCGGACATGACTGAGCACCTGAACTGAGCTGAGTAGATGGACCTTTGTTGGCAAAGTAATGTCTCTTCTTTTTAACATGCTGTCTAGGTTGGTCATAACAACTTAGGATCAAATCCTGGTTACTTAACCAGCCACAGGCAAGTTAAACAACCTCTGATCTTCAGTTTCTCACCTATGCACAGTGGGTGCTAATCATGTCTGTCTTGCTGGAATAATAAAACAGTTAGTGAAGTGATGGGTATAATTCCTTGTCTTCAATAAATGGTGACTTTTATTTCAGTCATAGGTTCAGGAACACCTCCAGCATGTGTGCCAGTGTGGTACAGGTGCTGATTTTGAGTGCTACAACTTTAATGTATCTTTTTCATTTTATGACCAGGTTTCTATTAAGGGATTTGGTCAGTCCTTATAGTATCAGACACAGAGTTAATCTACACTTCTTATTATACTGACATAGATATTTCATTCATGCAGAAGAATAGCTCCAGCCTCCACAACACATACGCATATACAACCCATCTTGAAACACTGAAGATGATATTGACCAGACTGATAATAAAAATCATATTAATACTTTCCTGATGCTCATCACCGTTTGATACCTGAAAACTCTTTCCTCTCTAGTCGGAAAGATGAGCTGAAGGAAAAGTCTTTCCCTAAAGGACTTTCTGCCAGGGTTCAAAGAGTTCATTTAAAAGGGAAGCGAGCAGAGGTAAAGAGAATCAGTTAATATAATGCCAAAAACTATAAAATAAAACTGATTCTGTGAAAAATAAAATAGAAAAATAAAAATCATACTTTCTTCTATATATAAATTCATGCGCATTTAATAAGAAGTGTACCTAAACTGTCCTTCCAGCCATTGAATCTTTAAATACCTCTATTAGGTGTTAATGGGGAACTTTGCCACAAACTGGGGTTCAGTTTTGCTGTGATTTATTTAATAAACTTATGAGACCTAATGGATTGTCATTTAACTGACAGTGCCTTGAAGAATTGCCATCTCTTGCTGAAACAAGTGTGTTGTTTTGACTTCATTGACCCAAAGGTGAGCAGAGCAGCTTTTTCCAGAAATGGTGATGGATTTGACTGATCAGTCTTCTGCCTTTCTGTACATCTCAGCCAATGGTGTTTGTGACCAGTGTAATTTATTAATAGCCAACTGGAATTGGGTGCTATCTTCAGGAACCAAGTAAAGTTTCTAGTATTAAACAGGACTTAAACTTTTGCTTCATCAAGGGTGCAGAGAGAGATTAGGGGGGTTCAACAATAAATGGTAGAATATTTTAAGTATTAAAAATATAATCTAATATGGGATAATTTGAGGCTTTCTTTATGTGTAATACATTTAAATTAATACATTGAGTAAAAATATGTGAAAAGAAAACCTGGATTAAGAGTTAGAAATCTGGGCTTTGATCCTGAATTTTCTGCTTTGTCACAGTGTGAACTTGGGGGGAAAAATCATTTAACCTCTCTGAGCCTCAATCTCATAAAAATGCTGCAGGTTAATTACCTTACTGATATTATTGGAAGGTTGAGTGAGGCATTATATGTGAAAGCACTCTGTAAGCTTTGATACACTATGAAGATAGAGATGAATGATGTTGATGAATATATCACAACAGGCAGTTGTGAGTCTTTGGAATTGGACAAGCTGGATTCCAAAGTAGCTGTGAATTAAAACCTTTAACAAGTCATGTGACCTCCCTGTTATCACAACTGCTGCTACTACTGCAGCAGTCTGGAGGTAGAACTTTAAAATGATTACAGGCTAATTAACATTAGAGTTTGAATCAAGATATACCCCTGATTTTATAATAATCCCTTTGAGGACAGGGACTGTCATGGATAGCTTTGAATCACCTCCTCTTCTGGGACAGTGCTGTGCTGTGATGGCATTTGCTATTGGATGGGTCCTGACTGTTGGTCAGCTCCATGTTGGGTGCTCTATGGGGCACAAATGAAAAAGAACCCCTGGCCTTATCCTTGAGGACGTTTCAGTGCAGTTGGTGGGGCTCCACATTTATATTGTACCAGAGCTAATTGGAAAGTCCTTTCTGTTTCCATATTGTACTCTGGGAAGAATTGGAAACATTTGAATCTGCAATTTGTATTCATTGACTGAGGAGCTGAGCAGAATAAAGCTTTTGAACGTGGTTATTTTTAAAAGAAAGGAAATGCATGCTCCATCTCCTGGTTTCCCTAACACTGTCCTTATTTCATGTTGTTTTTTTTTTCTAAACTGAAAGATGAACCCTCCCCCAAGTAATTACTGAGGCCCTGCCTTTAACAATTTTTTTTAGTGGTTTTATTCAAAACTTCAATTTGTTTTTTAAGAGAAAGGACTTCAGAATTGTAATTGTGATTATTTATTTAACACAGTCTTTCTGTTATGTAACAAGCTGGTATTCACCAGTAATAGCCAATTAGAAAAGAAAATAATCTTGTACCACAGATCGTAATTACCATTATAAAGCAATTAATAGCAGGAACTGTTGCTGAACAGTAACATAACATCAATCAAGCTATCTTTGCTAAAGCACCATACAACTAATTTTCACAAATGGAGGAGGGAAGAGGAAAGTGAAAAAGAGTCTGAAAGCTTATTGGAATTGCTTACATACTAGTTGATGGATGACTTTTGAAAGCTTTATAAATATGCATCCTCATGAAGGAAAGTAATGCTGTAATCTACTGGGACTTTGAGTTATTTTTCCAGCATCAGTGATCATAGACTATATTGCTCGGTGGCGAGTTCACAAGGAGTCAAAAGATCTGGGTTTTAATCCCTCTTCTGCTTCTGACTGGCTCTGTGGTTTTAGAGAAGTTATTTGCACTCATATTTAAGATTTCCTGATATGTAAATGCGGGAATTCTTTACGTTAGCATTCTTTGAATTGATCATCCGTACATCCACAAAAGAAAGAGAAGGTAGACTTAACATCTAGGGAGCCTAATTATACATTAATTCTAGAGTCTGTGTAGAAAGAATATATATGTGGATTTTCCCTTAGGAATTAGATACACATTAGTTGTACATGTTAATGTTACTAATAAAATATATCAAGTTAGAAAATTGGTGCAGAGCCACAGGCAACAGATAATTTCTAGAGTCTCTTAATTCAAGAGGTTACGGATAGATCATTATGACATGTCTCATTTTACCCCATCCCTTCTCCTTTCCATATTTTAATAAATGATGCAAATCTGAAAGGGCTTTGCTAGAACTGAGAATTAGTTTATTCAAAAAATTGTATTAAGCATCTACTGTGTGCAAGCTTCTGTATTTTAGGTGCTGTAGAATACAAAGGTAGAAAGAAGAAAAGTCTTGCAGTCCAGGGTTTTATGGCCTAATAGGGAAGATAATGAGGCATAAGTTCCTGTGTTATGAAGTAGAAAGTGTTAAGGGCCATCAGAGTGATCAGGATAGAGTTGAGCAAGAAAGAGATTGTACCCAGCAGGTGGTGCTGGGCCTTAAAGTTGAGTAGGATTTGAACAGGCAGAAATAAGGCATCCTAGGCTTAGGCAAAGGGAGGGAACAGTGAAAAACTAAAGGTATCTGCATCAAGTAACAACTCATTTCATTTTGCCCCGAGAAAATGTTAGGTAAATGGAACAATGAAAAGAGTTTTGAACAGTTTGAGGCAGATGATGTGGTTTCAAATGTTAGATCCTTACTCAGCAGACTTGAGGAAAGGAAATGATAAGATCAAACTTTAATCAGATAACAATGTACTGAAGAGGGAAAGTTGAGTCAGGAGGCATTAGTATGTGCCAGAGAGATACTGAAGACTCAAGGGTGTGTGTTCAGTCGTGTCTGGCTCTTTGCAACCCCATGGACTGTAACCTGCCAGGTTCCTCTGTCCATGGAATTTTTCAGACAAGAATACTGGAATGGGTTGCCATTACTCGACTTTAATTATATGCTCTCTTTAATAAAGTCAGGTGATCCATCAGTCCTGTAAGGAAATTCCTGAGATCTGAAAGACATTCCAGGACAAAGCAGGCTGTGTATGGAGATTCTTTCTTTGATAGGTTGGGGTTTGCTTGGGCTCTATCATAAGGAAGTTCCAGAGACGGTAGGCAGAGAACTCCATAATGATGACAAAACAGGCATCAGAGTACAGACAGGTAGAAAGTCAGGTATCTGGTAGTGTAAAAGAAAACCAGAGCTGGACAGTAAAGTAGTAAAAAACAGATTTTATTCAGCAGCTATTGGAATGGAAGGGAAAAGACCACAGTATAGAACTGGACTCAATTCTCAGATTAAAGAAAGGTAGGGATTTTTAGACAAGGAACAGGTTGGGTAGGTTAGGTAATAGAAAATTCCTAATAGGAAACATTAGGGGCATTCTGGTGTAATGGAGCAAGGGGTCCGTGCACCTGTGGTGCAGAAAGCCAAACTCTTAACAGCAGGAGTTTGCAGCAAAGTCAGGATTTATCGCTGGGCTCCAAGCAAGAGAAACAAGCCTCAGATCCGCTCCAATTTGGTCTTGGAGTCAGGGGTTTTTTAAAGGCAAAGGAGAAAGAAGCTGGCTGTGACATTTCTGGGACATTTATTCATCGTAGTTTGGGGAGTTAGGATGTCTCTGGTTCACAGTTCTCTGGCCAGGTGATTCGTGGCTCAGGGGGTCTATTAGCTCATCTCGCCCTGGAGAAGGAACCTGAGTTTGTATGTTAATGATAATATCAGCAACAGCAATTTTAGTCGCCTGACTCTGGTTGTTTAGTGTTCAGTTAGCACAGGATTGAGGTCAGAGGGGACACGAAAGGGAATCAATTTTCAGATAGAGAGATTAATCATAAACTCAGCAGGGCAACTGCATTTTAGGAGGACACAGTTTCACCAGTTATACAGACTCAACAAGACTCTTGCCACAGGCCTGCCAGGATAGTAAGGTATCACCTGGAGGATAGTAGAGACAGAGGAACCCCATCAGAGATGGAGAATGGGGGATTCTCTCCAGACTGACTTACCAGGATTCTTGCTAAAACCTGTCTATGCAGGTCTAGCGTGGCCTGATCAAGAAAAAGATTCAGAGGAACCTGACTATAAAGTTTGGTCAAGAAGAGAGTCTTTGTCAGTAACAGGAACACACCCACAAGAAAACTGGACTTGAGAGACAGGATTCAAGTCAGTTAAAAAGCCTTAGGTTTAGAGGGACACATACTCTGGGTGAGGTATCAAATCAGACAGTTTACAGAATCAGGACAGGAGGTTGAAGGCTCAGTTACTAAAAAAGATATACAAGTTGAGGCTTCGTTCTAAGAAATTAGTCACATGCCCAGTGACTAGCATTCCAGCCCCAGATGGAGATGAAGCCAAGAAGACTGAGTTGGTTTAGAGCCGCTGGCTCAAGGTGGTCCCTGCTGGAGCAGAGCCACACTGTTGGTGTAGGGCCCCTGCCATGCTGACTGGCAGTGCCGGCAGGGCCCTAGCTCCAGGCAGCTCATTACAGTGGCCCATCTGGCCACTGAACTCCTAACCCTGCACTCATTAATCCTGAATAATCAGCCAGTTGTAATATAATTCTCAAGTATAAGGTGATAACAGCCTTTCTTTTTCATGACCCCTAGACTACATGGGTATTTGATGCCACAGAGAAAGATTCCTGTTTTGGATCTCTTTCCTTTTGACACATCTTAGAGTTTTTTTTGACAAAACAGATGAAAATTCAATGTTAATTATTTCCCACTTGTTCATAAGGTATTTTTAAGTATCAGTTGTTATTGTTGTTTCCATAAATAGAGTGCAGTTTGGTTTTACTTTCATTTAATGAAACTCAGAGTGCATCCAACCATATAGATTTACATGTTCTTAGAGTCTAAATGAATTTAAAAATGAATTAAACCTGTAAGTAATGGACAGAAAAGAACTTCATTTCTTTGACATCATACTTTTGAGATACATTCATAGAAAATTGTGTTCTTGTTTTGGTTCATCTCTGTGATGGAAGTAGGTAGGGCTGATGTGAATTTAGTATGCTATCTATGTTTTTAGGGACAGTATTTCAGGACTCCATTGATTTCTAAGGTGGAAAAAGTATTTTAACCAAAGAGACTTTCATGTGCAAATACTGAGTTAAATAGAACGTCAAAGCATTCTTACTTCAGGACTTTTTAGCATACAAATTTTTGTGGCTGTTAAAGAGATAAATGTTATATTACAGTTTCCCAAATATTTAACTGCACTATCTTTTTCTCAAATAGCACCTATTAACATTTAATGAGACCCTAGTGTTCCATGGAATTTGATTTGGCAAATGCTAATCAGGGTCATCTCCTCCATAAACTGATCATATTTATTAAGAGCTTAGACACCCTCAGTGGTTCCATCTGTAAACATCTTCAAGAAGAGATTGTTCACCCTGTTTCTATAATAACAGCTATAACCATTGTTGTTCATTTTATAGCTTTCTTGTTTTACTTCAGGCCCTTAGTGGAGAAGAAATAAGTGTAGAGTGTTAAACACAGGGTAAAAACAGTAAATACAGCTATTTGTTCTATCTCAGAGAGATGTGACATCCTCTGAGGAGCATTCCTCCCCGCCCACCCTGCCCCCCCCACCCCCCCATATTCAGAAAGCCAAAATTCTTTTGAAAACGTTCCAGGAAGCATTGAAATCAATATTTGTATAAACAAAACCTACCCACTTTAGCACAATATGAGAACTCTTCAAATTTTCTTTTGTTTATTTTAGTGTCCTGCTCTTAGTATATTTGAATTAAGATTTGAATATTGAGTGATATAAAAGGAAATTGTTCTAAGTAACCAATCTTTGATCTACTGTTCCAGAGCACTCAAGCCTATGCTTCTTATTAAACCAGGTAACCATAGCTATTTAATGCATTATTTAAGGTTATAAAATTTTAATTTACATTCTCCTATCAAGTTTCATCGACTTCAAGAATGTAGGTTAGTTGCAGTTTTTTTCATTGCCCGTGTTTGGCATCATTGTCAGAAATGTCAGAGTTTCTGAATTACTGTTTATAAATGAAATGATGAATCCAGACATCTCTTTGATGTAAAAATCCACAACTAGTGTGATGCAGAGGAGTTTTTTATTGAATTTTTTTTTTAACAGCTTAGAAATGATTCATGGGGCCATTGTTATTCACTTCTAGTTAGCAGTGTTCAGAGCCAACTGGCAAGTCTCCATTTCCTCAGGATTCTCACTATTAAATGTGGTTTCAAAGTAAACTGATTTAGGCAAGCAGTGTGTAAGTGAAACAATCGGATTGCTCTTTTGTCACCTTTTCTAAAAGTTACATGTTTGCTGGCCTTTTTGATAGTATATTAATCAGATTCTGAATTTACCTTATTTATAGATATCAAAAATTATTAGAATGTTATCAATATTCACTGATCCTAGGACCCTTCTGTGAAATGCACACATACTTGTGGAAACTCAAACACATTTTCATATACTTATGGGCAACATTTTTTATGTTATATCTTTCATAAGTTATACTTCATAAATATTATAATCCTCATTATAAATATATACCTCCTCTGTTTCTCTTCCTGGGCTAGTCATATTCATTTTTCCAATCTTAGCTTAAGTGTCACTTTTTATGTGAAGCTTTTCTTGAATCATAGTGTGAATTAGCTACACACTTCTTTGTAGCTTTAATCATATTACAGTTGATAATTATCTAGGAGAATCCCATTACCACCTTGTAGAGAGAAAAATTTTAATGCTAATAGTTCCATTGATATATATTATGTTCATTTTCAAGGGCTGCCTGTAACAGATCACACAAACAGGGTGGTTTAAAGCAGCAGAAGTTGATTCTGTCTCAGTTCTGAAGGCCAGAAGGCAGAAATCAAAATGTCAGCAGTGTCACACACCCTCTTCTCTAGAGGAGAAGCCCTTCCTTGCCTCTCTCAGCTTCTGATGGCACGGAGCATTCCTCGACTTGTGACAGCATAGCTGTAGTGCCTGCCTCCATCTTTAGCCTGTCTGAGAGGTCAGGTAGGCTTCACGAGGAGGTGAGACCTAGGCAGTGGTCTTGGCCGGGTGGCGTGGGTCTTCTTAATAGTGAAAGCTGCATGAGAAAAGGCATGGAGAACCTATACACCTGCATATTACAAAGCCTGAGATAACACGGTAGAGGAGGAGACGAGGCTAGAAAGGGCACAATGGTTGTATTAAAAAGGAGTTTGTGAGCCATGCAAAAGAACTTGGGCTAGCTCCTACATGATGAGGAGTGCTATAAGGGTGACAAATATGAATCAGATTTTCTGGAGAGGAATTGCCTAGGGACAGTTCTAATGTAAAGATGAATACAGACTTGAGAGGCGCTTGTGAGACTAGCACATTCCTCATGCAGTCCATACTGGGTGCCAAGCTAAATGTGCTTGTGCATGCTCAGTTGTGTCCTACTCGTGACTCCATGGACTGTAGCCCTCCAGGCTCCTCGTCCTTGGGATTTCTCAGGCAAGAATATTGGAGTGGGTTGCCGTTTCCTTCTCCAGGAGATCTTCCCTCTCCAAGGATTGACCCTGCATCTCCTACATGGGCAGGCGGATTCTTTACCACTGAGCCACCAAGTAAGTCTCTCCCATCAAGATTGCCGGGAGAAATATCAATAACCTCAGATATGCAGATGACACCACCCTCAAGGCAGAAAGTGAAAAGGAACTGAAAAGCCTCTTGATGAAAGTGAAAGAGGAGAGTGAAAAAGTTGGCTTAAAGCTCAACATTCAGAAAACAAAGATCATGGCATCTGGTCCCATCACTTCATGGGAAATAGATGGGGAAACAGTGGAAACAATGTCAGACTTTATTGTTTTGGGCCCCAAAATCACTGCAGATGGTGATTGCAGCCATGAAATTAAAAGACGCTTACTCCTTGGAAGGAAAGTTATGACCAACCTAGGTAGCATATTAAAAAGCAGAGACATTACTTTCCAACAAAGGTCCGTCTAGTCAAGGCTATGGTTTTTCCAGTGGTCATGTTTGGATGTGAGAGTTGAACTGTGAAGAAAGCTGAACGCTGAAGAACTGATGCTTTTGAACTGTGGTGCTGGAGAAGACTCTTGGGAGTCCCTTGGACTGCAAGGAGATCCAACCAGTCCATCCTAAAGGAGACTAGTCCTGGATGTTCGTTGGAAGGACTGATGTTGAAGCTGAAACTCCAATATTTTGGCCACCTCGTGTGAAGAGTTGACTCATTGGAAAAGACCCTGATGCTGGGAGGGATTGAGGGGCAGGAGGAACAGGGGACGACAGAGGATGAGATGACTGGATGGCGTCACTGACTCGATGGACATGGGTTTGGGTGGACTCTGGGAGTCGGTGAAGGCCAGGGAGGCCTGGTGTGCTGCGATTCACGGGGTCGCAAAGAGTCAGACACGACTCAGCGACTGAACTAAACTGAAACCATCATATAACCTTCCAGTCACAAACCAGCTATAATTTCTCTCTGCCTATAGGAAAAATCTCAAAATGAAAGAATATTTTTATTCAGGACTCTTCATTGCCTGGTCCCACTAATTTAATCTGCTGCTTCTCAACCATGGGGATAGCTGTGAGTTTTCTTTTTCTCTCTCGTTTGTAACCACATTGTGAGTTCCACATTAGATGATTAAGGGGCAGAGATGGAAGAGTAAAGCCTGCTCATGAGGCACTCACTAGACTCTGTCATATGGAAATCTGCACTTTTAAATTTTATTTTCTAGATGAAAGTATATTTTTGAAGTTGTGTTTTTATTATTTCTATGAAATTTTTGTTTTCTCAGAAAATTTGATACATTTTCCATAGTTAAAAATGACCATATACCCCTGAAATTTTTGCTTTGATCCATGTCAAGTTTTGCCAGGTATTCCTAATTAAGCTCCAGAGTTTTATACAGATTGTCTAAGAATTTTCAACCAAGACCTCACATCATTTGGGAGAGATGATTATATATCTTTAAAATTGTGCCTGTGTGTGTATATGTAAAAAAAAAAAAGTTGATGTGTTAATTGGAGTGAAGTTTAGTCAGATTAACCCGAATGGGGAAATGCTGCTTTGTTGCTGTAAATTTTCTCTTATTGAAAACTTACATACATATCTAATGCAAATCCTTAACTCTGATTTAGCACAGCTGATAAGTCCAAAGTCATTCTTACAGAGGTATTTAGTCTTCTACTGTAAGACTTCTTTTTAGTGATAAGCTGCATTTTGTGTGTGTGTGTGAGAGAGAGTAGCCCATTTACTTCTGAAGTGTCTGATGAATGCCATCTGATCCTAAAGATAGACTGCAATTTTTCAGATTGCTTTCTTGTGCTTCCATCTCCACATTCCCCTGTTTTTCCATTTTGATAGTTTATTGTTGTAAGAGATTACTTCATTGCCCATAAATGTCCTTTACTGTTTTTCTTTAACATGAATGACATGTTTTTTCATTTCTGAAGTAAGGAAACATCAGCATGGTACTGTTTTATATCATGTATTAGGATCAAGTCACCTGTAAGACTTTACTAATTAAAAGAATCTTTCGGTTGATCAGTGTATGGCTTATCTTATGTATTCCTTCTTAGTATCAGTTGCATTTGCTTGAAATCAGTAATTTGTGGGAGAGGAGTCTAATCTACTATTTCAGAAAAACAGACAAGATAGTAGTTTCCACTTCATTAGGAGAGAAGATTGGTATCATTTTAAAATATTCTGCTATTTTCTCTAGTTCTCTTAGTGAAAATGGAGTAGTATCCAGGGACTGACACCCTCTTCACCTAAAAAAGGGTTTTTTTCCCCTTAAACTACAGTGTTTTCAAAGCCTTTGTCCCATAAATGTAGTATATTAAAGACTAAATAGATTATTTTAGAAGTGAATAATGAGATCTGGGGAATCAAGATAGAGATTTCAAGTCAATATAATTGGAATTAAAGTCTCAGGCGAAGACAACATGAACTGAAGGAAAAAGGAACAAGGTATCAACTAGACAATAGAAGAAACTTTGTGAAATCCAATAAGATGTGTTCCTTTGGAGAATTAGAACAAAGCATCCTGTCTGGAATAGTTTGTAGATTAACACTTAAATTCATGCAGGATGATGTTCTGAATTTTCAAGTGTTCCTCTGCAGTACCTACTTTAAGTTGATTTGCCTTCTTTGAATTAATTTGAAAGCCAGATTACAAATAAAGCACTGAGAATTGAGCCCACTTCTCTGAAGTTACTGTAAGTGTAGACATATGTGTGCACAAATGATCCACAGCTAGTTGATGATAGTCTAGGCATTGTAAGGGATGGGTAAGAGTTGAAACTGCTTACTGTCTGGCATATCTTCTCCTCAAGATCCCCTTGAGTCCTGAATCTGAGTAATAATTTAATAGCAGTTTTGTTGTTAGAGAGGTTGTGTATCATATGCTTTATGGAGTGTCGAAAGCAAGAGTCTAGTGATGCATTTCTTACCCCATCAACCTCACAACACTGAATTTTTGTCTGTAGCCATTGGAGTACCATGTAATCTTGAGAGTGATGGCGGGTGGTTCCAAAACCTAAGGTTACTTTTCCCTTCCATTATCACTGCATATTTTGAGAAATTTTGTCATCTTCTTAGCAGTCTAACCTTAACTCATAGTCTCTCTGCCTAGAATCTCTTTTCCCTGACATTCTACTTTATGTTGTTTGGTCACTAAGTTGTGTCTGACTCTTTTGCGACCGTATGGACTATAGCCCACCAGGCTCCTCTGTCCATGGGATTTTCCAGGCACAAATACTGAACAATGCTCAAACTACCGCACAGTTGCACTCATCTCACATGCTAGTAAAGTAATGCTCAAAATTCTCCAAGACAGACTTTAGCAATACATGAACCATGAACTCCCTGATGTTCAAGCTGGTTTTAGAAAAGGCAGAGGAACCAGAGATCAAATTGCCAACATCCGCTGGATCATGGAAAAAGTAAGAGAGTTCCAGAAAAACATCTATTTCTGCTTTATTGACTATGCCAAAGCCTTTGACTGTGTGGATCACAAGAAACTGTGGAAAATTCTGAAAGAGATGGGAATACCAGACCACCTGACCTGCCTCTTGAGAAATCTGTATGCAGGTCGGGAAGCAACAGTTAGAACTGGACATGGAACAACAGACTGGTTCCAAATAGGAAAAGGAGTACGTCAAGGCTGTATATTGTCACCCTGCTTATTTAACTTATATGCAGAGTACATCATGAGAAACGCTGGAGTGAAAGAAACACAAGCTGGAATTAAGATTGCCGGGAGAAGTATCAATAAACTCAGATATGCAGATGACACCACCCTTATGGCAGAAAGTGAAGAGGAACTAAAAAGCCTCTTGATGAAAGTGAAACAGGAGAGTGAAAAAGTTGGCTTAAAGCTCAACATTCAGAAAATGAAGATCATGCCATCTGGTCCCATCACTTCATGGGAAATAGATGGGGAAGCAGTAGAAACAATGTCAGACTTTGTTTTTTTGGGCTCCAAAGTCACTGCAGATGGTGACTGCAACCATGAAATTAAAAGACGCTTACTCCTTGGAAGAAAAGTTATGACCAACCTAGATAGTATATTCAAAAGCACAGACATTACTTTGCCTATTAAGGTCCGTCTAGTCAAGGCTGTGGTTTTTCCTGTGGTCCTGTATGGATGTGAGAGTTGGACTATGAAGATGGCTGAGCACCGAAGAATTGATGCTTTTGAACTGTGGTGTTGGAGAAGACTCTTGAGAGTCCCTTGGACTGCAAGGAGATCCAACCAGTCCATTCTGAAGGAGATCAGCCCTGGGATTTCTTTGGAAGGAATGATGCTAAAGCTGAAACTCCAATACTTTGGCCACCTCATGAGAAGAGTTGACTCATTGGAAAAGACTCTGATGCTGAGAGAGATTGGGGGCAGGAGGAGAAGGGGACGACCCAGGATGAGATGGCTAGATGGCATCACTGACTCGATGGACATGAGTCTGAGTGAACTCCGGGAGATGGTGATGAACAGGGAGGCCTGGCGTGCTGTGATTCATGGGGTCGCAAAGAGTCGGACACGACTGAGCGACTGAACTGAACTGAATGGAGGCTGACATTTCCTCCTCCTGGGGATCTTCCCAACCCAGGAATCAAACCCAAGTCTCCTACCTTGCAGGCAGATTCTTTACTGCTGAGCCACCTAGGAATCCGTTTCTACTTTATAACCCCTACTTATTCCTCAAGACCAGTTTAGATAGCACCTTCACCTTTTCAATGAAATGTTCCTGTTGACTGCTTGCCACCGCACAAAAGGTAACCCAGCATTTCTCTTCTTAGTGTTTTGTTTCCATCATCAGTTTCTGGTTTCAATTCCCATTTTGGTTTTGTGACTTCAATACACTCTGCTCCTGTATTTTATATTCAGATGCTCAGTCAGTGATATCAGCATTACACCTGACATAACACTGGCCACTTGGATGGGATTAGACATGTATCTCCTGTATGTCCAGGTCTGAAGCTGAGGCACTGTTGGATTCATCTTCTTTCTCCTGCCTTTTAGCTATTGGAAGCTACTGTCCTTGCAGAGTCAGGGCACTGAGTGTCCTCCACAGTCTTCCCCATGTTGTTAGCAGGTCATATTTTCTGGAACATCATTCCGTGCTTGATTTCATTGTATCACTTCAGCTACATTTAGAAGATAAGCAAGTTACTGAGCAAAAATTGCAAGTCATACAACTAGCTTTTAGCAAGCAGTGCTGTCATTGGAACACCCAAATCTGTTTACTCTTGGTGTATTACCATTATACTAAAACATATATTCTCTCATGTTATCATTTTAAATATCTCTGTTTGAATGGATAGCATTTTTAGGTAATTTCTGTGTATGGTACAAAGAAGTGGCCCAGCTTTTTCCTTTTGCATGTGGACATCCAGGTGTTCCAGCACCATTTGTTGAAAAGACTGTTGTTTCCCCAACTGAATTATCTTGGCATGCTTGTCAAAAATCAGTTGATTATAAATTCTGAGGATAAATTTATGAACTCACAGTTCTCTTCCATTGACCTGTATTGATCTTTTTTTATGCCAGTACCACCCTGTCTTAATTACTGTAGCCTTTTAGAAAGTTTTGAAATCAGTTAAGTGTGAGACACTCAACTTTGTTTTTCTGTTTCAAGATTTTTTTTTAACTCACCTGCTGATTTCTTAGCATTCGAGATCAAAAGAAAGACAGATACCAGCAGTAGTAACCCTTTGTTTTACCATAAAATAATCTTTTGAAATCTCTTCTTAATGGACTGTTTTCAGGTGCTGTTCTTTAATTACACTAGACCCAGGTAGTAATTTGGGGTAGATGGTATCTGAGCCTTTCTAGGCTTTAGTTTCTTCTGGTTAGATATTGAGTCCGTTAGACAGTCTTCCATCCCCCTGCTAGTCTTTCAAAATGTCAGGTCAATAATTTCTTATTTCCTTCTGTAGTGAATAGGTAAATAAAATATAGACAAGAAAGAGGATTTCCTGGGAGTCAGTATTAATGGAGCACCCAGGTTGTACAATTTAAGTAAGTAAATATTAGAATCAAACGCTTAAATGGTTGTGAGTGTTTTGGTAAATAGCTTAAGTTTTATTGATCCTTAAAATTCTAAATATCTTTTCACTAACACTCAGTCACTTTCCATGTTTAAAATTAAGTACAGTCTAATAGTTTAGAACCCGAATGACACTTTTAGAAACATTTATACTATAAAAGGAGGTCTGTCTGTGCAAATAAGATATAGTTCCTGTAACAGTGAATGCATTATTAAACCTGATTAAAACATATAAATTTATATTTCTTTGTCACCCATATTTCTCATAACAGGCATTCTTCTAGGCTCAGTGTAACCTATTGAGGTTTAAGTAGTTTTTTCTGTTGTAATTTTAGATCATGATATACCTCTCTTCATCAGGTTGGTATATTCTGGTACAGGTGACTTTAACTTCTTTAGAATTAAAACAAAACTTATTAGATATGAATTTTTATATATAGAGAGGTATATTTTCTTTAACCAGATGGTTTTTAAAAGTAAATATTAAATATTCTGTAATATCTTTCTGATAAGATACCTGACAATGTCTATGTTTATGAAGTCAGTTAGATGTCTAGTTTAAAATTTATGGTCATGTGATCAATTGATATGTTTCTTAAAACATTAATTTACATTTTCTCCATGCATTAAATATAATTTTTATAATTTAGTAGTTTAAGGCCTAATAATATAGAATTATTTGTGTGATTAGAAAAAATTTTCAAAAGGCAGTTATGACCAGTTGAAGTGTAATGTGTTGTACACACTGCTAATCTAAGAAAAGAAGCACAAATTCTGTTATTTTATTTCACTTTGAATACCTGGTTACTGGCATACAGGAGCTCAGATTATGTCCATTGAACATTTATTTCTGTTTACAATGTTCAAAAAATTCTTTTTCTCAATCATGTTCTTTTTAACTAACTTTCTGTTCAGGAACTTAACTCCTCTTGTTAGCTTTCTGGTGGGTTTGTGACTGCTTTTCTCCCAGTCATTTTTCCTCCTGGTTTCTTCAGGTCCTCGTTTTCTCTTTTCAGTTGCCCCTTCATCTCCTCCCCAAGCCACTGACAGCAGTTAACTCACACATTGCTCTGGGATCCATGGCTCCGAGGGCTAGTACAGCTGGGTGAAGATGAGAAAGACTGTGAGCTAAAGTTTCAGACACCTTTTTCACACAGGTTGAAAGTGAAAGAAGGAAAAGTAAAGAAGGAAGAACAGGCAGAGGAAAGGAAGTGAAGAAGAACTTGGGCTCTTTGTGGTTGTGACCTCTTAGACCTTGTCCTGATGTTCTTTCCACACCATTCCAAGGGAGATGCTCCATTCACAGTTGGTTTGCTATGGTTGCCATAATACAGTACCACCAACTGGATACCTTAAACAGGAGAAATTTGTCATCTAAAGTTCTGGAAGGTTCTAGGACCCACAACAGATTTCCCAACCTGGTGATCCGGCAGAGGGACCGAGAACCCCCAGGGAATTTGACTTTGGAGGGCAGTGGATTTGATTATAGAACTTCCACAGGCCCAGGGAAACAGACTCTTGGAGGGCACAAACAAAACCTTGTGCACACCAGGAGCTGGGAGAAAGGAGCAGTATCCCCACAACAGACTGAGCCAGACTTGCCTGTGACGGTCCAAGAGTCTCCAGCGGAGGTGTGGGTCGACAGTGGCCTGCTGTGAGGTCAGGGGTGTACTGAATATAACAGTGCGGGCATAAATCCTTTTGAAGGAGATCTCCATTACTGTCATTGCACCTACCATAGTTTGGCCTCAGGCCAAACAACAGGAAAGGAACACAGCCACAGGCATCAACAGAAAATTGGATTAAAGATTTACTGAGCATCCCTGCCCTCTCCCCACCAACCCCCTCACCTCAGAAACACCCAGATTCCTCCACAGTCACTCTCTCCCATCAGAAAACTTCCATAAGCCTCCTATCCTTTTCCATCAGAGGGCAGACAGAATGAAAACCACAGTCACAGAAAAGTAACCAAACTGATCACATGGATCACAACCTTGCCTAACTCAATGAAACTATGAGCCATGCCATATAGGGCCACTCAAGACAGACAGGTCATGGTGGAGAGTGCTGACAAAACGTGGTCCACTGGAGAAGGGAATGGCAAACCACTTCAATACCCTTTCTTTCAGAACCCCATGAACAGTAAGAAAAGGCAAAAAGATACGACATTAAAAGATGAACTCCCCAGGTCAGTTAGGTGCATAATATGCTATGGGAGAAGAGTGGGGAAATAACTCCAGAAGGAATAACAAGACGGAGCCAAAGCAGAAACAGCACACAGTGGTGGATGTGACTGGTGATGGAAGTAAAGTCTAATGCTGTGAGGAACAATAATGCATAGGTACCTGGAATGTTAAGTCCCCGAATGAAGGTAAATTGGAAGTGGTCAGTCAGATGGCAAGAGGGAACGTCGACATTTTAGGAAGCAGTGAACTAAAATGGACCAGAATGGGCAAATTTAATTCAGATGACCATTTTATCTACTACCGTGGTCAAGGATCCCTCAGACGAAATGGGAGTAGCCATCATGGTGAACAAAAGAGTCCAAAATGCAGAACTTGGGCACAATCTCAAAAATGACAGAATGATCTCTGTTCGTTTCCTAGGTAAACTGTTCTGTATCACAGTAATCCAAGTCTTTGCCCCAACCACTAGTGCCAAAGAAGCTGAAGTTGAATGGTTCTATGATGACCTACAAGACCTTCTACAACTAACACCAAAAAAAGATGTCCTTCTCATCATAGGGGACAGGAATGCAAAAGTAGGAAGTCAACAGATACCTGGAATAACAGGCAACTTTGGCCTTGGAGTACAAAATGAAGCAGAGCAAAGGTTAACAGAGGTTGGCGAGAGAATGCAGTGGTCATACAAACACCCTCTTCTAAAAATACAACAGATGACTCTACACGTGAACATCACCAGATGGGCAGTACTGAAGTCAGATTGGTTATATTCTTTGCAGCCAAAGATTGAGAAGCTCTACACAGTCAGCAAAAATAAGACCAGGACGTGACTGTGGCTCAGACCATGAACTCCTTAATGCCAAATTCAGACTAAAATTTAAGAAAGTAGGGAAAACCACTAGACCATTCAAGTATGACCTAAATCAAATCCCTTATGATTAAACAGTGGAAGTGAGAAATAGATTCAGTGGGTTATATATCTGATAGAGTTCCTGAAGAACTATAGATGGAGGTTTCTGACATGGTACAGGAAGCAGGGATCAAGACCATCCCCAAGAAAAAGAAATGCAGCAAGGCAAAATGGTTGTCTGAAGAGGCCTTACAAATAGCTGAGAAAAGAAGAGAAGCAAAAGGCAAAGGAGAAAAGGAAGGATATACCCATATGAATTCAGAGTTCCAAAGAATAGCAAAGAGATAAGAAAGTCTTCCTCAGTGATCAGTACAAAGAAATAGAGGAAAACAATAGAATGGGAAAGACTAGAGATCTCTTCAAGAAAATTAGAAATACCAAGGGAACGTTTCATACAAAGATGGGCACAATAAAGGACAGAAATGGTATGGACCTAACAGAAGCAGAAGATATTAAGAAGAGGAGGCAAGAATACACAGAAGAACTATACAAAAAAGATATTCATGACCCAGATAATCACGATGGTGTTATCATTCATCTTTAGCCAGACATCCTGGAATGCCAAGTCAAGTAGGCCTTAGGAAGCATCACTATGAACAAAGCTAGTGGAGATGATGGAATTCCAGTTGAGCTATTTCAAATCCTAAAAGATGATGCTGTGAAAGTGCTACACTAAATATGCCAGCCAATTTGGAAAACTCAGCAGTGGCCACAGGACTGGGAAAGATCAGTTTTCATTCCAATCCCGAAGAATGATCAAACTGCCACATAGTTATACTCATCTCACACACCAACAAAGTAATGCTGAAAATTCTCCAGGCAAAGCTTCAGCAGTATGTGAACCGTGAACTTCCAGACTGTTCAAGGTAAATTTAGAAAAGGCAGAGGAACCAGAGATTAAATTGCCAACATCCGCTGGATCATAGAAAACCAGGAGAGTTCCAGAAAAACATCTACTTTTGCTTTGTTGACTACGCCAAAACCTTTGACTGTGCGGATCACAATTGGGAAAATTCTTCAAGAGAATGGAATACCAGACTACCTTACCTGCCTCCTGAGAAATCTCTATGCAGGTCAAGAAGCAACATTAGAACCGGGCATGGAACAACAGACTGGTTCCAAATTGGGAAAGGAGTATGTCAAGGCTGTATGTTGTCACCCTGCTTATTTAACTTTTATGCAGAGTACATCATATAAAATGCTGGGCTGGATGAAGCACAAATTGGAATCAAGATTGCCGGGAGAAATATCAATAACCTCAGATATGCAGGTGACACCACCGTTATGACAGAAAGCCATAAGAAAAGCTGAAGAGTCTCTTGATGATAGTGAAAGGGGAGAGTGAAAAGGTGGCTTAAAACTTTCAACTTAAAAAATTCAAAAACTAAGGTCATGGCTTTCAGTCCCATCACTTCATGGCAAATAGATGGGGAAACAATGGAAACAGTGACAGACTATTTTCTTGGGCTCCAAAATCACTGCAGATAGTGATTGCAGCCATGAAATTAAGAGGCTCTTGTCCCTTTGAAAGAAAAGCTATGACCAACCTAGACAGCATAGTAAAAGGAAGAGACATTAGTTTACTGACAAAGGTTCTTCTAGTCAAAGATGTTTTTTCCAACAGTCATGTATGGGTGTGAGAGTTGGATCATAAAGAAAGCTGAGCCCTGAAGAGTTGATGCTTTTGACCTGTGGTGTTGGAGAAGAGTCTTAAGTGTCCCTTGGACTGCAAGGAGATCCAACGAGTCAATCCTAAAGAAATCAGTCCTGAATATTCATTCACTGGAAGGACTGATGCTGAAGCTCCAATACTGATGCGAAGACCTGACTCATTGAAAAAGTCCCTGATGGTGGGAAAGATTGAAGGCGGGAGGAGAAGGGGACAACAGAGGATGAGATGGTTAGATGGCATCACCGTTCAATGGACAAGAGTTTGAGCAAGCTCCGGGAGTTGGTGATGGACAGGGAGGCCCGGCATGCTGTGATTCATGGGGTCGCAAAGAGTCGGACATGACTGAGCGACTGAACTGAACTGAAACACTTTTGAGGAGTATGCTTCATCATTACTTTTCAGATAAGAAACCAGAGCTGGAAAGTATCAAATGGTCACTGGCAGAGAACATTGCAGGTCCCTAGATTCTAGGTTTGCTATCCTACCCTGACTTCAGGAAACAGGCACTTAGAGACACTATGGGCATATATATACATATGAGAGTGTGTGCGTGCTCAGTCCTGTCTGACTGTTTGTGACCCCATGGACTGTAGCCCTCCAGGCTCCTCTGTCCATGAGATTTCCCAGGCAGGAATACTGGAGTGGGTTGCCTTTTCCTCCTCCAGGGAATCTTCCTGACCCAGGGATCAAACCTGGTTCTCTTGTGCCTCCTGCACTGGCAGGCGGATTCTTTACCACTGAGCCACCTGGGAAGCCCCTAGGTATGTATAATGTACTCTTTTGCCGGGAAAAGAGTTTGTGTTTTTTTTTTTTTCTCTCTTCTCAGTGACACAAGAAAACCACAGCTCTACTCCTGTACTGGACACAGGAACAGTATTACTATGCTGTCCTGCTCTCTTCATTCACCCTTGTAGGAAATGCTTAAAGAACAGCAGGGCCCTATGATAACAAAGACACTATTCTCAGCTCAGTGTTCCACTTGGCAGCCTTGTCTTTCTTCTCCTTAATTGCAATAACCTAACCCCTTGCATCTCAAATGTTGTCGTATTCCAAAGGAAATAACCAAAGTGAATGTTTGGTTGTACATTCCTTAAGTAATGAGGTAAGAGAAACATAAGTAACGAGTCTTAGCAGTGCATGTAGTTTAGCAAAATGTAGTAATTTGTATTTTTGTGCATCAGTGTACAAAAATTTTTGTAAACCCAAAAGGCATGAATAGAGTTAGTAAGTTATGTCCCAAAACTGATCCAGTGCCACAAATTGCCAATTTAGGTGGCTTGATTTAATAGGCATTGAAAAACCTCCATTCCACAAAAATCTCTTCTTTTCTGCTTATATTTAAAACATCATGTCTTTATCATTACATTGCTTTGCATTATACCCTACCTTCTGTGAAGCATTGATTTTAAAAATCTGACATATTCATTGCAGAGAGGCAAAACATCGTGTCACTCACCTCAGTAGAGGTCAGCTCGGTATGAATTTTACCAGTTCATTTACAAAATGAATTTTAATATGAGTCAGTCAACAAAATGGGCTCCTTTTGCTCATTGCTGAGCTGAGCACACTGGGGAAAAATGCTTATTGTAAGGAGCTTCCAGTATAATTTATGAAACAAAATATATATACATGAAACAAAACTGCTAGTAACAGTATTTTATTGAATAACAAATGATTTGGTACATTAGAGAGATGTGTTTCTCAAACTTTGTCCTTAAGCAGTAGCACTGATTTTCCAAATTATCTTGCACAAAATCCCAATATATAAAACCTCTGAAAGTTGGGCTCCTTTAGTTAGAGAGAGTGGGAGGAAGCCAAAGGAGCCATCTGCTCCAGGTGTCCCTTCATCACTGAAGGGATTCCTTGGGATCTAAGGCATTTGAGATCCCCATTAAAAGTCATTAAATTTAGGACTTGCTGGTGGCTCAGTGGTGAAGAATCTTCCTGCCAATGCAGGAAACATGGGGTCAGTCCCTGATTTGGGAAGATCCCACGTGCCGCAGAGCATCTAAGCCTGTACACCACAACTATTGAGCCTGTGCTCTAGAGCCCGGGAGCCGCAGCTGCTGAGCTCAGGCGCCACAACTACTGAAGCCCTGCGCCCTCGACCCCATGCTCTGCAGCAAGAGAAGCCACTGCTGTGAGAAGGCCTCACTGCAACTAGAGAGTAGGCCCAGATGCCCAGAGCTAAAGAAAAGTACATGCAGCAACGAAGATCCAGAACAGCCAAAAATAAATACATAAATAGTGTGTTTTTTAAAAATCATTACATTTAGCACACAAACATGGGGTGAGTTTACAGAAGGGAAAATACACTCTGGGTCTGACAAGGAGAGGAAAATCCCAAGTAGGAATTCCTCCTCAAGTTGTTGTTTAAAAAAAGACATAGTCAGTATGAGGGACAGTGAGAAAAAAACTGGGTTAAGGTAGATAGGTAGACATTAGGTCCAAGCTAAAAAAGCAAGCATAAAAGTTGAGATTTGTTGAGAAAGAAAATAGGGAGGCACTAGGACTTAATCTCAGAGAAGGCAATGGCACCCCACTCCAGTCCCTTGCCTGGAAAATCCCATGGATGGAGGAGCCTGGTAGGCTGCAGTCCATGGGGTCACTAAGAGTCGGGCACGACTGAGCGACTTCACTTTCACTTTTCACTTCCATGCATTGGAAAAGGAAATGGCAGCCCACTCCAGTGTTCTTGCCTGGAGAATCCCAGGGCCGGGGGAGCCTGGAGGGCTGCCGTCTGTGGGGTCGCACAGAGTCGGACCCAACTGAAGCGACTTAGCAGCAGCAGCAGCAGGGCTTAATCTTAGGAACTGATGCAATGAAAGCAGACTTGAAGAGGGAAGATTGTTAGCAGATGCAAGATGGCTTAGAAACCAAATTGATTCTTATTCTCAAGTTATTCCTTCCTCTCTGTCTCAAGTTCTTCTTCCTCTCTTCCTCTTAGTTTCCTTATGTGAGAGACTGCAAGCAGGCCATCCACTTATCCTCCCCACTTCTCCATCCACAGAGTATGTGTGGTACCTGGCTGAGCCTTCTGTTTCCCATTCTGTGCAAAGGTGAATCTGAGCAGAATGTGCATCCTTTCCACTTAGCCCCTAGCCTTAGGGTCATCATGCCTAACCGATGTCCAGTAAACCCCATAATGCCACTTTCCTTTCCTCTTAAGATTTTATTTCCTTCCCTGAATTCTGCATCTTCTGAAATCGGAAAGATTTGTATGTGAATCCTTATAGATCTCCTTATTAAAGGAGAATTTATACCTTAATTTACATAAGTGCCAGAAAATGGGCAATATGATTTGACTGTTTTCTCAGAAATGTTTTTTTTTTAAATTCAACAATTCCCTCTTTTCATTTTCTTGTGTACTGATGATTCCTCGCCAGTTGGTCCCCATAGCAACACTGGATAATGCTAATGAAACTGCAGCATCTTAAGCTCTCTCCCACAGAGCATCTCTGTTAAAATAGCCATGAAACACGGTTGCATTTATTATTTCCTTTGCTTAAAAGAAATTGCTATTTTGGAATCTTTCCCATGATCAAGGCTTAACTTGCTAAACTTTCTGGCTTGAATTGGAGCCTCTGATTTAGAGATTTTTTGAAGGTGATAAACCACAATTGGAATGCCACTCCTACCCCCTCCACGTTCATGCCCCATGTCGGTGTATGGCGGTGATTCTCAAAATGTGTTTCCCCAGCAGCAGCAGCATCTGGGCACGTGTTAGAAGTGCAGATTCATTTGCCACCTCCCATACCTTTTGAATCAGCTACTCACGGAGCCCAGTGCTCTGTTTTTATATGTAATAGTTCATTTATTATTTATTTGGCTGTGCTGGATCTTCATTGCTGCGAGGGCTTGTCCCTAGTTGTGACCAGTGAGGGCCTCACTCTAGTTGCAGTTTGGGGGCTTTTCATAGCTGTGGCTTCTCTTGTTGCAGAACACAGGCTCTGGGCCTCATGGGCTCATAGTTCCTGGGCTCTAGAGCATAGGCTCAATAGTTTGTGGCACATGGGCCTCATTGCTCCTCAGCTTGTGGGATCTTCCTGGATCAGGGATCGGTCCCATGTCTCCTGCTTTGGCAGGTGGCTTCTTTACCACTGAGCCACCAGGAAGCCCTAATACTGTTTTAACAAATCCTCCAGGTGATTTGGATGCACACTGAAGTTTGAGAACCACTGGTGTAAAGGATAGATAGAACTGTAGTAGGCAATAGCATCACGTCCAGTTTGCTGGATTTTGCTAACAAAGTTAGAAATTATTTTACTTTTTATTATAGCACCTAAATTTGTTTATACTGTGAAACATTGGCTGAATATAAATTTTTGTTAAGATAAAATATGACAGTGTAATTGACTTTAGCTCCTGAAAATAAATGTTTTGTGATCCTTATTTATCCATTATTAACAGGCATTTTAAAAAGCTAATTAATTGCCAGTAAGTCTATGATAATAGGTAATGTAAAAGCATGTGGTGTTTTTTGTTTTTTGTTTCTGTTCCTTATGCGTAGATCCTGACACATATCTGCCTTTTTGGAAGGAGTACAGTTGACCCTTGAACAACACCGTGGTCAGGAACTCTGACCCTGTACACAGCTGTAAATATGAATATAACCAAATTCACAACTCCACATCTGCAAATTCAGCCAACTGCAGATTACATAGTGCTGTAGTATTTACTAACAGAAAAAATCCACATATAAGTTGGACCTGTGCAGGTCAAATTCGTGCTGTTCCAGGGTCAACTGTATCTTAAATAGTGCCTTTTCTGCTTATACTAATTCATCCTTTATATGCAGAAACACACCAAAAGCGGGCAGGAAAAGCAAGAATCTTTGGGAGGCATGATTTAGAGAACAAAAGATAGGAATCAGATGGACCAGAGAAGTGCAAAAAGGACAAGTTTATTTTGTTATATAAAGTTTTAAGAAGCAGAAAAACCTCAAAATATAGATATCCAGGCAGAAATTTGAGCTGGAGGCAGACACCCTGAAAGTTAAGGTATTTTAAGCTGATGGTTATCACAGAGCTGAACCATCTGTATACCAGGATATTGGAACAAGACCTAAGGAAGTTGTACTTATTGGTGATTAGGTCCAGTCTTAAAGCCAGACTGTCAGGCATTACAAAAATGAGCCAAACAGTTCAGAAACCAAGATAAGTAAGATTCCCCTGGTTGGGAATCCAGAGGTTGATCCAACCAAACATTACAGAGTGATTCTTATCAGCACCTGGCAACTTGCTCCTTCCTCTTGATCACCACTGTCCTAATTCAAACCCTCTCTGTATCTCACCAAGACTGTTGCTATTGCTTCCATATTGGGGTCAGATCCCTGAGTATTAGTAACATTTATCGGAATTCATTCATCATATTCATTAGTCAATTCAGTTGCTCAGTCGTGTCCAATACTTTGCAACTGCAGCACACCAGGCTTCCTTGTCCATCACCAACTCCCGGAGCTTGCTCAAATTCATGGCCATCAAGTTGGTGATGCCATCCAACCATCTTGTCCCCTGTCTGCCCCTTCTCCTGCCTTCAGTCTTTCCCAGCATCAGAGTCTTCTACAGTGAGTCAGTTCTTCACATCAGGTAGCCAAAGTATTAGAGCTTCAGCATCAGTCCTTCCAGTGAATGAATATTCAGGACTGATTTCCTTTAGGATTGACTGGTTTGATCTCCTTGCAGTCCAGGGGACTCTCAAGAATCTTCTCCAACACCACAGATCAAAAACATCAATTCTTCACTGCTCAGCCTTTTTTATGGTCCAGCTCTCACATCCATAAATGACTACTGGAAAAGCCATAGCTTTAACTAGATGGACCTTTGTTGGTAATGACTCTGCTTGTTAGTATGCTGTCTAAGTTTCTCATAGCTTTTCTTCCAAGGAGCAAGCATCTTTTAATTTCATGGCTGAAGTCACCATCTGCAGTGATTTTGGAGCCCAAGAAAATAAAATCTGTCACTGTTTCCATTGTTTTTCCATCTATTTGCCATGAAGTGATCGAACCAAATGTCATGATCTTCATTTTTTGAATGTTGAGTTTTAAGCCAGGTTTTTCACTCTCTTCTTTCACTTTCATCAAGAGGCTCTTTAGTGCCTCTTTGCTTTCTGCCATAAGGGTGGTGTCATTTGCATTATCTGAGGTTATTGATATTTCCCCCAGCAATCTTGATTCTGGATTGTGCTTCATCCAGCCCGGCATTTTGCATGATGCATATAAGTTAAATAAACAGGGTGACAATATAGAGCCTTGACGTACTCCTTTCCCAGCTTTGAACCAGTCCATTGTTCCATGTCTGGTTCTAACTGTTGCTTCTTGACCTGCATAAGGTTTCTCAGGAGGTAGGTAAGGTGGTCTGCTACTCCAGTCTCTTTAAGAATTTTCCACAGTTTGTTGTGATCCACACAGTCAAAGGCTTTAGCATAGTCCGTGAAGCAGAAATAGATGTTTTTCTGAAATTCTCTTGCCTTTTCTGTGATCCAACAAACAGTAATATTCATAGTCCCCTGAATATCCTGTCTCTGCCTTTCTTACTCCTCGAAGTGCCTGTGGCCACCCTGTTCTGTCCAACTAGGTGTGTTCCTCTCAGTTACTCATATTTGCCCTTAAGGTCTTAGTTCAAACAATGAACTTCTTCAACTTTGATTGACAGACTTAGGTGCTCTTTGTACCCTGTATTTTTCCCTGTACTTATACTTACTATTATTTAAAACAGATGCACACATTTGGTAATTGTGTCTCTACTTGTACTTTGGTAGCTGGATCCATGCTTTCATCTCTCTAATCCTTTCTCTTGGCTTGGTGCCTAGACTGTAGATTTTCAATAAATATTTTTGAAATGAATAAGAGAGTTTTACCTACTATAGGCATGGCAAACAGATTTTGGATTTTCTGAAATAATTCTGATTTCAAGTTTTTTTGTCCTTTTCTCTCAACTAGTCCAACTCCAGCTGTTTCAGTGACCCCAGATTTATCCCCTAAATGTCTTATATGCAGATATCACAAAAATCCTTTAAATAAAATTACAGTATACCAGGGATCTGGAAAGATGGAAGAAATGGAAGTACATATTAGTCATTTAAGAAAATCTCTGGGGAAGTCCATTAGTGAAATCTGAAAGTGGGAGTTTAGAATAGGATGTTTCTTCTGTGCTTTTTTGAGGTATTTAGTTAATATAATTCTTGGACTGAATTGGTCAAGCCTTAGAGAAAACCTCTTCTGTTCTTTCCTCTCTTTGCATGTCCATGTTATTCCAAAATTCAAAGTACTATGGAAATGTGGTTGGAATTGAGAAATAAAAAGAAATTCCAAATTCTTTCCATGGGTAACAGATTGTAGTGCCCTTTAATTTACCAACAGCATCTCAGAAAACAATATGATGTTTTGTTTAAGGAGCTTTGCCAGATTTCTGAAGATTATTATGTTGAATATTTTTCCAAAGGCCTTGCATATATCACTGACTGCAAACATCATGTCTTGATGGCTGTCAACAATAAACACTCATATTTTTGCCAACTAATTCCATTCAGATATTTTAAAATAGCTTTCCTTGTTTTTTTTGTTGTTATTGTTGCCATAGTTGTTCTTGCTTCACCCTCTTTGATGATCATTCAGTTAATCAAATGAATACTCACTTAGCATCTACTGCATGCTGGGCACTGGGCTGGGGGATGGAACCAGTTTTACAGTGGGAGATATAGACTTTAGTGGCATTTCATCTCTCCATATCATAATTTGTGGCTTCAGATCTTTGGTGAGAAGAACTGGGTATAAAATAAATATGTATAGCAGAACCCAGGCCACAAATTCAGTGAAATTCAAGGGGCTGCCAGATAACAGAAATGATGGAAGTGGGTAGAAAATATCACTCTAAATTACTGCTGTCTTCAGTATGATTTTGGAATAATAGGGAGTGGTGAAGATCATGGCAGGTGGGAACATGCCTCCAACTGCCTGAGGAAGCAACCATCCAGATCTGAATTACTGACATGTGGAAATGGACTCCCAGTGTTGTCAGAATCTGAAATTGTTATATTTAATGTGTAATGTACTTTTTCAGTTTTAATGGTGGTAGCTAACTGATACTTAAATACTGTACATATCAAGTAAAATATATCAGATGGGTAGATTTGGCATGAGGCTGCTAGTGTATAGACTCTGAGAATCTAAGCTTCCTGTGAATAAACTGCATGAGTTTTAACATCTAATTTGAATACACAGCAGCCTTTTTTTCTCCCTTTCTTGTTAGAATTACCAGATTAAGCAAACGAAGATAAAGGTTGCTGACCAGTTTTATTTTCATTTCAGATAAATAACTAATAACATTTTTATTATATACCCCAAATATTACTCAGCATATACTCTGCAATATCATACAGTATTTGGAACATACTTATATTAAAGCAGTATTCGTTGCATATCTGAAATTTGAATTTAACAGGGCATTCTATATTTTATCTGACAACCCTATTCCTACTGCTGTCTCCTGTTTTGAATTTAAATTTGCCAGATAAGTGACCTATTGGTGAAATATTTAATCATTTTTCCTATTCATTAATAATTTAAAATTTTATTAAATGATGACTCAGTGAAAGCTGGGCATACCTTCAAATAGAAATGGGTTTTTTTTGTTTCTTTGTATTGTTCTTAAATCTGGCTGTCTATGGGAAAGCCTTCTTATTTAGCCATTATATTTAAACTTCTAAAAATATTTTTATAGTGTTTTACTGTTTTGGCACAAAAATAGTAATTCTTTCTGTAGTTCCAGTGAATATTTTTATCTATTTTTATCCCTATGTTACCAGCTTGCCTTTATGACCTTAAAAAAAAAAGAAAGAAAGAAAAACAAGCTATATCTTCGTAAATGTCCTTTCCATGTTAGCACACTGATTTTTATTTTAATCTTTGAAAAGCTAAGTTCTGAGCACTTTGCTTGAATAGTATTCTCCCTGATGCCCACATCACTTTGAAATGCTTTTGTACTTTTTGAAATTCTCCTATTCTTCCCTTCGTGATATTAACCATCTGTATTAATAAGATAATAAACCAGGCTTGTTGCTAATGAATTGATTCATTCAACTGCTAGATTTAATTGGAAAGACATTTAGCATGCCAGCAGATGTTCTGGTTTTGTTTAATTGTCCCCAAATATAATAAAATACAATGAATTTTTTTGCTTTTGCATAAATTAAGCCAAATCAAGATTTCTTATTCTGTCATGTATTATAAAGGACTAAACGATGGAGTTTTGTAACCATTCTATTCCATATATCACAAGGAAAATCAGTTTCCTTCTAAAAAACACTCACCTAACTCTAACTGGCACAAGAGTAAAGTTGAGGAGTAAAGAATATCCTGACCTTCAAATCTATATAAAAGAAACTAAGCCAGAGATACATCCCAAAGTTGTTTTTCCCCCAGTACTTTGACAGGAGGTGTTTCTTCTAAATTATTAACCATTAAAAAAGTTATTTAAGAACTATAATTCTGGAGACACTATCTAGTGAAGTTTTTTAATTGCTTGCTTTTCATAGTATTGTTTGCAATCTTCAAAGAGACTTTTATTTTTAAAAAAGAAAAAGAAAAAGGCAACGTTTTAGGAGAGATTTTGTTTTTCAGGGCTTTTATTAGAGAAATTAGCAGGGAAAGTTTTGAATATGTTAGTGAATGCCCAAAAGTTACAGCTCAGACAAACCGAGCAGTCCTCACTTTGGGCCTTCAGCCTCTAGCATGCCCTTCCTAGAAAAGAAATTAAAGCATTCTATGCAATATCCCAGACACCAAGTCAATCAGTCAGTTCAGTCGCTCAGTCGTGTCTGACTCTTTGTGACCCCATGGACTGCAGCACATCACGCCTCCCTGTCCGTCACCAACTCCCAGAGTTCACCCAAACCCACGTCCATTAAGTCGGTGATGCCAGCCAGCCATCTTATCCTCTGTCGTCCCCTTTTCCTCCTGCCCCCAATCCCTCCCAGCGTCACAGTCTTTTCCAATGAGTCCACTCTTCGCATGAGGTGGCTAAAGTACTGGAGTTTCAGCTTTAGCATCATTCCTTCCAAAGAACACCCAGGACTAATCTCCTTTAGGATGGACTGGTTGGATCTCCTTGCAGTCCAAGGGACTCTCAAGAGTCTCCTCCAGCACCACAGTTCAAAAGCATCAATTCTTTAGCACTCAGCTTTCTTCACAGACCCAACTCTCAGATCCATACATGACCACTGGAAAAACCGTAGCCTTGACTAGACGGACCTTTGTTGGCAAAGTAATGTCTCTGCTTTTCAATATGCTCTCTAGGTTGGTCATAACTTTTCTTTGAAGGAGTAAGCGTCTTTTTTTTTTTTTTTTTTACTTTATTTTACTTTACAATACTGTATTGGTTTTGCCATACATTGACATGAATCCACCACGGGTGTATACAAGCTCCCAATCCTGAATACCCCTCCCACCTCCCCCCCGCCCCATATCATCTCTCTGGATCATCCCCATGCACCAGGCCCAAGCATCCTGTATCCTGTATGGAACATAGACTGGCACTTCGTTTCTTACATGATAGTATACATGTTTCAATGCATGTTTAATTTCATGGCTGCAGTCACCATCTGCAGTGATTTACCCAAAAATAAAGTCTGACACTGTTTCCACTGTTTCCCTATCTACTTGCCATGAAGTGATGGGACCAGATGGCATGATCTTCGTTTTCTGAATGTTGAGCTTTAAGCTAACTTTTTCACTCTCCTCTTTTACTTTCATCAAGAGGCTTTTTAGTTCCTCTTCACTTTCTGCCATAAGGGTGGTGTCATCTGCATATCTGAGGTGATTGATATTCCTGCCGGCAATCTTGATTCCAGCTTGTGCTTCTTCCAGTCCAGCGTTTCTCATGATGTATTCTGCATATAAGTTAAATAAGCAGGGTGACAATATACAGCCTTGACGTACTCCTTTTCCTATTTGGAACGAGTCTGTTGTTCCATGTCCAGTTCTAACTGTTGCTTCCTGACCTGCATACAGATTTCTCCAGAGGCAGGTCAGGTGGTCTGGTATTCCCATCTCTTTCAGAATTTTCCACAGTTTCTTGTGATCCACACAGTCAAAGGCTTTGGCATAGTCAATAAAGCAGAAATAGATGTTTTTCTGGAACTCTCTTGCTTTTTCCATGATCCAGCGGATGTTGGCAATTTGATCTCTGGTTCCTCTGCCTTTTCTAAAACCAGCTTGCATTAGAGTCTTTAAATTCCATGCTGGGCCTCCCCTATTTATATTATGGTGTTGTCTGCTTCAGCCAGGTACTTGGGTGGTTGAAATGAAGGTTCAGCTTTGACATTTTCCTTCAAAAGTAGTCATAATGTACCTAGAGACCAACTGTATCTCATTTCACAATTCATGAAGTCTGGTTTAGGCTTCCCTGGTGTCTCAGATGGTAAAGAATCCACTTATAATCCGGGAGACCAGTATTCGATCCCTGGGTTGCAAAGATCCCCTGGAAAAGGGAACAGCTTCCCTCAGATCAGCCGGTAAAGAATCTGCCTGCAATGCAGGAGACCCAGGTTCGATTCCTGGGCTGGGAAGATCCTCTAGAGAAGGAAATGGCAACCCACTCCAGTATTCTCACCTGGAGAACCCCATGAACAGAGGAGCCTGGCAGGCTACAGTCCATGGGATTACAAGAGTCTAACATGACTTAGCGACTAAACCACCACCCCCACTCCAGTATTCTGTCCTGGAGAATTCCGTAGACTGAGAAGCCCGGTGGGCTACAGTCCATGGGGTCGCAGAGTCAGACACAACTGAGAGACTTTCACTTTACTTTCAAAGTCTGTTTTACCTAAGAGCCAACAATTAGGTTTTCTGCCTGTTAAAAACAAAAAAAAATGAGAGGATGCTAAATAAATTTGCTAAATTCTGTAAAGAGTTAATGAATGGCATTTTATATCCCTAGCTGTGTCTACTTTTTGATAGTATTTTTGACTTTTCAGATCGAGAATGGTGGTTATATTTAACCCTTGAACGGCAGGGTTTTGAACAAGGAGAGTCTGTTTACACCTGGAGTTTTTTCCAGTAGATACAGTAGTACTGCATGATCCACAGCGGCTGCTGTTGCTGTGGACCCACAGAGGAGGAGGGCCTGCTGTAAGGTTAATGCGGATTTTCAGCTGCAAGGGGCTTGGTGCTCCTCAGCCCCGCCTTGTTCGAGGTCAACTGTACTTCATCTGGGCCCTGATTTCATGCTTTTTCTGGGAGAAAAGAATGATAATTTGTATTGAAGGTGGAAACAAAATCTCATTTGCTAGTGTTAACCTCTCCCCTAATTTATTTTTGTGCTTCTTGTATGTATTTTACCAGTAACATTTGGTCCCAAATCCTTACATTCTTTAACCTTCATGGTCCCTTTAGAATTGTGTTTTTATGAGTTTCTTTGTAATCTGCTCTCCATTAAAAGACACCAGTGCTCATTTGTTTAATCCTCTTGAATATCAAAGCCTTTAGTCAAAGCTTTTGTGTCATTGTGTTTGCTATTACTTGAATATTCTGTAATAAAAGACTTTCTTAAAGCAAGGTGACCTGAACTACACTTTGTTCCAAATAAAGTTATTTCATTTTTAAGTAACATCCTTTGACTTATACCAAGGCAATAAACATTTTAAAAATCTACTTAGTTTTTTAAGCACTGTGCTAATAGAGTCTTATCCTGTACTAAACATTTATTCTTCTTTTCAGGGTCTTGTAGCATATGAGTACCAAGGGTGTATTCATTTCCTGTAGAATTTGGTGGTCTCTAATCATTATATTTCTCTACAATGAATCCTGTACACTGCTTTCAGCCTCAGTTGAGTTCAGTTGCTCAGTCCTGTCTGACGCTTTGCAGCCCTATAGACTGTAACACACCAGGCTTCCCTGTCCGTCACCAACTCCCAGAGCTTGCTTTCAGCCTGCCTGCATTTAATAACTCTCCTCCTTCCTACAAACTGCCCCTCTAGTTTTCCGGCCTTAGTAGATTTTCTCTCTCTTCATGTTCTGTCTTCCTAATTACTGAGATGTTTTAAAAAGCAATTGAATTTAAAAAGATTGTTTTTGAGCCATGTATATAGACTGCTTGCCCATGTTTATGGATTGTAAAATGGTCAAGCTACTGGCCAGGAATTTTCAGCTTTATATCAAAGCTCAGAAAGAAAGCCAAGGGGAGAACAGTGTACGGAATAGTGTCATTAAAAAGAGAACTTTGGACTTAAAGTTCCCATGGCAGATAATATTTTTGGTTTCAGTTTTTTGGGTTTTTTTCTAATTGCCCTAAATATTTTTTATCTATGAAAAAATTACTGCATGTGATTTATTTTCTGTACTAATATGTTAAAAGCTTAATAAGTTAATTAAAAAGCTTAAAAAGTTAATTATATTAATAAGCATCATTTAATGACATAAAAAATTTGTTCCATGGAATTATCTCTCAATGTTTTATAAACAATATAGATGGTTGTCTATTGTAAAAAATACATTTTGTCTTATTACTATAAAAGTATGCTGTTATTCATATTTAGAAACTCTTCAAAGCTTGTTATTTTAAGTTTGTTTCAGTTAAAAATATGGATACTTTAGCTTGTAAATGTTGATGACTAGTACTGCCTAACTTCAATAGGGACTTTGCCATTCACGGTGTCCATAAAAGATAATAAAAATAAAAAAGAGCAATAAGAAGTCACTATAGTTAGTTCAATCTCTCAGTCATGTCCGACTCTTTGCGACCCCATGAATTACAGCACACTAGGCCTCCCTGTCCATCACCAACTCCCGGAGTTCACTCAAACTCACGTCTATCGACTCGGTGATGCCATCCAGCCATCTCATCCTCTGTCGTCCCCTTCTCCTCCTGCCCCCAATCCCTCCCAGCGTCCGAGTCTTTTCCAATGAGTCAACTCTTCGCATGAGGTGGCCAAAGTTTTGGAGTTTCAGCTTCAGCATCATTCCTTCCAAAGAACACCCAGGACTGATCTCCTTCAGAATGGACTGGTTGGATCTCGTTGCAGTCCAAGGGACTCTCAAGAGTCTTCTCCAACACCACAGTTCAAAAGCATCACTTCTTCGGCGCTCAGCTTTCTTCACAGACCCAACTCTCAGATCCATACATGACCACTGGAAAAACCATAGCCTTGACTAGACGTACCTTTGTTGGCAAAGTAATGTCTCTGCTTTTGAATATGCTACCTAGGTTGGTCGTAACTTTTCTTCCAAGGAGTAAGTGTCTTTTAATTTCATGGCTGCAGTCACCATCTGCAGTGATTTTGGAGCCCAAAAATATAAAGTCTGCCACTGTTTCCACTCTTTCCCCATCTATTTCCCATGAAGTGATGGGACCAGATGCCATGATCTTCGTTTTCTGAATGTTGAGCTTTAAGCCAACTTTTTCACTCTCTCTTTCACTTTCATCAAGAGGCTTTTTAGTTCCTCTTCACTTTCTGCAGTAAGGATGGTGTCATCTGCATATCTGAGGTTATTGATATTTCTCCTGGCAGTCTTGATTCCAGCTTGTGCTTCTTCCATCCCAGTGTTTCTCATGACGTACTCTGCATAGAAGTTAAATAAGCAGGGTGACAATATACAGCCTTGACATACTCCTTTTCCATTTGGAACCAGTCTGTTGTTCCATGTGCAGTTCTAACTCTTGCTTCCTGACCTGCATACAGATTTATCAAGAGGCAGGTCAGGTGATCTGGTTTTCCCATCTCTTTCAAAATTTTCCACAGTTTATTGTGATCCACACAGTCAAAGGCTTTGGCATAGTCAGTAAGGCAGAAATAGATGTTTTTCTGGAACTCTCTTGTTTTTTCCATGATCCAGCAGATGTTGGCAATTTGATCTCTGGTTCCTCTGCCTTTTCTAAAACCAGCTTGAACATCTGGAAGTTCACAGTTCATGTATTGCTGAAGCCTGGCTTGGAGAATTTTGAGCATTACTTTACTGGTTTGTGAGAGGAAGGCAATTGTGTGGTAGTTTGAGCATTCTTTGGCATTGCCTTTCTTTGGGATTGGAATGAAAACTGACCTTTTCCAGTCCTGTGGCCACTGCTGCGTTTTCCAAATTTGCTGGCATATTGAGTCACTATATGCTGTATTTAAATAACAATATTTCTGTGGTCATGAAAGAAGGTGTTGAGATCTCTCCATTATAGTCCTAATATTAGGATATTTGTTCAAGGAAAGTATAATGACTCCAAGGTCGGGTTCTGGAATCGAACTGCCTGGCTTCCAATCCTCTGCATAACTCTTTGGTCAAGGAGGTCATTACTTAATCTCTGAATCTAAAAGCTGTATTTATTGTTGCTGGACTTGAAAGGCATAGTCTTTCTGACAAAGCAGAGTGCTGATCATATTTTGGGTTTGGGGAACCATGGTGATCAGAGACTGTTGGACTCTCAGAAGCAGTACTATGGGAGGTTTGGTAGACCTTTAGCTACAGCAGTAGAGACACTGAATGAGGCTGCTGCCTGTTAAGTGATTTTCAGAAGTATGGTAATGGATTGAGTTGTCACTGACCCATTTGGAGGAATTTAAAAACTGATTCTCTTACTTCTTTAATAAGACTGCCTTGCTTATAGAACATTTTCTGATAATTTTATCAGAGACTGTGTATGAACTTCCTAGCATAATGCCTAATGGAAACAATCCATCATCTTCATCAGTCTGGCCTTAAACAGAGTAAAGGCCTTAAACAGAGTAAAGGCCTTAAACTGTGAAAGCCCAGCTTTAGACCATTAGATCATCATATTCTTGATGATCAATCATCATTGAGGGCAGTGTAGCACCTCAAATTTGCCTCATTCCCCAGTGTTGCATAGTACGTGATGTTCAGTTTCATCTTTATGTATGCTTAATACACGACTTTACACTGTCAGCATTTTATGCAGTGTTTATTTCACCTTTAAACAGATATCGTTTGCTTTCTACACTAGCAGGCTTTTTGTGGATTTGGTTTTAGATGATTCTAGTCCTAACTACTCTTAGAGAAAAACTGAATTACTTTTCTAATCCAAACATTGTTATGACACAGCAAGTTCTCCCCACCTTCCTCTCTAGTCTAATTTTTTAAAGTATATGTCCTGCTTGCACCTTAACAGATTCTCCAAAGCAACATAAGCATTTCACTAGAAGATTTTGTGGTGTCAGGTCAGTAGGCCTTTGTTCTTAAATTGCATCACCTGTTAAAACAGGTTGCTTGTTAAAATGCAGGTTTCTAGGCCCCATCCCCAGAATTTCTGATTCAGTAGGTCTTGGACGGGAGCCCAGTGATTTGCATTTCTAGCAAGTTTTCAGGTGATGCTGATGCTCCTGGTCCAGGACCACACTTTGAGAACTACTGCTCTAGGCATTGATACATAATTGGTCCTTAGACCCCAGTTACCACTGGTCATAAACACAAGATTGTTTATACCAGCCACTCAAACTCAGTGATATAACTCGTGTTAAGTAATTATTCATAATAACTCTAGATCAGTTGAAAGGGGTAATTGCTCTTGGTTAGTGGCTAACAATCAATAAAAGTATTGCAGAAATGTCTTCAGGCTTAAGAGAATGGGACAAGGGCAGAAATTTTTTTTTTTAAGCAAAATTTTTAGTAAGATTAAAAAAACAAACAAACAAAAACCAGCAACCCTGACTTTAATGAAAGCAGGGTGCTTCCTCTGGGCCCTAGTAGAGTCCATTTGAGAGAAACATTTGAGCAAAGGCTGCATCTGTAAGCAGGAATAAGTCACACTTCTAATATGGCCCTACCTGTGGGGTCATGTTTCCCTAGAGAGGAAGTAAGGAACTCCTACAGCTGGAGATTGTTGACCATCTTTCCTGACTCTCTTCATATCAGAATAAAAGAAAGGAATCAAGTTTATGTTCAGAGTCAAGCAGTATGACGTCTAATTCCCTCTGCTAATGTCACCTTTTATTAGCTAGAGACCATACTTTCTTTACCAACTCCATAATAAAAGATATAAATGATCCACACTAAAATATTGGTACCCTTTGACCTAGAAATTCTGCTTCTCATTAATCCTAAGAAAATTACTATTTTTAAAAGGGCAGGGATTTAGTTACACTTATATTCACTGCAGTTATTTTTATAATAGCAAGAAATCTGTGAACTGTTATGTTCCAAGGTTAGAATACTCTTGTTATTGTAAGTAATTTTATACAAGACTATTTAGTGGTATGGAAAGTTCCTTACGGCATTTTTTTTTTTTTCCTTACGGCATATTAAGTGGAGGAAAAAAACATGTATGAGGAAAGTATTTTGGGGATTTTCAATAAAATATGTGCTGAGATATAATATAAAGAAAAATCATTATAATGTTAACTGTGCTTATTTCTGAATGGTTTTGCTTAAAAGTTCTACAGTGTACACATTTTTGTTTTCTGAAAATTTTGTTTTAGAAATTTATATGACAAACTATTTTAGTGAGAGTTTTAATCAAAATATTACACCAGTCAACGAAGAAGTAAAGAAATAGCCGAGAGCACTTTCTTACATTTTGTTTTGAATAAGAAGGAAAGGTGAAAGTTGCAGAGCAATTCTGGATGCTTCTCTGTAGGGAAGAAAGCTCAGCTGTGTTAGAGCAGAGAGAGCAGAATGAAGCTACTGGAGGCAATCATGTTGTTGACTCTGCTCTGTCAGCCTTTAAATGGTAAAAAGAAATGGAAACTGTGAGTAGTATTGTCATCTTACTACAGGGAGAGGCAACTCTGCCTATTATCAACATTTCTGCATTTATTTTTTTAATTCTTAAGATGATAGTATAGTTACTGTCTGGCCAGTGGATCACTAACAATGGTCCAGGGTTATCACTGGCTATAAAAATCACAAACCAAGAAATGATGACTTTTTTGGACAGTGGGTAAGAGTTACAGTAACTTCTGAAATATCCAGTAAGATATTTGAAGACCTTACCAGCATATTATAACAAACTGACTTTTGAAAATAATTATAAGGCTTAGGTTTGTTGAACACTAAAAACCCCATTGAAAGCTCTAAAGTTTTACTGTACTCCTAAAACAATTGCTTACCAGAAATAGCAGTACCAATAATGTGTTTTGTAAAATATCCCTTGGCTATTTATAGGTCTAGGTCTTCTCTTTGGGAACTATTGATGTCACACATATGTTTGATTTTGAAGAACTCATTCTTATAATCCCTTAATACACCAGAACAGTGTATTTATCTTAATAAATGTAGAACTCAGTAAATGTAGAACTCTTTAATATCAATAAACTTTCTACACTTTATTTTTTAAATAAGAATTTCTTCAACACAATGGCTTTCATCTGGATAAGTGGTTTACAAAGCTTCCCAAATTATTATAACAATATACCCTTCCCCCACTGTAAAGTACACATTTGGAACACAGCAGAAGTGACAGCTGGTAGTGAAATTCAGAGTGAAGCACCTTTCTGCTCTGTAATATATTGCTCTGACTGCTGCTATATCCTCTTATAGTCATAAGTATATTGGATGTGTTAAACAGAATTATTATCCCATTAGCTTATTTTATACAACCCAAATAAATTATTTTGCCTTTTCTGTTTTAATTAGTAGGGATCATGCATGATCAATATTCAGTATACAGTGGAGTGCTGGGACTTGGAAAACCTCATGTCTTTTGATGCTGTTCAGTTCAGTTCATTCTCTCAGTCATGTCTGACTCTTTGTGACCCCATGGACTGCAGCACTCTAGGCCTCCCTGTCCATCACCAACTCCCAGAGCTTGCTCAAACTCATGTCCATGGAGTTGGTGATGGCATCCAACCATCTCATTCTCTGTCGTCCACTTCTGCCTTCAGTCTTTCCCAGCATCAGGGTCTTTTCCAAGGAGTCAGTTCTTTGCATCAGGTGGCCAAAGTATTGGAGAGTCAACTTTAGCATCAGTCCTTCCAATTTGATGCTGATCTTATCTTTATTGATTTTATTTTAAGTCTTATTTCATATGTGCTTTAAAGCTTTATAGAGTCAGATCTGAGAATGAAAAGAGGTTGGGGAATGGAGGGAAGAGAGCAAGGGCAATCAACAGCCCTTTTAATAATTGCTAGCATGTGACTTGCTTTGCTGGCTGTTCGGAGTGTTTTTGGTTTTGTTTTTTAATCTCTTGCCTGCTTCCAAAAGATCTCTTCATTTTTTTTTCCCCTTTCCTGTTTTTCCATTCTTTTTTGTAGTGCACCTCTCACTGGTAGGGAATATCTGCTGACTAGAAGAGGACTAGGAGGTTTGAGTCATCAGACCTGAGAAGCATAGGCGAAAACAGGGTGTTCTCTACTATTGATGTCTCATTCCATGAAGGGATCTGAGGCCACTGCGTTTTCAAAATAATAGTGGTGGCAGCTTGTTCCATTGGAGAACTTACCCAAGATTTCCCTGCATGCTCCCTTTGATAATTGAAATTCTCAAGCAAGTGGAGCTCAGCATCTCCTTTCATGGAGAAAGCTGAAGTTTTGTTAACTCTGGCTCAATGTAAGACCCATCCAAATGATTCTGAATGGTTTTGAGTGGATTTTTGAAAAGTCTAAGGTACCTCATGACAATTTGGTATGAGGTGAGTTTATCTGTATGGTCCTTAAGAATTTACCATGTGTTTTTTTTCTATCTTTTTCTGTTCTTTTTGTATAGAATTTTATCCCACATAGAATCATGTGGTGAAACCTTGAAATTTGAAGTGGTTTTATAACACAGGAATTACAAAGAGTAATTTATAGATCATTGCTTCTGAACTTTTTTTTTTTTTGCATGTCCAAATTAAAATCCAAAGTGGATTTTGTGGAATTATGTACCTTCAGATCAAAGTAAATCATACCAAAACTAGGGATGGGCTGCAATTTTGTCAGTATATATAACTCTTTCCATGGGTTGCTTATTTTGAATTGCCGTCAGTTTTTTAAAGGTAATTAATGTATATCTATTTTAGGTGGTTTAGATAAACATTTAGTGAGCTTTCATTGATTTGCCACTTAATAACTTCAAATGCACAGTCACTTGAGCACTTTGTTTTAATCTAGATTTCTTGAGAGGTTTCTTCACTTTTAAGACTCTGCACCTCTTTGATATTCCATGTGTCAATGCCCTGAATCTTACAGACTGGGACTCATAAGTGACACCTCCTGTCTTTCTCTATCTAGTATTTTTCTCTCAGAATGGCAATTTTATATCTAGATTTTGAGGGGAATAAATCCATTCCGGTAAAATTAGTTATAAAGCTTGTCCTGGTAAGACCAGTACTATTTTGTCATTGTTTTGCAGAGTAAAACTGGAACTGCACTGGGGAAGGACAAAGCCTCCTTGTTGACTTGGCTATAAAGTGATGCAGAAACTGTTATGATGGCCAGTCATTTGGCATAATGAGCATTGGCCTGTACAAGAAGGCTTGTTGTAATACTTGACTAGGAAGACAAGATTTAAAGTAGAAAAAAGCTTTTAGGTTACAGTTTCCTTATCCCTAAAGTGGAATTTTGATTCTACGTCCTCACTAGCTATAAGCTGAGATGTGCTATAGCAGAAGCACTTTTTCTCTATATGGAGTCCTGTGATTTCCTAGCCCAAGGGTCCTTTTATTAAGGGTTTTTCTAAAAGCTGAGCTATATTGTCACTAGATGCTCTCCTCTGTCCCAGTGTGAAATAGTGAAAGTTGCTCAGTCGTGTCCGACTCTTTGCAGCCCCATGGACTATACATATACAGTCCATGGAATTCTCCAGACCAGAATACTGGAGTTGGTAGCCTTTCGCTTATCTAGGGGATCTTCCCAACCCAGGGATCAAACTCAGGTCTCCCGCATTGCAGGTGGATGCCCTACCAGCTGAGCCAGGAGGGAAGCCCTAAAAATACTTTGTTATGTACAAGTAAGGACTTCTCTGGTAGGTCAGACGGTAAAGTGTCTGTCTACAATGTGAGAGACCTGGGTTCGATCCCTGGGTTGGGAAGATTTCCTGGAGAAGGAAATGGCAACCCACTCCAGTACTCTTGCCTTGAAAATCTCATGGATGGAGGAGCTTGGTGCAGGCTACTGTCCATGGGGTCACAAAGAGTCAGGCACGACTGAGCGATTGCACTTTCACCTTATGTACAAGTAACAAAGGTGCTTCTACTGTAGTAACCTTACGTGCATTCCTGAAAAACTTTGCATTCTACTGAAGCATGCAGTACAAATAGCCTTTGTTGGGGGTGGAGGCTTGGAGATAAGGGTAAGGATAGATGACTCAAAACCAATAGAACTTTGTAAACGAGAGCAGTCCTAATAAAAAGAGCAGCATGGTTAAGTCTCCACTGGGTTTACATTCAGAATCACAGTCCAGTTAATTCTTTGTCATTGAACACTGGAATTCATGCTGCCACCTTCAAACTGTAGCTCCTTGGAGACATTTGCTCCTAATGAAGATCAATTTTATCAAAATTAAATATGTGACTCAGTGTGTAGACATCTATCAATCAGGTATTTTGTTTTAAGACTTTTTTTAAGAACAGTTTGAAATTCACAGCAAAATCAAGAGGTACAGAGGTTTCTCATATACTCCTTACCCCAATACACGAATAGCTTTTTCCATTATCAACATTATTCACCAGAATGGTACTTTTTTTTTTTTTAAACCAAGTATGAACCTACACTGGGGACTTCCCTGGTGGCTCAGACGGTAAAGCATCTGCCTACAGTGCAGGAGACCCAAGTTCAATCTCTGGGTCGGGAAGATCTTCTGGAGAAGGAAATAGCAACCCACTCCAGTATTCTTGCCTGGAAAATCCCATGGATGGTGGAACCTGATAGGCTAATAGGCTCCATTGTTTATTTTGGACTACATAGTTCACCCTTGGTGTTGTACATTCTAAGGGTTTGGACAAATGTGTAATGGCGTATATCCATTATTATAATATCATACTGAGTATTTTCACTGCTCTAAAAATCATCTATGTTCTACATAATTGTCTGTTCCCGCCCCCATCCCAGCTACCACTGATCTTTTGATGGTCTCCATAGTTTTGCCTTTCCAAAATGCCATGCGGTTAGAATCATACACTATGCAGCATTTTTAGATTGACTTCTTTCACTTCGTCATATGCATTTAAGATTGTTCCGTGTATTTTTGTGTCTTGATAGCTTGTTTATTTTTTAGTACTGAATAATATCCCATTTTCTGGATTGTACCAAGATTGATTTATCCACTTGCCTACTGAAGGACATCTTGGATGCTTCCAGGTTTTAGCAGTTGTGCTTAAAGCTGCTGTAAACTGTGCAGATTTTGGTGTGGACATCAGTTTTCAACTCCTTTGGATAAACAGCAAGAGGTACGATTGCTGGATTGTATGGTAAAAGTATGTTTAGTTTTGTAAGAAACTGTCACACAGTCTTCCAAAGTAACCATAGCATTTGGTGTTCCAGCCAGTGATTAATGAGAGTTCCTGTTGCTCCATATCCTCACCAGCATTTGGTATGTTCAGTGTCTTGGCCATTCTAATAGCTATATAATGGAGTCTTGTTTTAATTTGCATTTACCTGGAACCATATGATATAGAGCATCTCTTCACATGCTTATTTGCCTTCTGTGTATCTTCTTTGATGTCTGTTAATGTCTTTGGCCTCATATAATATTGTGAATTAACTATACTTCAAAGAAAAATTAAATGAAAAAGTAATTAAAATCCTCAGCCCATTTTCTAACCAGACTGTTTGTTATCTTATTGTTCAGTTTTAAGAGTTTTTGTATATTTTTGGATGACAGTCCTTTATCAGGTATATCTTTTGCAAATCTTTTCTCCCAGTCTGTGGCTCAGCTTCAGCTTCTTATTTTATTGATACTGTCTTTTTCAGATTGGAAGTTTTTAATTTTAATGAATTTCAGCTTATCAGTTATCTTTCATGGATCCTTTCTTTAGTGTTATCTCTAAAAAGGCATGATAAAGGTCATCAAAGTTTTCTCCTCTATTATTATTGACTTTAAAATGAGCGACATAAAAGCTGTAAGTCTGGTTTATTCAGTTTCTTACTAAGGACTGTTGCCCAGAAGACAGCCTCTCAGACAGCTCTGAGAAACCTTTCCAAAGAGGTAAGCAAGGACACATATTTATGATTTTGGCAAAGGTGGTATATGCAGCTAAGCACTCCTCTTGGTAGAAGGTTGCTGCTAATCATGAGGTGCAGATATCTTAGTTAATGGTTTTAGTGCTTTTCTAAGTATAGGAAGATGCAAGAATCCAGGTTCATTTAAAAAAACTTTCTCCTGAAAAGATCTCACTATCTGAAGGCCTGTTCTGCCAGTTTTCCCAGAACAGAGTGTTTTTTTCCTGATCTCCCGAAACTACTTTCAGGGTGTGTTGAAAGTTAGCAACCATGGTGGCTAATTACTCAGTCTTATAGAGCCGGATAGCCAGTGGCATCTTTAGTTGGCATTGTTGTCTTTGAGTTTTACAATTGTGTGTTTTGCAGTTAGATCTTTGATCCATTTTAAGTTAAATTTTTTCAAGGTTGTAAGGTCTGTGCCTAGACTGTTTCTGGTTTTTTGGTTGGTTTTTTGTTTTGTTGGGTTTTTTTGCCTGTGAATGTCCATTGGTTCCATACCATTTGTTGAAAATACTTTCTTTGTCAGTCAGGTGTTTTTTAAATACAGGAAGGAAAGTCATTGCACCTTGCTCATCTGCATTATCAGCTTCCTTGAATAGCTTGACTTAATGGAAAAAGTAGCAGTCTTGAAGCCCCTGCTTGCTATAAGGAAGAACTTAACTAGAATTCTCAGGAGTTTTGTTAAAGATTGTTATATATTGCTCAGACTTTCTTTAAATAATGAGAAAGCATGCTGTGAGTGCTTCAAATCATTATTTGCTGGGGAAAAAAATACACATGAACTAATACAACTTCTGTGTTATGCTGACATTATTCTTCAGTTTATCCAATGTGTAGGAGCAGGTTTCCCCCATCCCTGTAGCTCAAATGGTAAAGAATCTGACTGCAATGCAGGAGACCAGGGTTCAATCCCTGGGTCAGGAAGATCCTCTGGAGAAGGAAATGGCAAGCTACTCCAATATTCTTGCCTGGAGAATCCCATGGACAGAGGATCTGTCGGGCTACAGTCTTTGGGGTTGCTAAGGGTTGGACACAACTGAGTGACTAACACACACATGAGCAGGTTTATATTAAAGAAACATATTGTAATGACTTTAATTTGATTACCTTCCATAAATACAGTACTTTCTTTCTTTGTGCTCTTGTGCCTTGTCGCTCCGTAGTGTCCAACTCTTTGTGACCCCATGGGCTGTAGCCTGCCAGACTTCTCTGTCCATGGGGATTCTCCGGACAAGAATACTGGAGTGGGTTGCCATGCCCTCCTCCAGGAAATCTTCCCAACTTGAGGATCGAACCCACGTCCCCTCCACGTGCCCTGCATTGCAGGCAGATTCTTTACCGTCTGAGCCTCCAGGGAAGCCCTTTCTCTCTTTAGTCAGCTAATTAGCTACAAAATATAATTTTATCTGTCACAAAATAGCCCTTCTAAAACCTATAGAAAAGGTGTTGTTTTTCTAAAAACCAGAAATCATTTTTTAATCTTCTCTGTAAAATGTCTGTCATTTTACTCTTATGCTAAATTATGAAGTCATAGAATTGATCATAACAGGTTTTCCTTATAACAGTACTTTGTGGATGTACATAAAACATGTCCCAGTTACCATAGAGTGATTATATTAGAATGTCTGTGTGAAAAACAGCATGTTCCCAAAGCTCCCTAGGTGAGTTATATGTACTGTCAGGTTTGAGAATCACTACCTAAAAATAGAAATAGCTAAAAGTATTTATTAAGTATCATTTTTGGTAAAGTTGCATTTGGACATCACAAGGAAGCCAGCACTAGTCAGGTTAACTGCTGGCAAAAGTCTGTATTTGCTGTTGCATGAGTAATTTGCAACATGTACAACCTTATGTTGACTACCTTCCACCTATTCTTTTAGAGATACAAAATTTATATCACTTTTTGGGTTAATTTTTGTAATTATGATGTAAACCATGGGAAAGTAGTACTATTTTGAAATTCTAGGGCTAAAATCTGTTGTGTGTTTTATTGTCCAGCAGTTTTTTATTTCCTCTTTTTTTGTATTGGAAGTGAAGTGATTTTTGTGATGTAGTCACATTTAGAGAAGATTATTTTGTATTATGGAGGTAGGATTATACTAAACTTCACTGAAGATACAAGAGAGGTTGTCAATGGACAAGTAAATTAAGAATTATTCCCTTTAATTGTCCTGAAATAAAATGATCGAATCTCAAGTGTTTTGCCGAAGCTTTTTAAAAGACTACTCATAAGTATGTCGTTATAAAAGCAGCAGCTCTAGATAAGGTGAAGAAAAAGGATTTGTTAAAGACCTCAAAGTAAGACCAAACAACTACCCAAGCAGGCTGGCTTGTGACTGGAACTGAGAAATGCATCCAGTGCTTCAGTATTTGACTTGGTAGATACAGGCTGCCTTGGCATTATGCTTCGTTCTTTTCTCTCCTCTGGTTCTTCTGACATTCTAGGTTGTGTGAGATGTATCTGAACATGACTAGCCTCCCTGGTGAAAAATATATGAGTTCCTTGAAGGCACAGTCACTCTTCTTCGTTTGCTCCCCAGTATCTAGCACAGCCTTTTGCCTGAAAGTGGGCTTGAGGGAAAAGTTACTTTCTAGAAAAATATTTTTATAAAACTGAATGATACAGTGACGATCAGGTAAGACTTTGCCTAACTTTTGGAAAGTTTCTATTACAATATCAGGGATTAGAGGTAATCTGTTATTATTTTTTATCCTCATATTCTTCAGAGCCTCATTATTACAGAGCTGCTTTATTGCTGAGAAGGCTGTTATAAAGAGGTCTTTTACTATTTCTACAATTAAAATCCATCAGACAAAATCTCAGCTGATTTATCCAATGTCAAATAATCTAGTAAGTACTGCCATAGCCAAGGTCCACTGTATTAATAATAGATTTTCTTCTAAAGGAGTTAGAATAAATTAGTAGTTGTTACCTTTAACATATCACCCAAAGATCAAAAAAGAATTAACAGATTTTCTTAGTTTTACAGTTTGTCATTGTATTTAGTATTAAAAGTAGCAAAATTGTTTGTCAAAAGAGCAGAGAACATATTCATTTAACATGTTCTTTTCTCCACATGAAAAATCCATTCAGCACACATACTGATTTGAAACTACTGCTTGTCTTTATTCTACATTATTAATATGTTTGGGACATAAGCCAAATAAAGAAATGCATCCGTAGAACTGTTAACAACACATTTCATTAAGCGAAAGAAAAAAACTTAATTTTTTCAGGGAACTAATTGACATCGGATATATACATACATATATATGTATATAAGAGTAAAGAAGTAAAATGTTCTAAAACAAGAATTTGAATCAGTGGTATGTGGTGCTTTTGAGAAGTTCCTATTTCTCAATTTACTTTTCTGTGCCTAAAAATATTTTTAGCTTGTCCTGTAAACAAAAGTATTTATTGTACTAACAAATTATTTATATTGATGAATTAAGACACTAGACATTAAAATTAAAAGATGACATAGCTCTTTAATTTTTTAAATAGAAATATATTAGTTCCATAATTCAGAAAAAATTATAATTCTATCAAAAACACTAATTATACTTGATAAGGAAATATCAGATAGGTATTTACAATTTTCTGCTTGCCAACCCGTTTGATTAAAATATTGACTAGAATATTAATTCCAAGGTAATTGCCTGTCAAATCAAATCAGTTAAATTAGGTTAAACCCAGCTTCTGTGGATGCACTGTGAAATCTCCACTGGACACCACTTGTTTAGAAAGCATAAGGTAGGCAAATAACCATCAGGTGTTTATGAGTCAGAATTTACCCTTCCTTCTTTTCCATCTTTTCCCTCCATGTGTGCATGCTACCTGCTAGGTCGCTTCAGTCATGTGACTCTGCGACCCTATGGACTGTAGCCAGCCAGGCTTCTCTGTCCATGGGATTCTCCAGGCAAGAATACTGGAGTGGACTGCCCTGCCCATCTCCAAGGGATCTCCCCGACCCAGGGATTGAACGCGCGTCTCCTGCGGCCCCTGTACTGCAGGCAGATTCTTTACCGCTTCAGTAAATAAGAGTATTCACCAGTTAGCTTTGTTTCTCCGTTCATGCCAAAAAGTCTTGTTCGTCAGTGTCTTTTGTTGTATTGGTCTTCTGACAGGATCATCAGCACTGTTTGAAATAGGTTATCCTGGTTAACTAAGTTTTCCATTAACTGAGGTGAAATTTTTAATACCTTTTTTATTTCCAGATTTATAGTCCCAAATCCCCCATGTCTGCCTCTTGCCTACTACTGCCTTCTACTGGTGGGAGGGAGATAAAGTTGAAGACATAATTCCTATTTGTTGCATTACTTAGAATGAAATATACACACACACCAGATCCTTAAATTCTACTTAGACACACACATGCACACACACACAGCCTTGAATTCTACTTGGAATCGCAGCACTTCTATCAAATAAAAACTTATAGTAGTTTTACACTGAAATACTCCCAAGGTGTCTTTGATAGTATACAGTCAGAGCAGTAGAGGATGTGAGATATCAGTGATGTGAGGCAGCATTTAAAATAATAACACAGAGTATGGCTTTTTAACCTTTCATTCCAACTCCTTTTGGATTTGAAATCTCTCCTTGCCAATAAAGTTTAGCATTAGAGAAAATACTTCTGTTGAGATGAATATACTTAACCATATATGTTTTAAAGTACATTTTTAACAGTAGAAATCTTGTCTGGCTTAAAATCTGCAAATAATCATTTATCATATTAATAAGAAAGGATTTGTTTTTATCCATTTACTTTCTCTTCCTAGGATTTATTTCCCTCTGAAATGTCACAAACTTATATTTCAAACAGCTGTTGCTTTCACATTATTGTTACTACTGCATTATTAAAGTAGACACTACTAATTCCTCTTTATGGAATGGATTAAGATAAGAATGAATCATGTATAAACCAGACAAGTAATCGATTGCCAAGAAAGCTGCCTGAGAAAGGAAACTTAATCACAGTTCACCACTCAGTAGTTTTGAAAGTACGAATTTGTATCATGGAAATGAGGTTCCAGCCAACATTTTAGATTCTGCCCAGCCTTCATAATTACAGGAATGCAAAGGGGCTTAATATCATCTCATGAGCTGAAATCAAGCCATTTCTGCAGCCTCTAATCTACTACCTGGTACAAGTCCTTTTGCCCCTTTGGTTAAGTTTATTCCTACATACTGTGTTCTTTTTGATGCTATTATAAATTGAATTGTTTGAATTTCCTTTTCAGAAAATTCATTGCTGGTATATAGAAGAAACACAACTGATTTTTGTATGTTGATTATGTGTTCTGCCACTTTGCTGAATTTGTTTATTAGTTCTAAGCAATTTTTTCTGTGTGTGTAACCTTTATAGTATTCTACATTCAAGATTATGTAATCTACAAACATAATTTCACTTCTTTTCTTATTTGGATGCCATTTTTGTTTCTTGTTTGTTTCTGGCCTCGTCTCTAGGACTTCCAGTATTATATTAAATATAAATGCCAAGAGTGGGCATCCTTAATTTGTTCCTCATCTTAGAGTGAAAGCATTGTTTTCACAATGATTATATATGATGTTCACTGTGAGCTTTTTATATATGGCCTTTATTGTGTTAAGGTAATCACCTTTTTTTTTAAAGGTAAGCTCCTTTTTCTAGTTTGTTGAGTGTTCTTATCATGAAAGGATGTTGAATTCTGTCAGTGCTTTTTTTCATCTATTGAAATGGTGCTGTGATTTAGAGCTTTCGTTCTGTTAATGTGGTATATACCACACTGACTGATTTTCATATGCTTAACCATTCTTGCATCCCAAGGATAAATTCCAATCAGTTATAATGTGTGATCCTTTTAATGTCCTCTTGAATTTGTCTTGCTAGTATTTTGTTGGGAATTTTTGCATCTTTACACATTAAGGATATTAGCCTGTAGTTTTCTTGTAATGTCTTTGTCTAGCTTTGGTATCAAAGTAATGCTGACCTCATAAAATGAGTTTGGGAGTGTTCCGTCCTCTTCAGTATTTTGGAGAAGTTTGAAGATGGCACTAATTCTGTAAATGTTTTATAGAATTCTTCTGTGAAGCTGTTTGTTCCTGAGCTTTTCTTTGTTTTTCCTTACCAATTCAATCTCCTTATAGTTATAGATTTTCTGCTGCTTCGTGATTCAGTTTTGGTACATTGTATGTTTCTAGGAATGTATTCATTTCTTCTAGGTTATCCAGTTTGTTGGAGTATAATTATTCATGGTACCCTCTAATGATCCTTTGTATTTCTGTGTTACCAGTTATAGTATCTCCCTCTTTCATTCCTGGTTTTGAGTTTATCTTTTCAAAACACCAACTCTTAATTTTGTTGACTTTTTTCTATATTTTTTCCTATTCTCTTAATCTCTATTCTCTATTTCATTTATTTCATTATTTCATTCATTTATTTCCCTTCTGTCCACTTGAAGCTTGGTTTGTTCTTCTTTGACTAGTTCCTTGAATGACAGCTTCTTTATGTGATATCTTCCTTTTAACATACATGTTTACCAATATAAACTTCCCTGTAAATACTGGTTTTGCTGCATCCCACACACGTTTGTATCTTGTGTTTTCATTTTGTTAGGACTTGCTTTGTGACCTAATACATTGTGTTACTTCCCTGATTAAAGACTTTCAGGATCTACTCACAACTTTAAAATTAAATATAACTCTTTGGCTTGGCATTAAGGTTCATCAGCACATGATCCACCTACTTTTGCAGGCTTTCTTAATGAGACTCAAGCACTAGTTGAACTATTTGGACTTTTAAACAACCTATGTGTACTTGCTGAAATTCTTTACCTTTGTCTATGAAGACACCCCTTTATTTCTCCAGATTTATTTTTTCATCCCTATCCTTAGCCCTTGATGTATATGATCAACTTCACTTATATTGTAATTGTTGTATAGTTGTCTCATTTTCTTTGGACTAACAACTTCTTCACAATAGGGGTTTTTACTAAAGATCTTTGTGTTTCTTATAGTATCTAGAACATGCCTTATGCATAATAGGCATTCAATTTTTAAATGGTAAGTTTAATCACAATTTTTCATCTCAGGTAGCAAGACTTAGTGACTGAGTAGAAGTGTGCTTGCTTTATTTCTTTCTTAATTTTGTCTGTCACAATCACATTTAGGAACTCATCAGATAGCATATTTTTATTTAAGAAATCTTCAGTGTTAAAATTTGGGGTAAATAAATGCATTCATAATCTCTCATTCTTTTGTATATTTTCTTTCAAACCTTGGAGTTGTGTTTGAGTGCATGTACATGTATGCTTGTATATGTGTGAGGAATTGTTTGCAATTCAGTGTGGATTAGGCTCTTTTCAGATAATATCAAACATGTTTGTCAGTATCTCTCCATTGTTTTCATAATTGCCAGTTAGCAAATTCATAGTGTTATGCGGCACAGATTTGCCATGTATTATGGAACAATTTCCATTTGGATGACATTTAGATTGTTTCTATTACTTTACTTTATAGATGATGCTGTAATAAAGTTTCCATAGCTTTTTGCCTGTTAAATTAGCTCCTTAAATTTTCAGGTATGGATTTATTAGGTTTAAGGGTTGAATGTGCTGTTAACTTGTTCATACCAGAGGACGGGGCAGACTTTCCACCGGTATCCGTGTGCGTGCTAATCCAGCGCAGCTTCATCAGCTGTCCCGGTGTGCTGCCGAGACTGTGACAGTGCCGGTTTACAGCCATCCCCACACATGCTCCCACTCTTAGTAGGAGTTTAATAAATTGATCTTTTAAATATTGGGCCTCATTAATTTACAAAATGAATTATTAGCCCCAGGGTAGTTAAATAAATATCTTAATTATACCTTTATTCTGAGCTTTATAGATTAATTATGGTTAAATCGTAGACCCCATCTTTGCAGTTTTCCAAATGGATCTGCAGGGGAGCCATTCGTAGAAATCAAAGAACTGACTTGTTTAGGAAGCAGAAGGCCATTTTGTAGTGTAATTTTACTTTCAAGAATTTAGAAATCAATAAACCTTGGAGTTTTAATTTTTTCAGAATAAAATCAACACATAACCAATGAATTGATTAGGCATTTAAATCCTCTGGAAAGATGTGGTTTCTTCAGATCAAAAGCTTAGAGAACAATCATGAAAATATTGTCCAGGCTTGTTAGAATATGTAGGTAAACTATAATCAAAGGCTTCCCAGGTGGCTAAGACAGTTCATAAACTGCCTGCAAATGTAGGAGACATGGGTTCAACCCCTGGGTCAGAAAGATTCCCTGGAGGAGGAAATAGCAACTCACCCCAGTATTCTTACCTGGACAGTATTCTTGTCCATGGAAATCCCATGGACAGAGGATCCTGGCAGGCTACAGTCCATGAGGTTGTAAAAGAGTTGGACATAACTGTGTGAGCACACATGCAAGCTATAATCAAATAAATTACACTAATAATAAAGAACAAATGTAAAGAAAATGTTTACATAGGAAACTAGGAGTTTATTTATAGCATTTTTAGGATTAAAACAGCAAAAGCAAAAAAAAAAAAACTTATTTCACTATTCCAGTTTTTATGCCCTTCTGGAACTAACACCCAAAAGAGATGTCCTTTTCATTATAGGGGACGGGAATGCAAAAGTAGGAAGTCAAGAAACACCTGGAGTAACAAGCAAATTTGGCCTTGGAGTACAGAATGAAGCAGGTCAAAGGCTAACAGGGTTTTGCCAAGAGAATGCACTGGTAATAGTAAACACCCTCTTCCAACAACAGAAGACTCGACACATGGACATCATCAGATGGTCAATACTGAAATCAGATTGATTATATTCTTTGCAGCCAAAGATGGAGAAGCTCTCCACAGTCAGCAAAAACAAGACCAGGAGCTGACTGTGGCTCAGATCATGAACACCTTACTGCCAAATTCAGACTTAAATTGAAGAAAGTGGGGAAAACCACTAGACCACGCAGGTATGACCTATCAAATCCCTTATGATTATACTGTGGAAGTGAGAAATAGATTTAAGGGATTAGATATGATAGAGAGAGCCTGAAGAACTATGGACGGAGGTTCATGACATTGTACAGGAGGCAGCGATCAAGACCATCCCCAAGAAAAAGACCTGCAAAAAGGCAAAACGGTTGTCTGAGGAGGGCTTATAAATAGCTGTGAAAAGAAGAGAAGCGAAAGGCAAAGGAGAAAAGGAAAGATATACTCATTTACATGCAGAGTTCCAAAGAATAGCAAGGAGAGATAAGAAGGCCTTCCTTAGTGATCAATGCAAAGAAATATAGGAAAACAATAGAAAGGGAAAGACTAGAAATCGCTTCAAGAAAATTAGAGATACCAAGGGAACATTTCATGCAAAGATGGGTACAATAAAGGACAGAAATGGTATGGACCTGATAGAAACAGAAGACATTAAGAAGAGGTGGCAAGAATACACAGAAGAACTATACAAAAATGATCTTCATGACCCAGATAATCACAATGGTGTGATCAGTCACCTAGAACCAGAAATCCTGGAATGCGAAGTCAAGTGGGCCTTAGGAACCATCACTATGAACAAAGCTAGTAGAGATGATGGGATTCCAGTTGAGCTATTTCAAATCCTAAAAGATGATGCTGTGAAAGTGCTGCACTCAATATACCAGCAAATCTGGAAAACTCAGCAGTGGCCACAGGACCGGGAAAGTCAGTTTTCATTCCAGTTCCAAAGAAAGGAAATGCCAAAGAATGCTCAGACTACCGCACAATTGCACTCATCTCACATGCTAGTAAAGTAATGCTCAAAATTCTCCAAGCCAGGCTTCAGCAATACGTTTACCATGAACTTCCAGATGTTCCAGCTGGTTTTAGAAAAAGCAGAGGAACCAGAGATCAAATTGCCAACATCTGCTGGATCATCGCAAGAGAGTTCCAGATAAACATCTATTTCTGCTTTATTGACTATGCCAAAGCCTTTGACTGTGTGGATCAAAATAAACTGTGGAAAATTCTGAAAGAGATGGGAATACCAGACCACGTGACCTGCCTCTTGAGAAATCTGTATGCAGGTCAGGAAGCAACAGTTAGAACTGGACATGGAATAACAGATGGGTTCCAAATCAGGAAAGGAGTACATCAAGGCTGTATATTGTCACCCTGCTTATTTAACTTATATACAGAGTACATCATGAGAAACACTGGGCTGGAAGAAGCACAAGCTGGAATCAAGACTGCTGGAGAAATATCAATAACCTCAGATAATCAGATGACACCACCCTTATGGCAGAAAGTGAAGAAGAACTGAAGAGCCTTTCGATGAAACTGAAAGAGGAGAGTGAAAAAGTTGGCTTAAAGTTCAACATTCAGAAAACGAAGATCATGGCATCAGGTCCCATCACTTCATGGGAAATAGATGGGGAAACAGTGGAAACAGACTTTATTTTTTGGGGCTCCAAAATCACTGCAGATGGTGATTGCAGCCATGAAATTAAAAGATGCTTACTTCTTGGAAGAAAAGTTACAACCAACCTAGATAGCATATTCAAAAGCAAAGACATTACTTTGCCAACAAAGGTCTGTCTAGTGAAAGCTATGGTTTTTCCAGTAAGTCATGCGTGGATGTGAGAGTTGGACTATAAAGAAAGCTGAGCGCCAAAGAATTGATGCTTTTGAACCATGGTTATAGAGAAGACTATTGAGAGTCCCTTCTTCTGCAAGGAGATCTAGCCCATTTATCCTAAATGAAATAAGTCCTGAATATTCATTGAAAGGACTGATGCTGAAGCTGAAGCTCCAATACTTTTACCACCTGATGTGAAGAACTGACTCATTGGAAAAGACCCTGATGCTGGGAAAGATTGAAGGTGGGAGGAGAAGGGGACGACAGAGTTGGATGGCATCACCGACTCAATGGACATGAGTTTGAGTAAACTCCAGGAGTTTGTGATGGACAGGGATGCCTGGCGTCCTGCAGTCTGTAGGGTTGCAGAGTCAGACACAACTGAGCAACTCAACTGAACTGAACTGATCAATTAATTAGATGATCATATGAGAGCAGGAGCTAAACCAGTTTTATCTGGATTGAGTATATCACCAAATTACTGCTTTTTGTTTGTTTGTTTTCAGTTTCACTAATGGTGTGGTGACAGTGGAGCTTCCCTGGTGGCTGTGATAGTAAAGAAGCTGCCTGCAATGCAGGAGACCTGGGTTCAATCCCTGGGTCAGGAAAATCCCCTGGTGAAGGGCATGACTACTTATAGTTTGCAACAGCAGGTTGCAGGGATTTCTGAAAGGGGAAATGATATGTGGGGTATACTGCAGGTCCTTACAAAGGAGTGCTGGAAAAGTTACCAATTATTTGTTGACTTGGGCTTTTATTCTTTCAGACTTAAGGCCAACAGAAACCTCAGTCATCTTATTTTTTCTTCACAGTACCAGCAGCCAACTATTTGTTTGGCAGTAATGATGTATTGTAAAGTCTAGGACTACCTCTCCTAGCACTTAGGTATGTTGTGAATTCATGACTGCTTTGTTCCCTGGATAGAACCTTGCCACTCAAAATGTGGTTTGTGGATGGATGAGTGGGGTGACATCATCTGGGAACTGAGATATGCAGAATTTTAAGCCTGTCTGCCTCCTGATTCTACTATGTTAATTCATGTCATCCAAGAAGCACACACCAAGATGGGATTTGACATCTTAAGAGATGTGTTAGGGAAGACGCCAGAGGGAAAAATGAGAAGTCGGTCTGACCTGCGTGAAGGGAAGAGCTAAGGGAGGATTATGTAGGATCTAAGGGTGCAGCACAGTACTAAGCAATTTTCCGGCAAGACAAGGGAGAGTCCTCCGGCCAGTGTTACATGTCTTGAAGTTCCATCTCTCACAGGAATGAGTCTGCCTTACTATTTCTGCTGCCTCCAGTCATTTACTGAGAGCACTGTATGGAAAGCTCTGCTTCAGTGGAAGTGGGGTTTCAGAGCACAGCACTGAGGCCTTCTTTCAATTACAGTCATACCAGCCAGAGATCTCAGTGGCACGTTTCCCTGGCCATGACACCTTCTGAATCAGGTGCATCAACAAAATCTCCAGGTGATATGTGCATGTTAAACTTTGAGAAGCACTATTCTAGAATACTAATTTGACACTTTGAGGATCTTACCCACAGTCAATAAAATTGTTTATGATCGGCATAACATCTCCTCAAAAATGTAGTTCTTTGGGGATAGTATTTTTCACAGTTCATTTGAACAGAGTTGCTGTTCAAAGTGAGAACTAGAGCAGATAATTTGTTGTTAATTTGTAACAAATGTGTGAAGCCAATTTGGGGCCAAAGCAGAATATCCAAGATGCTTTGCCTGCTTCCTGAAGGGAGCTAGATACACTTTACTTCCTCTGGCCTTTTAGAGTTCAAGGTTCTTGTAACAAAGAATTTTATATTTCTACTTCTGTTGTCTTTTTACCACTTGGTAAGATATAAATATGATTCTAATGGTGACTGCTGGAAATAAACTGTTAGGAAAATCTTATTGAGTTGCCTCTGCTGATACAGGGCTTAGTATTTGAGGGGCTCGTTCAACCATACTAATTTACATGAACTATTAATTTTTTTTTACAATATGCATTACTAATTTACATGAAAAATCAAGAGTACTTTTAAAATCCCTAATTAAAGCTAAAATACTTTTACTACACTCAATAGTATTTTTGGTGATCTTGGAATTCAGTGTAATTTTTATATCATTATTTATTAATTAGTAGTAGGCTGTTGCCCCAAGGGCCACAGCACTGAAGACCTGGCTATAAATAAAGTTAGACTACTCTGAATCTTGGGCAAAGAAAGTTCCTCTAAAGACAGACAGCCACAGGTGTTCCCTAAAATAGAATTCACCTAGAAATTGAGTTAAAGGTGTAAGTCTAGGTGTAAGAACCTCTGGTCCACTATTTATCAGCAAACACTTGTCAAATGTAATCTATGTTTCAGGCACTGTATAATTACATCAGAGACCTGGAAATCAGTAAGACTTAGTCCTTGACCTTGAATAATTCACAGAGTACCCTAGTGGCAGAAATATACCTGAAAACAATTAATTACAGCAGAGATATTTGCTGTTGTTGAGCGTGGAGAGAGGGAATCGGCCAAGCAGCTGGGGAGCTGGCAGACACAGAATGGTGCAAGTGCGTCACATGAGACACTGGTAAGAGCTGTCTCTGTCCACCAGGCCTGTCGGGAATATCTAAATTCTGAGCAGATCGCCTGAGCTATCTACACCTCAACTGATTACCATCCCTCTCACAAAGTGGGGCTTCCATGTGGCTCAGCTGGTAAAGACTCCACCTGCAATGCAGGAGACCGGGGTTCGATCCTTGGGTTGGGAAGATCCCCGAGAGAAGGGAAAGGCTACCCACTCCAGTGTTCTGGCCCTGGAATTCCATGGACTATGGAGAGAGTCGGACACGACTGAGCGACTTTCACTTTTCAGTAAATAAAAATCCTGTTTCTTTATATGTATTCATAGAATTGTGACTGGTACCCCTAGTCATACAGTCTTTTCAGACAGAAACCTGAGAGGCTTCCTCACGTCCTTCTCCTTTACTCCCCGTGGCCAACATTAATCAGGAACTCTCAGTTTAATCTTCAGAGCCTCTTCTCTGTTCCTCCCTTCTGAGCACTGCCAACACTGCTGCCTCAGACAAGCTCTTAAACTTGAACATCTGCAATAGTCTTCCCACTGGTTAGTCTCCCCCATCTTCAGACATGACCTCTTTCCAATCCATTCTCCCCATATCAGTTTAAAACAGGAGTGGCCCTTCTTCCTGTAGGAAAAGGCCTAAACTCCTTAAGGAGTTAGGTATAGGTTGAGAGATCAAAACAAGATCTTAATGACCCACATACCCACAGTGGTGTGGTTACTCACCTAGAGCCAGACATCCTGGAGTGTGAAATCAAATGGGCCTTAAGAAGCATCACTATGAACAAAGCTAGTGGAGGTGATGGAATTCCAGTGGGGCTATTTCAAATCCTAAAAGATGATGCTGTGCAAGTGCTGCCCTCAATATGCCAGCAAATTTGGAAAACTCACCAGTGGCCACAGGACTGGGAAAGGTCAGTTTTCATTCCAATCCCAAAGAAAGGCAATGCCAAGGCATGTTCAAACTACTGCACAGTTGACTTATTTCACATGCTAGCAATGTCATGCTCAAAATTCTTCAAGCTACTCTTCAACAGTACGTGAACCAAGAACTTCCAGATGTTCAAGCTGGATTTAGAAAAGGCAGAGGAACCAGAGATCAAATTGTCAACATCCGTTGGATCATAGAAAAAGCCAACACATTAGAAAAGTCCCTGATGCTGGGAAAGACAGAAGGCAGGAGCAGAAGGGGATGAGAGAGGATGAGGTGATTGGATGGCATCACCAACTCAATGGACATGAGTTTCAGCAAGCTCCAGGAGTTGGTGAAGGACAGGGAAACCTAGACGTGCTGCAGTCCATGGGGTCGCAGAGTCAGATGCAACAGAACAACATAGGTTGAGAGTGCTACTAATGCTTGAGAGCCAAACTGCTTGGATTCAAATCCTGGCTCTACCACTTACTAGCTGTCTAGGGCAAGTCACTTGGCCTCTCAGTGACTAAGTTTCCTCAACTGTAGTATAGATGTAGAAACTGACTCTCTGTCATAGGATTATTGAGGGAGTTAATTAACTCAATACTGTACCTATAAAGTGCTTAACAGTGCCTGGCACAAAGTCAATACACTGCTTGATGGTGGGTACTCATGGCCGGATAATAGTACACAGAGTATGTGCCAGGTAAATAAAGATGACCAGTACTCTCCTTGTCGTCCAGAGACTAACAATCTGAAGGCAAACAAATTAGGTCTTATGATCAATGCTGTTAGAATTTGAGCACAATGCTAATGATCAGGGAATAAGGAGAAATTTATTAACTCTTGTAATCTAAAATTGTTCTGTTAAATTTTTTTTGTTTTCTGGAAACATAGTAACTCAACTTCCCAAATACAACTTCAGTTCAGTTTAGTTCAGTTCAGTCGCTCAGTCGTGTCCAACTCTTTGAGACCCCATGAATTGCAGCACGCCAGTCCTCCCTGTCCATCACCAACTCCAGGAGTTCACCCAAACTCACGTCCATTGAGTCAGTGATGCCATCCAGCCATCTCATCCTCTGTCGTCCCCTTCTCCTCCTGCCCCCAATCCCTCCCAGCATCAGAGTCTTTTCCAATGAGTCAACTCTTCGCATGAGCTGGCCAAAGTACTGGAGTTTCAGCTTTAGCATCATTCCTTCCAAAGAACACCCAGGACTGATCTCCTTCAGAATGGAGTGTCTCTCAAACCACACGTTCCTCATACCTAAAATTTGAAGACTCATGATTTTGTTCCTGTATACCCTTACAGTGACAGTAAGCAATCGGTTCTAGTATGTGTGAACATTTAGGTCCATTGACGAATAGTTTGAAAAAAAGAGAAACTGGCATTGAACACATATACAAAAGGGAAGACACATGATCCACAGACGAACAGTAGAGAGTTTGCAATAAAACCTCAGGAAATAGTAACAGTGGTAGAGATAACCACCACTGTAGTTATCTGTAGTTAACTGTAGAGATGACTGGTTGAAAAAGACCCTGATGCTGGGAAAGACTGAAGGCAGAAGGAGAAGGGAACAACAGAGGATAAGATGGTTAGATGGCATCACCGACTCGACGGACATGAGTTTGAGCAAGCTCTGGGAGTTGGTGATGGACAGGGAAACCTGGCATGCTACAGTCCATGGGGTCATGAAGAGTTGGACCAGACTGAGCAACTGAACTGAACTGAGTGATAACTGTACCCACTGGTTTTTGAAGTATGTGGACTGCTGGTTTGAGAGTTGCTGGTGGAGGTGATATGAGAGATTGCAGGACACTGGCAGAATATATGTAAATTCAGTATGTCTTATAAGTACATATGAATTAAAAACTGAACACAGAGTTTAAAGAAGAAATACAGATTGAAGAATTGTCTTTTGATGTTGGAGGCAGAAGAATGTAGTGTTTGAATTTGGGTTCAAATTACTAGTTCAGTTCAGTCACTCAGTCATATCTGACTGACCATTTGGACTGCAGCAAACCAGGCATTGCTGTCCATCACAAACTCCTGGAGTTTACTCAAACTCATGTCCATTGAGTCAGTGATGCCATCCAACCATCTCATCCTCTGTCATCCCCTTCTCCTCCCGCCTTCAGTCTTTCCCAGGATCAGGGTCTTTTCCAGTGAGTCAGCTCTTCACATCAGGTGGCCAAAGTATTGGAGTTTCAGCTTCAACATTAGTCTTTCCAATGAACACTCAGGACTGATCTTTAGGATGTACTGGTTGGATCTCCTTGCAGTCCAAGGGAATCTCAAGAGTTTTCTCCAACACCACAGCTGAAAAGCACCAATTCTTCTGTGCTCAGCTTTCTTTATAGTCCAACTCTCACATCCAAACGTAACTACTGGAAAAACCATAGCTTTGACTAGACTGACCTTTGTTGGCAAAGTAATGCCTCTGCTTTTTAATATACTGTCTAAGTTGGTCATAGCTTTCCTTCCAAAGAGCAAGCGTCTTTTAATTTCATGGCTGAAGTCACCATCTGCAGTGATTTTAGAGCCCTCAAAAGTAAAGTCTGCCACTGTTTCCACTGTTTCTCCATCTATTTGCCACGAAGTGATGGGACTAGATGCCATGATCTTAGTTTTCTGAATGTTGAGCTTTAAGCCAACTTTTTCACTCTCCTCTTTCACTTTCATCAAGAGATTCTTCAGTTCTTTGCTTTCTTCCATAAAGATGGTGTCAGCAGCATATCTGAAGTTACTGATATTTCTCCAGCAATCTTGATTCCAGCTTGTGCTTAATCCAGCCCAGTGTTTCTTATGATGTATTCTGCTGCTGCTGCTGCTGCTAAGTTGCTTCAGTTGTGTCTGACTCCATGTGACCCCATAGATGGCAGCCCACCAGGCTCCCCTGTCCCTGTGATTCTCCAGGCAAGAACACTGGAGTGGGTTGCCATTTCCTTCTCCAATGAATGAAAATGAAAAGTGAAAGTGAAGTCGTAGTCGTGTCCGACTCTTAGTGACCCCATGGACTGCAGCCCACCAGGCTCCTCCATCCTTGGGACTTTCCAGGCAAGAGTACTCTGCATATACGTTAAATAAGCAGAGTGACCATATACAACCTTGACGTACTCCTTTTCCTGTTTGGAACCAGTCTGTTGTTCCATGTCCAGTTCTAATTGTGCTTCCTGACCTGCATACAGATTTCTCAAGAGGCAGGTCAGGTGGTCTGGTATTCTGATCTCTTTCAGAATTTTCCACAGTTTAGTTAAAGGTTTTGGCGTAATCAATAAAGCAGAAGTAGATGTTTTTTCTGGAACTCTCTTGCTTTTTCCCTGATACAGCAGATGTTGGCAATTTGATCTCTGGTTCCTGTGCCTTTTTAAAACCAGTTTGAACATCAGGAAGTCCATGGTTCATGTATTGCTGAAGCCTGGCTTGGAGAAGTTTGAGCATTACTTTACTAGTGTGTGAGATGAGTGCAATTGTGAGGTAGTTTGAGCATTCTTTGGCATTGCCTTTCTTTGGGATTAGAATGAAAACTGACCTTTTCCAGTCCTGTGGCCACTGGTGAGTTTTCCAAATTTGCTGGCATATTGAGGGCAGCACTTGCACAGCATCATCTTTTAGGATTTGAAATAGCCCCACTGGAATTCCATCACCTCCACTAGCTTTGTTCATAGTGATGCTTCTTAAGGCCCATTTGATTTCACACTCCAGGATGTCTGGCTCTAGGTGAGTAACCAGACCACTGTGGGTATGTGGGTCATTAAGATCTTGTTTTGATCTCTCAACCTATACCTAACTCCTTAAGGAGTTTAGGCCTTTTCCTACAGGAAGAAGGGCCACTCCTGTTTTAAACTGATATGGGGAGAATGGATTGGAAAGAGGTCATGTCTGAAGATGGGGGAGACTAACCAGTGGGAAGACTATTGCAGATGTTCAAGTTTAAGAGCTTGTCTGAGGCAGCAGTGTTGGCAGTGCTCAGAAGGGAGGAGCAGAGAAGAGGCTCTGAAGATTAAACAGAGTTCCTGATTAATGTTGGCCACGGGGAGTAAAGGAGAAGGACGTGAGGAAGCCTCTCAGGTTTCTGTCTGAAAAGACTGTATGACTAGGGGTACCAGTCACAATTCTATGAATACATGTAAAGAATACATGTACAGTTCTTCTGTGTGTTCTTGCCACTTCTTTTTAATATCTTCTGCTTCCGTTAGTTAGGTACATACCATTTTTGTCCTTTATTGTGCCCATCTTTGCATGAAAGGCCTTCCCTGGTGGCTCAGAGGTTAAAGTGTCTGCCTGCAATGCAGGAGACCTGGGTTCAATCCCTGGGTCGGGAAGATCCCCTGGAGAAGGAAATGGCAACCCACTACAGAATTTTTGCCTGGAGAACCCCATGGACGGAGGAGCCTGGTGGGCTACAGTCCACAGGGTCGCAAAGAGTCGGACACAACTGACCGACTTCACTTTTACTTTCACTTTCACTTTGCATGTAATGTTCCCTTAGTATCTCTAATTTTCTTGAAGAGATCTCTAGTCTTTCCCATTCTATTGTTTTTCTCTATTTTCTTTGCACTGATCACTGAGGAAGGCTTTCTTATCTCTCCTTGCTATTCTTTGGAGCTCTGCATTCAAATGGGTATATCTTTCCTTTTCTCCTTGGCTTTTCACTTGTCTTTTCACAGCTATTTGTAAGACTTAGACCTAACACTGTGATTTGGGGAAATTACTTAATTTTTTAAGTCTCAGTTCTCATCTGAAAGATGGGGGTTGTGATAATACTAATCCAACAAGGAAGTTAGGATTCAGAAAGTTCTCTAAACACTTTGCTGGTAATTTACAAATAGCAAACATCTAGTAAGATTAGTTCTTGCTGTTGGTGGCGATTATTAATATATTGTTTCTTTTCTTTAGTCAAGATAAGTGAATTTACAGATATTTCAGTCAAATTTAGGAGAAGAGCATCTTCTTAGCTGGCAGGTTATTGCCTACTTAGAATATGCTGCCTTTTGTTATCTTATTCTAGGGAACGTAAAATATTGTAGCGTTTCATAAGTATATCCCCATCTCTTTCCTCACCTATTTTTCATGTGCAGGTTTAAGTTCCTATAGAATTTATCATGTAACTGAAAAATATATTCTACAACTAAGGAGCTATAGAGTTCCAGAAATCCTTGATTTCATTACCTGATTTATGAATGTAATTGGTAACATGCCAATTTTACTAATAATGCTTTTAAAGTGCTGAAACGTTTTTCATATTCTCCCTATTGTCATGTGTATGCTGTTTTCTCTTTCTTGATATTTAATAATTTTTTGTAACTAAGATAAACAGTTTGATTTAGCATCCTCTATTATGAGTGATGTGTTAGAGGACATTCCTTACGGGACACTTTCCCGAAGCTCACTTAAACTCCTCTGTCCCATGCTCCCATAAGCCCTGTACATTCCCTACTTCCCTCCCTCCCTGCCTCTTCTCTCTCCCTCCCTGTCTCCCCATCTCTCTCTTTCCCCTTCTCTCTCTCTATCCTTTTAACTTTTCTGCCCTTTAGCCTTGATAGTAAGAATAGTATCATGCAGCATCAAACAGGAAACAGCCAGCACTCAGTAGATACTCAGCTAGGTTTTGTTGTTGTTGTCTCTTGCATCATTTATCCAGTTCTGAGACCGGGGTCAGCAGTGTACCAGTAACTTATTCAATTAGTTATTCATTTTAAAAGGCCTCTAGGAATATAAAAAATAAATAAAATTTAACATAGAATTAAATAGTAACCTAATTCCAGAGACTGCTGTCTGTGAAATAGCTGTCTTTCTAAAGTTTTCTGCCCTTCTTCAAATGCCAAATGCCTTTCACTAGTTACCTGGTTGCTAACTACACGGTAGTGTGCCTACAGTGCCAGGTTCAGTCTAGAAGACTGAAGAGAAATCGTGATAAAACTGTCTCTCATTCAAGGCCTTTAATTCAGAGCTGCAGATCTTAAAGCCTCAACTCTTAAAGATTCTGTAGGTGATGTTAGGGAAGGGAATAGTGTAGACATGAAAAAGTTTCATCATGTATGTCTAGTGATTGAGCATTCATCTCTTTGTTCACAAGAACTTGAATTATGATACACAACCGTGTAATAAGCAAATGATAGACATAAATCAAATCACAAATTGCCACCTGGGCCACCCAGCACATGCTGTGTCAACCCAACGTGAGACTTACCTTCTTCTCACATGACAAATAGAGACAGGAAAAAGTTTGCAGGTGCAACAAGAATCAGCTAAAAAGATTGTCCTGCATCACCTGTAGCCTCAGTGTATACCATTTACCTCCCAGTGTCATCACTCTTGGCCTAGGTCACATTTGAGACTTAGAACCTTAACCCAGCGTGCTGCAGCCTCCCCCCTGCCCCGAGTTCCCCTAGAGTTGCTGCCATTGGCCACTGTCCAAGAATGAGGTTGCACAGCTGTCCTTACAAATGAGTTTCCCCCATTCAAGCCAGCAAATGGGGAGTTTGAGCTGCTTTGTAACACTCGTTGCCTCTGGGTTGCAGAAGCTATTTAAGATGTAATAAAGTATCTTGCTCTCTGGTACTGTGTATTTTCTTTTTGAAATTATGTAAACATCTTTAGGATCCTTTTAATGCAGGAGGCGAGAAATCATCCTTATAAAGGGAGTTGATTTCAGCTTTTTTCCTCTTTCTTTTTGTCTCTCCCAGACACTAAGGATTATATCCTGGAGCCGCTTTCTCTGCCAGAAAGTCCAGGTGGCACCACCAGCTTAGAAGGTTCTCCATCTGTGCCTTGTATTTTCTGTGAAGAACATTTTCCTGTGGTTGAACAAGACAAACTTCTGAAGCACATGATTATTGAACATAAGATTGTCATAGCTGATGTCAAGTTGGTTGCTGATTTCCAAAGGTAAATTTTGTTTTCATCCATTGAAGAATTAGGTTTACTGTTTCATAGTGGAAAGGTATAACTTAATTATTCCTGTAGAAATATGAAAATTCATACTCTTTTTCAGGTTTCAACTTAGCCTTTTTTCAACTTTGAGCTTATTTGTATTCTTGAGCAAGTTTTATTTCAAAATGTTACATACTGTTGTATTTCTACAAATTCTGGAAGCAGATCAACTTTCTAAAGAGTTGATAATACTCCCTTTACCACATCTCATGAAATTTTTGGCATTGTTGGTCTCTATCAGATTGATGTCCTTTTTATATTTCAGGATACACACATTCTCCAGCTAAGTGAGTTCTTCCTGACAGCCCAGAATAAACTTGGTAAAAAAAAAAAAATTTTTTTTAAGCCACCCAAAGGGAGGTTTGGGGGAAAGAGGATCTTGGATCTTAACTGTTATGATAAAGTTGAAAATCAGAAAAAGACTGAGTCTTTGAATAACCCAGAGGGGTATAAGGGGTATAAATGGAGACAGCAGCTAAGATCAGTGACTGAGGTGCTCAGAGGAAGAGGGTGAGGAAGATGAAGAGAAGATAGGTGTGAGTGGTTGAGTAACTGCCAACACTGGACCTGGTGAGACATGTAGGAACCTAACCGGTATAGCCGGATCCTGAAGGGAGCTGGACTTGCTAATTCTAGACTGATTCTCAGAAGTGATTGTCTAAGAGACATGCCTTCTCTTAAGCAGGTGTAATGGAGTAGTTATGTATAGGTCATTATTAGTTGAAAACACCATGCAAACAATATAGTGGTAGTTAACTAGCTTAGTATAGTTACTGAAAGCACACATTTTGGTGTATCTGGTAAAGTACCATTTTGAGATGTTCTGCATTGATTTCCCTGCAGAACATTAGAGTAGCCCAGATATTGTAATATCCTTGCATCTAAATTCTGTATCTGCCAGACTGCATTATTCTTAGCAAGCGACTTCTTTCTTAGAATGGGTTTTGCAAAGAGCAAGCTGTATTATTAAGAGTGGACTGTGAAACCCAGTAGGCCTAGGATTGAATGCAGACTCAGTGACTTTCTTACCATATGACTCCCAGCAAGCTACTTACTTCTCTAAGCATCAATTTTCTTATCTATAAGATGGGGGTAACACCAGCCCTCATAAGATTGTTGAGCTTTATATAAAAACAGGGTATGTGTAGCACCAACTAGTATCTGATATCTTTCATACCCAATAAACAGCCAAATTTTTAATTATATTTTGATTACAAAAGATATATTTGAAGTCTTAGTTTTCGGCAGCTAGAGCTTAAGTTTTCAATAGGCATTTGTTGCTGACCTGAAGATCTAATTGTGGTTTGTAAAATTTGTTTTGAGAAATATTCATTTCAGATTCTAAGTACTCTAAACTTCTAGAGTAACAGTTTGTTTTTTAAGGACAAATAACCACAGTGCCCACAGGGGTAATATTAGCTATTCTGTAGCCTTTTTGTCCTTCTCAACTGCGTAGCACCTGTTCTGAATGTCTGCTGTGTGCCTCCTGTGTGGTGGCTGCTTTTATCCACTTAGCATTGCCACTCAGCATTTGAGTAGACTTGGGGCTGTATGCTTAGGGGCATAGAAAGTTATATGAGCAATATATGTCACCAACTCCTAGAATGAGTTTTTTTTTTTGGCCCCACCATGAAACACTTGTGGGAATCTTAGTTCCCTGACTAGAGGTCAAACCTGGGCCCCTTGCAGTGGGAGCATACAGTCCTAACCACTAAACCAGCAAGGAATTTCCTAGAATAAACTGATTTTTACAGGTTTCAATGGAAAAACTGTGCTTCTCATTCTCATCCATTGTTCTTTGTTTTCAATTAAAATATTTGTATGTGTATGTATGTATGTATACACGTGTGTGTATATGTGTGTTTTGGGAGTTTTCTCTGACATGATACAAAGTTACATGTAGTCAGATCTGTTGATTTTGCTTTAGACACTTCTTAAGCTAGAGAGCTTTGAATTGTTTACATATTCAAATAACCATTGATAGGCATATAAGCTAAGTTATGCTTTTCTAAATTTTGTATCACTTGGCTTTTCTTTGATGTAAAACTATATTTCTTTACTCTTTTTTGTGATATAAATGCAAATTCTCCCTCAGAAATTGCAGGAAAATGTGATGATCAACCAGTGATAATTGAGTAATGTTGAATTTTTCTTTCTTTTCTAAAATCTGTAAGGAATGTCTGAATCAGTTTGTATTTTATCCTTTGTACTTATGTAAGATAGCTGAGTGGCTATATTTGTTCTAATCAGTCTCTCTTTTTATCATTGTCAATCTCATCTGTATGTGGGCAGGAAAATCAAATCATTTGCTAGGTCTCAGGGCTTAAGAGTTGATCAAATGTTAAGATCAATCACATTCTGAATGCAACCATGTAATAAAATGGATGCTTTAATTGAAAAAGATGTTTGATAGAAGCGCTTTCTAAATAAAATGTGTAGTTAGTGTGTACTTTAAATTTGGAAATCTAGATTTTCCTTGTCAACTGTCCTAATTAAATTAGTTTCATTCTCAGAAAGTAAAAACATGATTAATTCAAATTGACCAGGAATGTATATGAATAAACTTTAATACCTTTTAAAATATTCAATCTCCTTTAAGTATTACCTGCCTGCTGTTTAAGTAAACTAAAAATTCCTCTCCAAAACAGTACAAGCATTGACTACTATGATCAGAATTAAACTGGAATCTTCTCAGCATTATATGACTTTTTCTCAACAGTTATTGAGGGGAGGAAGGGACAGTGAGAAGTTCAATTGGCATGAATTAATTCACTCAGAACTGCTTTATAGGTTGAATAATTATTATATGTAATAATTATTATATATGCTTCCCAGAGAAGAGTTGTTGCTTCTGAGTACAATAAGTAATAAAGATGATAAATAATAGATAAGAGATGCACTTACCTCATCCTTTGTAAGAAATAAGCTCTAAAGTTTCATGTGGAATATATTTAACATTTTCTTTATTGGAACAAAGTAACAGTAAAACTTTCCAAGAGCAAATAAACAAAATCTCTCCTTTGATCCATTTATTAACATAGCTATTTATATAAGCTATTTGCTAGCTTTATGCAGTAGATAAAATTTTTCCAGAAGAAAAATGTCAACTCCTAATTCTTTGCTCCTTTCTATATTAGATTCCGCTCATTCCATGCTGCTTAATTAACAGCTATATCTCAAAGCTTCATGCTTCTGTCAGTATCACACCAGTTACAACGGGGAGTTGGACAGGGAAGATGATATTACTACAAAGATTTCTGGTTGGACGTGATTAAAATTCTTTGAAAGAAAGTATTTGCTGATGACCAAATAATTACTTTTATGACTTTTTAATAAAATATGAAATGCTGTGATAACTATCCTCCACATATTATTTCTTGGCTTCCTTAATGTATTGGGTGGCTGCAGCTGTAGCTTTAAGTAAACTAAAGAAGTAGGGAAAAAATGAAGAAGTACTAAATGATTTCTTAACATGGAACAATAAGTTTTAGTGGGTAGGAAAATGCCAGAAATGCATGTGTTGAACATCTGCTATCTTTAAGACATCTCTCGGTTGAATACAATTTATCTGAATGTTTGTACCAACCACAAGGAAAATGGGTATATTGACACTTCCTAATTGTGTGGTAAACTAAAAGTACTATTATGTGATAACTGTGATGCATCTTAAATCTAGACTTAGGTCAAAATTTTGTTTTAGTTCAGATCTATTCATTTAGTATACCATAAGGTATGATAATGTATTTAACATATATGGTAGTTATGATAATATTTCGCTTTTGTAGCATGATTGTTTTCATTTGATGTTGGTGTCACCCAACCTTTGGTCAGGAGGAGACGACTCAAATGACAACTTTGTGTCTATTGGACTGACCTCTTACCTGCATTATTCTCTTTTCCTCAGAAACTGCCTAACGACATCTCAGAGATGTTCCTAGAGATGGTGTCTAAAAAACATCTTTTCCAGAATTCATAACTACTTGTTCATGGAGCGATAAAATAACTTTTAATGAATGTAAAGGCCTCTACACTGTGAGCATATAACAACATTTTCTCTCCCTTCACCCCATGGGAAGCCTTAACAATTTGAGGAGCATAGCTGAGGTTCTGTCAGACAGGCTCTCGCCATGATTTTAAGTCAGCTGTTAGTTATCATGCCCTTCGTGCCTACCACATTGAGGTAAACAGTGATACAAAACACATATGTGACACGAACCTTCTCTTAAAAGACCATGGAGAATAGGAGTGAACATGGAAGTCCTTGGAGACTCGGAGCCATTGATTTTTGGAATCAGGACTTCAGAAGAATTAGTGCCACTGTAGGGTCTCTCTCGGGGTCTTCCCTGGTGGCTCAGTGGGTAAAGAATCTGCCTGCAGTGCAGCAGACCTGGGTTCAATCCCTGGGTTCAGAAGATCCTCTGGAGAAGGAAATGGCAGCTCACTCCAGTATTCTTGCCTGGAAAATCTCTTGGCCAGAGGAGCCTGGCAGGCTACAGTCCATGGGGTCGCAAGGAGTCAGACACGGCTGAGTGACTTTCACTTCATTTCAGAGTCTCTCTTGCCTAGTCAAGCAGTTCCACTTCCACAGCCCCAGACAGCCTATGTCAGCTTTCAATACCTACACAGGAGGTTAGGAGCAGTTCAGATTAAGAGCTGCTTTTAGGTAGTATGCTTTTCAGAAAGGGAAGACCTTCCCTCTCCCTTCAGTCTTCATTTCTGTACTTTGGTTTTGCCCTGTCAAAAACTGTTTTCCATGGGCTCTAAGGAAGTTGAGTCTCTCCATGGTCTCTGAGGAAACTCTTCAACTATCCTTTACAACTATTAATATAATCCTAAAGGCTTTCTCCTGCTTCTTTCTTGTTCTGAGGTTCTTATGTAGATTGGCCCTCAAGTGACACGAGAGACATGATGTTGTAGAAGACTTAAGATTTGGAGACAACAGATCCCAATTTGAAAGGTCACGATTGTGTAACCCTGGGCAGGCAGGGTCTCAGTAACAGCAGCTGCTCGTAGTTCTCATCCTCTGATCACTCTGCTCTTCCCCACCTTAGGCACCTGTGTGTGCCTTCCGACACTACTAATACAGCTGTTGTAACTTGCTCATTACACGTTTGATGAAACGTTTTCATTGTATTTGTTGTTGTTTTGGATGCCAGGATTTGTTTGGAAAAACAGATTCTTTATTACTCTAGTTTTAACTAAATATGTTATTTCTCCTTATAATAATAGCTGCCATTTATTGAACACCCAGAATGGTGGGTGCTGCTTTACATATATCGTCCTATTGAATTATCAACAATCCATTTTGCAAATGAGTAAGCCAAGTTTCAGAAGTTTTAAAAACCTTTCAATTCAGATTCATATCTCTAAAGACAAAGGCCCTGCTTCTCTGTTCACTGCTGCCTGTGGGGCTGGTGTAATCAGTTAATGAAACATCAACTGTGAGGGTTTGACTATAGGTTTAATTTGAAAAGCTAAACTACTTCTAGCTCACGATTTGTGCAGGTAAGAGACTCTTACTGTGTTGACTCTGTTACAGAATTGGTCAATGACAGTTCACAGGACAGTCTCATCACTAGTATCTGCTCTTATCTGGTCATCTGCTTCATGCAGTTATCATTGCCTTTTAACAACTGTAGGCTAATGGGCTGGTGACTATTCGGTTTTCCCCAAGGGATATCACCCACTTCAGTGGAATAGTAATCAAGAGTGATGAACCTCTCCTTGATGTATTCTAGTGGTAGCCATGAGGGAGCTCCAGATAAAATGTGACTCTTCTGTTTTTTTAAGTCAGTTATCTCAGCACCTGGTCCTGTATGAATTTGATTAGTCATGAAAATAGATGTCTATGTATTTCAGTTTGGAAGAACGATCTGTCTTCTATTCCTGACATCTCTAATGGACATTCTCTTGTGGTGCTTCATCCATGTCACCACTCTGCAACAGAAAATATGCTAAGGGAAGAATAAGAAAAGTGTCTGGGAATGTCATTTTTATTCTCTTAATTCTTCTCTTGCCTTTTATTTCTCTTTCCCCTGGAGAGGGGAAAAAAAAGCAACTAGTGGGAAATGGAAAGGAGGAGAATGAGAGTAACTGTGTAGGATAACTGGGAAGTGGAAGCTTGCTGAAGCTGGCCAGGATGGCAAAGGAAATAACAAGTCAACCTTTTATAGGAGCTTTTCCTCTTTCTGGATACTTTGATGGATCTGAAATGCTTTCTGCTCTGATACTTCTAATGTGGAAGCCAGTAAGCTAGCCACAGAGTTGTAGTTCATTATTCATACTATTTATGGTTTGAGGGTGAGCTGGAGTCTAAGATACATCATTTTCAGATCTCTTAAAATAAGGTCTAGCACTGTTTTATAAGGAAAGGGTTCTCCCCCTTCTTACCCATCCAGGTTGACAGCATGGTTATACATGAGAAGAATGAACTAAAGCATGTGGTTCCATTGTTACACATTATTCTTTTACTTCTTTTACATGTATATTCTATACATGGTGTTGCCATCCATTTATCTTTTATATAAGCTCATGTCATGGTTCTCTCTTTCTCTCAGACCTCTCTCCCAGCACATTTTTTCCCCCTAATATGTAATATATGTCCTTTCTATAGGGGACTGTAGGTTTGGGAAATTAAGGAGAGAATAAAAAAGAGCTGAAGTACTGGAGGTTGGAGGCTACTTAGAGAACCTTAGAGGAATCTTGAGATACTCTTCTATCTCTTTAAAACATTTAGCGTGGACCTGCTATATGCAGAACACTGCTTGGTGCTGTATCAGGCCATTTAAATGTATTCTTTCTGTGTACTTTATCTGTTTCACTAAGTTCCATCTCTTTCTCGGGTTTTGGTTCCTTGTTGTAAGGTTCTTTTTTTATCCATCGACCATGTATTCTGATCACTTGTCTACTGTATAGTCAACCTTTCCATCTCCTTTCTCCTCCATGAAGGAGATCACATTCTCTTCTTTGTATAATTTGATAAATGGGATTGCAGTTGTCAGTGTAAATCTTTTTAGGTAAATGGAAAGATGAACAGTTTGTTGAATCCTGTCATCTTTCTCCCTCTTTCATCAAATGACACAGGTCTGAGTATTATGCTTTGCTTTTAAATTTAGCCAGTGTCCTTCTGACTCAGCTCATTAGATACAGGAATTGTAAGCTTGGCTATTTTTCTAAAAGCTAAATCTCCCTCCTTTCAGATACAGCATGGGCAATATGGAATTGTTCTATCTTGTTATATAGATATTGAATTTAGACAGGCCTTTTGTTGCATTGTCGTCATGATCTCTTCTTTTGATGTATAAGGTAAACACCTAACTTTCAATTTATTGGAAAACATGTGATGAAGCCTTTTTAATCATTGTTGCATTTTAAATTCACATAAACATAGATGTGATTTTCAAAAAAACTTCATTATTACATAAAAATAATTCATTTTAGTTTTCCCGTATATCTGTTTATTGAATTTGCGGATGGTAAAATGTAATCATTTTCATGCCCTTACAGGGTAATGTTATTTCATTAAATAATTCATGGTTCTGCAGTGCTCTGCTGCCTTTCTATTTACAAATTTTCTAGCAGTTTTCAGTCAACATTTGATTTGTTGCTTTAAGAAAATTAAATGTTCTTATAAAATCCTGTCATTCTCAAGTAAGTAGTTCATTGCGTCTTCTCACTGTTCTTTCTTTATGATTGTTCTAAGGTACATTTTATATTGGAGGAAAAGGTTCACTGAACAGCCCATTACAGATTTTTGTAGTGTGATAAGAATCAATTCTGCAGCTCCATCTGGTAAGTGTACATCTTGACTACCATCTTTCCCCTGCAATCCAAAAATTCAAATGAATAATCTTTCTTTAGTTGTAATTCTCTAAAATAATAGCTAAAATTAAATTGTTCTGTTTATATTTTCTAATAACTTCAATGAAGCTAAAATAGAACTATATACCAGAAGAGATTTTTTTAAGAAATAAAAAAATGTTTTTAAGTAAAAAATAACATTTCTCATTTATTTTTCTCATATCTCAACAGAAGAACAAGACAATTATTTCTTGTTATGTGATGTTTTACCAGAAGATAGAATTCTTAGAGAAGAACTTCAAAAGCAGAGACTGGTAAGTAGTAAGAATTATTTTAAACAATGAACAGTATGTTGAAATACAGAATCATTTTTGTTATTGTTCCTTCTGTTTTTATTCTGGAAACTTTCAAACATACACAAAACAGAAGATAATGCATAAAGATCTTAAAACAGAAAAAGTACACACTTGATTGAAGATTAAAGCATTTCATGTTAAAAATGCAGAGAAAATTTTTGGCTTTGTTTTGCTTCCTGGATTATCTCTAAAATAACAACAGAGCTTACACATTTTAGTATAATTTTAGTTGCCTGACACATGCTAGGGTTCAGCAGTCGTGGAAAAATGCCCTCAGCTAAAATTGAGTTGAATTGATTAACTTTTTTTCTCCCACTGGAATGTGCTATGCAAGAGCACTTCTTTTATTCCTCTTTATGAATTAAGCATATAGTTTGATGGTAATAGCCTTTCTCATTTTCAACCTTAAACTATAAGTACACCAATTTGAAAATTTCAATATCTTTTCAAAAGATAACAACATATACAGTTGTGAAAATTTTCATTTTCAGAAGTTGAATAGAAATTGGTTAATTTTTTGAAGTTACTAATTTTATTTAAAAGTATCCAATTTTCCATTATTTGTCAATAAATCTCAACTATTACTTGAAAATGACTGGCTCTTTTCTTTTCTTTTTTCAGTATTTACTGAAGTGTACCCTGTATCTTTGGACTTGGCTAGATATGTTGTAAGAGAAAGTTATGATTTCAGTATTTCTGCTAAATCCTCAAGAGATCTAAGAGGAAAATAATTTCTGTCTACTAAAGTCATAAGATTTGAGAAAGTCCCCTGAAGCACATTATATTTTGTAAACATCCCAGCCGTTTATTTCTCCCATAGGCAGAGATGGTATTGTTGGATATTGATCTATATATAAGAAAAATTATGCTTTCCCTGTAGCAACAAACCCAATGAAGAAAGAGGACTTCTCTTCTTTCCTTATTGTAATATATAAGAAATCTGCAGAATGAGGATAAATTTGCTATCGTTTTATGAATTTTGTTTGGTAGTACTTATTCATAATTTTTTATTTCCATGAATTTTTTCACTCTTATAGTGGTCTTAATCAAGAATAATCAGCTATCATAATCCTAGTACACCTATAGGTTTTTTTTTATAAGAACTTAAATGGTACTACTTCGGCGGTTACTCAGTACACAGAATCTTTACTGTATGCCTGTAGATAGATTCAAGTTTCCAGAAATATGTGCATCTATAAAATTGAGATAACCTTTTAAGATTTTGACACCAGCTTTCAGCATATGGGCTCTTTCCTCACACCACCAAGCAATTCTCTGACATGAGCTGGATATTCTGTTGATACAGCACAACTCAATCCTGACATTGTCTATCCAAAGACAGCATCAGATGCCACAGGTTAAGGGCTCAGACCTGCAAGACTGACATCCACTTCATATGTTGTTCTGTCCTTCAGTTGACGCTTTGCAACCCCATGGACTGCAGCACACCAGGCTTCCCTGTCCTTCACCATCTCCCCGAGCTTCCTCAAACTCATATCCATTGAATTGGTGATGCCATCCAACCATCTCATCCTCTGGTGCCCCCTTCTCCTTCTGCCTTCTATCTTTCCCAGCATCAGGGTCTTTTCCAAAGAATCAGCTCTTCACATCAGGTGGCCAAAGTATTGGAGCTTCAGCTGCAGCATCAGTCCTTCCAATGAATATTCAGGGTTGATTTCCTTCAGGATTGACTGGTTTGATCTCCTTGCTATCCAAAGGACTCTATAGTCTTCTCCAATACCACAGTTTAAAAGTATCAATTCTTCAGTGCTCAGCTTTCTTTATGGTCCAACTCTCACATCCATACATGACTGCTGGAAAAACCGTAGCCTTGACTAGATGGACCTTTGTTGGCAAAGGAATGTCTCTGCTTGTTTAATATGTTCTCTAGGTTTGTCATAGCTTTTCTTCCAGGAAGCAAGTGTCTTTTAATTTCATGGCTGCAGTCACTATCTGCAGTGATTTTGGAGCCCAAGAAAATAAAATCTGTCACTGTTGCCATTGTTTCCCCATCTGTTTGCTGTGAAGTGATGGGACCAGATGCCATGATCTTCAGTTTTTAAATGTTGAGTTTTAAGCCAGCTTTTTCACTCTCCTCTTTCACTTTCATCAGCAGGCTCTTTAGGTCTTTGTTTTCTGCCATAAGAGTTATGTCATCTGCATATCTGAGATTTTCTGGTATTTCTCCTGGCAGTCTTGATTCCAGCTTGTGTTTCATCCAGCCCAACATTTCTCATGATGTACTCTGCATTTAAGTTAAAAAAGCAAGGTGACAATATACAGCCTTGACATACTCCTTTGCCTATTTGGGACCAGTCTGTTGTTCCATGTCTGATTCTAAACTTGACCTGTATACAGGTTTCTCAGGAGGCAGATCAGGTGGTCTGGTATTCCCATCTCTTTCAGAATTTTCCACAGTTTATTGTGATCCACACAGTCAAAGGCTTTAGCACAGTCAGTGAAGCAGAAGTAGATGTTTTTCTGGAATTCTGTTGCTTTTTCTGTGATACAGCAGATACTGAAAATTTGATCTCTGCTTCCTCTCTCTGCCTTTTCTCAATCCAGCTTGAACATCTAGGAGTTCTCAGTTCACATACTGTTGAAGCCTAGCTTGGAGAATTTTGAGCATTCCTTTGCTAGCATGTGAAATGACTGTAATTGTACAGTGGTTTGAACATTCTTTATTTATCTACTTCATATACCATTCACAAATCGAGGTTGTTCCCTGTACTTCTGACCAACTGGCTATAAACCTCTATAAAATGGCTCTCACCACCACCCACCTTCCTTGGTTTTGGTTCACAGAACTCAGGAAGCTAGTTTATTCACTAGGTTAATGGTAATGATACAAAGCATACTAATGAATGTGGACTGACATCCAGATGAAAAGATACTTAGGGTGAGATACCAAAGAAGCTCTATCCCCGTGAAATCTGAGGCCCACCAAGGCAGCATGTCCAGGTGGCTCAATGGTAAAGAATCTGCCTGCAGTTCTGGAGATGTGAGTTCAATCCCTGGGTCAGGAAGATCCCCTGGAGAAAATGGCAACTCATGCCTGTATTCTGGCCAGGAAAATCTCATGGACAGAGGAGCCTGATGGGCTATAGTCCTTGTGGTGGCAAAATACTGGACATGACTGAGCGACCGAGCATGCACACGTGCAAGGCAGCATGTAGACATGTTCTGATTCATCAGCCTGGAGGCTCTCTGAACCATGTCCTTTTGGGTTTTTATGGTAGACTTCCCAGGTAGTGCTTGGGTTTTTATAAAAACCTCATTAAATACTAGGTGTGATTGATTAAATCATTGGCCATTGAGAACTATGAAGTTCCAACCTTCAAAATCACATGGTAGGCCTTCATCCTTAAGTTGCCTATGTGCTCTCCAAAAGTCAGTTCATTAACATAACAAGAAACACTATGGCTCTTAACACTTAAGAAATTCCCAGCATTTTAGGAGCTAAGTGCCAGAAATGGAGACTAAAGCCAAATACATACTTCTTATGACAAATGACAACATCCCTTCTTTTTAGCAACTTTATACTCTGACAAAGTGGTAAATTTGATGAAAGTGAGCATTATGGCGGCTTAAAAGAAAAAAATGATGAAGTCTGTTCATACATACTTGCGTATTCACTGAATTCCAACCTAACTAGATGTTTATACGAGGTGTAATTCATGTCATAAGAGAGTGTAGAATCTAGAGAAATAAAGGCAAATGTGTTATCTCAGGAATGGAGATAATGATAGAACACAGGGCTTGTGAAGATTAAGTGAGATAATACATGTAATATACTTACTACAGTAGCTGTTAGGTAGAAAGCGCTCAGTAAATGTTGCCTATAGTACAAATAACAATAATATTGGCACTTCCCTGGAGCTCCAGTGGTTAAGACTTCATGCTCCCTATGCAGGGGGCATGGGCTTGATCCCTGGTGGGGGAACTAAGGTCCCACATGCCTTACAGCATCAGTGTGGCCAAAAAAAGAAAAAAATACAATAATATTGTGTCTTAACAGTGAGATTGATTTGGGTATTTGAAGAGCTGTAGAAAAAGAAGGAAAATGCACGTGGATCTATACTGTTGTTGTTCAGTCGCTCCATCATGTCTGACGCTTTGCAACCCCATGGACCGCAACACATCAGGCTTCCGTGTCCTTCACTGTCTCCTGGAGTTTGCTCAGACTCATGTCCATTGAGTCAGTGATGCCATCCAACCATCTCATACTGTTGCCCCCTTTTCCTTCTACTATCGGTCTTTCCCAGCATCAGGGTCTTTTCAGTGAGTTGACTCTTGGCATCAGGTGGCCAAAATATAGGAACTTCACTTTCAGCATCAATCCTTCCAATAAATATTCAGTGTTGATTTCCTTTAGGATTGACTGGTTTGATCCCCTTGCTGACCAAGGGATTCTCAAGAGTATACTCTAGCACCACAGTTTGAAAGCATCAGTTCTTTGGCGCTCAACCTTTTCTATGGTCTAGCTCTCACATCCGTATGTGACTACTGGAAAAACCATAGCTTGACTATATAGACCTTTGTTGGCAAAGTGATGTCTCTGCTTTTTAATACTCTTTCTAGGTTTGTCATAACTTTTCTTCCAAGGAGCAAGTGTCTTTTAATTCCATGGCTGCAGTTACCATCTGCAGTGATTTTGGAGCCCATGAAAATAAAATCTGTCACTTCGGGAACTGGCAATGACAACAGGATGTCTTTTAGATATAACAAGCTCTACAAATCAGTAACAGACATTTCCACAAAGAAACCCAAATGATCAAATGAAAACTTTCAACCAAAGCAATAATACACCTTTTTCCTTCTATCAAGTTAACAAGATTTGAGAAGAGTAACAGTAAATGGTGGTAAGGATGTTAAAAGACAAGCACTTTTTCAACCACTTTAAATAGTGTGCATTGGTATACTACACCTGAAAGGCACTGAAATGTAGTTTTTTGGGTTTTTTTTTAACTTTATTTTACTTTACAATACTGAATTGGTTTTGCCATACCTCACCGTGAATCTGCCACACGTGTACACGTGTTCCCAATCCGGAACCCCCCCCACACCTCCCTCCCCATACCATCTCTCTGGGTCATCCCAGGCACCAGCCCCAAGCATCCTGTATCCTGCATCGAACCTACACTGGAAACTCGTTTCTTATATGATATTATACATGTTTCAGTGCCATTCTCCCAAATCATCCCACCCTCTCCCTCCCCCACAGAGTCCAAAAGACTGTAATATACATCTGTGTCTCTTTTGCTGTCTCGCATACAGGGTTATCGTTTAAACCCATTAACTTGCTTTATGGTAATGGGTATATAATCCATTCTGTATTTGAATGATCTCAACTCAATGTCAGTAGGGTCTCAAGTCTGTGAGAGAAGACCCTCAAACCAGAGTGGCATTTGCCCTCCTGATTTGCATTAGTGATGACTTGCATTGGTATCGTTCATCTTTGCTCTCTCATTTGGAACACTAAAGAAAGGATTTAGTGTAAATACCTTTGTATGATTTGCTCTTAGTTCAAAATGGCTTTGTAATTTCTTTGAGGCAGGAATTATGTCTTGTATTTAGATATCCTTCAGTAGTACTCAGTTCAGTTCAGTTCAGTCGCTCAGTCGTGTCTGACTCTTTGCGACCCCATGAATCGCAGCACGCCAGGCCTCCCTGTCCATCACCAACTCCCGGAATTCACTCAGACTCACGTCCATCGAGTTGGTGGTGCCATCCAGCCATCTCATCCTCTGTCGTCCCCTTCTCCTCCTACCCCTAATCCCTCCCAGCATCAGAGTCTTTTCCAATGAGTCAACTCTTCACATGAGGTGGCCAAAGTACTGGAGTTTCAGCTTTAGCATTATTCCCTCCAAAGAATACCCAGGACTGATCTTTAGAATGGACTGGTTGGATCTCGTTGCAGTCCAAGGGACTCTCAAGAGTCTTCTCCAACACCACAGTTCAAAAGCATCAGTTCTTCGGTGCTCAGCTTTCTTCACAGTCCAGCTCTCACATCCATACATGACCACTGGAAGAACCATAGCCTTGATTAGACGTACCTTTGTTGACAAAGTAATGTCTCTTCTTTTCAATATGCTATCTAGGTTGGTCATTCCTTCCAAGGAATAAGCGTCTTTTAATTTCATGGCTGCAGTCACCATCTGCAGTGATTTTGGAACCCCCCAAAATAAAGTCTGACACTGTTTCCACTGTTTCCCCATCTATTTCCCATGAAGTGATGGGACCAGATGGCACGATCTTCGTTTTCTGAATGTTGAGCTTTAAGCCAACTTTTTCACTCTCTACTTTCACTTTCATCAAGAGACTTTTTAGTTCTTCACTTTCTGTCATAAGGGTGGTGTCATCTGCATATCTAAGGTGGTTGATATTTCTCCCGGCAATCTTGATTCCAGCTTGTGCTTCTTCCAGCCCAGTGTTTCTCATAATGTACTCTGCATATAAGTTAAATAAGCAGGGTGACAATATACAGCCTTGACGTACTCCTTTTCCTATTTGGAAACAGTCTGTTCTTCCATGTCCAATTCTAACTTTTACTTCCTGACCTGTATAGGTTTCTCAAGAGGCAGGTCAGGTGGTCTGGTATTCCCATCTCTTTCAGAATTTTCCACAGTTTATTGTGATCCACACAGTCAAAGGCTTTGGCATAGTCAGTAAAGCAGAAATAGATGTTTTTTCTGGAACTCTCTTGCTTTTTCCATGATCCAGCGGATGTTGGCAATTTGTTCTCTGGTTCCTCTGCCTTTTCTAAAACCAGCTTGAACATCAGGGAGTTCACGGTTCACGTATTGCTGAATCCTGGGTTGGAGAATTTTGAGCATTACTTTACTAGTGTGTGAGATGAGTGCAATTGTGCGGTAGTTTGAGCTAAGTTCATGTATTTTTTATAAACTTCATTTTAAAAAAAATTGTTTCTGAACAAGTAACAGAGGTATATAGAGTCTAAATGATCTACTTTTTTCCATTTGCTTCTTGACCTCACTGGTTCCTTGTGACATTTATAAGATTTGTCTGTGTTCCTAGGTTTGGTTTTGTTTTTTTTTTAAGAGCTTGACTCCTACTTGACACTTATTTGAACTTTTTCATGTGCACTCTGAAGGGAGAATGACAGAATTAGGAAAGATTCTTGAGGGTTTGAATAGCTTGTACCCCTTCATCCCTTTAGCTTCCTTCTTTAAAAATATTCCCTTAATCTCATCATTCTATCTTAATCTCTTCCAGTAATCCTTTCCCCTCTTTTGTTTTAAATAGGTAAGTTTTCCAAGGTCCCTGTATGCACGCTTATAAATACCATGCTATGGTATTTATAAGCTATGCTGATGGCTTAAATTTTGATGCTGCCACAGAAACAGGCAGTCAGAGTCAATATCCATTGATTGGGTTCATCTCCAGCTTTCTTGCTGGTTTACCTCTAAATGCCAATCCTAACTTCCAATATGTTGAACTTTTCCATATGAATCAATGGCACCTTAATTTTAATGTGCCTAAAACTGACTTTGTTTTTTTCTGAACCAGAATTTGCAGTTTGGTTGTTTTCCTCTTCTTACATAATAGCACCACCATTTCCCTGGTCACTCAGTTTGGAAATTTCTGAAATTATCTTTAACTCGTTTGCATACCTCAGTCATTTGTCAAGTCCTGTCAGTTCCAACTCTCAGTCCTGTATCCATACTTTTCTTTGTGCTCCTGGTGCCTTTTATGTTACCTTGTAAATGGAATCACCTCTCTATAATCAATTGGCATTGCCTTTAGAAGTTTAATATTAAAACACGTAGTAGATCACTTTATCCTCCTAAAACTTGGAGTGGTCTTTTTCACCTACATATTCTTAAGCTTTTCTGGGCTCAAACTACATTTCCAGTATCTTTCTCCAATTTTTTTTTTCTTTCACTTACCCAGGGTCCAGTTTATTCATTCATTTATTTAATATTTATCTTGCACCAGACACTGTTCCAAATGCTGTTGATATAGCAGTGGGTGAGATAAGTCACAGCCCCTACTCTTTTAGAGACTGCACTCTAAGGAAAACACTCCGTATCTCACAGTTACTTGTATGTTAGGTGCTTTCAGGAATATGCTTCATCAGTCAGGAATTCCAACCCCACCTGTGTAAATAACATACCCCTCAAGACATTGCTCAAATACCACACTTTGCGCAAAAACTTCCTGATGCTGCCAGTCAGAATTAATTACCTTTTCTAAACTCTATTAATAACAGTATTTAACTTGGCTTTTCAATTACAGTTATTTAAAAACCTTTCTTCCCTACTGGATTAGATGCCTCTTTAATGGTTGAGACTGTCAGGTTCAGTTTTGTATTTTCTCTGAGCCTTGTTCATAAAGTATTAACTTAAATTTGATCCTCAAGTATTGGTGTGGTGTTTCTATAGTGCCATATAGTCAGATCTCCTGGATTAAAGGAAGAGAGATAAAATAGCTGAGGCAGACATACTTAATCATGGCATACACTTTTCACTTAAGCATAAAAAAAAATAATACTAGTATTTTTACATTTGCCCACAGTAGAAGATAAATGACACTCATAAGTTCTCAGGGCAAGATATAACTTTTAATTAAGTTGGGATGAGGGGAAACATCCATTTAGCTGCATCAAAGTGGATTTTTTTTGTGTGTATGTCACTATTATAAATGTCAGCCTGAGAGGTCATTCATGACAACTATAAATATTTTATGAAAAATTTAATCTATATAACAATTTGTTCCTCTGGAGAGAAATGGTTTTTTTGTTGTGGTTGTTTTTAATGCTACTTCATATATCCCACTCCCCCACCCCATAGTAAAACAGTAAAATGAAATTATATATCCCCACTAAAATTTTTCTCCCTTGTGCCACTTTTCTTTATAGATTTCAGAAATTTTTAATAAAGGATCAAATTATTATATCAGTGACTTTAAAGTAAAATATATTTATATCTTTCTTGCATAATTCCTAGCTTTGTAGCATAAATTTTATAATTGCATCTAGAGTAACTTTCCCAAAAATGAGATGTTTCCCATTGACTATAACATTATTATTAACAATGCAACAGAGATGAAGTTAGCTTGAGTGACCTTTGAGTGATATTAACCTTCATTTTAGTTAATGTTTTCATTTAGGAAACAAATATAAGCACAGTCTGAAACAATACTAAACTGAATCCTAAAGTTTACCACTTTGAACTTCAACAAGAACTTAAAATTTACATGGCAATTTGTATATACATTGGCTCTGTGAGATCACTAAGGCATTACCATTGTCTCTGTTTAGATGGAAAAACAAGTTTGAAGATACGAGGAGATGTGCTCATGGCCTCAGTTCTGTTCTGTATTAAGTAGAAATGAAAGAGCTCAAGCTCCTGTTATCCAGCCCCAAGCACCATTCTTTACCAGGATCCTTTATCAAATTGGAACTTCCTTCTATAAGCAAATGTAACATTTTCAAAATAGACAGTTTTTAGAATTAATAAAAATGGATGAACAGGGAAATAAATAGTAGTATTCTGTTTCCATTGCTAAGATTTTTTTTTTCATCTAATTTCTTGTTATCTTAGATCAGTGGTAAATAGAAATTCTAATCTCTTTCAGCGTAAGCTACTTATGGCCTTCCCCCGTGGCCCAGCAGTAAAGAATCTGCCTGCAATGCAGGAGACTCAAGTTCAGTCCCTAGGTCAGGAAGATCCCTGGAGGAAGCCATGGCAATCCACTCTAATATTCTTACCTGGAGATTCCCATGGACAGAGGAGCCTGGTGGGCTACAGGCCAAAAGGTCGAAAAGAGTCAGACACAACTGAAGTGACTGAGCACGAGCACAAAGCCACTTATATTTTCTTTTAAAACTCAAAGATAATTTGTTTTTCAAATTTCTTCTATCTTTATAGAAACATAGGTTATACCTGACTCTAAGTTTAGCCAGTAAGATACTTTCTTAGGTAGGTAATGCTATACTGATTCATGCTGATAGCCTCTCTCTTCTTTAGTGTAAAAGGCAAGTAAGTATTTCACAGTCTCCATAGCACCTTTCAGTTTTTTAAAGTCTGTCTTTTCTTGCCTAGGTAGGATAGAGTCCCTGATATCTTTAATACAAATAGAAATTAAGAAACTTCCCTGGCAGTCCAGTGGCTATGACTTCACCTTCCAATGCAGAGGGTCTGGGTTCATTCCCTAGTTAGGCACCTAAGATCCCATATACCTCATGGCCAAAAATCCAGAACATAAAACAGAAACAATATTGTAACAAATTAATTAAAAATCTTTTAAACAAAAGTTTCAGTAAGAAATGTAGGTAATCCAAGTAGTATATACAATAAGAAATAAAGTCTTGCATTTTTAAGCGATTTAATTAATTAAGAAAAAAATTGGGCTTTTCTAGGTCTCATCTGTTTAACTCTTGCAATTTTTTGTTCTGTAGTTAAACTTCTCTTTTTTTCATTGTGATGATCTATTCCATGTAAATGGTTAAAGTTGTATAATTTTTTTTCTCTTCTAGTTAGTTTTTTAAAGATGTTCTCACTATCCTGTCTCTTCCTTACTCTTCAAAAGCCACCTCATGGAGATTGAAAGTAGGAGAAAAATACTGACAGTGTGTCCTGTGTAGCAAACAGATGGTTATTGCCTTCATCTTTGCAGTTTCAAAAAGGGTGGGAGGTATTGATATCTTTCAAAAAGGTGAGATATTAGTCAGATCAGATCTCATGGATTTGGGGGAGTGTGTATCATCATCCAGTTAGGAAATTTCTCCCTGGCTTTTTTGTTTTACTGTCTGCATTTAATCATTGACGTGCATTTTCTTATTCATTTAAGACATCTTGATATTGCCATAAACTTAACTTTTCACCACCTCAAAATGCAGAGAACACTGGATTTTTACATTTAAGAAACTGTATTGTATCTTTGATAACCCTTGTTTTAATGCAGTTATTCCTGCCTCTACCTGCAGAGATGTGTTTTTAAGTATATTGCATGAGTTACATTGCTAACATAAATTCTAATGCTTACATCATCAGATTCTGGCAGGCAGGTTAGTCTTTCCCCGGGTTATCTAGCAATTTTTGACACTTAAGAGAGCAATTCTTTGGGAAAAAGTAGCTTTTTACCTGACCCCAGGTCAGAGAGTTTCTAAAATATTTAAGTTACAGGCAGATTCTGTCCTGAAAGTGGTTGAAACAGGACATCAATATCATATATAAAATTTGTCCATGTTTCCATTTTACTTTGTTATGTACTTGTCCCCTAATCCTTATATTATTAATGTTATTGAGCTTTTTATACTTTAATTTTCTCATTTTGTGTGTTAGATAAAATAAAGGATATGATAGGAAAAAAATAAGCTTTTACTGTAACTCTTTGAGTACTCACGTGTCCAATTCACATAACTCTAGTATTAAAACTTGCCGATACTTTCAAATTTATTTAAAATAAAAATCCAGCCTCCTTACCAAGATCTCAAAGGGTGGTACCTGTTTCCCTCACCCACTCTCTTTGCTAACTGTGTCCCATCACACTGGCCATGTCTCTGTTCCTCAGATACAGGAAGCTCCAGCCAGCACCACTTACTCTTTATTTTACTTGGAATGCTCTTCTCTAAAATCTCATGGCTTTTCTGAAGGGAAAGGAAGAGATTTTGGAGATGGTTGTATCTGAGATAAGACTTTAAAATGGATCTATAAGCTAATGAATGCCTTTGGAATGCTTCTGGAACATAAAGATATTTAGAGTAGTTCAAATGGGTGACTGGAGTGATTTAAGAAAAATTGCCTTCTGCGGAGCATTGATTTAGCTACCAGTTACAGTGTGGATACTCAAAACTTATGTTGACTGGTTAATTTACTAAAGTCTCTTTTCAGTGGGTAGGAAAAATTTAAACCTATTCTGAATTTCAAATTATGAACAAGAAGTCACAGGTTGCAATGCCCAGTATAAAACCAAATGTTTAGCCAACTTTTGAGAAATCTTGGCTGAATAAATGGCATGTGTTTTAGCCAGATGAAGTGTCCATGTCACCTGTTTTCAACCAAGAAATAGACCTGTCCATGTTATTTTCAAATCCTTTACTCTGGTTGGTACGGGGGATGAAGAATAGGAAGTAGGCAGCAGACTTCTCTGATTGCTTTCTTTATTACCAGCAATGGCTGACGTACCATTCTTCATACACTGATGTCTGTTCCCCAAAGGAGTGCCATTCCAGAATCCCCAGTGCTGTGCTTGGAAGTAGCAAATGTTCCCACTCTTATTTAAGAGCAAAGGCTCCTCAGGGTTCCATATGTGTATCAGGGGCTTTGTCATTTGGTATGCCTCTGGGTTTTGGTATTGGAAACAAGTTACTTCAGAAGAAAGCTAGTGATTCATTTGTATCAACAGTACAGACCTTTTTCTGCATTGCCTAAAAAGAATTTTTATTAGTTTTCTTTTAAGCCTCCATTTTGTTGACCGTCTACTGCTTCATTTTTTACCCTAAACTTTAATCAGTAGCTGAAAGCATAAACAAATTCTAAACTGTTCCAGGATTTATTCTTCTTCAAGGTGTCTCCTCCTCAAAGATTCCCAAACACTCATGTTTTATCCATTTTTCTTGTGAGGATCTTTCATAATCCCAGCACGTAAGCAAAAAGTGAATATACTGTGGACCTTTACTGGTCCCTGGATTTAGCCAGGTGTGCAGAATGGGCTGAGGCTGGTGCTGCGGATCTCCTCCATCTGCCTTCTTTCCCTGCTATCCCATCAGCTTCTGGCTAGACCTGCCCCAAGTTTAAAAAGACAGACCTTCATCTGTGTAAATTTTAAGCATTGTAAGTTTTTTAATTTTATTTTTAAATCCTTTTATACCAAAATACATGCCTATAACTTTGTTGAACATTCTAAGAAAAATGCACTGTCAGACTTGCTTTAAAACTTCCAAGTTAGGATCTTCCAGGTCTGACTTTATATCCAGCTCTTATACCACAAAACACTCTTGTACAGTCAAAAAGAACTCAGTAATACTCTAGTTTTACTTCTTAGTATCCCTGCCCCTATCCCCCAGCAGTGCAGACCTCTGCTTTGTATCAGTGTGGTACCGTGGTCCCTCCCCCAGCCAGCAGCTAAAGAACTGACAGAAACTAGCAAGGTCCCAGGAAGCAAACAGATTCGAAAACAAAGGCCAGAAGCGGAGTTTTAATAAAGTATTCAGACAGTAATTTGAATAGAGCATTTATGTGACAAAAACAGAACTGTGTTAAGCAACAGGGAACTGAACATTATTTTTCATACAAAGTTAAAAGCACATTGTATTTTCTTCCTGACTGCTTGCCCAGTCCTCATCTCTTCGAGAGAGACAAGCTTCATCTAAATTATTTCATCTGATTGATGATTGTCATTTAGAACTTTATTGTTACTTCTGTTTCAGGTATTCCTTTGAAAAAAGTGTATGGATTCATTAAATATTCTAATATATTGTCTATAGATTATAAGGTAAAATCAAGCATGTTATCTGCAGATACTTTTTAAGTTGACTTGTCTTTATACTTAGAAATGTCTCTTAATAGTAGCTTCCTTGGTGACTCAGATGGTAAAGAATCTGCCTGCAATGCAGAAGACCCATGTTTGATCCCTGGGTTGGGAAAATCCCCTGGAGAAGGAAATGACAACCCACTCCGTATTCTTGCCTGGAGAATTCCATGGACAGAGGAGCCTGGCAGGCTATAGTCCATGGGGGCACAAAGAGTCAAACATGACTGAGTGACTATCACACCATGGAAGGCCCATTGTTCATGTGTCCTTTCTCTCCTGCCAGTCTTTCTCCCGAGATCTTGGAGGAAGCCTGTGGAAAAGAGCTGGATTCCCTTGTGTCCAGGACTCCCAGGGCTCTTTAAAATTTCAGCTCTTTTCTTCTTTCTTGCCCTTTTCATCTCTTGCTCTGCCAAAGGTGAAATAGTTCCTGTATCCCTGCCTCTCTTTAGAGAGTTTGTCACCTTTTGGAATTCAGTTTGGTTGCCTTTTGACTTCAGCTTTCTTGGAGTCAAAATAAGTTGTGCAGGGATTTTGTTTGTTTAGGGTTTGTCTTTTCTTTTTTTTTAATCCAACTTTTTCTCATTGTAAGGATGTTCTCTTGTGGCTTTCCTCATCCTAAGCAGAGTGAAATTCTTCCTCCCTCTGCTTTATTTTAATTAATATCTAGGTGATTCAGTTCAGTTCATTTGCTCAGTCATGTCCCACCCTTTGTGACCCCATGGACTGCAGTACACCAGGCTTCCCTGTCCATCACTAACTCCCAGAGCCTACTCAAACTCATGTCCATCACCTCATGGTGCCATCCAACCATCTCATCCTCTGTCATCCCCTCTCCTCCCGCCTTCAATCTTTCCCAGCATCAGGGTCTTTTCCAGTGAGTCAGTTCTTCACATCAGGTGGCCAAAGTATTGGAGTTTCAGCTTCAGCATCAGTCCTTCCAATGAATGTTCAGGACTGATTTCCTTTAGGATGGACTGGTTTGATCTTCTTGCAGTAAGGGACTCTTAACAACACAAGTCTTCTGTAACACCACAGTTCAAAAGTATCAATTCTAAGTGATTAAATGCCACTTTTGGTTAAAGTAGAGGCTTCTCCTCATTTAATAGAATTCAGAAAGATATGCACACATATGTATTTGTCTACTAAGAGAGACAGTTGGCCTTACTAACTAGTTGTCATGAATAAATTCCAAAACCTGTTATTGTTTAATATCTAATCTTGGCCTTTTGACATAGTTATCAGTGAATTATTAGTAAATTACTATGTTTAATGTACCTTGGTATACATTTTGCTGGAAATTTGTCATTGGAGGATGTGCTAACAAATTATGTCACTCATTGGCAGGTGTTCTTTGGGTACATTCCTGACAGCCCCCAACTTACCCCCCCTCCCCAAAATCAGGGCTGGGCAACTGGTGACACCTTCTTTAAACTTTAATCTGTGTTAAAAATTGTGACCATGATAAATGAGGTACAACTTTGGAGGCTAGTAGTTGGTGTTAGGGGGATGAGATGGGGAATAAAAATGATTTTTTTAGGGGACTCTTTTTATCTAGTGTGTGTCTGTCCCCTTGAGTCATTTTTGACAAAGAGTTAAATGACTTTCCATGTCAACTCCTGTTCATATTTAGGACTCTGCAGCTTTCATAAGACAGAGTCAACTCAGATGTCTCCCATTTGCCTTCTAAGGCCAGTGGCTGCACATCCAATTCAGCTTAGAAAAGCAACAATCAAGCTACTTGACTGGAAGAACAAAGTTGAGAATATTATCAACCAGTATTTATAAAAGCCATGTTCAGGGAAAATTTTTTTAGGGAAGGTCACAGTTTTTCTAAGAAGTCTTAAACTGTCGACCTCCAATCAGAAGGAAACAGCTATCTATTGTATCCTGATGGTTCTTACCCTACCCCTCTGCATTGCTTTCACTAAGTTTCGGGATATGCTTTGGCATGACAGCTGGCTTTGAAGAATCAATATGAGACACAGTCTGTTTTGTTTGGTCTCTTTGTTCTAAGTATATGGACTTCACTATAGCTCAAAAGGTAAAAGAAGCTGCCTGTGATGCAGGAGACCAGAGTTCAGTCTCCCGGTTGGGAAGTTCCTCTGGAGAAGGGAATAGCAATCCATTCCAGTATTCTTGCCTGGGGAATTCCATGGACAGAGAAGCCTGGTGGGCTACAGTCCTTGGGGTCACAAAGAGTCAGACACCACTGAGCAACTAACACACATACACATTCTAAGTATATTGCCCATTCTATCACATAGTATACTTATTATTAATGGCTTCTGACTTCCCAGAGTTAGGCCAGACTTCACAAGACTATCATCTCTCCAAACAGCAGCCACAATTGCGGGCTCCCTAAGCTGCCTTCACTTCTGACCAGCTGGCTGCAAATTCAAGAGGTTCCCACTATGCCCCCTCAGGTTCATTAGTTTGCTATAATAACTCAGAAAGCTCAGGAAAACCTATGTTTATTATTACAGATTTTATTGTGGAAATAAGTCCAAATCAGAACCAGCCAGAGAGATACATAGGGTAAGGTCTGGGAGAACCCGAAACACAAAGCTTTCATCATCTCCAGGGATGTATTGCTCTTCTGATACATCAGTGTATAACAATACACACAGTATTATATTATAACAATACACACTCAGGAAACCTTACCTGAGCTTTGGTGTCTAGAGTTTTTGCTGAAACTCCATGAAGTTTGATTGACTGACTCACTGACCACATGATTGAATTCAAACTCCCATTCCCCTCCCCTTCCTGAAGTCAGGCTGATGTCCTGTGGTTCAAAACCCTAGCCAACTGATCACATGTTGGTCTTTGAACATGGCAGTCCCCATCCTGGAGTTATCTCATTTAGTGTAAACTATCAGGTGACGTCAAAAGGCCCACCAGGAGTAAGAAAGACACTCCAAACACTCAAGGAATTCCAGGGCTTTAGAAGTTGTCTCCTAGGAACAGGGGACAAAACCAGCAAAATTCTTTGTTACATGAACTCCTGTCCAACTGTTTCCCTTTTCTAAGAAAGCCAGTAGCCAAAATTGGAGCACCTAGAGGTTTGAATGTGTGGATGTACATTTATATTTCTTTTTTTTTTAATCTTCAATTTGTGTGCCCATCCCACCCTAATTTTTCTTTCTTCCTTTACTAATTTTTCTGCTATATTGTTTTATAACCACTTGAAATACTTATGACAACAAGATGGAGGTGTAAATTAAATAATCCCAGACACCTCCGAGATAATCCATGGTTCTAGAAATGGAAAGCATGAGGAATAAGGAGTTCTGCAGCCTTTCTGTGGAGCCTTTGGGCTGCTGTTCTAACTTTGGTTGGGAGATTTGTGGTGTTCTGTATTAGGGAGGAGTGCAACTAGGCCCCTGGAATGAGAATTCCTAGCAGGTTCTGCCATGCTGCTGCCTCTGAGCTGGTTGGGAGGGAACCTTAGAAGTGTGCTCTTTTCTCTCATAGGCACTTGTGTAGCCATTCAGACAGGAAACTATTACGAATCTAATATGTCAGTATCTATGAAATGTTTTTGATATCGTATGAATAACATCAACCTTAGTTTTACTTCCTTATGTTAATACAAGCTGTTTCCATTGGATTTGTCATTTAAGCATCAGTTTTTTCTTTCCTATATACAAATACTTACCTAAATTGACATTTTCTAAATTGCTTCTTCCCAAATTGGCTGATTTTTATAATTTCCAAACTAACTCACAAATTTCATTTTCTACCTACATGTCAGTCCCCTATGACTATGTTGCATGCCATCTGCTGTGTCTGCCGTTTCATTAATGTTTCCTCTGCTTCAGCTTATGAATAAAGATGCAACACTATGTGCTGACCCCTTTGCTACCATTCTTGACATTTTAAACAAATCACACAAACATACAGCTTGTTATTATGGCTCTTTGCTTAATACATCAGCTGATGTTGTATTCTTACAACTATGGTTTTTATCCAAGCCTATTTTGTAATGAAAATTTTATCTGATTTCATCAGCCACTTTGAGCAGTTCAAACAGATAACATCTGTGACATTCTCTTCATCCCTCTATTCTGTAAACCCATGAATAAAATCTAGTATATCTACCTAGTATGGGACTTGTTTAGAAAAAAATAAAACCACAAAAATGATGGCTTGAATGTGCCATCAAAGATGTCATAGAAAGCATCTCTTGATGCTTTCTATGGATTGTCTCCAAAAATTATATTTTTCTATTTGTAAATGACTTCAAACATAGCTATCATTAATCCTAACCAATACCAATCATACCAAAGGAAGAAAAGAAAAAAGGAAGGAAGGACAGGAGGAAAGGGAAAAAAAGGAAAAAAAAATTTCTTATTTAGTGGCAACCTACTCCAGTATTCTTGCCTAGAGAATTCCATGGACAGAGGAGCCTGGTGGGCTACAGTCCATGGGGTCACAAAGGGTCAGATACGACTTTGCCTGTGTGTACTGAACTGTAACTTCCTCCAATTTTAAAGGAAAACTGGAGAAGGAAATGGCAACCCACTCCAGTGTTCTTGCCTGGAAAATCTCAGGGACGAGGGAGCCTGGTGGGCTGCTGTCTGTGGGGTCGCACAGAGTCGGACACGACCGAAGCGACTTAGTAGTAGTAGTAGCATTTGTCACAAGTGTCTTCCACTCAGTTTCTTCCTCACTAATACTTCATCAGCAGTGATCAACATGTACTCTACAGAAGAAAGAAATCGTTAAAGCTCTGTATTGTTTCATCTCATCATACCAAGTTAGCAGCAATGGAAATAAGGGTGGAGGGGCATAGTGGTGATGTGGCTCTCTTTCACCTAGATTTGCTAACCATTCAAGGGGTCTGAGTAAGTAGACCTCATTGGAAGCAGAGTACTTGCATTCAACAGTTATTGTCCATATACTTTAGAAGACCATTATTGAGTTGCAAAAAAATTCCCTTTTCCAGACATCAGAGTCAAAGTACCAGGCTGTTTAGTTATTTTGTGGTTTACAGTTCAGAGGGTGGGGGAATTGGATTAAAATAAAAAATTGGGTGGGGGGTGGAGATTTGGAGGCAGAGCACCTAACAAACAAATGAAATGTGTGAACCTAGGAAGGTCTTGGTGGGAGCTGGGGAAGAGATGAACAGTAAAAGACATACTTGAGGCAGTTGAAGAAATTTAAGTATTACCCAGGTGTTAGGCTCTACTTTGGAATTATTAGTGGCACTGTGGTTGTATATAGGAGAATGCCCTTATTTTCAGTAGAAGAATGCTGAAGCATTTAGGAGTGAAGTGTTGTGAAGTCTGCAGCTTTCTTACTTTCAAATGGTTCAGCAAAGCAAGAGGTGTTTAGTGCTAAATATATATGTGTCGATGGTGTATGGGAGGGGAGGAGAGAGAGAGAAGCTGTGGCAAAATGTGAACAGTTATTGAGTATAGATATTCGTGATGGACAGAGGGGCCTGGCATGCTGCCGTTCATGGGGTCGCAAAGAGTCGGACACGACTGAGCAACTGAACTGAACTGATTTGGTATACAGATGTGCATTGTACTAGTCTTTCAACTTTCCTGATTGTGAAAGTTTTCACAATTAAAAAAATAAAAGAGACAGTGACCGAGTTACCTGACTTGAATAGCTTCCAGGTTTACTAACTATTTGGTGTTCTTGACATAACTGTCAGCAGAGCCAATTTCAACAAATAGATAACTGTCTCCTTAATTTGCTGAATTGATTACAAGATGAGGAAAGCTATTATAGACATAATAGGTATGGAATTAAAATAATTTATCTTTCATCTTCACATGATTTATTTTATGTATAAGTAAAGTTTGATTAAAAGTATATCAGTATATATTTGGTGTTCCTATATTAAGAAATAATAATTTCCTATTTGTTTTATAATGTACAGACAGACACTTCATAGAGTATGCTTTATTAGAGTGGACAAGAGGGAAAGCATGTTGCCATTATTTTATTTCTTAATATATTTAAAGAATAAAATAAAAACAATTACATTCTACTTCAGTATACTTGATTCCTTAATTGTTGGATTTATCATTCTAGTTCATTTCCATATCTTGACTTGCATCTCCTGTTTTTCTCAAAAAGTCCTCTTAGTGACAAACATGTAACTGTGCTTTTAAGATATGTACTTATTAAAGGGCTTCCCTGTGTTTTGGTGAGAGTTTTCACTTTCATCTTAGGTTCAAAGGATTTGTTAACAAAATAAGTCACTTTTTAATGTTATACTAACATTAAAAGAAAATAGGGAATAGAAACAACACAGGATATATATCACCAAATTGGGTGTTGACCAACATCCAGGCTTAAGGGGATGCAGCATGGAAATCCCGTGCTACAGCACATCTGGAGTCCCAGTTGGGGAAGGTTCCCAAGCAGTGCGTCCGCTCTGTGGGTGAGACTTCAGAAAGTTTGGAGTTCCTGGTTGTAATCTCAGGATGCAAACTGATAATATCATCAATCTGTGAGCAAATTGCAGCTCTTAGTTCATTATAATGCTGTTTTCTCTATCCTGTAAAACTTGAGTGTTAAGCCTGGGGCTTGGTTGGCCAAACCCACTTCAGGGGCTCAACAGTCCCAAGATTTGTCCCATATCTTATCTATGGTGCTGCAAGGCTTACACTCACGTCAGGGCAGTGTCCATGCAGTTTAGAAGCAAGGTCAGAGGCCTGCTGTGCTTTGTCTCTTAAGACTAAACAAGACTTATTTATTTAATTTCCCCAACATCCTGGTGATCATTGTGAAGATCAGTGATCAATGCAAAGAAATAGAGGAAAACAATAAATGGGAAAGACTAGAAATCTCTTCAAGAAAATTAGAGATACCAAGGGAACATTTCATTCAAAGATGGGCAAAATAAGGGACAGAAATATTATGGACCTAACAGAAGCAGAAGATATTAAGAAGAGGTGGCAAGAACACACAGAACTATACAAAAAAGAGCTTCAAGATCCAAATAACCATGACAGTGTGATCACTCATCTAGAGCCAGACATGCTGGAATGTGAAGTCAAGTGGGCCTTCGGAAGCCTCACTACGAACAAAGCTAGTGGAGGTGATGGAATTCCAGTTGAGCTATTTCAAATCCTAAAAAATGATGCTATGAAACTACTGCACTCAATATGCCAGCAAATTTGGAAAACTCAGCAGTGGCCACAGGACTGGAAAAGGTCAGTTTTCATTCCAGTTCCAAAGAAGGGCAATGCCAAAGAATGCTCAAACTACCGCACAATTGCACTCATCTCACACAGTAGCAAAGTAATGCTCAAAATTCTCCAAGCCAAGCTTCAACAGTACGTGAACGCTGAACTTCCAGATATTCAAGCTGGTTTTAGAAAAGGCAGAGGAACCAGAGATCAAATTGCCAATATCCGTTGGATTATCAAAAAAGCAAGAGAGTTCCAGAAAAACATCTGCTTCTGCTTTATTGACTAAGCCAAAGCCTTTGACTGTGTGGATCACAATAAACTATGGAAAATTCTGAAAGAGATGGGAATACCAGACCATCTGACCTGCCTCCTGAGAAATCTCTATGCAGGTCAGGAAGCAATAGTTAGAACTGGATATGGAACAACAGCCGGGTTCTAAATAGGAAAAGGAGTACATAAAGGCTGCTTATTTGTCACTGTGCTTATTTAACTTATATGCAGAGTACATCATGAGAAACGCTGGGCTGGAGGAAGCACAAGCTGGAATCAAGATTGCTGAGAGAAATATCAATAGCCTCAGATATGAAGATGAAACCACACTTACGGCAGAAAGTGAAGAAGAACTAAAGAGCCTGTTGATGAAAGTGAAAGAGGAGAGTGAAAAAGTTCGCTTAAAGCTCAACATTCAGAAAACTAAGATCATGGCGTCTGGTCCCATCACTTCATGGCACATAGATGGGGAAACAGTGGAAACAGTGTCAGACTTTATTTTTGGGGGGCTCCAAAATCACTGCAGATGGTGACTGCAGCCATGAAATTAAAAGACGCTTACTCCTTGGAAGAAAAGCTATGACCAACCTAGACAGCATATTAAAAAGCAGAAACATTACTTTGCCAACAAATGTCCATCTGGTCAAAGATATGATTCTTCTGGTAGTCATGTATGTATGTGACAGCTGGACTATAAAGAAAGCTGAGTGCCAAAAAATTGATGCTTTTGAACTGTGGTGTTGGAGCAGATTTGAGAGTCCCTTGTACTGCAAGGAGATCAAACTGGTCCATCCTAAAGGAAATCAGTCCTGAATATTCATTGGAAGGACTGATGTTGAATCTGAAACTCCAATACTTTGGCCACCTAATGCGAAGAACTGAGTCATTGGAAAAGACCCTGATGCTGGGAAAGATTGAAGGCGGGAGAAGAGGATGACAGGATGAGATGGTTGGATGGCGTCACCAACGCAATGGACAGTGAGTTTGAGCAAACTCCAGGAATTGGTGATGGACAGGAAAGCCTGACATGCTACAGTCCGTAGGGTCGCAAAGAGTCAGACACAACTGAGTGACTGAACTGACCTGAACATCCTGGTGGCTCAGTGGTAGAGAATCCGCCTACCAGTGCAAGAGATATCGTTTCGATCCCTGGTCTGGGAAGATCCCACGTGCCGCAGTGCAACAAAGCCTGTGTGCCACAACTGTTAGCGTGTGCTCTAGAGCCCCAGAGTGGCAACCACTGAGCCCACGTGCTGCAACTGCTGAAGCCCACATGCCGTAGAGTCCATATTCCTCAACAAGAGAAGCCACCACAGTGAGAAGCCCATGCACTGCAACTAAAGAGTAGCGCCCACTCACCACAACTAAAGGAAAGCCCTCACAGCAGCAAAGACCCAGCATGGCCAAAAATAAATAAATAAGTAAAAATTTGAAGATAAGTGTTGAGATATATACTTACTAAAATATATATGCTGTATCAAGTGAAAGCAATTAATTGAAAAAAAGTAAAACTCATCCTCTAATTTCCTTTCCCCTAACAATATAAAATTCTCTTTGTAGCTCTATTTCTAAAAATTATCAGTTGTGAATTCTTAAAAAAGTACTTTAGAATTTTTAAATTAATAACCAATAATAAATTCCATTTTTTAGGATAACTTACATATACAGTACACTGTTATATTTTTTTACATAAATATCTTCAGTTCAGTTCAGTCGCTCAGTCATGTCCAACTCTTTGTGACCCGATGAATCACAGCACACCAGGCCTCCCTGTCCAGCACCAACTCCCACAGTTTACCCAAACTCATGTCCATTGAGTTGGTGATGCCATCCAACCATCTCATTCTCTGTCATCCCCTTCTCCTCCTTCCATCAATATTTCCCAGCATCAAAGTCTTTTCAAATGAATCAGCTCTTCACATCAGGTGACCAAAGTATTGGAGTTTCAGCTTCAACGTCAGTCCTTCCAATGAAAACCCAGGACTGATCTCTTTCAGGATGGACTGGGTGGATCTCCTTGCAGTCCAAGGGACTCTCAAGAGTCTTCTCCAACACCACAGTTCAAAAGCATCAATTCTTCAGTGCTCAGCTTTCTTTATAGTCCAACTCTCACATCCATACATGACCACTAGAAAAACCATAGCCTTGACTATCCGGACCTTTGTTGGCAAAGTAATGTTTCTGCTTTTTAATATGCTGTCTAGGTTGGTCATAATTTTCCTTCCAAGGAGTAAGCGTCTTTTATTTCATGGCTGAAGTCATCATCTGCAGTGATTTTGAAGCCCCAAAAAATAAGTCAGCCACTGTTTCCACTGTTTCCCCATCTATTTCCCATGAAGTGATGGGACCAGATGCCATGATCTTAGTTTTCTGAATGTTGGGCTTTAAGCCAGCCTTTCACTCTCCCCTTTCACTTTCATCAAGAGGCTCTTTAGTTCTTCTTCACTTTCTGCCATAAGTGTGGTTTCATCTGCGTATCTGAGGTTTTTGATATTTCTCCCCACAATCTTGATTCCAGCTTGTGCTTCTTCCAGCCCAGCGTTTCTCATGATGTACTCTGCATATAAGTTAAATAAGCATGGTGACAGTATACAGCCTTGATGTACTCCTTTTCCTATTTGGAACCAGTCTGTTGTTCCATGTCCAGTTCTAACGGTTGCTTCCTGACCTGCATAGAGATTTCTCAAGAGGCAGGTCAGGTGCTCTGGTATTCCCATCTCTTTCAGAATTTTCCACAGTTTATTGTGATCTATGCAGTCAAAGGCTTTGGCTTAGTCAGTAAAGCAGCAGCAGATGTTTTTCTGGAACTCTCTTGCTTTTTCCATGATCCAGCGGATGTTGGCAATTTGTTCTCTGGTTCCTCTGCCTTTTCTAAAACCAGCTTGAACATCTGGAAGTTCATGGTTCATGTATTGCTGAAGCCTGGCTTGGAGAATTTTGAACATTGCTTTACTAGCGTGTGAGATGAGTGCAATTGTGCAGTAGTTTGAGCATTCTTTGGCATGCTTTTCTTCGAGATTGGAATGAAAACTGACCTTTTCCAGTCTTGTGGCCACTGGTGAGTTTTCCAAATTTGCTGACATATTGAGTGCAGCACTTTTACAGCATCATCTTTTAGGATTTGAAGTAGCTCAACTGGAATTCCATTAATTCCACTAGGTTTGTTCATAGTGATGCTTCCTAAGCCCCCCTTGACTTCACATTCCAGGATGTCTGGCTGTAGATGAGTGATCACACCATCATAATTATCTGGGTCGTGAAGATCTTTTTTGTACAGTTTTTCTGTGTATTCTTGCCACCTCTTTATAGCCTATATGAAATGCTAATAAGAATTGGCATAAAAAGTGTCAGTCTTTTATGAGTAAGGGATAATCAAGTGTTTTATAAACTCCTCTCCTTTGAGAATTTTATTTTGATTTTCAAGAGAGCAGTCAGATTTGTAGTGTGTTTGTTGTTGCACCAAGGGTATAGACTTAATTATATTGTTTTTTGAAGACTCTGCTGTAATAATTTGTGCATAAAGGAGCTCATGTTCTATTAGTAGAGATGGTTGGAAGCTCAAGGATGCAAATAGAACAGAGCAGTGTTAGCTACTTGCCATTAAAAAGTGGCTTCTTGCTTTACTGCCCTGTCTGTTCCATGCTCCTTCTAATTCACCAAAATGCAAATTAGGCTCTCCTAAGAAGAATTTACACACAGCTTCAGACGTCTACCCTTAGGTTGTACTAATTAGGGTCAACTGATAAAACTTAAATTTGGCCAAAGTAAACTGTAGATGGCTTAGTATCACTGTGGTTTAAACTCAGAAATGTGTTAAGTTTGTGCTGAGTCAAAACCAGGGAAATATTCAGTAAAATATTTCTTTAGCCAGCTTTGGGTTATATTATCACCAGCCTGAGAAATATGAGCCAGAAAGATGATTTTAATAAGTGTTAACTGGTCTCGTAGTCCAAAAACAGGAGCAGGCCAAGAAGGTATTGCTCAGCCTTACTGCACAGTATTTAAAGTGATCTTTCTCAAGAGCATTATCTGTTGGTTTTTTGTTGTTGCTGCTAAAATAGTTGTAAATATAGGGCTCTGAGATGTGTTTGACGTGAATCTGAGTGAACTCCAGGAGTTGGTGATGGACAGGGAGGCCTGGTGTGCTGCGATTCATGGGGTTGCAGAGTCAGACATGACTGAGCGACTGAACTGAACTGAACTGATACATGTTATCAAGGTTTGCTTTTCCTTTAATTTGACTTTTACTGTCACTTTCAGTTTTTATGAGATTCACTTAAAAAGCAATAATTAAATTTTCTGATACATCAACTCTACTCCCTTTGTTTCCTTTACCCTTATCTATGCACCTGCCACCAACAGAAAGCCCTAAGCTTCATGCGGTAAAAAGTGTTCTTTTATATTTGGTATGTGCCTAAAGTGTTGAGTAAGATCTCTCCACTCTGTATGTCAGAGTTCCAACATACTGAGTCCAGTGCTGTGACTTCTAGAATCCCCATTAAGCTTCACAGCCCCTGGAAACTCCCCTATCAGGCCTCACAGAGTCTTGTCCTATACAATGGTTGTGGTGGTGGTGGTGGTGGTTTAATCACTCAGTTGTGTCCAACCCTTTCGATCCCGTGGACTGTAGCCCACCAGGCTTCTCTGTTCATGAATTTCCCAGGCAGGATACTGGAGTGGGTTACTGTTTCCTTCTCCAGGGGATCTTCCCAACTCCAGGATCAGACCCATGTCTCCTACATTGCAGCAGATCCTTGACCACTGAGCCACCAGGGATTACCCCTATATGTATAGAGCTCAGTATTTGGACAAAGATACAAAGAATCCCAGTCCGGGTTTCTTGAGCTCTTCCTCTGAAGTTCTCTTCTCTCTAGTACCTGTCCCACAAATTTCTCTTGCTTTTAAAGTATGCTGAATGCCAGTCTTTTTTTTTTTTCTCCACCAACTGAGGTAGATATATACCCTTCATTTGGGTTTAACGTCCCTGTGTTGCAATTTGGAAAATACTGTCCAGCATAAAACTGGCAATGTATTATTTTTACTCATCCATCACAGTGCTATTATCCATTTTCTGAAAACAGATATAATATATGAAGCAACTTGTTTTATAGTAGTTTACAGGGGAAAGAGAAGTCCAGTATCCATTATTTTCATCATGACTGAAACCAGAAGTTGATTGAATTGATTTTTATCGTGGCAGCTTCTTAATTTTTTTTCTTCAGTGGATTAATATTTCTAAATGTTTGGCGATACAGTTCCAGAAGTACCAATGAAATTTATTAAGCTTCTAGATACTGCTCCTTTTTAGGCTATCCTATAAATATTTATAGAATCAGCAATAGACTTTATGAAGTTCCTATTTTGAGCTTCATGTTAGAAGAGTAGCTGGAGAGTAGTATGCAGATGTAAAATAAGAACAGCATAAAACACTCCCTTTTAATTTTAAAGAGTTTTCGTCTCCATTCAGAAAATAAAGCAAACAAAAGAGATGATGGTAAAGCAAGTTACCAATTATAGGGGAAGTGAGGTCAGATGAGCTCCTTAGTTACCAGGAGACCAGTAAGTGCCCCTCACTGCCCCTTTGATAAGAACAATCACTAGCTGGGGCCTGAGGCTTGTGTGTAGGAGTGTGTCATGTGTTGTTATTATTCAGTCAGTCAGTCGTATCCCACACTTTGTGACCCCATGGACTGCAGCACGCTAGGCTTCCCTGTCCTTCACCACCTCGCAGAGCTTGCTCAAACTCATGTGCATTGAGTTGGTGATACCATCCAACCATCTCATCCTGTGTCACCCACTTCTCCTGCCTTCAATCTTTCCCAACATCAGGGTCTTTTCCAATGAGTGGGCTCTTCCCATCAGGTGGCCAAAGTATTGGCGCTTCAGCTTCAGCATCAGTCCTTCCAGTGAATATTCAGTGTTGATCTCCTTTAGGATTGACTTGTTTGATCTCCTTTTAGTCCAAGAGACTCTCAAGAGTCTTCTCCAACACCACAGTTCAAAAGCATCAATTCTTTGGCACTCAGCCTTTTTTTATGGTCAGTCTTGTACGTAAAATAGAGGTGAAACAGGGACTGGTTAGGCAGGAGATGTACAGAGAGGAGGAGAACAGCCATCTTGAGTGGCCTGACCTTACACATGTGCAATCTGAATTCTTTACACAAATTTCTGATCTTATCCTGTAAACAGTGCTGTGAGGTAATATTTTCATCTTAAAATTGAAAAAACTAAGTATTATAGAGATTAAATAAAATATCAAGTACAAGTGAGTTGTAGTTGTTGTTCAGTCGCTAAGTGGTGTCTGACTCCTTGCAACTCCATGGGGTGCAGCACACCAGGCGTCAAATCTAGTTCTATTTAATGTTTCAGAGTCTGAACTCTAACTATTGTACTGTAGTTCAGAACTGACTACATGGCAGAAATGGGAATCAGCTTGGATCTTAAAGAAGAGTTAATATTTATAAGAATGAAACAGCAAAGAGAAATAAAAATCACCTCAAGGAAAAGCAATGTATAGAACCACCTTGACTAGAATAGGATGTTACTGGTGCATATTTTAAATTATATGAATTGGAGAATAACAAGATAATTGTACATGAAAATAATTCTAAGAGGTTTTTCTACCTGCCAAAGAGAGGATGAATATGGTAGAAAAAAGGATTAAAATCAGGCAGACTCTCTAGGAGACTTACTCATAGTAATCTCATAATGACTGACTAAAGACTGGATTCAGGGTGATAGCATTGGGATTGGCAGAGAGAAGTAACATGAAAGACAGATGAAGTAAAAAATATTGATCAGAACTTGATTACAAACTAAACTGCGAATTTCAGAAAGGAGCACATTTTTAGTTTTAGAAGGGAGTGAGATTGGGAGATGACTGATAAAGATAGGAGAAAGGACAAAGTTGGGAAAGGATGGTAAGACCCTGTCGACTTTGTTCCCTGCCGGCATTTAGCTGTATGGACTTGGAGTTTAGGTACAAGAACAGGAATGCAGACATTTGAAATATCATCAGTGTTCATTTACTTCCTTTGTGCCTCTCTCCAGTTTCCTCCTAACCAGACCATGACATTTTTCACTATCTAGCTATGCATTTATTACAGATAACATAACGTATCTGTTTTTCCTTTACAGAAAGAAATTCTGGAGCAACAGCAACAAGAACGAAATGATAACAGCTTTCATGGCATTTGTATGTTTTGCAATGAGGAGTTCCTTGGAAACAGGTAGCTGTTGTGTATGTATTTAAATGTTACTGTTTTTCATCTGAAAACTTATCAAAATGCTGACAGTGGGTGTTTTAATCTTATATAGATTAAGTTACGTGGATTGGCTCAGTCCCATTTCATATATCCACAGTAATTTTTTTTTAATATACCAAACATCAAAGATGGAATGTAGTTGCTCTAAGCAAAGTAGGGGAATAAATTTTTTTAAAAGCCAGAAATAGATTTGTGTTTAATGTTGTAGGGCTTTTTAAAATCCGTTGACAGGCCAAGACCATGTGCAACAGATGTGCCCTTCTGTATTAACTTGTAAACTCTAAACCTTCAGCAGCTTTTGGTGTTTTATTTTTAAACATTAAAAATGATAAAGATCTAAGGGGGAAAATACGTGGGGAATTGGCAATTCTGTCACCAACCCCAACTGGCCTGAAACCAACTGATATACTCTGACTCAGTTCTAAAACTAACCACATAGAGTTAGCATCAGACTCCACTGGAGAAGGGATAGGCTACCCACTCCAGTAGCCATTCTTGGCTTCCATTCTTGGCTTCCATTCTTGGGCTTCCCTTGTGGCTCAGCTGGTAAAGAATCCACCTGCAATGCAGGAGACCTGGGTTCAGTCCCTGGGTTGGGAAGATCCCCTGGAGAAGGAAAAGGCTACCCACTCCAGTATTCTGGCCTGGAGAATTCCATGGACTATACAGTCCATGGGGTCACAAAGAGTTGGACACAACTGAGCTACTTTCACTTCACTTCACTTCACTGTGGGTTTAAGGGCATCATCCCCTATAAGACTGCCCCCTCTTTAGATACCACACAAGTTCAGAAATTCCCTTGGACAGCTGCACTTTTGACCAACTGGCTACAAATTTAGGGATTTCCAGCAATATTTTGCTTAGGTTCATTAATTCACTAGAATGACTCACAAAAGTCAGAGAAGTGTTAGCCATAAAAGATACAGATCAGGAACAGTCAGATTAAGAGACACATAGAGCTGGATCCAGTGGGCCCTAAACACAGAACTTCTGTGCCTTCTCAAAGAATCAGAATCTGTCACCTCCTGGCATGTCAGTGTATTCACCAACCAAGAATCTTCACTGAGTTTTGGTATCCAGAATTTTTACATGCTTCATTATGTGAGCATGCTGCTGCTGCTGCTGCTAAGTCGCTTCAGTCGTGTCCAACTCTGTGCGACCCCATAGACAGCAGCCCACCAGGCTCCTCTGTCTCTGGGATTCTCCAGGCAAGAATACTGGAGTGGGTTGCCATTTTCTTCTCCAGTGGGTGAAAGTGAAAAGCGAAAGTGAAGTCGCTCAGTCGTGCTCGACTCTTAGCGACCCCATGGACTGCAGCCTACCAGGCTCCTCCATCCATGAGATTTTCCAGGCAAGAGTACTGGAGTAGGGTGCCATTGCCTTCTCCACATACTTAATTTAATTACGGAACTTAGTCTCCAGACCCTCTCTCCTTTTTGGAGGTCAGGGTGGCTCTGGGTCCCTAAACTTTGATCACTTAGTTATTTAGTCTTTCTGGCAATCAACCCCCATTCTGAAACATTCTAGAAGCCTACCACAAGTTACTTTATTGGCATAACAAAAATAATCTTAGAGAAATTCCAAGGGTTTTTGAAGTTCAGTGCCTGGAACCAAAGACAAAGACCAAACAAATTTCTTTTTATACAACAGTACTATTTACAAGTGTACATTAACTTAAATACAAGTCATGAAGTTGTAACCTCTAGGAAGTGGGAATAGTTTTAATGACAATGTGGAGTGGACAATCATTCTGCTGCCCACTTGAAGGAAAGCAGTCTTTAGTTTAAAAAAAAAAACAACTAAGCACAATAACTGACATTGTTGTCTGAAAAACATTGAAAAGGAGAGGGTAACTAGTTGTTTGAATTTAGAAAAGGGTTTGGATGAAGCATCAATGTTGAAAACACCGGTTATGAAGATTTGATACTCATACAGATCAGTTAGCATAGAGGAAAACCTATGCCAAGGCCAGTCATTATGCTTTTTAACACTGTCTATTTCAAAGAGATTTATGGGGATGGCAGTGAGAACCAGCTCCCAATCAAAAAGTTTACCAAGCACTGCTACTTCCTTTTAACATGTTATTTCTGATTTAACATTAAGACTATGATTAACCCAGCAAGGAGCCGTGTGACTATTATTAGGAATCTCTAGTATTAAAATTCTACAAATATTTTTGTTTTCTATGGCTTAAGTTTTTGTGATAAATGTACATACTGATGTGATTTGAAATATATATTCTTATGATTTATATTAAACTCAGGGATACATGGGTATCAGGATATAATGAGTGAAAGTTTGATAGAGAAAGGCAGTCAGCCTGTTGCAGAGACAGAAGGTTGCTTTATCTTGCACCATACAACCGAGTACATGTGCGTGCATGGGTGCTCACTCTTCTCCGACTCTTTGCAACCCCATGGACTGCAGCCTGCCAGGCTCCTCTGTCCATGGAATTTACCAGGCAAGAATACTAGAGTGGGTTGCCATTTCCTACTCCAGGGGATCTTCCCAACCCAGGGATTGAACCTGCGTCTCCTGCGTCTTCTCCATTGGTAGGCAGATTCTTTATCACTGCACCACTTGCCACAGCTTTAACCAATGATAAAGATAAGCAATGTCTTATTTTTATAAAATGTCCCCTTTCCTTCCGCAGCTCTTGTTTATGAAAAGGTCTGTTTATAATGAAAGATCAACAATATAACCTGATTCCAGCTATGCACGATATTAGCAATGTTTGGGGATTATATTTGTGTTCTTCCAGCCTGGGCATAAAAAGAATAGAAAAACATATGGTGTGGATAATTGTCAAGGATAGAAAAATGAGGACATTCTTGCTATCCTGTGTTTATGTTTATTGTAGTGTCATTACTGATGAGATGGGACTTACTTATACCATTTTGCTGTTTACTTTATTTATTAAGTTTTTAAAAATTTCTTTCCTCCATTACTGCCTTCTGTTTTGGTGAGCAGACATTTTCTAGGGCACCATTTCAATTCCCTTGTTTCTTTTACCTTATTTTTTGAGTTATTTTCTAGTGGTCTACTACCTATGCAGTATAATTTACTGAGGATTACAATTGACATTTTAACTTAAAACAGTTGAACTCAGATTAATACCATTGTAATTTCAACAATACACAAAAAATTTGTTCCAAAATGGCTTGCTCCTCCCCCACTCCTTTGTGCTATTCTTGTCCATAAATTATATCTTTATACATAACAAGCTCATTAACATCTTTGAAATTTTTGTTTCATGCAGTTACTTTTACATCAGATATGGGAAGAAAAGGTTTATAAACAGAAATTCATTTACACTGCCTTTTATATTTGACTATGTGACTACCTTTACTAGTACTTATTTTTTTAATGTATATTTGAATTACTATCTAGCATTATTTTATTTTATCCCAAAGGATTTGTTTTAGTTTCTTATTGGGCAAGTCCTTTAACAGTGAATTTGCTCGGGTTTTATTATCTGGGAAAGTCTTGATTTCATCTTCATTTTTTCTCTTGTTATGGGTCTTTGTAATTTATTCTACATGAAGTTTGTCAGACTTCTTCAATGTTTCAGTTAATGTTTTCCATCAAATTTGAGGAGTTTTTAGCTGTTGTTTCTTCAAATATTATTTCTGCCCCTATCCTTTTTGCTTTTGGGGAATCCTATTATACATAGACTGGTAGATGTAGTAATCTCTGAGGTTCAATTTATTTTATTTTATTTTTTAATTTTAAAACCTTTAATTCTTACATGTGTTCCCAAACATGAACCCCCCCTCCCACCTCCCTCCCCATAACATCTCTGTGGGTCATCCCCATCCACCAGCCCCAAGCATGCTGTATCCTGCGTCAGACATAGACTGGCGATTCAATTCTTACATGATAGTATACATGATAGAATGCCATTCTCCCAAATCATCCCACCCTCTCCCTCTCCCTCTGAGTCCAAAAGTCCGTTATACACAGCTGTGTCTTTTTTGCTGTCTTGCATACAGGGTCGTCATTGCCATCTTTCTAAATTCCATATATATGTGTTAGTATACTGTATTGGTGTTTTTCTTTCTGGCTTACTTCACTGTGTATAATCGGCTCCAGTTTCATCCACCTCATCAGAACTGATTCAAATGAATTCTTTTTAACGGCTGAGTAATACTGCATTGTGTATATGTACCACAGCTTTCTTATCCATTCATCTGCTGATGGACATCTAGGTTGTTTCCATGTCCTGGCTATTATAAACAGTGCTGCGATGAACATTGGGGTACACGTGTCTCTTTCAATTCTGGTTTCCTCGGTGTGTATGCCCAGCAGTGGGATTGCTGGGTCATAAGGCAGTTCTATTTGCAATTTTTTAAGGAATCTCCACACTGTTCTCCATAGTGGCTGTACTAGTTTGCATTCCCACCAACAGTGTAGGAGGGTTCCCTTTTCTCCACACCCTCTCCAGCATTTATTGCTTGCAGATTCTGAGGTTCAATTTAATTTTTGGCATTGTTTCTTCTTCTGTTCTGCAGACTGAAAAATCTCAATTGACCTTCAAGTTCATTGATACTTTATTCTCCAGTTCAAATTTTCTTTTGGGCCCTTCTAGTGAATTTTTCATTTCAGTTACTATACATTTCACCTCCAGAATTTGTATGTTTTGTTGAATTTCTATCTTTTTATTAGTATTCCCATTTTGGTAAGGGTATCCTTATACCTTTTTTTGATTATTTAGTCACAGTTTTCTTTAGTTCTTTGCACATATTTTTATAATCTGATTTATCTTATGATCTTTGTCTGTTATGTCCAACATTTGAGCTTACTCAGAAATAGTGACAGTTTCTATTGACTACTTTCTTTTCATATGGTAGGCCATAGTTTCTTTTCTTTGCATGTCTTGTAATTTGTTTGTTGAAAACTCAACATTTTAAATAATGTGATAACTACAGAAATTAAATTTGTCCCCTACCCAACCAGAGTTTCTGTTGTTGCTGTTTGGGTATTTAGTGAGTTTCCTGAACTGATTCTCTAAAGCATGTATTCTTTGTCAAGTATGGCTGCTGAACATATCTACTCAGCTCAGTGTTCAATAATGATATGGCAGCAAGCCTTAAGAAAACATATCTTCTTTCCTTTGCCAAGGAGTTCTGTGTTTGGCTTGGGACCTATCTTCAGTGCTCCATCAGTTTATAGCTCTGCCTTAACCGTCACTTCCTGCTTGTGTAGAGTCTCAGAGTCAGCCACAGGTGAGAGATTAGGGTCTTCTCAGGGATTTCTTTGGGATGCACACAGCCCTGCACATGTGTGTTTCTAGATCCTTAGAAGTGTGCTTGAACTTTGTTGAAAATCCCCTATGATCATCTCATTCCCCAGATTTTCCTTTTAAGTTTCGTGGCCAGCCTTTCATTTATCCCAATTGATACTGCTTCAGGCAAACTGCATTGTTTAACTATGTAGGGAAACCTTTTTTCCTACAATGAAACAAGAGAGAAATATTTGAGAAAGGAAAAATGCATTGGCTTAGCTCCAGTCTCCTAACTTATGGACCCTAGATATCAAGCCTTTAGGTCCTAGGGAAACTGAGAGCAGTAATCTCCCATAAGTACATTCAGGTGAACTCTCAAAAGTGAGAGATCCTAACTAGGGTGAAGTAATCCTTAATCCTCCAAATGCATTCATAGGCCTTGAACCAGCTATTAATGATTGCTGAATCCTTTCAGGTACAATATAGGGTCTGGATCTAGAGGCACTGAACTCTGCCCCAGTACAGCCTTAAGGTTAGGGGAAGCTCTCCAACCGTCTGCCTCATATAGCCTGCCACTTACCCATCCCAATCCCTGCAAGAGGACCCCACCTCTGCTTCTGCCTGGACCTTCCACGGCCTGGGCCTCATGCCTAGAACCCCTGGAAAAGTCCAGCTCTGTCTGAGCTGTCCCTGGGGGATCCCCTTACAGGCCGAAAAGGTACTGTGGAGTAGTCCAGCACATACTAGTTTTATTCAAATTTGTCTATAATACTTAAGAGGTTGGACAAATGAACATATGAACTATGAGATTCATAAATGTGTCTATTATATAGTAAAGAAAAAAGTCAAACATTGTCATGAAGGTGGTTGCTAAAGCAGTTTGGGGCCAGCTACGTGTCTAAACAAGTTAGAAGAAATAAACTGTGTAATGTCACTGTACATAGTCTGTCATTGGTATATGTACTAATAAGTCCCCCAAAACTGTCACCTTTGTTTTATGAACTAAATTTGTGGCAAACACAAAGTATATATTTTACACATAAAATTTTTTCTGTGTAAAATTTATATTATATTACATAAATTAAAATTTTCCTTCTATACATGAACTGATCAAAAAGATGGTCATTGTGTATGCAAGTTATCATAACCCTTACATGAAATTAGATATGTGAACTGTGGATTCCAGTTTTGATCCAATGATAAGCTAACTAAATGTCTGTGATCCTGGGTTATATTTGTTTATATATTTCTCTTGAGCAGTCGTCTCTTCCTTATTAATTGGAAGAGTAGGCAAAGCACATTTATTTAATAGTTTAAAGGACAGATTCTCAATTCACCAGTAGAGTGTAATCCTGCTCAGTGGTAGATTGTGGAACAAATTTGGACTCCCTTTAAAGAACTGATATGTTTACATGCATACTATAACACAGACTTCCCTGGTGGCTCAGTGGTGAAAAATATACCTGCCAATGCAGGAGACGCAGCTTCCATCCCTGAGTTGGGAAGATTCCCTGGAGAAGGAAATGGCAACCCACTCTGGTATTCTTGTCTGGAAAATCCCATTGACAGAGGATCCTGGTGGGCTACAGTCCATGGGAATAGCAAAGAGTCAGACGTGACTTAGTGACTAAACTTCATAACGTATTAACTCTTTCATAGCCCAAATGTGTGTTGCCATGTTTAACCTTTGTTTGTCTTCTAATTAGTATTGTTATCATTATAAATGCTATCATTATAAATGCTACTCCTGACCCGATTTGTTCCTAGATGAGTTTTAAATAATGTAGATTGCTCAAATTTCTTCCTAGATCTGTTCTTTTGAACCACATGGCCAGAGAACATGCTTTCAACATTGGATTGCCAGACAACATTGTAAACTGCAATGAATTTCTATGTACATTACAGAAAAAGCTTGACAAGTAAGTACATTTTTATGAAACACAACCTAAAGCTATCTTAATCTTGGACTCCACTGTGAATTTTTAAAAATTAATAGTCAAAAGTAATTAAAGAAATAGGATTTTCTCATTTCTCATGTTGGAGGAGTTCACATTTTGTATGACAGTCCTTATTTTGTGTAGATCATATTGCCTTTTAGTTGCCTTTAAATATAAATGTCATATATAGCAAACAGTGTATATACCACTGTAAGGTATGTTATATAGGGTATGAAAAATATACTTACCAGCATAAGAAAGAGGATGTTATTATGCCCCTTCCTCATTAGTATCTCCCTGCTGCTACTGCTGCTGCTAAGTCGCTTCAGTCGTGTCCGACTCTGTGCGACCCCAGAGATGGCAGCCCACCAGGCTCCCCCATCCCTGGGATTCTCCAGGCAAGAACACTGGAATGGGTTGCCATTTCCTTCTCCAATGTGTGAAAGTGAAAAGTGAAAGTGAAGTCACTCAGTCGTGTCTGACTCCTAGCGACCCCATGGACTTCAGCCTTCCAGGCTCCTCTGTCCATGGGATTTTCCAGGCAATAGTACTGGAGAGTATCTCCCTGAGTAACTACTATTCTTCACTTTGTATTCATAATTTCTATGCTTCTCTCTATAATTATTCTACACATTTAGTAAAGTCAAATTCCTAGATATTATTCAACTTTAGGTGAAACATAGTATCCTGCTTGTATTTTTTTAATGTTAGTGTTAATTTACATTTATATATCGTAACACTCCACTTTTCTTGAGGTTATATTCTGGCTGTTTAACTTGTAGAAATAAGGAATAAAATTCTCTACATCACCAAAATGTTTTTCAAAAATCTGTTCACTCTTCTTTCTAAGAAAGGGCTCAAGATTTTACTTTCAAACCCTAGTTTTATTCACTCAAATATAGTACTAATGAATGTAGTTTCTCAGCCCACAACATTTGGAGCAATAACATTGAGCAAGAAATACCCATTATAAAATTCTAAATTCAAATTCTGGTATCAACAGTACATTGAAACAAGTCTCTTCACTCTTTTAATGAATGATCCTTCATTTATAAAATAATACCAGGTGTGTTCTCTAGCAAGACTAGCAGTAATGAATATCCTTAATCAACTTATTTCCCATAAATTGTTTACTATAAAAGAATATAGTTATTTCTGTGGCATAAAAAATAATTGAGATCTTATTTGGTAGAGACGGAAAAGAATTAAAAAATAGCAACAAAAACTTATTTCAGTCATTTTGTTGTCAAACCCAAGTTCATATGCCCAACACACAGTGAGACCAAGCAAACCAAAACGTCAGTTCAACACAGAAAGGTTTATTGCAAGGGCCACACAAAGAAAACAGGTGGCTCATGCTCAGAAGACTACAACTCCCTAATGGGTTTCAGGGAAGCAATTTTTTAACGTAATTTATTTAGTTTTTAATTGAAGGATAATTGCTTTACAGAATTTTGTTGGTTTCTGCAAAACATCAGTCATAGGTATATGTATGTCCCCTCCCTCTTGAACCCCCCTCCCATCTCCTTCCCCAGCCCACCCCTCTAGATAGTCACAGAGCCCCTGTTTGAGTTCCCTGAGTCATACTGCAAATTCCCCCTGGCTCTCTATTTCACGTATGGTAATATAAGTTTCCATGTGACTCTCTCCATACATTCCACCCTCTCCTTCCTCCTCCCTCCCACCATCCCATGTCCATAAATCTGTGTTTGATCAGCTTATGTACAATTCTCTGATTGATTGATGTTGAGGTAACAGGGCAGTGTCACAAGGGTTAACATTATCAATCCTCAGGTTCCAGTAGATCTGGAGCCCACGTGTCCATGGTCATCAGGTATTTCAAGAAGGACCTAAAGATTCCATGACTGCCATATGGCTGATTTACTATTCGATTTACTATTCAAATTCATACAAGTTCTCCTGACCCAACTGCTATTTTTGTCACTACATGTTCCTATCTTGTCAGTCATTAGTTCTTGAGATGGACTTTTGTGACTCAGGGGAGGCCTGGAAGACTGCAACTTTTCTACAGGCAGGAGGCAGGCAGAGGGCTTGGTGGAAGGGTTGTGTCCTGGGAATGCCCCATAGTGTCCTGCTTGGTTATAATTTTAGTGTTTTCATGAATTCTTTGTAACTAGAAAGTAGAACTCTTATGACTGTTGGATAAAAGTTCCAGGCAGTATCAGCTGTCCAGCTTAGTATGAGAAAAGACATTTTTCTAGTAATCTGTTCGAAATTGGTCATTACTGCTTCATTAGGTAATGATTCCCAGTTAGGGGAGATACTCTAGCAGAAGGTACGTGTGAATGATAAGATAGTAAAAGTAGCACTTACTGTGTGCCATGAATATGCTAGGCATTTTATTCATATATATATATATATAAATAAAGCGTGGTTTAAATGTGTTCATGTATTGTTCATATTTTGTGTAAATTATTCTCATGATTATGAATTTATATGTATACATTGTCATAAGTATTCTTTAAAATGTAGGTGTTATCTTCAGGTTAGAGATCAGAAAATGAGTGGTAACAGAGATAACAAGTAACTTGACCAAGTCCCACAGCTGGAGCTAGGAGTTAGACCCTGCAAATCAGGTCACAGTTCAGTTCAGTTGCTCAGTTGTGTCTGACTCTTTGCCACCCCATGAATCGCAGCACGCCAGGCCTCCCTGTCCATCACCAACTCCTGGAGTTCACTCAGACTCACGTCCATCGAGTCGGTGATGCCATCCAGCCATCTCATCCTCTGTCGTCCCCTTCTGCTCCTGCCCCCAATCCCTCCCAGCATCCGAGTCTTTTTCCAGTGAGTCAACTCTTCGCATGAGGTGGCCAAAGTACTGGAGCTTCAGCTTCAGCATCATTCCCTCCAAAGAAATCCCAGGGCTGATCTCCTTCAGAATGGACTGGTTGGATCTCGTTGCAGTCCAAGGGACTCTTAAGAGTCTTCTCCAACACCACAGTTCAAAAGCATTAATTCTTTGGCGCTCAGCTTTCTTCACAGTCCAACTCTCACATCCATACATGACCACTGGAAAAACCATAGCCTCCATGAATCAAGGCAAATTGGAAGTGGTCAGACAGAAGATGGCAAGAGTGAACATCAACATTCTAGGAATCAGTGAACTAAAATGGACTGGAATGGGCGAATTTAACTCAGATGACCATTATATCTACTACTGTGGGCAGGAATCCCTTAGAAGAAATGGAGTAGCCATCATGGTCAATAAAAGAGTCTGAAATGCAGTACTTGGATGCAATCTCAAAAATGACAGAATGATCTCTGTTCATTTCCAAGGCAAACCATTCAATATCATGGTAATCCAAGTCTATGCCCCAACCAGTAACGCTGAAGAAGCTGAAGTTGAACGGTTCTATGAAGACCTACAAGACCTTTTAGAACTAACACCCAAAAAAGATGTCCTTTTCATTATAGGGGACTGGAATGCAAAAGTAGGAAGTCAAGAAACACCTGGAGTAACAGGCAAATTTGGCCTTGGAATATGGAATGAAGCAGGGCAAAGACTAATAGAGTGTTGCCAAGAAAATCAGGTCACAGGATATGCCAAATCACAGACTAATCATTACACTCAGTGGAAGCAACCAGTGCTAGTTATCATTATAATTATTTGAAGAACATACCTTCATTTTCATTTTTAGAATAGATATTTCAATTCAATTAGTAAAGCACCAAAATCATTTAAGACCCAGTAATAATAATAAAGGTCTACTGCAACAGCTATTCAAGGGTCTATTTAATCTCAGGGTTTGTGTCTTTCTTGTAGCTTGCAGTGCTTGTATTGTGAGAAGACCTTCAGGGACAAAAATACACTTAAAGATCATATGAGGAAAAAACAGCATCGTCGGATCAATCCTAAGAACAGAGAATATGACCGATTTTATGTCATCAACTATTTGGTAAGGCTTTCTTTTCTCTTCATAATTTAAAATTTGATTGCCTGTCTACAAACATCAAAATGTGGTTGAGGGATACTTTCAAGCAATGGTTAGTTTACAAAAGGTAACGTGATTTGATTTGTCTCTGATTTGCCAGGTGCTCATATAGTAAAAAGGTTGTATCTCTAGAACTCATAGGGATCTTGCTCAAATAAATAAATGTAAAATATCTGGATAGCCACACATTGCCCCCCACTTATTGTCTGTTACCTTGAGTACAGGGACTTCTATATTCTATATACTATTGTGTTCTGTATACTATATGTATGGATGTATGTTAGTTGCTTAGTCTTGTCCGACTCTTTGTAACCCCACAGACTGTAGCCCACCAGGCCCCTCCGTCCATGGAATTCTCCAGGCAAGAACACTGGAGTGGGTTGCCATTTCCTTCTCCAAAAGGAACTATAGAGAGAAAGAAAGTGAAGTCGCTCAGTTGTGTCTGACTCTTTGCAACCCCATGGACCATAGCCTACCAGGCTCCCCCATCCATGGAATTAACCAGGCAAGAGTACTGGAGTGGGTTGGCATTTCCTTCTTGAGTATACTATATACTTCTGTATATATTAATACAGGGATTTCTATATTCTTTTCTGAAAACATTCTTGACTTCTGGGTGTGCTGGGTGCTGTGCTAGATAAGCATTTATAGTCTCTTTAGTCATGCCCTTTTCCCCCATTAAAATATCTTCACCTTTCTTTCCCCCCCCCCACACACGTGCAAATATATATATATATATATATATATATATATATATATATATATATATAGCTATTAGGATCGGAGAAGGCAATGGCACCCCACTCCAGTACTCTTGCCTGGAAAATCCCATGGATGGAGGAGCCTGGTGGGCTGCAGTCCATGGGGTCGCGAAGAGTCAGACAGGACTGAGCGACTTCACTTTCACTTTTCACTTTCATGCATTGGAGAAGGCAATGGCAACCCACTCCAGTGTCCTTGCCTGGAGAATCCCAGGGACGGGGGAGCCTGGTGGGCTGCCGTCTGTGGGGTCGCACAGAGTCAGAGACGACTGAAGCAACTCAGCAGCAGCAGCAGCAGTAGGATGGATTGATGGGGTTACAGTGTCAAGGATTTTAAATACTTTGTAAACTCTCCTTGCCCAGAAACCTCAGTACCATTTACTGGCCTCTGTAGATTACAGTCCTTTTTGTGTAAGAAGAGGTATTCAGTTGGAGGCAAATGTCCTTCTCTTTAGGTGTATTTGGAAATTTAAAAAGAGATTTTTGGTTGACACACTGACTGGAGAGTGCTACTGGGCCTACCCCCAGTCTGCTGATTTTTATTTTATGTATACATAGCAAAGGAAAGAAACTCTTGTGGGAAGGGGGAACCTTTCCAGGGGCCTGAGAGTGGACTGTTGTCTAACACTTGGAAATGAATTGTCCAAGGAGATTCTCGTGCTCACAAAGCAAGAGACTTTATTGAGAAGGGGCACCAGGGGAGAGCAGCAAAGGGAACCCAGGAGAACCGCTCTGCCACATGGCTCACAGTTTCAGGTTTTATGGTAAGTGGTTTAGTTTCCTGGTTATGGCCAGTCATTTTGACTCATGGTTATTCTTGGGGGCACGCACATCTCTCAGCTAAGGTGGATTTCAGCAGGAAGGATTCCGGGGAGTTAGTAGGACATGTGGACTGGCATCTCCTCTCTCCTTTTGACTTTTCCTGAATTCTTCCAGTTGGTGGTAACTTGTTAGTTCCGCATTACTTCCCAGGACCTCCTGTTGTATGATAACTCATGCAAAGTGGTTGTTATCGTGCCTGTCTAGAATTGGCAGTTTCAGTCAGTGGTTCTCTAACAAAACTACTCATGACAAGAGAAGGAATTAAGTAATTCTGCATCAGAATTGAAAGAAAGATGAGGAGTTCCAGTTCTGACAGCTTTCTAAAGCAAATAGAAAGTGTTTTTTACTCTTAATTTGAAAGAAATTTAATCCAAGCCCATTGGCCACAAAAGGCATAATTGATAATAATGAGCCATTTTATCTATTGGACAGAAAGCATATTCTGAATTATGTTGGAAGTCTCTGCTTTAGGATAAAATTTTTGCCTATTCTAACTAATCCTTAGCATATTAAAATAAAATTCCCCTTGAGAAATAAGTTTAGCATGTGTTTAAAGATTGTCTCTGAAAGGTTGCCGTGGTTTGCTACAAATGTTTTACAACTAGCTAAAGGTAAAGGCACCCTTTTGAGTCTTTCAATCTTCTTGTGAAATCACTCAGTCATTAATTCCTAGAGCAAACGCTGCTTCAGGGCCCAGCCCAGTCCAATAGGGAATGGACTTCAGTGTTAGCTCTAAAATATCCAGCTACTGCAGGAAGCCGTGGAAGCAATTTAATGTACTTCCGCTCTTTTAAGCTAATAGTCAAGAGCTTAGGATTAGCAGAACATTGTCTATTGCTGGAGGTATTTATCTTTTAGAGGAGACTTCAGAGAAACTGCTCACTTTTAGAAAAGTTCGATATGGGCATCAAATAGTGAGACTGTGAAAACTGGAATTATCCGTGAGGACCAGCTGGCTCTAGTTGAGCGTGCTAGATTGTACTGCCCACGGAGAGCCCAGATTTCATGTGGGATGAATCGTGGCTTGAAAGAAGTACTTCAAGAGAATGTAAAGGCTTTAATAACATATAAAATGAAAATTAAATCACTTCAGGGTAATATTGATAGATTTTTTTAAGGCTTTTGGTGGGGGGTTCAACTTTTTATTTTGTATTGGGAAATAACTGGTTAACACTGTTGTGATAGTTTCAGGTGGACAGCAAAGAGACTCAGCCGTACATCGTGTACATGTATCCATTCTCCCTGGTTTGGTTTTAATTAGCAGCTTTTGAGTACCTACTGTGTGCCAGGTACAGGCTTCCCAGGTGGTGCTAGTAAAGAGGTAAAGAACCCTCTTGCCAATGCAGGAGACATAAGAGATCCAGGTTCAGTCCTGGGGTCAGGAAAATCCCCTAGAGGAGGGCTTGGCAACCCACTCCAGTATTCTTGCTTGGAGAATTCTATTGACAGAGGAGCCTGGGGGGCTATGTCCCATAGGGTCACAGAGAGTAGGACACGACTGAAGCAAGTTAGCACTCATGCACGGATGTGCCAGGTACTGTCTTAGGTATTTATATTAAGTCATTTACTCTTAACCACATCCCTGTGACACAGGTTTTGTCCTTATCCTCTTTTATACATTAGGTAGCTAGAGCATAGAGACGTTGAGTAATTTTCCCAGGGTCACATATCTAAAGCTTTCTGTAACAGTTTTCTCCAATTTTTCCTCAGTTTTTACAATTGAAATAGTACCAGTACCCACCTCTTATACTTTGGGTTGGTCTGGGGATTTGGTCAGTTAATGGTGATAAATTCTTAATGATCTACACACATAAACACCCTTTGCCTATTATCTTTTATACCAAAGTAGAAGATGGCCCATGGTCAAGGTAAAGCTGACTTTAATCAGTTCCTTAAGGGCTCTAACCCACAACCCTAGCCATCTTAGCTCTCTATGCTTTTCCATTGAGGCCGACAACAATAAAGTGTTTTGTTTCTGGATTTTCGGTTTTGTTTGTTTTTTCCTTTTCTGACCACACTACACAGCTTATGGGATCTTAGTCCCCCAACCAAGGATTGAACCTATACCCTCGGCAATGAAAGCTCGGAGTCCTAACCACTGAACTGCCAGAGAAACCATAGGAAAGATGTGTTTTAAAAACCTTAAAGTGTTATGATGCCTTGTTGTTGCTCAGTCACTCAGTTGTGTCCAACTTTTTGCGACCCCATGGACTGCAGCATGCCAGGCTTCCCGGTCCTTCACTATCTCCCAGAATTTGCTCAAACTCATGTCCATTGAGTTAGTGATGCCATCCAACCATCTCATCCTTTGTCATCCCCTTATCCTCCTTCCACCAATCTTTCCCAGCATCAGAGTCTTTTCCAGTGAGTCGGCTCTTCGCATCAGGTGGCCAAAGTATTGGAGTTTCAGCTTCAGCATCAGTCCTTCCAATGAATATTCAGGGTTGATTTCCTTTAGAATTGACTGGTTTGATTTCTTTGCTGTCCAAGGGACTCTCAAGAGTCTTCTCCAGCACCACAGTTTGAAAGCATTATTAATTCTTCAACACTCAGCCTTCTTGGTGGTCCAACTCTCACATCCATACATGACCACTAGAAAATCCATAACTTTGACTATATGGACCTTTGTTGGCAAAGTGATGTCTCTGCTTTTAAATTCACTGTCTAGGTTTGTCGTAACTTGGAAATGATATAAACTTATCTTTGGAAAGAATTGAAAAAGCTAATAACATCTCTAAAGATGTACCAGTGCCTTAAGCTAGAGGAGTGCTTATCAGAAGTATCAATCTTAACATTGTTCTTGGAATATTATAAATTAAGGTATAAAAATATATATAGGCTAAATAGATTTTTAAAAACTGTTCCAAATATTAATAGTGTATAGTTAGAGAAAAATGAGAGCCAGTGGTTTTTCATTTTAGTTTTCTTTTAGACTTCATTAATGAAAAATATTTATTATCAAGACTAAACTATTCTAAAAGTCTGGTCAAGCAGTAAATACATTTTTTTTCTTAAGGACTTTTAAGAGCATGTCAGTTTTTTTCTTGTTATTTTATAAATTTTTGGCTGCACTACCCAGCTTGCAAGATCTTAGTTCCTCAACCAGGAATCAAACTCAGGCCCCCAGCAGTGGAAGCTCATAGTCCTAACCACTGGACCACCAGGGAGTTCTTGCTTTATTTTTTTTTAAGGATTAAAAAGAAGAAAAAAGAAAAACAGAAATGAGAGTCATTCATTGTTTTTTCCTCTGAGGGAAAAAGCTGACTTGAGTACGTGGATGTGGGCAAAAGATTGAATTGTCATTTTAGTAGCTAGTGTCTGCACATCCATTTCTCGCATCCTCTTTCCTTCAGAAGAGATTTCATTGACTTCATACATTCTATAAACGTTTGAGTGCTTTCCAGGTACAAGATGCTGGTGGAACAGAAAGAAAAATATGGCAGAACAGCTACTACTTTTAAGAAACTTAGAGATTGGTGTGAGAACCAGATGTGTAAGCGCATTAATTTCAACACCTTGTAATGGTGTATACAGAATTAATGTTTTGACCACTTCTGTAGTAGATCTATGTGGTAATTGAGTCATGCACCCACAGAGTATCCCACTTCGGAACAGAATTTTCAGATCAGCAGTAATGGAATCATCCAGGGTATTCCTGGCAAGATACACTCTGAGAGTCATAAAAGGTGTGAGATCAGTAAACGATGTCCTGATCCCTGTTCAGGACAAAGAGGCTGTTTGGGGTACCTTTTGGGCTCAGCAAATTGATAGATTCCATCTTCTTTCTTGGGAGAAATAATTTTCCTGTTTAATAACTCATATCAGTTTTTTAATACTGATAGACTTGCAAATAAAATATATTAAAGGTCTTTTGCATAATCTAAATTATCTACTTAGAGTTTGTGCTTTGTTTTCTCACAAACAGAAGGGTTCAATGGATTGGGGGTAGTGGGCGGTACAGCTGAGGGGACTAGGTCTCAGGCAGTTTCACCTTCAAATACTCTTGCCTTAGAGGGCAGCAGACTGCTTGACATCATTTTCGAGGCTTCAGCTACATGTTCTGTAGGTGCTCATGGCTCAAGGCCTGAGTTTTACTAAAGGGAAGTATTTTTGCAGTGGTATTATCATTTTTTTTATTTAAATTTTTTTAGTTTTAAAATATACAAACCCATCTGTAACAAAAAATTGTTGTTGTTTAGTCACTGAGTCATGTCCAACTCTTTGTGACCCCATGGACTGTAGCCCACCAGGCTTCTCTGTCCATGGGATTTCCCAGGCAAGAATACTAGAATAGATTGCCATTTCCTTCTCCAGGGGATCTTCCCAACCTAGGGATCAGACTCACATTTCCTGCATTGGCAGGCAGATTCTTTACTGTTGAGCCACCAGAGAAGTTATTATTTAACTCTTAAACCTATTTTTCAGTTTTGTTATAATTCTCTCTACTGTAATTATTTACATTTAAAACACTGTCTCTGTTTCTGATGGATTTTTTTGTGTGTAAGCACATGCAAGTTTGTGAGTTTTAGGGATGAAAGGGTGCTGGGTGAAAGGGACCTTTTTTCCCCACCCTCTCATTGATCATAAGCCATCTGACACAGAGCTTTGAGGAGGTGTTCTGAACATCTTTACTGACATGCCTTCCCAACTTTTTTTTTTTTTGCGTTCTTCTCTTTCCTGATATGATTCATTAGTAGGCACAGTGTCTTAATCAGAGACTAATTTTTTTTTTCTCTTTGTGTCTTGTTCTTATAATAAATCATACATTTAACTGTACCAAGGCAGAGCACTCTAGGAAAGTCTCAGCCACTGTCACATTCAAATCACTTGTTTCCTATTATACTAATGAACACAGAGTTCCATTTTGTTCTCAAGCGGTAAATGGTTAGTGCTGTATTGCCTAGATAAATCCCTGTGTTGTGCTTAATACTGAGAAAGCTGTAAAGTAATGCTTTGACTTTGGAAGTTTGACAGTGAAAGATATTTTTCATCATTTTGGACTCAAAACATTTATTGATAATAACATTTGCCTGTATTGTTGAATGGTAATACCCCCAAATGACCCATCCTTGAGTAATATCTTGCAGCAGTGGCCTTGAGTCCGTGTCCACAGAGACCAGCCAGTGCATAAAAGACTTAATTCATCACCAAAAATTCCATCTAATAAGAATCCTGTTGGCAATGGTGAGGCCATTCTTATTGTTCATAATGATGCTTAGACGCTTCATGACGACTCTGGGAAGTCCATTATGGAGTCCAAATTAACTGTCTCTAATGACATTATGGTAAATCTCTGTGTGTCTGAGTTTATGCATCATTTAGCTGATAGATAATGACAGCTGCAAAACCTCTCATTAAGTTGATGAATGATAGATTTTCTCTAAATCATAATGGCTCTTGTAGTCCTTTGTTTTTAGTTAAATGAATACCTTCCTTAAGAAAATGTTTCTAACTGAGAGTAAATTCTGGTAATGTTTTTCTAAATAAAGGATATAAAACAGGAATATCTGTATTATATCAGGGGAGGTTGGACTTGACAGTCGCCATAGTTTAACTGCTTGGAAAAGTGCCCAGTAATATTTCTGTGTATCCCTCTTTAATGCAGTGTCTGCTTTTGCATGGCACAGTGGGAAGATTGAGTAGAGACAGAAGAAAGGCCAAGAGAAAGAAAGAAATGACTCAAGGGAGAAAAGAGACATGGTTGGGCCAAAAGAAAGCATTCCTGCTCATCACTGCATTAAGTTTTGCTGAGACTATGACTAAATTTGTCTGACATAGCCCTGCAAAGTGGAACTCCTCCACGGATTGTAAGAGATAAAAGGGATTTGAGTATATATATTTGAGTACCAACTATTACCTGGTACCATGTGATTTTTATACATTAACTATTTACTCAACATGCACAAAACTTTTGAAGTAAGATCTAAATTGGCATCACATTTCTTAGATGTTTTCAGTTACAATTCAACTCAAAAAAATAATTTCTAGTACCCACTGTGTGCCCGACTCTGGAAATATAACAGTGAACAAAAGCCATGTCTTCACAGACATTCTAGTGCAGAAGACAGAAAATAAGAAGACAGATCCACAAAATGATTTCAGGGTATGATCAATGCTTTGAAGAAACATAAAGCATCCTAGCAGAATAAAAAGTAACTTGAAAGAGGGGTGTTTTAGACAGTGTTCAGAAAAAGAAGTGGTAACATTCAGGATGACGGAACCATGTTAGGATATGTGAGGCAAACGGTGCCAGCAAGTGTAGAAGTAGCCAGGTGGAAGTCGGCTTGCTGTGTTCAAGCAAGAACCAAAGAGTGGTCTGACCAGAGCCAGCTAAGCATGAGAAAAAGTGCTGGAACACAGTGATAGAGAGGGAGCCTGGCAGACCGTGGAGGCCTTATAAGCCATGGGAAGACCTCTGAATTCCGTTTTGAGTATGAGAAGCCCTGGGAGGGGTTAGACAAACAGTGGGGTACCCCGTAGAAAGTTCACTGTGGCTGCTGTCTGGGAAATAGACTTTTGGGGACCTCAGATAGAAACAGAGTCCAGCTAGGAGAGTCTCTCTCAGAAGATATTAGTGGTTTTTCTAAAAGATCCCCAAGAGATTCCTGTGTACATCCAGGGCTGAGAAATGTTAATTTACATTTAAGAGAAAAGAATTTGACTGAAAGGTTATCTCTGCTTCTCTTAAAAAGAAAAGCATATTAAAATGTTATTAAACATTGTTACATGCTTTTCAAATGTTTGATTTAGGATATATCTGAAATCCTAACCATTTAGGATATTTCCTAAATCCTAAACTTTGAATTAGAATATATCATTTCTTACCCTGAAATAACAGCTTTACTATATTCTGCTTGTATTGTTTTAAAACCATTTGCGTCTAGGTACTATCTTGTTTTGTTTTGAGTTCAGTGTCTACTTTCTCTTTCCTCTCCCCTCTTCCCCCTTCACCTCCCCTCTTTATCTCTAATCCCTCTGTTCTTCCTTCAAAGGAACTTGGAAAATCGTGGGAAGAAGTTCAACTAGAAGATGATCGGGAGTTGCTAGACCATCAGGAAGAGTAAGACTTATTGACGGTGCTTAATCACAGTATTTTAAGAGAAGGAAAATAGTTCTTTATTTTGATTTTAAGCTACCATTCTGAAAAGATAGAATAAAAAGAAAGAGAACCCTTTCTGTAAGCCATGCGTCATTTCATGTAATATAGCCCAAACTTTCCTCATACCAGTCAGAATGGCCATCGTCAAAAAGTCTGCAAATAATAAATGCTGAAGAAATTGTGGAGAAAAGGTACACTTTTGATGAGAATGTAAATTGGTGCAACTACTATGGAGAACATTATGCAGGTTCCTTAAAAACTAAAAGCAGAGCTAGCATATGATCCAGCAGTCCCCCTCAGGCACATACATCTGGAAAAGATGAAAACTCTAATTTGAAAATATACATGTACCCCAGTGTTCATAGCGGCATTATGTATAGTAACCAAAAGATGGAAGCAACCTAAATGTCCATGGATAGATGAATGGATAAAGAACAGATGGTGTACAAACAGTGGAATATTATTCAGTCATAAAAAAGAATGATGTAATGATATGCCATTTGCAACAACGTAGATGGACTGAGAGATTATTATACTAAATAAAATAAGTCAGAAAAACATATCAATTGATACAGCACTTATATATGGAATCTAAAGGTATGACACACATTATTTACAAAATAAAAATAAACTAAGACGTAGAAAACAAATTTATGGTTACTAAAAGGGAAATGGAGTGATAAATTTAGGAGTTTGCCATTAATAGATATACTCTCCTATATATAAAATAAATAAACAACAAGGTTCTACTGTATAACATGGGAGATTTATAGACAATATCTTGTAATAGCCTTTAATGGAAAAGAATCTGATTAAAAAATACCAGATTTTTTATCAAATATTTTATTAAAAACCTGTATGCTTATAAAATGATTTTATATATATATAAATATATAACTGAATATATACATATAACTGAATCACTTTGCTACATACCTGAAACTAACACAGCATTGTAAATCAACTATACTTTAATAAAATTAATGATAATACCAAAATAAGTTTGACATAATTAAAACAACTATTATTCCAACTAAATAGTGTTTTGCTACTACAGCTGATCATTGAACACACAGGTAATGTATAATTCAAAGAAAAATATACTCCAGAATTCTTTACTCATTAGTCCATTGATCCCTAGTCCTTAAACTGATATGATCTTTGAACTCTCCATGCTCCTTACTGTTGGAATAGAGAACATAAGAACTAAATTGAGGTTAACTTTGTTCTGTGTTCATCCCATTGATGACTAACTTAAAACATTCACAGCTTCTTTGCTTGAAATTATAAGCTCAAGAAGTATTCTTTTCAACCTAAAAGGATTCCCCATTATTCATCTTCCTCTCACTCAAAGCTGTTCAGCCTTTTGTCTCTCCTGGGATTTTGCTTCTCCTGGTTTAGCAGTGACAAGAAGTTGACAGTATCTCAAAAAATAAATGCAAGGAAGGGAGAAAGTGGTAAAAAGGCCCTGTATGCTTTTTTATATCTGCCATCAAATTTAACACTTGCCCCATTTAAAATGATCAGTATTTCCCACATGAAAGATAGAAGGTTGTCTTTTTAAAATACACCATTTTTCATGCAGAAACACACTCTGGGCAGTGACTGCACCTCACAGCATGCGCACTTGGTGGTTGTAGTTAATGAGAGAGCATCCCATCTCCTGATATGTCTTCTCTGCAAATTAAAGCTGGTTGTCTCAGAAAGACATGGTGCTGATTTTGTAGTGAAATAGCTGCTCAGAAAGAGAGCCAAATATAAGAAAATAGAGCAGCACCTGTTTGCTATTTATATTAATTTCATGGTGCTACTTTGAATTTCAAAAATTGTATCAAAAAGTCATACTATAATATGACAGTCTTTACAGAAATGCCAGAGTTGAAAGAGACTGGCAGGGTTTCTTAGGGAGCAGAAAGTAATACCAGGTAGTATACCCTTGAAGCTCCATGTTTGCTGTTTTATTTTTAACACAGTGACTGGTCTGATTGGGAAGAACACCCTGTGTCTGCTGTCTGCCTGTTTTGTGAAAAGCAAGCAGAAACAATTGAGAAATTATGTGTCCACATGGAGGTGAGATACTTTGATTCATTTGACGTTTTGTTGTTCTGCAGGGAGAAGCTGATGATTACTGCAACCTCATCATCTTATACCTTTAGTCTCTTGATTATTTTCCCCTTCTTTAAAGTGCTGTAAGCAAAATGGGAGGCAGGGAGGGTCCATCAAAGAGAAGCAGAACTCAGGGCAGTTAAGTGGAGTTCACTGAACCTGGGTGAACTGTTAGCTTGGTATTTCACAGACCACTGATGCCATCCCACCTCCGAGATATTTACGAGATAGTTCTGCCTTACCCTGTAGGATCTGCAACCATGATTAACAATACCCGGGATGTGGACAGGTTCTGAGTCTTTTTCCCAGTGCTTTCCGTGCTGGTGAACAAGGACAGCAGGAAGAGAGAAAGTTGCCATTTACAGAGCCTTTGGGAGGGATGAGGGTGGGGAGCCATGGCGGTGGAGAGGGCACAGGGTGTGGTTTTACAGCTCCCTCAGTTACCAGATTTGAAGAGAAGAAATATGAGGACATTTCCAGTGTGTGTTTGCTCTAATGCATGTTATTCTTTTGTTATATTGCGAGTTGAGTATAATAGACAAATATTACTGGATTATTCTGGTGTGCCCTCTCTCCCCTCCCCCCACTCAGCTCTGCAGCAGTGGAGCAGACTCTCCTGTTTGACCCACCTTCATTCTCATTCATAGAAACTGTTCTTAGTTCAGTAAAACTAGGACCTGGAAGGTGTTCAAAAGGCTTACGGGCATTTACTCAAGAGAAAGGAGAATCATTTTGTCTGAAGCAGGTTGTCGCTAGTACGTGTGTATAGTTGCCAGTCTTAAATATCCTAATCTCTGAATTGAAAGGTGCCTTAGCCCTTCTATCCTGTGTAAGAATTCCCTTTTCAGGATCCTTGACTGGTGTCCTCAACCTCTGCTGAGTCACTTTCAGTGATAACATATCATGGAATTCTTAACTATCCTGCCTGTGGTGCTACACTGAATGCCTTCACAGAGAGTTAGATGGTCTTTATTCTCTGTAAGCTTGTAAGTTGAAGCATTTACCCAGATGGGCAATTGCAGGAATGGAACAGAATAAAAATAAGCCTGTGCATCGTAAAAGTCAAAAGACATGTAATTTGTGGGAAGATATGAGTGAGGAGAAACTTGCAGGTTTAAACACCATATTTGACAATATAAAAGGAAAAGCAGAATATTTAAAATTACCTATCTACTTGTGAAGCAAAGGACCTTTAGTCATAATTCTAGTCCAGACACACAGTATAGTAGGGCTGCATTTACCGAGAGACTGAGGACCCTTTTGTCAGACTGCAGAATGCATAGAGTAAATGATAAAAACTGGAGATACAAGCTGTGAACAACTGAAATGTTTTAACTGATTGACATGACTTGTTTGAACTGTGCCTTATAAAGCAATTGGATGTAGATTTTGAAGACTTTGAAAACAGATGATAAACTGAGACTGAGTCCTTCAGTGTTCAAACTCCTGTCTGTTTATACTTTCATCCTGAAAGATTAAATAATTTATATGCTCACAGATACATTCATTCCTTTTTTTTAGGATGCACATGAATTTGATCTCCTCAAAATAAAGTCAGAACTTGGTAAGTTTGATTTGGAAATTGTTTTCCATGCTGCTTTTTTTCATACACTGTCCCGTGAACGACGCCTGTGTTCTGCAGTTGTGATTGGAGAGCGTACAAGCCAAAATGTGTCTCTCCACAGATGGTCTCAGTGGGACTGCCTGAAACAGTGATTCACAGTCTGAACTATAACATTCAAATATGGTTTTGATTTATAGGTTTTTTTTCCTACATATATGATGTCAAATAAAACAGGGCTTCCCCAGTGGCGCTAGTGGTAAGAACCTGCCTACACTGGTGCAGGAGACATGAGAGATGTGAGTTCAATCCCTGGGTCGGGAAAATCCCCTGGAGGAGGGCATACAAGTTAATGATTAATTTCTATCGTAAAGTGGAGGGGGCTAGTGGAAAAAAGCATGGATTTTGAAGTCAGACTGGAGTTCACAGCCCAGCTGCAGCACTTACTAGCTGTGTGACATTGGGCCTCCGCTCAGCAGAATGTCATAGAGAATGGATAGTGTATGAAAGACACCTACTGCTCTGCTTGGTAGTGTAGCTCGAGTGTTTATAGATGTTATAGATGTACCCAAGTAGATCACCGTGATAGAAAAATTAGTGTCATGAAGACGTAAAGTACTGACTTGCTAATATATCCAAGACCATAAAAAGCTCACTGCCCACCCCTCAACTCACCGACTACTTTCCTAGACTCTTGAAAGTGTTGCTGCTGCTGCTAAGTCGCTCCAGTCATGTCCAACTCTGTGCGACCCCATAGACGGCAGCCCACTAGGCTTCTCTGTCCCTGGGATTCTCCAGGCAAGAACACTGGAGTGGGTTGCCATTTCCTTCTCCAATGCATGAAAATGAAAAGTGAAAGTGAAGTCGCTCAGTTGTGCCCAACTCTTAGTGACCCCATGGACTGCAGCCTACCAGGCTCCTCCCTCCATGGGATTTTCCAGGCAAGAGTACTGGAGTGGGGTGCCATTGCCTTACGTTGCTTTACTTTATTGCTCTTATACACATGTATATGTGTTGTGTATGTAATAGGTTAGTAGTCAAGAACATGGCTGTGGAGCCAACAGCCTGGTGTCAAATCCTGGCTCTACCACTTACTGGCCTTGCAGCCTTGGACAGCTTCCTGATGTATAATGTGGATACGGTAACACCTATGTGGTAGGGTATTGTGGAAATTAAACGTATTAATGCATGAAAAGTGATTAGAGCAGTGCCTGGTACATAAGCACTATATAAGTACTGGCTGTTATTATTTTCTGTCTATTATCATGCTTTAAATCCTCACTGCCTCTTCATGTTGGTTAATAAAGAGAAGTGGTTCTTAAAAAAAAATTGCAGCGGTGCAAAAGTAGGTCTGACCAGTTGTCTGATGATTCTTTATACTATCATTTTCAGGATTAAATTTCTATCAGCAAGTGAAATTGGTCAATTTCATTCGGAGGCAGATTTACCAGTGTAGATGCTATGGCTGCCATGAGAAGTTTAGGTCCAAAGCAGACTTAAGGACTCATATGGAAGAAGCTAAACATACTTCACTGCTTCCTGAAAAACAGATATGGGATCAACCACAGTGAGTTCTGCTCAACTAGACATATATTTCTTTGCTCCTTCTCCATTATGTCATCCATTTATTTAATTCCTTTAAATTTAAATAAAAAATAAATGCAAGTCTATTGTAAAAAGTAAAAATCTTCAAAAACCTTGGTTTTAAAATAATCTCCCTGTTACAGATGTAATCAACTACTTCAAATTTTATGGTGTAGTGATATGGATAACTATAGAAAGATACAGAAATATAGATTTTTAAGTTATATTTTGTTAAGAAAGTATTTAAAAGCATCTTCTATATCCACTACACATCTATTGCATCATTTTTAATGGTTGCCAAATATTCCATTGTATGGATGTTACCCTAATTTGCTAGATGTTCAGGATTTTTATGTTTTGCTCTTCTAAATAGATGCATATGCCTGCATTTTTGCACACTTGCATAATTATTTCATTTAGATAAACTTCTAAACATAAAACTACTGTGTCATACAGTATACCACTACTAGGGCTTTTGATGCATATTTTGCATCCTGGCGCTTTTAAAAATATCAAGCATTTGTTCTTCTAGTATGTACCTGTTGAGATGGTCTCAGACTCCCAGCTATCCTTTGCCAGTCTCACCTTCTGAGATGGTTCTCAAATCACTGTGGATAATCTCAGTTGTAAAAAGCTCAGTTGAGGGAACCTTTGGGAGGTTGTGGGGTTTCAGCTTCAGAGAGATTCCTCTGTTTTCAGGGGATGTTACATCAGATCCCCCAGGAGTGTAGGCAAAAAGCTCCAGTTTTTCCTCTTTAGAAAATTCCAGATTTATGAGAGACAGAGTCAGCCCTGGACTAACCTGAGACCCAGTTCCTATAATTCTTCGTATACAATTCGAAACCTTTATATTTCAGAACTAACTCCAGAGTGTGTCCAGAGAAGGAACCAGAGTAATAGACTTAAAATGCTATAGATATTTTTGATTTTTTAAATTTATGATGAATAGTGATGATTAGATTGGGGGGGAACCCCACCCCTGGAACCAGTTGTTTTTATTGGATATTTGAAGGAGTAGTGTGTGAAAGAGTAACTGTATTTGAAATTTGCTGTCCCGAGGGGAGAACTGAAACCTTTGAATAGAAATGAGAGGAATGTCGTTTTTAGCTTCATACAAGGAGGTATCAAATTGATAGCTAGATCTGCCTGATAGTAGAGTAGGCTGCCTTTTAAGATAGTATCTTGTTATGTTAAATATCAAGCAAAGGCTGAAATGCCAGCTAACAAAGATGCTAGTAAGACTGATGTCAGCCAATAAAGGTCAAAGTAAAATTAATTCAGAAGTTCTCTCCTTTACAGCCTTTGCAAAATGTAGTTGAAACTGTTGGCAAAGAAACTTAGCAAAATTATAGTAATGTGTACATTCAACTGCTGAGAAATTTTTGATGATCTATAGTTTTGGTTATTCAGTATATTTGTGGTTGTTTTCAGGTATTACTTTCCAACTTATGAAAATGACACTCTGCTGTGTACACTGTCTGACAGTGAAAGTGACCTGACAGCTCAGGAACAAAATGGAAATATTGCCATCATTAGTGAAGATACATCTAAACTGCATGCTTTGAAACAAAGCAGTATTTTGAACCAGTTGCTACTACATGAGTCCTTGAAAAACTAGAAGAAACTGCCACAGAAGCAATGTTTCATGTTTTCTCCTATGAGACAGACACGAAAGAATACTTTAAAGTTGAACGTCAACAAAGGATTAGTCCTTGGTAAAATAAACTTTTAAAAAATGATTTTTTTCCAAAAGTAAAGTGGAAACTAAATAAAATGAAGGCTTTTTGTATTTGGGCTCTAAAGTTTTATTATATAATCATTGTAACTCATATTTATCTATAATAAGGAAGATATGTAAATCAAAAAGAAATGAAATGTTCAAATTATTTATACACCTGATTTCAACCAGTAGTTTCAGTTTCTTCCCCACAGACTTCCTTCTTCCAACAAGTCACAAAATTTGACAGATGTATACTTTCTGTACTACATTGGGTCAACTGTAAATGTAGTGACCAGCAGAGGAGCCACAGAAGAGAGGAAAAATGGTCAAAGTCCTGGATAATGCACACGTTGGACACTATTTTGGAATAATCAAGATCTGACTATATTATTATTATTGCTTTCCACCTAGAGTTACTAAACTGAAACTCCTTAAAAATGGACTTCAAGACAACTTCACTTTCCCCTACAGTGTGTACATGGCTAACAGATAAGTATCATTTTTTTATAAACATGACCACAATACCATTATAACATTTATAAAATTAACAATAACTTCTTAATATCGTACGTTTTCCATTGTCCCTAGTTGAAAAGTGTGTTTAATCTGCTGCATCTGGTGCTGTCAGTCTGATGCACCATTATAAAGTTCGCCATCAAACCATTTTAGTGTCCATTGGTATATATTATCTAGAATATTTCTTTAGGGCTTGCACAGTGGTGATTTTCTAATTCTATCATTTCTTTACCAATGGGTTCTTTACAGCGTGGGTGCTCGAGAGCACTGGAGTCTGAAAGTTCTAGTTTTGTTTTTTAATTTATTTTTTAATTGAAAGAAAATTGCTTTACAATATTGTGTTGGTTTCTACCATAGAGCAACTCAAATCAGCCGTAATTATACATATATCCCCTCTGGCGGGAGCCTCCCTCCCCTCTCCCCACCCCTCTGGTGCATCACAGAGCACCAAACTGATAGCAGCTTCCTACCAGCTCTCCATTTTACACATGATCGAGTATAATATGTCAGTGCTACTCTTTCCATTTTCCCACCCTCTCCTTCCCCAACTGTGTCTACGAGTCCATTCTCTACATCTGTGTCTCCATTCTGAAGTTCTCGTTTTCAGTTATTAATGCCAACTTATGTAGGCATTGCCCCAAGACTAATCTTGAAGTTGTATGGTATGACCTGTGCAGAATCTCAAGACTAATCTCCCACCATGTGATCCAAAATTGATTAGAATTGTAAATTATATGAGCTCTAGCCAAGGCCCCGTGCAGGCACCCATAACAAGGCTTTTCATTGAAAATCAGCAAACAATAAATAGGAGCCCTTATTGAACGAAAAAACTATCTAAGTTAAAGACACAGGTTGTTTTAAATAAAACAAAAGTCAGGCTTCTCTGGTGGTCCAGTGGTTAAGAATTCTCCATGTAATGCAAGGGACACCAGTTCAGTCCCTGGTCCCAGAAGATCCCACATGTAATGGAACAGCTAAGCCCATGGGCCACAACTACTGAGCCTGCACTCTAGAGCCTGCCAGTTGCATCTGCTGTGCCCACATCCTGCAGCTACTTAAGCAAGAGCGCCTAGAACCTGTGCTCTGAAATGAGAGAAGCCACTGCAGTGAGAAGCCCGTGCACCACAATAAAGAAGAGCCCCCACTTGCCACAACTAGAGAAAGCCTGCGTGCAGCAACAGAGACCCAGCACAGCCACAAAATTAATAAATAAGTCTTTTTAAAAAAGAAAAAAGGTCAAGAAGGTAACTATCCTGTGCCTAGAAACTTGGGTCTCTAGAAACCAGATTCATTCGGGAAATCAAGGAATGTCTGGAGTGTTCCTAGAATATGCTTCAGTCTCAGGACAGGAACAATGACAGGATGAGAACAAATAAATGACGGATAATTTGGCTTTAGAAGGAGAAACCTTTTTTGGAGATAAAGTTGAGATCTTACAGAACAGATTCAATAGACATTAACGGAAAAGTGAAATTGAAGGACAGACCTTCAACGTCTGTCCTGTACTTGAAGGGACACTATACTGTACTTCAAGTTTCCTTCATGTAAGAGGTTATTTCTTAAATTGGTAGATATTTGGTGGGATCATCTGGAACATAAGGACAGAAATAATTAACTTAGTTCCAAGGAAATTGAATAAGAATATAGGCAAAGTCTCAGCGAACTGTACCAACTGTCCCAGAGGGAGCACAGAGCACAGATATGGGCCACTACTGGGCAGTGTGCTCTATTAGAGCTACACAGAGCATCCTTGGAAAGAACCCCTAGGGAACTGTGCCTTCAAGACTGGACAGTGGTGCCAAATGTACCTGAACGTCTGGACCATTTGAGAGGAGAACAGCAGTCCAATGCAAGTAAACTATTCATGGGATTATTAAAGGAGTTTCCAGATGTCACTATAATTATACATGGCATTAGTGCTGCCTGTGCCCACAGGGAGCACACCTGAAAAATTTTGAGAATTAAGACTCTAAATGAAGGCAACAAGAAAGGTGAAACATAGTAGGAGAGAGTAACCAGGACAATGATAAATACAACCCTGAATTGGCCATTAGCCCAGTCAAAAAATCCATGCTGAATATCTAACTCAGAAAAGTGAGAGTGCCCGAGGTTTTTTTGAACAATGATTGCCTTTGAGCAGATCAGAATCTAGTAACTTATCTCTCAGAACAGAAGACTCCATTAGATAAAATCTAGGTGAGAAAGTTAACACTGTCTGGGCCAGAAAGGAGAGTTAAGTTTTCTAAAAAATAAAAGGGAAGCATCAGATCCAACAAATACTATTAGCCTATATGTGTTAGGGAAGGAAAGGGATCAACTTAAGAAATAAGTTATACTGTGACAAACTCGGCTGTTCCTCCTAGAAAGGTTTAGTGAGGAAATCAAGCACTAGGATACATCCACTATTGCTGAAAAGGCTAAGCAGAGAGGATTACTGCTGGAGGCCTGGGCCAGTCAAAAGCAGAAGTTCTGGTGTGCTGAGGAGGCTTGCCAGAGGTATGTGTCCTCACACTGCTCTTAGTCCAGTAGTCCAGTTCCCTCTAGTATTTATTTATTTATAGTCATAGTATTTCCCTGGTAGCTCAGATGGTAAACAATCTACCTGCAATGAGGGAGACCTGGGTTTGATCTCTGTTAGATCCAAGTAAGATCTCCTGGAAAAGAGAATGGCAACCCACTCCAGTATGCTTACCTGGAGAATTCTGTGCACAGAGGAACCTGGTGAGCTACAGAGTTGCAAAGAGCTGGACACAACTAAGCTATGTGGACAAAGGAGCCTGGCAAGCTGCAGGGACACAGAGAGTCAGACACAACTAAGTGACTTTCACTTTCCTTTTCACTTCACAATAATAGTAATGTTTGGTTGGGTACATGGCTGCCTAGAATGAAGCCTGCATTTCTCAGCCTCTCTTGCAATACAGAGAATAGGCGTCCTTGTTCTGTTGTATTTTGCTATGTTAGACTTCTCTGATGGCTCAGACAGTAAAGTGTCTGCCTATGATGCAGGAGACTTGGGTTTGATCCCTGGGTTGGGAAGTCCTGGAGAAGGAAATGGTACCCCACTCCAGTACTCTTGCCTGGAGAATCCCATGGATGGAGGAGCCTGATGGGCTACAGTCCATGGGGTTGCAAAGAGTCAGACACGACTGAGCGACTTCACTTATTGCGTTTATCAAATACTGCATTTTCTACAAATTGATGTTCATGGCAGTCCTGCATCAATCAAGTTTATCAGCTCCATTTGTCCAACAGCTTTTGCTCACTTCATGTCTTTCCCATTTTGGTAATGCTCACAGTATTTCAAACTTTTTCATTATTATTACATTTGTTATGGTGATCTGTGATCATTGATCTTTGATGTTTCTGTTGTCATTGTTTTGAGATGCCATGAGCACACCAAAACAGCCCATCTCTCTCTCTCTTCAGGCCTCCCTATTCCCTGAAACACAATGTTGAACATAGGCCAATGAGTAGCCCTATAGTGGCCTCTAAGTGTTCAAGTAAGAGTCACATGTCTCTCACTTTAAATCAAAAACTAGAAATTATTAAGCTTAGTGAGGAACGCACATTGGAAGGTGAAATAGAAAAGCTAGGCCTGCCAAACAGCCAAGTTGTGACCACAAAGGAAAAGTTCTTGAAGGAGATGAAAAGTGCTACTCCAGTGAACACATGCATGATAAGGCAAAACAGCCTTACTGCTGGTACAGGGAACATTTTAATGGTCTAGATAGAAGATCAAACAAGCCACAATATTCCGTGAAGCTAAAGCCTGATCCACATCAAGGCCCTAACTCTTTTCAGTTCTCTGAAAACTAGAGAGAGGAGAGGAACGTGCAGATGAGAAGTTTGACACTGCCAGAGGGTGGCTGATGAAGTTTAAAGAAAGAAGCCATCCTCATCACATCAACTTCAGTTTCTTCAGTGTTACTGGTTGGGGCATAGACTTGGATAACTGGGATATTGAATGGTTTGCCTTAGAGGTGAACAGAGATCATTCTGTCGTTTTTGAGATTGCATCCAAGTACTGCATTTCGGACTCTTTTGTTGACCATGATGGCTACTCCATTTCTTCTGAGGGATTCCTGCCCGCAGTAGTAGATATAATGATCATCTGAGGTAAATTCACCCATTCCAGTCCATTTTAGTTCGCTGATTCCTAGAATGTCGACGTTCACCCTTGCCATCTCTTGTTTGACCACTTCCAATTTGTCTTGATTCATGGCCCTGACATTCCAGGTTCCTATGCAATATTGCTCTTTACAGCATCGGATTTTGCTTGTATCACCAGTCACATTCACAGCTGGGTATTGTTTTTGCTTTGGCTCCATCCCTTCATTCTTTCTGGAGTTATTTCTCCACTGATCTCCAGTAGCATATTGGGCACCTAATGACCTGGGGAGTTCCTCTTTTGGTATCCTATCATTTTGCTTTTTCATACTGTTCATGGGGTTCTCAAGGCAAGAATGCTGAAGTGGCTTGCCGTTCCCTTCTCCAGTGGACCACATTCTGTCAACCAGTAACGCGGAAGAAACTGAAGTTGAACGGTTTTATGAAGACCTACAATATCTTAGAAGTTACACCCAGAAAAGATGTCATTTTCATTATAGGGGACTGGAATGAAAAAGTAGGAAGTCAAGAAACACCTGGAGTAACAGGCAAATTTGGCCTTGGAATGCGGAATGAAGCAGGGCAAATAGAGTTTTGCCAAGAAAATGCACTGGTCATAGCAAACACTGTCTTCCAACAACACAAGAGAAGACTCTACACATGGACATCACCAGATGGTCAACACAGAAATCAGATTGATTATATTCTTTGCAGCCAAAGATGGAGAAGCTCTATATACAGTCAACAAAAACAAGACCAGGAGCTGATTGTGGCTCAGATCATGAACTTCTTATTGCCAAATTCAGACTTAAATTGAAGAAAGTAGGGAAAACCGCTAGACCATTCAGGTATAACCTAAATCAAATCCTGTATGATTATACAGTGGAAGTGAGAAATAGATTTAAGGGCCTAGATCTGATAGATAGAGTGCCTGATGAACTATGGAATGAGGTTCGTGACATTGTACAGGAGACAGGGATCAAGAGCATCCCCATGGAAAAGAAATGCAAAAAAGCAACATGGCTGTCTGGGGAGGCCTTACAAATAGCTGTGAAAAGAAGAGAGGCGAAAAGCAAAGGAGAAAAGGAAAGATATAAGCATCTGAATGCAGAGTTCCAGAGAATAGCAAGAAGAGATAAGAAAGCCTTCTTCAGCGATCAATGCAAAAAAAAGAGGAAAAGAACAGAATGGGAAAGACTAGAGATCTCTTCAAGAAAATTAGAGATACCAAGGGAACATTTCATGCAAAGATGGGCTTAATAAAGGACAGAAATGGCCTGGACCTAACAGAAGCAGAAGATACTAAGAAGAGGTGGCAAGAATACACGGAAGAACTGTACAAAAAAGGATCTTCACAACCCAGATAATCATGATGATGTGATCACTAACCTATAGCCAGACATCCTGGAATGTGAAGTCAAGTGGGCCTTAGAAAGCATCACTACGAATAAAGCTAGTGGAGGTGATGGAATTCCAGTTGAGCTATTTCAAATGCTGAAAGATGATGCTGTGAAAGTGCTGCACTCAATATGCCAGCAAACTTGGAAAACTCAGCAGTGGCCACAGGACTGGAAAAGGTCAGTTTTCATTCCAATTCCAAAGGAAGGCAATGCCAAAGAATGCTCATACTACCGCACAATTGCACTCATCTCACATGCTAGTAAAGTAATGCTCAAAATTCTCCAACCCAGGATTCAGCAATATGTGAACCGCAAACTCCCTGATGTTCCAGCTGGTTTTAGAAAAGGCAGAGGAACCAGAGATCAAATTGCCAACATCCGCTGGATCATGGAAAAAGCAAGAGAGTTCCAGAAAAACATCTATTTCTGCTTTATTGACTATGCCAAAGCCTTTGACTGTGTGGATCACAATAAACTGTGGCAAATTCTGAAAGAGATGGGAATACCAGACCGCCTGACCTGCCTCTTGAGAAATCTGTATGCAGGTCAGGAAGCAACAGTTAGAACTGGACATGGAACAACAGACTGGTTCCAAATAGGAAAAAGAGTACGTTAAGGCTGTATATTGTCACCCTGCTTATTTAACTTATATGCAGAGTACATCATGAGAAACGCTGGACTGGAAGAAGCACAAGCTGGAATCAAGATTGCCAGGAGAAATATCAATAACCTCAGATATACAGATGATACCACCCTTATGGCAGAAAGTGAAGAGGAACTAAAAAGCCCCTTGATGAAAGTGGAAGAGGAGAGTGGAAAAAGTTGGCTTAAAGCTCAACATTCAGAAAACGAAGATCATGGCTTCTGGTCCCATCACTTCATGGGAAGTAGATGGGGAAACAGTAGAAACAGTGTCAGACTTTATTTTGGGGGGCTCCAAAATCACTGCAGATGGTGACTGCAGCCATGAAAATAAAAGATGCTTACTCCTTGGAAGAAAAGTTATGACCAATCTAGATAGTATATTCAAAAGCAGAGACATTACTTTGCCGACTAAGGTCCATCTAGTCAAGGCTATGGTTTTTCCTGTGGTCATGTATGGATGTGAGAGTTGGACTGTGAAGAAGGCTGACTGCTGAAGAATTGATGCTTTTGAACTGTGGTGTTGGAGAAGTCTCTTGAGAGTCCCTTGGACTGCAAGGAGATCCAACCAGTCCATTCTGAAGGAGATCAACCCTGGGATTTCTTTGGAGGGAATGATGCTAAAGCTGAAGCTCCAGTACTTTGGCCACCTCATGTGAAGAGTTAACTCATTGGAAAAGACTGTGATGCTGGGAAGGATTGGGGGCATGAGGAGAAGGGGATGACCGAGGATGAGATGGCTGGATGGCATCACCGACTCGATGGACGTGAGTCTGAGTGAACTCCGGGAGTTGGTGATGGACAGAGAGGACTGGCGTGCTGCAATTCATGGGGTCGCAAAGAGTCGGACATGACTGAGCGACTGAACTGAACTGAACTCATCACATCAAAGTGCAAGGTGAAGCAGCAAGTGCTGATGTAGAAGCTGTTGCAAGGTATCCAGAAGATCTAGCTAAGATAATTTACCAAGGTGACTATTCTAAACAACAGATTTGAGTGTAGACAGAGCAGCCTTCTATTGGAAGAAGATGGCATCCAGGACTTTCATAGCTGGAAGAAAGATGTCAATGCCTGGCTTCAAGCCTTCAAAGAACAAACTGACTCTTCTGTTTGGGTTAATGCATCATGTGACTTTAAGTTGAAACCAATGCACATTTACCATTCTGAAAAATGTGGGGTTCTTAAGAATTATGTGAAGTCTACACTACCTGTGCTCTGTAAATGGAACAAAAAGCCTGCGTGACAGCGCAGCTGTTTTACAACACGTTTGACTGAGTATTTTGAGCCCACTCTTTAGATCTGCCTAGAAAAAAAGATTCCTTTCAAAATATTAGTGTTCACTGACAATACACCTGGTCACCCGAGAGCTCTGATGGAGATGTGCAACCAGATCAGTGTTATTTTGATATCTGCTAACCCAGCATCCATTCTGCAGCCCATAGATCAGAGTCATTTCAACTTTCAAGTCTAATTATTAAGAAATGCATTTTCTAAGACTATAGCTGCTAAAGATAGTGATTCTTCTAATGGATCTGGGCAAAGCCAGTTGAATCCTTCTGGAAGGGATTCAGCATTCACTAAGAGTATTTGTGATTTCTGGGAAGAGGTCAAAATATCAACATTAACAGGAGATTGAAAGAAGATTCCAGTCCTCATGGATGACTGAGGAGTTCAGGACTTCAGTGGAGGAGATAACTGCATATGTGGTGGGAATAGCAAGACAACTAGAATTGGAAGTGGAGCCTGAAGATGTGACTGAACTGCCACAACCTCATGTAAAACATGAATAGAAGTGAAGTTGCTCCTTAAGGATGAGCAATGAAAGTTGTGTCTTGAGATGGAGTCTGTTCCTGGTGAAGATGCTGTGAAGATTGTTGAAATTACAACAGAAGATTTAAAATATTACATAAATTTAGTTCATACACAGCAGCAGGGCTTGAGTGGATTGACTCCAATTTTGAAAGAAATTCTATGGATAAAATGCTATCTAAACAGCATTTTATGCTGCAGAGAAAGGATTCATGAAAGGAGTCAATGAGTCAAACTTCATTGTTGTCCTATTTCAAGCCGGCCCAACTTTCAACAGCCATCACCCTAATCAGTCAGTACCATCAATATGAAGGTAACACCTTCCACCAGCAAAAAGATTATGACTCACAGATGATGGTTAGCATTTTTTAGCAGTATTTTTAAATTAAGGTATGTACATTGTTTTTTTAGACATAACGCTACTACACACTTAGTATAGTGTAAACACAACTTTTATATGCACAGGGAAATCAAACAATTCATGCGACCTGCTTTCTCGCAATACTCACTTTGTTGCAGTGGTCTGGAACCAAACCCACAGTGTCTCCAAGGTATGCCTGTACATGTCTTCCTTAAGAAACTGGACAGAAGCACCCTTTGCTTTACTTTCATCCTTTCCTACCTTCTTTTGCTTAGGATGTAGATGTCTGCATGTGGGACAGTGAGCTGGAGCTGGAGCTATAGTGTAGCTGGGAGGATACACCAGCACTGGAATGCTGACCTGACATTTATGTGAGCAAAGTAAACTTCAACCTTCTCCCTGTTGTTTTGGATTTTCTATCATTCATATCTGAAACTAATCCTAATACACCTAGAAATTCAAGCTGCAGAAATGTCAACAACAGCTTTAGTTCAGGAGCCTGCTGAGGACATTTTCCAGCTGAAACAAACTGCGGGGGATGAAGGAAAAACTCCCCTTACATGGCAGGCTTCACACGCCCAAGCTATTCCACAGCAAAAGGCAACAGTAGGAGCCACTGTGTCATTATTTAAAGCCCAGGTTCCATGGATCAGGGAATGTTGAAGACAGAGGGTTGAAAGGGGAAATGGAAGTTAAGGGGTGTTAAGAGTCAAGGTGGGAGAGAAAGATCTCACAACAGACTTGTGGCTGCCTTCCCATCATTGCTATTTCTAAACTTGGCAAGAATGCAAAAATTGTGGGGAGTAAAATTCTTTACCCTCTTCAATTCTCTGGCTGGGTCTGCACAATAGTCTGATAACAGACATATTAAAATGAGAAAAGACATGCAAGTTTCTTTGATGTTACAAGTTTTACGTGATGAGGGAGTTTCCCAGAAAGAGAGAAAACTCACAAAGAAACAGCTTAAACTTGGAGGTTTTATATCATTTGAACCAAAGGTTACATTTAAAAATTGTCAAGGGTGCGTGGCTAGCTCAGTCAGTAGGGCATGACACTCTTAGAAATGCGAAGACAAATGGAAAGGACTTGGGAGCTTCTAGGAGCTTCCTTGGTGGCTCAGACGGTAAAGCGTCTGCCTATAATGCAAGAGACCCAGGTTCAATCCCTGGGTTGGGAAGATCTCCTGGAGAAGGAAATGCCAAGCCACTCCAGTATTCTTGCCTGGAAAATCCCATGGATGTAGGAACCTGGTAGGCTACAGTCCATGGGGTCACAAAGAGTTGGACACGACTGAGCGACTTCACACACACAGGGGCAGTGAACTGTAGGAAGGCAAATATATGGGAAACCAATGGTAGCTAACTAACCTAGGTAGTAAGGTTTGGTTGTGTAGACTCATGGGGCCAGCCTGTCTCCTGTATTACTGAAAGTTGTCATTCTCTTTCTGGTATGGACAGTGAGGGGCTGGCACTGGGATGGGGAAATCTTCACAGAGAAATTTGTGATACCGTTTTTCACAGGATCAGTTCAGTCACTCAGTCGTGTCCGACTCTTTGTGACCCCATGAATCTCAGCACGCCAGGTCTCCCTGTCCATCACCAACTCCCGGAGTTCACCCAAACTCATGTGCGTTGGGTCAGTGATGCCATCTAGCCATCTCATCCTCTGTCATCCCCTTCTCCTCCTGCCCCCAATCCCTCCCAGCATCATGGTCTTTTCCAATGAGTCAACTCTTCGCATCAGGGGGCCAAAGTATTGAAGTTTCAGCCTCAGCATCAGTCCTTCCAAAGAACACCCAGGACTGGTCTCCTTTAGTATGGTCTGGTTGGGTCTCCTTGCAGTCCAAGGGACTCTCAAGAGTCTTCTCCAACACCACAGTTCAAAAGCATCAATTCTTCAGCACTCAAGTTTCTTCACAGTTCAACTCTCACATCCATACATGACCACTGGAAAAACCGTACCCTTGACTAGACGGACCTTTGTTGGCAAAATAATATCTCTGCTTTTTAATATGCTATCTAGGTTGGTAGGAAACAGCAAAGAGCTCATATTGTGCCTGCTTTTGCACAGTTGCCTTCAGCTCAAAATAATCCTTATGCCAGAGGGCATATATTGGGATGGTGTATTTTGACCTCCTACAGCCTCATGTCACCCTGAGAGAAATATTTTGATTCTTCCCACAGGAATGGCAAAATATATTGCCAGCTTTAACTTCTTGAGGGAGCTTCCTCCCAGTTGACTTTGTTTACAGATCAAGGATTTCAGATGACTTACACAGATGGACTAGCATCCTGTGAAGCCCAAATCAAGATGACGCTGAGTCTCATATATGAAAAGTGCAAAGTTCTGAAAGCATCACTTTGTCTTGATAACTACTTGAAGGTCTTGGTATTGATTTTTTTTTTCTGTTTCACTTTGTTGGTGTTGAGTGCTTTGATGATACTCCTTAAAAAGTGAGGTATAATGGAAATGTGGTGTTTAACTTCTGAGACTCTGAAAAAAAGCCACACTAGTCGTTCTAATGATACCCTGTCCAAGCTGCTGAAAGAACCACAGATATGAAGAACCCCTCTGGTTCACAGTGAGCAGAAATAGGGACTTCAGTGGTTAAGACTTCGATTCCACTGTGGAGGGCACGGATTTGAACCCTGATTGGGGAACTAAAATCCTACATGCTGCCTGGCACAACTGGGGGCAGGGAGAGGGGATGGCAGGCAAGAATTAGAAACTGGGAAGGATGAGTTTTAGGCTAATGCCTTTTAACTCAAGCAGAAAAGAGAATCTAATCTTAGAACTCTGATTTCTCCCTGGGAAATTCACAATGGTAGAGAGGTTGTATTTAAATTGGGAACATCAATATTTTACTGGAATGCATGCATGCTAAGTCTCTTCAGTCATGTCTGACTCTGTGTGACCCCATAGACGGCAGCCCACCAGGCTCGTCTGTCCCTGGGATTCTCCAGGCAAGAACACTGGAGTGGGTTGCCGTTTCCTTCTCCAATGCGTGGAAATGAAAAGTGAAAGTGAAGTTGCTCAGTCATGCCCAACTTTTCGAGACCCCATGGACTGTAGCCTACCAGGCTCCTCCATACGTGGGATTCTCCAGGCAAGAGTACTGGAGTGGGTTACCATTGCCTTCTCCATGTTACTGGAGTATTTTCTCCTCAAACATCTTTACAATGTTATATAATCTCCTGGCAGAACCTCTGATAGACTGTCCTAAACAACATGATTAGATATGTCAGAATGAAAAGTGAAATGGGAAACTTTCAACTGGGTTCAGCATGGCTTATGATTACTTCAGTCACTAAATTGCCTTTTGGGGGCAATAGCTACATTTTTCACCACCAGGACCAGGAGCACACACAAATAAACAGTAGTTGCCATTTGGGTTGGGGGGTATGCTCATGGTGGGGGCTACACTGTCATCATATTAAAAGATGATCTCCTGCAGGGTAGCCGGTCAGACTCTCAGTCGGCCCGGAGTGTAATGGTTAAACCCAGGGAGCTAAGAGAATAAAAACCTGGGGAATGTTGGAAAGAGGGAACTCCTTTCCTCTAGCATCTTGTTTCTATGAGGAAAGGAATCCATTACAATAACATTCTGGGTTTCTTTCTGGCCCCACTCATTCCTACAAGGGAGGAATGAATTTTCTAACGGGAAATTTGGAGAATAGGAGCTCGGCATATATGACGCAGCCCCTTCCTCCTCCTCCTTCTCTTTGGGACCTGTCTCTGCAGAGAAAACACATCCTGTTCTGCTCCTCCTTTCTGCAGACTTCAGAGTAGCAGGCTCTGCCAGGGCAGTTGGAGTCCTTCAGCTGTCCAACACTGTCTATGACCTTGTGCATAAGACTTCCTGGCTTTGGGGTTCAATGTTAGAAAACTTACTTGCCCACAGCTGTAAGCCATGTTTTTGAATATCATCTTTATTAGCAATAATGGTGACATTTCATCTCCATCTGCTTGACTCATGTTTCAGCTGGCTTTTCTGTAAGGTACAGTCTCTCAGCAAATGGTAGGTGTGGCCAGAATTACTAGAAAACTACCTCTCAGAGAATTAGCACTAAATACACTAAGTCCCAGTAATCAGGAGACAAAGTAGACTTAGTTCCATTCAGGACTAAGGCTTAGCGATAAAGCCCTAGAATGCTGGCTGCATGTATATTTTTGAAAAGCCTTTGGAACTAGAGTCTTAGGCTAAGTCCCACCAGAAACAGACCTTAAGAATTTGAGGACAGATGGTCAATTTCAGGGGTAAATCCAGGAAATACCAGTTCAGAAAGTGAAAAATAAAATGGAAGGAACACAAAACAGTGCCTTGATGAAGTTTCTGCTATGGGAACAGGGCTTCACCTCTGAGAGATTGCATAGAACACTTGTTAGAGTTGCCCCCCACCTACCAGCACCACCAAGGGGCAAAAAGCTGGGGATATTTGTCCACCAACTCAAGAGACTGGAGAAAACCCTCACACAAAGGCTGAAGAAGCTGTAATACAAAAGGGCCTGAACAGTAACTGCTCCAACTACAGATGCTGTATTATCACAAAAGTAAACGTTTCATGTAGACCGTAGCAGTCCTCACAGCTTCTCCATACTGACCTTCAAAACAGTGTTGTGAGGCATCTAGTCAGGAACTTGGATCCTAAACAGGAGTAAAAAGAGGTCAAGATAACTGAAGATCAGAGAGATGGAGCAAAGCGCAACAAAGAAATCCGTGACAAAATAATGTATGGAAATTCAAAATTAGACAAAGCCAAGTCCCGAACTTCTTTAATGAATGAAGGAATAGGAATTATTTTTGAGAGGATGGAGTCGAACTTGAATGAGAACAAAAGTAAATTCTTTGCTTTGCCGAATTTATACGTAGAATGAACATACCAGTCCATTTCTATCAAGGGCATCAAATGGCAGCTATTGTTTGCTTAGTCTGCAAAAATAGCCACCCTACATCCTTGAAATTTAATTCAACTGTTTCTGTAAGCTTTAGATGATGGATAGCTAAAGGATTAAACCAGGAGCTGTAGTTGAACTTTTATGCGTTATAATTGATACTTTGAAAAGCTAAAGCACATTCAATTCCTGAGGATAGCAATTTGCAAGATTGAATGGCATTGCAAGCATGTTAATTCAAACTGAAAATGTTCAGCTAAATTAATATTAATCTCACAGTGTTCTAATATTCAAGTGAAGCTGTGTCTTTTGGGCTTGTAAAATTAGACTACAAAAAAACATTTTTGAGGATATTTTCAGTCACTTGACTTGGATACACAGCAGTAAATAAAACTCTAGTAAAACCATGTAGATTATGATTTTTGAGAACATAAGAACAAAACAATATGCTGTGGTAAATTGTAAACAATAAAAAAAAAAGGAAGAGAAAGTGAAAGACAAAAAATAAAAATCATTAATTGCTTACTCTCAGAAAAGGCAACTCACTCCAATGCCTCTGTTGCTGACTACAAAGATGAAGTCCAAACCAGCAGCCATGCCATTGGGATTGACCCCAGCCCTAGCTTCAAGGGATTCCTGCTTGGGGTGAGAACGTCACTGCAGAGATTGGGTTATGCAGAGAGGGCCATAGCAAAGGCCTGCCCACCATGACTGGTGCAGGTTGACACAGTGAAGGTGAGGAGTTCTGTTATGCTGCTTAGGGAAGCCAGACCATCCCTTTCCTTTTGGAAAAAAAGACGCCTGTACCCTGGTTGCTGCCAAAACCACCTTTCAACCTTGAGAGAAACTAGCCCAAAGACTCTCAAGAGAAGGGCGAAGAAGAGAATACCTGAGAAATGAAACCAGAGCCCTCACTCATCTCAAGGTCCCCTGGACTTTTCATTTCCTTGGGTCAATAAATCCCCTTTGTTATTCAAAACCTCAAAGTGGATTTTCCATTTCATACAGAGAGAGCTTCCCATCAAACATGGAGGCAAGTCAACTTCTTACACGATCTCCAAAGCCCTCAAGAGTTTCACTTCCACCCTCTTTTCATGTCACTCTCTTGTGCCTGCTACTCTCCAGGCAACCGGGCCTCCAGTTCACTGAACCGACCTTGCTTTTCCTACTTTGGTGTTGTCAGCACGTATTCTCTCCATCTGTATGCTGTTGCCCCAGCTCTTTAACATTAATATCTCCTCAACATTCCACCCCTTTGACCCGCCCCACCTACTGGCCCAGCCCACTTTCTATCCCTGCACTAACTTGTCTGAGGCCAGTGCAGTTTCAGCAACCCCGTAAGAGAAGCAGAGGGGGACAGTCAGGCTGTGAGTTGGAAATAGTCTTGGGTGCAACAGACAAATATTGCATTTGGTCTCCTTCCACTGTCACCTCTTGGAGGAAATTATACAATAGACTTGTGGAGATATCAAGTTTTTCTAGACTTCCTGGTGGCTCAGCAGTAAAGAATCCTGCCAATGCAGGAGACATGGATTCGATCCCTGGATCGAGATGATTGCTTGGAGAAGAAAATGACAATCTACTCCAGTATTCTTGCCTGGAGAGTCTCATGGACAGAGGAGCCTGGTGGGCTACAGTCCATAGGGTAGCAAAGAGTCAGACATAACTGAGTAACTAAACAAGTTTTTCTGGATTTAAAGTGGAATACAAGAGGCTGCTCCCCATGAGACGAAAGCCAGACTGCACTTTGCTACTAGCTATGTGGAGGAGACAGGGACCAAGACCATCCCCATGGAAAAGAAATGCAAAAAAGCAAAATGGCTGTCTGGGGAGGCCTTACAAATAGCTGTGAAAAGAAGAGAGGCGAAAAGCAAAGGAGAAAAGGAAAGATATAAGCATCTGAATGCAGAGTTCCAGAGAATAGCAAGGAGAGATAAGAAAGCCTTCAGCTATCGATGCAAAGAAATAGAGGAAAAGAACAGAATGGGAAAGACTAGAGATCTCTTCAAGAAAATTAGAGATAGCAAGGGAACATTTCATGCAAAGATGGGCTCGATAAAGGACAGAAATGGTCTGGACCTAACAGAAGCAGAAGATATTAAGAAGAGGTGGCAAGAATACACGGAAGAACTGTACAAAAAAGATCTTCACGACCCAGATAATCCTGATGGTGTGATCATGCATCTAGAGCCAGACATCTGGGAATGTGAAGTCAAGTGGGCCTTAGAAAGCATCACTACGAACAAAGCTAGTGGAGGTGATGGAATTCCAGTTGAGCTATTTCAAATGCTGAAAGATGATGCTGTGAAAGTGCTGCACTCAATTTGGAAATTGAGTGCCAGCAAATTTGGAAAACTCAGCAGCGGCCACAGGACTGGAAAAGGTCAGTTTTCATTCCAATTCCAAAGGAAGGCAATGCCAAAGAATGCTCAAACTACCGCACAATTGCACTCATCTCACATGCTAGTAAAGTAATGCTCAAAATTCTCCAAGCCAGGCTTCAGCAGTACGTGAACTGTGAACTTTCTGATGTTCCAGCTGGTTTTAGAAAAGGCAGAGGAACCAGAGATCAAATTGCCAACATCCGCTGGATCATGGAAAAAGCAAGAGAGTTCCAGAAAAACATCTATTTCTGCTTTATTGACTATGCCAAAGCCTTTGACTGTGTGGATCACAATAAACTGTGGAAAATTCTGAAAGAGATGGGAATACCAGACCACCTGACCTGCCTCTTGAGAAATCTGTATGCAGGTCAGGAAGCAACAGTTAGAACTGGACATAGAAGAACAGACTGGTTCCAAATAGGAAAAGGAGTACGTCAAGGCTGTATACTGTCACCCTGCTTATTCAACTTATATGCAGAGTACATCATGAGAAACGCTGGGCTGGAAGCAGCACAAGCTGGAATCAAGATTGCCGGGAGAAATATCAATAACCTCAGGTATGCAGATGACACCACCCTTACTGCAGAAAGTGAAGAGGAACTAAAAGGCCCCTTGATGAAAGTGAAAGAGGAGAGTGAAAAACTTGGCCTAAAGCTCAACATTCAGAAAACGAAGATCATGGCTTCTGGTCCCATCACTTCATGGGAAGTAGATGGGGAAACAGTGGAAACAGTGTCAGACTTTATTTTTTTGGGCTCCAAAATCACTGCAGATGGTGACTGCAGCCATGAAATTAAAAGATGCTTACTCCTTGGAAGAAAAATTATGACCAACCTAGATAGTATATTCAAAAGCAGAGACATTACTTTGCTGACTAAGGTCCGTCTAGTCAAGGCTATGGTTTTTCCAGTAGTCATGTATGGATGTGAGAGTTGGACTGTGAAGAAGGCAGAGCACCGAAGAATTGATGCTTTTGAACTGTGGTGTTGGAGAAGACTCTTGAGAGTCCCTTGGACTGCAAGGAGATCCAACCAGTCCATTCTGAAGGAGATCAGCCCTGGGATTTCTTTGGAAGGACTGATGCTAAGGCTGAAACTCCAGTACTTTGGCCACCTCATGTGAAGAGTTGACTCATTGGAAAAGACTCTGATGCTGGGAGGGATTGGGGGCAGGAGGAGAAGGGGACGACAGAGGATGAGATGGCTGGATGGCATCACTGACTCTATGGACATGAGTCTGTGTGAACTCCAGGAGTTGGTGATGGACAGGGAGGCCTGGCGTGCTGCGATTCATGGGGTCACAAAGCTGAACTGAACTGAACTGATGTAGCTGGAGAAGGTCTCAGGCTGAGAGCCGGTGGAGGTGGGGCACAAAGAGAAGGTGAGGGGAGAGACAGCAGCAAGATAGTAAAGATGAGGGAGGAGGCTTCAGGGGTCAGAGAGGGCAGACCATCCAGTGCAGAGAGAGGTGAATAGGACTCTGAGGATATTTTGATGAACAATGCAAGCTGTCTTCCTTAAGTACATTCCTTGGGAAACAGAAAATAGATTAGAGGTTACCAGGGGTTGGGAGAGGGAATGGGTGTTACTGTTTGACGATTATAGAGTTTGTTCAGTGTAGGGAAAAAGTTCTAGAAATAGACTGTGGTGGTGTTGCACAACATGTGAATTTAATTAATGCCATTTAAAATGTCAAAATGGTCAATTGCATGTTAGGCATATTTTACCAGTTTTCAAAAAAAAATAAACCAAAAAGGAATAGATTAAGAAAAAGAGAAAAACTAGCTAATTGTGTAACAGATTAACTGGAATAGGTCCAGTTTACGAAGGAGGCTAGCAAATTAATCTGATCAGAAGGTGACAAGAACTTCAATTAGGATAGTGAAAGTCAGAGGGAAAAGTTGAAAACGGAATGGTCAGGATCAAATGTGTCTGGTTTTGGACCCTGCTGAGTTTGGGGGTGTGTGGTGGATACTGCCCAACTCCCTCCTTCGGGACTGAGGGCTGCCCTGAGTGCAGGTTGATAAGAACCCACAGCTGTAGCTCTTCTGGGCATTGTCTTTGGCCAGATGGTGTTGTATTACACAAGGGGTAGTGGAAACTTGGGAAGAAATGGTTTCTACCAGAAGGAGGGAGTGGTGGACAAAGAAGGCAATCTGAGAGTCTCCTTTGGATTTGGCAGCATGGAGGTCCTTGGTGACTTTGGAAGGAGGAATTTATGCGGAAGGACAAGGTCTGGATCACAGCAGGATGGAGGCCACGTGGGAGGCAACAAGGATGAGCTGGGCCTGCATCTGGAAGGAAGGGTAGGAATTAGGGGCACGGGAAGACCTGCCAGGCAGGGAAATAGTGTGAGCCGGGGAACCTAGGCTGGGGAATCACTCAGGTTAACAAGAGGTCAGGGGAAGGCAGGAGGAATGGCTAGAGAGGTGGGTAATACCCAGACATGGCTATGGGGTTTCAGCAGAATTAACCAGGCTGTCTCCACACATATGCCTGAGCTCCAGAAACTGTCCTCTGGTGGGCACTGGGCATTCTCTCCCGAGCATGACCCTGACCATTCGTGCCAGGTGAATGTTTTGACTACAGTCCCTTGGACTCCATGTTTATGAATGCAGGCATAATACATTTTCTGAAGTGAAAGAATTTATTTCTGTTTTGTGTTGTGTGTGTGCATGCTCAGTCGCATCCGACTCTTATGACCCCATGGACTGTAGCCTGCCAGGCTCCTCTGGAATTTTTCAGGTAAGAATACTGGAATGGGTTGCCATTTCCCGCTCCAGGGGATCTTCCCAATCCAGGGATCAAACATCCATCTCTTCTGTCTCCTGCACTGGCAGGAAAATTCTTTACCACTGTACCACCTCAGGAAGTATTTAATACATCTATCAAATTGCATCCATTATAGCTTCTGCATTGTAAATTTTCTTTTGTGACCATTGTTTTTATCAAGTCTAATTACCCTTAACAAATATTTGCAGATCTAAATTTGATCAAGGCAATTTGGTCTTTTAAAAAAACCTCTAACATTGTACAATGTGACATTTTAACCATCATCAGTTCTATTTTGAGGTTATTCTTTCTAATAAAATTCATTAAGACTAGGAAAAGAATATTCCTTGATGAAAATTTGTTGTCAAGGCTTCTGGAGTTGATCTGTTTTCTTTTTGGACGTACCAGGCAAAACCTGGACCCAAGAAAGCCTCATGGTAGTCCAGTTACAAAGGGATAAAAGAAATTTCAGCATGATACTTAATATTTCCTGTTATCAATGAAATTCCAAGGCACTAATTAAAGAGTTCTTTTAACTCTGTATGCCCCTGCCTTGCAATCAATGAATGATTTAAGCCCTGGCGAAAATCTGGCTTATTAATTTAAAAGATAGCTTTCATCTTTGTACATTCTTCTTTCCCTCAGAAAATGACAATATAGTTATTTAAATCTCCCTTGAAACCAATGACAACATTAATCATGTTTTTTAAATGCCTTGGTTAGTGAAATTCTTTCAGTAGCATGTTATTACCCCAGCCATTGAATTAACCTGGGTTAATTATAAAAGCAAGTTCTCACCATGGTACATATAATAAGCAGACTTACTTTTAACAAGTGCCCTAGTGGTTTTGAGTCCAAAAGCCTATAAACCAGGCTTTGTAAACACAGGCATATTATTAGTAGAGGCTCTTGAGTCAGAAGATCCTGGGTTCAAATCTTGCCTCTGACATTGATCAGCCACAAAACTTTTAAAAAGTGAACTTTAACTTCTCACAGCTGCAATTTTCTCCTTTGTGAGATGGGCATCTTACAAATAATAATAATAATGACTATCTCATAAGTTTGTAAGACGGTGCTTTGCACCATAACAATAATGGCTGCCTCATAAGTTTATAAGGTCATGCTTAGCACATAGGAAAGGTTTAATAAATATTAACTTTCGTTATGATGGATTTATTCTTAAATCCTGTGGGAGGCATCAGGAATGTTCCTAAGGGTGTGGTGCACCATCACCCTCTGGCGTTTGTCATCCTTCTTACAAAGAGCCTTTGTTTGAGCACAGCCCCTCCCATTTATCACTCCCTCCTTTGTGATGTCTTTCTCAAATTCTTTTCCTCTTCAAAGCTGTCCTTGATGTTCTTTCTTACTTGATTTCATCAATATAAAAATACTCAGACATGGGCACTCATGATACTACTCTCTGTACTTATGAACATTTTAGAACTTTTCCCTAAGAAAAAATGTTTTAAAAATCATTGTTCATTTGGGCTGCTCCACACACACCTTCCCTAAGGATGGTTCTGACTAATACCACATGAAATGTACACCTGGGCAATGAATTTGAGGCACCATCTCTGGAACTCCTGCCACATGTGAATCATTGGAGAGCTGCTGCCACAGCAACATGTACAGGGGTAAGGCTCAGTCATGGCCCCAGCATGGTCCCCTGTGAAAAGCATCAACCATCCCAGTACATACAATGCTAATTTGTTAGAGCTGGGGGAGTTGGTTTTTCCAGGCAGACTGTGATCTCACTGCTGGGATAATCCAGTTGTCAAAGCCCTGTCTGGGGACCTGGGGCTCTGGAGCCAAATTTCTAACTCCTATCAAGATACCCCACAGACAAAACTAGATTATAGGAATAAGGTAAAAGAATGGAGATAGATGATAATGATAATAATATTCATTATTAGTAGTGGGAAAGAAATTTAAAGCACTGCCTGAATTTCCACAGCTCAGTATCAACATTTTGTAAAATGGTACAAGATCACTGCCTCCACTTTCTTATGTGCATTTCAGAAATAATAGAACCTATCTCATAGGTGTCACAAGAAATGAATAAGGTTGTAGTTTTAAAGTGCATTCCCTAATTCCCACAGTGCAACCCTATCAAAATGTCAATGGCATTTTTTGCACAACTGGAAAAACTCTATCATAAAATGTGTATGGAATCTCAAGCAACCCAAATATCCAAAGTAATCTTGGAAAAGAACAAGACTGGAGATCTCACAGTTCCTGATTTCAGACCATATCACAAAATTACAGTAATCAAAGCAGTGTGGTGGTAACATAAAGACACACAGATGTTAGCTCATAAATCAGAGTTTCCACCATGTAGGAGGCATTTAATAAATGTGCTATCATCATCTTCATCATCATGAATCCTGATTATAATTACCCATTTTTCTCCCAGCCTCCTCCTCCATATTCTGAATATTGATGTCAGTCATTTAATTCAGATTCCTTCCTTCTTTATAGACAGAGTTTGTCAGGTTTTGATTAAGTATAAGGAGAAATGTGACTTAGGTAGGGATTAAATGAGGAAGAACAGGTTCCAGTCTTATTAGGCCACAAGGAGTCAACCTGACAGAATCTTTTCAACCTTCCAGGGTTTTGATGGAGGTGAAATAGGAGTGAAAAAGCTGAATTAAAACTCAACATTCAAAAAACTAAGATAATTGCATCCAGTCCCACCCCTTCATGGCAAATGGATGAGGAAAAAATGGAAGCAGTGACAAACTTTATTTTCTTGGGCTCCAGATTCACTGCAGATGATGACTGTAGCTGTGAAATTAAAAGTGGCTTGCTCCTTGGAGGGAAAGCTGTGACAAACCTAAAGAATGCATTAAAAAGCAGAGACAGACATCACTTTGCCAACAAAAGTCTGTATAGTCAAAACTATAGTTTTTCCAGTAGTCATGTATGGATGTGAGAGTTGAACTATAAAGAAGGCTGAGCACCAAAGAATTGATGCTTTCAAACTGTGGTGCTGAAGAAAATGCTCGAGAGTCTTTTGAACTACAAGGAGATCAAACCAGTCAATCCTAAAGGAAATCAACCCTGAATATTCATTGGAAGCTCTGATGCTGAAGCTGAAGCTCCAATACTTTGGCCAACTGATCCAAAGACTTGGCTTATTGGAAAAGACCTGGATGCTGGGAAAGACTGAGGGCAAGAGGAGAAAAGGGGGTGTTAGAGGATAAGATGGTTGGATGACATTATCAACACAATGGACAGGAGTTTGAGCAAACTCCAGGAGATAGTGAAAGATGGGAAGCCTGGACAGCTGCCGTCCATGGGGTCACAAAGAGTCAGACAGTCAGTCAGTCAGTCAGTTCAGTAACTCAGTCGTGTCTGACTCTTTGTGAGTCAGACAACTATTAGAGCTTCAGCTTCAGCATCAGTCCTTCCAATAAATATTCAGGACTGATTTCCTTTAGGATTGACTGGTTGGATCTCCTTGCAGTCCAAGGGACTCAAGAGTCTTCTCCAACACCACACTTTAAAAATATCTATTCTTCAGCACTCAGCTTTCTTTATGGTCCAACTCTCACATCTATACCTGACTACTGGAAAAACCAAAGCTTTGACTAGACAGACCTTTGTCAGCAAAGTAAGGTGTCTGCTTTTTAATACAAATAAGCAACTGAACAACAATAAAAGGGTTTTGAGTAGAAATGAAGGCGCTTTCTTTGTCCCACCACTGGCAGTTACTGGATGCTGGTCAGCAAGTCTAAAGGCAAAGCCATAGCTCACACAAAGCCAATTATGGAACCTTGGGCCCTGTTAATAACTTACATAGAATCTTCAGTGTATGTATGGCCAAATGGTATTTGTATTCTTGAATGCCACACTGCTGGGTACATTGTCAATATCTGACAGCACAGAGTCTAAAACAAACAGTCTAAAGGAGAATTTCATTGTGTAGTAATTTCAGAGCATCCTTGAGGTCAAGAAATAAAATGTTGGCCAGATAGCTCAGAGGTCAAGATCTGGGCATGTGTTTTTTACTGCCTCCAGCTACAACTACTCCTGGTGTTCAGAAAGGCTTAACAAGAGTCAGGACAATTTCTGAGTGTTCATAGCAGCTGCCAGAATTGTGGGTTGACAGTCTCTTAGAGCAACTTGTTTTTTATTTTTTTAATTGCAAGATAGTTGGTTTACAATATTGTGTCAGTTTCAGGTGTACCGCACAGAGAGCAACATTATTTGGTATCCTGGGTGGAAGCTGTTTGCTTTTTTCTTCCCTGCAATAATAGCTTCAATTTAAATATCATCAATGGTAATGATCAAATTTGAGTTGCATTTTATGTTGCAAAATTTGTTAGTCCCAGCTTACTCTACTCGTGCCATTGTAAATCTACTACTGCTGACTTTTATTTAAAGGTCTTTGTGTGGGAGATGGCCTTTCTTCAACCTTATTTTTTTACCAGGAGATAATTATAAATTCATCAACCTATACACAGGTATAACTCTTACAAACACAGTCAAGGAAGGAATGTCAGGCATTCTTCTCCATGACATGCTGTCCATGGCATCACAGGTGGAGTCTATCAGAGTTTCCCTTCTCTTGTGTCTCAAGCACCACCAAGGCAGCTGGTGACTGCTCTCACACTCACGCACTACAGCAGAAAGCTGTCACCTCACTGGGTACCGGGATCCTTGGTACGTGGAGCTGTATACTGGGGACCCCAGGGCAACCTGAGCTTTCCAAGGAATTTACATAATAAAGGGAGAGTTTTCTGTTTTCCCAGGAATTGGGTCATAATGAAAATCAGGACACTAGTGTACCCCCCTCACACCTTCCATGGAATCATGGGTTGATAAGCATTTAGGCACCAGCTGCTGGCATGCACACCTCGGGACTTCAGTGCACACGAATTCAGGATGTCTTCAGTTCAGTTCAGTTCAGTCGCTCAGTCGTGTCTGACTCTTTGCGAACCCATGAACCGCAGCACGCCAGGCCTCCCTGTCCATCACCAACTCCCGGAGTTCACTCAAACTCACGTCCATCGAGTCGGTGATGCCATCCAGCCATCTCATCCTCTGTTGTCTCCTTCTCCTCCTGCCCCCAAGTCCTCCCAGCACCAAAGTCTTTTCCAATGAGTCAACTCTTCACATGAGGTGGCCAAAGTACTGACTGGAGTTTCAGCTTTAGCATCAGTCCTTCCAAAGACCACCCAGGACTGATCTCCTTGACTCTCAAGAGTCTTCTCCAACACCACAGTTCAAAAGCATTAATTCTTCGGCACTCAGCTTTCTTCACAGTCCAACTTTCACATCCATACATGACCACAGGAAAAACCATAGCCTTGACTAGACGGACCTTTGCTGGCAAAGTAATGTCTCTGCTTTTTAATATGCTATCTAGGTTGATCTTAACTTTCCTTCCAAGGAGTAAGCATCTTTTAACTTCATGGCTGCAGTCACCATCTGCAGTGATTTTGGAGCCCCGCCCTGACCCAAAATAAAAGTCTGACACTGTTTCCACTATTTCCCCATCTATTTCCCATGAAGTGATGGGACCAGATGCCATCCATGATCTTAGTTTTTGAATGTTGAGCTTTAAGCCAACTTTTTCACTCTCCCCTTTCACTTTCATCAAGAGGCTTTTTAGTTTCTCTTCACTTTCTGCCATATGGGTGGTATCATCTGCATATCTGAGGTTATTGATATTTCTCCCAGCAATCTTGATTCCAGCTTGTGCTTCTTCTAGCCCAGCGTTTCTCATGATGTACTCTGTATATAAGTTAAATAAGCAGGGTGACAATATACAGCATTGACTCCTTTCCCTATGTGGAACCAGTCTGTTGTTCCATGTCCAGTTCTAACTGTTGCTTCCTGACCTGCATACTGGTTTCTCAAGAGCCAGGTCAGGTGGTCTGGTATTCCCATCTCTTTCAGAATTTTCCACAGTTTGTTGTGATCCACACAGTCAAAGGCTTTGGCATAGTCAATAAAGCAGGAATAGATGTTTTTCTGGAACTCTCTTGCTTTTTCCATGATCCAGCGGATGTTGGCAATTTGATCTCTGGTTCCTCTGCCTTTCCTAAAACCAGCTTGAACATCTGGAAGTTCACAGTTCACGTATTGCTGAAGCCTAGCTTGGAGAATTTTGAGCATTACTTTACTAGCGTGTGAGATGAGTGCAACTGTGCAGTAGTTTGAGCATTCTTTGGCATTGCCTTTCTTTGGGATTGGAATGAAAACTGACCTCTTCCAGTCCTGGATGTCTTAGAGAACATGAAACATTAGGGATGGGTCTGTGCTACAGTCTCAATTGGAGATTAGTAACCTGGGGTCCCTGGACTTTCCCCAATGGCTCTCTGAATATGAACGGGAAAAATGATATGTTTATTGCTATTAACCTTAAAGTCATAAAGTCAAATTTAGTACTTCCTTCCACTGTGAATATAGGCAACAAATTGCAGTAGAATTAGCAGTGCTTTTGAGAATAGAAACCACAGGTACATTCATATCACATCCAGCTGTCACAGACATCTCAAAATACCATTTACATTCATTACTAATTCAATAGTTACTTTACCCACCACTGGATCTTGTTGTTGAATGCATTAATAAAAATGCACATATATTACCGTATCTTAACTTTCATTAGTATTTTTATGACTATATTTAACATATGTGGTTTCCTCTGTATTTAATTTTATTTGCAGTGTCTCTCCAGGTGTCCAGAAAACTCTGGAAGAAGACTGGCCCCTGGACGAAATGATCAGTAGCCCAAGGATTTCTGGTCACAGCGCTGTGCAGACGTCTTCCAGTGTTCCTCAGGAGGCCAACCTGTCTCCATCTGTCACAACCAGGGCTGTTCCCAGTACATCAGTGAGCATCAGGAAAATATTAAATGCTCCTTAACTGGTTAGTGAATAGGCACTGGTCTGAGCTCTCTGAGTGCCCTTCCACCTCTCCAGACACCCTGGCTGCAGGAATCCCTGGTGGGCACTAAAGTGGAACCGCCTTTGAACCAGCTAAGTCTTCTGCTGCCTGAGGTCGTCCTGAATTCCCGCCCCGCAACCATCCACCTCCCACCATTGCTGCCAGAGCTATCAGACCCCAACCCTCCTGGGAGAGGGACTGTCATCCTGCAGGGAAATGTGTCCAGTACCCACCTGACCACCCCAAGGCTGCAGTGTCCTGCTTGCCTTGCCTTTCGCATGGCCTCTTTGGGCCCATGGTGTTGAAGTATTTTGACTATCCTCCTAGTCACAGTCACACTTCCCTGCCCCTACATCTCTGCCACTTTCACAAGGGAGATATCATGAATTTGTACTTGCTGACATGCTGTGTGAAGGGCTCCAAGGTCCCACTTCTCTATATTTTTCTAAAAATGCTACCACTGTATGAACCTAATGAAATTCACAAGAATGACAGTGTTGCACTGGAAAAGACCCCGATGCTTGGAAAGATTGAAGGCAAAGGGAGGAGGCAGCAGAGGATGAGATGGTTAGATAGCATCACTGACTCAATGGAAATGAATTTGAGCAAATTCCAGGAGATAGTGAAGGACAGGGGAGCCTCCTTTGCTGCAGTCCATGAGGTTGCAAAGAGTCAGACAATAACAATGTTGCATTGAAGGGGAGGCAGCTTGTAGGGGAGGCAGCCCACAGGTGCTCTGCCTCTACCCTGTCAGCTGTCATTCACTGAACTAAACCCTGAACTGGGTCTCAAGCCCTGTGTGGTCCTTGGAGGACTGAGGCCACAGCGTTCTCCTTGGCTCTGAGCACACATCTACAGCTGACCTTCACTAAGATCTAGACTCGGATTTCTGAGTGAAAATGGCTAAATAGCAGCTCTCTATCACCACCTATGGGGCTTCCCAAGTGGCGCAGTGGTTAAGGATTAGTCTGCCAATGCAGGAGAGGCAAGAGACATGGGTTTGATCCCTGGTTGGGAAGATCCCTGAAGTAGGAAATGGCAACCCACTCCAGTATTCTTGCCTGGAGAATTCCATGGACAGAGGAGCCTGGTGGACTACGGTCCATGGTGTTGCAAAGAGCCAGACACAGTTGAGCACAAGCAACTGACCACCACCTATATGACACCTCACACACCAAAATAAGGGCCTTTTCCTAACTCACAGCTCTCACATAGGTAGGTAGGTAGCTTTATTATTGCTTTAAAGTAAGGAAATTAACACAAAACTTTGGAAATTTCTCTACTGATCCAAGAATGTCCCACTCAAACATTTTGTTCACAGGCTGGTATATTATTTCAGACCCTAAATGGTGAACAATGCCTTTTGGATGTGCAGATCTCTATGGTGTGCTGCTGAGCTGTTGCTAAGGCAGCCTGGCTTGGGTGTCAGCTGGGAGTAGCTTTCCGGCTGCTCCAGTGGGCTGGGCACTCAAAGTCAAAATAGCTGAGTGGATTTTCTCTCTGTCATTTCTAAGCTGCGTGCCCCTGGGGAACCACTTAGGTTTCCAAGCCTCAGCTATGTATCTAACCCAAAGTTGGTGTGAGGTTTAGAGGAATGTAAAAGGCCCAGCCCATGGCTAGCATATAATAAAGACTCAGTCATTTGTTATTTTTGTTATCTTGATGCTCTTAGACTAAACTAAAGGGTTGCATGCAACCAACAGTGTGTTTGGAAGGGCAGAAGGAGGGCTCAACTTTGTTATTATATCATTGTTGCCTGAAATTTTTTATTATAGAGGCATTCTTGGGGTTAATAACTTTTTAAAAATGCAAATAGCTGTAGGGTTTACTTCATTAAGCAATTAGCTGTCACTGTTACTGAAAGGATGTGTGTGATTGGGACAAAAATATAACCTGTGATTGTCCAGAGCTTCCCTTCCTCGGGGGACTGCCAGTGAATGAGGTGAAATATGCTTTCAAAGAGAGAGAGGATGAGGGGGAGGGGTGGGTCCAAAGTCCTGGATCCCCAGAGGCTCCTGCCAGGTAGGCCTGAAGTCTGGGGCCCACTTTCCACTGTGCAGCCTGAGGAGGAAGAAAGTGCTTTGGGGAAGCACTAAAAAGAGAAAACTTGAGGCAGTTAAAGTTTAGAAGAAAGTTGGTGGGAGAAGGGGGACGGGGACTGTGACGTACCACTGCTGTGGTCGACATAATTCTTATTTCAGGTCAGGTACTCCAGAAGCAGGACCAAGATGTGCTATGAAGACTAACCAGTCGGTACGTCTGGGAAAAGTGTAAAAAGGTCTTTCATTTGATGATTATTTTGCACCCTAGAGATTGGGACCCCATCCCGTCAGATTAATGCCAATGACCATACTTCAGCTGTGCCCTCAGCCGACTGTTTCGAGGCTCTCTCGGGTGGGCAGCTTCTGAGAGATGTGGAATGTGCTGCAGCCCGTGGAGCCCATGGTCCTGGGCCCACTCTTGCTCTTCTGCTGGGACATGGTCCCACAGTCTGATGTGATGTTGTATGGAATCTCATACCAGTGGACCAAACACTATGTAAGCCCTTAAGGTAGTGGTCGTGGCTGAGGCCTACAGATGGAGAAGGTAAATCTGTATCCAAAATACGTGTATATTCTTGAAGTGCTGGTTTTTATAGGTTTGAGGGGGCCCAGTATAGTCAATTCATTGCAAGTTGTCCACTTGGTCTCTTCAAAGAATGGTGTCATACTGGGGGCTGGCTCGTTGCTGGTCTCTGTTCAACAGTGGTAATTATTAGCCTTAGGCCTTTCTCTTTCCATTCAAAAGGGGTGACCAGTACAAAGATCTATCTTGTTAAGTGAGAGTCCGTATTTCTGGCCCATGAATCACCTCTATCTTTGCCACTGAGGCCAGAAGGGCTGCTCACATCACAGCCTGAACCTGCTCTAGAGCCCTTTTCCGTTTTGCAGTCCTCAAAATCCAGCAGCCAATCACCTCACTCGGTACATGGGCCATGAAACTATCACTAGCTGTAGAAAACAACATCTTCAGAATCCAAACAGGCCTACCAGGCATTGTGCATCCTTCTTCATGGTAGATGGTAAAAGATGTATAATTTGTATTTCCCCTAGAAGGGGATTTCAGCATACCCCTGACCACTGAACTGTAAATGTAGCAGGCCCCTATATATTCAGAGTTTTATCTCCCATCTCCTGGAACCTCTGTGAAGGTATTACAAAGGCCTCTAGCCTGTTGGTCACCTCTTGCTTGTCTGGCCTAATCAACATAATGCCCATAATGTGATTGGTAAATGTCATGTTCTGAGTGAGGAATACCAGGATAGTACAGAGATCTCCTATAATATATCTATGTAATATACACAAAAGAGGGCAGAGGTTTACATAGGCTCTATGGTAAAACTAAAAATGTATATTGTCCATTTGATGTGAATGTGAACTGTTTTTGACCCCCCCCTTTTTTTTAACAACAACAACAACAAAAATCCCTAACTTTATTTAGCCTGGTATTTCCCAAACCTAGTGGCTCATGGAAACTTTTGCATACTTTGTGGGATAGTCCACAGGACACCAGTTTGGAAAGTGCTATGGGGTAAGGCTCTGAAAGTGGAGGAAGGCATCTCCAGGAGAAGCTATGTGGCAGGATTGAGCCACGGCAAGATTCCAGTGGCAAGGGAGGAGGAAAGGAGGCAGCTGAAATGCCAGGGCTAAGGGCCCCAGAGCATAAGGGAAAGGCAAACAGGAGAGGGCAAGGGCAGGGCGGATAGAGAAGGGCAAGGAGCTGTTTGGATGCAGAGAGGAGAGAGGAGGCAGAGGCAGTTCTGAGCATTCACATCTGGGGAGGGAGGAAAGGAGAGAGCAGAAAGGGGGTGAGGAGCGGAGGACATCCCTCACCCTGCACATTAATTTGTGAATGGGGGGGTCTAAAACCTGTGACTTCCCCAAGTGGTAGCTGATCACCTTTCCTGGCTGTAATAGAAAAGTCATTCACCATGTCAAGATCACAGGACATATTCCTGAGGCCACGTTACTTTCTCGAGCAAAGATAGTGGCTATAATTTAGGCTCCTATGTGGTCGTGCTTGTTGCGGTCTAGCAGGAGTCAGCAAACCCGAGTCTGAGAGTCACATCTGCCTGTTTTGTATATTAAATTTATTTTATTTAAAATATATATTATTGTGTTTTTTTGGAATCCAGCCACATTTACAAATTGTCTATAGTTGCTTTCCTGCTACAACAGTAGAATTGAGTAATTGAAACAGGAACTCTATGACCAGCAAAATCTAAATATTTATTATCCTTACCTTTATGGAGAAAGTGCACTGACCCCTGGTCTACAGTGATCTTCCAGGGTCCATCTGGTTTCTTCAGTGCCTAGATTAGCAAATTGGGTGGAAATATTTTGGGAACCAGCACCCCTGCATCTTTTTTATCTTTAAGAGTGACATTAATCTCTACTTTTTCTCCCAGGAGGCAGAATCACTGTCTTGAAGGGAGGAGGGCTTCAAGAGCCTTCCACATGGCCTTTCCCATGACAGCTCTTAACCCTGCAGACCAAGGACCTGATGTGGGGGTTACACCAATTGCCAAGTATGTCAGTCTAATTGTACATTTGGTGAGAGGGGAACAGAGCACAGGGTAGGTTCATGGTAGACCACCAAGCCAGGACTTGGCTAGGATTTCTTCTATTATCTAGGCTTCATATCATTTCTCTGAACCAGGGGCCTGTGGTGATGCTTCAAGTCTCTGGGTATCAGCATCTCTGCAGATCTTGTTCCAGCAGTCCTTGAAATGTCCAGGAATTCCCTTTTGCAGTTATCTGAGCAAATGCCACATGATACCTTGAAGGGGGAAAGGTTTCTGCATTGTCTTCTGAGGTGGGGAGTTGGAGGGGTGATAGCTACTAATAGTGTAGGTGAACAGCTTCCCTATCTGCAGGCTCAGCAAGTTCAGAGGAGTCTGAAACTCAAAATCTCAGGGACCTTGATTGGATATTGAAGCCTCCTGAATTTGGCCCTTGGCTTTCTCCACCTTCCTAGAGGAGATGAGAGCGTCTTCATATACACTTAAAGAAGACCTCTGGCTTCCATTCCTAGCTTTCAGCTGCCTCTTACTCAGTCCTTCAGTGTTCATTATCTTTCTGTAGCGCATCACTGGCTCCTAGCAATCACACCAATACTCTTATCCATGCACCTGCTCTTTTCTCCATACATTTCAAATGCCTGATAAATCATTCTAACTGGTACCTTCCCTTCTACCAGTACATACTCCCAATTCACCACAGGTGAAACTTTTAACAGGTAGGCTACCACCTTACCCCAGAGCTGTGTTCCTCCTACCAGTAATTGGTGTCCTCACCACCTGCCCAAGGTAACTGATAACTGCTCCAGAATCCCATCTTATTGCCTACTTTGTTGGACTACTTCTGGTGCAAACTCACATAGCTTGGGTTCTCTGGAACCAGATGCTGAGATGGGTGCAAGATGTTTATTAGGAATCAACACCTGTGAAGGGAGGATGAAGAAAACAGTATTGGGTGGAGGTTGAAGCTGAACTATAATGCAGGCTCAACAGAGCTTTGCCCAATTTGGCAAGGAACTGTGGAGCGAGTGTTCTCTGCCAGACCATAATGAATGTGCCTTTAAATCTCCAATTTGCTCAGTCAGAGAACGTGGGCTGCCTTGGAAAGGGAGAGAAATCAGGAGAAGCAGCTCCTTGCAGCTGACTGCACCACATGTTCCTCCTTCTACTCCCAGCTGGGAAGAAAATCCTTCCTTCCTTCAGAGGGGTTTGGACCATGTGTCTGTGTGTCTACCCCAACTCTTTTCTTGGTGTTGAGAAATCAAGGAAAGAACTTTAGTTATTGTAAAATGATGTTTGGGGTTGTTAATCTGCACTTCTTGAGTGTGGCACCCCTCAGAGACTTCAAGGATAAAGCATAATGGCTGAGGAATTACGAAGGAATCAGTGCTCTAGAGTTTGGGCAACAGCAGTTTATAGGAATGAAAAGAGACATTGCCTGGGAAAGGCACTGGGTTCTTGACAGAAGACCCAATTAGGAAGGAGAGGGAATAAAAAAGGAATAGGAGGGTCCAGGAGTCAGAATCTGCCTACCTTACAAGATTGTCTTGTGTTAAAAAAAAAACAAACAAGATAAAAACAAGGGTGAATGAGGGTGAGGAGCAATGGGAGCCCTCATATATTGCTGATGGGATGTAAGGTGGTACAGTTGCTTTGGGAAAGACTGCATTTCTTCAAAAGGTTAAACAGAAATAATGACCCCAAAATTCCCCTCTGTGCCAAACCCAAGGGAAATGAAAATGTTCTGTCCGCACAAAAAATTACACATGACTGTTTATAGCAGTATTGTTAATAATAGTCAAAAAATGGAAACAACCCAGATGTCAATCATTTGATGAATGGATAAACAGAATGTGATATGCATTAGAACATTTTTCAGTGATCAAAAGGAGTTAAGTACGGATACATGCTACAGTGTAGACGAACCTTGAAGACATCATGGAAAGTGAAAGAAGCCAGTCACAAAAGACCACATGTTCCATGATTGTGTTTATATGAAATGTCCAGAACAGGAAATCTATAGAAACAGAGAGGAGATAAGTGGTTTCCAAGAGACGAGGGAAAGAGAAATAAGAGGCTGCTATAGGGTACAAGGTTTCTTTTGGGGTGATGAAAATATTCTAAAATTCATTTTGGCAGTTGCACAATTCTGAGAAAATACGAAAAACCATTGAGTTGTGTGCTTTAAATGGGTAAATCATATGGTATGTGAATTATTTCTCAATAAAGCTTTAAAATAAGGAAAGATTTAAGTCAAAAAAAGATAGCTTGGCATTGACCGACCAGAGCTGTCTCTGAAAGGTGTTGCCGGCTGTGAGAATGTGGTATATTTTATATCAGTTTTTAGGTTTGGATTTCTAAGATGATTCTTCCAACATTTGACATTTTTTGAAGGTAAGCATCAGGAATTTGAGCAAACGGTTGCAGAGGTTAGTGGTATCTGACAAATGTTTGTGATTGTGGCATTTGCAGCCAAGCTTCCCATGGGCATGAGGAAACTTTCCTATTTACTGTAGCCAAGGACTGTGCATCCCCCTAACACCAGAGACATGTGAGATAATCCATTCCCCTCCCCACCCACCCATCCTTTTATCCACCCACCTACCCATCCATCTGCCCACCAATCCGTCCATTCATCCATCCAGCCACCCATTCATCCATTCAGGTACTAGTACCTATTGTGTGTTAGACTGTGTGTAATTATTGGAAACACAATGAAGAACTCTGTAGTCACCAACTTTATCCTTAAGCTTAGAGTATAGTGGTAAGGAAAGCAGATAAACAGATCATTGCAACACAGTCTACTTCACATGCTGTAAGAGGTGAACATAGGAGTTATGAATAAAAATAGGTCCAGCTTGATAAATCAGCCCTCTCAGTGCTCACCTTATACAGTCATCTTTCTTTATGGACGAACTCCTTTAATTTTCCCTTTTCCTCTTACTCCTTAATAACCATTTCTCCTTACTTTAAGATATATCCTGTTAGTGAGTAATCAGAGTATCACATTTTAACTGTATATATCAATAAAGTACTCTTGTGATGTTATAATTTTGCATCAAATCCTTGCTGATATATTATAAATAGATGACTATACTGTCAAGATCACAGTCACATGGATGTTCCAGAAATATTGTAGTAAGAAGTCCACGTTTATTGAAATAATTGGATTAATTGCCTTCCCTTCTGTGGCTTGGGGTTTTTCTCCCCTTAACAGCTCTCTTTAGAGAAAGTTTTATCGCCTAGCTCTCTGCATCTGTCTCTATCTGTCTTAGATGGTTGGTATGGGTTTTCCTACATGCTTCTGGTGGTTCTATGAAATTGTTTGGCCATTACATCCTCAGCTCTGTTGTGGTTTGAGATACTTTGAAAGAAGAGTGGTTCATTGCTAACTGCATTTTGTTGACCACATCCTCACTTGTGTCCATTTACTTCAGAGTTCCTTTTTTACCATCTTATCAGTCTTGAGATTTTAAGTATTATGGACACTTTTCCATAATTTATTTTGATGTATATAGTCTCCCAATTAAAAAAAATTACTTATCATTTATTTATTTTTGGCTGCACTGGGTTTTAGTTGCTGCATGCGGGCTTGCTCTACTCATGGTGAGCAGGTTTCTCATTGCTGCAACATCTCTTGTTGCAGAGCATAGGCTCTCGGGCCCTCAGGCTTGGTAGCTGCAGTACACGGGCTTAGTTGCCCCAACGCATGTGGAATCTTGCCCAACTAGGGATCAAACCCTGGATCCCCTGCATTGGCAGGTGAATTCTTAACCACTAGACCACCAGGGAAGTCCTTTAGTTTCCCAACTTAGAAGAAACCAGTGGTATTCACACTTCAGGAAGATCTGGGCAAATTCTGAGATTTTGAGTCCTTTGAAGTAGGGCGCTGAAGGAGGTGTGCTGTTTCTAGTTTTCTTTGTAATATCTCAGCATTGAAAATTCAAAAATGAAAAGAATTTTGAAAATACTATATAGATATAAACGGGGCTTCCGCAGTGGCTCAGCAGTGAAGACTCCACCTGCAATGCAAGAACCACAGGAGACATGGGTTTGATCGCTGGGTCACAAAGATTCCCCTGGAGGAGGGCATGGAAACCCACTCCAGTACTCTTGCCTGGAGAATCCCCATGGACAGAGGAGCCTGGCAGGCTACAGTCCATAGGGTCACAAAGAGTCGGACATGACTGGAGTGACTTAGCACGCATATAATTATAAATATCACTTTGAGAGATGATTAAAAGGGCAACTGAGGGCTATTAAGTTATCAGTCTGTCAGTTCAGTCGCTCAGTCACATCCGACTCTGTGATCCCACGGACTGCAGCACACCAGGCTTCCCTGTCCATCACCAACTCCCGGAGTCTACTCAAACTCATGTCCATTGAGTCGGTGATCCCATGCAACCATCTCATCCTCTGTCATCCACTTCTCCTCTTACCCTCTGTCTTTCCCAGCAACAGAGTCTTTTCCAAATGAGTCGGTTCTTCGCATCAGGTGGCCAAAGTGTTGAGTTTCAGCTTTAACATCAGTCCTTCCATTGAATATTCAGGACTGATTTCCATTAGGATGGACTGGTTGGATCTCCTTGCAGTCCAAGAGACTCTGAAGAGTCTTCTCCAACACCACAGTTCAAAAGCATCAATTCTTTGGCGCTCAGCTTCCTTTATAGTCCAACACATGACTACTGGAAAAACCATCGCTTTGACTAGATGTACCTTTGTTGGTAATGTCTCTGCTTTTTAGTATGCTATCTAGGTTGGTCATAGCTTTTCTTCTAAGGAGCAAGCATCTTTTAATTTCATGGCTGCAGTCACCATCTGCAGTAATTTTGGAGCCCCCCAAAATAATGTTTCTCATTGTTTCCATTCTTTCCCCATCTATTTGGTGTAAAGTGATGGGACCAGATCCCATGATCTTAGTTTTTTGAATGTTGAGCTTTAAGCCAACTACTCTCCTCTTTCACTTTTATCAAGAGGCTCTTTAGTTCTTCTTTGCTTTCTGCCATAAAGGTGGTATCATCTGAGTATCTGAGGTTATTGATATTTCTCCCTGCAATCTTGATTCCAGCTTGTGCTTCATCCAGCCTGGCCCTTCACATGATGTACTCTGCATTAATAGGATAAATAAAATATTTTATAATAATTTTTGCAGTAAGGATGCTGTTATAATGCTTGAATATATCTGAATTTCATTTTGTTTCCAATCTAAGTATTGCTTTAAAAATTACTGCTTTAAAAATTCCAGTGTTTCAGCCTCAGCAGGGCAGTTTCCTCAAACTGAAACTAATTAAGGAAAAAACTGTAATTACCCAATAATGATTTACTAATTTAACATATTGTCTATAGAACTCAAAATATGCAAAAATCTTGATTAAACTACATTAGTGGTTTTATTAAAATGAGGGCCAAAAAAAAAGTGTGAAGTAAATACAAAACACATTGTGTATTATGTGCATCATTATTGTATGACTCTTCCAAACATCACCAAACCATCAATGGACCACCCTTATTTATCTTTTTTTGTCATTAAGAAACTTGTTTTTCAAGGTAGGAGGAGAGAACATATTTTATTTAACAGTTTGTTAGTTTGATTTATGGCTTCTATACGGTGTATGGCCCTACCCTGAACAAGCCTGATCTCTCTGTGTAACTTCTACATGTTTTGACTTAAGAGTCTGTGGGCCTCCATTTCTGCTCTTGGCCCAGATTCCACAAATGCTTGAGGGAAACCTACCCCACCCCCTATTTCTTAGTTAAAAAAAACACAACACAATGTTCATGACTTTAATTTTTTTTTTTTTTAGAAAAGGGCAAGGACTTCCCTGGCAGTCCAGTGGTTAAGATTTCACACTTCCAATGCGGGGGTCTTGCTGTGGAGCACAGCCAAAAATTTTTTTTTTAATGGAAAAAAAGAGAAAAGGGCAAACGTTGAAAAAATTACCTATCCCATCCACTTCATTCCTACCTTTGCCTGCAAATCCTTTCCTGCATAACCATGTTTTTTAATTTCTTGTATTTTGTACATAAAATCATATGTAAATATGGCTTTTTATCTGCTCCCCAAGTGTTAGCATGCTATGTACATCATTCTTTTCTTACTTAATATTGAATACATTTTGGAAATCTTTCCATATTAGCATACAGGTACGTTTCTCAGTCTCTGTAAACAGCTGCATAGCATCCATTAGTTGAATGTACTGCATATTATTATTTAGTCCTATGGGAATGGCAGCCCACTCCAGTACTCTTGCCTGGAGAATCCCATGGAGGGAGCAGCCTGGTAGGCTACAGTCCATGGGGTCACAGAGTCGGACACGACTGAGCGACTTCACTTCACTTTTAACAAGGACATTTGGTTTATTTCATAACTGTTACTATGATAAACAAAACTACGTTGAATAAACTTCTACACTTATCATTTTTGCTTGTTTGTCTGCAAGTAAATCTGTGGGAAAAGAATGACCAGAAGTGGGATCGCAGCGTTGAGAGGAACGGCAGCGTTTCTCTATAGTGACCTTAGAGGTCAGTGAATTCTTTGTTGTTCAAGAGTGTCCTTCTTCCTGTAGCATGGTCACCATTGTTGTTCTTTCTCTACTAAAAGCCAGCAACACACTCTCATCTCAGAGGTTAGCTGGTGTGTGCCCTCTCACCTTTCTGACTTTCTCTGAGCAGCTATCTACCAAATGTGTCCACGGACCATTTGTAGGGAATTGAGTTATGATATATCCTTTTAATAAAATATCATTTGTCCTATTAAACCTTCCTGTATGCTTGGCCCTCTTCTGAGCGCTTTAAATTTAATAGGCCTTTGATCTTCATAACACTCCTATGAGATAGATGGTGGTGTTACATTTCACAGATGTAACCAAAACTATAATTAAAGTAGTTGATTGAACAGTGCATGAAATATGTAACATCATGATCTCATACTTAGATATTACTGATTTTAATCCAGTATAGTGAGCTCTTTAAAATTATCCATTATTACTATTTATTTGGTGAGAAGGAAATGGCAACACACTCCCGTACTCTTGCCTGGAAAATTCCATGGATGGAGGAGCCTGGTAGGCTACAATCTGTGGGGTCGCAAAGAGTTGGACACGACTGAGCGACTTCACTTTCTTTCTTTCTGTAGTTCCTTTTGGAGAAGAAAGTGGCAACCCACTCTAGTGTTCTTGCCTGTAGATTCCCATGGACAGAGGGGCCTGCTGGGGCTGTGGTCTATGGGGTTGCAGAGAGTCGGATACAACTAAGTATCTAACACATGCTACTTATTTGGGCCAGAAGAAAGAAACCTCTGAGCTTTTTGGCTCTATGCCTAAACATGTTAGTGTGGATGATAAACTTATGCCAAATTCTATAGTTATATATATATATATGTATGTATGTACAGACACGTACATGTGCACACACACATATTTTTAAGGATTTCTTCCTTGTATGAGGCAAATGTTCTACTTTATCAATTAAAACCTGTTAGTGAAACTGTTCATTTTGGTAGGAAAATATGAAGTACATGAGGTTTAATAAGTAGTTTCTACAAAGCTGCATGGCTGTTATGTAACTGTTACTACAAGATTGTTATTACTCAATTAGCTCACTGCAGAGGAGTCTTCTGCTGAGCCTGCCACGGATCGCTGTCTGCATTGGATGGTTTGCCTCCTTAGCTGTAGGAGGAGCCCAGCAGTTTCCTCTGGAGGCTCACCTTGGGGACGTTGCTGTACTGTGCGCTAAGGAAGCATCCCAGGTGTGATTAATCTCTTTTAGACTGGTTGAAAATGAATTTCCATAGCCTAATTTGGAAAAAGAAAACAGTTTTTTTCTTGTTGGTAACCTCAGAAACAACTCTTAAATATGCAGAAGTATAACCACTTTCTTGAGTAGTTTGAAACCTGGTGAAAAGATCCCTTTTGATGGTAGCTCCCTCATTCAAGCAACCCCTCTCTTGTCTTTTGCCTCAGACCCAGCCCTTAGTTTTGTGTTTAGTACCGTTCTATAATAGCTATTTCTTGCTATTTGCCTTGGTATGCAGTACTGAGCTTTCTTACCTTTTTCCCAGCACCATTACACTATAATTTATTTAGTTTATGTTTAAGATTACACTTCTTTGCTTTGTAAAACCCAATTATAAAAATAAAAGGTACTCAGAATAAAAAACATGAGGACCAAAGAGGAAAATACAAATCACCTCTACTCCTTCCTCCAAGAGATGCCTGTTGTTCACATAGGAACATGTGCTGTGATTGAATTATACATAGCGGTACTTGACATTTTTTAATTAACATAATGCTCTTTTACTGCTTCTCTTTGGAAAATACATTTAAAAATAGAGAAAAGTTTCAGACACCTTGAAAGTTCTGAAGAGTGATAACACGTTTGAGGAGCAAGTACTTTTTCAGTTAGTTTCCTAATTAAACATTTTGCTTTCTTCATTAAGGCCCCTGTTCAAGCAGCAGAAAACGAACTCTCGCTAAATTAAGCAAAAGATGTTCTACCAGAAGAATATAGCGGTCTCATGAGATTGAAGAGAAGCTGAAGAACAAGACTTGCTTTCAGCCAGACTGTGCAGCATGCAGGATCTTAGTCCCCTGACCAGATATGGAACCCACACCGCCAGCTGCAGAAGTGCAGTTTTAACCACTGGACCGCCAGGGAAGTCCCCAGCAGGGCTTATAAAAAACAGGGAGTTGGCAGTCCTGGCCTGGCCTTCCTTACTTGTTTGCCCATCTTTCCTCAAAAATCAAAGTACCACAAGAAAGTGTTTTTTTTTTTTTTCTTTTGTTTTCTTTCACTGAAATTAAGTCACATAAAACTAGTTGGGAGAATTCCCGAGGTCCAGTGGTGAGTCTTGTAGCTTTTGCTGCCAGGCCCTGCGTTTATTCCCTGACTGGGGAACTAAGATCCCTCAAGCCCTGTGGGATAGCCAAAAGAAAAGAAAAGAAAAGAAAAAAAAAAAACCCTCAAAACTAGCTGGCCTTGGGGATAGACTGACTATGGGTGGAGATGGAAAGGAGTCAGGAATGACCTCCAGGTTTCTGGCTTCCATAAATATATTGCTAATGGAGCATGAAAGAAGACCAGGCTGGCTGTATCTTAAGAGCGGTTAGATGAATGGTTTGGTTGGGGACATGCTGAATTTGAAGTGCCTTGGGACATCGAAAGATGTGAAGTAGGCAACTGGATACATGGGTTGTGCCACCGCTTTTCTATCAGCATCTCCAGCCTCCTCTCCACACTGCCTGCAGCCCTGGGAGGCTCACCTGCAGCAAATAAGTCCCTTTGCTTTTGGCTCTAGGTTGGGTCAGTTCAATGGGGAGCAATTGCAGAGGATCAAAGGAGGGAAAGGAGTGAGGCAGGTCTTTATTTTCCTGGTTCTTCCCTGCAGAGTTGCTGGCTGACTGCAACCCTGAGCCAAATGTCATTGCTCTTCTCAAAGAGCCTCACCCACCAAGCCCTTTCTCTCCAGGGTCCAGTAGTGCTCTTGCTTGTTTCAGAATACTGTGCTACCTCCAGTAATTTTAATATGTTCTGTCCACTCACTCAAATTGCACCCTCAGATTGGTGCAATTTGAGTGATACCACTCATTTCCAGGGTCCTGGCTGATACGTATGTTGTTGTTATTTATTCACTAAGTTGTGTTCAACTCTTTGTGACCACGTGGACTGCAGCACACCAGGCTTCCCTGTCCTTCATGATCTGCTGGTGTTTGCTCAAATTCATGTCCACTGAGTCAGTGATGCCATCTAACCAACTCATCCTCTGCTGCCCCCTCTCCTTTTGCCTTCAATCTTTCCCAGCATCTGGGTCTTTTCCAATGAGTCAGGTCTTCGCATCAGGTAGCCAGAGTATTGGGGCTTCAGCTTTAGCATCAGTCCTTCCAATGAATATTCACGATTGATTTCCTTTAGGATTGACTGGTTTGATCTCCTTTAGTTCAAAGGACTCTGAAGCATCTTCCCTAGCACCACAGTTCAAAAGCATCAATTCTTTGGCAGTCAGCCTTCTTTATGGTTCAATTCTCATATCCGTATATGACTACTGGAAAAACCATAGCTTGGACTATATGGACTTTTGTTGGCAAAATGATGTCTCTGCTTTTTAATACATTCTCTAGGTTTGTCATAGCTTTCCTTCCAAGGATCAAGCAGTTTTTAATTTCATGGCTGCAGTCACCATCTGCAGCGATTTTGGAGACCAATAAAATAAAATATGTTACTGGTTCCACTTTTTCCCCATCTGTTTCCCATGAAGTGATGGGGCCAGATGCCATGATCTTGGTTTTTTTAATGTTAAGCCAGCTTTTTCACTCTCCTCTTGCACCCTCATCAAGAGGCTCTTTAGTTCCTCTTTCCTTTCTGCCATTAGGGTGGTATCATATACATATCAGAGGTTGTTGATATTTCTCCCAGCAGTCTTGATTGCAGCTTGTGATTCATCCAACCTGGCATTTCATATGATGTACTCTGCATATAAGTTAAATGAACAGAGTGACAGTGTACAGCCTTGTTGCACTCCTTTCCCAATCTGGAACCAGTCGTTTGTTCCATGTCTGGCTCTAACTGTTGCTTCTTAACCTGCAAACAGGTTTTTTAGGAGACAGGTAAGGTGATCTGGTACACCCATTTCTTTAAGAACTTTCCACAATTTGTTGTGGTCCACATAGTCAAAGGCTTTAGTGTAGTCAATGAAGCAGAAGTAGATGTTTTTCTGATATTCCCTTGCTTTCTCCATGATACAACTAATGTTGGCAATTTGATCTCTGGTCCCTCTGTTTTTTCTAAACCCAGGTTGTACATCTGGGTTGTACTGCTGAAGCCTTGCTTGAAGAATTTTGAGCATAACCTTGCTAGCATGTGGTGTTTCCCCAGCGGCTCAGCAGTAAAGAATCCACCTCAGTGCAGGAGACACAGGTTCGATCCCTGGGTTGGGAAGATCCCCCGGAGAAGGAAATGGTAACCCACTCCAGTATTCTTGCCTGGAAAATCCTATGGACCAAGGAGCCTGGCAGGCTACAGTGCATATTATAGGGCTTCACAGAACCAGTCAACTTCAGCTTCTTCAGGATCAGTGGTTGGGGCATAGACTTGGATCATTGTGATGTTGAATGGTCTGCCTTGGAAACAAACTGAGATCTTCTGTCATTTCTGAGGTTGCACCCAAGTACTGCATTTCAGATTCTTTTGTTGACTCTGAGGGCTACTCCATTTCTTCTAAGGGATTATTGCCCACGGTAGTGGATATAATGGTTTTCTGAATTAAATTTGCCCATTCCCATCCATTTTAGTTCATTGATTCCTAAGATGTCAATATTCAGTCTTGTCATCTCCTGCTTGACTACATCCAATTTACCTTGATTCATGGAGCTAACATTCCAGGTTTCTATGCAATATTGTTCTTTATAGCATCAGACTTTACTTTCACCGCCAGACACATCCACAACTGAATGTTGTTTCTGCTTTTGCCCAGCTGCTTCATTCTTTCTGGAGCTATTAGTAATTGCCCTCTGCTCTTCCCCAGTAGCGTATTGGACACCTTCCAACGTGGGGGGCTCATCTTCTAGTTTCATACCTTTTTGCCTTTTCATATAGTTCATGGGGTTCTCCAGGCAAGAATACTGGAGTAGTTTGCCATTTTCTTCTCTAGTTGACCACGTTTTGTCAGAACTCTTCACTCTGACCCATCTGTCTTGGTTGGCCCTGCATGGCATGGCTCATAGCTTCATTGAGTTACACACATCCCTTAACCATGACAAGGCTGTGACCCATGAAGGGAAATAGATGTGTACAGAATTCAAAGCACAGGTTATGGCTGGAGATGTATTTTGTGAATCACCTGTTTTAAAAAATAATAGAAACTGATGTGGATTAAATTAAATTCCTTTGTGGGGAAGTACAGTCAAGATGTGGAGAGTGTTTAGGACTGAGCTTTAAGAAATTCTGTCTTATCTCTCACTGAAACAGGGCAGTGGAAAGAAGAACCTGATGAAGAGACTTCAGGGACCACCTTGGGAGGGAGGCACCTAGTCTTGACCATCCACCATGGCATCACAAGCAAAAGAGAAGAAATTCACTAAAGGGAAGTCAGAATGTTATTAAAATGGTAGAATGAATGCTGGGAGGCTGGATGCAACACACCCACATACACCTATACAACACTTATGCAAACATACCTACATAAGGGTATTGAAATGGAATACACATATTTTTGCTCTGTCAACAAGATTAATTCTGTTGTGTGAGTGGCAGAAAATCCAAAATGGTAATAATATAAACAAGATAATTTATTACTCTATTATGTAAACAAAGTTTGGAGGTAACTCAGGGCTGTTTTAGATAGTACTCATGGTGTAGGGATCAAGGTTCCTTTATCTTGTGGTTCCACCATCCTCATAGTACAAGTTCTACCTCATGGTTCAGGATGGCTACTTGTGGTTCAGTTGTCTTGTTTGCGTTCCAGTCAGCAGGACATTTTTCAGATATTGCATACAACACATGTCTCATTGGCCAGAATTTGGATATATGACTGTATCTACTGGTGAGCTACTGAGAAATAGCTTTGCTTCAAATGACCATGTGCCTAGCCTAAAACCAAGAGTTCTAATATAAAACAAGTAGGCTGGGACTTCCCTGGTAGTACAGTAGATACGAATCTGCCTGCCAACCCTGGGGACACAGGTTCCATCCCTGATCTGGGAAGGTGCCACGTGCCATGGAGCATGCGTCACAACTACTGAGCCTGCGTGCTGCAGCTACAGAAACCTGTGTACCTAAAGCCTGTGCTCCACAGCAGGGGAAGCCACCCCAGTGAGAAGCCAGTGACTGCGAGGAGGAGTATCCCCTGCTGGCCACAAGTAGAGAAAGCCCATACAGAGCAACAAAGACTCAGTGAAACCAAAATAATTTTTTTAAAAGGAAATGGAGAATGGAAATTGGGACACCACTAGTGGTCTTTGCCAAACATGTTATTATACCACGTATTTTCATTCAAAAATTTTCCCACTTTTGATGACTCTTGCCAGCTATAGTTATTGTATAATATTCTTCCATGTATGTACTATGTCTTCTAATCCAAAACACCCATGAAAAATATTAGATAACATCAAGGATCCAATTCATGTCTAGTATAGCTTAGGAAGATTTGTAAAACTAACTTGGCTTGTCCACATATCTTACAACATTAGAGTCAAAAGAACCTGTAGCGAACATCTTTCAGCTAAGTGCAGCCTGGCTGCAAAAGCATGCCTCCTGAAGCTAGTTCTGACCGGAGAATTTTTAAATTCATGGGCACATTTTACACCCTGCTTCAGGCAGATGTGAACATGCACATGTTACCCCTGGCTACACATCAATTTCTAGGCAGGAATAAACTGCCCATTGCTTCTTTTACTAGGAGGCATATGATGCTGTGGTGAATGGGGCCATAAATTTCTGCAGGAGATGGAAATCCCACAGTAGGCACTCCTTACCATGTCTTTGGACTGCCTTTTCCCATAACAAATATGGTCAATTTTGTTTATGGGGATGGTTGGCAAGGTAGTCATTGGCTCAAAGAATTTGGCTCTTTAAGTCAGAGTAAAGCAACCAACAGTTTTCTTATGCAATGTGGAATAGAAACAGTTTCAAAGTCCAGCCAAGTGTAGATTGGGAAGGTAATAAGATAGCAAGATTTTTCTCATTACAGTGGGTCTATTTACTTCTTACGCAGGCATTTCATGGCTTAAGGGATCAACAACAATCTGTGGCAAATTGTCTTCAAATTCTAGAGTTATCAAACCCTGTCTTAGATACATGGCAAAGAATGTAGCATGGTGAAAGAGGCTTGTAATAAAAACAGTATTTAGTACATAAGAGTTTTGGTAAGAAGCAAATGGAACTATGAATGACCAATAACATCAGCTTTAGACTGCTCCACCAGTGTTATTTTAATCGTCTTCTTGTGTCATGGCTCCAGCCCAAATGTTATTATTTAGCCAGCAGGAGTTAACATGTATTAGTCTGATATAATTATTAGGTCCCAGAGAGTTCTAGGTTATTAGTCCCAAAGGTGCTATCTTAACCAGATGGCCAAAAGGTTGTGTGCAGCTCTGTTCAGTGGGTGAATTAGTGAGTCATCATGTAATTCTAGCCGTTTGTGTGGGTAGAAAGTTGTTTAATTTGAACCTAGCATCAGCAATTATAGATATCTCTGAAACATTTTTAAAAGAGCCTAATAATTCTCTAAGATTATAAAACAGTAACAAAAGTTGGCTAATACCAGTGTTCCTTTGGTTCCTGGTAAGTTCTGTCTTCTTACAACATTCCTCGTTGGTGACAATAGTTGAATAGATTATGGTGCCTAATTATTATTGACTTTATATCTCTTTATATCTCTTTATATTGACTTTATATCTTTATAGCTTGCCACATGCTGACTTGCTAACCAATCCATGATAATACCATTGTACACAAAGTAACAAGTAGAATGATTTCCCCGTATGTTACATAGAAAGGATCTTCAAAATTTTTTAATGAAAAAAACAGTGGAACTGCTGATAACTCTCTTAGTTGTCTTCTGTTGTGTAATAAGTCACCCCAATCCTTAGAGACTTTATTCTTGTGGGTCAGGAATCTGAGCATAGCATGGTTGCTTGCCTCCAGGTCTGTCAGGAGTTTACAGTCAACTGCAGCTGTGGTTGTGATCTCATCTAACAGCTCAGCTGAGGGTAGCGCTGGGGTCCACCCTAAAGCTCACTCACGTGGTCATCGGCAGGCCTGAGTCACTTGTCATTAGGGCCTTTCCATGGGGCTGCCTCATGACAATAGAAACTGGCTTTTCATGGGGCCAGTGAGAGAGAGAGAGAACCAGAAGCTAGTCTTTTATAATTTAATCCCCAGAGTAGCATGTTATCCCTTCTGCCATATTTTGTTCATTAGAAGTGAGCCAATAAATCCAGTCCATAGGATATTGGCTAGTGGGAATCATTAGGGATTATCATAGGGGCTTCTTACAACAATGGCATTGGAGTTTTATAATTCTGAAATAATTATTTGGCAGATGGTCTTCAGTTTAATAAATTATTTTGTTTTTACATAGTAGCTAATGTTGAATATTTGTTAATAAAGTGAGGTTAGATATCTGCTGATAATTTCCTAGAATGTGCTTAATGTCAGCTCAAGTTTTATGATCTACTTGGAGGCACTGATCCTGTAAAATCTACATAGTAGTTTTTATAGGTTCATTACAGTTCATTAGTAAATTCTCTTTCAGTAAATTAATTAGTAAACTAATTTCTATGCCTCTCATTTTTTAATATTTATTTTTTTAATTGAAGGATAATTGCTTTACAGGATTGTGTTGGTTTCTGCCAAACATTAACATGAATCAGCCTTAGGTATACATATGTCCCCCACTCTTGAACCTCCCTCCCACCTCCCTCCCCATCCCGCCCCTCTATGTTGTTATAGAGCCCAGGTTTGAGTTCCCTGAGTCATATAGCAAATTCCTATTGTATGCCTCCCATTTTTTAAAAACTAATGAGCAGAAAATATATTTTACATGGTAAGAATTTGGGTTATTGTATATTTGGCATGACTGGGCTAAATGTTACTCAGGATTTCTAAACATAAAACAAATGTGTGTGTGTGTGTGTGTGTGTGTGTGCGTGTGTATGTATGTGTGCATTCATGACTTGAATCTCTAGGTGCTTATATCAATTATATCAATTAGCAGAAGATACATTATGATAAAATCAACCAATATCATTTTCTTTTTGCCTGAAGAACTTTATTTAATATTTCTTTTAATACAGGTCATCTAGCAATGAATTTTCTCAGTTTTTATTTATCTAATGTTTTCTTTGAGGAACGCATTCTAGCATGACAGTTTTCTTTCAGTATTTTAAAGGTATTGTCCCAGACTCTTCTGGCCTGCATGGTTTCTAATGAAAAGTTTGCTGTCATTCTTATCTTTGTTCTCTGTACATAGTGTTTCAAATTTGTCGGGCATTTTTTTAAATGTATATTCTGCTTGGAGTTTGTTGAGATGTTCAGATCTGTGGATTATAGTTTTCATCAAATTTGGAAGAATTTTGGCCATTATATCTTCAAATATCTCTCCTCCCCCTTCCTTCTGAAACTCCAACTACACGTTTATTGGACTCCTTGATATTGCTTGCAGTCACTGATGCTATGTGTGTGCACAAGTATGTTTATCTTTTTTATCTCTGATTCATGGATAAGTTTTCTATTGCTGTGTAACAAATGGCCACCAACTTTGAGGCCTAAAATAACATCAACTTATTAACTCACAGTTCTGTAGGTCAGAAGTCTGGCATAGTATATGTCTGGATTCTTTGCTCAAGATCTCACATGGTTGAAATCAAGGTGTCAACTGGGGATGAGGTTCTCATCTGAGGCTAGCATCCTCTTCCAAGCTCACTGGTTGTTGACAAAATTCACTTTCTTGGGGCTGTAGAATTGAGGTCCCCATTTCCTAGCTGCTTCTCAGCTCATTGCTGGTCTTTGTAAGTGGAGGCTGCCCACATTCCTCACCACATAGGCTTCTCCATTGTCAAGCCAGCAGGAGTACTTTGGATGTTTCTCCTGCTTTTGATCCCTTACTTCCTCTTTGTGACTATCCAGAGAAGCTCTGTGCTTTCAAAGGCCTCTCATCCTCAGGTCAGACCCACCTGGATGATCTCTCTTTTTTTAACATCATCTGTATCCTCATGTTAGTCACTCAGTTGTGTGTGACTCTTTATGACCCCAGGGACTATAGCTCACCAGGCTCCTCTGTCCATGGGCTACCCCAGGCAAGAATACTGGAGTGGGTTGCCATTTTCTACTCCAAGAGTTTTTCTCAATCCAGGGATCGAACCTGCATCTCCTGCACTGGCAGGCAGGTTCTTTACCGCTGAACCACCTGGGAAGCCCCATCTGTATCCTAGAATATAACAATCACCAGAGTGGAATCCATTATATTCATTGTCTTGTGGATTATATTACATGCACATACACAAGACACAAAATCTTTGGGAACATTTTAGAATTCTGCCTAGCAGATGGTTTTACTGCTGTTTCTGCAGCATCATTCTTATCAATCTCATTTAGTGTATCTTCCAATCAGACACTGTATTTTTTATCTCTAAAAGCACCACTTAGGTCATTTAAAAATCTTCCCTGTCTTTCCTCGTAATGGTCGTGATTAGAGACCACATTAATAAAAACTGTTTCAGCATCTTTGCTAATTCCACCATTTTCTTCATTTCTGGTTCTATGGTTTTTTAATAAAAATTTCCCTGGGTTATAGATAATATTTCATGCTTCTTTGCATGCATGGTGATTTATGGTTAGATGTTGAACACTGTCAATTTTACATTTTTGAATGTTTGGTTATACTGTAATATTTTAAATTGTGTTGGATTTTGTTTTGGCACACAGTTAAGTTACTTGGAATCAGTTGGATTCTTTCAACATTTTGCCTTTAAGCTTTGTCAGGGCAAGTCCAGAGTTGCTTTCAGTCGGGAAATAACTTAGCCCTCCTGCTAAGGTGGTACTCTCTTGATGATGCTTCTAAATGCCCCATGTATGAAAAACTTTTCCACTCAGGCTTGTACAGCAGAAACCATTCCTAGCCCTGTGAGAGCACAGGGAATTGTTATGCCTTCTCATTTCCAGTGGGTCTTTTCCTGGCCTTGGGTAATTTCCTTTCACGCAAGAGAACAGTAGAACTCACCCATATACTTGAGGGTATTTGTAGAGTTCCAGAGCTCTCTCTTTCTCAGCAACTCCCTTCTTTCTGGTAATTTGTCTTGAAAATTTTACTTGCCTTGGCCAATATCTGCTTTTCAGCTCAACAAGACTTCTGGGGTCTGTTTGGGTTCCTGTTTTTACTTTTTTCTGTATTGCAGCCTGGAAATTACCTTCAGGTAGTATGGTACAATTGTAGGGCTGACCTTGTTTATTTCCTTTCTTTCAGAGGTCATGGATCTGCTCTGCCTGTTCTCCAATGTGTGAAAAGAGTTGTTTCATATATTTTATCCATTTTTTCTACCTATTTAAGATGAGAGAATAAATATGCTTCCTGTTATTCCATCCTGGCTTGTAGTGGAATATTTATGATGAAACCAAAATAAATATAGAGTTTTACTTTTAAGAACTTTTAGAGTATAGCATGATCTTCATTTTAGGTCTAATTGAACTGTAATTAGTCTGCCTTTCAAATATAAAGCCCGTACTAAGTATTAGGATGTAGTTGCTTCTCTGTGTCTTGAGTAGTGAGTTCACCCAGGAAGAAGGTATGCAGGAAGTTTTTGAAAGAATAGGAGAATGTAAAGAAGAACATGGGAGAAGACAGAATGTCAAGGAAACTGTTGGATTGGCTGGGTTCTTTGATTCAGCAAGTATTCCCTGAACAGACATTTTTGCCAAGTCCCTGTTATCCTGGCTTTCCCAGCAGCTAGAGCAAGCCAAGGATCAAGTGCAGACCAGTATGGCTAGGACCTTTGGACTCCCAGGTGCTTCCTCTCTATGCGCTCAGGAACTGCTGTGACTGCCTCCCTCTTTTGGTCCCTTGGATGCCATTGTTAAGGGTCAGCACCATCCTCAGATCCAGGCGAGATGGTTTTCTGTCCTGAGCCCTGTGCTCTCAACATCTGTATTTCACAGACACAGAAAACACAAGTTTATTAAAACCACATAACATCCTGTCACTGGGATCCAGAGCTCAGCTCTGATGTAGTACTGTGTGTAACATCATACACCTACTCTAATGACTCATGCTATTCAGGACCCAGGGAAACACTTAGCCACAGCTCGCACCCAACGTGCTTTTAGGCAACAGGCGATGGCATCTGGGTGTCCTGAAAGTCTGTGTTTGATTATAGTAGACTTTAGAGACCAATGCTGCTTTGGCATGAGAATTTGAGTAGCAGAGATATGTAGTAAAGAGAAGACAGATTAACTATTGAGCACCTCCTCTCAGATAACTTGAATGTAATAGGTTCTTGCACAGTGAAATGTCATTTTCCAGTTGTGCTGAGTACTCATGTCCTTGCTTTTCCTCATGTTCCAATCTGTGGTTCCAGAGCATAGTTCACAGCAATTGCATATGGTAGCTGAGAAATAGTTTGCAGTATTTATTCATATTGTTTTAAAATTTGTTTATATGTAGGCCTAAATGTAGCATGAGTAAAATGCAATACCAGTTCTTTACACTGTTGACTAAATGGTTACTACATACTAGAACATTGTGCCAGTTTGAGTTTTCCAGGAAGCAAATGCCAAGACAGAGTCGGGAGTGCAAGAGATTTATTTGGGGAGATGCCTGTGAAAGGCACAGGGAAGAGGCAGCAGGAGTGGGCAGGAAAAGTCTTTGGACCACAGAGTAGATCTAACACTGAAAGGAGAGAGGAAAATAAGGAAATTTGGGTAGAAAGAGTCTCAGACCTCAGCACAGCTCAGAGAAAATCTTGACCAGCCCAATAAAAAATAAATTTTAGTTTTACCTGAGCCCTTGTTCCTACAAACATTAAGATCTGTGGAGCTTCCATTTCTCTCAGAGCTAAACCTCTTTGCCTGGCCTGTTTTTTTATGCCCACTTTGTTGTTTCAGAAATCTGACTCTTAATTTTAACTTGTCCCAATTCATTTAAAATGTGCCAGAGCCCCTTATCCTGGCCCAAGCTGTGTCAGATGGATAGAAGGAGGGGCAAAATGGGAGGAATAAAATCTCATGGCAGTAGGGGCAGGGGTGGTGGGCAGAGTGAAAAGACTGGTAGTATTTGGTGTAAATTTTGCCAAGATTGAAACTAGGAATGAAGAGTGAATGTTATAAGCCAGGAAAGGCATATTGTCTTCAGAGAAATTGAACACTGAACTTAATGACAGCCCACAATTGATATAGTGAACTTTTTGTCTTAAAGAGAAAAGTAGTGTAACGGATCCACTCTTAAGACTCATTTGCAAGTATTGTTTTAAGGTGTCAAACAAATCAGTGCATGCTAAAAAATATTAAGAAACCTTGATCTCATTCTCAAGATTTGCATCAAATCAGACCCACCTGGCTCTGTTACTGTTTTCAAAAGGCTAAATGCTTGGCAGACAGTATTGGTATTTGTGGAAATTTTAGAATTGCATATATTAGAGCAAACTGGTTGTCTCCAGAAAGTGGCTGTTATTGGGAGCACTGAATTACTATGTTACTGTGTGAATGAATACAAAATAATGGGTGCAGCATCCAGATGGTAGCCCTTACAAACTGTTTGCCTTTGGAATAGTCACTTGACCTCTCTGTGCCTTGGATTCCTCATCCATAGCAGAGGGATAATGATAGCTCTTATCTCCTTTAGAGTACGGTGATGATGAAATGAAATTATACATGTGAATAAAACACTAGAATGGGCCCTGGCGCCTACCAACCTTTCAATAAGTATTGTTTATAATGATTGTTTCTTTATCCATCTGTATTTGCTCCCTTCCATGGATTTATTATACTTCTAAGCTAAGCTGGCTGCCTTGCAAAATGTGTTCGTTAGAAGAGTGTTGAGTGGATCAGTTCAAACTTACCACCTCTACAAATTACTAAAATGAAACAGCTCAAGGATCCTGTGATAATAGCAGTAGATCACCCTTGCAGCAAAAGATGAGGTGGATGAGGGTGCATCGTCCATTTAAATCGCTGCCATCAATCTACCACAGAAGTTTTGAAATGATTCTTCTAAAGGGCATAAAAAAAAAGAGTTTCTTTTTCATGCCTGTTCTTGAAATATGCTACAGATGCTATGAAAAACAGGGACAAGAAGTGGGAGGTAAGAGTTCTTAGATGAGATTTAAGATATTACTTGCCAAAGAGTTTTGGTCTGGATTTCTTATATTTCAAAACTGTGTCCCACAGGTCTCCATAGCGACATCTTGAAGTGGATTGAGTGGCTGATGAGAAAAACACATGGTTCTCTCTGACACTCTGGGGCCTCCTCTCTGCTACTATCCACCATTCACCCACAAACACCAAGGAGCCATGGGACCAGAAATCTATATATTCTTTTCGAATTCCCAGTTGGTAATAGCAACATGGAATACGGGAATTTGCAGGCCTTGAAAGTAACTTGAAATCATTAAATCGAATTCTATTTGACCTGCTTAGATTTGCAGATTTCTTTCTTCCATTCTGGCCGACCTCACTATGGATTAGAAACCATAATCTCTCCCATTTCCCCCCAGGATTCAATTCTGAATATTTTTCCTTCTTGAGATGCAGACCTTGGAGGACTAGACTTAAGATATGCACGTCCATCCTTGCTAGCTTCTCAGCCCACCTTTGAGCTCCAAATCCATGTCTGAAGAATTATCCTCTCCTCAACACTGGACATTTCAAGGGAGAGGGAGCTTGCCAGGAGGGAATGGCCTCATCCATTATGTCTGAGGATAACCCTCTCTCTGAGAAGACAGCTTGGGGGAACACAAATGTTCCTATGACAAATTTCACCCCCTGCAACACTCACAGAGGGTAGTGTGCCATTTGGAAGCACTGCCACCATGAGACAGGCCTCAGCTCTGAAAATGCATCTCTTCAGTCTCTTCCAGGCTCAACATCCTGGGTTCCATCCACTTGCTCATTTATCAAGGTTTGGAATTTTCTCCCTCTCCTCTTCACAATTCTTAAATTGCTTTGGGGCCACTTGGTCTAAAAGTGAGGCCTCTGGAATGAAATCTTTGACTCCAGGTGTGTGGTGACAGAGCCAGGTAGATAAATGATAACCAGTGAGCCGGATTATTTCAGCTCAGGAAGCTTGTAGAGAAATCCTAGACTATAGACTATATTCAGTAAGTACTTTTGTCTGTTCTTAGGATGGTTAAGGTGTCCAGGCAGTCATTTTTATCTTCCTGCTTTGGAGTTTCAGGAAGAACTTGACTCACTTACTATCAGTTCAGTTCAGTCGCTCAGTCATGTTCGACTCTTTGCGACCCCATGAATCGCAGCACGCCAGGCCTCCCTGTCCATCACCAACTCCCGGAGTTCACTCAAACTCACGTCCATCGAATCAGTGATGCCATCCAGCCATCTCATCCTCTGTCGTCCCCTTCTCCTCCTGCCCCCAATCCCTCCCAGCATCAGAGTCTTTTCCAATGAGTCAACTCTTCACATGAGGTGGCCAAAGTACTGGAGTTTCAGCTTTAGCATCATTCCCTCCAAAGAAATCCCAGGGCTGATCTCCTTCAGAATGGACTGGTTGGATCTCCTTGCAGTCCAAGGGACTCTCAAGAGTCTTCTCCAACACCACAGTTCAAAAGCATCAATTCTTCGGTGCTCAGCCTTCTTCATAGTCCAACTCTCACATCCATACATGACCACTGGAAAAACCACAGCCTTGACTAGACGGACCTTAGTCGGCAAAGTAATGTCTCTGCTTTTGAATATGGTGTCTAGGTTGGTCATAACTTTTCTTCCAAGGAGTAAGCGTCTTTTAATTTCATGGCTGCAACCACCATCTGCAGTGATTTTGGAGCCCCCCAAAATAAAGTCTGACACTGTTTCTACTATTTTCCCATCTATTTCCCATGAAATGATGGGACCAGATGCTATGATCTTTGTTTTCTGAATGTTGAGCTTTAGGCCAACTTTTTCACTCTCCTCTTTCACTTTCATCAAGAGGCTCTTTAGTTCCTCTTCACTTTCTATCATAAGGGTGGTATCATCTGCATATCTGAGGTGATTGATATTTCTCCCAGCAATCTTGATTCCAGCTCGTGTTTCTTCCAGTCCAGCGTTTCTCATGATGTACTCTGCATATGAGTTAAATAGGCAGGATGACAATGTACAGCCTCGACGCACTCCTTGTCCTGTTTGGAGCCAGTCTGTTGCTCTGTGTCCAGTCCTCTCACATTTCTCCTCTCTACTCTGGCTGTGCTGCGCCTTAGCTGCAGTGCTAAGTTATGGGCTCCTAGTTGCAGCGCGCAGGATCCAGTTCCCTGACCAGAGATTGAACCCGGGCCCCTTGCATTGGGAACACTGGCCTGTCATATTAAAAATTTTCCCCATCTCACCCCAAGTCCTGCACAAGAATCCAAACACTTTGTGCTATAGGAAAACTGACAGAACTGACCCCCAGGTAATAAGATATTTTCAGGAGAAATTTTTTATGAACCTGGATTCTTGCATCTTCCTATACTTAGAAAAGCACTAAAGCATTCAAAAGAAATCTGTTTCTCATGACGAGTAACAACATTCTACTGAGATACATGCTTGGTTGCACATACCCTCTTCACCAAAATCACATTTATACCAACCTCCCCCCTTGTTATTGGAGTATAGTTGATTTACAATGCTGTATAAGTTTCAGATGTATGACAAAGTGATTCATTTATAACATATATTTATATACCCATTCCTTCTCAGATTATTTTCATGTAAAGGTTATTACAGAATATTGAGTAGAGTTCCCTATGCCATACGCTAGGTTCTTGTTGTTTATCTATCTTATATATAGTAGTGTGTATATCTTGGAGAAGGAAATGGCAACCCAATCCAGTGTTCTTGCCTGGAGAATCCCAGGGACAGAGGAGCCGGGTGGGCTGTTGTCTATGGGGTCGCACAGAGTCGGACACGACTGAAGCGACTTAGCAGCAGCAGCAGTGTGTACATCTTAATCCCAAACTCCTACTAATGTATTCCTCCTCCCAATAGTAATTTTTCATTGACCTATACTCTTAGTATTTTTCTAATTTTCTTCAAGTATGCCAAACTTCAGTAGACAAGTCTATTTGAACATTTATCTTGCATTGACAGTTACAACTTCAGTGGAGTTGTTGCTCAGCTACAACCTCTGACAAGCTTAGGAATACACACACACAGGTGGGGAGTGTCATTAGCTACAAGAGGACATGCCACATGGTTTCTGTAAAGCAGTGGGAGCGTACTTATGTGACCTAGGGGTTCACTTGCAATCACCATTAACCAAAATAATGAGGCAACGTCTGCATACCCTGGAGGGTCCAACAGAAGAGTTAGAGGTTTTCAAGGGCTGCAAGAGAAAGGATTCCAGCTGAAAAGGCTTGTGATTTGATAATGAGAATGCAGGGGTATTTGTGGGGTTTTTTTGTTTGTTTGTTTTGTAACTTCAGACTTGTTATGGTTTTTAGAGCCAAGATATATATGAACTCTTTTGTTGAAATCAAGAAGAGTCAGTTGGACTGAAAAGTAAGCTAGGTGACTGAAGGGCACTTCCTCACCTCAAATAGAAATAGATACTTTTGTGTATATATACTCATGTTTACCTTATGGCTTAAATACCAAGGATAGTGACAAATAGGTAAGACCATTTATATCTTGCCTCTCATTAATCACTCCCTGGTAGAGAGTGTCTTACTCAAACAGAAACAAAAACTTCCCTTTGGGGAGATGATTTTGTGTTTTAGGTATTAGCAATGGTCTCATCAATTGTCCTATAAACCCTTTAGCCCATCTTGACTATTCTGGGTACCAGTGGCAGTACCACGCTTTGACTGAATATCTCTGCCTTAACCTAGAATACTTCTTTATCTCATTTGGATGACTGTGAAGGTCATGCCATGTCCTTGCTGTCTTTGGGTGTTTCCTTTCAAAGAAAGATCTTTAGAGAAGGTGACCTTCTGATACACTCCTCATGGTTTAACATGAGGCACACTAGCTGTTTTCTGTGAAATAAGCAACTTTTCCAAACAATGACCCTTACTCATCATTAAGGCTTTCACAGGGAGGTAAAAGCACCCTTTCAAGTTAAAAATAGGTTAACCAAATTTGCCGACTGCTCATTTTAGTGTACTGTATTACTGTGCAATTTGAAAGGTAGAAAGACACAGTCTCATGGCTTACAGCAAAGAATTTGCTTGAAGGTTACAGATTTTTTGATGGGTTATAAATGGGATTTCACTCACAGGGGCAAATCTCTCTTGTAATCCTGAAGGCATTACTTTTTAAAACTGCACAGTTACTTTATGCACAATAGTTCTGACATTTTATCAGCATGCAATTAAAATCCCTTTGTCTAAGGTTCTGGCTCTAAACTCTTGAGTAGATAGGAGCCAGAATGAACTGTGTTATGCATTTCAGAAAGAAGAAAGAAATTAATTTGACAACTGATGCAGTTCCATCCCCAGGAGGGCCTGAGCAGCACAGTGCTGCTCTCTATCGGGCCGCTGCGGAAACATACAGGATGCATTTTGTTTGTCTGCCAAGAAAGTCTTCCCGAGGAAGTGTCTTCAGTCCCTTCCCTGGGAATAGTCTGGCTGATTATTCAACACAGAGACTTTTCTTTCCGCCAAAGGGCAAGAGAAATCCAGTAAGCTAAGTAATAGAGCAGAAAACAAAATACGTTAAAACTCCTCTGCTGGGAACTGAATGCTTCTATCTCCCCAAATTCATATGTTTGAGCCCTAATCCCCAGTGTGGTGGTATATGGAGTGGAGTCACTGGCAAATAATTAGCTTATGAAGGCACAGCCCTCGTGAATGGGATTAGTGCCTTTATGAAACAACTGCTCTCACCTATATTGTAAATCAGCTGTTTGTTTCATGCGTGTATGGTCAGTCGTGTCTGACTCTGCAACTCCTTGGACTATATAGCCTTCCAGGCCCCTCTGTCCATGGGATTTTCCCGGCAAGAATACTGGAGTGGGTAGCCATTCTGTTCTCCAGGTGATCTTCCCAATGAAGGGATTAAACTCAGGTCTCCCTCATTGGGCAGCAGGTTCTTTACCACTGAGCCACGTGGGAATCCCCAAATCAACTATATTCCAATATAAAATAAAAATTCTTTTTACATGTTCTTTCTGCATTGATTTAAATGATCACATGATTTTTCTCCTTTATTCTGCTAATGTGGTGATTTATTGATTTGTAATTGTTGACTCACCATTGCATCCTAGTGATAAGCCACACTTGATCATAGTGTATGATCCTTTTATAATGCTGCTGAATTTGGTTTGTAAGTATTTTGTTGAGGATTTCTCATTCAGTTGGTACTTTGATCTTAGACTTCCCTCTAGAACTGTTAGAAATAAACGCGACCTGGTCCTGGCCAATGAAATATAAGAGCAAGTCAAGGGATAAGGGAAGTGTTTTTCCTCCCTGAGAAGAACAAGAGATGCAGGAGAAGAAAGCTACATTTGCCCTTTCATCCCTTCCTGCTTATAGAGCTGGTATGTGAGGCTGGGCTGCCCGGGACCTGGCAGACATCTGGAGACAAGCAGGTTTTAATTCTCTAGATGAAACCACTGTGCTGCCAACCACCCTGGAAAAGCAGCTCTGAACTTCTTGTTCCTTATGGTTTAAGCTCCCTCTGGTTGATTCTTCTGTTCATTAGCGCTGAGTATGTTTCAGCCAGTACAGATGGTCTAAAGTATGGGCAGGAGATAATGCTTCCTTACTCCATAGCCTGTAGGAGTATTGGAACTAGCTGACCTACCTTCTGTTAATTGTTCGTTGCTACGCTGATTGTTCAATGACCTAAGAGCCCCAAGGATCATGGTTCAGTAAGACTCAGGGATGTATAAAAGCAGGCTGTATCTCCAAGCTGAAGCTGACTTCTAAAATGTGGTTTGAACAGCACCAAAATCCTCCACTCAGCATATAAAATAAAATGAATGTCCTTATATCCTGCTTTCAGGTTTGAAAGTCTATTGGTAGAGATTTATTTTCTCAGGGTCTTGTCTTCATGCTGCTGCTAAGTCGCTTCAGTTGTGTCTGACTCTGTGTGACCCCATAGATGGCAGCCCACTAGGCTCTCTCGTCCCTGGGATTCTCCAGGCAAGAACACTGGAGTGGGTTGCCATTTCCTTCTCCAATGCATGAAAGTGAAAAGTGAAAGGGAAGTCGCTCAGTCGTGTCCGACTCTTCGCGACCCCATGGACTGCAGCCTACCAGGCTCCTCTGTCCATGGGATTTTCCAGGCAAGAGTACTGGAGTGGGTTATCATTGCCTTCCCCGTTGTCTTCATGAGTCTTTTCTTCAATTACACATTTTCCTATATAGAGACTAGTTATCTTACACTCTTATTAGCTCACATGGTAACTGAGATGGGGAAACAGAAGGCAGGGACAAAATGAACAGTATTTTAGGATCTATGAATTGGTTAGGATCTTTGAGACCACCTGCTGTCATATTTTTTTTCATAGATGAAAAATTATGTGGACCAGAGAGGTTTGGTGGTTTACTCAGTTAATCTCCACCTTAGAGCCAGAACCCTGGTTTCTAGGCTTCCAGTCTGGGAGATTTTATACTCTCCTGCCATCCTCAAATTAACTGTGTGAATGGCACATTGGCACATTTTAAACACCTGGAGGAACTTTGCTGCAATTTCTATATGTGGGTCTGGAGTCTGTGGGTTTAAAACTTCGTTTGAATAGGAAAGACTGTTTTTGCAGCATAAGAAGAGCTGATGGACCCTGGAGGGAGCAGACATGTAGCCGGTGGCCTCAAGAGTTTGCTGAGGTCCAAGCCTGCCCTTGCTCTCTATCTACTAGAAAGGGCAGTTCTCACTAGTTCCGCCTCCATTTTTACTTAGCTGGTAGATTAAACAGGTTTGTTTTTAATAAACCACCCATTTAACATTTTGCCATTTGTTAGCCCATTTTACCAAACATGTTGTATTGACAATAGCATTAAGTTCTTCAGAGATATCTGTTTCTGAGACTTATCATATTAATCACTGCTATGTATGTTTACTGAAGTTTTAGAGCCTTTATGGGATCTTCAGGCAACAGTGTTTCTCAAAATGTTAGGTCATATTATTCAGACATATTCTCATATTTTTGTCAAGCATTTAAGGATCTAGAAAGAAATGCATGTACCATTTAAAGAAAGTGTGACTTTCAATTTTGAAACAGCAAGAATTTGTTGAAACATCAACAGTAATCAATCTCTGCTTTAGACATGCAGTTTTAAAATATATTATTTTTCAAAACGGCTACATTTGTGATTATTTTTGTTGTTTACTTTTGCAAAGACACACCTATCTACAGTCCAATTCTGAACATTTATAAAACCATAAATTCTGGAACAATTTCTGTGTTCTCTTGCCCTCTGCTGGCTAAATTGAGACCTTTTTTGGAAACATGTCCGTCAGCTACTTTCTGATCACCAATGTACACCCTCTGACCTGTTCATTTTTAAGTCCATTTGGCAAAAGTCTCCTTAATCTTTATGCCAGAGGTAAGGATCTACCTTGAGGCTCCGTTTCTCATCAAGATACCCATGACCTGAAGGTTCCAGCTCAGGACACACGTCCATTCTCAACCATCTCTTTTATTTCCCCCTGCATCCTTTGATTAGCACCTTATTGTATACTGTACTATTCCTGACTTGTCTCTACTGCATAATTTAACAGATATATCAGTGTGTAAATATAAGCTGTATCATTCTGTCTTGGTTATTAATTGCTTGGTGTTTGTCTTGTTTTCCCAGTGTGACTGTCAGTTCTCTAGGCCTTCATCCCCGTCAACTGAATTTAGAAGAGGCCTCAGTCATGGGAATCAAGCCTTCACACATACCCTAGACTTGCCTGGAGTGATGCAGGAACCCTCATTCTGGCTGTGACCTGCCCTCCTGGGCATCCCCCAGTCTCCTTGCAGTGGTCAAGATGGACCACACACACTTGGGTAAAATCAGCCCTTCCCTTGAGAGCTCAGTGGAGGCGTGTGAATCAGCTCACCATCTTAGTCCTGATTCCCCCCTCTCTCCTGCTGGTGGTGAACCCCAGCTGATGTTATTTAGGCTCTTAGGTTCTGCCACCCCACTGCTCTCTCTTCTCTTCTACCCAGTTCCCACAAGTCTGATGTTCTGGGGTAAACTCTGACTAACTGCTACTCTGGATTTCTACTTTCCTATTTACATCGAAATTAAAATTTGCATTATTCTGTCTCCTAGTTATTCTGAAGGTACAAGCTTTTCTCTCTCTCTGTATTAATCTATATCCTTTTTTCCCCCAGCAGAAGGGTATGTGAGTAGGTTTGAATTTGGGTGGCTGGCATTATTTTCCTATGGGTAAACTGCAGAAGTTCCCTTTTGATTTCTTCTTTTTTGTTGTGTGTGGTTTTCTCAGTGAGCTGAGTGAGAATAGGGGAGGAGAGAGAGAGAGAGTGTGAATAGCTGTCTAGGGGAGCAGGAGGCTGAAAGACAGTACAGTGTGACTGCCTATGAGCACTAAGGTTCCACTTGAGGTTTGTGGTAATAAATGTAAAGTAAGACCAGTCAGTATGATCATGGGCTTTTCTCCAACCACATTCAGTTCAGCTGCATCCTGTTGTGGTTTTGCCAAATGAGTACAAAGAAATGTGTGAAACAGATAGGAGGAAGACTTCAAAGCTCTCCTGTGAAGGACAAAAGTAGAGTTGAACAAACAGGGAGACACACCACGTTCTTGGATCAAACAGCACAGTGCCAGATGCCAGTTCTCCTTAAGCTAATATGAACATTTATGATGACTGTGTTAAAAGTGACCTGCCCCCCACCACTGGAATCAGAAAAGCTGATTCCAAACAAGAATACTCAGGAAAACTCTGAAAAAAAAAAAAAAAGCACACTGGACAAAAGATATGAACAATCTGTTCAAAAAAGGAAAAAATAAAATAAAAAGTAAAACAGAAAATGTGCCTTATGTATCTAAACAGCTGGCCAATCTTGCTTATATTAACAGAAAATTGAATTATAACTGTTTTAAAATACAAATGCTCACCTATCTGACTGGCAAAACTCAAAACATTTGATAGTACCTTCTGTGGGTGAGGCTGTGGAGAAACAGGCATTCTCATAATTGTTGGGAGTTCAAAATGGTCCACCCTCTACGGAAAGTAGTTTGGAATTAACTAAAACAGCTGCACATGCATGTGCCTGTTGACTTAGCAGTTCTATTTTAAAGAATCTCTATAAATTCATGACTATGTGCAGGGACTTATTCATTCTGACATTGTTTATAATTACAAAAGATTATAAACGATCCAAATATCCATTAATAGGGAACTTGTTACATAAAAAATAGAAAAGGTGTTAAAAAAGAAAAAATGGCTCTCTTTTTAGAAGCTTGCTTTTGCAAGATTCAGAACCAAGATTAGATAAGTAAATAACAGGTATAGAGCCCTACCTTTTGTATGAGTGAGTGAGTGAAGTCGCTCAGTTGTGTCTGACTCTTTGCGACCCCATGGACTATAACCTACCAGACTCCTCCTTCTGTGGGATTCTCCAGGCAAGAGTACTGGAGTGGGTTGCCATTTCCTTTTGTATAAGGAAATAAAATTGTTTGCTTATTTTTGCCCAAAACAAAAGTCATGGAATAAATCAAAAATTAGTAGATAAGAAAGAAATGAAAACAGTAGCTGGCTCTCAGAAAGTTAGTAAATATGATTTCCTAGAAGGAGCAGGAGAAAGGGACCAAGAAGAGGAGGAGGCTACACTTCTCTAAATATAGTGAACAGTGGAAACAGCTCACAAATTTTAAAACTAATAATAAAATAAAATGAAAGAGGAAAATAAAAGCAAACCCTAACACTGAAAATAAACGAATTTCATGTGAATAACTGATTGAAGGACCATGTATGTTTCCTTGTTGACCATCCACTTGTGAGTTTTCCTGGTAAGGCTTCCTCTTCATACTCTAACCATGGAAAGCTGTGGAATCTGGACAGCTTGCCTCAGTTTACTGGTTGCTTTCTGTTGTCTATCTTTTCCTACTGAATAGTCAGCTCCATTGAGTAGGGGCTGGTATTTGTTTTGTTCACTGGTAATCCAAACAGCTCACACAGTGTCTGGCATATAGTAAGAACTCAATAAATATTTGTTGAATGAATTAAGCTCTTTGTGGGCAATGAAGCCATTTCTTTCTCTCTCTCTCTTTTTTTTAAATTTGAAGTTTAATAAGAACCTAGTGTATAGATCCAGGCGGCGACAGAGAGTACCAGGCTGTGTGGCACAGGAGCGGCCAAGAGGAGCTACCCCACGCCTGAGATCAGGGGAGGCGGCTGAGAGGAGCAACCTCACGTCCAAGGAGCACGGCTATGCGGGCGCAGGAGGGCCAAGAGGAGCTACTCCACGTTCAAGGTCAGGAAGGGTGGCTGTGAGGAGATACTCCTCATCCAAGGTAAGGAACAGCTGCTGTGCTTTGCTGGAGTAGCCGTGAAGAGATACCCCACGTCCAAGGCAAGAGAAACCCAAGTAAGACCGTAGATGTTGTGAGAGGGCATCAGAGGGCAGACACACTGAAACCATAATCACAGAAAACTAGCCAATATGATCACATGGACCACAGCCTTGTCTAACTCAATGAAACAAAGCCATGCCATGTGGGGCCACCCAAGATGGATGGGTCATGGTGGAGAGGTCTGACAGTATGTGGTCCACTGGAGAAGGGAATAGTAAACCACTTCAGTATTCTTGCCTTGAGAACCCCATGAACAGTATGAAAAGGCAAAATGATAGGATACTGAAAGAGGAACTCCCCAGGTGGGTAGGTGCCCAATATGCTACTGGAGGTCAGGGGAGAAATAACTCCAGAAAGAATGAAGGGATGGAGCCAAAGCAAAAACAATACCTAGCTGTGGATGTGACTGGTGATAGAAGCAAAGTCCAATGCTGTAAAGAGCAGTATTGCATAAGAACCTGGAATGTCAGGTCCATGAGTCAAGGCAAATTGGAAGTGGTCAAACAGAAGATGGCAAGAGTAAACGTCAACATTCTAGGAATCAGCAAACTAAAATGGACTGGAATGGGTGAATTTAACTCAGATGACCATGATATCTACTACTATGGGCAGGAATCTCTTAGAAGAAATGGAGTAGCCATCATGGTCAACAAAAGAGTCCGAAATGCAGTACTTGGATGCAATCTCAAAAATGACAGAATGGTCTCTGTTCATTTCCAAGGCAAACCATTCAATATCATGGTAATCCAAGCCTATGCCCCAACCAGTAATGCTGAAGAAGCTGAAGTTGAACGATTCTATGAAGACCTACAAGACCTTCTAGAACCAACACCCCCAAAAGATGTCCTTTTCATTATAGACGACTGGAATGCAAAAGTAGGAAGTCAAGAAACACCTGGAGTAATAGGCAAATTTGGCCTTGGAATATGGAATGAAGCAGGGCAAATGCTAATAGAGTTTTGCCAAGAGAACACACAGGTCATATCAAACACCCTCTTCCAACAACACAAGAGAAGACTCTACACATGGACATCACCAGTTGGTCAACACTGAAATCAGATTGATTATATTCTTTGCAGCCAAAGAAGGAGAAGCTCTATACAGTCAGCAAAAACAAGACCAGGAGCTGACTATGGCTCAGATCATGAACTTCTCATTGCCAAATTCAGACTTAAATTGAAGAAAGTGGGGAAAACCACTAAACCATTCAGGTATGACCTAAATCAAATCCCTTATGATTATACACTAGATCTGATAGATAGAGTGCCTGATGAACTATGGATGGAGGTTTGTGACATTGTACAGGAGACAGGGATCAAGACCATCCCCATGGAAAAGAAATGCAAAAAAGCAAAATGGCTTTCTGAGGAGGCTTTACAAATAGCTGTGAAAAGAAGAGAAGTTAAAAGCAAAGGAGAAAAGGAAAGATATAAGCATCTGAATGCAGAGTTCCAGAGAATAGCAGGAAGAGATAAGAAAGCCTTCCTCAGTGATCAATGCAAATAAATAGAGGAAAACAACAGAATGGGAAAGACTAGAGATCTCTTCAAGAAAATCACAGATACCAAGAGAACATTTGATGCAAAAATGGGCTCAATAAAGGACAGAAATGGTATGGACCTAACAGAAGCAGAAGATTAAGAAGAGGTGGCAAGAATACACAGAAGAACTGTACAAAAAAGAGCTTCACGACCCAGATAATCACGATGGTGTGATCACTCACCTAGAGCCAGACATCCTGGAATGTGAAGTCAAGTGGGCCTTAGAAAGCATCACTACGAATAAAGCTAGTGGAGGTGGTGGAATTCCAGTTGAGCTATTTCAAATCCTGAAATTTGATGCTGTGAAAGTGCTGCACTCAATATGCCAGCAAATTTGGAAAACTCAGCAGTGGCCACAGGACTGGAAAAGGTCAGTTTTCATTCCAATCCCAAAGAAAGGCAATGCCAAAGAATGCTCAAACTACCACACAATTGCACTCATCTCACATGCTAGTAAAGTAATGCTCAAAATTCTCCGAGCCAGACTTCAGCAATATGTGAACCGTGAACTTCCAGATGTTCCAGCTGGTTTTAGAAAAGGCAGAGGAACCAGAGATCAAATTGCCAACATCTGCTGGATCATGGAAAAAGCAAGAGAGTTCCAGAAAGACATCTATTTCTGCTTTATTGACTATGCCAAAGCCTTTGACTGTGTAGATCACAATAAACCGTGGAAAATTCTGAAAGAGATGGGAATACCAGACCACCTGACCTGCCTCTTGAGAACTCTGTATGCAGGTCAGGAAGCAACAGTTAGAACTGGACATGGAACAGACTGGTTCCAAATAGGAAAAGGAGTAGATCAAGGCTGTATACTGTTACCCTGCTTATTTAACTTATATGCAGAATACATTATGAGAAACCGTGGGCTAGAAGAAGCACAAGCTGGAATCAAGATTGCCGGGAGAGATATCAATCACCTCAGGTATGCAGATGACACCACCCTTATGGTAGAAAGTGAAGAGGAACTAAAAAGCCACTTGATGAAAGTGAAAGTGGAGAGTGAAAAGTTGGCTTAAAGCTCAACATTCTGAAAACAAAGATCATGGCATCTGGTCCCATCACTTCATGGGAAATAGATGGGGAAACAGTGGAAACAGTGTCAGACTTTATTTTTGTGGGCTCCAAAATCACTGCAGATGGTGATTGCAGCCATGAAGTTAAAAGACGCTTATTCCTTGGAAGGAAAGTTAAGACCAACCTAGATAGCATATTGAAAAGCAGAGACATTGCTTTGCCAGCAAAGGTCCTTCTAGTCGAGGCTATGGTTTTTCCTGTGGTCATGTATGGATGTGAGAGATGGACTGTGAAGAAATCTGAGCGCCGAAGAATTGATGCTTTTGAACTGTGGTGTTGGAGAAGACTCTTGAGAGTCCCTTGGACTGCAAGGAGATCCACCCAGTCCATCCTAAAGGAGATCAGTCCTGGGTGTTCATTGGAAGGACTGATGCTGAAGCTGAAACTCCAGTACTTTGGCCACCTCATGTGAAGAGTTGACTCATTGGAAAAGACCCTGATGCTGGGAGAGATTGTGGGCAGGAGGAGAAAGGGACAGCAGAGGATGAGATGGCTGGATGGCATCACCGACTCAATGGACATGAGTTCGAGTGAGCTCTGGGAGTTGGTGATGGACAGGGAGGCCTGGTGTGCTGTGATTCATGGGGTCACGAAGAGTCGGACACAACTGAGTGACTGAACTGAACTGAACTGAAGTGAGTGTATAGTACAGGGAACTCTAACGATACTGTGAAATGGCCTATATGGGGAAAGAATCTAAAAAAGAATGGATATATGTATATGTATCACTGACTCACTTTGCTGTACAACTGAAACTAAGATAACATTGTAAATCAACTATATTCCAACTTTTTAAAGAAAGACAAAGAATTAAAAAAATTTTTTAAGTATAAGCATAGAAAATTGAAGTATAGTTAATTTACAATGTTGTGTTGGTTTCAGGTATACAGCAAAGTGATTTAGTTTGTGTGTGTGCATATATGTGTTCTTTATATATGTGTATTTTTTCAGATTCTTTTCCATTATAGGATAAGATATCGAATATAAGTTCTTGTGCTCTACAGTAGTTCCTTTTCCCCCTCTGTTTTATATACAGTAGTGTGTATATATTAATCCAAAACTCCTAATTTCTTCCCCACCCTCCAGCTATCCCCTTTGGTAACCACGTTTGTTTTCTAAGTCTGTGAGTCTATTTCTGTTTTGTAAATAAGTTCATTTAAATCATTTTTTAACATTGCACATATTAGTGATATCACATGATATTTGTCTTTCTCTGTATGACTTCACTTAATAAGATAATCTCTAGGTCCATCCATGCTGCTACAAATGAAGGAAGCTGTTTCTTGTATGTTCTTTCTTTAATGCTCCAACGCTAGTAGTGGGCTAGTACAGGAATTGCTAAATATATATTTTTGTCTGAGCCCAGATGATTTTAATAGACCTCCAACTACATTTCTGGCTTCATTGTTGTTATTCATGTCTGGCCAATAGCCCAGGACCCCATCACTGGGACTTTATCTGCAGCTGGCAGTCCCTAGCAGCCAAGACATTGCCCAGCTTCGTGCTGTGTTGACTGTGGCCCAAACTGCTAACGATTTACTCTTTCTCCTTTTGTGTACAAGCTTCCAGCTGAGCTGCTTTGCAGATATTTCAGAAGTATGTCTCAAATTCTTTCTAGTCAGCTTATAATGACCGACAGTGAATGTTTGGGATTTAGAACTAAGTCTCTCTTTTTCAAATGGCTATATACAAATGAAGAAATTTCTTTCAGTAGATCAATTCCATAATAAACTCGATAGATCAAACTCTCACTAAGAATAGCATCAACCTTCCTACATTCCTCTCATCATTTCATTCTCTCTGTAAAATTCACTAGCAGGCTTCAGTTTGGAGTCCACTTCTTAGAAAATTTGCTCTGGGAGTGATTTGAACTAACTTGGATTTGAATTAATTTATCTTCTTGGGGCTCAGTTTCCACAATTTCAGCAACACCTATGTTTCCAAGTTGCTGGAAATGCAAGCAAATATTTATGTCAGTCTTTTAGTACAGTGCCTGTTCTTGGCTGAAAAGTGTTGTTAATAAAAACAGGTCTCCTATTCCCACTAAAGATTGTAGGGAAAAGGGATTGGAAGGAAATATCAGTATATCAAAATGTGGACAGTTATTACTGTGGGGTGTTGAGATTATTGTGCTTTTTATCTTGGTGATTTAAACTTTCCTGGGCTTGCCATATCTTGTAAAATGATTATATAGTAATGTTATAATCAGAAAATGTTAAAATGATCATTTTTATAACCTTTAACAGTTAAAATTTTTTTTCTCTTTCCATGATTCTGTCTCATTTCTTAATAATAACTCAAAAAAAATCCAACTAACTAAATGAATTCATGTTGGTTCATTTCATTAACAACCAAAAGAATTGATATGAACACATTGACCAGGACTCAAAGAAAAATCAGCCTGCAAACAAATGTGAATAAGAATGAAAACTAAGGACTTGATCTTTGGCACAAGTGTTGGAGTAAATCAGAACTTTTAGGATCTAGTGAGCAGATGATAAATCTTTACTGCTACTGCTAAGTCGCTTCAGTCATGTCCGACTCTGTGCAACCCCATAGATGGCAGCTCACCAGGCTCCCCCATCCCTGGGATTCTCCAGGGAAGAACACTGGAGTGGTTTGCCATTTCCTTTTCCAATGCATGAAAGTGAAAAGTGAAAGTAAAGTCACTCAGTCATGTCCGACTCTTAGCAACCCAATGGACTGCAGCCCACCAGGCCCTCCATCCAGTGGGCTGGAAAATCTTTACTAGGTTGGTGAAAATGTAATTGCAGTTTTGGACTGTGAATTTTAAATCATCATAACTAGGCTCAAACACATGTTTATTAATCAAAATAGGAACCAATACAATCAACACATTTTTTGCCAATGAGAAATAAGTTTGTTTATTCCTGTAGTGTAAAAATCTATGCTTTGGGATTCAGTGAACTCTTGGAAAGCATTTTTTTCCTCCTGCTGATTGTGGAAGCATTTTCCCTGCAAAAAGTTGTCAAGATGTTTGAAGAAGTGGTAGTCTGTTGGCAAGAGCTTGGGGTGAATATGGCAGATGAGGCAAAACTTTGTAGCCCAATTCGTTCAACTTTTGAAGTATTGGTTATGTGATGTGCAGTCAGGCACATTGTAGAGAAGAATTGGGCCCTTTTTGTTGACCAATGCAAGCTGCAGGTCTTGCAGTTTTTGGTGCATTCTGTTGATCATGCTTCTCAGATGCAATGGTTTTGCTGGGATTCAGAAAGCTGTAGTGGATCAGACAGGCAGCAGACCACCAAACAGGGACCATGACCTTTTTTTTTGGTACAAGTTTGGCTTTGGGAAGTGCTTTGGGGCTTCTTGTTGGTCCAACCATTTAGCTGATCTAGCTTTTCGCCACAAGTCACAATCTGATTGAGAAATGGTTTGTTGTTGTAAGAGAAGATGACACTTCAAAAAGATGATTTTTTTGATTTTCAGTCAGCTCCTGAGGCACCCACTTATCAAGCTTTTTCACCTTTCCAACTTGCTCCAAATGCCAAATGACCATAGAATGGTCAATGTGGAGTTCTTCAGCAACTTTTCATATAGTTTTAACAGAATCATATATTTTTAAACAGAATCAGCTTCAATGAACCTCTCAATTGTCAACTTCCAATGGCAAGCCACTGCCCTCATTTTCAAGGTTCTTGTCTCCTTTGCAAAACTTCTTGAACCACCACTGCACTATACGTTTGTTCACAGTTCCTGGGCCAAATGCGTTGATGTTGCGAGTTGTCTCTGCTGCCTTATGATTTTGAGCTTGAATAAGAAATCGCTCAGATTTGCTTTTTTGTTTAATATCATTTCCTATTCATTGGAAGGACTGATGCTGAAGCTGAAACTCCAATATTCTGGCCACCTGATGCGAAGAACTGACTCACTGGAGAAGACCCTGATGCTAGGAAAGATTGAAGGCGGGAGGAGAAGGGGACGACAGAGGATGAGATGGTTGGATGGCATCACTGACTCGATGGACATGAGTTGGAGTAAGCTCTGGGAGTTGGTGATGGACAGGGAAGCCTGGCATGCTGCAGTCGATGGGGTCGCAAAGAGTCAGACATGACTGAGTAACTGAACTGATTTCCCTAGTCTAAATAAATATAAAATAAACAGCAAGTAATAAGTCATCAGCAAAAAAACAAACAAACCAAAAAACCATAAAGTAAGAAATGTGCATTAAAATGATGATGTATAACATAACCATATTTATTTAAGAATGTATTTTCATAGCAAATGGCAAAGTTCAACAATGCAAAACCGTGATTACTTTTGCACCAAAATAATATTTATTTATTCATGGCTGTGCTGGGTCTTCATTGCTGTGCAGGCTTTTCTCTAGTTGAGGCAAATGGGGGCTATTCTCTGGTTGTGATGGGCAGGCTTCTCATTGCAGTGGCTTCTCTTGTTGTGGAGCATGGCCTCTAGGGAGCATGGACTTCAGTAGTGCAGCACAGGCTCAGTAGTTTCAGCTTCTGAGCTTTAGAGCACAGGCTCAGTAGTTGTGGCTCATGGGTGTAGATGACCCATGGCATGTGGGATCTTTCTGGACCAGGGATCAAACCAATCTGCATTGGCAGGCAGATTCTTTACCATTGAGCCACTAGGGAAGCCTGTAAGTTTTTAAAGTGCTGGCTAACAGAGTAGCCTCCATGAGCCAGAGAATAGAGTTGGGGGTGCATGTCTCCTGTGGAGAGCTGCACCCTCTCTCTTTGCTGGGAAGGGATCCTCTTCAGTGGCCCTTCTGTAGGGGGTCATGCATGGAGCAGCCAGGCTGGAAGCCCTCACCCACGCTACAGCCACCCTTGGTGGTCAGTATGGAGAAAGATGTCACTGCCAGGTTGTGAATATCCCCACAACCAGATGGCTGTGTTTGCATCACTGGGTGAGGGGAGGTGGCTGAGGCCACTTACCAGAGATTGGAACCCAAGAGGGAAGGAAGTGGCTGAATTGGTGGCTGCTGATCTTTGGACTGCCAGCCACTCGCACCTCCTGTCACTTGCAGGGGCTGTGGTCAGGGTTGCAAGAAGAGCAGTGGGGACAGAGGAGGCCTTTGTGACCACTCAGACCTTGTGCATGAGACTTCTAACCACTCCACATTTCACAACTGAGAAAATAGGAAGTGAGAGCTTAGAAGGGAGCATGGGGCTGGCAGCTGTACACTCAGGACTTCAAAGGGCAAGTATTTTTGTCAACACAGGTTCTCCGGTTAGTGAAGATGCTGAAATGCATTTCCTGTGTGGCTCTATTTTAATAGGGTGTTGACCAGCTCGATAACTCTGGACATTTGCAGCCTGTCTCAGAGGTTTGCAGCCTGAAAATCAGAACCAACCATTCATCTCACAGCCCTACTGCATAAAACAAGGGTCAATTAGTTACCAACACTGATATTTATTATAGGATAATTTATAAAAGAGAAGAGATGACAAGCCACCTCCATAACTCTGGCAGCACCCTCCGACCGCACAGATCAGATTAGGAAATTCATCATAGAAATAGATGAGTAGTTGCACTCATCTATCTTCTGCAAAACACATCTAATTTTTTCCCTTTCCTTCACTTTCATCCATTTCCACTATGAGCAAGTTTTAAAATTTGTTTCCCCCTTCACCCATTCAGCTCTTTTAAAAGAAGAACCTGAGCAGTGTTCCCAGGAAGAAAGCACCTTTCTCTGCCCAGAGCCTCCCCTGATTAGCAGGTGGAAATTCCCAGGTAAGAGCACCTGCCCATTTGGCTGTGGCTCAAAAACTGAGGTTGGGAAGTTCATGCCCATGGAAGGAAAACAACCAGTTGGATCAGTGGGCAAGAGATGAGAACATAAATAGGCCTGAGACAAAGAAGAGGTCAGCTCTAAGTGGGTCAGGAGGTCAGAGTGGATGAGTAGGCTCTGGAAGGGAGTACTGCCATAGAGAATTTCAGTTCCCACCTCACCCTGGGGGCTGGACGACTCAGCATTTCCTATTATTACTATTATTAAGGCCAACCTCAGAGGCCCTAGCAGGGCTGACTGCTGTTAAAACTGGACTATTCTCCTTCTGGCCTCTGGTTCATTCTAGGTAAACGTAGTAGAAGGCTGATACAGAAGGGCTGTGTAATTCATCCTGATATTTAATGTTCTTTTATTCTTTTTTTTTTTTCAAACTTCACTCAATAGCCCGAACTGGTCAAGCTTTAGGTGGGCTGACATCAGCTGCTTTATCTAGTTACACTGTCACCTAATAAGTAACCTTTATTGGTGATTGCCAGGTGCTGACATTTCATAAAGCCTTGACAGAAACATCCCTTTTAATTCTCAGAAGCAGGCCACAAGGTAGGTGTTATTATCTGCATTTGCAGATGAGAAAGCTGAGGCTTAGAGATGTTCGTTGCTCAAGGACTGAGTCCAATTGAGCCTTTTCACTTCAGTCTGTGCTCTTCACCTGTACCCTCTACTGCCTGGCAGAGATTAAAAATGGTTTATTGAGCTTAAACACAAATCAGAGGATGATCCTGGGCAGGAGAGCATGGAAAAAATAAAAAGCACACAGCAGACCATGAATGTGACGAGAAGAGAAGGATAGAGGGAGGGAAGCATATGCTACTGGTGGAAAATCAGTGTGGGAAAACCACTGCCCCTTTAAAGGCACATAAGGTCCTCCTTAGAGGTTTGTTTACCTTGCTAACATGTCTTCAAGATGGGCAGGTTTTGTTATCTTTGCTTTTCATGTATGCGTTCCATGGACTTATTACCTAGATGATCGGTATTCTTCCAGCCACCAAGGGACCGATGTGTATTCAGTGTGACTGGAGAGGCATCTCTCATACTGTCACTCCATCTCCTACCCTCCCTGGAGATTTCACTCTTCAAGTAACTGGGTCAGCTGAAGAGGCTGGGCATTGTCTTCAGAAGGTTATTGTTGAAATGTACATTTTTCCTTCAAAGTCAAGCTCCGTGAAGGCAAGGATTTTGTCTTGCTTGCCTTACATCCCTAGGAACGTAGAAAATGATCTTTATAAATGGAATTAAGAATGTATAAATAAATGAATGAAAGACATGAACAGGAGGCAGAGTGTCCCTGAAAGCCTTTGCTGATCCATTCACTTTGCAAAGTAGAAAATGGGGAGGAATGGGCTGCAGGGAACATGTTAAGGGGAGGTGTGGTGGGGGTAGGATTAGGGATGGGAAACTTTGGATCTTGGGGCTTTAGGGCAGGAGACATTGGAGAGCTGGTGGGAAGTGTCATGCCCCCAACCCACCTCCTCTCCAATATCAAGGCCTCTGTACTGTCCTCTCCCCCTTCCTTCATTTGCAGGAACAGTCTTGATTTACCAAAGCTTAGATCACTAGTTTTAATTCTTCTCCAGCATTTTTATGAGCACAGGTATTCCTCCTTCAAGAAAAACAAAACAAAGATGAAACCTGGTTTCACTCTGTAGTCCTTTCCAAGTCATCACCTTAAGAAAACCATTGACATCATATCATTCTTCTTCTCAAAAGCTTTTGTCATCTTGTCAACAGCCTTTTACCAACTTAACATTTTTACCTTGAGGCTACCTTTTACCTCCTCTCTCTGAAATGCTCTCCAAATGTTTATAGTTTCAAACATCCCTGTCTGCCAAAGGGGGGCTTTGGCCCTTTATGACCTACCTACTGTAGAGCTGCTTTAGTTGCAATTATATTTGGCCCTTGAACAACATGGGGGTTAATCCATATATAACTTATGGTCAGTTCTCCATATCCTCAACTTCTCAGCATCTGCATATTCAACCAACCACTGACAGTGTGGTACTGCGGTGTTTACTACTGAAAAATATCCTGTATAGTGGACCCTCACAGTTCAGTCCCATTGTTCAAGGGCCAACTGTATTATGTTAAACTTTGTTTACTAGCAATCTCCTTGCTTTATTTTTATACCAGTTGTGGCTTTTCTGTCTTAAATATGTGTGTGATCTCTGACTTGCCTCTTCAGTGGTGACTGGTGTTGGGACTGCCTCATACCCACAGAAAGCCTCTGGTGTAAGCAGACATCACTGTATGTTATGGCCCTAGTGTATAGCCAACATGTGATGACACTTTAAAATTCTGATTTTTTATATTATTAAGTCAAATACAGTTTGTACTTTAGAATGTTCATTCTGGGCTATAAAGCCTTGAACATTAGTTATTCAGTAGTCCTAATATCTGGACTATGACATCCTGTCAGCTGCAGTCACAGAGCTGTCCCGGACCATCCTCTCATCTGAAAGAAGAGTTGTCATTTTTTGCTGCATTGCCGCCTGATGAATGGCTTTGCAGGATTGTTCTGCTATCTGAACAGCTCCTACTCCGGGTATGAAAAATCTAATTTCACTCCCTAAGCCTTTCTCCTGTAATGTCCCTTCTGCTTCAACAGATTCTCACCAGACGCATTAAAATGGGACTCATAATATCGATTTATTATCTTAGCAATCTCAGTAAACAGGGCATTGTGGTTTTTTTTCCTTCAGAGAAAAGGCAGGCCTATCATCTTCCTTAAAAGAACATACTGTATGGCCTCATATTACAAAAATTGCAGCTTGGTTCAAATTCCCACTGATAGTCCTTTAGTTTTTCTTGTAAGGAGATAACTTATTATGGAGAAATGCTGTTACATAAATAAAGCTAGAATGTTAATATTAGGAGACAGATCTGAACTTGGAAGCACAGTGCTGATGTTACATCCTGAATTTTTCTCATCTCCTCCTCAGCATCTTCATACTACTTCTCCCTGTCTCTCTGTTACATGTTGGTGTGATGCAGCTGACAGCACCTGCAGAGGTTGAGGGCCTTCTCTTAGGTAAAGAGATTTGGGTCTGCCCATCATAATTCCATGATAGGAATTTTGAACCAAAGAAAACAAAAATTTCTGATTCTAAGTGACATAGAATGGGTGTCACATAGGGCCGCAGGATTTGGGAGCCCAATTCTTTTTTGGGAAAATACTGTTTGTTATATTGTGATTCTCTTCTGTAGCCCTAGCCTTCTTATCTTTGAGGCTTTGTGTGTGGATGGTTGGAGTAAATTAAGCAGGAAGTGAAGTCTGGTAGCAGCCTAGGAAGGTAGTTATGAGATAGGAGAAGTGACCTGCTGAGAGCTGAGCCTGGCTTCCTGCTGTTCCCTGAGAACAGACAGTGGCCGGTGCAGAGGTGGGAGCAGGCAGGTAGTCTTCAAGGATTCTCAGAGGTACCTGGAAGAAGAACCTGGTAAAAGATAAACTTCCTTTTTGTTAAACGTGGCATGAGCTCTGACCTTATTGGCCTTGGAAGACTAGCAAGGTCACTGACTTCTGGCTTGCCCAGAATAAACCCTGCTGAACCCATGTCCAGGAAGGAGGCCGTTTCCCACCTCCCTTCCACACACCCACTCACTCCTAGCTGCCTTTTATGCCACTTCTGTCTCTTCCGATGGGGACTGCCCAAGTGAGAGGAGAAAACTAGAAGGTATTTTATATAAAGGGAGCAAGGAGAGTGTCACAGACTCAGGTCGAAGACTCATCTGTTTGCAGCTTGGTACCCCCAGAAGTGGCCCTGGGCACTGGAAGCCTGATGTCTGAAATCGAGGGTTCTCCCAGCATCCTGTTTCATACAGGTCAGCACCATATTTCAGCTAACTAATACAGACACCACCACCCCGCCCACCCCTACTCCCAGCCCCTGCCATCACCCGGAGGCCAGTATGAGTGGAAGGGCTATTTCTAGAGCTCCTTCAACTCAGTGTTTTACATCATTACTCCTTGAGATGGACGGAACTTGTTAGGTTCATTTCTTTCTTTCTTTTGTTGTTCTTTCTTCTCTTCCTCCCACCTTCTCTCTGCCCTACCTTCTCTCCTTCCTCCTCCTTGGTCCTAGAAGTTTTCTGCTCAGTATCTTTCAAGCACTGTTGCTGCTCCTCCCAGTGCCCCGTGTACCCTGCAGTGGCCAGAAATCTGCTCCCACCATTAAAGACTTAAGAAGCATACAAGGAGTCGAGGAAGCTCAAGTCTAGGCTTCAAGGTTACTGTTAGACCTTTTTGCCTAGAAACGATTATATGAAGACATAAAAGGTTTTAACTCTATGTCCTACTATTTTGAATTAAAAATCTCAATATATAGATATGTGAAATTCATGTTGATAACTCAGCATAACAGCCTTGGACTTTTCCCTCCTCTTTGATCAGTAGCTCTCTGATATGGTTTATGGAGTCTGCTTTCCTACCTTGGAGAACAAGGATGATGTGTGTTGATTTGGAATGTTTAGGTGAGATCACCTGGGAGCCAAGTTACAGATGACGTGTAATCATTTATCTTTAGACTCCCAGCTTTGACTTATCCGTCCTCCACCCATTCCTCATCTGGCACTAATGGGATTGTAGGATCCAGAGCAGTAGAAAATGCCTTTGTCCTGACATCCAGACTTTGTGTTTCTATACTATCTGTATTTGTGACAAAAGTCATTGAGGCTACTTCCTTTTGCCTAAATATTAATAGGTAGGAGCAGAAAGGTCACAGTTATGAAAGTAATATTTGGAAAAAAAGACTGATTCTGTTCATTATGCTCTTTTTGGAATCTCTCTTTTTTAGCAGAGGTGGCGGGTGGGGCGGGGGTGGTGGTGGTGGTGGGGAACCTGTGCTGCACAGCATGTGGGATCTTATTTCACCAACCAGTGATTGAACCTGTTTCCTCTGCAGAGGAAGTGCGGAGTCTCAACCACTGGACTACCAGGAAATTCCCTGGGAACTCTTTTTGACATGGAAATTCCCATCATTTATGATCTCAGATTCTTGGAAAGCAAGCATGGCCCTGTTCTGTTGCTGACATAGATGCATTTGTTCCTAAATATTTTATCCATTTTGGTGTTTTCCACATCCTTAGTGCTCCATAATAGTTATTAAACACATGATTCTTGCTGCCAGTATCAGTGTTGCTTTGGAGTTATTAGTTTAATAGTAGAAGGTATTAGTCATTGGCCAGTCGTACAGCCTCCTCTTACAATGTCCTCTTATTGCCTCTTCCTGTATTTACATGATAAATACATGGGTGTGGATGTTCATAGCATTGTTTTTTGTTCATAGCATTTTAAAAAATGATTTTATTGTTTATCTTTGGCTGTTCTGGGTCTTCATTGGTGCGCGGGCTTTTCTCTAGTTGTGATAAGTGGGGCTACTCGTTGCTGTGGCTTCTCTCATTGTGGAGCATGCGCTTTAGAGCATGAGGGCTTCAGTACTTGCGGTTCCTGGGCTCTGGAGGACAGGCTCAACAGTTGTGGCACACAGGCTTAGCTGCTCTGAGGCATGTGGGATCTTCCGGGATCAGGGATCAAACTGGTGTCTCCTGCATTGGCAGGCAGATTCTTTACCACTGAGCTACCTGGAAAGCCTGCTCATAGCATTTTTAATCCAATTTTTTCATATCCATTTGTTTTGAGAATCAAAAGTCAGTTATTGTGGCCTACTATTTACCAGGCACTGTAACCATGACTAGCACTTTATGTATACATTCTTTGTAATGTTTACAATAGTGTTGTAAGGAATTACCTTCATTTTTTCATTCATTCATTGGTCTATTCAGCAACTGGTAGGTTCTGTGTTAGAAGGTAAAGACATCAGTCAATGAGACAGAAAAAAAAATCTAACATTCACAATGCTTAGAAACTAAACTTAGAGAAGTGGCTTGTAGTTAGGGGACACACTGAATGACAAGCTGGGATTTGAATCTTTCCATTCCCCAAACTCATGCTGCCTCCTAAAAATAGTGTTAGTCGGTTACAAAGAACCTAAGAGCCAGTCATTCACAGCTTCATTTGTTTTCAAGTCTTCAGACCAATCTCATATGTTCAGTGTTGTCATCTCCACTTCACAGGTGAGGAAATAGGACTTGGAGAGGCTGAATAACTTACTCACGATCTTGCAGACAGACGGTTCCCAGGGCCATGCTGCTTCTATTTGTCCTCTGCTGCCCGTGCAGCAGAGAAGGGGAAGGTTCACAGACCCTGCCCGGCAGGAGTTTGCAGGACAGCAGACCATTACAACACAAAGCAGAATGGAATCAGGCCACAAGAAGAGTACAAAGGGCTTGTGGGATTGAGCAGGGGTTATTTTAGCCTAAGGAGTAGTTGAAAACAGAGGACAAGAAAAAGCACTCTGTTTATAATTTACAGGGTATCATCTTTCAAGCAGGAAATAATATATTATTCTAAGTAAAAACATAATAAATAGGAGTTAGAATTATTTTACTTCTCTTTTTTGCCTAGTAAGTGTATTCATTATATAAAATTTATTGAGTGGCTGACTGGGGATAGTACTGTAAGAAACAATTCATTTTCAGAGATGTTAAATTGCTAAAATAATGTGGATCTTAAAATCGATTCATTTTATTTTTTTTAGTAAGAGTATGTCTTGGTCTGTGCTCAGATATTTTAAGTGGAGAAAGTAGATAAGGGTCATAACATATTTTCACTTTCACTGGGGTCCCAGCAGGGCTGTGTACAGTTGTACGATTTGTGTACTACACAAGGTACCCAGCTGGGTAAAGAGGATACTGAAATCTAGTCTGCATCTCCCATGCCCAGCAATGCTCCCCAACACAAGACTGCCTCCCTCCCAAAAGGAAGGACATATTGGTGCCTTTTAAAATTTCGTGCGAGTAAGAAAAATTGTTTATGGCTTTGCAGTGACCCTGGTTCCCACAGCAAGAGCAATAATAATGGTAATGTAGCACCCAGGGTTGAAGGTGCTTAATATGATGGTTTTTATCTTTCTCCTGTAGACTTTAAAATACCATAGGAGTTTATTACATTCTAAATTAAATTTGAGATTAACTTAGTGATTAAGTAATAACCAAAAACACTGTAAAATGTGTTAATGAAAAATTTTATTGATTCCATGTTATTACATAAAACCAAATTGTAATGTGGGATAAAATGAAACAACTTTAATTTTCAACTACATAATATTTTTGCATGTAATTTCAGAGATTTCACAGACCATCTAAAGCCCATTTTGGACCACAGATTAGCATACCTATATTATGGTACTGAATGATTCAAAAATAATTGACAATATAATGTGTTTATGGTATTTGTTTATAGCAAATATAAACATGTAGTTGAAACCTAATATTTTCCCTATGGCTAAACACTCAAGAAGTCCCCACAGTATGTATATTTACTAGTAACTGAGTCATCCATTTTGGAAGTGTTTAATTCTTTTTGAATCACTCTTCTCATTTAACAACTTCCTCTTAGAAAGTGCCTAGATCTGGGTGCTATTGTGCCACGAATACATACTTATTGTGGCTCACTTTGCAAGGTGCCTTTTATAGGCTGGATTAATGGTGAACAGAGTAATTTTAATTTATTGGATGACAATAATTTTACTTTAGATTTCAATAAGTGATGGTGGTATTACCTCCCTACTCCAGCACTCCCTAAAAATCAGATCCACAGATCCAGAGTATCTCTGAAAGGTTCAGAGTTGTCATAGTGACCATGAAATTACGAGCTACTCCAGGGCTCATTCTCATAGAAAGGGAAGTTTCCCAGGACAATGAGTCATTATTGAAGCAGAGAATGCCTATAAATGGCTCCCTTATTAGACCAGTCAGTGTGAGACTGTAGAACATCCATCTGGCAGTGTGGTTATCATCACTAGCCAGAGGCTGTCTTCCACATCACAGACTATGTCATGAAACTGTCATGTTAAGTGTTTATTTTCCTGGCCAAACATCATTTTAAAGAACTATTTCATTAAAGACTTTGCTGAAAGGAGACTGACTTGGGATTTTTATCATAAGCCAGATGAAATCTGCTGTGGGTGGAAGTGGTGCATGTGTGCTAAGTCACTTCAGTCATGTCCAACTCTTTAAGACCTAATGGACCATAGCCTGCCAGGCTTTTGTGTCCATGGGATTCTTCAGGCAAGAATACTGAAGTGGGTTGCATGCCTTCCTTTAGGGGATCTTCCCAACCCAGGGACCAAACCTGTGTCTCTTGCATTGGCAGGCAGATTCTTTACCACTGAGCTAGCAAAGAAGCCCAGTTTAGAAACTAGCTCTTTATAAAGTTTCAATTGGCTTTTATTAATATGAACATTCATATTTAATGTGTCACTGATTTTGAAATGTTTTATATATTTTGTGCATGCATGGTCTGTTGTGTCCAACTCTTCATGACCCCATGGTTCCTCGGTCCATGTGATTTCCCAGGCAAGAATACTGGAGTGGGTTGCCATCCCCTTCTCCAGGGGATCTTCCCAAGCTGGGGATCAATCTCCTGCATTGGCAGGTGATTTCTTTAACACCGAGCCTTCTGGAAATCCCTTTATTTATTTTATGCTCTATCAATATTTTTCTTTTTAAAGGTATCAAATAACAATGACTGATTAAAGTAGACCCATTTTCTTAAATTTTTCCTTTGTCAAAAATGGGAATATTTATTCAAAGAAGACATGACTGCTAAGTGCAGGAAATGCAGTATGAGATGAGCAGGGCACATGGCAAGCATTTTGCTTCCCTGCCTGGAACAGCAGGGATAACGTGACTGCACCAGGGGATTTTTATGTTGGAGATATTCACTACTGATGATTCAGCGGGTGGCTATTTTCCTTACCATATACACTGAGGATCCAAAAATGTTTGTTGAAATTTTACTCATTCAAAAAGTATTCGGTGAGTGTGTCATCTGTGTCAGTCATAGAATTGGGTGCTTGGGATACGAAGATAAATAAGAGCCTTTGTGTGCTGAGTCCTAGGTCATCCATGCTTTCAGAAGAGGCAAAGGTTGATGTGAGAGCATGAAGAAGGGAAGAATCAGTTTTAGCTACAGGGTGGCCGTGAAGTCTGAAAATGAAGATATATTATTTCATACTGAATGGTAATATAATATAAGTTCAATTCAGTTCAGTTGCTCAATCAGGTCTGACTCTTTGCGGCCCCATGGACTGCAGCATGCCAGTCCTCCCTGTCCATCACCAACTCCTGGAGTTTACTTAACTCATGACCATTGAGTCGGTGATGCCATCCAACCATCTCATCCAATTTTTTCATTCTTCTTTCACTTTCATCAAGAGGCTCTTTAGTTCTTCTTCACTTTCTGTCATAAGGGTGGTGTCATCTGCATTTCTGAGATTATTGACATTTCTCCTGGAGTCTTGATTCCACCTTGTGCTTCTTTCAGCTCAGCATTTCTCATGAAGTACTATGCATATAAGTTAAATAAGCAGGGTGACAATATACAGCCTTGACGTACTCCTTTTCCTATTTGGAACCCGGCTGTTGTTCCATGTCCAGTTTTAACTGTTGCTTCCTGACCTGCATACAGATTTCTCAAGAGGCAGGTCAGGTGGTCTGGTACTCCCATCTCTTTCAGAATTTTCCACAGTTTATTGTGATCCACACAGTCAAAGGCTTTGGCATAGTCAATAAAACAGAAATAGATGTTTTTCTGGAATTCTCTTGCTTTTTTGATGATTCAGAGGATGTTGGTAATTTGATCTCTGGTTGCTCTGCTTTTCTAAAACCAGCTTGACCATCTGAAAGTTCACTGTTCACGTACTGTTGAAGCCTGGCTTGGAGAATTTTGAACATTACTTTACTAGCCTGTCAGATGAGTGCAGTTGTGTGGTAGTCTGAGCATTCTTTGGCATTGCCCTTCTTTGGGATTGGAATGAAAACTGATCTTTTCCAGTCCTGTGGCCACTGGTGAGTTTTCCAAATTGGCTGGCATATTGAGTGCAGCATTTTCACAGCATCATCTTTTAGGATTTGAAATAGCTCAACTGGAATTCCATCACCTCCACTAGCTTTGTTCATAGTGATGCTTCCTAAGGCCCACTTGACTTCACATTCCAGGATGTCTAGCTCTAGGTGAGTGATCACATCATCATGATTATCTGGGTCGTGAAGATCTTTTTTGTCCAGTTCTTCTGTGTATTCTTGCCACCTCTTCTTAATAACTTCTGCATCTGTTAGGTCCATACCACTTCCATCCTTTATTGAGCCCATCTTTGCATGAACTCTTTCCTTGGTATCTCTAATTTTCTTGAAGAGATCTCTAGTCTTTCCCATTCTATTGTTTTCCTCTATTTCTTTGCACTGATCCCTGAGGAAGTCTCTCTTATCTCTCCTTGCTATTCTTTGGAAATCTGCATTCAAATGGGTATATCTTTTCTTTTCTCCTTTGCTTTTTGCTACTCTTCTTTTCAAAGCTATTTGTAAGGCCTCTTCAGACAACCATTTTGCTTTTTTTGCATTTCTTTTTCTTGGAGATGGTCTTGCTCCCTGACTCCTGTACAATGTCACAAACCTCCATCCATAGTTCATCAGGCACTCTGTCTATCAGATTGAGTCCCTTAAATCTCTTTCTCACTTCCATTCTATAATCATAGGGGATTTGATTTAGGTCATACCTGAATGGTCTAGTGGTTTTTCCTGCTGCTGCTGCTGCGCTGCTGCTAAGTCGCTTGAGTCATGTCCAACTCTGTGTGACCCCATAGATGGCAGCCCACCAGGCTCCCCCATCCCTGGGATTCTCCAGGCAAGAAGTGGGTTGCCATTTCCTTCTCCAATTCATGAAAGTGAAAAGTGAAAGTGAAGTCGCTCAGTCGTGTCTCACTCTTTGCGACCCCATGGACTGTAGCCTACTAGGTTCCTCCATCCATGGGATTTTCCAGGCAAGAGTCCTGGAGTGGGTTGCCATTGCCTTCTCCTGTGGTTTTCCCTACTTTCTTCAATTTAAGTCTGAATTTGGCAATAAGAAGTTCATGATCTGAGTCACAGTCAGCTCCCGGTCTTGTTTTTGCTGACTGTATAGAGCTTCTCCATCTTTGGCTGCAAAGAATATAATATATCTGAATTCGGTGTTGACCATCTGGTGATGTCCATGTGTAGAGTCTTCTCTTGTGTTGTTGGAAGAAGGTGTTTGCTATGACCAGTGCATTCTCTTGGCAAAACTCTATTAGCCTTTGCCCTGCCAAATTTTGTACTCCAAGGCCAAATTTGCCCACTACTCCAGGTGTTTCCTGACTTCATACTTTTGCATTCCAGTCCCCTTTAATGAAAAGGACATCTTTTTTTGGGTGTTAGTTCTAGAAGGTCTTGTAGGACTTCACAGAACCTTTCAGCTTCAGCTTCTGCAGCATTGCTGGTTGGGGCACAGACTTGGATTACTGTGATATTGAATGGTTTGCCTTGGAAATGAACAGAGACCATTCCGTCATTTTTGAGATTGCATCCAAGTACTGCATTTCAGACTCTTTTGTTGACTATGATGGCTACTCCATTTCTTCTAAGGGATTTTTGCCCACAGTAGTAGATATAAGTCATCTAGTTAAATTCACCCATTCCAGTCCATTTTAGTTCTCTGATTCCTAAAATGTTGACGTTGACTCTTGCCATCTCCTGTTTAAACACTTCCAATTTGCCTTGATTCATGGACTTAACAATCCAGGTTCCTATGCAACATTGCTCTTTATATCTTCAGATCTTATTTCCATCACAAGTCACATCCACAACTGGGTGTTGTTTTTGCTTTGGCTCTGTCTCTTCATTCTTTCTGGATTTGTTTCTCCAGTGATCTCCAGTAGCATATTGGGCACCTACCAACCTGGGGAGTTCATCTTTCAGTGTCCTATCTTTTTGCCTTTTCATACTGTTCATGGTGTTCTCAAGGCAAGAATACTGAAGTGGTTTGCCATTCCCTTCTTCAGTGGACCACATTTTGTCAAAACTCTCCACCATGAACCATCTGTCTTGGGTATCCCTACACAGCATGGCTCATAGTTTCATTGAGTTAGACAAGGCTGTGGTCCATGTGATTAGATTGGTTAGTTTCCTGTGATTGTGGTTTTCAGTCTGCCTGCCCTCTGATGGAGAAAGATAAGAGGCTTATGGAAGCTTCCTGATGGGAGAGACTGACTGAGGGGGAAACTGGGCCTTGTTCTGATGGGCAGGGCCATGCTCATTAAATCTTTAATTCAATTTTCTGTTGATAGGTGGAGCTGTTTTCCCTCCCTGCTATCTACCTGGGGCCAAACTATGGTGGATGAAGATAATGAAGATAATGGTGACCTGCCTGAAAAGATCCCATGTACTGCTACACTAAGGTCTGTCTAGTCAAGGCTATGGTTTTTCCAGTGGTCATGTATGGATGTGAGAGTTGGACTGTGAAGAAGGCTGAGCACTGAAGAATTGATGCGTTTGAACTGTGGTGTTGGAGAAGACTCTTGGGAGTCCCTTGGACTGCAAGGAGATCCAACCAGTCCATTTTGAAGGAAATCAACCCTGGGATTTCTTTGGAAGGAATGATGCTACAGCTGAATCTCCAGTACTTTGGCCACCTCATGCGACGAGTTGACTCATTGGAAAAGACTCTGATGCTGGGAGGGATTGGGGGCAGGAGGAGAAGGGGATGACCCAGGATGAGATGGCTGGATGGCATCACCGACTCGATGGACGTGAGTCTGAGTGAACTCCGGGAGATGGTGATGGACAGGGAGGCCTGGCGTGCTGCGATTCATGGGGTCGCAGAGTCGGACACGACTGAGCGACTGAACTGAAATGAACTGAACTGAACTGCTACACTCAGTGCCCCCAACCCTGCAGCAGGCCACCACTGACCCATGCCTCTGCCAGAGACTCCTGGACACCCACAGGCAAGTTCGGGACAGTCTCTTGTGGAGTCACTTCTCCTTTCTCCTGGGTCCTGGTGCACAAGGTTCTATAATATAAACAGACCATTTATTATTTCAGACATGCTGGCTATCTGTAAGAAGGTCAGGAAAGACTTTAAAGAAAAGATAGTTGACTAAGGTCTTGAATATCAAAAGTTCACTGGGTTTGGGGAAAGGTATTGGGAAGACATTCATGGTTGAAGGAAAAGTATATTTGGGGGCACTGTGAGTAATCTTGTTTTGCTGCAGTGTAGAAGATGAGACAGAATACATGGGTGGGAGGCAGATTTCAGAGGTTTTGGAAACCATTCTAAAGAGTATGGGTTTTATACTACAGGCAGTCAGGAGCCAGTGAAGGGTGACAAGCTAGGCAGTAACATGGTCATTCAAAGTATTTATGGCATGTCCACTACTTTTCAGCCCAGTGCCAGGTGCTGAGCTACAAGGATGAATTAGATGCAAGAAACTCAAAATCTATTAAAGAAAAGTATAAGCAAGTTAGTGCAATGGAAGTCACGGATTTTCTGAAATGATATCATTATTATTATATTTATTGGGGTTTCCCTTGTGGCTCAGCTGGTAAAGAATCCGCCTGCAATGCGGGAGACCTGGGTTCAATCCCTGGGTTGTGAAGATACCCTGGTGAAGGGAAAGGCTACCCACTCCAGTATTCTGGCCTGGAGAATTCCATGGACTATATAGTCCATGGGTCGCAAAGAGTCAGACATGACTGAGTGACTTTCACTGTCACTTACTATGTTCCAGGCTTGTACTGAGTGCTAAAATATATTGTCTGATTTGATTTTCCCAATAACCCCCAAAACACTGAGGCTTGGTGCTATTTTATAGAAGACGAAACTGAAGCACAGAAATTTGGTAACTTGCCTCAGGTAAGTGGGGGAGCCAGGGCTCAAATCCTAATGGTCTGACTCCAGAAAATGCTGTTTTTACCACTAAGGGCTACGCTGCCTCCCCATGACAGAAACCTCTCTGATTTCTAAGAGTACTAGGGGCCACAAGAGCCATTCTGCAGAAACAGAAGTAGGATCTGGAAAATCTTCATGAAGATAGTGATGGGATTTGTCTTATGAAAGATCACTCTGTCCACTTGGAGCTGAGCAAGACCAGAAGCAAGAAGGTGATTTAGGAGGTGGGGTAACAGTTGGCAGTTATCAGTGAGAATGAGGGTAGGCTTTTCACTTGGATATCAAGGTGGATAGTGGAGCCCTTAACCATGATTCACAACGCCAAAGGAGAAACAGGTGTCAGGTAGGGGCAGAGTAGATGTGTACGTTTTTAATTTGTTGAATGTGTGGAGTTTGTGGGGGCAGTAAATGTCAGTGACTGGATACACAGTATTAGAATTTAGAAGAAATATCAAAGCTAGATATTACATTGGGTGTCCTCTTTGAAGATTTAAAAACTAACATATTAGTTAATTGATGGTATCTAAGTGTCAAATCAGAGCTATTGATTCCATCTAAAAAATTGGGGAAAATATAACAAAGGGATAATATCACTAAAAAGTAAACAGTAGAGCTGGCAAAATGTGCCACCCCATTTTAAAGAAAACATGGAGGCAGGTCTTCTAGCTTCTGACGATGTGAAAAAATGGTATTGTAGCATGGTGCATACCTTTGGGTGAGTAACACCAGGGATGGGGAGAAGGTGGATTAAGATATAAGAGGTAGAACTTCAGAGAACAAGAGTAGGGAAAGAACATTACTGAATGTTGCCTTAAGCATATGGAGAGCACAGAAGTATAAAAGTTGTTGGTTTGCTTCCTATTTTGAGAGTTCATTGATCAGCCTGAGGCTTCTTAAAATGCATGCTGAAAACCAGAACTAGGAGACAAAAGGCAAATTTGCATGGATGCATGAATGGAAATAATTTGAGACTAGAAGGTACCTCCTATATAAAAAGTCTGGGCTATTGAAATCAGGCCAACAAAAAAAAACATCTTGAAAGAAATTACAGTTATAACCTATATGTTTAGAATTAACCCTATTATCATGTGGGCAGAGTACATTTTATTCTTTTGGTCTTTAGAATATAGAGAGGGCACCATTGCCCACCTATCATGGCAGTCCTTGTTTAGAAGGAAGATTACCATTCATGAGTCAACCTAAGCATAGTGAAAGTTAGCTACCTGGGATATCAGTAACAGAAAAATTGATTCCTCCCATTGAAAGATGTTTCACTTACAAAAATTCTGATACCAATTAGCAATAGCAACAAATGACCCTATTAAGAACATTAAGGGAAATACAAACTCTTAATGAGGAATGCCAAAGATGGAGAAAGAAAAGGATACTGGGGGAAAAAGCCCATAAAACACTTGTACATGATAATAGTGGGAGTGGAGGAAAGGAAATTCTCCAAAGAGTTTTAACAGGGTGTTCTTGCAGAATTCTGTGGAGGCGGCATGAAGTGGGCAGTGGCACTGTGTTGGTACATTCTCTGAACAAAACAGCAGATGACAGGAGTGAGGATTTCAAAGACATTTTCTCTCTTAAACCATCTGGAAATTTTAAGGGTTGTAGGGGAAGAGCTGGGGGATTATTTTTATTCAACTCACTTTTGAACACATATAAGAATGTTAGAAATTGCCAAATGCTACCATCTTTTTAAGGGGATGATTAGATATAACATATCAATTGGGATACTTTCAGCCCTAAGTCATAGAAATCGCCTGTTTAAATTGACTGAAATATTGAGAGACTTTATTATCTCACATAACAGGTGGTCTCGGGGTGGTAGGTGGTGCCACTTGCTGAGTGATTTGGTGAGTGATTCAAAAATCTCATACAGGTTCTCTCAGGGAACTCAGACTGGGGCTTTGTAACTAGCATGGTGGGATAGTGATGGAGACAGGAGGGAAATTTAAGAGGGAGGGGACACAGGTATACCTATGGCTGATTCATGTTGGTGTTTGGCAGAAACCAACGCAGTACTGTGAAGCCAGTCATCCTTCAATTAAAAATAAATTAACTTATTTTTAAAAAGTCTCACAGGTTCTTTAATCCTTTCCTTTGGCCATTCCTTGGGACTTCCCTTGTAGCTCAGTTGGTAAAGAATCTGCTTGCAATGCAGGAGACCCCAGTTTGATTCCTGGGTTGGGAAGATCCTCTGGAGAAGGGATAGGCTACCCATTCCAGTATTTTTGGGTCTCCCTGGTGGCTCAGCTGGTAAAGAATCTGCCTGCAATGGGGGAGACCCGGGTTTGATCCCTGGGTTGGGAAGATCCCCTGGAGAAGGGAAAGGCTATCCACTCCAGTATTGTGGCCTGTAGAACTCCATGGACTATGCAGTCACAAAGAGTCGGACACAACTGAGTGACTTTCACTTTCACTTTGGCCATTCCTGGAATGTTTACTTTCTATGCCCTCATGGTCACAAATGACAGCATTCAAAGAAAGAAAAAACCATCTTTTCATTTGCATTTCTCTTGTAAAATCCTTCTGTAGAACCCCTCACCACTTAGACTTCACTGACTAGAATTATGTCTAAGTGTTTAAGACTAAACCAACCATTTGTAAGAGGAATCAATCATGGGATCAGTGATGACCCAACTCCTGGAGCTGACGCTGGGTTCAGCCCTTCCTGAAGCACCTCGCCACTCACAGCAGGTGGGCAGTCTGGACAAAACTGGACTTTTGTGAATGCAGGAGGGTCACCTAGTTTTGGGGTAGGCAATCAATGATGTCTCATACAAAGTAACTGCAAAACCCTTTCTTTAATGAAATGAAAAAATATTAAATGTTTCTTATTAATAAAATTTTGTCTTTTAGTTTGTGTTCAGTGGCCAGTATTCTCTTATTTTTGGTAAAATAATTAAAATGATAATTTTAGAACTATTTAATATGATTATTTTGGTGTGATAAACCTAGTATGGTCAGTTAAGTTTGGCTTAAATTTTTTAAAATAGCTTTTCAGAATTCTTTTGGCTGGATTGGTTCACAGTAAATATCACTGATGATGAATGAAATTTGGCAGTTCACTCATTCTCCATAATTTAGAAAAATGCTAACATGCCTCCAAAGTGTTGGAGAATCTGTTCCTACTTCCTACTGCTTTTTATCTGAGACTAAAAGATAGGCTTTGCAAATCCCACTTGCCACTACCTGGACAGTTTCCTAGATTTCCCAGAGACACTAGACTCAAGAAAACAGGAGGAGTGCCAAGAATTATCAGTTACTCTGGTTTGTAACTGACTAGACCTAACCTAAGCAAAAAGAAAGAGTTTATATTTTAACAGTTCAGGGTTGTATCTTGGAACCCAGACCAGGAATTCAGTTGAGTCTTTGGAAGTTCTGCTGTCTAGAAGTGGAGGACCACTGGGAGCTGGGCTGTTCAATCTCTTGTCTCTACTTCTTGTTATAATCCTACTTCATTCTTTTCTTTCTGCAAATGCTTTAATGTTTTTTCATGTCTGCAGTGGGCAGATGAGAGTCACTTTTTACTGCTTGATATGACTTCACCTCTGCTTAAAAGACTAGTTCAGACATTCAGTGTCTCTCAGTTCTGATTCAACTGTGGCTTAGATGAAGCATCTCATTCAAGGTCACCCAATTAGGAAGCAGTAGAAAAGGCATTTTGACTGTAGGTCTGTTTGGGTCTAAAACTTGGTGACCCTCCAATAAAATATGCAAGTACTAGTGAGATTTTGGGGAACAATGCTTGATAGCTTGTGGACTCAGTCCATTTGCGTTTAGAGATGAACCTGATTTGGGGGCTTGGTACAGTTCCTCTTCTCACTGCCTCTGTCAACTCCAAGCCAAAAGAGCTTCCCTTCCCATCATTGGAGGAGTCATTTCTTTCTTTGACTTAACACAAAAGAGTATCTCATCATTATAGAGTAGCTGACAGTTTCCAAAGACCACATAATAATCTCCTTTTATTTTATAACAGTCCAGTGATGTAGTATTCTGGAATTATTTACTCGCATTTACAGATAAGGAAATGGAGGCTCACAGAGGCAAGGTGATTTGCTCTAGAAGAAAGACTGAATCCCCTGGGGAGTTGGACTAGTGGCTTAGAAGATGGAGCTCTTTGGTCATGTCCTTGGGGGACCCAAGTGGGCAGAGAGGGCAGGACAGCCGCCGGTCACCTGGTGCTGAGCACTCTTGCTAGATTGGGGACCCATGAGGCCAGATACTTTGTTCTCACTTACCTCTTAGTTCTCAGGTTCTAGCACAGTATTTGGTACATAGCAGATTCTTGATGAATGTTTGTTGAAGGAATATGAGACTTTTCTAAAAATGATAACTATTCAATATTTGAATGAACTTTCTTGAAAAGTTCAGTGGTCCCTAGCACTCACAGAGTTTAAGATGGATAAATGTCTGCTTGCTAATTTTTAAAAACTTTTTATTTTGTGTTGGGGTATAGCTGATTAACAATGTTATGGTAGTTTAAGGTGAACAGCAAAGGGATTCCATGTATCCAGTCTCTCTCAAACGCCCCTCCCATGCAGGCTGCCACATAACATTGAGCAGAGTTCCATGTGCTATACAGTAGGTCCCTGTTGGTTATCCACTTTAAATATCGCATTGTGTACATGTTCATCCCAAACTCCCTAACTATCCTTTCCTCTCTGTCCTTTCTCCTGGCAGCCATAAGTTCGTTTTCTAAGTCTGTGAGTCTGTTTCTCTTTTGCAAATAAGTTCATTTGTATTATTTCTTTTTAGATTCCACATGGAAGGGATGTAATACAGTATTTCTCTTTCTCTGTGTGACTTACTTCACTCAGTATGACAATTACTATGTCCATGCATTTTGCTACAGATGTCATTAATTCATTCTTTTGAATGTCTAAGCAATATTCCATTGAATAAATGTACACACATCTTCTTTATCCATTCTCTGCCAGTAGATTTTTAGATTGCTTCCATGTCTTGGCTGTTGTAAACAGTGTTGCAATGAATACTGGGGTGCATGTATCTTTTTGGATCATATTTTTCTCCAGATATATGTCCTGGAGTGGGATCACAGGGTCATACAGTGGCTCTATATTAGTTTTCTAAGGAACTTCTATACTGTTCTCCATAGTGGTCTGTTTGCTAATTTTCAGTTCAGTTCAGTTCAGTCACTCAGTCGTGTCTGACTCTTTGTGACCCGATGAATTACAGCACGCCAGGCCTCCCTGTCCATCACCAACTCCCAGAGTTTACCCAAACTCATGTGCATCGAGTCAGTGATGCCATCCAGCCATCTCATCCTCTGTCATCCCCTTCTCCTCCTGCCCCCAATCCCTCCCAGCATCAGAGTCTATTCCAATGGGTCAACTCTTCACATAAGGTGGCCAAAGTACTGGAGTTTCAGCTTCAGCATCGGTCCTTTCAAGGAATACCCAGGACTGATCTCCTTTAGGATGGACTGGGTGGATCTCCTTGCAGTCCAAGGGACTCTCAAGAGTCTTCTCCAACACCACAGTTCAAAAGCATCAATTCTTTGGTGCTCAGCCTTCTTCACAGTCCAACTCTCACATCCATACATAACCACTAGAAAAACCATAGCCTTGACTAGATGGACCTTTGTTGGCAAAGTAATATCTCTGCTTTTGAATATGCTATCTAGGTTGGTCTTGACTGTCCTTCCAAGGAGTAAGCGTCTTTTAATTTCATGGCTGCAATCACCATCTGCAGTGATTTTGGAGCCCCCCAAAATAAAGTCTGATACTGTTTCCACTGTTTCCCCATCTATTTCCCATAAAGTGATGGGACCAGATGCCATGATCTTTGTTTTCTGAATGTTGAGATTTAAGCCAGCTTTTTCACTCTCCTCTTTCACTTGCATCAAGAGGCTTTTTAGGTCCTCTTCACTTTCTGTCATAAGGGTGGTATCATCTGCATATCTGAGGTTATTGATATTTCTCCCAGCAATCTTGATTCCAGCTTGTGCCTCTTCCAGACCAGCGTTTCTCATGATGTACTCTGCATATAAGTTAAATAAGCTGGAGAAAAGGAAACATATAAGCATCTGAATGTAGAGTTCCAACAAATAGCAAGAAGAGATAAGAAAGCCTTCCTCAGTGATCAATGCAAAGAAATAGAGGAAAACAACAGAATGGGAAAGACTAGAGATCTCTTCAAGAAAATTAGAGATAGCAAGGGAACATTTCATGCAAAGATGGGCTCAATAAAGGAAAGAAATGTTATGGACCTAATATAAGCAGAAGACATTAAGAAGAGGTGGCAAGAATACACAGAAGAACTGTACAAAAAAGATCTTCATGACCAAGATAATCACGATGGTGTGATCACTCACCTCGAGCCAGACATCCTGGAATGTGAAGTCAAGTGGGCCTTAGAAAGCATCATTACGAACAAAGCTAGTGGAGGTAATGGAATTCCAGTTGAGCTATCTCAAACCCTAAAAGATGATGCTGTGAAAGTGCTGCACTCAATATGCCAGCAAATTTGGAACACTCAGCAGTGGACACATGATTGGAAAAGCTCAGTTTTCACTCCAATCACAAAGAAAGGCAATGCCAAAGAACGCTCAAACTACCGCACAATTGCACTCATCTCACATGCTAGTAAAGTAATGCTCAGAATCCTCCAAGCCAGGCTTCAGCAGTACGTGAACTATGAACTTCCAGATGTTCAAGCTGGTTTTAGAAAAGGCAGAGGAACCAGAGATCAAATTGCCAACATCCGTTGTATAAGAGAAAAAGCAAGAGAGTTCCAGAAAAACATCTATTTCTGCTGTATTGACTATGCCAAAGACTTTGACTGTGTGGATCACAACAAACTGTGGAAAATTCTGAAAGAGATGGGAATACCAGACCACCTGACCTGCCTGTGGAGAAATCTGTATGCAGGTCAGGAAGCAACAGTTAGAACTGGACATGGAACAACAGACTGGTTCCAAATAGGAAAAGGAGTATGTCAAGGCTGTATACTGCTAATTTTAAAGGCTAACATTTACTGAGCATTTATTATGTGCTGGGCCCTGGGTTAAGAGTTCTACATTTATTATTTCATGTATTCCTCACTCCATTCCCCTGAAAGAGTTTCTATTATTTACTCATTGAAACGAAGGCATAGTGAGGTGAAATGACTTGCTCAAGAATCCATTGCAAGTCGTGTGGCCAGGGTTTGAAACCCTGGAAGACTGAGTTAGAGATCTGAATCTTAGTCATGTTGTCCAAGTGTTTCTAGATGAGACAGGACTTTGAAGTAGATCACTTCTCAAGTCTTTTTCAACTTGGAGATTCTCTGATATTTTGGCCAGAAGATTGGTGCTACCACCTACAGGGAAAGCAGAGGAGAACTGGTTGTATAAGGCTAGAGGGATTGGTAGAGGGCAAGTTGATTTTGATTTTTTTGGTATGAATGTCAGAGGATATCTAAATGAAAAAGTCCAACAGTATCTTTATCTTGAAAGAAAAGATAATTCATACGTGTGCTGTTGCCATGAAAAGTTCTTCCAATATAAGATATCATATAAAAATTACTGCCTTGTTGTACATATGATGTTACTTATAACTCACAGTACTCCTCTAGCACAGCCTTACACTGTATTATGGATAATACCATAGCTTTGAGAGATAAGCAACATTTTCTTTTTAGAAAGAGACAATTGAACTTACTCTTACTGTCCATTATTTGTCAGATATTTCATTAAATTGAAATGTAATTTCAGAACTGAAAGCCACAAAGAAATGTCTCCAGAATAGGAAAAAAGGGAAATAAAATAAATTTTAAGGCTTCAGAGTCCTAGCTAAATTTGCCATGGTATCCTTTCTTCCTTTCTTAAAACAAACAGGGACCTCAAATTTAGCATGTTGCATTATCACCATTCCTGGCAACAAAACAAAACTTACAAACATTTAAGAAATTAATGTAATCTAAAACATAACAATGCAAATTCAACCTAAAGGGGTGGAATGGGAAGGGAGAGGGAAGGGAGGTTCAAAAGGGAAGGGATATATATATATATATATATATATATATATATATACACCTATGGCTCACTCATGTTGAGGTTTGACAGAAAACAACAAAATTCTATAAAGCAATTATCCTTCAATTAAAAAATAAATAAAATTTTAAAAATTACTTGATTGAAAAATATTGCTCTTTGACAGTATAATTCTGCCACAGCCTTAGAAATATCAGAAAAATCTTAATCTACTGAACAATCATCAGGCAGTCAGAAACTCTAGAGATTGAGAGACACTATAAAAAGGGAACAAGGCAAGATTTTGCCCAGATGGACCTGTGCTAGCAGGACTGCACACATAACCCGCGACTCCTTGGAACACGCAGTCAGGTTTTTGTGTAACCAAGGCCAGCCAGGAGTAACCTTGGAGTCACATGGGCCTGGGTTTCAATCACAGACTTACTGTTTATTAATGGTACTACCTTGAGGAAGTTGCAAAACTTGTCTAAGCCCATTTCTTCATCCACAAAATAGAAAGACTAATCTTTCCTTCAAGGGGGTGTTGTAAGAAGTACATGACATGACATGTGTGAAAAGAACCTAGAATGAAGTGCTCTTAACACACACACACACACACACACACACACACACACACACACAAGGGTGAGAGGAAACTTTTTGAAGTGAAATAATAGATATGTTTTATGGCATTGATTAGCTGATCATTTCACAGGTACATACTTATATCCAAATTCATCAAATTGTATATATTAAACATGTGCAGCTTAAAAAAATACTTTTTATTTTGTATTGGAGTATAGATGGTGACTGCAGCCATGAAATTAAAAGATGCTTACTCCTTGGAAGAAAAGTTATGACCAGTCTAGACCATATATTCAAAAGCAGAGACATTACTTTGCTGACTAAGGTCGTCTAGTCAAGGCTATGGTTTTTCCTGTGGTCATGTATGGATGTGAGAGTTGGACTGTGAAGAAGGCTGAGCGCCAAAGAATTGATGCGTTTGAACTGTGGTGTTGGAGAAGACTCTTGAGAGTCCCTTGGACTGCAAGGAGATCCAACCAGTCCATTCTGAAGGAGATCAGCCCTGGGATTTCTTTGGAAGGACTGATGCTGAAGCTGAAACTCCAGTACTTTGGCCACCTCATGCGACGAGTTGACTCATTGGAAAAGACTTTGGTGCTGGGAGGGATTGGGGGCAGGAGGAGAAGGGGACGACAGAGGATGAGAGGGCTGGATGGCATCACTGACTCGATGGACTTGAGTCTGAGTGAACTCCAGGAGTTGGTGATGGACAGGGAGGCCTGGAGTGCTGCGATTCATGGGGTCTCAAAGAGTTGGACACGACTGAGCAACTGAACTGAACTGAATTGATAGGCAGTTAACAAATGCAACCCACTCCAGTATTCTTGCCTGGAGAATCCCATGGACAGAGGAGCCTGGTGGGCTACTGTCCACAGGGTCACAAAGCATCAGACACGACTGAAGCGACTTAGCATAGGCAGTTAACAATGTTGTGATAGTTTCAGGTGAACAGGGAAGGAACTCAGCCATACATACACATGTACCTATTTTCCCCTGAACCCCTCTCCCATCTAGGCTGCTACACAACATTGAGCAGAGTTCCATGTGCTATACAATACATCCTTGTTGGTTATCCATTTTTACCATAGCAATGTGTAACATATACAGCTTTTTATATGTCAATTATACCTCAGTAGTGGTTTAAAGAAAAAACAATAACCCTAAATAGTACTAGTGACAGAACAGACTTTTGTAATTGTTCGGTCTCATCCTTTCCCCTACCTTATTTTCTTTGCCTTTAAGAAACTAAGATGTAGAGGAAATTGACTCCCTTATTGAATTAAACAATTAGTGTCTACCAGGCATACTATGTTCAGGTATACAGGTTGTTCCCTGCTAAGGTGAGGAGGGTGAATTCCAGTCCATTAGCACTCATCAAGCTGGGTGCCAGGGCCTCTTTCTAATTTGCAAAAAGGTGCTACATGTGTTTGTAAAGCCCCAGCATCCAATTCAGAGATAATGAATTTGAACTATGCCCACTTTGTGACTGATGGGAAATGGACAAGTAATCAAGGGTTACGATACCTATAATTAATGCTACTACAGGGAAGGTACTATAGGAACACAGAAAAGAGACATTTAAATGAGATCGCGTGAAGAATGGGGTATTCAGAATCTGTGACTTACAGGATGGTGGCGGGGGCACAGTTGTGCAGAATGTTCCAGGCAGAGCAGTGACATTGAATTATTCATCCATTTATTCATTCAGTAAACACAAATTGAATAGCTACCAAGTTCTAGTACTGAACTTGAAAAAAACAGTAAATAATAAAAGAAAAACTCCTTCCTCAAAATCCTAACATTCTTGTAGGGCAGAAGGATGATAGTAACTGAACTAGAAAAATACTAGGTAGTGGAGATGTGCTTAGGAGAAGAACGCAGGCCAGGCAGAGGGTGGTGGTGGTGGCGGTGGGTTGGGTTGGGTTGGGCCCCTCTCCACATGAGAGTGGAGAGGAGCACGCATAGTCAGGGAGGCATCAATTTAAGCTGAGGTTTAAATGGCAACTGTAGGAAGCTCATGAGATAATCATATCAGGCAGTGGGAGAAGCTGTTACAAGTCTTAAAGTTAGTTGCTCAGTTGTGTCTGACTCTTTGCGACCCCATGGACTATAGCTCACCAGGCTCCTCTGTCCATGGAATTCTCTAGGCAAGAATACTAGACTGGGTACCCATTCCCTTCTCTATGGGATCTTCCCAGCCCAGGGATCAAACTGGGTCTCCTGCATTGCAGGCAGATTCTTTACTGTCTGAGCCACCAGGGAAGCCCGTTACAAGTCTTACGGGGGGGGTGAACTCTGTTTTTAGTTGGCAAAGAAGACACTTGAGGTGTGTCTGAAGTGGCATGGGAAAGAGGCTCAGGAGACGAGACAGAGAGGTAGGCCAGTACCAGACCTGTGTGAGCATGGTGACCTCACAGACCTACAAGGTGTCCCATATGGGAGGAGGGAAAGGTCTGTGTTAGGGGAGGACAGGTGAGTTGGAAGAAACAGGCAGGAACCAGATGATGACAAGTCTTAGATGGAGAATCTGGGAGGCATTTATTTCTGCTTAAAGCTATGCAAAGAATTCCAAGAAAACCATGACTAAAGTCAGTCAAAGAAATCCTTTCATGTTTGTCTTCAATACCAAGACTTGAATACCAAGCCTTATTTGTGTTCCTTCCAAATCCTCAATGTATAGACCCCATGATAAGTTAGAACCCTTCTCAAGTGTGACCACATATTCAGATTAATGTAAAATTTATTTTTGCAACATGATGGTGACAACTGTTAGGAGAAATGTTAAACTGGGTAGGTTGTGTTTTTTAGGAAGATACATCTTCCTCTGATTTCAAGAAGAAGAAATACATAAGGTCAAGTTGGTAACAAATAAGTAATATTTATCTATTAGAATATTTCCTCTTATATCTGTGATCTTCATTCTCATCAACAAAACCTCAGATTTGATTATCAATGAGCTTAACTAAAAATCTTGTCTTCTAGACTCCTGTGTGACTTGGAGTCATATTTGACTAAAGTGTAATTGTCAAGATATAGGCTGAAGTCCCTGCAGAAGCAGAGTCTGGCTAGGAGAAAACCTTTTTGTTCTGTTCCCCTTTCGTCCTGGTATTTGTATTTATTTTGTGACTTACTTGATATGGCTTGGAGTCTTATAATTTCTTCAAATATGTTGCAAAACCAATACATTGAGTTAAGGACCACAGTTTTATAAGGTCTATGGGTACATTTTTCAGGTACTTGTACTGATTTGGAACTAACTGTGGATGTAAAAAGATAGTAAGAGGATTTTATCAAAAATACCTCGTAGGGTTCATTACACTGAAAGTGACATTCCATGTATGTAATGTTTCTGATATTTCTTGACCCAGAAAAATATAGTCAACAAGTATTTCTCAAACATTCATTTAACAATACTATCTGTAATTACAAAGATGGCATGAGAGACAGAGATGATGAAAACAAGGTTCTCATTTTTAGGGAGTTAATTTCATGAGATGACAGATGTGTTTACAAATAAATGTAAAACAAGTATGTATATGATGTGGTAGGCCATGACTAGGCTTGCCCAAGAAAAGCCTCTAAGTGGATGTGAATGGATGCCAAATGCAGGCAAAGCACAAGCTTCAAGGCTTGGAACACGGACATGAAACCTGGGTGATCTGGCTCAAAGAGTAGCAAAATCATTGCTTTATGAATAGAATGAGTTGTTTCTGAAGGATGAAGAGCCTAGGGTTATGGAAGGTATAGTTCTATGATCCTCCAGTCTGGGGTCATCTCACTCAAGGTGGGCTAACACCACTGGGCTTCAGATGCAGTCATCAATAGGAGCTGTGTCCACCAACTTGCATCCTTATCAGGTTTACTTGCTGCTTCAGGATTAAAGAAAGTAAAAGCAACCCTGATATGTTGCCCTTTGAATAGGAATGTGTGGCCTGTGGGGATGTAATAAGTGCCATAGGTGCATTACAGATAGTTTTAAAGAGTTTTAAGAGTTGTGAGGAAAAAGAAACATTTCTGGTTGGAGGCTTCACGCATGAAGTAGAATTTTTTTCTTTTTAAAATTTTATTGTATAAAATTATACAAATTATATTTGATTTATAATATTGCATTAATTTCTGCTGTAGAGCAAAGTGATTCAGTTTTACATCAGTTCAGTTCAGTTCAGTCACTCAGTCGTGTCCGACTCTTCGAGACCCCATGAATTGCAGCATGCCAGGCCTCCCTGTCCATCACCATCTCCTAGAGTTCACTCAGACTCAAGTCCATTGAGTCAGTGATGCCATCCAGCCCTCTCATCCTCTGTCGTCCCCTTCTCCTCCTGCCCCCAATCGCTCCCAGCATCAGAGTCTTTTCCAATGAGTCAACTCGTCGCATGAGGTGGCCAAAGTACTGGAGTTTCAGCTTTAGCATCATTTCTTCCAAAGAAATCCCAGGGTTGATCTCCTTCAGAATGGAGTGGTTGGATCTCCTTGCAGTCCAAGGGACTCTCAAGAGTCTTCTCCAACACCACAGTTCAAAAGCATCAATTCTTCAGTTTTACATATATATACTGTTTCATATTCTTTTCCATTATGATTTATCACAGGCTATTGAATATAGTTCCCTGTGCTATACAGCCAGACCTTCTTGTTATCCATTCTTTTTTTTTTAAATTTTATTTTGTATTGGAGTATAGTTGATTTACAATGTTGTTAGTTTCAGATGTATAGCAAAGTGATTCAGTTATACATAGCATATATCTATTCTTTTTCAGAGTATTGAGTAGAGTTATTACAGAGTATTAAGTAGAGTTCCCTGTGCTATACAATCAGTCCTTGTTGACTATTTTATATCTAATAGTGTCTATATGTTAATCCCAAACTCCTAATTTAGCCACCATCTACCTTTCCCCTTTGGTAACCGTAAATTTGTTTTCTAAGTCTGTTAGTCTGTTTCTGGTTTGTAAATAGGTTCATTTGTATTGTATTTTAGATTTCACACAGAAATGGTATCATATGATATTTGTCTTTCTCTAACCGAAGGAAGTAGAATTTGAGCTAAATCTTTAAAGATGAATAATATTCTAAGGTGAAGGTGGGAGGAAGAGCATTACAAGAACACTGGACAATGAATGATAAAATGGAGGTAAGAGAATAGAGCTGTGTACTGGAAATGAGTAGGGCAGTGTGGTTGAAGTACCGGGCATGTACCAGCAAGCAGTGAAATAGGGCTGCAGAGGGAGTCCAGACCAGGGGAAGAGGACTGGTATTTAATATATTAGTAATGGGAACCAAAAATGTTTTTGAGGAACTACTAAACCATGTGAATTAGTAAAATAGGGGCGATATCAATAAATCTGGCAACATTATCATAGATAATATAGCATAATGCCAATGAAATGACTAGTGAGATACTTTCAAATACCCAGGCACCAACTGAGGTCATGTGTGATTGGACAAGAGCTTATGAATTCAGGAGTTTTATGGAGAAACTGATTGATTTAGGGAAACCAGGTTTCAATTTGGGCATATTGGAGGATAGCAGTAACTGTGAAGACATGAAAGGAAGACAGGGAGAGGGAAACGGAGTATTTGAGAAGCTGGATTGAGTGCATATGGAACATTCAGGTGGAAATGTGCTACACGCCATTCAAAAGAAAATAAGAGAAGTAGCTCAGGAGAGAGGTGGAGTGGGGGGTGAGTCACCTACACTGAAGTGAGTCAGCAAGTTCAGCCTGTCATAAGCGTAATATATGAACTCAATAACAGGTTCTAAATATGTAACAAATGTAACAAGGAAGACAGATCTTAGACTCACCTTGGAAAATAACACACACAAAAAACGCTGAGATTATTGGTATTTATAGCTCATGTTTGTTTTACCAGCTGTTAAAGTCCCCAAACCCAATACTTATCCCAGACTGACCTCCTAACTGGCAGGAAGAATTGTCAAAGGACACATTCTTTCATAGAAATCTAAGTCGCCAGATCTTTCCAGTCTAGAATAGGAGAAATACAAGAACTACACGACTAAGTAGATTGTCAATGTGCCTTGTGCTCGGTGGTGTCCGACTCTTTGTGATCCCATGGGCTGTAACCTGCCAAGGTCCTCTCTCGATCGGATTTTCCAGGCAAGCATACTGGAGTTGGTCACCGTTTCTTTCTCCAGGGGATCTTCCCCACCTAGGGATCAAACCCAAGTTTCTGTCTTCTGCGTTGCAGGCAGATTCCTTACCCGCTGAGCCATCTGGGAAGCCCCAGCAGATTAAGGCACATCTTTCTGAAGGTGAAGGGAGGCACATAGCCCTGAACCACAATTCAGTTATAGATACTGATGATCGCTAAACTAATTCAACTACTAAAACCACAGAAACGTTCCCAAAGAGGGGATTCTGTGCCAGGGCAGAGGCCGCAAGCAAGGGAAAGGTTAAAGAGAAGAACGCGAGTCTCTGGAGTCAGACCAGTGACGCGGATTGCGTAGCTCCCACTTGGAAGATGGTTGTCGTCATGTGGCATACCCGCGGCATTGCTCACCGCCGGCGGCCGCCTCCGTCAATTCCAATGCCGGGCCGCCAGCAGGCAGTGGAAGGGTCACGAGAAAGGAAGCATGTGCGCAGAAAAGCCAGTTGGGAGGAGCTGGGAGGCGGCTCCACGGGGCCGACTACATATCCCATAATTCAGTACACAACGAAGACCGGCTCCCCGGGCGCCGCTGGAAGACTTGCAGCATGGGATCTGTGGTGAGCATCTTTCGCCCGCCCGAAGTCGGCCTTTGGTGGGGAGATATATGGGGATTGGCTAGTGAGAGTTCGAGTTCCGCCCACGGATGGTGACGACAGGCGGCGGTCCTACTACTTAAGGCGTCGTGGCCTCGCCTGCCCCGCCTTAGCTCCCGCGCTAGAGAGAAACATGTATCGTTTCCGATCACAGCTCTTCACGGGGATTTCTGCTGCCGCCATCGCCCACTCTTACCCGCGCCGCTTCTCGCCTCTGTTGTTAGCCGAAGACTCGCCTCTCAGCCGCCCGTCGCACAGACGCACGAGTAAAAAGTGCAGCTCCATCGGCTGATCCTCGCTAAGCTAGAGTTTAGGCGGCACCGGGCGTCCCACGATGCCGAAGAATAAGAAGCGGAACACTCCCCACCGCGGTGGCAGTGGTGGCGGCGGCTCAGGGGCAGCTGCAGCGACGGCGGCGACAGCAGGTAAGAAAGTATCCCCGCCGCCGGCATCCCAGATACCGGCCGGGTTGGCGAGTCCCTTAGCCTTGGGCACCCCGGGAGTTGTAGTTCTATTCCTCTAGACGTATGCGTTGGCGGGGCGCCTGGCGTGGCCGGCGGACTACGCTTCCCAGCGTGCCCTGGGAGCCGAACCTCGCGCGATTTGGATCTGGCGTGCGAACCGAACTCTTGGGCACCGGCCGCGGGGCAGGGAGAGGGGTAGATGGGTTCTTGCGCTTGAGAGTGGGTCGGGGTTGGGGGTGACTGGGAGCTGGGCGGGCGAGGAAGAGACTGGTACTGGCGGTCTAGAGCTCTCTTTGATAGAGGGTGGTGCCGAGCTCGGAGTTCTGTCCATGCTGTCACTGGTCGCCTTTGACCACTCGGCTCCAACATGGAGTTCTCGGGAATGCCCAACGTCCGGCGGGTTTGGACCGGCTTTTGCGTCACGCGGCCTGGGCCTTGCGCGGTGGGGCCGGGGTGACGAAGAGGAGCCCATGTGGCATCCCATTCGGCTGCCTTTCTGTGCATCCCGCGTGTGCACCTGGCCCGGCCGAGGCGCCAGAGGCTGGAGTCCACTGTCCCAGCGTAGACTCTGCTCCTACCTCTATCTGGCACCCGCACAAATCCCGAGGCCCCAGCTCTCGGGCGACCCGTCGAAGCCAGCTCCTACTCCCGGGGGCAGAAACTGCGTGCTCCTTTGTGCTGTATTTTGTAGGTTCTCCGCTGGGAGCCCGGAATATGCGGGAGTGGTGAGGAGCTCAGATTGCAGTTAGCCAAAAGTTTAGTTTTTTTTTTTTTGGATTCCTCTTTGCAAAGTCGAAACTTTTCCTGGAATTAATGATTTTTTAGTCCTAACTATACAGCTAAGAAAAAATGACTTCAAGCAGAAACTCCAACGAGACACACCATACTGAAAGCTAGTGTTAACCCTGGTAAAGTCATCTCACTTAATAATTGCTTTATTGAAACTTTGAAATTAAATATTAAAATAACCTCAGATGTTATTACATCGAATCTATTAGCCATATGTATTTGTGAATACAGTTGCCACTTTAACCCTCAGAATGATATACCTTTGTTCTTTAGCAAATAAATAGGTCAGTCTTTAAAGAATTGGAAAGTGATATTTAAAAAGCAAGACGAAAACTTGCTCTCGTGTATTAAATATTTAATAATTGACAGTAGAAATGAATTATAGGTGCAGCCTCCCCCATTTTTATATCTTTATTTTGATTGAATGTTTGCTTTCGGTGCTCATGAAGTTCATTCTTGATCAAAATATAAAATACATCTAGTTGCTCTGTGTGAATTGACACCTCTTTACCTTTCTGCTTCGTCTTCTCGTCAGAAGTAAACATTTAAATTCTGTCTAGAAAGTCCGTATTAATTTTAATTCTTCAAGTTTACCTTTTGTTGAAACAAACACAGAGATGGAGCAAGCTAAAGTCATTTTGAAAATGGTAATGGCCTCCTTGGTTCCCTAAGGAACATTTATTCCCTTCTGAAGCTTCCTGTCCAGCCTCCTTCCTTCCTGGTACTTAGAGAATAATCTCAGAAGGCAGTGGGGGGTTGCCTTTCAAATTTTACTTCGAAATTCTCATTTGTGACTTTTCAGCAGCAGGAAGACAATTCTTTGATAGTTTATAAAACTGTACATGCTTTGACTATCTTTGGACGTTTACACTAGAACTTTTTAGCTGTGCTTGCCTCTGATTGGGGCTTGAGGGTGAGGTTTACTTTTTGAAAAGGTTAAGTTGGTTCCACCTGAATATTACTTACTCAAATAAATAATAGTTGAGTAGAAGAGATGGAAAATTTTCACAAAGTTGTACTTAAAAGTCTCTTACCTTACTGGTATTTTAAAATATCATCTGTAGAAGAGATGGGATTCATATGAAATCTTCACATGTACAACCAAGAAACCAACTTCTGTCTATCCTTTGGGGTTTTCCATTTAAATACTTTTTAAGTTAGTGGAGGGGGTCCAGGAAGCTAATAAAATTGATCTGTTCTTCAAGTGTGTGTGTTTTTCATAGCACTTATTTTGAAGAGAGCATTTTTAGAAAAGAACAAAACCTTGTTAGTAAGTAAGCCCTTTAAGAAGTAAGGACTTAATGTGTCTAAAGGGCCACCTCATTAATGGTACTTAGGATCACAAGGTGGTGAGTGTGACCTGTATATTAGATACTCCATACAGGTTTTTTCCCTTTGATTTTTTTTTTTTTTTTAAATAATCTCTTTCCCCTTGAACTTTGGGAAATCATTGAAACTTAGAGAAGGGAGCTGAATAACACCTGGATAGGAAACTGTTTTTGACGGTTTAAAAATAGGCTGAATGTGAAAAATAAAAGATGATTTGTGAATAAATATTAGTAAAAGTTAAGCAGATGACTCAACTATTGCCATGACTTCAGATCATGAAAACACATGAAGACAGATCCAAAAATAGAATATGATGTCATAGGTCTTTGTTTATTTGTTTATTCTTTCCTAAGCACGATGATTAGGAAGTTTTGGTGTCTTGGCTTCATTGCTTATTCTTTATACTTCACTTCTTTGATTGGCACACTTTAATCTCTTTTGGAGAGCAAGCAGATTTGAAGGCCACTTGCTTCCTGTGTTGATTTAAAAATCTGCTGAAGCCTCATCTCTGTTTTGATTTTTTAAAGCTATAAAAAAGACAGCAACAGGCTTAATTATACTCAGAATTTTTGAGAAGCCTTTCTTAAGATGTATTAAATGATACAGATTTCTTGAACATAGGGACCTAAGAGATATTTAGTGCAATCTTTGATTGGAACTCAGAGTTAAATCAGGTGACTCATGGTCACTTTTGGGGTGGAATTGGGGACTTCTTTTAACTTAGTGCTCAGTGTAATTGATGACTGAATAATCTTTATTAATATGAAATTCTCACAAAACAAAAATAATTAGAAATGACAGTGACTAGGAATATAGATTTATTCCTTAGATTGATGAAATTGAGAGGAAGATTCTAGTTTAAAAAAAGATTTTAATCTTTTTAATAATAGCACTGATATTTTAAAACTTTTGGGTATATTAGAACCTTTCTTTTGAACATGATTTGTCTAACAGGCTTTTTATGGTATATCAAATACCGAAACGTCTTTTTAAGGTCTTAAAATTCGACTCTTAATTGACCAAAAATATACAAACTTTGAAAGAGCACTATTTATCTTCCCAAAGGAGTGACTAGAAACAAATGTTAACGTGTGCACCCATCATAGTAGAAAAGTCATCATCCAGCTTAGTCACTAGTCACTACAGTAAAGTAGGTTTTTAAAATACTGTAGTCATTTCTGAAATTGGCATGTGAAAAAAGTCAAGTCTTGAACATTGTTCAAAGTCTTCAAACCAAATTCCCAATTTTAAGCACACCATGCTTAAACAATCTTTATCAACTTGCATCTTGCCTATAATTCTTTGCTTGCAAATATGAGACAACTCTGTTAAGAGGACTCTTGAATAGATGCTTTCTCCAGTGGGCTTGGCCCTGTGAAGTCCACCATAGAGTGCTGGTCAGAGGAAGGAGGGCCTCTGTGCAGTGCTTGAGGACCATTTCATAGTCCTGCCTCTTAAGTGATTTGTATGCTAGTTCGCAAGACTTCTCAGCTCTTCTGTCTTCCATGACTTGGGAACAAAACTCCTGTAGTTCACTGCACTGGGTATCAGAGCTCTTTTTTCTTACATGTCTTACCAACACTGTAGTTCTTTAGTGATCAGTCACTTCATCCACTTGCTGTCATGATTTTCTGTGCCATGTTGGATCCACTTGTTAGCATCTAAAACTTCTGTCTTAAACTTTTTTGATCCTCTCAATTAAAATTGTCTTACTTAAAACTACCATCCCACAACTCCTCAAATTTCGCTTTGTATAAGACATGTGTAACCTAGAAACTAACCCATTCACCAGTTAATGTTATTCTCATTGGAAAATATATTTGTCTTATTTTTATGTTGATCTATTTTTATCGTCTTCATGATTTGAAGTAATTGGTAAGTGGTTTTTTTAAATCTGTAATACTGTTTGGGTTTTTTTTTTAAACCAAAAACGGTCACATACTAGATGATTGATACATTTCTGCAGTTGATGTATATTGTAAATAGTTGGTGCTCTGAAATAATACATAGTAGGTGAAATGACTTATATTAGGAATATTTAAGTGTGTTCTTTTGTTAAAAAAAATTATCTCTTAAGTTTGAGTTTTTATTACTGGCTTGTTTTTAAGTAAGTTTTAAAATTCCCAAGTTAAGTATTTGCATATATGACAACAAAATCATTTACCTCCACTCTTTTACGTACTAGGTGGCCAGCATCGAAGTGTTCAACCTTTTAGTGATGAGGATGCATCGATTGAAACAATGAGCCATTGCAGTGGTTACAGCGATCCTTCCAGTTTTGCTGAAGATGGTAAGAGTTTTCAGTTTAGATTTGCGATGTTAGATAAAAGGATGTTTTAGGTCGAGGAATTCTTGTAGCTAATTATTCTATTACTTTTCCCTATCTGCTTTTCTCTGTTTAAATTACAGTGGTTGGTTTTATTATTCCTTAGGGCCAGAAGTCCTTGATGAGGAAGGAACTCAAGAAGACTTAGAGTATAAGTTGAAGGGATTCATTGACCTGACCCTGGATAAGAGGTGGGAATTATTGGAAGCTCTTTTCATTCTGGGTGATTTTGATCAGCCACCGTTTATATAAAATATGTGCAGTTATTTCTTTGAGCATTATGTTTTCCTAAAGCTTGATTTGTTTACTTTGGATATTTTAGTTTTTTGTGCTTTTGGACTTTTAATGTAGATAGGAACATGCCACTAGAATTTAGATTAATAGACTCAGATTAGTTGTTGTTCTAGAATAAGAGCACATATCTGTGTTTGATAATTGAAGTGTATTTGCTGAATTAAAAGTTAATCTTCAACTAGAAAGGATAGCTATTGAGAGATACTAAAGCCAAATTGTTTTCTTACTTAACAGTAACTCTGGAACCAAATTGAAACAAATGGAATTAAAAACCCCAGAAGATGTAAACAGGATCTCTGGACTTTTGTACTGTTAAAAAAAAAAATACGTGTTTACTTGAATATGTAATGTAGAAGAACATGCCTTATACACTGAAACTATGAAGTACTATGTGGCCATTTAATGTTGTGGTTATTAAATGAATAAGCAGAAAAATGCTATCATATGTAGTAGGGTGAGTTGTAGATGAAAATTAAATTATTATTTGAAAAATGGTGTGAACATGAAAATTATATGTTAAAAAATCTATAAATAGAAAAAATTTAGAGGAAACTAGGCTTTTACAAGTCTCATTGACTGATGGTGCACTCCAGCTGTATCTTCTTTCTCTTATATTTTGTTTTAAATAGTGCGAAAACAAGGCAGGCAGCCCTTGAAGGTATTAAAAATGCACTGGCTTCAAAGATGCTCTATGAATTTATCCTGGAAAGAAGAATGACTTTAACTGATAGCATTGAGCGCTGCCTGAAAAAAGGTAATGTCCTTACTTTACACAGTCACAGAACCTAAGAGGAATTTGCGACCTTCTGTGCAGTAACATTTGTTAATAGCACTAAAAGTCTGGCTCACTCTTGTACCGGGGTCCAGCCCTGGTGGATCCAGGGAATTTGAAGCAGGGATGGAATCGGCGAGGAAAGACTTATTTACTCAGATATAAAGAGGGATTAGGAAAGAATAGTGTAGTAGGAAAATTAGTGGAGAAAAGAGGCTGAATAACTTGGTTTACACAGAGAACCAATAAAACTCTGAGACAAGGAGTTTGCACTGTCTACGTAGGCCACTGGTGCCCACTTGAATAGTGGAGGGTGCCCTGCCTTGGGCTCCCTCTCTAGTGGGTCCTAGAAGCCAGGGCAAGTAAGTAGACACAGTGAGCCTCCACACTCCAGATGGGAATTCAGCCAGAAAAGGGAGAAAAGAATGACATGGGGGAGCCAAGCATCGGTGCCAGACCCACAACTTTATTTTCAAAGGCAGCTTATATACCCCAAGTTGTACATAAAGAAATAATGGAATATGCAGAGTTATGCAGGGGCAGCAGTCTTGACCCTAATTGAGACCAGGCTTTCCTCTTGCATACCTTCCCATATACAAAAGGTACCAGGTGGTTTTACATCATCTTCTGGCCAGGGGGCCTGTTAACATTTTTATGGCTCTTTTCCTAGGTAAATGTCTATCAACCAAAAAACTCTTTTTCCCTTGAAGTGTTTTTTCTTTAATCTGCATCACCCTCAAAGTACTAAATAACGTTACATTCCTGTAGAACAAAGGTGCAGTGGGTTATAACAAAGAAGGTACTTAACTCAAAGATCTAATGTTGCTAATGCCAGGGTTACTACCTGTTTTTTCTACCTACCAACTATATCAACAAATAAAAGATAGGAAAATTTGGCAGCAAGTATTGGCTCAACAAATGAAACCCTTAATCAGTCCTATTCTAAATGATTTTGACTCCTCGGAAGCCGCTACATTCCTAGGATGTTTTAAGCTTCCTGTGCCTCTTGCGGTCGGGAGGCTGCAAACAATCACATGCGCAGCTGTAAGAGTCCGGCAGGCAGGCTAGAAAGCCATCAGAGGGGTTTTTGGATTGAAACACTCTTATTATGCCCAGGAGACTTATTATCTAAAAGCTCTAAATTAACTTTTTCCAGAAAAAGGTGGTCGGGGGACAGCCCCCTGTTAATGTCAGAAGAGTAGGTGGAAAGCATAACACAGTAAAGCAGGCAGACTCTGGTTTTGGGGGTAGATACTTGAGAAAATCCATGGGGGACCCCTGAGGCCTGATCCCGCCTTTGTGTTTTGTCAGGCCCCCTTCCTCATGACCTTTGCCACGGGCGGGATTCCCCATGCTGGCTCCCGGCACTCTTGTAACCTTGTACTTGACAGGGAATATATCAATCTTGTTAGAAATCAAAATCAAACTTGTTAGCTTTTGAAACTGTAGTTTCAAAATGTAAAAATGTAGTAAGCATTTGAAATTAGGAAAGATTGGGGTGGATTGTCAAGTTTAGTTGTATTAAAAGAGGTGTTTGCCATTCTCTTGTACATAACAAAGGCTTGAATACTGTGTCAGATGTCAACAAAAAGTATTATTTAAAAAGCCATCCTACTTTGCTTTTCTAAAATTAAAACAGTATCATAATTATCTACCTCATTTTCTTATTTCAGAATATCCCTTGGAATATTTGAATTCTTGAACTTTGCATAGAGATTCTAGAATTCATATTAGGATCTCTATGATCAAAGAACTTTTAAGAATAAAGAGAGACCTTAAAGATTAAGTCTAGTATTATCAGACTTTCAATTTTAGAAAATGCCAGAATTCAAAAGGTTTAGGGATACCAGCTTAATTATTTTGCCAAGTAAGAACATTTGTCTTTATTCTCATTTTCCCTCAGGTTGAAAGCTTTGTCAAGAATGGGTGTTTGGAAACCTTTGGTCTTATCCATCGTTCACTGTGCAGAGAGATGAAAGGCCTAGGAAATGCGAGACTGGTCTAAAGTTATATAACTTGTTATTGGTATAGTTGATAGCAGAGCCAGCTTCTTTGAGATACTACAATGGCTTTGTTAAAAGTATTTATATTGAAACTGTATCCTATAAGGTAGTTGGACCAGACCTTTTAAAATTCGTTACAACCTGCACAGACATTTATCAAATAATTGAAATTCAAAATTTATGCAAACCCTTTGGTGTATACAGTTCTCAAGAGAGTTAATTTACACTTAGCTTTATATTAACATGCTTCCCTGGTGGCTCAGACAGTAAAGAATCTGCCTGCCGTGCAGGAGACCCAGGTTTGATCCCTGGTCAGGAAGATCCCTGGAGAAGGAAATGGCAACCCACTTCAGTGTTCTTGCCTAGGAAATCCTATGGATGGAGGAGCCTGGCAGGTACACTCCACTGGGTTGCAAAGAGTCAGACACAACTGAGTGACTTCATTCACTCACTCAATCACTTATATTAAAGTATTTATATAGTTTTAAAGACTCTGTTATTTATAGTTGGCTGTGCCATGCAGCTTGTGGGACTTTGGTTTCCTGATGAAAGAGCGAATGAAAAAAGCCCTCTACACTGAGAATGTGGAGTCCTAACCACTGTACCACCAGGGAATTCCCAAGAATACCTGTTTTTGATCGCTTGCTTATTTAAAACAGTATTGGTGGAGGAAAGCCCTGAAGGTTTTAGTTTACCTTATGGCCTGTGTACATCTGAAATGCTTGACAAGTTATTTCAGGGGCTGTTTGTGCACTATTTTGTGAGTTCATGAAGGACTTAGAAAGTCAGATTAGCTTGAAATGCATTATTTTGCTGACCTGTTACAGTACTCTTCTTTAAAATAGGTGTTAATTTCCATTTTACAGATGAGGAACTGTTTTGAGAATAAGAATAATTGGTTGAAGGTCATTTGGCTAGTATGTGATAGATCTAGGATTCAAGTGTGGCCTGCTTCCAGAGTTTGAGCTCTTTAACCTCACTAGATTTATAGGTCATGCCAAAGCCTTGAGCATACTCTGAGTTTCATAATTGGTAGATGCTATTTTGAAATAGAACACATTTGGGAAACTGCTGCCTTAAGAAGTCTACTGACAGTGATCTGTCATAATTGCTGATTTCTTCTGTAGGTAAAGGTGATGAACAGCGAGCAGCTGCAGCATTAGCGTCTGTTCTGTGCATTCAGCTGGGCCCTGGAATCGAAAGTGAAGAGGTTTTAAAGACTCTTGGACCAATCCTGAAGAAAATAATTTGTGATGGAACAGCTAGTATCCAGGCCAGGCAAACTGTAAGTACAGAATTTTTAAACTATAGGCATGATATCTATCTAGGCATGATACTCAGACCTTGTGATGATCTAGGAAAATAGCATCTTCAAAAATACAGAAGGTTTTTATTATCATTTTATTCTCATTTGTTTTTTAGTGAGCAGACTCAATATGACAGTTCTTGTCTTAAATTTTCTGATGCTCAATAGAATATCCCTTATAGAGCAGATTTCTACATCTTTGAAATTGAAGATCATGTGCTTATATGAAGTACAGTACGATGTTGAATTATTTAGGATTACCCACTTTTTATTGGAGCTTAAACAAATGGTCTAGACAATGTTTATTGTGTATAGTTATTTTTTTATTCTGAGAAATGTAATGGAGTGTTGTTGTTGCTGTTTTAATTCTAACCTAAAAGTCCTTATGAAAGAGCTGAGTGCTGTAGTTACATGGGTGGATTTGGTTGATGTAGGGAACTCTGACTTTTGAAATATTCCTCTGATTTGGGGGGTTTGGAAAAGCTTTCATTTTCTAATTGATATTTACCACTTACATACGTAAGATTGTGAATTTTGGTGGAGGAGTTGGTTGTTGGTTTCTGTTATGCTAAATAAGTGATTTAAATGATCACACAAAACATCTTTTGCTTTATCACAGAAATATGAGGCAGTCTTAGGGGATTTAGGAAGTGGATTTGAATCTTAATGGATGTTAAGAATCTTACGAGCCTTAATAGATAATAAGAATTTTATTGTTAGTAAATTTAATCTTAAGCTGTTTTTCTAGCAAGAGAACCAGTTTGTTTAAAACTTTTTAATACTAATTATTAGCCTACTCTTTAGTTTAAGGTAAATGATAGGCTCTCCCGGTGGCTCAGTGGTAAAAAGCCAACCACAATGCAGGAGCCGCAGGAAACTTGGGTGCTTTCCTGGGTTGGGAAGGACACCTGGAGGAGGGCATGGGAACCCACTCAAGTATCCTTGCCTAGAGACTCCCATGGACAGAGGAGCCTGGTGGGCTACACCCCACAGGATTGCAAAGAGTCAGACACAACTGACGCAACTTAGCATGCATGCACGCAAGGTAAATGACATTATTCTCTCTATCAGGTAAACCCTGAAGTCTTAGTGGCTTAATAAAAGTTTATTTCTTGTACATATCAGTGCCCAGTCAAGTCAGCAAGGTCCTTCGGCACATCCGTCTTGCAGCTCTGCCCTGCGTCTAGGTTCTTTTCAAATGGCAGCTGTGGTAGTGAGATAAGGAGAGCTGGAGGACAGAGGCAGGTCACTTCTGCTGAGAGTTCCTTGGTTTACCAACTGCATATATAGATGCTGGGAGGAGTCTAGAGGAAAAGGAGTAGGAGTTTGGTAACTTTATAGGAATCTCTGCCCCCCAGTAGTTAGTAATCTCTTTACCTTTCTGTTCTTCCTTTTCGGCTAGTTTCTTGCAGCTTTAAAACTGCTCAGGAGTATTAGGGGTATTTCAATGTTTGACAGAAAACACTATTGATTAGGTATTTGGGGCGATCACTAAGTTTTGGTTGCCTGTGAGCTGTTACGGTCATCCAAGGTACTTTCTTCATCCTTCTCACTCTTGCTGTGAATTGTAAAAAAGCAAAATTCTGTCATTCTTCTGCATATTAGTAGAAGGAATCTTTATTAAATGAAGGCAGTCCTACTTTTTTTCTCTTAGGAAATGTGTCCTGGCTTCTGCTGCTTACTTAGGAGAGGATTACATATTGAAAATTTCTTTTACTGAGAATAATGCTTCAGTTACTTTAGAATTTTAACAGTGTCTAATTTTTACGATAACTTAGCTGGCGTGCTGTGATTAATGGGGCCGCAAAGAGTCGGACACGACTGAGCAACTGAACTGAGCTGAATGAGAATAAAATAGTGGTAACAAACAGAGTAATATTACAGGTGTCCTCATAGTACTGAAACAGAACTAGCTGAAATTGGGGGCATGTGAATGATGCCTTTAAAGACTTACACCTTAGTGATACTTGGAACAACATGAGGGCATTTTAGTGATAACGTATGGAGAAAAGGGAAATGAAGAGTAATAAAGCCTTATAAATTTCAAATTCTGCTTTTATATAATTAGCACAAGTGTTCTGAGAATTAATGGCTCCTATAATATTAGAAGTAGATTATATATAAATATGCTAAGTCTGTTTTATTAGGTAGGTTTTACCTTGGAGATCTTGGATGTCTTCTTGTTGTTCACTCACTCAGTTGTTTCCAGCTCTTTGTGACCCCATGGACCACAGCACGCCAGGTTTCCCTTCACCATCTCCCAGAGTTTGCTCAGATCGATCGATGTCCATTGAGTCAGCGATGTTATCTAACCATTTCATCCTCTACAGCCCTCTTCTCCTTTTGCCTCAATCCTTCCTAGTATCAGGGTCTTTTCCAATGAGTTGGCTCTTTGCGTCAGGTGGCCAAAGTATTGGAGCTTCAACTTCAGCATGAGTCCTTCCAATGAATACTCCCGGTTGATTTCCTTTAGGATTCACTGATTTGATCTCCTTGCAGTCCAAGGGACTCTCAAGAGTCTTCTCCAGCACCACAGTTTGAAGGCATCAGTTCTTTTTTTTTTTTTTTTTTAAAAAGCTTTATTGGAGTATACTTGATTTACAATATTGTATTTCTACTGTACAGCATGGTAAATCAGCTATCCATATACATAGTTTTCGTTCAGTAGCTGAGCTGTGTCTGACTCTTTGTGAGGGCCTATAGCATGCCAAGCATCCCTGTCCTTCACTATCTTCCAGAATTTGCTCAACTTTATTCCATTGAGTTCAATGAAGGCATCAGTTCTTTTGTGCTTTCACATCTGTACATGACTGCATTGACAATATGGACTTTTGTCAGCAAAGTGATGCCTCTGCTTTTTAATATGCTGTCTAGGTTTATCTTAACTTTTCTTTTAAAGAGTAAGCATCTTTGGAGTTGGCTTGAAATGATCTGCTGGATTAATGAAGGAAGACCCAAGAGAAATGGAGTAACTTTGCTAAAGTTGAATTCTTAAGTTTACTAGCAGACCTTACTGGGTTTTAGCTGAAGCCCACTTCCCTTAACTCTTAACTCTGTTTTTTCCTTCTTTTTATACTATACTTGGGACCTAACATAGTCATGTAGCTGATAAGTTTTTCACATTGAATTATAAAAGCAGGAATATGTAAAATTAATAAGAAAATGGCAAAAATTAATGTCTGATTTATTTTTTGCTTTTTTTAGTGTGCAACTTGCTTTGGTGTTTGCTGTTTTGTTGCCACAGATGACATTACTGTGAGTAGAGAGCCTTTTGAATCCAGTTATTTGCACATTTCTCATTTAAGATGGTACTCTTATTTCCTGCTCTTATGCGTTAGGAGCTGTATTCAACTCTGCAGTGTTTGGAAAATATCTTCACCAAGTCCTATCTCAAAGAGAAAGACACTAATGTTATCTGTAGCACCCCTAATACAGCACTTCATATCAGCTCGCTTCTGGCATGGACATTATTACTGACCATATGCCCAATCAATGAAGTGAAGAAAAAGCTTGAGGTGTATGTATTTTTTGTTCTTATTTTATAAAAATGACATTTATTGATATAATTGGTTGTGTTCACATAGTAATGACTGGCTGTTCTCCAGGCATTTCCATAAACTTCCAAGTCTCCTTTCTTCTGATGATGTGAACATGAGAATAGCTGCTGGTGAATCTTTGGCACTTCTGTTTGAATTGGCCAGAGGAATGGAGAGTGTAAGTATCTGATGGGTAAAAATGCCACAAGAACCATTACTCTGTCATTACCCTCACAATTAAGAATTAAATGAAAACTCAAGAGCATGGCCCACTTGAGAGCCTAATGATTGGTTGTCCTGCTTCTTGGCAGTGATGATGTAATACAGAACAAGAGCGTAAACCAATAGTGGTTGGTTGGTAGAGCAGCATTTGAGTGCAGTTCATTGTACTTAATCATTGCCGCCTCCAGAACTGAAGTTTAAGTACACTCTTATTACTCATGGAGAGCCGTCTTGTATAATCTTTTGGATCTGCTTGGATTTCTCAGACCTGAGACACATTAAGGTAATTCAGGCACTTATAATAAATGTCAGACAAATGGACGAAATATGATGTCAATGTAGGTTTGGGATTAAGTCAGATGAGTTTAGTTACCATCATGTTTAACTTTTCTAAGCCAAGTGTGTTATTTGTTCAGTCCTATTCGACTCTTTGCGATCCTATGGAATGTAGCCTGCCAGGCTCCTCTGTCCATGGGATTCTCTAGGCAAGGGTTGCCGTTTCCTTCTCCAGGGACCTTCCTTACCCAGGGATGGAATCTTGGTCTCCCACGATGCAGGCAGGTTCTTTACTGTCTGAGCCACCAGGGAAGTCCTTTCTAAGCCACAGATGAAAATAAACATGTCCCTTTAGCCTAGGACATGTGCTTTGTAGTTCTCTACCGCTGGCCACTCATGGTTGTTTTTTCTTTTCTCTTTTTTTAAATACCACAATTTTGCTTTTGGAGGTATTTGAGTTTGTGGTAGGTGACTGAGAGATGATCCACCATCCTGGTGGTATTCCAAGTTTAGCACTGAAAAGTCCTATGTCCTGAAGCCCTTTATCTTAGGCTAGCTATATGGAGCAGTTGGTCACCCTGGTTTGTGACCTCTATTGTGAATCTTGGGTTACTTCCTAGCTGCTTTTCAATTTAAGGAGAAAGATTATTTTCTGGAATGACGCTTTTCTGCAGTTAAAGATGTTAGTTAAGAGTGGATAATTCTAAATAAGATTAATACATGTTCTGAGTTGCCTTGGTTTTTCACATTCCATTCTTGGCCTGTGTTTGGCTGCCCCCCACACACCCTCCTTATTTTGAAAGATAGCTGATATGAATTAAAAGTAAGTTATTCACACTCTCAGTAGCTAATGAGTCTCCATATGTGAGAAGTTGGACTCAAATTTAGCAATCAATTTAATTTTATTGAACTAGTTAATAGCTCCTTAACCTCAAGGCACAGAAGCCAGATGTCCTAGTTTTTAACCTTGTATTCCTCTACTGACTAGAAATGGTAATTTCTTTTCTTTTTCCTTTGAAATGCATCCTAAAGGTAAACTAATGATGCAGTTTAAATTATATATGTTGAATTTGTTTAAATTTGCATAAATGCAGATAGTATTGCCACCTGCATATCTTAACCTTTTCTGACTTAATAAATCATATGTGATAGTCAAGAGCAGTCACTCAAACATGTTTAATTTGACCAAATCCTTGTCAATGACAAAAATGAACTGTGTTATAAAAACAGAACTTAAGTGTTTGTTTGCTATTTTTGTTAAGTAAGTTCTGTATTTGTTTATTTTAAAAAATACTCATTTATTTATTTGGCTGCCTTGGGTCTTAGTTTTGGTTGGTAGGATCGTCGTTGCAGTGGGCGGGCTTCCCTAGTTGTGCAGGTGGGCTGCAAGGGGCGGAGGCCCAGTTGTAGTGCACCAGCTAGTTGCCCTGCAGCATGTGGGCTCTTCACTGACAAGAGATTGAAGCCACCCCCCTGCATTGGCAGGTGAATTCTTACCTGGGACCACCTTGGAAGTCCTATTCTTACCTTTAAAGTGGAGGTGGTAATGTTAATACCTTACAAGTTGTTGCCAAGTACAGTGTGCATGGAAGTGTCACTCAGTCATGTCCCACAGCTTGGACTGTATGCCTGGGACTGCATGGAGCCCACCAGGCTTCTCTGTTCTTGGGATTTTCCCGGCAAGAATACTGGAGTGGGTAGCCATTCCATGAGTTGTTGGAACATTTGCCAAGTACAGTGTAAGTGGTAGCTATTCCTGCACTGTTGGCTGAATTGCATGTCACCTCCCCCTTGCTAGTAGTCTAGTAGTAGCCTTTTTGGAGCTCTCTGCTGCTGCTGCTGCTGCTAAGTCACTTCAGTCGTGTCCGACTCTGTGCGACCCCATAGATGGCAGCCCACCAGGCTCCCCCATCCCTGGGATTCTCCAGGCAAGAACACTGGAGTGGGTTGCCATTTCCTTCTCCAACGCATGAAAGTGAAAAGTGAAAGTGAAGTCGCTCAGTTGTGTCTGACTCCTAGTGACCCCATGGACTGTAGCCTAACAGGCTCCTCCATCCATGGGATTTGTCAGGCAAGAGTATTGGAGTGGGTTGCCATTGCCTTCTCCTTGGAGCTCTCTAGTGCAACTCAAACTAAGAGAAAGACTATTTAGTGGGTAAAATTATAGGTCTGAGGGCCACGTGATAAACTAATTCAGAAAATTGTACCAAAATACAGTATTCTCAGACCGTCCCTAATTCTCCCTGTTCCATCTTCCACCTAAGCTGATAGGGGCAGTGCTTCAGGACAGAGACACAGTGGAAATAAAATCAGAGGACTCAAAACACATTTCCTAAGCCTTAAATCACATGTTTTTCACTTCTTGATTTTTATAGGATAACTGGCTCACATAAAAATGTCTCCATACCCTGACAAAGACATTCTGCCTCAATTAGCAGGAGTGAAAAGAATAAAAGTTTTTGTAGTTGAGTAGTCAGATAAAACCATTCTGGAAATAGTAATCAGCGCTTTGCAGTGAAGTGGGGAGGGATCAAACTCTGTTTTAATGTTAGGCTTCCCTATGGTTGTTTCTTAACACTTAGTACAGCTTATTTCATTTTGTTTACAATCAGTGCTCCGGTGACTACTATATAGAAAATATTAGTTCAGGATATGATTTTTGTGGCCATAAGCATCTCATTTTGTGTACTTGAACTCAAGTTTTCTGTGGTTTCATTTCATTTTAATTCTACTCAACTTTTGAAACCATTTACTTATTATAGCTGTTATTTTAGTATGAAATAATTATCTGTAGACCTGTTGGAAGCATTTAAATTCTTATACTGAAACAGGCTGTATCATAAAAGAACTATAGCATAATGGATATTTATGTACTGTGTTTTATGTATTTTTAGAATATATAAATATATTTTACTTAGGCCTTACAATAAACTTACGAGATGTGGGTGGTATTAACTATCCCCTTTTTATATCAGATTCCTCTGATTAAAAAAATGTCTGCTGGGAGATAAGATTTTTGAGAACCACTGGCAGTGATTCCCAGTTCTTAGAACAAATTACGGTAATGCATAGAGTCTTGTTAATTTTTGGTGTATTCTCCCATATATATGTTTGAATCTTACATACATTTTTTTTTTTTTGAGAATAGTACAAAAAAACTAATAGCCAGTGAAATAAGTAGGAAACTGTTAGTCCCTAAAATGTACTTGTTTCTACAAGTAAAACAATTCTCATTTTGTTGTGATGGAATCAAATTTAGTGAAATATAAATACAGACATCAACATAACATTGAACTGTTTTAATAATAGCTTTTCAGTTTTGGTAACCATTTTTCCAGATGAAAGTCTTGTTAACAGGTGTCATTTCCAGCTAATTCAGCCATAGGAAGTTGAATTAGAACATGAAAGAAAACATTTGTTAGAACAGTTAAGAATATACAATCTCTGAAATACTGACAATAAGAAAATACTTGCGTACTTAATATCTATGTTGATTTCAAGCTTATTTTCCATGAGTGTAATAATCTTTTTCATTTTAGGCATTAATAGAAATTACATCTGTACCTTTTGACATGGAACAATTAATAAATATATACAGTACAATGTGAAGAATGCTGAGATAAGAGTTTTCTTGTTTTAATAGAATAAGTTAAACGATTATTACCACTAATGCAAAGAAGGTTAATAACTAGGTATTAATAACTAGAGCTGGAGATGTCTTACCTTCTGTCTGCTTTAGTTTTGGTCAACTAAATAATTCTGAATCATCGCTTAGTTTTTAATGTGGTTGTAAAATTTAATTAGAGAATAAAAACACCCAAAATAGACTTCTTAAAAGTATAGCCATTTAAACTGTAATAAAGAAGCCTTAAGTTGACTAACTTAAGATCATAGCAAATAGTAATATATTTTGTGGCTTCCCTCCAAAAGGAATTAAAATATTTTTCTTTCTGAAATAATTTAATCACTTGAGTTGTGCACCTGATGTAAATACTTGGTTGCTTATTTGAAATGTGGCCAGTAAATTAGAAATTAGGAGCTTTAAAAAGCATTACTAATAGCTTGCCCTTTTGATATAAAGAAATTTGGAGTTCTGGGAACATGTGCCTTGGGGTCTGGGGAACCAGAGGCTAGAAACTATTGATTTATGTGTATCTGACTGTCACTGAACTTGGAAGTCCCAGTAACGTCTTGAATACAGTTGGAACACAGTTAAGTGTTGGTTGAATGTATCTGGATACACTTAGAAGAGGAGTGTTCATTATTTGGCGGTAGTATCTTGTAGACGGTATTTCTGGATCAAATCTTTGCCTGTTAATAAGTGTTTCTCTGACTAGGACTTTTTTTATGAAGACATGGAGTCTTTAACTCAGATACTTAGGACTTTGGCTACAGATGGAAATAAGCACCGGGCCAAGGTAGACAAGAGGAAGCAGCGGTCAGTGTTCAGAGACATCCTGAAGGCGGTGGAGGTAGGCCTCTTATGCTTTAATAGCTAATTAATTCTTTTGAAATTAGATTGTTTTAAGCCAGACTTGTCAATTGGGTGATTTTGCTGATTGAACTTCACCTTTGAGCTAAATCATTTCCTCATTTTAAGACTGAGCAGGTTTTTAACAACAAAAATGAGAAAATTTTCTTTCTTTTCAAACAAAGGAAAAATTAATTCTGATGTTATAACAGTTTATTTTTTTCCTTTTGTTGATGTTGAAAAAGATAAAAAAGATTCATAGTGATAGAAATGTACTTTACTTTGGTGTACTTGCCATCATTCAAGACCTGGTGCTTATCATTAGCACATAGATACTTAGTATTGTATGAATAGTGAATTATTTTTGTAAATAGTAAATTATTGCCTATCCTTCAGTATCTTTAAGCAGAGACCTTTGTGAACTCCTTGGGAAAGCTAGGTGCTGAAAGCCGAAATAACAAAACCCAGCATATAATTTTCTGATGCTTGAATCCTTTCTGTAGACCTCTAACCTGCTCTAGCCTACTTGGCAAATAAATTGATTTAGAAACCTTTAGGGCTTATAGTGCATGGTTAAGGATAAGTTTCTTTGATAAATGCTAATAGGGCATTTCTTTCCAGAGTATTAGTTAAGAGTCATTCAGTATAACGTGTATGAAATTTTAGAATGGGAACTTTAAAGAAAATACTAAAGCCCCACTCAGATCCAATTTTCAAGTGTTCCAATGATTCTTAACGTAGCCTGCTTAAGAACTAATCTCTTCATTTTAATTTACATTAAAAAAAGTAAAACCTAGGGTATAAATTAGTATACAGGTCCTCTGTGATCTAAATTTTTGGTTAATGTTAATACCAGTTGCTTTATAATAATATTTTATGTTTACTCAGAAAATACTTTATGTTTACTCAGGATGTTATTTAAAAAACAAAATGAGGAAGAAAAAAAACCCTGACTCGAGCAGACATACATAATACATACTAAGCATCTTGTTGGTCTTATAATTAGCATGGTAAAATCCCCAAATAAGCGTTTTTCTTGAGTGGAATTTAGAAATAAACTATTCCTGTATTTAGATCCTGTAGCCTCCAAAAGATAAAATAATGAAATGTCGTAGATTTTCTGGATTATAACTGATTTCAGATTTTCTGTCTTTTTGGGTCCTCTCTGGGTAACAGATTTTAAGGTTGGTAGGATCCCACAGACCCTGTTGACAGGTCCCTCAGCCCAGGCTGGTCATGGTAGAAAGTACTGACTCCTGAGAAAGACACATGTGAAATCTCGATGTGAACCAGTTTTAACAGGCCTCTTGTCTCCTCCCTCTGCCCCCCGACCCCCTCTGCTATCAATGGAAATGAAAGCCCTGTGTTTGCCTCATAATTCTGTCCTCTGGTGACCTCCCCTGCAGGCCTTTCCCACCCTCTCTTCTTCATCTCAGAATTTCTGTTCCTTCTTTGCCTTTTGATTGGTTCCTTGTTCCTGCAGCTCAGCTTCAGTCTACCTGCATGTCTCAGAGCCTTGCTTAGTGATCTTGTCTCTTTTCTTACATTGAAACCCAGCTTTCTTTGAGGGACTCCGCTTTCTTGTTGGATCTTGTTCAGTTGGTGCAGAGAATGGTCCATTTGGGGTGTGGTTGTTTTGCCACACCATTTCTTTTCATCCAAAAACCCATTTTGAAGTTCATGTATTAAATTGGTAAACATTTGATATGTTGGTACTTTGACATACAGTTTTGTTGTTTTGGTCCCAGTGTAGGTCTTAAACAGTACGATTATCTTTTTAAGGAAAAATGGAGACCAGGGGAGTAGTCAAAAAACAGGAAGTAGCAAAGCTGGAGTCTGAACGCACTGTACTGTGCTGTCTTTGAGGGCCAACACTGCGGGTAGATCCAGAGAGGGAATGGAAAGTGTCAATGAGATTTGTCACTTAGGAGGTCATTCAGTTCAGTTGCTCAGTTATGTCCGACTCTTTGCCACCCCATGAACCGCAGCACGCCAGGCCTCCCTGTCTATCACCAACTCCCAGAGTTTACCCAAACTGTGTACGTTGAGTCAGTGATGCCATCCAACCATCTCATCATCTGTCGTCCCCTTCTCCTGCCCTCAATCTTTCCCAGCATCAGGGTCTTTTCCAGTGAGTCAGCTCTTCACATCAGGTGGCCAAAGTATTGGAGTTTCAGCTTCAGCATCAGTCCTTCCAGTGAACACCCAGGACTCTTCTTTAGGATGGACTGGTGGGATCTCCTTGCAGTCCAAGGGACTCTCAAGAGTCTTCTCCCAATACCACAATGACCTTTATAAAACCAGCTTCAGTAGAATGATGGGAGAAAAACCAGACTGAAGTGGATTGAAAAGTGAATGGGAGGTGAAAAAGTGGAGATAGTACGTCTTGACTTAAAAAACATGGCTGTGATGGGAAGAAGAGAGCTGATTACTGGATTGTGGGAGAGTTTGCTCTTTTAAATGCTAGAGACAGTTTATGGGGAAAGGAATCAATGGAGAAAGGAGCCTTTGAAAATAAAGTGAAAGATTTGTGGTAAGAGGCATTGAAAGAATAATGATTAGCCTTGAACTGGGGAGGAAGGCCTGTCTGATTTAAGACAGAGGAATAGGTAAGGATACATATGAGTTTATAGGGAGTTCTTTCCTGGTGTCTCTGTTTTCTGAAATAAGAAATGCTGAAATAATAGAATCATACTTTTTTGTTGTTGTTGTTTTAAGCTGTTGTAACAGCCCAAGCACTGTACGTGCTTCACAAAACATGCTTATACCTCTAATAATTCTATGTGGTAGACGTATAGATAGCCTTTACAGGCAAGGGAACAGACCCAAACAGGTTATATTACTTGCCAAAGTCACAAGCCAGGGAGTGGCATATCCATGTGAATTCAGCATCCTTTTTATTACATAAGATCCTGTGTCTGCTGTGAGAGGTGGGGACTAAACAGACGTGGGGAAGGCAGTTGGATTGGTCCTGCCCAGTCAGATCCCATCGCTTTGTTTCTCCTGTCTCTATGGGAATCACTTCCTCCCTTCCTGGGTGTGTGTGCGTGCTCAAGTCACTCAGTCATGTCTGACCCATGAACTGTAGCCCACTAGATTCCTCTACATAGAATTTCCCAGGCAAGGATACTGGAGTGGGTTGCCATTTCCTCCAGGGGCTCTTCCCAACAGGGGTGGAAACCACCTCTCTTGAGTCTCCTGCATTGGCAGGTGGATTCTCTACCACTGCACCATGTGGGTAACTCTTCCTTTCTCATGATTTATTAAAATATAGAGCAGCTATTTTGTTTTTGTCTCAAGTTCTGTCAGTGTTCTGGATTTCTTCTCTGCTCATTTGGAAAACCCTATCCTGTATTTGTTCCTGTTTCCATTTCACTTCCACCACTACCTCTTCTCGCCCCATGGTTATACTTTATAAACTGTCTTCTGGCAAAATTATTCCATCTCTGAAATCGTAAATGTTATCTCTCATTTTCTTAATAAGAATCTTCAAAGGCCCCCTGAACCCTCTAGTTGCTCCTTCTCCCTTTTGGTTGGTCTGTTAGTTAACACCATTTGTCTTTACTTCCTTTCCTAGATTTCTGCTTCCCTAATGTCACCACTGGCTTGTGGGGGCATCTTGTCTTTCTGACTTGTCCTATAACCCTCCCTACCCCTAATCCTAAACCACTACACGTATCTGAATTTCTCAGCAAGTTTGTTGAGTGCTTTTTAAATGGAAAAACATTCACAACAAGATAGTTTTGCCATGTCTACGGCAGCTAGACAAACTCTGCGCTCTCTATGGAGGATAGTACTTCTACTTTCTAGCCTATTCGTATTTCAGGGATGGAGGTATTGGTTTAAACCATGCTGTTCATTTCAACATGTATCTGTGTATTTAGAAATTCTGTTTATGTAGGATCTCTTTAGATCATTTTGGTTCCTTTTAAAATTTTTATTCTTCTATTGACTAGGAACGGGACTTTCCAACAGAAACTGTTAAATTTGGTCCTGAAAGGATGTATATTGATTGCTGGGTCAAAAAACATACATATGACACCTTTAAGGAGATTCTCGGATCAGGAATGCAGTACCACTTACAGGTGAGTGGGTGATATCCTTTCTATATGTTTGCTTTTAAATTAGAGAGTAGTTTTGAATGTACCTCACATCACTGCTTTTGAAATTAGTTTGAATATACAGACTGTTTTCAGTATATGTTATGCACAATAGCAAATTTATTTTTGAAAGTTAAGGTGAATAAATATGAAACTGTCCTTTTTGTTTTTGTGTAGTGTAAGCTTGGTGGGGCATCTCTTTGACTGTTGGAGCACTATTGACCTCTTTGTAGGAAAGCAACTAGTTTGACATAGCTTTCTTGAATTCGGGGCCTTGGAAAACAGTTTGGTCCTATGAGAAACAGAAAGAAAATAAGTGATATATGTTCATATTTATAAACTCCACATAACTTCTGTTAACCAGAATTCAGTTTATGTAGTAAAAAAAAAAGAAAACTGATGTTTAATACTGAGCCTTATTGCCTCTTTTATTTAAGTCGAATGAATTCCTTCGCAATGTATTTGAACTTGGACCCCCAGTGATGCTTGATGCTGCTGCATTGAAGACAATGAAGATTTCTCGGTTTGAAAGGGTAGGTTTGGTTTTTGTTTTCAAGAGGACTGAATTGCACAGAAGTGGAGCCAAAGCTTTGATTCTGCCAGGTGACAGGCATTTAGCTATGTCTCTGAATTCTATTTAGTTCTCCATGGTGTTTCAGATAGAGCTGGACTAGTAAGTATAGAAACTTTCGTCCATTTAGAGTATGGAGGGTTAAGACGAGAAAGTTTTTATCCATAATCCTATTAACATAGAAACTATTTTCATTTTTTGTTTCCCTTTGTTCTGTAAAGTTTATATATTTAAGGATAAATATTGACAAAAGTGCTTGTTTCATATCTGATGACTGAGCCTAAACTTAGTAAGTACCAGATTCATTTTACAGATGAGGAGAACAAATGTGCTTAGAGAATTTGTAATGTTAAATAGTGATTAATATTATTTGGCTTCCCCAGTAGCTCAGCAGTAAAGAATCTGTCTGCAGTGCAGGAGACCTGCATTCAATTCCTGGGAGGGGAAGATCCCTTGGAGAAGGGAATGGCTACCCACTCCAGTATTCTTGCCTGGAGAATTTCATAACATTTCAAAAATCCTTATTATTTTTTTTAGTAAGGTAAAATTCACATAACATAAAATATAGTGTACAGTTCAGTGGTATTTAATACACTTACAGTGTTGCACAACCATCACCACTGTCTAGTTTCCAAACATTTTCGTCACCTCAAAAAGGAAGCTGAGGTTCATTAAATATTCACTGTCTGTTCACGTCTTCTTTCCTCCCATCTGCTGATAAGCAATCACTAATGTGCATTCTTTCTCTATGGATTTACCTGTTGTGGGTATTTCACAGACAGAGAGTCATATAATGTGACCTTTTGTGACTGGTTTTTTTTTTTTCCACTTAACATGTTGTTGCCAAGGTTCATCCATGTTGTAGGGTCGTCAGTACTTCAGTCTTTTTGTGGCCGAAGAATCCTCCATTGTATGGATACACCACATGTTTATCTCTTTGTTCATTGTGAGCATTTGGCTTGTTTCCACTTTTGATCCTTTTAAATTGTGCTTTTTTTGAACATATACATATAAGTTTTTATTAACGCACCTGTTTTCAGTTCTTTTAGGTATATACCTAGGAGTGGAGTTGCTCAGTCATGTGTAATTCTGTTGCTTAACTTTTTAAGGAACCACCAAACTCTTTTCTACAATGACTGCAGTGCATTTTACCTTCCCGCTAGCAATATGAGAGTTTTGGCATCCTTACCAATATCTTTTTTTGTTTTTATTTTCCTTTTAAGTTATAGTCATCCTAGTGGATGTGAATTGTTTTATTGTATGTTTATAAAATCTTTATAATTAATCACTTTGATGGACATATAATTGATTGTTGGGCATTGTAAAACTTTCTAATAAATACTAATATTTTTACATTTGTTTCTCTTTTGGATTATTTCTTGGATAAAATCCTTGCATGGGACGATAGAGCTTGATTATGATTTTTGAGATGTATTGCCAAATTACCTTCCAAAATTATTCTACTATTTTTAATTATTTTCAGTGTTGAATGAATGCGTGTAACTATTAAACACATATTTGACAACATTGATTTTATTATTTAAAAATTTTCTTGACATTTTATGTTTGATTATTTTTTTCATACAGAGTCATCATGAACTATCGTGTGTTAATCTTCTCCCTCATTCTTTGTGTGTTTTAAACATATAAAATATGTCTAAAGTCAAATTAGTTCATTTCTTTCCTTTCAGTCCGTGGTAACCCCCCGGACTGTAGCCTGCCAGGCTTCTCTGTCCTTGGGATTTCCCGGGCAAGAATACTGGAGTGAGATGCCTTTCTTTTCCTTCTCAGGAGATCATCCCAACCCAGGAACTGAACCCTGGTCCTCCTGCATTGCAGGTGGATTCTTGATACCACTGAGCCACCAGGGATGTATATGTATAGTTTCAGTAGTTCTTAAGTGCTTATAAGCAAGTTAGTTCCCTGCTCCTTCCTTTCCCATTTCTCAGGATTTCATTCCAGCCTTTAGTTTTTTCCTAGCACTTTGGTTTCAGATTTCTAAGTAAAATGCTTATACAGCTATTTCTTTATTTGATAGGTAAGGATTTCTGCCTTTTTACTTCTCCCTCCACCTCCCCCCTCCCTTTTTTTTTTTTGCTAAATCAGCATCATTGTTTACATTATAGTCACATTATAATCTTTTTTTCTTACTTTATAAGAATATCGAAAACTTTATTGGCTCACACCTATTTTCTTCTTTTCCATTTCAGCATTTATATAATTCTGCAGCCTTCAAAGCTCGAACAAAAGCTCGAAGCAAATGTCGTGATAAAAGAGCAGATGTTGGAGAATTCTTCTAGATTTTTAGCATTTGAAGACTACTTTCTAATTTCTCTTTTTTTTTTTTTGGTAATTTCTAATGTATTTAATCTCTAGAAACAGTTTTTATCTTGGTCAACAGATAGCTTTTGTAGGAGGGGTTATATTATAATTTAATGTATATAGTATTACAGATAGTAAGTCCTGTTTATTGACTATTCTTTGTATATATAATCACTAAACATAAATGAAGTATTTGTAATGTTTGGTCATTTTCTATTTATGAAAAAAGCAAACATAAGGTATTTCACTTGATTTCATGATGAGAAAAACTGTTAGCCAAAGTTAAATTTCTTACTCTGTGATTGTCAGAAATACTGATTATAATGATATAGATACACAAAGTTTTAAACTTAAGATCTTACACAAATGAGTTCAGGATACAATTTTGGGAACTAGATCTGGAAAAGCTGCTGTTATTTTCAATTTTAAGTGGAACCTAATAATTTTGCCACTAGGATCAACAAAAGAAATTATACCATGCGACCATACAGCTGCACTTACGGGCCAATCAGTCCATCCGTTGTTCATGATGAATTAATATAAGCCAGAAAAGTTGCTAACCTTGACCACTGAGGGCAGTAACACTAATTTTATTTGCTGTGTAAGACCTTGTGCTCTTTATTTTGAAATAAAGATCTTTTCACATTAAAAGTGCTTCTTTTCTAAAAGAAGAAACATTTATGAGTTTATGTATAGAGTCCAAAATGATAAAATGGGGTTGGGAGAGTAAAACAGAACTTCCTTTTGTATATTTGGAAACATGAAAATAAATGAAAAAAGTGTAGCCATATATCGTTGACATTCCAGCTACTTTTAAGACCATTGTGTCTTGGTTGCCCCATGAGGTGCTTTCTTTTTTTTTTTTTTTTTACTTTATGGGAAGTTGTAGGCATTTTGACAGTGCACTAGGGTTTTTTATTATAAAACTTTGTTAAAATAACATTGCACACATAATACCTGCACTTTAGAATTTACAGATTTCTTTATATTAGTGCAGTAAACAGTAATAAAAGTGGTGGAAGAAGCATGCAAATAAGGACCAAAATCCACAGAGGTATTTTTTCTGAACTAGTCTATTCTGCCACATCTTCAACCCCTCCTGGAAGGTCTGATGCTCCCCCTGTTGGCTGCCTTCTGGAGCTGTTACTGCTGCTGGGAGGGTGAGTTCCAGTGCTCGGATACAATGCAATGGAAAACAAACTTGGAATCTCAAACCTGGGGTTACATGTTGTCACCTCTTTATATCCCAAGTAGTTCAGGACCATAGAGAAGAGATTGTAAGTAGTATTTTTTCTAAATTTTCAATTTACTATATATATTTTTTAGAATATTGGTGAATTTTTATTAAAGCAATTTATGGTGGTCGTTTAGTCACTAGTTGTGTCCGACTCTTGACGACCCCCCGGACTGTAGCCTGCCAGGCTCCTCTGTCCATGGGATTTCCTGGGCAAGAATACTGGAGTGAGATGCCATTCATTTCCTTCTCAGGAGATCATCCCAACCCAGGAACTGAACTCCGGTCTCCTGCATTGCAGGTGGATTCTTGATACCACTTAGCCACCAGGGATATATGTGTATAGTTTCAGTAGTTCTTCAGTGCTTATAAGCAAGTTAGTTCCCTGCTCCTTCCTTTCCCGTTTCTCAGGATTTCATTTCAGCATTTAGTTTCTTCCTAGCACTTTGTTTCCAGATTTCTAAGTAAAATGCTTATACAGCTATTTCTTCATTTGATACGTAAGGATTTCAGCCTTTTTACTCCACCCCCCCCACCCCCTGCCAAACTTTTTTGCTAAATCAGCATCGTTGTTTACATTATAGTCACCATATTTTCTATTCATTTCTGAAGCGGATGGTTTCCTGTGCTTACATTACTGTTCTCATAGGACATCTTGTCTTGGTTTTATACATCATTTAACTCTTCCAGAGCAGTCCCAATAAGTTTGTAAAACTCCTCTTTAACCTCTTTGTCATATGGTCAAAGCCCAAAAGAATATTGAATTCTTTGTTGTTTCAGTCTAGACTACTTTCAGCTGATTGTACAGCTGTTGCTTGTGACTCCATCCTAGGATCTGTTTTCCACTCAAGTTGGATTCCACATCTGGACCCCATGTCTTCGCTATTAGATTACTTCCCTGTTAAAATGGAATGAGTGAAACTTCTGGGAATGAGTGTGTGGGAGGTCAATTATGTTGAAACTTTATGTGTCTAACAGGTACTTTGGCTTGGTATATAAAATTTCAGGTAGAAAACAAAACTTGGGATTTTGAAGGCATTGCTCTACTCAAAGAGTTGCCACAATGTCTGATGCAGTTTTACTTTCTGATTTATTTTGTTTTATTTTGTTCTTTGAATCTCTGTCTCTGCTGTAAAAATGTGTGGTACTGTGTTTTGGTAGACTGGCAATCTGGGAAATACTAAGTTCTTGATACCACCCTCCCATCCTCCACATAGACGCATATACATTTTCTATGATCTGGAACTCCCATGAAATGTTAGAGCTGCTGGATGGAGCCTCTGGCCTTACTTCTTTTTCTTTCTGGGAGAGATTGTAACAGTTTTCAGATCTTGCTGTTGCATTATATTTTTAGCTAACATGAAATTACCTGCCTGTATTTAGCTGTGTACTTCACTGTTGCCTTCAGTTCTGAGCCTGCTTAAATTCTGTAGGGTCCATCACTTACTCAGCAGTGATGGTCCTGTGACTGTCTGCTAAGGTACGTACCAATCACTCTCCTTCCTATATTCGATAGATTTGCTGAAATCTTGCTCAGTATTGTTACCTCCTATGTTTATTATTATGGCTCTATAACTTCTATTCTGCCTTTTTTACTGGAGTTTTGGGAGGAAGAGATAAGCAGGTATTAATTGTATATTAAATTTATAGATGGGTGCCTTTTCATGAAATTGTTGGGTAGTTGCTAGGCAGGATAATGGGATTCAATGTGAAAGTGCTTGAGTTATCTTCAGAGCAGTAAAATGGTGTATGATACACCAATTATTCCTTGATACTGGTTAACCTTGCTGGCTTACAGGAATTTAAAATGGTCCCTGCCTAGTAAGTTCTTTGAGGTTTAGTCATTCATTTTGAATCAGTTGGCATCTTTGACTCAAGTCTTTGATAGCATATGCTTTAATTTCCTGGGAATGAGATATAATATTTGAAAGAAAAACAGAAATAGTTGAAAATATCCCCAAATTGATCAATTCTTGTGAAAATACCTGTTTTCCTCTTGTGACTCAGAACTCTTCAGGATGTGACCTTTTAGATACATAGCAGATAAAGTGAAGTGGATTGTCTTGCTTTGCTCTTAAGTGGTTCTCTAGAAGTCTACCTGGTCACACACCATAAAAAAACCTCATCCCTCCCCCTCTGGTGTAAAATATGGTTGAATCCAGACTTTGGTGTGAGGAACTGTTAATTTCCATTTTCCTCGTCCTTGAGGGCAAAAGGGGGTGACTTAATACTTCAAGGGTTAGGTTTACAGGAGAGAGAAAAACACAGTGTTCAAAATGAGGCTTTTTTTTCTTTAAAGAATAGATGGTTTAAAACAGATCGGGTAGTTGGGAGATTAAAGCTGAACATGATGATTAAAATAGCAAACATTCTTATTTTTTCAAGAAATGTTGCATAACAATGCATTATGTGCTTCGGAGAAAAAAGTTATTAGTTACAGTCTTCATGAATTGGTCCTCAGTTATAGACGAAACTTTAAAAGGTGACAAAGGAGAGTGGGGTCCATACTAATTTTGTAGACCAAACATTTTCTAATTTATGTGCTCAAGGCTGAGTTAATGTCTGTCTCAGTTCAGTTAGTCAGTTGCATCCAACCCTGCGACCCCATGGACTGCAGCACGGGAGGTTTCCCTGTCCATCACCAACTCCCGGAGCTTGCTCAAACTAACGTACATTGAGTCAGTGATGCCATCCAACCGTCTCATCCTTTGTTGTCCTCTTCTGCCTTCAGTCTTTCCCAGCATCATGGTCTTTTCCAGTGAGTCAGTTCTTCACATCAAGTGGTCAAATTATTGGAGCTTCGGCTTCAGCCTCAGTCCTTCCAATGAATATTCAGGACTGATTTCCTTTAGGATTGACTGGCTTGATCTTGCAGTCCAAGGGACTCTCTCAGGAGTCTTCTCCAACACCACAGTTCAAAAGCATCAGTTCCTTGGTGCTCAGCTTTCTTTATGGTTCAGCTCTTGCATCCATACATGACTGCTGGAAAAACCATAGCTTTGATTAGACGGACCTTTGTCGGCAAAGTAATGTCTGTCTAGTCATGGCAATAGAGAGTAGGATTATAAAGGGTTACATATCCGTTTATCACTTAATCATTAGTATCCTGCCCAGATAGTCAATCTGGGGCAGTGGGCCTGTGGGATTGTCTCACCACAGCTTCTTTTCTGTACACTAGAGGGCACATGCTCCTTGACATGTGAGAGGGAACCACATCAAAGGCTGACATTCCTGAGAAAGGAGGATGCGTTAAAAACTCACAGAATAAAGCCTTTGAAAATGAAAGTTGATGAGATGAAGTGCTCCTACCACCAGCAGTGGGACAGTGTGGGTCAGTAGCCATGTAATCTCCCACGCCCCATCCCCTTTTGTAGCTGCTAGAAGCCCTGGAGTCCTCTGACCTGCCCTCATCCTGGTTAGTATTGTCACAACCGTATTCTCTTCCTGTTGACTGTCATCCTCTGATTGGTCTGGAGTCTTGTGTGGTTAGCTGTCAGTGGCAGCTCCAGCCTGCTTCCCCATATTTATACATGGGAGCTCCCCGTGGCAGAATGCAGGAGCTGTGTCAGGTTCCATATCAGCCAAATAAGGACATAAATCTCCGTCCAGTAAGAACCTTATCAGTTACCAATTAAATCAAGGCATGGTAGGGGTTTTTTTTTTCTTTTTAAAGCACAGTTTCAGTAATATATTTATTTAAACCTTAGACATTATTGAAAAAAATCAATATTTGGAATCTTAACTGCTTGGCTAAATTAACACTGGATATAGACCAACAGTTTCACGCTGGGGTTTATGGGCCTTCTAGGAGCACCCGTGTGCTGAAGGAAGGCAAAGAACTACAGAATTTCTATAAAGTCTTATAGTTGCTTTGAATATTCCCCCCCCCCCCCCCCGACAAAGCTCACGTTTTTGTAAGTAATTTGCATGCTGTTACTCTCAAGAGATTGAATTCTGATTCTTGAGGTTGGGATGTCTTTTGTTGCATGTGCTGTGTGCTTTTCTAACTTGTGATAGAAATGATTTAGACTTGATTTTAAAAATTACTTCCTGAATGTGAAGAGGCACTGACTCTGAAATGGAATTAAAGAACAAATTACCATGACTCACTCAATAAAACTTCTATTAGCTTTGAATTAAGCTCTATTATAACAATTCTGATTTTGTAGCAAGCAATACCCATGTGAGTTATTTCTGTGGTATGATACCAAGCACCTTTGGGAAAAAGTAAAGAGCAAAGCAAACTTTCATAAACAATTACATTGGTCAGAATGTTTATTAGTAGGCAGTCAAAGAATTCTTAAAAAGACAAAAAGAACCAGCTGTTAGTATTGATCTAAACTGGAGAAAAATGAAATTACTTACATGTTTGCGCTAAAGGTATTAATATTAGAAAGGTTCTAGGAAACGGGTGCAGCTTGGCAGATTTGCACAGCGCAGTCAAGAAGGAGGGTCAAGTTAGAGAAGCACAGAATTTAGTAACACTCTGGCTTTTCCAGCCATGCTGGTTCTCAGATGCCCCTCATACAGGAATGCCAAAAATAGCAACAACTGGGTGTCAAACAGCTGTGGGTCCTGCTCTCAGGGCCATGTGATCTTGTATCCATTTACTCATAGGGTCGTTTGCTGACTCTTACTGGCCACGAACCACCCCCAATTTGGTTTTCTCACTGGCTCTTTATTTGCCATTTGCATGTTGCACTTAATTTAAAAATGCATTGAAATAGCATCTATAGTATTTACATTGTGACTTTACCCAAATGAAGATTATTCCTTTCAGAGCCCTTTTCATTCTAAGTTGTTTGTTATCTTAGTGATTTTGGATTTGATGTTGCATTGAATTACTTAAGTTGACAGCGAGGCTAGTAATTTGGAGATTTTATTAGCTGCATGGCTCTTCAGTCAGTTTTCGTGGCTATGCTTTTCTAGCTAGTCTTCTACTTCGTAAATGCTGATTAAGCCTCTGTATGAGATTTAAGCAATGGCAGTTACATTCCTAAAGGGGAAGCTAAGGCTCAAGGACGGCAAGTCAGATCCAAAAATGAAGCACATGTCAGCTACCAAGCCCAAAATAGAAGCCGTGTGTAAATGATGATCCTGTGATGGGACACAGCCTTTATGCCTCATCCAATATTAGTGCTTGGGATAGCAAAGTGCAAAGTGATGATAAAATATAAAACCCTTTTAAAAGAGTGGTTTAGAAATTTGTAACCATGCATCAGTCAACACTTTTGGTTTTATCTATGAAAGAATAAGATTTGATTGATCTCTTAGGCCCTTCTGCTCTATATGCTGTCTTTTTTTGTTTGTTTGTTTGTTTGTTTGTTTCTGGTCACTCAGAGTCTTTCCCTTCAGAATGCTCCATGAAGTATATTTGGAATTCAGTATATCTAAAGTGCTTCAGTAGTATCTTATCTAAAATATTCAGAGAGTTAGTTGTTCTTGTTAATTAAAATTTCAGAATAAATGAAATGCCCTTTTAGTTTTAGACTTAAAAAATTTTTTTAACTAGTCCATAACTTTACAAGCTCACTGCTTAGCTAGGGTTCTGGTGGCATGTTTTTTTACAAGTAGTAATAGGTTTTTAGGCATTGCTAGGAACTTGATGGGTTTTAATGTTTTTAGAATGCAGTTTAATCTGTTTATTAAATGACTGATTACCATTTACCATTTCTGAGTTTTGTTTCTCCTAACTTTAATCATATTTCTCTTTATTCAGTAGCTGGGTATTAAAGGAAATTTTTAAAATGTTAAGAGGAAGTCAATAGTGTGTTGCCATATATAGGCAGACATGAAGCTTATTGCATTGCTTTTACTAAAGTTCGGATAGATATGAGGATTTTTAACCTCAGTTTTATGTTAGTGTTCTTATTATTAACAGCTTCAAATTCTTTTCAAAATAGTGAGATTTAAATCCTAGATAAAATATTTTAGGTATTGGCTTCTAAACTTGGCACTGGACATTTGAAGAATAGAATGGGTACTTACCCTTCAGAGTGCTCAGTCAGTTGAGGAAATCAAAGAAGTGAGCAAATAAATGTGATGAAATAGTACAGATGTTACGATGGAAGAATGCACAGCATCCAGCAAGGGGACAAAGAAAAGACAGGTTGGAGGTGACGTTTGAGCCGAGTCTTCACAAAGGATTAGGGAAGGTGGTGGAGAAGAAAGGTCACACAGGGAAGGGGCAGTGATCTCAGAAGCAAGAGGCCTGCTTCCAGCTCTGCACCTAGCTAATGTGTGATCTTGGGCATTAACCTTCTGAACTTCAGTTTCCTCATTTGTGGAAAGACAAGGGGCTAAATGAGAGCATGTCTAAAATCCTTTCTCAATCAAAAAATCACACATCATTTGTTTTATGAAGAGGTCACTGTGAAAGAGAAAGCTTTGATAGCAATTGGAATTTGTCTTCCTAGAACCTTTTTTTCATGTAATTAAAATGCCACAAGTTCTCTGTTGTGCTAGAGAGGCAACTTAAAAAGAGAACTTTTCAGTCTGTTCTGATTTTTTCAGTGTAGCTTGAACTTATGCTGTCATTAGAGAATATTACCTTAAATGTAAACCACAATTTCAGAATTACTGCGTAAGTGGCCAAAATCTCAGGGAGCTCGGAGGAGGAGACCTCAGAGGTCCTGAAGTTTAGCCTCCAACAGCTGCAGGATTGCTCTCTGTATCATCTTAGTTTGCTAAGATTTTGTCTTGAGGTCTCAGAGCCAGTGTATAATGACTAAAGAATACATTTAAGATATGAACTTCTAGCATATTGAGGGAGAATATAAAAAGTATAGTTTTGTATTAAAAGCCTATTCTATTAGAATAGTTCACAATATTTTCTTCTTTTAGAATCTGTATGGCCACAGACTTGCTTGGCATAATTTTGTCTTTTTATGTGTTTAAACGTAGTCTTTTTGCTCAAAGGATTTGAGAAGTCTCACCAGAATATGAAATATTTAAAAATCAATTACAAAATTAAAAAAAAAAAAACCCAGGTAAAGTATAGACAAAATTGAGAAATCTGAGCAGGAGGAAGGAGCATGTTCTATAAGCAGGGTATTATAGCATTAAAATTGTGCCACACACTTGACTCTGAGCTCCCTGATAAGCAAAGCAAGAAGAAGAGTTGCAGTGTCATCCCCCAAAGGAAAAGCTAACTTTTCTAGCCTTTCTTCATCTGGCAGTCATATGTGTGGGTGGGTCTTCATGTGCTGGCCCAGCTTCCTGTGGGCTGTGATAGGAAGGCCAGCTCCCCAGCCCAGCCTCTCTGGTTTAATGGCAGTGTTTCCTTCCAGGAACAATGAAACGTTCTTCCCAGGACAGTGGCTCTCGCAGCATTCCTGAAGATAGAAAGCTTTATGTTGTGGATTCCATAAATGATCTGAACAAACTAAACCTCTGTCCTGCCGGATCACAGCAGCTGTTCCGTACGTGTGCCCTCCCAGGCTTGGCGGCCAGTCCTGGCTTCTAGGTCACCTAAAAATAGCCAGCGCTGAGCTGGGCCTGTGGGTGTGGTGGGGGTGGGGTGGGCATTAGAGTTGCTATTTAGTATTAGGCAATGTTTGCTTTTGCTCTCTGAATACTTGCCAGGCTTATGGGCTTTCCTGGCTCTTAAGCAGGATTCGAACTCTAATCTTCAAGAGTTCTGAGAAGTTTCCTCTGGAGTTTCTCTCCCTGGGAAGGAGTGGAGGCTGTGAGATGGCCTCCCAGAGGCTAATTCATGCCTGTTGGCTGCTTCTGTGCCCTCTGGTGACCACAGATAGGTCACTGAGTGTGCCCACTCTCTTAGACAGGTCTGACTTCATAGCAGATTGCTGAGAAAATGTTCCACACATCTATCTAGTATAACAAAGATCATTCATGTTCTGTTGGGCAGAAAAGTCATCTTCATCTTTTTAAATTTACAAATCTCCTCAATGAACACATTAGAAAGAAGAGGGGGAAAACAAAATAAAAATATGCTAAATACTAAATGCTACATGTGTTTCTTGTCCCCTAAATATTATAAATGAGTTCTATCAGGTTATTTGAGCCCCATCTCTTCTAGTTTAAATGCTGACCTCCAACTCAGGGGATAAATGTCCACTTGTTGATGTTTCACATGTACTCGAAACTCGTACTGTCCCAATTTTATGTCTATTATTTCTCTTCTGTATCCTTTTTGAATGCTTGTTTCTCTCTTTCATTCATTCAGAATTTCACCGGTTTTTACTACAGTTGGTCTTAATAAAGGTTGGTGTTTGAGTGCCAGCTTATGCCTTGGCTGTGATTAGGAAGGAAAAGCTGTGGAGGGTGTGAGGCAGGATGTCTTTATAAAGCATGGGACCTCTGCCCCCATCTCTCCGTAATCAAGTAGCAGAGGGTGTGGGACTGCTACATAGTAGGATAAAATACAGAAGGTAATTCAAGGATCCTCATGATCCCAAGTTCCTATATTCATTTTTCAATTTAATTTGGGTGTTATTAAGCAAATAGGCCTTACAAAGCAGCGACCAAATGCAGACAGTTCATGGTTTGGGTGAGCCAAGCTTAGTTGCATTTTCAGTTCAACGGCAAAGCATTTAAGAGAATCTTGCTTTCAGAGCATGTCCATCCTGAAAACAACTTTAAGAAACCAAGTACATCAGGCTCATTTTGATATTGTCGTGTAATAGATGTAGGAATAGCTGGTTATTTTTATAGGAAATAAAGTTTTCTGGGAGATATCTCAGAATGCTTAGACTTTCACTCAGAGTTAGCAACCCACAGCCAGCTGTGTTGTATTCTTGGGTCGCTTTAGGGAAAAGGGCAATAGAGCCTCTGCCACTCTGAATCCTTAAGTTCTTTACACCACCCTACCCTCATCCCATGCAAAAAAAAATCCATGTCCAGCTACATCAGTGTTAACATGATCATCAAAGAATTTTCCAAACAGGGGTTATAGAGATAGCTTGACCAGGCTTGTTCTTTGAATATGCTAACATAAAAGAAGGTGAAACAGTCTCAAAGAGCACTAGTGCAAAGACGTGTCTAAAGCATGAGTCTTTTTTCAGAGGGATCAGAGGGAAAATGGGTCTTTCCCTTACATCTTTTTTTTCCTCTTTAATTTTATTGGAGTATGGTTGATTTACAATGTTGTATCTTACATCTCTAACACTGGGGGACCATTCAGTTCACTGACAACCTGTATGCTGAGGAGTCCTTTTTTTGTTGTTGTTGTTTCACATCAGCTCTAGAGGAGAAACTCCAGGACGTCAGCACTGATTCAGGAAATGGAAGCCACAGTCTGTTTTTGGTGGGGCTGATCGTCGTGCTGATTATCAGCCTGGCACTGGTTTCCTTCGTGATATTTCTGATAGGTAGGTACCATTGACACTCTTCATCACTGCTTTGCCCTGACTTGACAGCTGGTTGTTTAGCTTTGCTTCCATAAGGAGGCAGTGCTTCCTGGCACCCAGTACTGCCACAGGAGGAAGAGAGGGCATGGATGCCCAGGGCACCCTGCTGCTCTGGGTGGGTCACTGGGGCACACACAGACCCTCCATGCCAGAAGTTCACAGACTTGGATATTGTTTCTGTACCACTTTAATTTCTCACCCAGAGTCCCTAGCTGCTAATGGTAGGCAGCTTACCCTAGTTAATTCTGGGTTTTCTTATTCCAACACACAGTTTCTGCATGAATTTGGCCTGTAACTTTCAGTCACCCTTCCAGTTTTCCTCACTTCTCTGAAATCAATTAGAAGCATCAGCTGGGCTTGTGCAAGGGCCCAGAGGCAGGGCTGGGATGTGAGGTGGTCACTTGTCTATTGCATGACACGCCTGGGCTGGTGTCTCGCCTGCCCTTGCCCTTGCCCTTGCCCTGGGCCTTGCACGTCCGCCCTTGAGTGGTGGCCCACACTTTCCCACATGGCTCCTCAGCCAAGAGATCCCCCGAAGTCTAAGTGCCACTCTCTTCTCTGTCACAGGTTGGGGAGGGGTGCTGTCCACTCAATGCTGCCCTCTGCTTATGCGTGCTGCCCCGTCAGGGGAGCCCCCCGTGCTCTCTCTGAGCAGTCCCCTGTAGACCATCATCTGGAGTTCAGTTCTCTCCCACACCCACTAAGAGTGGAAGAGCCTGAGAAGAGGGAGTCATCCTTGACACCCTTGTGCCTGCATCCACCACAGGCATTTCTTCTGCCCTGCAGGCCTTGTAGCCTTCACAAAGCCTGAATGAGAAGTGGAGTCCATGCGTTTGAAGTGCCTCTGTTTCAAGTTCACTCAGGATTAGTGGAGGTAGCAGTGATGGTGATGGGAGGTGGGCAGAGGGCATGACTCTCACAGCTTCTAACTGCTTTTCCTCCCCAAAACTTCATCTCCCATCCAGCTTCAAGCTCTATCTCCGGCCTAGGTTTCAGAGCTGGCGTGAGGGGGTGATGTAATTTAATTGCTTCTCTGTCACCTTGCTAATGCCCTTTTGCACTTAGAAGCTACAGTGTGAACTATCCTGACAATAACGGTGCCCTTGGATCTGATTATTCAATGGAGGAGGGTTGGCCCTGAACCTGCAGGGCTGGAAAGAGCGTGTGGATTACTCTTCAGAAATGTTATACCACAAAAGTGGATGCTGCAAATATCATCCCGCCTCACTGTCTGGGGAAATGACTGAGTTAAACTATTGGGAAATTTTAGGTATGTCTGCTATACAGGGAAGCAGCCCAGAGGGAGTGCTCTCTTTTGTGGGAAAAGACTAAGGGTAATGATAACTTGAAATGTGATGTATTGGGTTCTCACTCTCTCCCAGGCACGATGGCAAACATTCATGTCTGCTCACTACCTCATAACAGTTCTATTGTGTGGGACCTGTTGTTATTCTGGTTTTATCAATGCTGAAACTAAAGCTTAGAGAGATTAATTACTGTGTGAAGGTCCAGAGACAAGGGTGCCTAATCAGGGCTCAGAGACACCCCTGCCTGGCATCAAATACCATGTTCTTTATTACCATCTTATACCCTCTTCTACGAATAGGATTTATTTTATGTTTGCTTCTAGGGTTTTATATTGAGGCAAAGTCATATCAAGAAACAGAAAGAAGATGTGAATAAAGAAAAATGTCTTTTTATTGGACAATTATCTGTGCCAGATGCATTAAATTCATTATCTTAAATCTTTACCCTTCAAGGTAGTGTCTAATATTTCTATTTTACTGATGAAAGGTGAAAGCCCAGAGAGTTTAACTCTCCCTGTTTATTCAGCTAATCCGAGGCAGAACTGGGATTCATACTCTGGCCCATCTGCCTCCAGAACTCCTGGCACTCCACTGCCTTTTGTAGTAATAATAAGAGGCTTCCTGTGGTTTGCAGATAAACTTTAGCCCAACCTAAGACCAGAGTTGGCACGTGCTTGCATGTTTAGTCACTCAGTTGTGTCTGATTCTTTGCGACCCCATGGACTGTACCCTGCCAGACTCCTCTGTCCATGGGGATTCTCCAAGCAAGAACACTGGAGTGGGTTGCCATGCCCTCCTCCAGGGGATCTTCCCAACCCAGAGATCAAACCCAGGTCTCCCGCATTGCAGGTGGATTCTTTACCATTCTTTACAGGCCTCTGTAAATGAACTTGGCCTGTGCTCGTCTTTGAAGAGGAAATCTTTCTGCTCTCACTGGGATTTGGTGCAGATTTGTATCATTTTAACTGAAGTGTAAGAACTTATATCTGGCATTTTTATGCAAGAGAAATAGGCTATTTTACATTGATTACATTGATTAAACTATTGGACCTTGTGTTTTTGTTACAATCTCTGTTCTAAAGAGGAATACCAGACAGCAAGGGTAGATTACACAGGATGCCTACCTGCCTCTGTAGGTTTACAAGGGCCAAGCAATGTTAGATATGAGGTGTGTGGGATGTGATTAAGTATTGCCTTCATTTTTAAAAGGGTTCTATGGTCTAGTGAGTTTGAGAATTGCTAGGTTAGTAATACTCAAGGTATTTTATTTTACTTTTTGTGAATTTCCAAAATGCAAGTCAGTATGATTTTTCTCTAATGTTTTTGCATATAGAATCCTTTTTCTCTTTTGGAATTTAATTTGGAGCTAATATATTGTGGAACAGACTTAATCCAACCATGCCTGCTACTCCCTTTTGTGTTTGACTCATGTAGAAGGTTCCAGAGAGAGGAAAGGATGTCGCATGCTGTGGATTTACTTGTTTCACACTTTTCTCCAGGAGCGAGTGGTATTTCTTCTGTCTGGTTCTGCACCAACACACCAATGTTCTAGAGCACAGTTCATCCAAACATAATTTTCAGACACAAAGGGGAGGTGGCTTCTGGGCAGCAGTTTGTCCCAAGGCTGGAAGCTGAAGCTCTGATGCCTTCCCACATTAGTTGTTGGGCAAACTCGGTGGTGTGTCACCACCTGCATTAGTTCCTGAAAGCTATCTTGGAAAACACTTGCCTGAAATGGAAATGATACAGAGTCCACGTGTTAAATACTGATTTTGTGCTGCCTTTCTTGGAAATTTTAACTGCCAAGTAGGCCTCAGAGTGCTCCACTCCCTGGCTTACTCAATACCCAGGGGCTCTATTTATTTTGGAAATATGGTCTCTCTGCTCTCAGAGTGGCTGGGGAGAATTATTATTATACATTCATTATGGACTGGTAATCTAGAACCAGAAGACCTATGGGTTGGAACCCAAAATATCTCACCTCCCAAATGATGAGTGAAAAACCTTTGCTGAGAACAGGTCTCAGAATGAGACAACAATCCCTTCTCTGGGCATAATCAGACACTGGCAGTTTTCCTGTGGTTGTTCACACAATGTATTTCTGAGCCAAAATCTGAGCAGAGCTGCCAAAGGTAGTCAAGTCTGGCACAAAAGTGTTGTAAAAATAATTCACTTCATAGGAAACTTCAGTAGTTTCTCTCCCGGGCCTCTGGGCTGCATGGGCTATTGGAGCAGAGGATTTGCCAAGACAGCATCTCAGCTCCCAGCTGAACCCCACCATGGGCTCTGATGAGTCGCAATGGAACACGCTGGAAACAAGCATAACGCTGTCTATTTTTCACTTTTAAGTTCAAACTGAAAACAAGATGGAAGATGTGTCAAGACGACTAGCAGCTGAAGGAAAGGACATAGATGATCTTAAGAAAATCAACAGCATCATTGTAAAGCGACTCAACCAGCTGGACTCAGAGCAGAGCTAAAGAAATGAATCGTCCAAGAGCAACTGCTAACACCTGAGCTTCTCACGGTCCAGGAAGGGTGTATGGTTTAAGAACCACCAAGGGTATTTCTGTGGGTCTTGAAAGGCTGAGTTTCAATTACAGGGATGGGAGCAACTCCAAGGCAAGGGGGGCTGGGGGCAGCTGCCAGAAAGGGGCTTGCTTTGTGGGAGTGTCCTTCAGCTTTCATGGGCTGAAGGGTGGGAGGCATGGAGGAAAAACACCAGTAGATGAGAAAGGGAACTTGGCTCTGCACATGCAGCCTCTTTTACCAAAGGAGATTTGTCACCAAAATAAGGTCACAGTGGCCAGTAAAGTTCATGGCCACTCATGTATCTTTATGAACTCCCGGGAAAGCCTAAGGGATTCGTTGAATTGTTTGTATTCAAGGGAATCAAGTGATAATTCTTTTCAATAAAGGAGATTCTGCTCAGGTGATTATACTTGACTCTTACTTCTTCAGGGATGGGGGATGGATCGACTCAGAGCTATTTGCCTACGGCTATTTGTTGATAGTAAAGTGCATATGGTAGGGTGGGGACCAGAGGAGAGAGCCTGAGTTATTCAAATAATGTTTATTGAGCTGTTGCTTTTTGCAAACCACTGTATTCTACAGAAGTTTACATTCAAGTGGGGAACAAAGGAGATATGTAGTTATATATAGATAGATGAGCTTTTTGGCTTTTCGACAGGAAAAAAATCCTTCAGTAACCCACTGATTAATTGTGCAGAAATCTGCTAGGTTTATAGGTTATAGGTTTATTAAATTGCAGTGAGAAATTGTATATTTGGAATATTTGGAACCTGCCTTGTTTCAGCACAAAAGGTAAGGCACAGAGTTTGTGAAATTAGACATGCTGCAATATAAATGAGTTTAAAAGTACGAATCTTAGAAAATGTTTACTATAAATATATTATGTAAGTCTGTTCTGTGAAATGTATTATTGTTCCATCATTTTGGGTTCATTAAAAACATTTGAGTTTATTCTAAAGTTATATACATACATAAAAACACATTTTGTAACAGTAAATAATGAAAAAAGCACAAGATGTTTCACCTATTCATTTTTACACTCAACTTTTTTTAAAAGTTAACTTTTTAATGTATTTATTTAATTAATTTATTTTTTATTGAAGGATAATTACAATATTGTATTGGTTTCTCCCATACATCAACATGAATTAGCCATAGGTATACATATGTCCCCTCCCTCTTGAATCTCTCTCCCACTCAAAAACATTTGTACTGCACAGTTATTTTTTTTCATTGATGTCGTGTAGGATATTTTAAGACTCTGAAATTTGTGTTTACTGGAAAGTTATTATTGACCTGTTGACGTGGTGTGGCAGAGTTATTTGTCAAGATTTGCTGTAACATTGTGTCAGAGACGACAGATGAGCTGATGCAACAACTCTTTAAAAACAGCCATTTTTCTTTGAACTCATTTGTTCTTGTAATGCTTTTTTCCTCTCTTTCTACCTACACAGTGGATATTTTGTGCTCAGTAATAAATGATCTTTATTGTAAGAAATTTATAATTTTTATAATGTGAAGTAGTATAGTGTCTGATGAATCATTTCATCCATCTTTTTGGATCCATCCTGTTGGATCTGCGCTGTCCTGCCTGTATGGTGTCTGTGGAGCCACCATAGTCATCCACACAGCCTGGGGCACTCCAGGCACCCCAGCTCCAGGTATTTGGATTCACAGACTCACAACTTCTATTGATGGTGTTTTGTGTTTTAAAATATTGCTGGCTACATGTAGTCTTCTTTTTTGCAACACAAGGATTTAAACTTGCTATTAAAACTGTTATTGGAGCAACTGGAATAATCTGAATAGGGTCTGTAGGCTAGATAATGGTATTATATCAGTGTTAATTTCCCAATTTAATAATCATATCATGGTTATATGAGAATCTTTGATTTTAGAAAACACACATGGATGCATTTAAGGATAAAGTGACATTATGTCTTCAATTCCAAAATGGTTCAGAAAATAAAAGTGTGTGTGTGTGTATGTATAAAGGCACTATTGTAAATGTTAACATTTGGAATTTTTTTATTTAATAAAATCATGCAGCAACCTAGATGTCCATTGACAGAAGAATGGATAAAGAGGTCTTGTCACACATATATAATGGAATATTACTTAGCCATAAAAAGGAATGGATTTGCATCAGTTCTAGTGAGGTGGATAAAACTAGAGCTTGTTATACAGAGTAAAGTAAGTCAGAAAGAGAAAAACAGATATCATGTGATAATGCAGATATATGGAATATAGAAAAAAATGGTATGATGAACCTATTTGTGGGTCAGCAATAGAGACAGAAGGGCTTCCTGGTGGCTCAGATGGTAAAGAATCTGCCTGCAATGCAGGACATCGGGGTTCAATCCCTGGGTTGGGAAGATCCCCTGGAGAAGGGAATGGCAACCCACTCCAGTATTCTTGCCTAGAGAATCCCATGGACAGAGGAGCCTTGCAGGTTGTAGTCCAAGGGGTTGCAAAGAGTCAGACATGACTGAGCGACTAACACTTCCAATAGAGACACAAACAGAAAACAGACTTGTGGGCATAGTCGGGGAAGGAGCAGGTGGGATGAATTGAGAGAGCAGCACTGAAACATATACCTTACCGTATGTAAAATAGGTAGCCAGCGGGAATTTGCTGTATGACGCGGGGAGCTCAACCTGGTGCTCTGTGACAACCTAGATGGGGTGGGAGGTGGGAGGGAGAGTCAAGAGGGAGGGAACATATGTATACCTATGGCTAAGTCATGTTCGTGTATGGCAGAAACCAACACAACATTGTAAAGCAAGTATCCTCCAATTAAAAATAAATTTTTAAAAAATCATGCATTTTTTCCTTTAAAAAATAGCTTTGATGTATAACTGACATATAAATTTGTATATATTTAAGGTCTATAGTGATGTTTTGATCTATGTATACATTGTTAAATGGTCATATAATTAAGCTAATTGACATATTCATCACCTCTACATAGTTGCTATTTGTATGAATGTGTGTGCTGTGCATGGAAAGATCTAAGATCTATACTCCTAGAAAATTTCAAGTATACAATACAGTACTGCTAAACTGTACCGGACGTTAGGTCTTGAGAACTTGTTCATCTTGCATAACACCCTTCATACCTTTTGGTTACAAGTAGTCTCTTGGCAGTCAGGTATGGTGGTTGAGACACAGGCTGGGGAATCCAACTGTCTGATTTGTCCTGGTGCTACCATTTACTGTGGCTTTGGGGAAACTGACCTCTTTCCTCTTTTATCAGTAAAGTTGGATAATTATAAAATCTACTGTTACTATTGTGAGTCTTAAAAGAAATGATAAATGGCTTACAACAGTGTCAAAAACAAAGTACTCAATAAATGCTAGTTTTTATTGCCATTATTATTGTTAATGTTAAAAGTAGTAGATGTATAAGAGAAATAACTAAATTTAATATATCCTGATGGGGCCTTAGGGCTAAATGTTTTTCTGCTGTGCATCCTGATCTAATCTGACCAGGGATAGTGGAGTAAGAGCTTGTTTTGGCAAAACAATGTAAGCTAATTTACAAGTTCTTGTTGTTCAGTTGTTAACTCGCGTCCAACCTTTTGTGATCCAATGGACTGCAGCATGCCAGGCTCCCCAATCCTTCACTGTGTCCAGGAGTTTACTCAGATTCGTGTCTGTTTAGTCAGTGATGCCAACCAACCATCTCATCCCCTTCTCCTCCTGCCCTCAATCTCTCCCAGCATCAGGGTCTTTGCCAATGAGTAGGCTCTTTGCATCAGGTCGTCAAAGTATTGGAGCTTCAGCATCAGTCCTTCCGATGAATAGTCAGGATTGATTTCCTTTAGGATTGACTGCTTTCATCTCCTTGCAGTCACAGGGACACTCTAAAGTCATCTGCAGCTCCACAGTTCCAAATCCTCAATTCTTTGGCACTCAGCCTTCTTTTTCCAAGCCTTCAGTTTATAAGAGGTGGTCAATATAAGACAGAGGATTGATTGGTTGTTTCCTAAATGATCTAGTCTGAAGAACAAAAGTATCTGCATTTGCCTCCCTGAGTGGAGCCAGGAGTTGTCTGTCTGTCCTGGATTAATGCCTTGCCCATGAGGTGCAGTGGCAGGAGGGAGCCAGGACAGGAAAGGAAGGCAAAGGAGTAGAAAAAGAAATAGAAGGGACTGTTTAACTGACTCATGTCCTGATAGGGAAAGAGAAGGAAAGTTTTGTATGGTTTTTTGGACTTTGTATATGTTCACAAGAGGCTCAGAAAGAGATTTTTTTTTTTTTTCCCCTGGCAGTGGGCTCTGTCTACATGCCCTTTCTGGTGTTGCTGTGATGGAAGGATTACCATGTCTTCTGACCCCAGGGCCAATGCACTGCCTCATCCATCGTGAGGCCCCTGGGAGAACCTTGCTCTAGCTCCTCAGATGGTTCTGATTGGCAACCACCTGTGGGTGAGTTGGGCCCAGCCCCACACACCACACCCTCCTTGTGACACCTGGAGACCATTGGGGTGTGGAACAGCCTGGAAGGAGGAGGTTCCAGCTTCACAGTGTGGATGCCAGCCGCAATTTAGGGAACACGGGCCCTTCTCTCTCCTGGAAAGACCAGGGTCATCTGGCCAGAACTCCACCAGTGAACTCCAGTCTCCAAAGCAAGGCTCTTGGGTAAGAACAAGAAAGCCAGGAGGGTTAAAATAACACAAAATAATAGCTTTTTTTCTTTTTTTCTAATAGCAGTCTGTGATGGAAAAGAGAACAGTTTTGGTGTGTGTGACATTTGGACTGAGGCGTCTTGGGGAATTATACTGCACAATCCATTGTATTATAACACATTTTTATGTCTTAGAATGAGAATTTTAATAGAAACAAGATCTCTCTGAGTTATGGTGTATAAAATAATTCTATTCCCGCTTGAAATAATGACCCCATTTAAATTCAGTAGAGGATGAGCAAAAGAAACAGATCATCAGAAAAGATTGGTAATCTATCCCCTCTGTGAATGAATTTGCCCGGAAGAAGCTGTGAAAAGGAGAAGGAATTCTATCTTTCCACAGTGTCAGGAAATATATTTTCTTTTAAAGAGGAAATTAAAAATATTCTGATTTGAATCCATGTGTCTACTTATTCTCATTTGGTGAAGATAAAAACTTCTCAGTAAATTTTTTTTATAGGGGAAACCTTACTGAAATATAATTTTGCTTTGCAGGAAGATGAAAGGATTAAAAAAAAAACAATGAAAAGCAACTCAGAACAAACTTCATTCCCTGTAATGAGCACGCATTGGGCGTATACGTGGTGCCCACCTGTGTGGGCTGACACTGCAGAGGATTTAAGGGTCTAGGGCATCATCCTGCCTCCAAATGGGTTTCTGATCTGGTTTTGCAAAGAAAATGTGCAAGAAACCAGTCATGATCTGTTACCATGACAGGAAAAACCAGATCCATGGCTGTCCAAGGATCACCTGGGAGACTTAGACACAGGTTCTTGGATCCTCTCTCCATGATTCTGACTTAGCAGGCAGGGGTTGGGATTGGGGATTCATGGTTTTACAAAGCTGCTGTGATGAGTCTGATGTGCAGTTTGGTAGAGTGGCTGGACAAATGATGGATTCAGTATAAGCTTGTGTTTGGATTCTGTATCTATGCATGAGTTACAGTGAGGTCTTCACCTCTCTTGACTATGTTCCTGACTTTAGAGAATTTTGTCTGTAAAGTGGGAGTGTTTTGCTGCTGGTGAGAACCAGGAAGTTGATGAAGTCTTTCAGGCTCTGTTGTTTATAAGTCACTAATGAATTGTATATAAATAGGGGGACTGTCTGACCATCTGTGGTTATTAGTTTTAATCCCCAGGGAACACTACTAGTCTCTTATCAAGGACCCATAAAAGTCTTCAGAAGAATCCCCCATTTCTTCCTGCACATATCTTTTCTCTTTCCTCTCCCTTCCTCTCTCCTTCCTCAATGTGCTTGGCTGAGGCTCCACTTTAAGGGGCCAGCCGTTCACTTGTCTGGAGGGCCAATGAAGGGCTATTCTAATAGCAGAAGATGTGAATGAGAACCCGGGAATGCTGAAGGGTGAGGAGTCTGTGGGAGGAAGCCAGACCAAGGGGTCTGCTCCACTTTCTGTCCCAGGAGAGCAGAGAATAATTATTTTTGGAGTAGAAGCTTTGCAGTATCAGGACCTGAGGTCTTCCTTGGAACATGAGACACATAGGCCTGGCCAGGCTGGTCGACTTTCTGGCAGTTTGTCTTTTCACAGGTTGAGAAAATTGTGATCAATCTTGATCTCAAGACACAGATTTCAGTTTTGTTTTTAAGAAAAGTGATGCTGCTCAGGGTCCTTAGCATCTCCCTGCCCTGACCCCAGTTACATCAGAATATGCCTCGTGGCCGTTTGGAATGGGACCGTCCTGTCTTGTGTATTTTCATCTGAAGACGTTTTATGGGTTCTTGGACAGAATATTGACATTTCCTGGGTGCTGAGAATCATATCTAGAAATGGTCACCCTCCTCTTTGATATAACAGCTTTAAGTGACTCGGAGTTGGTGGGATTAAAAAAAAATCAATACCAAAATAGTCAATAGTCACTGAAACCAATGTGAGTCAAGTGATTAATTCAATCTTCAGCACCTGAGGAGCAAAATTGTTGAGACAGGGACTCAACCAGCTATTAGGCGGTGAGGTGCAACTGTAAACTGCAAGGATTAAAAAGCTGTCCAGTTTAGTTGCATTTTCTGTTTTTATAAGAGTTCATTTGGATACAACTTGTGTTACCTCTGAATTTCTCACCATCCAAGAGAATTAAACTGCACCTAGAGGAAGGTGACATTATTGATCAAAAACAAATCAGAGAAATTTTAAATTTTGTTCTTTCTCTTCTTTTGGAGAAGGCAATGGAACCCACTCCAGTACTCTTGCCTGGAAAATCCCATGGACGGAGGAGCCTGGTAGGCTGCAGTCCATGGGATCACGAAGAGTCAGACACGACTGAAGTGACTTAGCAGCGGCAGCAGCAGGGATTTTTCTGTAGACAGTTGCTTTTAGGCCAGGAATGTGGGGCTTCCCAGGTGACACAGTGGTAAAGAATCTGCCTGCTAATACAGGAGACACAGAGATGCAAATTCAATCCCTGGGTCAAGAAGATCCCCTGGAGTAGGAAATGGCAACCTACTCCAGTATTCTTGCATGGAAAATTCCATGGACAGAGGGGGCTGAGGGGCTACAGTGCATGGGGTCTCAAAGAGTTGGACATGACTGAGCGTGCACTTGCCTAATGGGGAGTAGGATGTAAAGGTTAATAAGGGCAGAAAAGGCCCCTTTGGAGTGATGGACATATTCCACCTGTCAGGATGTGGCATCTTAAATTTTCCCAGATGGAGGCTGCCAAATGCTGCCTGTGTCTTCTCCACACATAAAGAATAAATGGACTGTGGAAACAGAAGTCATGATCCTAATTTCTCTTTTGTTTCTTGGCCTCCTCTGACTCTCACATCCTCTTTTAAGTTGTGAAACATGATTCATTCTTCATGCATGAATCCTCAAAGAAATGGATTGTAACAAGCTTATTCCATGAGGAATAGCCTTCCTGAATGTGGAATACTGCTGCTACAGAGCATTTATTGTCTGATGAACAAACGGGGCAGGTCAAACAATCAAAAAACAAGTTAATAATTTAATTACGGTTTCTTGAATGCTAAAAATGTCTAATGTTCCATGCCCCAAAGTGGTTTCAAATGTTGTCACAAAAAGGCTAAATTAGAATTCTATTCCACATCCTCCTCACTGATCCCACCCAACTTAGCAAACTTCTTTAATATTGACGAGGTGGGGTCAACTTCTGAATTCCTGTAAATCCATTTAGGGGCTCAAAAACAGTTTCTTATAGACTCAAAAAATAATGATGGAAAAGACATTAGCCTTTGAGGTACATTCCAGGACCTATTTTTAAACTTCGTTTAGAACAGATGATAGAAAACCCAGGTTCTTTCCAGAATGCTTGTGGCAGTCACAAAGGAATCATTCATAATTGTTTCCATGCCCTCAGTGAAAGCTGTAGCTCCTCTGAGCCTAGAGCTTCATGTGCCCCTCTCAGATTTTGCCTTGTCTTTGTGTATTTGTGCTGTACACTTGGCATGATGTTCGCATCTGGGCATCCCCAGGCTATAACTGATGGCCCAGTAATGGGAATTTGTGTAACTGGATTAAGCTAGGATGGGTATCCAGGCTGCCTGCATTGCCTTGACTTGCAACAGAGCCAGGTGGTGCGGACTAATAGGAGAGGAGGGACACCTGGTGGCAGTTGGTTATTTCGGAGGAAAGAGGACAATTTGAAGGAAGAAAGAAGGCAAGAGTTAAAATATAGTGTGTGATGCTGAAGGGAGAGTGAATGGTTGCATCAGACATAGGACAGCTGGGGGCTACACCTGGGAGAAACAGCCACCTAGCTAGGGGGCCACCTTGATGGTGGTGAAGACGGTGGGCTTTGGAATCGAAGGACTTGCCTTTGAATCTGGATCTGTTGCTCATGAGCTGTGTGACACTGGCTGAGTTACTTACCTTTTCTGAGCCCTGGCCTCATCATCTATAAAATGAGAAAAATACCTGCCTCACAGTGTTGCCGTGAAGATTGGACAGAGTGACACCTAGCACTTGTTAAGAACTTGGTTAATGAGACTGGCCATTCCTTTTCTTATTCACATAAAGAAGGTGAGTAGGGTTTGAGGCGAGGGAGAGATTTTCTGCTGACTCTAGTGAGGGGCTGGTAGTTCTTTTGGATGTGGAGAAATTCCCTGGAAGGAGCCTCTCTGACCCTGCTTTTAGGAAGGTCCATACAAGGTAACCGATTGTCAGGCCTCTGTTGGGAAGTATCTTCCTATGAAACAATAGGAATTTAAGTTCAGTGTCTTTTCACCATGCAGACTTGCTGCCCTCCTGGAACTTATCCCTAAGAGGGGAGACAAGATTACCACACAGGAGCAAAACAAGAGATAAGGCATGGTTAAGTTTCCAATTTTGTGGCCCAGAGACTAAGAGCTGGAAAAATTCAGAGGAAGGAAGGCATCCTCCTGAGCAGACAATAGGCCAGCCATCACTCCTAGGAAAGTCTCCATTCCCTGGAAGGCTGGGATGGTTGGTCATTCTACCTTCAGAGAGAAGGTTGATGCCATTTGGAAGATTGCTCCAGATGGCCACCTTTTCTCTCTATAGACCTACCTATGACCTCACCCCAAATATAGCTTCTTCTCAAGACTCAGGTCAAGGTGAACTGAACTTCTATCTTTGATCCCAATCTCTTTTTCTAACCTGGGACCATGCTCTGATTAGTCAATCTGTCCCTTTCCACTAGCTCATTCTTTTCCTGTAGATACCCATTTGAGACCCATTCACAGAGATCTTTCTCCCTTTACCCCTACTGGCCACTATCTTTTGTTCTTACCTTGTCTAGACTTTTCAAAACGACAGCCTACACTCACTGTCTCTTATTGTTTAACCTCCCATCCATTCCTCAAAGCACGGTGCAATCTAACACTTGCCTCTACCTGTCTCCTGAAACTGTCCTCATTAAGGTCATAACAGATGACCTCATTGCTAGATCCCATGACCATTTCTCAAACTTGTTCCTTTTTCCCCAATAAATTTATTTATTTTTGGCTGCACTGGGTCTTTGTTGCTGCACATGGACTTTTTCTAGTTGCAGCAAACAGGAGTTACTCTCTAGTTGGGGTTCATGGGCTTCTCATTGTGGGGGGTTCTCTTGTCATGCAGCATAGGCTCCAGGGTGCGCAGGCTTCAGTAGTTGCAGCTTGCAGGCTCAGTAGTTGTAGCACTGGGCTTAGCTGCCCTGCAGCGTGTGGAATCTTCTCAGACCACTGATCAAACCTGGGTTCCTTCTGTACTTCTAGGGTTTCTCTTCTATTTCTTTCTAGTGTCCCTCTTGTTCTACCTGCCTCTTCATTGTTGCTGTTCCTGCTCTTCTGGATTACTTCATTTTATGTTTTCAAATGCAAACATGCGTTATTTATAGATGAACTTCTACATCTATTTCTTCAATCTAGATCTTTCTACTGTGCTTCAGGTATAGAGCCAATTACCTGTTCAGTACCCAGACTTAGATAAATTCAACATGTCCCATATAAAACTAATCGCCTTTCCCCATGAAACTTACTCCTCTTCTTGTATCCCCTGGCTTAGCTGGGAGCATCACTATCTGCAAACCAGAACTTGAGGGCCACTTCTGCTCCCTTTTCCTTACTTACCATATGCAATTTAGTCATCAAGGTTTTTTTAAATTTTGCATTCTATTAATAAATCATTTCTCATATCCATTCTTTGCTCCCCCTCCCCCCCTCCGCCAGCTGTGCCCTACTTAGGGTCATTACTGTTGTTTGTCTGAATGATCACAACATCCTCCTAACTGGTTTCTCAGACTCAAGGTTTGTTTCTTTCAAGTTCTCATTCTGCTAAGTCATTAGAATAATCTTACTAAAAATGTAAATCCATATTCTCCCTGGTAAAAAATCTATAATAGTTCCCGAATCCTGCAGTGGGTCCTTACTCATAGCATGTCATTTCCACTGCAATGTCTTCATTCATGGTGTCCCTTCTGTTTGGGGGGACCTTTTCTAATCCCTCCATCTCAACACCTCTTCTTCAGATAGACTCCTCTCAGACAGAGTCTCTAAAACATTTTTGGATTTATTACCTCAGGGAGACTTACCCTAATATTTTCAGGCACCAGAAAGACTTGGAGTTGGGCACACTAGATTATTATCTTTGGTCTGCTTCCTGATAGCTGTGTGGCTTTGGGAAGGGAGCTTAACCTCTCTCCATCTTAGTTCTCTTTATAAAAGTGAGAATGAAAAAAAAAAGTGAGAATGATAATCATCAACCTAATGGTATGTTTGAAGAGAAATAACATGCTTGTGAAGCACTTAGCATAGCCCTTGGCTCATAGTCAGTTTTACCTGGACACTAATCACCATGGCAATAGAAACCATGTCTTTGAAAAAAAACAAAAACAGTTAAGGCAAAAAGGAAATTTATTGGCTCACAGAACCTGGGTCTCGGGAACAATTGCAACTAGGAATTCATAAACCATCAGGGCCATCCTCCTCCTCTCTCGATCCTCTGTCTTCTGTGTGTTGGCTTTATTCTTTTAAATTTTTTTTATTCGCCTGCAGATTTATCCTTCCAGATACAAGAACCATGGCACCAGCAACTTCTGGTTTAATGTGAATATCTTTCTTATTCATCCAGGAATCTTTAGTGTCTGGCAACAGAAGGAGACTTTCTGAATAAATGAATAAAGAAACTTCAGCTATTAGGGATGTATTTATGTACATGTGTCTTTCCTACAATTTTCTGCTTATTCATAATATTTGGGGATAATAAGTCTATTGTTTTCCTAGGCCTTGAAAGCCCACTCTCCTGTTTAATAGTGGTAGCTCTTTATTAATCAAAGGCAGATTGTGGATTCTGCAAGAAGAAAGGTGGTATAATATGGAAAGATTTGAGTTGTCAGTTGAGCAAAGAAAGACTTTATTAACATGGAGTGTTAATGTCAGCCTCTAAGGAGGAATCCACTGCTTGGTGGACTCTGACCAGGCTGAGTCAGAGGCTGTCAGGTCATGTCTTCTTTAAACATGTGCCTGCTGTCCTGGGGCGGGTAACTGTGGGGAAGTTCAGTTGTCAGGGAAGACAGGAAGGGGATCTTGCAGAGAAAGGAGGTGAGTGGATTGCCTTTGTTATTGCTTTAGTCTCTGCAGATTTGTCTGTTATTTCAGACGTGAGGGAAAAAAGCCACTTTGCCAAGAGTGTGAAGTTCTTTACACTCTGAATATATTGCAGGATCAATAAATTTGTGGGTGTCTGGTGCAAAATGGAAAGGCAGGCCCCTTGTCTGTAAATTACTAAGAATTTCAAGAAGGCAACAATAGAACATTAAACCAAGCCCAGGGTTCCGTGCAAATGCATAGGGTGACCGCCACGTTTCCTCTTTTCAAGCTTTTCCTATATCTGTTTACTATCAGTTTCCTAGACAGAGTTTCCATTTCCAATTGTTTTAGCACTCACCTTTAGTTGCATTTTGAGTGGTTTTTGTGTCTATGCTCTTTAGCTCCATATCTACTTATTCTTTGGTCTTTACTGTTGTCCTAGTTTAAGAAAGCATTAGATCAGAGATTTATTTAGCTTAGAATTCTACCTCTGTCACTCAAGGATACTTCATGGGTGAATATAGTGGTTTTCTAGGGCTTCCCAATTGGCACTAGTGGTGAAGAATCTGCCTGTCAAAGCACGAGACCCAAGAGACATGGGTTTGAACCCTGGGTTGGGAAGATCCCCTGGAATAGGAAATGGCAACCTACTCCAGTATTCTTCCTGTAAAATTCTTTGGGCTACAGTCCATTGGGCTGCAGAGTCAGACACCACTGACCACTTACAGTGGTTCTCCAAAGCTCATCTGAGAGATTAGAAATAAGAGATGTTATGGATCTATAGCCTATGGTGTTACTTATGTTATTCTCTTTAGTTACTTGTTTATATATTCTATTTTATTTTTATTTTGGACTTCCTGATATCCCCTGCAAAGCTATGACCTATATCAGAGATATAATATGTCTCCTGTAATTTGCTCTCTTTTGCCTCCTTTTTAGGAAGTTAGGTATATATACATGAAAAGATGCTAAAGTTGAGTACTCCCATCGAACTGCCTGCCTTGCTTCCCCCCGCACCGCCCCCCGCCCCAACCCCTGCAAGATCAGGAGAAGAACGTTTGCTTTTTTGTGAAGAGATTTAAAGGTACAGAAGACAAAAATATAGTTGTGTGTATTTTTATTTAAAAAATTCATTTAAAAAGCACATGAATTTTACTAGTTCAGTGTGTCAGATGCTTCTGCTTAGGCCAAAGGAAATTTCTTTGAAAGACATTGGTTAATGTGAAGAAATCCGAGAAAAAATTGGCAACAAGACTTCAGAAATGGGAGATGGAATTTCTGCTTCTGATCAAGACTGAGTAACTGGGAATGGATTCTAGAGTGTGAAATATGGAAGTGCAAAATGAATGGGGAAAGAGGACACTCTATTTGATGGTGCAGGAATCCTAAGGTGAATCAATCAAATGCTGGGTGATATGCAAGCACTGGAATATTCTAGCAGATAAGCAGACAAAGCATAACACATATCAGGCAGGATATTGGAATACCAGCAGTATTATTCTTGTGTCCCTATTGATGGATGTTTTTTTCTTCTATCCTGTCTGTAGTCATCTTGGGCTGGGGCCAGTGATGGCACGAACTAAAACTAAGATAACATCTGTAAGATGAAAGCAATTGTAGAAAAGTGTAAATATCTTATTTTTCTTTCAAGGTCAATTCATGTTGATCTCGTGTTGAAATAAATTGAGGTCTCCCAGGGAAATTTCAGTTTTTTTTCTTCCTCTTCTCTCTTTCTCTGCTCCATTGCCTTAGCCAGATCTTCGGTCTATAATTTCTGTGGCAAGTTTTCTGCCTTCAACATGATCTCCTGTGATAGAGTAGTCAAGCTAAATAGAGCATCAGGAAATTCATATCTATGAATAAGCATAATTGCTGTGTGTTCACTGTAAACACGCAACCTCAAAATCTAATGAAAGAAGGGGATCCTGCTTCACAGACTTCAAGGTGAAGGTTACATTTTTTCTGAGTTTGACTGACTCCCAGAGACAGATGTTGATGTGAGTTTATCTTGCTCAACATGTGCAGGAGATTAAAACTGTGCCTCCTGTCACCTGCTTGTGCTCATATCTTGATGTTATCAATGCTAAACAAACACAAAAATGGAAAAAAGTCCTCACAGTGGATGGAGATCTCTGCATTTCCCAGTGACTACTTCCCACCTAAGAGGTGGTAACATGGCTGAAATCTCTGAGGCCAAAATTTACACAATCTTTCATTGCTTAAATGTGTTTTTTTAGCAGCTCATTCCCTTAAAACCTACATATGTAAACAAAGGCAAACAGCTCATGCGTTCTGAATTCTAAAAATGATCTAGAGTGAAGGATGGAGAATTTTTCCACTAGGTGGTAGGATTTTGCCATGGTCCTAAGTCTCAAAATGTGGAGAGGAGGGAAAGTAACTTGAAATTAAGAAGAGTTGAATCAAGATAGAACATGATAGTAATAATGACAATACACACAGATTGAATAGATGTTTTTTTTTCTTGGCACAAACAGAAAATTACCCGTAATGCTTGAATTACCCCTTAATTCTTGAATTAAGCAAAAATAACACAACTCAAAGATTCTAAAATTTCAGAATAAAACTGGGACTTTCAAGTCCACTCTTAGGGTGTCTTAGTTTTTAGTTTATACTCTTTAATACCCGTTGAATTATTTTCCTTTTTTTTTAAATTGAAGTATAGTTGATTTATAATGTTGTGTTGGCCTCTGGTATACAGCAAAGTGATTCAGTTATATATATAAGATTATGTATGCATTTTATACCTATATAAATATACTGGGTTTTCTCAATGGCTCAGTGGGTAAAGAATCTGCCTTCAACGCATTAGACGCAGGAGATGAGGGTTTGATCCCTTGGTTGGGAAGATCCCCTGGAGAAGGGCATGCAACCCATTCTAGTACTCTTGTCTGGAAAATCCCATGGACAGAGGATCCTGGAGGCTATAGTCCATAAGATCACAGAGTTGGACAAGGCAGAAACAACTGAGCGCATATAAATATATGTAATATAAAAAGGGTTATATATAATTACATAATGGTATTATATAAATATCATATTTTTCATATTATTTTCCATTATGGTTTATTACACTTGTTGAACTTTATATCATGTGTGTTTTACATATTAAAAAAACCAGTGGAAATTTGAGTCTTTTAATTTTTTAAAGAACCATCTTTAATGTTTTCAATACTTCAGTCCTCTCTAGTTAGCAAGTATGTCCCTCCAGCATTTGCCAGAATTGGTTGTTTTATTCACAATGTCTATTTTATGTTAGTGCTTCTGAGAATGAAAACTCAGAAGATTGGAGAGAGAAAAATCTCAAAAGATAAAATTATTTACATCAAAACAGTTTTCATTGATTATCCAGTTTCTTTCTAAGGAAATCATTTTAAATCAACCTCCTTTGTCTGATTATTTAAATGTTACTGTATTGATAACAATAATTATTGTGCATCCCACAAAATATGCTTCTAAACTATCGCTCTTAGTACTAATTAGGAAATAAGATAGATAATATTCTATGTTTTTAAAGTTTTTGCTTGGCCAAGGACTTAAAGTGTTTATATTTCCATCTGGTTTCTCTAAATAAAATTTTGTCTCCTTAGGAAAACTCCTTTAATTTTCCATATCCAGTAAATGAGGGCTTCCCTAGTGGCTCAGCTGGTAAAGAATTTGCCTGTAATGTGGGAGACTTGGTTTCGGTCCCTGGGTTGCGAAGATCCTCTGGAGAAGAGAAAGGCTACCCACTGCAATATTTTGGCCTGGAGAATTTCATGGACTGCATGCTGCTGCTGCTGCTAAGTCGCTTCAGTCGTGTCTGATTCTGCGACCCCATAGACGGCAGCCCACCAGGGTCCCCCGTCCCAGGCAAGAACACTGGAGTGGGTTGCCATTTCCTTCTCCAATGCATGAAAGTGAAAAGTGAAAGTGAAGTTGCTCAGTTGTGTCCGACTCTTAGCGACCCCATGGACTGCAACCAACCAGGCTCCTCTGTTCATGGGATTTTCCAGGCAAGAGTACTGGATTGGGGTGCCATTGCCTTCTCCATGGACAGCATAGATTAGATTAAATTAGATTAAATAAGGTTAGATAATATTCCATGTTTTTAAAGTTTTTACTTGGCCAAGGAGTTAAAGTGTTTATATTTCCATAATTAATAATTAATCTTTAATTTTCCATATCCAGTAAGTGAATCTTCCTGATCCTATTGTCATTACCCTGTGTAACACCCTGGCCCTTCTCCTTGGATCTTTTGAGCAGCATAGAAGACTCTCTTGAAAACAGGATTCAGTTCTCACCTCAGTAGCTTTGGGTCAGGCTCTATGATTAACAATTAATTTTAAGCCTCAGATAGATATTGTTTCTTTGAATCCTTTTGTGATCTAAACTCATAGTGTAATTTACCATCCAGAACCATACTCCTGAACTTTTGGCCTTCCTGGTGTCTGGATCTTTCTTCCAGGGCAGAACTTGCTTTCTTTTCATGAAAAATTCACAAATTGAAAGCCATTTTTGTAGTGGAATTGGGCTTGGTCTCTTGTTAACCCTCTCATTGACTTGAGGTGCTTCACTTCATACAGTAAAATGATACATATGACTCACTGGGTGCATGTTCTGGACTTTTTGTCCTGTTGTATGCTGTTTTCAGAAGGTCTTCTTGTGCTCTTGTGGCACTCTTTGATGGGTTATTTGTTGAAAAATTATTATTGATTGCCTATTTTTTTTGTTAGACACTGCATAGAGTGCTGAAGAGATATAGATACCTAATGGTCCCATCACTTCATGGAAAGTAGATGGGGAAACAGTGGAAACAGTATCAAACTTTATTTTTCTGGGCTCCAAAATCACTGCAGATGGTGATTGCAGCCATGAAATTTAAAGATGCTTACTCCTTGGAAGGAAAGTTAAGATCAACCTAGATAACGTATTGAAAAACAGAGACATTACTTTGCCAACAAAGGTCCATCTAGTCAAGACTATGGTTTTTCCAGTAGTCATGTATGGATGTGAGAGTTGGACTGTGAAGAAATCTGAGTGCCGAAGAATTGATGCTTTTGAACTGTGGTGCTGGAGAAGACTCTTGAGAGTTCCTTGGACTGCAAGGAGATCCAACCAGTGCATTCTGAAGGAGATCAACCCTGGGATTTCTTTGGAAGCACTGATGTTGAAGCTGAAACTCCAGTACTTTGGCCACCTCGTGGGAAGAGTTTATTCATTGGAAAAGACTTTGATGCTGGGAGGGATTGGGGGCAGGAGGAGAAGGGGATGACAGAGGATGAGATGGCTGGATGGCATCACTGACTCGATGGACGTGAGTTTGAGTGAACTCCAGGAGTTGGTGATGGACAGGGAGGCCTAGAGTGCTGCAATTCATGGGGTTGCGAAGATTCAGACATGACTGAGCGAGTGAACTGAACTGAACTGAAACGTAGTCTCTGACTTCACAGATAATATCTAGCATGGGGTACCGATGAGTGAGTTGACAATGATAATAGAGTACAAAAAGTTAGAATGGGAAAGGCGCAAGATGTCATAGGAGTCCAGAGAATGGGAGTCTAATCCGAACTTGGATGGCCAGGAAAGTGTATCAGCTACTTGCTGGGTAACAAACTGGATGAAAACTTAGAGGCACAATGCCACCATTTTGTTACACTCATAGAATTTGGTGTTCAGAAATTTGGAAAGAGCACAGTGGGATCAGTTCTCTGTTTCACAATATCTGAGACCTCAGCCAAGAAGACTCAAATGGCTGGGGGTAACTCGATGGCTGAGGGCTGGAATCATTGGTGTTTCCACTCACATGTTGGCACCTGGGCAGAGGGTATCAACTGGAACACCTGCATATGGGCTTCTTCGCAATATGACAGCCTCAGAATAGTTCATGGTCAGCTCAGACCTTCAAAGGGCCCATGGAATAAAAGATATTGTTGTGGCCATCTTTGGAAAATCCTCCTAACCCAGTTCCTACCTATCATCCCATAAATCACACGTTATATTATCTGAAGGCCCCAGCTCAACAAATCAGGAAGGACATTTCAAGGGCCTAGAGATTACCTCCCAGGAGCCAACGACAAAGGCCAGACCTCTATTTTGGGTGAGGTTAATTCTTCACTACACATTGAGTTTATGGGTGGGGTTAGTGGAGGGAAAGTATGTCTGGTGATTGAGAAAACAGAGATGCTCTTGTAAGAAACAGAGCTAGGAAGTGGATATGGTTGGGAGATGAGAACAGGAACAGAAAAGCATGTTCCTGAATTGCACTTTTGTGTCTGGCACCAGTCCCACATCCAAGAACATTAATTGACTTCAGAATGGCAGTGGTGGTGGAGCTGGCAACCCTGTCCCAGCAGCATGGGAGGTGGAGGTGATTTCAAGGCCCCAAAGACAGTGATGGAATTTCTGGGGCACATCTTACCCCGCCCAGCAAGTCTCAGATTTGGAAAATAACCTCTGAATAGTCCTCCTACCAGGCACTTTGGGGGCAGCTGCTCTTCATAAATGCCTCTGGTAACAAACCTAATCTTTATGCAGAGCACAGGGTATACAGATCTCAAACTGGCTTCTCTTGATAACTTCCAAATAAATGTTCATTTTCCTAGCAGATCCATAACGCTTCCTGTTTACAATAACCCTTACTTTATTCGAGTCCAAATTTGCCTTTGATTTTTCTTTGTAAAGATGTTTTGGGGATGAACAGAGCTAAAAAGCCTTCCCTGGGTATGCTTCTGCTTTCAACCAAGAGAAAAATTCCCAAGCCCCTGGGCCCTCTACAGAGTCTTTGAATTGCCACTGCTTTTGCCTGGAGCCTTCCTGAGGATGGCAGCAAAGCTGTAAATTAAGGAAGAGCCAAAGCCAGGAATTTCAGCGGGGCTCTGCAGAGCTCTGTGCAGATGTTCCTGGAGCACTCGGAGAGGTAACAGGCCTGGCTGCTGCAGGAACCCAGGGGCTCCTCCTCTCCTCTCCTTCCCCTGTGGGGGTGGGGAGGTGGGTGTGGGGTAAGGGGGTAGGGGAATGGAGGGAACAAAGCATCGAGTCCCTCATTCTCCTGAAAGATCGCAAAGCTCCCTGCTGTTGAGTCTTCCATCCTTGCAGGGCTGGGCTTTCTATGTGTCTCTCCAAGTGTGGAAAGGAGATGAGCCCCGGTATGTGCTGTTTCTCAGAATTTCCCATTCTTAACAGAGTCTACGGTTGGGAGGAAGGGACCTATTGGGGTCCCTTCCAGAGGCCAGTGTCTCTGACACACTATCCAGCTGACCAGCCACTGTTAATATCCTCACAGTGGTGCCAAAAGCACCACCTTCCCACGTCCCCTCAACTCTTTTCCCAGAATTACCTATATGCAAATGTAATCAATATGTCTCAGTGAGGCAGAGACCAGATTGGTAACTGTATCGGTATCACCAAGCCTAGAAGAGAGGTGCAACCTTATCTGGCATATGGGGTGACAACCTTGCCCCTCTTGCATCCATTTGCCTCCACTTGTGCAACAAGGAGCCCCATAGGATGCTGTCCTTGAGCCTTGTTTATCTGAGAGAAACTGACAGCTATGTTCTTAGTGAGTGGCATCACCTGGGGCTAGATCTTTCATTGAGTCAGTGGAGTGGCTTCACGGCCTGATTGTCATGAGATTCACACAGAACAGAAAGGGACTGGTTCCTCCAAATAGAGAGTTGCTGGCAGGCAAAAATGGGAACCATCTACTGCTGTTGATTGATAGCAAGATGTTGGGTAAAGAGTGGAAGAGCTTCTCTCACTATAATTCTGTGTGCTGTGGCACTTGATCCAACCCCTATCTTGGATGCTGCTTCTGAAATGGGTTGAGGGAGACCCCCACAGGCTGAACTGGTGATGAAAATGGTGAAGGGAGGGTGACTTGGCTTGCTTCTGTGGGTTTGCAGATGAATTATTGGGTCCTCTGTTCTGCCTTTCCCTGCAAGTGTCTAGAAACACTGGTGTAGGGCAGGGCAGCAGCGGAGCCCAGCGACTTCCTCCTGTGAACTGTCACCATACAGACCTCCCTCGTCTTGCACATGCTGCTTCCATCCAGGGCGTGGAGAAGGAGTTCCTCCTGGGGCAATGAGGAGACACTGGGTTAATCTGACTCATTCTGTTTTTAAAGGCTTATTTTTATCAGTCGTGGGTGAGATGGAGAAGATAGTTGATGTGGTTTAGGTTTGAGTGGTAACCAGCCTCCTATTTCCATTCATGATGATCAAATGTGGATGGGTTTTCGGGGAGAAGGTAGGATGAGAGCGGGCTTACAGAAAGGAGGGGAGGGCCCGCAGTGGGAGGTGGCTCCAGGCAGAACACTTAGAGAGCAAGGAAGATTTATAGCTGTAGGTGCACAAAGTCAACAGAAGGGCGAGGAGGAAAAGACATCTTCCCAGAAGGAAAGGCCGTGGGTGGAGATGGATGGAGATGCATAAAGGAAAGAAGGTCCAATGGAGGATTTGCAAGTCAAGAGTGATTTAATAAAACAGCCATATAGAAAAAGGGATTTGAAGAGAATTGTGATGTTTGTGAATCAGCCATTCAGATAAATAATTTTAGCTGTCATGGTAGAAAATGTTCATTAGTTTATGGGGTGTACAAAGTAAAATCTAGGATGCAAAGATTAGAGATGGGTGTCCCCTGTCACCCGTACTTTGGTAGTCTGATTCCATAGCCCCTTAACAGAAGATAAGTTACATTTATTCTATGTTTACTATGGGCCAGGCATGAGGCTAACCATGTGACTAGGATTATCTCATTTAATCCTCATAACAAACCTATGGACAGGCACTATCTAAGCAATTAAAAAAAAAAAAGTTATATATTTATTTATTTTGGGCTGCACTGGATCTTCATTGCTGCTTGAGCTTTCCTCTTGTTGTGTGAGTGGGGGCGACTCTCTAGGTGTTACACACAGGCTTCTCACTGTTGTGGCTTCTCGTGTTGCAGAACGTGGGCTCTAGGGCGTGCGGGCCTCCGTAGTTGCCGCATGTGGGCTCCAGAGCGCAGGCTCAGTGGTTACGGTGCACAGGCTTGGGTGCTCCATGGCATGTGGGATCTTCCTGAACCAGGGATCAAACCTGTGTCTCCTGCATTGGTAGGCGGATTCTTTACCACTGAGCCACCAGGGAACCACTAAACAATTTATAGTTGGAGGAACAGGCTTAAGAGCTGGCCAATTTTGTGAAATCACAGGACTGGGTTTTGGAGCATGGTGGCTGGATTCCAGTGCCAGGGGATGGAGCCCTCTCACCCACTCCCACCTGCCTCCTTGGCCCAGTGTATGTTTCCTCGGGCTGCCATCACAAAGGACAGATCCTGGGTGACTTAGAAGAGCAGAAGCTTATTGTTTCACAGTTTTAGAGAACAGAACTCCAGGGTAAAGTTGTCAGCAGGCCCACGCTCTCTCTGAAGGTGCTCAGGAAGGGTCAGTTCAGGCCTCTCTCCTCGTTTCTGGGAGTGTCCTGGCTTGAGTAGTGTAACTCACATCTTTACAAGGCATCCTTCCAGTGCCTGTGTCTGTCTCTTCACATGGTGTACTTTTATGAGGCCATCAGTTATACGTGATCAGGGACCCACCATCCACCAGGATGACTTCATCTGGACTAGTTGCACCTGTAACAATCTTATTTCCAAATTAGATCATATCCTGAGGCACTGGAGGGTTAGGATGTCAACGTATGGATTTGGGGGAGGAAGGGGACACAATTCAACCCTTAGCAACACCCAGGGAGCTACAGACAGGGGTCCTGCCTCCAGGCAGTCCTCTCTGCCTATTCTTGCCTCTGCCTGGGCCTCTGGCAAGGTCCCCTGTGCCAAAGAGGCAGGTGTCCCCCTGGCTCCGCTGCTGGCTCTGGGGCTCAGCTGTGGCACGTACGCTGCAGCCATGGCCTTGGCTAGATGGGCTGCAGTCGCTGCCAGGGGCACATTTGTCCTTCCCCTGCCAGCTGCTTCTTTGTCATCACCACTGTGTCTTGCTGACCTGCTGGCAAACCTCCTGCTTGTCTTTGTTCTCTGTTTCTGTCTGCAAAATAGACTCCAAGCCTCCAAATGTATGCTTGTGTGTCTGCAATGTCCATGTAATTGCTTAATAGGTGCTTTGGGAAAATGACTTCATCCCAATTGCAGGTGCCCTGTGGTCTATCTCCCCCTTTCTGTCCATAGCCTTAGAAATTGGTCTCCCCCTCTACCTGCTACAACCCCAGGGAGGGACATGTAAACAGTATACCTGCTTGGGGGTCCCACAGCCTTTGAGAATGAAATTATCAGCCTCCTTTCTCTGTCTTTGACTGACTTGAAGAGAGGAGGCCTGTTGATCTAATTTCCTGGCTGGTTTCTATGCAGCAGCATATTGGATAGAAAACTGTGATTTGAATGACTCTATTAACTCCCCAGAATAGCCAGCCTCATTGTTTTCCCTCATCTTTTTGATTTGGAAGTTTGCAGAGGACACATACAGTCACATTCTCCTTTCCTGTAGAATGTTCCAATCAGCAGCCAGCATAATGAAATCCAATTAATGTGTTAGGCTGTTGTGATTCTAAAAATATTTCACATCCCTCGGAGGGGCTGCGGAAATTGGAGGAATCAAGGTATTATAGCAAACTCATAATTTGCAGAGAGGTTCTTCAATCATTCTGAAGGTGGTAAATTTGTTCTTGAGAAAACAAAAATAGATCACCTCTCCAAAATGAGGCTGTCCCTGAGATCCTGTTGATGATCCTTTCTTCAGACGCCGGCCCTTGCATGCAATGTAGTGATCCCTCTGTTTGGATATGTATGAATTATTAAGGTCAGTTAATTAACACATTTTTCTTCTGCTGAAGTAATTAGATGAATAGAGCTCTTGCCCTCTTTTCTGGCTTCACTGGCAATTGCTCAGGGCTGAACAGAGGCAGTAAACATATTGCCACACAGATGCTAACCAGAGAAGTAATTTTTTGATTTCCATGTGATTTCTGAAGCATCTTCCCTGCAATCTAAGGCAGCTTCCACGTGGGGAGCGAAGCAGGAGGGCTGTGGGGAGCTGGAGGGGAGAGAGGGATTGAGGAACAGGCAGCAAGTCTTCACACAAGGCTGCTGGAGAGCATCTTCTGGATGCCTGCTATTTACATGCCATTCTACCCAATTTTAGGCTTTGAATCTTATAATTTTGTGCTTCTCTCATGAAGGCTCTGTATCATTTCTCCAAAGGTTATTCTCCAGTGTGAAGAGTTATTACAGCTGCATGTATTAATATTCCAAGGTCATTTTCTTTCTGTCCCCAGTGTAGCCACAGAGTTCATAGTTGCCAGAAATTAGAATTTGGTATGGGCAAAGTGATTTTTTTCCTGTCATTTGTGTTTTCTGATTTTCTAGGTCATTGGTTCCCAAGACCAGCTCTGCATGACAATCATCTGGGGAGCATAATAAAGGGCAGTTTCCCGGCTTTGACTCATGTTCATGGTCACACAGTCTCTGTGGACAGGGCCTGGAAATCTGGATTAAAAAAAATCTCTCAGGGTGGGACTTGCTTGGCAGTCCAGTGGTTAAGAGTCTGAGCTTCCACTGCAAGGAGCCCGAGTTCAGTCCCTAGTTGGGGGGCTAAGATCCCACATGCCGCACGGCATGGCCAAAAATAAATGAATAAAGTGTATACAATTCAAGGGCTTAAAAAAAAAATCTCCCAGGGTGAGGCTGATTCTCAGCCAAAGTCTAGGAACCACTGTTCTTTGTAATAACCATGTAAATGGCAAAACAGCATCTCTCCTGTTCTCTGCTGACATTCTTCCCATCAGGGCTGATCTCCAGTCTAGGAAGGCCCCTTGATCCCCAGGCAAACATGCAAAGTGGCTTGGTCTGTGGGTTTTATAGGTCTTCGTTTGCATCACTTGACCTTTTTTTTTTTTTCCTATGGCTTCTGCCCACCAAAACAACCAGAATTTTATGGAAATTATCTGCTGTGAGAAGGCTGGCTGACTGAGATCACGACCATAGAGAAGAAGGATAAGACATAGTTTCCAACCACCAGCCTTCCCACAGCATTAGTTTCCTCGCCTGTGAAATAGATTTAATAATAGCAACCCCATGTGACTATAAGGGAGAAACTAGTTGATGTACATAAGAGTCCTAAGTAGATTTTAAAAAACACTGTCTCATGGAAGCTGGTGATGATGATTTAGCCAAACTCTGATTGAGGCAAGGGAGCAGAATGGAGGCTGGACAAGAGAGGAGGCAGACACTGTGCTGTCTTAGGGTACATCAAGGGGACCAGCAGCATCATGGCTGGGCCATGGTAAACAGTCCGTAAGTGTCTCCTTGCAATCATTGTCTTGCTGAGGATTTATGTGGTTTTTTGATATTTCCCCCATCTTTTATACTTCATGGTCATTTTTGCTGAGTTTAACAATATTTTGCCTTCAAACATATTGCACATGCAGGGGAAGGTTCCCCATGGTGTGATTCATCCTAGCTTCACACCTCCCAGAATGGCCCCGAAGACAGGTCTATGAATGGGGATGATGAGGGTGGGCTGATCACTAAGACTCACCTTAGGAACTTGGAGATTGTTTGCATGGGCTTGCTAGGGCTCCCAAGAAAAATATGAAGTGAGAATTATGACTGGTGGTAGGGCTCAGAGACTGTAAAGGTTAGAATTCATGATAAAAACTGACTGAAGATGTACGCAGCTTTGGAAGCTCTTGAAGACAGCAGAGTTGAAGCTAGGGCTCTGTAAGTGGGATACTGGGTCATGCTTGTCGTCAGGCAGGAGAATATCAGATTCCAAGGGCTTTGTATGCATTACCCCATTTAAGTCTTAAAACAGCTCTGAAGCAAATAAGAGGAACATATTATAAGGGGAGCATAATCTCTGTAATTCTGAAACCCCAAAATCTTTGAAAGTTTTTTTAGTAACACATTTGAATGTGAAACTGACCTGAAATCTTTTGACAGGAAAACCTGACTTGAACTTATGTGAAGCTATTTATAGTTTTGACTTATCCCGATCAGTGTTAATATTCATATGTTTTGCTGCAGAAGTATTAATGGATTTGATTACTCATCAGTAATCTGGGGACTGCATCAGACCTTGCTGTTTGTGTTGGATAAAATCTGATAAGGGCAATGTGTTACTGTCCTGTAATCCAGAAAATCTAACTTCTGGAAACATCTGACTCCACTCTGAGTCTGGGAGAAGGGATTTACATTCCATTCTCTGCTTCTATAGAAAAACTAAAGCTCAGAGAGGTGAAGTAATTTGTCTGGGGTCCCAGAGTGCCTCCATTGAGAGCTATGTTCCAACATAGGTCTGTTTTGAGCTGTTCTGCTAAAAACTGCTGTTTCTGCTTGGTTTTGAATCATGTCCCCTGAATCTCTCCTTTTTGTTACCCTGGTTTTGTGAGTAGGCCCCAGGAGGAGGGGTGAAGGTAGATGGGTGGGTGGGTGAGTGTGTGTGTGTGTGTATGAGTGTGGTGGGGACTGGGGTCAAGTCGTCTCCCTTCATTACTCACATTGGTTCACTCTCCACTCCAGAAACACTTTATGTTTATCCTAAAATGGAAGTCTGATAATATTACTCATCTGCCTAAAATCTTTCGGTGCTACTGGAGAACCCAGTTCAAACACCTTAGAATGGGATGTAAAATCCTCTTTGAACTGGCACTCTCCTGACGATAGCAGCGGTGCTTAAGAGTGCAGACTTGAGCTGGATTGGGATGTGAAAGCCTCCTTTGCTACTCCCTAGGTGTGAGTGACTTTGGGCACGTAGCTTATTCTTTGCCTCAATTTTTTTCTTTTTTTTGGTCTGTAAAATAGTGGTAATGGAGTCATCTACCACCTGAGGCTGTGTGAGGAGTGAACGAAAAGCAATGTAAACTATTTAGTATACACGATGAGCACTCAGGTGATCTTAGCTGTTATTATTACTGTTTCCCCAGCTTTTAAAAAATATTACCTGGCTTTATGATTGACACATGACAATGTGAGAGTTTAAGGTGTACAGCATGTTGATTTGATCTCTTGAAACTTCTCTTGCTGCCTTCTTCCTCTCCCACCAACTCCATGTCTTGACTCTTTCCCCAGAACATGGAAGACCACGGCTACCTCCTTGTTTTCACTAATGCTTTTTCCTTTGTCCTATTGCTCACTGGCATGTCAGCCATCTGTTTATATTTTACGACTCAGCTCAAGGGACATCTCCTTTAAGGTTTTCTGAACTCGCCCTCCTCGTCCTCCCTATCCTTTGGGCCTCCGTGTCGCTACATTTGTATTTCATGGCTACCTACAATGTTTTAAAGTTCTTCTTGGTGCGCTGATTTGTCTTTCTCTGAATTTTAAGGACCTTGAGAACAAGTTCTATAAATACATCCCCAGTCTCTGCAGAGTCTAACACAAGTCACGTAATCAATGTGTGTGGGTAAATGCTATGGAGAGAATTCTTTTCCACTTGGTAGGAATTTCTGCTTTGGATGCTATTTACAAGTAGTGGAACCCACTCTTACTAATCTGAACTGAAAAGGAGTTTATTAAAAGATACGAGGTAGCTCACAGGATTTCCAAGAAGCCAGAGACTGGGACTGGGATTTTTTAAGCCAGGAGCAAGATGTAAGCTGTGTCGGTTCATTGTCCTGGTGTACGTCTTCTTGCCATGCGGGTCCTGACACTGAGCGTGCGCACTGCCCATAGCTCGTCCCCACTGCTGCCTCTGTAAGTTGACGGTCTCTCTTGACACCCTCCCTGATCCTCACCAGCAGGGGGTCATGGAGAACCCAGGTGTTGACTTCTAATTGTGTTGCTTTCTTCCAAGTTGAAATCTCCATGGATGCCCCTGATGGGTGGAGTGTAGGTCATGTGCCTATCCATAGCCTGCAAGGAAGGCTGGCAAGGGGAAGACATCTAATTGGAGAAAGCCTGGTTCATTTACTGGGTATGACCACCACAGAAAGAGGTTTGGAAGATGCTGAGGAGCCAGGATGTCTCATGTAGAAAGAATGGCACTGACAGCCAGAATTTACACCAGTGGTGGAGGGGTGGTGAGTGAACTAGGTCGTGAGTAAGAAGGTTTCCTGGGCAGCAGAAGGAGAATTTTCATAGATGTAGAGTGGGAAACTCCTAAGACTCTGTGGGGAAAATGAGGAAGACATTTGGGCTGAAAGTTCTAGATCCTGGCTTTTCTCACCTGTGTTCATCACTGTCTGCTCGCTATCAAGACTGATGTCTGGAGGAGTGAGGATCATGCTCATGCATCTCAATTGCTCTTCTCTCTGAATTGTTAACCGTGAGTCATTCATTGGTAGCAAAAAAAAAAAAAAAAAAAGAAGGAATTATTTCTCGTCTAAGTCACTGCTATTCAACACATGTTCTGTATCTGCATTGTCCACTGGCCACACATGGATAGCACTTGAAAGGTGGCTAATGTGACATAGGAACTGAATTTTTATGTTAATCAAGTTCTTTAATTTAAACGTAAATAGACACAGGTGGCTAATGGTGACCTTGTCGGATAGTGCTCATCTAGATAATTTGACCTGTTTAGGAGGGCAAGAGGTGTCCCTTTTTTTAAAATGGAAAAAGTATTGTCATAACAATTGCTACTTCTTGGCAAGTAAAACCTTTATTGATAAAAGTGTTCAATAGCATGTTGATTTAGCAACAAACAAATGGTAAAATACTAGATTTAATCCTCAGCAGTGATTCCTTACTTGAAGCTTTGTTAAACTAAGAATCTAAAAGCTAGAGTTGGCAATAACAGTATTTTCCAAGTAAATCACTTTGGAAAATGCTATTATTTGCCAAAACTAGAAAAAGGGTCAATATTTAGGACTCAGGCCATGCATAAGGGTCACTTTGGTGGACTTGTGATAACACAGACTGCAGGGTTGTACCCCAAAGCCTGAGATTCTGTGGGTCTCCGGTGGGACAAGAATTGATGTTTCTAGCAAGTTCTCAGGTGATGCTTCTGCTGCTGGGCTGGGGCAACATTTCAAGGACCTCTGACTTAGGAAACTCTCTGTTCAATAAAATTAAACCAAGTTTTGCCTTGTAGGGCATTTCTGAGTCTTTTATCTACACATATTACGCTGGTACTCTGAAGCTCCTGGGGGAACTATGTATGCAGCATGTCACACGCTGATTTGTTCATAAAACCCTTTTCTCACTGAGTATCCCATGGACTAGAGTTGGAAAAACACAATTCTATGAAATTCTGTTGAGTTATGAAACTAAACATAAAGCTTAGTTTCCCATTCTTCTCTTTGTCTGTGCAGTCACAGAAACGTTATTCCCTGGGGCTCAAATCGGAGATGGCTTTTCTTTTCTGTCTGTCCTCTCCTCACAGGAGGGCTCCTCTAGGGCCATGGCTTTAATGGTAGAGGGACACCCAATTTGACATCTCCACCCAGTCTCTTCTCTGAACTCTACAGAGTGTATCCGCTGCCTACCTGGCATTTTCATCTGAAACAGAGCACATACTGAGCTGAGCTCATGTTTATAGCTCCCCACTGATCCAGTCTGACTCTTCTCCTGGTTTCCCCTTCTCAGTAAATGGTATCACCATCTACCACATGTACTATCATCAAATTCATTGGCAAGATCTGTCATTTCTGCAAAAAAAATGGTGTATATAAGTATATGCATATGTACTTACATATACATGAACACTGCCATAATACATACGTGTATATAAATGTACACACTCATATATATATATATATATATTTGTATCTCCTTGTATCTGTCGATAATGCTACATGCTAGTTCAAGATATGAGCCATCTGCAATTACATTATCACATTCTTTTTTAAAAAAATATGATTTTCTGGGCCATGCCATCCTAGAGGTTAAAGTGGGGTTAAAATATAAGAGAGGGTAGGAAAGTATTTCTTTAACTTTGCTCCCATCTGTAATTGTGGAAACTCAAATGGTTCTTAGAGCTTTCCAGCTGGTTCAGGAAGATGATGACATGTTTTGCGTGTGCTCAGGAGCTGGTCCTCTCTGTCAGCCTGCCCACTCTTCCTCCTGCTGGTGTGGCAGGGTTGCCCATCAACCAGAGAGGAGCCCAGATGCAGGTCATTCTCCTACTTCTCCATCCCAGGGAGAGGGGAGTCCCACACTGTGCCCAGCTTGCTCTCTCTCTCTGCTCTATCGAGCTCCATCTACATTGCTCTGAAGTGGGATAGGAAAGGATACTGAACTCCTCCATATTCTCCATCTAATTGGAAATTCAGTGAAATAGGTCAGATTCAGTAGGTCTGGGGTAAGTGTAAGGATCTACGCTGTCTTCATGGTAGGTAGAAGCCATTTGAATTTCCTTCCCTCTGGGATTTTTGCCTAGGAGGAAACACAACCCAAAGACCAGCTCTTTCTTTCCATTTTTGTTAAAACCTAAATTCATTGAAGAGCTGGTCTGGTAGCTGACTCTGGTCCCAGCATGATTTCTTGTGAAATATTTGAAACAGCTTTCTATTTCTTCTCAATTTTCTTGCAACTCTCTCTTTAAATTAGATTCTTTGTTCAAAAATTTCTTGCTTGCCTGGCAAATAATTGGTGGGACACCATGTACCTCCCTAATACCCTCATTATCATTAGTGACTGTTATTAATTAATTGTTTCCCAAAAGAATCCTTCAGAAAGCTTTGCTTCTTGGCAAGTACTATACATTGCTTTCAGAATTATATCAGTTAAGAACCATTTATAGTCCATTTGGCTATGATTTATTATATAATGTTATTTATTCAATTTAAATTTCAGCACAGAGTGTAATAATCATGGTATTTCAAAAATATGGATATATGGATCTTTGCTTCTCTTTATATAAATAGGTAAAAGCATAATCAGTCTTTTCTTCTCTAGAAGTGACATAAAGGAAAAATGTAATCTCTCTCCTCATGTTAGTATTTTGGGAAATGGTTTGGAAATCAGAGTTATTTAAATATTAGATGCAAATGTGCATTTTTATGAATGTTTCTCCATTTAAATGTTTAAAACATTTCTCTCCACTCAAATGTTCAAAAATTCTCATCATCTCTCTTCAAAAATAATGATTAGAGGAAAAAGAATCCACTGTTTAGGACAAAAACAACTTAAAAACTTATCAGTTTTCCTGTTATCATGAAGCTAATTGGAATAACTTTTTTAACAGTTTATTAACTGATCTAAAACTCCCATTCAACTGAGGGACTGACATCACCTGTGTACTCATTAAAGTTGAAATGGTTGTGATTATGTCAGCTTCTTTTTTCTCTCCTGGACCATTTTCTTCCTTGGAAGATAGCTCTTCCTTCCCTGTGGGGCGCAGGTCTGTGCCTGATAGTCAATTGCATGAGTGGTCAGGAGCAGTGATGCTTCTGAATTCACAGAAGGCTGAGCACTGAAATTGCCTTCTGTCCCTTCTCGTCCACACTTGATTTCCTTGTCAACTGTTGATCACATTCTACCCCAATCCTGTGATTCACAGCATTTAAACACGTCTTCTTGCTGTCTAGCTTCCCCCTTTAAAGAACATGGCTGTTTTTCTTCTTTTCTTTCTCCTAAGTTGCCTCTGAAATTCAGAGCTTTCTTGCAGGAGACAGTTTTTCTCACAGGAAACAATTTTCACCTGCAGGGAGCACTTTGTACATCAAATAGAAGTAGACTCCTTTGGGGTACCTGCTCACAATAACCACCCACCTCACCTTCATGTGGGAACTGTCTCCTAGTCCTCAGGGGTGGCCCCCAGGAGCCAGGCTGATGCTAAGTCTTGACTACCTCCTCTAGCATAGGGGTTAACACTTGACCCAACCTGAGTCTACTGTAGTCGCTCTCCTCAGAAAGTGAGAGGGATTCATCTCTGTGAATGAGCAGAATTTCATCTCTGTGAGTGACTTCCCAGCCTCCAGAACTGACAAATGAATCTGTGTCCACCTAGTGTATGGTGTTTCGTTAGAGCAGCATGAATGGACCAGGCCACAGGGCAACAGCAGAGCACAGAGGTACCTGCGGAAATGAGGCAGGCCTTTAGAGCCTGGGTTTGGAACTGACACACTTTAACACCAGCTTCATTTTGCTTTCCTAGTAAGTCAAGGGTAGAACCCAACACTAAGATGTAGATAAATATATTCTGCCCCTTGGTAGAACTATAAGTCATAAGGCACATTGCATGGATATGAGGCCTGAGGGATGAGTGGTGGGTAAGGAGAAGGATCAAAGCCAATGATGTAATCTGTTACACACATGAACTTCGGGTTTATCTGTGGGGCGACCCATGTACCCCTATGTGGGCTAGAAGATAGATGGAATGCATTTGCCCTGGGAGGAAGGACAAAGCAGATACAAAGAATCAGAAAGAAGGGATAGAGAACTCTGATGACTTCCCTGTCACCTATTCCAGGTCCTTTTTTAAAAATTGAATAACAGTTGCTGTATAATATATGTTCAGTTCAGTTCAGTCACTCAGTCGTGTCTGACTCTTTGTGACCCCATGAATCGCAGCACGCCAGGCCTCCCTATCCATCACCAACTCCCGGAGTTCACTTAGACTCAAGTCCATCAAGTCAGTGATGCCATCCAGCCATCTCATCCTCTGTCATTCCCTTCTTCTCCTGCCCCCAATCCCTCCCAGCATCAAAGTCTTTTCTAATGAGTCAACTCTTCGCATGAGGTGTCCAAAGTACAGAAGTTTCAGCTTTAGCATCACTCCTTCCAAAGAAATCCCAGGGTTGATCTCCTTCAGAATGGACTGGTTGGATCTCCTTGCAGTCCAAGGGACTCTCAAGAGTCTTCTCCAGCACCACAGTTCAAAAGCATCAATTCTTCAGCACTCAGCCTTCTTCACAGTCCAACACTCACATCCATACATGACCACAGGAAAAACCATAGCCTTGACTCGACGGACCTTAGTTGGCAAAGTAATGTCTCTGCTTTTGAATATGCTATCTAGGTTGGTCATAACTTTCCTTCCAAGGAGTAAGCGTCTTTTAATTTCATGGCTGCAGTCACCATCTGCAGTGATTTTGGAGCCCTCCCAAAATAAAGTCTGATACTGTTTCCACTGTTTCCCATCTATTTCCCATGAAGTGATGGGACCGGATACCATGATCTTCATTTTCTGAATGTTGAGCTTTAAGCCAACTTTTTCACTCTCCTCTTTCACTTTCATCAAGAGGCATTTTAGTTCCTCTTCACTTTCTGCCATAAGAGTGGTGTTATCTGCATATCTGAGGTGATTGATATTTCTCCCAGCAATCTTGATTCCAGCATGTGCTTCCTCCAGCCCAGTATTTCTCATGATGTACTCTGCGTATGAGTTAAATAAGCAAGGTGACAATATACAGCCTTGACATACTCCTTTTCCTATTTGGAACCAGTCTGTTCCATGTCCAGTTCTAACTGTTGCTTCCTGACCTGCATATAGGTTTCTCAGGAGGCAGGTCAGGTGGTCTGGTATTCCCATCTCTCTTAGAATCTTCCACAGTTTCTTGTGATCCACACAGTCAAAGGCTTTGGCATAGTCAATAAAGCAGAAATAGATGTTTTTCTGGAACTCTCTTGCTTTTTCCATGATCCAGCGGATGTTGGCAATTTGATCTCTGGTTCCTCTGCCTTTCCTAAAACCAGCTTGAACATCAGGAAGTTCATGGTTCACGTATTACTGAAGCCTGGCTTAGAGAATTTTAAGCATTAGTTTGCTAGTGTGTGAGATGAGTGCAATTGTCTGGTAGTTTGAGCATTCTTTGTCATTGCCTTTCTTTGGGATTGGAATGAAAACTGACCTTTTCCAGTCCTGTGGCCACTGCTGAGTTTTCCAAATTTGCTGGCATATTGAGTGCAGCACTTTCACAGCATCATCTTTCAGGATTTGAAACAGCTCAACTGGAATTCCATCACCTCCACTAGCTTTGTCCGTAGTGATGCTTTCTAAGGCCCACTTGACTTCACATTCCAGGATGTCTGGCTCTAGATGAGTGATCACACCATCGTGATTATCTGGGTCGTGAAGATCTGTTTTGTACAGTTCTTCCGTGTATTCTTGCCATCTCTTCCTAATATCTTCTGCTTCTGTTAGGTCCAGACCATTTCTGTCCTTTATCGAGCCCATCTTTGCATGAAATGTTCCCTTCCTATCTCTAATTTTCTTGGAGAGATCTCTAGTCTTTCCCATTCTGTTCTTTTCCTCTATTTTGCATTGATCGCTGAAGAAGGCTTTCTTATCTCTTCTTGCTATTCTCTGGAACTCTGCATTCAGATGCTCATATCTTTCCTTTTCTCTTTGGCTTTTCACTTCTATTCTTTTCACAGCTATTTGTAAGGCCTCCCCAGACAGCCATTTTGCTTTTTTGCATTTCTTTTCCATGGGGATGGTCTTAATCCCTGTCTGCTGTACCATGTCACGAACCTCATTCCATAGTTCATAGACACTCTGTCTGTCAGATCTAGGCCCTTAAATCTTTTTCTCACTTCCACTGCATAATCATGAGGGATTTGATTTAGGCCATACCTGAATGGTCCAGCGGTTTTCCCTGTTTTCTTCAATTTGAGTCTGAATTTGGTAATAAGAAGTTCATGTTCTGAGCCACAGTCAGCTCCTGGTCTTGTTTTTGTTAACTGTATAGAGCTTCTCCATCTTTTGCCACAGAGAATATAATCAGTCTGATTTTGGTGTTGACCATCTGGTGATGTCCATGTGTAGATTCTTCTCTTGTGTTGTTGGAAGAGGGTGTTTGCTATGACCAGTGCATTTTCTTGGCAAAACTCTATTAGTCTTTGCCCTGCTTCATGCCACATTCCAAGGCCAAATTTGCCTGTTACTCCAGTTTGCAGTCCAGTGACTTGCAATTTTGACAGTTATACTCTGTTTATAGTTATTATAAAATATTTGCTGTATTCCCCCATATTGTATAGTATTTATATCCTTATAGCTTATTTTATACATGATTAGCTGTACCTTTTGGAGAAGGCAATGGCACCCCACTCCAGTACTCTTGCCTGGAGAATCCCATGAACGGAGGAGCCTGGTAGGCTGCAGTCCATGGGATCGCTAAGATTTGGACACGACTGAGCGACTTCACTTTCACTTTTCACTTTCATGCAGTGGAGAAGAAAATGGCTACCCACTCCAGTGTTCTTGCCTGGAGAATCCCAGGGATGGGGGAGCCTGGTAGGAGGCCGTCTATGGGGTGGCACAGAGTTGAACATGACTGAAGTGACTTAGCAGCAGCAGCAGTATTCCATTACACATATGTATTACACATTATATATATGTATGGTATATATGTATAATACAGATATATATCTATAAATATATCACATCTTTTTTAATCTGTTCCTCTGTTGATGGACACTTAGGTTGCTTCCCTAACTTGGCAGTTGTAAATAATGCTGCAGTGAACATATGGGTGCATATAGCTTACTGAATTAGTGTTTTGTATTCTTAGGATTAAATACTAAGATGTGGAATACCTGTATCATATTGTAGTTCTATTTTTAACTTTTTGAGGAATCTCTGTCCCATTTTCCCTAGTGGCTGCACTAATTTACCGTTCCACCAGCAGTGTATGAAGGTTTTCTTTTCTCCATAGCCTCTCTTGTTATTTCTTGTCTTTTTAATGATAGCCATTCTAACAGGTATGAGGTGATATCTCATTGTCGTTTTGATTTGCATTTCCTTAATAATTAGTGATGTTGGGCATCTTTCTGTGTCTGTTGGCCATCTGTATGTCTTTTAAAAAATGTCTATTTAGATCCTCTGCTCATTTTAAAATCAAGTTGTTTGATTTTTTGTCGTTGTTGAAGAAATTTTTTGTTTTAAGATTAATCATAAGTGGCAGCAGCCTCTGTTTAAGCAAAATTTCAGCCTCAAATGTTCACTTGGAATCAATACCAATTGAAGGAAAAAAAATTTTTTTTTCTTTTACAACTACTACACTTTTTATTTTATGTCATTTTTTCTTTTCTGCTCTCTCTTGAATATACCCTAGCAACTCATATGTGGATGGATGTTTTCTCAAGGGAGTGTCGACTCTCATGTCTGAAGAGAAACTAAATTTTTACTTAACACAGTACTAAACATTGTAGAATTAATGAATTGTCAAATACTCTGAAGCTTTACCATAAAACAGACTTTGGGAGGTGTATCAAAGAGCTATGGATTCATTAAAATATAGTGTGTCGGGGTCCAGCCCGGGTGGATCCAAGGTAATTCTAAGGGGAGACGGAGTAGGCAAGGAAAAACTTACTTATTTAGAAATATAAAGAGAGATTAGGAAAGAATCGTATAGTAGGAAAATTAGTGGAGAAAAGATGCTGAATAACTTGGTTTACGTGGAAAACCAATAAAGTTCCAAGACAAGGAACTTGTACCATCTGCATTAGGCCACCGGCGCCCACTTGAATAGCAGAGGGTGCCCTGCCTTGGGCTCCCTCTCGCGTGGGTCTTAGAAGCCAGGGCAAGTAAGTAGACTCGGAGAGCCTCCACGTCCCAGATGGGAATTCAGCCAGAAAATAGAGTAAAGAAGACACAGGGGAAACCAGTCTTTTCAGTAACTGGCCCATCCTTTATTGTTTAGGAAAGCCTTTTATACTTTTGATTGTACATAGAGATCAATTGATAATACAAAATTATGCAGCGTCAGCAGCCCTGACTCTTATCGAGACCAGGCTTTTTCTAGCTGTATACACAAGTCTTAGGTGATTTATATCATCTTCTGGCCAAAAGGCCAATTAGCATTTTATGGCCCTTTTCTGATAAAGGTCTGTCAGCCAGAGAACTTATTTGTCTTAATAGTGTTGTTCTTTTCCAAAGTCTGGTACCACTCTCAAAAAGCACTAAATAAAGTTACATTCTTACATAGCAAGGACACAACAATTTATAACAATGAAAGAGGAAAGTAACAAAGAGAAAAGTAATTACTAAAAAGTCTAGTGTTGCTAACATCAAAACTACTATATTCCTTTTTCCTATATTCCAATTACATTGATTAATATCCTTCAGGTGCCTAAAAGATAAAGAATGTGGAGGCCTGGCAGCAGTCATTGACTCAACAATGAAAACTCATCACCAATATAATTTTTAGCTCTTTAGAAAAGGCTCTATACCTTTAAGATGCTTTAAGCTTTGTGCCTCTGGCGGTTGAGGGCTGTAAACAATCACAAGTTATAAAAGTCTGGGCAGACCCGTCAGGTAAGTTAGAAAGCCATCAAAAGGGTTTAAACCAAGACATTCTTTTTATATGTAGGAGACTGTTAACTGGAACTCTGAGTTAACTCTTTCCAGAGAAAGGTGGTCAGGGATAGCCCCCTGTTATGTCAGAAGAGTGGAAAGCACAGTACAATAAGGCAGGCAGACTCTGGTTTTGGGGGTAGATGTTCAGGAAAACACAGGGGGAACCCCTGAAGCCAGATCATGCCTTTGCGTATGTCTGACTTCCTTCCTCATGACCTTTGCCATGGGTGGGATTCCTCACACTGGCTCCCGGCAATAGTGAAGTGACTTTTTTTTTTTTTTTTGAGATTACAATCTATGGTACTGGATCCAAGACTGAATTTTGTCTTATACCAGTTTTCAAGTCTTATGGGACTGGGTTCTACTGGTAACCCTCTAGCACCCTCATTGTGGTTTTAGGGAAGTCACTTAAAGTGAGGCTAGTATGTGTAAAGAGAGAAAAATGACTTTTTTATAGCCTTCTTGAAAGACCAGAGATGAATTAGTGATTACAGTGTTTTATTTTAGAAGTTTATATTTTATTGAAGAGATATAACACTGGTTTTTTCAGACACGATGTCATTTTTCGAAGCATTTTTCTTTGTAATTTTACTACCTTTCCCCATAGGACTATTTACATGGCTAGATGTATTCTCTTGTGAGGTTTTGCTATTTCTTCTTCTTTAGATTGGCTGCCTAGCCCATCCCAAATTCAGGAAGTAATTGAGTTTTCCAATATTTTCCTCTACATACAGGTCTTCATAAAATGAGTATGGGGAAGACAGAATCTCTAAGCATTTGTCCTAAAATCAAGCAGTGCGTGTCATAAACACTCTCACTCCATCCTACTCTCTTAGACCCAAGGGTGGAGTGAGGCTTAGAGAAGCCTATTGCACATTTTAGTTTTGAAACCACTTCAGTTGAGAAATGTACATTTAAAAAGTGTGGCACACGCAACTGTGAATCCAGAACACCATGGTTTAGTTCAGTTCAGTCACTCAAATGTGTCTGACTCCTTGCAACCCCATGGACTGGAGCACGCCAGGCTTTCCTGTCCATCACCAACTCCCAGAGCTTCCTCAAACTCAAGTCCATTGAGTCGGTGATGCCATCCAACCATCTCATCCTCTGTTGTCCCCTTCTCCTCCTGCCTTCAGTCTTTCCCAGCATCAGGGTCTTTTCTAATGTCAGTCTTTCACATCAGGTGGCCAAAGTATTGGAGCTTCAGCTTCATCATCAGTCCTTCCAATGAATATTCAGGGTTGATTTCCTTTAGGACTGAGTTCTTATATGGAAAAGCAAAGAGGGAATTGTCTATAGATGGAAGAGAGAAGGGCAGAGCTTCTTGCAGTCAGACAGTCATTTTACCACAGAGGGAGGTAAAAGATCAGTGTGGAGTAGATGAGGATTATGCTCAAGTCCACCCAGGACTGACTGACTGCACTCAGGCTTGCTCCAGAGTATTCTTTTTTTTTTTTTTTAATTTGACCGCTCTGTGGGATTTTCGTTTGCCTACTAGAGGTCGAACCCATGCCCTATGTATTGGTAGAGTCGAGTCTTAACCACCGGACTGCCAGGGAAGTCCCCCAGAATGTTTTCATATCCATCTTATCCAGTTCCCTCAGGGCCCATTTGCTCTCCAAAGTTTCAGCTCTAATCTAAAGTAACTGGCTTGAAGGATAATGGTGGCTAAACTCTTAATGGGAAAGAAATAGATCCTGAGGCCCCTCTCCCATCGCCCAAGGGAATGTTTGACTAGCTGTAGTTCAAAGAGTTGTCTATACTTTGCGTCTTGAAGCTCTGTCTTCCTGGCACTCTGTGGCCACACAGTTGCTTTCCTTTATGCCTCTCAGGCTTTTCCTCCTGAGCCTCCTGTGCTGCTGGGTGTCTCAGGCCTTGGTCTGAGGCCATTTTCTCTTTTAATCCTAGCCTGTCATTCATGTTTATAGCACGGAACACTGGAACAGGATGTCTATGTCCATGTTCTATATTTCATTGCCTACTTTCAGACCACCACTCAGCACCTCAACTTTAACATATCCCTGATTGGACCCTTCATCTTTATTCTCCAACTTGCTCCTTTGAGTGAGTAAATGATTGAATTATGGCCTTCTGTGGACAGGGCTATAATCAGAACTGGATCTAATGGTGAAAGTGTTAGGTAAAATCAAGGCGTTAGGTGATATAGGGTAGTCTGTATCTTATAAACAAAACTGTGATTTATTTAAAAATCTCTTTCTCTGCCTCATATTATAGACTCAGCAGAGAGGAACATTCCCCTGTTGCCCCCTTTTCTATTTTCTCTAGAAGGAGAGCTCCTCAGAGGTTGAGATGGTAAGGGAAAGGGCAAGTGAGCTGTGTGTGTGTGTGTGTGTGTGTGTGTGTGTGTGTGTGTCTTAAAAGGGGCTTCCCTGGTGGCTCAGATGGTAAGGAACTCGCCTGCCAATGCAGGAGATCTGGGTTCAGTCTCTGGGTCCAGAAGATCCCCTGGGGAAAGGAACAGCAACCCACTCCTGTATTCCTGCCTGGAGAATCCCCATGAAACAGAGAGCCTTAGAAACAGGAGACTTTTCAAAGGGTGGTGAAGCAGGAGAACTCACCTTGGAGACAAATCAAGACAGATTTTTGTGTGGGAAGGTTGAGATCCTAGAGGTTGAAGAGTTGAAGTGGGCAGCGGTCTGCCATCTACCTGCCTTCCTGATGAAGGGAAATGGAGGCATTTCTAGTTCTGTTGGAGGAAAACATCTGGGACTGTGGGAGGACTATTGTCACCTGGTGAGGCTGCAAGGCCTTAAAAAGGTCCTGGAGAGGGCTCACCAGGAAGTACTTGGCCATGGACTGTGGAGAAGGTTTCCTTGGCCGAACTTGGGATGGTGAGAGTGGAGTTGCCACAGAAACCAGTGGCTGCAGGCACTACCCACAGGGACTGAAAATCAGACCTCCCTCCTCATTTTTCTAGATCTTGTAAGGTCTGGGATTCCTGTATGATCCTAGGAGATGGTATCCTTCAAAATCCACAAATACCTAATTTCTTTACAGTCTTGTTGAGTAAGGAGGTGGAGTGGGCTCGAATCAGATCTATTTTGAAATATTGCTTTTGGAGGGTTGGGAGGCATTTCATTTCTATTGCATTTGTGATGACATTAGATCACCCCACATGACTGTCTTCTCTGTATTTCTGGTTGGACCCAGGCAACACATCCCTCATCACTGAAAGAAGCAAGGATTCAAGCATGCAGAATGTAAACTGGCCATGAAAAAAAAAAACACTTAAAAATACTTCAGTGTCATTCTAAAGGAGAGTCTTAAATCATGTTCGTTAAATGCTAATATTATTTTATAAGTATTTGTCATTTAGTAAATTTGCGGTTTCTGTCTGGGAAACAAGCATGGTAAAAAAAGAAAATTGTTCTTTTGTTCCCCCTTTTTTGGTCTGAAATCAGGACAATTTATTGGAAACACATTTGAAGCATTACTTATAATATATTGAGAGTCTCCTTTGCCAAGGCAGTGTGGCATCTGTCTGAAAACCATGGTAAACAATGTGGGATAGGGGTTGGGAAATGTGGAGACAGAGACAAAGAAGTCTTGCAGATCCCTGCACTGAAATTACTGAACTAAAATAATAGGAGATCTGTTCACAAGAGGCATTTCAAACACTGTGGAAGGGTTATCATTCCCATATTGTGGCAACAAGGAATCTAGCAAAGCAATCTAGCTCCTGGTCTTAGAGCTGCCAGGCCAGGATATTTTACATGCTTCTTGCCATGGTCGTTTCTGTGACTCAGCCCCAGCCCAGGGGAGGGCCTGTGGACTGAGACTGAGCCTATAGCCCAGGTCATTTGTGGAGGAAAAGTGTCAGATTCTAAACTGAATGAAAATGAGATCATATGCAAAATCCCTCCGTTAGTCAGACACTTGCTAGATTATATTTCATCTATTTTTGGTCAGAGCTCTTTAGTGACATAGGGTAGAAAGCAAAGAGTTTTGAAGAGACGAAGATGATCAAGAGATCGAAAGTACAGCGAGTCCTCATTAACCATTGACCCAGATCTTTATTTCTGTTCAAAATTTACCAAGTAGAGGTATATATATATATCTTACGGGCTTCCCAGGTGGTGCTAGTGGTAAAGAATCTGCCTGCCAATGCAGGAGACATAAGAGACATGGGTTCAATTCCTGGGTCATGAAGATCCTCTGGAGAAGGGCGTGGCAACCCACTCCAGTATTCTTGCTTGGAGAATCCCATGGACAGAGGAGGCTGGTGGGCTACAGTGCATGGGGTCGCAAAAAGTCAGACATGAAAAAGCAGCTAAGTACGCATGCACGCAGAGGTATCTTACAGATTTTATGTTTCTATTAAGATAGATTAGGCAATATCAACTTAGCAATTAGGATAATTGCTGCTTGTGTCAATTTGGGCTTTACTAGAGCCAACAAGAAAGAGTTATTGAAATTGTTTAAAGAAAACCACCATGCTTTTACATAATTATTCTGCTTTTGGCTTAATGTAATATTACAGATGTGTTTGAAGCCCTCTTTGCACCCTTTGCAATTTTACTCCTTTTTCTTTACAAAAGCTAAGCCATTATCTTGAAATGTGTGTGTTTTTCTGCTTGAACTACTTTAAAAACACATACTGTATTTGTATCTATAAATGTTACAATTATTTTGTTTGTAAACTTGAAATAAATGATATAGTATAAAATCATGTCCTACATATTGTTTAACTCAATAGCAGATTTTTATTAGCAGCTTTATTGAGATATAATTCACATGCCATGAAATATTCACCCAATGGCAGTAAACAATGTAATGGTTTCTAGTATATTCAAAGATATATGGAGCCATCGCCATGGTTTTTAGGATATGAATATTTTCATCATCTGAGAAAAGAAAACCTGTGCCCATTGGCTACTGCCACCCTGCTTTCCTCTCTTCTATCCTACTCGGAATCCAAAGCAATCACTCACATGTTTTATGTCTCTTAGATTTCCCTATTATGGACATTGTATGGGAATGAATTCATATAATATTTGGTCTTTTGTGACTGGTTTCCTTCACTTAGCATAATGTTTCCAAGATATATCATATTGTAGCATATATCATACTTAGATCCTTTTTTATAGACGACTAATATTAGTTTCTGTGGATAAATCACATTTTGTTTGTGCCTTCATCCTTGATAGACGTTTGAGTTGTTTCCACCTTTAGGCTCTTGTAAACAATGCTGCTATAAACATTTATAAACAGTTTTTGGTGTGGACATATGTTTTCTTTCTCTTGGGTATATACCTAGGCGTGGAATTTCTGGGTTATAGGGTAACTTCACATTTAATCATTTGAGGAACTTTCAAACTATTTTCCAGGGTCTGTGCCATTTTACATTCCCATCCATAGTGTATGAGAGTTCTTATTTCTCCAAGTGCTTGTTAACACTTGTTATTATCTCACTTTTTAAAGGCTAGACGTTCTAGTGGGTACTGTTTATGTATTCTGGATATAAGCCCCTTGTAAAATATATAATTTGCAAATATTTCCTCCCATTCCGTGAATTGTCTTTTCACTTTGTTCATGGTATCCTTTGAAGGACATTTTTGATAAGTTCAGTTTATTTATTTTTTTCTCATACTTTTGGTGTCATATCTAAGAATCTACTGCATAATTCAAGGTTGCAAAGATTTACCTCTGTATTTTCTTCTAAGAGTTTATGGTCTCATATTTTTGTTTGTGATCCACTTTGAATTAATTTTTGTATTTTGTGTGAGGTAAGGGTCCAAATTCATTCTTGTGTATGTGGTTATCCAGTTGTCTCAGCATCCTTTGCTGAGAAGACCATTATTTTCCTATTGAATGATCTTGGCACCCTTGTCAAAAATCAGTTGGCCTTGAATATATATATATATATATATATATTCTGGACTTTGAATTCTATTCCACCAATCTATAAGTATATCCTTGTACTAGAACCATACAAAGATTCATTCTTTGCTATTGGTTTCTGATAGGCTGCTGCTAAGCTGCTAAGTCACTTCAGTCGTGTCTTACTCTGTGCGACCCCATAGATGGCAGCCCTCCAGGCTCTCCCGTTCCTGGGATTCTCCAGGCAAGAATACTGGAGTGGGTTGCCATTTCCTTCTCCAATGCATGAAAATGAAAAGTGAAAGTGAAGTCGTTCAGTCGTGTCCGACTCTTAGCGACCCCATGGACTGCAACCTACCAGGCTCCTCCGTCCATGGGATTTTCTAGGCAAGAGTACTGGAGTGGGGTGCCATTGAATTAAAGCTGTTCCAGAGCAGTGATTCTTATCCTGGCTGCACCCTGGATACCCTAGGGGAAGTTTTATAAAGATACTGATGCCTAGTTCCAACCCCTGGAAATTCTGGTTTAATTGGTCTGGGATGTAGCCTGGGCACTGGGACTCTTAAAAACTCCCCTGATGCTTCTAATGTGCAGTCAAAATTGAGAACTACTATTCGTGATTAATGCCTATATTTATTGGCCAAAAGTCTCTATTAGTGATGGGTGACAGAATACAAGTTTAAGTAGCTTAGGAAAAATAAAAAGGAAGACCTCCCTGCGGTCCAGTGCTTAAGACTCTGAGCATCCACTTCAGGGTATGTGGGTTTGATCCTCGACTAGGAAACTAAGGTCCCTGCATGACACATCCACCACCCCCAGAAAAAAGAGGAGAAAGATTTACAAGTTTATAAGATCATGGCAGTTGCAGAGCTAGGAATAATTGCAGCCATTCTCTACCACAGCAGTGAGCTGTCTCCAGAGACTTGTGGGAAGCTCTGAGCTCATCTTGTAATAGCTTCCAGTGATGAGAGTCTCTTTTTCCTGATAGCTCCAGCAGGGGAAATCTCCAAGAAAGGCCCTGTTTGCTTGACTTGGGTACCTGTTCGTCTCTGGACCAATCTCTGTGGCCCACATATGGGCAGGTGATTGGGAGGAGGACTTGTTGGACAGAGAATAATTTCGACTTTGGTTAACTTTAACTTTCTTGAATATATTCATAAATCTGATAGTAAGAACAAGTCTCTAAGAGTCACAAGAGAGATGTGAAGGCATTCTTAAATATTGTGTTAAATTATGTTACTCATTTAATAAACTTGATAATTTGGTTTTCCCTGGCAAGTTGCCTAAGCTTCAGTAAAAAGATACTAGGAGGAGGGAAGGATTATTGCTGAAGCTAATATGCTGAAAGTGATACCAAGGGAGGAGAAAGGTCAGTTATCTTGTAAAAGTTCAGTAACTTGTCCTGTTTAGCTAAAGGATAAACAGTCCTTGAGCAAGAAATAGCTAAATAGTCCCCAGCAAGAAATAGGTATAAAAAACAACTTTCAAAACTTGGAGGGGAAAGCATGGGAAGGATAGTAGGAAAGCTTTGGAATCAGACAGTAGATGTCAATTCTTACTAAAGATATATGCTTGATGTTAAATAAATTAATCTTTCTAAACTCAGTTTCTCTATCTGCAGAATGGAAATGGTGCCTAGTGTATAGGATCATTGAGGAAGTTCAGTATTACGCATCAGGCATACAGTAAGTGCACAATAAATGTTACCACTCACCCTTTCTATCTTTTCCCATAATAAATAATGATCATAACGATGATGCTGTATTTATAAGCAAGGTTGTAGTACATCTAGTGTACCGTGTATTGAGAAGGTAGGCAAATTTTCATGAGGTTGACGAAAAGATGGCTCAGATTAAAGGTTTAGTTCCTTAAGCAGTAAACTTTATCTAGAAATTTCCCTTATACAAATAAGACATTGCTCTACTACTATAACATGGAGGAATTTGAGGGTGTCAAATTTATACTTCCAACAAAATGTAGTCTCTAACTTATTTGTTAACAGGCAGACTGTTTGTCAACCTTCCATGCTTTCTAAAAGTTTTCCCACTGACCTGAAGCTGCTTTGGGCCAGCTGCTGAACAGTGGGATCAACTCTTCTCTGCTTCACGGAATCCATGAGCATTCTGGCTGACCCAAGATATGAGTGCAGAGGAGGACATCTGTATCCTGAGCCATTGCTATGATGGAGGCTTCCAAGAAGCTGCACACCAGGGGCTGCTCTTGGATGCTTGGGCCTGAGGTCCTAGAGAAGGACCTCACACCTTGTTCATTTCTAGACAAAACCTCACTTGGAGTGATCTGAGGAGGAAGGAACACCTGATCAGGTCTTTCTCAAACTCTCCCTTTTCTCCCATCCATTGTCTCCTTCTGGTTTCCCTGCAAGCTCTCTGGACTTCCTTCTCACCACCCCACCTCCTTTCCTGCATGCTGTATGTTTCTCTTGGTTCTCTCCTTCTCATTTACACTGATGGCGTCAACTACCAATTATGTGTGACCACTCACAGATCTATGTTTCTAGACCTCAACCCCTCTCTTGACTAGTTTTCACATATGCAACATTTGTATGCTTCCCACTGGCTGTCTCCCAAGCACCTCTAACTCAGCATCGTTTTCATCTTTGCTTCCTCTCAGCCAAACTTGTATTTCCAGTACAGTGAAAGGCATGTCTATTTACTGGTCATATAACCTGGAAACCTGGGAAGTCATCCCTCTCCCTGTTTCCATCCAATGTAATTAATAATACTAGTAGCTGATATTTCTGCCAGTATTACCAAGCTAGAATTATTAATAATACAGAGCCATAATTCCCTGGATCCAGAGTCCTGCTTCTATTCTCTTTTCTTTAACTGCCAGTCAGTTCTCAGGTCTTACTGACTTTACCTGGATACTATATTTTAGATCCTTCTTCTTAGTGTCTGACATATTTGGCCTGTCCTTTCCATCCCGCTCTTAATGCCTTAATCCAGTCCTCTAAATGGTCTCTCTGCTCTGTCTTATTCTCTTTCAACTCTCTCCACATTGTAGCAAGATTTGAACCCCTTTCTGAGACTGACTGCCAACCAAGTAAGCCTTTGGCATTTACCCTCGGTATTAGACTACTCCTTCACACACTCTCAAAGCAGTGTATCAGGCAATACTTTACTCATCTTCTCTTTCATTCTACAACCCCAGTATGATGAGCATTTTAATTCTTTCTTTTATAAGGCTCAGATGGTAAAGAATCTGCCTGTAATGCAGGAAACTAGAGTTCTGATCCCTGAGTTGGAAAGATCCCCCAGAGAAGGAAATGGCAACCCACTCCAGTATTCTGGCCTGGAAAATCCCGTCGACAGAGGAGCCTGGCAAGCTTCAGTCCGTGGGGTCCTAAAGAGCTGGAGACGACTGAGTGACTTTCACTTTCAAGCAATTGACACAGTAGTTCATCAGCTGTTCTTTCAGAGCTCAGTCTCACCATATTTAGTATTCACAGAGGGTTCATTTCAGCTTTCCTCAGTACCTTGCTGAGTTCTTCCTGGCTACAGCTCTCGTTGACAGAGATAAGTGCTGTGGTGCCAGGGAATAGGTGAAAAATGGTCTCATAATCTCTATCGACACAGGGATTGACATGCTACATTACCATGGGAAGGAGGACTCAGTTGAGAGCTTTGGAGGAGCTGGTGCTAAGTACAGATAGGCTGATTTTCAAGTAGAAATGTGTGCTGTATACGTGAATCTTCCCAACAGAGCTATATCATGGTTAACAGGGTCATAAGATCCTCGATAACCAATAATAAGCTATGCTGTTTGGCAAACTGAGGTAAACAGACTCCTTTCTGTAGAAAAAAAATTAAGATGAACAAAAGTTTGCCAGAATTTGGTAATTTGCTACAATGTGGCCTGACTTTTAATGAGCTATAAAAATCCATTACATGTTACCAATTACTTTCTCGAGGATTTATGGAATGTGTAGGATCTTAGAAACCAGACTATCTGAATAATTAACAGACATAGACTACAAAATTCAAAAAGTGAAAAAAAAAGTATATTATAAAAATTGTCTCTCCCCCAGAGGTAAACCTGTTAACAGTTTCTTGTGTTTTCAGAGATAGTCTATCACAGAATAAATTCTGAAAGATTTTTTTTAATCAAAACAAGCATATCCATTTCTCTAATACCTAATGGGTTGCCTGGTTTTTAATAGGTATTCTATAAATGCTGATTAAAGGAAACTGTTTCTGAGTAATGGTTTAGTAAATTTCATGAAAATATTTTTTCAAGTTAAAATTTCCCTTTGGTCATCACATAACAAAAACAACACAAAATTAAGCAATGATATGATAAAGTGAAAAAGAGATGTGTACAGTCTGAATTGCTTTATTACAAACCAAAAGCTAACATCATATTCAACAATGAAAGGTTTGAGATTTCATGCTAATACCAGGAACAAGACAAGGAGGCTCACTCTCACCACTCTAATTCAACGCAGTACTGGAATTCCTAGCCAGAACAATGAGGTTAAAAAATAAAAAAGGTTTAAAAGTCATCCAAATCAAAAAGGAAAAAGTAAAATTAGCTCTCTCTGCAGATGGTGTAATCCTTTTTGCTATTATTATTTTTGATTGCAAGGAGTCTTTGTTGCTATGTGGAGTTTCTCCAGTTGCGCACATAGGCTTCTCATTGTGGGGGCTTCTCATTGCACGGACTTCTCATTGCGGGGGCTTCTCATTGCACGGGCTTCTCATTGCGGGGGCTTCTCATTGCATGGGGTTCTCATTGCGGGGGCTTCTCATTGCATGGGCTTCTCATTGCGGGGGCTTCTCATTGTGGGGGCCTTCTCATTGCGGGGGCTTCTCATTGCGGGGGCTTCTCATTGCGGGGGCTTCTCATTGTGGGGGCTTCTCATTGCATGGGCTTCTCATTGTGGGGGCTTCTCTTGCGGAGCACAGGCTCCAGGCACATGGGCTTCAGTAGCTGTGGCACACATCTTTCCAAAGAATGTATCCAAATGGCCAACAGGCACACAGATGTTCAACATCACTGATTACCAGGGAAATGCAAAGAAAACCACAATGAGGTATTGCCTCACACCTGTTAGAATGGCTGTCATAAAAAAGACAAGAGATAACAGGTGTTGGTGAGGATGTAGAGAAAAGAGAACCCTTGTACACTGCTGGTGGGAATGTAAGTTGATGTAGCTACTATGGAAGACAATATAGAGGTTCCTCAAAAAATTAAAAATAGAGCTACTGTTATGATTCAGCAATCCCACTTCTGGGTATATATTTGAAGGAAGTGAAACTACTCTCTTGAATAGATATCTCTACACCTGTGTTCATTACAGCATTACTTAAAATAGTCAAGACATAAAAGCAACCTAAGTGTCTAATGATGAATGAATGGATAAAGAAAATGTAATGTGTGCGCACACACACACACACACACACACACACACACTATGGAATAATATTCAGCTACAAAAAAGAAAACCCTCCTTTTTTGTGACTATGGATAGTTTTTATGGACATTTTACTAAGTGAAATAAATCAGACAGAGAAAGACAAATACTAATTGATATTACTTACAGTGGACTCTAAAAAGACAAACTTATAGAAATAAAAAGTAGAATGGTGGTTGCCAGGGTTGGGTTCAGACAAGTGAGAGAAAGGGGAATCTTGGCCAAAGGGTACAAACTTCCAGCTGTAAAATGAATAGATTTGGGGGAGCTGATGAATAGCATGGTGACTATAATTAGCACTACTCTGTCATATACTTGAAAGTTGTTAAGACTTAGATATTAAATATCACCACACACACAATTATTTGAGGTGATGGGTGTGTTAACTAATCTTATTTGGGGATCATTTAACAACATGTATCTATATCCAGTCATCACATTGTACACCTTAAATTTATGTGTGTTATATGTCAATAATATCTCGGTGAGACTGAAACAAATACCTTTCAGAGGAGCCAAAGACTTTAATGTAAAAAATAAAACAATGAAAGTCACAGAAGAAAACATGCGAGAGAACCTCCTAGGGGATAGGGAGTGAAGGAGACTCTTTGCACCATAGTTCTTTTGTACTTTATGGATGTTGTGCTCCATGTATATGTATTGCCTAGTCAAATGCTTTCTAATGAAATAATTAAGAGAGTTCAGAAACAGAACTCTCTTAGTTCTGTTGGTATACTCTTAGATTTCTCTGGGATTGCTTGATCATATGGTAGTTTTATTCCTAGCTTTTTACAGAAATCACATAGTTCTCCATAGTGGATGTATTAGTATACATTGCCACCAACTGTGTGAGAGGACTTCCTTTTTTCCATATCCCCTCCAGCATTTATTGTTTGTAGATTTTTTGATGATGGCCATTCTGCCCAGTGTGAGGTGATACCTCATTGTAGTAACTGTCTTAATTCTAATAGTATATAAATAGAAATATATATACGTTCAAGTGATTTTTGAAAAGCATGCTAATGCAATTCAGTGATGGAAAGAAAAGATGCCTTTCAACAAATGCTAAAGCTATTGAATATCCATGTGGAAAAATAGTAAAGTCCATCCTAAAACCTCAAACCATACAACATTTTATTAAATTTTCATTTTCAATTGGAAGATAATTGCTTTACAATGTTGCGTTGGTTTACACCATACATCAATGCGAATCAGCCATAGGATACATATGTCCCCTCCCTCTTGAAGCTCCTTCCCACCCACCACCCCATCCCATCCCTCTAGGTTGTTACAGAGCGCTGAGCTGAGCTCCTTGGTTATACAGCAGCTTCGCACCAGGTATCTATCTCACATGTGGTAAGGTGTATGTTTCAGCGCTATCCTCTCAATGTGTCTCATCCTCTCCTTCCCCCACTGTATCCGCAAGTCTGTTCTCCGTGTCTGAGTCTCTCTTCCTCCCCTGAAAATAGGTTCATCAGTACCCTGTACCTGCGTTATTATTATACAGTATTTGTTTCTTTCTTTCTGACTGACTTCACTCTGTTATGATAGGCTCTAGGCTCTCCACCTCACTAGAACTGACTCAAATGCATTCTTTTTTATGGCTGAGTAATATTCCATTGTATAAATGTACCACAACTTCTTTATCCACTCATCTGTTGATGGGCATCTAGGTTGCTTCCATGTCCTAGCTATTGGAAATAGTGTTTCAATAACATTGGGGGACATGTGTCTTTTTCAGTTATGGTTTTCTCAGGGTATATACCCAGTAGTGGGATTGCTAAATCATATGGTAGTTTTATTCCTAGCTTTTTAAAGAAATCTCCACATAGTTCTCAATAGTGGATGTATCAATTTACCTTCCCACCAACTGTGTGAGAGGGTTCCGTTTTCTCTACATCCTCTCCAGTATTTACTGTTCATAGATTTTTTGATGATGGCCATTCTGACCAGTGTGAGGTGATTCCTTTTTGTAGTTTTGATTTGCATTTCTCTAATAATGAGCACTGTTGAACATTTTTTTCGTTTGTTGGCCTTCTGCATGCCTTTTTTGAAGAAATATCTGTTTAGGTCTTCTGTCCATTAAAAAAACATATTTATTTGGTTGCACCAGGTCTTAGTTGTGGCATGTGGGATTTAGTTCCCTGACCAGGGATCAACCTGGGCCTGCTGCATCGGGAGTGCAGAGTCTTAGCCACTGGACCACCAGGAAAGTCCCCTTCTGACCAGTTTTTTGATTGGGTTGCTTGTTTTTCTGATACTGAACTGCATGAGCTGCTTGTATACGTATAGAATTTCTGACACAGGTTGATGATAGTCCTAAATGTAAGAGCTAAAACTCTAAACTTCCAAAGGAAAACACAGAAGGAAATATTTGTAAAGATTTGTAAAAGTAAAGGTTGCTCAGTCGTGTCTGACTCTTTGCAACCCCATGGAATATACAGTCCATGGAATTCTCCAGGCCAAAATACTGGAGTGGATAGCCTTTCCCTTCTCCAGGGAATCTTCCCAACCCAGGGATCGAACCCAGGTCTCCCACATTGCAGGGGATTCTTTACCAGCTGAGCCACAAGGGAAGTCCAAAGATTTCTAAGGTAGGACACAAAAAACATGAAGAAAAAATCGATAAATTGAAATCCATCACATTTAACATGCGTGTATTGAGCAAGTCATCTCTTCTCTCAGCTCCCAACCTGTTCCTCCAGTCCCAGTTTTGTAATAATGAAGCTGCAACCTGTAAACATTTTTTTGCCAGTTAGTGTAATGCCGGGCTTTGTCAGTAGAGGGCACTAAAGTAACATTGCAAGATGATAGCAACATGAACTTTTTGGGGTGATGAAAATGCTGGGTGCTAATATGGTTGTCCAGCATCCCATGCAGCTGTTTAAATTAAGATTTAAATTAATTAAAATGAAAGTTGCTAATTCAGTTCCTCAGTCCCAAAGCCATTTAAAGTGCCAATAGCCACTGTGGTCAATGACTACCATATTGAACAGGTACAGAACATTTTCATTATAAAAATTCTGTTTGATAGCGCTATTCCATATCTTCATTGTGTTGAATGGTACACCACTGTATACATTAGTCAAAATGCATCAAATCGTACACTCAGAGTTAGTGAGTTTTGTTTATGTAAATGACACTTCAACAAAAATTACTGTTTGAATAAAAAGGTGTTAATGTGTTAGTCTAGGGTTTTAGTCATTTTTATCAGTGAAATTGTACCATTAAATAAAAGTCTCACAAACATCAATGTTTCCACCCACCCCTCTTTTTTTGTTTTTGGTGTTTTTTTTTTGAGCCAAGAGCAAGCAGTGTTAGTCTTCAGTTAACATTTATTCTGCATATCCATTTTTAAACCAGATTTTCAATTCTTATCTTACTTTAGAAATTAAAAGCATATCCTTTGGAGAGTCAAACAATTTCATAACCATTTTTTCAATGCTATTCATAAAGTTTGATGTCCTATGAGAACTGCCAACAATTTAAATCTTTTTCTAAGATGGTTTAAGCAATTATTAAAACATTATTTGATGTATGAAATAAAGTATTCCTATCTAGCTCAATTCCCAGATGCTAGATGATTGCCTTTTCCAGAAAAATGAATAGCTTTTGAGTGACAAAAACCATGGAAATAACTCGATGGAGGGGCTGGGGTATGTTTTGTTCAACAAATTGTATCTTAAGCCCCTGAACAGAACCTGGCACTCAGTAAGTTTCTGGTGATTGATTGATTTGGGTGGATGAATGAATTCAGGTACTGGGGAAATCTGTATTTAGTTATAGACTTTGAGACATGGTATACATCACAAGCAAAGAACAGAAGAGAACTGGAGAGATGCATAGATATTATTTTTTAACTGAACACCTCCCCCATATGTCTTTTGACTGCGTACCTGGGCAAATTTCCCTATTTCAAATCCATTTCCTAAAGCAAAGGGCAAGTTGAATGGCACATTGTAGGCATTTAAAATAGCAAATACTAGCTTCTGTGCGTCTGTATACTTTAAACATTTAAAACAGGCAATTGAACTCCTACCTCAGGGACTTCTATTCAGCTACCTGCCTAGGCCTTCCTTTGTTATCCCCCAGAGATGAAGTCAATGTTCTTCAATCTGCTCTCTCCTGAGTGATAAGAACTGCTCATTTCCTCAGACACCACTGATAGAAACCAGGGAGTCTCTAGAGGAAGATCCTTCTCTCTTTCCCACCTTCTAGAGCCGATCAGTTGCCAGCACTTGCTAATCCATTGTAAACTGGAATGTCTCTAGTTGTGTCCAGAAGCATCAGTGAGGGTGGATAAAGACTGGAAGAACAGACTGGGAAGTTGGAATTGATGGTAACTGAGAAATGGAGGCTCTCATAGGGTAATTCTCAGAAAGTGGCCCGCCATTTTCCTGCAGTAGTTGTTCAAATTATAATGAAAATTTCTTGGAAGAAACAGTGTGAAGGGAAGACTCTAATATGGAGAAAATAGTTGGAGCAATGGTAACATTTTCACTTGTTATCTTTTCTAAGCAGCCAATGACGGAGACAGATTCATTCTTTGTTAAATCCTTTGTCTCTAGTCCCACTTCTATTTTAGTTCTTTTCACATCTTGATATCAGTGTCATCCTCATAAAATGAAAATTTTAATTCTTCCCTACTTACAAACCTTTAATGGTACTCTTTGATAACCAGTAGGATGGCTAGAATAAAAAAGACCAATAATAGCAAGTGTTGACAAGGATGTGGAAAATCATACATCACTGGTAGGATTATAAATTGGTACCTCACTTTGGGAACTAATCTGGCTCCCTTGAATCATTAAATGTGAGTTATCATATAACCCAGCAATCCCACACTAGGGTATATGCTCAAGAGAAACGAAAACTTATGTCCACAAAGAAACTTGTACACAAATGCCTATAGTTGAATTACTCATAATAGCCAAAAGGTAGGAACAACCCAAATATCCATTAAAGGATGAAGAGATGATAAAAATATAGTATATCCATATAACAAATATTATTTAGTCATAAAAAGTATGAAATACATGATACATGCTACAACAAGGATGAACCCTGAAAATATGCTAAGTGAAAAAAGCCAATTACAAAAGACCGCATATTACATGATTCCAGTCTTATTAGATGTCCATAATAGGCAAATCTACAGAGACAAAAAGAAGATTAGCGGCTGCTTAGGACTAGTGGAGAGGGAAATGGCAACCCACTCCAGTACTCTCGCCTGGAGAATCCCATGGACAGAGGAGCTTAGCAGGGTACAGTCCATGGAGCTGCAAAGAGTCAGACATGACGGAGCGACTAAGCCACCACAGGACTAGTGGACAGCAGAGAGTATGATGATTTGACAGCTAAAAGTTGTGGGTCATTTTTTTTTTTTTTAAGATAATGAAAATATTCTAAAATTGTGAGTTGTATGCATTTGTGAGTATCCTAAAAATGAGCTATACAGACATCAATTCAGCCTAGGAAGGTTGGGTAAAGGTATTCAAATAGAGGTGACCAGTGAATAGACTTGGAAGATAAGTAGGCATTTGTTTGGCAGGACTCAGAAAGAAAGGGCAATTGGGAAAGACATTCCGAGCAGGGGATGCAGCATAAACAAGAGTTAATCGAACACTGGGAGAGGTCTGGAACATCCAGGGACTATATGTAGGTGAAACAGAGTCAGTCAGGACTGATTACATGATGGGGACCGAATCATATGGTATATGAATTGCATCTCAATAAAGCTACTAGAATAAACACATTTAAAAATCTTTTTTGTTTTACATAGTAAAGCACAAATTGATCAATTCTGCATTCTGTGCAGAGCTGGCTTCATACTCAGAAATATTCCATCACTGGGCTCCACCATCATGCAATCAGTCCTGACTGACTCTGTTTCATCTACATATAGTCCCTGGATGTTCCAGACCTCTCCCAGTGTTCGATTAACTCTTGTTTATGCTGTGTCCTCTGCTCGGAATGTCTTTCCCAATTGCCCTTTCTTTCTGAGTCCTGCCCAAAAAATGCCTACTTATCTTCCAAGTCTATTCACTGGTCACCTCCGTTTGAATACCTTTACTGAACCTTCCTAGGCTGAATTGGCGTCTCCGTCTTTTGTGTCCCACTCTGCACCTTGTGCAGAAGTGTCTCCCAGCACCTCTGGAGCTTGTTTCTCATGTTTCTTTCTCTCTGTTTAGACTGAGCTTTTCATTGGCAAAGATATTGCCATTTTGTCTTCCCTCCACAACTTCTTGCTGCTTGACTCTGTTTGACATCTGCTGGCTCATCTCTGCCACATACTAAAACTGAAGCTTAAGAGGAAAGATCAGAGTTCTATTTTGGTTTGTTTCACACCCTTCCCCTGCTGCTCTGTGGTTCTGTGTATTCTGGTAGCTGCAGATAGCCTCCTTCCAGATTATCTGTCGAAATGATGAATCTGAATCTGAGCTCGGCCCCTACCAATAAGCTTTTGGCTATGCTGTGCATGCACCCTGTCTGGTCCCTTCGGACTTGTACCTCTGGAAGTTGACTGCAAAACTGTGTACTGGATTGTGAACCTCGCTGGGTTTCTCCAGTTCAACTAGATAGCCCACACTACCAATTGTGTTTTGACTTTAAACTGATGGGATCAAGACCTGTGATGTGGGCACTGCCGAAGCTATCCCAACCCAGCTCCTGGTTCTGTGTTCCTAATCAGCCTTATCTTACGTTAGTTATGTCTTGGCACATTTTCCTCTAATCCTAACTGCAACTTCTACTGACACAGTTTTCTCTGATCCTTTCTCTTTCAACAAATAATATTCTAATAAGTATTTTTTAGAAAATTGAAGTATAGTTGATTTACAATATTGTACTGATTTCTGTTACATTGCAAAGTGATTTAGCAATACATGGCTTCGCTTGTAGCTCAGTTGGTCAAGAATCTGCCTGCAATGCAGGAGACCTGAGTTTGATTCCTGAGTCAGGAAGATCTCCTGGAGAAGTAAATGGCAACCCATTCCAGTACTCTTGCCTGGAGAACCCATGGACAGAGGAGCCTGCTGCTGCTGCTGCTGCTAAGTCACTTCAGACGTGTCCGACTCTGTGCGACCCCCATAGACGGCAGCCCACCAGGCTTCCCCGCCCCTGGGATTCTCCAGGCAAGAACACTGGAGTGGGTTGCTATTTCCTTCTCCACAGAGGATCCTGGCAGGCTACAATCTATGGGGTTGCAAGAGCTGAACATGACTGAGCAAGTAAGCACAGCACATACATATGTATGTTTTTTATGTTCTTTTCCATTGTGGTTTATCACATAGTTTCCTGTGCTGTACAGTAGGACCTTGTTTATCCATTCTGTAGAAACAAACCCAACCCTCCAGCTAACCCCTAATTCCAGCTTCATCCCTCTTCCAACCCTTTCCCCCTTGGTAACCACAGTCCATTTTTTATGTCTGTGAGTCTGTTTCATAGATAAGTTAGTGTCATATTTTAGATTCTAAATATAAGTGATATCATGTGGTATTTGTCTCTTTATGACTTACTTCACTTAGTATGATGATCTCTAATTCCATCCATGCTGCTGCAAATAACATAATTTTGTTCTTTTTTTGTGGCTGAGTAGTATTCCTTTGTATATATGCACTTCATCTTCTTTATTCATTCATCTATCAATGGACAGTTAGGTTATTTCTGTGTCTCGGCTATTGTGAATGGTGCTGCCATGAATGTAGGGGTGCATGTATCTTTTTGAATTATAGTTTTGTCCAGATATATGCCCAGGAGTGGGATTGTTGGATCGAGTGGCAACTCTATTTTTAGTTTTTTTGGGAACCTCCATAATGTTTTCCATATTGGCTGTATCCACTTACATTCCCACCAACATTGTAGGAGGATTCCTTTTTATCCACACCTTCTCCAGCATTTGTTATTTGTGAACTTATAAATGATGGCCATTCTGACCCTTGTGACATCATACCTCATTGTAGTTTTGATTTGCATTTCTCTAATTTAGTAATGTTGAGCATCTTTTCAGGTGCCTGTTAGACATCTGTATGTCTTCTTTGGAGGAATTTCTGTTTAGTTCTGCCCATTTCTTGGTTGAGTTGTTTGTTTATTTGTTTTTGTTATTGAGTTATATGAGCTGTTTGTACATTTTGGAGATTAAGCCCTTGTCTGTTGCATCATTTGCAAATATTTTCTCCCAGTCTGTAGCTTGTCTTTTCATTTCATTATAGTTAACCTTACTGTGCAAAAGTTTGATTAGATACCATTTGTTTACTTTTGATTTTATTTCTATTGCCTTGGGACATGGACCTAAGAAAACATTAGTATGATTTATGTCAGGGAGTTTTGCCTATGTTCTTATTTAGAAGTCTTATGGTGTCATGTCTTATAGTTAAGTCTTTAAGCTATTTTGAGTTTATTTGAGTGTATAGTGTGAGGGTGTGTTCTAACTTCATTGATTTACATGCAGCTGTCCAACTTTCCCAATGATCCTTGATGAAGAGACTTTTTCCTCATTGTATATTTTTGCCTCTTTTGTAAAAGATTAATTAGCTGTAGATGTGTGGGCTTATTTCTGGGCTCTTCATTCTGTTCCATTGATTCATATATCTGTTTTTGCATCAATACCACACTATTTTGATTACTGTAGCTTTGTAGTGTTGTCTGGAGTATGGGAAAGTTGTGCCTCCTGCTTTGTTCTTTTTCTTCAGGATAGATTTCACAATTCTGTGACACTTCCTCTTTCTCTGCCTTACCAAAGTGTCCTGTATTTACACCAGGTGCACACGATTGCACCAAATAGACTGTTCTGTGATCACTGTCTGTCTGCCTGTCTCCCTCTCCCACTAAATACAGTCTAGAGCTTGTCAACAATTTTTTCTGTTTTGACACATTTCATTTGTTGGCATACCCCCAGTGGATTTATTCAGATAAATTGTAACTCCATCCATTCTATTTCTACTCAGGAATGTATATCATGATGCCAGTAAATGAATACAAAATTATTATAGGGATAACTGAATCCATTCTAATCTTTTTTTAATTTCTATTTTTACTTTATTTTGCTTTACAATACTGTATTTGTTTTGCCATACATTGACATGAATCAGCCACAGGTGTACATGAGTTCCCAATCCTGAACCCCCCTCCCACCACTCACCCCGTATCATCTCTCTGGATCATCCCCGTGCACCAGCCCCAAGCATCCTGTATCCTGTATCGAACATAGACTGGCAATTCGTTTCTTACCTGATAGTATACATGTTTCAATGCCATTCTCCCAAATCATCCCACTCTCTCCCTCTCCCACAGAGTATAGAAATCCGTTCTATACATCTGTGTCTCTTTTGCTGTCTCGCATAGAGGGTTATCATTATCATCTTTCTAAATTCCATATATATGTGTTAGTTTGGAAGGAATGATACTAAAGCTGAAACTCCAGTACTTTGGCCACCTCATGCGAAGAGTTGACTCATTGGAAAAGACTCGGATGCTGGGAGGGATTGGGGGCAGGAGAAGAAGGGGACGACAGAGGATGAGATGGCTGGATGGCATCATTGACTCGATGGATGCGAGTCTGGTTGAACTCCAGGAGTTGGTGATGGACAGGGAGGCCTGGCGTGCTGCGATTCATGGAGTCGCATAGAGTCGGACAAGACTGAGCAACTGAACTGAACTGATACTGTATTGGTGTTTTTCTTTCTGGCTTACTTCACTCTGTATATTAGGCTCCAGTTTCATCCACCTCATTAGAACTGATTTAAATGTATTCTTTTTAATGGCCGAGTAATACTCCATTGTGTATATGTACCACAGCTTTCTTATCCATTCATCTGCTGATGGACATCTAGGTTGTTTCCATGTCCTGGCTATCATAAACAGTGCTGCAATGAACATTGTGGTACATGTGTCTCTTTCAATTCTGGTTTCCTCAGTGTGTATGCCCAGCAGTGGGATTGCTGGGTCATAAGGCAGTTCTATTTGCAATTTTTAAAGGAATCTCCACACTGTTCCCCATAGTGGCTGTACTAGTTTGCATTCCCACCAACAGTGTAAGAGGGTTCCCTTTTCTACACACCCTCCCCAGCATTTATTGCTTGTAGACTTTTGGATCGCTGCCATTCTGACTGGTGTGAAATGGTACCTCATTGTGGTTTTGATTTGCATGGAGTCCCTTGGACTGCAAGGAGATCCAACCAGTCCATTCTGAAGGAGATCAACCTTGGGATTTCTTTGGAAGGAATGATGCTAAAGCTGAAGCTCCAGTACTTTGGCCACCTCATGTGAAGAGTTGACTCATTGGAAAAGACTCTGATGCTAGGAGGGATTGGGGGCAGCAGGAGAAGGGGACGACCGAGAATGAGATGACTGGATGGCTGGATGGCATCACAGACTCGATGGACGTGAGTCTGAGTGAACCCCCGAGAGATGGTGATGGACAGGGAGGCCTGGCGTACTGTGATTCATGGGGTCACAAAGAGTCGGACACGACTGAGCGACTGAACTGAACTGAACTGATAATGAGTGATGTTGAGCATCTTTTCACATGTTTGTTAGCCATCCGAATGTCTTCTTTGGAAAAATGTCTATTAAGTTCTTTGGCCCATTTTTTGATTGGGTCATTTATTTTTCTGGACTTGAGCTGCATAAGTTGCTTGTATATTTTTGAGATTAGCTGTTTGTCAGTTGCTTCATTTGCTATTATTTTCTCCCATTCAGAAGGCTGTCTTTTCACCTTACTTATAGTTTCCTTTGTTGTGCAGAAGCTTTTAATTTTAATTAGATCCCATTTGTTTACTTTTGCTTTTATTTCCAGTATTTCTGGGAAGTGGATCATAGAGGATCCTGCTGTGATTTATGTCAGAGAGTGTTTTGCCTATGTTCTCCTCTAGGAGTTTTATAGTTTCTGGTCTTACGTTTAGATCTTTAATCCATTTTGAGTTAATTTTTGTCTATGGTGTTGGAAAGTGATCTAGTTTCATTCTTTTACAAGTGGTTGACCAGTTTTCCCAGCACCACTTGTTAAAAAGATTGTCTTTAATCCATTGTATAGTCTTGCCTCCTTTGTCAAAGATAAGGTGTCCATAGGTATGTGGATTTATCTCTGGGCTTTTTATTTTGTTCCATTGATCTATATTTCTGTCTTTGTGCCAGTACCATACTGTCTTGATGACTGTCGCTTTGTAGTAGAGCCTGAAGTCAGGCAGGATGATTCCTCCAGTTCCATTCTTCTTTCTCAAGATTGCTTTGGCTATTCGAGCTTTTTTGTATTTCCATACAAATTGTGAAATTATTTGTGAAAAATACTGCTGATAGCTTGATAGGGATTGGATTGAATCTGTAGATTGCTTTGGATAGTATACTCATGTTCACTGTATTGATTCTTCTGATCCATGAACATGGTATATTTCTTCATCTATTAGTGTCCTCTTTGATTTCTTTCATCAGTGTTTTATAATTTTCTATATATAGGTCTTTAGTTTCTTTAGGTAGGTATATTCCTAAGTATTTTATTCTTTTCATTGCAATGGTGAATGGAATTGTTTCCTTAATTTCTTTTTCTACTTTCTCATTATTAGTGTATAGGAATGCAAGGGATTTCTGTGTGTTGATTTTATATCCTGCAACTTTACTATATTCATTGATTAGCTCTAGTAATTTTCTGATGGAGTCTTTAGGGTTTTCTATGTAGAGGATCATGTCATCTGCAAACAGTGAGAGTTTTACTTCTTTCCAGTTTGGATTCCTTTTATTTCTTTTTCTGCTCTGATTGCTGTGGCCAAAACTTCCAACACTATGTTGAATAGTAGTTGTGAAAGTGGGCACCCTTGTCTTGTTCCTCACTTTAGGGGAAATGCTTTCAATTTTTTCACCATTGAGGATAATGTTTGCTGTGGGTTTGTCATATATAGCTTTTATTATGTTGAGGTATGTTCCTTCTATTCCTGCTTTCTGGAGAGTTTTTATCATAAATGGATGTTGAATTTTGTCAAAGGCTTTCTCTGCATCTATTGAGATAATCATATGGCTTTTATTTTTCAATTTGTTAATGTGGTGGATTACATTGATTGATTTGTGGATATTGAAGAATCCTTGCATCCCTGGGATAAAGCCCGCTTGGTCATGGTGTATGATCTTTTTAATGTGTTGTTGGATTCTGATTGCTAGAATTTTGTTAAGGATTTTTGCATCTATGTTCATCAGTGATATTGGCCTGTAGTTTTCTTTTTTTTGTGGCATCTTTGTCAGGTTTTGGTATTAGGGTGATGGTGGCCTCATAGAATGAGTTTGGAAGTTTACCTTCCTCTGCAATTTTCTGGAAGAGTTTGAGTAGGATAGGTGTTTGCTCTTCTCGAAATTTTTGGTAGAATTCAGCTGTGAATCCGTCTGGACCTGGGCTTTTGTTTGCTGAAAGATTTCTGATTACAGTTTCAATTTCCATGCTTGTGATGGGTCTGTTAAGATTTTCTATTTCTTCCTGGTTCAGTTTTGGAAAGTTGTACTTTTCTAAGAATTTGTCCATTTCTTCTACGTTGTCCATTTTATTGGCATATAATTGCTGATAGTATTCTCTTATGATCCTTTGTATTTATTTCTGTGTTATCTGTTGTGATCTCTCCATTTTCATTTCTAATTTTATTGATTTGATTTTTCTCCTTTTGTTTCTTGATGAGTCTGGATAATGGTTTGTCAATTTTATTTATCCTTTCAAAGAACCAGCTTTTGGCTTTGTTGATTTTTGCTATGGTCTCTTTTATTTCTTTTGCATTTATTTCTGCCCTAATTTTTAAGATTTCTTTTCTTCTACTAACTCTGGGGTTCTCCATTTCTTCCTTTTCTAGTTGTTTTAGGTGTAGAGTTAGGTTATTTATTTGACTTTTTTCTTGTTTCTTGAGGTATGCCTGTATTGCTATGAACTTTCCTCTTAGCACTGCTTTTATAGTGTCCCACAGGTTTTGGGTTGTTGTGTTTTCATTTTCATTAGTTTCTATGCATATTTTGATTTCTTTTTTGATTTCTTCTGTGATTTGTTCGTTATTCAGAAGCGTGTTGTTCAGCGTCCATATGTTGGAATTTTTAACAGTTTTTCTCCTGTAATTGAGATCTAATCTTAATGCATTATGGTCAGAAAAGATGGCTGGAATGATTTCAATTTTTTTGAATTTATCAAGGTTAGATTTATGGCCCAGGATGTGATCTATCCTGGAAAAGGTTCCGTGTGCACTTGAGAAAAAGGTGAAATTCATTGTTTTGGGGTGAAATGTCCTATAGATATCAATTAGGTCCAACTGGTCTATTGTATCATTTAAAGTTTGCGTTTTTTTGTTAATTTTCTGTTTAGTTGATCTGTCCGTAGGTGTGAGTGGGGTATTAAAGTCTCCCACTATTATTGTGTTATTGTTAATTTCCCCTTTCATACTTGTTAGCATTTGTCTTACATATTGCTGTGCTCCTATGTTGGGTGCATATATATTTATAATTGTTATATCTTCTTCTTGGATTGATCCTTTGATCATTATGTAGTGGCCTTCTTTGTCTCTTTTCATAGCCTTTGTTTTAAAGTCTATTTTATCGGAGATGAGTATTGCTACTCCTGCTTTCTTTTGGTCTGTTTGCGTGGAATATCTTTTCCCAGCCCTTCACTTTCAGTCTGTATGTGTCCCTTGTTTTGAGGTGGGTCCCTTGTAGGTAGAATATAGAGGGGTCTTGTTTTTGTATCCATTCAGCCAGTCTTTGTCTTTTGGTTGGGGCATCCAACCCATTTATGTTTAAGGTAATTATTGATAAGTATGATCCCATTGCCATTTACTTTATTGTTTTGGGTTCAGGTTTATACTCCCTTTTTGTGTTTCCTGTCTAGAGAAAATCCTTTAGGATTTGTTGGAGACCTGGTTTGGTGGTGCTGAATTCTCTCAGCTTTTGCTTGTCTGTAAAGCTTTTGATTTCTCCTTCATATTTGAATGAGATCCTTGCTGGGTACAGTAATCTGGGCTGTAGGTTATTTTCTTTCATCATTTTAAGTATGTCTTGCCATTCCCTCCTGGCCTGAAGGGTTTCTATTGAAAGATCTGCAGTTATCCTTATGGGAATCCCCTTGTGTGTTATTTGTTGTTTTTCCCTTGCTGCTTTTAATATTTGTTCTTTGTGTTTGATCTTTGTTAATTTGATTAATATGTGTCTTGGGGTGTTTTGCCTTGGGTTTATCCTGTTTGGGACTCTCTGGGTTTCTTGGACTTGGGTGATTATTTCCTTCCCCATTTTAGGGGAGTTTTCAACTATTATTTCCTCAAGTATTTTCTCATGATTTTTCTTTTGGTCTTCTTCTTCTGAGACTCCTATAATTCGAATGTTGGAGCATTTCATATCGTCCTGGAAGTCTCTGAGATTGTCCTCATTTCTTTTAATTCGTTTTTCTTTTATCCTCTCTGATTCATTTATTTCTACCATTCTATCTTCTATTTCACTATTCCTATCTTCTGCCTCTGATATTCTACTATTTGTTGCCTCCAGAGTGTTTCTGTTCTCATTTATTGCATTATTCATTGTATATTGAATCTTTTTTATTTCTTCTAGGTCCTTGTTAAACCTTTCTTGCATCTTCTCAATCCTTGTCTCCAGGCTATTTATCTGTGATTTCATTTTGATTTCAAGATTTTGGATCATTTTCACTATCATTAATCGGAATCCTCTATCAGGTAGATTCCCTATCTCTTCCTGTTTTGTTTGGTTTGGTGGGCATTTCTCCTGTTCCTTTATCTGCTGGGTATTCCTCTGTCTCTTCATCTTGGTTATATTGCTGCATTTGGGGTGGCCTTTTTGTATTCTGGGAATTTGTGGAGTTATCTTTATTATGGAGTTTCCTCACTGTGGGTGGGGTTGTATTAGTGGCTTGTCAAGGTTTCTTGGTTAGGGAAGCTTGTGTTGGAGTTCTGGTGGGTAGAGCTGGATTTCTTCTCTCTGGAGTGCAATGAAGTGTCCAGTAATGAGTTATGAGACGTCTATGGTTTTGGAGTAACTTGAGCTGCCTGTATATTGAAGCTCAGGGGTGTGTTCCTGTGTTGCCTGAGAATTTGTGTGGTATGTCTTACTCTGGAACTTGTTGGCCCTTGGCTGGTGCTTGGTTTCAGTGTAGGTATGGAGGCATTTGATGAGCTCCTGTCGATTAGTGTTCCCTGGATTCAGGAGTTCTCTGATGTTCTCAGGATTTGGACTTAAGCCTCCTGCTTCTGGTTTTCAGTTTTATTTTTACAGTAGCCTTTAGACTTCTCCATCTATACAGCACCAATGATAAAACATCTAGGTTAAAAATGAAAAGTTTCTCCACATTGAGGGACACCCAGAGAGGTTCACTGAGTTACATGGAGAAGAGAAGAGGGAGGGGGTAGTTAGAGGTGACTGGAATGAGATGAGGTGGGATCAAAAGAGGAGACAGCAAGCTAGTCAGTAGTCACTTCCTTATGTGTGCTCCTCAGTCTGGACCACTCAGAGGTATTCACAGAGTTATACAGGGAAGAGGAGAGGAAGGAAGTAGACAGAGGTGGCCAGGAGGATAAAAGGGAAATGAAAAGGAGAGAGACAGATCCAGCCAGTAACCAGTTCCTTAGGTGTTCTCCACTGTCTGGAACACACAGAGATTCACAGAGCTGGGTAGAGAAGAGAAGGGGGAGGGAGGAGACAGAGACAACCTGGTGGAGAAAAAGGAGAGTCCAAAGGAGGAGAGAGTGGTAAAGCCAGTAATCTTGCTCTCAGGTAAAATTGGGTATTGAAGATTGGGTTTTTAAATGTACAAAATTGACAACAAATACCAAAAAGCAAAGATTAAAACTCTGGAGTAGGGGTTGGATTTTCAAAAAAACAATATTAAAGAAAAGAAGAAGAACAAGAAGAAAAAAAAGTCACGAGAATTATTAAAAAAAACAAAAACCACAAAAAAAATATATACGGTGTTTGCTTTAAAAATAGAGGTTTTTTTTTGAAAAGTGATAGTAGGTTATAAAAATTAAAATTAAAGGAGAAATAGAGGACTTAAAATTTTTAAAAAGTTAAAAAAAAAGAAAAGAGAAAACAATTAAACAACAACATCAACAACAAAAAAAAGAAAGAGAGAGAGAGAGAATGTTCATAAAAATAGTAAAGATATTTCTGGGACTTCTTCTGGTGTTGTGGGCAGTGTGGGGTCACTTCCAAGGCAGTTCCCTCTGTTTAGCTTCTTCTGTTTGCCAGTTTCTTCAGTGTCTGATTTCTGCCCTGATGCAAGGGGGGCGGTGGTGGATACTTTTTTTTGGGGGGGGGGCTCACTTTTCAGTCGCTCTGTTGGGAGGGAGGGATGCTGCAAACAAATAACACTGGCGTGTGCTCACAGTGTCTCAGCCATGCTGGGCATGCCCCTGCACACGGTGCACACTGCTCAGGCTCTACGTTGCTCCTCTGGGAACCGTCTGAGGCCAGCCCTAGGCTGCATGCACCTCCCTGGTTTAAGCCGCTCAGGCTCGGCTCTCAGGTGGCCCTCAGAGGTGCAGATTTGGTTGGGCCTGTGTTTTGTGCCCTTCCCAGGACCGAGTAGCTCAGGTGTTTGGCGAGTGTGATCGCTGCGACTTATCACCTTTCCCTGCTGCTCAGTTTTCTGGGTGTACCGCTAGTGCCCCTTGTCAGGCAGATGGTGACTGTCCAGAACCCCAAGAAGGCTTAGTTAGCAAAGCAGCCTGCTTGCGGTTTGGTAGGTAAAGTCTCTCTGGGGCTGCGATTGGCCCCTTCCAGCCCTTACGGCTCTGGCTGCCTGTCCCCGGTGGGGGATGGTCTGCAGTTGGCTAATTCTGTTCCATCCTTTGTTCTGTGCACAGTCCTGGAGGTGTCTTATGTTAGGGCATTCCGCGTGGTAGCTATCCCACAGTCTGGTATGCTAGCCCAAGTTAGTTCGCTCTGGTTACATTTGGGGCATTCTGGCCTGATTCTTAAAAAGCACTGCAGCCCGTGCCTCCCTGCCCAACTCCCACTTGCTAGTGGCAGATGCAGGCATCTGCGCTGCTTCTCTGCTGGGGGAGTTACCATTGGGCTCGTAATCTGTTGGTTTTAATTGTTTATTTATTTTTCTTCCCTGTTATGTTGCCCTCTGTGCTTCCAAGGCTCGCCACAGACTCGGCAGTGAGAGTGTTTCCTGGTGTTTGCAAACTTCTCTCTTTTTAAGACTCCCTTCCTGGGATGGGACTCCCTTCCAGGGATGGGACTCCCTTCCCGGGATGGAGCTCCCTCCTTCCCTCCCTTGTCTCTTTTTTCGTCTTTTATATTTTTCCTACCTGTTTTTGAAGACAGTGATCTGCTTTTCTGGGTGCCTGATGTCCTCTGCCAGCATTCAGAAGTTGTTTTGTAGAATTTACTCAGCGTTGAAATGTTCTTTTGATGAATTTGTGGGGGAGAAATTGGTCTCCCTGTCCTATTCCTCCACCATCTTAGGACCGCCCCCCCCATTCTAATCTTTTAAAGTAAATATTTCACAAACTTTAGTACTTTGTTATTAACAGAAAATCACTTGTGCTAACCTTCTGAGGTGGCTGCAGTATGCCAATGTGCTATGGGTGCCTCTAAGTAGGACCATGGGTAACTGAGAGCTGAAGCTACATCACAGGTGTCTCTGTAAACGCAGCCCCTAGCACACTTCTGGACAATAGCAGGTGCCCAGTGCATAGTTGTTTCATTTGTCATGGTTTATGAATTATAAAATAAAATTAATTTTTAAATAATTCCCTGGGTTTTCTTAAAAACACAAAGGAGACTGAGGGTATAGCTGTCTTTATGTCCAGCTGTTTAAAGGCACCTTCTAAGGCCAGAGTTCTTTAGAATTGGGTTTTCTTTCACAATAAGGCCCTGAAAGAGATTGCTATTCAGGAGAAGTAGTAAACAACATAGTTAATGAGTTGGTTCACTCCAGGCATGTTATTACTTTTACACACTGGTGAGTGATTTCCAGCCTATAATTATGGGCACCTTTTTGGTATCCATATAGAATCCATTATGTGAATTCGTAAATCTACTTCATATTCTTCTGGTCAGATGTTCATGTAATAATACTTCTAGTGTATGATTACTTCAAGGAGCTCACAATCACAAATAGCACAGTAGAAATAGCTTCTGTCTAAGAGAACATGATGCTAATACTGTGTTCTTTGCTATTTAATGTGTGGTTTTATCACAGTCACTTTGCTTTGCTGAGGCTTTAAAATGGAAGTTAAGTGAATAGTCTCTAATCTCTTCACTCACTCTAAAATTCTTGAGTGTAACAAGTGTTGAAAAGACTTTAGAAAGTACATGGACAGATTGCCTCCCTACAAAATGAGAATAAAAAAACTGTAAAGTTTAGTCAAAATCTTTACATATCCTTCCAAGGTGAAAAGACTGGTGCCTTAGCCCATGAGTCACAGGAGACACTGGGCTCCCTGTCCATTTCTTAAAAAAATGGATACCTAGCCTGGGGTTGGGAAAACAAGGTAATCACTGGAAGGATCCCTGATCTGCCACATGACTGGTACTCATGGATTGTGTCTTGGAGTGGCTCCATAATTAGAGCCAGACAAGATCCTTCAGAGAGTATAGTAGTGTTTGGGTTGGAGTTTAGACAGCAGTGCTGCTCTGGCATTTAGGATTTATGAACCTGTAGGCATCCTCATCAGGCTGTGAGATGTGTGAGAAGGCTGTCTGTCTAACTTGAAAGATTGATGTGATGGGAACTGGAGTCCAAGTGAAAGATGCCTCTTTGAGGGCAGAGAGACATACCTTCTATTGCAACATGAGGAAGAATGGAGAAACAGTATTGAAACAGGCAGTTTTCACATACGGAGGTGAGGATATGAGGGCATTCCCATCTAATAACGTAGGTTTTCTCATGAAGTATAAGTCAAGGTCATCAAGAGAGAATGAAAAGGGAAGGGGAGGGGTAGGAGGTTTTGAGAGGGGAGGGCATATGAAATAATTGCGTTAGAGAGTGGAAAAGTGAGCTTACTAAAGAAACACTGTAGACATTCCAGGATGTGTTGCCTGCCCATTTGAGATGAGTGTTCATGAATTTAAATGATGTTCTTTTGCATCATCAAGATACAGGAAAAATGGATATTCAGGTTCAACCATGGTTTTGTTAGGACAGTACAGTCAAAGGCAAGAGCATACAGGGACCGATAGTCTTTATGATTACCAAAAGAGATAGTTGAAGATAGAAGATGGGTAGGTTAGTAACAGACAGAAGGTCAAGACTGAAAATTGTAGCAGTGGAGGAGATTGTTAATAGAATAAATGAGCTCAGAGAAATAGAAGGTGGGAGCTATAAGTGGGATGTTGAAACATTATGGAAGGACTCACGATATGGTCATAGGAATGGCTGACTGAGATGCTGTGGAAGAAAACGTCCCTGGAATTAAGGTGGTTGAGAAACTGAGACACTGAGATGTATGATGGGTGATCTGTGTGGATGATGTCATCACTTTAAGAATGATGATGGAAGTTGTAATGAAAAGGAAGATCCCAGTCTAAGATCTCTGTTGTAATCCTGCCAAAGAAGGAGAGAAGTAACTGGAAATAAGATGATGGTAGCACTGAAAAGGTAGAACAATTATTATTGCTGGCTGGGATGAGCTTCAAAGCCAAAAAAGAAGGGGGAATGATTTGAGGTTATATTGGAAAGCATGGAGTATGATCTACCTTCCAACCCTTTTGTATGTGCAATGTGAGAGGGAAATAAATAGCCTCTACTTGAGAAGAGAAAGCAATGCTGTTAGGAGGTGACCTGGTTTCATTTAAGGCAAAGAAAAGGAATGTTCAGAAAAGACATTGAAGATACAGTGTTTACTGATGAGGAATTTTGAAGAATTCAAGAGCAGCATTTGGAAGGGAAGAAGGGGTGGTGTGGTGGATCAGATTCAGGGATGTATTGAGAGAGGGGAAAGTTGATGATGGTGGAAGAGTACTGAACTGCTAAAAGGGCAGAGAGAATCATGGATGAGAAGTTCTACCCTGAGAGGGCCCAAGGGTCTCAATACTTATCTCAGCGACAAGACATCTTGGGAACCTTACCTTTATGTACTTTCTATACTGAATTGTGGGGACTTTTAGGTAAAAGTAGGAGTAAAGCAAGCCTCTGGGGCATGAACTTATTTTCAAGTTATAATTATGAACTTGTGGTTCAGGTGGAACTTGTTTAATAAATGTACTGGTAGAAACCCTTAGAGCTCAGAAAGTGATAAGGCATTGGCAGTAGACTACTATCTAATAACATACAATAATTGATTGATAAATGAAAAAATCACTTTTATTTTTTCTCTCCACTGTAAGTTCTTTACCTGGTTTAGATTTTTGAGAGGGAGAATCCATAACTTTCACTAAATTCTCAAAGTGATCTTTGAACCTCCAAAAGGTTACCAACCACAGATCTACATGATCAATCAAACATCAAACATTAGATGAGTTTCTTTTTCTCTGAATTAATTGAAATTTTCACTGGATTTACTAAGTTTTTGTTATCACTTGGACACAAACAATTAATCTTTGGTTTACATATTTGAGTTCTCTGTGAACTCTTGTTATAGCATAATGAAAAATACTCTACAGAGGAACCTTAGTAATTTCCCATAATGACTAAGAGAGCCTTTTCAATGTGCTGCACTTCATAAATCAATGAGCAAGTAAACACAGGGACAGAGTAAATAAACAAGGGCATGTTATCCCTGTGAATATACTTGATTGCATAACAAAAAAAGTCGCCATGAACTACTTGGGATGTACATTAATGGTTTGAATGGTACTCTGCACAAAAACAAACATTTCATTAATAGAATTCATTGGAATTGATGACAATTCTGACCTGTAGTCAGAATTTTTATCTTTGCATTAAGAAAAATGTGTTGGATATAAACATTAATCATGAAAGCAAAGGAAATGAACAGCTTACTTGAATGAAGTCTCTTAGTCCAGTAAGCTATTTTCAAAAGCATTTGGAAAATCATACTTAGGGTATCTGAATGGTAGCAATGAACATGTTAATGACAACTGGTTATTTATTTACTAAGGAACTCATAAACGTTTTCTAAGAACCACAGCCCTACTTCACTCCCCTGCCAGTCCACAATGTGACCGTATGCTATAAGTCCAGTGTGCCCTCCACTTAGAGGAAATTTTTTACAGTTAATCAGTTTCAGGTTTTTCTTTTCTCTCTAATCCATAAATATAAAAATAGATGATAATTCTATTGTAAGAGAATATTTTGACACAGATAGTCAGTCTTGTGAGTTACTGAAACTAATAGTTTCCTTTCTCTGTGATAATTTCAAATGACTTGATATGATTCAAAATAGGTTAAATAAATGGAAGCTTTAAGTTAAGGTTTTATTTTACTGTTCTTAAGAAAATAGAAGGTAAATCAAATTATATAAAATTATAAGCTAAAATAATAAAATTTGGAATACAAGAATAACACTATCTCTATAATATGAACTGGATCATCTTTAATTCCCAATATGTAACCAAGGGCCTGGCTTATTGTGAGTGCTCACAGAATATTTTTGATAATGAGTGAACAAAATACAAAAATTTTTTCATACATTTTTGATGGCTAGAAACATTGACAGTTTGGAGAGACATAGTATTTATAAATCTTTTTGTGGCTCAAACTATATACAATTAAAAATGCACATTTAAATTAACTTGGCATATATAATTAAGGACTTTCTGACTAGTGTATATTTTCTAAGCCAACTGTCCATGATCAGCAAGTACTAAAACAATTATTTACTTATTTACATATGGGTGCAGGAATACCTAATAGTAGAGTAAATCATGGTTAACCAACCAGATTCTTTTCAAAAATAATTTTGTTTGTTTGGGGCTGTGCTGGGTCTCTGTTGCTGTGTGGGCTTTTCTCTTGTCATGGCAAGCAGGGGCTACTCTCTAGCTGTGGTGCGCTGCCTTCTCGTTGCAGTGGCTTCTTTTATTGCCGAGCACAGGCTCTAGGTCATATGGGCTTCAATAGGCATGGCACGTGGTCTCAGTAGTTGTGGCTCCTACTCCCTAAAGCACAGGTTCAGTAATTGTGGTGCACAGGCTTAGCTGCTCTGTGGCATGTGGGATCTACCCAGACCAGGGACTGAACCTGCATCTCCTGTGTTGGCGGGAAGATTCTTCACCACTGAGCCACCAGGGAAGCCCCCAACCAGATTTTATATCTAAAAAAGTCTTGTGATATGATTCAACATAAAAAGACAAATAACTAAATTAAAAAATGGACAAAGGACATGAATAGACATTTCTTTAAGATGTACAACTGATACAGGAAAAGATGCTCAAAAGTCACTAGTCATTAGGGAAATGCAAATTAAAAGCACAATAAGATATCATTTTGTATCTGTTAGAATGTCTATTATCAAAAAGATAAGACATAGCAAATGCTGGCATGGATATGGAGAAAAGGGAACCCTTGTGTGCTGTTGATGGGATTGTAAATTAGCACAGACACTAGGGAAAAGAATATGAAGGTTCTTCCAAAAATTAAAAACTATTGTGTGATCCAGCAGTTCCACTTAGGTGAGTATATCCAAAGGAATGAAAAACACTAACTCATAAAAGACATCTGCGACTCTGTGTTCATAGCAGCGTTATTTACGATAGCCAAGACATGGAAACAACTTCAGTGTCCATCAACAGATAAATGTATAAAGAAGTTATGGTGTGTGTATATGTATGTATATATACATACATATGTACACATGGATTATACAATGGAATATTACTCAGCCATAAAAAATGAGGAAACACTCAAGCCTTAACAGGCTTCTCTGGCTCTAAAGTCCCAGAGTGCTCACAGGAAAACACGCTGTTGCTGAAGTAAGAAGCTTGGTGCTCTGTTTACATACTCAACAGGCCTGAAGCACCAGCTGGCTTATTCCTGCAATTCTAAACCCTTGGGAGTAAGCTGCAGCGCAAGAGGGTTCAGTGACTTGCCTGAGCCCAGACCAAACTGTATTTTTCTGCTAGTGTTTGAAATAGAATTCAAAGTCTTTAAGATTTTACATTATTTAGGCTTCAGTAGATTTTCAGATACCTGACCTTTAAAGTATCTGTCCTTCCCTTTGCTTTTCCATGACTGGCCTTATTTATGAGAATAACTGAAACTTTAAATCTCCTACTTTTGCTGTCAGTAGAAGAAGCAAAAATGAGGGCAATAAAAAGTCTTAGCTTCTATTTCTGAATCAGTGACCAATCCTTTCCTATCTAAGCAAGCCCATGTGACAGTAAGCAGTGGTCTGTAGCAAGCACCATTATCACTTAAAGGCCAGCCAGCAATTTTGTTACAAAATCTTCTGAGGCAGTTTGAAGTTTGGTTGTTTTAATTAAACCTTACCAGCCCAGACTACAGAGGGAAAGTACTGGGAATTTTCCACTGAACTGTCACTCTAAGTGTTTTACTGTGGATCTGATATCAGAAATCATAACAATATTTAATGCCAGATGATTGGCATAACAATGATCTTGACTAACAGCTTGTGAGCTTGGGAAGTTAAATTAAAATTGATGTGCTTATTTTCTCTTGAACTGTCAAATCAACATATGCATCTTTTACTTTCAAAAAATTGCTGCATCTTAGGGAAGTTGGCTGCAATCAGTAGTTAATTCTGTGTATTTTAGCATGAGACTAGGTTGATTTTGTTTTTCTTTTCTTCTCTTTTTTATCTTAGATAAGGATAATGAAAATGATGGTATTGGTAAATTTACCAATGCAAACTGGGGCCATAAAGAGATGAATGTCTAGAAGAATATTTCCTTCCCTTAATTAATCTGTTCAGAGAGATTAGGATATGTAAAGCAGCTAATAATGTCAGTGGCTACCATTATTATTTACTCTGGGCTGGGTACTAGGCTAAAACCATTCCTGCATTTACAACTTGGAGCCACTCTTATAGAGGAAGATAATAGCACCACTTCATAGGTGATGAAATTTGCTCAGATCCCACAGTTAGCAAGTGGTAGATATATGATTTCAACTTTGGTTTGCTTAACCCTGGATACCATGTTTTAAACTATATCATAATGCTTTCTGTCACAAACCACCCACTCTCTACCAAAAATCAAATTCTTTTTCCAAGAGTCTAAGTTATGGTGAGGCTCTTTTAAATGTTGTCTTTTATCTAAAGAAAAACTATTTGTTCTCGAGCTACATACAAAAAAAAAAGAGAGAGATAAATATTAAACATTCTATTCACCTACTTTTAGCTTAAGAACAATCACAACACATGTAATTTTATAAAACTGAACATTATTATTTTTATTTTACTTCTATATTACAGCTGGATGGGAGAGAGAGAGAAGTGAGATGAAGCAAAGAGAAGATGAAAAGAAGAAATGGAAGGACTAGGAAGTTGAGGGGAAAGGAAGACTGAAGGGAGTACAGAAAGGAAGCATGGAAACAATTCCTATAACAGTGAGGAAGGCTCATGTACCCTCTTTGACCATCACTACTGAGAATTTTTTTCCATCCTCTCTTTAATCAAGGTCTTTCTTTAACACAATCAATTTCTTCCCTCCATTGGCTTCATCTGCTTTGCCTTAGAAATTACACAGTTCCCTTCGAACATGAAGACACCTTCCCTTGGTCTTGAGCCCTTTCTAACCCTGGTTGAATTACTAATTGACTTGAGGTACAAGCTCTGGTTATCCGTGTACCGGGCATTAACTGCTAGGTTCTAGGAGTACAGAGTAGTATAAGAATAAATTCTTTCCTTTTCATAAGGAAAATTTCCAAGTCATTGGAATTTAATCATGGGCAGGTACGTGTCTCTAAGACCATACTTTTTAATGATAAATCCATTAAGAGTAAAAATCTGCTGAAACAGCTTATAGTGTTAGGTAGATGGATCAACCACCATAGAGATTGTTTTCCCTTTTTAAAACTTATTTCTTACAGTATTGTAAAGTAAAATAAAGTAAAAATAAAATTAAAAGAACAAAAACAAAAAGACAAAATACAAGATAAAATAAGATAAAAATATAAAGCTTAGGAAAAGGAATCTTTGCCAAAGATTGATGGCAAAAACTGTTTCCTCAAATTGAAGGCATTGAGAATGGTTGTAATAAGACTGTAGAACGATTTTCCTAGGCATTTTAAAGAAATAGAATATCTGTGTGTTTACATGTTTATTGTTGTTTAATAAATCACCACCATGCTTAAAACAACAACAACAAAAATCTTATTTCTTATTTTTGTTGCCTGTGATTACTATCTTTGTTTTCTTTCTGTCTTCTCATTGTGACAGTATGATACATAACCCCCTACTAAGCTGTGCCTTGAATGTCACCAATTACTTCCTTATTAAAAAATCAAATATTTCTTTTACTCTCATACTTTCACTTCCTTCTATCATACATATTATGTGTATTTATTATATGATTCTCCACCTCTTCTCCACACCCTCAAATTATTTCTTTCTACAACTATTAGCTCAAATCATCCTTGTTTAGGAAAGCTTTATCTCAAACTGGAGGAGCTTGGTTAGAAAAGCTTTTTCTTGGGCAAAGTGTTAATAAGTGCAGCTTGCTAAATTTGGGAAAAGCTATTCAAATTGAGGTTCTGAGTATTATAAGTTATATATTCAAGTCCTAGATTACATTCTTTTACATCTGGAATATACCCTCTAATGATGATGGTTTCTCTCCTGAAAGGAGATGGGGTCTTGTGTGCAATTTTCCAGGGGGATTATTTTATATTTGATACATATATATCAGAAGTAAGCATGGATTTTAGAAATCTCATTTAAAAATTATTTCATTGAAGTGTAGTTGACACAATATTTATTTCTAGTGTGTAGTGAGGTGATTCAGCTATACATATGCATACATTCTTTTTCCTATTCTTTTCCATTGTGGTTTTTCACAGGATGTTGAATATAGTTCCGTGTGTTATGTAGTAGGACCTTGTTGTTTATCCATTCTATATATAATACTTTGCATCTGCTAATCCTAAACTCCCACTCCATCCCTTATCCACCCCCTTATTCCCCATTGGAACAGGTCTGTTCTCTATGTCTGTGAGTCTGTTTCTGTTTTATAAACAAATTCATGTATGTCATATTTTAGATTCCACATATATATGATATCATATGTTATTTGTCTTTCTCTTTCTGACTTATTTCACTTAGTATGATAATCTCCAGGCCCGTCATATTGCTGCAGATGACATTATTTCATTCTTTTTTATGGCTGAGTAGTATTTTACTATGTATATGTGAGTGTGTGTATGTGTATAATATATATATATGTGCTTAGTTGCTCAGTTGTGTCCAACTCTTTGCGACCCCATGGACTGCCAGGTTCCTCTGTCCATAAGGATTCTCCAGACAAGAATACTATAGTGGGCTGCCATGCCCTCCTCTAGAGGGTCTTCCCAACCCAGGGATTGGAGCCAGGTCTCCTGCACTGCAGGCGGATTCTTTACCATCTGAGCCACCAGGGAAGCCCATACATAGACCACATATTTTTTATCCATTCATCTATCAATGGACATTTAGATTGTTGTGATTATTATATGTCTTGATTATTGTAAGTTAGAAATCTCATTTTTTGACATTCAACGATTTAGGCTTTTTGGCTTTTTGGGTATAGGGGTTGGGGGTCTGAGGGGAAAGTCCAACTTTTCTAAAAGTAATCTAAGTTCTAACTTTGTCCCATCCACCTTCTCTTATCTTAGAAAGAAGACGACCAAATTCCCTCGATTTACCATAAGATCTTCAACAACAGTATCCTCACTATGAAGGCACAGACTGCTCAAATATTAGGTTACAGTTTGCATATCTCTTAACTCCATTTTGTGTATAATCATTGTGGAGTTACTTATTCTGGGAACTGAGTACCCCATGAAGTTGGTTATCAGATTTATTACATCAGTAGATATAGTTCCTCTTTGTACTTCTCTCTTTAGAATTTAAAATTTGTTAATGATTCTGTAGATTTTGCTTACTGATATAGTAAGGAGATTTGGGTTGTGTCCATATACAGAAGAAATAAGTGGTTGAAATGACAGAAAACAGTTAATATGGTCATTAATCTATCTATAGGGGCTTCCCTGGTGGTTCAGAAGGTAAAGAATCTGCTTGCAGTGCAGAAGGTCCAGGTTCGATCCTGGGTTGGGAAGGTCCCCAGAGAAGGAAATGGCAACTCACTCCAATACTTCTTGCAAGAATTCCATGGACAGAGGAGCCTGGCAGGCTACAATCCATGGGGCAGCAAAGAGTCGGACATGACTGAACAACTAGCACTTTCAATCTATCTATGTGGCAACAGTGGAATAAGTTTATATGGCAACAAGTCTAACAATCTCAGACTTTCCATTCCAAGTATGACAAACAACTGGTTTGTAAGACTTCTATTCTTAATTGATTCAATTATCATTGTAAAATATGGTTTAGATAACTACCAGCTCATGATTAAATTCTGATTCACCATGCTGCCTCTTCTGATAATTTGCCCTTAGAAATTTTCCAGTAGAAATGAAATCTTGAATAATGAGTATTAGCTAATTTGAGAAACTTGGAACCCAAATGAAGGATACAGAGCCAATTTATATAATGAAGTTCCAATTTATTCAGCTTTAAAAGACTATACAACATTTGGGCTATGAAATTCTGAAGAGTATGGTTTAGACTTGGACTCAGTAGTAAACATCCACATTTACATTCATTATGTATAATTATGACTCCAGCAGAGCAGGTGAAGTCTGAGTTTTATTAGTCATGAATAAAGAATAAAAAAGAGACAATATATGTAAACACACTTAGTGAACTGTAATTTCTATGTAACTGTTAACAATAACAGTTACTGTTTTAACAGTCAGGCTAACTCTGCATTTTCAATGTAAGAAGCATGCGGTCCGTGGTAGCTTATTGGTCAGGATGCAGACAAAAAATAAATGGCTTACTTAAACCAAGTAATGGAGGAGAGCTTAGTAAAAGGACTGCTTACAAAGGTGTATGGAAAGAGGGCAAGGTCAAAGTAAACTAGCAGGAAATGGTGAAGCACAATAGAACTGAAAATAGTAGAGAAATGCCACCTCTCTAGGCCTGCAGAAGCAAGAAAAGGAGAAGTTACTGGAACCCAGGGAGAGAAAGCAGCTGTAGGATCTGTCTGAGAGGTGTTGTCTTTGGCAGAGGGACAGAGTCTCACCATGGTCAAGGGGACATGTAGCTAGTTTCACTCTTCTCTCTCTCACTTTGATCTACTAGTGTCTCCCATTGGATGGACCGAGGCCAGAAAGCAACACAGCCCATAGATACATTTCATACACATCAGCCTCTGGAACACAGAGCAGGGAAGAGAAGCATCAAGAGTGAAATTGCTCTGGAAGAGCAAGTGAAATACATCCAGCTCACAGGCTAGACTTAGCTATGGCCTACCTTAATCTATTTGGATCATTTAACTTTTATTGGCCCAGATAGCATTGTTCCTTCCTTTGAATGTTGCAGTTACTTCCTTCTTGAAAAATGCTTCTTTTACTCTCACATTTTCTGTTCTTTCTGTTGTATATACTGGATGATATCCACCACCATTTTTCCCACTCCAAGTCATTTGTTTCTAGAACTATAGCTCAAATTTCCATTCCAATCTAAAAAAGCTATATTTTGAACTATTTGAGTTTGGCTTCCTAAATTTGCGACAATCCACTCAAAGGGAATTGAGGTTTTATATGATGCTTCCCTCCCAAAAGAATGTGTAAAACTTGGAAGAGATTTTCGCCTTAGGTGAACAGTTAGACTATAATCTCCAGAGTCTATGAATATTGTGAGTTACAAGAATGACAATATTGGTAGCATGTCGAAGTATACAGTATTTGTCTTTCTAGATCACTTTCTGCTGTACCAACCTTTCTTGAAAACCATCAGGCAAATGGGAAATAGAAAAAAGTCACATCTTCCTGAATTTATACAGGAACTGCTGAATCAGGAAATGTTAAGCTGTTAGAAGATTTTGACTCTTAAAAACACACCTTATAAAAGTATCTAGTCTTATTAGCTTTGTCTTCATGTGAATACAGTCCACGGATTATGGCTTTTGTTGAGTTTATCAATATACATTGCCAAGATAAGATTACCTTTGAGGAGGAGTAAACTGGCCCCAACTTTCTCTTTGATCTCATCTGTCATTATTCCTTTTAATCCTGCAGTGCACATGCACACACCAGACACAATCCTTTAGACAAACATACTCTACCCCACCATATTAAGTCTCCTTCTTAGCTCTTAAGTTTTGTACCTGCTGTTCCTGCTACCAGGGATACTCTTTCTACTCCTTGTATTCTTCCTCTTTTGCCATTCACCATAATATATTATGTTGCTTACTAATGACATTATGCTGTGAACACCCTGAGAGTAGAGGCTATTTCTTACTTGAAAGTGAAAGGGTTAATCACTGAGTTGTGTCCAACTCTTTGCAACCCTGTGGCCTGTAGCCTGCCAAGCTCCTCTGTCCATGGAATTCTCCAGGCAAGAATACTGAGTGGGTTGCCATTCCCTTGTCCAGCGGTTCTTCCCAACCCAGGAATTAGACTCAGGTCTCCTGAATTATAGGCAGAATCTTTACTGCCTGAGTCACCAATTTCTTGCTTATTCATCATTAAATCTCCAGGAACTTTTCCAGTGCTTGGCATAAAATAGTTTCTCAATATCTGTTGAATTAATAAGGGGATGAAAGAAATAGCAATGGGAAAAGTTTTATTCACTGATGATTATTCTCAAGTTAGTTCTGCTTAGGATGATCTCCTTTGTAACTGTGAAAGAAAATTGCCAAGTGCCTGAATAATTCACAAATACAGTGTAGGTCCTGCATAAGCCTCAGAACAATAGCCAGCATGTTGCACTGTGAGGGCTCCAGATCTGTGAAACAACTGTGAAGAAACTGGCTCTACCAGAGCTGTCTAGATTAGATGCCCACCAGAATCCCTTCAGGTTACTTATTACATTTACTGAAGCCAGGTCTCCGGCCTCCCAGACCTTCTGAGTCAGCATCTTGGGTGGGGGTTGGGGGGGGGCGGTTCTGAGAGTCTATGTTTTATCATCTGTCCCTACCAGCCCCCACGTGGTGGTTCTGGTGCACATTTAAGCAGGACAAGGTTTGCTTGATCCCTGAAAGGTCTTGAAGCTCCCAAAGGACTTGTGATCTTGCCATGGGCATGAGCCATCAACAACCCTAAGTTTGTAAATAATATTTGTAAATATTTAGTTTTATGTTTTAATTTTTTATGACTTGTAGACTTTCCCCTGGGGAAATGTTTAATTTCTTTTGCTGTTTTGTATTGCAGGGTCTTATTCACTTCATTAATATTTAATCGAAGAATCATACTGCTATTTCCAGACTCTGAGTGGAGGGAACATGGTACTGCCTTCCCAGTGGAATTCTGATTAATACACCATCTCTGTGGTCCCTGAGGATCACCAGCTACCTTATCCCCCAACTATACATATTTATTCTGTGGAGAGGGAGGCAGAAAGTTGGAGAAAGGTAAGCACTGCTGAGCAATGTTGAGATATGCTGGGTCGTGGAATGTTAAAATCTGCTTTTGCAGGTCTATAAGTATGAGTCTACTTGTGTGTCTCCATGGAATCATCCAATATAGTTCTGCCTCTTTGTTTTCACAATCACTTACTTTTATTGGAATACTGGTTGTTGTAAAATTAACCATTTAACTTCAGTAGAGATCTCTGCTAAAACTTCCTAATATGCAATCACATCTTAAAAACATTTGCTCGAATCATTTTGGTTAGATGGTTCTGGTGATTCTTCTATTTAGGCTTGTTATTAAAGCCAAGTGAGTCATTTTCTCATTATAGCCCTTTGTAGCTCAACACATGATCTTCAGAATAGTCAACAGACCTTTCCTGATGGTCACCCAGTGGCCTTGCTGTTTCTCCATGTGAATGTGATATTGAATGTTGTACAAAGCTGCCTGAAAAAGATATAAAAGAAGCCTGCCATGTAAGTTTACGGAATAATAGTGGATTAGCTATCTATTTCTATCAAACAATTTACCATGACATGAGTGGCCTACCGCTCGTTTATTAAACAAAAAGCCTGGCAGGAACTTGGCTGAGTTTTCTGCTTAGGGTCTTACAAGGTGGAAATCAAGGCGTTGGTTTGTAAGAGAGGAACAGTTCTTGTCTGGAGGCTCAGGTAGGAATACACTCAATCAGGTTGTTGGCAGAATTCACTTCCTCCCAGCTGTGAGACTGAGGTTGCCATTACTCTGCTGGCTGTTGGTTGTGGGGTTCTTAGCTCTTGCAGGCTGCTCTCTGGTCCTTGCACCATGCCCTCTCCATTTTCAAGGCTAGCAATTGTGCATCAGAAAGTTTTCCTTGCCTCAATGCTACCAGCCAGAAAAAACTCTGCCTTTAAAACGGCTGATATGATTAGGTCAGGTCTACTCATATAGCCTCTATATGTTAAGGTCAATTGATTTGAGGATTCGGAGAAGACAATGGCACGCCACTCCAGGACTCTTGCCTGGAAAATCCCTGGGCAGAAGAGCCTGGTAGGCTGCAGTCCATGGGGTCGCAAAGAGTCGGACACGACTGACGTGACGTAGCAGATTTGAGGATTTACAACTTAAAAATTCTATTACAGCAGTACTGAGATTATTGTTCAATTGAATAACTAGAGAATAGGAAATCTGGGAATCCATCTTGAAATTCTGGCTAAAGCAGACAAGAACAGTATTTAAATTATAAGATAATCATTGTCATTTATAAATATATATAATCTATATTCAGAAAATGAAGATCATGGCATCCGGTCCATCACTTCATGGGAAATAGATAGGAAAACAGTGGAAATGGAGTCAGACTTTATTTTTTTGGGCTCCAAAATCACTGCAGGTGGTGATTGCAGCCATGAAATTAAAAGACGCTTACTCCTTGGAAGAAAAGTTATGACCAACCTAGATAGCATATTCAAAAGCAGAGACATTACTTTGCCAACTAAGGTCCGTCTAGTCAAGGCTGCGGTTTTTCCAGTGGTCATGTATGGATGTGTGAGTTGGACTGTGAAGAAGGCTGAGCGCCGAAGAATTGATACTTTTGAACTGTGGTGTTGGAGAAGACTCTTGAGAGTCCCTTGGACTGCAAGGAGATCCAACCAGTTCATTCTGAAGGAGATCAACCCTGGGCTTTCTTTGGAAGGAATGATGCTAAAGCTGAAGCTCCAGTACTTTGGCCACCTCATGTGAAGAGTTGACTCTGGAAAAGACTTTGATGCTGGGAGGGATTGGGGGCAGGAGGAGAAGGGGATGACAGAGGATGAGATTGCTGGATGGCATCACTGACTCGATGGATGTGAGTCTGGGTGAACTCCGGGAGTTGGTGATGGACAGGGAGGCCTGGCATGCTGCGATTCATGGGGTCGCAAAGAGTTGGACATGACTGAGCGACTGAACTGAACTGATAATCTATATTATACCTGTAATCTATATTATTCAGTTTTTATTAGCTGATAATATGGCTGGTACCTTTGGGGAAAACATCAGTTGTGACAATATACGGCTATGTAAGCCAGAAATTAGGGTATAGGCTATAAAATCTTTTACCAAATTTAAAGATATACTTCCTCTTGAATTTTGAATGAAATACCTCATCTCTAGAGACCGGATTTTCAGGTCATGCGAAGGCTCACTTTAATGCCAAAATCACCTAGATATTTCCTGATAGTTACCTGCCAGGCCTGAGGACTCATTCTTTCCTAAGTCTGTTGCCCAGTATCAAGAATTCATTTATAGACAGCTATACAGATAGCTAATACAAAACCCCTGTTCTGATTGGCTTATGTTTAAAACCACAGATACTTAGTGAAAAGTCCTTTTCATGAACAACTCCACAGGCCAGCTAGCACAGTGTATCATTAAGTTCTTGTTAAATGTGTGTGTGTGCATATATATATATATATATATATATATGTATGTATGTATGTATGTATGTATGTATGTATGTATGTATGTATCTGCAATAGAGTAGAAGAGCAAGTAAAGGGGGTCTGTTAGGGTAACGTATTTAAAATCAGTGGGAGAAAGTAGTTTTTACACTGAGTAGGCTCCTAAGAACTAGGTCAAAGATTATCATGTATAGTGGAACTATGAATTTGCATACTGACCTTTGGACTAAGATAAAAAACTATAGCAAGATATACAGAGAAGAGGGGGAGACTCAGGAGAAGGATGGGACCAGGAAAGTGCCCAGGGGAAAATGGCTAAAGAGAGCTTAGGGCTGGGATTAGTAAAGCATTCCACATTGGCCAGAGGAGGGTTGTGTTTCATAGTAGCAGTCAAAGTTACTCAGTCATGTCCAACTCTTGCAACCCCATGGACTGCAGCCTGCAAGGTTCCTCTGTCCATAGGATTCTCCAGGCAAGAATACTGGAGTGGGTTGCCGTTTCCTTCTCCAAAGGTGATCAGCTTAAGTCAGGTTTAAATCCCTTATGAGTTTACTGATGGCATTTTGTTGATGCTGATCACCACAATTCTTTCTCTGAACTACCATACTACAATGCCCTGTAATTCTCTCTTTTTTTTTTTTTTAAAGGAGGCAGGTGTTTAAAAATGGACTCAATTGTTGGTTTCAATTCCACATAATGTTACTAGTGTGCTAATGATGGAATTCAGCTTGCCACCCCCACCACCTCAGGTCACTCTTCAAAGCAAACTGCTTTATAGAACTTTCCCAACTGTGTGAGAATTTTGGAGTTAACTAGCAACAAGCCTGAAAATTTGGTTACGTATATAAGTATAGAGCTGGTTCATCAAATCCCTGTTCTGGCCCTCAACCCAGTGCATTTCAACTAAGGTGTCATCTACCTCTGTCTTAATGTTTATCAGACACTTGAATAAATAATGTCCAGAGCTGAAGTTTGCAGCAAGCAATGAGTCAAACTAGAAAGAGTGCAGAAACGAGGAGAAAACAGACAATGGAGGTCAGTGGTTCTTCAGTTTTAATTAAACTTGTTGTCCTCCTTCTTACAAAACCCCACACGTATAGTTTGTGTCTAATTCTGAGCTCCATAGCAATCGGGACTCTCTACAAATGTTTAGATCAACAGCTACCCAACACAGACTCCGGACTGGATACAGACCCAACAAGCCCTGAGACCACCTACAGAACTATAATGGGGCAGCAATCAGCAGCAGGCACCAAGATCTTTGATTCTGAAGTTACCCTCTTCTCTCACCAGGAATCTCCTTATACATTCTGGTCACTTACAAGTCAGTCTTACAGTTTAACCCTTGCAAGGTTCAGAAGGAGTGAGGTTACAAAGGGTGGACTTGGGCATGTAAGAGAGAAAAAAGGATGAGTCCTAACGTTTAGGTAATAGTCTCAAGCAGATCTGATGGATACCTCAACTGGAACTACCTCTCATTTTTCCCTTTACAAAGTCATATCCTCCTGAAATGTTTCTGGCTCTTTTATGGTCAAATTCTTAAACCTGCCCATCTGAGAAAATTGTGGAAAGTCTTTTTAAGCTGGATGTTCACACAAGCTTATTTAGTTTATATTCTTGAGTATTAAAATAATTAAGAAGGAGCCTCAAGAAATCGTCAAATGAAATAGGTACCTAATAATTGATGAAATACAAATGACTGAACTAGAGAGTGAGAGCAACAGCAGATAGCAGCCTCCAAGGCAAGGGATTCAAGAGAAAGTATTAAAAACATCATGTGGGTTTGTCTAGGGACAATTGTCAAGAAATCACTAGAATTTTAAGTGGCAAATTCTCCTCTCCCTTTTATCAAATCTGTAGCTGGAAAATGTATGCCAGTAGAGAAAGTCATTGATTATGAGTATCTACGCTGTGTCCAGAGAGGCCTAGGAATTATCCACATAGACTCTTCCATCAGAGTGGATGATCCTGGCCTGTCTGCCTGTTACACTCACACTTGGGGTTCAGTACGTCGGTTATTCTCAACTGGTATCATTGTCAGTGACTAAAATTTAGCTTCAGGAAGAAGTGGTTGGGGGAGTTTTAGTTTACTAAGCATGTCAGTGCAGTCATTACAGGTTGGTCTGTGTTCTGAGCTGTTTCTTTTTAGGAAGGAGACATTGCTACTGATGATGACCATACTGAATGCTTGGGTCTCCTCCTTAGGTAGCAGGTTCAAGTACAAGGACAGGTCAAGGAAGAGACTTCAGAAATGAAGCTGTGTTGGGGAAATCTATTACAAACAAATGTGTTTGGAAAGATTCAGCTACTCTCCTAGTGAAGAGTCATTTGCATTGAATGTGAGCTCATTGATGATGTGGCAACTATAATTCATAAATCATTTAATACTTGATTGTTATCCTTTTTGTGTAGGTGAGCAGGTGCATGTCTATAATCCTTAGCCACAAATGCATTCAGGATGCAAAGTGTTCTTAGCTGCAATATTTCACTGATGTTTATAACTCTTTGAAGTAGGTAGTGAAGTTATTAAGGCTATCATCTTTAAAAATTGTATATCTGGGCTTCAGAGGGATAAAGTAACTCGTTCAAATTTACATACGTTGTAAATAGCAGACCTAGGACTTGCACCCTGTCTCCTTATTCTTGCGTACTTGCAAAGGCACTTTTCCTCCACCATCCTCAGGAAAGGTGTTCTATGGTTCGTTTTTCCAGAAGTGATAGCAAGACCATGCATTTTAGTGATGCCCTTGAAAGCCCTAGTAGCAACACCCATGTCACGACTGGTACAGCCTATGCTCCTCAGGTGGGGCTTTTCTGGTTTTTAATTTTTATTGTAGTATAGTTGATTTACAACGGTGTGTTAGTTTCAGGTATACAGCAAAGTGAATTAGTTATGCATATACATACACGCACTCTTTTTTTTTTATGATTCTTTTCCCATATAGGTCATTACAGAGTATTGAGTAGAGTTCTCTGTGCTGTGCAGTAGGTCCTTTTAGTTATCTAATTTATAAACAGTGATGTGACTATGTCAATCCTCATCTCCCAATTGGGGCTTTACTTAAACGGGATGTTAACCAGCATATCGTTACAGTCAAAATCATGTTCTATTCAACTTTAGTAGATGAATGTAAGTCAACTCCAATGAAATGCCCAGAACAGTGTGTGACACTTCATAGACACATAAAAATATTTGCTGAATTCATTGTTCTTAGTGTTACATATAAAGTTGAAACCATTATAGAGTGGATTTCATCTGGAGTCTATTCATTAATTTGACAAATATCAAGGCTTGCTCTGTGCTTGGCACTGCTCTGGGCTCTAGGAATTCCATGGTGAAACAAAGATTCCTGTTTTCATGGAGTTTATGGTCTAGTGCAGAGGAACAGATATTTAGTAAGTAGGAACCTGTCATGCATGTCAGTGATCCAAAGAAAAGATATACTGATCAGGTGATAAAATGGCTGGGTCAGGGGCTGGGTGAGCATTTCAGAAAATTCTCTTCTGAGGTGGTAACATATGTGCTGGGCCTTGAATGATGCAATGGTGCCTGCTGTGCAAAGATCTGGGTGATGGACTTTCCAGGAAGGATTCTTAGAAGTTAAGAAGCTGAGTGTGTTTCAGGGACCAAAAAACCCAGAGGATCAGTGACGTTAAAGTGTCCTAACTGAGCAGACATAGAGAACACAGGATAAAGAGCTAGTCAGGGCTTTATAGATCATGATAGGAATTTGAAATCAAATTATACTCAGAAGTTACAGGAGAGTTTGAAGTAAGGTAGTCACAAATCTGATTTGTATTTTAGATGATTCAAACTCTTATGTAATGAGTGGACTGTGGGGAGCAAGGGAAGTGGATTCAAGTGAGGGATGCTGGTGGCTAGGCAGAGAGAGTGTCAGTGAGGTGGTGAGAAATGGTTGGGTCGATGTGTGTAGATTGGAAATAGGACTTGGTTGGTCTCATAGACCAGGAGTGGAGCACAGGGAGAGATGAATCTGGGATGTTTCCTAGGGTTTAGTCTTGAGCACAAGGAGGATGCTAGTGTCTTCTTTTGAGGCTCAGGATTTTGGGGTGTGGAAGTGGGGATGGAGAATCAAGAATTCTTGCCCAAGAGTGTCTTTGCCATCAAGGAAATTCTGTTGTAAAGGGAAAAGCTGAAGAACAGACGGAACTAGGATGTCACAGTGGAAAAGTGGAAGGGTTAGTCATTCTGTCGTGTCTGACTGTGACCCTGTGGACTGCAGCCCCCCAAGCTCCTTTGTCCATGGAATTCTCCAGGCAAGAATCCTGGAGTAGGTTGCCTTTCCCTTCTGTAGGGACTGAACCTGGGTATCTGCATTGCAGGAAGATTCTTTACTGTCAAAATTAGGGCTTTCTTTGGTTTCTCCCTGCTGGGGAATGTAGATCCAGGAAAATATATTTTTAACTCGTTGTGTCTGTTTCCTTTCTTAAGGGGTGACAAGATTAAATATATAAGATGCATATGCACAATAACTTTCCCCAAGAGTTCTGAGCTCCTCGGGTTTCAGTGTTACACAAGTGTGAATGACTCCCCCAAAGGTCACAGTGTATCTCCTCGAGAATGATTTATGTTAGCGGCTCTAGCTGTTTATCTCTTCAGCACCTCTGCTGCCAGGAATGGAAAGAAAATCCTGAGACATCTTATTCTTCATTAGGCACCAGGGGAAGTGGTTTATAGTCCCTGTCTAAGTTATTAATTAACCACTTAGCTTGGTTGTATGCTAAAATATAGGGAATCCTTTCTCCTCATCTTGTAGGAATATTGAAGAAAGCAAAATATACGAAATAAGCAATATAAGTGTGTACCTTAATGAGAAACAGTACTTGTCTTCCCACTGCAGTTTCATCTTCACAAAAGTAAGTCAAGGCTTTGAGCATCCGTTAACGTTTGGTTATAATTTAATCAACCTTTCATTCACTGGGGTGAAACAGGCTGTTACCAGGAAATAGTATTTGGGCGCCAGATAAATGACTTCCCTGGTTTCATCAAGGACTCTAGATGGTCTTAGATTGGCACTAATAATAGGAGTAATGAGTGAAGTTAGCCAGAATGATTCTCTCTCATACACTGATGTGGATTTTTTTTTCCTCTTTAATATATTTAATGCTCAAAGACCATCAGACATTTTTAAAACCCCTAAACCTGTTAGACTTTTGACAGCTGAGAATTTAAGGCATTGAAGGGGTGGAGGACTTATCTAAATTTAGGCTGGAATTAGGCTCTGAAGAATCTACATCTATTGTGGGTAAAAAAGTAGAAATTTATTTCCAATGACTAATGCCCCTCTTCCCTTATCAGAATCATACCCCTCCCCAGCGGGCCAGGGCTTTACTGTGTACATTTCCTGAACCTCTCATTTCAAAAGAAAATGTTGTCATTAGTGAATTCATGATTGAATCAGACTGGTCACGGTTTGAAATATTATTGCTCCAGACGGGATTTGAATTTTGAGTAGATACTCAGGGAGATGCTTAGATTAAGGGGGGGAAATGAGTCTTTGACAGTAGACTTTTAGTCACATGGCCTCTGGTTGGACATGTGTTTGAGGCAAGGAGCATCTTCCTGGCTTCCCCAAGTCATAACAAATCAAAGATCATCTGCTTTGTCATTGTAAAGACTCATCCTGGGAGAATGAGCCTCCACTGATCCTCTGAAGTCTGAGAGCAATAGAGACTGAAAGACCCATTCTACCACTTGAAGGGCTTCCTGTAAAACAAAAAGAATATTTTTATTCAAACACACTCTGTTAAATATTATGTATATACATGTATTTGAGAAGAATAGCAAAATATCTCTTAAATCCTCCTTCTTGCCATGCTTCCTACTCACCAGTGGTCCATGAATAAAAGATAGCTAGTTAAATTAAATCTGATACCTGATTGTACCCTAATGACTGAGAGCTTACCTTAGCATAGTGGATCTCAAACTTGAGTGTGCAGTATGCATCAGAATCACCCAGAGAGCCTGTTAACACACAGGTTGCTGGACTCCATCTCTGGAATTTCTGATTCAGTAAGTCTGGAGTGGGCATTGAGAATTTCACTTCCTTACCATATCTGGAGGAGATGCTGATGCTTCTCATCTGAGGACCATATTGTGAGATCTACTGACTTAACCTTCATGTTCATCTGACTTCCTCTCACTTGAGTCTCTGTTGGGACAACGGAGAGTGGATGTTGCCGGAACCAGAACTTCCACTTTGAGCCAAAGGACCTAAAGACTCAAAACTTAATCCCTAAATTATTTCCTACTTTAATTTTGTCCAGAACATTTATATTACACAACTTACTTTTTAAGAGTTAAGAATTGTATCCACCTAGACAACTCCCCCAACTTGTAATAGTACCAGTTCTAGAGACCCTGCTCAGCTCAGTCAAACGTGCCTGTCTTATTGTTGTTGTTCAGTCACTCAGTCATGCCCAACTCTTTACAACCCCATGGGCTGCAGCACCAGGCTTCCCTGTCCCTCACTTTCTCCTGGAGTTTGCTCAAATTCATGTCCGTTGAGTCAGTGATGCTATCCATTTCATCCTCTGCTGCTCTCTTCTCCTTTTGCCTTCCATCTTTCCCAGCATCAGAGTCTTTCCTAAAGTCATCTTTTTGCATCAGGAGGACAAAGTATTGGAGCTTCAGCTTCAGCATCAGTCCTTACCATGAATATTCAGGGTTGATTCCTTTAGGACTGGTTTGATCTCCTTGCAATCCAAGGGACTCTTAAGAGTACCTCTGTCATGGACTAAGCATCTCTGATATGTTAGAAATTTGTGTTTTTGTTTGGTTCAAAAATCAAATTGCAAATTGATCTTGCACTGCGTCTTAATACTCTTTAGTGGGTTGATAGAGATCTAATGACCTGGTGTTGCAATTACCTTCAGCAGCACTGTGCTATTTCTTCAGGAGCTATTTCAGATGTCACCTTTCCATGAACCCTTTCCCGTATCTCTCAGGCAGGAGAAAAGCTCCCTTGCAAGGTCCACACCACATTTAGTTCACACATTGTTGTTTATCACAGGGAACCACAATATATTCTACCACAGGTCTATTACCCATAGATTGTGAGCTGTTCAAGGAAGGACGAGCTGTAATTTTTCATAGGATCAGGGCCAGTTAAAATGCCAAGTATGTAATAGATATGTAATAAATGTTGCTAAACAAATGTGATTTTTAAAAAGTTACTGTGAGACAAACATCCATAAACAGCAGAAGAGAAGAATCACAATCTATCAATGATAGTACACCATTTCCCTTTTGGACTAACTCAATAACATTTGATTTATTAATCTTGTGGCTGTTTCGAAGTTTAAAGATGAATGAACTGGTGATGAATAAACAACCAGTTTTGACTGTTAAAAAGATGTCATTTATTATAAAACTAATATATGGCTATTGTAGGAAATCTGGAAAATATAGAAGAGAAGATATTTTTAAAATCACCACTGATTCTACACTCAAATTAAACAACAAATATATATGGCTAAGGCTAAAGCCCCTTTTTTGTCTTCTTTCTCCCCAATATACAATGTTAATGATTTGATTTACCAATCTCACATAGATGAGATCCTACTTAATACATTGTCCTGGTACTTGACTTTTCATTTAATATTCTATGTATTGATTACTCTGGGTACAAATATAATTAGTTCACATTTTATTCATCTGTTTATTTTCAGGATAAGAATTTTTTTATGTTTCTGCATCGTTTGACCTCCTAGTTCAGTTCAGTTGCTCAATCATGTCCAACTCTTTGGAACCCAATGGATAGCAGCACGCCAGTCTTCCCTGTCCATCAGCAATTCCTGGAGCTTACTCAGACTCATGTCCATTGAGTCAGTTATGCCATCCAACCATCTCATCCTCTGTTATCCCTTTCTCCACCCTCCTTCAACCTTTCCTAACATCAGGGTCTTTACCAATCACTCGGTTCTTCACATCGGGTGGCCAAAGTATTTGAGTTTCAGCTTCAACATCAGTCCTTCCAATGAACACCCAGGACTGATCTCCTTTAGGATGGACTGGTTGGATCTCCTTGCAGTCCAAGGGACTCTCGAGAGTCTTCTCCAACACCATAGTGCAAAAGCATCAATTCTTCAGCAATCAGCTTTCTTTATAGTCCAACTCTCACACCCATACATGACTACTGGAAAAACCATAGGTTTGACAAGATGGACCTTTGTTGGCAAAGTAATGTCTCTGCTTTTTAATATGCTGTCTAGGTTGGTCATAGCTTTTCTTCCAAGGAACAAGTGTCTTTTAATTTCATGACTGCAGTCACCACCTGCAGTGATTTTGCTGCTACTGCTAAGTCGCTTCAGTCATGTCTGACTCTGTGTGACCCCATAGACGGCAGCCCATCAGGCTCCGCCGTCCCTGAGATTCTCCAAGCAAGAACACTGGAGTGGGTTGCCATTTCCTTCTCCAGTGCATGAAAGTGGAAAGTGAAAACTGAAAGTGAAGTCACTCCATCGTGTCCGACTCTTTGCAACACGATGGACTGCAGTGATTTTGGAGCCTCCCAAAATAAATTCTGTTACTGTTTCCATTGCTTCGTCATCTATTTGCCATGAAGTGATGGGACCAGATGCCATGATCTTATTTTTCTGAATGTTGAGTTTTAAGCCAACTTTTTCACTCTTCCCTTTCACTTTCATCAAGAGGCTCTTTAGTTCTTCTTTGCTTTTTGCCATAAAGGTAGTGTCATCTACATATCTGAGGTTATTGATATTTCTCCCAGCAATCTTGATTGCAGCTTGTGCTTCATCCAGCACAGCATTTTGCATGTTGAATTCTGCATATAAGTTAAGCAGGATGACAATATACGGCCTTGACATACTCCTCTCCTGATTTGGAGCCATTCCATTGTTCCATGTCCAGTTCTACCTGTTGCTTCTTGACCTGCATACAGATTTCTCATGAGGTAGGTCAGGTGGTCTGGTATTCCCATTTCTTTCACAATTTTCCACAGTTTGTTTGATCCACACAGTCAAAGATTTTGGTGAGTCAGTAAAGCAAAGATGGACACAATAAAGGACAGAAATGGTCTGGACCTAACAGAAGCAGAAGATATTAAGAAGAGGTGGCAAGAATACACAGAACTATACAAAAAAGATCTTCATGACCCAGATAACCATGATGGTGTGATCACTCGCCTAGAGTCAGACATCCTGGAATGTGAAGTCAAGTGGGCCTTAGGAAGTGTCATGATGAACAAGGCTAGTTGAGGTGATGGAATTCCAGTTGAGCTATTTCAAATCCTAAAAGATAATGCTGTGAAAGTGCTGCACTCAATATGCCAGCAAATTTGAAAAACTCAACAGTGGCCACAGGACTGGAAAAGGTCAGTTTTCATTCCAATTCCAAAGAAAGGCAACGCCAAAGAATGCTCAAACTACTGCACAATTGCCCTCATCTCACACGCTAATAAAATAATGCTCAAAATTCTCCAAGCCAGGCTTCAGCAGTATGTGAACCGTGAACTTCCAGATGTTCAAGCTGGATTAAAAAAAGGCAGAGGAACCAGAGATCAAATTGCCAACATCTGATGGATCATCAAAAAAGCAAGAGAGTTCCAGAAAAACATCTATTTCTGCTTTATTGACTACCCCAATGCCTTGACTTCCTTAGCAAAGGAAATTGACAAGCTACAGAAATGTCATTTCCCCAGATCCATTTATTTCTCACATTACACAGTTTTAGACCTAGAGACATCTGCTCCCATCCAGAGAGTAATAAACTTATCTGCTCCAAACTGTGGAAATACTCTAAGTTTGTAAACTTAGAGATATTTGTCCTGTCTTCCTCCTGGAGACATTTATTATATTTATATTTGAAAGGGAAAGAGCCCATCACCCCTTTCCTTTGGTTCCCAAGGAGAGTTTGCTTATTTCAGGGAACAAAATTTCTTTCCTTCTCAGGAGAGAGGTAGGGGAAGCAGGTGTCCCCATATTTATGGGGCTTCTCGCCTACAGTACAGTTCCCTGTGTATGTTGGATGACAATTGTCAGGCTCTCATTCTATCATCCCAACAAGAGGAGGAATTCGGACAAAGAGGAACAGTGTGATTATTGTAATTAGTAGTCCCTGCCCCAGAAATCCTGTGCCTATTTTCAGGATACTATGAATAAATAAAGATATTAAAAACTGATCAGTTGTTATTTCATATATTGGCCACACTTAAGTCATTTAAGATGTTTTCTTTTTGAAAGCACTTAAGTTATCTACATTTTTCACAAACACAAATGATGCTTCATTAAACAGATTTCTTTAAATCTGATTCTTAGAAGTGAAAATGTTCAGTTAAATGGCTGCTGCTGCTGCTGCTGCTGCTGCTGCTAAGTCGCTTCAGTTGTGTCCAACTCTGTGCGACCCCATAGACAGCAGCCCACCAGGCTCCCTCGTCCCTGGGATTCTCCAGGCAAGAATACTGGAGTGGGTTGTCATTTCCTTCTCCAGTGCATGAAAGTGAAAAGTGAAAGGGAAGTCACTCAGTTGTGCCCAACTCTTAGCGACCCCATGGACTGTGGCCTACCAGGCTTCTCCGTCCATGGGATTTTCCAGGCAAGAGTGCTGGAGTGGGGTGCCATTGCCTTCTCCGAGTTAAATGGCATGTGTATTTAAATTTTTGTCAGATATTATTTAAAAAATAGCCCTCCAAAAAAGCAATTTATACTTCTATCAACAGTGTATATTACCAGTTAATTTTTTTTCTAACCTAATTGATAAAGCTGAGCACCGAAGAATTGATGCTTTTGAACTGTGGTGTTGGAGAAGACTCTTGAGAGTCCCTTGGACTGCAAGGAGATCCAACCAGTCCATTCTGAAGGAGATCAGCCCTGAGATTTCTTTGGAAGAAATGATGCTAAAGCTGAAACTCCAGTACTTTGGCCACCTCATGCGAAGAGTTGACTCATTGGAAAAGACTCTGATGTTGGGAGGGATTGAGGGCAGGAGGAGAAGGGGACGACAGGGGATGAGATGGCTGGATGGCATCACAGACTCGATGGATGTGAGTCTGAGTGACCTCCGGGAGTTGGTGATGGACAGGGAGGCCTGGCGTGCTGCAGTTCATGGAATCGCAGAGTCGGACATGACTGAGCAACTGAACTGAATTGAATTGATAAAATCACATTACCTTGTTCCAATATGCATTCCACTCTTTACTAGTTGGATTAAGAATATTTTCTTTCTTTATTTTTCTTGTGTTTCTTTTTCTGTTCATTGCTTGTTCTGATGCTTTGTTCATTTTCTACTGCATTGTTTTCTTAGTGATGCAGTTCAGTTCAGTTCAGTCGCTCAGTCGTGTCCGACTCTTTGAGACCCCATGAATCGCAGCACACCAGGCCTCCCTGTCCATCACCATCTCCTGGAGTCCACTCAGACTCATGTCCATCGAGTCTGTGATGCCATCCAGCCATCATCACTGTATATTATGGACATTGATGTTCATCTGCTTTCTATACTGTGAGTATTCTCCCCCTGTATTTTGCTTTTGTTGTTTATTGTACTTTGTTCCTGGCTTCTACTGCTATATAAAAATTTTATGTAGTTTGTCTCTCAATCTTTTCCTTTATGGTTTCTGACTTTTCTGTCTATCTTATTGTGAAATGTAAATAAACCCCCTTGGTGAGATTCCAGCACTTTTGTAGCATGCCTTCCCTGAGAGTTCAGTATGTGAAGAACCTGTCTACAATACAGGAGACATGGATTTGATCCCTGGTTCAGGAAGATCCCCCGGAGAAGGAAATGGCAAACCATTCTAATATCCTTGTCTGGAAAATCCCATGGACAGCAGAGCCTGGCAGGCTGTCATCTGTGGGGTGGCAAAGAGTTCGGCACAACTGAGTGGCTAACACTTTTCATGCTAAAGACTAGAAAGTAGAAGGGTAGAATGTAAAAGACTATATTTTATAAAATCCATCAAAACTTGGGTTCTACATGGATATGAGGTGTGGCTGTGACTGCGCTTTTCTAGCTATTTCCATAGGTGAGCATGGTGGAAGGGGCACTTGGTTTAGAGAAACAACAGTAGTAGAAACCCCAATTCCTCATTTTTACTTTCATGAATGTCAAGAAACAAGGTGGATGGTGGTGCAAGGATTCAGTTAGCTGGTATGGAAAGGATTGAAGTGGAATGGTGTTTTTTTAAAACTTTTTATTTTATAATGGAGTATAGTTGATTAACACTGTTGTGGTAGTTTCAGGTATATAGCAAAGTGATTCAGTTATACATATACATGTATCTATTCTTTTTTTTAATTCTTTCCCATTTAGGTTGTTACATAATATTGAACCAAGTTCCCTGTGCTATATAATAGGTCCTTGCTGGTTACCTGTTTAAAATACAGCAGTGTGTATGTGTGAGTCCCAAACTCTGTAACTGTCCCTTCTCCCTCACCTTTCCCCCAGGTAACTATTAGTTTGTTCTCCAAGTGTATGAGTCTGTTACTCTTTTGTAAATAAGTTCTTTTTTATCATTTTAAAAATTTTGCATTTGAGTAATACAATATTTCACTTTCTGTGGACTTCCTTCACTTAGTATGACAATCTCTAGGTCCATCCATGTTGCTGCAAATGGCATCATTTCATTCTTTTTAATGGCTGAGTACTTTTCCATTATACACGGGTACTACATTTTCTTTATCCATGGAGTGTTCTAAAAGTTACTTGATTCCCCCACTTCTGATCATGGAGTTTTCTGACCACAGCAGAGTTTGTTATTGATTATTTTGTGGTGGGCCAGATCTGCAGTAAAGTTCTGGAAATCTTTTTGAAAATTCTGATTAGATCTTGTTCCACAAATCCTTTCTGATAATTTTCAAAGCTTTGTGCATGCCTAGTCATTCAGTTGTGTCTGACTCTTTGTGACCCCATGGACTGTAGCCTGCCAGTCTCCTTTGTCCATGGAATTCTCCAGGCAAGAACACTGGAGTGGGTTGCCACTCCCTTCTCCAGGGTATCTTCTCAACCCATGGATCAAACCCGGGTCTCCTGCATTGCAGGCAGGTTATCTACCATCTGAGGCACCAGGGAAGCCCATTTCAAAGTTTCAGGTTCTCTATATTTAATTGTTTCTGCTTAAGCCAGATAGAAGAATTTCTGTAATGTTCGACTGAATCCTGATCAACAGTCTTGGCAATACCTCCTTGAAGCTGGACACTCATTCTCTTATATTTTCTTTTAAAACTTTTGTAGTTGTGGTTTCTCATTCAAATTGGTACTATGTCTGGAATTATTTTTGTGTTTGATGTTGGATAAAAGTATAATGAATAATTATTTGTTCCAACAAAATTCTTTGAATAATCAATTATTTTCCATAGATCTCAAATGTTACATTTATCTTATATCATATCCCACATACACAGATACAGGAGTACATTTAGGTCCTTTATTTTATTCTATTATTTATTCTTGAAAGAGTTCTCTATTAAGAAATACTACAGGGTTTTGACTACTGAAGTTCTTCAAAGTATGCTTTGAAATCCAGCATGGCAAGTTACCTATCATAATCATAAGTTTTCCTAATGTCCAAAGATAATTTTAACATTTATATACATGTAGAGGAATAAAGGTTATCTTTTCATGCTTCATGAAAGTCTCTTTGGGATTTTATTTAGAAGTGCCTGAACTTTTAGATGAATATGAGAATAGACATATTTATATTAATAATAAGGATTGGGGGCAGGAGGAAAAGGGGGCAACAGAGGATGAGATGGCTGGATGGCATCACTGACTCGATGGACGTGAGTTTGAGTGAACTCTGGGAGTTGGTGATGGACAGGGAGGCCTGGCGTGCTGCAATTCATGGTGTCGCAAAGAGTCAGACATGACTGAGCGACTAAACTGAATGGAACTGAATGATTATATTATACTTTGCATAAATTAATTCATTTAATTCTGATAACAACCCAATGAAGTAAATATTATTTTCATTTCCATCTTACCAATAGCACAGAAAGGTTAAATAATTTACACTTCTTATACAACTAGAAAAACAGTGTATCCAGAAACATAGTATGTCCTTTCACTTAATCAAGCATTTAAATATTTCCTTCAATAAAGTTTTACAATTTTTTTCTCATAGTGTTGACACATGTCTTGTAATGTTTATTCTCAGCTGTTTTATAGGATTCGTCATTAGTGTGAGTGAATATTTTCCCCATTACTCTTCAGATTTGTTAATGCCGGCATGCAGAAAAACAAGCTACATTCATATGTTGATCTTACCTTTGGTCATCTGACAAAATTCTCCTGTTTGTTCTCATAGTTTTAAAATGTTTTGTAAGTATTGCATATTCACTGTGATAACTGATAAGCCAAATCCAGGGCACCACATACAGATGTGTACACACACATGCATACACAAGCACACATGAGCATGCACGGTATGCTGCAGAGCGCACAGCCCTGCAGGCTCGGTGTCTCCAAGGCCTTGATATTTTTCTCTCCAGCAACAGGATCCCAGCCAACTCAGAGCCACAGCTACATACCAGTTGGCTCAGGTCATCCTGCACCCTTCAAGTCACCACCTCTGTGAAAACTAGTGTTTTCCTCACTTGAGTTCTCAGTCAAGCTGTTATTTCAAATTCCACCAAGTCAAAGCCCCCTTTTCTCTGCCATTTCTTAGTCTAGCTTAAATACTGCGGGGCATGAGGGTGAGACCAGATCTTCTAATCACACAGCCTTAATACCTCCAGGGCAGCCCGTGCTTGAGTTTAGCTAATGTCTCCTTTACTAGCCTGGAAACACAAAAGCTCCATCCTTGCTACGGGTAGGAAGAACCTAGACTGTAGCTCGGTTGTCCTCTTGAGAAGGAGAACATGTTCTTTTATTCCTAACTAACCAGACTAAAAGAGTGGGAGCAAAATTGTTATTAATTTCTTACAGAGCATCCTATTCTCATCCTATTCCTGAATTAGTAAATTTGTTTCAGGAGTAGATTTGGGATTTTTAAAGCTCCTTTGTCAGCATCTATTGCAAGATCATAAAAAAATTCTCTGTATTTCTGTTGATATTTATACCAGGAGTTAATACACATACCATTGTTTAACAGTTTAACCACACTTTTATTCTCTGAAACATCTTGCTTGGTCATGACATATTCTTCTTGTTATATGCTGCTAGTTTTGCTTTGTAATTAAAATTTTTTTTTTTTACTTTTATAATTTTATGTAAGATTTAGAAAAAGCTATTTTTGGCATTTTTGCTCAATTTGGTGTTATGCTAACCTTATAGAACAAGGAAGGGAGTTTTATATTTTTTCTATGCTCTGAAACAATTCAAATAAAACAAAAAAGCAATCTGCTCTTCCAAAGTTTTGCAGAAATCATCCATAAAACATGGTCTGGGACCTTTGCTGTTTTTAAAAGGCAGATTTTTAAAAATTATATTTTCAATTTTTCCCATGGCTCTTTCTTCTGTTTTATATCTTCTCTGATACTGTCTTGATAATCTTTATGTCCCAAACAGTTCTTTCCTCTTGAATTTTTAATTTGTTAATTCTGCATGTATTATCTTTGGCTATGTTTTCATTCTTTTTTTTTTTTTTTTTTTTTTCTAAGAAGATAAATACTTTATTCCATCCCTGTTTGAGAACAACATTTATGAAAGACAGGGATCAAAAGCAATATTTTGGAATTCATATTATGTGAAATATAAATCATAACATATATCACAAGCAAGGTGAGTTTAATCCAGTAATGTAAAGAAGATTTTATATTGAGGAAAAAAACTCTTAATATACTCATCACCTTAACAGATTAAAGTAAAATAAAATGCACAAGGCAAAATGATAAAAAAAGAACCTTGATAAAATTTAATACTTAAGATAAAAACTCTCAGGAAACAAAAACCTGAAGTATCTTTTTTCAATCTGATAAAAATACCTCACAAAAATATGTAACAAGTATTATATTTTATGGTAAAATATTGGAAATAAAATTCTCAGTAACATTAACAAAATAAGGATTCTGTTTAAACCACCACTACTAAACATTGAACTGGAAGCCTTAGCTAAATAATGAGACAAAGTAAAAAAACATAGAAGCTATGGAAAGCAAAGAAACTAACCTTTGCCGATGATATCTACAAAGAGCATTCAAGAAGCTCTACAGAGAATCTGTGAAAACTAACAATAGAGTTCAGAAAGCTCCTGGATTCCAGCTTAATACACATAAAATTCATAAATAAATGGTGACATACCATATGCATAGTTAAGAAAGATTAAGACATTAAAAAATTCAGGTCTTTCTAAATCCTAACAATATTTTTAGCAAAATTATCAAGCTAATAATAAAAATTCATATATGGAAAGGATGCAAAGAATAAACAAAACATTTTAAATAAGAGCAAGAAAGAGATGTGGGGAAAACTTATGAAGTCAAATATCAACAATTAGATTTACTACAGTAATCAGAACAGAGTAATCCAGGTGTAAGATACAAATAGAGACTACAAATCTCAGACTAGAACCCAGCATCTATGAAACATGTGAGAGATACGGTATTAATTTCACAGGAAGAAAAGATGCACATATGTTGGGAGGGAGTGGAATTATATAAATGGAAAAAATAGTTAAATCCTTACCTCATAACCTACATGAAAACAAAAGTCAGGTTGAGTAGTAAATAACTGTTCTGAAAGGCAAACCTTCTGAAATCATTATAAGAAAATTCAGGAAGGAGTTCAAGGGAAGACTGAAGAGGTACAGCATCAGTTCAGTTCAGTTCAGTCACTCAGTCGTGTTCGACTCTTTGCGACCCCATGAATCGCAGCACGCCAGGCCTCCCTGTCCATCACCAACTCCCGGAGTTCACTCAAACTCATGTCATCGAGTCGGTGATGTCATCCAGCCATCTCATCCTCTGTCGTCCCCTTCTCCTCCTGCCCCCAATCCCTCCCAGCATCAGAGTGTTTTCCAATGAGTCAACACTTGGCATGAGGTGGCCAAAGTACTGGAGTTTCAGCTTTAGCATCATTCCTTCCAAAGAAATCCCAGGACTGATCTCCTTTAGAATGGACTGGTTGGGTCTCCTTGCAGTCCAAGGGACTCTCAAGAGTCTTCTCCAACACCACAGTTCAAAAGTATCCATTTTCTGGTGCTCAGCTTTCTTCATAGTCCAACTCTCACATCCATACATGATTACTGGAAAACTCATAGCCTTGACTAGATGGATCTTTGTTGGCAAAATAATGTCTCTGCTTTTGAATATGCTATCTAGATTGGTCATAATTTTCCTTCCAAGGAGTAAGCGTCTTTTAATTTCATGGCTGCAATCACCATCTGCAGTGATTTTGGAGCCCCCAAAAATAAAGTCTGACACGGTTTCCATTGTTTCTCCATCTATTTCCCATGAAGAGATGGGACCAGAAGCCATGATCTTCGTTTTCTGAATATTGAGCTTTAAGCCAACTTTTTCACTCTCCTCTTTCACTTTCATCAAGAGGCTTTTTAGTTCCTCTTCACTTTCTGCCATAAGGGTGGTGTCATCTGCATATCTGAGGTTATTGATATTTCTCCCAGCAATCTTGATTCCAGCTTCTGCTTCTTCCAGTCCAGCGTTTCTCATGATGTACTCTGCATACAAGTTAAATAAGCAGGGTGACAATATACAGCCTTGATGTATCCCTTTTCCTATTTGGAACCAGTCTGCTGCTCCATGTCCAGTTCTAACTGTTGCTTCTTGACCCGCATATAGGTTTCTCAGGAGGCAAGTTAGATGGTCTGGTATTCCTATATCTTTCAGAATTTTCCACAGTTTATTGTGATCCACACAGTCAAAGGCTTTGGCATAGTCAATAAAGCAGAAATAGATGTTTTTCTGGAACTCTCTTACTTTTTTGATGATCCAACAGATGTTGGCAATTTGACCTCTGGTTCCTCTGCCTTTTCTAAATCCAGCTTGAATGTCTGGAAGTTCACAGTTCATGTATTGCTGAAGCCTGGCTTGGAGAATTTTGAGCATTACTTTACTAGTGTGTGAGATGAGTGCAATTGTGCAGTAGTTTGAGCATTCTTTGGCATTGCCTTTCATTGGGATTGGAAAGAAAACTGAAAAACTGACCTTTTCCAGTCCTGTGGCCACTTCCAAGTTTTCCAAATTTGCTGGCATATTGAGTGCAGCACTTTCACAACATTGTCTTTCAGGATTTGAAATAGCTCAACTGGAATTCCATCACCTCCACTAGCTTTGTTCGTAGTGATGCTTTCCAAGGCCCGCTTGACTTCACATTCCAGGATGTCTGGCTCTAGGTGAGTGATCACACCATCTTGGTTATCTGGGTCATGAAGATCTTTTTTGTGCAGTTCTGTGTATTCTTGCCACCTCTTCTTAATATCCTCTGCTTCTGTTAGGTCTATACCATTTCTGTCTTTTATTGAGCCCATCTTTGCATGAAATGTGCCCTTGCTATCTCTAATTTTCTTGAAGAGATCTCTAGTCTTTCCCATTCTGTTGTTTTCCTCTATTTCTTTGCATTGATCACTGAGGAAGTCTTTCTGATCTCTCCTTACTATTCTCTGGAACTCTGCATTCAGATGCTTATATCTTACCTTTTCTCCTTTGCCTTTCGCTTCTCTTCTTTTCACAGTTGTTTTTAAGGCCTCCTCAGACAGCCATTTTGCTTTTTTGCCTTTCTTTTCCATGGGGATGGTCCTGATCCCTGTCTCCTGTACAATGTCACAAACCTCCGTCCATAGTTCATCAGGCACTCTATCTATCAGATCTAGGCCCTTAAATCTATTTCTCACTTCCACTGTATAATCAGAAGGAATTTGATTTAGGTCATACCTGAATGGTGTAGTGCTTTTCCCTACTTTCTTCAGTTTAAGTCTGAATTTGGCAATAAGAAGTTCATGATCTGAGCCACAGTCAGCTCCTGGTCTTTTTTTTCGCTGACTGTATAGAGCTTCTTCACCTTTGGCTTCAAAGAATATAATCAATCTGATTTCATTGTTGACCATCTGGTGATGTCCATGTGCAGTCTTCTCTTGTGTTGTTGGAAGAGGGTGTTTGCTATGACCAGTGCATTCTCTTGGCAAATCTCTATTAAACTTTGCCCTGCTTCATTGTGTATTCCAAGGCCAATTTCTGTTACCCCAGGTGTTTCTTGACTTCTTACTTTTGCATTCCAGTCCCCTATAATGAAAAGGACATCTTTTTTAGGTGTTAGTTCTAAAAGGTCTTGTAGGTCTTCATAAAACCGTTCAACTTCAGCTTCTTCAGTGTTACTGGTTGGAACATAGACTTGGATAACTGTGATATTGAATGGTTTGCCTTGGAGATGAACAGAGATCATTCTGTCATTTTTGAGATTGCATCCAAGTACTGCATTTCGGGCTCTTTTGTTGACCATGATGGCAACTCCATTTCTACTAAGGTATTCCTGCCCGCAGTAGTAGATATAATGGTCATCTGAGTTAAATTCACCCATTCCAGTCCATTTTAGTTCACTGATTCCTAGAATGTCGATATTCACTCTTGCCATCTCCTGTTTGACCACTTCCAATTTGCCTTGATTCATGGACCTGACATTCCAGATTCTTATGCAATATTGCTCTTTACAGAATCAGACCTTGCTTCTATCACCAGTCCCATCCACAATTGGGTATTGTTTTTGCTTTGGCTCTGTCCCTTCCTTCTTTCTGGAGTTATTTCTCCACTGATCTCCAGTAGCCATTTGGGAACCTACCGAACTGGGAAGTTCCTCTTTCAGTATCGTATCATTTTACCTTTTCATACTGTTCATGGGGTTCTCAAGGCAAGAATACTGAAGTGGTTTGCCATTCCCTTCTCCATGTTTTCATTCTTATTTCTGGTGTTATTTCTCTCTCTCTCTCTCTCTCTCATCAGAATTACCAGAGGCTTATGAATTTTATTGGGCTTTACAAGGGACTAACTTTAATTAATCTAAGCTTAACTTTGTGGGTTATTTTTTATTTATTTCTGCTTATATCTTTTTAAATTCCCTCATAAATTTTTTGTTTTGTTTGGTTCTCTTTCTTTCAGCTAGAGTTGAAACCTTATTGCATTTATTTTCCGTCTTTCTTGCTTTCTAATAAATGTGCTTAAGAACGTATATTTCTACTGATTTCTGCTTTGGCTACCTGCCATACAGGAAAAGTGCCATACTCTCACTGATGTTGATTTTATCAGTAATTTTAGTGACTTCTCCTTTAATGTAAGAATTACTTAGAAATGATTTTAAATATATCAAAATGCCTTTATTTTGTTCTCATACCTGTTTTTCAACAGATGATTTCAATTGTGCTCTTTAAACATCACAAACAGGTAGTGAATGTCCTTGGGCATTTCATAGTTTCTATGGTTGGGCAGCTCCTGCATGTTTTTCATCTGCCCACTTAACTATTCCTTTATCAGAGACAGATACCATCCACAATCTTTCCGATACCCTTGTTTTTAACTAGCGTGTTAATTAAAATTGAAGCAGTGGAATTCGATACAAGTTTACAGTTGTTTCATTCAAGAATTAACTCACCTTTCTCAGCTTGAGATATTGAACAAGAAATGACGTGGCCTTATCCCATCCTTGTGGATATATTTTTCATTCAAGCAATTTCAGATTCCAAGAAGAGATCCATTTTTCTAAAGAACGATCTTGATGAGAAAGTAAACATACAGGGGCCTCACCTTTACAATAAAAGACCAAAGTGGAAGTCTTGATGATGTTTTGTATATAATGACAGAGAGTGGTGAGTTCCTTTCTACTTTCTCACTTTTTGTCAACCAGACCTTGTCCTTTTCTTTTCAAAGAGATTGAGTTCTATGCTGATGCAGTTGAAGTCCTTCTGTGGTATTGCTGTGTGGCCTTTTGTAATACATACACATCCCTTCAAGTTAACTAAGCTCTGTTTCTGGAGTTAAAAAAAAAAATACAATCTCTCTAAAAGAAGCAAAATGCTAGCAAAGGGTGTCTTTCTCCTATATTTGAGGATGGGGAAGATTCGTACACCTGCCTGGCTCCTCTGTAGTTCCTCGGGACAGAAAGAGCGGTAGCCTTCACCCAGGGGACCAAGGATCTCCACATGCCAAGCTTTATCTAGAAGCCTCAGTCTGGTCTCCCCTTCCTTCTAAGCATTGCTGCTGTTGGTTCCCAGCTGTTCTGTGGTTCATCTCTCTCCATCAGGACTGGCCAGAGTAGCAGCCTGCCCCCATCCTCTAAGGCCAGGAGCCATTGGCTGGAAAGTGGTGTGACAGATTGAATATAAGAGAACAGAGACCAGTTCAACCTTCCTTTCTCAGACTGCCAAATTTTTGTCAGTCTCAACAAGCACAGAATGGCATTTCCTTATGTTAATTTTACTTTCTTGCAAGGAGATCCAACCAGTCCATTCTGAAGGAGATCAGCCCTGGGATTTCTTTGGAAGGAATGATGTTAAAGCTGAAACTCCGGTACTTTGGCCACCTCATGCGAAGAGTTGACTCATTGGAAAAGACTTTGATGCTGGGAGGGATTGAGGGTAGGAGGAGAAGGGGACAACAGAGGATGAGATGGCTGGATGGCATCGCTGACTCGATGGACATGAATTTGGGTGAACTCCGGTAGTTGGTGATGGACAGGGAGGCCTGGCGTGCTTCGATTCATGGGGTCGCACAGAGTTGGACATGACTGAGCAACTGAACTGAGCTGAATGACTATTAGGATTGAGCATCTTTTAAACAGCCCTTCTCTTTTTTTAAATTTTTACTTTCTGTTCTCATTTTCCTGTTGTTTTTTTCTAAGTATTTGTAGTTGTTCTATAGCATATATACTCTGGACTAGCCCTTTTATCTCTTTTATTGATATATAATTGACATATTCATATATGAGTTTAAGGTGTATAGCATAAAGACTTCATACACTGTGAAATGATTGTCATATACATTTAGTTAACCTCCATCACCTCATAAAGATACAAAAAAAGAAAGAAAAAAATTATTTTTCCTTGTGTTGAGAACTTTTGGATTTATTCTCTTGGTAACTTTCCTATATACCTTATAGTATTATTAACTACAGTCATGATGGTGTACATTACATTCAGTACTTATTTATTTCATAACTGGAATTTTCTATTTCCTGACCACCTTTCATCCAACATCTCCCTTCCCCTGCCTCTGGTAAGCACAATCTGATTTTTCTTAAAAAATATAAATTATATACTTATATATAACCTATAAATATACACATGTATACCCTTCCAACAAGGACATTTTTATTGTTATATTTTATTATTTTTTAAGACATTTTATTTTGTATTCAGGTATAGCTGCTTAACAATGTTGTGATAATTACAGAGGCGCAATGAAGGAACTCAGCCATACATATACATATGCCCATTCTCCCTCAAACTTCCCTCCTATCCAGGTTGCCACACGACACTGAGCAGAGTTCCATGTGCTATACAGTTGATCCTTTTTGGCGATCCATTTTAAATATAGCAGAGTGATTTTCTTTTAATTTTTTGTTTATTTTTTAGTTTCCACTATAAATATGGTCATACAGTTTTTGTCTTTCTCTGACTTATCTCATTTAGTTAATGGCCTCAAGGTCCACTTGTGTTGGCACAGGTGACAAGAGCTCCTCCTTTTTAATGGCTGAATAGTATTCTATTGTGTACATATGTGTAAATATCACATATATAGGAGAAGGCAATGGCACCCCACTCCAGTACTCTTGCCTGGAAAATCCCATGGATGGAGGAGCCTGGTGGGCTGCTGTCTATGGGGTCGCACAGAGTTGGACATGACTGAAGCAACTTAGCAGGTTTCACATATATCATATTTTCTTTACCCATTCATCCATCAATGAACACTTATGTTGTTGTCATGTTTTAGCTATTGTAAACAATGCTGTTATAAACACAGGGTGCAAATATCTTTTTGAATTAGTATTTTGATTCCTTCAGGTAAATCCCCAGAGTGGGATTGCTAGATCATATGAGTTATTTAAAAATGTTTTTGAGCAGCCTCCATACTGTTTTCCACAGTGGCTGTACCAATTTATGTTCTCACCAACAGTGCACAAGAGATTCTTTTTCTCCCCATCCTTGTCAACATTTATTATCGCTTGTCTTCTTAATGGTGAAGTGAAGTCGCTCAGTTGTGTCCGACTCTTTGTGACCTCATGGACTGCAGCCTCCCAGGCTCCTCTGTCCATGGGATTTTCCAGGCAAGAGTACTGGAGTGGGTTGCCATTGCCTTCTCCAGGGGATCTTCCCGACTCAGGGATTGAACCCAGGTCTCCTACATTGCAGGCGGATGCTTTACCCTCTAAGCCACCAGGGAAGCCCACCCTTTATGTTTAATGCACTGTAACTCTCAGTTGGTGGTTTGTCTTCACTTTGTAGTGTCTGTGGTTGTACACAGTTTTTAATGTTAATCTAGGTGGTTTATTTTTCCTCTTTGAAGAAGGAAATAAAACTGACTGAGGATGTTCTGTCTTCTCTACTGCCTCCAAGTCCTAGGAAAATGTTGAAAGGGGAAAATTGATGATTCACTTCTCTGACTACAATAATAAATAATAGGCTATGTTAATAGGAAAAAAAAAACCCAACAGGCTGTTTTAACATTTTGATACCAGAGCTTTAAAAAGCTACTTAAATGTCAATTTGTGCTAAATGACAGGCTCTAAAAGAGGCCTGCAAAATTAACTGTCAAGGTTATAAATCCCAAGAAAAAACCTAAACCTTGGGTCACATGAATGTCTGCCAGGACTGGGTAATTTTCATTTTAACCACTTTTTAGTTGACAGGAGTAATCTGTAAATGTCAGAACCTTAGTATTTACAGGACAGGGTGGCTGAGTCATCTTGATAGAGTGAAGAGTTTAAGTGTATTGTGGATCATTTTAATGCTGTAATATTAATGGGGAAGACACACACAGAAGGAACAGAGTTGAAAATAATGGGTCTAAAATATTATTAATGTTTCATCCAGAGAGAAGGAGGTTTCTGGCCACCACGGTAACTATTTTTACACGAAAGCTCATTATCACATAAGGATGCTGATTAGACTAGAAATAATAAAGATGCCAGTTTTTACATTTCAAAAACAAAAGTGAATCCTTTCATACAAAGATGTTTCTGTGATTGTGTATCTTATGACCCCACATTCTCACCCCAAACTGCATACTTAACTCTTGATAAAAATATGCATGTGTTTCTAGTTCACTTATTAATTTTAAGAACATATCATTTTTTTAACCAAAGTGATTTTGGCTACAATTAGCATTATTTTTTATTCGTTTCAGTTCAGGCACTCAGTCATGTCCGACTCTTGGCGACCCCATGGACTGCAGCACGCCAGGCTTCTCTGCCCATCACCAACTCCCGGAGCTAGCTCAAACTCATGTCCATTGAGTTGGTGATGCCATACAACAATCTCATTCTCTGTCGTCCCCTTCTGCCTTCAATCTTTTCCAGCATCAGGGTCTTTTCTAATAAGTCAGTTTTCCGCATTAGGTGGCCAAAATATTGGAGTTTCAGCTTCAGCATCAGTCCTTCCAATGGATATTCAGGACTGATTTCTTTTAGGATTGACTGGTTGGATCTCCTTACCGTCCAAGGGACTCTCAAGAGTATTCTCTAATACTGCAGTTCAAAAGCATCAATTCTTCAGCACTCAGCTTTCTTTATAGTCCAACTCTCACATCCATAATTGACTCCTGGGAAAACCATAGCCTTGACTAGACAGACCTTTGTCAGCAAAGTAATATCTCTGCTCTCTATGTCATAGCTTTCCTTCTAAGGAGCAAGTGTCTTTTAATTTCATGGCTGCAGTCACCATCCACATGATTTTGGAGCCCCAAAATATAAAGTCTCTCACTGTTTCTATTATATCAATGCATAATATTGGAAAAGACTCTAAATAATCAACCTCTAAACTAATAATTGAAGGAACTTATCCTTCTAATTTTTTAAAAGTGACCTCCTACAAGCTCCATTCCTCTTCTGAACTTTTTAGGGCAAGATTCCCAGATGGCTTTAGTGGTAAAGAACTTGCCTGTCAATGCAGGGGATGCTAGAGATGCAGGTTCCACCCCTGGGTCGGGAAGATCCCCTGGAGGAGGGCATGGCAGCCCACTCCAGTATTCTTGCCTGGAGAATCCTATGGACAGAGGAGCCTGGCAGGCTACAGTCCATAGAGTCGCACAGAGTTGGACACGACTGGAGTGACGTAGTATGGACGCACGCATACAAGCCCTGTGTCATGAGATGGACCCTTCTCATAGGACTGGTCTTTTATTGGCTCCACTGTTGGGGGAACCAGTAGGCCAGGTGCACCTAGAGTTGATCAAATACCTCTTGTTGTTTCTGGATGATGATCTGTCACCCAATTCTACATGACCTTGATCCTAGTGCCAGCTTCCAACTTATAGACTTAATCCATCCCAGCTTGAACTTGGACTCTAGGCAGTGCCAGGCAGCCTCATTTCTGCAGATGGTTCTTGTTTCTTCATCCTTGGCATCAACCCCAATCCAGTTCTTCAACCTGCTCTAAATGGTGATAGGTAGCAGTTTTAAATCATTATAGAAATGTTCCCTCCTAACAGTTTGTTCTTTTTAATTGTAAGCATTGACACGTTAATGGGAATGGGGACAAGTGTCACCTTCTGCTCCGCCAGTGCTTTTGTCTCCTTGGGTAGGTTGAAAGCTAGGAGCTCTACAGCTCTAAAGAGCTAACAGCTCTTTACACCTGTTTTAAAGCTAGGAGCTCTTCTCCTTCAGACTAGTCCAGCTCTCGGGGGGTGGGGGTGGGGATGGGTCTCAGCTTTCAAGTCAAAGGCTTCACATTCTTCTCAACAGTGGGGGAAGTTCCAAATTGTCCAACCCAAAGCCCAAGATACTCTCTTGGGAGGGAAAAAGAAAAATGCTTTTCTCTGAGGACAGACAGGAGTGGATGGAGTAGAGGTGAGGCACACTGAGAAGTTACCTAAATGATACAAAATCTAGGGAGGCTGTTTTCATAGTTGTTGCTGTTATTGTTGATATCATTGTTAGGCTTTTCAGATCACACTCAGAAAACTCAAGTTTGCTCATCCAAACATACCTGAGCTTCCAGGATAACAATGCTTCAGTTCACTTCTCTTCAGTTCAGTTGCTCTTCACAACCCCATGGACTGCAGCACGCCAGGCCTTCCTGTCCATCATTAACTCCTGGAGTTTACTCAGACTCATGTCCATTGAGTTGGCGATGCCATCCAACTATCTCATCCTCTGTAATTCGCTTCTTTTCCTGGCTTCAATCTTTCCCAGCTTCAGGGTCTTTTCCAATGAGTCAGTTCTCTTCATCAGGTGGCCAAAGTATTGGAGTTTCAGCTTTAACATCAGTCCTTCTAATGAACACTCAGGATGATCTCCTTTAGGATGGACTGGTTGGATCTCCTTGCAGTCCAAGGGACTCTCAAGAGTCTTCTCCAACACCATAGTGTGAAAGCATCAATTCTTCAGCACTCAGCTTTCTTTATAGTCCAACTCTCACACCCATACAAAGTGAAAATGAAGTCACTCAGTCGTGTCTGACTCTTTGCGACCCCATGGACTATAGCCTATCAGACTCCTCTGTCCATGGAGTTTTCCAGGCAAGAGTGCTGGAGTGGATTGCCATTTCCTTCTCCAGGGTATCTTCCCAACCCAGGAATCGAACCTGGCTTTCCCGCATGCCGGCAAATGCTTTATCATCTGAGCTACCAGGGAAGCCCAATATGACTACTGGAAAAACAATAGCCTTAACAAGACAGACCTTTGTTGGCAAAGGAATGTCTCTGCTTTTTAATAGGCTGTCTAGGTTGGTTATAACTTTCCTTCCAAGGAGTAAGCGTCTTTTAATTTCATGGCTGCAGTCACCATCTGCAGTGACTTTGGAGCCCCCCAAAATAAAGTCAGTCACTGTTTCCACTGTTTCCTCATCTATGAAGTGATGGGACCAGATGCCATGATCTTCGTTTTCTGAATGTTGAGCTTTAAGCCAACTTTTCATGCTCCTCTTTCACTTTCATCAAGAAGCTCTTTAGTTCTTCTTCACTTTCTGCCATAAGGGTGGTGTCATCTGCGTATCTGAGATTATTGATATTTCTCCCAGCAATCTTGATTCCAGCTTGTGCTTCTTCCAGCCCAGCGTTTCTCATGATGTACTCTGCATATAAGTTAAATAAGCAGGGTGACAATGTATAGCCTTGACATACTCCTTTTCTGATTGGGAACCAGTCTGTTGTTCCATGTCCAATTCTAACTGGTGCTTCTTAACTGTCATACAGATTTCTCAAGAGGCAGGTCAGGTGGTCTGGTATTTGCATCTGTTTTAGAATTTTCCACAGTTTATTGTGATCCACACAGTCAAAGGTTTTGGCATAGTCAATAAATGAGAAATAGATGTTTTTCTGGAACTCTCTTGCTTTTTTGATGATCCAGAGGATGTTGGCAATTTGATCTCTGGTTCCTCTGCCTTTTCTAAAACCAGCTTGGACATCAGGAAGTTCACAGTTCACGTATTGCTGAAGCCTGGCTTGGAGAATTTTGATTACTCTACTAGCGTGTGAGATGAGTGTAATTGTGCAGTAGTTTGAGCATTCTTTGGCATTGCCTTTCTTTGGGATTGGAATGAAAACTGACCTTTTCCAGTCCTGTGGCCACCGCTGAGTTTTCCAAATTTGTTGGCATTTGGAGTGCAGCACTTTCACAGCATCCTCATTTAGGATTTGAAATAGCTCAACTAGAATTCCATCACCTCTACTAGCTTTGTTCGTAGTGATGCTTTCTAAGGCCCATTTGGCTTCACATTTCAGGATGTCTCGCTGTTAGGTTAGTGGTCACACCATTGTGATTATCTGGGTTGTAAAGATCTTTTTTGTATAGTTCTTCTGTGATTCTTGCCACCTCTTCTTAATATCTTCTGCTCTTGTTAGGTCCATACCTTTATTGAGCCCATCTTTGAGTGAAATGTTCCCTTGGTCTCTAATTTTCTTGACGAGATCTCTAGTCTTTCCCATTCTACTATTTTCTTCTATTTCTTTGCACTGATCACTGAGGAAGGCTTTCTTATCTCTCCTTAATATTCTTTAGAACTCTGCATTCAAATGGGTATATCTTTCCTTTTCTCCTTTGCCTTTTGCTTCTCTTCTTTTCACAGCTATTTGTAGCCATTTTGCCTTTTTGCATTTCTTTTTCTTGGGGATGGTCTTCATCCCTGTCTCCTATACAGTGTCACGAATCTCCGTCCACAGTTCATCAGGCGCTCTGTCTATCAGATCTAGTCCCTGTAACAACACTTAATAAGTGTTAAAAGTTGTCTCCAAGGGCTTTATGTGCAATTCATCCTCAGAAAAGGAGCTGAGCCAGAGGCACACAAACAGAAGAGAGACATAGAGGAAAAGGTCATATGAAGAAGAAGGCAGACACTGGGCAGTAGTCACGAGTCAGGACAAAAAATATTGAGGCTTTAACAGCTACTAGAACTAGAGGAGAGTCATGGACCAGATTCTCCCTCAGAAACTCCAGAATGAGCCCATCCTCCCATTCCCTTTATTTCAGACTCTGGCCTCCAGAACTGTAAGAGAATAAATTTCTGTCATTTTGAGCCACCAAGCTTATGGGACTTTGTTACCAAGACTGTCACTGTGGTAGTTAAACAGTCATATTAAGAAGGGATAAGGCTGCTAATTTATTTCTGGTGTCCTTAATTATTTGGTGATATAGCACTACTATTTGCAAATCATTTATCAAGCATTTTTAAATTCTAGTTTAAGAATATTATAGCAGCCCAAGTTGCAAATTCATCTTGACCGAAGTTATGGCAATGTTATTTGTCTTTGTTAATGCTGCAACAGGGAACAGATATATAATGCATGATTTCCCCCTTTTAAGTAATATTATTTTAAACTTAAACAACTGAGTAGATGGAGCAGTATTTTTCATAGACTTTGAAGTCTTGAACCTGAGATATTTTTAGATAGAAAAGCTGAAATAGACAATCTTGATGGATAGTGATGCTATTTTCTACATTAAAATTTCTTTTTAGCTTTTTAATCTTAAAAAACATGTATGAGAAAATTCTTGTTAAACAGTCAAACAATATAAAAGTATATGGAGAAACAAGTGAAAAACTGGAATTTTCTTTTTATGAGTATGTTCTCTTTATGTATTATGAGTACAGATCCTTGTCTGTTATTGAATATTTTCTGATACTCTGTCTTCACTCTCCCCTTTTAAAAACTATACATTATACCATATAGAGGTTTGTTTTGGTGTTGTCCAACTTATTAGATTTTTTTTCTTGATAGTTTATGCATTTTGTGTCTGAGAAAGATTTAGACACATTTGTGTCTGTCTTACTAGGATTTTGAAATTTTCTCATTAAAAAAAATCCTTTTGTGCTTGGATATTTAATTTTATGTTTGATAGGGAGAAGAGATTGACTTCTCCCCACTCTAAGGTAGCTCCAGTTGTCATATTATGTTTAGAAAAGTTCTTCATTTCCACACAGATATTAAACATCAGCTTCATCAAGTATTCCATTGTGGAAAGGAGTACCATGGAGCATCCAAAGGGCAATTTCTGGACTCTTTAGTTTGTTTCACTGATCTGTGTTTGTATATCTCCGTGCCAATTCAATATTCTTTATTATTAGGGCTCTGAAGTATATTTAAATAAGTGTTAGGGCAGTTCCTCTCTTATTCTTTTTATTTTCAAACATTTCTGGATATGATTGAGTATTTTTTTCCTTCCAAGTGAACTTTAGAATAAGCTTTTTAAGTTACATACACAGCAAAAATCCTGTTTGGATTTTGAATAAAATTATATTAATTAAGTTAATAATAACTACCTGGGAGAAAACCATTCAAGAACAAGGTGGGCCTCTGTATTTATTCAAATATAATTTTATGTCTTTCAGTTGAGTTTTGTATACTTCATATACTTTTTAAACAGTCTTACAGGCGTCTTCCTATATATTTTATATTTCTTTTGCTATTATAAATAAATGGTAGCTTTTCTACTATATTCAAATAATTGATTATTACTAGTATATCACAAATTTATGGATGTTTTTACATCTGCCTGTGTTACTACCACAACATGTTACTAACCCCTCTAAAAAACTAACAGTTTTTCATTTGGTTTCTCTTGCTCTTCTAGGTAAGCAAACATATTTCCTTATAACTAATGATAATTTGATCATTTTTCTATTATTTATCTCATTTATTTAATTACCTAATTGCATTGGGCAGGATCTCTGTTACATGGTTGAATAGTTCTAGTAAGAGTAAACATCTTTGTCCTGTTTATGACATCAAGTGGAGTTACTTCCAGTGTGTTCGCATCGGGTATGATATTTGTTCTTTGTTTCTGGTAGATATACTTTATGAATTAGGAAAAATTCTTACTATTCCTAGCTTGATAACATTTTATTTTGTGTTATTTTTAGTCAGTAAGAGATGTTGAATGTCATCAAACAGTCTTGGGCAGTAAAATTGATACTTCTTTTTTAGTCTATTTGTCTTTGAATCACATAGATAGATTTATTAATGTTAAATTATCTTTGCATTACTGGTATAAACTCTACTTTGTCAGCAAATTAGTCCATGTCTTTAGTTGCAAGCAACAAAACCAACTCATGCTAAGTCAAGCAGGAGAGTAGTGTGTAGAAAGCAATCAGAGAAGGAATATTTGGGAAGTCAGAAGAATCGGGCTGCATGATCCAGAAGAAAGCCTTACGTTATTTCAAAGAACTGGTCCAGTGAAGATACACTGCAGAGCACAATGCTGCAATTTTTATCACTTAAGCTGGTCAGCTGATACTTCCTGTGGCTCCATCATCTTTGTGCTTGGATGGAGCCTCTATTGCCCAACAAATGAATTCTGAACAGTCCCTGCTTCTTCATACCAGTTGCTTTCAACTCAAAGTCTGGAGTTGTGGTACCAGATGACCAAAGCCTGGGTCATGTACCTCTTGCTTTAGCTTTGGGAGAATTTGGGAAATATCATATGTAGCATGGGGAGCCTCTTTGATAGGAGATTGGGAATTCCCTAGTTAAAGGACTGGTTGTCAGACACCAAGCAACTCAAAGGAATGACTAATGTCTCTGATAGTTCTGATGTGTTACTTTAAAAACAAACTGCTGGGTTCTGTTAGATAACATTTTATTTAGGATTGTTACATCAGTGTTTTTAAATGAGATAATTTATAGCATTCTATTTTTGAGCCATCCTTATTTTTGATATAAAGTTAGGCTGTTGTTATAGAATGATATGGGAAGATTTTCATGCTTTCTATTCTCTGAAAGAGTTTATATAACATAGTAATTACCTGCCTTTTATGGGTTTAGTAAAACTTATAAAACCATCTGGGATTGGAGCCTATTTTTAGGACAGAAGTTTGAAAATCCTTGCAATTATTTTTACCGTTATTGCTATAGTCACACTTTTTTCTTCTCTCTGTTTCAATTTGATAATCTGTATTTTTAGGAGAAAATAATGTCATCTATATTTTTAAATTAGTTGATATTAGAAAATTTAGTATTTTTTTTATAATATAGACAATCTCCTCTGTATTTGTATTAGATTGGTACAAAAGTAATTACAGTTTTGGACTGTGAATTTTAAATCATTATAACTGGGCTCAAACACATCTTTATTAATCAAAATAGGAACCATTACAATCAACACATTTTTGCCAACAAGAAGTAAGTTTCTTTATTCCTGTAGCATAAAAATCCCTGCTTCAGGATTCAACAAACTCTTGGAAAGCATTTTCTGCCTCTTGCTAGTTGTGGCAGTGTTTTCCCTGCAAAAAGTTGTCGAGATGCTTGAAAAAGTGGTGGTTGGTGAGAGGTCAGGTGAATACGGCAGATGAGGTAAAACTAAATAGCTCAATTTGTTCAGCTTTTGTAGCAGTTGTGTGACATGCGGTTGGGCATTGTCATGAAGGAGAATTGGGCCCTTTCCATTGACCAATGCCAGCTGCAACTGTTGAAGTTTTCTGTGTATCTCATCAATTTGGTGAGCATACTTCTCAGATATAATGATTTTGCCAGGATTCAGAAAGTTATAATGGGTCAGATGGGCAGTAGACCACCAAACAGTGACCATGCACCTTTTTTGGGGGCTTTGGAAAGTGCTTTGGAGCTTCTTCTTAGTCCAACCACTGAGCTGGTCATTATTGGTTGTTGTATAAAATCCACTTTTCTTTGCATGTCACAGTCCGATAGAGAAATGGTTCATTGTTATTGAGTTATTGAATAAGAGAAGACAATAGGCCCTTCAAAATGGTGATATTTAAAAATTTTCAGTCAGCTCATGAGGCACTCACTTATTGACATTTTTCACCATCCCCAATTTGCCTCAAATGCTGAATGACCCTAGAATGGCCAGCATTGAGTTCTTTGGCACCTTCTTGTGTAGTTGTAAGAGGATCAGCCTCGATGATTGCTGGCCACTGTGCTCCTTTTCAATATTCTCATTTCCGTTGCAAAATTTCTTGAACCACCACTGTACTATACGTTTGTTAGCAGTTCCTGGGCCAAATGTGTTGTTGATGTTGTGAGTTGTCTGCTCTGCTTTATGGCCCATTTTGAACTCGAATAAAAGAATCACTGGAATTTGCTTTTTGTCTACTGTGGTTTCTATAGTCTAAAATAAATATAAAATAAATAGCAAGTAGTAAGTCCTTGGGAGAAGGCAATGGCACCCCACTCCAGTACTCTTGCCTGGAAAATCCCACGGATGGAGGAGCCTGGTAGGCTGCAGTCCATGGGGTGGCGAAGAGTCGGACATGACTGAGCGACTTCCCTTTCATTTTTCACTTTCATGCATTGGAGAGGGAAATGGCAACCCACTACAGTGTCCTTGCCTGAAGAATCCCAGGGACAGGGGAGCCTGGTGGGCTGCCGTCTCTGGGGTTGCACAGAGTCAGACACGACTGAAGTGACTTAGCAGCAGCAGCAGCAAGTCCTTAGCAAAAAAGCAAAGTGAGAAATGTGCATTAAAATGATGTATAATATAATCACATTTATTTAAGAATGTATTCCAATATCAAACAGTAAAGTTCAATAATGTAAAACCACAAATAGTTTTGCACCAACCTAAGAAATATCTCTTTTCTCATTACTTATGGTATTTATTTGCTTTTTTTTTTCATTTATTCTAAACAAAAGATTCAAAGCTATTATCTACTTTATGGAGCTTTTTAAAGTGCTATGTTTGATTTTATTGATCAGTTTAACTCCTTTATGTTTTCTATTTCATTCTTTTAAATTTAATTTTTATGAATTCCTTTTTCCTCTGAAGATATTTTATTATTGTTTCTCTAGTTATTTGAGAAAACAACTTATTTACTTTATTTTTTCCTTAAAATTACAAATTACATCAAGCAAATAAGAGTATGTGGGTTAGAGAAGGATATGTCTATATTCCCTCATACAACTTAGATAAATCTTAATATTTTGGAATATTTGCTTCAGAGAGCTTTTTAAGAAACAAAATATTTCAGCTAGTAAATCCCATATGTCTTTTACAAGAGAAAACTACTACCCTAAGCTATGTATTCATCATGCTTTTCTATTTGCTACATTTACACATGCCCACAAGCAATATAGAGTTTACATAAAGTTTTTAAGCTTTATATAATTGGATCATACTGTATGTATCCTTTTGCAAATTGCCTTTTCTAAACACATAATGTTTAATTTTATCTATCAAAATAAATGTAGCTCCAATTTATAAATTTGAGCTACTCTATGGTTTCCTTTGATGAATGGGTCACAATTTATTTACAGTATCATGTTGATAAATCTGAGGGAAGAAATGCTTTATCTATAATAATACTAAAAGAAGCAGAAGAATGACTGTAGAAAGAGATATTAGAGTTCAGACATTGCTATAAGAGTACAGTGAAAGTGTAATAGTGAGTGTGTTAGTTGTCCAGTCATGTCTGACTCTTTGCAACCCCATGGACTATAGCCTGCTAGGCTCCTCTATCCATGAGATTCTCCAGGCAAGAATACTGGAATGGGTTGCCATTTCCTACTCCAAGGGATCTTCCTGACCCAGAGATTGAAACTCCATCTCCTTCATTGACAGGCAGATTCTTTACTGCTAAGCCACCTGGGAAGCAGGCAGAATTTCAGTTGACATCATTTTTGAAAACTGACTACTACTTTTGCTGTTCTTTGTCAAAAGATTCAGAAAATTTTTTTGTGGGACCCAAATGAAAACCACCTAGATAATGTAACTGATGTTATTAAAGTTTATTTTTCACTAAGTGGTTATAAATTTTGTAAAGCCTGTTTATCTTCAGTCTGAATTTAGAAAAATAAAAATAATTTTTTAAAAGTTGGATTTTTCTGAGATTAGGTACGGATGACTTCAAGTAGTTCTTGTGAATGCCCGCAACTTTTGTTCTTTTAGAATGCAAGGAACACTGATTTTTTGTCTACCCACTTTCTTATATTTTCCTTGTATTTTTTTCCTCTCTCTCTCTCATCTGTTACATTCTACCTTAAATGAATACAGTACAGACCTAAAATATAGAATGACTTGATGTTCCCTGTTCTAAATTTTAATACGGAATATTTCTATTTCCTCTTCAGTATAAAAATTGCTTTTTGATGGATTTTTACTTAGGTCAGAAACCTCAATTTAAAAATGTATGTATGTGGGTCTTCCTTAACTGATTTAAGGATTTGAAAGTAAAATAAATCCCGTGAAATTGGTAGCTTTATGTATTGTTTCACAGAAGCCCTGTTCTATAGGGCTGGCCTAAGCTGCTTGGTTCGTCTGCACCATGTCATCAAATCTTTCATTATGCAGTGTCTCCACATCAAAATTACATGTATATATCTCTATATAGATATGTATATGTATACATACGTATCTACCTATATCTACTTTAGGATTTCAAAACAACTCTTTGGTTCTAAACCTTTTGAACTCAAGAAATATATATGGATTATTAAAAATAGATTTCTTTAACTTTAGGCATGTTATTGTAGAGCTGGAAAAAAAGTGCAAACGATGTTGCTAAAGCTGGAAGATAAGAAAAAATGGTTGACACGCAGAGAATAAGAATGAACTATAGCATTTTGAAATGTATTATCAAAATGTATTTAAAATTTGAAAGCAAAACTTAAAAGGCAAAGTTAGTTTCCAAAAGATAAGGTTAAAGAGTTTGAAGTGAATCTCTGCCATTCATAAATGTTCCTCAGAGGAGATGTCAGTGGGTGAGGAGAGCAGAGAGATGGGTTTATCTTTACTGTCTTTTCTTGTCAGCTGACTTGGGAAAATGAGGAAGACAGCCTGGCGTTCCCACTCACTTCTTTGTGACTTAAATTGTAGTATTGAAGTAAATTGCTGAGACTTAAGTCGCTCATGCGTTGAGTGTTTCCTCTGTGTCAGGCAGCCCCTATGCAACATTCTATACGCTAGTGAACTGAATAGATATAGATCCTGCCCGCAAAGGGACTTCCTGTCTGAGCCATTCATTTGTTTGAGTACAGAGGGAATTCTTTTTTTTTTAACCTATTTTTTCTAGACTAGAGGGTTTTTACTGCTTTGCCCCTCTATTAAAAATCTGGAACTGATCTCAGGTGGCATCAGCCTGCAATGGCTTGGAGCAGGGCTTGGGTTGGACCCAGAGATTGGGCTGGGTCACAGTGGTGAAAGCACCAGATCCTAGCCTCTAGACCAGTGGTCAGTGACAAGGTCCCTGGTCCTCTGGCTTTATAGAAAAGAATTCCTACAAAGACGAAAAGTAGTGAAACAAGTGAAGTATTTATTAGGAGGACAAAGAGTACAGTATATGTGGATAGACACACGGGCAGATTCAAGGAGTGAGTCCCTGAGTCACACCCTTGTAGCAGTTTGAATTACTTTTATGGAGTATTTCTTCCAGGTTTCCTTTGGCCAAGTATTTTGATTTGCCTGGTTCACAGTCCATATTTGGTATACCTCAGGATCCTCCCATGTGTGTGCGTGCATCTCTTAGCCAAGATGGATCCTACTGAAAGAGCAGCTGAGTAGACTACCCCTTGACGTGACTCTCCTTTCACTTCCAAGGAGCCTTTTCTGTGCATGTGTGGTCAGGGAGATCTCCAGACTTCAGAAAGAGAAATATGTGGTCTGTGCAGTCTCCAGCCTCCTCCCTTAATTGCCCTGCTATTCTTGTCTTTGGAGTTTCAGTCAATAGAGAATGAATCTCCAATTGCTTAACCCTAGGGTCCCCGTCTGCCTTCTGCCTCAGAAGCTGTCATTTATCTTCTGCTTAAAGGATGAATGTGTTTTTTGTCCTATTTAGTGGCCTTTCAGAGATGCACTTAGTGAGCATGACCCAATTAATAACAGTAAGACAGAGGCAGCTGGAAAAGTACTTGGTGTAGTCTCTTCCTGCACCCTGGCACTGGACAGACACTGGAGGACAGATATGTGCCGGCTGAGATCTCATCCAGGAGGTAAAACATAGTGCCTAAGAATAACAAACACTTGCATAGCATTTAGTATGTCCTACGCATAAACAATGGTAAAGTGTCTGCCTACAATGCGGGAGACCCGGGTTCGATCCCTGGGTCAGGAAGATCCCCTGGAGAAGGAAATGGCAACCCACTCCAGTACTCTTGCCTGGAAAATCCCATGGATGGAGGAGCCTGGTACACTCCATGGGGCCGCAAAGAGTTGGACATGACTGAGTGACTTCACTTTCACTTTCAAGCATAAACAATGTTTACTCCACATCATAGCCCCATGAGGTAGATGCTTGAGTCTGCCTTTCTGTCTTAATTCAGGAATCAAACAGATTCAAATAACATGGGGTAACCTTGTAATTGGGCTTGCCTGGTAACTCAGATGGTAAAGAATCCAGATGCAATGTGGGAGACCTGGGCTGGGAAGAGTCGATCTCTGGATTGGATGATCCCTTGGAGGAGGGCACAGCAACCATTCTTGCCTGGAGAGTCTCCATGGACAGATGAGCCTGGCAGGGTACAGTCCATGGGGTCGCAAAGAATCGGACACTACTGAGCAACTAAGCACACACCCTCTTAATTAATTCCATTTTAGGGATGAAGAAACTGAAGCACGCAGAGGTTAGTGACTTGCCCAAGGTCTCACATGGTTGGAGAATTCATGGTTCAAATCCAGGTAGTATGGCTCTAGAATCTGTGCTCTTAACCACTGCACTACTCCCTCCCCACCAACCCCAGTGACTCCTTGCTATTAAATTTCCAATACTCGTTTCATCCCACTTGACTTATCCTGCCTTAAGACCTCAGAATCGTCCTGCCCTGGAATTGGCCGATGCCTTTGAATGTACAAGGGGATTTTAAATGGAACAGTAAGGATCTCTTGCTAGAAGGTTTGTGATTGTGGCCCTGTGGCTACTGTACACTTTATTTGGAGAGGTGGGGGGCAGGGTGGTGAGGAGGGGAGAGAACTTTGCTGCTCCTTTGCCTTTAGGGTTACTTTTCTACTTTGACAATGGGTTATGTGAACTGATATCCAAAGGGCAAAATAATGGTCATTCCTTGACCTTCAGTCTTTTTGAGTGTTGTGGTTCACGATTCCTAGCGGTTTAGCTTGTTGGCCTGGGTTCTGACTCTCCAGCATTGTCCCACATTTTGGTCTTTTAGATTTTTTATTTCTTCCTTTATATGATTGCTTCTACAGCAGAGATCCTCAACCTGGGATCGTGTGTCCTTAAGGCATTGGCTAGAGACGGGGAAGCCTGTGAAATTCTTAAATTGTATACAGACTTTTATGGATATGTGTCTGGAGGTATTTCTTTTTTTTTTAAGATGGAGAGAGCCTGTATTTTATTCTCAGAGGAATTTCCAGCTATGAAACCAAACTAATAATCTGCTCATTTTAAATCTATTGTGTGTATATTAAGTAAGCTGCCTTAAATTATTTTTAGAAAGATATATGATGAAAATATAAAATCGTAACTTATCTGAAGGATTTATCATTAATTCTTTGTGTCAAACAGACTCTAATGCTGTGCTATGGTTTACATTAACCATCTATGCCCAAATATAACTTCTCCATTCATTTTTGGGAATATTTAAAGTGATTGTGATCTAAGGTGATATCAATCTATTAGCAACTGTGTTCTACCTGAGGAAAATGGCAGAAAAAGATGGGAGAGAGAGAGCCTAGGAAGGTGACATAGATTTTGAAGGAAGGGCTTCCCTGATAGTTCAGTTGGTAAGGAATCTGCCTGCAATGCAGGAGACCCTGGTTCGATTCCTGGGTCAGGAAGATCCACTGGAGAAGGGATAGGCTACCCACTCCAGTATTCTGGCCAGGAGAATTTCAAGGACTCTGTAGTCCATGCGGTGACAGAGAATCGGACACGACTGAGTGACTTACACACTCACAGTTCAGTTCAGTTCAGTTCAGTCACTCAATCGTGTCCGACTCTTTGCGACCCCATGAATCACAGCACACCAGGCCTCCCTGTCCATCACCCACTCCCGGAGTTCACTCGGACTCATGTCCATCGAGTCAGTGATGCCATCCAGCCATCTCATCCTCTGTCATCCCCTTCTCCTCCTGCCCCCAATCCCTCCCAGCATCAGAGTCTCTTCCAATGAGTCAACTCTTCTCATGAGGTGGCCAAAGTACTGGAGTTTCAGCTTTAGCATCATTCCTTCCAAAGAAAGCCCAGGGTTGATCTCCTTCAGAATGGACTGGTTGGATCTCCTTGCAGTCCAAGGGACTCTCAAGAGTCTTCTCCAACACCACAGTTCAAAAGCATCAATTCTTCGGCACTCAGCCTTCTTCACAGTCCAACTCTCACATCCATACGTGACCACAGGAGAAACCATAGCCTTGACTAGACAGACCTTAGTCGGCAAAGTAATGTCTCTGCTTTTGAATATGCTGTCTAGGTTCGTCATAACTTTTCTTCCAAGGAGTAAACACACACAGGTTACAGTTGAAGGAAGGAGTGATATCACTTCTGAAAAGAATGGATGGAGATAAAGAGAGATTCTAACATGGACAGAAGGTGAAATGAAGGAATACAGAAGTGATGGCTCAATATTTTCAGGAAAAAAAGGGGAAGATTTTAAGTATGTGTAAAAAATAAAGGAACTGGGTTTAGTTCTGATATATATACCCTATTGAGATGAGAAGACTCAATAAAAGAATAACAAAAGAAAAAAGTTAGGCTGTCAGTTCAACAGTTCAGCAAATTTCTGTGAACATTACTGTGATAAGATGCTCTGTAGGCACAGGGTCAGAGAAGATACAGTCCCTTTTCTGTGGGTGTCATGCTTAACACAAAGGCTACCGCCAGGGCCTAGTTGGAAGTAAGTGAAAGTGAAACATTAGTTTAAACCCATGGCAATCTTCAACAATGTCTGTTGGATTTAGGAGGAGAGGAAGTTGAGTTAAAGTCTTGAAGTTTTAGGTTTGCTTAATGACCTTATGTGAGTGTTCCAGGCAATAACGATCTTTGTGAACAGGCCATTAGACTAGGAAAGATGTATGGACTAAGGGAAAACACTGTTCCTGTGTGGAGGGAGTGGAATAGGTGTCCAGAAAGATGGTGCCGCCTTGCTGGGGGCCATCAAATTAGAGATCTGCTAAGTGATAAGAGGCCCCACAGTTAGGTCCTAATGGTGGGTCACTGAGACAGTGTGGAGGGATGCTGATGAGCAAGAAGTGTTCTAAAGATGTAATAAGGGCTTGCGCATGTCATAATATGATCTAAAGAAATAGGAAGTACACAGGGATTGCCCCCACAAATCTGAGACATAGACATGTAAGGTCCTGCTCTTGTGTAAAGATCTCTCAGTACAGGAATACTGATTCTAGAATCATCTCCATTATATTGGTTTATCTTTTTAAGACAGTTGTTTCCAAGCTGCCTTACTATGAAGATTCATTACCTTTTCTTGGCTCTTCTTTTCTCTGGCCTCTTATCTGCTGCAGGTAAGGCTTTAGCCATAATAAGGGAAGAGCTTCCCACATAACACGGGAGGAGTCGACACAGATGAGAAGTCTGTGAAATGACACAAAAACCATCCATCACCAATGGTAGTCAGTAGGTGCCCAGTGAATGTTTTGAATGATTGAATCATTGTTTCTTTACCCTTGAGAATAGACTAGAATTTAGAGAATTGTAAGATTCCCTTTCTTTTTGATACCAAATTACTTATTTCAGCTATGAGGTAGAATCTTATTTCCAAGGGGAAATCTTCAAAAGAATGACTTTGAGACCTTCAATCCAGGGTCTTCTGACTCCCAGTACACCATAAAAATTTCACTAACACTGCTGCATTTTTCTGCCAGTCTTAAGGAAGGTACAAACGGCGTCCATTTCACAGACTTCCATTGTGTGTCTAAAATGTGTTAATCCATGTAAAGGACCTTTAAGAAGTACTTGACACTTAAGAAATGTTAACTATTATTATCATCATTACTACAGTCTTTACCTCTCCTTTAATTGATTCCCTTTAGTAATTTTTCCTTTCAGTTCAGAATATCCTCAGATTGAGCTCAGAAAAATATGTGACTTTATTGTTCATCTTTAGAACTTCAAGTACCCATAAGATGATGAGGGGTTGATAGGACTAAGAATGGAAAGCAAGGGATGGAGGAGAGAAATAGTATCAGGAAAATGGAAACATAGATGGTACAAAGGTAAGAAGTGGGAGGAACATCAGCGTAGGCACTGGGGATTGGACTGAGAGATTTAGAAAGTTTTGGTGCCATTAATAGCAATGAAAATGCAGGGACAGGGAGCTGGCTGGGAAGGAAGCCAGTTAAAATGATTTTAGAAATGGTTACATTGAAGTGACAGTAAGACATCCAAGTGGAAATAATCTACTAGACAGACAAGTGGAGATACGAAACAAGGAGAAAGCTTGTGGCTGAAGATAAACATTGTGGGACCTACCGAAGGGTATGACAGCTGCAGTTACGTGAATAGGCCACTACTTCAAGGGTACTTCTCCTCTCTCCTCTTTCTGGCAGGCGTGTTGTATTCTGGGCATGGTGATGACAAACACTGTGTATTAGTGGAGGATAAAGGCAATGCCAGAAACCATCATTCTCTTTTTCTTTATCCTCCTCTCCCTCTCCTTCTCCTGTCTACTCCTTGCGTTCACTTTGCTTTTCTCTATTTTTCCTGGTCTTGTACATATAAGGAAATTTGTAAGTTGCATACAGTAAGTGTTCTAAAGCTAAGTAATTAGGAAGAAGATTCTGGCAGAGGAAAACGAACTTAGTAAAAAGTGATTTGGAGCAGTGATGATATTGTATTCCAAAACGATCCCTGCGGGAGGCAGCTGAAAGTGGAGGAGAGAGGAAGTGGATGTGTGTTTCAATTAGGAATGGAGTGGTTCCTCCTGAGACCCCTCACCTCTTCTCTTCCTGTTGTTCTCACTTGCCTGGAATGGCAGGACATCCAGCATGGCATGATCTTTTGGAATGTCTAGTATTGGCCATTCTCCTGGGATCATCCTGTGTTGCTGAGCTTATTCAGTCCAAAGGGAGGGTGATCAGTCTTCTATACCGAGTCAGGAGACATGTAGTGTCAGTCTGTTCCTTCTTAACTGTATTTTAAAAATCTAATTAAAAATTATTTTGTTCCCATGGGCCATTGTTACTGGTAATTCCACAAGTCTTTATATTTGCAGTCTCTGCTAGAACTTTGTGAAATATCTGCAAATCAGTGTGGTCTCCTATTTTAGCTTATATGTTTATATATCTGCTTAGTTTCAGGAGCTGAAGATGATCATGTCCTCTCTAGTTTTCTGGAGTGTAAAAATAAGACACTGTGCGATTCTTCAGATGAAAAAGAAAACTGCTCTTACGCTAACAAGGAGGTTGGAATATGTGTCTTGCGTCTTAGAAAGCATGGAAAGCAAATAGTCATGAAGAAATAGAAAATTAGGAAGACAAATCAATCAACTCCCTTGTCTCATTAAAAAATAAAGTCAGTCTTCCTTTCTCTTTTTGTGACACATTTACTGAAAGTTTAGACAAAAGTTTATCAAGAAATAATGAGAGAGGACAGTTCCAACAGAACTGTCTTTAGTTCCAACAGATCAAAGAGTATAGATTAAGAAAACAAAAGAAGCCCTGTTCTGTCTGAGTTGGGCTGAAAAGCTTAAGGGAGTGTGAGATGCAGTAGAAAGGACCTCAAGAGGCATTTATACTGTGTGTATGAGATACAGAAAGGGTACATGGGGACAGGTCATTAAATTTTACTGTAGATTGTGAAGTTTCCCCTACCTGCTTTGCAGATTTTGGTAAAGTCTTAAGTTGCTTTTAAAAAAAGTTATTTATTTATATTTGGCTGCATTGGGTCTTTGTTGCTTCATGCAGGCCTTTCTTGCAGTGGCTTCTCTTGTTGCCGAGCATGGTCTCTAAGCCCACAGGCTTCCTGTAGGTGCAGCACGTGGGCTCAGCAGTGTGGCCCCCTAGCTCTAGAGTGTAGGCTCAGTAGTTGTAGTGCTTGGGCTTAGTTGGTCGGTGGCGGTGGAATCTTCCCAGATGAGGGATGGCAGCTGTGTCCCCTGCATTGGCAGGCCAATTCTTATCCACTGTGCCACCAGGGAAGTCCTTAACTTGCTTAATGATTATTTTTGGCTCAAACTCTTTAACTGTGATTAACATGTTAGTGTTTGTATCATAACCTGTGATTCCTTTCCCTGGCTTTTTATGCCAAATACCCAAACACCACCAGGGCCTGGTAAAGTAGGAAAGTGATTCTTTGAACCCTGGTTTCCTTCAGGCCTATGGTGCCTATGTTGCCTATAGTATCCATAGCAAATATAATCCCTGCTTGGCGTGTTAGACAGAGCTGTCCTCCCCAAGTCCCTCATCCACCCAAGTTCTCTGATTCCAGTACCTGAGCTTCCCTCTGAAACGGCTGTCTTAGCCTTTCAGAAAAAAATGTGACTGAACACATCCAATTTGGGTAAAAAAGACCAACTGCATCTTAAATAGAAAGCTTAGCGCTTGTAGGTGAATTTTAAGACTGTATAACTACAGTGAAGAATTTCAGGCAAACACGAGTCTATCGGTAGCAGTTCTGGCTGGAAACAAACTCACCATTCAAAGAGGTTCCCAAAGGTCTGGGCGGGGCTACCGTCCTCCACCAGCGCCCTCTGGCGGTGGGGGCGGGGAGTGGGAGTGGCTTAGCAACGTGGGCAGAAGCCTTTCACTGGCGCTCTCCATCTAGAGGCTCACGGGGAGCGAGGGAGGAGCCGTTCTTGGACACAAGCTCAAGAATATAAGCGAGAAGCAAAGGTAAAAATTAACAAGGAAACAACAATAATTTGTCTCATTATTAATAGACAAGAGGGCACCAGTACGCCAATAAGTGGAAATATTGGTCCGGATGTGCTTCAAGGAAAGAGTTTTTGTTCAAAGAATTCAGGGTAGCCCCCGCAGGCTCTGCCTTTTGAGTCTGGGTGGCCTCCTAGAGGGGCACCGTCCTTTCTCAGGGTCTGCCCCTCCCCTTCTCCCCCGGTGAGTTGGTCCTCAGGGTTCCTCTGTGACGCTGATAAAGGTGCTCAGGAGGGAGATGTGAAAATGACTCCCTTCCATTCACATCCTCAGCCTTCTCTGCTCTGGCTGCCCTCAGGCCCAGCCCCAAGGGGTCAGAAGTCCTGGACTAGCTGGTCTTCAGCACGGAGCGGTGGGTGAGGCAGTCCCAGCTGCAGAACGCGGCTCTCCAGGCGCTAGGCAGGGCTCTGATCAGTGAGTGCAAGTGCTCCTGGAGGAAAGTAACTTCACTGGGCTAGTGGGGCTGCGGTGGGAAGGCCAGGTTCCAGATGCTGTCAGGCGCCAAGGCTGGGCCGGGCTCCTCTGTCCCAGTTCCCACAAAGCCCTCCTTGCCCTGTGGATCATTGAGATTATAGCCCAGTTCCCAGTGTCCTGAGAAACATGGATGTATCAAAAACATGTAAAATGTACTGTTCAGATTCTGCCTGCTATAAGTACATCATTTTCTGGTTTATATACTAGTCTCTGCAACTGCACCCCCACTTCCCTAAATGCAAAGAGGTGGTCGCACTAGTTTTCCAGGTGGCCTCCCAGCCTCAGGCTTGCTCTCACATTTATTCCTCATTGTCCACCAAAAAGGGGTGTGCATGTGTGCATGTAAGTTTGTGTGCATGTGCGTTTGTGGGTGTGTGTGTGACTTATAGTCTCTGGGAAATGAGTGCCAGAAATTCCCCTGTGCCTTACTTTTGCTTTGGCAAACCAGGCCACACCAAAATTACAGTCCCCGCCAAAATTACAGTCCCCACATCAGAGGGGTCAACAAATTAGAAAGGGTGGACTGCTACTACTATGTAGCTATGTTGTAAGCTGGATGGAGTTGCAAATGGTAGGGTTCCTCACCTCCGCTCCCTCTAAACAAGCAATCAAACAAGTAAAAATGAAAAGCAATGGCAGAGACAACCAGACACAATGATGATAATTAGCACTGATAGAACTTCTTCAATTACCTATGTGAGGTAGGCAGTATTTTCCACTAGTGTACAGATGAAGAAACTGAGGCAGCTGAGAGGTTAAAGAACCTGCAGTTTGCAAGGAGTGAGGCCAGAATTCAAATCCAAGCAGAAACTTTAACTCATTCTCCAGACAAAGCCAACTGGAAACAATGTATCATGATAACTACTAGAAAAAGTTGTTGGAGGCAAAGCTGACTAGCTTGAGTGAGTTAAAAGTTGTGGGCCCTTTAATTTCTGTACTAGGGGATGTGTTAACCTTTCAAATGCAGCAGTACTGAGCTGGAAACAGCAAAAGAATCTGCAGGTATTAAACCGGGAAGAAACCAATTTTAAATCAGAAAAATTACTTTATAATATCTCAAAATGTAATACAAGAGCTGCAATCTCTTTTAAGAAAAGTAATTATGTATATTAATATCAGAAAGATATCATTTGGAATAAACCCTGATCTAGTCACATTAAGACTAGACAGTGAAGCCAAAAGTTCTTATTGCTCTTAAAATAAGGTCATTATAAGGGTGACCATCAAACGCTAGAATTTGATGCTGGGAGGGATTGGGGGCAGGAGGAGAGGGGGACGACTGAGGATGAGACGGCTGGATGGTATCACGGACTCGATGGACCTGAGTCTAAGTGAACTCCGGGAGATGGTGATGGACAGGGAGGCCTGGCGTGCTGCGATTCATGGAGTCGCAAAGAGTCGGACACGACTGAGCGACTGAACTGAACTGAACTGAAGCTAGATAATGTATTAGATTTTTTTCCCTCCAGTTTTACGTTGTTGAATATTACAGGGAACTGGTGGACATTCTAAACCAAGTAGAAATATACCAGATACCCAACCCTGATATTCCTTTGGCCCAACTGGTAATTTTTAACTTTCTTACCAAAGAGTCTGATTTTGGGTAGCGATAAGATTATTTTTGAAAATAGAGTTGAATTTCTGGAATGAAAAGTGTAAACTGTGTATTATGATTTTCATCATTGAGTTTTGTTTATTATTATTCTAAGAAGTACTTGGCTGTGAATACAAAGTAGGGGTTTTTTTTGTTTGTTTGTGATTCAGCACAACTAGTGAGACTGGATCAGTGTCATCATTAGGCCTTTGTTAAATATTTATGCAGCCTCATTCTGTTGGATTTGTCTGTGCAAAGAATAGAATAAAATAGAAACTAAAACCTAATCTATCCACTCTGCTCAAAGAGTGTACAACCTAATGAGGCGGATAAATATACAGACTTTGTAGTGTTGAGATCACCAATTTTCCAGAGCAGTGCTTATCAACAGGGGCTGCACATTAGACCCACCTGGGGATCTTATAAAAGTTCAGATGCCCTGACTGTACATCAGAATCTCTGGAGATGTTACCCAGGTTGTGCAGTTTCAATGGGCAGTGAGGAGCAGTTAGCATAACTATGAAAGTGTTACGCACTCAGTTGTGTCCAACTCTTTGCAATCCCATAGAAGGGGAAGCCCATAGGCTGCTCTGTCCATGGAATTCTCAGTACTGGAGTGGGCTGCCATTCCCTTCACCAGGAGATCTTCACGACCCAGAGATCGAACCTGGGTCTCCCACATTGCAGGCAGAGTCTTTACTGCTTGAGCTGCCAAGTATATCACCTTGTTAATGAATTTCATTCTTTTAAGATTTGAGAAAAGCCTTTTAAACATGAGCCTGAATTTAAAACACAGGTAAATTTTAATGTGGGGATCACAGAAGCAGATGTGGGGTTCTTTTAATACTGTTTTTCTGACTGCAAAAGGGAATAACTAAGAAGTAAGACGGTGTGACTTGCAGGCAAGAAAGCAATGTGTAAAAAGATTCTTATTTCATTGTGATACTTTGAAACTCAATGCCTTAGATCAGGGGAAGGAAAACATCTGAGAAGAACTTGATTCATGGCAGTGTCTGAAAATGGCATGCTCATCACTATGACTTGAAACCTGAGTGTGAAAAGAAGTCTCATCAAACCCTGTTGTCTTTCTTGCGGAGACACTAACATGGTTGATTTTACAAGCACTCACTGGTTTTGGTTTTTTTGTGGGGTTTTTTTTTTTTTTGCTCTAGATGATTTTCATTTATTCACGTATTCAGACTGAAATAACTCTTCTGATTAACTTATTTTCTTTCTCTTAAAGATATTGAAGAGGTAGAACTAAAGCTATGCCAAGTGCTTGAATGTGCACTTTGAGAGCATTATCTGAGGATCTTCTGTGATGATGCCCTTAATGTTGCCAACCCACACTTCTCTTAGCATCTGAGTGGTACTCCTCCTCCTTAGAAAGCCACCCACTTATCCTGAGCTCAATAGCAAAGATGGAATTTTTGTACTTAAGAGCCAAGATTGGTTTTCAAAAGCTCTGTGGAACATGCTATAACAAAGCAGAAATTAGCCCCAAGGCATTTTCCCCAATAAGTCTCTTCCAGTCCTCCTACCACCAAATTGGGTTTAGACAATTTTAACAAATCATTGTCTAAGCCATTAATTACTAAAAAGTATTAGTTGGAGATTTTGAATGCCTCACTTTTATTAAATACCATAAATTTTGTTGGTCTCGTGTTTTAAGAAAGAATAATAAGCTCATTTAAATTTATCAGGTAGCACATATTTAGGGGAATTTTTTTTATCTGTACTAAAGCTGTCGTTTCAGACAGTGAAATTCAACATGTTTGCAAATAATTGGTTTCCACAAATGTTATTCTGAGAATATATCGGCAGTGATATCTGAAGGAAATATTTTAAAACAATAAAAATGGAAATTGTCATGCTTAAATAAAAAGTTATTAGCCAAAATTATTTTAGAACATATTACCCAAACCATCTTGGGCCTGACCACCATTTGAATAAATATTCTTACCTGAAAAAACCCTGCTTGTTGAATTGTTGGACTGTTGGTCAGATTTAGAATTCCTTGCAACCTGGCTTTCTATTCCTCACAGTGATAAGGGACATTTTTCAGAGATCATGGTTGCCTTTCATGATACCTCAAAAAGTTAAGCTGTCACTTAGACATCTCTATCTTTTTTATGCATTGGCTATAAGGCATATGCTAAATATGTTAGCATGTTTAGAATTTACTTCTTGCACTTCTCATTATTATCCATTCCCATTTTACAAACGAGGAAACTAAGGCACAGAAATGTTTAATAGCTTCCTGAGGTCATAAAGCCAGCAAGTGGCCACGCTGAGATTTAAACATAGGTAGTTTGACCACCCCTTAATCACAACAGAATTAAAAAAAAAAAAAAAAAGAGCCAAAGCTTTTGAGTCTAATAGCTTGAGAGAAGAGCAGTATTATTAATAAAAATGAAAGAACTAGAGAGATCTAGCCTGGATTTTTCTTGGCAAAGGGAGAAGGAGGAAACAATTGATTTAATTTTGGTCATGTTGGAATGACATGGTGTCAGGATATATAAATATCTGTCCTAGAGACAGATGTAAGTGATCAGGGCAGAACCTGCACTGGGGATGTGGATTGGAAAAATGTTTACAACAGAAAATGTAGGATAATAGATGAGAAAGTGTGATTTTTTTTTTCCCCCAAGAAAGTGAATATACAGAAAGAAGAGCAGAGGAGAAGGAGTTGAACTTTATGGTAAATGCAGAGTTAAAATGGGGCAAGTAGAAGAGAAGTCAGAAGCAATCATAAAAGGGGATGGAGAATGAGGATAGGGCTAAGACCCCACCCATGAAAGACTTTCCCAAAAGATGAGCATGGGATATAAGTCTTTCAGAGAAATGGAGGAGAATGAAGAAATACAGATTTGGTGACTTCCACAAACTATTATAAATAGTAAGTATCAGTAGCAGTGGATATTGCTATGCTTTATTTTGTCTTACTTGTTTTTAAATTTTATTTTGTTTCATTGCTGGTATCTGATTTAAAAAGATATCTTATTAAGGTAATAAGATATTAATAAGATATTGAAATTTTTATTCATTTTTGACTTCAGAAAGAGTGAATGATTGCTTCTCTAAGTGTTTCAGAGTCAAGCCTTAGAAATCTTGCCCAGAACTTGAGCATCAGCAAAGTCAGGCAACCACATGAAGTTAGCAGTGAGAAGGCCCTCAACAGTGCATCCTGGTTCATTTCATCTAATTGGTGGGAAAGTTGAGGTACAGAATGGTTGAGTGTCTCCCACCTGAGATGGTTTCTGAAATGGGCCTGGAGGTCTGAGCCAGATACAGGTCCCTCCTCTTTCTAATGTGTCTCCATGTGGCTTTGAAACAATAGGGAGAGTCAGTTTAAAGCCTTAGGCTCTCCTCTGACTAACTTATTCAATCCTTCCTTGATTTCCACAGGGGACTGGTCCCCCACCCAATACCAAAATGCTCGACTGCTCAAATCCCTTACATAAAATGACATAGTGTTTGCTTATAATCTATGAACATCCTCCCATATATTTCAGATCATCTCCAGATTATTTATATTACATAATACAATGTAAATGGTATGTACATAGCTGTAAATACAGTGTAGATCTGTGGGCATGGAAACTGCAGTTTCAGAGGGCGGACTGTACCTTGACTTGTGCCAATGTCACAGACCAGAGGGAGACCCTGGACCAAAGGAAGAGATGTTTAAAGAACATCTTTGATTATTTGGAGCTGGGACCGAACCCACGTCTCCTGATTGGCAGGTGGAGGTAACTGACTGACAAAAACTTCCACAGTATCCAGGAACATACAGAAAATGTGTGTCTTAATTGCAAAGAAAAGCAATGCCAAAGAACGCTCAAACTACCACACAACTGTACTCATCTCACATGCTAGCAAAGTAATGCTCAAAATTCTCCAAGCCAGGTTTCAACAGTATATGAACTGTGAACTTCCAGATGCTCAAGCTGGATTTAGAAAAGCCAGAGGAACCAGAGATCAAATTGCCATCATCCGTTGGATCATCAAAAAAGCAAGAGAGTTCCAGAAAAACATCTACTTCTGCTTTATTGACTATGCCAAAGCCTTTACCTGTGTGGATCACAACACACTGTGGAAAATTCTGAAAGAGATGGGAATACAAGACCACCTTACCTGCCTCCTAAGAAATCTGTATGCATGTCAAGAAGCAACAGTTAGAATTGGACATGGAACAGCAGTCTGGTTCCAAATCAGGAGAGGAGTATGTCAAGGCCGTATATCGTCACCCTGCTTATTTAACTTATATGCAGAGTACATCATGAGAAACACTGGGCTGGATGATGCACAAGCTGGAATCAAGATTGCTGGGAGAAATACCAATAACCTCAGATATGCAGATGACACCACCCTTATGACAGAAAGCAAAGAAAAACTAAAGAGCCTCATGATGAAAGTGAAAGAGGATAGTGAAAAAGTTGGCTTAAAGCTCAACATTCAGAAAACTGAGATCATGGCATCCAGTCTCATAACTTCATGGCAAATAATGGGGAAACAATGGAAACAGTGAGATACTTTATTTTTGGGGGCTCCAAAATCACTGCAGATGGTGACTGCAGCCATGAAATTAAAAGACACTTGTTCCTTGGAAGAAAAGCTATGACCAACTTAGACAGCATATTAAAAAGCAAAGATATTACTTTGCCAACAAAGGTCCATCTAGTCAAAGCTATGGTTTTTCCAGTAGTCATGTATGGATGTGAGAGTTGGATTATAAAGAAACCTGAATGCTGAAGAATTGATGCTTTTGCACTGTGATGTTGAAGACTCTTGAGAGTCCCTTGGACTGCAAGGAGATCCAACCAGTTCATCCTAAAGGAAATTAGTCCTGAATATTCATTGGAAGGGACTGATGTTGAAGCTGAAACTCCAATACTTTGGCCACCTGATGTGAAGAACTGACTAATTTGAAAAGACCCTGATGCTGGGAAAGATTGAAGGCAGGAGAAGGGGATGACAGGATGAGATGGTTGGATGGCATCACCGACTTGATGGACATATGTTTGAGTAAACTCTGGGAGTTGGTGATGGACAGGGAGGCCTGATGTGCTGCAGTCCATGGGGTTGCAAAGAGTTGGACACAACTGAGCAACTGAACTGAACGGTAAGCTGCTGCTGCTGCTGCTAAGTCGTTTCAGTCATGTCTGACTCTGTGCGACCCCATAGATGGCAGCCCACCAGGCTCCACCGTCCCTGGGATTCTCCAGGCAAGAACACTGGAGTGGGTTGCCAGTTCTTTCTCCAATGCATGAAAATGAAAAGTGAAAGTAAAGTCCCTCAGTCATGTCTGACTCTTAGCAACCCCATGGACATAGCCCACCAGGCCCTCTGTCCATGGGATTTTCCAGGCAAGAGTACTGGAGTGGGGTGCCATTGCCTTCTCTGGAACTGTAAGCTAGTGCACACTATTAAAGGATGTGTCTGCCATTTCAAACCACTAAACTCCTAGACTAGTGGGAATTTGGAGCTGTATCATGTAGGGATCTATACATAAAACGGGTCATCATAGACTCATGAGGTTGCTTTGACTTATGTGTCTTTGGACTGGTGTCAGTGGCATGGAGCTTCCATGATGGCTCAGATGGTAAAGAACCCCCCTGCCAATGCAGGAGACGTAAGAGATGTGGGTTCGGTCCCTGGGTCAGGAAGATCCCCTGGAGAAGGGAATGGCTACCCACTCTAGTGTTGATTTCTTGCCTGGGGAAATCCCATGGACAGAGTAGCCTGGTGGGCTACAGCCCATAGGGTCGCAAAGAGTCAGACATGACTGAGTGACTAACACACACACATTATCTCTCTCTCTCTCTCTCTCAGTGGCACTAGGGAGCCTAAGGCCGATTCCCTGACATGGATGATATCAGTAAGAGGGCAGAAAAAACTTCTGTTTTATAGTTTAAACTTAGCCAAAATCTTGCTACTTAAAACAACAACAACAAAGCAGAAACAAAACCACAAAAACCTGAAGTATTTTGACACCATTTTTTTCTTCCAGTTCTATGAGGGCTATTTTGATTTAGCAGTTGCTCTCCAGAACCTGAATCTCCACAAGAAAGTCATCTAGCAATTAACAAATGCCTCAAGGATAGCCTCCATACCAAAGGTGAACCTGGGGCTATTGCTTAGAATTTTCAATAAGGTGAAAGTTGTAGGAGTATCGTGCACCTTTTTATGACCATCATGAATTTTCAGCAGCAGTTTCCATGGCATTGTGTAAAATCCATGAACTACTCCAGCCTAGAAAACATAACACATTATTTGGTTCCTATCAGGCATCACCATAAACCATTTTTCTGCGTATTTTATGCTACTTTTTGCTTTGTTGCTGCTGTATGTTCTATGTCGAGGTCATGTATATTCTATAGGCATGTGTATTCTATGTTGAGAATTGGAAAAGTCTTCCATATTTCCTAAAACAAAGATATCACTCTCAAATAATTAAATGAGAGACTTTTGTTAAGAACCGAATTCTTCTTTTCCATTAAATTTGTGTCTGATAAAGTAAGCTTGGGCTTCCCAGTTGGGCTAGTGGTAAAGAACCCCCCTGCCAATGCAGGAGACATAAGAGATGTGGGTTTGATCCCTGGGTAGGGAAGATCCCCTGGAGGAGGGCATAGCAACCCACTCCAATATTCTTGACTGGAAGATCCCATGGACAGAGGAGCCTGGTGGACTCCAGTGCATAGGATCACAAAGAGTCAGACACAACTGAAGCAACTTAGCATGCATGGACACACAAAGTATGTTTAGGGGAAAATTATAAGCTTAGGGAGAAATTAGCTCTTCTGACTGTTCTTCAACATCATTTTATTATACTTACATTTTCTTTGTATTATTATTACTACTAAAAATAAACTTTTTCCCTGAGTACTAGGCATGTTTGGGGCCAAATGCTAAGCACTGCATGTAAATTATCTCACTTAGTTCTCACAAGAGACCTAGGAGACTGGCAGGAACCCCAGTAACTTACTACAGGTGGGTTAGTGGAAGCCCAGAGTGATTGTATTGAATGTAATGAGCCTAAAGTCAAGAAGCTGGTAATGAGGGAAAGTGGATCCACACTCAGTTCTCTGCAGTCATTCCACTGCTTGAGTCTGAAAGGAACAGAGGGAAGGGCGTGGTTTTCGGAGCTTCTCCTCTATGTACGGCACTGTGCTAGTTACTTCCCTTGCTGATTCTGTGGCATCCTCACAGCCTCACAAGGTAAAGCTTGTCATTTACATTTGCTGTTTTACAAATGAGGAAACTGACTTCTGGCTCAAGATGGTGGAGTAGAAGGACATGTGCTCATCTCCTCTTGTGAGAGCAGCAAAATTGCAACTAGCTATGGAACAACCATCTACAGGTGGACACTGGAACCCACCACAAAAAGATACCCCATGTCCAAAGATGAAGAAGCTGCAATGAGAAGGTAGGAGGGGCACAATCATGATAAAATCCCATACCTACCGGGTGGGCGACCAACAAACTTACCAAAAAATTCTCCCACATTGTGAAGGTTCAGAGTGTCACGTCAGGCTTTCCAGCCTGGGGATCTGGCAAAGAAACTGGGAATCCGCAGGGAATCTGACTTTGAAGGTCAGCAGAATTTGATTACAAGCCTTCTACAGCACTAGGGCTTTCCATTCTTGGAGGTTCCGTTCTTGGAGGGCACATACAAATGTGGAAAGTGAGGCTTCAGGGGAATTAAATACTTTATTAAATAAAGTCACACAGCTAATAAGTGGCAGAGCTAAGCAACAGATTTAACTATTTTCAAAGAGGTCATTCCTAGTCAACCACATGAGAAAACTTCTTGCATCTCTTTTCCCACATAGAATTATAAGACCAAAATGTGTTGCCTCTTTTTATAACTTTGTACAGGATAATATGTACATTGGATGTGAAGACTCTCAGCTCTGTAGATTCAAGCTGAGTTAGACTTTGAGGTCCAGCTTGGAGAATTCCACCAAGGGCTCAACATAATGCCCAGAGACTTTACTGAACGCACAATCTAATGTCTTGATAATTTCATATTGATTCTCAATTTAAAATAAATTGGAAAAAATAGATTTGACACTCTAGTTTAAAAGAAATAGCACTTTGAATATGTGTAGGAGGGATTCAAGCACAATGCTAAAGTTTTCCCAGTCAAAAATGTTCTCTCATTACTGATTAGACAAGTGAAAAATAGATTTATCATAAATTAGAATATATTTCTCCTATAAAATAATTTTTGAAGAAATTATAAAAGAGAAAAATGCTATAAGAAACCTGGCTTAAGAGTGGTATCATAGTATATTTATTCAACAAATATCTATGAGTATACTTTTCTAGGGCTGAAGATACAGAAGTTAAAAAAGCAAAATCCTGGCTCTCCAGATTACTTTCTAGTGGCAGAATGCAGACCATAAACATAAATGGTGTATCAGAGGGTGAGCTGTGCTATGGAGAACAATGGATAACGGGAGAAAGGAAGTCTGGAATGTAAGAGGAGGCCATTGTTTAAATAGAAAAGTCAGAGATCCACATGTAAAGTGGAACCTAAAACTTCTGCCTGAAAGCAATCTTGTAAAAATGTGGGTTAAGTAAAGGTATGCAAAGCTCCCTGTGCTGAGTGGAGAGGAATATTATTCTATTCTGTAGATGAGAAACAGATGTGGATTAACAAGTTTGCATTCCCTCAGTTCCTGCTAACTGGCAGAGCAGAATTTGAACTCAGTTTTTCTGAATCTAGAATCTGTCATCTTCCTACCTTGCAGTGATGATGTTTCCTATGGGTAGACATGGAGATAATACTTGCTTGCAAATGAAACTAACATAAATGCTTGTTTTTCATTTTCATAAATTTTTCTATGTGATGCATTTGTGTTTGAAAGTATAAAAAAAAAAAAAGCGTGCTAGTCACTCAATCATGTCCAACTCTTTGCAACCCTGTGAACTGAGCCTGCCAGGCTCCTCTGTTCATAGGATTCTCCAGGTAAGAATACTGGAGGGGGTTGCCATTCCCTTCTCCAGGGGATCTTCCTGACCCAGGGATTGAACCCACATCTCCCGCATTGCAGGCAGATTCTTTACTGTCTGAGCCATATTTAGTGTTAACTGTAATTTTTATGTTTGTTAAATGTACTTTTAAAAATTATAATCCTTATAAATTATAAGGATTTGAACTGATTTATATTAATGTGTCACTGATGTTGAAGTTTTTAAATAACCTCTTAGGTTTTCACATTGTTTTTAAAAACTGAGTGTTATTATAAGAAACATTTATGGAATAATGGCATAAGTTAGCTCTGAAGGAATAGCAGAAATTCTGGAGGAGTCCTGTAGAGTCCTGTTAAGATTAATAAAGGTGGTGATTTAAAATAAAGAACTGATTGTGCTCATCCATTACGGTTTAAAAATATTGTTAGATATGCTGTGAGGGATTTTTATATTTGGCAGTTCTAGCTGATGATTCAATTGCTCTTAAAAACTGTACCACCAAAGATATGATAGAGAAAAGTATTTTATTGTCTGTAATCAGAGCTAATGATGACATATGAAAAGAACATTCAGTTATAAGCAAAATAGTTTTACTCCAGGATAATTGGCAAATAAAAATAAAATTTCTTTCCAAAATGAAGTAGAAATATTAAGGAAACAGTAAAAATGGGTTTGTGGTTGCTAGTAATCATAGAATGAAATTAAAAGGCAGAACAAGTTATTTTTCTACTCAATGGAAATGATTGAGCACAAACAATGAAATGATATTTTTTATACCTTGCAAGTGGGAAGTAATACAGCCCTCAGGGAAGGCAGTGTGGTAACAGAAACCAAGAGCCATGAAAAGATTTGTAATGTTTTAACAAGCAAGTCAATTTATTGAATGTATTCTACCAAATTAAGCTAAAATAAAAGGAAAAACTTGTTGAGGAAGATGTTCCTTGTAGTATTATCGATAACAGGAAAAAAAATTGGAAGAAAAAAATAACCCACAGTAATATCTTAATAGGTAAATTGAGTGGACCTACTTGTTAGACTATGCAATTAGAAGAAATGATCATGAACATAGCAACATAGAAACGGCTTAAATAAGCGAAAAATAAGTACCTGAAATAGAATGCAGGCTATTGTTAAAGCTGTATACAATTACGTAGAGAAGACGGAAAGGAAACATATAAAATAATTTGTAAATTTTTTAAGATGGTAGGATTACTATTTCCCTATCTATTTTTGAATATTCTGTACTATTGTCCAGTTCAGTCATTCAGTCGTGTCCGACTCTTTGTGACCCCATGAACCGCAGCACGCCAGGCCTCTCTGTCCATCACTAATTCCTGGACTCCACCCAAACCCATGTCCATTGAGTTGGTGATGCCATCCAACCATCTCATCCTCTGTCATCCCCTTCTCCTCCTGCTCTCAATCTTTCCCAGCATCAAGGTCTTTTCAAATGAGTCAGCTTTTCGCATCAGGTGGCCAAAGTATTTGAGTTTCAGCTTCAACACCAGTCCTTCCAATGAACACCCAGGATTGATCTCCTTTAGGATGGACTGGTTGGATCTCCTTGCAGTCCAAGGGACTCTCAAGAGTCTTCTCCAACACCACAGTTCAAAAGCATCAATGCTTCAGCACTCAGCTTTCTTTATAGTCCAACTCTCACATCCATACATGACCACTGGGAAAACCATAGTCTTGACTACACATCTCTAGATGTCTCTGCTTTTTAATATGCTGTCTAGGTTGGTCATAACTTTTCTTCCAAGGAGTAAACATCTTTTAATTTCATGGCTGCAGTCACCATCTGCAGTGATTTTGGAGCCCAGAAAAATAAAGTCTGACAATGTTTCCCTGTCTATTTCCCATGAAGTGATGGGACCAGATGCCATTATCTTCGTTTTCTGAATGTTGAGCTTTAAGCCAACCTTTTCACTCTCCTCTTTCACTTTCATCAGCAGGCTCTTTAGCTCTTCTTCACTTTTTGCCCTAAGGGTGGTGTTATCTACATATCTGAGGTTATTGATATTTCTCCTGGCAATCTTGATTCCAGCTTGTGCTTCTTCCAGCCCAGTGTTTCTCATGATGTACTCTGCATATAAGTTAAATACTATTGTTATAATGTTTTAATAATAAAAATGTTAATAATATATTAATAATATTTCCACTTATTTTACAGTAATGTTGGCTGTAAATATGAAATTTCTTCCACACACCAAGATTTTCAAGAATGTCATATTCTCAGTGCAGTATGTGGTAAGATGCATTGTTTCTCTCTGAATTGGGTTGATACTAATTTTCAAGCTAGTAAACCTGTTTCTTCTATGATATTAAGTTTCCACTGGAGACCTTACTCTCACTCTATAGAAGCCGTAATTAACAAAAGCCATTATTTTGAAATGTCAAGTGTTTCCTATACTAAAATGTTTTTATACTTTCATAATTTACAATCAGCTTGATTAAAGCACTGCATCTTCAAAGTGCGTTGGGACGACATCTTCATATGCTCAGGAAAAAACCCAGATGTTCAAATACAGAACTTAATCCCAGAGACTCAAATATAGAACTCCTATTTTTGAGGAGAGTACCACTTAGAAAAATCATGCTGTGTGTCAGGAGAGATGTACTTTGAAATCCAAGGTTTTCATCCCTTTGTGAACATCCCTTTGTTTTTATCCTTCACCTCCTAGATTTCCCAAAACCTAATTTGGAGAGAAATCCACTTCTGTGGGGTGAGGAGAGAAGGTTGCAACAGAAGTTACATTAGTTGAGTGAATAAATGATTTAATGAATCTTACAGTGTAGAGTGCAGATTAAGTTAATCTGATACTCCAAAGAGATGCAGCTGTTTTTCATAGGTGGGACTCTTTAGGAGGGGAAAAACCTGGGACGGGGGAGTGTTCATAGACCTGGCCCAGACTAGAGCTGGAAGCAGATCTCTGATAAGGATTCTAAAGCTGTTGTTGTTATTCAGTCACTAAATTGTGTCTGACTCTTTGCGACCCCATGAACTGTAGCACGCCAGGCCTCTCTGTCCTCTATCTCTTGGCGTTTGCTCACATTCATGTCCATTGAGTCAGTGATCCTGTCTAACCATCTGATCCTCTGCCACTCCCTTCTCTTTTTGCCTTCAATCTTTCTAGGTTCCATATATATGTGTTAAGATACAATATTTGTTTTTCTAACTTACTTCACTCTGTATAATAGGCTCTAGGTTCATCCACCTCATTAGAACTGACTCAAAAGCATTCCTTTTTATGGCTGAGTAGTATTCCTTTGTGTATATATGTACCACAGCTTCTTTATCCATTCATCTGCTGATGGACATCTAAATTGCTTCCATGTCCTAGCTATTGTAAATAGTGCTGCAATGAACACTGGGGTACATGTGTCTTTTTCCGTTTTGGTTTTCTCAAGATATCTGCCTAGAAGTGGTATTGCTGGGTCATATGATGATTTTGTTCCTAGTTTTTTAAGGAAAGAGATGTGAATTATTGATTCCTGAGGGTAGACTGTGGCAAAAAGACTCTAAGGTGGCCCCCATGACCCTCGTTTCTTGGTGTAATTGCCTCCTTTTCCTGGACCTGTGACTTACTTGGTTCTAATCAATAGAGTATACCAAATGTGTAGGAATGTCAGTCTAATGATTATGTTATGTTATGTTATGTTAGAATCTGTCTGACTAGCTGACTTTTTTTCTGTCCACCTGTGGTTTTTAAACAAGTCAGCTTCCATAAATCCTATAACTTGCAAGGAAGTGAATACTTCCAACAACCACATGAGTGATGGATTCTTCCCTAATTGAATCACCAGGTGAGAACCCAGCCTTGGCCAGCATCTTTGTATTGTAATTTTTTTACTCAGCAATAGATAACTAATGCATTAGCATAGGAAGCAGAAGCCCCTAATAATCTCCACTTTCATCCCCAGTCTATAAAAATAGTTAAAATATTAAGTTTTAAGCAAGAAACAATTACATTTCATCTTGTCAACATTTGTCAAATCTTTCTGAAGTATTTCAGTAGGCTTCTATTCAGAGAACTAAAGAATTATTAAAGACAGTTTTATTTTCAGATTAATCTTCTATTTTCTTCTCTAACTCTGTTATATCTGCTTATCTTCACTTCCAATTCAAGCCATGTCCAAAGCCAACCCTCCGGATCTGATTTGAGGGTAGTAGGTTCTTCAATAGCATTTAGATTTCACTGGCTCATTTTTATTTTAAAAAACCTTTTTCTTACTTTATAAATCTGTAAGAATTTCAGCATGTCCTCTAGTACCTTTTCAGTAAATTGAAACTACCTATAAACATCATATAAATGAATATTTATCAGAATATTAAAAGCATTTAATTTCCAGTTTATCCTTGGCAATAAAATGTGAAGAGAGAGACTATGGAAAAATACACTTACTTTCCACCTTCTCTACATTGACTTAGAATATAAGAGAGAAGCAATAAAAGATGCTAATAAAGCTATTTCTTTGAACAGTCTTAACCTGATAAATTTTAATGTAAATAAATGACTAGTAATAGTGTACTATTCCTAAAATTCTTTCCTTTATCATCTCTGCTTACTGTTATTTAGATATTGGAATTACCTCTCCCTATTTTTATGTATGGGCTTCCCTTGTGGCTCAGATGGTAAAGCATTTGCCCCAGTGAACAATGCAAAAGATCTGGGTTCAGTCCCTAGGTTGAGAAGATCCCCTCGAGAAAGGAAAGGCTACCCACTCCAGTATTCTGGCCTGGAGAATTCCATGGACTGTATAGTCCATGGGATCACAAAGACTCGGACATGACTGAGTGACTTTCACTTTTACTTTCATTTTAATGTATGTACCACTATATATTTCCTTGACTAGTTTTTAAGGTAGTAAAAATTGTGCACCTTGGGATAGAAGAATGAAATATAGGAATCCTTAAGTTAAAAACTATTATATCAATAACAGTAGACTATAACTTATTTACTACCATATACTGTCTTCATAAAATGTGCCTTTACAAGCTTCACTTCCTGTGAAATAGATTGATGAAATGTTGTATTGACATTATTAATAATTTATCGCCAAATGGTATATGCAGTTTTCTGAAAAGATGGGCAGAGCTAATGTATGTAATTAATGAAAATGCATGGAGAAGATGGTTTCAAATCTATAACTTGGGAAGCCTAAAAGATACCTGTTGCAGTTGTCTTGCTTTGCAGGTGAGAAAACTAAGGGGGCATGGTTCACATGATCAAGTTTGGACCACATGAATGGTGCTCCTGAGTTTCCAGGGCACAGTCTACTTGGCTGCACAGTGAGCGCAACCCTGTCAGTTAATGGAGCTCATGGAACAAAAATCCAGATGTCTGAACGCCTGGGCTGGGGCTCTTAAAACTGCAACTTTAGCTTGACTAGTGTCTTTTTTACTTGTTTTGATTCTGAATATTTTTAAGCCTAAAGATTAACCACATTAAAAAAAATGAATTTTATGTTTTCCAGGAAGTGGATTGTGTTAGAGCTCTTCTGTGGAATTCATGCAAAGAAACTAAAAGAGCCATTTATGATTTAAACTATGGCCTCCAGCTAAATCCTTCTCACATTTGTACCTTAATATTAAGAGGGGCTGTCACTAAGTCTATTGGAGATGAAAATTATTAGTTTGAGTGCAAAGATCATGAGAACATAAACAGAATTTTCAAAAGCTTCTGACCTCACAAATTTAAAATGAATACATATTCCTTCTATTGTCTAACATTTTAACTCAAATGAGAAATGTGATGTGAAAAGCACTGTATTAGTGATTATAATTTGGTGGGGGAAATTTAGAAATTATTGCATCATGATAGCACTGCCCAAGCCACATTATAAAACAAAATAAGGCCCTGTATACAGAACTGATGTAAAGGTATATTATATCAACTCTCAAAGTAGAATATACTAACATAGTCTTTTAATATATTAATTCCTTGTGAAAGAAGATATTTAAATCTTTACGCTTTTAAGTGTCTTGGAAAGAAATGCATGAAATAAATGTTTATTTTTACACTTGTTATTTCATTGTCATATTTCTGGCATCTATCCATTAATTAAGCATGAGATAAGTTGCAAATAGTCCTTGTACTTTTGCCCCAAGCCTGCTTTGCAGAATGTGAAGCTACCTTTTGGTGTTATAGGAGAGGCACTCTTGTGATGAACCTGAAGTAATCCTGTGGAATACTTGGAGTTCAACTGAAAAAAAAATTATAAGATTTAGTCCTTTTGTTTAAATAGGTTTCATATTTATGTGAGATGACATAATATCATATAGTATTTATCTTTTTCTCTCTGGTTTACTTCACTTAGCATAAAAAACTTCAAGTTTCATTTATGTTGTTGCAAATGGCAAAATTTTCTTCTTTATGGCTGAATAATATTCCATTATATAATGTGTGTATATACCGTTTTATTTATCCACTCATCCATCAGTGAACACTTAGATTATTTCCATGTCTCGTGTGTCTGCTAAGTTGCTTCAGTTGTGTCGACTCTTTGTGACACTATGGTCTGTAGCCTGCCAGGCTCCTCTGTCCATGGGATTCTCCCAGCAAGAATCCTGGAGTGAATTGCTGTGCCTTCCTCCCGGGGATCTTTCTGACCCAGGGATCGAATCCGCACCTCTTATGTCTCCTGCATTGGCAGGCGGGTTCTTTACCACTCGTAAATAATGCTTCAGTGAACAAGGGGATATGGTTAACTTTTTGAATTAGTGATCGGTTTCCTTCAGATAAAAACCCAGATGCAAGACTGCTGAATCATATGGTAGTTCTGTTTTTAATTAACGAAGACCCTCTGTACTGCTTTCCATTCTGGCTGTGCCAGTCTACATTCCCACCAGCAGGGCACAAGTTTTCCCTTTCTTCCACATCCTCATCAACACTTGTCACTTCTTATCTGTCCCGCGAGTGCATGTTCCTCGATTCTTTGTCTCGTCACAACAAAGGTTTGGAGGGACGGACATTAAAGCCCCCTCGGCGTGTCACAGCTCTCAGGTCTCGGATAGACCGTGTTGTAGCTCTTAGACAAGTCAGTGTTACAGCTCTATTTTATTTAGAAGATAGCAGGAAAATCCATCTTCGAGGCGTGAGGGCATGTCGACCTAAAGACACGAGGAGAAGAGCGCCCCAGCGCGTGGGGGAGAGAGAGCGCTGGCTCTGGCTCCTCTATTTATATGTTTATCTCTCCCTGGGCCTGTCCTGTGTAAATTGGGCCAGCCAGGAGTGGTGTTTGTTTTACCTGAGGTCCTCACTCCGGTCCTCGGACCTTCTTTTGTTTCATTTTCACGGGCTTTTCCCTTCTTTATCTTGTAGCCGCCGCCATTTTGGACTCCTTTTCCCTGTTCTACCTGCCTAACATTATCTTTTTGATAATAGCCATTCTGACAGGTGTGAGGTGATACCTCATTGTAGTTTTGATTCATATTTCCCTGAAGATTAGTGATATTGAGTACCTTTTCATAGACCTGTTAGTTATTTAAATGTCTTCTTTGGAAAAATGTCTATTCAGATCCTTTGCTCATCTTTCAAATTAAATTTTTTTTTTTCTGTCTGTTTTGTTGTTTTTTCTGCTGTTGGGTTATATGAGTTCTTTATATATTTTGGATAGTAAGCCCTTATCAGATATGTGGTTTGCAAATATTTTACCCCACTCTGAGATAACCTCATTTTGTTGTTTCTTTTGCTGTGCGGAAACCTTTTAGTTTGATGTGGTCCCATTATTTATTTTAGCTTTGTCACTTGTGTTTTAGGTATTGTATTTACAAAATCATTGCCAAAACCAATGTCAAAGAACTTGTTTCCTGTGTTTTCTTCCAGGAGGCTTATAGAAGCCTTAGGAAAGTCTTTATTGTGTAGGGCTGTCCTGTGCTTTCAAAGATGTTTAGCAGCATCCCTGGCCTCTATCTAGGAGATGCCAGTATCACTCTGCCTCAGTTGTCATAGCCAAAAGTGTCACTAGACATTGCTAAGTGTTCCCTGGGGAAGCAAAATGTCCCCAGTTGAGAATCACTGCTTTATTCCTCTGGATTTATGTAAGGTTTTTGAAAAAGAATATGAGTAAAACAGTCTTAGCTCCTGGTATTTGAGAGTGCATACGTAAGTTAAGTTTTTCCAACCTTGTCAAGCTCCAGACCTCTTATAAACTGGACAGTTCTTGCCTGATATCATTCTCTTCTAATAACTTGTCAAAAAGTGGCAAGGAGCTGCAGCTACATGGTGATATTCTGGCTTTCTGTTTAGCCTCTTTCCCTAGAATGTAGACGTGTAGGCATATGATTTGCCTTCCAAATTATCACAGGAGATATGTGTGTGTATCCATGCACACGCACGTGCTCACTCACTCAGTCGTGTCTGACTTTGGGACCCCATGGACTGTAGCCCACCAGGCTCCTCTATCCATCGGATTTTCCAGGCAAGAATACTGGAGTGGCTTGCCATTTCCTTCCCTAGAGGATCTCCCTAACCCAGGGATCAAACCTGCGTCTCCTGCATCCCCTGTGTCTCCTGCATTAGCAGGCGGATTCTCTACCACTGAGTCACCTGGGAGGCCCTATCCTGGGAGATAGTGTAACCAAAAGTTTTGCAGCAGCAAAACAAGAGTCACAAGATTTGTTCGCTTGCAGTGTCTGTGTCCTTTATTCCTGCTATCACACTGCTAAGCCAGTACCATATTTTAGGCTTTTATAATGGCAGCACTCTACTTCTGAGTATCAGTCTCTGTTACAGGAAAAAATAAGCCATTTGAGAATTAAAGGGAAGAAGATTTGGACAGAAGGAACAGTTAGTGGAAAAGTGCAAAAGTGGGTGCACTTGGGTCTAGTTGAGGAACCAAAATAAAGCCATGTAATGGAACTTAGTGGAAAAGGGGTGGAGCAACCTGAGATGAGGTCACAGAGGTAGGCAAAGCCCAAATAGTAGATCTTTCTAGCCAGTGTAACTTGTTCTAAGAGCAATGGGAAGCCATTTGCATATATTAAGTAGAGAAGGGGAAAACGAAACAACTTGGATCATTCTGGCTACCATAGGGTAAATGAATTATAGGGAAACTGGAAAAGAAGCAGGGAGTAGTCCTATAAGAAGTTCATGTGGGATGTGATAGTTGCTTATATGTGGACTGTAGTCAAAGAGATAGAAGGAAATGGATGGGTAAGGGATGTTTCAGAGAGAACACTAGAAGACTCCTTGATAAACTGAATATTCAAGATTCAGAGATAAAAACAAGAATTTTTTTTTGTCAAATTAAATTTGAGATGCCATTCATCAACTATGTGCTTATATTAAGGGACCAATGTGCTGTATGGTTCAAGATTTCCAGAAAGAGCTAAGGCATAGGAATTTTGACTGGAGATTCATCAGTTTTTGAGGATATTGAAAGCCATCATCCTAAATGAGGTCATTACTGGAGAATGGAGAAGAGAAGGGAGTGTAGGAGAGGTTCTGCGGGTTGCCAGCATTTTGGGTGTGAGTGCCATAGGAGGAGCAAGTCAAGGAAACTGACAGCGGGCAGGCTGAGGGGCAGGAGGAAACGGAGCTTGGGAGTCTGGGATGGACAGTGAGAGGTGAATCTTCTTTCTATTCCTGATTTCAGTTTTCTTGTCAGTAGCAGTTTCCAGGGTATCCTTCCAGGAAGTGTAAGCAGGTGTTTTTTTCCTAGAGGAGTCGTATAGTCTTTAGTGATACTCAAATCCAGATAGAAGATACCATAATAATATTCTGCAATTTGCTTTCTTAACAGTACATCTTTCTACATTAATATGTAAATGTTGACCTCTTCTATGACTTCACAGTACTTGAAACTTATCTTCAGAGTCTAAGCAACCCTCCAATTATCAGATGAGTCTTTTTAAAAAATATTCTATTTACACACACGTACATCCATACACACTCATGATAATAATATACTGAATAAGAAGCTACCCAAACATGAAGCATTCAGGTTGAATTAATGAGTACTTGAAGCATTAGCTCTGACCTTAGCTTAAAGATTTAATAACTGAGGGCTATAGAAAGCCAGCAATAGTTTTTCTCAATCTCCAGAAGAGAAAATGTGGAAAAACAAGGGACAGTGTTCTCTTGTACAGGTTTCATGTACTCAAAGTAACAGAATTAAATGAATACCCTCTGACAATGCAGTGGAATGGAGAGTTATTTTAATCATGTAATCATAAACCCTGGCTTCTGGGATCTTTGCTCCAATTAAGTAAATAAAGCAGCTTATTTTGGTTTTATTGAGTTATAAGTAGAGTCAACCTGCTGTTTTCTGAAAAAGTTATTAATCATGGGTCTAAAAAACTTCTTCTACAAGTATTTCTGAACAGTGATGTTTATTACTGCAATAAAGCAATGAGTTGCATAAATAATGAATCACTGGTTGCTTACTTTATTATCAAACTATTCAGATTCAGTTATTAGATTGCTTATAATTGGAAAACAGCTTTTTGCACGACAGAAATAGACTTTTATATAATAATAAGTATACAGTTAGTCACCATAAACAAACAAATGACTTAAAACAATAATGACTGTTGAGATTAAAAATTTCCCACAGTTTTGTTCACCCAGTGATCATTGCATTTGAGCATCATTAATGAAGCATTAGCTTTTCACATGAATGCAGTTGAGATGTCATTTTTTTCTTTAATAGGTTTGTAAAATATGCCCGACTAAGAAGCATTTCTTAGATTTTACAGACTTCAGCAGTCCTAAAATGGTTGATTTTTATGACAAGTAAATGCAGTAATGAGAAGAATTTTAATTTCTTTTTAAAAATTCATTGTTATCATTAAATCAGCTTAATTTGGGGGGCTCTGTTGGTATAAACATGCATCAACATCAAAGCCTGAGGGCCTGGGGAAGGAAGGGGACTCAGTCCTGAATAGCTAAATCAGGTCTGCTGTGTCCTTTAATCCTGAAATTATGTTCCACATCCACACAGTGCTCCCCCCACCCCCCCCATGACTTGAGTTCCCTGTCTTCCCCGAAGGGCTCTCATTCTGATCTGATGCACAAGCTTCCAGTGGCTTCAGGCGTTGGCTTCGTCTCACTATTCTCCCCTCCATCTGGTCAAGCTTGTGTGTGCTATCAAGAACATTATTCTTAAAGTGTTTTTTCTTATACCATCTTTGCTTTTCTTTTTCTGGTAGAAATTTGTAAAGAACAGGATCTGTGTGATTCTCTCAGCCTAGGTCTAGTCTCTGTCTGCTGACTGTACGGAAGAAGAATTCCTCTTGGGGCATACTTTGTTTTTATCACAGACTGCCATGTACCCAGTCTTGTCCCTCAAAGTAGCATTAATATTTTGGGGTTTTTTTTTTCCTTCAAAATGTTGTCTTCCTTCTTTAGCCCACTGTACTGTTTTCCCAAGAGGCATGTTGATTTCTGGCATTTTTTTTTCTGCCTTAGTTCCAAATTGATCTGGTTTTAGATAATGTTTCTCCAAGTGTAAGGTTTGAGTTTTGGATTCTTTCCAATTGTCAGTACTGATTGTTATTTGCTATTTGTTTTGTTTTTGTTTATTTGTTTGTTTGTTTTTTCATCAGGTTTGAGGATAGGCCTCTTCAATTCTGCGCCAAACTACCAATGATCAGAATACAAGCTCCCCAAGAGTGAGGATCTTGCTTTATACACCACTTTCTGCACAGTACCAGACTAATTTTGAAGAATGAATGGGTCTTACACAATAGTTTTAGGGGTATATCGAATGTGACAGGATGTGTCAGGTATCCTTTAAGTCCCTAGAAGCTATATTCAGTGAGTGTTGTGGACCTACTAGACTAAAAGCATCAGGGTAGGGATGTGACTATCACAACCCGCAGCTTCTCATCCCAGTGAACAGTCCTCTTTCCAATCCATGGTCTCTCCTGTCCACTCAGCTTCTCACCAAAGGCTGCCTCTGCTGCTGCTGCTGCTAAGTTGCTTCAGTCCTGTCCGACTCTGTGTGACCCCATAGAAGGCAGCCCACCAGGCTCCCCCATTCCTGGGATTCTCTAGGCAAGAATACTGGAGTGGGTTGCCATTTCCTTCTCCAAGGCTGCCTCTGGACCCCCTCAAATCTTAGCCAAGTGCTGAGAATTACAACGGATGAATCTCAGTTTAGGTACTTGGTCTGACTCAAATGAACCCTGTATGTGCTAAATGTTAAATACTTGTGTATAGTTCCTCTCCACAAGATATCAGTTCAGTTGCTCAGTCGTGTCCAACTCTGCAACCCCATGGACTGCAGAATGCCAGGCCTCCCTGTCCATCACCAACTCCTGGAGTCCACCCAAACTCATGTCCATTGAGTTGGTGATGCCATCCAACCATCTCATCCTCTGTCATCCCCTTTTCCTCCCACTTTCAATCTTTTCCAGCATCAGGATCTTTTCAATTGAGTCAGCTTTTCACATAAGGTGGTCAGAGTATTGGAGTTTCAGCTTCAACATCAGTCCGTCCAATGAACACTCAGGACTGATCTCCTTTAGGATGGACTGGTTGAATCTCCTTGCAGTCCAAGGGACTCTCAAGAGTCTTCTCCAACACCGCTGTTCAAAAGCATCAATTCTTTGGCAACCAGTTTTCTTTATAGTCCAACTCTCTTATCCATACACGAGTACCGGAAAAACCATAGCTTTGACTAGATGGATCTTTGTTGGCAAAGTAATGTCTCTGCTTTTTAATATGCTCTCTATGTTGGTCATAACTTTCCTTCCAAGGAGTAAGTGTCTTTCGAATTTCATGGCTGCAGTCACCATCTGCAGTGATTTTGGAGCCCCCCAAAATAAAGTCTGACACTGTTTCCGCTGTTACCCCATCTATTTCCCATGAAGTGATGGGACTGGGTGCCATGATCTTGGTTTTCTGAATGTTATGCTTTAAGCCAACTTTTTCACTCTCCTCTTTCACGTTCATCAAGAGGCTCTTTAGTTCTTCTTTGCTTTCTGCCATAAGGGTGGTGTCATCTGCATATCTGAGGTGATTGATATTTCTCCCGGCAGTCTTGACTCCAGCTTGTGCTTCATCCAGCCTGGCATTCCTCATGATGTACTCTGCATATAAGTTAAATAAGCAGGGTGACAATATAGCCTTGACATACTCCTTTTCCTATTTGGAACCAGTCTGTTCCATGTCCAGTTCTATCCATTGCTTCTTGACCTGCATACAGATTTCTCAAGAGGCCAGTCAGGTGGTCTGATATTCCCATCTCTTTCAGAATTTTCCACAGTTTATTGTGATCCACACAGTCAAAGGCTTGGGCATAGTCAATAAAGCAGAAATAGATGTTTTTCTGGAACTCTCTTCCTTTTTCAATGATCCAGAGGATGTTGGCAATTTGATCTCTGGCTCCTCTGCCTTTCCTAAAACCAGCTTGAACATCAGGAAGTTCACAGTTCACGTATTGTTGAAGCCTGGCTTGGAGAATTTTGAGCATTACTTTGCTAGTGTGTGAGATGAGTTCAATTGTGCGGTAGTTTGAACATTCTTTGGCATTGCTTTTCTTTGGGATTAGAATGAAAACTGATCTTTTCCAGTCCTGTGGCCACTGCTGAGTTTTCCAAATTTGCTGGCATATTGTGTAAGGTACAGTTTGGGCCGAGGCAGAAAAGGAGAGACGACCTCAACGGAGGTAGGTTACCTTTATTCAGGCAAGGAGGGGCGACAGTCAGCCTAATGACCAGGCTGAGTGCAAGAGTGATCAGGGAGGCTCCATATTTAAAGGGAGGTTTGTAGAAACGTTAAGGGAAATGTTAGTCAGGTGGGACGTTTTGGGTATTCTTTAGTTGAGATGGCATTTGTAGTTGAACAGGGGGTGGGAGGTTTTGGACAGGGGGTGATAAGTCCCCTGGGCAGGGGGTGATAAGTCCCTGGCTGATGTAGGGGGTGGAAGGTTTCTGGGCAGGGGAAATAAGTCCTAGGTAGATACAACTGGCCTGGAGCATCAGGGCAGGACCTAAAGTTTGATTTTGTTTTCTCCGAAGTTAGATGATTCAGCAAGGGCCTTTGAGACCATTGTTTTCTTTTCTAGGCCCAAAGACTCCTTTATTCTAGACCCTGAAATCATAAAAAATGGGAAAAAGGGCGCCATATCTCTCTGGCTACTTCTTGTTGGATGGGGTCGATGGTTCTGGGTCTGGAACAGAGGATCATCCTAGGGCCCAGGGTCTCCTTTTCCTGAGCTTGGGGTAAAACTTTCGAGAAGAAGAAGGGTCTTGACCTGGTCTTGAGAGATGGCCCGAATCCGTTCTTGGAGAAACCTTTGAAAGAGATTGAAGAGACAGGGTCCAAATAAGAGGAATAAAATGATAAGTACCAGTGGTCCCAAGAAAGGGAGCAACCAAGCGAGGGCCAGTTGGAACAGGTTTTGGGGAGTGTAAAGGTTGTGTAACTCTTTTCTGCAGTGTTCAGTTCTGTCTTTAAGTTCTTTGACTTTGCTCTGGACTATGCCTGTTTCATTTAGAAAATAGCAGTCCTCTCCTAGAAAAAGGCAGGTCCTTCCCTTTTCCGTGGTGAGAAGGTCCAGGACTCGTCTGTTTTGTAGGGCCACAGAAGCTAATGAGTTAATTTGTCTTTGGACCGAAACGAAGGACTCCACTAACCTGCTCCATATCCTCTTTAAGTTCTTGGGACAGCTTGTAAAAATGGGCCGAGGTCGAGATGGCCCCAGTCCCGGTGCCTAGGGCTGCTGCTAGGCTGGTCCCAACCAGGAGGGGGCCTATGACAGCTTGTTTTTTCCTGTGGGAAAGTTCCCCTTGGGGAGTAGACTATTTGTTCTATCTCTTCTTCTTTGAGGAATGTTAGACCTGGGGTCAGGAAGACCAAGATGCAAGGTCCAGGGGGGTCAAGGGGTAGACATGAATATGCTTGGGTTCCGCAGAGAATGAAGATTTCCGGGTTGGTGCAATTATTTGTGCTGTTCCAGAGAACCCAAGTGGAACAGAAGGAGGGAGTGGAATTTGTAAGACCAGTGTAGTTGGGACTAGAGTAGTTGATACGGGTTAGGTTTGAAGAGGCTGAAAGTGGACATTGTCAGAGACTGGCCCAATGAGTTGTGTAGTGTTTTGTTGGGAAGGGGAGGTATAGTCACCCTGTGACAGCCAGGTTGAGGGTAAGGGAATTGCTATGTGTGGTGAGGGAGACAGTGACATGCTTATCCAACACTGGGATGTGTGTTGTATGTACTGGAAGAATTGGAAAGGAGTTGAGAAGGCGGGTAATGTGTTGGTTGCCAGAGGCAGGTTTTAGGAGAGGCTGTAATTGGGAAAGGAGGTCTAGGCATTTATAAGACTCAGGGGTTGCCTTTAACCAGGAAATTATGTTCTTTATGACTTGTTCTTGTTTCTTTTCCCGATTTTTACCTAGTACCCTGCCCCGGTCTGAGTACCCCTAGTGGGTAATGGGATAGAAACATGTTTCTTTCATTTGGCTTAGCTGGTGCTCATGAAACTCACTCTCTTTTGTACTTTAACAATGAGTGGGGATTTGGACTCCCCCGCCACCCAACCCTGAGGTTCATGGTGCATGGTCTTGGAGTCATAACATGAGGAATGAACATAGGAATAAATGTCTGAGCAGGGGCAGGGACTAGCCAGGAGGCTGGGGAGTGCAGCAAGGATAAGGAACAGGGGAGTCATGAGTCTGTTAGTTAGGCAATGCGGAGGAAATAGCACCCTAGGAATAGAACACAGCTAACAATGTAGGCGATACCGACAAAGAGATGAAGGATAGGTAACGAGCTTTGAGGGGAGACAGTTACTAGGCCTATTGCAAAGACTAAGATTAAGAATGCAGTTATATTTAGATGGGGAGAAGCCAGTCAGGGTGAGGGGCAGAAGGCCCCAAGTTGGTGGTTGCTTGAATCTGAGGAGGAACAGTGTTCATTAGGATGTAGAATGAAAGTAAAGAAATAAATTTTGTCTGGAGTCAGGTTGTAGAAAGTTCCCTGAAGCACAGTTGAGACACCAGTGTGGTCAAGTCTTCAAAGGAGATTCCTGTCGGGGGCTGGTCCAGAGGTCTTGTGGTAGTTGGGTCAGGAACAGCTGTAGGTTGAAGAGAGTCCAGGTCTTTCAGTGTCTTCTTGGATGGCTGACAGAGGTTGTCGCCAGGTGATTTTTAAGGCGGTGGGTCCTGTGAGGGAGACCTGATGGGGTCAGTTAAGGAGGGCAGCGCAGGATTGGAGGTGACCTGTTTTAGGCGAGAGAGGTGTACCCAGGAGGTGACCTTCTCGAGTTTAGCTGCAGTCGGGGTAAGGAGGATGATTTTGAATGGTCCCTGCCACTTTGGGGTTAGTAACACTGGGGATTATCAGACAGGTAGAGCATGTCCCCAATTTGTAAAGGGGTCAAGGGGGCTTGGGGGTCAGGGGCGGGCAAGATGTGGTTGATGAATTTCCAGAGGGCATTGCAGAGTTCTGCCAGCAGAGGGGAGCGTAGGAAGCTTGGTATGCGAGGAGGTTCAGTGGGGAGTCCAGGAGAGCATGGGCCTTTGTACATCACCTCAAAGGGGCTCAGCCTTTGAGCCCAGAGGCTTTCTGGGCAAAGCCCACACTTTGAGGAGAACAATCAGCAAAAGTTTAGTCCAATCCAGATATACCTTGAGGGTTAGTTTGGTAAAAGTTTCTTTGATTATTCTATTAATCCTTTCTACCTTTCCTGAGGACTGGGGATGATATGGAATGTGAAATTTCCAGGGTATCTGTAAGAATTGGACAAGTTGTTGGGTGACCTTGGACGTAAATTCCAGGCCATTATCAGGCTGTAGGGATGAAGGCAGGCCAAACCTGGAGATAATTTCTGTGAGGAGGATTTGGGCCACAGTGTGGGCTCTTTTGTTTGTAGTGGGAAATGCTTCTACCCATCCCAGAAAGGTGGCCACAAGGACCAGGAGGTATCTGACACTCCGAACCAGGGCATATGAGTAAAGTCTATCTGCCAATGCTGTGCTGGGAGGCTGCCTCGCATTTGATGGGTTGGAAAGGATGTAGGTTTAAGGTTTGAACTGGGATTCGTACGTTGACATGTCTGACAGGAGCGGGTAAGGTTATCTAAATATTGTTGGTCAGCAGTGGATATGGGGAAGTGGTTACAGAGGAACTGTTGGAGTGTCTTGGATGAGGGATGAAAAAATGAGTGTAGATAGATTTCTCTGGTGGTTGGAGGGTCAGATGGAGTCAGGGCTAAGATGACAGGGGACTGGAGGGAGGGATGGGACAGGGCTATCTCCTTTGCCTTCTGGTCTGCAGCATTGTTGTAGGCTGATATGAGACTTTCCTTTTGATGTCCCCTATCATCAAAGTGGAGGATGGCAGCTTTGTGTGATAAGAGTGCTGCCTCTAGAAGTTTGTGGATCAGGTCTGAATTAATGGGGGATCCCTTTTGGGTTAGGAAACCTCTTCCTCTCCAAATTAGGATGTTTGAGTGAAGTATGTTATAGGCATATTTGGAGTCTGTGTGGATGTTAACCCTTAGATTTTTAGCCAGAGTCAAAGCTCTGGTGAGAGCTATCAGTTCTGCCTGTTGGGAGGTGATGTGAGGTGGCAGAGGTGAAGCTTCAATTGTCTGGGTCCCGTGATTGTGACGAAGGTCCCCCTGGATGATAGCATATCCTGCCACGAAGGGTGGGGACTTCTGAGAGCTGCCATTAATGAACGAGTGTGGAGTGTCTGGGTCTAGGATGGGCTGATCTGTTAAATATCAGAAGGGGTTCTGTGTAAGATCTACTGTTAGGTTGCAGCTATGTAGGAGAGGGTCTGTTGTAGAGGCCCGTGGGTAATAAGCTGGCGGGGTTAAAGGGAGAGCAGGGGGAGAATGAGAGCTGAGGGTCGAGGAGAAAGTCATGTAGGACCTGTACCCTGGAAGGGGGAAGGGAGAGGAAAGCCCGATGTGATAGTAAGTCTCGGAAGGTGTGTGGAGAAGAGACTGTTAAAGGGGCATGCCTAGAGAGTTTATTTGCTTTGGGTATGAGGGCTGCGATAGCAGCCATGGCCTGTATGCAGGGAGGCCACCCCTTGGTCACCATGTCAAGCTGTTTTGACATTTGTTTTGACATTTGGGAGCCCAGATGTCTCCGGCCCACTGACATAGAAGTCCCAGGGCCTGTCGTTGGTTGGAATGGGCAAAAAGAAAGAATGGTCTGGTGTGATCTGGCAGGTGGAGAGTTGGCAGTCAGAGGAGGCTCTGGGTGAGCTGGTGAATAGGATTAGCCAGCAAGGGGGGGTTAAAGAGGGGCTCATCCAGACATCCTTTAGTTGTCTCATAAAGCAGCTTTGCAATGAGGGAGAAATTAGGGATCCAGATACGGAAAAAGTTCAGGAGGCCGAGGATAGACAGGAGTTTCCTTTTTGTTTTTGGAAGTGGACAGTTAATCAAGGCCTGGATTCTATCTGGGGTTATTTGTTGGTGGCATATGGAGAGCCCCAGGTAGGTGACGTTTGTCTCTACTTCTTGGGCCTTGGATCGGGACACCCGATAACCCCAGGATCCCAGGGCCCCAAGGAGTTTGGCATTATGTTGGAAGCAGAGTTTTCAGGTTGGACTACAAAGGAGGAGGTCATCTACGTATTGGAGGAGATGACTTGGGGCTAGGTCGAGTGTCTGTAGGTCCTTTTGTAAAACCTGTCCAAAAAAGGAGGGGCTGTCTCTGAACCCCTGGGGGAGAACTGTCCATGTTATTTGTTGGGAAACATGAATCTTGGGGTCTTGCCAGGTGAAGGTGAAAAGGAGTTGGGAGAGGGGGTGGAGGGGGATGGTGAAAAAGGCGTCTTTGAGATCTAATACCGTGAAGAGGGTTGCAGTTAGGGGTATGGTGGACAGGAGGGTGTAAGGGTTAGGGACTACTGGGAGTGTTGGTGTGTTGGTCTCACTGAGTTTTTGAAGATCCTGGACCAGTCTCCAAGAGTTTGGTCCCTTCCTTACTGCCAGAATAGGGGTGTTGTGTGGTGAATGGGTAGGAATTAAGATAGAGGCTTGAAGAAGACGGTCTGTGATAGGCTTAAGTCCCTTGTGGGCTTCCAGGGTGAGAGAGTACTGTTGTTGGGTGATTATAGTTGAGGGATCCTTTAGGGTAATGTGGACTTGGGGATGATGTTTGGCTATGGATGGGTGGTCAGTGTCCCAGACTTGGGGGTCTAACGTGGGTAGATCCAAGGGAGGGTCAGGGGTGAGGGAGAGGGATGGTCCAGGTGTTATCTGCATGTGGAATATAGAGACTGCATTGAGAGGGGTATGGTAATAAAGACCCCCAATTTGGGTAACAAATCTCTCCCAAGGAGTGCCATTGGACACTGAGGCATTATGAGGAGTGAGTGTATGAGGGTTGATTTTCCAAATTAACAGAGTAATGGAGGGCTGACTTTTGGCCTTAGGGGAACTCCAGAGACCCCCTTGATTGTGAGTTCTGAGTTTTGAGTTGGGCCAGAGCAGGAAGTTAAGAGAGAGAAAGTGGCTCCAGTGTCTATTATAAAAGAGGTCTTTTTTCCCTAAGTTCTACCCTAAGTTCTGAGCTCATGTCTGGGACACGGGCTGGGGGCTGGAACCCAGGCCCCGTTATTGAAACAACTTTTGTAGGGTTGGGCTGGGGTTCTGGGGAGAAGTGGGGTCCCCCCAGGGGTGCCAGGGCATCCCTCTGGACATTCCACTCTCCAGGTCTGGGAGATGGGGACCTCCCCAGGGGTGCTAGGGCGTCCCTGGGGACAGTCCATCTTCCAGTCTCCTCATTGACCACAGGTTGGGCACGCTTTTGTGGGGGGACACGAGTTCAGGCATCCTTTGCCCAGTGTCCTGACTGGCTGCATCGGAAGCAGGGTTCAGGGTGGTGGGGGGCGGTCTTAAGTCCTGGTCTGGGATGACTTGGGCCAGGCTGATCTCTTCCTTTAATTGCTGCTGCCAAAAAGGCATATCTGGCTTTTCTCTAACGGTCTTTTTCTCTCTTAGCGTCCTCTTCTCTATTATTGAACACCTTGAAGGCTACCTCTAGAAGGTCTCTTTGGAGGGTCTCAGGGCCCTTCTCTAGTTGTTGAAGCTCGCGTCTAATAGCAGGGGCAGACTGGCTGATGAACTGAACGTGAAGGTAGAGTAAGCCAGCAGGAGTGGTGATATCTAGGCTGGTATACTTCTGGACTGCCTCTGTGAGGTGTGCCAAGAATAAGGCTAGATTTTCGTCTGCCCCTTGGGTGATTTCCCTGACTTTATCATAATTGACATGGATATGAGTATTTTTCTGCATTCCTTCTAGAATGCAGGTAATCATATGATTGAATCTCCTGATACCCGGGTCACTGGGCTGGTAAGTCCAGTGGGGATCTAACTGAGGCACCACCTCATCAGCAACTGGGCTATCCCAGTCTTGGTTATGTAAGTGATCAGCATGGGCTTTTGCTGCTTGCCAGATATGGTCCTTTTCATTTGGGGTGAGAGTGGCATTTAGGATATAATATACATCACTGCACATGAGGTTATAGGCCTGGGAGAGCCTCAGGAATTCTTTTCGGTATCTGGTAGGATTTTCAGAAAATGATCCTAATTTTTCTCCTATCTGGCTCATGTCTGACAATGAAAATGGCACATGGACTCGGGTGGGGCCCTCTGGTCCTGCCACCTCTCTCAGGGGAAACGTGTTGGGTACTGACCATGTGGCAGAGGGGGGAAGGAAGGGGAGAGGGGGAGTCAGGGAGATGAGTAGCGGGGTTGGGGGAGAGTCAGGAGAGGTTTCAGAGTCAATAGGTGAGTTGGATGAGGGGGAAGGAGAGGGTTGGCAGGGTGGTGGGTAGGGAGGGGGCTCCTCCATGAGGCTGAATTCCGGGGGTGTAGAAGGTCGCTATTGGCAGTTAGTTGAAAAAGAGCCCTTTTGCTTGGGAGGCAAGGTGCATATAAGGACCTCATGGGTGGAGCAGGCCTTGCATAAGGAGGGCCTGCTCCAAAGGGCCCAAAAGGCTTGGGCATATGGGACCTCTGACCATTTGCCATTCCGTTTAAAGAAGTCAGTGAAATTTTGAAGAATGTTAAAGTCAAATGTGCCGAATTCAGGCCAGCAGTCTTGATTATCTAATTGGTATTAAGGCCAGATCTGTATACAGAGTGGTTTTAAGCAGTTAGCTTTGAGTTCAGTAAGAGCGGTTTGAGATTTTTGAGAACACAGGCCAGAGGGGATTCTTTTGGGACAGATTGGCCAGACCCCATAATTGAAAGGCAAGCAGGGGTTCCTATTGGGAGTTTGAGTTGTCACCCATAGTCACAATAGGAGTTATGAGAAGAGAGCTCTGTGTTGAGGTGGAGCGTCCCCCACCATAGCCTACATATTGGCCTTAGGCCAGGGGTCCCCAGGACCTGGAGAGGACTGAGTTCTAGGGCATCTCTAGAATACCGTCTGGTGCGAGAGTGATCAGGGAGGCTTCATATTTAAAGGGAGGTTTGTGGAAACGTTAAGGGAAACGTTGGGTGGGACGTTTTGGGTATTCTTTAGTTGAAATGGCATTTGTAGTTGAACAGGAGGTGGGAGGTTTTGGGCAGGGGGTGATAAGTCCCCTGGGCAGGGGGTAAGTCCTTGGCAGATGTAGAGGATGGAAGGTTTCTGGGCAGGGGATATAAGTCCCAAGTAGATACAACCGGCTTGGAGCATCAGGGCGGGACCTAAAGTTTGGGTTTATTTTCTCCAAAGTTAGATGATTCAGCAAGGGCCTTTGAGACCATTGTTTTCTTTTCTGGGCCCAAAGACTCCTTCATGTTGAGTGCAGCACGTTCACAGCATCATCTTTTAGGATTTGAAATAGCTCAGTTGGAATTCCATCACTTTCAGCTTTGTTCATAGTGATGTTTCTTAAGGCCCACAAAAAAGGCTTTTCCTCAATCATGTAATTTTTTTTCTCAGTGTAAACAGTTATGTGTGTATTGACTAAAGAGATGTACTATGCTTGCCTGCTGTGTGTCTGGCCTTGAGTACAATCATGACAAATAGTCTCTGCCCTCATAGGGTTTATGCTCAGGTGAGAGAAAAAAAGTAAATATAAATTATTATCTGCAACCTGTTTTGATGGATTGGGTGGAAATTTTTCAAATTTAGTATATCCTGTAGGATTCAGGGATTATTGATAACAGATGAAAGTTCAGACAAGTTTTTATGTTTTTTTCCCTTACAGATTGGAGGAACAGATTGGTGATTATTTTTTAAAAACAAAATGCTTTTGAAATTTTGCCTGAAATTCAATGAAACTTTTGCATAAAATTTTGGGGCTTCGGTGAGGGAAAAAACATAAATATTTGACACCCTGAGTATCTTTGTGTGTTAGGAATCTTTTAATGCCTCTTTTGTATGCACTTAAAGTCAAAGATTCACACCAGCTCTTCAGTTCATTGAATTTAGCAGCTGTGTCTTCTGCTTAGCTACTAGTTTATTTTCCCCTTATTCTTTGAAAATGAATGCTGTATTCAAATTGCTAGATACACTTGGTAAGGTGTAGGCATACATGGTACAGTCTGGAATTGTTAAAATTCACTTCACCTATACAGCTGTTCCATGGAAGAAAGTTAACAATGACATTCTATTGACTACACCAGGAAAACTCGCTGTGTTCATTTTAAATCATCATCTTTTCAAGATGGTATTTCCAATGCCTTATCAAGATTTTTGCAATAGGAAATTTAAATTCTGCATTATTGTTTTAAAAATAAGTATTTTTCCATTCCATTTCCATTTCACTCCATATTCTGGCAAGCTACTAATCTCACTTTCTTTGAGAAACAAAGTGCTGCTTCACTTTTACACTGCTGGTCTTTATTTGTCCTCAGGAGCCTGCTGGGAACCATGCTCTGTGCAGGTTTTTAGATATTTGACCTGGGATCTAATGGAATTAGAAAACAGAAACATGTAGAAGCATGACTTTCTCATCATCTTTCTTCTGGTAACACTGGAGAGAGATTCACAGCTTGTCTTGTTTGTATGTGGCAGCCCTCAGTGCTTTCCTTGAGAGAGAGCGAGTGTGATCCAAGGTCATCCACACATTACCAGGACAGGCATTCTGGGCTGACCTACAGTCCTGTGAGCAGAGGGAGTGCGTGAAATCCTGCCTCTACCTTTATCAGGCCCTGTTAATCTTTGGAGAAATGCAAGCCTGTAGAAGGCTGCCCCGCACAGGTTTCTTCAGGAAAAATGTGCAAGTAGAACAAGAAAAGTAGAATCCCATAGCCAAATACTTACTTGCTCACCCTTCTCGATCTGGGTCTTACCTTAATTCACCTTTAAGGCACTATCTGGAAGTGAAGTGTTCTACACGTGGAGTGGTATATCAGTTAGTGGTTGTTGGTTGCAAGCGACAGACCGATAAAAAATGAAGCAGACCATTTGGCTTCATGTATTTGAGAGATGAATACATTAATGTATTATGGCAATGGCCTCATCTTAACATTATAAATATACTGTTAAACGCTATTCCATAAAAATATCCAAGTAAAACAGAATCTAGCACACAGAAAAGAACCCAATACTCTTGCTTTGGGAAGAAACCTGGCAATGTGTATTAATAGCTAGGAAAATGATCAAGCCCTCTGACATAATCTTAACAATCTTATAGCAATCAAAAAGGTTTGTTCTTGTATTTGGTTTATATTTTTTGGTGAATTTTCAAAATGCATTTAATATAGACTTTCATTTGGAGAACAACTTCATAAATTATGATTCTGTGAAATTCAAAATTTAATCAGTATTTCAAAATATTTCTTGAATAGCTTTGTGACCATGGAATTTAACACTGTTCCGTTTGTGGCTTCAATAAAACAGTCAAAGTGAAGTTGCTCAGTCGTGCCCGACTCTTTGTGACCCCATGGATTGTAGCCCACCAGGCTCCTCCATCCATGGAATTTTCTAGGCAAGAGTACTGGAGTGGGTTGCCATTTCCTTCTCCAGGGGATCTTCCCGACCTGAGGATCGAACCTGGGTCTCCTGCATTGTGCACAGATACTTTATTACTGTTGCAGTAATCACTCCCAATGGGTACCATTCCCTAAGATGTGCGGACTCAGGCAGAGAAGCTTTTTGCACAGAGTGCCAGCTCATTGATTTTTCTGAAACTCACAAACATACTGCTGCCTTCAGCTGAGGGTGCTTTTCACTTGGAATTTGGATCAGATTTAGCACCAAAAGTCTTCTGAAGTGAAAGGTCAGCTATTTAATAGAACAGTTTTAATTAAATGATAATGGCTTTATGTTATATAAAAAGAAAGTAAGCAAGTTCCAAAATGGAAGCCTGAATAGCTAACTCTAGTGAGGAAATCAGACTTATGAACACAGCGAAGTTCTTATTAATTGCTTTCTTTAATGAAAATTTGTTTTGTTCCATTTACCTCTGCATTAACTTTTATAAGTGAATGTATTTCCTCTATTTATATTATGTTTTTAATTGCAATAGGTGTTGCTGAGTCATCTCACTCAGAATGTGAAAAATAGAATAGGAATACTGAAGATAGATTGTTGTTGCGACTTGAGATGAACTTTAAGTACATTGATTAAAACTCAATATTCTATTTCAATATTCTTTTTCAAAACCAAATTTTTAAGCCAGATATATTATTTGAAGTCAAAATTATTTTTCCTTAAAAATTACCCATTTATATTGTCAAAAATGAAAATGTTTATTTCTGTGAATAGAATTATGGATGTTCATTATTGAGTTTATGGTTACTATGGTTAAACAATAAGAACCAGAACAATTTTGTGAAAATTTGTACTCAAGTGAAATTAACAATGAAATAATCAGCATATTTAATGTGCACATAAACAGATATGGTTACCACTGTTTACATTCAGTTTAGTTCAGTTCAGTTCAGTCACTCAGTCGTGTCTCACTCTTTGCGACCCCATGAATCTCAGCATGCCAGGCCTCCCTGTCCGTCACCAGCTCCTGGAGTTCACTCAAACTCATGTGCATCGAGTCGGTGATGCCATCCAGCCATCTCATCCTCTGTTGTCCCCTTCTCCTCCTGCCCCCAAATCCCTCCCAGTATCAGAGTCTTTTCCAGTGAGTCAACTCTTTGCATCAGGTGGCCAAAATATTGGAGTTTCAGCTTCAGCATCAGTCTTTCCAATGAACACCCAGGGCTGATCTCCTTTCGAATGGACTGGCTGGATCTCCTTGCAGTCCAAGGGACTCTCAAGAGTCTTCTCCAGCACCACAGCTCAAAAACATCAATTCTTCAGCACTCAGCTTTCTTCACAGTCCAACTCTCACATCCATACACTGGGATCACTTATTAGTGAATGTATTACTGACTCAGGTCCTTGGACTCTAATCAATAGCAATCAGTAAGAGGTATCAATTGCTATGTACTTAAAAACAAGTGACAGGTATCCTTACAGGCTCCCCAAGGAGGGCAGGCTGGGGGTTCTTAAATGGGCTGTGGGTAGGGATAGACAGTTGGCTCAAGCTGGAAGGGAGACTTAGGTGGTTTGCCCACCTCATTGGTGGTGCTGTGTGTAAGCGTCATGTGCCCTGCTTTTGTGCCCAGCACCTCACAAGTGGTAGTGGGTTTTGGCCCTTTTGTGACTAACTGCATGTGCATGTAGTTATTTTTAGTCCCTTATAGTTTCTTCTGTTCTGTTGTTGCTCCAGGAGACCTTTGTCCAGGTACAGGCACTCCAGAAAAGGGTTCCAGGTCCCAGCCTATCTCAATAACTTCCATCTTTTGAACATTTACCTACCAACTGCCTCTATTTCTTTCTCACTTTCACCTTATATAAAAACTTAAAATCTTTTAGCCAAATTACTCTATTGAAAATGTTCTGAGAAATCCAGTGATTTCCTAATTGCCATTGCTAATAATTCTTAACATATTTTTAAGTGTTTAACACTATACTTTGAAAAATGCAGATTATAACTGTAAATCTCAGTGAATTCTCTCTTCTAAAGGTAACCACTATCCTTAACTTTATGTTTTAGTTTTGCTTGATTTTTTAACTTTCTATAAACACAACTCCCTCCCCCATTTCTTTTGCTTCACATGGTATGTTTGAAATTCTATGTTACTAAGTATATCTATTTATTTATCTTTCTATGGAGTACTTAATTATAGAATATAATTTATCCATCTTACTGTTGATGGACATTTGGCCTTTGACCAGGTTTTGGCTATTGTGAATAATGCTTCCATGAATTTTCATGCTCGTATTTCTGTTGAGTTATATATTTAGGAGCGGATCGCTGTGTCATGGAGTGAATAGTCTCAACTGTTGTTGATAATGCCAGAAAGTTTCTTAAAATGGTGGTTACAGTTTATGCCTCTACCAGAGCTGTGTGTGAATTCTAGTCCTAAAAACGTGTTATTTTGAGTCTTAAATTTTAACTACTTTGGTAGGTAACTAGTTGTATCTCATTGCATTTTAACTTGCATTTCCTTAATTACCAGTGAAATGTGTCACTTTTCCCAAGTATGTTGTTTCCTGGGATTTCCTCTTATCTGCAGAGGTGGTTCAGGGCTCATGCTCATTTTTAAAAAATGGGTTGCTTGTTTGTTTCTTATTGATCTGTGATTATATGTATACCCATATCTCCTTCTAGTCTGTGGGTTGCCTTTTTTTGTCTTAACTGTGTCTTTTGGTGAATATATATTTTTACTTTCAATAAAGTCATATTTGTCAATTTTCTTTTACTATTAGCACTTTGTATGTTCTATTAAAGAAGTCAGCCTCTTATCCTGAAGGCATAAGAATATTTCCTATACTGTAAATATTTTATTGATTTACCTTTAAAAATCATTTCTGAACATTGTGGGACTACAAGTACAAACCAAACAAGGCCTGTAGGGACATTATCTAGTAAAAGTGGAGTATCTTAAGTTTGATGAGTCAAGGGCTCAAGCAGTTTTTACTTAAACAGAAAGTTATATATGCTAAGGTTCAGAAGAAGGAAGATATAAATAGCATTTTTAGAAACAATGGTAGTTCATCCTGGCAGCTGTGAGCTTTGAGATTTTCCACTTAATTGGATTGAAGTATTCCTGAGTGTACTCAAGAATGAGTTGCTTGGGCATGTCAGGAATGTCAGTCCAGCTTCACCAAAAACCATCAGTGGGGGCCAAACACCTCACACAGGGAAAGAAGGGCTTTGAACTTGCAAAAAATGCAACCATCTCAACTAAGAAATATATGGTTGGAGAAAATCATAGTCCTTGTTCTTTTCCATTCAGTTGGAGTTTTATCTGAATCCTAGTGTGTTTGACACTTAACAGAAAATAAAACTTGAGTCATTTACTTGAGAGATAAAAGTATTAAAGGAAATCATTTTCACTACTACTTAAAGTGGAATCAGTTCTACAATTTGGTTTCTTTTTCTTTTCTTTTTTTACAACTCCTGTTTTATACTTGCAGTTAGTAATACTTTCATGTAATAGCTAACAGATGAAATAAAAGTATATATGTTATGAAGATGGATATAATGGTCTCACTTGCCTTGTTAAACTAACTTTCTGTCAGACAAAATAGTCCAGGGCTCTCAGTTAAAGAAATTAATAATGGTTCAGTTCAGTTCAGTGGCTCAGTAGTGTCCGACTCTTTGCAACCTCATGAATCACAGCACGCCAGGCCTCCCTGTCCATCACCAACTCCCGGAGTTCACTCAAACTCACGTCCATTGAGTCAGTGATGCCATCCAGCCATCTCATCCTCTGTCGTCCCCTTCTCCTCCTGCCCGCAATCCCTCCTAGCATCAGAGTCTTTTTCAGTGAGTCAACTCTTCGCATGAGGTGGCCAAAGTATTGGAGTTTCAGCTTCAGCATCAGTCCTTCCAATGAACATCCAGGACTGATATCCTTTCGAATGGACTGGTTGGATCTCCTTGCAGTCCAAGGGACTCTCAAGAGTCTTCTCCAACACCACAGCTCAAAAGCATCAGTTCTTCGGCGCTCAGCTTTCTTCATAGTCCAACTCTCACATCCATACATGACCACAGGAAAAACCATAGCCTTGACTAGATGGACTTTTGTTGGCAAAGTAATGTCTCTGCTTTTTAATATGCTGTCTATGTTGGTCATAACTTTCCTTCCAAGGAGTAAGCGTCTTTTAATTTCATGGCTGCGATCACCATCTGCAGTGATTTTGGAGCCCCCCCAAAATAAAGTCTGACACTGTTCCCACTGTTTCCCCATCTATTTCCCATGAAGTGATGGGACCAGATGCCATGATCTTCGTTTTCTGAATGTTGAGCTTTAAGCCGACTTTTTCACTCTCCTCTTTCACTTTCATCAAGAGGCCTTTTAGTTCCTCTTCACTTTCTGCCATAAGGGTGTTATCATCTGCGTATCTGAGGTTATTGATAATGGTTAGAATGGTCATGATTCCTGGAAAAGGGCAAGACTTGAACTGAATCTTGAGTAGGTTTAATTTTAGTCATTTGGAAGGACTTGAGTAAAGAAATGATAGCAGTGTGAATTACTAGGCTGTGTTCTTGATGGGTGGGAGATGGTGGGAACATTCAAATTTAAGTAGGCCTGATTTGGAGGGCATCAGAAACTAAGGAGAGGGGTGTGGACTAGATGCATCAGGAAATGGGGAAAACTGTTAGAGAAACTGAAGGGTGATGAAAGCGTTGTTTAAGAAAGGTTTACTGTGCAGTTGGTAGTGGAAGGAACAGTCATGGTGAGATTCCGTGACGGGCAGGCCAGCTGAGGATTGATCACGAGGACTGCACGGTTCGGTTCGGTTCAGTTCAGTCACTCAGTCGTGTCCGACTCTTTGCGACCCCATGAATCGCAGCACGCCAGGGCTCCCTGTCCATCACCAACTCCGGGGCTTTCAAATCAGAAAAGCCCTGGCTGCATTCCCAACTCTGCCATCTAGCCTCTCTAAGCCTCCCTTTCCTGATGTTAACCAGTAATCTTTTGCTGGCAAGTGATTGAATCTCACTTCAATCTGTGTTAAAACAAAAGGTATTGTACAGTAAGCTGGATTAACTCCCAAAGATAAAGGAAAGCTGAACAATCAAGCTAAGGCAACTGCAGGAACTCAAGAAATGAAACTAGAGATTTAAAACCACCAGGATTCTCTCTTCCTCTTTGGGGAAGAGGTGTAAGCAGATTTCACTATGAAGTAGGGGATGTGATAACTGGTAACCTGGTTTCCAGGAAGAAAGAAACCTCTTCCTGGTTTCTTCACCAAGAGAAAAGGACTCTTTCTAGAGCCACAGTTCTAAGTTTTGAGGAAAAAAAAAACAAAACCTAGTTTATGACCTTAGGCAAGTTCCTTAACCTTTGTGTGCTTCTGTCTCCTTATTTGATAAAGGGTGAAAATACTAGGGCCTATGGCATAGTGCTGTTGTGAGGATTAAATACCTTAAAATATTGAAACTATTTGAAATAGTTGCCAGCACAAAACTATCTTGGTTGTTGTGTTGTTGTCATTGGCTTATCCCCAGCCCATTATTACAGCTCCATGGTTGACCTAGACATGCCTGGGAGGAGGGTTAATCAATGCTCTATTGTTGGGAGTGGGGTAGAGTAGGAATAATGCCCCAAAGGACTATAAGAGGAAGGAAAGGGGTGCCAAGCAGACAGAAACAATAGTTCTCCTCCACTTCTCATCTGTAAAAGCTTTACTCTTGAGTTATAATGTAACTTTTAGAATTAACAGTCGTGCATGTAAAGTGCCTGTCCCATCTCAGGCCTTTAAGAAATGTCGGCTATGCAATCTGCACATGAAAAAACCAAGGAAGGCCTGGTATGGACACCAGTTATGGGAATTAAAGAAATATTTTGAAGGAAAATCAGATAGACTTGGATTGGTTTGTGGATTGTATTCATGGTGGACGTAGATTGACACATGTTTTATCTTTTGTATGTGCTTTACAGCAAAGACCAGTCATATCCATGTATGTTGCATTAAAAATACAGGTTTTGATTCTTTCTCCTATGGGTGGGAGGGTTTCCCAGTAAGAGGCGCATCCTGCAGTCTCTCCAGCTGGGTGGTCTTCAGTCTATTTTAATAGAATCAGGCTTTAGCCTCCTGCCAGTCCCCTGGGACTTGGGTTATAGTTCTTTCTGTTGTTGGGTCCTAGCAGACAAGGTAGTATCTATGGTTGGCCAAAGAAAGAATGCTAATCCAAGCAAGTTGATGGTAAAGGAATCTTGTTTTTATGAGGTTCATGGGGGTGTCGTGGCTCTTGCCAGTTGCTGCCAGACCTCCCAGACATTTGCTTTTTGCTCCACACCAACATTCACATTATTCAAAATGCAAACCAACATTTATATCATTATATTATATGATTCACAAATTTGGGTCTATGGGCTTCTACTAATTAAATCAGCACTCTTGAGGTTGTGTTTTTAAAAATCCATTATATGGTGCATTGAGAAGGGAAATTAGGCCCAAGAGTGATAATCCCAGACCATATCCAGGCTCAGAAATGAGAGAGAGGCCTAAGTCAAAGAAGGCTTCAGGTGAGAAGTAGCAAACTGTCTTCATTTCAAACCCTTCGGAATGTGCAAATAAGCATGCAAAGATCTTTATGTATATGATTTGTTCAAAATGAGCACAAAAAACTAGATTTCAGCAAAACTTACCATTGTGACATAGCTCTGAAAAAAAAAGTACGTGAAAGAAGTTGTGTAAGGCCCTGATTGACATATATTATCCTTGCCAAAAAGAAAAAGCCTAGGATTGAAACATGTACAATATCATATGTGAAATGAATCACCAGTCCAGGTTTGATGCATGATACAGGATGCTCGGGGCTGGTGCACTGGGGTGACCCAGAGGGATGGTATGGGAAGGGAGATGGGAGGGGGTTTCAGGATGGGGAACACGTGTACACCCATGGCAGATTCATGTTGATGTATGGCAAAACCAATACACTATTGTAAAGTAATTAACCTCCAATTGAAAATAACTAAATTTATATTAAAAAAAAAAGAAAGAAAGAAAAAGCCTAGGAAGAGAACGCGGCAGAGAAACTTGTCCTTTGTCCTGCAGAGGGAATTAAAGAAAGGAGGTTGGGAATGAAACAGGGAAGGTCAAATGTAGGGGGCAGAAAAAGAAGCTGCAAACACTTGTAAAATGGGAGATTGTGAGGTATCTTTGCTTTAAGTTGATATTCTCTAACATGCAGAGAAGTAAAAGAAGAGTTACTATTTGAGATGTTTGTTTGCCCTCATGTTAACTGTTTATGACACTCACTGACTAGAGTATTATTTGACACACAAAATGCCTAGCTTGTACTTAATCTTTCTCATTTCTTTACAGTTTTAATAATCCCCAGGGCTGCCATATATACACAGCTCACCCAGGCCCTCTCCACACACTTGTGTATATATGTATAAATATAATACCTCTTTTAGAGAAGGCAAAAGCAGTGCTGATCACACTCATTTTGGGGGTGTGCCTGTGGAACTCTTAGCTCATTTACTTAGTTATCAGTTTCATGTGAACTTTATGATTAATGCATCAGTTCACTTTGGAATTCGAGGCTTCTATATAAATTAGCTAATTGTATTGACCAAATGAATTAATAATCACAGTCACCATCCTAATTAATCAACAGCAGCAGAAGCAGTAGCCAAAGCTATTTCCAGCTCTCTACTATTTTATAATTGACAAAACGCTCTCACAGATTTATCTTGTTTGATAAATGAGCCTGCAGTGAGCGCAGCATGCCTTCAACTGGTTCTTTATGTAAACAAAATGATACATCCATGGTTTTCTCACAACCATAGAGCTCAACTCTGTTCCAAAGCCTATTTGAATAAAAAGCTTCAGTTCAGTTCAGTCGCTCAGTCATGTCTGACTCTTTGTAACCCCATGGACTGCAGCATGCCAGGTCTCCCTGTCCATCAACCAACTCCTGGAGTTTACTCAAACTCATGTCCATTGAGTCGGTGATGCCATCCAGCCATCTCATCCTCTGTTGACTCCTCCTCCTGCCTTCAATCTTTCCCAGAATCAGGGTCTTCTCCAGTGAGTCAGTTCTTTGCATCAGGTGGCCAAAGTGTTGGAGTTTCAGCTTCAACATCAGTCCTTCCAATGAATATTCAGGACTGATTTCCTTTAAGATTGACTGGTTAGATCTCCTTGCAGTCCAAGGGACTCTCAAGAGTCTTCTCCAACACCACAGTGCAAAAGCATCACTTATTTGGCACACAGCCTTCGTTATGGTCCAACTTTCACATCCATCTATGACTACTGGAAAAACCATAGCCTCGACTAGATGGACCTTTGTTGACAAAATAATGTCTCTGCTTTTTAATATGCTGTCTAGGTTGGTAATAGCTTTTCTTCCAAGGAACAAACGCCTTTTAATTTCATGGCTCCAGTCACCATCTGCAATGATTTTGGAGCCCCAAAAACTAAAGTCTGCCACTGTTCCCACTGTTACCCCATCTATTGCCATGAAGTGATGGGATCAAATGCCATGATCTTAGTTTTCTGAACATTGAGTTTTAGCCAACTTTTTCTTACGTGGACCAAATCACAATCACAATACGAGTACCATGATTTAATTAATATGAGAGACATGATGAGAGCAGTTTAACATCCTGAACTACAGTAGCCTGCCTGCTGAGCACTGGACTGTTCACAGAGAAGTATACCTGGCTCCAGTGCTGCATACCTGGCTCCAGTGCTGCTGAAGAAGAAATGGAATGATTCCTGTGATGCTTGAAAAATGTTCAATGTGTTTAGCACTCTTTCCTTCTGTGATTAATTTATGGCTGATTATCATTTAAAAACAGTTTTTGGCATGATGTTTTCTCACAGGTTTGCTGCTGTTCAGTCACTAAGTCATGTTAGACTCTTGGTGACCCCATGGACTACAGCATGCCAGGCTCCTCTGTCCTTTGCTATCTCCCAGAATTTGCTCAAATTCATGTTTACTGAGTCGGTGATATCTGTCTAACCATTTCCTCCCCTGTCACTCCCTTCTCCTTTTGTCTTCAGTCTTTCCCAGCATCAGGGTCTTTTCCTCTGAGTTGGCTCTTTGCATCAGGTGACCAAAGTATTAATGCTTCAGCTTTAGCATCAGTCCTTCAAATGAATATTCAGGGTTGATTTCCTTTAGGATTGACTGGTCTGACCTCCTTGCAGTCCCAAGGGTCTCTCGAGTCTTCTCCAGCACCACAATTCAAAAACATCAATTCTTTGGTACTCAGCCTTCTTTATGGTCCAACTCTCACCTGTCTAGTGAGGGTTAATTGACATAATGGCACCCCACTCCAGCACTCTTGCCTGGGAAATCCCATGGATGGAAGAGCCTGGTAGGCTGCAGTCCATGGGGTAGCCAAGAGTCGGACACGACTTCACTTTCACTTTTCACTTTCATGCATTGGAGAAGGAAATGGCAACCCACTCCAGTACTCTTGCCTGGAGAATCCCAGGGACGGAGGAGCCTATTTGGCTTCCATCTGTGAGGTCGCACAGAGTCAGACACGACTGATACGACTTAGCAGCAGCAGCAGCAGCAGCATATATTTACAGTATACACTTTCATGAGTTTTGACATACATGTGTTCTTGTGAAACCATTAGCACAACCAAGATAATGAACATATCCATCACTCTGAAAATTTTCTCAGTGCCCCTTTGTAATTCCCTTCCCACGGCCCCCTCCCTAGAAAACCACAGGTCTGCTTTCTGTCACCACATAGGAGTCTGCATTTTCTAGAGTTTTATATGAATAGAATAATACAACATGCACACTTCTGGTCGTTTTCTTTCACTTAGTATATATAATTTGTCCATGATTTTACAGTGTATAAACAGTTCTTTTCCTCTTTATTGCTGAAGTGTATTCCATTAGATAGATAATCTATGATTTGGTTATCATTCTCCAGTTGATGGACTTTTAGTTTTTTCTAATTGGTGTTCTTACAGATGAAGCTGCTATGAACATTTACGTACAAGTCTTGGTGTGGCTATAGTCCTTCAGTTATCTTAGGAGTGGGATAGCTGGATCATATGGTAAGTGTATGTTTAACTTTTTAAGAGACTACCAAACTGTTTTCTAAATTGGAAATCAAGCAGATTGTTTTAAAACAAACATTTCTTCAACATAAATTTTAACTTGCGATTGTTTGAAACAGTTGACTCTTGGTATGTTGGTATGTATTGTTCAAACTAATTAATACAATAGTCTTAATTGAGTTGATGTTTTAAAATTTTTGATTGACATGCTAAAGTTGGCTCCAATAGACTTTTTTTGATCTATTGAGAGCTAATATGCTGAATATGGTCTCATTATCCATTTGCAGCATCCATTTCATTGCATGGGATGTTGCACAGATATGTCAGTCATTTGCTCTACTGCTTCTTGCCTTGTTTATTTTGAGGTTAACAGAAAGATCATTACTAAAATATGCACGTTAGGATTTTCATTCTATGGAAATTTTAGTTATAGATACAGATTAAATGAAACTGGGGATCTCAGAAAAAGGTTCATTTCTGGAAATACACATCTTAGAAACAAGTGACCAAGTTTGACACACAAGCCATAGAACATATAGACAGTTTGCAAATTTACAGATGCCTGTCCCCAGCCCTGCTTTCCTATTCTCTGGGGCTTACTTCCCTTAACATTAAAATGGATATTTTCCCCATTCCATACATGAAACCAACTTCCCAAGTGGCTCAGTGGTAAAGAATCTGCCTGCAGTGCAGGAGATGCAGGACACATGGGTTGGATCCCTGGGTGCAGAAGATCCCCTGAAGTAGGAAATATCACTCCAGTATTCTTGCCTGGGAAATCCCATGGACAGAGGAGCCTGGTGGGCTACGGTCTATGGGGTCACAAAGAGTTGGGCACAACTGAGTATGAGTGTGATGCCTGGAACCAGCAACCCTGCCCCTTTACACATTGCTGGAGATTTGGGGGCCTCTGCTCCTCTTGTTTTAAGCTTCTGCTTCCTCTGAACTCTTGCTCTGTCTCTTGTGTCTTGCCTTCTGCAACTGGTTTCTTCCATCTGCCCCACATCTACATAGATGTGGAGCAGCTGGCTTTTCTTCGATGCAGACACAGCGCTCCTGTCTATTGCAGAGTAGTAGTGCAGCTTTGGGGACACAGAGGACATAGGAGGTGGTAATGTTAGTCGCTCAGTCGTGTCCGACTCTTTGCCACCCCATGGACTGTACCCTGCCAGGCTCCTTTGTCCATGGGATTCTCCAGGCAAGAATATGGGAGTGGGTTGCCATTCCCTTCTCCAGGGGATCTTCCTGACACAGGGATTGAACCTTGCTCTCCTGCACTGTAGCAGATTCTTTACTGTCTGAGCCACCAGAGATTGTTTCGCAGCACAGCAAACAATTGAATAAAAAATTGAACAATATATTTTTGGAGGTCTTTAACGATCTACCTTAAACAATTTTTGCCTGACATCATGTTGCTCTCCTCTTCACTGCTTCTCCAGACCTTCACCAGTCTTCCCTTCTCTCAGCTATCTAGAACTTCTTAATACCTAAAGGTTTTCAGAAGTGCCTACATTTCCTTGCATAGACTAGAGCAGTGCCATTCAGTATGCACATGGATCACCTGGAGATGGTGTCAAAGTACAGATTCTGATTCATGTGTCTGGAGAAGGGCCTGAAATGCTGCATTTCTAACAAGTTCCCAGGTGATGTTGGTTCTGCAAGTCTAAGGGCCATGCATTTAAGAACCACTAGCCTGGAACATTCAACTCTGGCCTCTATCCATTTCTGAGCATTTGTCTATCTCAGTGGTTTTCAGTTCAGTTCAGTCACTCAGTCATGTCCGACTCTTTCCAACCCCATGAATCACAGCACGCCAGGCCTCCCTGTCCATCACCAACTCCCGGAGTTCACTCAGACTCATGTCCATAGAGTTGGTGATGCCATCCAGCCATCTCATCCTCTGTTGTCCCTTCTCCTCCTGCCCCCAATCCCTCCTAGCATCAGAGTCTTTTCCAGTGAGTCAACTCTTCGCATGGGGTGGCCAAAGTATTGGAGTTTCAGCTTTAGCATCATTCCTTCCAATGAACACCCAGGACTGATTTCCTTTAGAATGGACTGGTTGGATCTCCTTGCAGTCCAAAGGACTCTCAAGAGTCTTCTCCAACACCACAGCTCAAAAGCATCAATACTTTGGCGCTCAGCTTTCTTCACAGTCGAACTCTCACATCCATACATGACCACAGGAAAAACCATAGCCTTGACTAGACGGACCTTTGTTGGCAAAGTAATATCTCTACTTTTTATGTTATCTAGGTTGGTCATAACTTTCCTTCCAAGTAGTAAGCCTCTTTTAATTTCATGGCTGCGATCACATCTGCAGTGATTTTGGAGCCCCAAAAGATAAAGTCTGACACTGTTTCCACTGTTTCCCCATCTATTCGCATGAAGTGATGGGACCAGATGCCATGATCTTCATTTTCTGAATGTTGAGCTTTAAGCCAACCTTTTCGCTCTCCTCTTTCACTTTCATCAAGAGGCTTTTTAGTTCCTCTTCACTTTCTGCCATAAGGGTGGTGTTATCTGCATATCTGAGGTTATTGATATTTCTCCTGGCAATCTTGATTCCAGCTTGTGCTTCATCCAGCCCAGCGTTTCTCATGATGTACTCTCCATAGAAGTTAAATAAGCAGGGTGACAATATACAGCCTTGACGTACTCCTTTTCCTATTTGGAACCAGTCTGTTGTTCCATGTCCAGTTCTAACTTCTGCTTCCTGACCTGCAGGAAGGTTTCTCAAGAGGCAGGTTGTGTGGTCTGGTACTCCCATCTCTTTCGGAATTTTCCACAGTTTATTGTGATCCTCACAGTCAAAGGCTTTGGCATAGTCAATAAAGCAGAAATAGATGTTTTTCTGGAACTCTCTTGCTTTTCCTATGATCCGGCGGATGTTGGCAATTTTATCTCTGGTTCCTCTGCCTTTTCGAAAACCAGCTTGAACATCTGGAAGTTCATAGTTCATGTATTGCTGAAGCCTGGCTTGGATAATTTTGAGCATTACTTTAGTAGCGTGTGAGATGAGTTCAATTGTGTGGTAGTTTGAGCATTCTTTGGCATTGCCTTCCTTTGTGATTGGAATGAAAACTGACCTTTTCCAGTCCTGTGGCCACTGCTGAGTTTTCCATATTTGCTGGCATGCTGGGTGCAGCACTTTCACAGCATTATCTTTTAGGATTTGAAATAGCTCAACTGGAATTCCATCACCTCCACTAGCTTTGTTTGTAGGAATGCTTCCTAAGGCCCACTTGACTTCACATCCCAGGACGTCTGGCTCTAGGCGAGTGATCACACCATCGTGATTATCTGGGTCATGAAGATCTTTTTTGTACAGTTCTTCTGTATATTCTTGCCATCTCTTCTTAATATCTTCTGCTTCTGTTAGGTCCATACCATTTCCATCCTTTATCGAGCCCATCTTTGCATGAAATGTTCCCTTGGTATCTCTGATTTTCTTGAAGAGATCTCTAGTCTTTCCCATTCTGTTGTTTTCCTCTTTTTCTTTGTATTGATCACTGAGGAAGGCTTTCTTATGTCTCCTTGCTATCCTTTGGAACTCTGCATTCAGATACTTATATCTTTCCTTTTCTCCTTGGCTTTTCGCCTCTCTTCTTTTCACAGCTATTTGTAAGACCTCCCCAGACAGCCATTTTGCTTTTTTGCATTTCTTTTCCATGGGGATGGTCTTGATCCCTGTCTTCTGTACAATGTCATGGACCTCCATCCATAGTTCATCAGGCACTCTCTCTATCAGATCTAGTCCCTTAAATCTATTTCTCACTTCCACTGTATAATCATAAGGGATTTGATTTAGGTCATACCAGCTTGGGTCAATTCTCTGCCCCTCCCCCCATTTTTGGTTGTCAGGACTGAGGGGAGAGTGCAACTTTAAAAATTATTTTGTGTCTCTTTTTCCTTTTTTTTAAATGAAGTGTTTAGAACAAAGGCTGTAATATGGTCAACATCCAATAAATGCCATGTTGTCATTAATTTTCTTTACAACTGAGGCAAAGAGGTGGTAGGGATTTTTTTGGTGAATTTGGGAGGAGCTATAGAGAAGGAAATCAGGGAGATTGAAGAGAAAAGAATATTTGCTATATACCCTTATTGTTACAACTCTACTCAAAAATAATAGGACAAAATTCTATGCAATTAATAATTATGACTACCAATACACAGCTTCAGGCCTCTTGAGTCAGCATGAGAGACAGTCCCTTTGCTTCAGGAAGCAGTTGAGTCAGGATCAAGAATAGTCCAAATAGCTAAAGGAGAAAAACGTGGGGAGGCTTTCATTCAACATTATTCAACATAGTATGTACTGAACACAGTGATAGGTGCCAGCAATGCAGTGATGAGTGAGATGACGATGTCTTGTCCTCTGAAACTTATTTATTTTTTAGTGGGAAAAACAGACAAGAGAGCAAGCAGTTACAGTGTGTTAGGACAGGGTGATTAGAGAGCGTGCATTTTGTGTTCAGCCTAGGATTTACTATGTTTTTCTGAAAATATTGAAGGAAGATGTTCTGAAATTTTTAACGGTAACAACTGTAAGGGAGAAAGTTGTTGCTATTAAGTACCCTATTCTTTCAGAATTCTTTCTTTCTTTGTTTCCGGTTGCACTGGGTCTTCTGGCTGGGTGTTGGCTTTCTCTAGTTGAAGCAAGTGGGGGCTGCTCTTCTTTGTGGTGTGCGGGCTTCCCACTGCGGTGGCTTCTCTTGTTGCAGAGAACAGGCTCTAGGCATTCGGGCTTCAGTAGTTGTGGGTACAGGCTTAGTTGCTCAGTGGCATATGGAATCTGGTCACACCAGGGACTGAACCCACGTTCCCTGCGTTGGCAGGCAGATTTGTATCCCTTATTGCATCACCAGGGAAGTCCAAATACCCCTTTCTTAAGATTTCACATGGGCCATGCTCCTTTCCTGCAGACTCCAGGTGTAGCATGTGACTTCCCCAGGAGCCCCACCAAGCTCACCCCCTCAGCATTCCTTCACTTCCCACCCTATGCCAAGGGACAGGTTGGGAAGGAGGCATCTGTGACAATTTCCTGTTGCCATGAAAGGTGGTTTTGGTTAACTTTGTGAGGATCCTGTGAAAGTAATGGACTAATTGTTCTCTGTTAATGAGATTCCATAGAAGATGGAGAAATGGCCTGAGGTTCTTGAAGAATTGTGGCCAACTAGCTTCACTGTTCACCTTGTCCTCTCGTTCCTTCACTCCTGAGTCAAGTCTTAGCGTCTCCTTTTTGGTCCAGAGTGCAGGTTGTGTATCTCTAGTACAAGAAAGACTTGCATCTGCACTCTAGCTCAGCTCCATGCCCTAGTCCTGAACAGGCTCACGTATCACCTTACTTGATCCATACCTGCCTCATTTCATTTAGAAAAGCCTTCACAGAACTGACTTAACACCATGCCCACAGATTTTCTCCCCTTGGTGATCAATGCTTTGGCCATATGAAGAGTTTGTGTGTGTGTGTGTCTTTTTAAGGAACCACTACTAATACTGTATCTATTGCATTACTCAGTAAAGATCAGTGTGATTATTTTCCCAGAATTTACTGCCAGACAAGTAATGGTCTCTAGAGAAAATAGTATAGATAGTTACAGCTGCAAAGCCACCTGCCTCAGCTGCAAGAAAGTTCAGAGCTAAATTTAGTACTTAGGCAGAGGATGACATCATCTTCAATTTCCTTTATTTCTATTAATTTAGATTCTGTCTTAATTTTATTTCCCTGTGTATATATGTACATGCCTTTTCTATAAGAAGACTGGATTCTTTTTATGAAAGTAGGAAAGATATAAATTCTGTATTTATTTTCAAAGTCATAATATATTTGATAGTATCTACCATTTTTCAAGTCATCCAGGCTCACGTTTTATCCTCCTCTCTTCCTCCCATCCCCTAAAGATATATCACGTCAATTTCTTTTTTCTCTAGAAAATCTTTATAGTAATTTTTTCCCCCTTCATCCCCATTGCTCCTGCTGAAGTCCAGGTTCTTACCATATTCCACTGGGTTATTACAACATCCTTCTATCTGACTGCTTGCTCTTTAGTGTACCTGTCCCCTGAATCAAGCCTCAATATCCATGTTCAGGAAGGGCTAATTTCATCATGCTACTCATACATTTAAAAACTTACAATGATTCTCCATTTGTTTGCTAAGTTTTCCCTTTGCCAAGCCCTTTGGCCATATCTTGCTTGATTGTCTCATTTCTTTTTAACTTCTGTTATCCAATCTCTCTTCTTGTTTAACTTGTTCCCTACCACTCTGTACCTATCTCCAAACCTTCCTCACCAAGGGTGCTTTCCTCCCCACTCTACCCTTGTCAGCTGTAATGTCTTTTTTTTAAAAGTAGTATTATTTTAACAAGTGGTTTCAGAGTTTCTCTTAGGAAGAGAATCATCTTTGTTTAGGAAACATAAAAGCTAAACTTTGATAAGTTTCTTGGGGTGAAAGATGGAACATTGAAGGCTTAGGTGAGCAGCAGGTAAGGCAGAAAAGGAGTACCGGATGGCTCTGCACTAGAGATGAGCAGATCTAAGAATGGGAAAGAAAAGAAGAGGGCAAAGGGGCAGGCTAAGCAGAAGGTGAAGGTCTTAAGATCAGCAGAGTTCAGTATTGAATTTGAAATTCCTTGCTATGATGGGAATACCCTCCTGGTTTTCTCCAGACTTTTCCCTTGCTCTCTGAGCACAGGCCTAGTCGGAGGGTTTCCTGATAAAAATCACAGAAATGAGCTGTTTCTCATTTGACTCAGTGCAGAACAGAAGATTGTTTTCTTTTGAACTATATTTTAAGCTCCTCGATGGCAGAAATGACACATTAATTTCTTTGAGGTTCTTGACAAGGTGAAGCCGAGAGTTGAGAAATTACCTACCCAATTCACTACTTATGAAACTTGGCCTCAGGTAGATGTGATGAACAATTCCCAGGGATATTTACAACTGGCAGAGTAGATGACATACCCATGTGTTAAGAGGAAAGTAAACTGTAAAGCGTGTTTTTGGGAAGTGAGCTACATTGTTCTCATTTACAGAAGCGGTGAGCAGACATTTTCTGTTAAGGGCCAGATGGTAAATATTTTTGTCTTTGTGAATGATAATAATGTCTTTGTCACAAGAACCCAAGTCTGTGTTGTAATATGAAAGCAGCCATACACAGTAAGTAAACAAATAAGCATGGCTGTATTTCAATAAAGCTTTATTTATGGACACTGAAATCTGAATCTCATATATTTTCATGGTTCATAAGAGGTTATTCTTCTTCTGATACTTTTCAACAGCCTAAAAAAAGAGCTTCCCTGGTGGCTCAGATAGTAAAGAATATGCCTGTAATGCAGGAGACCTGGGTTCAATCCCTGGGTTGGGAAGATCCCCTGGAGAAGGGAACAGCTACCTACTCCGGTATTCTGGCCTGGAAAATTCCATGGACAGAGGAGCCTGGCAGGCTACAGTCCATGGGATCACAAAGAGTCAGACACAACTGAGTGACTCTCACTTTCACCAGCTTAAAAATGCAAAAACCATTCTTGTGGGCTGTATAAATATAGGTGACAAGCCAGATTTGTCCCTGAGACCTTGGTGGGTAACCCCCAATTTAGAGAATCTATCTTGCTTACTCATGTGTTTTATGAGGTAAGCTCTTATTTTAAAAAATCTACACTCAAAGCTCTTATTTTTAAAAATCAACACTCCACTCTGGGGATTCCATGCATAATTTTGTTTGAAAAGTTTTACTGCTTAAAAAAAAGAAGATATGAGAACTCTGAATAATGACTTAGACCATTATCAAATGGTTTTATTTCCCATGAGTCACTATTAGAACTGTGAACTGTGCATCAGAGCAAGAAAATACAAATGACTCAGACACGTAGGATGAGAGAGAACACATGTGGGGCATTATTACTTAGGCATTTGTATATTTGATGGTCACATCTCATACACTGGGTTTTCTTCCCAAATCTCTAGAGCAGTTGGAGGCTGTTTCAATTAACTGTATGTCCATTTGTGTCTTTGCCAGTCTTGGAGAACTTAAAATGTATCTACATATAAATTTGTGCAACATCCCTGAGCTTGATATTTGGTGACTTTAGGAACATTATGTAAGTTTTTAAGCCAAAATTCAAAACAATATTTTGGCTTCAGACTGGAAATAATGCAAGATTGTAGTTTTCTTACAGAAATTCCTTAAGTTAGAGTTTGACTTGCCTCAGGAAGAAATTCATAATTCAGAAATTCCTGTTAGCTTTTTGGAAACCTAGAGAAGCTTGAGTCTAACTCATATACTATCAAACTTGTTTGTTTGCTTGTTTTTTGCATTTGCTCCCCCAGGAGTCATTTAACTATAAAATCTCATTAATCATTTTCATAAAAGGATCACAATATATAGAAGAGATTATTGTAAACATTTAAAATCATTCTAACTCATGTTACATTGCTTATACCCTTGACTCACTGTAGTTAGAGTACATTCTGTTCTAAATTTGTCCCAAAGGGCTAGAGAAAAAAAAGAAAAAAGATAGAAAAGGATCATGGTGCCAGAAAAGCGAATACACTTCCATAAATCCATGGAAAAGAGGCATAGGTATGCTCATGCCAAATAAACGTGCATGACTTAGGACCAAATATAACATGAATCATAACCCAATTCCCGCCCCACCCCAGTGTATATCAATGTGATTTGCCTTCTTATTGCTATATTGGATTATGTTTAGAGAAGGTAACAATTTCTTCCAATTTTAATATTTTTCTTTTTTTCTTATTGTGAGTAGCATTTACTCTTTTTGTGTCAAAAATGTATGGAGTTCATTGCTACTGCTAGGTCGCTTCAGTAGTGTCTGACTCTGTGTGACCCCATAGATGGCAGCCCATTAGGCTCCCCAGTCCCTGGGATTCTCCAGGCAAGAACACTGGAGTGAGTTGCCATTTCCTTCTCCAATGCATGAAAGTGAAAGGTGAAAGTGAAGTTGCTCAGTCGTGTCCGACTCTGTGCGACCCCATGGACTGCAGCCTACCAGGCTCCTCCGTCCATGGAATTTTCCAGGCAAGAGTACTGGAGTGGGGTGCCATAGTTCATATCACATTAAAAATAGCCAAACAGTAAAGAAAATTGGGGCAAAGAAAGAAAACCGTTATATCTGGCTTATTAGAATTGTCTTCTAGATTTTTGTGGTTTTAGTATGTCCCTCACACTATCACTGTGGCAAAACTATCAGAAAGACATACTTCATCTTCTAAAAAGATGTATTCAGATCTAGGTATGTATACTTAAAGTGGGGGGTAAATGTTAACTGGATAAATGTTTCTCAAGCAATTAAAGCCAATGATAGTTGAATAAAGATGGGAATGTGTAAGATTTCCAACTAGAAACAAAGCTGCCAGAAATCTCCACAGAAACAAAAGAGAGGTTTGGCTCCTAGCTGTGATGATGTCCAGTGTCAGTTCAGTTTTGAAAATCCAATCAAATTAACCTGTAAATAAGTAAAATTATTATTTGGTAGGTTGAATTTTTTACTTTTTTTAAACCAATTTTCTATTCCTTAGTTGTAATCTGTGTATTAGAAAATAATACAGTGATTAGAAGTGAAAGGTTATGAATGATAATAAATCAAAGAAAGAGAGGGAGACAGACAGGGAGAGAAAAAAAAAGACAGAACTTGAGGAAAGGAAGAAAGTTTCTTAGCTAGGCTCCTGGGAATGACTTGATGATCTTTTCTTCCCCTACTCTCTAGGTTTCAAGATCACAGTTACTATAAAATTCACTCAGTTGAAGAGTGAATCCAATTTTCAGTTTACAAGCTTGCCAAGCAGATTACTAAACAGCTTGGGGGATTGTTTGTTTGTTTGTGTTTATGTTCTCAGGCAATGCTAGAATTAATTTTAATTGTGCATAGTTAGATTTGAGGGGAGTTAAGTGTTAAAACCACAAGTGCAATGCTTTTGATAGCTTCTGCCGACTCCCACCATGATCCCTAAGTAGGATATTTGGGGAAAATAAATATGTTTCTAAAGTTTAATAATTGTTTCAGAAAATTTCCCTAGTTAAATCTTAATCATAGTCAAAGATAGACATCACCAAATTATGGCTCATGGGTCAAACCTAGCCAACCATCTGCTTTTATATGGTCCATGAGTTAAGATAGCTTTTTATATTTTGAGATGGTTGAACAAAATTGAAAGAATATTATCACAAATAGTTTTTACATGAAAATAATATGAAATTCCAATTTCAGTGTTCACACTAAAATATACTGAAACTTTGGTTTGAAAATCTGTGTCCAGTGTCTGTTCAGCATTTGTTAATAGGCTGCCTATGGCTGCTTTCACACTGCAACAGCAGTTGACTAGTTGAGACAGAGAACTTAGGATCACAGAGCCTAAACTATTATTTACTTCTGGCTCTTTATAGGAAAACTTTGCCAGTCTTTACTCTAGAATAATCATGTCCACAAACCATGCATGTAACTTAAGGAAAAGATGAAGAGGGGAAAAAAAAAAAAGCCCAGTATTGAATGATACAACAAGCGTGAATCGATCTTAGGCAAGTCAGTATCTCTGGTCTATAGTTGCCTGGCCGAGAGATTGGATATTAATGGAGGAAATTAGAGTGGAAGACTATAAGTATCCCAGTGTTTAGACTAGATCTAAAGTTTATTTGTATAAAATGGGAAAGACTGGAGATCTCTTCAAGAAAATTAGAGATACCAAGGGAACATTTCATGCAAAGATGAGCTCAATATAGGACAGAAATGGTATGGACCTAACAGAAGCAGAAAATATTAAGAAGAGGTAGCAAGAATACACAGAACTATACAAAAAAGATCTTCGTGACCCAGATAACCATGATGGTGTGATCACTCACCTAGAATCAGACATCCTGGAATGCAAAGTCAAGCGGGCCTTAGAAAGCATCACTATGAACAAAGCTAGTGGAGGTGATGGAATTCCAACTGAGCTATTTCAAATCCTAGAAGATGATGCTGTGAAAGTGCAGAACTCAATATGCCAGCAAATTTGGAAAACTCAGTAGGGGCCACAGGACTGGAAAAGGTCAGTTTTCATTCCAATCCCAAAGAAAGGCCAAAGAATGCTCAAACTACTGCCCAATAGCACTCATCTCACACACTAGCAAAGTAATCCTCAAAATTCTCCAAGGCAGACTTCAACGGTATGTGGACCTTGAACTTCTAGATGTTTAAGCTGGATTTAGAAAAGACAGAGGAGCCAGAGATCAAATTGCCAACATCCTCTGGATCATGGAAAAAGCAAGAGAGTTCCATAAAAACATCTATTTCTGCTTTACTGACTAAGCCAAAGCCTTTGACTGTGTGGATCACAATAAACTGTAGAAAATTCTGAAAGAGATGGGAATACCAGACCACCTAACCTGCCTCTTGGGAAACCTATATGCAGGTCAGGAAGCAACAGTTAGAACTGGACATGGAGCAACTGACTGATTCCAAATAGGAAAAGGAGTATATCAAGGCTGTATATTGTCACCCTGCTTATTTAACTTATATGCAGAGTACATGATGAGAAACGCTGGGCTGGAAGAAGCACAAGCTGAAATCAAGATTGCCGGGAGAAATATCAGTAACCTCAGAAATGCAGATGATACCACACTTATGGCAGAAAGGAAAGAACTAAAGAGCCTTTTGATGAAAGTGAAAGAGGAGAGTGAAAAAGTTGGCTTAAAAGTCAAGATTCAGAAAACTAAGATTATGGCATCTGGTCCCACCACTTCATGGGAAACAGATGGGGAAACAATGGAAACAGTGAGAGACTATTTTCTTGGGCTCCCAAATCATGCAGATGGTAATTGCAGCCATGAAATTAAAGATGCTCGCTCCTTGGAAGAAAAGCTATGACCAAACTAGACAGCATATTCAAAAGCAGAGACATTCCTTTGCCAACAAATGTCTGTCTAATCAAAGCTATGGTTTTTCCAGTACTCATGTATGGATGTGAGAGTTGGACTATAAAGAAACCTGAACACCAAAGAATTGATGCTTTTGAACTGTGGGTTTGGAGAAGACTCTTGAGAGTCCCTTGGACTGCAAGGAGATCCAACCAATCCATCCTAAAGGAAATTAGTCCTGAGTATTCATTGGAAGGACTGATGTTGAAGCTCAAACTCCAATACTTTGGCCACCTGATGTGAAAAACTGACTCACTGGAAAAGACTATGATGCTGAGAAAGATTGAAGGCAGGAGGAGAAGAGGTCGACAGAGGATGAGATGGCTTGATGGCATCACCATGGACATGAGTTTGAGCAAGTTCTGGGAGTTGCTGATGGACAGGGAGGCCTGGCGTGCTGCATTCCTGGGGTCACAAAGAGTCAGACACAACTGAGCAATTGAACTAAACTGAACTGAAAGTTTATTTTGTATATATAATGGGATTGGTACTGGTTTCAGTTCCATCTGTGGGATTTCACCCTTCTTCACTAGAACTTGTGCTGGTTCATAAACAGCCACAGTTACATAGGTGAGGCTGCCTTATAGACAGTGATATAAATGTCAAGAATTAGGATACAGTTTAAATATATCCATCTACCAAAAACAGTTAATAAGTAAATGTGGACACCCCCTGGAGAGTCTGGGAGGATGGGAAGGTGAAAGGGCACATGTGTTTGGTGGGACAAGAGAAAGAAATGGAGCTACATTTGCATTTTTTAAAATAATGGGAAATCAATAGATGATGCCTAAAACAAACCCTTCCCCCAAATCAAGAAACAACAATACTAATATATTGTTGGAATAAGTTGATAATGACCAAAAGACATCTAGAAAATGTTGACATGGCTGCCTCTCTGGAGGGGAAAATGGAGTGACTAGGGGGTGTGTTTTGATCTTGTAACACCAGTTGAGTCTTAAACTGTGGGCAAGTATAGTCCTGACAAAAATTATAATTTTAAAAAATTAAGTTTTCCCTGGCTTTGGAATGGAAACAAAAATAGCTAATAAGTGATCTCTAACTTCTTTTGATTGTGTGCTGTCAGCAACAGAATTTATGGAACATGATTCTCATTCTTTTTAAAAAATAACTTTCAAAAGTTATTGGAAGTAGAGCTGCTATAAACATTTGTGTCAAGGTTTTATATGGACGTATGCTATCATTTCTCTTGGGTGTATACTAAGTGAGCCAGGACTTAAGTTGGAAGCGGGGACAAGTTTGCTTTCCCCTCTGAGTGATACTTTATTCTAAGAGCTGAGTGCTTAGTGGAGGGAATGGGAGTAGCCTCAGGTCTTCAGCCTGCCTGTCCTGGCCTGGAACCTCTGATATATAAGCTACCAAGGAATCATGGCAAAGGGGATGTGGGCCTCAGCATTCTTAGCATGCTATAACTAAGGCAGAGCCTGCATCCCGCTGGTGGGTGACGGATGGAAGAAGAGAGGCCCCACCTCTCAGCTGCATTCACTCAGAACTTAGCCTCAGCAATAGGTATGGGGGCAGGATGAGAAGTGTTGACATTGGGCTTCTCTTGGCTGATGGCCTCTAGCTGGGCCCTGAGGGGAGAGTGAGCCCTGTGTGTCTGCACCAGTCTGCAGAGGAGTTTTTGTGTCACTGAGCTGGGAGAGAATAATAGAGAAGTAACTGCTACTGCTAAATCACTTCAGTCGTGTCAGACTGTGTGCATAGACGGCAGCCCACCAGGCTCCCTGTTCCTGGAATTCTCCAGGCAAGAACACTGAAGTGGGCTGCCATTTCCTTCTCCAATGTGTGAAAAGTGAAAGTGAAGTCGCTCAGTTGTGTCCGACTCTTAGCGACCCCATGGACTGCAGCCTACCAGGCTCCTCCGTCCATGGGATTTTCCAGGGAAGAGTACTGGAGTGGGGTGACATTGCCTTCTCCGAGAGAAGTAAACATTGGTTCAAGTATCACAGTCTCTGTTGTTACCAAGTTTCAGTGGACTTTGAATTCTCTATTTGTTGTGTATGCTTCAGACCATTTTCCATGAGTTTAAATGATTGTTTGTTTGTTTGTTTTAAATAATTTTCACCAGTGAAATAGAAGTTGGTCTATGGAACTCCTTACAATATCTTGCTGGAAATAGAATTTAATTTTAGTTAATTGGAAATCACACTCATGCATACATGTGTATACCTACACAGATGCTTTACTAGTATATTATGCATGTTATAAATAGGTTACTATATAAATTTTTGAATGATAAAATTATTTAAATGAACTTTTTAAAAGGTACTTTGTATTAATTTGTGGTACAAAGTATCTCACTGTTCTTTTCAGAAGTATTATAAGTGATTATAATGATACTAATATTTTTAGTGAGAGTAGTGTGATTGAAATGCTTCTTTGTTTTTAAAGTCCTGGTTCTGATTTAGTTTGTTTTGATACTTGGTTTTAATGGTGAATTAGCTGGGAAAATAGTTAACATGAGCTCTAGATCTGAATGGAAAAAGTACTTCATTGGATATGCTTACTAAATCACTGTTAATCCTATTTAGCAATGAAGTAGACTTACTGAAATGTGTCTAGTAAATTTCCATGTTCCCTATCACTATGCCACCTTCCCTATGTCTATCACTTGTTTTTACAAATGAAGTTGGATGGTTTTGCATTTTAATATATTTTTTTGAAAAGGGGCTCAAACTCAATGAAACTCTTCACTTGAAAGATTTTAAAACAAATGATAATGTTTCAAAGTTTTAAAGTGTTCAGACATAAAAATGTATCTCCATGATATATTTCATTGGTTTTGCCCCAAAGATTGCATAGTAATGGAAATATTTTCAAATATGTTTTCAAAGTACTGTTTATATAGTACAGTTTATTTTGAAAGACTTTCCTTCAAAAATCTGGTGCTTTCTTTCTCTATTTTACCTTTACAGGACAGATTAGGTGTGTTCATTTGTTTTAACACATTTGATGGATAGCATATTACTTACTGGCACCAGTCATCACATTTTTCTCAGGGAAAGAGAAATATTCAGTATCTTTAAATCTGGTAGTTCTCTTAAGTATGAGATAACCAGTGAATCTCTCCTTGAAATTTAAAAATTTACTGTCAGCTGCTCATCTTTTTCTAATATTAGGAATGTACTATATTTCAATATTCTGTCTTTATACAATTAATTGCATTGCTATATGCTTCAGCATTTTGTTCACACCCAACTTTAATACTTTGTCTGTAATAGTGACCTAGAATAATCTATTGAAAATTGTTCCAGTTAAAGTTGCAGCTCCAACTAACATAGTTTTCCCACAAAACATTTTTCAGCCTAAGACTGAAATATTGTCTCATTTACTGTTGAGACTATATCTTCTCTGATGCATCTTCCATTTGTTGACTCACAAAACAGCAGCTCTGTGTTTCAGATTGTAGAGGCTCATTTGTAACAATTATGGGTGTATATGCTCATATTTCATATTTCAAATAGTACTCTTGGTTATTTCTTGCTTCTTTATATTTTTGGCTGACTTCCTGTCAGATTTAATTCCATCATCATTGCTTCTTCATTCCAGCATGGCTACGAAGGGCTTATATTAGGAATAGAAGAATCAGGTCTGCGTTTTCTTACTGTTTACCTGTATTTACATTATTAGGGCTATCTTTATTCCTTGTTTCCTTTGCAGACATCTTTTAAAGCTCTTTATTCATTTTGTGAAGGTTAGTTTCATCAAAATTAGAGAATATAATCTGGAAACTACGAGGTATGGCAGTTTCTAATCACAGAAGGATTTGCTAACTCACCGAAGGAATTGTATCTTACCAACTTTAAAATACTATTTACTATGTGCCAGGTACTTTTTAAAGCATTGTATACATATTATCTCATTTAATCCTCATAATGATCCTATGGCATAAGTACAATTATTTTCTTAGGAGGGAACTTAAGCCCTGGAGCTGGGGTGCTCTTAACTAGTATACTCAGGTATCTCTGCTTATTGAGCAGTTATTAGGAAAGTGTAACTCCAGTTTCAAAGACCAATGGAAAATCAAGTCCCAAACCTCCTCCTTGATCTCACTTCTACCAAATCCAAGATCAGAAATCCTTTTGTGCTTTATTCTAGGTAGCAAGCCCTCTCAGACAGCACTCTATTTTCTCAAAATAAGTCTGCCCTAGGGGATGTTCTGGGAATACAAGTGGAATTAGAATATTATTTTATTCTGATTAAAATAATATTTATTCTGGTTAGGATAAACTCTGCTCTTAGGAAAATCAGGGATAGGGAGACAGGAAGTTATCAGAAATTAAAGAAAAAAGAGAACCTGTACTCCCAGGTGATTAGAACCTGGTGATTAGAAGAAAGAGGACAAGAAGGAAACAAAGTATGCTTTGGAGGGAAAGCAAATGGACTCAATACAGGTTCTATATGTTTGAGGTCATGGGAAGGAGAAGGATGGCAAAATGATAAAGATCAAGGACAGAGGATTTGTTAGCAAAACTAGGGAAGTGAGAAGGAGATGTATATTTTTAAAACAATTTCATTTTTTAACCTTTACTTGATTTTTAAAAAAACCTTTTTATGATGAGAAATTTTAAATGGATGCTAAAGTAGAGATAATTATGTGCATGACTCCTTGCATAAACATCACCAGCTTCAACTCATGCCTCATTTTGTTTCATCTATAACTCCCAATCCCTTTCCTGCCAGAGGATTTAAAGGAAAAATCTTACATGTCACATAATTTCATCCATAAATATTTTAGTGTGCATCTCAAAATGATGTTTTGAGATGTCTTCAGTACTGTTAATTGCACATAAAATTTAGCATCAAGTTCATAATATTATCACTCAGCGTTCGAGTTTCCCTGATTATACCATAATGTTTCCCAGCTTTTTTGAATCAGATTCAACATATGATCCACACAGTTGATATATCTCTTGTCTCTTAAACTATAGATGTCCCATACATTTCTCTCTTTAAAAAAGAAAAGCAGTTTATCTGTTTTAAAAAGTGAATGGGTATGAGGGTAAAATGATGATTTGGTATTGCTTATACTGTATCAGAGATGCCTGTTGACCATCCAGGTAGAACTGCTGTGAAAAAAGTTGACATGGTGGGTCAGGAGCTGGGGTCAAGGTGAATTGTATTGATTTGGTAAATATTTGAGTATTGGATTATAGTAGAGTCATAGGAACAGATGAGATCACCTCCTGAGAGGCCACGGGGCAAGAAGAGGACTGGATCAAGAGCTGGGCATGGGAAGAACAAGGACAGCAGGGCCAGAACAAATCACTGGAGGAAACTTCTTCAACAGATGTTGCCAACAGTGCCCGTCTGTGAGCCAGGACTAAGGGAGATGAGTGACCAGTGAATTCAAGTGTATGCTTACCCTGGGACCTCCGGCAGTCAGGAGGAGGGATAGCGCACAACTGGAGGGAACTTAGATTTGTTTTGCTTTTACAATAGTGGAAGAAATAACCAATTGAGAAGGAGAGACTTATGGCCTCTCCCTGGAGAGGGAGAAACAGTGGAGATGGGAAAGAGTTATCGAAGGAAAAAGGCTTTGGAGGTTCTGCTTGCCATGGAAGCAAAGACATATGTAGTGAAGTTGACCTTGGGAAGGCGGAAGGGTCTGTGCTCTCTGAGTGTGGAGGGAAGTGAGACAGGCTGCATGAAGAAACAAAATGCTTGGGAATAGAGAGGAAGGGAAGCTGAAGGAGCCTGTATGGAGTGGCCTTCATCTCCCAAGAGATGAGGAAAGTTGGGGGCAAAGAACAATAAATAGTGCTTTTTCTTGCTAACCTGTTCTCTACTCCTAACCTTATAATTAATACCAACCTGAAGGACAAAGAAGTATGGAGTTAGTATGTGTCCAAATATTGAACTTAAAAAACTACCTCATAGCTCTGTATTCAGCCTGTCTCACTTTGGTGCTCATGTTGAAGGGGTTTCAGCTTGTGCAAACTTCATTGCTCTTCTAAAACTTTTCCACTCTCTGATGCATGATCTGCTTCACTCTGGTCAATTTTGAAACATGTAGCAGATCTCACTATCTGAACACCCACGAAAGAGGAGAAGGCTATTGTTATGAGCTGAATCGTGTCTCTTATTCCCCGAAATTTGTGACCCCAGGAACTCAGAATGTGACTGTATTTGGAGATAGAGTCTTACCTATCTGTTTGTTTATGGCTGCACCGAGTCTTTGCTGCTGTGCAGTCTTTCTCCAGTTGCGGTCCCCGGGCTCCCCACTGCAGTAGCTTCTCTTGTTGCGGAGCACCAGCTCTAGGGCGCGCGGGCTTCAGTAGTTGTTGCATTCAGGCTTAGTTGCCTTGAGACAAGTGGAATCTTCCTGGAACAGGGACTGAACCCTTGTCCCCTACATTGGCAGGCAGATACTTAAGCAGTGGACCAGCAGGCAAGTCCTGGAGTTAGAATCTTTAAGAGGTGATTCAAGTAAAATGAGATCATATATGTAGGTTCTAATCCAATATGACTGGTGTCCTTATGAGAAGAGAAGATGGGGATGCAGAAACACAGAGGGAAGAGCATGTGAGGGCACATGGGGAAGACACTCGTTTACAAGCCAAGGCGCGAAGCCCTCAGAGGAAACCAGCCCTGAGATACCTTGACTTTGGACTTGTGGTCAGCAGAATTGTGAGGAATAAATTTCCGTTCTTTAAGCCATCCAGTCTCTGGTAGTTTGTTATGGCAGCCCTGGCAAACTAATGCACGAACCCTCCTGTGAAAGTCATTTGCACCCTGCAGACATTGAATGGCTCCCCGTAGCAACAGCCACAGCTGCAGGAGCATAAACAATCATGGCCTCAGGAAGCACTCCAGTGGAGAGCACAGAATCGTCCCTACAGGCTGAATAAATGCCCTCTCTGAAGTCAGCACAGTTTTCTCTGGAGAACTCATCAGAGCAAAGAGGGTGCATTTAATAAAGGCTGATTCGATGTGAAAAAGAACTAAAAGGAAATTGATATATTGTGAGAAATGAAACTGGATTTTGGACAGCCAATAAGTAAAAAGCTGTTTAATGCAGTGTTTTGGGTTTTTTCTTAACTTAGCAAATAATCATTAGAGTCTTTCAAATTTACCAGATGATTATCACGCTTGCAAAGCATTGCTTTTCTCTGAGTGAGTGAATTCGCTTAGTTGTGTCTGGCTCTTTGCGACCCCATGGACCGCAGGCTCCTTCATCCATGGGATTTTCCAGGCAAGAATACTGGAGTGGGTTGCCATTTCCCTCTCCAACATGTTTATAGTTTCCCCCAATTAGTCTCCTTTTTCACTAAGAGATAATTGATAAGGAATGGAAACAAGATAGGGAAAGCATGTGGAGAATTGCAGTGGACCAAACTGGAAAACTCAGCAGTGGCCACAGGACTGGAAAAGGTCAGTTTTCATTCCAATCCCAAAGGAAGGCAATGCCAAAGAATGCTCAAACTACTGCACAATTGCACTCATCTCACACGCTACTAAAGTAATGCTCAAAATTCTCCAAGCCAGGCTTCAGCAATACGTGAACCATGAAATTCCAGATGTTCAAGCTGGTTTTAGAAAAGGCAGAGGAGCCAGAGATCAAATGGCCAACATCCGCTGGATCATGGAAAAAGCAAGAGAGTTCCAGAAAAACATCTATTTCTGCTTTATTGACTAAGCCAAAGCCTTTGACTGTGTGGATCACAATAAACTGTAGAAAATTCTGAAAGAGAAGGGTATACCAGACCACCTGACCTGCCTCTTGAGAAACCTTCCTGCAGGTCAGGAAGCAACAGTTAGAACTGGACATAGAACAACAGACTGGTTCCAAATAAGAAAAGGAGTACATCAAGGATGTATATTGTCACCCTGCTTGTTTAACTTATATGTAGAGTACATCATGAGAAACGCTGGGCTGGAAGAAGCACAAGGTGAAATCAAGATTGCCAGGAGAAATATCAATAACCTCAGATATGCAGATGACATCACCCTTATGGCAGAAAGTGAAGAGGAACTAAAAAGCCTCTTGATGAAAGTGAAAGTGGAGAGTGAAAAAGTTGGCTTAAAGCTCAACATTCAGAAAATGGTCCCGTCACTTCATGGCAAGTAGATGGGGAAACAGTGGAAACTGTCAGACTTTATTTTTTGGGCTCCAAAATCACTGCAAATGGTGATTGCAGCCATGAAATTAAAAGACGCTTATTCCTTGGAAGGAAAGTTATGACCAACCTAGATAGTATATTCAAAAGCAGAGATATTACTTTGCCAACAAAGGTCCATCTAGTCAAGGCTATGGTTTTTCCAGTGGTCATGTATGGATGTGAGAATTGGACTGTGAAGAAAGCTGAGCGCCGAAGAACTGATGCTTTTGAGCTGTGGTGTTGGAGAAGACTCTTGAGAGTCCCTTGGACTGCAAGGAGATCCAACCAGTCCATCCTAAAGGAGATCAGTCCTGGGTGTTCATTGGAAGGACTGATGCTAAAGCTGAAACTCCAGGACTTTGGCCACCTCATGCGAAGAGTTGACTCATTGGAAAAGACCCTGATTCTGGGAGGGATTGAGATGGCTGAATAGCCTCACCAACTCAATGGACATGAGTTTGAGTGAACTCTGGGATTTGGTGATGGACAGGGAGGCCTGGCATGCTGTGATTCATGGGATCACAAAGAGTTGGACACGACTGAGCGATTGAACTGAACTGAATACATTGCTGTGGTGGAGGAGGTGGGAGATTATGTACATTTATCATTTTTGTGATTTTCTTAAAAGGAGCTCTTGAATCAGAGAAAGGAATTTGCCAAATGACAAGGGCACAAATTGGGATTAGTTAAACTGAAAAGAAATGAATCTTGGTCCTGATATCTTCTGTTGTTTTCCTTAAATAGACTTTGTCCTCTGGTCAGTGGACTCATTCTAGTTGAGACTGATAAGATTGCAATAGGGTATGATAGCACTGGGTATGCTATCAATTGTCTGACATGCATAACTAACTCACTTTGGTGGTTGCCAAGTATTCTGGATGAGAGTAGAAGGTCACGCAAGGCTCTAGTGTACCCCCAGGGATGTTTAAGCATTTTCTTGACTGGTGAGTCCTAAACCTAGTGAAATGCCTCACTCGGATTAGTTTTCTTCTGTAGAGAACAGAACACTGTCCTTCATGTATATAGAGAAGGTAATAGTTAGAACTGATAGGCCCCTTTGGATTCAGTTATAGAGACTGGGGACAGTCTAGATTGGTATGTCCTCTGAGCAAGCTTGTTTAAAAGGAGACAAAAACCAACTATTGTTAACTCTATCATTTAAAGCAGCACCATTCTTAACATCTTTTTGCTCCACTGTCTTCAGTTTATGCTGATATTGATCTCCTTTTTTGCTGTTTTAAAAGCTTCATAGGGATAGTATTAACAAGAAACAAATTGATGCTTACGAACTGTGGTATTGGAGAAGACTCTTGAGAGTCCCTTGGACAACAAAGAGATCCAATGAGTCCATCCTAAAGGAAATCAATCCTGACTATTCATTGGAAGGACTGATGTTGAAGCTGAAACTCCAATACTTTGGCCACCTGATGTGAAGAGCTGACTCATTAGAAAAGTCCCTGATGCTGGGAAAGATTGAAAGTGGGAGGAGAAGGGGACGACAGAGGATGAGATAGTCGGATGGCATCACCGGCTCAATGGACATGAGTTTGAGTAAACTCCGGGAGTTGGCGATGGACAGGGAAGGCTGGCATGGTGCAGTTCGTGGGGTTGCAAAGAACTGGACACGTCTGAGCAACTGAACTAAACTGAACTGAATTATTGGACAGATGTAACATCAACAGACTTAAGTCATGGGAAAAGTGTGTGGGTGATTTGGCATTGAGGAGGCCAGACATATTAGTTTAGCCAAAGCAACTTCACATAGAATCATGAGAAATGTGAATAAGTGCTCCGTCCTCACATCTTTTAATCTGGTGTTCTGTTAGCCAGCTTCTGTAAATTGTAGGAGAAAGGCAAGACCTAATGCTTTATAAAGGGTGAGCCATAGTTTATCTTCTGGGTGTCTATTTCCCAGAGGGATGGTAAGCCATAAAGGTAGTAGTAAAACAGTAAAACCAGGGCACTGCCTTGCCTTGCGAGACCAGAGGGGATAGTTCCCATTTTAGCCTGTAGCAAGCTATCACTCATCAGCTAGTTCCCATGCAAGCCTCCACCCAAAAAATAAAATAAAAACACAAAGCAAAACGCTCAAAATAGAATCCATAGCCAGAAGACACACTCTACTCAGCAAGTGCAAGTGAGGGAGGGGGCAGGGTTCCAACTCCAGCTTACCTCTTGGCCACCCTAAAATGTGCCCAGTGACCTCCTTTTACTTCCTGGGTCCTTTGAACTTCCAGCTTCCTTGAAAGTAATCCCTTGCAATAGCAGCCTTCTCTTTGAGTCTTGTTTTGGGCTCTTGTTTCCTATATTTCCCCCAGAGATCTGATCTTGTCTACTTTTTGTTTTTCAAATATTTCTCAGAACTTTTGATCCCTTTATTATTATCTAGTGCTGTGAATAATTTATTCTTTTCAGAAATACATTTTTTTTCTTTCCTGGAGGTTGGAAGGCATAAGGAAGTTTGCCATCTTGATCCAACTAAAGATGAAAATTTACTTTTGAGAGGAAATTAGAGTTTACAGGAAAAATCCAGCTATTTACACTAGATGATAAGCCATCATCTTACCCATGAGTGCTGGATGGGTAAATGATCTGTTTAAATGACTTAAACAAATATTTTAGAAAACTATTTTCTAGGAAAGCGTGTATATCAAGGTTGTAAAGATCACAGTTACTAAAATTATAAGATCATTTTCATATTGTATTATTATAAAGAGGCTTCCCAGTTTATATAGAATTAAAATTCTTTCATGTTAAGGCAGAGGGAAAGCTTATTTGTAAAACAGAGGGACTCGCATTGTATGAAGTTTACCAAACAGGTGCTCACATAAGTACTCTTACATTTATCTGTCCACTCTAGTCAGATGTTCCATATTACTTTGCAGCTGGTTTTCCTATATTTGCTCCATGTTGAAAGTTTTAGCTGGTAACCACTCTAGAATGTAAGAACTAGCAAGCTCTTTATTGTTAAACATGGACGTACACATGCCCATTTGACTGTTTATTATACTTCAAAATTTAGAATTAAAACAGTTTAAATACTGTGGATGCAATAATAATTGACTGTTCTAGTGGGCATAAAATCAGTAAAGATGTTTTTAGTTAAACTGAACATTTCTGTAAATCAAATTTAACAGCAGGATATGCATTCTTCTCAAGCTCACATGGAACATTCTCAAAGATAGACTACATTCTAGTAATTAATACAGATAAAACATAACTCAACAAATATGAATGTATAGAAATCATGCAAAGTATGTTTTTAGACCACAATGAAATTAAACTAAAAATTAATAACAGAAAGAAAGCTGGAAAATCCCCACTATTTGGAGATTAAACAACAGACTTCTGAAAAATACTGTAGGTTATAGAAGGCTCTAGAGAAATATAAATGTTCTTTTAGCAGAAAAAAAATGAAAACACAATTTACCAAATTGTGAAATGCAGCAAAAGCAGCGCTTAAAGGGAATTTCATAGCTTTGAATGCATATATTAGATAAGAAAGATCTATAATCAGTAATCTAAGCTTCCACATTAAGAAACTAGACAAAGAATAGTAATATAAACCTAAAGCAAGAAGAAGAAAATAAATGATAAAAAATTAGAGCATAAATCAATGAAACTGAAAATAGAAACTTAACAGAGAAAATTAACAAAATCAAAGCTGGTTCTCTGAAAATATAACACTGATAAACCTCTAGCCAGATAGCCAAGAAAAAAAGAAACAAGACACGAATTACTACTATCCAAAATGAAAGAGAGGCCATTACTATTACTGTTAATCCCATGGACATTAAAAAGTTCTGTTTATCTGATGGAAACCTGAATGAAACACATACATTAAGTTCATACATGTATGTAAAATATAAGGTATGAAAGAATTTTCACCAAAATCTATAAAATGGTTGGGGTGGGAAGGACCAGGGATAGAGCTTGAACTTAGATTTTAGTCATCAATTTTTTTTTTCTTTTACCAAGGGACTTCTTGTGCAATTAAAAAACACTTTCCAAAGAAGAGTTGAAACCCTGGAGAACTATCTAACCAACAATACACAAGGCAAAAATAAATGTCAACCAGGTTTTAAACCAGTCCTTCATCCAATATTCTTCTTCATGAGATTGTCGAAATAACTAACTGTAGTCATGTGTCACAGAGGTTTGGAAAACAAACACCTGCTGGAGACTATGGAGCTTCTCGCCACAATATTCCTCCTGTATGTTCGTCTGTTCCCCGCAGTATCCTTCCCTTGGCTCCTTTTCCTGCAGTTTCTCTGCAGGGATTTTTTTTTTTCCGCCTCATCCTCCTGGTAGCTACTTTCTGTCAGCCTTTCTCCCTTCCCCCTCTGGCTGCCTGCCTGTTTTAACTCTTCCTTTCTGAATACTTATAACCACATTCCTGAGTTAAAAGGCAAAACTCTTCATTGTTCTTTGTTGAGGGAGGGTCAAGAGAGGAAGTATTTCCGTTCTTGGTTAAATTCAGGTCTTTGACTGTTGATCAGTTCTTTCCTGAAGAGGTAACAGTATTTTCTTCTTCCCGTTCACATGCACAGTCATTGTGCTTGCGGTGGTTTTGTATTTCCTACATGACACACACAAGTGTTGATGGAAAACTGCCTTTATCAGTAAAGAACTGCCAGCTGGTGCCTGAGTGCTTAGACTGACTATTGCTCTTGAATTGAGTGCTGAAAACTTGATAATAAAACCCAAATCACAGAAGCATAAACACAGCTGCTTCTGCCTATAAAGTAAGTGGCTTACAAGGGAAAGCATAATCAGTAGAATCTAGTGTTTAGTCAATTGCATTAACAGCAGACAAATAGAAATCATATGTATTTGACAGGAGGCCATTTTAAGAAACTGTGCATTTGTTTGCTGCAAATGTGATGTGACATCTTACAAGAAATGTGATCCATTATTCATGAACTTGAAGAAAATACAAAGAACTGTCCCAAAAAACCAGAAAATTTAAATCCTGTTTAAAATATATGAGGGTTTTTCTTATTGAAATATAGTTGATGTACAATATCATTTTTTATAGGTATGAAATATGATTCAAAATTTTTAAAGGTTATACTCCATTTACAGTTATTATACTGGCTCTATTTTCTGTATTTGTAATACATCCTTATAACTTATCTATTTTATACATAGTAGTTTATATGTTGATGCAAACTTAGTCCCCTACTCTTATATCGCCCCTCTCCGCTTCCTTCTCCCCATTGGTAACCACTAGTTTGCTGTCTGTGAGTCTGCTTCTTTTTTGTTGTAGTCAAAAATGTGAGGATTTTATTTCTTAAATTGATTCAGAGGTTTATTGTTTAAGTGATTATAACCAGAAATTTAATGTCTCTTAAGTATGCTAGAGGTATTATTTCAGAAAACACTGTATTTGGGGAAGCTCCGAGGCTTTAAGAAACACAGTCAAAATCAGAACTTGAACTGGGTTGGAGAAGGGCCATAGCAGATAGACCCAGCAGAAGGTGGGAGATGATGAAGGAAGTTCCCTCAAAGGATGAGGGAAGGTAATCCGTGAAGGCAGCTGGACCATCAGGGGAAATCTCATGAGAGTACATGAAGGTCAGAGGTCAAGTCAGAAAGCTAAAAAAAGGCCCATTGCTGGCTCATTGGTGGGGTTTTGGCCCTTGGGGTCAGAACACACACGCAAAAATCACTGATGAAATTGAAAAAGAATCTGGAAAGACCCCTGAACTGGGACTTGGGTACGAAGATGCTACTACTGGAGTTGGAGCTCAGGCTGGAACATGGTACCAGGACCATTTTTAGGATGTCCAGACCTAAGGTACAGTGGCGGTCATTTGTTTCTTAAAGTCTACTGATTAAGGACTGCTGGGAGAGCCTGGAGCAGGGCTGAGTCTTCAGGTTCTAGGTACATTGTCATAATTACAACTTCTGTGGGGTGTGGGACTGCCAGTTGCAAAGGAGATTTTACTAATCTGGTATAACTGCAGTCATGATAAATTGTTAAATGATAAAGGGCCAGTTTGTGAAAAACTAGTAATGGCAAATTTCACAAGGCATTTTTGAAAGGTTTCCTAGATTTCAATTATTACAGGACTGGAAGTCCTTAAGGTATCTGTTAATAAATGATAGATAATAATAAGTAAATGTATAATAATAGATAGTAAGTGGGTGAGGTGCATGGTTGTATAATTAGCAGAGATTCCCTAAAACTGTGCATGAGTCAATTGCATTTGAAACAACTGCTGGTGCCTTAAGAAACTCCCAGGCCTGTAGACAGCCTAAGGAATCAGTATCTGAGAGAAAGCCTAGAAATCTGAATTTTCTCCAAAGTCCTCAACTAAAGACAGGGAACTAAAGACAACGCTCCTTAGAGCCCTGTCAAGCTTATTACTCATAACATTTCATCTGCTCCAAACAATTTGGAAGTTTGAAGAGTTTATTCTCACAAATAGTTTAGGCATTCCTTTTCCAATAGTATCTTATAAAAACATAAATACATCTTCTTCTAATATTGCGATGTGTGTATCCCGGTATATCACCTTTAGCTCAGTGCTTCCCAGAATCATCATGAATTCTAATTTAGTAAGTCTAAATTAGTGAACTCTAAATTCCAGAAAATCATCCCCTTAAAGTCCTCCTATTCCTCTGCAGTTGCACTATCCACCCCTGGGGTACATCTTCCCATGGCAACAGTGTCCTTGAACAATCCCAACTGTGTCTTTTTGTGTGTGTGCCTTATTCTTCACTATCTTTCTGGTCATGTGGAAGTAGTTTTGGTCTGGTGTTGATGGGAAGTGAGGAGAAGCCTTAATCCACTTTATCAGAAGGCAAGGATTCTGCATCCAGTCAGATTATCGTTCCAGCTACAGGTGAAGACATAGGTACTTGACTTTGCCATCCAAGTACATTTCCTACCCCTAGCCCTCTGAGCAAGTCTCTCTGTCCAGCTGACAGCTAAAAATGTTTTCCAAGTCTGTTCACGACCCCTGGTGATCCCAGACTCCTGCATGGGGGATCAGGAGACTGAAGTCTTGGTTTCGCCTCCAGGACTAGCCAACTGCGTGGTTTTACACAATAGCGTCATTTCTCTGGGCTTTATTTCCTTCTAGTGGTAGGATCAAGGGTTTGAATCATGATTTCATTTTCTATTTGTGTAATTTGGGGCAAATTATTGAATACCTAGTGCCTCAATCTCCTCACTTGTAAAGCAGAGATAATAAAAGAACCCACCTCAGAGTAGTTGTGGCAGTTTGCTCAGATGGTGCCTGAAAGTGAAAAGTGAAAGTGTTAACTCAGTCTTGTCTGACTGTTTGCAGCCCCATGGACTGGAGCCTGCCAGGTTCCTCTGTCCTCCATTTTCTCCTGAAGTTTGCTGAAATTCATGTCCATTGAGTCAGTGATGCTTATCTAACCATCTCCTCCTCCTCCTCCACACACACACACACACACACACACACACATACACACACACGCACACACGCACGCATTCTTTTTCAGATTCTTTTCCCTTATAGTTATTACAAAATATTAACTGTAGTTCCCTGTGCTATACAGTACATCCTTGTTGGTTATCAGTATGTAGTCGTGTGTATATGTTAATCCAGGCTTCCCAGGTCACACGATGGTAAAGAATCCGCCTACCAATGCAGGAGATACTGGAGGTATGGGTTTGATACTTGGTCAGGAGGAGCCCTTGGAGAAGGAAATGACAACCCACTCCAGTATTTTTGCCTGGAAAAACGCATGGACAGAGGAATCTGGCAGACTACAGTCCATGGGTTTGAAAAGAGTCAGGCACAACTGAGCATGCACGCACACATATTAACCCCACCTCCTAATTTTTCCCTCACCCCACCTTCTACGTTTCCCTTTTAGAAGCCACAAGTTTTATATGTCTATGAATCTCTTTCTATTTTATAAATAAGTTCACTTTTATCATTTTTCCTAGATTCCACATATAATCCATATCGTATGATATTTGTCTTTGTCTGGCTTACTTAGTATGATAAGTAAGTCCATCCATGTTGTTGCAAATGGCATTATTTTGTTCTTTTTAATGGCTGAGTAATATTTCACTGGGCTTCCCAGGTAGCTCAGTGGTAATGAATGTTCCTGAAATGCAGGAGACATAGGTTTGATTTCAGGAAGATCCCCTGGAGATGGAAATGGCAACGAACTCTTGTATTCTTGCCTGGGAAATCCCATGGACAGAGGAGCCTGGTAGGCTACAGTCCATGGGCTCACAAAGGAGTTGGATACGATTTAATGACTAAATATTTCATTGTATATATATATACCACATCTTCTTTATCCATTTATCTGTTGATGGACATTTAGGTTGCTTTCATGTCTTGACTGTTATAAATAGTGCTGCAGTGAACATTGGTGTACATGTATCTTCAAATATTGGTTTTCTCTGGATATATGCTCAGGATTCACTTACTAGTTTTTAAGTGAAATCAGGACTTTTTAAAACAAAATGTTTTTAGGAGGTTCCACTGTGATCTTGATGCAGACAACAATTTGAGACCCACTAGCTGAAGAGGTGAGGAAGGAGTGAGACGGTGGGCCAGAAACAACCAGAGAGACTGGGCGATGGCAGGGCCATTGAGCACCAAGGCAGGACTGGCTGAGCACCGTGCCCACTCTGTAGGTTTAGTTCCTTCTTTTTCATGTGGGAATTTTCCATCTTTGGTGAGATCTAGCCTGAAAACAACAGTCAGAGAAAGTAATTATGTGGGAATTTCCACTTGATTCCCATAAAATGTAAACTAAGAATGGCTAAAAAAAAAAAAAAAAAGATTAGGACAGGTATGGCTCTTAATATTGGTACCTAGTAATAGCCCAATATCCCAAGCACCAGGGCTGGTCTTTGCCTCTTTCTGGTGTGGGTTGTCCACCACAGGTGGGAAATGCAAACTTTTGATTGATGTATGAATCCTTTAGGTTGCTTCTCACACCTGATCTGCAATCATTGTGACAGGTTGACTTGGTTCATGTGGTTCAACTTCAAAGGAATATTCCACATTTCCTTGAGATCATACTGATGCTAAAGAAAAGGTTATGTTGTGTTGTGAGAAAGCCAGCCAGACTATGTGGTCTTCTGAGATGGTTTGTTGTTTCTGTGCTGTAGTGATTATGGTCACTGGCTGTGATCCAGTGAGTCTGTGATTAATAAAACATGCAAAGCCTGATGATCTGTGGCTGTCTAAGCTAAGAGAAGAGAATCATAGAACTGAGAAATGCACAACTCTCATTGTTGGTAACATGCTATAGAGCACCATAAGCATTTGTTATTTGTGTCTCCTGTCCCCACTGGCCACAGTCGACAGTTTAGAAAACTGTGGAAAGATTATCCACAAAACCCTAAAGTTAAAAAGTCCAAAGGCATAGCCTATGAAAGGTAAATGAGACCTCTACTCACATCCTGATTGCTTTCTGACCAAATTCTATGTAACACAGAGCTCCAATTTAATAAAAAAGAGAGGTCTCATAGTGGGGGTCCTTTTTGGCAGTATTGTGGGCCAGATATTCTGAAAAGCTACCCTGCTGAAATGCACATAGATCCTGAACAACGAATATATAGTTTAAAAATGACTGAGTTTGCAAGGAAGTAAATTCTGAAGAGCAAAAGAAAAAACTGTGAGCTGAAATCAAGGTTGTAAGTAAATAAAAGCCAGCCCCATCCTGGAGCAAAGTGTGTGGGCTCAGTAGTGGCAGCTCATGGGCTCCAGAGCACATGGGCTTCAGTAGTTGTGGCACTTGGGCTTAGTTGCTCCTTGGCATGTGGGATCTTCCTGGTCCAGGGATGTAATCCATGCCTCCTGCATTGTCAGGCAGGTTCTTAACCACTGGACCACAAGGGAAATCCAAGAAAGCAAATTCTTGTTTGTTTGAGTGAAAGTCTGCAAACACAACAAACAGTAGTTTAGATCACATGAAATTACGATAATGGGATTTTCCAATATTGACAGTAAAATAACTACAATAAAATAAAAGATAAAAAGAGGGAGAATGCAAAAAAGAATATTGGCAAACAGAATCCAATACTACATTATGAAACTAATGCATCATAACCACATGAGATTTATTTCCATGAATGCAGAGTTGATTTAGCTTTTTATATTTAGTGATAGATTTACCATATTAATAGTTGGAGGTGGAGGCACACTTTTTAAAGTTTTATTGAGATATAATTAATGTGCAATAAGTAGTACATATTTTAAGTTTATAATTTAGTAAGTTTTGACATGTGTATACACTCATGAAATCAGTACCAAAGTCAGGATAATGAAGATATCCATCACCCACAAAAGTTTCCTTTTGCCATGTTGTTATCCTTTTCTCCCTTTTCCTTCTTGTGGATTCCCTCCCTCAAGTAACGTCAAGTAATCCCCATGTAACCACTGATGTATTTCCTGTCACTGTAGATTAGTTTACATTATGTGGAACTTTATGTAAGTAGAAACACAGTAGTGCTCTTAAGTTTCCTGGCTTCCACTCAGCATGATTATCTTAAGGTTCATTCACGTGTGTCAGTGATTCATTCCTATTTATTTCTGAATGCTGTTCCAGTGGTTGGTTCACTTTATAAAATTAGTGGTAGGTCCTCTCTAGTGGAGTGGGTTTTACCTGCTGCAGGCTAACAGGCAATGGAAGAATAAGAAAGACCTCCACTTGCTTCTTGAGACGTGGCTCAACAGCCATATGTCTGTGTGAATTCAGAAGTACCAATAATCCTTAAGTTTGGATCATCTCCTTGGAGTGAGTAGAGCTCATACGGGAAGTGTCTGTGGCTCTAACTTGTCCTGGTCTGTGTCTGCAGTAAGCCAGGAAGAGCTGTGCTTCTAGGTGTTTCCATTGGTGGGCATGTTGGGGAATTTTGCCACATAAGCTGGATTTTCTTCTTTATTCCTTCTCAAGAGCCAAAATGAAAAAGCTTGGTAAGTCAGCTCTGGACAGGTCCCCTCCCAACTCCATCATGGGAGCTCAGAAGGAAAGTAACCCACCTTTTTTGCTGCAGATTGTATTATAGGGTAGGAGGAAGGAGAGAAAAGAATTTTGAAATGGGTCACAATGATTGGTACCCATCTACCCACTAGCATGCTTATCCTTCTATTTCTTATAAAATGTTCATTCGGGGGAGGAGGATACAGAACAGAAAGCAAGAAAAGAGTTCAGGAGAACTCACAACTCTTCAAAGATAAAGAAGCTGTGGGTATGCAGCAATTTCCTCAATCATCTTTTATACTGAGTTGGCCAAAAAGTTCATTTGAACTTTGCAAACATGAAAAAACTTGATGGAACTTTTTGGTCAACCCAATACTAGGTGCAGACAGTCCCAAACAAGCCTACAGGAAGGCAGGATCAGAGAAACTGCCACAGGGCCTCAGTAAAGACTGTAGATTTGAGAGAGGGAGTCAGAACCATCCAGAGGTGAATCCAGTGATCGGCCTGTTCTGATATTCCAGGAAGCATTGAGAAACACAATGTTCCAGTGGTTGGAACAAAGCATTGAGAACATTGACTGAGGGTCAGGACAAACTCTTAGTAGGTGTAGGGAATTACAAAGTGTGGAACAGGAGACAGGGAACCAGCATCTGACTGTTAGGAAAAGTAACTGATAGACTGATAATGGAAAAAGTAAGTCAACGATTTTTAGAATTGAGATGCATATTAGCCAAAGTCATTGGCCTTGTTAGCTCTTGCAACGAACTCCCTTCCAGCACTGGTTCCTGGAAACAGTTCTCAGTTAGGCTGTCTCAGCAAACTGGCATGGCTGCTAGGGGAATGTTGTAGTGGAAGGAAAATTTACTTTCTTAGTGATATTCCCCAAAAAGCAATTATATGCTTAAAGAGGCTTTTTTAAAAGAAGTTTTTTGAATGGTAGCTCTTCTAGTGTCTTAAAAATTATTTTTATACAGAATTCCTGCTTAGGAACAGATGTAACATATTTTTGAAAGTACAGTAGTCCTTGTTTAGCCACAGTTTTGCTTTGTATGATTTCAGTTACCCATGGTCAATCATGGTCCAAAAATATTCAGTTCAGTTCAGTCACTCAGTCATGTCCAACTTTTTGTGATGCCATGGACTGCAGCATGCCAGGCTTCCCTGCTCATCACCAAATCCCAGAGCTTGCTCAAATTCATGTTCATTCAGCTGGTGATGCCATCCAACCATCTCATCCTCTGTCAACCCCTTTTCTTCCCACCTTCAATCTTTCCCAGCATCAGGGTCTTCTCCAGTCAGTCAGTTCTTCACATCAGGTGGCCAAAGTATTGGAGTTTCAGCATCAGTCTTTCCAATGGATATTCAAGACTGATTTCCTTTAGGATGGACTAGTTGTATCTCCTTGCAGTCCAAGAGACTCTCAAGAGTCTTCTCCAAAACCAAAGTTCAAAATCATCAATTCTTTAGCACTCAGCTTTCTTTTTAGTCCAACTCTCACATCCATACATGACTACTGGAAAGACCATAGCTTTGACTAGACAGACCTTTGTTGGCAAAGGAATGTCACTGCTTTTTAATATGCTGGCTAGGTTGGTCATACTTTCCTTCCAAGGAGCAAGCATCTTTTAATTTTATGGCTGCAGTCACCATCTGCAGTGGTTTTGGAGCCCAAAAAAATCAAGTCTCTCACTGTTTCCATTGTTTCCCCATCTATTTCCCATGAAGTGGTGGAACCAGACGCCATGATCTTAGTTTCCTGAATGTTGAGCTTTAAGCTACGTTTTTCACTCTCCTCTTTCATTTTCATCAAAAGGCTCTTTAGTTCCTCTTTGCTTTCTGCCATAAGGGTGGTGTCATCAGCATATCTGAGGTTATTGATATTTCTCCTGGCAATCTTGATTCCAGCTTGTGCTTCATCCAGCCTGGCATTTTGCATGATGTACTCTTCATATAAGTTAAATAATCAGGGTGACAATATATAGCCTTGACATACTCTTTTCCCAATTTGGAACCAATCTTTTGTTCCATGTCTGGTTCTGACTGTTGCTTCTTAACCTGCATAAAGATATCTCAGAAGGAAGGTCAGGTGGTCTGGTATTCCCATCTCTTTTCCATAGTTTTTTTGTGATCCACACAGTTTTCAAAGGCTTTGGAGTAGTCAATAAAGCAGAAATAGATGTTTTTCTGGAACTCTCTTGCTTTTTGATGATCCAGAGGATGTTAGCATTTTGATCTCTGGTTCCTCTGCTTTTTCTAAATCCAGCTTGAACATATGGAAGTTCAAGGTTCACATACTGTTGAAGCCTGGCTTGGAGAATTTTGAGCATTGCTTTGCTAGTGTGTGAGATGACTGCAATAGCGTGTGAGATGAATGAAAAAAATATTACATGGGAAACTCCAGAAATAAACAATTCATAAATTTTAAGATGCACACAGTTCTCTCTTATCAACCTGCCCCATCCCACACGGTATGTGAATCAGCTCTTTGTCTAGCATATCCTGCCCAGTAGTCATTTAGCACCATCTTGGTTATCAGGTGGACTGTCACAGTATGTTAGTGCTTGTGTTCAAGTAACCTTTATTTTACTTAATAACGGCCCCAATGTACAAGCGTAGTGATGCTGGCAACTTGAATATGCCAAAGAGAAGCAAAAACGTTCTTCCTTTAATTGAAAAGATACAAGTTTTTCAACTAAAGAAAAAAAATTAGAAGTCCAATGTGCTAGCCATTGCCAGTCTATGTCCGATGCAGGATACAGCATGCTTGGGGCTGGTGCACGGGGATGACCCAGAGGGATGTTGTGGGGAGGGAGGTGGGAGGGGGGTTCACGTTTGGGAACGCATGTACACCTGTGGTGGATTCATGTCAATGTATGGCAAAACCAATACTGTATTGTAAAGTAAAATAAAGTAAAAAGAAAAAAAAAAGAAAAAAAATTGTATACCAAGGTTGCAAAGACCTTTGATCTGTGATTTTGTGAAAAAGGAAAAAGGAATTCATGCTAGTTTTGTTGGTGTACCTCAAACCACATGTTACGGCCGTAATGCATGTTACATGCTTTGTTAAGATGGAACAGGTATTAAATTTGTACAAGATGTTTTGAAAGAGTGATCACATTCATGTAACTTTTATTACAGTGTATAATAATTGTTCTATTAGCCATTATTACAGTGTAGTAATTATTCTATTAGCTATTATTATTAATCTCTTACTGTGCCTGATTTATAAGGTAAACTTTATCATAGATATATGTGTATAGGAAAAAATATATGGAGAGTTCAGTTCTGTCTGCAGTTTCAGATATCTTCTGGGGGTCTTAGAATTTACCCCCAAGGATTAGGGGGACTACTGTAATAATCACTGTAATTTCAACATAACTATAACCCCCACCCTGAGGATCTCTTTAATGCAGATAAACAGGAGCTATATCTGTAAGTAGTCACAGCAGCAATAGCAGCCAAAAATAATTTGGCTTCTGTGTATCACAGAGGCTGTTCTGAATGCTTTCCAAATGTTAATTTATTTCTCACAGCAGTCTTTTGAGGCAGCATCATTATTCCCATTTTATAGAATGACCTGTTTGCATGTCAGTGGACTAACAACAGTTTCATTAGACTAACAGGTTTTTTTTTTAAAACCTTGCAATTTTTTACATATTTGTTTTTTAATTTTGGCCGTGGTGGGTCTCCAGTGCGTTCTCAAGTTGTGGGGAATGTGGACCACGCTTCACTGCAGTGCACAGCCTTCTCATGGCGTGGCTTCTCTTGTTGTGGAGCACGGGCTTTAGGTGTGTACAGGCTTCAGTAGGTGCGGCACGTGGGCTCAATAGTTGTGGCGCAGTGGGGCTTAGCTGCTCCATGGCTTTTTGGATCTTCCTGGACCAGGGATTTAAAAATTTGAACTCTTTTCATCTGATGATATAAAATCAGTTATGATGATAGCCCTATTTTTTCAATGAACTTCATTAACTAGAGATGTTTGGAGGGTCATGCACTGAGAAAAGTATCTTAAGCAAAATGTACATTTAATCTCCTCTTTTGAAAAGAAGTCATTTCAACTTGCTTATGAAAGAAGTAATGTTTAATTATTCTGGACACAGAGCAGAGTGTTCGGGTGTTGTTTTTGTTTTTTAACATAACTCTCAGTGACTTCTGTTTTCTCCATTTTGGTGACAGTTTGCACTGGTTATTTAGTGCAGTTTATATTCTGTTAAGCACAGAAGATAGAATAAACAAATTACACTTTTGAATTAATTGTTCTATAAGTTGGGTAATTCTAGAAATGAAATTGGTTCTAACCAGGTTGGCTTTTAGAAAATTTGCTGCTTTAGCAGCTGTCATACTATGAAAAGATCTCATTTTATTAACTATTATTTTATTAAGGAGAAATTAAGTATGAAATGTATGCTGAGTTATAAAGAGCATAGAAATGACTTCTTGGCTAAAAAATGTACGCTACCAGTCTGACTTGGGCCCAGCTGATAGCTGGAAAGGGTCAAGCACTAAATCTATATCTTCCAGCAATAATTCAGCATCATGTTCCATTTTATATAACTCATTTTCCTAAATTTCCTTCCATCCACTGCTCTTGAAAGGAGGAGTGAAGAGAGAGAGATGAAGGGCTTAGTATTCCTGTGGGACAGGTCCAAACTGAAGACAGTAATGGGAGATACTAGGGGACTGGGCCTCATAGAGAATATGATGAGAAAGATTAAATGCTTTGACAATCATGTAGTGCTGCAAAGAGCTCTTAGCAAGAGAGCTGGGCACAATCCATCTTGACTTTCCCATTCTTCAACCTTGCTCTAGAGGAGCTCCATATTGTCCTGGCTTTTGAGAGGATCCATGCCACATTCTGCTGATTGTCACACTTTTAATACCAACCCAAATCTGTCTTCTGAACTGCAATTGCATATGACCTCACTGCCTGTTCAACACCTCCAACATGAATATCTCTGGAGGCATGGGTTGCAGCAGTGAACAAAAAAAGCAAAAAAAAAAAAAAAAAAAAACCCAAACCTATCATCCTACAATTTTTATTCTAGCCCATACTTAAAAATCTCCCAAACGGAGGGGATATGGGTATACCTATGGCTGATTCTTATTGATGTATGACAGAAAAACTCAAAATTCTGTAAAGCAATTATCCTTCAATTTAAAAAGTAAATAAAAAAATAAGAAAAAACTTTCCAAACAGAAATCATATACCTTAAACTTGTCTAAGTCATTCAGTTGCACTGGCTAAAAATCACATCTCATTAGTTCTACATTTAAGGTGTTTTTCCTCTTCAGTGCCAACCCAATCATCCAAGAAAGCCATCATTTCTCTTCTAGGCATCTATAAAAGATTCCTAATAGTCCTCCTTCATCCACTTCTGTTCTCCCCACCATCTAAGCCAAATGGTTACTTTATTTTCCAGGAGTGGTCCTTTTAAAGTGCAGGCTGACCATAGAAGTTCTTTACTTAAAAATATTTCAAATACAATTTGAATAAAATTCAGAGCCTACCAGACTCAGCATGACCTGGCCCCAGCTTCCTCTGTAGCTTTCTCCCCTTTATGCTCTAAGTTCCAGACACAGTGACATTCTGTGAGTTCCTAACTATGCCCAAATCCTTTGCACTCTAGTGACACACTTCTTCCCTTTGTCTCTGTTAACTCCAAATTATTATCAGATCTCAGGTTAAGCATCATTTTTTGCTAGTCTACAATTCCTGCTGACTACTTGTCCCTTTATATGTACATTTGTAGCATTTTTTTTCATATGCTTGCCAGCATTGTAATTACTTGTGTGATGATCTGTTTAATGTCTGTCTTTACCATTAGGCTGTAAGCTCCATTAAGGTAGGAACTTCATCCATTTTTTCCACCACAGAATTTCCAGTGGTAATCACAGTGGGATAGTAGGCACTCACTGAATATATGTTATGTTTATTCAATATAAGGAAAGGCTTCTATAAGCCAGTATTACAACACTAATAAGAGGTTATTATGGGAAAGGAAGGAATTGTACTAGAGTAATTAGAAAAACTAATTTAAATAAAATTTTTATTTTCCAGATAAGAATAGTGAATTAATACAAAATGCTACAGGGGAAAATGAGTGTTGATAGTGCATAACCGATAGGAACATGACAGGCATTGTAGCAGCTCCAGCCTGGATAGAAAGAGAAGGGAAATGTCATGAAGGATGAGAAGTGACTTTTGTATTTATGAAAGGAACTGCAGACTGCATAGTGATTATAAATAGGACTTCTAGGGACCTTCCTGCACCAGGTATTTTGGAAACTATGATCTGCATTCAGATATTCAGATGTGGTGGAATACAGTTGTTTAGAGGGTAGTATAAAATACTTGACTGGGGAGGGTGGGACTCTAGGCAGCTGGTATGTGGAAAAGGCAGAAAACACTGAATGGTTTGCCTGCAGGTAGATGCCCATGAAGATTTTTCAATCCAGTTTAGAGTGCATAAATATTTCATAAACTTTTGAAAAGCTTTAAGCTTGAGAGTGGTCCTGTACTGGTAGAACGTGATTGTCTCTTGCACAGATCTCCTGTTGACTTCGGATTTCAAGAGAACAGATTGGGCCAAAATTACTTGCTGTGTAGTAATGATCAGAATATTATGTTTCAAGGCTTAGAATCTTCTAAATTATTCAAAAATCTGAAAGTTTTTTTTTTCACCCTCAAAGACATGGTTTATTTTGTTTTGGGGAAGAGAACATGTATGTATAATTCTGAGAGCTTGTTCTTTTATGAAAATAAATCAAGATAAATAGGTTTTACATTCTGGAACATGGGAAGAATGTTTCCTGTATTTTAATCCCAAAATGTTGAGTAAAACATTCAGAGTCTGCTCATTGCCAAATATTACATCAGTAGACCATGAAAGCTCTACTAACATGGAGCTCCTAGGTCAACATTAAAAACAGTTGTGAAGTTTTAAGTTGCTATTGTTAATCAGTGGCTTTTTTTCCCCCCGGAGACAACCTTGATAGTACTGCACAGTCACCTTCTTTCATTAATTAAGCTATGATAAGATCTGAATAGACTTCTGGTTTCCTATTTCCTGTAAAAGACCTAAGCTTGAACAAAGATATATTTTGTCTTTCTCTTATCTGGTATTAACAATAAACAGAACTACTTTTTCTTTCCTTTTTTTTTTTAATGTGTAACCAGGCCTGACTGGCTGGTTTTGTTGGTGAAGGGGTCATAGAGTTTATAGTGTGAAGACAGTTGGGACCTGAGGTTGGAAAGAACAGCCTACCCCTTCGCCTGGTGGGTGGCTCTGATGGTAAAAGAATCTGCCTGCAATGCAGGAAACCCAGGTTTGATCCTTGGGTTGAGAAGATCCCTTGGAAAAGGGAATGGCTACCCACTCCAGTATTCTTGCTTGCAGAACTCCTTGGACAGAGGAGCCTGGTGGGCTACAGTCCATGGGGTCACAAGAGTCAAGGACACAACTGAGAGGCTAATGCTTTCACTCCCTGCCCACCGCCACCCCCCGCACCCCACCAATCACCAACTATGGCAGAGCAGCTTGGACAGTGACTGAGGAGCGCAGTGGGAGATGTGAAATCTGGGGGCAGCAAGAGAGACATTGATAGTGCTAGAAGGGCCGAGAGGCTGCACGAATAACCGGAGTACAAATCTCTGTCTTCTATATAAACATAGAGAGATAAGTTGTTCTCCTTTCCCTGTCTGTCCCTTCTGCTCCATGCTGCTTGCCACAGTTCTGGCTCCTTTTTCTATGTGAGGGTGAAGGGAAGGAGATGAGTGAGTCATCACCCGCTTGCAATCAGACCCACCTCCATCAGCTCCTGGAGCTTCCACAGTATTGCAGGATTCTCTAAGTGTCTGCTGAGTGCCAGCATTCTTCGTTATCTGTTCCAAGATAAGCCACATGGCCAGGTCACTCATCTGTTGCACCTCGGGCATGGCCTATCTCTTCACATCTTCAAGGCTGTTGTGTTGGTGGTTCTGTAACACCGTGTAGCCATGGTGACTGTCAGCTACCTCCTTACCGTCGGAGTCCAGGTCTAGTGCCTTATAGCGGACATCCATGGCTTTTGTATAGTCCTTTGTTGATTCTTAGGGCAGCTACTTTCCATGGATAACCCTGGGTGAGAGTCAGTTCTAACTGGATATATTTCTCACAGTCCTTGAGTGCAGCTGAAACTCCAGGAGTTCGATGGAGCAGGCAGCTCCCTTGCTGTACAATTTGGTGTCTCTCAGGTTCCCATTTGATGGTTTCTGGCCTGGGGATAGTCCCCTCTCTGAATATATTCATTGCCTTTGTTCTGGGTTTATGTAGTCCAGGGTTTGGTGCTCTGCCAGAGACTTGTAGAAATGGATGGCATCCTTGGGCTTTCCTTCCATGGAATAGGCTCTTCCAGTTTGAGTGTGAGGTTTGGCAATCTGTTGATAGTCTTCTCGCTTGTTTAGCTGCTCTTCAAAGGCCTTCTCACAAGTCTCCTTTCACTCTGGCCATCCTTTGTGAAGTACCTGGCTCCTTGATTGGTCATGTGAGTCATGTTGGTGGGGTCCTGGTGTTGGCTCTGTTGTACTATTTAAGGCTGAGTCAAAGTTTTTTTTCTTTCTCTTACAGGCATGCTTCCCCAACTCTTTTTCCTTCAGTGCCTGCTTCTTATTCTCTGGAAGATTTTCTTCCATTGGCTCTGGCTTGGTCTCCTTTTTGGGAGAAGATGGTGGTGGTGGAGGTGTCTCAGCTTCTTTCTCCTCATCCAGACTGCCCAGATCTCCTTCGGGGAGACACTGAGGGTAGTCATGACCTACGGATCTTGCAGTTTTAGCCCGGGTCAGATGGCCTATTGTGTGTTCCTGGTATGTAGGATCCATGAGCAGTGTCCTTGTCCTGGAATCACTATCCAACTTCTGGTATAGATCAGACATGATGAAAGGATTCTTGAATTTCCTCTCTGCTTGACCAGGGTTCCATATTCTGTAAACCATCTTTGAGCTGAGGATTGAGGATTATTTGCTTCATGTTTAAACTCTTCTCATACGTTTGAGTGGTGATTTTTGAATGAGTTTAAAACTCAAGAGCTACTGCTTTTGGGGAATAGAGCCCTTGCCCCAGTCAGGTTTTAAGTCAACCGTTTTGTCACCATCCTTGTAAGCCTTCTGATGATCGCCTTTCTTGGTGAAGGACACTGAGCGATTGCTGGAGAGCACACGGTCTGGGGACCTGACTTACTGTTTGAGGGGAGCACTGTGGTGCATCATTCATGTTGCCAGCACTCAGGGCCTCGTCACCTTTGGCTTTAGCTCATTTATCTTCTGGTTTGATCTGCTCTTGTTCTCAGCCGAGAACTTTTAAAAAGATAGTTCCTAGATACTCTGGAAAACAGTTTGACAGTTTCTTAAACTAAACATGCAACTACTATAAACCCAGCTGTTTATACTCTTGGGTGTTTATCCCAGAAAAAATAAAAACGTGTCCTCATGTAAAAACATGTAAATGAATGTCTATGACAGGTTTATTTGAAATAGCCAACAACTAAAAACAGATCAAACTTTCCTCAATGGGTGAATGACTAAAGAAACTGGAATTCATATCCTTGAATACTACTCAGTAATAACAAGGGAATGGATTACTGATATATGCAACAATTGGAATGAATCTCCAGGGCATTGCGATGAGTGAAAAGGGTCAATCCAAAAAGGTTAGCTACCATCTGTATGATTTCATTATACAACATTCTTGAAATGACAGAATTATACAAACTGAGGAGAACTTAGTAGTTGCCAGGGATCATGGGCAGGACAGGGAATGGTGTGGGAGGTACAGTGAGGAAGGGGATTGAGTGCGATTAAAGAAGGGCAACCTAGGAATCCTTGTCATGTTGAAAATATTCTGTGTCTTTGTTTATGCCTCCACTTGCCAATGGACATTTGGATTATTTCCAGTCCTTGGCTATGATGACTAATGTTGCTATGAATATTCATGTACAAGTCTTTATGTGGCCATACATTTTCATTTTCTTGGGTAGTTGTCAAAGTGTGAAATTGCTAGATAGTTGTGGTGGAGGATTAGTCACTAAATTGTGTCCAACTCTTGCAACCTCATAGACTGTAGTCCACCCACCTCCTCTGTCCATGGGATTTTGCAGGCAAAAATATTGGAGTGGGTCATCATTCCCTTCTCCAGGGGATCTTCCTGATCCAGGGATCAAACCCAAGTTTCCTGCATTGCAGGCAGATTCTTTACTGACTGAGCCACCAGGAAAGCCCCAGAGAGTTGTGAGTTAACTATAATCATAGTAAGCTAATATTTAACCTTTGAAGTGACTGCTAAATTGTTTACCATTTTACATTCCTACCAGCAATGTATGAGGGTTCCAGATTCTTCTCATACTTGCTAACACTTCATATTGACAGTCTTTTACATTACACCACTCTGATGAGTTTGGAATGGTATCTCACTATGATTTTAATTTGTTTTTCTCTAATGATAATGAGGTCTTCCCTGTAGCTCAAATGGTAAAGAGTTCTCCTGCAATGCAGGAGACCAGGGTTCGATCCCTGGGTTGAGAAGATCCTCTGGAGAAAGGAATAGCAATCCACTCCAGTATTCTTGCCTGGAAAATCCCATGGACAGAGGAGACTGACGGGTTACAGTCTGTGGGGTCGCAAACAGTTGGATGTGACTGAGCAACTTACAGTACTAATGATTAATGATATTGAGCACCCTTTCATGGGCTTATTAGCCATTCATATATTTTTCTTAGTGAAATGCTTGTCAAATCTGTTGCTGATTTTTAAATTGGGTTACTTGAATTCTTATGATGGAGTTTTAAGTGGTTTTCTTTTCTTAAATCTATTCTGGATATCAGGCATATAACTTGCAAATGTATTCTATTAGTTTGTGACTTTTTATTAATGGTGCTTTTTGAAGAGCAAAAGTTTTTAATTTTATGAGGTCTGTCCAATTTATCAATTTTCTATTTTATTGATCATGATTTTGGAACAAAAATGATTTCTAAGAAATCTAACTCAGTATCATGAAGATTTTTTCCTGTTTTCTTCTAGAAGTTTCATATTTTTGGCTCATATATCTAGATCTGTGATCCATTTTGAGTTTGTTTTTCTGAATGTTATAATGTGAAGATCTGAGGTTTTTGTTTTCATATGGATATTCAGTTATTTTAGTACCATTTTCTGAAAAGACTTTCTTTTTCCTATTGAATTGCTTGGCACTTTGTTGAAAACTGATTGACTATAAGTATAAAGGTTTATTTCTAGACTCTCCTGTTACATTTATCTATATGTCTATTCTTAAGTCAACATTGCAATGTCTTGATTATAGCTTTAGTTGGGAGTTTTGGGGAAAAAAAAGTGTAAGGTCTCTAACTTGTTCTTCAAAAATTTTGACTGTCCTGGGTTCTTTGTATTTCCATATAAAGTTCAGTATTGACTCACCCATTTCTACCAAAAAACTTGTTGAGTTTTTGATAAGGCTGACCTTGATTCTATAAATCAATTTGGGGAGAATTGCCATCCTAACAATATTGAGTCTTCCAATCCATGAATGTGTTATATCTCTCCTTTCAGTTAGGTCTTTACTTTCAGCAAAGTTCGTGAGATAAAGTGTATGTCTCTTCTGCTGTTTGTTCATAACTATTTTATTCTTTTTGAAGCTATTGTGAATGAAATTGTTACTTTTGTTTTCAGATTGTTCATTGTTTTTATAGATATATAATGTAATTTTGTGTATTTTATATCCTGAAAACTTGCTAAACTGATTTATTAGTTTAAGTAGTTTTTTTGATTCTATAGGGTTTTCTGCACATAACATCATGCCATGTGCAAATAATAAAGTTTTATATCTATCTTTCTTTCTAATCTACATTACCTTGGTTTCTCTTGTTAAGTTGGCTAAATCACCAGTACAACATTGAAGTAGAAGTAATGAGAGTATAGATATCCTTAACTTCCTGAATCAGGGAGAAAGCATTTGTTTTCACCAGAAAGAATTATATTAGCTATATGGTTTTTTGAGTTTTGTGAGGGTTTGTTGTGTGGAGAAACTCAAATGAACATTTTGGCTAACCCAATATATTCTCTGTTGGATAGAATGTGGGTGGCTATATGCATCTTAACTTACCACAATCTACACATTAGATTAAATGAATTTTGTTCAATTTATCTATGTTCATGTTGATTTTATGCCTGGCTGTTCTATCCAATATTGAAAGTGGGATGTTAAAATCTCTAATTATAGTTATTTAATTGTCTATCCTTTGTTTGGTAAGTGTAGACTAAAACTGATTTCTTTTCATGATATGTTGATTCATCATTATGAAATGTCCCTCTGTCTTTAGTAATATTTCTTGACTTAAAGTCCATTAATCTTAATGTAGCCACTCCAGATATATAAATATCCTTTTATTTTTGACCAGTTGTGCCTTGGACTCTGTATTGTGTCTCCGTAGACAGCATATAATTGGATAATTGCTTTTTTAATCCAGTCTGACCATATCCGCCTTTCAATTAGAGTATAATCACATTAATGCAAGTATTGATTTCATTGAAAATGTCTGCATTTTGCTATTATCTTCTAGATGTCTCATATTGTTAGAAAGTTGAGATATGATTGACTTAACACTTTATTAATTTCAGGTGTACAGTGCAATGATTTGATAATTATATTGCAAATGATCACAGTAAGTTAACATTTGTCACCATTGTTACAAATTTTTTTGTGTATGTGTAATGAGAAATTTAAAGATCTACTCTCTTAGCAACTTTCAGATATGCAATACAGTATTATTAATTCTAGTCACCCTGTTGTACACTACATCAGCATGACTTTTTAATTTATAACTGGAAGTTTTTATCTTTTGACCCCCTTCACCTATTTTGTCTGCCTCTAATCCCACCTCTGGCAACATCAACCTATTCTCTCTAGCTATGAGCTTAGTGTTTGTTTTTTTTTTCTAATGTTCCACATGTAAGTAAAATCATATAGTAGATGTCTTTGACCTACTGCACTTAGTATAAGGCTCTTAAGGTTCATCCCGGTTGTTATGAATGGCAAGATTTCCTTCTTTTTATGGTCAAATAACATTCCGTGCGTGTGTGTATCACGTCGCCTGTGTTCATTCATCTATGATGGATACATAGGTTGCTTCCATATCTTGGCTGTTGTAAGTAATACTGCAGTGAACATGGTGGTGCATGTATCTTTTCAAGTTAGTGTTTTTGTTTCCTTTAGATAAATATCCAGATGTGAAATTGCTGGATCATATGTGGTAGTTCTATTTTTAACTTTTTGAGAATCTTCCTGTTTTCCATAAGGCTGCACCAATATATATCACACCAACAGTGCACGAGTGTTCCCTTTTTTTCACCTATTAAGTTGTATGAGTCACATTTTGTGTTTATCTGTTCCTTCTCTACAGCTTTCTTTTGTGTCAAACTGTATTATTTTAATTCCTCTGCCAAATTTTTAAGTATTTTTTTAGTTATTTTGTTAGTGATTATGCTAGGTATTATTTTTACATCAAAATTTATCACAATGTACATCAGGTTAAAACAGACCTAATTCTGATAAAATAGCAGCTTTACTCTAAGGTAGCCTCCCTCTTTTTTGTGCTATATATTATCCATTTATATGGTAAACCCAACAATATAATTATTTTGTATACACTCTTTTATCTCTTAGAGTAATTATAAGAAAAATAAGAATATTTATACTTGTTTATAGTTATTCACATATTTATCATTTCTGGTGCTCTTTGTTTCTTCCTGTGGATTCAAGTTACCATCCCAAGTCATTTCTTATTAGTCTGAAGGACTTTATTTAGTGTTTCTTGTTAGGCAGATCTAAGTTCTCTCAAAGTTTGCTGCGTTTAGATTTCTTGGTTGATAGTTTTTTCTTCCCGTACTTTAAATATGCTATTCCTCTGTCTTCTGCGCTCCACTGTTAAGGTAATCCTAAGTAAATTTGGCTCCTACCTTCTATTTAAACTCAAAATTCAGGTCCTTCCTGCTTCATGATCTTGGTTTTTATATTGTCTGTCGTCTTTGACTGTCTTGGCCGTATGTTTCCTTATAGTCCTGAAAACCCCTGAGCCTTGGTTATTATGCATTATGAATGGACTAATCTATGCAAGAAAAAGGGAACTTTACTTTCCCATGACAACAGTGATGTTGAGAAGGCAATGGCTTGTCAGAAAGTTGAAAATTAAACTTTGTGCAGAAAATAATTGCTGACTCTCAGTATAATATCTTTCTGTATAGAACTAGCAGTCTTTCTACCAACTTTAATTTTTTGAAAAATATTCTGATAGCATTAAATAAACCAGACTTCTAACTGGGTTTAGTTTTTAACCTTATAGGACCACCATCCTCACTTTATTTACCATTTCAAATAGAAAAATTCGCCCTTGGGAGGAGCTAATGGAGCTTTTCTACTCATGTGTAATTCATGCAGTCATGGGTCTGACTAACATAGTCCATTTACACATCCAAAGGGAAGCAAATGACAATCTTAACAATAAGAATTTTACCAGAAATTAAAAATGGAATAAGACAATGCTTTACATGCTTCTTTGTTAAAAGAAACATTATATATAACAAAAGCTTGATCTCATGGGAAGACTGTTGAATTAAGAGCTCAGGAGGAGTATGTGACTATCTTAGGAGGCATGCTGCTTCATGTAAGTAAACATATTAGGAGACATGAGACATGACCTGGTGTCCCTTATTGTATCCATTAAGATCTAGTCATGAGACTAAGTCAGACTATTTATTTAACAGAAAATAGAGCGTAAGTAGTTATCAATTAGGTGTAAAGTTAATTTGGTGACTGAAAAGGCAAAAAAAGAGAAAATGAGGTAGCAGCTGCCTCCCTTAGAACTGGAAAAACAAGGAAAAGATAGATGTGCTTAAAACCTCTCTCTCACACATACACACACACACTTAAAACCTCTCTCTCTCTCTCTCTCTCTCACTCACACACACACACACACACACACACCCAGACCCACCCACCTATAATTGGCAGAGCTTAATAGGGAGCCAGTTGGCAAAGTGGTTTGCAAAGTCCCCGCTCCAACATCACATAACACAGTTAGAAGGGGAGACAAAAACCTACTAACTGGCACATTTTCTTAATTCTAAACAAAACCTTTCCCCTACCTATCCAGTTTCTCCTTTGCCTAAGGTTACCAGAATATTCTGATAGGAAATAATCAAATATTATTTTGGCTTATTGTTTTTCCTATAACTTTAACAAGTGTTGAATTCAAAGTTAACTTTCACGTTTTTATTGTTGGGAAGGATAAGTAGGAAAGAGGGGAAGAATTACTTTTTATTTCCATAATGGATATAGTTTTACTGTTGATCATCTCAAATATGTCGAAGATATGTGGAGTATAAATTGTAAATAAGTAAAATTTATTAAATTTGTTTAATAAAATCAGTAGTGGCAACTAATGAAAGAGATTCTCAACAATTCCAAATTGTCTAACCTGGTTATGGGGCTGTGCAGTTTTAACAGTGAATATTTCAAGCTAGATAGCTGGACATGATGGAAGGAAGAGGAGATAGTTTGAGCAGATTCATCATTTCTTCAGTCTCAACTGCATTTCTCATTCACCTGAGGGCACCAACCTAAAGGGATGCCTTCTGATTTCAGGACAGAAAAGTCTCTCAGGAGATACAGAAAATGACAAAGTACATACATATTTAAAGAAAAGACCAAGATTTCCTTAAACTAAAACCCAGATAGAAATTATTTTTCTCTGAAATCTTCAGAGAATTAGGAGGAGTCTTTAGTGTTTTTCCCTTTAACTGATATTTCTGAAACTAACAGCATCTTTATCAGTCTAGATATGAAAGAATCATTAAAATTGCTGCAAAAAATATATACTGATACATCTTACATGATAGTATTTAACAGAAAACAGAACGCTTTTACCCTTTGGAAAGCTTGTTACATAAGTACATTTAAACATAGAACTGTCCTCCCTGCCATCAAAAAAAGTCTATAAATTCCTAAGGATCCTGAAACTCTTGAGTTTAAAAGTTTTGAGGAATTAGGGAAATGTAGGTTATACTTCATCCCCTTCACTCCCCTGCTAAGAATGATAGTTTTCAACATAACATAGTCTTGCAGAAGGGAAGGGTAGGAAGATATGGGTTATATAAAATTTTTCCTTGGTGACTTTGATATCCTCCCCTCTCACACAGCAGGTTTAGAACCTGGTGGGAAAATGCAAACATGAAGGTAAAGAATTGTAATATCTGAAAATATTTAAAAAATATTTTCATCTGATTGTTTATGATTATTATTTTGCATGATAAGCTACCTTACATAATGATAACCAGAGCACTAACAGCCACCACTGTCCCCCCAACCCACCCCAGATATCCTCATTCATAGCTGGGGATTAAAATGGCCCATCAAGGCAAGCAGCTCAGAGTAGCTGGTGCCTGCTGAGTCGCTTGGGTCGTGTCTGCGTCTTTGCAACCCCATGGACTGTAACCCGCCAGACTCCTCTGTCCATGGGCTTACCTAGGCAATAATACTAGAGTGGGTTGCCCTTTCCTTCTCCACAGAGTAGCTGGAATCTGCGACAAAGAATATTAGATTACACAAAACAATAGAATAGGAATGAGGACAAAATTTATCAGGTGAGGACTAATCTTAGCTGAGATAGAGCCAGAGGACATGGAAATCAGAGCTTATGGGGCTGCAGTCTTAGTACTCACAGGAGGTAGTGGACCTGCCAAGCAGCCAAGAACTGCCCCAGGCTGGGGCGCCTCTCTGGGGAGAGAGCTCTGTGAACAGGCTTTCCATTGGTAGTTTTTCTGAAAACAGCCCCAAAGGCTCATGTTGCCAGGTCACCAGCCCATCTGAGGGCTTTTTCTTTTCTTTTCCTATTTCTGCAGTTTTGAATTTCTTGGACTTAGAAAAACAGTCTATGAAACAGCCAATATTATTTCCACATTATTTTAACATCATTGCCTCATACGTCTCTTGTATTAACTTATTTATGTTAGAAAAACTAGAGATTATCATAGTGAAGAAAGCCAGACAGAGAAAGACAAATATTGCATGATATCACTTATATGCAGAATCTAAAAAATAATACACGTAATATCAAAAAGCAGAAATAGTCTCGTAGGCATAAGAACACAAACTTACCAAAGGGTAAAGGGATGGAGAAGGGACAAATTAGGAGTATGGGACTAACAGATACACACCACTATATATGAAATAGATAAACAACAAGGATTTATTGTATAACATAGGGAACTATATTTGATGTTTGATATAATATCCTATACTGGAAAAGAATCTCTCTCTCTCTCTCTCTCTATATATATATATATATACACACCTATTCACTTTGCTGTACATCTGAAACTAACTCAATGTTGTAAACCCACTATACTTCAGTTAGGAAAACTCATTATAGAACAGACTATCAGAATAACTTTGATATTTTTGGTCTCAAATTTTTATGGTAAAGCTTTTTACAAATAGATAAAAGGGGTGTAGAACTATATTAAACCCTTGGCATTTTCAGAATATTTGTGGTATTCTCTGCATTCATTTCCACAAAAGTCCACATCATGTGGGTTTAAATTGAGATCATAAATGCATTGCAGGCTATAAAGTTGTTGTGAGGATTAAATGATATACGATAGAGCACTGAGCAAGACTTTAAATGTCAGAGGCTGAAAGTCTGCAGTTCAGTCTTCTATTCGGGAAGAACCCACAGACGGGATCCACTAATTGAATTAATGATTGGCTCCATTGTAAAGATTCTTCAAGACTTCCTGCATATACTAGAATTCCTCCAAATGTGCTTCTGTGCCTTTAAGGAAAGAAAACTTTTTTGCCCTCAATTTGAACAGTTGAAGAGAGACAGCACATTGGTTAGAAATTAGATTTCTCAGCCAGACCACCTAGATGGGACCCTTCTGTTTCCTACTGAAGGATCCTAGTGATTTATCATAGCCCTCTGCCTCATTTTCTCTTTCCTGAAATATTGGTAACAACAGTACCTCCTTCACATGATTGTTGAAAGAAATCAATGAGTTAACAAATACCAAGGCTTACAACAGAGGTTAGCTATGTTAGCTATCCTCTAGGGGTAAAGTCAAAAATATCTCCCAAATCAATCTGGTTTCCGGACATTTATTTTTAACTTAGTTGCAGTAATGGCAAAGCTAGCCTTAACGGTTTTGTCCCACTTCCAACTATAAACAAACTATCAAAAGCATGTTTGAAACCTAGTTTTCTACTTTTAAAAAATATGGCTCTCTATTAAAAGAAAAAAAGAGCTATTCCAAACAACTCTAAAAAGCTCAATGGATTATTTACTGAGACTATGGAATTGGCATTTTAAAACCCATTTGGAAAACTAATGTTTTGGGCTCACTGTAATCTGCTTTGTTTTGATGTGCAACAATTTCCAAATCTGTTATCTTTCGGTCCGTGACAAATATGTTGGTGATGCAGATGGCCTCACTGCAGTATTGTCAGAAATGTTGGCTGAAAGATGCTGTGGAAATATGAAAAAAAAAAAAAAAGCAATGTTACCTCGATTTTCCAAAAGTATCTTCATGATATGTTGGTGATTTTTAAGGTCAATTCAAATACAGTGGCAATTATAGCTTCCACATTTGACATTTAATCATTAGTAATTTGCATCACAAAATAGTACTGGCCCAGCAGCTCTGTTTCCTCTTTGTGAATTATTCTTTAATTATTCTCACTGATGATGCAGTGAGCATCACCGTGTGACTAGTTCACCTTATAAAGCTTAATTGTAAATGTGTATAAAGACTGGCAAGAGCTCATAATGATGAACATAGGCATTAAAAATCAATTGCTGATAGAACTAGGACGTAAAGTTAACGAGGCAGTTCATGTTTCCTCATGGCTGCATGAGAATTTCCATTAGAAACAGAGCTTAAGGTCCAGTGTGTCATCCATTTATCTTTTCTAGTGATAATTTTTCTTTCTACAACTTGTTCTTTTGTAATGGTCTTGGGACAAGCTATAGTCACTTCAGCATTATATTGAATAATATGTCAGTTCAGTTCACTTGCTCAATCATGTCCGACTCTTTGCGACCCCATGGACTGCTGCACGCCATTTTCCCTGTCCATCACCAACTCCCGGAGCTTGCTCAAACTCACGTCCATTGAGCCGGCAATGCCATCCAACAATCTCATCCTCTGTCTTCCCTTTCTCCTCCTGCCTTCAATCTTTCCCAGCATCAGGGTCTTTTCCAATGAGTCAGTTCTTCATATCAGGTGGCCAAAGTATTAGAGTTTCATCTTCAGCATCAGTCCTTGCAATGAATATTCAGGACTGATTTCCTTTAGGATTGACTGGTTTGATCTCCCTGGAGTCCAAGGGACTCTCAGGAATCTTCTCCAACACTAAGTTCAAAAGCATCAATTCTTCCATGAACAGTATGAATAATATAAAATTAACAGATTAGTATAGCAGGCCCTAGGGATTAAGCAGTAGGAAAAAAGTGACAGAAATAAAAGTGAACATACCTGGAAATAAGTGACTTGAAGGAAAACAATCAAAATCTTCCTTTTTTATCATTTGAGCAACGAAGTTCTCATTTTGTGGTAGATAGATAACACAGTCCTCATTACTGAAAGAGCATAAAAATAAATTGAATACTTTTAAAAAGCAATATGGTTGGAAGATAACAGTGCTGTGTAAAAAACCATAACCAACACCAGTTTCTTCTTGGGAAGTCATTAAAAAAATTGATTAGCATGTTTGATATTCTTTGGCATAAATTAGATTTTATTTTGCACAAATCTTGGCTGGAAATGAATTTGCAAATTAAAATATCTTCTAATGTAATTACACTGTCCTTCCATATAAATCATTTCAGAAATGAAAACTCTACTTTTAACAAGAAATGAATGCATATTCTTGGCAGAATTAAATGGATATCCAAGTAGAAACTGAAATGCATATGCAGTGTGGGCCACAAAATGGAAAAATATACGATGCAGAGCATCTCTGCAAATGCTTGCTTTGAATATGAGTAGCTCTGCACATGACTATAGGCTAAGTTTGGTATGTTTGTCTTAAAAATCTGTTTATTTAACTTAGAGGAATCTTAGGAACTTTAATTTTTAAAAGTTGGGTTTGTTGCAAAACGTTTGTCCATCTGTTTCTTCTGAGCAGTTAAAAGCTTAAGATATATTTAAACAACATGACCAAACTAGATTTATAATATGGTAGGAATTGTGTCATGGTGGGATGTATGCTCAGGTTGGGATGAGTTTGAACTGTTTTGAATCCTGTTTGGTCACTTACTGACTGAGCACCCTCTGGCAATCCTCACCTCCAAGTAGGGAGTTCATCGTGAGGATAAAAAGATAGAATGGATGCAGAGTGCCTTGTTGCTGCTCTGATACCTAAAGTGTTCACGAAGTAGCATTTTTAAACTTCCATTTTGGGGAACTTACTAAAGAGGACTTCTTAGATTCCCTAGTAGCTCAGTTGGTACAGAATCCACCTGCAATGCCAGAGACCCCTGTTTAATTCCTAGGTCAGGAAGATCCGCTGGAGGAGGGCTAGGCTACCCACTCTAGTATTCTTGGGCTTCCCTGGTGACTCAGCTGGTAAAGAATCCATCTGCAAGGTGGGGGACCTGGGTTCAATGCCTGGGTTGGGAAGATCTCCTAAAGAAGGAAAAGGCTACCAACTCCAGTATTCTGGCCTGGAGAATTCCAGAGTTCGACATGGCTGAATGACTTTCACTTTCACTAGGACAAAGTGATTAAGTCACTCTTTTCTGTCAGACTCCTATGTACTGTGCTCTAAGTCTTAAAACAGTAAATATGGTTTAAATCTATCATCTTACATGACTTCTATTTATCCTGCCCATTCTATGTTCTATTTTCACCTCTTTTTTGCTTTTTTAATGAAAGTCACCAAGTTTTAATTCTAGTTTTTCCTCTGTTAGTCTGAAAGTTAGGTATTTTTTAACTCTAGAAATTATAAGTTAATTAGTACTTTTAACGCTCCAACAGGAAAATACAATCAATATGCTGTTATTTATCTATGCTTTTAATACTCTCTATACTTTAAACCCTTGGAGAGGGAATGGCAACCCACTTCAGTATTCTTGCCTGGAGAATCCCATGGACAAAGGAGCCTGGTAGGCTCCATGGAGTCACAAAGAGTCAAACATGACTGAGCGACTGTCATACTTTAAACCACAGGTTATTATTACTTTACATAGTCAGTGTTCATTTAGATTTACCATCTATTTATGGTTCTCTTGGGAATTCTTTGCTTCCTGCATAGCTAACCTTCTAACTAGTATCGTTTGCTTCTGCCCAAAGAATTTACTTAATTCCTAAATGAAGATCTACTGGTAGCAAATTCTCTAAATTTTTACCTTGTTGTTCAGTGTCCAACTCTTTGTGACCCCATGGACTACAGCACACCAGGCTTCTCTGTCCTCTGCTATCTCCTGGAGTCTGCTCTAATTCACGTCCATTGGGTTGCTGCCTAACAATGTCTTTATTTCATGTTCGTTTCTGAAGGATATTTGTGCTAGGTGTAGACTTAAAAAAAATAATTCTATTTAGTTTTGGTTCTGCTGAGTTTTCATTGCAGTGCGCAGGTTTCTCACTGTAGTGACTTCTTTTGTTGAGGAGGACAGGCTCTAGGCGAACATGCTTCAGTAGTTGCAGCATGCAGCCTCAGTAACAGTGGTTCCTGGACTCTACAGCACAGGCTCATTAATTATGATACACAGGCATAGTTTCTCCACGTGAACTCTTCCTGGACCAGGGATCAAACCCATGTCCCCTGCATTGCCACGTGGATTCTTATCCACTCTGTCATAGGAAGTCCTGAGTGTAGACTTCCTATGTTGGTCATTATTTTCTTTCTGCATATTGATTTCATAATTCTATTGCCCATTGATTTTTCTTGCTGCTGTTGCTTTAATAATGTTATTAGTATACATTTTGCTTCTTTGAAGATAACCTATCCTTTTAAAAAAATACTGGTTGCTTTAGATTTTTCTTTTTTTTTCTCCCTGCAATTTCACTCACATGTCTAGATATAGATTTTTTTTTAAATTTTAGCTTAATCAAAATCTAACGCTAAAATAATTCCTTTTCACAATATAGTTAGCATTATAAGATCATTCCTAGTTGCAAATACATGACTTGCAGAACACTAATTATAACCATAATTTTCTGCAACCCTAATATCCTCTACACTAAAAATGATTTCTGGGCTTATAAAATAAGGAAAGATGGAAATCTGTATTTATTTTACACCTATCTCTGTAAAACTCTGTGAGTTTAATGTTTACTACTTTTTTTAAGATTTTCCATTCCTATAGGTGTGAGATTAAAAACAAAGGGTGACTGCCCAAAGATTCAAAAGCAATTGAATGATTTTAATAAAGCTTTTTTTGGGGGGGACTATCTAAAACCAGTTGGTCCTGAGAAAGAGGGGTATGAAAACAAACTGTTTTGAAGAACTTTAAAGTTTAATTTTAAATATTTTAAAATTATCCTGTGATTTGGTTTTGACCCAGCAGTTACTTAGAAATATGTTATTTTTCTAAAAATTTGAAGACTTCTATAGATGCCTTTTCATTATTGACTTTTAATTTATTTATGTTGTCATAGAAAATATTTCGGTTGATTGCAGTCATTTGTAATTTAATGAGACTTATATTTTGGCCCAGCATATGGTGTATCTTGGTAAACATTCCAAGTGCGCTTGAAAAGAATGTATACTCTGTGGTTGTTGAATGTACTCTAGAATACTAAGAACACTTCTAGAATACTAGAAGTATCATTTAGGTCAAGTTGGTTAAATGCATTGTTCAAATCTTGTATAACCTTCCTGATCTTCATCTAGTTATGCTACCAATTAATTAAAGAGCAGTGTTTCAGTCTCCAAATATGACTATAGATTTTCTTTTCCCTTTGTTTCTGTCCATCTATACTTCATGTATTTTGAAGCTCTGTTATTAGGTGCATGAACATTTATGTCCTTTTAATAGGTAGATTCTCTTTATCATTATGAACTATTTCTATTTCTGCAATGCCCTTCGTCTTCAAATCTGCATTGTCTGATATTAATATAATCATACCAGTTTTCTTATTATTAGTATTTGAATCCTTTCCCTATCCTTTCCCTTTAAGAATGTGCAGCATATTGTTGGATCTTGGTTTTCATCTAGTCAGGTGGTTCTCAATCAGGGATGATTTTTAAAAATTAATTAATTAATTTTAATTGGAGGCTAATTACTTTACAACATTGGGGTAGTTTTTGCCATACATTGACATGAAGCAGCCGTGGGTGTACATGTTCCCTGGTCCCAAACCCCTCTCCCACGTCCCTCTGGGACATCCCATTGGGTTGTCCCAGTGCACCAGCTTTGAGTGCCCTGTTTTATGCATCGAACTTGGACTGGTCATCTATTTCACATATGGTAATATACATGTTTCAATGCTATTCTCTCAAATCATCCCACTTTCACCTTCTCCCACAGAGTCCAAAAGTCTTTTCTTTATATCTGGGTCTCTTTGCTATCTTGTAAATAGAGTTGTCATTACCATCTTTCTAAATTCCATATATATATGTTAATATACTGTATTGGTGTTTTTCTTTCTGACTTTCTTCACTCTGTATAATAGGCTCCATTTTCATCCACTTCATTAGAACTAACTCAAATGCATTCTTTTTGATAGCTGAGTAATATTCCATTGTATTTATGTACCACATCTTTCTTATCCATTCGTCTGCTGATGGACATCTAGGTTGCTTCCATGTCCTAGCTATTGTAAACAGTGCTGCAATGAACATTGAGGTACATGTGTCTCTTTCAATTCTGGTTTCCTTGGTGTGTATGCCCAGCAGTGGGATTGCTGGGTCGTATGGCAGTTCTGTTTTCAGTTTTTAAGGGATCTCCACACTGTTCTCCACAGTGACTGTACTAATTTGCATTCCCACCAACAGTGTAAGAGGGTTCCCTTTTCTCCATACACTCCAGCATTTATTGTGTGTAGACTTTTGATAGCAGCCATTCTGACTGGCGTGAGATGGTACCTCATTGTAGTTTTGATTTGCATTTCTTTGATAATGAGTGATGTTGAGCATCTTTTCATGTGTTTGTTAGCTATCTGTATGTCTTCTTTGGAGAAATGTCTGTTTAGTTCTTTGGCCCATTTTTTGATTGGGTCATTTATTTTTCTGATATTGAGCTGCATGAGCTGCTTGTATATTTTTGAGATTAATTCTTTTTCAGTTGCTTCATTTGCTATTATTTTCTCACATTCTGAAGGCTGTCTTTTTGCCTTGCTTATAGTTTCCTTCATTGTACAAAAGTTTTTAAGTTTAATTAGGTCCCATTTGTTTATTTTTGCTTTACCTCCATTATTCTGGGAGGTGGGGTCATAGAGGATCTTGCTGTGATTTATGTCAGAGTGTTTTGCCTATGTCTTCCTCTAGGAGTCTTATAGTTTTTGGTCTTACATTTAGATCTTTAATCCATTTTGAGTTTTTTTTTTGGTGTATGGTGTTAGAAAGTGTTCTAGTTTCATTCTTGGTGGTGGTTGACCAGTTTTCCCAGCACACTTGTTAAAGAGATTGTCTTTTGTCCATTGTATATTTTTGCTTCCTTTGTCAAAGATAAAGTGTCCATAGGTGCGTGGATTTATTTCTGGGCTTTCTATTTTGATCCATTGATCTATATGTCTGTCTTTGTGTCAGTACCATACTGTAGCTTTGTAGTATAGTCTGAAGTCAGGCAGGTTGATTCCTCCAATTCCATTCTTCTTTCTCAAGATTGCTTTGACTATTTGAGGTTTTTTATGTTTCCATACAAATTGTGAAATTATTTGTTCTAGTTCTGTGAAAAATACCATTGGTAGCTTGATAGGGATTGTGTTGAACCTATAGATGGCTTTGAGTAGTATACTCATTTTCGCTATATTGATTCTTCCAGTTCATGAGCATGGTATATTTCTCCATCTATTTGTGTCATCTTTGATTTCTTTCATCACTGTTTTGTAGTTTTCTATATATATAGGTCTTTTGTTTCTTTAGGTAAATTTATTCCTAAGTATTTTATTCTTTTTGTCACAATGGTGAATTGGTGAATGGAATTGTTTCCTTAATTTCTCTTTTTGTTTTCTCATTGTTAGTGCATAGGAATGCAAGGAATTTCTGTTTATTAATTTTATATCCTGAAACTTAACTGTATTCATTGGTTAGCTCTAGTAATTTTCTGGTGGTGTCTTTAGGGTTTTCTATGTAGAGGATCATGTCATCTGCAAACAGTGAGAGTTTTACTTCTTTTCCAATCTGGATTCCTTTTATTTCTTTTTCTTCTCTGACTGCTGTGGCTAAAACTTCCAAAACTATGTTGAATAGTAGTGGTGAGAGTGGGCACCCTTGTCTTGTTCCAGACTTTAGGGAAAATGCTTTCAATTTTTTGCCATTGAGGATAATGTTTGCTGTGGATTTAACATGTGTAGCTTTTATTATGTTGAGATATGTTCCTTCTATGCCTACTTTCTGGGAGTTTTTTTTTTATTATAAATGGGTGTTGAATTTTCTCAAATGCTTTCTCTGCATCCGTTGAGATAATCATATGGTTATTTTTCAATTTGTTAATATGTATCACATTGCTTGATTTGCAAATATTGAAGAATTCTTTCATCCCTGGGATAAAGCCCACTTGGTCATGATATATGATTTTTTAAATATGTTGTTGGATTCTGTTTGCTAGAATTTTGTTGAGGATTTTTGCATCTAAGTTCATCAGTGATATTGGCCTGTAGTTTTTTTGTGGTATCTTTGGTTTTGGTATTAGGGTGATGGTAGCCTCATAGAATGAGTTTGGCAGTTTACCTTCCTCTGCAATTTTCTGGAAGAGTGTGAGTAGGATAGGTGTTAGCTCTTCTCTACATTTTTGGTAGAATTCACCTATGAAGCCATCTGGTCCCGGGCTTTTGTTTGTTGGGAGATTTTTTATTACAGTTTCAATTTCCGTGCTTGTGATGGGTCAGTTAAAATTTTCTGTTTCTTCCTGGTTCAGTTTTGGAAGGTTATAATTTTCTAAGAATTCATCCAATTCTTCCAATTTGTCCATTTTATTGGCATATAGTTGCTGATAGTAGTCTCTTATGATCCTTTGTATTTCTGTGTCTGTATTTCTGTGTTGTGATTTCTCCATTTTCATTTCTAACTTTGTTGATTTGATTCTTCTCCCTTTTTTTCTTGATGAGTCTGGCTAATGGTTTGTCTATTTTATTTATCTTCTCAAAGAACCAGCTTTTAGTTTTGTTGATTTTTGCTATAGTCTCCTTTGTTTCTTTTTCATTTATTTCTGTCCCAATTTTATGATTTCTTTCCTTCTACTAACCCTGAGAGTGAAAGTGAAGTTGCTCAGTTGTGTCTAACTCTTTGTGATCCCATGGACTGTAGCCCACCAGGCTCCTCCATCCATGGAATTTTCCAGGCAAGAGTACTGGAGTGGATTGCCATTTCCTTCTGCAGGGGATCTTCCTGACCCAGGGATTGAACCTGGGTCTCCTGCATTGCAGACAGATGCTTTACTGTCTGAGCCGCCAGGGAACTAACCCTGGGGTTCCTCATTTCTTCTTTTCCTAGTTGCTTTAGGTGTAAAGTTAGGTTATTTATTTGATTTTTCTGTTGTTTCTTTAGGTAAGCTTGTATTGCTAGGAACCTTCCTCAGCACTGCTTTTACTGTATCCGTAGGTTTGGGGTTGTATTTTCATTTTCATTTGTTTTTATGCATATTTTGATTTCCTTTTTGATTTCTTACACGATTTGTTGGTTATTCAAAAGTGTGTTGTTTAGCCTCCATATATTTGTATTTTTAATAGTTTTTTTTCCTGTAGTTGACATCTAATCTTACCACACTGTGATCAAAAAAGATGCTTGAAATGATTTCAATTTTTTTGAATTTACCAAAGCTAGTTTTATGACCCAGGATGTGATCTATCCTGGAGAATGTTACATGTGCACTTGAGAAGAAGATGAAATTCATTGTTTTGGGGTGATATGTAACATAGATATCAATTAGGTCTAACTGGTCCATTGTATCATTTATCTGTTGTGTTTCCTTGCTAATTTTCTGTTTGGTGGATCTATCCATAGGTGTGAGTGGGGTATTAAAGTCTCCCACTATTATTTAAGATACTGTTAATTTCCCCTTTCATACTTGTTAGCAATTGCCTTATGCATTGAAGTGCTCCTATTTATTTGGGTGCATATATAATTATAATTGTTACATCTTCTTCTTGGATTGATCCATTGATCATTATATAGTGTCATTATGTAGTGTCCTTTTTTGTCTCTTTTCATGGTCTTTATTTCAAAGTCTATTTTATCTGATAGGAGTATTGCTACTCCTGCTTTCTTTTGGTCTCCATTTGCATGAAATATCTTTTTCTAGCCCTTCACTTTCAGTCTGTATGTGTCCCTTGGTTTGAGGTGGGTCTGTTGTAAACAGCATATACAGGGGTCGTGTTTTTGTATCCATTCAGCCTGTCTTTGTCTTTTGGTTGAGGCATTCAACCCCTTTACATTTAAGGTAAATATTGATAAGTGTGATCCCATTGCCATTTACTTTGGTGTTTTGGGTTCGATTTTGTAAACCTTTCTGTGTTTCGTGTCTAGAGAAGATCCTTCAGCATTTATTGAAGAACTGGTTTGGTGGTGCTGAATTCTCTCAGCTTTTGCTTGTCTGTAAATGTTTTGATTTATCCTTCATATCTGAATGAGATCCTTGCTGGGTACTGTAATCTAGGTTGTAGGTTTTTCCCTTTCATGACTTTAAGTATGTCCTGCCATTCCGTTTTGGCCTGAAGAGTTTCTATTGAAAGATCAGCTGTTACCCTTATGGGGAGCTCTTTGTGTGTTACTTGTTGCTTTTCCTTTGCTGCATTTAATATTTGCTCTTCGTGTTTGATATTCATTAGTTTGATTAATATGTGTTTTGGAGCGTTCTGCCTTGGGTTTATCCTGTTTGGGGCTCTCTGGGTTTCTTGAACTTGGGTGGCTATTTCCTTCCCCATCTTAGGGAAGTTTTCAGTTATTATCTCCTCAAGTATTTTCTCATGCCCTTTCTTCTTCTGGGACACCTATAATTCAAATGTTGGGGTGTTTAACATTGTCAATCAGGGGTGATTTTGTCCCTCAGGGCACATTTGGAAATACCTGGAGAAAATTTTTGTTGTCACAACTGAAGGGAAAGGAATGGTGTTTCTGGTATCTAGTGGGTAGAGGTTACAGATGCTACTAAATATCCTGCAGTGAGCCTACTGCAACAAAGACTTATGTGGTCCAAAATGTTAACTGCTGAGCTTTCTCTAGTTGCAGTGAGCTGGGGCTACTCTTCATCGTGGCTTCTCACTGCAGAGCACTGACCCTCACCCAGAGGGTTTTAGTAGTTGTGGCACGTGAGCTCTAAAACACAGGCTCAGAAGTTGTGGCACAGGAATTGAACCAGTGTCCCCCGCATTGCAAGGTGGACTCAAGCACTGGACCACCAGGGAAACCCAAATCTCTTTTAATTGAAGCCATTAGTTTATTTACATTCAATATACTTATCAATGGGAAAGCCTTGGTGGCTCAGGGGTAAAGAATCCACCTATCAATGCAGGTTCCATTCCTGGGTTGGGAAGATCCCCTAGAAAAGGAAACAGCATCCCACTCCAGTATTGTTGCCTGGAAAATCCCACAGACAGAGGAGCCTGGTGGGCTAGGGCTCTAGTCCATGGGGTCCCAGAGTCAGATAAAATTTAGCAGCTAAACAACAATACTTATCAATAAGGTTCATTTTAAATTTGCTATCTCACTAGTTGTTTTCTATTTTTCTTAATGGTTCTCTGTTCTTTCTTTCCTACTTTCTTTAGAATCAAATATATATGTGTGTGTGTGCACATAGATACATTTACTATTCTATTTTATCTCCTCTATTGGCTTTTTAACATATACCTCATTTTAATACAATTATCCTCTTCAGTTCAGTTCAGTCGCTCAGTCATGTCTGACTCTTTGTGACTCCATGAACTGCAGCACGCCAGGCCTCCCTGTATATCACCAACTCCTGGAGTTTACTCAAACCCATGTCCATCAAGTTGATGATGCCATCCAACCATCTCATCCTCTGTCATCCCCTTCTCTTCCTGCCCTCAATCTTTACCAGCATCAGAGTCTTTTCCAATGAGTCAGCTCTTCATATCAGGTGGCCAAAGTATTGGAGTTTCAGCTTCAACATCAGTCCTTCCAATGAACACCCAGGACTGATCTCCTTTAAGATGGACTGGTTGGATCTCCTTGTGATCCAAGAGACTCACAAGAATCTTCTCCAACACTACAGTTCAAAAGCATCAATTCTTCAGCACTCAGCTTTCTTTATAGTCCAACTCTCACATCCATACATGACCACTGGGAAAACCATAGCCTTGACTAGACGGACCTTTGTTGGCAAAGTAATGTTGTGATTAATGCTGTAATTAAAACTGCTTTTTAATACGCTGTCTAGGTTGGTCATAACTTTCCTTCCAAGGAGTAAGCGTCTTTTAATTTCATGGCTGCAATCACCATATGCAGTGATTTTGGAGCCCAGAAAAATAAAGTTAGCCACTGTTTCCACCGTTTCCCCATCTATCTGCCATGAAGTGATGGGACCAGATGCCATGATCTTCGTTTTCTGAATGTTGAGCTTTAAGCAAACTTCTTCATTCTCCTCTTACACTTTCATCAAGAGGCTCTTTAGCTCCTCTTCACTTTCTGCTATAAGAGTGGTGTCATCTGTATATCTGAGGTTGTTGATATTTCTCCCAGCAGTCTTGATTCCAGCATGTGCTTCCTCCAGCCCAGTATTTCTCATGATGTACTCTGCATATAAGTTAAATAAGCAGGGTGAGAATATACAGCCTTGACGTACTCCTTTTCCTATTTGGAACTAGTCTGTTGTTCCATGTCCAGTTCTAACTGTTGTTTCCAGACCTGCAGGAAGGTTTCTCAAGAGGCAGGTCAGGTGGTCTGGTATCCCCATCTCTTTCAGAATTTTCCACAGTTTGTTGTGATCCACACAGTCAAAGGCTTAGGCATAGTCAATAAAGTAGAAATAGATGTTTTTCTGGAACTCTCTTGCTTTTTCGATGATCCAACGGATGTTGGCAATTTGATCTCTGGTTCCTCTGCCTTTTCTAAAACTAGCTGGAACATCTGGAAATTCACGGCTCATGTATTGCTAAAGCCTGGCTTGGAGAATTTTGAGCATTACTAGTATGTGAGATGAGTGCGATTGTGCAGTATTTTGAGCATTCTTTGGCATTGCCTTCCTTTGGGATTGGAATGAAAACTGACCCTTTCCAGTCCTCTGGCCACTGCTGAGTTTTCCATATTTGCTGGCAGGTTGAGTGCAGCACTTTCACAGCATCATCTTTCAGGATTTGAAATAGCTCAACTGGAATTCCATCACCTCCACTAGCTTTGTTCATAGGGATGCTTCCTAAGGCCCACTTGACTTCACCTTCCAGGATGTCTGGCTCTAGGTGAGTGATCACACCATTGTGATTGTCTGGGTCGTGAAGATCTTTTTTTGTACAGTTCTTCTGTGTATTCTTGCCATGCTTGCAACTTCCTTTAACGGGAGAATCTGCTCCCATCATCTTATAAATATTTTCATATTTGATAAATCCTTATGTAACCAATCTCCCATCATCATCTCTCCCAGTCCCTGGTGTGGATGCCCTCCTTAGTCTATGCCACATCGGTCCTCTTTGTGGTTCCTGCTATACATTCTGACACCTCCTGCTAGGGACTGACCCCTGACCCCCAAGTGCCATCCAGTGATTTAAAATTTTCGGTACATTTATTAGTAGTCCTAGAATCATCTATTTGGCTTGAAAATTCATGTGTGTTAGTAATCTACAAGTCTGTCTTGACTGCTTACTCTTGATAAAGTGTCCAGTTCCTTCCCTCTTTTGGTCTGTATTATGTATATAAGAACAGTGCAGTGTAATTGGTGTCTGTGCAGACATAGCATGCCTTTCATTCTAGGTTCTGCCTGCAATGCAGGATACCCTGGTTTGATTCCTGGGTCAGGAAGATATCTGCTGAAGAGAAGGGATAGGCTACCCAGTCCAGTATTCTTGGGCTTCCCTTATGGCTCAGCTGGGAAAGAATCTGCCTGCAACGTGGGAGACCTGGGTTGGGAAGATCCCCTGGAGAAGAGAACGGCTACCTACTCCAGTATTCTGGCCTGCAGAATTCCATAGACTGTATAGTCTATAGGGTCACAAAGATTCTAGGCGGTTAGGGTGAAGGTCTTACCCTTAATCCCCTTAATTACCCAGAATCCCCCACAAATTGAACTGAGTCAGAGCTGAGCCAAAGGTTTAATTAGATTGAGTTCACCTTCAGTTAGCCTAGTTCAGAAACTCCCAAGCCTCATCTGCTGAGATAGCCAGTGATTTCATCTTTTTAGTGTTTGAACTAAAAATTATTTGAAAATGTCCATTTTACAGAGTTTGCATTCAAATTTGTTCCAACAGTGGCAATTAAGTGTGATGGGCAAAGCTGCATGAATTTTTTTTCACTTACAAGGCCCTCCTCCACTGCCACTTCCTTGACAAAATTCCAGGGAAAGGGGGAAGAATTATGCAAGCAGTTACTGCCCTTGCAGACCCATCTCACAAGCCCACAGTGTTGTCAAGTTTGGCTGGTTTCCTCTTTCCTGCAAAATCTCCCAGTCCTTGGCAGCTCCAATTCTAACACATACCATTAAGATGTGGGGAACAGGGGGAATCTAAAGCTGAGTGCCAAAGAATTGATGCTTTTGAACTGTGGTGTTGAAGACTCGAGAGTCCCTTGCAATGCAAGGAGATCCAACCAGTCCATCCTAAAGATCAGTCCTGGGTGTTCTTTGGAAGGAATGATGCTAAAGCTGAAACTCCAGTACTTTGGCCCCCTCATGTGAAGAGTTGACTCATTGTAAAAGACCCTGATGGTGGGAGGGATTGTAGGCAGGAGAGGGGGACGACAGAGGATGAGATGGCTGGATGGCACCACTGACTCGATGGACATAAGTTTGGGTAAACTCCGGCAGTTGGTGATGGACAGGGAGGCCTGACGTGCTGCAAATCATGGGGTCGCAAAGAGTCACACACGACTGAATGACTGAACTGAACTGATTGCCAGACCAGAGATTTCAGCACACCTCCTGAAGACAGAATGGATACAAGAGTATGAACTGGGTGGCAGAGAAAAGCAAACAGTAGCCTAGCAGCCTGGCAAAAGATGCCCCTGGGGAGGTGTGTCTGAGCAGCCGAGTACAACTCCAAGGCGGCTTCAGCATCAGAGACTGCTGGAAAATTAAGGAAGAAGCTGAGAAATGAAGTTGGTATTAGAATAATTAATAACAAGGTCTTTATATCAACTAATTGCTGATCTTCCTTATACTTACATTCTTATGGTGGTGATGGTGTGGTTGCTAAGTTGTGTCCAACTCCTGTGATCCCATGGAGTGGAGCCTGGTAGGCTCCTCTGTCCATGCGACTTCCTAGGCAAGAATACTGGATTTGGGTTACCATTTCCTTCTTCAGGGGATCTTCCTGACCTAGGGATCAAACCCATGTCTCCTGCTTTGCAGGCAGGTTCTTTACTGCTGAACCACAGGGAAAGCCCTATGTGCTTATAGCCAGGTGTTTACCCCCTTGACAAAATATGCAAACAGTTCTCCAAGGGCATGCAGATATTTATACCTGAGTAAAACCTTGTTTTGGTATGTGAGAGTCCCACAGTATAAAATCTGGCTTAAAGCTCAGTTTGAGACGCAGTTTCTTAGCCAGCCATAGCTGTGTCATTTGGGGAGAGTTACTTAAGTTCATTTCCTCAGCTTCCTTTTATTCATAAAAGTATATCCATCATAAAAAGTGGTTGTAAGAATTTAATAAAACCATGTATACATAAGTGCTTAGCACAGTGACTAGAACATAATAAACATTCAATAGATGATAGCCATTGACATTTTTATTGTTACTGATGAATTAGTTGTTTTACGTGGAAACGGGGAAAAGAAGCCAGAGGTTAGGTTTTGGAAAAAATATAGCAGTATCTCTTCTAATTAGGTAGAAGAGAAATATGTGAGAATGGGTATGAATGCATGTGGATGTATAATAGATTACAAATCAAAATCCCCACCCCACTTTCCTCACCAATACCTAATTGTGTAGAACAAGAAATCAATATGCATTAGGATTCCAAAGAACCTAGGAATACCTATTTTAAAATTGCATTAAGATGGTACCCACCTGAAATTCCATCAGTATTCAAACAAAATTATTTATTTAGAGAAAATCCACTGTGTTGTTTGCGTTTCCAAGACATGACAAAGGATTTTTTTAAATATTCTGTATAGAATACCATTAACATTGAAAGTTGTGCTCAAAGAACCTAGTGCAAGAGTAAAACTGCTTTCAAGTCTTGTGATTTACACTAATTAATCAAATATTGCTCAGTATCTTGGTATGTTTTAATATAAAAATATTTTTAATTCACATGGAGTAAACATTGCATAAGGAGATATGCCATGTTCCTCACTTACCCTGCCATACCGATTTAAAACTGATCAAGAGTTCTAGGTCCAGACCAAATAGCAACAACAAAAGTTTAAACTTGTCCACTTGTTCTTAATTAAGTTCATAGTTAAAAATAATAATATTGTGAAGTCATCACACAAGATGACTGGCCAATTCAATTTTTAAATCAATCAAAAGGGTTTTTACATATTAAAAAAGCTTTGCAATCAGCCTACAGTGTTCAGTTTTAAATCAGCTTTAGTCTAAGTAATAGCTCCTAAAAATGTAAATGTTTATCAACAAAATAGCTGCTCAAAATAATTGCTGGTTAAATTTCATTCTTTCATACTTTATGAAATGTGTTGTAACTATTGCGGATATGCCAAAGATGAGATGATTTTAGTTTTCTTAGCTTGTCATGAAACTGCTTATGTTCAGAGGCCCCCCCCCCCTTTTTTTTTCCTGATTTTACAATCTAGTAGTTACTGACAGGCACAGGCAAATGCTTTCTTTGTTCATCAGACTGTCTTCTAATAATTTCCATTTGTGATAAATCCCCAATCTGTCTACTGGAGGACATGATGAAAAGGGACTCAACCTTGAAAGAGCTACTTTTTGGTGATAATCAATCAGGTATGTTTTCAATCAAACCTATCTTAAAGTTTTTCCTTCGCTAATCTGATCCTTATTGCTCTTTAACTACAAATGTGATATTTGTTTTCCTTTCACTGATGCTGTAATTGTCTTTGGTAACTGTTAACAATGAGGATCTTGAAATAAGACCCACTTAAAGTAAAACTGTTAAAATGTAATAATTTACAATTGGATTATTCCAGTTCCTCCTTATGAATCTAAATTCATTCACTCAGTTAAACATATTTTTAAAATACCTCCTATAATAAGCAAGGCACTCTTCTGGGTAACTATATGAGAAATATCAAGATGTGTAAGCCTTTGCTTGAAAAGAGACGACAGTCTAGTATCTTCCAATACAGATGTTAAAAAGTGCTCACAGATTTAACTCCTTTGAGCATTTACTATCAAATATACTTAATCACATGCTTAAAATTAAGCCATTTTCTTATGACATATATAATATAAACATCACCTGTGGAAAGGTAATGTAGAACATTGCCTTGAAAGAGATTAGGATCTAAATGTGAAAGAATACCTATAAAAAATGCAGTACCCCAAAATCAGTAAACATATTTAAGCCAAAAGTTACAAACAAAATGTATAGTTACAAATAGACTTTAATGAAGATTCTAGTTCAAAAGAATTCTATCCACCAATGCATTAAATATAAATGCATTTTAATTAGCAATGTAGCTTTTAAAAAGTGTATAACTTATGAAAACACTGTTCATAAAAACTGTTTCCTGAAAAATGTCTTTTCTCTAGAATTTCATATTAAGAGGAGGGAGATAGAAAGCTATACAAAAAAAGATAAATCCAAATGTCCCAGAAGAGTTTAGTCAGAGCAAATTAAAACAAATTTTGAATGAAATTTTTTTTAAAAAAGATGTTTTTACACTTTTTTGTGTGTGGTTTTTAACAAGGTACTACACAAGGAAACAAGTCAATAGTATGTTGAAAAACATCTCCACATTATCTATTACTTTTAGTGGCATGGTAAAATTGTGCCCTTTCATAATTTCTATCACTTTAACTCCTTCTTAAACATACGATATAAAAAACAAGAGGCCACAAGAAAATTAGTCTCATTGTCACATCTGTATTTGAATCCTAAGGTAAAAGTAAGCAATTATCTTTCCTGTAATTTTCCTTCTCCAAACTGTCACTTTGTTTCATCAAAGTTACTAAGTAGGCTCAAATCACATTTTCAGCCCAGAGCTTTTTCAGTTGTACTTTATAGAAAATATATATCAAAGCATTAGCTTTGTGGTTGTAAAAATGTCTGCTACCTTTTGAATGTCATTTTTAGCAAAATCTTAGTTTCACTTTATAAAGAATGCAGGATAATACTTTTATATTTGGCTTTCTCAGAGTAAAGGGATATGCTTTAGGGGATATGCTTTAGTTAAAGCTCATTTGCTCAACACTGGCTCAGAATTTAAAAGGTGGTTTTACTTAACGTTGATTAAACTTTTGTAGCTGTAAGCTCATAATTTTAACACTTGGCTTGTCTGCTATGCTATTTCTGAGTAGTAGTGAAACACTGTACTATTTCATTTGGATGATGATATAAATATGTAACCAAATATTAGAAAATTTCAAATTGACCTACTAACCATACACTGTAATACATACTTGCATGTTTTTTGACTAACCTTTTTAATATACTAAAATATTCAATAACTACTGTTTGCAAATTATGTGAAAAATTAATTTTTGACAAAATTTTATTCATAGCATTAGGAAAATCATACTCAAAACACAGAAATAATCAGACTATATAACAATGCTGCATAGATAGTGGTATACAAGTTCCCTGATGCTAAGTGACTTCTTCCTAACTAGAACTGCTATATTCAAGTCCCAAGTAGAAAATGGTAGCGGCATTATTTCCTCTCTCTGAGGTTGGAAGAAATGGCTTTTATGGTGAGAAATTACACTGTTTAAACAGCAAAGATTAGAGTATCTTCCAATTTAAATCTATTCCCTTCATGTTATTTCTCAGAGATGAAAACTTAGAATGTTAGGATTATTAGAAAGGAATAGGAGGTAAATTACCTTTTAGGAGATAGCCCGATCCATGCCTGCTTTACTTGGATAAAACACTGAAGTTTTAAAAATTACAACCACACCATTATGCTTAACTGAAATTACCAGTATGAATACTTTTTTACATAATACATTACAGGTATACAAGAAAAAAAAAATGACCCTGTTTCCAATCCTTTGACCTCAAGTAGAAAAAAGTGTTACCACTAATGGGGATCTGAAAAACTGTTTCCATGACACAGCAGTAACTCTACAGAGAGAGATCAAAATCATTTCTCAGTACTGAAAGTAGCCTAAATCAATGACGAATGGCTACATTTCTTTCATAAAATTACATTTTGAAAGGGAAGACAATTTATTTGGGAGGAATTTGTAGCTGAAAACATTTTTATTAAGAAAACATTGTTACCCTGAGAAAGACTCTTAAAATTGCCAGTGCTTTCAGAGGCTCCCAGCAAGGCATGAAGGAGCACGTTGTAGGCTCTAGTTTCTTACAGTTACCTATATGAAGAATGTTTTTACCTAAACAGTGCTTTGGGCTTCTCTGTGATACTGGTAACAGGTCACAGCCAAGTGTCTAAATGTGACGTACGATAAGCAAATTTTACATATTCATTTTAAGCAGACTTCTTCCTTTTCCCTTTTCTGAGAGTGAGTCTGAAATTCTTCAACTGGTTTTGGACTCAAACCTATTGTTCACAAAAATAATCTTCTGTAAGCAAACTGGTAGTTTTCTTATAACAGTAAACAAATTGTCTGGTTTACATTCTCTAATCTATGCCTAGAAAATAAGGCATTGATAATTCTTCATTGGCCACTGCAGGGCAGAGACAGGTCTTCTTTCTAATCAGAGGCATATGCAAACATTCCTCAAAGTGCATTGTTATTATTTTTTAACATCTCTTATGCATTGACAAAGTCAACATTTTGACTCCCTATATACTTTTAGTATAAAATGCTTACTCCCAACTCCTTACACATACCATAATTACTTGAGAAAAGACAAAATAAGATCAGCTACAGAAGTAGCAAGATATTTTTTACAAATAAAAATACAATATACAAAAAATGGCAAGTTAGTGATAAATGGTAGAATAAACTCTCAATAATATTCTACTTTGGGCTCCAAATTAAGATTTGACGAGTTTGAAGCCTTGTCCTGTATCCAGCACAGCAGGAAGAAACCAACTCATTTTTAATCTTTTCAAGCACCTGAAACAAGTCTTGCAGATCCAAAACAGGTTCAGACCACACAACCAATTTGCCAAATGCACCAGTGGATATGTAATGCGAGGAAAGTAGAGCATCCAGTGCTTGGCCACGTCGCTTCCTGTTGGCAGGTGTAGTGTGTAGTCACTCCACCGTTTTGACACGCCATATACTGCTTTCACTCTGCGTCCCTTTTCAGTCCAGCAGATGTTATTAGTGGTGTTGCAGTTATATTCTACCCAGTCTTTTGTGAAGTCACCCAGCTGCGGTGGGTCAGCTTCTTCGATATCTATTGTCTTTGTCATCTCTGCTCCTTGCACTGCAATATACTGGTCGTTGATTTTTCTTACTTCTTTCACCCAAGGAGTTGAATTCTCACTGTCTAATATGATAATAAGTCGGGAACAGAAGGAACCATTCTTTTCTCGCCACCATTCTAAAAGTGTGTCAAGGCGTAGTATGTCGCCACCTGTGAACAAAAGAAAGTTCAGTAGAGTAAGAATTTAAGTGTCTTACTAAAAATACTCTTTTGTCTTGAGTGTATTGTCTTTAAGTTTTTAAAGTTAAATATGTAAGAAAAAAGGGTGCCTTCTTTTCAAAGTATCTTCTCAGAAGAATTTTCAGAAACAGAAAATAGACTTTCAACTTCAAGTAAAAACCAAACCAAAAAAACTAAAAAATCCAATCATCCTGTTCTTTACATTAAAGAGATATGCTATGATTTAAAAAATGCTATGATAAAATAAGAAAATTATTTAATAAAGGTAAATTTGGTAAAAAGAAATTATACAGAAAAGCTAATATTCTACATTGGGCAGCAAATTATGATTTGTGGTCATATCTAGCCTGCCGCTAGTTTTGCATGGCCTGAGAGGTTAAGAACTGATTTTACATTTTTAAATGGTGTAAAATATTTTTTTGAGAAGTTTGTGATGTAAAAATTACAGGAAATTTAAATTTCATGTTTCTATAAATGTATATGACTGCTTTTATTCTACAAAAAGCTAAGTATAGTTGCAAGAGGGACTTTATGGCCTATCAAGTCAAAAATACCTGATCCTTACAGAAAAAGTTTGCTTACCCCTGTTCTACATCTCTGATAAATTGTTAACTTATCCTCATATGTGGGTACCCACTAGATAAAAACACTCACCCTCCTAGGAACAAGAGTTTGAACTGGTTTGTTTTTAAAATCAATTTTATACCTCAAGACAATAAAGGATTAAAAAAAACATATACCAGAAATTTCTAAGGTAAAAATATTTCTGACCTAGAAAGCTGTCTTACAGCTACTCATGACGCATTTTGTTCATACTATATGGGTTTTTTTTTTTTTTGCATTAAAATTTTAAATATACTGTATTAAAATCTGATCATTTAATTTTTAGTACTCCATTAAAATTTGTGTCCCAGGCATCTGCCATTCTCACCTCATTCTAGTTCTGGCTCTGTCTCAAATGGTATACTAATCCAATCCTTCCAATTCTAGCAATTTATCCTAAGAAAGGGCAGGGATGTGGACAAAAATAACATATAAAGATCATCTTCCCACTGCTACCTCAGACAGTGTAAAATCTGAAACAACTGAGGGAATGGAAATAATTATAACCTTATGAGAGAGTTTTATCATAAATCATATTTATAAAGAAATTTTAATGACAAAATATCTATGATATTAGGAGAAAAAGCATGACATAGAAGTATATCTACAAAGATAATAGCAATATTTTTATATAATAAATAATATATAATAAAATAATAAAAATAATAGCAATATTGTCTGGGTATTTTTATTTCAGGTGGGTTTTGCTATACTTTTTTGTATCTTTGAAAATTTTTACACTGTTATTTTTATAATTAGAAGAAAGTTTTAACATGTTACAATTTACTAATACAAGCTCCAACAACCTAGCGGGCTCCAGAATAGGTATTTCTACCAAGAGCAACCATCTTCTTTGCTCAACTATCAAAATGACAATACTGGAGAGACAGAATCTTTTAGAATTTGGATTCTATCAGTAATATGATCCATAAAAACAGAGCATATATCATATCCTTATTCACCAGACTGTGACAATGCAAAATTTGTTTTTCATGTATTACTAATATACTGCTTCACAGAGACCGCTATTAAGTACCTTTTTAAAAGGATCAAGCTCACTTTTCATTATTTCCACTTTTATTAAACTTCTCTGAAAAGGACATCATAGATTATATGAGTTATTATACGAATTCCATCTGCCAGTAAACATTGTCTAACTTGCCTTCTACAACTATTTCAATAAAGATTCTGTAGCACATGCTACACTAATTCTTAAACACATGCTCTTTAGACATTAGCAAGAAATTTAAAGCAGCATTAAAGCCCTTTATACTAATTCTCTTGTCTTGTTTTGCTCTGCTTTCTCCTATGAAAAGGTTCTATGTCAAATTTGGCTTTTGGCCCAGATGTAAAGTACTTTTACATTTATCTCAGTAACATTTATCTGATGCTGTTTAAGTAATTGAGAATGTTTTTAAAGACTTTATCTGTGATAAACTGCTTTATAGCTTAAATAGATTGTTTAATTTGTCTCTCTTGTCATTACTAAATTGTTTTTTAACCCTCAAGCAAAGAGGCAAAGATACTAGGTTCCACATTATGAAGTCCTGTAAGTGTAAGACGACTACATATTCTGAGAAGTACTGTGAGTAAAGATATGGGTTAAGGAGCACACACAGATTTTTCTCACAGTGAGTTCTGGACCTACACTTAACCTCAAGCAAAATCTAATCCTGATGCTTCCTATCTAAAGGTTTTAAGAAAAAAAATTTTTTAAAGAAAACTGTTTATTAATAAATTCTCAGACTTAGCATGCACGCAGAGCTTAGAGTTCTTTGTCACTTAGACTGGAATGGAAAGCATTTTCTTCAGAGCAGGGGTGCTCAATAACATTTCTGAGAAAGAATCAACATCTGGGGCTGTTTCAGGCAGGCCAAGGGAAGGAACTGATTGGAAACAGGATTCATTCTCTGGGCCTGGTTTAACCTGCAAGTGAGCCAGGTGCCTCAGGCCAGCGGGGAGTACATGGTTGCTGAATTATGGGGCAAAGCCTAGCCCTCCTGGGGAAGGTAAGGCCTGTTAACGTATGCTTTCTCCACTGTTTTGTTCTATGTTTACAATAAAGTGTCTCACAGAGAAAATTACACATACAGGAACAAGTCTTCTTGGCTAATAGCAGAATTCTGTAGTGGTCTACTTATGCCATCTTTATAATATTTTTTAATGTATAATATTGTAGAAGGTAACTACTAGACATTTATTTACCTAAACTATAACTCTACTTTAAAGTATCTTCATAAATTATTCTCAATTCACAGTGAAGGAAAACACAAGAACACTGACATTTATGCTACTGCTATTCATCTTGGTGTCTATTACATTTTCTAAGAAAAAATGACTATAACTATCAGTAAACTGAACACCTAGAGTTTATTTCCAAAGCCATCTTTTAAAAAATATTTGAGATAAATTTTTAAGAGTTAAGAAAAATACAAACTTTGGGGAAAATGTTTATATTAAGTAATAAATACTTCATGTAAACATAAGCTTGCTTTTAAAGTTATTAGACCTAGAGACTGTCATACAGAGTGAAATAAGTCAGAAAAACAAACTGTGTATTAATGCATGTATGTGGAATCCAGGAAAATGGTGCAGATAAATTTATTTGCAAAGCAGAAATAGAGACACAAACATAAAGGAAAAAAATGTATGGATACCAAGGGGGGACACAGGGGTTAGTAGGATGGACTGGGAGACTGGGATTGACATATCAGAACTACTGTGCATAAAGCAGGTAACTAATGAGAACCACCTGTATGCTGAGGAAACTCGACTCAGTGCTCTGTGGTGACCTAAAGGGAAGTGAAGTGAAAGTCACACAGTCGTGTCTGACTCCTTGTGACCCCATAGACTATACAGTCCATGGAATTCTCCAGGTCAGAATACTGGAATGGGTATCCCTTCTCCAGATCTTCCCAAACCAGGGATCGAACCCAGGTCTCCTACGTTGCAGGTGGATTCTTTACCAGCTGAGCCACTAGGGAAGCCCAACATAAATGGAAAGGAAATCCAAAAGAGAGGGGACAGAGTTATACATATAACTGATCTACTTTGCTGTACAGCAGAAACTAACAACACGGTAAGGCAACTATACTCTGATAAAGAAAAAATGTACACGCAGATAATCAAATGAAAGCACAGTGTCAGAGAACAGTATGGATTCGATTCTTTTTCTTCAGTGGAATTCTTTAAGTATTAACCAATTTAACCTTTGGAAATGAAGAATTTGTCTTGTAATGGAAAAGCTGCATTTCACTGTGAAGCTATAATTTGTCCCTGGCTGCTTTATTCTTCACTAAAGCATTCTCTAAGCTTTGTATGTTTAATATTTAGCATATAAAAAGAAATAATATTTTTAAAAGTCTAGATAGAGCAACGATCTCAAAGCCCAGACCCAGGTATGGTTTGCTTGGACTTGTTTGGGATAAACTTGTCAGTGAGCATGCTCTCCCCACTGCCTCTCAGCCTTCCTATTCCAACCTGACACACTCCAACCCACACATCTGATATTACCAATAATGAAAAACTTTCCAGGTTAAGTCTAAGATAATAGCCACCACTGCTGACCTAATATCAATCATTTTTGTTATTGTTCCAATGAAACATGTTTGTTATTTATGTAGAGGACAGTATGTTTTACTAACTATTCAAAAGTCAAGTCACTGGGTAGAATTCATTATTTCTCTTTACTATAATCATATCCTTAGGAAAAAACTGTAATTCATGCAATAATTAAATGAAATAGAAATTTAAAAAATGAAATTACTTTCTTATAAAAAATAATGAAGTATATATGCATGGCCACCAAAATTATGCCCCTCCCCTTGCATCTGAGTTATTATAAGCATTTCAGTAGCAGTTTTCAAATAATCAATCCCTGCTTTTAGGTTTGAAATATAGTTCTGTAAAAACATTTGAGTTGACTTTTTCTCTTGGGCTCTGAAGTACACAGAATGCTATATACTTTACCTGAATTTGAAATAGCTGTAAATGTGAAAAAGTGGTTTTATACGTTGTGTTATTAAAAAGTCACAAGTTGAGTACATGATTTTATAACCTTATGCGGAAGTAGTTTTGACTAGTTTCTTTCATATTACAGTATTTCAAAAATGGGTGAACCATGCTAACAAAAGTATCTTCTGATCCAGAACATGCCATTTCTGGGCCTTTGTGGTTTTAACCTTTGGCAGCAACATAGTACAATGGCGGGGAGGGGGGATTTTAGGCGTCAGGCAAATCCGGACTTGAATCGTGGTTCCATCATTTAGGAATAATATGACCATAGGTAAGTTATGTAACCACTTTCAGCTTTCATTTCATCCTTTGAAAAATAGAGGTGACAGTATCTCAAAGAACTTCAAGTGAAGATTAAATTTAATAATGTGTATAAAGTACCAAGCATAGTAGCTATGCTTCAAACATGCTCAGTAAGTATTGGGGCTTCCCTAGTGGCTCAGATGGTAAACAATCTGCCCGCAATGCAGGAGACCTGGGTTCGATCCCTTATTAGTTTGACTTTACTCCTTCTAGATAGCCATTGACTTATTCAGTATTTGTTAGACCAAAAAAATTACAAAAATCTATTTATAAGAAAACCCTGGAAACCAATCTGGCACTAAATTAGTGAGACCATGATGGTTTGAAATCATGTCTACTTTAACCTTCAGTTTATTTCCTTTCTTCTGGGATTCTTGTAGTGGCACTCTATCTCTGTCCTTCTATAATACTTCTCTTTATATTTTTCTGTATCTTTTTCTACTTATATTTTATGACTATTTTATTGTGTTCATGGTGTAAAACATCTAAAAATTTTTTAGAAAAAAGGGTATAATTAAGTCTAAATGAATTATTCCTAATCTAAAATATTAACTGTTTTGTCATGATTCATTCAATGATTTTATCTATCTACTACTAAAGGATCTCCTACTATTTGCCAGACTCTCTTCCAGCACTAAGCAAGTTATCTCATAAAACAAAGCCTTGGATTTACAGTCTCCTCTCTAGTTGGGAAGACCAACAAACAAATTTACATCTAAATCTCATTTCTCCCTTGGCAAGGAGGTTTAATATTACCCCTTCTATTTTCAGATGAAAGAAGTGAAATGGAGAGCGTAATCTGCCTCAAACAGCAGTGCTGGGGCAAATTAGGACAGAGCTAAGGTCTCCTGACCTAAACACTACTCCAACCACATCATATCACCTGCTGCTTAAAATTATGGTGCGCTTTCTAACAAATAAAATTGAACATGTGAAGAACTATTGAAATCAGCATCTATAATCTTAAAGACTTAGAAGTATTAGCCAAATAAGTTAATCAGATTCTGAAAAATGTTAACTATTTAATAATTCTGATAAGTCTCACATCAAGCAGATTTTTTTTTCTTCCAATCAACACAAAACATAATTTTTGAAACCTCTAGAGATCACTAAAATTATGCTAAACAAGCATGCCAGAGAAAAGGTAAACAAAACACTCATATATATACTTGGTAAACTATAAAGTGGAAAATTGAGAATCTGGAAACATTGTTTCAGTGTGAAGGACAGATTTCCACAAATACGTGTATCTGCACAATAGTGAAATTGCCAGAGGTGGACTTACCTGCAAGAGCCCACTCTCCTGTACCATGGGTGTGCCCACTGTAATATAAAACATACGTATCATGCCTAGGCCCATCCACAGTCCGAAGTTCAAGGAAAGCTTTCAGTTTGGAATGTAGAGTATCAAAAGACAGTCCGCTTGTAGAATAGTCACACCCATAGGTCTCAATCATGTGATAGGCAAAAAATCTTTGGATAGCGTTGAGCATGCCAGTAGACCTCAAATTTAACTCCTGTACATGTTCTGGTGGAAGAAGTGTTGGCTGACCATCAGGACTGAAAAAGGAGAAAAAACCCATCATTTTGGTGTTCATGAAGTGTTCATTCTATGTCACATTCCTATTGTTCATTTATAATAAATTATCTAAGTTACTAATAACTAAATGGCATAATCTGTTTTTTAAAAAACCTGTCTTTTCTAAATTTTCCACAGTGCTAAGAATTATGCTTGGAAAATCAAAGCCTAGTTTCTAAAAATTATACCTCTTATCAATAAGATCTGGTGCTCTGTGACAACCCAGAGGGGTGGGATGCGGGGGTCTATGGGAGGGAGGTTCTAGAGGAAAGGAATATATGTATACCGGTGATTCAATCACGGTGTTGTACAGCAGATACCAACACAACATTGTAAACCAATTATCCTCCACGTAAAAAATAAGTAAAACTGAAATCTGGGAGGCTATCTCCAAATGTGGGTTGTACTACTTTTCATTCTTTTACCAAGAATTTGGCATCTTCTTACCAAATGAGATATTAAATAAGACTTTAAAAAGCAAGACTGTACTAATATTACCCCCCAAATATTTCAAGAACACTGGATTGGGGACAATAATGAAAGTACTTTTTTTCTTGAGAAAAAACACAGTATGGAAACAGTATTTTAAATTAATTTCCATATTGAAAAATAGTCTTTATAAAGTGTTCAAGTTTTACTAACTTGAGGTACACAAATGACAGAACAACTTACCTTTTAATAAATGACATTTTAAAACAGTTATTATAATTTAGGTCCATTGCCTTATACTACTGAACACTAATTGAAGACACACTTGATCCTGGAATACATGTAAAATGGTACGTTGGTAAAGATGACAAACTAGTTCTTAAAACTAGCAGGATCAAATCAATATTCAGGGAAAAAAAAAAAACATCACTCCTACCCAGAAACTAGACTTCTAAGTAGGAATTCTGAAAACTTTACATTTGCTTCATGTATTTATCCATACTATTCTGATAATTCTACAAAAGCTTTCACTAAAAAAACATTTTGTCCCATATTTTATCATTTAACAGCCACAAAACAGTAAAAGAGTAAACAATGCATAATCAAAAATTATAATAAAAATCTGTGCAAATTACTACTTTCACATATTCTTCCTAGAGAGTTATCACATCTTACTTTATGGAATCTTTTGAAATATATTTCTTTTACTTCTTATAAGAATCTTTACCTTATTTATCAAATCTTTAATATGGAGGAAAATATTTACTATAAATAGTCAACTTTGTGGTTTTATGTCAAATATTTAAAATCCAATGAAAACTTTATGTTCAGTTTTCTCCCACCTCTGCCAAGGAAAATATGATGACTACTTTGTCAGCATAATTCATTACTGGCAAGGAACTATTTTTTTTTTTTCTATTTCAAAGGTATTTCAACTATAAAAGAAAAACTAAAATTTAGTAATGATTATAAATTGAAACAGATTAGCCACATATTGGAGTCAAAATTATTTTAATAAAACTGCCATGAGATATTTGATTTTATTGTGAATGTTTCTGAATTCCTGGTATTTGCACTACATTTTCACGTAGATAGTATTTTTACATTCATATTCTCACTACCTCTTCAGGACATTCCTCTCTGCAATTTAAGTTAAGATACAGAGGTTCAGAGAGGTAATGATTTGCCTAAAGGAACACAGAACTAGAATTGAGGACGCTCAGGCCCACTGTACATTCTATTACACTTCACCATGTGGTTTCACATTTCCTTAAACAAGATATTCCTAAGAAAATGGAATAACTTTACAAAGAAAATCTACTTATATTTTTATGATTTTTAGCTAAAACATACTCTAATCACGTTTACCAAAAACAAAACTTTAATTGAACCCTTAAGATTTACTACTCAGAGTAGATAAAGGTTTTCAAACATTTGGGATAAATGAAAAAAATGCAAGAGTATTATATTTTGAGAATATTGTAGCTTTGAAAAAATGAGCTATCACCTTATATTCATACAAATATTGGAAGGATGTTAAGAGTCAAGGTGCTATGACTAATTACACTAGGTTACTGTACCTGCAAAAGTTGGTGGGAATCACAATGGCATATCCAACAGATGTTCCTCCTAAACAGCTACCCAATTCATGGAAGAGGCCATGAGCCATGGATTCCAAAGGCAAAACAATCAGAAACATGCTCAAGAAGATTCCATTTGTTGGCTAAAACAAATTTTAAAACAGTATGTTTACCATAGCATGTGTGATTAAACTTATGTAGTGAGTATGTATATATATTTATAAATCCATATTTATTCACTTTTTGCCCCTACTTCCAAAAAGGATTGAAAGGATAATTAATGATCTAAAATCCATTATATGTTGAAAGACACAAGTTAAGAACACATGGATAAACAACAGAGCCTAAATTTATCTATAAACTCCTGGACATCATGGTAAAACAAACATAATATGCATACTGTATTTTTAAAATGTGTCAAATAATATCCCAAACTAAAAACATATATAATATACATATATGTAACATCTTTAATATGACAGAGAAAAAAGCCAGAAAACAAATCCTTTCCTGTTAATACCCACATGCTTTAAATCATTTTTCAAATAACACTCATTTATCAGAGTGTAGAAAGGGTCTTTTTTTCCCTTGTGAAAAGTCCAGAAATTAAGAGAAAATTTTAAAATGTAAACTCCTTAAAACTATAAAAATGAATTCTATTCTTAAACTTATAATAACAGCTTTCCTTTGAAAATATCTAGACTCTTTGTAACTAAATCAAAACTAAAATATATTTATACATTTAAGCAGCCTAAAAACAATGGAAAAAGGGAGGCAGGCGAACTATTAAGAGAAGGCAGATTTAGGTAGTATTTGCAATTAAAATAAAAAAGGACCCATTAAATGAAAAGAAAATGGAAGGACGAGTCACTCAATACCACCCTGCATTCTTACAATATGGATAGTATTCCACATTCTCTGTGCTGCTACTGCACATATTACACAGTTAGGTGTGTATGTGCATGAATGAATACACATTTTTCCAACACTAACAAGTGGTTCATTCGATTCGAATTTTAGCAAAAAAAAAAAAAGTTGAATCCCATAATGGAAAAATGGATATAATGCCCTATTTTTGGTACACTGGTGGTGGTGGTTTAGTCACTAAGTTATGTCTGACTCTCAAGACCCCATGGACTGGAGCTTGCCAGGCTCCTCTGTCCATGGGATTTCCCAGGCAAGAATATGGAGTGGGTTGCCATTTCCTTCTCCAGGGGATCGTCCCCACCCAGGGATCAAACCCACATCTCCTGCATTGCAGGCAGTCTCCTGCATTGCAAGTGGGTTCTTTACTGCCACCAGGGAAGCCCACTTTTGGTATATTGTGTGTTATCAGTTACATAAATAATACAGTACCTGCTCAATTTAGAAACACTAGAAAAAGATATGATTAGATTCATTCTGAGTACCATTACCATTCACAGCTGTTTAAAATATGTTCAAACTTCATGCAATATATGTTATCATAAATATTTAGCCTTTTACCAAAATGGGATGATACATAATGTCCTGCAAACTTTCTAATACACTATAAGCTTATTAATGTAATTCTAAATCATTTGTAAATACCAAATGGCATTATCATGTTTATGAAATTTTAATTAGCTGATTTCCTATTTGTGTATTTAGATTCCTTGTATTTTTCCTCTGTGATAAACAAAACCAGAATAAGTACTGAGTTCTCTGATGACTATATTAAATATCTTTGATCATTTGGGTTCAACTTTGGTGATATATTTTGCCATGGGGCTGTCTATTAATGATTCACAGTTTTGTTTTGCTATCAATATAAGTGTAATGTACTCATGTTGTGTCTTGCTAAATCTTCTCCGTCTACCTAAAGGTCAAGAAGGTATTTTACATTATTCTCTAAAGGTTTTGTTTTTTTTGCACTTTGCTTTTAGGTCTATAATCAAAATATAGTTGATTTTTATAAGAACAGTTCAAATTAAGTTCTTCATATGAGCACTCAATTATTTACCAATTACTGAAAATCTAAACCATTTCCCATTACTGTACTATTTTTGTCATAAATCAGGCATTCTGATACCTGCTTTTTTAACTCATGTTCCATTGGCCTATCTATTTTTACAAATAGTTTCTTTTGCCCACATTTCCTCCTTTCTTTCTGGGACTCCAGTAAAACACAAATGAGATTTCTCTGTATCTTTTATGAGTCTTATCCTTCTGTACAGTACTTCCTCTATTTTTCCTCTTCAAGCTTCTACTTTCATAGCTTTCTCTGAACTATATTTTCCAGCTCACTAATGCTCACTTCTCATTTGTCTAATCTGTTAAACTTGTACACTGAGTGAATTTCAGGTATTTTATTTTCTGATCCAAAAACATGTCTAAAACGAAAAAAAAAGCCTGTCCAGTTATTTTTCAAATCTGCCTTGTCGCTTTTTTACATTAATAGCTTCCAGCTTCCCACCATTATTTACTATCTTTGCTTTTGTTTTTACTATCTTTGCTTTTGTTTTTCAACTTGCTAAATAAGTATGATGGCTTTCTGTGTTTGATAATTCCAATAAACCAAGACATTTTGGTCTGCCTATTGCCTGCTGGTTCTGTTGCTCCTTGCTCTTGATGCCATGTGAGTGAGTGAGGGTGGGGGGGGGCGGAGAGAGAATCTGGTTGTATTTATGAGTTGAACACTCTATGCAAAAAAAAATTATATGACTAATTTCAGAGCTAGGATAATTATACCTTCTCTAAGAGGATTTCTGTTTCTTCTAGGGGGCTGTGGGCATTAACAGTTTATATATCTTAATCCAGGTTGTATCACTAACAGGATACAGTACCAGGATGTAAATTCATTAGAGGGTGTAATGTATTTATTAAAAAATACATTTCTACTATAAACACCAACTTCTTCTTATACAACTTATGTCCAAGAGAATTTACATACTTTTTATACTTAGGTTAATAACTATATCAGTAAGAAAAATCACTCTTTTATGACATAGCTTACAATTTAAAAGCTGCAACAATTCTCACAACTATTACTACAGCAATTTCAATGGCTGTTTTTAAACATTACTTGTTTAACTCTTAGGTTTAATAGGTAATCATCCTATCTACAAATATTGATAATTTCATTATTTTCTTTTCAATTTCTATACCTTCTATTGCATATATTGTTCCATTATAATAGGAAATACTTTGACCAATTAAACCCTTATCCACATAAAAGTAGATGGGGAACTTTTAGATACAGATGGCTAACTGTACTACACCATAAATGTAAGGGACTCCAGTAACTGCAAATTTTGGTATTCAGAGGAGGCACTGGAATCAATCCATTGTAGATATCTAAGGATCACTGTACATTCAAATTATGTCAGCCATTTACCTAAATAATTACTGGTTGGGGGGGGGGGGTCAAAATGGTGGAGGAGTAGGACAGGAAGCTCACCTTCCCTAACAAAAACATTAAAAACACATCTACGAGTGGAATGACCGACATAGAACATCTACTGAAAGCCAGCAGAAGACCTCAGACTTCTCAAAGGGCAAGAAAACCTACGCGTAACTGGGTAGGACAAAAGGAAAAAAGAAACAGACGAAGCCTGCACCCAGGGAGGAGCTGTGGAGGCAAGTTTCCCACACCCTGGGCAGTCCCTCACTGGCACGGAGATCAGCCTAGATGGAGGGGAGCTTCAGAGGCTAGGAGTAGAGCACAACGTTTGTGGAGGGCAAAACAGAGTAACGTGAACAGAAGGTTGGCACTGCCACTCTGCACTCCCCCGCCTAAGATACTCATATGTTGGTGAAGTTGGGGGCTAGGTACTAAAGTACAGGCTTCAGAGGTCAGACCCAGGGAGCGGACACAGGTTGGCTGCATGGAGACAGCCTGAAGAGGCTGGATGGTAGCAACAGAGCAGGAACTCCGAAGAAGCTGGGGCTGATGAGAGATACCAAGTGCCATTGTTGAGGGGGTGCACGGGAAGACGGGTGAGAGCACCGTAAGAGCTCCTTTCCCTGCGACCATTCGGCAACAGGACACTGCCCACAGGAGTTCTGGGGGCAGGCGCACGTCGTTGCGGCCATCCTAGGCCCCAGAGGTGGCTATGAACTGCCACTACAAGACCTAACAGCAGGTGCCAGTCACTGCCACCACTCTCCTGGGAGTGTGGATAGCATCTGCCCACAGGAGACCCAAGAGCAGTGCCAAGCCCTGCCCCTGCTGTCCCAGGAGTGTGCAGACAGCCGCCACCCCCAGGAGACCCAAGAGCAGGTGTCGAAGACTGCCCCCTCTGTCCTAAGTGTGCACAAGGACCTCTGAACCTGCACACCACGTATCAAGGGGATAACGGCCAGCATACAGTGAGGAAAGAGACAGACAGCATCCAAACTAAAAGCAGCCCCCTGACTCTGGAAAAGATGGCAGAGTAGAAAGACGTGAGCTCACCTCTTCTCATGAAGGGGCTTCCTTGGTGTCTCAGATGATAAAGATCCTGCCTGCAGTGTACAAGGCCAGGGCCAGATTCCTGGGTTGGAAAGATCCCCTGGAGAAGGGAATGGTTATCCACTCCTGCTAGAGAAGTCTAGCAGGCAACAGACCACAGGGTTGCAAAGGGTCAGACATGACTGACCAACTAACACTTTCACATCTCATGAAAACACCAAAATCACAACTGCTGAACAATCATCTACAAAAACACCAGAACCTACCAAAAAACGTATTTTACAATCAAGTCAAAAGGATGGTGAAGTAGAAGGACATGCACTCATCTCCTGCAAGAACACCAAAATCACAACTAGCTGCTGAACAATCATCGACAGCAGAATGTTGGAACCCACCAAAAAAAGATACTCCACATCCAAGGGCAAAGGAGAAGCTGCAGCAAGACAGCAGGAGAGGTGCAATTGTGTTTAAAATCAAACTTCACACCCGTCAGAGATGCCTGGAGGGCACAAAGCAAACCTGTGCACATCAAGGTGCAGGGAAAGAACAGTGATCCCCACAGGAGACTGATCCAGACTTGCCTGTGCGAGTCCAGGAGCCTCCGGTGGAGACGTGGGTTGACTGAGGCCTGCCGCGGGGTCAGGGACACTGACAGCAGCAGTTCTGGGAGGCGCGCCATGTGGCATAAGGATCTAAAGGAGGTCGCCATTACCACCATTAACCCTACCACAGATTAAGGCCAAACTACAGGCAGGGAGAACAGCCCCACCCATGAGCAGAAAACTGGATTAAAGACTTACTGAGCAGGGCCTTGCCCACCAGAGGAAGACCCAGTTTTCTCCACAGTAAGTCCCTCTCAGCAGGAAGTTTGCACAGGCCTCTTACCCACATCTATCAGAGGGCAGACAGAATGAAAACCAAAATCCCAGAAAACTAAACAAAATAATCTCATGGATCACAGCTTTGTTAACTTAATCAAACTATGAGCTATATAGTGTAGGACCACCCAAGACTGATGGTGGAGAGTTCTGACAAAACATGGTCCACTGGAAGAGGGAATGGCAAACCACTTCAGCATTCTTATCTTGAGAACCCGAACAACAGTATGAAAAGGCAAAAGGATATGGCACTGAAAGATAAACCCCCCAGGTCAGTAGGTGTCCAATATGCTACTGGAGAAGAGTAGAAAAATAGCTCCAGAAGGAATGAAGAGGCTGAGCCAAACCAGAAACGAAGCCCAGTTGTGGATATGTCTGGTGGTGAAAGTAAAGAACAATATTGCATAGGAACCTGGAATGTTAGGTCCATGAATCAAGGTGAATTGGAAGTGGTCAAACAGGAGATGGCAAGAGTGAACATCGACAACTTAGCAATCATTGCACTAAAATGGATGGAAATGGGTGAATTTAATTCAGATGACTATTGTATCTACTACTGTGGGCAAAAGTCCATTAGAAGAAATGGAGTAGCCTGCAGAGTCAACAAATGAGTTCATAGTGCAGTACTGGGTACACTCTCGAAAATGACAGGAAAATCTCAGTTCATTTCCAAGGCAAACCAATCAATATCACAGTAATCCAAGTTAAAGCCCCAATCACTAATGCTGAAGAAGCTGAACGGTTCTATGATGACCTACAAGACTTGCTAGAACTAACACCAAAAAAAAAAAAAAGGTGTCCTTTTCATCATAGAAGACTGGAATGCAAAAGCAGGAAGTCAAGGGATATGTGGAATAACAGGCAAGTTTGGTCTTGGAGTACAAAATGAAGCAGGGCACAGGTTAACAGAGCTCTGCCAAGAGAACACACGGGTCATAGCAAACACCCTCTTCCAATAACACAACAGAAGACTCTACACGTGGACATCACCAGGTGGTCAATACTGAAATTAGACTGATTATATTCTTTGCAGCCTAGGTGGAGGAGCTCTATACAGTCAGCAAAAACAAGATCAGGAGCTTACTGTGGCTCAGATCATGAACTCCGTATTGCAAAATTCAGGCTTAGACTGAAGAAAGTAGTGAAAACCACTAAGCCATTCAGTTATAAGCTAAATCAGATCCCTTACGATTATATAGTGGATGTGACAAATAGATGCAAGGGATTAGATCTGATACATGAGTGCCAGAAGACCTATGGACAGAGGCTGCAACACCGTAAATGAGGCAGTGACCAAAATCACCCCCAAGAAAAAATGCAACAAAGCAAAACTGTTGTCTGACAAAGCCTTACAAATAGCTAAGAAAAGAAAAGAAGTGAAGGCAAGGGAGAAAAGGAGAGATAAACCCATCTGAATGTAGAGTTACAAAGAACAGCAAGGAAAGCTAAGAAAACCTTAAGTGAAAAATGCAAAGAAACAGAGGAAAACAACAGAATGGGAAGGACTAGAAATCGATTCAAGAAAATTAGAGATACCAAGAGAACATTTAATGCAAAGACGGGCACAATAAAGGACAGAAAGAGTATAGGACCTAACAGAAGCAGAAGATATTCACAATAAGTGGCAAAAATACACAGGACAACTATACAAAAAAGATCTTAATGACTCAGATAAACACGAAGGTGTGATCACACATCTAGAGCCAAACATTCTGGAGTGTGAACTCAAGTGGGCCTTAGGAAGCATTACTATGAACAAAGCTAGTGGAGGTGATGGAACTCCAGCTGAGCTATTTCAAATCCTAAAAGATGATACTGTGAAAGTGCTGCACTCAATATGCCAGCACATTTGGAAAACTCAGCAGTGGCCACAGGAGTAGAAAAGGTTTTCATTCCAATCCCAAAGGAAAATGCCAAAGAATGTTCAAAGTACTGCACAACCATACTCATTTCACATGCTAGCAAGGTAATGTTCAAAATCCTCCAAGCTAGGCTTCAACAGTACGTTAACAGAAAATGTCCAGATGTACAAGCTGGGTTTAGAAAAGGCAGAGGAATCAGGGTCAAAAGGCCAACATCTGTTGGATCATAGAAAAAGCAAGAGAATTCCAGAAAAATATCTACTTCTGCTTCATTGACTACACTAAAGCCTTTGTTTGGATCACAACAAACGGGGAAATTCTTAAAGAGATGGGAATACCAGACCACCTTACCTGTCTTCTGAGAAACCTGCATGTAGGTCAAGAAGCAACAGAACTGGACATGGAACAATGGACTGATTCAAAATTGGGAAAGGAGTACAAGTCTGTATATTGTCATCCTGCTTATCTAACTTCTATGTAGAGTTCATCATGCAAAATACCATGCTGGATGAATCACAGCTGGAATCAAGACTGCTGGGAAAAATATCAGATATGCAGATGACACTATCCTAATGGCAGAAAAGGAAAGAGGAACTAAAGAGCCTCTTGATGAAGGTGAAAGAGGAGAGCAAAAAAGGTAGCTGGAAACTCAACATTCAAAAAACTCAGATCATGGCATCTGGTCCCATCACTTCACGGTAAATAGATGGGGAAACAGTGACAAACTTTATTTTCTAGGTCTCCAAAACCACTGCAGATGGTGACTGCAGCCAGACTTTTGCTCCTTGGAAGAAAAGCTCTGACAAACCTAGACAGCATATTAAAAAGCAGAGACAACTCTGAGAGATTGTGAAGGACAGGAAAGCCTGGAATGCTGCAGTCCATGTTGTGATCCACACAGTCAAAGGCTTTAGCATAGTCAATGCAGCAGAAGTAGATGTTTTTCTGGAATTCTCTTGCTTTTTCTATGACCCAGTGGACTTCGGCAATTTGATCTCTGGATCATCTGCCTTTTCTAAATCCAGCTTGAACATGTGGCAATTTTCAGTACATATACTTCAGTACTGTTGAAGCCTAGCCTGAAGAATTTTGAGCATTATTTTGCTAGCATGTGAAATGAGTGCAACTGTTTAGTAGTCTGAACATTCTCTGGCACTGCCTTTCTTTGGGATTGGAATGAAAATCGACCTTTTCCTAGACGGCATATTAAAAAGCAGAGACATCACTTTGCCGACAAAGGTCTGTATAGTCAAAGCTATGGTTTTTCCAGTAGTCATGTAAAGATGTGAGATTTGGACCATAAAGAAGGCTGAGCACCAAAGAACTGATTCTTCTAAACTGTGGTGCTGGAGAAGACTCTTGAGAGTTCCATGGACTGCACAGAGATCAAACCAGTTAATTCTAAAGGAAATCAACCCTGAATATTCACTGGAAGGACTGATGCTAAAGCTCTAATACTCTTGCCACCTGATGTAAAGAGTTGACTCACTGCAAAACACCCTGATGTGGGGATGTTGGGGAAGACTGAAGGCAGGAGGAGAAGGGAATGACAGAGGATGAGGTGGTTGGATGGTTATTATTGACTCAACAGACATGAATTTGAGCAAACTCTGGGAAACAGTGAAGGACAGGGAAGCCTGGCGTGCTGTAGTCCATGGGGTGGCAAAGAGTCGGATATAACCGACTGAACAACAGCAACAATCACAGTCAAAGAAAAACCCACAAATAAGATGATATGAGGGGTGCTTTGTGACATAATTAAATCCCATACCCAGTGAGTAGACAATCCACAAACTGGAATAATTATATTGCAGAAGTTCTCCCACAAGACTGAAAATCCTGAGCCCCATGTCAGGCTCCTTAGTCTGAGGGTCTGACACTGGGATGAGGAACACCCAGAGCATTTGGCCTTGAAGGCCAGTGGGGCTTCAGTGCAGGAGCTCCACAGGAGTGGGGAAACAGAGATTCCATTCTTAGAAGGGTCAATAAGAATCCATGTATACTGAGACCGAGTACAAAGCAGTAACTCCACAGGAGCATGGGCTGGACCTACGTGCAAGTCTTGGAGGATCTACAAGGGATGTGGGGGCCAGCTGTGGTTCAAAGAGTCAGGGGGCAAGAACACTGGTGGCAGAGGCCCCAGAGAATATTGATCAGCATGGGCTCTCCCAGAGGCTGCCAGTTTAGCATCAAAACCTGATCTGAACCCAACAGTCTACAGGCTCCAGTGCTGGAATGCCTCAAGCCAAACAACCAGCAGGATAGTAGCACAGCCCCACCCATTAACAGACAGGCTGCCTAGAGCTATGCTAAGCTCACAGTCACCTCTAAACACACCCCTTGACACAATCCCACGAATGGCTACAGAACAAGACCCAAATATATGCTACAAGAGTCATGGAACACAAGAGACATGCTACATACAAGAGACATGCTACAAGGAACACACACAGACTGGAACTGATGAGATGGACAAAGGTATTCCACGCAAACGGAAATCAAGAGTTGGAGGGGTAACACTCGTTACAGACTTTAAAATAAAGACTGTTACAAGAGATAAAGAAGGACATTACATAATGATCCAAGGACCAATTCAAGGAGATACAACAATTGCAAATATAAGTGTACCCAATGAAGGAGCAGCTCAACATATAAAGCAAATGCTAACGGTCATTAAAAGAGAAACTGACAGTAACACAGTAATAGTGGAGGACTTAAACATCCCACTTTCATCAGCGGACAGATCATCCACAAAGGGAATACAGGCTTTAAATGACTCATCACACCAAATGACTTAATTGATATTTACAGATCATTTCATCCAAAAATAACAGAACACACATTCTTCTCAAGTGCACATGGAACATTCTCTCCAGAATTGATCACATGCTGAGCCTGTCACAAAGCAAGCATAGGTAAATTTAAGAACACTGAAATCATACCAAGCATCTTTTCCAAACACAATGCTATGAGATTAGACAAGATGAAGAGGTAAAAAACACAAATATGTGGAGGCTAAACAGTATGCTACTAAAATGGATCACTGAAGGAAGAAGAGAATATCAAAAAAATGCCCAGAGACAAATGACAATGAAAGCATGACCACCCAGAACCTATGGAATGTAGCAAAAGCAATTCTAAGAATGAAGTTTACAGGGATACAATCTGACCACAGCAATCAAGAAAATTCTCAAATAAACAAGCTAATTTTACATCTAAGGCAACTAAAGCAAGAACAAACAAAACCCAAAGTTAGTTGAAGAAAACCTAAATATCAGAGCAGAAATAAATGAAACAATGACTAAAACCTGGTTCTCTGAAACAGAAGAAAAAAAATGATAAACTTTTAGCCAGGCTCATCACGAAAAAAGGGGAGAAGGCTCAAATCAGTAAAATTAGAAATGGGAAAGTAACAACTGACACTTAAGAAATACAAAGATAAGAGATTACTAAAAAACAATACAAACAACTATATGCCAATAAAATGGACAATCTGGAAGAAGTGGACAAATTCATAGGTACAATTGCCAAGGACTGAATCAAAGACGACTCTACACATGGACAACAGATGGTCAATACAGAAATCAGACTGATTACATTCTTTGCAGCTGAAGATGGAGAAGCTCTAGTCACCAAAAACAAGACCAGCAACTGACTGCGGCTCACTTCATGAAATCCTTACTACAAAATTCAGACTAAAATTGAAGAAAATAGGGAAAACCACTAGGCTAGTCAGGTATGACCTGAATCAAATCCCTTACGATTATACAGTGAAGTGCAAATTGATTCAAGGGATTAGATCTGAAAGATAGAGTGCCTGAAGAATTGTTGTACAGGAGGCAGTGGCCAAAAGCATTCCCAAGAAAAAGAAATACAAGGAAATCACTGTAGATGGTGACTGCAGCCATGAGATTAAAAGAAGCTTGCTCCTTGGATGAAAAGCTATGACAAACCTAGACAGCATATTAAAAAGTAGAGACATTTGCCAACAAAGGTCCATCTAGCCAAAGCTATGTTTTTCCAATAGTCATGTGTGGGTGTGAGAGTTGGGCCATAACAAAAGCTGAATGCCAAAGAACTAACGTTTTTGAACTGTGGTGTTGGAGAAAACTCTTGAGAGTCCCTTAGACTGCAAGGAGATCAAACAAGTCAGTCCTAAAGGAAATTAGTCCTGAATATTCACTGGAAGGACTGATGCTGAAGCTCCAATACTTTGGCCACCTGATGCAAAGAGCTGACTCATTGGAAAAGACCCTGATGCTGGGAAAGATTAAAGGCAGGAGGAGAAAGGGATGACAGAGGATGAGATGGTTGGATGGCATCACCGACTGGATGAACATGAGTTTGAGCAAGCTCTGGGAGTTGGGCGATGGACAGGGGAGCCTGGTGTGCTGCAGTCCATGGGGTCAAAGAGTCAGACACAACTGAGCGACTGAACTGAGGCGGCCTTACAAATAGCTGAGAAAAGAAGAGAAGCTAAAGGCAAAGGAGAAAAGCAAAGACATATCCATCTGAATTCAGAGTTCCAAAGAATACCAAGGAGGGATAAGGAAGCCCTCCTAAGTAAAAGAAATAGAGGAAAACAATAGAATGGAAAGACTAGAGATCGCTTCAAGAAAATCAGAGATACCAAGAGAACATTTCATGCAAAGATGGGCACAATAAAGGACAGAAACAGTAAGGACCTAATGGAAGCAGAAGAGATTAAGAAGAGGTGGCAAGAATACACAGGAGAACTACACAAAAAAGATCTTAATAATTTAGATAAGTAAGACAGTGTGATCCCTCACCTAGAGCCAGACATCCTGGAGTGTGAAGTCAAGTGGGCCTCAGGAAGCATTACTACAAACAAAGCTAGTGGAGGTGATGGAATTCCAGCTGAGCTATTTCAAATCCTAAAAGACGATGCTGTTAAAAGTGCTGCACTCAATATGCCAGCAAGTTTGGAGAACTCAGCAGTGGCCACAGGAGTGGAAAAGACCACTCTGCAGTTTTCATTCCAATCCCAAAGAAGGGCAGTGCCAAAGGATTTTCAAACTAGTGCACAACTGTACTCATTTCACATGCTAGAAAGGTAATGCTCAAAATCCTGCAGGTTCAGCTTCACCAGTATGTGAACGGAGAGCTTCCAGATGTACAAGCTGGGTTTACAAAAGGCAGAGGAACCAGAGATCAAATTGCAAACATCCTCTGGATCACAGAAAACGAAAGGGAATTCCAGAAAAACATCCACTTCTGCTTCACTGACTATGCTAAAGCCTTTGACTGTTTGTGGAAAACTCTTAAAGAGATGGGAATACCAGACCATTTTACCTGCCTCCTGAGAAACCAGTATGCAGGTCAAGAAGCAGTTGAAATGAACATGGAACAATGGACTGGTTCAAAACTGGGAAAGGAGTACATCAAGGCTGTATACTGTCCCCCTGCTTATTTAACTTATATGTATATCAGGCAAAATGCAGGGCTAGATGAAGCACAAGCTGGAATCAAGATTGGTGGGAGAAATATCAATAACCTCACATATGCAGATGACACCATCCTAATGGCAGAAAGCAAAGAACTAAAGAGCCTCTTGATGAGGGTGAAAGAAGGGAGTGAAAAAAGCTGGCTTAAAACTCAACATTCACACAATGAAGATCAAGGCACCTGCCACTTCATGGCAAATAGATAGGGAAACAATGGAAACAATGACAGACTTTATTTTCTTGGGCCCCAAAACCACTGCAGATGGTGACTGCAGCCATGAAATTAAAGGAGGCTTGCTCCTTGGAAGAAAAGCTATGACAAAACTAGACAACATTAAAAAGCAGAAATGTCACTTTGCCAACAAAAGGTCTGTACAAAGGTACTTTTTTTTTCCAATAGTCATGTATGGATGTAAGAGTTGGACCATAAAGAAGGATGAGCGCTGAAGAATTGATGCTCAAGCTGTGGTGTTGGAGAATACTCCTGAGAATCCCTTGGATTGCAAGGACATTGAACCAGTCGATCCTAAAGGAAATCAACCCTGACTATTCATTGGAAGGACTGATACTAAAGCTGGACCTCCAATACTTTGGTCACCTGATGCAAAGAGTCAACTCATTGGAAAAGACCCTGAAGCTGGTAAAGACTGAGGGCAAGAGGAGAAGGGGCAACAATGGATTAGATGGTTGGATGACATCATTGACTCATTGTACATGAATTTGAGCAAACTCTGGGAGACAAAGCAGGACAGGAGAGCCTGGCATGCTGCAGTCCATGGGGTCGCAAAGAGTCAGACATGACTAAATGACTGAACAACAACAAAAACAGAAAAATCACTAGTACTGAAACTGAAACAATGATTTAAAAACTTGAAACTAACAAAAGTACAGGACCAGATGGCTTCACAGATGAATACTATCAAACCATTAGAGAAGAGTTAACACCTATTCTTCTGAAAGACTTTTCAAAAAACTGAAGGGGAAGGAACATTCCCAAGCTCATTCTACGAGGTGAGCATCACCGTGACAGAAAAACCAGACAAAGATACCACAAAAAAAGAAAATTACAGTCATCATCACTGATGAAGATAGAGGCAGAAATACTCAACAAATTCTAGCAAACCAAATGCAACAGTACATTAACAGGGCTATACATCATGATCAAGTGGGATTTATCCCAGGAATGCAAGGATTCTTTAACATGCAGAAATCAATCAGTGTGATACACCACATCAACAAACTGACAAATAAAAACCATATGATCTTCACAAGAGATGCAGAAAAAGCATTTGATAATATTCAACACCCATTTATGATAAAAACTCTCCAGAAAGTGGGCATAGAGGGACTTACCTCAACATAATGCTATATACTCACTAGCATTATAAAGCAAGAAAATATAGGAAAGCATTAACATACTTGAAAATGAGGGCAACCACAAATCAAAAACGTAACAACAGTTTCACAAAAACCTAAAAGGAGAGGAACACAAGCATAAGATAAAAGGAAATCATCAAACCACAAGAAGAAAAACAAAAAAGAAAAGAAACAAGGAAAAAACAAAGAATCATCTGGGAAACAAGGTTGGAGATGGCAATAAATACATATGTGTCAATGAAAGAAAGTCACTATCAAAGTATAAGTCGCTCAGTTGCGTCCGATTATTTGCGACTCCATGGACTATACAGTCCATGGAATTCTGCAGGCCAGAATAATGGAGTGGGTAGCTGTTCCCTTCTCCAGGGGATCTTCCCGACCCAGGGATCAAACCCAGGTCTCCTGCAAGGCAGGCGGATTCTTTACCAGCTGAGCCACCAGGGGGAAGCATTCGGTTCAGTTCAGTTCAGTCGCTCAGTTGTGTCCGACTCTTTGCGACCCCATGAATGGCAGCACGCCAGGGCTCCCTGTCTATATGTATCAATAATTACCTTAAATGTCAATGGACTGAATGCTGCAATGAAAAGACACAAAGTGGCAGACTGGGTAAAAAAAAATAAAACAAGAGCCTACCATACCGCTGCCTACAAGAGACCCTCTTTAGGATAAAGGACACACATAGATTGAAAGTGAGGGGATGGAAAAAATATTTCATGCAAACAGAAATGACAAGAAAATGGGAATTGAAAAACTCATATCAGACAAAATAGATTTTAAAGTAAAGACGATAAAGGAAGATAAAGAAGGACACTATATAATGACAAAATGATCAATACAAAAGTGGACACCACACTCAGCAACTGTTATGCACCTCATACAGGAGCACCCAAAGACATAAAACAAATGCATTTTTTTTAAGGCTTCCCAGGTGGCTCAGTGGTAAAGAATCCGCCTGCCAAGCAGGAGACACAGGTTTGGCGGAGAAGATGCCCTGGAGAAGGAAATAGGGACCCACTACGGTATTATTGCCTGGGACATCCCATGGACAGAGACGCTTGGCAGGATACCCGCTGGCAGGGGTCTCAGAAAAGCTGGACACAGCTTAGTGACTAAACAACAACAATGCTGGACATAAAGGGAGAAACTGAGGGGAACACAATAATAGCAGAAGACTTAACACCCCACTCACATCTTCTAGTCGAAGAATTAATAGGCAAAAGAGATCCTAAATGATAAAGTAGAACTGTTAGACTGACATTTCATCCAAAGGTAGCAGAACATATGTTCTTTTTAATTGCACATGGAACTTTCTCTAGGACTGACCACATACTAGGGCACAAAACTAACCTTGATAAATTTAAGAGTACAGAAATTACTTCAAGCATTTTCTCTGACCACAATGGTATGAAACTAGAAATCAACCATAGGGGAAAAATGAGGAAAAAGCAATTACATGGAGACTAAATAAAAAGTTACTAAAAGAAAACAAGTCAACAAGGAAATCAAAATGGAAATTTAAAAATACCTTGAGACAAATGACAATGAAAACACAACCATTAAAAAAGAAAAACCAAACTATGGGACACAGCAAGAGCAGTTCTTAGAAGGAAGGTTTGTAGGAATACAAACTTTCATCTAAAAACAAGAAAAACCTCAAATGAACAACCTAACCTATGACCAAAAAGAATTAGAAAAACAAGAAGAAACAAAACCTAAAGTCAGCAAGAAGAAGGAAATAATGTAAAAGATTTTTTTAAATAGAAAAAAATCAAGGCTTCTTGCTAAAATCTGGAACAAGGGTGCCCCAAATGGATTAAAGATTTAAATGTTAGTCTGGCAACCCACTCCAGTGTTCTTGCCTGGAGAATCCCAGGGACGGGGGAGCCTGGTGGGCTGCTGTCTATAGGGTCGCACAGAGTCGGACATGACTGAAGTGACTTAGCAGCAGCAGCTGGACGCTATAAAACTCCTATAGGAAAATGTAGGCAGAACTCTCTTTGACATAAATCACAGCAATATTTTTTGGATCCACTCCTTAAGAGTAATGAAAAGAAAAACAAAGATAAACAAATGGTACCTAATTAAACTTAAAAGTTTTGCACAGTGAGGGAAACCATAAACAAAACAAAAAGACAACCTAGGAGAAAATATTTGCAAACTACGTTACCAACGTAGTTTTTCTAGTAGTCATGTACAGATGTGAAGGTTGGATCATAAAGCAGGCTGAGTGCTGAAGAATTGATGCTTTCAATTGTGGTGCTAGAGAAGACTCGAGAGAGTCCCTTGGACTACAAAGAGATCGAACTAGTCAATCCTAAAGGAAATCAACCCTGAATAGTCACTGAAGGACTGATGCTGAAGCTGAAGCTCCAATATTTTGGTCACCTGATGTGACAAGCTGACTCACTGGGAAAGACCCTGATGCTGGGAAAGACTGAGGGCAGACAAAGAAGGGGGCAATAGAAGATGAGATGGTTAGACAGCATCACTGACTCAATGGACATGAATTTGAGCAAACTCTTGGAGACAGTGCAGGACAGGGGAGCCTGGCATGCTGCGGTCCATGGGGTTGCAAAGAGTCAGACATGACTTAGTGACTGAACAACAACGTGACCAACAGGGAATTAATTTCCAAAATAAACATGCTCTTGGATTGGAAGAATTAATATTGTTAAAATGAAAATACTATCCAAAGCAATCTATAGATTTAAGGCAATCCTCATCAAATTACCCATGACATTTTTTTTCATACAATGAGAACAAAGAATCTGAAAATTTACATGGAAACATGGAAGACCCAGAAATACTAGAGCAATCCTTGGTAGGGGAGAGGAGGGGAAGCAGGAGGTATTACTCTCTCAGATTTCAGATACAAAGGCACAGTAATTAAAACAGTGTAGTATTGGTACAAAACCAGTCATGTGGATCAATGGAACAGATCAGAGAGTCTAGAAATAACTCGTACACCTATGGTCAATTATTCTTTGACAAAGGATGCAAGAATATAAAATAGGAAAAAGTCTCTTCAGCAAGCGGCACTGGGAAAGTTGGACAGCTGCATGTAAATTAATGCAATTAAACACATCATCATACCATGCACAAAAGTAATCTCAAAATGGCTTAAAGACTTAAACATAACACATGACACCATAAAATTCCTCAGAAAAAAAGCATAGGCAAAACATTCCCTGACATAAAACGTGCCAATATTTTCTTAGGTCAGCCTCCCAAGGCAATAGAAATTAAAACAAAAATAAACAAATGGGACCTAACCCCCAAGCTTTTGCACAGCAAAGGAAACCATAAAAAAAAAAGAAAAGAAAAGATAACCTACAGAACGGGAGAAAATATTTGCAAATGATGTGCTAGACAAGGGCTTAATCTCTAAAATATACAATTCAACAATAAAAATCACAAACCAATCAAAAAATGGGCAGAACTCAACAGACATTTCTCCAAAGAAGACATACAGATGACCAGCAGACACATTAAAAGATGCTCAACATCACTAATTATTAGAGAAATAAAAAATTAAAACTAGAATGAGGTCCTGGTACCACCTCATACCAGTCAGATGACTAGCATTAGAAAGTCTACCAATAACAAATGTGAGAGGATGTGGAAAAAGGGAACTCTCCTACTCTGTGGGTGAGAATGTAAACTAGTGCACCTTCTATGGCAAATAGTGTAGAGGGTCCTCACAAAAGTAGTATTACCATATGATCCAGCCATCTCACACCCGGGCATATACCCAGACAAAAATATAATTCAAAAAGACACATGCACCCCTTATGTACATAGCAGCACTATTCATAACAGGCAAAACATGGAAACAATCTAAATGTCACTGACTGATGAATTGATAAAGATGTAGTACACACTTATACACACAATGGGGTACTACTCAGCTATAAAAAAGAATGAAATAATACCATTTGCAGTGACACTGGTGCAAGTAGAGATAGCACAATGAGTGACATAAGTCAGAAAGAGAAAGACAAATACCATATGCTCTCACTTACATGTGGAATCCAAATATGGCACAAACGAACCTATCTACAAAACAGAAACAGACTCACAGACATACAGAACAGATCTGTAGTTGCCAAGGGCGAGGTGGGTGGGAGAGGAGAGGAGGACAGGACGTTTGGGATTAGCAGATGTAAACCCTTATACATAGGAAAAGTACAAACAACAACATCCTACTGTATAGCACAGGGAACTGTATTCAATATCCTGTGATAAACGATAATGGAAAAGAATATTTTAAAAAGAATGTCTGTACATGTATAACTGAGTCACTCTGGTAAAAATCATGACACTATAAATCAACTATACTTCAATTAAACAAAATTAAATTAATTTTTTAAAAAGATAACATTTACAGATAAAAGTTAGCAACAGACTACAAATACGTCCGAAGGGCCAAAATAAATTTAGGATGTTTTATCCACTTGCCACATTCAGAAAGTTTCAATTTCACTGGCTTGCAACCCTTTATACTATAGCCTCAACCTGAGAGTCATTTGTGACTTTGGAGTACACCTTATATTTTAAACAACTCCCTGTAACAAATTACTTGACCAAAACTAGTAAGTATGGATATTCATCTTCCTTTGCTTCTACAAACCACCCTAAGCTCACTATCAAACATGAAGACATGGTCCAAATTTCAAAGCAGATATAAGCTGAGAAAAATAGCAAACCAGTAAACAACTTTAATATCCTTTCAGTAAAAGTAGTTACTAATTATTCTCTATTCATCTGGGCTTTCAAGTCATGGTCAATAGACTCAATATCCTAAAAATTTTCTCAGCTAATAGGAACAAAATCTATTTATTTAATGTTGGAATTTCATTTTTAAAAACATGGCATTTACATAAGACATATGACTGTTGTTTGGGAGAAATATTTGTTTATAAGTCACATTAAGTAAACCAGGTTTGGGAAATGTTATATATACAAGTCTAATTAAGAAACAAAATATATAAATGTATGCTACAAAACAATATGTAAACAGAGATAATGTTCTTCAGTTTAAGATACCCATATTTAAGAAACAATAGGCAACTTTCAGTATTCCTGCCAGGAAAATCCCATGGACAGAGGAGCCTGGAGGGCTAGTCCATGGGGTCACAAAGGGGTCACATGGCTGAAGCAACTGAGCATGGCAGCACAGCAGGCAACCTCCAAACTCTGCTTAGTTCAGAAACTTCAAGAACATTAGAAAGCTACTTAACAGTTTTAAAGCAGGGATTTCTTTATGTAGAGGCAATGGGGTGTAGTGGGAAGGACTCAAGGTTTGTTGGAGTTAAGACTTTGGTTCATTCCTAACTTACTCACCATCTCTGTGTACATGAACAAATTAATTAAGCTTTTCAGTCTGAATATATAAAAGAGGGATATTTTATGAGCTTATTCCACAGATCAGAAATAGGTGAAATACGTCTAGCATAGTAAAATGGTAGCTGTAATTTAAAATTTTTTAATTGCAATGAGATCTTTATGAGCAAAACAGAAATTTAAATGACAATACCCTTTTCAACTAAATTGACTACTGCTATTTAGCAGACTGAGTTAAGACCCTAGTAGATACATTAGCAAAACAAATTTTTTTTGAGTAGCCGCAAGAGATGTCAAAAATGGAAATTTTTGTAGACCACATCTTGAGAAAGGCAAAACACTGGTATGGGAATCAAAGTTGGACAGGGTGTTGCATCTCAATTCTCCCAATGGGTAAAACGGAAGTTACATTAAATTATTTGCTCATTTTTAATTCTAAAGATACATGGAACTAAGTAAAGCGGTTCAGAGTGAAAGCTGTGAAGGCAGATTGCCTGGATTTCCTAATTTCTAAGCATGTTTCTTCTCTACAAAATGGGAATAATAATGATATCTATCTCAGATGTTCTCTCTTGCCATCTTCTGCTTGACCATGTCCAATTTACCCTGATTCATGGACCTAACATTCCAGATTCCTGTCTTAGGAATCAGTGAACTAAAGTGCATGGGAATGGGGGAATTTAATTCAGATGAGAAGAAATGGAATTGCCCTCACAGTCAACAGAAGAGTCGAAAATGCTGTATTTGGGTGCAAGCTCAAAAATGATAGAATAATCTCAGTTTGTTTTCAAGGCAAACCATTCAACATCACAGTAATCCAAATCTATTCCCAACCACTAATGCCAAAGAAGCCCAAGTTGAATGGTTCTATGAAGATTTCAAGACCTTCTAGAACTAACACCAAAGAAAGATGTTCTTTTCATCACTGGGGACTGGAACACAAAAGTGGAAAGTCAAGAGAACCTGGAGTAACAGGAAAGTTTGTTTGAGTACAAAATGAAGCAGAGAAAGGTTAAGAGTATTGTCAAGAGAACCCACTGGTCATAGCAAACACCCTCTTCCAACAACACAAGAGACGACTCTACACATGGACATCACCAGATGGTCAATACAGGAATCAGACTGATTACATTCTTTGCAGTTGAAGATTTTATACAGCTGACAAAATCAAGACCTGGAGCTGACTGTGGCTCAGATCATGAGCTGCTTATTCCAAAATTCAGACTTAAATTGAAGAAAGTAGGTAAAACCACTAGGCCATTCAGGTATGACCTAAATCAAATCCCTTATGATTATACAGTGGAAGTAACAAACAGATTCAAGGGATTAGATCTGATAGACAGAGTGCCTGAAGAACTATGTATGGACAGAGGTTAGTAAAGTTGCACAGGAGGTGGTGACCAAAGCCACCCAAGAAAAAGAAATGTAACAAGGTAAAATGGTTGTCTGAGGCCTTACAAATAGCTGACAAAAGAAGAGAAGATAAAGAAAAAGGAGAAAAGAAAAGATATACCAAACTAAATACACAGTTTCAAAGCAAGGAGAGACAAGAAAGCCTTCTTAAGTGAACAATGCAAAGAAATAAAGGAAAACAATAGAGTGGGAAAGACTAGAGATTGCTTCAAGAAAATCAGAGATACCAAGAGAACATTTCATGCAAAGATTGGCACAATAAAGGACAGAAATGGTATGGACCTAACAGAAGCAGAAGAGATTAAGAAGGTGCACGATTTCACAAAAGAACTATACAAAAAAGGTCTTAATGACCCATATAACCATCATGGTTTGGTCACTCACCTAGAGACAGATGTCCTGGAGTATAAAGTGGGCCTTAAGAAGCATTACTACTGACAAAAGCTAGTGCAATACTGTACATAGAAAACACTAAAGACACTATCAGAAAATTACTTGAATTAATCTGTGAATCTAGTAAAGTGGCAGGATATAAAATCAATTCACAGAAATCACTTGCATTCCTATATACTAACAATGAAGAATCAGAAAGAGAAATTAAGAAATCAATCCCATTTACCACTGCAACTAAAAGAATAAAATACCTAGGCATAAACCCTACCTAAGGAGACAAAAGCACAATATACAAAAAACTATAGGACACTTCACAATTTGTATGGAAATGCAAAAGACCCCAAGGAGCCAAAGCAATCTGGAGAAAGAATAGAGCTGAAGGAATCAACTCAACTGACTTCAAACTATACTACAAAGCTACAGTCATCAAGACAGTATGGTACTGGCACAAAAACAGAAGTATAGACCAATGGAATGAGATAGAAGCCCATAGATAAACCCACGGATGTATGGGCACCTGATCTTTGAGAAAGGAAGCAAGAAAATACACTGGGAAAAAAATCTCTTCAGTAAGTGGTGCTGGAAGAACTGGACAACTACATGCAAAAGAATGAAATTAGAATACTGCTTAATACCATACACAAAGATAAACTCTAAACAGACTAAAGACCTAAAATGTAAGACCAGAAACTATAAAACTCTTAGAAGAAAAGACAGGCAGGGCACTGTATGACATAAATCATAGCAAGATACTTTATGACTCACCTCCTGCTGCTACTGCTAAGTCCCTTCAGTCGTGTCTGACTCTGGGTGACCCCATAGACGGCAGCCTGCCAAGGCTCCCCCGTCCCTGGGATTCTCCAGGCAAGAACGCTGGAGTGGGTTGCCATTTCCTTCTCCAATGCATGAAAGTGAAAAGTGAAAGTGAAGTCACTCAGTGTCCGACTCTTAGTGACCCCGTGGACTGTAGCCCACCAGGCTCCTCCATCCATGGGATTTTCCAGCCAAGAGTACTGGAGTGGGTTGCCATTTCCTTCTCCAGACTCACCTCCTAGAATAATGGAAATTAAAACAAATACAGGGGGCCTAATTAAACTTAACTGCTTTTGCACAGGAAAGGAAACTATAAACGAGGTGAAAAGACAACCCTCAGAATGGGAGAAAATAATAGCAAATGAAATAACTGACAAAGGATTAATTTCCAAAATACACAAGCAGTTCATACAACTCAATACTAGAAAAACAAACCCAACCAAAAAGTGGGCAAAAGACCTAGACAGACATTTCTCCAAAGACGACATAGAGATGGCTAATAAGCACATGAAGAGATGCTCAACATCACTTCTTATTAGAGAAGTGCAAATCAAAACTACAACAAGGTATCACCTCACACCAGACAGAATGGCTGTAATCAAAAAATCCACAAACAACAGTCTGGAGAGTGTTTGGAGAAAAGGGAATCCTCCTACACTGCTGGTGGGAATGTAAAATGATACAGCCACTATGGAAGACAGTATGGAGATTCCTTAAAAAAAAAAAAAAAAGAAAAAAACTAGGAATAAAATCACCATATGACCCAGCAATACCGTTTCTAGGCATATAACCTGAAGAAACCAAAACTGAAAAAGACACAGGTACCCCAATGTTCACTGTAGCTCTATTCACAATAGCCATGACATGGAGGCAACCTAGATGTCCATCAACAGATGAATGGATAAAGAAGCTACGGTGTACTCACACTCACACTCACACACACACACACACACACACACACACACACACACACACTGGAATACTACTCAGCCATAAAAATGAACACATTTGAGTCAGTTTTAATGAACTGGATTAACCTAGAGCCTATTATACAGAGTAAAGTCAGAAAAAAAATATCATATATTAACACATATATATGGAACCTAGAAGAATGGTACTGATGAATGTTTACAGAGCAACAATGGAGACACAGACATAGAGAACACACTTATGAACAAGGGTGGGGGAGAAGAGGGGGAGGGTGAAATAAATGGAGTGTAGCATGGAAGCATATACACTAACATATGTAAATACAGAGCTAATGGGAACTTGCTGTATGACTCAGAGAACTCAAACTGCGGCTCTCTAATAACCTAGATGGGTCAGAATGGGTGGGAAGTGGGAGGGATATTCAAAAGGGAGGGGATATATGTACACTTATGGTTTACTCATGTGGCTGTATGACAGAAATCAAACCAATATTGTAAAACAATCATCAATTAAAAATAAATATTTTTTAAAAAGTTAGTGGAGGTGATGGAATTGCAGCTGAGCTATTTTAAATCCTGTGCTGCACTCAATATGCCAGCAAATTTGGAAAACTCAGCAGTAGCCACAGGACTGGAAAAGGTCAGTTTTCATTCCAATCCCAAATAAGGACAACGCCAATCAATGTTCAAACTATTGCACAATTGTGCTCATCTCCATGCCAGTAAGGTTACGCTCAATATTCTATAAGCGAGGCTTTAGCAGGACATGAACCAAGAACTTTCAGATGTACAAGCTGGATTTAGTAAAGGCAGAGAAATCAGAGAACAAATTGCCAACATCCATTGGAACATAGAAAAAGCAAGAGAATTTCAGAAAAACATCTACTTCTGCTTCACTGACTACACTAAAGCTTTTGACTGTATGGATCAAAACAAACTGGAATATTCTAAAAGAGATGGGAATACCAGAGCACCTTACTTGCCTCTTGAGAAACCTGTATGCAGGTCAGGAAGGAACAGTTAGAACCAGACATACAACAACAGACTGGTTCAAAATTGGGAAAGGAGTACAAGGCTGTGAATTGCCACCCTGCTTATTTAACTTCTATGCAGAATACATCATGCAAAAATGCAGGGCTGGTGAATCACAAGCTGGAATCAAGACTGCTGCTGCTGCTGCTAAGTCGCTTCAGTTGTGTTCAACTCTGTGCGACCCCATAGACGACAGCCCACCAGGCTCTGCTGTCCCTGGGATTCTCCAGGCAAGAACACTGGAGTGGGTTGCCATTTCCTTCTCCAATGCATGAAAGTGAAAAGTGAAAGTGAAGTCGCTCAGTTGTGTCCGACTCTTCATGACCCCATGGACCGGAGGCTCCTCCATCCATGGGATTTTCCAGGCAAGAGTACTGGAGTGGGTTGCCATTGCCTTCTCTGGGAATCAAGACTGCTGGGAGAAAAATCAACAACCTCACATATGTAGATAATACCACTTTAATGGCAGAAAGTGAAGAGGAACTAAAGAGCTTCTTGATAAAATTGAAAGAGGAGAGTGAAAAAGTTGGCTTAAAACTCAACATACAAAAAACTAAGATTGTGGCATCCAATCCCATCACTGCATGGCAAATATTAACAGACAGGGAAAAAGTGGAAGCAGTAATAGACTATATTTTCTTGGGCACGAAAATCACTGTGGATAGTGACTGCAGCCATGAAGTTTTTGACGCTTGCCCTTTGGAAGGTATGCTATTACAAACATAGGCAATATTAAAAAGCAGAAACATCACTCTGCCATCAAAATCCATATATTCAAAGCTATAGTTTTTCCAGCAGTCATGTACAGATTGAGAGCTGGACACATCTATACATGAAAAAAGGCTGAGTGCTGAAGAACTGATGCTTTTCAGTGCTAAAGAATTGATGCTTTTCAGTGCTGAAGAATTGATGCTTGTGGTGCTGCACAAGACTCTTGAGAGTCCCTTGTACTGCCAAGGATATCAAACCAGTCAATCCTAAAAGAAACCAACCCTGAAAATTCACTGGAAAGACTGATGCTGAAGCTGAAGCTTCAATACTTTGGCCACTTGATGTGAAGATTCAAATTATCGGAAAAGACTGATGCTGGGAAAAGCTGAAGGCCAAAGGAAAAGGTGGCAGCAGTGGATAAGATATTTAGATAGCATTACTGACTCAATGAACAGGAATTTGAGCAAACTCTGGTAGATAGTGCAGGACAGGGGAGCCTGGCATGCTGCAGTTTATGGGGTCGCAAAGCGTCACATCCGACTTAGCAACTGAACAACAACTATCTTAAAGCAGCATGAGGATTAAATATACTTAAAGTACAGAGAACAGGGGATAACACATGAAAAAAAAAACTAACAGCTAATAAATAAGCCTTATTATTAAAATGAAAATATCTCTAGTCATTAATTTTTAAAAGCTGGAAAAATCACAGTAAAGGACAAATTTATGTTCTTATTCCATGAGTAAAATTATACTCAGATTATCGCTATTGTTTTAGGAAATAAAAGCATCTATTCCTGTTTCATAGTGTTCTGCAGAAAAGATAAAACATTAAATTAAGAGTATAAGTTTAAGCTAAAAAAATAGTGACCCTCTAATTGAGACCTAAATATCTCAAAACTTTAGGAAGAGAAATGAGACAAAACAAAAAACTGTGAAATGTAAACTTCTAGTTTTGGCAACAAATTTGAAAACTCTCTGCTCCCGGTGCCAAGTGAAATGATATGGCTGTCTAGCCATCTTGCTAGAATTGAAACTGTGCTGCATCCGTGGATCCCCTCCTTTCCTAGGGTGTGAAACTATCTTGTTACATCTGTCAAACCCAGTGATTGCTAGAGCTTCCCCTGCAGAGAAATTAACTGTGATTATGGTTTTTCTGGTTTGGGTCAAAGGGCTCCTCCAAAAAGTTGCCTCAAAACCCCATGGACTCTGCAAATGACAGTGGGTGGCAAGGAAAGGCATATAAAATCTCATGTGAAAGATTTCAGAGAAAATCGCTAAACAAAACAACAGGCCGTGGGGAATATGCTTCCTTGGGAATCTGGACACTTTCCTCCCTTTTTGTCCTTCTGTGAATTGTCAAGTATCGATTTTAGAAAAGCCTATGGCTGAGCAATAAAACTATCATCAAATGGCTATGGTACTGTGTTAAGTATTAATACTTCTTAATGACTTATTTAAGGAAAAAAGTACAAAAGTGGAATGCAAATAGCACATTCAATGAACATAAGATGAACTGCAGGAAACAACAGCTGTAATGTTGGATTTTAAAACTGCAATGAGATTATGAACAAAACACAACAGAGGTTAATGGTAAAATTCCAGCTTTTTAATGTAAATGACTTGGAATGATATTACTGTCTTCACTCTGAAAATGTTTCATTAAATTCAGTAAAGCTAACAAAAAAATAAAGCTATCCCCGTGGGATCAGTCAGAGATTCTACTCAAATGAGGTCAAAGATTCCTCACATATGACATCAAAAGATAATCCATAAAAGAAAAAAATGATAAATTAAGACTAGCAAAATTAAGAACCTCTGCTCTTCAAAAAACGAGGAAAAAGGTCAAACACTAGGAGCAAATATTTGCAAGTCAAATATCTAATAAGGGACTTATATCTCAACACATTAAGAAAACAAACAACCCAATTTTAAAAGTAGCCAAGAGATCTGAAATTTTCAAGACAAGCAGTAGCATGAAAAGATACTTAACATCATTAGCTACTAGGGAAATAGAAAAGAGAGCCACACTGAGTTACCACTACATACCTATCAGAATGGTTCAAAACAAAAACAAAGGGATAAATCCCATATACTGCAAGTGAGAACACAAAATGGTACAGCAACTTTGGAAAACAGTTCGACATTTTCTTATAAACATGACTCATATGTTTATCATACAACCCACACAGGTAAAATAAAAACCTATGTTAACACAAAGCCCTGTCTGAACGTTTACAGCAGCTCTACTTAAAAATACCAAAAACTAATTTCAGTGTCACTCAATTGAGTGTGAGACTTCCACATAATGGAATACTGCTCGGCCATAATAAGGGATAAACTGATATAAAACAATATAGCTAAATCTCATATGAATTATGCTAAGTGAAAGAAGCCAGACTCAAACAGATATGCACTACATGATTTCGTGTATATGGCACTCTAGACAAAACAGTTCCGTTGCCAAGTACTGATGGGTGGAGAGGGACTAACTAGAGAGGGGCAGGAGGGAATTTTGGGGTGATGGAACTGCTCCATATTTTGATTGTACTGGTCATAAAACTATGTGCACTTGTCAAAATCACAGAATTGTACACGAAAAAATAAAATAACCCCAAACTACTGACATGAAAAAAACCTTAAAATGAAAAAAAAAATGGCTAAGTCTATTTGGGGAATTAAGTCACAATTGTGCTCCACGAGATTAGTCTCATGTTTACATCTGTTTGGTTTTACTATTCTGGTAGTAAAATGAGACAGATTTGACTGTCTAAAAATACACTTTAAAAAATAAACCTACTCTAAAATGTTTTGTTAATAACAAATGCCTACTAGGCCATCAATTCAATAAAATCGATTACTCTACATTCCAATCTGCTCCCTTCATTCTGTCAACATTTTTTAACATTGACTATCCACCATCAGAATACTCATCTCTACATTTCATCAGCTTATTTCAAATTCTCTTTAAGTTTTACTTTTAAATAAGATCTGTTTTTCCCTTGATACTCCTATCAGTCATATCCTTACCACAGCAATTCTTCTCTGTCACCTTAGTCCAGGTCCTTATCTCTTGATCCTAGCTAGTCTTCCAGGTTTTAGTGTTATCTCTGCTTTCATTCATCCTACCTGTGGCTGACTAACTCATCTAAAGACTAGTTTCTCATTTTTACCTGGACTGCCCTGACTCAATCAGTGGAACTGTTTTTCAGTGGAAATCCATCCACTGAAGTATATTTCAATGGGACAGAGGGGAAAATTACTTTGACACTTTAGTATTACTGTCACAGAAATATGAAAAAAATGGGTTTAGATAAATTATTTAAAAAAGCTTCCCTGATGGCTCAGACGGTAAAGAATTTGCCTGTAATGCGGGAGACCTGGGTTAGATCCCCGGGTTGGGAAGATACCCTGGAGAATGAAAGACATACCCACTCCAGGATTCTAGCTTGGAGAATTCCATGGATATAGGAGCCCGGCATACTACAGTTCATGGGGTCACAGAGTCAGACACGATGGAGTGACTTTTAAATTAATTTGTATCTGTATCATTTAGGAATGTTGAGCAAAAGCAGTTTGAGAAAAATCTAATTGAAAGAAGAGTGGCAAGCAGCTGACAGGAGATACCCCACATCCAAGGTCAGGAGTGGAAGCTGTGAGGAGATACCCCACGGCCAAAGTAAGGAGCAGTGGCTGCCCTTTGCTGGAGCAGCCGTGAAGAGATACCCCACGTCAAAGGTAAGAGAACCCCCAGTAAGACAGTAGGCGCTGAGAGAGGGCATCAGAGGGCAGACAGACTGAACTACCATATGATTCAGAAACTCCACTCCTGGAGATAAATCCAGAGAAAATCATAACTTGATAAGATATATGCACCCCAATGTTTACCGCAGTACTATTTACACTAACCATGACATGGAACCAACCTAAATGTCCATCAAGAGATGAATGGATAAAGAAAATATGGCACATATATACACAATGGAATACTACTCAGCCATAAAAAGAAACTGAATAATGCCGCTTGCAGCAACATGGATGGACACAGAGATTATCACATTAAGGGAAGTAAATCAGAGAAAGACAAATATGGTATCACTTATATGTGGAATCTTAAAAAATTATGGAATGAACTTATTTACAATACAGAAACAGACTCACAGACCTAGGAAACAAACTTATGGTTACCAAAGGGGAAAGGTAGGGAGGGAGGGATAAATTCGGAATCTGGGAGTAACAAACATAAACCATTATAGAAAAAATAGTTAAACAACAAGGACCTACTATATAGCATAGGGAACTATAGCCAGCATTTTGTAATAACCTATATGGGAAAAGAATCTGAAAAAGATTGTGTGTATGTGTATAAACTGAATAACTTTGCTGTACACCTGAAACTAACAACACTATAAATCAACTATACTTCAATTTTTAAAAAGTTAACTGCATCAAAAACACAATGCCTGCATCACAACCAGAAGTTATCAAATAGCAACTAATGCATACAAAACTCTGATGGAGGCCTTCCCTGGTGGTCCAGCAGTGGATAGTCCACCCATCAATGCAGGGGACACACTTCGATCCCTCATCTGGGAGGATTCCACATGCCAGTGCAACTAAGCCAGCGCACCATAACTACTGAAACCCACATGCCCTAGAACCCATTCTCTGCAACAAGAGAAGCCACCACAATGAGAGGCCAGTGCATGGCAACCAGAGAGCAGCCCCCGCTTGCAGCAATGATAAAAAGGCCATGCATAGCAAGTAAGACCCAGCGCAGCCAAAAGGAATAAATACCAATTTTGATAGATACACATTAGTCTTGAATAGCTAAATTAATACGTTGCTACTCAATGGGTTTACTTTTATCTGCATCATTTTTAAGATTTTTAGAAGGTCTGCAGAGTTTTAGGCTCTCCTCCCAAATTACTTAATTCTAGTCTTTAGAACTTTAACAAGAGCTCCATATGATTCCTATGTATATCAAAGTTTGAGAAGCACTGGCCTAAAACAAGAGTTGACAAATTCTGTTTAAAAAGCTAGATAATGTTACATTTTGCAAGCTATTAGGTCTCTTTTTTAACTATTCAACTATGCTGCTTACCATGAAGATAAAAAGGTCAATACATAAGAAAGTATAATTAAAGATGTATATACACCTAGAAAAAACAGAGCCCCGAAATACTTAAGGCAAGAAAATGACAAAATTGAGAAATACACAATCTAGTAATTTAACAGAGATTTTCAGTATCACTCTCTCAGAATTAAACAGAAAATCAGCAAAGACATAAATACATGAACACCACCACCAACAAACTTAACCTAGCTGACATTTACAGAATGCTTCAATCAACAACAGCAGCAACTTACTCTTTTTAATTAAACATGATGTACTCTCCAGAAGGGAGCTTCCCTGATGGCTCACTGGGTAAAGAATCTGCCTGCAATGCAGGAGACAAAGGACATGCGGGTTTGATCTCTGGGCTAGGAAGATCCCCTGGAGAAGGAAATGGCAACCCTACTCAAGTATTCTTGCCTGGGAAATTCTCACGGACACGGGAGCAGGGCAGGCTACAGTCCATGGGGTTGCAAGAGTCAGACTCAACTTAGCGACTAAGCACACACACACGTTCTCCAGAATATAACACATGACAGACTACAAAACAAGTTTTAGCAAAACACTAAAATCATAGAAACTATGTTCTCCAGTCACCTGGACTTATATGAGAAATTAATAATAGAAAAAGTCAGTCCTGGGTGTTCATTGGAAGGACTGATATTGAAGCTGAAACTCCAATACTTTGGCCACCTGATGCGAAGAACTGCCTCATCTGAACAGACCCTGATGCTGGGAAAGATTGAGGGCAGGAGGAGAAGGGGACAACAGAGGATGAGATGGTTGGATGACATCACGGACTCAATGGATATGGGTTTGGGCGGACTCCAGGAGTTGGTGATGGACAGGGAGGCCTGGCGTGCTATGGTTCATGGGGTCACAAAGAGTCGGACAGGACTGAGTGACTGAACTGAACTGAATAGAAAAAAAGTGGGAAATCCCCCAAAGATTACAGTATGACACAACAAACTTTAACATAGATCAAAGAAGAAATTTCAAGGAAAATTAGAAAATATCTTGTGAGACAGCATAATACTATTTTAAGGATAAGATATATAGAACAATGGAACAAAAAAGAGAGCTAAGAAACTGTTTTTGGACAAAGGTGCCAAGGCAATTCAACAAGAGAAAGCATAGTCTTTTCAGCAAATGGTGCTGGAACAATTAGAAAGCCATGTTAAGAAAAAAAAATTCCTTACCTCATACTATAACAAAACTTAACTCAAAATGAATCGCACAACCTAAATGTAAAAACTAAAATGATAAAACTAAAGAAAACAATAGGAGAAAAATCTTTGTGACCCAGGCCTGAGCAACATTTCCTTAGATAAGATCCTAAGAACTGCAGTACATAAAAGAAAAAGTTGCCAAACTGGATTCGTAAAGTTAAAAGTTTGCACTCTTCAAAAGATATCATTTAAAAAAAGAAAAAAAGACTTCTGTGGTGGCACACTGGATAAGAATCCATCCGAGAATCACGGCAGAGGAGACAGACAATCCCTGATCAGGAGGATCCCACATGGCATGGAGCAGCTAAGCCCAAGCACCACAGTTGCTGAGCCTGTGCTCTGGAGCCCACGCGCCCTGACTACTGAGCCTGTGTGCCTAGCGCCTGCGCTCTGCAATTAGAGAGGCCACCGCAAGAGAGGCCCAAGCACCGCAACGAAGGGTGGCCCCCACTCACCGCAACTGCCAAAGTCCATGCAAAGCAATAAATGCAAAGTAACAAAGACCCATTGCAGCCAAACAGAAAAGAAATAATTAAATTTTTTTAAAGGAGATAAGCCACACAGCAGGAGAAAACTGAAAGTGAAGTCACTCAGTCGTGTCTGACTCTTTGCGACCCCATGGACTGTAGCCTACCAGGCTCCTCTATCCATGAGATTTTCCAGGCAGGAGTACTGGAGTGGGTTGCCATTTCCTTCTCCAGGGATCTTCCCGACCCATTTCCAAATCATATACCTGATAAAAGACTTCTAGTAAGAATATAAAACAAACCCTTAAAATTCAATTGTAAGACACAAAACCCAATTTAGATCAAAAAAAGATTTAAACAGATACGTCAGCAAAGGTAAATGAATGCACACACATTAAAAGATACTCAACATCAGTCATTAGAGACGGTTTAAATGCATTTAAATTTGATTAAACGCAAATTAAAACCACAATAAGTAACCACTCCACATCTACATTGAGGGGCATTCTCAAGTAGATAAACTTTAAGAAAGGAGAATGGAAGGTAAGAATCTGGAAACTGATTGTCTTAAAATTATCTTTGCTGACATACTCAATGGAAAGCTTCTATATGCCTCTTGGTAGTACACATACCAAGCTTAAGACCATTTGTATAAGAAAAGAGGAATTTAGTGACTTACAAAATATTTGGTTAACAGAATTTGATGATCTGGAAAGGTGTCAAAAAACAAATGAGGCTCATTTGGAAATGAAAAAAAAGTAGGGGTGGGAAAGGAGCAAGCAGGAAGGACAGAGAGTTCTCACCCATCAGCATCGTTCTGATAGTCCTGAGCACTGGCAAATAGTTTTTTTGGTTTGTTTTTTAAATCATCTGATTGACTCCCACACAGGTTCTGTGCCCTAGCCAGCAATGACTAAAATGCACCATGCCCAGACAAGTCTCCACACCTTCTCTTCAAACACTCATATCTAGAAATCACTCCGTTGCAACTAACTAGTGCAAAGCAGAGAACTGCAAGCAAAATGCACCTTCATTTTTGCCCTACATCCCAACCTGATATACTCAAATTATAGTATTTTTCAAAGTGTAATAATAATTACCGGTTTACATGCCTGCCTCTTCTGCCTCCCATTAGAGACTGTGCCTTCTTTAATGACAGAGGAATTTTTCATTCATCTTGAGATCTTCAGCCTCAGTATGCTATGGGATTTTCCAGGCAAGAATACTGGAGTGGGTTGCCATTTCCTTCTCCAGTGACCCATACCGTCAATAAATGTTCTGAGAACGGAAGGCTGATATAAACTACAGATATAAACTCCAACCATTTAGTTTGAATGCCTTTGTCTACAAAATATATTTTTAAAACATATTGTAGGCAAATGTATTGTAAAACTAATTTTTCCTTTCTTAGGAGAGGCTCTAATCTGAAATTAAGAATTTGATATGGGGACTTCCCTGGTGGTCCAGGGGCTAAGGCTCTGTGCTCCCTCCCTATGCAGGCAGCCTGGGTTCGATCCCTGGTCAGAAAACTAGATCCCACATGCCGCAACTAAGAGTTCAAATGCCACAACTAAAGATTCTGCATGTCTCAACGAAGACTGAAGTTCCAACATGCCACAACTAACACCTGCTGCAGCCAGATAAAGAAATAAATCCTTTTAAAATAAGAATCTGATATGTTATTACATATCTAATCAACTTCTATATAAAACTCTTAGGGAAATGAGACCGATGGACTAGACAGAAGTTAGGCAACCTCGTTCTAGCTAGTACCAGTGACTCTGGATATGTTTTCTGACTTTTGGTTTCCTCATGTGTAAAGTGAAAAAATTAAAGAACAATCTCTAAACACCCTTCAAATGTTAATATTCTAAGAATTTTTAACCCATGAAGTGTTTCATTAATCAACAGTCAGAAGATAGGAGGCATGTCACATGCTGAGTATTCCTAATATTTTCATACCTCTTGCTAGAAAGCAAATGAAATTATCCTGTCAATATTCATTCAGTACTCAAATCCAGAAACAAAACTAAATAAGTGCCCTGCCCTCGACATCTACTTCTGAAATTATGAGCTTGACCTTTCAGTTCTAATAATTCAACTCTTGAAGCAAACATTTAATCACATATCATAGGCATTGACATAATAAACAAACTGTAAGCTTACCTGCCAGGAAACTGCTCCCAAAATTGCTGTTGCAAGAAGACTGAAAAAAACTAACTGCTCTGAAATTAAGCAAAAATGACGCATCCCTTTGGATGCCATGATTCTGTCAAGGCTATTGTTATCTACTCTGTGGGTAAAACATACCTTATGGCAGTCATTTAATTTGGTATGGAATCCCCAAAGAGTTAAAAGAAAAATAATATGGCAAATCATCCAGAAAATTCCAAAAATGGAAAAGCCTGGTATTACAAAATACCAGAGATGAGTGTCTCTAAGTTTAAATGCTGAAAGAATGAAAAATGTAAGCTCAATCATCCCAGTGAAAACAACTGAAAGTCTTCTGCAAATTCTTCCACGGTACAAAAAGGGTTTCCACCTTTCAGTCACTGAAAGCCCACTAAAATAAATGTCAAGGAAAGGATCAGTTATCAGGCAAATAAAAAAACATGCAAAGGCAACTGGATTTTGGGGAGTTTCCAATGAGGAGAAAAACAGCAAGACTGCAAAAATAACTAAGTTTGGAATAGCTAGAAAAGACTTCATTCTCAGGTCGATAATCAGCATGGCCAAAGCTACAACAAGTAAAATGACACTCAGAGACTTTTCCACCAACATAGTTGTGCTGGCGATGGCAAATCCAACAAGTTCCAGAAATTCAACTGTGGTTAGTAAGGTGGGCCGATGGCGGACATAACCAGAAATTCTCTCCACCAAAGAGCATAATATCCTTAATACTATGGAAGTTAGAAGCAAATATTTGGTTGATTCTTCTTTGACATCATTTTTAAAGGATGAATTATCAAGAAAACACAGGAGGCCAAGCAAGAATCCAAACCAAAGATTGGAGAGACTTAAACTTGCTGCTTCCATTGAAAAATAATAATAGAGTATGCTGGCAATTCCGAGAACAAAAAGACCAAGAATAAAAATGACCAAAATTAAGGAATTTGCTGTTTTTTCCCATCTTACATAGAGACCTAAGCATAGAGCAACCAGTAAATTGATTCTGGCTAAATAGCCAAGGTAACGCACTGAAGAATGCATGTTCACTTCTCTGTTCACTTCTTCCAGTCTTGTCATTGCTAAATAGAGACAATGACTAAAGCAGTAACGCAGTGATTTACACATTAATCTGTCAATCTGGGCTTTCTCCCCACGTTATGAAAATTAACTGCTTGTATTTCATCCAGCAAATCCAATGTATCTGTAACTCCTATTTCAGTACTTTCTCTGGTGGAATTTGTTTACAGTGATCTAAAAAAGAAGAAAAAATATTTCACTGTTAATTTTATGTAATTTACCTTTCACATATATCTTTCTTATTAAAAAATAATAACCAAGTGAGAGATAAAGTTTGTTTAGATACCCAGTTTAAAATCTGACTTGTGTGTATCTAAATGGTAACTGTCTCTGGCTTAAAAACTCATCAGTTTATCCAAACAAAAATGGAGATTTGTTCCACTTATCCTATTCTAGGATTGTATGACTAGGTTGCCATCAACAAAAATTTTTCCAGAGATGGTAAGGAATTCACCTAATCTATTTTTATTCCAATAGCCAGTTTTTCAACAACGTGCAATGATGAGATATTCAACTCAGCTTAAATCTAGCAGATGGGTCTGGAATAGTGGAAAGCTAGTCAACTCAAACAAAATGAGGGACGTCATTATTACCTCTAACTTGAAAAGCACCAGTATCCAATTACAGGCTTCCCTCGTGGCTCAGACGGTAAAGCGTCTGTCTACAACGCAGGAGACCTGGGTTTGATCCCTGGGTTGGGAAGATTCCCTGGAGAAGGAAATAGGCAACCCACTCCAGTACTCTTGCCTAGAAAATCCCATGAATGGAGTAGCCTGGTGCAGGTTGCTCTGTCCATGGGGTCGCAGAGTCGGAAATGACTGAGTGACTTCACTTCACTCACGGCTTTCTTTAATAATAATCCAATAATAGCAACCATTACCACCTGCCTAAAATCCTCTACATCTTTTTACCAGTTACTTCTAAAATGCTATAAAACCTTAGTCTCAACACTGTTTCACTAATAAACTTATTGGAAGTTTAACTGTATTAAAGTTACTCAGTCACTAAAGTTGATCCATCATTTTCCCTGTACTTTTACCTCTATTAAGTTACTCTGATGATCAAACATACAATCTCTGTAGCAAACCAATTCTGGAACTTTCTAGTCAAAACTGTAAAACTGAAATGCTGACCAACATTTATTGTAAAGTAAATTTTAAAAACTATGATTTTATTTTTGGAAACTTATCACAACAGTTATTTGTTAAAGGACTCAGATAATTATTTCAATCTTAAGGACCCCTTCAGGTTGCACTTCAAACATGACATCATCAAACAAAATTATTTAACTATCTACTAGATAATTTTCTAGTATGCTATTTCAGAAAACATGATACATGCAAAGGTTTATGGTCACAATGAATATCCACTGAGAACTCAACAAGATTAAAAACTCAAAAAATAACTACTTTGCAATCAGCTTATTTCTGCTTTCACAGGACACTAAAAGAGCCAAGAGAAATATGAGATAACCTGAATTAACCCTGAATTACCCATACAGCTGCAGAAGAATGACATTGGATGACAACTTTAGGGTCTCTGGGAGGTTCAAAGTACTATTACTAACTTACAAGTTCAACAAGTATATTTTTTACAGCTAAGTTTATTTAATTAACTAAGAATTATGATTCTCCTCAATTGTATTTTCAATCATTCCTTAAGATACCACACACCACTAAAGAAAATATCTTCCTTTGGTATATTTAGGTTTTATCTTTTACTTAAGTATGAGAAACTGACACCATCTAGAATGCACTGAATTTTTAAAAACATCACTTGTACATGCTATATAATCATTCAACAAATATGCTGGAATACATGTCCTCTAAGGGTTGATGGTACAGTCTGGGTTCAAAAACTGAACACTGTGGGAGACCAAAAAAAAAAAAAATCACACACCAGACTAAATGGTTGCAACTCAACTCATGAGACATACTTCTGTGTTTCTCTAGTCAACACTCTCATTCTCTGGGGCTAGGCAAGCCTCTCTTCCCTATTCTCAAATCTCTGACATCCACTTCTGACCAAATTCTCACCAGATGACTTTGTCTCCAATGACGTCATCAAAAGGGAGATTACCTGAGTTTCCAACACCACAAACTCACCTATATCTACCATCTCCTGATTTAAGAAAAGAAGGCTCTCTGCTGGATAGAAGGCTACATCTTTTAGCTGTACATGTGACTCTTCCTCACGGTCTCTTCCAGAACTTCACACTCTCTCCTCTCTTCCAACTCCTACTACTCTTCTCTTATCCACTGGTGCTTAAACATTTGCAAAGCTCTTTTAAAAAATGATACCAAAAAAAAAAAAATATATATATATATATATACACACACACACACACACACACATATATACAGAAACAAAACTGAAACTCAATAATCCATCTCCTCCTACAAGTTCAGTCATCTGTCCCCTTGACAGCCAATATTTGATTGCTTTACTTCTCACATGAACTAAACCACGGTTTCCACCACACAACAACAAACTGCTCTGTCAAGTTCTAAAATAACCTAAATTCCTAAATCGCATAAGTACTTTACACTCATTATCTTGCACCTTCATCAAACAACCTTTGACATTTTTGACTCCCAGGGCTTCCCTGGTGGCTCAGAGGGTAAAGCATCCGCCTACAATCTGGGAGACCGGGTCCAATCCGTAGGTCGGGAAGATTCCCCTGGAGAAGGAAACAGCAACCCGCTCCAGTACTGCTGCTTGGAAAATCCCATGGACTGAGAATGGGGTCACAAAGAGTCGGACACGACTGAGCGACTTCACTTTCACCTTCTGCAACCTGCCCTCCCTCTAGCTTCCAAAGACCAGTCTTCAGAATTTCTTCCTAATTCACTGATCTCTCCTGTCTCCTTGCAGGTTCTTCATTCTGAATCTATCCTTTGGATGCTCAAACCCAAGCTTAGGCCCTTCTCTCACTATACACTTAAATGTGTATTAATATATATTAACCTGACAGAAATGAAAGCACTAGCTCTGTCCTGCACTGAGGTAAAAGCTTAGAAAAAATGTAAAGGAAAACATGTAATTAATAAAGTATAGCACATTCATAGCATGGAATATATGCAGTTACCCTGTTATGGGCCAAAATCAACATGGCAGAATATTATTTTTTTAAATGGCTAATTCACAAAGTCTTTCCCCATTTCGACCTTCTTTAAAAGACAAACATCCTCAATCAAGAGAGTAAAACAACAAAGCAGTGCAATCCTTTTCATTGGGTCTGCCAGCACAAATGATTCAGTGGGAATTACTTGACAGGCAGTTAAAAAAAGGAGCACAGAAGAGTCCACTGATACAGGAAAAGTTAGTAATTGTCAGGTTTGTTTTATAGCATCCTCTATACTATTCTAACCCTCCTTTCACCACCTATATTTAATGGTCACCAAGTCCTGCCCCCTCTTCCTCTTAGACACTTCTTAAACATTTCTACTTCTTTCCATCCCCAAGATCACAACCCCAGTTTTAGCCACCGTCATCTCATGGTTGAATGTCTCCTTGTTTCCACTCTTGCCCTTCTCCAAAAAGTATCTTTTAAAGCCAAAACTTGTCACCTCATTCTGTTATGTAAAAACCTCCAAAGGCTTCCCATCACTCTAAGCAATAAAGTCGAAACTCCTTAAAATGCCTTAGGAGGCTTTCCTCATTGGATGTGAATAACTCTCCCACCTCATCTCTTACCATTCTTTGTATTCTAGTCACAGGGATCTTTCAATTCTGAACTACACTAATGCTGTTCCCTCTCCAGGTGTACTCCTTTCTCTCCTCCAGACCCCACCAGAGGTCCTCACACCTGGCTCACTCCTACTCTTCAGGTCTCAGCTTAAATCACTTCTTAGGGCAATCACCTTGACTCATTTGTATGATCCACATACTTTCTGTAGAATAGGAAAAATACTGATTATCAACTGTTTAATATCTGCATTCCCCACTAGATCACAAGGTCTCTCAAAGTTTGTCTTCAAAACTGTACACCCAGGGTTTAGCAGAAAGTTTGATCCCAACAAAGTTTGACTCCAAGTAGATATTCAACAAATACCTGAAGAAATGAAGACTGATACAGAAGTAACTATATTTAATAACAATGTCAATCAGTTATAGGACGCATATTAATATACAAGGAGAATAAACAAGTTGTCTAATAACCCACAACTACGAAGTCATAGAGCGAAGGGAGATTGCATGAACGTTTGGCTTGTTTCTCTCTCAGCCTTACTCCAGCAGTCACTTATCTCATCCAAATTCCTCCAAACCGGCAAGTTCTCTTTTACATCCTTCTAGGGAATGGTTCACTGAGCCCAAAAAACACTATCACATGCATCGTCTTCTGACTCAGAAACTACTTACGTCCAGTCTAGGGGAAGTGTCAAAAGCTGAAAGAATCTACAGAGCAGCCAGGGTCGGGGAATTCCAGTGCTTCGGTTCTATGAATTCATGAGAGCTCTTCTTTGGACCCATCCCACATGAGGAGAAAGGCATCTAGAATATTAAACCCCTCAGCAATACGGCAGCAATAGCAATTCTTCTTCCATTCTGCTTTCTCCTAGGAGGAGGCCTAAGCAGCAACCTGGCTGTTGGGAACCACAAGTAGGCACCCAGCTGAGTGCGGAACCGCTGGGGGATACGGAGAGGCGCCCTGCCTTCCATCCTCCACCCCACACCATCAACTTCTCCCCAGGCAGATATCCCTACCTCCTTCCCGCGAGGCCGGGCGGGCGGAGCTCGGGGCCCGCACCTCGCCGAAGCCCTGCGCGCTGTCTGTGCCCAGGTCTCACCGCCCCGCCGGTGACCCCTTGTCCCGGCTTCGGCCGCTGCTACCAATGCTCTCTCAGCCCTCGGAGTCGGCCCTTGGGCCAGCAGGGGAAAGGAAGGGCCCTTGCGGCTGAGCCTGCGGTTCGGAGCGGGGACACGGCACTCCAGAGCAGTCGAGTGCCTCACGCCACACGCACTAACACAGGCCAGTCTCGTCGGAAACTTTCTCCGTTACTGGCCCGGCTGCGGCCGCCATATTCCCGCCGCCGGATTCGCGACGGTACGGAACGCCGCCGGGGTCAGGCCGCGCTACGCGCTTCCTCCGCGAGACCCGGCAGCCAGCCCCTGGCCCCGCCCAAAGCCGCCACACTGCCGCGGACCCAGGTGCTCTGCGCACTGCTCGAACGCAAATGGCTCCACCTGGGGCACAAGCCGTTGCCTTCTTAGACGTAGAATGGGCGGGGAACTGGTACCTGGACGACCACGAAGGATCGGCCGTGTCCATCAAGCATCTAGGCCGCAGCTTCGGGTTGGACGGAAACTGGGGCAGGACCGGCAGGCTGGCTACCCAAGGACGATAACTACTGTAGGAGGCGTTGCTGCTCTTTAGTATATATCGCAGAATATATGAATTTGTGTCCACTGACCGGCTAAAAGCCTAGGCTCTTTAGTCTCGCCTTCAAAGCCCTTCTGGCTTCATTTTCTAATTAAAGCCTCCCTTTAGTCCACCGGCTAGGTCTTAATTCCGCCATCAACGCTGAGCTCCCCGATCATGGCCTGCTCCATTCGCTTTCTCCCCCAGTCTCTTACACTTTAACCCGCCCCACAGCCCGAGGGTCCATCTGAGTGCACGGCTGATTCTCTTTTGTATCTGAACTCGCTGAATAAACGTAAGGGGTAGTACTCAGAGGCAGCGTTTCACAACAGCTGTGGAGCTGATGATTTGCACTCTGGTTTCTCCTATTCGTATGTGCGACCTCGGTTTCTCCATCTAAAAAATATTGTGATATTCAGGGACACTTTCCCCCCGCCCTGGAATCATAAGGTACTCAAAAAGTATGAATTCCCTCCTCCCTCTCCAAGAAGCACTTCCTGTTTGCCAGTCTTCTGTACCTACCATTATTTTCTACTGTTTATAGCTCTTGGTGGTGGCGGTTTAGTCGCTAAGTTCGTGTCCGACTCTTGGGACACCACGGAGCCTGCCAGGCTCTGTTTCACGGGCTTCTCCAGGGAGTGGGTAGCTATTTAACTTTAATCAGCACACTCCAGGGTAGGTAATTAGCATTTGAAAGATTAATCAGAACTCTTCAAAGTTGGATGCACAAGTGCCTAAAATGCTGCTGCTGCTGCTAAGTCGCTTCAGTCGTGTCCGACTCTGTGCAACCCCATAGATGGCAGCCCACCAGATCCCCCGTCCCTGGGATTCTCCAGGCAAGAACACTGGAGTGGGTTGCCATTTCCTTCTCTAATGCTTGAAAGTGAAAAGTGAAAGTGAAGTCGCTCAGTCGTGTCCAACTCTTAGCGATCCCATGGACTGCAGCCCACCAGGCTCCTCCATCCATGGGATTTTGCAGGCAAGAGTACTGGAGTGGGTTGCCATTGCCTTCTCCGAGTGCCTACATCAGTAAGTAAATCTTCACTAGAGGTATGTTAATTAGAATAAAAGATTAGAATTTTTCATTGTGGAAATAACTGGTGGTCAGGATATGTGGCTGGCTAGACTATTGGACCGCAGAAGGCAATGGCAACTCACTCCAGTACTCTTGCCTGGAAAATCCCATGGATGGAGGAGCCTGGTTGGCTGAAGTCCATGGGGTCCCTAAGAGTTGGACACGACTGGGCGACTTCACTTTCAATTTTCACTTTCATGCATTGGAGAAGGAAATGGCAACCCACTCCAGTATTCTGGCCTGGAGAATCCCAGAGGCGGCAGAGCCTGGTGGGCTGTCGTCTATGGGGTTGCTCGGAGTCAGACCCGACCGAAGCGACTTAGCAGCAGCAGCAGCAGCAGCAGCAGACTATTGGACAGGCACTTCTGTCTTTGCATAAATGTGGTATGTCTGTTGAGTCTAGCAGAGGGACACCCATCAGAGTGGCTCCTTTGGAGTCTAGACTTCTGTTTTGTACTTTGTCACAAAATATTGTCTGTGTGCTATTATTTTGTGGACCTGCTTGTTGATAAATATTTATGTAGTACTATTCTGTCTGAGATTTGCTTACATTGTAGAACACTATCTTGGGCCGAGGGAGGAGATGAGTACCTCTCACCCATCTTCAGTTGTTGAAATCTGCCAGCATTTACTAAAAGGACCTGACGATTGTGAAGGCCAAGTGCTGCTTATATTCATTCACGATATTTCTTGCATTTATCATTTCCTATCGACTTGCACTGCCACTATCTGAGCTGAGGTATTGACCCTGAATGACTTTAGTAACTTCTATGCTGGTCACTTCTCTGTCAGCCTCACCACAGCCTAACCCACCACACGGGGGCCCTGACCCCTGACAGATATACTCTGCAGACACTCTGTGTCACTTCTTGGATTAAAATCATGAGTTATACAAACTAGAAAAATTAAGCCCAAACTTCCTAATCTGGCAACTGAAGCCCTGAGGGGTATGTTCTAAGCCCCAAGCCCTCGCCTGGTGCCATTTATCTGGAAACTAGAACTAATAGGGTCAGTTCTTGGACGTCAGCCACATGGATAGCCAAACACTTAGATATGAAACAGCCACCTGGGAACTATTTCAGTGACAGAATTCAAGCTGCAGTTGCTGATGACAGTGTAATGATCCTAACTGGGACATCCATTCTTCCAACACTTGCTTCTCTGCAGGCAAGATCTGTGTGCTCCAGGCCAGGAATTTCACCAGAGGAGTTACTTCAGATTAAGAAAACCTGTTGAAAATAGAATCATAATTTTTTAAAAAAGAGGAGGGGCAGCACCCATGGCAGGGGAAATGGATGGTCTTGCCATTTCAGTCCTGTGTAGAAAGCGGGTCACAGATGGCTCCTACATTATTTCTAAGTTCTCGTTTATTTTTCTCCTACTTCTTTCAATTCTTCAATCCTGTTCTAGGGCTAAATCTCCAGTACTCTTGCCTGGAAAATCCCACGGATGGAGGAGCCTGGTGGGCTGCAGTCCATGGTGTCGCTAGGAGTCGGACACGACTGTAGCAGCAGTAGCAGCAGCAGGGCTAAATCAACTCAGGTTCTCCATAAGCAATCTTCTTGGCCTGATTCCTTTTTATTTCTGTGTAATACTTTGAGATTACAGTTATTTCACCTCAAACATATAATCAAATCTTTACAAAAACACAATGATGTAAATATTTTCATCACCATTTTATAGATAAAGTATCCAAAGTCCAGAGAAACTACACTGTCCCAGTGCAGGGACTTAAACCTTGGTCTTTGGGCTTAAAGTCCCAGGCCATCAAGTACAACTTTCTACCATTCCCCTTTACAGGAAACACAGTCTCATTGTTGCTGTTCAGAGTAAGCAGGGAAAGGATTACAGTGTTTAGTCCTGGTACACTTACTATAATCATCTGGAAGATCTGTAGCTTACACACCCATACAGTCCAGATCAATTAGAGTCTCCTCTGCAGTGAGTCCCAGGTAGATTGTGTGAGGTTTAAAAGACCCTCCCTTTCACCTCCCCAGTGATTCTAACATGAAGCAAGGGTTGAGAACCACTGAGTTATTAGTTTCGTTAGTGTCGTGATTCTCCAAGTGTTAGAAATGCAGATTATCAGGACCTACAGCCCCTCAGGTCAACTGAATCAGAAACCCAAAGCATAGACCCCAGATTTTCGGATTATGTTCAGACGTAGGTATCAGAAAGCTCATAACTGACTTCATGGAAGTTTATTTCTAGAAGTAGGTGTTCCAGAGCAGATGTGCTCCTCAGTGTTAAAGTTCCGGATTCCTTCCCCCTTGTTGCCCTTCTATTCAGGGCATAGCTCCCTCCTCAGTTCAAGATGGCTGCTTAATTTCCATCTGTCACTTCAGAATTCTCATCAACAGGAAGAAGGAAGTACAAGAGACAAGAGTATTCCCCCTCACCCCTACTTGAATGACACTTCTTAGAAGCTGTATAAGATATTTCGGCTTATGTCACACTGACCAGTATTTAGCATTTATAGAGTCTGGGAAATGTGCCATGTTTTTGAGTGGCCACAACCCCATCCAAAAACCAGAGTTGTCTTTCTGAGAAATAAGGGAGAAAAAATAATAGATGACAAGAAGCAGCCTTTTCCAGAGCTTAGCTAACTTAACTAACTTTGCATCTCCTGCCTCTCCTGCATTGCAGGCAAAGTCTTTACCACTGAGCCACCAGGGAAGCCCTCTCTACTGTATCAATGATGATAGATTTTTGATCATGTGCTTGAACCATGATTTAGTGAACGTTTTCCTTAATTTTAAAAGTTGAGGATGCATTTGCTTTTTACTATTGAAAATACTATAATGGTGAGCACTTAAGCTCATTGCATTTGTGATATTATTACATTTCTGATTATTATTTTGATAGATTCCTAGATGGGTTAAAGAATATGAATGTTTTTAGGACTCTTAACTAATACTGCTGATTTTCTTGCCAGAAAGGAATCATTCTGTGTTACTGCTGCCAATGAACTACATTTTCAGCTGCAGAATATTTTGTCTTTGAAAGTTTTTTTTTTTTTTGCTAATTTTCTTTTGACATTTAAAATAAGTTATTTTATTTTGGGCTGTGCTGGGTCTTCATTGCTGCATGGGCTTTCTCTCTAATTTCGACAAGCAGGGGCTACTCTAGTTCTGGTGCGTGAGCTTTTCATTGCGGTGGCTTTTCCTGTTGCAGAGGACAGGCTGTAGAGATTGCGGGCTTCAGTAGTTGTGGCGCACAGTCTTAGTTGCTCTGCGACATGTGGGATCTTCCTGGATCAGGGATCAAAACTTTGTCTCCTGCATTGGCAGATAAATTCTTTACCATTGAGCCACAAAGGAAGCCACTTCTTTGACATTTTGGAAATAATGCAGGGATGGGCATCACTTGCATTAAGTACTTCCATGATGAGAGATATCCATATTTAGATAAATTGCATCTAAGCTGGTTCTGAACAGTGTGCCACAATTTCATGAACAGATTTCATTGATATGTACCACTAGATGCAACAGTGCCAGGATATGCTATTCTTCAATTTAAAATTTTTTCTTTAAAGTTTTTCTGGCTTTATATTAATGCTAATGAATTTCTTTTCTTCAGTTACATTTTCAGTCCTAAAGAGCACAGACATTTATTACTTACAGTACCTAGTCTAGTGTAATAGTGTAGTAATGAAGCTTCAATTGATGAATCAAGCAAGGCTAAGGAGATGGTTTGACATTCTAACTCCTATTCTGTAGCTCATTCCAGTTGGCATCATTCTCCAGGTCACTGGGGTCCCTCCTACCTTGATAATATTTGTGCTTACACAAGCTCCAGACCTTTTGCTCTCTATCAAAGTATTATCTTCTTAACTTTCAAATTCCTGACTCCCTACTTTCCAAGTAACCTCTACTCTGGTACTTTGATCTATACTCATATTTCAATGAAACTAAAAAAACATGTAAGTTCCTTTTTACAGTCAAGCCATTAGACCCTCTGGCTCAAGTCTGTTTCCTAAGCATCTTTCTACTTATAGGCAGGCTCCAGAGATTTAGCCTGCTTACTTCTCTTCTTTCCAGCAAGCATGAATTTTTACTTCTAGGCCTGCTTTGGGAAACATGTTATCTCCTAGATTCCTAGTGAAAAGGCCTGGGGTGATTTAAAAACTATAATTGTTTCTGAATTACTTTATCTCTCCTACATGTTTCAGCATGTCTGGGCAAACTCACATCCAAACAGGGGACAGGAGTTTGAGGGAGAACTAAATTAATAATGGCCGTTGCCATGTTTGTATTCTTTTTCCTTAGAAGAAGAGAATGGGAATAGCTAAAGTGGCATTAGTTAACTGTAAGAAAGATTTGTAGGTCTAGGGTATAAATGTAAATAACTTATGGAGATCTATAATAGCCTCAAGCGGAATATATCTCTGTGACTAGTCAATCTCCTCAATATCTGAATCTCCCCACACCAGCTCAAAGGTATATGGAAAAAATGTCATAAGGAGACTATACTGATTTACTTGGTTGTGACTGCCCCTTCAACAGGTTAGATATACATTCAATTAAAAAATGTATGTGTATTATCCTGGCTCTTTGTGAAGAGTTGTAAATAGGCCCAGAGCCAAGAAACACTTTCAGGCATTGTTTTTGTCTTTTGAGTAATGTTTCCTACTACTGTTATGGTTTACATGGGCATTCGAATCCAACAATAAGAACAAATTTATGCTTTACAGTCTTCTAATTATTGATGACAAAGTCAAGAGATGGTTCTGCAAGTCATCTGTTATTGTTCAGTGGCTCAGTCATGTCCGACTCTTTGCAATCCCATGGACTGTAGCACACCAGGTTTCCCTGTCCTTCACCATCTCCCAGAGTTTGCTCAAACTTAAGTCCGCTGAGTCAGTGATGCCATCCAACCATCTCATCCCTTCTCGTCTCCTTCTCCTGCCTTCAATTTTTCCCAGCATCAGGGTCTTTCCAATAAGTTGGCTCTTTGCATCAGGTGGCCAAAGTACTGGAGTTTCAACTTCAGCATCAGTCCTTCCAATGAATATTCAGGGTTAATTTCCTTTAGGATTGACTGGTTTGTTCTCCATGCAGTCCAAGTGACTTTTAAGAGTCTTCTCCAGCACCGCAGTTTGAAGGCATCAATTCTTTGGTGCTCAGCCTTTTTTATTGTCCATCTCTCACATTCATACATAACTACTGGAAAAACCATACCTTTAACTATGGATCTTTGTAGGCAGAGTAACATCTCTGATTTTTAATATGCTGTCTAGGTTTGTCATTGCTTTTCTTCCAAGGAGTGAGCATCTTTTAATTTCATGGCTTCAGTCAAAATCTGCAGTGATTTTGGAGCTCAAGAAAATAAAGTGTCACTGTTTCCATTGTTTCTCCATTTATTTGCCATGATCTTAAGTTTTTTTGAATGTTGGGTTTTAAGCCAGCTTTTTCACTCTCTTTCACCTTTATCCAGAGACTCTTAAGTTCCTCTTCACTTTCTTCTATAAAGGTGGTGTCATCTGCATATCTGAGGTAATTGATATTTCTCCCTGCAATCTTGATTCTAGCTTGTGCTTCATCCAGCCCGGCTCGCAAGGTGTACTCTGCATATAAGCTTATAGCCTGATTCTTCATATTTTCTTTTAACTTCAAAAACAGGTTTAATTTTTGGTACTGCTGATAGGCCCAATCTTAGAAATTGTTAAAATATAATGCTTCCTTGGTAGCTCAGATAGTAAAGAGTCTGCCTGCAATGCAGGAGACCCAGGTTCAGTCCCTGGGTTGGGAAAATCTCTTGGAGAAGGGAATGGAAACCCACTCCAGAATTCTTGTCTGGAGAATTCCATGAACAGAGGAGCCTGGTGGGCTACAGACCCTAGGGTTACATATAGTCAGACACTACTGAGTGACTCTCACACACAGACACACACACACAATGGAAAACAGTTACCAATATATTCAATTATTAAAGACAATCAGTGACATTAATAATAAATGTTTTATATTATTGTAAAAAGTGGAATAGCTTTCTATTAATTGAGCAAAGGTATTATGTTTAAAAATAAAATTCACAGTTGAACACTGCTTATATAGACTCAAAATTACTACTCAGTAGTGCCATCTGTAAAAAAATTCTTATTTGAAAAATACATACTAAACTACCAAGCTCATTCTGAAACAAATCTGGGATGAAACATACATTTAAATCTGACTTTAAAATAAATTGACTCCAATTGTTATGGTTTGAATTTCTCTAAGACAAAATAATTCAAGGAATTAGATCTGGTAGACAGAGTGCCTGAAGAACTATGGACAGAGGTTTGTGACATTGTACAGAAGACAGGGATCAAGACCATCCCCAAGAAAAAGAAATGCAAAAAGGAAAAATGGTTGTCTGAGGAAGCCTTACAAATAGCTGTGAAAAGAAGAGGCGTGAAAGGCAAAGGAGAAAAGGAAAGATATACCCATTTGAATGCAGAGTTCCAAAGAATAGCAAGGAGAGATAAGAAAGCCTTCCTCAGTGATCAATGCAAAGAAATAGAGGAAAACAGTAGAATGGGAAAGACTAGAGATCTCTTCATGAAAATTAGAGATACAAAGGGAACAATTCATGAAAAGATGGGCACAATAAAGGACAGAAATGGTATGGACCTAATAGAAGCAGAAAATATTAAGAGATGGCAAGAATACACAGAACTATGCAAAAAAAGATCTTCATGACCCAGATAATCGGAATGTTGTGATCCCTCATCTAGAGCCAGACATCCTGGAATGGGAAGTCAAGTGGGCCTTAGGAAGCATCATTACGAACAAAGCTAGTGGAGGTGATGGAATTCCAGTTGAGCTATTTCAAATCCTGAAAGATGATGCTGTGAAAGTGCTGCACTCAATATGCCAGCAACTTTGGAAAACTCAGCAGTGGCCACAGGACTGGAAAATGTCAGTTTTCATTCCAATCCCTAAGAAAGGTAATGCCAAAGAATGCTCAAACTACCACACAATTGCAGTCATCTCACGCACTAGTAAAGTAATGCTCAAAATTGTCTAAGCCAGGCTTCAACAGTATGTGAATTGTGAACTTGAACAAGGTGTTCAAATTGGATTTAGAAAAGGTAGAGGAACCAGAGATCAAATTGCCAATATCCACTGGATCATCGAAAAAGCAAGAGAGTTGAGAAAAACATCTGCTTTATTGACTATGTCAAAGCCTTTGACTGTGTGGATCACAACAAACTAGAAAGTCCTTCAAGAGATGGGAATACCAGACCACCTGACCTGCCTCTTAAGAAATCTATATGCAGCTCAGGAAGCAACAGTTAGAACTGGACAGGGAAGAACAAACTGGTTCCCAATCAGGAAAGGAGTACGTCAAGGCTGTATATTGTCACCCTGCTTATTTAACTTATATGCAGATTCAGTTCAGTTCAGTTGCTCAGTCATGTCTGACTCTTTGTGACCCCATGAATTGCAGCACGCCAGGCCTCCCTGTCCTTCATCAGCTCCCAGAGTTCACTCAGACTCACGTCCATTGAGTCCGTGATGCCATCCAGCCATCTCATCCTCTGTCATCCCCTTTTCCTCCTGCCCCCAATCCCTCCAAGCATCAGAGTCTTTTCCAATGAGTCAACTCTTCGCATGAGTTGGCCAAAGTACTGGTTTCAGCTTTAGTATCATTCCTTCCAAAGAACACCCAGGGCTGATCTCCTTTCGAATGGACTGGTTGGATCTCCTTGCAGTCCAAGGGACTCTCAAGAGTCTTCTTCAACACCACAGTTCAAAAGCATCAATTCTTTAGCTCTCAGCTTTCTTCATGAGAAATGCTGGGTTGGATGAAGCACAAACTGGAATCAAGATTGCTGGGAGAAGCATCAATAACCTCAGATATGCAGATTACACCACCCTTATGGCAGAAAATGAAGAACTAAAGAGCCTCTTGATGAAAGAGGAGAGTGAAAAAAGTTGGCTTAAAACTCAACATTCAGAAAACTAAGATCATGGCATCTGGTCCTATCACCTCATGTCATATAGATGGGGAAACAGTTGAAACAGTGACAGCCTATTTTTCTGGGCTCCAAAATCACTGCAGGTGGTGACAGCAGCCATGAAATTAATAGACACTTGTTCCTTGGAAGAAAAGCTATGACCAACCTACACAGCATATTAAAAAGCAGAGACATGACTTTGCCAACAAAGGCATGTCTAGTCAAAGCTATGGTTTTTCCAGTAGTCATGTATGGATGTGAGAGTTGGACTATAAAGAAAGCTGAGTGCCGAAGAATTGATGATTTTGAATTGTGGTGTAGAAGACTCTTAAAAGTCCCTTGGACAGCAAGGAGATCCAACCAGTCCATCCTAAAGGAAATCAGTCCTGAATGTTTATTGGAAGGACTGATGCCGAAGCTGAAACTCCAGTACTGTGGCCACCTGATGCGAAGAACTGGCTCATTCGAAAAGACCCTGATAAGATTGAAGGAGGGAGGAGGAGGGGACAACAGAGGATGAGATTGTTTGATGGCATCACTGACTCAATGGACGTGAGTTTGAGTGAACTCTGGGAGTTGGTGATGGACAGGGAGGCTTGGCGTCCTGCAGTCCATAGGGCTGTGAAGAGTCGGACATGACTTGAGGGACTGAACTGAAGACAAATTAGGGTTTCAGTTCAGTTCAGTTGCTCAGTTGTGTCCGACTCTTTGCAGCCCCATGAATTGCAGCACACCAGGTGTCCCTGTCCATCACCAACTCCTGGAGTTCACTCAAATTCATGTCGAGTCGGCGATGCCATCAAACAATCTCTTCCTCTGTTGTCCCCTTCTCCTCCTGCCCCCAATCCCTCCAAGCATCAGAGTCTTTTCCAATGAGTCAACTCTTCGCATGAGGTCGCCAAAGTACTGGAGTTTCAGCTTTAGCATCATTCCTACCAAAGAACACCCAGGACTGATCTCCTTTAGAATGGACTGGTTGGATCTCCTTGCAGTCCAAGGGACTCTCAAGAGTCTTCTCCAACACCACAGTTCAAAAGCATCAATTCTTAGGCGCTCAGATTTCTTCACAGTCCAACTCTCACAAACCTAATTACTTTTCTCCCTTGGTAACATCTGGATGTCCTTCACTAAAATGCTAGCTATTGTAGCATGGTGGTTTGTTGGGTAGTATGTAATTTGTGTATGTGTGTGAGTGCTCAGTCTCATCCGACTCTTTGCAACCACATGGGCCACCACGAATAATCTTGGGGAGCTTTGTGTTCAGTGGATCATGGATTTGAATTTTTATTGTAAACTGTTATGGACGTTCTAGTTTTGAGGAAGAATAAAATTATCATGATACCAACATTCTTTGAATAACATTTGTAGTATGCTTTTTTGGACTGGTAATTTAGAGGAATGTTTTTCACCTTTAAGTATGTTATTTGCTCAGTCGTGTCCAACTCTTTGTGATCCTTGGACTGTAGTTACCAGGCTCCTTTGTCCATAGAATTCTCCAGGCAAGAACACAAGAATGTGTTGCCATTCCCCTCTCCAGGGGTCTTCCCAACCCAGGGATCAAACCGGATCTCCTGCACTGCAGGCTGAGTCTTTACCATCTGAGTTATTTGCTAATAATTTCCAACACCAAGGACCCAAATCTTGTCTACATTTCTTTTACATAGTATGTAAACTCTTGAAGAGGAATACCATTGCAGCCCTGTGATCAGAAAAGTGTGGGAAAATGGAGCAAAAGCTCAGTTCTATTTTTTCTTGCCTTTTACAATCAGAATTTTAGTTTGCACTCTTCTAGAGGGATGAACAACATATCCCTCTTATCTACAATATGTTTGTGATTTGCTAAACAGTTTTTGTCTTGTCTTACAACTTTTTTTTTAACCTTTTCAATTTTTATGAAGCAAATTAATGGAGTTAAGCAGGGGCAAAGGTATAGGAGCAGTAGGCAATCATTCCTAGATACTGATATTAACTCCATGTAGAATGCTTGTCATCGTCATTAGATCATGTTCCACGAAATTAGGGGCCTGTGAACATACCACGCCCTGCTATTTCCCCAGCATGTTGTACATGGCAGAATTTAAATGTTTCTTCCATGAATAAAGAATTCCTTCACATCATGAGAAAACCATCTGCTGCCCTAAAATAACTGATATACTTAGGTAATTTATCTTGGATGTAATTTTCAAGGAAAGTAGGATATGATATAGTTGACAAATAATGAACAAGAATTTATGTTGTTGGTTGTCCTTGCTCGTTGGTAAATAGTATGACAATAGGGAGGTCACTTTAGCTCTCTGAATCTCAGTGAATTAATTTATGAAATTAAGGGACTGGACTAGATGAAACCAGCTAGAAAATTCTAAGTCATTTAAGTTTCAAATTGCTCCCTAATTCTGAAATCACTTAGTGAGATTAGGTCAAGACCACAAAACTTTCAATTTGTAAATAACAGACAATGAATATTAGAAAATTTAAAATTTTTAATAAATGTGCTTTGTTCACAAAATGTGAAAAAATACAACAAACACAAACATACATTTTCAGGTAAGCCACCTCCCACCACTTGGCAACTACCATATAAACCACTTGATCTAGTCATAATCCTGAAGAAACCAAGCAAATGATCATTTGTTTTTGAAACATCAAATTGTTTTGGAGAATACTGTTGTGAATGTGACAGGAGGCCCTTTAACTTTATATCCAAATGAAATCATTTTCAAGAGTACCCATACAGTATTAGAAGGCTCTATGGACTTCTCTTGTCATTATGTAGAGAATCTGGCTCCAAGCCACAGGAATGCTTACACTTTAACATTTATATGTTAAATTGGCTTTGGTGGATATTATACATATTAGTTTAAATTCTGCGCCAACCTAATTTTGAAGATGAATTTACAGTAACAAATGAGATTTATATATCCAAATGAACTTATACTAAATCAGAGTATAGGTTTTTATAAAGAGATATTTCTTTAAAGTACTATTTAAAATACACCATGCACACTTTGGAGCATAAGCAGAATCAACATCTGTAAACAATCAGAAGATTTTATAGCACCAACATTTTAGCTGTAACACAAAGGCTAAACCCAAGGTCAAATACTTATACCAGTCTCTCAAAAGTACGGTTTTACTTTCAAAGCACTTTTGTTTCGTATGTTGTTTTCTTTGCCCTTAAGATGGCATTTAGCCCAATCACAGAAAATGACTGTATGCTAAAGGGGGTACTACCAACACACATTTCTATGTTACCCTGAACACAGTACTTTTTTTTTCCCCCTCCTTCTTTTGGGTGAGCTACAAGATTTGACCTGTAGTACTTAACTGGAAAGAAAGTCCTAATTTTTCTTTATAATTAAGTAATCTTAGTTATTGAAAGTAAATGCAAAACTTCAAGTTACTTCTGGCACATTTGAGCAACCAATATTTATTGCATTTACTCAACTGACTTTTAGATTAATTACAATCTTGTTACTTTCATTAATTTAGAATTTGAAATTTAATTTGAAATACTGGGTACACACACTCAGCCATTTATATCTTACAGGGTAAATTTTGATTTTCTAAATAAAGTTTGACATTCAAAGTTAACTACAGCAATTCACAATAAGCACAAAAACACTTTTACCAGAGTAAAGAAGTGCAGTTTATGAATTTAGGATCAACTACTGAAAATGCAAGTTTCCTTTAAAAACACACACACATAACATTAACCATGAAATCTGAAACTGTGATATTTCAGTGCAAAAACCTCAGTATGAGGTAATTTTAATGTAATAACCACTTGAAAAAAAAAATCCACACAGTGGCACTCTTAAAAATGATAGTTTACATGACAATTGCTGGCTGACAAGACAATGTGAACTAAATGTTCTTAGCCATTTAAACATTTAAACTGATCTTGTCTTGTTGGACATATATTTCTCCTTAATCATTTGCTTCTGATTCAGAAACACAGAAAGGCATTTATCAATGTGGAAAGGGAAAATTCCCACAGCCAACTAATGTTTATATATTCAAAGACAAATTTCTGCTAGGGCTTTAGATAGAAACTAGAATACCAAAAGGTCAAAACCATTTTATGAGATTACCAGCAGAGGGTTAATTTAAAATTTTTCTATATAGTTTCCAGACTTGTAGTGCAGCACCTCCTTAACGGAAAGGTGAGGACCCTATTAAGGTTGGTCTAGGTAGAACATAAGCTCTCTTACAAGTGCAAACCCTTTCACAAAAGTGAGTTAGGTCAGTATCGAGTATTATATTGTTCCTTGCTTAAATAGAAAATTTTGTAATGAAACCTAAATTTAAAAAAGTAAAAGTGAATTCTCACAGTTAAATATACTTACCACCAATGCCCAAATCAACAAGAAGGATATGGAAACTCTATTTTGGCAATGGTGTTTACTGTACTGTGCTAATCAAATTAGAATACATACGTTAGGGGAAATAGATCCCCAATGTCTGATGTTGCCAAATGAGCAAGAAAGAAAAAGAATCATCATCAATTCCAAAAGGTCTAGGGAATGCTGAATCATCAAAGCCAAAATGGCTTTCTATAACAGGTAACAATTTAGTTAGAAAAAAAGAATAAGATAAGTGCATCACAAAACTACTAAACCAATCTATCTCTGTCACATTTAACTTGTGAGTCATCAAAGTGCAATCTACAGCTTTCTACATACATATTTTAGTTTCTCATTGCAATGGTTTAAGTCAACACTGAGAGGATGAAAATAAAAATACATAGCAAATTATGCTTCATTTTTCACAATAGCACTAAAGAGAAAAAGGTACCTTTCTATAATATCTTAGTGCTAAATGCTAAGTAACAGTGGTTTCCGCTAGGACAGGAGTCACTCTGCATGAAACATTAAGCTTTCTCTATAAGAATAAATTTTAAAATCCAGAAGTAGAAAAAAATAGCAAACTCTGTAAACCTTTGCATTTCTTCTATGCAAACCAGGTTTTAAGTACTGAGTTCATGTTAGTATTTCTGATTAGTGTAAGCAATTAAGTTTAGGAATCTGGACTGAAAGGGTCTTTTGCTTTTATATTAACTTAAAAGTAATATGGGGTCTTCTAGCTCATAGAAAGGAATAGAGCTGGCTTGACTTTCTCCAGAATCTGAGTCATATGGAGCATCAGGGAGCTCTGTGAAACCATATGCTAGTTGTTCATCTTCTATATCTGATCGAACGTAGCAGGAAGGGTTAGAATATTCCTCATCTTCTATACTGTTGAAATCTTGAGGAATATATAACATCCCTGGGTAGTTCCTACTAACCAAGTCACTTGTGGTTTTTAGGGAGGTTTTTCTAAATGCCATCAGATGCATATGTGAAAATTTTGAATACTTGAAACGTTTAAAGCCCAGGGACTCTATAGCAATCTTCCAGCTTTTCATCATCATAGCATGACGGTTCTGATGGGAGGAATCAGGTGTGATGATAAGCAATAAACCATTTAACACTAACAGTTCATGGGCTTTCTTGCAGCAAATCCATCGCTGGTAAGGTGATGGAAAATAAGAAAGAAGAAGAGAGAAAACAACCACATGGAAAAGTTCTCCAGGAAGAGAATCAATAGGGTTTTTCAGCTGCTTCAAAAAGGCATCTATAGCATCTTGTGCAAGCTGGAGTGGTTGCTGAAGCTGCAAGTTCAAGAAGTCACATTTATATACACTCTGCAAAAAGAAAAAAACAAGGCATATTGAGAATTTTAAGATTACTTGCATCGAACTACACAAATTTTAAACCAAACTATTTCACAGCATTTCTATATAATTCAAGCTTTAAGTATGCACCTTTTACATCTAAATTATTCCACTTACACAGAGTTATTCAACCAAAACTTTTATTAGAAAAATCTCAGAGAAATTAAGCCTAGAGAATTTCTAGTCATCATTTAAAAAAATGTATTTCTGAGAAACAGTTAAAAATACTTTTAAAATATATATATATTTAAAATATTAAGGCTTTGTTTGAAATTTAACTTGGGTAAGAACTTACAGGGATGATTTATTTCTATACTTAGCCATACTTATATTCACTTAAACATTTATAGTTACCTAAAACAGGCTAGTATAAAAATAACTTTAAACAAAAAATACTATGAAATGAAGATGAACCAAAGAAGTCAGAGGACAATGAAAGTGGATTTATAAATTCATAAAAAAGCAAAATACCAAATCTTTTTAAAGTCATGTAAAGCATCTGTTCAATCCTTAACTTTAACCATCTCGAAAGTAGTTTAATAATATATCTATTGAAATAAACTACACATTAAATTTAACTGAGTCAAGTGACCCTGAAGTACACTACAAGAAACAGCACTGCATCATTTGCTGAATATTAAAATTGTATGAAAATAATCCAGAATAAGAATGCAGTTTTAAAATTAGATAAAAGTAGCTATCCTTATATAAAACAATAGTTAATTATCAAAGATATGAGCTAATACCCTAGTCCCTTGTTAGTGTATAGACAAGCTGGTCACATTAGCATCTGGACTATCTATCAAGAAAAGCAATACATAAAGTTCTATTATATGGAAAAAGATTGTTTTTCTTTTGTTTCTTTTGGAGGGGAGACTGGGATAGCTTTATTGAAGTATAATTGACGTACAACCTGAAGTAATAACCAACACATTTAAAGTGTACGTTTTTAATAAGTTTTAATGTTTATACACTTTTGAAACCACTACTGTAATCAAATTAAGAACAGATCCAACACTCTCTAAAGTTTTCTTGTGCCCCTTACACAGCCCTTCCTTTTATCCTCCCTGTTCTTTCCCGTCACTAGGCAATCACTGATGTGATTTCTATCACTATAGATCAAGTGTCTATTTTCTAGAATTTAACATAAGCGGAATAGTATAGAATAATGTACTCTTATTTTGCCTGGCTTCCTTCATACAGCACAATTATTTTGAGATTCATTCTTTTTTTTTTTCATGTATTGATAATTTATTCCTTTTTAATAGCTGAGGTATGATACTATATAAAAGATATACCACGGTTTGTTTTTCCATATACCTTTCATAGATAACTTAGTTGTTTCTAATTTTTGGCAGTAACAACTAGAGCTGCTATGAGCATTCCTGTCTTTGAACAGACATGTTTCAATTGTCCTGGCAAATATCAAGGAAAGTAGTGGCTGGATCATATAGCATGTGCATGTTTAACATTTAAAGAAACTCCAGAACTATTTTCAAAAGTGCTTACACTGAATTTTACATTTCTACCAGAAGTTTATGGGAGTTCCAGTTTCTCCACCTCCTCCTCAACACTTGGAATGGCCAGCCTTTTAAATTGTAATCATAGTCATAGGTGTGTAGTAGTATACTGAGGTTTGAATTTGGCTCTTCCTAATAAGTAGTGATGTTTACCTGGGTATCTACTTTGGTGAAGTATCTGTTCAACTTTTTGCATGCTGAAAAATAACTAGATTGTTAAAAACCTATTTTCTTGTTTAATTTTGAGAGTTCTTTATTATAGATCCAAGTTCTTAATCAGATATATTGTTTGAAAATATTTCTCTCAGATTATGTCTCTTCATTCTCTTAATGATGTCTTTTTTTTATTGTAGTATTGTTGATTTACAATATTTTATTATTAATAGTTTCAGGTGTTTAGCATAGTGATTCAGTATTTTTATAGATTATATATCCCATTAAAAGTTATTACAAAATAATAGTTATATTCCAGAGTGTTGTACAATATAGTCTTGTTGCTTATCAATTTTATATACAGTAGTTTATACTTCTTCATCATATACTCCCTATCTTGCCCTTGTTCCCTTCCCTCTTCCCCACTGGTAACCACAAGTTTGTTTTCTATATCTGTGAGTTTGTCTCTGCTTTACTATATACATTCATTTATCTTTTAGATTCTATATATAAGTGATAACATATAATATTTGTCTTTCTCTGTCCACTGTTCACTTAATCTGATAATTTCTAGGTCTATCCATGTTGCTACAAATGGGATTATTTTATTCTTTGTTATGGCTAAGAAATATTCCCATTGTGCATATATATCACATCTTCTTTATCCATTCCTCTTGTTGATGGACACTTAGGTTGCTTCCATATCTTTGCAATTGTAAATAATACTGTTATGAACATTGGGGTGCATGTATGTTTTCTAATTGGAGTTTTCTCCAAATACATGCCCAAGAGTGGGACTGCAGGATCATATGGTAATTCTAGTCTTAGTTTTTTAAGGAACCTCCAACAGAGAGTAGGTGGGTTCCCTTTTTTTCACACTCTCTCCAGCATTTATTTCTTGTAGACTTTTTAATAATGGCCATTCTGACTGGTGGGAGGTGATACCTCACTATAGTTTTGATTTGCATTTCTCTAACAATTAGTGATACTGAGCATCTTTTCATGTGCTTGTTGGCCATCAGTATGTCTTCTTTGGAACAATGTCTCTTTAGGTCTTCTGTTCATTTTCTGATTGGGTTTTTAAAAATATATATAAAGTTGCATGAACTGTTTGTGTATTTTAGAAATTAATCCCTTATCAGTAGAATTGTTTCCATACATTTTCTCCCAGTCAGTAGGTTCTCTTTGGTTTCACTTATGGTTTCCTTTGCTGTGCAGAAGCTTTTAAACTTAATTAGCTCCCATTTGTTTACTTTTGTTTCTATTTCCATTATTCTAGGAGACAGATTAAAAAAATATTGTTGTGATTTATGTCAGAGAGTGTTCTGCCTATGTTTTTCTCTAGGAGTTTTATAATATCTGGTCTTATATTTAGGTCTTTAATCCATGTTGAGTAGATTTTGTATAGATGTTAAAGAGATTGAGCATTTTTTTGAACATTAAACCAGTCTTACACTCCTGGAATATATCAAACTTTGCCATAATATATTATCCTTTTTGAAATATTGTTGGGTTCAATATGCTAAAATTTTGTGGAGAACTTTTGTGTTTATGTTCATGATGGATATGACCTATAGGTTTTTGTTGTTTTGTAATGTCTCTGGTTTTGTTATTGGGGTAACTCAGCAGTGGCCACAGGACTGGAAAAGGTCAGTTTTCATTCCAATCCCAAAGAAAGGCAATGCCAAAGAATGCTCAAACTACTGCACAATTGCACTCATCTCACACGCTAGTAAAGTAATGCTCAAAATTCTCCAAGCCAGGCTTCAGCAATATGTGAACCGTGAACTTCCTGATGTTCAATCTGGTTTTAGAAAAGGCAGAGGAACCAGAGATCAAATTGCCAACATCTGTTGGATCATCGAAAAAGCAAGAGAGTTCCAGAAAAACATTTATTTCTGCTTTATTGACTATGCCAAAGCCTTTGACTGTGTGGATCACAATAAACTGTGGAAAATTCTCAAAGAGATGGGAATACCAGATCACCTGACCTGCTTCTTGAGAAATCTGTATGCAGGTCAGGAAGCAACAGTTAGAACTAGACATGGAACAACAGACTAGTTCCAAATAGGAAAAGGAGTGCGTCAAGGCTGTATATTGTCACCCTGCTTATTTAACTTCTGTGCAGAGTATATCATGAGAAATGCTGGGCTGGAAGAAGCACAGCAATCAAGATTGCCAGGAGAAATATCAATAACCTCAGATATGCAGATGACACCACTCTTATGGCAGAAAGTGAAGAGGAACTAAAAAGCCTCTTGATGAAAGTGAAAGAGGAGTGAAAAAGTTGGCTTAAAGCTCAACATTCAGAAAACGAACACCATGGCATCTGGTCCCATCACTTCATGGGAAATAGATGGGGAAACAGTGGAAACAGTGCCAGACTTTATTTTTCTGGGCTCCAAAATCACTGCAGATGGTGATTGCAGCCATGAAATTAAAAGACGCTTTCTCCTTGGAAGGAAAGTTATGGCCAACCTAGATAGCATATTGAAAAGCAGAGACATTACTTTGCCAACAAAGGTCTGTCTAGTCAAGGCTATGATTTTTATATCCAGTGGTCATGTATGGATGCGAGAGCTGGACTGTGAAGAAAGCTGAGCGCCGAAGAATTGATGCTTTTGAACTGTGGTGTTGGAGTAGACTCTTGAGAGTCCCTTGGACTGCAAGGAGATCCAACCAGTTCATTCTAAAGGAGATCAGGCCTGGTGTTCTTTGGCAGGAATGATGCTAAGGATGAAACTCCAGTACTTTGGCCACCTCATGCGAAGAGTGGACTCATTGGAAAAGACTGATGCTTGGAGGGACTGGGGGCAGGAGGAAAAGGGAACGACAGAGGATGAGATGGCTAGATGGCATCACGGACTCGATGGATGTGAGTGTGAGTGAACTCCGGGAGATGGTGATGAACAGGGAGGTCTGGCATGCTGTGATTCATGGGGTTGCAAAGAGTCGGACACGACTGAGCGACTGAACTGAACTGAACTGAATGGCCTCACAGAATACGTTGAGAATTGAAGTCATTTGAGCCTGGAGTCTTCTTTTTTATGCGGAAGTTTTTAACTGCCAATTAAAATTTATTTAATACATTGTGAGCTATTAAGGTTATCTATTTCTTTATGAGTGAGCTCTGGTAGTATGTGTCTTCCAATGAATTTGTCCATTTAATTTGTGAAATTTATTGGTGTAGATTTTTTTTGCAATATTTATTATCCTTTCTTTTAATATTAGTAAAATATGTAGGATGTCACATATTTCTCTTTATGTCCTAATTGGTATGCTGAGTGATTTAATCAGTTTTATTGTTCTTCTCAAGTAGCATTTGCTTTCAATTTTTTTCCCTACTATATTTCTGAAAGTTTTTTATTTCATTGATTTCTGCTATAATCTTATTTTCTTTCTTGTATTTTGGATTTAGTATGGGCTTTTTTTTTTTTTTTCCTAGTTGAAAATTGATGTCATTGCTCTGAGACATTTCTTATTTTATAATAAAGGTGTTTAGTATTATATAATTTCCTTTAAGTACAGTATTACTTTATTTTTAAATTTATTTTTTGGCTGAGCCACATGGCATGTGGGTCAGTTCTCTGACCAGGGATTGAACCTACGCACCCTGGATTGGAATCATGGAGTCTTAACTGCTGGACTGCCAGGGGAGTCTCTCTAAGTACACTTTAGTGATTTTAGAGGCATCCTATGCATACCTATGTTTTTGATAGCTTATATTTTTATTTATCTTCATTCCAAAATATCTAATTTTCTTAGTGAGTTTTTCTTTCACTGATGTTCTAATTATTCCATCAGTTATTGAGAGAAAGTTGATTAAATCTTCAACTATAATTTTATAAATGTCTGTAATTGCTACTTTATCAGTTTTTGGCTTATGTATTTTGAAGCTTTTATTAGATGCATAAATGTTGAAGACTGTTTTGTACTATTGATGAACTGATCTTTTTATCATGATGAAATAAGCATCTTTATTGCTAGTGATATACTTTAATATCTACTTTGTCTGATTTTAATAGTGCCATTCTAAGTGGGATGAAGCGCATTTCCTATAGGCAACATGTATTTGAATCCTGTTTCTTTATCCAGTCTGACAATTTCTACCTTTTAATTGGGTGGTTAAGCCATGTCTATTTAATGTGATATTGGGAAGCTTAAGTTTAAAGGTATAATCTTGCTATTTATTTTCTATGTTTCCCATCTGTTCATTGTTTCCTTTCTTCTCTATATGCCATCTTTTGGATTAAAGAAATTTCTTTATGATCCTATTTTATCTCCTTTGCTAATTTATTAGCTGTAACTCTTTATTTTACTAGTTGCTTTATAATTTATAGTCTACATCTTTTACCTATCATAATATCTTACATCTTTTACCTTCACATAATATCTTACCACTTAATATGTAGTATAAAAACCTATTACTATGCATATAGTATATTTCCCTTTTTCCTCTCTTGTGCTATTGTTATTATACATTTTTATATAGATTATAAACTCAATTTTACAGTTGACTCTTGAACACACACCCTGAGTTTTCACTGCACAGGTCCAATTAGACATGGGGTTATTTTTAAGAAATATACAGTCAGTTCTCTGTATCTGTGGACAGAGAACCCAGGGAAGACCTGACTCTAAGGGCTTGAGCATCCAGATTTTGACATCTGTGGTGGCGGTGGGGTGTCCTGGAACCATTCCCCTGGGATGCTCAAGGCCAGCTCTATTATTAGCTTTTATCAAATTTGGAAGAATTCTGACCATTATTTTATTTCTTTTATTCTCTTCTCCCCCTTTTTGAGGGAACTCCAATTGTGTTTATATCTGGCCACTTGAAATTGACTCACTGTTTGCTGATGCTCTTCCATTAAAAAAAAAATGTCTGTTTACTTTTGGGTAATTTCAATTGTTATGTCCTCAGTTTAACTTCTGTAATATCTAATGTACTATTAGTCCCATTTAGTACATGTTTCATATCATACACCATAGTATCCATCTTCAGAAGTTATATTGGCTATTTTTAATTATCTCTCATGGCTCTACTTTTTATACATATAGAATATAGTTATAACATCCCCATCTTTATGTCCTTGTTTCCTAATTTTAACATCTGTGGCAGTTCACAGTTGCTTTCTGTTAGAAGACTGATCTCATTGTGGGTCCTATTTTCTTGCTTCTTTACTTGGCTGATTACTTTTTTATTGGATGTCAGGTATGGTGAATGCTATGTTGCTGTGCACTGGATTACTCTGTACTGCTATAAATATTCTAACTTTGTTCTGGGATGTATTAATAGTTGAATTATCTGGAGACAGTTTGATTTTTTTGGTTCTTGTTTCCAGATTTGTTTCATGGGACTAGAGCAGCCTTCAGTCGAAGGTTAATTATTCTCCACTACTGAGGCAATTATTAATTATTCTCCACTACTGGGCATCCCTTGTAGCTCAGTTGGTAAAGAATCTGCCTGCAATGCAGGAGACCTGGGTTCGATTCCTGGGTCAGGGAAGACCCCCTGGAGAAGGAAATGGCAACCCACTCCAGTATTCTTGCCTGGAGAATCCCATGGACAGGCTACAGTCCATGGGGTTGCAAGAATCGGACACGACTAAACCACCACCACCACTGAGGTAAGGCAGTTTTGTGTACTCTACCCAAGACACTGTGATTCTTGAGGTTTTCAGTGTGGCTAGGGGGAACAGGTACTGCTTTCCAGCCTGTGTGAGTGCACCAGACGATATAACCCTTAGACCTTTGAAGTGGTACACCCTCCAGGTTCATATAGTTTTCTCACAGAAATGTACTGGTAAGTACTCAGTTGAGTACACAAGAATAATACTTTGCAGACCTCTGGAATTTTTTCTTTGCGGAGCTCTCACATCTTTGGTACTTTGTCCATGAACCCTAGCTGTCTTGATATCCCACACCTTTCACCTCTGGCTCCATAATTCAGGGTTACCAGCTGTGCTCTGCTTGGGATCCACTGTTTGTGCCACATACTGGAAACTCTCTGAAGGCTACGTGCTGGTAAAACTGTATGCCTCATTTGTTTGTCCATCTCTTGGAGATCACTGTCCGTCATTACCTGATGTACAGTCTCTTGTATATTATTCTGAATATTTTGTCAACACGTTAGTTGCTGCAGGCAGGAGGAAAGAGGATCAGACTGGTCCCTGTCACTGCATCTTGCTTGGAAGTGTAAGTCCCTTCCTTTTGTTTTAAAATTAGTTATAGGGTTCTGGGAACTATAAAAGTCTGATTCTACTACTAAACTTATGTTCTTCTGCCTTCCTTAATGGCTTTGCAGTTGAAAATTTATAGCCCTATCTATAAACAATTTAATATTTTAAGAATAATATTTAAGCTTGAGGTTTAGATTAAATGGTTATCATGTCTTAGCAGTCACTGAAGGATATCTCTAATGTGTGTCTTGAGGAAGGAAGGGGAGAGAATCCATGTGCAAATCCACCTGCACTTTAAACTGTAACTCTGGGACTTCCTCTGTGGTCCAGTGGCCAAGATTGTGTGCTCCCAAAACAGGGGGCCCAGGGAACTAGATCCTGTGTGCCACAACTAAGACCTGGCATAGCCAAATAAATAAGTAAATATTTAAAAGAAAATAAAATAAGACTATAGCTTCTGATGGCACAGGAATTCTCTGCAAAGTATTTGTCTACCTTTATAAAGCAGAGATAATAGTAAAGGTTTCTAGCATTTTCTTGTCAATGTTAGTCATAAAGATTTTCAAGCTCATTAAAATTAAAGAATAAATTCATTTAAAAGTTGACACTTCAGGCAGGAATTTTTCAATTATAACAGCAAATTTTTCTTTAGCACTTACTATATAACAGGCCCTTTGCTAGGTGCTTTAAGTACTTTTTCTCAAGTAAACGTGACAATCTTATAGGTATGGTCCATTACAAACTTCACTGAACAGATGAGAAAACTGAGGCTCAGACAGTCAAAGTGAGATTGAAAGTAAGATTTCTTTCTCTTATTAAAGTTCGTATGGAGTACTTAATAAGCCAGGCACTCTTCTAGATCCTGGGAGCATAATGGTGGGGATAAAAAAAATCTCTGACCCTAAGAGTTTATACTGTTTACACTGTTACATAGCAATAAAAATTAGTAAAAAATTTTTTGTACCTGGTGCCATATCAAAAGTTAAGACTGCAAAAGTTATGAATTTATGTCACTGAGGGAAATAAATCTAATTTTAAAAGCAGAGGAAACATTCTTTGTAAAGTTAAAGTAGTTTTATCTACTAAGTACAAATTTGGCAGTCTCCAAGACCCTGCTCTTTACTATTCCATATTAGCTCTACATCACAGTACATTTCAGAAAGAGATGCATTTAAAAAATCAAAATAAAAAATAAAAAGCTGAAACATTACACCTATCTGGGAACTTTGCAACCTACTACAATTTCTTGACTCCAATGACAGATGATAAACAAGAAACAAAACGACAAATATGGTATTGGTCAAATTAATATTAGTTAAAGAAATGCTCAAATTTTCATAGACTATACATTTATTTTTGAATAGAAAGAGCCTCTTATCAACTTGTACATAGGAAATATATTTGCTATTTCAGGAATGTAAAGATAGTGCTTTCCTTTGTATATGTAAAATGTTCAAGTCTCAGAACAAAACAAACAGAACTATGCATACCTCTACAGCAGGTACAATGTCTATGCCAACAGTTAGAAATTCTTCAAACTTCAGAAATGGGTTAAAGCAGCTGCCAACGTCAAGTAATCTGATCTTTCCTGAGGTTTGTAGCAACCTAAAAATAGATTATTTTCAGTGTATGCCTTTTATAATATGAAATAAAATATAAGAAAAATTCAAACGTTTGAGAATAAAAAAGATACATAGACTATTGGCTTTTTGGTCTCAGGATCCCTTTACATGTTTAAAAATTACTGAGGGCCTTGAAGAACTCTTTCATTTATGCAAGTTATATCTGCCAATAATACCATGTTTGAAATTAAAACTCAGTGGTTTAAAAACATTAATTCATAATGAAAATCTAAATTAGAAAGGTAATAAAAGTGAGTTATTGTTTTACATTTTTACAAGTCTCTTTAATGTCTGGCTTAATAGAAGACGAATAGATTCTTTATCTGCTTTTCATTCAAGCTGTTGTAATATCACATGCCATGAAATTTCTAGAAAACTCAACCCTAGATTCAAGACAGACTGAAAGTAGAAAAGGCAAATGATATTTTAGTATTATTATGAAAATAATTTCCTCCCCAAAGAGACCCTGGAAGGCTCTCAGATTCCCAGATCGCATTTTGAAAACTATAGATGAGAGAATCCATTCACAAATTAATTCTCAGTTGCCAATATAATGATGTCAATGACTTAAGGAACAAAGAGAAAAGCTGTTATAGAATAGTATTTTTGGGTGGGATGATTTGGGAGAATGGCATTGAAACATGTATAATATCATATATGAAACGAGTCACCAGCACAGGTTCAATGCATGATACTGGATGCTTGGGGCTGGTGCATTGAGACAACCCAGAGGGATGATGGGGAGGGAGAAGGGGGGTTCAGGACGGGGAACATGTGTATCCTGTGGCGGATACATGTTTATGTATGGCAAAACCAATACAATATTGTAAAGTAATTAATCTCCAATTAAAATAAGTAAGTTTATATTAAAAAATTTTTAAAAAAGAAAGTGAACAAATATCTTAAAAAAAATAGAATAGTACTTTTTAAGTAATGAAAAAATTTTATTTTGTGCAGGAGAATGCCTCATTTATAAAAGTAGTAGGAAAAAAGAAGGTGACTAAACTATACATGATCATTAAAGTTAGTCAAATGTAGCTAATATGGATCTGAAGAAGTGAAGTGAAGTTAAAGTCTTTCAGTCGTGTCCAACTCTTTGTGACCCCATGGGCAGTCCATGGAATTCTCTAGGCCAGAATACTGGAGTGGATAGCCTTTCCCGTCTCTAGGGGATCTTCCCAACCCAGGGATCAAACTCAGGTCTCCCACATTGCAGGCGGCTTCTTTACCAGCTGAGCCACAAGGGATCTACAGAGCAGCAAATAAGGATGAAGGAAAACAGTGGAATTTTGTTGGTCTAGTTTTCAGATGGTAAAGCAATAATAAAAACTTACTTCAGACATATGCATTTTCAGTGATATTTAGAAAAATTTTCTGAAAAAATTATGAGTAGATACTGGAAACATAAAGGAAAGAAATATAGTGAAATAACTGAGTAAATAAATGGAATCTTGGGTTCTTTAAAGTCTATAGGGCACAAAAAAAATCTGCCCAGCTTCTGTTCCTTATACCTTGGCTAGTATACTGCCATAGGATTCATTAGAGAGGTGTTAAACTATACTAGGTTAAGCTCCTAGAAAAGGCACTATACGTCAAAATAATATAAAGATTTTTTTTCATAAATGAATGTAATAAACAGGGGTATGTTTTTAATCAAGAGCCTGATGTCCTAACATTTTGTAGAAATGACCAGAATCACCATCTGATCATAAATAAACTATACAGGATCAGTCTGGTACAGGACATGGCAGGTTATAGTACTGTAAAAACAGTATGAACGTATTAAAATATTTTTATCAATAAAATTTTATTTAAAAACTCATCTAAAGAAGGGGTTATGGGGTATAAAGAAATAAAAGAATTAGCACTCTCAGCAAAAAGAGCTGCTCCTTGGGCTCAAGAGGTAATTTTCTGTACTGCAACAAAATCAAGAAGTCAATTATTGTGTAGTCCAAGTGACTTGTATAACAATCATCTGTAAAGCTGAATTAAATTTAGTGATACTTGAAATATCACAATACCCTAGCTCCGAGGAAGAAGGTGACAAGCGAACTTCTGTGGTATAGGTTGCAAGCTGTCAAATGGGACAAAAGACTGAGTAGATATAAACCATGGAAATGCCTGGCATATAGTTGACATTTACTGCTGAATTAACAAATATGAATACTCAAATCATAACCAGTTAGACTAAATGAGAACCTGTAACAATATGTAATGCTAAATACATCACTAGATTGCCATTCTAATCTTTACATGGAGCTATGGTTAAGAACAGGAGTTCTGGAATCAGAGACTTAAAACGTGATTCATGTCTCCATATCACACAGTTCTTTATCTGTGCGATATGGAGACAACAATGATAATCACACTTAAGAGTTGTTTTCAGGATTAAATGAGATAATACATTTATAATGTTTGACCTAGTATGTGGTACATGGTAAATGCTCAAAAAAGTGGTAGATATTGTTAGCTATTAACATCCTGTTATATTATAAAATCCTATGTGGTTTGTCCACTAATGACCTTCCTAAACATAGTAAAAGCAGAATTTGCCTTACATTATTCTGATAGATCTACTAAACTGGGTAGAAAAAAAATTTGTAATAGTCTTTTAAAAGGTGCCTCTTATAAACTTTCTACCTGAATAGAGTACTCTGAATCATTGAAGTTGATTCGACATTAAATATGAAAGTGAAAGTCAGTCAGTTGTGTCTGACTCTTTGCAACCCCATGGACTATACAGTCCATGGAATTCTCCAGGCCCCTTTCCCTTCTCCAGGGGATCTTCCCAATCAGGGATTGAATCCAGGTCTCATGCATTGCAGGCGGTTTCTTTACCAGCTGAGCCACAAGAGGAGTTTCCCTGGTGGCTCCCAGGTGTGGTCAGTGCCCCTGACACTGTGACAGGCCACAGTCAACCCACGTCTCTGCCAGAGACTCCTGGACACTCACAGGATAGTCTGGATCAGTCTCTTGTGGGCTCACTGCTCCTTTCTCCTGGGTCCTGGTGTACACAAGGTTTTGTTTGTGCCCTCCAAGAGTCTCTGTTTCCCCAGTCCTGTGGAAGTTCTGTAATCAAATCCCACTGGCCTTCAAAGTCAAATGCATTGGGGATTCTCAGTATTTTTTTTTGCCAAATCCTCAGGTTGGGAAGTCTGTTGTGGAGCCTAGAACTTTCACACCAATGCGAGAACTTCTTTGGTATAATTGTTCTCCAGTTTGTCTCTTGCCCACACAGCAGCTCTTCCCAGATAGTGGATGGTGATAGTGGTAAAGGACCTGCCTGCCGACACAGGAGGTGTGGGTTCAATTCCTAGACTGGGAAGATCCTCTGAAGAAGGAAATGGCAACCCAATCCAGAATTCTTGCCTGAAAAATTACATGGACAGAGTAGCCTGGCAGGGTACAGTCCATGGAGCTGCAAAAAGACATTTTTTAATATAACTTAATATAATGGAATAACTTAATAACATTGTTCAGTCATTAAGTTATGTCTGACCCTTTGCAACCCCATGGACTGCAGCATGCCAGGCTTCCCTGTCCTTCACTATCTCCTAGAGTTTGCTCAAATTCATGTCCATTGAGTTGGTGATGCTATATAACCATCTCATCCTTTGCTGCCCTTTTCTCCTTTCACTTTCAATCTTTCCCAGCATCAGGGTCTTTTCCAATGAGTTGTCTCTTCGCATCAGGTGGCCCAAGTATTGGAGCTTCAGCTTCAGCATCAGTCCTTCCAATGAACATTCAGGGTTGATTTCCTTTAGCACTGACTGGTTTGATCTCCTTGCTGTCCAAGGAACTCTCAAGAGTCTTCTCCAACACCACAATTTGAAAGCATCAATTCTTCAGTGCTCAGCCTTCTTAATGTTCCAACTCTCAAATCTGTACCCAACTACTGGAAAAACCATAGCTTTGATTGTACAGATCTTTGTTGGCAAAGTGATGTCTTTGCTTTTTAATATGCTGTCTAGGTTTGTCAAAGTTATCCTTCCATAAAGCAAGCGTCTTTTAATTTCATGGCTACAGTCATCGTTTGCAATGATTTTGGAGCCCAGGGGGAAAAAAAAACCTGTCACTGCTTCTATTTTTTCCCCTTCTATTTGCCATGAGGTGATGGGACCAGATGTCATGTTCTTAAGTTTTTTGAATGTTGAGTTTTAAGCCAGCTTTTTCACTCTCCTCTTTCACCGTCATCTAGAGGCTCTTTAGTTGCTCTTCACTTCCTGCCATTAGCATGGTATCAGCTGCATATCTGAGGTTGTTGCTCTCAGTAATACACAATCCATTTCAAATTTCTTTGGTTTAGCTCTTCAATTTTTTTTTTTTTACATCAAACATATATTTACAGTTTAAACATTAATCACACAGTGAACAGAACATCAAATAAATACTACCCAGGTCAAGAAATAACACTCTGCATCCTAGAAACACAATCTTCCCTGACAACATCCCCAAATCCATTCTATAAAGGCAGCCAACTCTCCTGGTTTTAGTGATAAACATTCCCTTGGTTTCCTTTTATAGTCTTCCCACCATGAATGTTTTCTGAATAATAGTTTCACACTACACATTTGCTTTTGTGACTTTATTCTTTCACTTAATATAAATCTGTGAAGGTCATCTGTATTTCTATAATTTAATTCAGATTCATTGCTGTGTGGTAGTACCTTTTACATAACACATCCCATTGTGATTTTGATGAGAATGGTACTGAGTCTAAAGATCATTTGGGAAGAATTAACATCTTTACAATATCAAGTCTTCTAATGCATGGACATGCTATTATTCTCCATCTATTTAGGTTTCTTTCATTGTCTCCAAATAGCTTTAACAATTTCTCTAAAAGGTCCCATGTATATTTTATTGGATTTATATTTCTTGTTAGCTCAAGAAATTTCTTGTTAGCATCATTTTTTGATGCTATTACTGCTTTCCCCCTATGGATAAACCCTCTTATTTTTTAAAAAAATTTAATTTTTCATTGTTGGTTACAGAAATGCAACTCATTTTGTATAATGATTTGTATCAAGCAGCTTGACTAAGTTTCTGTTATTTCAACTGCTAATCTGTATATTATTTTGAGTATCCTAGTCTAGGTACATAGTTATATGAAATCTGTGAGAAACAACATTTCTTATTTCTTTTCTTGTCTACCCATCCACCCACCCACCCATCCATCTATTTTTTGCCTCACTGCTTTTCCCAGGACTTCTGTTGTTGTTCAGTTGCTAAGTCGTTTCTGACTCTTTGCAACCCCATGGACTAGAGCACACCAGGCTTCCCTGTCCTTCACTATCTCCCAGTGTTTGCTCAAACTTCAGGCCTCTAATACAGTACTAAACAGGACTAATACAAGCAGTTACTATTTTCAGTCTCAGGAGAGACATTAAGGATAAGTTCACCATTAATATATAATTCACTATTAAACGCAATGACTGCTGCAGGTTTTATACAGAAATCTTGATAAAGCTGAAGAAGCTCTTCTTATACTTTGCTAGTTTCTTTTGTTAAAAAAAAATTTCACAGAAATCTATGTTGGATTTTATGAAATGCACTCTACTCAGCTACTGAGATATGACTTTGTTTATGTGATACAGTACACTCAATTCTGTAGTGTTAAATCAAGCCTGCATTATTGGGAATAATCTGATTTGGTTTTGATAAATTATTCTTTTTATACATTAAAGGATTTGTTTTATATATGTATATATAGCTGGTTCTATCTGTGGTGGTTCTGGTCTATAAAGTCATCACAATCACTGAACCATGCTCCTAAGGGAAACAGAAGATTATGCCTCTGATTACAATACTTTAATTATCAGATCAACATATAACTTGGATTTATGTGTATTTCTGTTTAAAAATACATTATTTAATATATATTACAATGCATCAACACTGAACTCACAAACCAACACCATTATAACTCATGCCTAAGGGAGGCATAACTAATATAGTACTTTCTCTGTAAGGCATAATACAGCCTTGTTTTTAGATATACTTTGTTTATGCTTAGGGGTCATTTAAAAAGTAAAATCAATAAAAAGTGCAAAAAATATATTCTAAATAGACTGAAAAAGGGACATTTTTATACTTGAGAATTGAACAATGAGGAAGAGCTTGCCTTGCTCAACTTCAGCTAGGAAGGTGTATGTCAGATGACTTCTTTTTTTCGCCACACTGAGCATGTCCACAAATGAGACTGAAAATACCAAGGGTACTGATCTTGGAATTAAATTTTATTGATTAGGTGAATTTGCAGATATGGAATTTTTGAATAATGATGATAAACAGTGTACACACACACACACACACACATATATTTGCATCTATGTTCATAAGTGACACCAGACTATAATTTTCCACTCTTGTACTATCAAGAGTTTTCATGTAAAGGTTATGCTAGACTCTTAAGGTGAGTGTAGGAGTATTCTTTTCATTCTATTTTTAAGAGTATGTGTTAGAATAGACTTCATTTTCCCTTTAATGCTTATCAGAATTTGCTGGTAAAGCCATTTAGGCCTAGAGTCTTATTTATGAAAAGATTTTTAACCACTAATTTCTTTATTATTAACATCCACAAAATTATTCAGTATCCTTCTACTATCTTTTAATGTCTTCAGTACGTATTGCTATATTCACCCTTTTTAATATTGAAATTGGTTATTTGTGACTTTTGTTTTTTGGGATGTACCTCACCCAGAGATTTCTAATTTTAATGGTCATTATAAAAATCCAGGTTTTATATTTGTTGACTTTTTCTACCTTCCTGCTGTTTACTTTTTTCACTTTTTTTGTGGGGAAGGAGCTTATTTGCTGAATTATCTTTGACTTTTTCTTTTTAACTCTTTAAAAATAATTGTATTTATTTATTCACCTTTGGCTGTGCTGGGTCTTCACTGCTTTGCAGGTTTTTCTCTAGTTGCAGTGAGCAAGGGATCCTCTCTGGTGGTAGTGTGCAGGATTCTCACAGTGGTGGCTTCAGAGCCACCACAGAGCATGGACTCTGTGGTTGTGTTGCAGCTCTTGGGGTATAGAGCACAGGCTCAACAGTTGTGGCTCATGAGCTTAGTTACTCTGTGGCATGTGGGATCTTCCCAGACCAGGGATCGGACCCGTGTCTCCTGCACTGGCAGGAAGATTCTCTACCATTGAGCCATCAGGGAAGCCCATCTTTAACTTCTTGAGACAGACTCTTAATTCATTAGTTTTCAGTTTTTCTTTATACTATAGCATTTAAGCTATAAAATTTCCTTTAAGTGATGCTATAGCTATACCCCAAAGTTTTAATAAAAAGCATTTTTGTGACATTTTTGGACAAAAATTCTTCACAAAAAATATTATTTAGTTGAAAATATTTTTTACTTTTTATTATAATTTTTCAGCTCATGGGTTTTTTGGGGAAGGTTATTTACTAATTTCTAAACCTTTGGGTACTTTCTAATTCCCATTTGGTACCAATTTCTTGCTTAACAGCATTGTCTGTATAATTCAACCCTTTGAGTCTTACTGACATTTGTCTTTTAAATTTTTATAAATTAGTAACATTTAAAATATTTACTATAATTTTTAAATAACATTTTTGGTAAATGTTATCTGTACAGAATAGTTGAAATGAATTATTTTGTAGTTTTGGGGTACACTATTCTACATATGAGCCACTCTGGTGGCCTCAGAGGTTAAAGCATCTGCCTGCAATGCAGGAGACCTAGGTTTGATCCCTGGGTCGGGAAGATCCCTGGAGAAGGAAACGGCAATCCACTCCAGGACTGTTGCCTGGAAAATCCCATGGACAGAGGAGCCTGGTAGGCTACAGGCCATGGGGTAGCCGGACACGACTGAGCGACTTCACTATTTATTAGTAAATTCTCAAACTTAGCATGCACGCAGAGCTTAGAGTTTTTGTCACTTAGACTGGAATGGAAAGCATTTTCTTCAGAGCAGGGGTGTTCAATAACATTTCAGAGAAAGAATCAACATCTGGGGCTGTTTAAGGCAGGCCAAGGGAAGGAACTGATTGATTGGAAACAGGATTCATTCCCCGGGCCTGGTTTAACCTTCAAGTGAGCCAGGTGCCTCAGGCCAGAGGGGAGTACATGGTGGCCTCAGAGATTAAAGCGTCTGCCTGCAATGCAGGAGACCTGGGTTTGATCCCTGGGTCGGGAAGATGCCCTGGAGAAGGAAATGGCAACCCACTCCAGTATTCTTGCACGGAGAATCCCATGGACGGAGGAGCCTGGTGAACTACAGTCCATGGGGTCGCAAAGAGTCAGACATGACTGAGCGACTTCAATTACCTATTCTACATAGGGCTGTTAGGTTGTTAACTATGTTGTTCAAATTTCTACTGTGAATGTCTGCTCTCTGTTATTGAGAACATCTCAAACTTTTTTTTTTAAAAAAGCAGTAAAATATCTCTATAAATTGATAAAATAGCACCACCTTCAAACTGTTGTATAAAGATTAAATGAGTTAACTACACACTATACATAAGGACAAGGAGTAAAGAAGGAATAATTACCAAAAGTTTAGTATAGTTTTTTTAAAAAAAGGCTCTGGAGAGAGATAATAGAACTCTATTTTTACTGGTGCTTTACTACCAAGTGACCTTAGAAATTTTACTTACCCATTTTGTGTCTGTTTCCTCATATGTAAAATGAAAGGCCATTCTAATTCTAAAATTTTAGATCAGTTCTTGATAGAATAAAATATTACCTTCTTACTTATTTGAAATGTCTATATCAATATCCTGCTGAAAATAAACAAAAACTAAGACTTAAAAAAAAGCACACCTGCCTGAAACAGCCCCAGATGTTGATTCTTTCTCAGAAATGTTATTGAACACCCCTGCTCTGAAGAAAATGCTTTCCATTCCAGTCTAAGTGACAAAGAACTCCAAGCTCTGCGTGCATGCTAAGTCTCAAAATTTACTAATAAATAGTGAAGTCACTCAGTCGTGTCCGACTCTTTGCGACCCACGGACGGTAGCCTACCAGGCTCCTCTGTCCATGCGATTTTCCAGGCAACAGTCCTGGAGTGGATTGCCATCTCCTTCGCGCAGGCGGCTGCGAGAGCCGGCGCACTAGGCGCAGGCGGCTGCGAGAGCCGGCGCACTAGGCGCAGGCGGCTGCGAGAGCCGGCGCACTAGGCGCAGGCGGCTGCGAGAGCCGGCGCACTAGGCGCAGGCGGCTGCGAGAGCCGGCGCACTAGGCGCAGGCGGCTGCGAGAGCCGGCGCACTAGGCGCAGGCGGCTGCGAGAGCCGGCGCACTAGGCGCAGGCGGCTGCGAGAGCCGGCGCACTAGGCGCAGGCGGCTGCGAGAGCCGGCGCACTAGGCGCAGGCGGCTGCGAGAGCCGGCGCACTAGGCGCAGGCGGCTGCGAGAGCCGGCGCACTAGGCGCAGGCGGCTGCGAGAGCCGGCGCACTAGGCGCAGGCGGCTGCGAGAGCCGGCGCACTAGGCGCAGGCGGCTGCGAGAGCCGGCGCACTAGGCGCAGGCGGCTGCGAGAGGAGCTATCCCAGGTCTGAGGTCAGGGGCAGCGGCCTAAAGTGCCAGGCTGTGACGGTGCAGAACAGCCGAGAGGAGCTATCCTGCGTCCGAGGTCAGGGGCGGCGGATGGGAGGAGCTATCCCGCGTCCGAGGTCAGGGGTGGCCGGGAGGAGACACCACGCGTCCGAGGTCAGGGGCGGCCGGGAGAAGCCACCTCACACCCGAGACCAGGGGCGGTGACCCAGAGGAGCCACCCCGAGCCCGAGGCCAGGGGCTGCAGCTGGGAGGAGCCGCCCATGCCCGGGGCCAGGTCCGGCGGCCTGGAAGAGCATCCCAGGCGGCTGCGAGAGGAGCTACCCCACGTCTGAGGTCAGGGGCAGCGGCCTAAAGTGCCAGGCTGTGACGGTGCAGAACAGCCGAGAGGAGCTACTCTGCGTCCGAGGTCAGGGGCGGCGGACGGGAGGAGCTATCCTGTGTCCGAGGTCAGGGGCGGCCGGGAGAAGCCACCTCACGCCAGAGGCCAGGGGCGGTGACCCTGAGGAGCCACCCCGAGCCTGAGGCCAGGTGCAGCAGCTGGGAGGAACCACTCACGCCCGAGGCCAGGGCCGGCGGCCTGGAAGAGCATCCCGAGGAGCCCTGGCTGAGCTATCCCACATTGAAGCGGCTGTGCTTTGCTGGGGCAGCTGTGAAGAGATACTCCACGCCCAAGGTAAGAGAAACCCAAATAAGATGGTAGGTGTTGCAAGAGAGCATCAGAGGGTAGACACACTGAAACCATAATCACAGAAAACTACTCAATCTGATCACACTAGGACCACAGCCTTGTCTAACTCAATGAAACCAAGCCATGCCTGCGGGGCAACCCAAGATGGGCGGGTCATGGTGGAGAGGTCTGACAGAGCATGGTCCACTGGAGAAGGGAATGGCAAGCCACTTCAGTATTCTTGCCTTGAGAACCCCATGAACAGTATGAAAAGGCAAAACGATAGAATACCAAAAGAGAAACTCCCCAGGTCACTAGGTGCCCAATATGCTACTGGAGATCAGTGGAGAAATAACTCCAGAAAGAATGAAGGGATGGAGCCAAAGGAAAAACAACACCCAGTTGTGGATGCAACTGGTGATAGAAGCAAGGACCAATGTTTTAAAGAGAAATATTGCATAGGAACCTGGAATGTCAGGTCCATGAATCCAGGCAAATTGGAAGTGGTCAAACAAGAGATGGCAAGGGTGAACGTCGACATTCTAGGAATCAGCGAACTAAAATGGACTGGAATGGGTGAATTTACCTGAATGACCATTATATCTACTACTGCGGGCAGGAATCCCTCAGAAGAAATGGAGTAGCCATCATGGTCAACAAGAGTCTGAAATGCAGTACTTGGATGCAATCTCAAAAATGACAGAATGATCTCTGTTCATCTCCAAGGGAAACCATTCAATATCACAGTTATCCATCTATGCCCCAAACAATAATGCTGAAGAAGCTGAAATTGAACGGTTTTATCAAGACCTACAAGACCTTTTAGAACTAACACCCAAAAAAGATATCCTTTTCATTATAGGGGACTGGAATGCAAAAGTAGGAAGTCAAGAAACACCTGGGGTAACAGGCAAATCTGGCCTTGGAATGTGGAATGAAGCAGGGCAAAGACTAACAGAGTTTTGCCAAGAAAATGCACTGGTCATAGCAAACACCCTCTTTCAACAACACAAGAGAAGACTCTACACATGGACATCACCAGATGGTCAACACCAAAATCAGACTGATTATATTCTATGCAGCCAAAGATGGAGAAGCTCTATACATTCAACAAAAACAAGACCAGGAGCTGACTGTGGCTCAGATCATGAACTCCTTATTATTGAATTCAGACTCAAATTGAAGAAAGCAGGGAAAACTGCTAGACCATTCAGGTATGGCCTAAATCAAATCCCTTATGATTATACAGTGGAAGTGAGAAATAGATTTAAGGGCCTAGATCTGATTGATAGAGTGCCTGATGAACTATGGAATGAGGTTTGTGACATTGTACAGGAGACAGAGATCAAAACCATCCCCATGGAGAAGAAATGCAAAAAAGCAAAATGGCTGTCTGGGGAGGCCTTACAAATAGCTGTGAAAAGAAGAGAGGCAAAAAACAAAGGAGAAAAGGAAAGATATAAGCATCTGAATGCAGAGTTCCAGAGAATAGCAAGAAGAGATAAGAAAGCCTTCTTCAGTGATCAATGCAAAGAAATAGAGGACAACAACAGAATGGGAAAGACTAGAGATCTCTTCAAGAAAATTAGAGATACCAAGGGAACATTTCATGCAATGATGGGCCAATAAAGGACAGAAATGGTCTGGACCTAACAGAAGCAGAAGATATTAAGAACAGGTGGCAAAAATACACGGAAGAACTGTTCAAAAACGATCTTCACAACCCGGATAATCATGATGATGTGATCTCTAATCTAGAGCCAGACATCCTGGAATGTGAAGTCAAGTGGGCCTTAGAAAGCATCACTACGAACAAAGCTAGTGGAGGTGATGGAATTCCAGTTGAGCTGTTTCAAACCCTGAAAGATGATGCTGTGAAAGTGCTGCACTCAATAAGCCAGCAAGTTTGGAAAACTCAGCAGTGGCCACAGGACTGGAAAAGGTCAGTTTTCATTCCTATTCCGAAGAAAGGAAATGCTAAAGAATGCTCAAACTACCACACAATTGCACTCATCTCACACGCTGGTAAAGTAATGCTCAAAATTCTCCAAACCAGGCTTCAGCAATATGTGAACCACGAACTCCCTGATGTTCAAGCTGGTTTTAGAAAAGGCAGAGGAACCAGAGATCAAATTGTCAGCATCTGCTGGATCATTGAAAAAGCAAGAGAGTTCCAGAAAAACATCTATTTCTGCTGTATTGACTATGCCAACGCCTTTGACTGTGTGGATCACAATAAACTGTGGAAAATTCTCAAAGAGATGGGAATACCAGACCACCTAACCTGCCTCTTGAAAAATCTGTATGCAGGTCAGGAAGCAACAGTTAGAACTGGACACGGAACAACAGACTGGTTCCAAATAAGAAAAAGAGTACGTCAAGGCTGTATATTGTCACCCTGCTTATTTAACTTATATGCAGAGTACATCATGAGAAATGCTGGACTGGAAGAAACACAAGCTGGAATCAAGATTGCCGGGAGAAATATCAGTAACCTCCGATATGCAGATGACACCACCCTTATGGCAGAAAGTGAAGAGGAGCTAAAAAGCCGCCTGATGAAAGTGAAAGAGGAGAGCGAAAAAGTTGGCTTAAAGCTCAACATTCAGAAAACGAAGATCATGGCATCCGGTCCCATCACTTCATGGGAAATAGATGGGGAAACAGTGGATACAGTGTCAGGTTTTATTATTTTGGGCTCCAAAATCACTGCAGATGGTGATTGCAGCCATGAAATTAAAAGACGCTTACTCCTTGGAAGAAAAGTTATGACCAACCTAGATAGTATATTCAAAAGTAGAGACATTACTTTGCCGACTAAGGTCCGTCTAGTCCAGGCTATGGTTTTTCCAGTGGTCATGTATAGATGTGAAAGCTGGACTGTGAAGAAGGCTGAGCGCCGAAGAATTGATGCTTTTGAACTGTGGTGTTGGAGAAGACTCTTGAGAGTCCCTTGGACCGCAAGGAGATACAACCAGTGCATTCTGAAGGAGATCAACCCTGAATATTCATTGGAAGGACTGATGCTGAAGCCGAAGCTCCAGTACTTTGGCCACCTCATGTGAAGAGTTGACTCATTGGAAAAGAGTCTGATGCTGGGAGGGATTGGGGGCAGGAGGAGAAGGGGACGACAGAGGATGAGATGGCTGGATGGCATCACTGACTCGATGGACGTCAGTCTGGGTGAACTCCGGGAGATGGTGATGAACAGGGAGGCCTGGCTTGCTGCGATTCATGGGGTCGCAAAGAGTTGGACACGACTGAGCGACTGAACTGAAGTGAACTGAAGACTTAAAAATACTACTATCTAGTGAATTCTCTTGAGGTCTAAATTTCATGAAAATCTATTCTGTCAGATTGTTAATGGACATCTAAGAGCAGCAAAGCTCTAAGGGGCACTTTTTTCGACGTGTCATATATAGGATAAAAACTGTCATAATTACGGCACTCTGTCAGATACAATTCTAACAAACCAAAGTCTTTCACTGGAGGTAGAATGGAAAGGGACTCTTGTCACTTAGGATACCTCTGCTTGAGACTTTCTACCAGCAGTTCTTAATTTTTTGGGTAATATACTTCTTTGAGTATCTGATTAAATTTATGGCCATTTCCCCCTAGAAAACAATACATATATGATACACAAGTCACACTTTTCAGGGTGGTTCACAGACTCTGCTTGGATTATCTTGAGTTTCCATATTTATGCAGTGATGATGAAGACAAAGTTTTATAGAATCACTGTCTTGGTCTGGTACATTTTAGTGGCAAGGAACAGAAAACCACTTAAACTAGCTTAAGTAAAAGGCAAATTTATCTTAAATATGAAAAGATGCCTCATGGAATTCAACTTTAAGAAGCACAGTTGGTCTTCATGGGAACAGAAAAGGTATCAAGGAGATACTTTTTTGTCTCCTCTTTCTTTCCAGAAAACTGCCTCAGTTGCCTACAAAAAATTTCCTGACACTGATGATTAAAATAGACATGGTTCTGTTAGGTTAGAATAGGAAACAGGAGTCCAGGATGGTGGTGGCTAAAAGAAAATAGAACAAAGAGGACTGGAGAGAGGACCTCAGGGAGAACAAACAGCACTCCTGGCTAGCCCAATTTACATAGGGCAGGCCCAGGGGGAGGGAAAAACATGTGAAAAGAGGAGCCAAAGGGCCAGGGCTCCCTCCTTTCTTCAAGTCTTTTGGTTGGCATGCCCTCACGCCTCTAGGATGTATTTTCCTGCTAATTTCTAAATAAAATTGAGCTGTAACATGGAGTTGTAACACTGATCTAAGAGTTATAACAAGGTCTGTTCGAGGCCTGAGAGCTATAACACGGTCTGTCCAAGACCTGAGAGCTATAACATGGTCTGTCTGAGAGCTATGACATGCCAAGGACTCGAACGTCTGTGACTTCAAATTTTTGCTGAGACAAGACAGAACCGAGGCGAATATACTTGCCTGACAGTTCTATACCCGTGAACTATACTATTAAAGTATAACTATTTTTGATTTCAGTGTAGAGTACTTAGTATTTATATACACAGTCAGGATATGGGTTAGATTAATAAATAGCATCTGTGAACGCCTCTCTGAGTTTAGCATTCTTTGTTAGAATATGCTCTTTAAATTCCCTTCCAAGACACTTATGACTCAGATAGCCTTTCTCAGGTTATACTTTTCATGGTTTCTCTCTCTTTCCATTGAAACCTAGGACTTATTACAGCTATATCACTTTCTACTGAAATATCTCTCTGAAAATAAACATCAAATTCAACCACAATATACTATTTGCCACCGTTAAGAATGTTGAAAAGAAATGTGATGTAGGCTCTGTAACTTCATTAAACAGTTGTAATCAATTTTGTGGTCTACGGCAGCACTGCTGGAAGGTGTTAGTGTTCTCTGGAGACTACTCTGAGGCATTTCAACACATTTTTCTAAATGTGCACTAGGCTGTAAGAAAGCAAGCCTTTTTTAGACACGCCAAATGTGATTCCAAAGAGACTGAGGAAAAACAAAGTGATTATGCCTTATGAGAAACAAAACAGAAAGAAATGGCTGAATTTACTAATGTTGGTAAGATAAATATTTAGAAGATATTAATTTTTCTGACCAGGAAAATCTATAGAACATATCAACAGTCTGATCAGTCAGGAAACAACTAGTTTTCTACAGGACAGCTAATTGAAATACAGTTAGACTGGTTTCTAATTTCAATATATAGGAATCCTCTTCATTTACATTCTGTAAAGTGATAAAACATACTGATTAAAAGACAAAGTTTGGTTAGAAAGTTTGTTATGGTTTCTCTACATTTTATCGCCTCTTTCAAATGTTCATTTACATTCCTCAGTAAATTTTCACTTTGCTTTAGATAGATTTATGCAGAGAACCTTAAAACTGTATTATCTGGAAACATTTTAAAATTTAAGAATTCAGTCTTCAACTTCACTTAGTTTCTCAAAAGTGTTAAGTAAAAATCTTGCATGTAAAAATGTATAGGCTATTCATATGATAACTTCCTATTTAAATTTCTTTCCTGTGTTGATTTTTACTCAATACTGCCTTTGTTCTCTTTTCTAAATCAGTTATATTAAAAGACTGTGTTTCTTTACTCCTGTCTACCTAGGCTGTTCAAATGATAACTTTCTATTTAAATTTCCTATGTTGAGTTTTACCTAACATTGCTTTTGTTCTCTTTTTCAAAATAGTTATAGTAAAAGATCACATTTCTTTATTCCCTCCCCCTCAATTCCCATCTTGTTGGTTAAGGAGCTTAATAAGGAAAATACTGGATTTTATTTCCTACAAAATTTTCTGTCTGGCATGCTGCCAGTGTCAACAACAGAATCTTGAACACCTCAAGACACTTTAAGAGGGAGCTATAAACTCTAAGTAAAATGTTTTGCTTGTTACATAAGAAAATCTGGCAATATTTACCCAAGTATACAGTTTTAAGCAGGTTTTCAAAGTGCTCTCTTCAAAGCCATCGGTGTTTTCCAGAGTCCATTCAAGGGCCAGCAAAGACGGACGTGGGAGATACTGGGTGGTGACGACTGCTATACCTTTTGCCTGCACCACAAAGTGTCCTCTGAAGAAAATAGTCTATGGCTAAAATGCTGAAATCAATAATCCAGGCCTTGCTTATTACCTTACTGGTTTGATATAGAGGAATGGGAAATTAGATTTCCATACAGTATCTTCTTCAGGAGAAAGAAAAGAAGAAAATGCACTATTGAGAGTTAGTATGTAAAATAGCACTGTCACTCTGAATTCATGACAATCATATAAGAAATTTTTTTACAATCCAACTTTTAGGGGTGATAGATAACAAATAAGTGGGTAAAATTTATTACTAGATACCCTGGGTCACATTAAAAATCATTTAGTTCCACCCATCTTCCTGTCTTAATCATTTCTTCAAGGAAAAGCACAAAAAATTGTTAAACAGAAAACTTTTGATTCTGATTGATGGTGTGGTTTATTATCATTTATTAATATTTAGAGAATACCCAAAGCCAGGATTGAACCTGGGTCTCCCACTTTGCAAGCAAATTCTTTACAATCTAAGCTACCAGGGAAGTCCAGCATTTAGCAACTTGCTCTTAGCATTTCATATAGTCTGTTTCATTTCTATATGTATCATAAATCCTTGAAATGATTCTTAAACATTACTGATTTTGATGGCATATGTAAAACCAGACAACAGCTTCTCCTTCACATTAGGTAGTAAAGAACCAAAAAAATGTACTAGAAGGAGATTAAGTGTGTGTGTAAAGGTTGTTTATAGGCTAAACAATCTGCACTATGTAGATGAAGTCAGGCTTTAATAAAGAAAAGTGTTAGCTTAGGGAGTTAATGATTTATATCTGAAGGGACAGTTTTTCCCAAAGTGCATTTCACAAAATAGTCTCAGAAGATGCTTTTTTGTCGATAGGTCAAATGAAAACATAGTCTCTTTTTTGAAGAGCTACAGGCATGTAACCATATAATAGCTCTCTAATTAAAAAACTCAGCTTTAATGTCCAAATTTCCTTTGTTGACAAACCCGTTTTTAAATTATGTCCTACTCATTTTACAGAATTTCTTGGGAAAACAAAACTTTGAGACTGGAGATAAGGAATGCATAAGAAAGGCATGGATATCTAGTTTTTAAGGAAAACATATGAAAAAAACTGAAAGGATAACCCAGAAAATCCATATACAGAGATCACAGCAGGCTTATGAAGAAGTAAGTGGAAAGATCTCAGCCATGGCTTCACATGAATGCTTAGATTGCTGCCCTTATTGACAACATTTTTTGTGTTGCCATCATGGTGATCACTGTCATCATATAACAATAGCCACTATATCAGTAATGTAAAATTATTATGCTAAGTCGTTTCAGTCGTGTCCGACTCTGTGCAGCCCCATAAACGGCAGCCCACTAGGCTCCTCTGTCCCTGGGATTCTCCAGGCAAGAGTACTGGAGTGGGTTGCCACTGCCTTCTCCGAAAATTCTTATGAGTAGGTACGATTACTCTCATTTTACAGATGAGGGGAATGAGGCGTAGAGAAGTTAAATACATATTGAAGGTCATTTGCTAGTTAAGTGATTTCAGATGGAATTAAAATCTGATGTGTAGTCTGAGTTTTTAACAATTATGCCCACTATGTCTCCCACAGAAGGAAGTACCAGTGTGGATACAACTTAACAGTTGTCCATGCATAAAGTAAACATGCTATGGAAATATTTACTATAATTGTAGGTCCGCATTCTAAAAACAAGCTAATCGTATGTATTAGTTTTCTATTATTTTGTAATAAACTACCACAAAGTTAATTTAAAAATACAACCTAATTTTGTAGAAGTTCAGGCATTCTTGGCTGGTACTCTGCTCTGGGTGTGATAAAGCTGAAATTAAGGTTTCAGCAGAACTAGGCTCTTATTTAAGAGTTTTGTGAGGGGAGAATCCAGTTCTAGGCTTATTCAGGTTGTTGGCAGAAACCAGTTCCACGTGGATGCAGGACTGTTTTTTTGCTGACTGGTCAGCTTCTAGAGGCTACCTGTACACCATGGCTCATGGCCCACCCCATTTTCAATGCCAACAACAGCACATTTATTCTTATGCTTCAAATCCTCCTGAGACACTCTGTCCCTCTTCTCTTATGTTGCATTTGGAAAAAGTTATTTGTTTTTAAGGGCTCATGTAATTAGATTAGACCCACCCAGATAATCTTGTCTTGGTCAATTGATTGGTAACATTACCAGAAAAAGACAGATATGGAGAGGGATTTTTGCCTCCTTCAGACCACTTTTAGACTCAAGGTGCAACATCTTGCAGATTTTAGACCTGCCAACCCCTACAATCATGTGAGCCAATTCCTTAAAATACATCTGTCTGTCTCTCTATATACACTCCCAAACACTATATTAGTTCTATTCCTCTGGAGAACACTAATACACACTTCCCAACAGAATCCTATGTATCTGGTGGTCAAGATTCCTATTTTCATGTAGGGCTACCCTACATGAAATGATGAAGAGATGAGAAGGAGTTTCAAAACACAGAGAAATACCACTGGCATATCCCTACTAACTGTTCCCTAGCAGCATACCACAACATACTGAGTTTCCTTGCTCCCACATAAGTCAACAGATAGACTGAATTATTGGTCTTAATCAAACTAAACCTCATGAAAGAGAAGCTTATCAAGGTTCCTGGCAAAGAAACCCAAAGGTTTAAGATACTCTAAAAATGCGAATGCAAGGGAGTTAGAAACAACACAACACAACAGATCTGACACTTCTATTTCTAGTAAAAACATTTTCAGCTAGATTGAAGCAAAAAAAAAATTACTAAATCAGATCTGGCAAGATTAGAAAAATTCAAAATTATAAATAAATTGAAATGCAGATTTATATTCACTCATGACCTTGTCCTAAGTGATTAACCTACATTTTTTAAACACTCAAAATTTTATGACTGGGCATGATTCTTTAAAGGCAAGGGTCTAGTGCTTGAGTGAGAATATACTTTATATGTAATAGGAATCTTAAGAGTTACTATACTCTTACCTGTCTTCTTAAAAATGACTTAATACCTTTTCTTGACATGAGAGATATTCATCATGACTGTTCATCATTTTTACAGATATATAGGACTCTATTCCTACAAAAAAAATTGCCTGTTTCTAGAGTTATTTGTTTTCCTCTAAGATAGTTGTCTTTTCTCTCAGTGTCACATTTTGTTATTATGTAACAAACTCTTCTGTTTTAAGGTTTCTAATCTACTATGCTTTGAAAAATTCTCCCCTTTATTTCCTCTTTTTCATTTTTGTGTATGAAGGCCTCCTTCCATGGCAATTACTTGAACTGATCTCATCTTTGTTCAGAGTGGTTAAACTCAAGTGGGTTAAAACTAGATACATTGTCTTTTATTAACCAGGGTAAGAAGCCAAAGAATAGATAGAGATATCAGATTCTCACTGTTTTCTCAAGATATAAAGTATCCCACACAATCCCTCCACCACCTGAGCCCCCCTTTTTAAAGCCTTTTCTTAGTCTGCTTCTAACATTTTAATCCTTTGTTTTTCTTATTAAGAGCACCCATAATGTTGTATTTATCCTCCTTTAGATACTGTGGGCCAACATCAAAGTACTCAATAGTACACAGAACTGAAAAGATATTGTAGGGATAACAAGAAAATAAAGGAAACAAAGTACTACTAATTTCCCGATTCTAACCTCAATTAAGTTTTCTTTGTTCTAAAATCACAGTTAACTTAATCATGAGATTGGCACTATCTGGGGTTTTGGTTAAAATTCATTTTATAGTCTCTTTTAAGAGAATTCATTCATTCATTGATTTGATGTGTTTGCAACTCACTCCGGTACTCTTGCATGGAAAATCCCATGGACAGAGGAGCTTGGTAGGCTGCAGTCCATGGGGTTGCAAAGAGTCGGACACGACTGAGTGACTTCACTTTTCACTTTCACTTTATGTGAGTTGGGAAGATGCCCTGGAAAAAGAAATGGCAACTCATTCCACTATTCTTGCCTGGGAAATCCTATGGACAAAGCAGCCTGGCAGACGACAGTCCCTGGGGTTGCAAATAGTCGGATATGACTGAGCGACTAGCACTTTCTTTTCAATTTATGTGCAAGGTTACTGTGTTAAGCCCCTGAGTTAAAGCAGAGAATAACAGAATTTGAACATCTGCCCTCCTGAAGTACTCACTAGTACATGGTTTGGAAAATTATAATGGTTAGGAAGATTATTATAATGACCCTTGGGCAAGTTACTAAAGTGATTAACTTAATTCTTTCACAATTCTCTAATCCTTTCTTAAAGTTCTCAACCATTATTAAAGCCTAAAGAAAACCTGGCTTTTAGACACAGACACAAGTTCTCTTCTGATTTCATGACAGAGTAGATTAATTTACTGTGAATTCTGTCAAATATACAGACTTTCTCAGGTTTTCAAAACCATTTCTACCTTTGGGAATATGTATTCAATCTAGAGCTAATCATAAAAGTACCCAGATCCTGGGAAGAACAAGTTTTCCCTCTTAGCAGTCGTTAATGCAAATAAACATTGCTTAAAAGCTTAGAGATTGTGTGAGGTAGACAATGTCATTCTGAAATGCCTTACTACTCTACATTCATATTTATAGTTTAAAAGCTCTATGCTATGACCTCTACTGCTACTGGTTTAGATTAAAGTTAACATAGGTAACAATGTTTCTTTGAAGGCTAAAAACCACTGGATTGGCAAACTGAGGTAGAAAAGAATCCAGCTGGCTAAGGTTCTTCAACAACTTACATATTTCAAAGAAGGCTTCCATCCGAGGTTCACATTACATCTATGGTCATGTTCTTAAGACCACACTCTTAATTTTAAAATATTCTCCAGAAGTAAAGCAATTGTTCTCATACTTTCTATATCATATTACTCAATTGTTTCCATATTTTTCTTTCACTTATTCAAATATATACTAATTACTGTATGCCAGGTAGGACTTCCCTGGTGGCTCAGACGGTTAAGCATCTGTCTACAATGTGGGAGACCTGGGTTCAATCCCTGGGTCAGGAAGATCCCCTGGAGAAGGAAATGGCAATCCACGCCAGTACTATTGCCTGGAAAATCCCATGGACAGAGGAGCCTGGTAGGCTACAGCCCATGGGGTCGCAAAGAGTTGGACACGACTGAGTGACTTTACCTGCTATGCCAGGTATTTCATAGGTACTGATGATATAGTTATAAGGCAAAGTTACTGACCTTAAATTTACACAGCAGGAATATAATTTAGGTAACTGCTCTATTAATAAAATATCACAAATTATTTTCACATGCCTTTCTATAAGTAAAGCTGAATTGAGAATGGGAAATACACACAATATAATAAATACATAGTACTACACGAGGACTCAGTTCAGTTCAGTTCAGTTCAGTTGCCCAGTCGTGTCGAACTCTTGACTGCCACTTCAGAAAACATCGTAAATATGATTTGGGAACTGAGGTTATCTGTTCACTCCTCCACATACTGTTCTCAATAGGACTAATTTGGCTATTATCAGTATAGTAAGAATAAGCATAGTAACAATGTGTTATTAAATTCGGTGCAAGGAAATATTCAGAACTCTGTGTAACAGTGGGACTAATCTAAAGATTCCAGCTCTGTCTATGGTAGATCCATGGGTAGGTAGTTTCCATGGGCAGGCAGTTTCCATGGGCCAAGTGAAGCAAGGAAATGGATGAGAATCAGGGAAAAGCCATGCCCTCCAGTGACCCAGCAGCCTGTGGCTACAATAGCTATTGCCTGGTGAAACAGAAGTGGTCAGGCAGGAGTGGGCTGAAACTCAAGAAGGCAGTTGTTTATTGATTACAGAGTTTCAGCTCCTATTTTATCTCTTTTAAACAGCAGCTTCCCCATAAGCTTCAAAGAAGGTTTAGAAAGTCAAAGACACTAACCCTCTTTTTCACCATAAATCCTGTCTAGGCCTAAGTACTAGATCTCAGAAGAATTTTATATTTCCTTTGTTTCACTTAACAGCAGTCTTCTAATTTACCGATACTCTTGTTTCCCCCTCTTAAATATGCTTTCAAACAATATTACAGCTATACTTTCTCAAAAGAATGAGAGTGTAAGCAAAGTAGGGAAACTTAAATAACACGAGATGAAGGTATTTAAAAACTGGGATTCATGTTTTCCCCTGCACATGCCATTATCAGTTACACCACTTATTGCACTACTGTCTTCATGAAAATAACTGAAAAATTAAAATAATACTTTGATAACGAGCTTAGTTATCAGTCTTAGTACAATGGGGACAAAGATAAAATTCACTAAACCTGCTTAAAGCTGTGAATTTTCAACCTCCCAGTTTCATACTTACTGGGCATGCAAACAACAGAAAAGCTAAAATTAAACTGTGTACTCAATTTTATAATTATTAAAGAACATGTAAAACATACTGGAAATATATTATCACCAATGCTGATTAAAACATGAGGTATAATAATCTTATTTTTTAAGGGAATGGGAATGAAAGATCTCTTACAATTTTCCAACTTTCTCATATGAATCCACTTGATTCTTTTGAAAAGGAATTACCTGCCCACAAAGAGTTTCTAAGTGTCTACAGGTCCAATGCCATTGAGCACACTGAGAGTCTAAGTGAAATTAAATCTGTCCCACCTCTTTTCCCTTGCTTCTGTGTATATTTTGATGTACCAAAACTTCGAAAAAAAAATTAACACTCCTTCTTGGACAAATCATAAAACAGGGTATACTGATTCTGAAAAGCACAATATCTGTTTTTCTTATACTCAGCAAAAAAGAACTGAATTTAAATTAAAATGCAAATAAGCCAACTACTTTGGTGACTTAATACTGTTAATATTTAAAAATAAGACATGAAAAACAATGGCTTTGCTCTGGGACCACCCTATACTTTTAAACTACCAAGTAAACAACCAAGAGTAATAAATACAGAAATATGAAGCTGAAGAAGTAAGCTAAGCCACCTACTACATTTACATACATTTACCCCCCTTGGTATTATGCTATATTTTTTAAAACCTCACTTTTCCATGTATCTAGCATAGAGTTAGAAATACAGAAGCATTTAGTAAATATTACTTTTTTGAATGACTGAAAATATACCTGCTTAAGTGTTCTGGTTGCTGGGGCTACTTTAGACTTCACCCTACTGGTCACTAGTTTTGCCTTTCAAATACAGACTTTCAGACTGTGTATAATAAAATAAAAATTACAGTGCAAATTGAAGGTTAAACATTCCACCAGTTAAAATAAAATTTGTCTCAACTGACTCTCCCTCTTGGTAACTGGCTATGATGCTTCTAAATAAGACAATGAAGAATCCAACTATGTTCAATATACCTTATCATGAAATGTACTTTACTTTATCTGAAATCTCTGAAAATCACTATTATAAGTTTAACAGTTAAAATATGCAGAGTAGTATCCTTAACCATGACTTACCACAGCAATATTTTGACACTATCAAAATGCTATGACAAAGAATGAGTTACACTTAGCAAAATGCAAGTGATTTAAAAATGGCAAAGAAAACATAAGTACCATCACCCTCCAACACTCCATATAAAATTATTAAATGAAAAAAAATTAGTAAATGTTTTCTAAGATTCAATACCAAAAGAGCAAGTTATTCTAGTTAACTAGAAAAGATGGCATTAACTAACGAAAAATCCATTCTCTGAGTGTCATGAGTGATTTTAAAAATTTTGGACCAGAAAGACTTATCTACAAAAGGAGGGGGGATAAGAACAAAGCTTTCAAGTACAGCATTTCTTCTGGAGAAGTACTATAGAGGGGATTTTTATTAAGAAAGTGATTTTCCTGGAGATGAGAAGGAGGTGATGATTTAAAACTGCAGCAAAAACAACACAATTTATAATTCAACCCACTCAATTCTATATATATACATATGCCTTCTGTTAACTTTAGCCAATTGCCAGCATCTCTCCATTCTCTAATTTAGTTAATGCTATTGTATTAGCATTAAAAATAAATTCAGTTAAATTCTACGTAGGTGATTCAAGATAATAAAAAAAATTTATAGACTTAACAAATACAATATAATACATGTGTTGTAGTCATTTGGGGAAACTCCTGAACTTCCCAAAAGACATTATCCTATCTTAACCTTTTCACTTGCTACCATGGTTCTCTTAAGAACATCTTCTCAATCTGTGTCCAATTAATGATTATCTTTAATTGGATAATCCATACTGAACTATTATGTTCATTATAGTTTCCTTTTCATTCCTATTATACATAAGCACTACCTAAAGTTCCATAACTGAGGTTTCTCTCTTCCTTTCTCTCCTTCTACTATACAGTTTTTCTCCAGACTGATTCAGGTGATATTCTGTATATCCAGATGATATTATGTATTTCCAACAATCAAAATAATCCCAGATGCAGATTATATTTCTATATCTATTTTCTGATTTTTAAAATATTTTCTTTGCCTGAGACTCACATTTTCAATAATATGCAAGATAATAAATATATCCTGTTGAATTCATTTATTTAACTTAACAAGTATCTATTGAGGACCTTGTATGTGTTTTCACTATGCTAGGAGCTGAGCTGCAAGGCAGATGTAGACCTTATCTTCACAGGGTTTACAAAGTGTGGTCTAAGAGGAAAGATAAACCACAAACAGAATAAGAAAAATATAATGCATTGGAGCAGGGGTTTTCAAACTTTTTGGTCTCAGAATTCCTTTCCACTCTTAAGTTACTAAAGATCTCAAAGAACTTTTGTTCATACAGATTATATCAACGGATATTTACTGTATAAAAACAAGCTGAGAAAAAAATTTATTTAAAAAACAGCAAAAATAAAAATCATCATAGGTTAACATACATAATATTTTTGAAAAAAAAATCTACTTTCCAACATAAAAATGTTAATGAGAAAAGTGACATTGTTTAACATTTTTTGTTGGAAAGTAGATTTTTTTTTCAAAAATATTATGTAAACCTATGATGATTTTTATTTTTGCTGTTTTTTAAATAAAAAATTTTTTTCTCAGCTTGTTTTTATACAGTAAATATCCGTTGATATAATCTGTATGAACAAAAGTTCTTTGAGATCTTTAGTAACTCAAGAGTGGAAAGGAATTCTGAGACCAAAAAGTTTGAAAACCCCTGCTCCAATGCATTATATTTTTCTTATTCTGTTTATGTACACCCATGGTGGATTCATGTCAATGTATGGCAAAACCAATACAGTATTGTAAAATAAAATAAAGTAAAAATGAAAAAAATAAATCAAAAAATAAAAAAAATAAAAAAAATTGTGGGTTCATGATGAAGAATACAATGACTATTAATATAACTTGGTTTCACTGCCTAGATGCCAGTAATTTTATCTACCACTGCTTCTAAACTATCAGTACAAATAGCAACATTGTAAAAAAGGCAAATACTATTTTAATATTAACATAAAATACTTCAAACTCACAGACCTCCCCAAAAGGGCTTCAGAGACTTCTAGAGATCCATGGATCATATTTTGAGATCTGCTGTTAGTTAGAGAAGTATGTAGCTTTGTTGATGATACCGAACCTAGGAGTAAAGGAAGTTCTTCCTCAGAGTGTTGAATGTTTAAGACTATGTAAGGATTAAAAGGAAATTATGAAGGTTGAAGGGGTTAAATGCTGGCTTGTAGGAGGGAGGAAAAACACCAGGCAGAAGCTAGAATTTTATATGAATAAAAGGAAGATCAGTATTATCGAGTCATATAGTTAAAAAGAAAAGGTACTAAGGAAATGAAGGGTGCAAAGGTCAATAACGAAGGATTTTTTATGTTATGCTAAGGAACCTGCATTTTATCTCAGAGCAAAAGAAAATCCCTGAATGGTCAGGAGAGTTTGCCAAGTGAGCATCAGGTTTATGTTTCAGATAAAGTTCTCAGGTTGAACTGTGGAGAATGAATTGCAGTAAAACTTGAAACAGGAGTCTATTGTAATTGCCCTGGTGGGAGAAGAGGACACAGAGGGGCAGACAGACTGAAATGATATTGATAACTTGGAAATTATAACAGGACTTGGTGATACTAGATGTGCAAAGAGAGACAGGAAAGGAGTCAAGAATAAATCTTTAAGTTTCGAGCTTTGGCATACAGATGCATTTAATGAAAAAGGGAACATTGGAAGAGGAACAAATTTGGGTGATTCAGTAGTAAAGGGGAAAATATTAGCTTGCTCATGATACAAAGGTATCTCACAGGCTTTGTCAACAATAGGTAAATAACTCCATTGAAGTAACGCATTGATACAGAGAACTGTTAAACTTGCACTGTGCTGTGCTTAGTTGCTCAGTCATGTACAACTCTTTGTGACCCCATGGACTGCAGCCCACCAGCTCCTCTGTCCATGCAGATTCTCCAGGCAAGAATACCAGAGTGGTTTGCCCTGCCCTCCTCCAGGGGATTTTCCCCACCCAAGAATTGAACCAGGGTCTCCTGCATTGCAGGCAGAAGCTTTACCAGCTGAGCTACCAGGGAAGCCTTGAGATAGCGAAGGAGTAAAGAAAAAAATCTTTAAGTTTCTAGCTTAGGCATACAAACACATTTAATGAACCAGGGAATACTGGAAGAGGAACAAATTTGGGTGATTCAGTAGAAAAGGGGAGAATATTAGCTTGCTCATGATATAAAGGTATCTCACAGGCAATAACACAACCAGAGAAGTTTAGCAGGCAGCTAGATATGTGAAGATCAGATCAGAGCTCTGATTTGGAAATACAGATTTGGTATCATCATCATATACATGGTAACCAAAATCATGGAAGTAAATTAAGTGCCAAAGGATGATATGAAAATGAAGAGTAGAGAACACAGGAACCACATGTAAAAGGGAAAAAAGGGGATGTGCTGCTATTAGGTTGATGAAAAAGTAATTGTGCTTTTGGATGAAAAAGTAATTGTGCTTTTGGACTGTGAATTTTAGATCATTATAACTAGGCTCAAACACATCATTATTAATCAAAAGAGGAACAATTATAGTAAACTAATTTTTGCCAGTGAGAAATAAGTTTATTCCTACAACATAAAAATCTGTCCTCTGGGATTCAATGAACTCTTGGAAAGTATTCTGCTTGTTCTGGAAGCATGTTCCCTGCAAAAAGTTGTCGAGATGGTTGAAGAAGTGGTAGTCAGCTGACGAGAGGTCAGGTGAATATGGAGGATGAGGCAAAACTTCATAGCCCGATTTGTTCAACTTTTGAAGCACTGGTTGTTGTCAGGCGGTTGGGCATGGTCATGGAGAAGAATGGGGCCCTTTTTGTTGACCAGAGTTGGCTGCAAGCTTTGCAGTTTTTGGTGCATCTCATTGATTTGCTGAACACACTTCTCAGATGTAATTTTTTCACTGGGATTCAGAAAGCTGTCGTGAGTCACACGGGCAGGAGACCACTACAAGTGACCCTGATTTTTTTTTGGTGCAAGTTTAGCTTTCAGACCAAGAAGATGACTGAGCTGGTTGTTGCCGGTTATTGTATAAAATCCACTTTTAATTGCATGTCACAATCCAATCATTGTTGCTGCACAGAATAAGAGAAGATGACACTTAAAAATGACAACTTTTTTGATTTGCAGTCAGCTCATGAGGCACCCACTTATCAAGCTTTTTCACATTTCCAGTTTGCTTCAAATGAGGAATGACTGTAGAAAGGTTGACGCTGAGTTCTTTGGCAACTTCTCATGTAGTTGTAAGATCAGCTTTGATGATCCTCTCAATTGGTTGCTGTCAATTTCCAATAGATGACCACTTCGCTTCTCATCTTCAAGGCTGTCATCTCCTTTGCAAAACTTCTTGAACCACCACTGCACTGTACGTCCGTTCATTAGCAGTTCCTGGGCCAAATGTGCTGTTGATGTTGCAAGTTGTCTCCACTGCTTTACAACCCATTTTGAACTCTAATAAGAAAATCACTGGAATTTGCTTTTTGTCTAACATTATTTCCCTAGTCTAAAATAAATATAAACAGCAAGTAATAAGTCATTAGCAAAAAAACATAAAGTGAGAAATGTGAATTAAAATGACGTATAAAATAACCACATTTATTTAAGAATGTATTCTAGTATCACACAGCAAAGTTCAACAATGCAAAACTACAATTACTTTTACACCAATTTAATATTAAGAATGGACAAGAAATGGACTGATAAAAGGACATGTCCTTATATAGTACATGTATTAAGATGAGTTTTTTTTTTAAAAGATAAAGAGAAGAAATGGAAGAGGTTGACTGTTAATAACCACTAAATTATCATTAAGAATTATACAACAGGTAATAGGACATGCCTCTGTCAACCCTCGGAGCAGGCAATGGCACCCCACTCCAGTACTCTTGCCTGGAAAATCCCATGGATGGAGAAGCCTGGTAGGCTGCAGTCCATGGGGTCGCTGAGGGTCAGACACGACTGAGCGACTTCACTTTGACTGTTCACTTTTGTGCACTGGAGAAGGAAATGGCAACTCACTCCAGTGTTCTTGCCTGGAGAATCCCAGGGATGGGGGAGCCTGGTGGGCTGCTGTCTATGGGGTTGCACAGAGTCGGACACGACTGAAGTGACTTAGCAGCTGCCAACCCTATAAAGGGAATAACATTCACTGATATTTTAGGATGAGTTTTACTAGGCTTTAAGTAACTCATTCGGAGAAGGCAATGGCAACCCACTCCAGTAATCTTGTCTGGAAAATCCCATGGATGGAGGAGCCTGGAAGGCTGCAGTCCATGGGATCGCTGAGGGTCGGACACGACTGAGCGACTTCCCTTTCACTTTTCACTTTCATGCCCTGGAGAAGGACATGACAACACACTCCAGTGTTCTTGCCTGGAGAATCCCCGGGACGGGAGAGCCTGGTGGGCTGCCATCTATGGGGCTGCAGAGTTGGACAGGACTGCAGTGACTTAGCAGCAGCAGCGGCAGCAGTAACTCATTAGAAAATGGTAAATTGTTAGTTAAAACACCAAAGACCCTATTTTCTAAATTACTTTTCTGTAATTCTACATAAGTCTAACTAGCTTTATATTTTTATTAGATCAAATTCAATTCAATTCTAATTACTAAGATAATAAACTGTTTTAGATAGTAAATCTTTAATTTACTATCTATTGAGGGCATAATATACAGAACTATAATAAAAATCTTACAAACTGAGTTCAACAGAATTTGGGGGGAATGCTTTATATCTTACCAAGGAAGCATATTTAGTTTAAGAAGCCCTCCAAAAAGAATTTTTGGTCATCATTTTTATATATACAGTCATATCCATTTCATCTAAGTTATCAAATTTGTGGGCATAGTTATTTATAATATTCCTGTATTATCCTTTTACCATCCATGGTATCAGTAGTGATTGCTTTCTTTCATTTCTAATATTAGTAATTTGTCTTTTTTTCTTGGTTAGTTTGACCAGAGGTTTATTAGTTTTACTGCCTTTCAAAGAACCAGCTTTTGGTTCCACTGATTTTCTCTGTGGTTTCCCTGTTTTCTTTCAGATTTCATTAATCTCTGTTCTAATTTTCATTATTTCTTTTCTTCTTACTTTAGATCTAATTTGGTTTTGCTTTCCTAGTTTCCTAAGGTAGAAGCTTATATTACTGATTTTACATCTTCTTTTCTAATATATGCATTCAGTGTTAAAAATTTCCCTCTAAGCCTGCTTTCACTAGAGCTCTTCAACTGTGATAAGATGCATTTTCATTTAGTCCAAAGTATCAATATTTAAAAATTTCTACTGTGACTTTTTATTTGACACATATGCTAATAAGATAGTCTACAAACATTTTGGGCCCTTTGAGCTCTCATTGTTATTGATTTATAGTTTAATTCTGTTGTGGTTTGAGAGAATACCTTCTATAGAATACCTTCTAACTCAAATCTTTCTGAATTTGTTTAGGTGTGTTTTACAACCCATAATATGGTTTATTTGGTAAATGTTTTGAAAAAAAAATCAAACTTTTTAAAAGGCATCAAAGTACTTATTTCATATCATTTACAAGTATATATGTACAAGATGAAGCAGGGTTGGACAGAGCTATCTTACTATTAGAAAGAATGGCAGTAACTGGGGCTTGGGATAAAATTCAAAAAGTAACATCTTAATTCTGAACTATAGATGCTATTTAAAAAGTGACTCTAGCAACAATAAATTTTTCGTCTTCATAAAATGTAAGTTAAAAAAGACCAAAGGTATTTTTGCTATGTGAGAACTTATCTGAACCCAGAAATCAAAATGACTTTATTTTGGGTTAAGACGGGGGGAAAAGATAATCTTTGCTATCTACATTTCCAAGTAGCACAGTGATAAAGAATCCGCCTACTAATGCAGGTGGATTCAGGTTCAATCCCTGGGTGGGGAAAATCACTTGGAGGAGGAGATCCCAACCCATTCCAGTATTCTTGCCTGGAAAATTCCATGGACAGAGAAGCCTGGCTATAATCCATGGGGTCACAAAGAATCAGACACGACTGAGCAGCTTGCTATGCAAAATCACAAGTCAAACAGATTCAGATAGCAATAAGCACATATAATCCTATAATAATATCTATAAATAAACATCTGACCTTTGACTAGTTCATCTACCTCTCTGAAAGTGTTATGTTTAAGAGAGCAGAAATTCTCTTTGGGAAAACAGTATTATTTTGTATTGAGGATCATTTTATATTTAGATGCATATAGTGGTAGATTATTTATGATAAAATAATGCAGAATGATTGTTTCAATAGCATAGGAAGAGCAGTTGACATAAAAATTTTTATACTATATGGTCTCTATTGTGTAAGAAATGAGGCCTATTAAAAGGACTGGAAAGAAATATACCTAAATGTAACCAGAATTGAGTAATAATTTTTCCACATTTTCATACTGTTATCTTATTTAATTTGTAGTCAGAAAAATAATTACTTTAATACAACCTGAGAAGTACTGTAATAGAGCTATAAAAAGTTTGCTTTTGGTACCAGAGTATCAATTCTTTTGAGACGTTCAAGTTAAATTCTGAAAGGGAAGATATTTCAAATATATCCTAATGTAATATAGCAATAGTTGATCAGAAAAAGGATATACTGCAGTTGCAACTGCCAGTGAGACCAAGCATATACCACTAGGGAAATTTAAATAGTTCCACAATACTAGAATACAGGCTGCAATAAGAGTAAGAGGAATAGGAAGAATAAATATACTTGAACATACTGGGGCCAGATGCTGTATGAAATAGTTTCTAGAATGAAGAAAATCTAAACCTAGCCATCTTAGGCTAAGATGTTTCAATGCTTAACTTCAATATTAAACAATCAATAGTTAAACAATGACATTAATAGTTAAACAATGGCATATAAACAATCATATTTCTTTTAAATACTTAAAACTACTCTTTCTCCTTTAAAAGTAAACCAGAGACTGAAATTTGACTATAGCAAGGGAGAAGCTGGCAAATACACTCTTCAAGAAACAACTATAACAAAGAACACAATCATGAAAAACAACCATTTGAGGGCTCAAACATACACAAACATGTTTCTAAGTGTTAATTCATGAAAATTAGCTGAACTTGGTTAACAACAGTGGGGATTTGTGGTGCCTTTGCCTTAAGCCACTCTCATTACTTTCATCCTTTGCTCAGTTGGTATGGAAATTATTTGAGGATAGGGCTGGCTGTGAAAAAAAGCAACTTCACTTCTGGAAAGGGTTAAAGGGATTTTGAGTAAAGAGTGAAAAACACACACAGAATTAAGTAACAAACTTGGTAAGGAACAAACAGGGAATGTAAGCAGCTATGCTAGCTTCAGGTTGCAGTTTTGGTTGGCCTGAACTGTAGACTGGAAGGCTGGTTAGAAATTTAGAAATTCCACCAAGATTCCGGAAATGAGAGACACACAGAAGGGCTACAGAAACTCTTCACATAGCCTTGGCTGGTTGGGAGGCTAAATGAACATGTACGTGTAAGGGAGACCCATGAGGGCCTGACGGAAAGCAAAAGGTGAGGCAGACTTGAAAACTGCCTTAATTTTAAATGTACTCTCCCAAATCAACACACATCCACTGGCAAAGGCTGGAGGCCTCACAGGTTTAGAGAGGTGTTTGAGCACAACTTCTGACTTACCACTGACCCCTAATCTGTCTAGACACAGTTGCAACCCTAGCAAACCAGCCTAAAAAATTAAAAATAGTAATGTACAAACTACCAGGGAAACAGATCCCACAAACTAAGTGCAGGCAGACTTCTAAAAAAACCATCAGTACCCATCTTCCTTGCGGGAAAAATCCAAACAGGAGTTCCTATAACAAATGATCAAAAATATATTGGACAGTTTTCAACAAAAAGTGATGAGACATGCAGGAAAAATAGGAAAGTGTAATCCAAATTCTAGAATAACAGCAGTAAATAGAAAGATTCTGAGTGAGCCCAAATGCTGCATTTAGCCAAGACCTCAAATCAGCTATTATAGAAATGCTCAAAAAATTCAAAGAAACCATGTTTAAAGAATTAAAGGAAAATATGACAGTGATGTAACAGACAGGGTTATCTCAACAATGAAACAGAGCCTGTAATAAAGAACCATATAAAAATGCTAAGATTTATATTTTCCATATGTACCTGGTTTTTTGGTAGTTGTGTAACTATATAATTTCTTTCTCTCTTTTTTTTTGGTCACATCATGTGGAATGTGGGATCTTAGTTCCCCAACCAGGGATTGAACCCATGTCCCTTGTGCTGGAAGTGCAAAGACTTAACCACTGGACCACGAGTGAAGTCCCTATAATTTCTTACACTGGTCAATATTTTTTAAATACTTAAGAATGAATACTTGAGGTATAAGCTGTTTAGCAACTCATTATGCTTTGTAAGCTTTGTAGTAACCTTTGAATAAAGGTAAAGATCTATTCCTATAGAATTAATCAAACGCGTTAATTTTTTAGTGAAATTGTTTATATCTAACTGGGCTTTTCTGGTGGCTCAGATGGTAAAGAATCCACCTGCAGTGTGGGAGACCTGGGTCCAATCCCTGAGTTGAGAAGATCCCCTGGAGGAGGGCATGGCAATCCCCTCCAGTATTCTTGTCTGGAGAATCCCCATGGACAGAGGAGCCTGGTGGGCAACAGTCCACGGGATCACAAAGAATCAGACACGACTGAGTGACTAAGCAAAAAAAAAAAATACCCAACTAGATATTTCAACATGGTATAAAATCAAAATAACCAAAGGAAATGTTATTAAATCACAGGTGTGTAACTGTTTAAAGAATCTAATTTAATTTCCATGGTTTAGCCTTCAGTGTCTGTCAGGAATGTTTCTAGAATTATTCTAAGGGAGTAATAAAATATTACTTGATTCCACAAACTTATTCTGATACTACAATATATAAATAATTTTAATACTATTAGTAATTAATTACATTGAATACACAGTGAAATACTATTTAGTCATAAAAAAGGGGGAGATCTTGCCATTTTCAGAATACAGATGGACCTTGGTCATTACCCTAAGTGAAGTCAGACATGAAAAGACAAATACTATATGATCTTCTATGGAGAAGCAAAGAAAATCAAACTGATAGGAACAGAAATCAGATTTGTGATTGTCAGAGCTAAGGATCTGAAGGTAGGAGATTGGGTGAAAGGTATTTCTAATTAAGTTCTGGAGATATAATGTCCAGCATGGTGACTATGGTTAACAATAGTATATTGAATATTTGATAACTGGTGTTAATAAAAGTTCTCATAAGGAAAAAAGGGTAATTAGGTGAGGTGAGGTATGGTTAACTAAACTCACTGTGGTAATCTTTTTACATTATATACATATTAAATCATTTTGTTCTATGTCTTAAACAATGTTCTATGCCGACTGGTGGTGGTAGTTTAGTCGCTAAGTCATGTCTGACTCTTGCGACATCATGGACTGTAGCCTGCCAGGCTCCTCTGTCTGTGGGATTTTCCAGGCGAAAATACTGGAGTTGGTTGCTTTTTGCTTTTCCAGGGGATCTCCCAGACCCAGAGCTTAAATCCACATTTCTCCTGCATTGCAGGTGGAGTCTCTACCATTGAGCCACCAGGGAAGCCCCTATATGTCGACTATATCTCAATAAAACTGGGAAAATACTCATGTATTTATTAAATAAAATTTGTGCCTATATGCATATGTATTACCAGCAGGCAGGTTTTTATATTGACAATAAAATAATGGCAATTAATTCTATTAATAATCTATGTGTTAGTCACTCAATCATGTCCAACTCTTTGCAACTCCATGGACTGTGGCCTGCCAGGCTTTCCTGTCCATGGACTTCTCCAGGCAAGAATACTGGAGTGGGTAGACATTCCCTTCTCTAGGGCATCTTCCCAACCCAGGAATCAAACCTGGGTCTCCTGCATTGCAGGCAGATTCTTTACCAGCTGAACCACCACAGAAGCCTGATCGTCATCATCGTCATCATCATCAGTTCAGTTCAGTCGCTCAGTCGTGTCCTACTCTTTGCAACCCCGTGAATCGCAGCACGCCAGCCCTCCCTGTCCATCACCAACTCCCGGAGTTCACTCAGACTCACGTCCATAGAGTCAGTGATGCCATCCAGCCATCTCATCCTCTGTCATCCCCTTCTCCTCCTGCCCCCAATCCCTTCCAGCATCAGAGTCTTTTCCAATGAGTCAACTCTTCGCATGAGGTGGCCAAAGTACTGGAGTTTCAGCTTTAGCATCATTCCTCCCAAAGAAGTCCCAGGGCTGATCTCCTTGCAGTCCAAGGGACTCTCAAGATTCTTCTCCAACACCACAGTTCAAAAGCATCAATTCTTCGGCACTCAGCCTTCTTCACAGTCCAACTCTCACATTCATACATGACTACTGGATAAGTCATCATCATCATCTTCTATCAATTCTTTATTTGTGATTTCTTTGTTAGTGGACAGCCACTTTAAATTTAATTTAATTGGATTTTGCTGTTTTCATATTTTGTATTACCATAAATATAATTATTATAACATTTAATGAATGATTCTTTCTCAGTTTTAGTAAGACCAATCTATGCTATGGAACTATTAGTTTCCCAGATGTCCCTTAAAAGTTTATGCTACTTTCCTATGTAATAGTATTACAAATTTACATTTCTCAAACTAACACTACCAGAGAAGCAAACTGCCCACTACCTGTTGTAAACCATTATTTTACATTATTAACACAGATATACTTACTCAGTTATAAATTCAGGGTTTGTAAAGCTGAGGTTGGTTAAATGACCTTCAAGTTTAGAAGATTCATGCGTATTTAAGGCTGGGGTGGTCTTAGTGCCGAGTATAGCTCTTTTCTCATCTTTTTCAAGTGCTTTTCTCTTCCCACCATTTTGGAAATATTCTCTGCACACACTACAATGCAAAATAAAGTTATATTTTAAACAATAGGTATGGATATAAAATAAAAATGGACAAATATTACCCTTTATTAATAAAAATGGGAAATTTTCAAATTATAGTTTCATATTTTTAAAATGTCACATAGAGGTTAAGTTTGAGTACCTGTAGCACTTTCAAATTTTTAAAATTACCATACAACAAAGCATGATCATAGATTATATTTAATAAATTAGAAGTGTTTTTTCAGAAGCACAATACCAATATGTTTTGCTGAACTTTATTCTTAGCTAAAACATAGTTCCTCCAGAAGAGCTTAGATAACTCTGCTATTCAGTGACACATTCAAAAAGAACAGTAGTCACAGTTAATTTTGAGCCAGCTCTGCTGGTAGCGCAGCTGTTTTTCAGATCCCTCCTAGTTTATAAAGACAAAGGCACAAAATCAGGTTGCCAACATAGAAGGAAGAGCATAAAAATCTAGTTCAGGTAAAAATAGTATCATATTATAAAGGTATACATTCAGAAAGAACAAAGGTTTGAATATAATAGTGATTTTTATAATACCTGGAAATTATTCCTACCCATCAAGAGACCATTACTGTTTGTCCCAATTTTTATAATATAAATGAATATTAAAATGCAGATTTTTCAAGATATATTGGAAAATATAAGCCCATATCAGGTTGTTATCTAGAATCAGACACTAATGACTGGTATTAACATTAAATATTAAATGATTTTCTTCATACCTAATATGATTTTGGAGAAGGAAATGGCAACCCACTCCAGTATTCTTGCTTGGAGAATCCCATGAACAGAGGAGCGTGGCGGGCTACTATCCGAGGGGTTATAAAGAGTTGGACATGACTGAGTGACTAATACACAATACTATTTTAGGATGAATATAGTAGGGTACCATGCCTGGGTATGTAACAGGGCAATAAATATGAACCACAGAATCAACTCAAGATATTCACTAGCTATTAAAGACAAGAAACTTAAAGGAAAAAAGACTGCTGTGATTTACCTCTGGCCCTTGAGCTTATTATATGACAGGAGACACACAATTAAACAGTTAACTGATATATTTATCAAAGTTTAAAGTGAATGTGAATGGAAGCTAAACAAATCTTTCTTTACAGAGTCTTAAAGGTGGGCTTCCCTGGTGGCTCAGAGGTTAAAGTGTCTGCCTGCAATGTGGGAGACCTGGGTTCGATCCCTGGGTCAGGAAGATCCCCTGGGGAGGCAAATGGCAACCCACTCCAGTATTCTTGCCTGGGGAATCCCATGGACAGAGGAGCCTGATAGGCTATAGTCCATGGGGTTGCAAAGAGTCAGACATGACTGAGCGACTTCATTTCACTTCACTTCAAACCATTATTATTCCATATAGCTCATTCTCTGAACAAAGGTGGACTATTTTTCTCCACAGACACTGCCTGGTACAGTTCCATAAATACATAGCTAGAGAAGAACTGAAAAAGTACTTTAAAACTAATTTTTGCAAGTACAACTATGGTGTCTAAGGAAACAATGCCCATTTCTCCTCACACTTAAAAAGTACTATTAGCTCAATTTCAGTTTGCCTAAATATCTATTAAAGATGTCTTTAACTGATCCTATGGAGATTTAATTTTAACTCAAATTATATACAAGAGTTGAAACTCATTCATCATTAATCAAACATTTATTAACTACCTATCATGTGCCAGGCACACAGGTGATGGGAAAGCAAACTGAAGAAGACATTGCTGCTTTCAAGGAGCTCAAACTAGTGAAGGAGACAATTATATAATAAAGAAAATACAATTTATAAATATCTATCATCCAGTCTAAAATCAGTAGTATAAAATCTGATTTTAGAAAGATGAGGAGGAATAAATCAGGCTAGGAAGAACGTTAGTTAAGGAGGAAAGTCCTTTCCTGGTAGAGAACAGCATGAGCAAAGTCAAGGAAGAGAAAAGCATCATGGATCCTGCAGAGACAGACATCACTTCAAGGCATGTGAAATTTAAAGTGCCAGGCAGAAAACGCATTGATGGACTCATAAATGAAAAGGCCCTGAGGCCAAAGAGAGGGATGATAGCCAGGTGACACTTGGAGAGATAAGCAAACTTGAGATCATGAAAGACTGACAGGCCAATGTAGGAATGTGGCCTTTAGAAATCTTACCTAATGACAGAAGTTTACTGGTTTCTTGGAGTGGGGGTAAGGCTGACTACAAAGGTATACATCAGAGCTTTTTAGAGTGATGGAAGTGTTTTATGTCTTGACATGGTGGTGGTACATAAGTGTAAACAACTATCAGTACTTACTGAACTGTACACTAAAATGGGTGTATTTTATTGTATGTTAACTAAACCTCTGTAGGGTTAATTAAATACAGCCGTAAAACCTTGGAATTAATACTAAAAATAATACCTTTATCATATACACAAGGGTAAAAAGATTGCTTTCCTTTCTATTAGGTGGAACCATACAGAATTGCTGATATTCAATAGTTCTTGATCCACAAACACTGCAAAACTGAACCAAATTTATATGGCTCAATCTCATAATTACCCAGAAGCTAGATGGCAAAATACTTAAAGGGCTAGGATTCCAGATACTCACAGGATAATAACCACTATCTAAATACCAATCTCCATACATAAGTTCCAAAAAATATACAAATCATTAGGATAAGAGCACACACAGCTCATACCTATGGCATAACTAGGAAACTGGAATAGTACCTAATTATACATGTAATTGGAGAAGGCAGTGGCACGCCACTCCAGTATTCTTGCCTGGCAAATCCATGGACAGAGGAGCCTGGTGGGCTGCAGTCCATGGGGTCGCTAAGAGTCGGACACGACTGAGCGACTTCCCTTCCACTTTTCACTTTCATGCATTGGAGAAGGAAATGGCAACCCAATCCAGTGTTCTTGCCTGGAGAATCCCAGGGACGGGGGATCCTGGTGGGCTGCCGTCTATGGGGTCACACAGAGTCAGACACGACTGAAGTGCTTAGCAGCAGCAGCAGCATACATGTAATTTGGAGATAAAAATCTGAGGCCAACTAAGTTGGCTTTGGAATTATCCAAGTACAGAGTCAAATGAGGACTATGTAAAAGAGGAAGGTATGGTGGGATCTCTAACGTGACAAAAAAAAAACCCAAAACAGATAATACCAGCTAAGGTTTACTACCAAGACAGTCCAACTCTGAGTGGAGAAACCTTAAGAATGCAGAATGCAGTGAAATAAAGCATTAGCCACAGGGAGGCCAAAAAGAAAAAGTTTGAAAGGTGAATGAGAAGGGCTGTCGCCAAAGGTGAAAGCCTTGAGAAGGTATTATTTCTGAGGGAGAAAGGAAGCACCATGAAAAAAGCGGGTATCTCTGGAGGTGTGCTGATAAAGGGAAGGAATGAAGCAATGAAGAATAAAGAGTATACTGATATAAGTTATACCCATTAAAAAATTCATACATCAGCCAAAAGAGGACTGTATTTATTAAAGGAACTCCACTTATATATTTGTAGCAATCAAACAAGGCTCTATGGATTTAAGAAACCAAGTAAGTCACATAAACCCCTACCTATACGTCCAGAGACACTCCAACGTAATAGTCAAAACACATTAAAAAATGTCCAATAAACCCAGTAACCATACAAGTTTCTATTAGAAGGAAAGACAAATCGAAACTTTTCAGTAGATGAAAATTCTTACAAACATAAAAAATAAAAACAGCTATAAAAGAGAAGAAAATTGTAATGTAATACTTCAATGTTAATTATATATAATCAAATAATTGCAGATTTGAAAAAAACATTTCAAATCAGAGATTAACTAAAAAGCTGAGGATAAAGAACTAAATAAATAGCCAGATATTCCATGAATATGAATAGGAAGACTCAATACTGTCACTATGTTAGTTCTTCTCAAATTTATACACTCCACACAATCCCAATCAGAAGCAGAGCAAAATACCGTATCGACAAAACAAATGGCTTCTAAAGTTCACACGGATTGGCAGAAGATCCATGATAGCCAGCACGGTATTGAGGGAGAAGAACAAAGTTGGAGGACTGATACATTCTGATTTCAAGACATAATATAAAGCCATTACTATACTATTAGTAGTAATCAGGGACAGTATATTGTTGGCAAAACAATAGACAAATAGATCAGTGGGAACAGAATAGAGAGTCCAGATATAGGTACATGAAAATACACTTAACTAATCTCTGACAGAGGGGCAAAGGCAATACAGTGAAGTAAAGATAGTCTTTTAAACAAATAATGCTGAAACTGGATCCTGAATACCAAAAATGAACCTAGACACAGACAATACAACCTTCACAAAATTAACTCCAAGTGGATTACAGACTTAAATGTAAAACACAAAACTATAAAACTCCAGAGAGTTTTAAAAATTTCCAGGAGAAAATCTAGATGACTTTGGATGTTGTATCTAAAAAGTCATGGTCAAATGCAAGTCATAATCTATAAAAGGAAAAACTGAGAAGCTAGACTTAAATAAAAATACTTCTGCTCTGCAAAAGACAATGTCAAGAGAATGAGAAGACAAGTCATAGAAGAAAATATCTGCAAAAGATGTATCTAATAAAGGACTATTATCCAAAATACACAACGAATTCTTGAAACTCAACATTAAGAACATAAACAACCTGATTAAAACATGGGCAAAACACCTAAATGGACACCATAGTGAAGAAGGTATATAAATTTCAAATAAGCTTAAAAAAAGATGCTCCATGTCATATATCATTGGAGAAATAAATGCAAATTAAAATAGCAATGAGCTACTACAATACATTATTATAATGACCAAAATCCAGAACACTAACAACACTGAACGCTGTTGAAGCTGTGGAACAAAACTCTCATTCACTGCTAGTGGGAATGCAAAATGGTACAGTCACTTTGGAAGATAGTTGGTAGCTTCTTACAAAACTAAATATATTCTTCCCATATAATCCAGCAATCAAGTTTTTTGGTATTTAGCAAAAAAGGAACACTTATTTCTACAAATCACCCTGCACATGGGTGCTTATAGCATTTATTCATAACTGCCAAAATATGCCAGCAAACAAGATATCCTTCAGTTGTTGAGGTTCAGTTCCTAAGTCATGTATGACTGCAACCCCATGGACTATGGCATGCCAGGCTCTTCTGTCCTCCACTATCTCGCAGAGTTTGTTCAAATTCATGCCCATTAAGTCAGTGATGCTATCTAGCCATCTCATCTTCTGTCACCCCCTTCTCCCTTTGCCTTCAATCTTTCCCAGTATCAGGGTCTTTTCCAATGAGTTGGCTCTTTGCATCAGGTGGTCTTAGTATTGGAGCTTCATAAACAGTCCTTCCAATGAATATTCAGGATTGATTTTCTTTAGGATTCCCTGGATTGATTGCCCTGAAATACAAGGGATTCAAGAATCTTCTCCAACACCATATTTTGAAAGCAACAATTCTTTAGTGCTCAGCCTTCTTTATGGACCAACTCTCGTATCTATGTATGACTACCGCAAAAACCATAGCTTTCTCTATCCCAACCTGTGTCAGCAAAGTGATGTCTCTGCTTTTTAATACACTGTCTAGGTTTGTCACAGCTTTTCTTCCAAGGAATAAGCGTCTTTTAATTTCATGGCTGCAGTCACTGTCTGTAGTGATCTTAGTTTTTTGAATACTGAGTTTCAAGCCAGTTTTTTCACTCTGCGCCTTTACCCTCATTAAGAGACTCTTTAGTTCCTCTTCACTTTCTGCCATTAATGTGGTACCATCTGTATATCTGAGGTTGCTGATAATTCTCCTAACAATCTTGATTTCAGCTTGTTGATTCTTTCAGCCCATACATCAGTACATCACATGCACAGCAGTTAAATAGCAGAATGGCAACTATAGCCTTGTGGTGCTCCTTTTCCAATTTTAAACCAGTCCGTTGTTTCATGTCCGGTTCTCACTGTTGCTCCTTGACCTTCATACAGGTTTCTCAGGAGACAGGTAATACCAGTGGCCTGGTATTCCCATCTCTTTAAGAATTTTCCGTAATTTGCTGTGATCCATACAAAGGCTTTAGTGTAGTCAATGAAGTAGAAGTAGATGTTTTTCTGGAACTCCCTTGCTTTCTCCATGATCACCGAATGTTGGCAATTGTTCTCTGGTTCCTCTGTCTCTTCGATATCCTTCAGTAGCTGAATGGATAAATAAGCTGTGGTTCACCTAGACAATGGAAATACTATTCACCACTAAAAAGAAATAAGCTATCAAGCCAACAAAGACACAGTGGAACTGTAAATGAATATTATTAAATGAAAGATGTCATTATGAAAAGGTTCAATACTGTAATTCCAAATATATACATTGTAGAGAAGGCAGAACTATGGAGACAGTGAAAAAAAAAACTAAGTGGTTGTTTGGGGAGGAGGAAAATGGGAGTAGAATGAATTAAGAGCTGAAGCACAGGGGATTTTTAGGGCAATGAAATTATTCTGTATGACACTGTAACGGTAGACACTTATCATCACATTTTTGTCAAAACTCATAAAATATATAACACCAAAAGTGAACCCTAATATACACTATGAACTTTGGATTATAGTGACGTGTCAGTGTGGGTTCATCAACTGTAGCAAAGGTAGCACTGTATGTGGATGGTTGATAGTGGTGTGACTGCCCACATGTGGGGCAGGGTATATATGGGAACTACCTGAATTTTCTGCTCAATTTTGCTGTGAACCTAAAACTGCTCGAAAACAAAATCAAGACTATTTGAAAGGGAAAAAATGAACACAGAATAGATATCATTTGCCTCCTGATAGTACCCTAAGAAAGATACAATGTCACCTATGTGATATTCTTACTAATAAGCTTAATTTGAACCTAATTACAAAGAAACAACCATACAAATCCAAACTGAGGGACAATCTATAATTTGACTTTATAAAATGTCCATGTCATAAAACACTAAAAAAGAAAAAATCCTAAACAACCCAAATCCCTAAAGAATTTTTCCTAGATTAAAGACGACCACATGGGTAATAACTAAGTGCAATAATACACACTGAAGTACTCAGGAACAAAAGTATTGTGATTTCTTCAACTGACTTCAAACGGTTCAATACAGTAAAGGGGAAAGGAGAGGGAATAGTGGAGGTGGGGAGAAAAAGAGAAAAAAAGATACAAAATGAGACTAAAATAGCCCAACATTTTTTTCAAAACAGAAGGAAACAAAGTGAGTCAAAGGTTTTATATCTAGCCAAGCTATGCATCTTGTAACAAAACTATTTAAAAAATAGCTTTTGGTATGTAATAACTCATATAATATCATAATTATAAGATGTTTTGAAAGCATGAGCTTCATCTATGACTTCAGAGACGTTGGTGAAAAGGCTGGAGGTAAATAAAAAGCATTAAATGAATTTTAAAAGATAGTTTATAATGCTGAAGGCCACAATTCCCAATGAAGCAATGTGCTATGTATCATAGCAGCCATCTTTACAAAGCAGAAACTCCATGAAATGCATGGAGAAACAGACACAACTAAAACAGGGAACTTTAAACACATCACTGAGGTATTCTCATTTTTGCTGGTGGAATTAAATGATATAATTTCTATGGAGGGTGATGTGGCAATATCCAAGAAAATCATGTATGTATTTACTCTTTTACTCTGCAATTCCACATCTATAAAGATACAACGTCAAAAATACAAAATGAATATATACAAGGTTATTCATTACAGCACTATTTGTAAGAGAAAAAGCTTGTAAGTAACATAAGATGAGTAAGATATCTATATACTGGTGATGGTCAATTTATGTGTCAACTTGACTGGACCATGAGGTGCCTAGTCAGTCAGTCAGTCAGTTCAGTTGCTCAGTAAATATCTGTCAAACATTCTGGGTGTTTCTGCAAAGATGTTTCTAGATAAGACTAACATTAAATGGGTAGACTGAGTAAAGAAGATTTGTTCTTTTTAATGGGGTTAGCTGTATCTAATCACTGAAAGGTCTGCATAAAGGAAAAACACTGACCCTCCCAAGTATGAGATTCTTCTTGCCAAACTGCCTTTGGATTGGAACGCTGAATTTTTCCTGCCTTCAGACTCAAACCGAAACAGCAGCTCTTCCTGGTCTCAAGCCTGCTGGCCTTAGAATTGGAATTATATCACTGGTTTGGTTCTCTTAGGTCTCTGGCATGTAAAAATGAAAGGTACAAAAGAGAGTACATGACATGTACCATTTGCAGAGATAAGACAGGGTGTATCCATGTATACACATTGTATGAATTTGCGAATTTCTGCAAAAAGGAGAAAAAAGAAACAAAGAAAATGGAAGGGAGCCTCTTCTGAAAAACCCTACCTTTTTTGGTAAAGTTTTGACTTTTCAACCATGTAAATGCCTTATATTTCCCCAAGTTAAAAGAAAATAAGAAAAAATCCCATAAAACAAAGTGAAACTAACTGCATAGTAAATTGGTAACATAACTATAAACAAAAGAACTGTTTAAAGTAACTTTCAAACAGTATTCTGACTTTTAGTGAAAGTGAAAGTGAAAGTGAAAGAAAGTGAAGTCGCTCAGTCGTGTCCGACTCTGTGATCCCATACACTGTAGTCTACCAGGCTTCTCCGTCCATGGGATTCTCCACGTAAGAATACTGGAGTGGCTTACCCTTTTCCTTCTCCAAGGGATCTTCCCGACCCAGGGATTGAACCTGGGTCTCCTGCATTGGAGGGAGACGCTTTAACCTCTGAGCCACTTCATTCAGCTTATTGTTAGAAGTAAAATTGGTACTGTAATTTTGATACCATTTTATGTGAACTATAGAACAAAGCAAACATGTTATTGATATTCAGAACTAAGTCCTTCAGTGCAACAGGAGAGATAAGATAAAACAAAGAAGTTAGGTAAAAAACCTATATTACATTTGAATAGAAAATATCAGTTATGTATTTAAGACTATATATATTTTTTAACTATGTTCACTGAAAAATTCTAGAAGAAAGGACACCCCAGTAGTACATCTCGTGCCCAGATCTTAATTTCTAATTACTATTTTCCACTACAAGAAATTAAGGCTCCTTGATTCTAGGTCTTGACTGGGAAAGTAAAGATTTATCTTGTAATAGCTACCAAGACAGTGCTCAAAGGTAATGTCAATACACAGAAGCCAGCTTTGAAGAGGCTCCCACTGGCTAAATATGGAATAATTTAAACATACACATTCATAGACAAATCAAAGACTGATGGAAAAAGCAAATAACAATCCAGGAAGCTACAATAATATTCCAAAAACAAACAAAATCCACCCAAAACCAAACCAAACAAAAAAAGTCACAAAAAACTTACTTGTTACAATTGCAATCAACTATTATTGAAAACCAGTAATTAAACAGCAAGAATTACAAGTATATGCTTATTTTTACCTAGCCTTTCTATAATCATTCCCTGTTCATAAAGGAAGGTTTTTTTATTTACAGAAGAGTGACCGCTAATAAATGAAAGGAATGATATGATTAAAAAAAAACATTTTGCAACCCCAAATGGAGTAATTTATTTAATAAACAAAATAAACCTGTTACTTGAAAGACTGTTGAGAAACAGAATTGATCCACAGGCCAAAAATGCCAATCTACATATTATTTGCTAATTACAAAGGGGAAACATAAGTTTACAATGGAAGGATCTAGTAGTTACCACCGTAACCAAATGGCAAAATTTAGCATCTCCAACTGTGGAATAACCTGAATAAGAACTTGCTATCATAATGCAATATTAAGTATGCAGTCCACCTAATAAATATTTTGGCAATAATCTGAGACCTGAATCAACATTTTAGACTCAACTTTCACATTAAAAGAAATAAAAGGAGATTGAGGAAATAGTTAAATGGCACCATGAGAAAATAATCAAATAAATTCATAACAAAGACAAAAAGCTAGTTTTGGAGTAGGATACAATCACAAGAGGCCCCTGGTTGTACTATAACTAGGGGGGTGGGGTGGGGAAACCTATACAATCTGAAAAATAATGTATTAAAAAGAAACCAAGAGAACTGAGGATGCAAAGAGATCTAATGGAACTAGATTTCAAAAGGTGACCAGCCCTCCTAGGTGAAGGGATCAGAGGCACTTAGAGCATTTGCAGAAAGGGCTGGCGAGTGGTAAAGGATCAAGCCTTCCAAAGTAGAGGAATTTTGTTTGCTTAAAGGAAAGGCAGCCAAGCTTTCAATGGCAGCTTAGAATGATGTGACAGACTGGAAACTTTAAGAAACTCAAATGCAGAGACTGTTCTCCCCCTTCTCCTGCTTTCCGCCTTAGGTCTTTTTGCAAGTAAGAAAAAGGTGGGGAAGAGAAAGGACTCACTGGAGACTTGGAGCGGGACTAAACAGGCAAAATTCTCTGCACTCCTCCATGGGCGTCTTCCCTGATAGCTCAGTTGGTAAAGAATCCATCTGTAATACAGGAGACCCTGGTTTGATTCCTGGGTCAGGAAGATCCCCTGGAGAAGACATACCCATTCCAGTATTCTTGGGCTTCCCTTGTGGCTCAGCTGGTAAAGAATCTGCCTGTAATGAGGGAGACCTGGGTTCAATCCCTGGGTTGGGAAGATCCCCTGGAGAAGGGAAAGGCTACCCACTCCAGTATTCTGGCCTGAAGAATTCCATGGACTATATAGTATATAGGGTTGCTAAGAGTCAGACATGACTGAGCAACTTTCACTTCACTTCACTTCCATGGGTGTACGTCCCAGAGTCCTGCTAGACGATGGCACCTGGAATATACACACGACAGGACTCACTCTCATGGCATTTAAAGCCAGAAGTGAACTGAACTATCTAATGAGGTAATCCAGTTTCAACCCAGCTTAACTCCTGATGAGTTCAAAGTGTTCAATCTCTCATCTCAGCTGGCCATCAGAAAAAAGCATGCCCTCTCTGGGTAAATAATATTTAAATATTTACCCCAGACTCTTCTAAATACTAGGCTAGTGTATATATTTTTATGATTACCAGACAGACAATGAAGCAGGAAAAAATGATCCCTGACCAAAAGAAAAAATGGCCAAAAGAAACAGACCCACAGATTAACTTTATGTTGGAATAAGCAGATAAGGACTTAAAAATAACTATTATAAATTAAATTACATGGAGGAAAATATTAACTGATGAGATGAAAACATGGAGAACTTTAACAGAAAAATGAAATCTTTAAAGAATAGCCAAATTATTATAGAAGAATCAAGGAAGTCTTGAAAACATCTCTCTTGGTAATAATAAAATAGAATAAAAAGCCAAAAAGAAAAATTGGTAAGGATACGTAGAATATTTGAAAAATGCCAGCAATCACTTTGAACCAACAATTAAAAAAAATACAGAATGTGGTATATTTTACAAATCAACTAACATTTCTTTAAAAATTCAATGTTAGGGAAAACAAAAACAAGAACCTAAAAAAATCTAACTACCATACATGAGCCTTGATTTAGGGAAAATATTATAAAGAATGTTTTGGGGATAATACCAAAAATCTGAATTTATGAACTAGATATTTTAGGAAATTAGGAAATCACTGTTGATTGTCTTAATGTATTTACAGTATTATGGTTATGTAGAAAATGGAGATGAAATAGCATGTTATCTGCAATTTACTTTCAAATGGTTCAGGAAATGGTGTGTTTATAGTTTCCTCTGTGTGGAGAGTTAGAAAAGGGAAATTATTTTATTAAACATACAATTATAGCTTTATATAATGTTTTGTTTCTAACTTAAATACTTCATATTACAAATAAAATTTTACTCATTTTTAGAAGGAAATCTTAGGTATAAATTTCTTCAAGCTAAACAGTCAACAAAAATCTCAGCAGGGTAATGTCAGTAAGTCTTATTTCACATATCAAATTCCTCTTAAGTTTTAAGTATAAATACTGGAAGCAAACTTTTATCAAACCCCACTTAAAGTTCATCTTAGCTTTCAGACTGACACTGCCCTCTTAGAATCGTCAGTAGGGAAAGGAAATACATATAACCCCAGTTAGAATTATGGATAACTCATTTCCAAATTCTATATTGTTTGAAGTCTTTTTTCACTCCCAAGTTTCAAGTTTAAGGTAAAGCCACTATAACCTCTCTTGTGTTTACTTCCCATAGTAAAATCTTTTTAGTATATTTTGCCACTGTTCTTTTTTGGCAGTTTGATCTAAATTCTTCTTAATGTTTGTTTTTAGCAGTTTGACCTAAAAATGACCTCTTTCAGAACACATGGAGATACAATAACTATTGATAAAAACACAAATCTGAGGAAAAAGAAGGAAGAGTGAAGTGTGAGGCAGATTCATTATTCAAGAGGAAGGTACAAGTAAATGCTCCTATGAAAACACCACATATCAAAGTGGTATTTGAAATAAAGTCTAAAAGCCTGCCTGAAGTACTGGAATACTAATTTAAAAACAGTGCTGCTAAGAGCAAAGAGCTGATGGTCTTCAGTAGCGATAGTACTGATTTCCTGATTGGATCACATTATTACTTTGTGTCACAAGGGAAATGACATGTCTCAAATTGCGCTTCTTAGCTTGAAGGAGAAAATGTATAGTCTGTAGAACAGTCAGGTTTATAACCAATTTCTGCTCTAGAAGAGGCAAAAAAAACACAAGACACCCAAACATTTTAATTTCAAGCATGTCATTTCTTATGATTCTGGCTCCTTCCTTTAGTTCCCCAACTCCATAATTCTTTGGCTCCACAATCCACTGACAATACCCATTTTTTCACTGTTCCTCACCTACCTCATATTTCCAGCTCCTTTCTTACACATCATCATGATCACCACATGTATACATCAGCATTGCCCCTGCTCCTCTCTTAAGTCATTACATTCATGTGAACATTAATCCTACTACACCATCTGTCCTCACTCTCTCCCTCTCCAAGAAAACTGTTTCACTATAACTCTGTGCCTTGATTATTGTAGTAGCTTCCTAACTGGCTTCCTTACTAACATCCTTGCCTTTTCTATAGTCTATCTTAACACTACAATTAATTCTTAAAAAATTATTGACACATTTCTAAATGTTAATAAGAGTCGGTTACTTCTTCTTAAAACATTTAATGACTGTTGATCTCATGCAGCATAAAGGTCACTGACTTTATAATGGTCCGCAAGATTTTACAAAATCTAGCTATTTCTTATCTTATGTTCTACCACTCTCCCCTTTTCATTCTTCTGTAGCCACCCTGGTCTCATTGCTATTTCTGAAACATGCCAGCGAACTCCTGTCTCAAGGCCTCTGGACTTGTTCAGGCTTGCTCTCTCACTTCCTTCATGTCTTTTACACATCACTTCAGTGAGGCCTTCTTTTCTATTTACTTTATTTTATTTACTTATTTTTTGCTTTACTTTTCTCATAGCACTTATCACTATCTGACCTGTATATATTTAGTTTATGAATTGTTTCTTGCTTCTAACTCCCACTAGCATTTAAGTTCCATGAGAGCAAGCATTTTATCTGTTTGGTTGATTGTTGTACTTACAGTGCCTCTGATGTGACTGATACACAGTGGACAAACATTTAAATTATTTATTAAATGAATAAATAAAAGAACTAAGTAAAATACATATTTTTATCTGGGCTATCTGTTGAATGGATGAAATAGGAATTATTATGTAATTTTTAAATGATATTAAAACAAAAACTTTGAATAAAAAATAATTGGATTGAAATATAAACTTAAAGTTACCATAAACTTATTGTCCAAGAAGAAAGATAATGTTTTGCTTTCGAGAATTCTTAATTCAGTCAACATATAAATCTGTTCTCATAATTTTACCCCTTGAGAGAAATCATCAGCAGTGTTCTATTTTCTGATGTTTATAACATTAGAAGCTTTGCTATGAGAAAATAAACATTATCCAAAGTCAATATAAAAGTTGGAATACCCTGAATCACATATAAAAATTCAGAAACTGGAAACTTATACAGATATTTTCAGCTTTAAAGAATGGAAAATATTAATTTTTACTTGAATTCAAATATAATTATCTAAAGAAATTTCTATGCTATAACTTATGAATGATGACTCAAGTGCTAATTAAATCTCATATTTTAAATGTAGCAATACTTAAATATATTAAATGTACTTAAAGGTATACTTCTAAAAAGTTGAAACAAAAAATTTTAAGTTATATCAAAGAAAAACAATTTGATTAAAAGAGATGAATGAAATAAACCTAGAGAAAGTAAGGCAAAGGGGAGAAACTATTTAAAAGACATCATCTGTTCTAAAAATTTCTATTTTGGTACAATGAATCATATACAGCATTACTTAGACTTAAGAATTTAAATAAGACATCAGAAACCAAAAATGTTAGTTCATAGAAACACTCACCTACAACACCATTCAATACGACCTTCGCCCTCGCAAGTTTTTGCCCAATGATTATCTGCCAAATTTTTCATTGCAACAGCATATTCACAAAGAGTTTCCTCATCCTCACAATGTTCTCTCCAGATCTTATCAAAATCTCCCACTAAAAACAAGGAAAAAAAAAAGTTTACTTAAAATATGTCAAGCTCTTAAGTTTCAGCATAATCTAAAATTATTATTTAAAGATGAGTGTAAGCAAAGTCATGAAGCAAAATTTCATGAAGTTTAAAACTTTATAAAATTTGAAGCTCTTTTATGCAAATAGATTCACCATTTTAACCATGATGATTTGACAAGCAAATAAAATTTACCATTTTAAACAGATTTGTGACGCTAGAGCTCTACATATTTATCAGTGTCCTGTATTAAAAAAGGTTGATAGGTGAGATGGCAACATACATTAGCATGCAAGTTAAACGTTTGCATTGATATACCTGGATTTGCTCTAGGAATACTACACTTTAAAAAATTATATTCCTAGGGCAAAATGTTGCTAGAGAAATTACCCTGGAAACCTCTCCAAAGTTTTGAGTCTATATAAGATGAATAAAAATTGTAAGGTGACTACATTATCTGGCCACAGCATTACTTCCATCTACTACCTTTTTCTTTTTAATTAAATTAGTGATCACATTTAACATGAAATTTGAAAAATCAATGTGAGTTCTAACGAAGGTATGAAAATGCCACAGCCAAATAAATAACATTAAAACAATTACAAAGGTAAAAAAGTAAACAAAAATTATCAATGTGGCTTCAATCAATGCTCTTAGACATAATTTAGGTTCTCTTGCCATGTGCTCAAGTACAGGCAATTGTTTAGTGACACAATAAACTTAGAAACATAAATATGACAACCAAATTTGGGGGGTGATAATTATATTAAGTTCTTTCTCCAGGCAAGACAATTAGTTTCAGTAAGACTTGGGTTTTTTTTTTTTTTAAATAGAAAAGGAATTATAATAGCTCAAACTTAACAGTACTTATCTATTAAAAAAGTTGCAAACCTTTATTGGTTACTTTAAGCACCCAGTTCAGCAGGTACAGAGTTGAAAACCAAACTATTATCCTTCTAGTTTGACCAATACAAGAAAAAGCAATTAAGGGTACAAACGTGCCCTCACACACACACTGCTCAGTTAAGATGAATGTGTATCAGTCTCAAACTTGGTCTGAATATTCCTTTTAAACCCACAAAGGATGAAAAGCTGTTTCTTTTCTGTGTGAGATTATGTTCTTATACAGTAATATTTTCATTAATCACTAATACTTGTGTAGTAATAGGGCTCTCATTTGTTATATAGCAGACTGGCAATAAATGGCTATTAGAAATGGCAACCCACTCCAGTGTTCTTGCCTGGAGAATCCCAGGGATGGAGGAGCCTGGTGGGCTGCCGTCTATGGGGTCACACAGAGTCGGACATGACTGACGTGACTTAGCAGCAGCAGCAGCAGCAGCAGAAACAATACTTGTATAGTAATAGGGCCCTCAATTTGTTATATAACAAACTGGCAAAAACTGGCCATTAGAAACAAGCAGGCAAACAAACTTTTCTAAATTCTCAAAGAAAAACTCTCCAGTTTTAGTAACATCTTTCAGATGTACTTATTAAGTCTCTAAGTAGGACTACAGGAAGTACAGTCTTTGAAACAAATACACTGATTAATGATTCTTCAATATTATCTATTATGTTCATAAAACTATTCCTGACTTTACTCATCAGATTTAATGCCAAATGGTTCATTAAGGTACAGAATCATTTTCAAGATGCTTTATCATTACTTGAAATGGATATTGTCAATTCTTTTTCAATAACACAAGAGACAACTCTACATGTGGACATGACCAAATGGACAATACTGAAACCAGACTGATTACATTCTTTGCAGCCGAAGATGGAGAAGCTCCATACAGTCAGCAAAAAAAAAGACCTGGAGCTGACTGTGGCTCAGATAATTAGCTCTTTATAGCAGAATTCAGGCTTAAACTAAAGAAAGTGGGGAAAACCATTAGGCCATTCAGATATGGCCTAAATCAAATCCCTTATGATGAAACAGTGGAGGTGACAAATAGATTCAAGAGATTAGATCTGGTAGACAGAGTGCCTGAAGAACTATGGACAGAGGTTCATAACACTGTATAGGAGACAGTGACCAAAACCATACCAAAGAAAAAGAAATGCTAGAGGGCACAGTGGTTGTCTGAGGCAGCCTTACAAATAGCTGAAGAGAAAGAGAAGCAAAAAGCAAGGGAGAAAGGGAAAGATATATTCAACTGAATGCAGAGTTCCACACAATAGCAAGAAGAGATAAGAAAGCCTTCTTCAATGAAAAATGCAAAGAAATAGAGGAAAACAACAGAATGGGAAAGACAAGAGATCTTTTCAAGATAACTGGAGGTATCAAAGGAACAGTTCATGCAAGGATGGGCACAATAAAGGACAGAAACAATAAGGACTAAACAGATCCAGGAGAGATTAAGAAGAGGTGGCAAGAATACACCGAACTGTACCAAAAAGGTCTTAGTGACCTGGATAACCACGATAGTGTGGTCAACTCACCTAGAGCCAGACATCCTGGAGTGTAGAGTCAAGTAGGCCTTAGGAAATATTACTATGAACAAAGCTAGTAGAGGTGATGAAATTCCAACTGAGCTATTTCAAATCCTAAAAGATGATGCTGTTAGAGTATTGCACTCAACGTCAGCAAATTCGGAAAACCCAGCAGTGGCCCCAGGACTGGAAAAGGTCAGTTTTCACCCCAATCCCAAAGAAGGGTAGTGCCAAAGAATGTACAAACCACTAGACAATTGTGTTCACTTCCATGCTAGTAAGCTTATGTTCAAAATCCTTCAAGTTAGGCTTTAGCAGTACTTGAACCAAGAACTTTCAGATATAAAAGCTGGATTTACAAAAGGCAGAGGTACCAGAGGTCAAATTACCAACATTCACTGGATCATAGAGAAAGCAAGTCAATTCCAGAAAGACATCTACTTCTGCTTCATGGACTGCGTGAAAGCCTTTGATTGTGTGGATCACAACAAACTGTGGAAAATTCTTTAAGAGATGGGAATACCAGACCATTTTACCTGTCTCCTGAGAAATCTGAAAGTGGATCAAGAAGCAACACTTAGAACTGGACATGGAACAACTGACTGGTTCAAAACTGGGAAAGGAGTACAGCAAGGCTGTATATTCTCACCCTGTTTATTTAACTTATATGCAGAGTACATCATGCAAAATGCCGGGTTGGACAAGTTACAAGCTGGAATCAAGACTCCTGGGAGAAATGTCAACCACCTCAGATATGCAGATGATACCACTCTAATGGCAGAAAATGAAGAGGAACTAAAGAGCCTCTTGATGAGGGTGAAAGAAGAGAGTGAAAAAGCTGGCTTAAAACTCAACATTCAAAAAACTAAGATCATGGCATCTGGTCCCATCACTTCACGCCAAATATAAGGGGAAAAAGTGGAAGCAGTGATGGATTTTCTCTTCTTGGGCTCCAAAATCAACGCAGATAGTGACTGTAGCCATGAAATTAGAAGATGCTTGCTTCTTGGAAGGAAAGCTATGACAACACCAGAGAGTATATTTAAAAGTAAAGACATCGCTTTGCCGACAAAAGTCCATATAGTCAAAGCTATGGTTTTTCCATTAGTCACGTATGGATGTAAGAGCTGGACCATAAAGAAGGCTGAGCACTGAAGAATTAATGCTTTTGAACCTTGGTGCTGGAGAAGACTCTTGAGAGTTCCTTGGACAGCAAAGAGATCAAACCAGTCAATCCTAAAGGAAATCAATCCTGAATACTCATTGAAAAGACTGATGCTGAAGCTGAAGCTCTAATACTTTGGCCACCTGATGCGATGAGCCAATTCATTGGAAAAGCCTCTGATGCTGGGAAAGATTGAAGGCAAAAGGAGAAGGGAGCAGCAGAGGATGAGATGGTTAGATAGCATCACTGACTCAATGGATCTAAGTTTGAGCAAACTCAGGAGATGGTGAAGAATAGGGAAGCCTGGCATGCTGCCATGGGTTCCAAAGAGTCAGACTTGACTTATCAACTAAACAACAATTATCCATTCTAAAAGACCCTTTTGTTTGAACATGTAAGTTTCACTGTCCTATGTAATGTACATATTACAAGTAAATACATAAACTTACTATATTTTCTGGTAATAGAAGTCATTCAAACAAAGGTTCTATAATCATATATTTTTGGGAAAACCTATGTTTAACTTAAAAAGATTTCCTTTTTTCAAGACTTAGTTTAGATTCTACAGAAGGTACAACTAAGGGAGCCCTAGGAGACCGGAGTGAGGGAGTTGGGGAGAACAAGTTAAGGGAGGAGAAAATGCTAATGCAAGGATGCATAGTTGAGGCTGCTGCTTTGGACAACATGGAAGCATAGAGTGTGCCTCTGGAATTGTGCACCCAAGGGATGGGAGGCTAGAGCATTCATTTTACAGTTACTATCCCCCATTAATTAAGAGTTGCTAACAATCTGTACTTCTACTCTACACTAAGGCACTGAAAAAGGGGATGCCCTCAGTGGGCTCCAGCAGTTTTGGAAAAAGCTGAAAAGAAAGCAGCATTTAAATGGGGATTCTGTCAGGGCTAGTCCCTCTGAGCTCACAGTATCTGACCATCACACCTGAGGACCAATGTTATGTTACACTCCTAAGCCACCAAAGGCAACTACTATAAATTCTCTGAGTCCTTACTATGTCATTGTATACTGTGAAACTATATTCAAAATTCTCTTAAATGCTGACAACTTTTTATGAAGTTTTAAGGCTTACAATTAATATTTGCTCTACTAAAATTTTGAGGAAGGATTCAAATTTGTCTGTAAGCCTATAAACTCTAACTGTTTGCAAACTTCAATTTAATGTTTTCACTAACATTTAAGAGTCTCCAGATTCTCCAAGTATGTTGATACTGAGACTAACATGATTAATAGTACATTTAAAATATAACCAAGACTAAATGCAATTGTACATAATTTTCATTTTCTTTACCAGATTTGCTGAAAAAGTACTCTATGTTTAATACTACAGAGAATAATAAAGTTAATGAGCAAGCACTGGCATCAAACAAAAGGAAGAAGACATGTAATAAAATGTGGTATCTGTTCTCATAGAGATATAAACCTGACATATTCCCTATGGTTCACATAAGCCATTTCAGACCCAGAAGTTTTAAATCATGTATTTATTCAAGTTGTCAAACCCCAACTACTAGGTATGACACTATGCTGCATGTCTGGTGGTTACAAAGTTGAACAAAAAACATAGCCTTCAGTTACTAGAAAATTCCACTTTCCAGAATACCCATGAAAACTTATTTTTAAAATAAATTAATTTATTAAAAACAGAATGGGACAATCCCATGTTTTTCACAACAGTCCACTGTTTTGTTTTTACACCATTCAAAATGATGCTGTTTATGTTTTAAGTAGTATATTTTCAAAATAATTTATGATTTGTGTTCTAAAAGTCAAAAAAAGTTAAGGTTGACCAGTGAGCTGCATATGCAGAGAAGTATGGTGAAGCTCAGTTCTGAGGATTTTTTGTTGTTATTGCTACCTTTTAGTCATTACGTCAACTGGACTTAAAAGATGATCTTATTTAAAAGGATAATATTTCTTTATCAAAAGGTAAATCAAGAATGAAGAACTTCCTGAGGTCTGTGTCAAAGATCTACTCAACAAGAAATGCTTAAGTATTTTATTTAAGTTCAATCAATCAGTGCCTTTGAGTAATTAATAATTAGTCTTATAATGATTTTTATATACTGGCACTTGTGACAACTCAAAATCATTGTGATTAATAACCTATTTTCTTATTTCTTATAGGCATCTATAAAAGGAGAGAGAGAGAGAGAGAAGAGGGGAGGGAAGGAAAGGGAAGAATTGCACAGAGAAATCTGGGCAATTCAAAAATTATATTTAGATGTTCTGCAGCCTAACCTGAAATTAATCATTAATAAACATTTTCTAGTCAGACTAAAATAATAAATGTAGAGAAGACATCAGTATTCATTTGTTTAAATACATCATTTTAAGATCAAGTTAAAGCTCTGCCAAATTTTTAAAGTCCCATGATTGTCTCATAAAATTCTAAAATAAAGTTTGCATTAACAGGACTATTTATCATATTCTTTCTTTACATTTAGACTTTTAAAAACACTAATTAAAAAACTAATTAATGATTCAAAACACAAGTGATGCCAACTTAAAGTTGTGAAACCAAATTCAGCATGAAAATCAATGAATCAAATTACTCTGAAACTTGGTCTTACTCTCAAGATTAAATTGTAATTATTGACTAAACTCACCTTCATAAGCAAGCCTATGCCACAACTAAAGAATATTCAATATAAGTTACTTCCAATGAAAAGACAGTAACTAGGAAAAAATAGTACATTCATTAGTGGATTAAAAGACAGAGTTCCATGGAATATAAGAAGGAAAAAAAAAGCTCATAGATGCAGATAACTGACTGGTAGTTCCCAAGGGAAAGGGGTTGGGGAGTAGGCAAAATAGGTGAAGAAGGTCAAAAGGTGCAACCTTTCAGTTATTAAATAAATATGTCATCAGTTCAGTCAGTTCAGTTCCTCAGTTGTGTCTGACTCTTTGCGACCCCATGAATCGCAGCACGCCAGGCCTCCCTGTCCATCACCAATTCCCGGAGTTCACCCAAACTCATGTGCATCGAGTCGGTGATGCCATCCAGCCATCTCATCCTCTGTCGTCCCCTTCTCCTCCTGCCCCCAATCCCTCCCAGCATCAGTCTTTTCCAACAAGTCAACTCTTCGCATGAGGTGGCCAGAGTATTGGAGTTTCAGCATCAGCATCAGTCCTTCCAATGAACACCCAGAACTGATCTCCTTTAGGATGGACTGGCTGGATCTCCTTGCAGTCCAAGGGACTCTCAAGAGTCTTCTCCAACACCACAGTTCAAAAGCATCAATTCTTCAGCGCTCAGCTTTCTTCACAGTCCAACTCTCACATCCATACATGACCACTGGGAAAACCACAGCCTTGACTAGACGGACCTTTGTTGGCAAAGTAATATCTCTGCTTTTTAATATGCTATCTAGTTGGTCATAACTCTCCTTCCAAGGAGTAAGCGTCTTTTGATTTCATGGCTGCAGTCACCATCTGCAGTGATTTTGGAGCCCCCCAAAATAAAGTCTGACACTGTTTCCACTGTTTCCCCATCTATTTCCCATGGAGTGATGGGAACCAGATGCCATGATGTTCGTTTTCTGAATGTTGAGCTTTAAGCCAACTTTTTCACTCTCCTCTTTCACTTTCATCAAGAGGCTTTTTAGTTTCTCTTCACTTTCTGCCATAAGGGTGGTGTCATTTGTATATCTGAGGTTATTGATATTTCTCCCAGCAATCTTGATTCCAGCTTGATATTTGAAAAAAAAAAGAATTCCATTTTAAGTAATTTTCAGATTAGTTTAAGATATTATTACTTTGATAGCAACGATCTTTGTAAGAACCAAGAATAAGAAGCTAAAAAGTCATCTCTTTTTGCTCTTACTCAATAACCTCAAGAACAGTTAGATTACAGGTCCAAACTTGAGTGAACCAATGGAATCTCTACACCTTCTCTTTAGAATGGATACTATTCCTTCTTTCTGAATTAACTTCTCTCATGCCATCTAGAATAGAAAATTTCTTTCTTTCAAAACATAAAAGAATTCCCATATTCTTCAAGAGGGTTTACCTCCCTCCCACTGGATCCTCCCTGGTGGTTCAGATAGTAAAGGATCGGCCCGCAATGCGGGAGACCTGGGTTCAATTCCCAGGTTGGGAAGATCCCCTGGAGAAGGGAATGGCTACCCACTCTGGTGTTCTCGCCTGGAGAATTCCATGGACAGAGGAGCCAGGCTACAGTTCATGGGATCGCAAAGAGTAGGTCACGACGGACGGTAAACAGAATAAATGAAGTAAGCCGAAAAACTCACGACCAGGTGGAAACAAGTTCAGCAGTCTTTCCAAGACATTAAAACAAAGTGATCAGGAACAGATTATTTACAAACATAGTTAAACCACACACAGACCAGCTTTCTCAGTATTTCTGAGCATTTTATATAGTAGCAAACCTAAAGATGGCACAAAAACATCTAAGATGTTTGATGTTGATGTGTTCCTGAGAATCAAACGAACCACCTGAAAAACTTGCATATACACCTAACGTGCTGCTACTAGTCATTTCTCGGATAAGGGGAAAATCCAATATTCTAATGTGTTAAAAAGGTTGGATCTTTCATATACAATGTTATTAACAGAAATATAAGAAGCAAAGGGGGCAAAAAAAAAAAAAAGATAAAGAACAAAAGCTTCAGCAATCCTAATACTGAAGAAGAAAGACACTATAGAACAGTCTAGAAATTAATTCCAGGAACCATTCAATCTTCAATACCCCTAAATGCATTCAAGTGGTAGTAACAATTACACCTTTTATTTTTAAAAGTATGTATTTAACACAAATAATGCTTTCTATATGCCAGATACCGTTTAAGTACCTTACAAATATTAACTCATTTAATTCTAACACCAATCCATTTTGACAGATATTTTACTTTACAGATAAGGAAACTGAAGTACAGAAAGATTAAGTAACCCTCTCAAAGATACACATCGAACCTGGCAGTCAAGTGCCAAAGTCCATGCTCCTGACCACTGTACCACCTTGCTTCCCATAATGAGTTTCTAATTTATGAACTTTCATGGATATGAACAAAGCTTTGCACTGAAGCAAAGTACACTGACTCTACTAGCCACACACAAATGGTCTTTTGTCAGTCAAATGCAATTACTTAGTCTCTGGGTGGTGGTGATTTAGCCTCTCCAACTGCATTATTTGTTAGATTCCTGGCAGCGATTTCAACTCTGGCTGCACAATGGTTTCACCTGGACATATCATTTGATTGGTCTGAAGTGGGAACTGGTCATTTATTTTACTGCTCCCCAGATGAATCCACTGTGCAGTCATGGCTTAAAACCAAGGGTTTATGGCAAGACTGTAAACTCAAAAGCCTGGTGAAAAAATATATAGAGCAACTGAGGCTTGGGGCAAACTGAAGAGACAAATTTAATTCAAAAACAAAACACTGCACGGATAAACGTTTACATTTATAAATATAATCTGACCCATGGTGCATTTTCTGTTTCTTATTGCAAACATATTTATGATGAAAAGTTAATTCAAACTGTAAAACTCTGAATACACCCTATACAAGAGATGGAAAGAATCAAGAAAAGTTAGAATCAGTATCTGTTATTGCCCTGTGAAACAACTTTACCTAAATGCATATCACCACACAGATCTTGTTTAGTGTAAACAAAGGACTTATGGAGAATCTTCTGGGACTTAATTTTTATGTAACTGGGAATAGGAATTTCCATATAAATAGAGGAATTTCTGTATAAATAAGTAATACTCAGATGTCCCTGTAAATGCATGGGGTTCTAAAATAACTTGTGCAATGAGCATCAGTGATTCTACACATAAAGCACAATAAATGAGTACAGTTTACATCAGTGGTTCTCAGATGTTTAGATTTTAAAACCAGCACAAACTTCACCTCAAAAATTTGGGAAGTGAATATTGGGGTTGAAAAATTTTGTGTGTGAAGTTAGAGTATATAAATAAATACAAAGACATATACAAAATTATTATCATACCAACACACACAGAGACACTTACACCACACACAACATCCTTATTAGTTCACATTTTTTGAGAAAAAAATTTTTTTAACCTATACTCACTACTGACAGTTTTAATTTAAAAAGTGGACTGATGTTGACAATATGGACCATTTCAAAAGGCTAAATTAATCTAATACACTCATTTAAGATATGACCATAAATTCATTACAAAAATTCTGTACTGAAAATTAAAATTTAAAAATTATGAATATAAAAAGATTAGATTCAAACCACATGGATATATTCTATACCAGCTTCCTTCTTTTGTGTGTGTGCCTTAAATCTACAAGGCAAGGTGCTAGATACTAGGGACACAAAGATAAAAAGGCAGACTCCTACTCAAGGAACTAAATTTAGTGGGAAAGACAGATAACTGAACTGGTAAGTGCTAACTATTGGCTTCCCAAGTGGTTTAGTGGTAAAGAATCCACCTGCCAATGCAAGGAGATGCAGGAGACGTGGGTTTGATCCCTGGGTCAGGAAGATTCCCCTGGAGGAGGAAATGGCAACCTGCTCCAGTATTCTTACCCAGGAAATCCCATGGACAAAGGGATCGCTACAGTCCACGGGGTCGCAAAAGAGTTGGACACAACTGAGCATGCCGCAAGTGATAACTGCAATAAAGGAAAGGTAATGGTATCTTGGGAGCATAAAGGAGCATACTTACTTACGTAAACCCAGTAAGATACTACTGGTATCTTCCAAGAGTCTATCCTCCGTTATACATTATCATCACTCCATTGGCCTGTTCATCTGCCCTCAAAACTTTAACAGAGGGCTTCCAATCCTTTACTACCAAGGGATACATCTGAATTAAATCATTACCATTACCATATGACAAGCCAACGTGCCTATCTACTCTTTTCTCCATGCCTCCATCTCAACACACACATTTCTAAACTGGCTGGAAATGGCTATTTACATTTTTCCAGGCAAGAAATCTTGGCATCATCATTGACTCTTCCCTTTACTTTCACTAAAACTGTTCACTCTGACTTTCAAAAAGTATTTGACTTATCTTTCTCTATTTTCATGAACACTACTTTTACTTATACTATTATTAACCTTTAAAAAATACATTGGTGTCAGTCTCCTAGCTTATTTTCATCTAGATTCCTTCCTACTTCAGTCTATTGTACTTTAGCTAGGTGTTCAACTCCTTTGCCCACTGTCTAATCTACAGAGTTTTAAAATAATACAGATGCCTGTGCTCCACAAAGTTCCACAGGCGATACTAATGTAGGATCAAGGTTGATACCCACTGCATTTGTTGTTACATTTTTTTCCCCAAAAATCAAAGGATGTATACCAATACTGTTGATTTTTACTGTATCTTTTAAAATGTAAAAATTTCCTAAAAAGATACCTTACTACAAGGTGACTAAAAATAACAAAATCAAATAGTTACTATGTGTCCCTCACTGAGTTTATCCATGTTCCCTTTATCTTCCAGTGTTACCGATTACTGTTTTTTTTTTTCCATTTTTCTTTCCCTGCTAGAAATGCAGTTCAAACTCTCCTAGCGCAACTAGGAGAGTCTCTGTTCTGTGGACAGTTTTCAACTTACTCATTTGGTGATTGAGCAAAGATTCCATCACTAAAAAACAGGGCTTTCAGATTCTGTATCAGAATCAGAAAAGAACACGTGAAGAAAAAAAGAGTTAAACGTCACTTCATTTAAAAAAAAAAAAAAAGTAAAACAAAGGGAATCTGTTAAAGTGTCTTGGGGTCAAAGAGTTGGTCAGTAATTTAAAGCAGTATTGAAAGCCCCTAAAGGAGAAAAAAATTAGGAAAGTGCAACTAAAAACACAGTCTGTTATTCTAATTTTAAAAGTAATTTCAAAACTTTGTTTCATGAAAAAGCACTAACAATACATTTATTCTTTCACTTTTAGACCTTTTGATTTTAGTTTAAAATTATTTCTAATTCAAAGGTTTTTCCCTTCCCCCTACAATTCTCTTGTTTTAGCTGTATGCTAAGGAAAAATCAATCACAAATGAGCAGCTTATCCTAAACTGCTGTTGCAGTACCCTTTGTCTTAAACAAGGAGAATAATTTGAATAATCAATAAGAATTGAACATCTATACTAGGCTATTTAGTAGCTGACTCTTAAAATGCTGCTCAGAGCTGTTAACCTTTGTAACACAATTTTTTTTCCTGACTTAAGTCTACAAAATCAACCTATTCTGTGTTCTTCTTTTCTGTTTCAGTATCAGTAACCTATTTATTCTAACTACTTTTAAAATATTATCACTGCTACTAGTAACACTGATTTTTTTAAATGTAGGAAAGTATAATAAAGATCACTCATTAACCTATGTTTTGAGAATATCATTGTTAACAGGTTAACATGCATTTTAACTTTTTTCTGATTGATAATCTGCACGGGTCTATGTGACAAACTGTTTTAACCTGTTCTGGCATGCAGAAAAAGTAAATTCAGAGACAATTAAATTGATGAAAACTGCTAAAGACATTCACAAAATAGGTTAAAAAAAATAAAGGTTTCCATTTATATAAACTCAATCCTTTATCTATAAATGACTGACACCAGAAACACTCCTTCTCATCTCCATTGCTAAACATTTCCTGACCATTTCCTTTTGGTAACTACTTCAGATATCAGCACTGCCTGGAATACTGACCTTTATCTCCAATTCTCACTTTACTCATACAAATAGGCAAAGGATCTCTAAGTGCTGACAGAGGACAGGCAGTAAAATGGAGTAGAGAGAGGAAAAGTGTTAAAAGAGTGCATTAAACTTAACTGCTAGGCTTCACAATCTTATCCACAACCCCCAACCCCAAGCCTGCTCATTGCCACAACAAGCATCAGTTTGCACAAATGCACTGGGAAAGGTGGAGAGAAACTTTTTTCTACCAACCTTATTTTCAATATTATTCCTTCATTTTCAATTTCAATATTATTCTTTCATTTTCAATTCCACTATCAAAGATAAGCAAAGGGAAAACTGTATTATCCAACACTACACTCATTATCCAGGTCTCACTCCTGTCTTTTACTATCTAGAGAATGTTTTTGCCTCTTCCTTCATTGTATCCCAATTTATTTTCTTCTCTGCTGTCACTCCAGAAGAAACCCATGCTTCACATAGCTCTAACTCAGCAAATCATACTTATTATTCCAGGGACTGCCCCATTCTCATCAATTTACATCCTTTTACCCAACACAAATTCTAGGGCTACTTCCTGCTTCTCATTTTCCCTCTCACTCCAAGAAAATCTGGAGACACCATTAGGCTTTGAACTGGGTTGGGGGGTGGGCATTAATCTCATAAAATCTGTTAGAATCTCATAAAATATGTTTGGTGCTAATGATGAACTATCCAAATTTCAAGCAAGTTATTTTACTAGTTTTAGGACTCAGCTCACTCATGTATAAAAACGAAGGAAGTCATTTAGATTATCACTTGAAAATCTGGCTGACAAATTTCTAAGCACCATTGACAGGGGTTCTGAAACTGTACATCTGAGGTGGAATGGAGTAATTTTCTAAAAGGCACCCATATGAGTTTACTGGTTATTCATGTTTGGGAATCACTAAAGTTCCTTCTAGTTTAACATTCAAAGATTCTATGCTGGAATTTTCACTGTATTTTTTGATAGGAATATTGTTATAAAAGGAGTACAGTTTCCATAATTATTGGTATTACAGTACAGGCATGTTACTGATTAAATAGGCCTTTGTAACCTGACCTAGCACCATTTGTATTATTATATTATAACCAGAGAAGACCTGCAAATGACACTTTAATGACAGTAAGACCTCAAAGTAAAGCATTAAATTAATAAAGCACTAATTCTTTGGTATTATTATATGAAAAATCAGACTTTTTCAGGTGGTGCTTTCACAGATTTTTGTCAAATCACAATTCTTGACCTACATGTCAGAAATAAAGATAGAAAGGGGCATGCTTTTTAGGACCTTTTACTTTGCTAGTTCACTGATGGGGCTTTGTATATCATTAAAACCCAGAGAAGTCTAGATCATTGGTGGAATTCAGGGCATTAAAACACCTAAAGAACAGTCTCATTCATATGCTTACAGACTGCCAGGACTTTACCTGCCCTAAAGCAAACTGTATCATTTACTTATGAACTACATGTATCTATCCTAGCTCTGGTAACTTCCAAATACTAATTCTCCTTATAAACAAGCGTTCCCTTGGTTAATATTCAGGCTTAAACACATGCTTCAACATGCAGGAACTAAGAATAAACAGCAGACACGATGACACCTAATTTTTGAATGAATTAATAATGAATAATCAAATTATTATAAAAAGGTAAAAATGGAAATTGAATTATATGCTATCCATTTTTTTCTTTAAAAAGAAATACTTAAGTTTGTACAAAATACACGATAAAGTGTGTCCATTTATTTCCTCATTTTTCCAAATAACACAAGAACCTACTGAATGCCATTATGTAAGTGCATTCTCTCAATATCAAGAATGATGCAATCGTTGCTATAGTAACTACTCATTACTGAATAAATTGTGGGTTGGGGTTAAAGCATTCTTGAAAAAAATTTCAATGTCTCAATATGCCTGATAAGTCTCTATTGCTAACTATTAAACAATAACTATAGGTTATTTTTTAGGATTACTATTTAAGCAGCTATTAAAAAATAAGAGCCTTGAGTTGTCAAGGGGAAAAAAACTTAAAAGTTTGAAAAATGAAACACATCACCTACATTCAAAAGAACAAAAGATACTTAGTTTTACTCTTCCAGAGTAATTGAAAAGTGTTTGTAACTCAAAAGTAACATTATCTTAGCTATCTGTTCCTTCCCACTGTCATAATTTCGCTTTTAATCCAAGCTTAACCAAGTATAAGACAACCACTAGAAGACTGCCGACTTCTCTACGTGCAATTAAGCTAAAGCCAGAAGAAAGCAAGAAAAAAATTATCCCTCGTTTTGATCTTTAGAAGAAATGTCTCCTGAGCACATGAAAAAACTGGGAATTTTCACTGTCAGTTTCTTATAAAATAGTTCTGTAAAAAAGCTTGTATTTTAAAACACCAAATATAACTGTAGACCCCAACTATAAACAGTTCTCAGGCCCAAGCAAAAGCTACTATGGCTTCTCCTTTGCTCAAGATCTTCCGTAAGAGGGGTTCCCAGCGATGGCTGTTTCGCGGGGTACCCTTAGGAGGCTTAGTCGTTACATACTATTCATATCTAAAGAATATTTTAAGAATCTGCCCCAGATCTCTTTCTCTCCCGCCTAAATAAACACTAAGATCCAGCATTTAAAGAACGGGGTGGAAGGGGGGGGGCGGCCGGGGGTGGCAAGGATGGAGCCCCTCCCCCTTAGGTGAAGTCCAGTCAGCTAAAAGGCCTGCTGACTTCGCAGCCCTGGAAGCCAATGCGAGGAAGCTCCGGCCCGGGCTAAACCCGCAGGAATGAGGTAGTAAGAAGGGGGTCAAACGCGGTAACAAATCAAACAGGCTGATCAAAGCGCAGGGTGGTCAACTCGCGCTTCTTCCAGTTCATCTTTCTCGAATGAATTTCTATCTGACTTCGTGTTTGAGCTTCTAGTCTCTCGTAACGATAGACCGCCACCTCCTGTGTGAGGGTCTGGGTTCTCCTGTGGGGTGACAATGTCAGCACCCAGGCTGGGGACAGGGGATGGGAGAGGTGGGGACTCGGCTCCTCCACAGGCCTGGAACTCTCCTGAAGGGCCCTCGAAGAAAAGGGGGCGGGAGGAGGGCGCCTGAAGCCGAACCGAGGGCTCGACCGAGAAGGGGGCGTCCTGGCCTGGGAGAGCGGCCCTGGCAGGGGCTGACGTGCAGCTCCTTCAGGTTGTAATGGTGGCCCCTTGGGGGAGGGGAGAGGTTGACAAGGGGCCGGGGGCGACGAGGCCTCCCCTTCCCCCCGCTCCGTTCGCTGTTTACCTTCCCGGTACTTCTTGCGGAGCCGCCGGTGGACGCTCTTTACCACCCCGGAGAGCTTCTCCTGCTCCAGCTTCCGCTCCTGCTCCCTAGGCGGCGGAGTGCTCACGGGTCCGGCCCCGTGCTCACGAGCAGCGCTTCGGCCGCCGGGCCCCGGCTCCATATCGCTGCTGCCGCCGCCGCCGCCGCCGCCCCTCGGGCCCCCGCAGACGCCCGCCTGACGGAGGAGGTGGGGAAGGAGGAGGCAGCAGCGGAGGCAGCAGCGGGAGGAGGCAGAGGAGTCAAAGCGGCTGCCTAGGAGGTGGCCACTTACTCAAGCGCACAAGCTGATTGGTGGACTCTGGAGGGCTGGGCGGAAACGGAAAAGGCCAAAGGCCAATAGACGGAAAGCGCTAGGCCGCACCCGCTTGTTTGGGAAGGCGAGCAGCTGAAGGAGGCGGGGCTTGCAGGCTGAGGTTGCTGAGACAGTGCGAGCTCTAGGCCCGCCAGCTCCTCTCCCTTCCCCGCCGCTCCAGGGATCCTGTGCGCAGGCGCTGTGATGAGGCCACGGGAGACGCGCTGCAAGCCATGCGCTTGCGCGACTGAGTTTACTTAGGTTGGGCATCTTTGCTACCGCCCAGCTTTCTCACGTCTTCCAGCCATTTCCCCTCCTGAGAGTTACATTCTGGTGTGATGCAGTCAGGGTCCTCTATCTGAGCCTCAGCTTCACCTTGTCAGTTGTAGGTTCCCTTTAGCTGCGTGGCCCTGAGAAGCATTTAGATGACTTGGGAACACGAGAATTTTACATTTTAAGGAACCCAGGCATGGATGGTTTGGTGGGCACAAAATGAGGTCTGGCTACCAAGTGTGTGCGTCCTGAGTTGTGCCCGGCTCCTTGCGACCCTATGGACTATATAGCCCGTCAGGCTCCTCTGTCCATGGAATTTTCCAGGCAAGAATGCTGGAGTGGGTTGCCGTTTCCTACCTCAGGGGATTTTCCCAACCCAGGGATCGAACCTAAGTCTTTGGTATTGGCAGGCGTATTCTTCACCACTGTGCTACCTGGAAAGCCCAAGCACTGTTTAATTCAAGAGCCAGCAGTGAATGATGCCTCTAGTGCTAGAGTTGGGCAGAAAATCATGGGAACCGGGGAAAGGAGAGGGGCAATAAAAAGCCATGTAAGATGGAAGAGGGGAAAGGAAAGCTAGAGAGTCCATTACAGATGCCCTTGAGAACGTCTGTGGTGGCCTGGGTGTCCGAGAAAGTCTGCCTTGGTCTAATTCGCATCAGAACTCTGAGCACTTTAAATGTTGGCATGGGTAGCTTACCGCCTTTTAAATGGTTAGGTTAATCTAGGCAGAGTGCTTAAGTGGATTTGGCAACCTGTTCTACCTCCCTCCTCTTCACTCTTCTCATGGGAAGCTTATGGGGAATATGGTTATTGACTTCTGTCCCAGAAAGGAGGAACACTGCTGAGAGAGAGAGAGAGAGAGAGAGAGAGAGAGAGAGAGAGAGAGAGAGAGAGAGAGAGAGAGAGAGAGAGAGAGAGAGAGAGAGAGAGAGAGAGAGAGAGAGAGAGAGAGAGAGAGAGAGAGAGAGAAATTAGCTTCAAGTGGTACTGAGGGTGTTGGAGTTTCAGAGATTCAACCAGCTGAGGGCCCTTAATGAATTGTGTTAGGCTGTAGTGTTCCCACCCCATCCACCTCACTGCAGTTGTTGGTTACCTGATGTTTGGAAATTGTTGCAATAACAATCTGATCAGTAATTTTATAAATATAAATGAGGCCTGCATTGTGTAACCATTTTGTATGCCACCTTCTGAATAATGAAGATCTTGAAAAAGGTAGTAGCATTATACAGTCTCCAGAACATAGGAGGACCGAGAGTGTGGAAGTGAAAGGAGAAGACAGGTGAAATTTAAGATGAAAGATATGTCCCTACCCTTAGTGAAGAAGCAGATCAAACACAGATAAACTTCATAAGAACTAAGTGTAGTTATAAGGAGAAATTACACAGACATGCCTAATAAAATGAGAATGTGTGCATGCTAAGTTGATTCAGTTGTGTCAGAGTCTTTTATTTGAGAACCTGAGGACCATAGCCCACCAGGCTTCTCTGTCCATGGGATTCTCCAGGCAAGAACAGTGAAGTGGGTTGTCATGCCCTTCTCCAAATAAAATGAGAATATGGGATCTTATTTGGGGTGGGAATAGTTTCATTTGGGAAAAAGAGGAACTTAAAAAGACAACATTGTTTTGCTCTTTCCATATTTTAATATTTATTTAAGGCAAAAAGAGGTGCAAATATTTGAAAGTTATAGTAAAGAGAGCATTAAATTTCATTTGTACTGAATTGGCTTCCCTGGTGGCTCAGACCACAAAGAATCTTCCTGCAATTCAGGAGACCCAGATTCAATCCCTACGTTGGTTCAATCCCTTCTCCCTTGGAGAAGGGAATGGCAACCCACTCCAGTATTCTTGCCTGTAAAATTCCATGGACAGAGGAGCCTGGCAGGCTACAATTCATGGGGTCACCAAGAGTTGGACATGAGTGAGCAACTAACACACACACAATCATAAAGAGTATTAAATTTCATTTGTACTGAATTGTAGTTAAAAGAATTTTTCCCTCCATGCTACTACTAGCACATGAATTTTTGTGTGTGTGTGTGCACTCAGTTGTGTCCGACTCTTGCGACCTCATGGACTGTAGAGAGTCAGACACGACTAAGTGACTGAATTGAACTGTGTATAGAAAAATATCCTTGGCAAGAAAAATAACTTGTTTTCTTTGTTCAGTTCAGTTCAGTTGCTCAGTCGTGTCCGACTCTTTGCAACCCCATGGGATGCAGCACACCAGGCCTACCTGTCCATCACCAACTCCTGGAGTTTACTCAAACTCATGTCCATTGAGTTGGTGATGCCATCCAACCATCTCATCCTCTGTCATCCCCTTCTCCTCCTGCCTTCAATCTTTCCCAGCATCAGGGTCTTTTCCAATAAGTCAGTTCTTCACATCAGGTGGCTAAAGTATTGGAGTTTCAACTTCAACATCAGTCCTTCCAATGAACACCCAGGACTGATCTCCTTTAGGATGGACTGCTTGGATCTCCTTTCAGTCCAAGGGACTCTCAAGAGTCTTCTCCAACACCACAGTTCAAAAGCATCAATTCTTCGGCACTCAGCTTTCTTTACAATCCCACTCACATCCATACATGACTACTGGGAAAACCATAGCCTTGACTAGATGGGCCTTTGTTGGCAAAGGAATGTTTCTCCTTTTAAATATGCTGTCTAGGTTGGTCATAACTTTCTTTCCAAGGAATAAGTGTCTTTTAATTTCATTGCTGCAGTCACCATCTGCAGTGATTTTGGAGCCCCCCAAAATAAATGGGATTCTCTTGCCTTGAGAAACCCTGAACAGTATGTCTTCTTTGTAAGGAAACTAAATTCCCATAGACAATGAGAAGAGTCAAGGTGTAAAAATAAAGGGCATTCTATTTTCAGTATGAATTCAAAACATATTAATTGATGATGAAAAGTAAACTTGTAAAATTCACATCAAAATCTGGGTGGTGGCACTGAACTAGCAAATAGAAAGATTCTGGGCATACTTTGCAAAAGTGTACTTTTCATTGCTACATTTATTGAGTTTTCCTTTAGGAGGGAGAAGGTTTCACAATGGAAATTAGGGTTCTTTATCGAAAGCATTAATCCTTGGTATTAAAATCTTAAAAGCAATTAGGTTTTAATGTATAATAGAAGTATTTATATTAAATTTATATTTATAAAATACACAATGGTGTATAACAGTGCAAAAGACTTGTTATTATTGAAGAAAGAGATATTCCAAACTTGGCAAATATTCAGCTCACGGCTATTTACAAATAGAATTTTTAGCAATTCAGTTAAAATAAGGACAAGAAAAATAAAAAGCTGTGTTATTAAAAATATTTGTATCTTATTTTTATAGCTTTTACCTATTAATATAAAAATATCCATGAAGTTTAAGTACTTTTCTTCTAGTAATTCGAGCTTTCAAAATGTAGATGTATCATTAATTTGGTACATGTAGAGAAAATGTTGAAAAGCTTTTGCTTTTCATATTTCATTTCAAATTATATAAACTTTTTTTTGGAAAATGTATTTAATGTTTTTGATAGAAACAAACATAGCCGAGAATTGGGAAGAAAAAAAAAAAACTTCAGTGGTGTATTTTCCTTCAGCATGACAGATCATAACTTTAGATTTCTTTCTATTTATTGAAAATAAAATTATTTTCTTTAAATATTTGTTTATAGTTACTGGTATAATGTCCTCCCTGTAATTAACATATCTACCAACATAAAAATCTTTAAAATAACACAGATTAACTGTCTTTCCAGAGTTAATATGTAGAATGTGTTGACTAGCATTAATTACAGCAAGTGGTAACCATTAACTATTGCCTCACAACTGCAACTATAAAGTTCACAATATTTTTGTGAGATACTAATTATAAAGTTCATTTAATTACCACAGCAAGGCTAATGTAGGAGGAGATTTACCTAGGAAATGGGAAGCATTCTTCCAGGTGATGGATGTTGTCCTTAGAGTAGGACTGAGAGATTTTCTGAATCTTGATTCCATCTTTATGTTAACTAACAGAGCAAGGTGCTTGATTTTCTGAGCCTTATTTTTTCTCCTTTTAATGTAAATGAAGAGGTTGGATTAGCCTAGTGTTTTCCAAGTTTTTGTGTTCACCATGACTCATAGTAAAAAACACATCTTACATCACGGCTTGGGATATATGTACATATATATATCCCATATATATACACCCACACACATATCCCAAGTCCTGATGTAAAATGTGTGTATATAAATATACACTGTATATACAAATATAAATATATATTATACATATGTATAAGTATATCTATATTGTACATATACATATATAGAGACATGCATATATAATTAGGACAAATGTTTTATCACCAGACAGTACTTACCTTCCCTAAGTGCAATCCCTGGTGATATTTACAATTCTATTTTAATTTTTAAAACTTTGGAGCATACTCCATTGATTTTTATAGTGTTTTAATGAGCCATGGCTTAAAATTTGGAAAACACTGGCAATTTAAAAGATCCCTTTCAACCCGAAACCACTGTAATTCTATGACTCACATTGATTTTAAGAATGCTTTGTGAGATGTACCTTGCCATGTTGAGGCTACTCAGTGCCTTTTAAACATCATTTTTATGTCTGTGGAATTTCCACTATTATGAATGCAGGCCCAAATAAATGACTAGAGTCTGCTAATCATATTATCTGGAATGAGCTGTCTGTTCAGAAAAGAGCAGAAGGATGAAGCAGAAGCTACAGGGAAACTTTTGATTTTTTGAGGGAGACTGTGCTGGTGTGGGTCTTTTAGGAGAATAGCAACTGAAGTCCTATCTTCTACTGTCCAACATTTGCCTTTTAAGGCAAAAAACAGCGAGGTGAGAGCTAACACATTAGTAGCTGACAGTGAGATCTGACCTAGCACATTAGTCACTGGGTCTGACTTAGGTGTAGATCCAGGCTGGGTGGTCTGTAAGTCTTCCTCACTGGTCCTTCTGGAGACTGAGGGGACAACTGACATCCTTTAAGAAGTACCTTGTCTATTTGAACAGCTGGAGTGAGCCCTGTTTTTTGTATAGAAATGTCTAGTGAAGAGACATCTCAGAAGAGACCTGAAGGCAGTTTTCACTAGCCTTCACTGTGACTTTTGGTGATCTGTTCTCTACTGGGTTCCTCACCTTCCTCTACTGCCAATGATGGTGACTTGTTCTTACTTCACAGTTGTCTGAATAAAAGAAAATCATAAACTGAAAATGTTTTGAATGGTTAAAGAATTACAAAAGCAAATAAATGTGATAGGTATCATTTGTTTTTAAGGGACTTGATAAAATTTTCCCGGATGCTGGAAGCTAGATTTAGACTTTCTTTTATTGAATGTGCATCAGTCTCCCTTTAGATTTTAATAGCTTGTCACTGAATCATCTTTTGTTTTTCTTTTCCTAAAGAAAAGATCTTTAGAAAACACAGATCTCATCCATGGATCTTGTACACAGATCTCATACTAGATCTGAAATTACAAGATGTTATATGTCAAAGAAGGAAGCAACCACAATACATTTCCCAAAGTCAGCTGTTCAGTTCAGTTCAGTTCGGTTCAGTTGCTCAGTCGTGTCCGACTCTGCGACCCCATGAATCACAGCACGCCAGGCCTCCCTGTCCATCACCAACTCCCAGACTTCACTGAGATTCACGTCCATCAAGTAAGTAATGCCATCCAGCCATCTCATCTTCTGTCTTCCCCTTCTCCTCCTGCCCCCAATCCCTCCCAGCATCAAAGTCTTTTCCAATGAGTCAACTCTTCACATGAGGTGGCCAAAGTACTGGAGTTTCAGCTTTAGCATCATTCCTTCCAAAGAAATCCCAGGGCTGATCTCCTTCAGAATAAATACAATTAGAATTTTTTTTGGAAAGCCAAATCAAAAGTTCCAGCCATAAAATTTTAATAAAAATGATATTTCTAATTTACCTAGAGTTCTGAAAATCTTTTATTTTAAAACTGAACTTCAACAATTCTTCTTTTATTCAGTAAAGATGTATTCAGCCACAGGTCAAAAGTCTCAGTATTGTTAAGGATGTCAATTTTCCCTAAACTGATGTAAAGATTCAAGGTAACCCCAATCAAAGTCCAAGCCATTCTTTTGGTAGAAACTGACAAGTGATTCTAAAGTTCATATGGGGGGGAAAAAAAACAGCAAAAACCAGAAGATTCAAAACAACTTTGAAAATGGAGAACAAAGTTGGAGATCTCAAAGACTTAGTATTATATGGCCAAAATAATCAAGAGTATGTATTGGCTTACAGAGAAACAAACAGATCAATGAAACAGGAAAGAACATTGAGAAACGGACAGATACATGTACAGATAACTGATTTTTCCACAAAGTTGCAAAGCTCACTTGGTGGAGAAAGGATAGTGTTTTTGACAAATGTTACTGGAAAAATTGGACATCCATGTGCAAAACAATGTCCTTCAATCCCCACCACATACCATTTATAAAAATTAACTCAAAATAGAATACAGACCTAAATATAAAACCTAACACCAAAACTTTTAGATAAAAATCTTTATGACCTTGAATTGGGCTAATAATTGGCAAAAAGTTCATGGAAAAGTGCTCAATATCATTGGTCATTCAGTTCAGTTCAGTTGCTCAGTTGTGTCTGACTCTTTGCAAGCCTGTGGACTGCAGCCTGCCAGCCCTCTCTGTCCATCACCAACTCCCAGAGTCTACCCAAACTCATGTCCATTGAGTTGGTGACGCCATCCAACCATCTCATCCTCTGTCATCCCCTTCTCCACCTGCCCTCAATCTTTCTCAGGGTCAGTATCTTTTCAAATGAGTCAGCTCTTCGCATCAGGTGGCCAAAATATTGGTGTTTCAGCTTCAACATCAGTCCTTGCAATGAACACCCAGGACTGATCTCCTTTAAGTGGACTGGTTGGATCTCCTTGCAGTTCAAGGGACTCTCAAGAGTCTTCTCCAACACCACAGTTCAAAAGCATCAATTCTTTGGTGCTCAGCTTTCTGTATAGTCCAACTCTCACATCTATACATGACCACTGGAAAAACCATAGGTTCGACTAGATGGACCTTTGTTGGCAAAGTAATGTCTCTGCTTTTTAATATGCAGTCTAGGTTGGTTATAATTTTCCTTTCAAAGAGTAAGCATCTTTTAATTTCATGGCTGCAATTACCATCTGCAGTGATTTTGGAGCCCCCCAAAATAAAGTCAGCCCCTGTTTCCACTGTTTCCCCATCTATTTGCCATGAAGTGATGGAACCAGATGCCATGATCTTAGTTTTCTGAATGTTGAGCTTTAAGCCAACATTTTCACTCTCCTCTTTCACTTTCATCAAGAGGCTCTTTAGTTCTTCACTTTCGGCCATAAGGGTGGTGTCATCTGCATATCTGAGGTTATTGATATTTCTCCCAGAAATCTTGATTGGTCATTAGGGGAAAGCAAATTAAAATCATGGAGCTACTGCTACACATCAGTGCTAATGACTAATTTTAAAAGTTTGCCCATGCCAAGTATTGGCTTGAACATAGAGGAAGGAAAATTCTCACACAATACAGGTGCAAATGTTAAATGATGTGATTACTTTGGGAAAAGGTTTGACACTCTCTTAAAAAACTATGCATACACCTACCATATGACCCAGCCATACCACTCCTAAGTATTTACCCAAGAGAAATGAAAGCATATATCTTTATTAAGACATACATGAATGTTCACAGAAGCTTTATGTGCAAGAGTCCCAAATGAAACAAATGTCTCTCAACAGATAAATGGATAAACAAGCTATGACTTAGCCATACAATAGAATACTAGTCAGCAGTAAAAAGAAATAACTATTGATTCACATAGCACAAATTAATCTCAAAATAATAAAGCTGAGTGAAAGAACCTAGAGAGAAAACAAAGCATACTTTATTGTTTCACTTACATAGCAATCTAGAAAATGCAAACTAATCCATAGTGACAGTAAGTGGATCAGTAGTCATGATAGAAGGGATTTTGCTAAGTCACTTCAGTCGTGTCCAACTCTGTGTGACCCCATAGACGGCAGCCCACCAGGCTCCCCCGTCCCTGGGATCCTCCAGGCAAGAACACTGGAGTGGGTTGCCATTTCCTTCTCCAATGCATGAAAGTGAAAAGTGAAAGTGAAGTCACTCAGTTGTGTCCAACTTAGCGACCCCATGGGCTGCAACCTACCAAGCTCCTCCATCCATGGGATTTTCTAGGCAAGAGTACTGGAGTGGGTTGCCATTGTCTTCTCCGATAGGAGGGATTAATAGGGAGCATAAAGAAACTTCTGAGGGCAATGGATATGTTTATTATCCTGATTTTGGTGGTAGTTTTATGAGTCTATACAGACATAAACATTTATCACACTATACACTTTAAATGCATGTTCTCTATTGTATATTCTGTTAAAAATAATAAAAAATAATATATTTGGCACCTATTATATGCCAGACATTCTGCTAGGTGTTGTGTCTTCAGTTGCAAAAAAAGAAAGAGATTGTATTTTCATAAAGTTTGCAGTTACTAGTTAGAGGATGCAAACCAGTGGAATTCTTATTTATGTACTATTTATAAAATAAAGCAAGTGGAAATTTGATACAAACTAGTTATTTATGTTGCTACCTAGATAAATTTAGTTTAAAAATAGAAAGGGCTTGGCATAGCCATTAAATGAGAAGATATATAAAAGTGAAAGAGATATCAAATAATTCTTAAATATGTCCCTAACAGTGCCCATGACTTTAAGATAGAAAATGACAGGCAGCATTTTAAATTCATGATTTGGATTAATTTCTAGAAGTCAATAGTGATATAGACTGGATTTTTGTGTTGAATTAAAATATGTGCTAGTTAATTTTAGGAGAATATGTTTTCCTAAATGGAGAAGGAAAATTCCCATTAAAGTATCAGTTTAGTTAAAGATAACTAATGGCAGACTAGTTGAAGAGAAGTATGATACATTTCTGTTTTACCCTTTCATTCACTTTACATGTTTTAGAAAAAGCATTAGATGGGGAAAATCTTTTGTTTGTTAATTATTTGTCTAAGTTGATTTTAGCCTATAAAAAATTGGCATTTGAGGTTTATAAAACATAGTTAGTAATTAACTTTGCTCAATTGAAAAAACCTACAGTCAGTGACATAGCACTTTGAAGTAGAGAAATTAAGCAAAGAAAAACTGTGAACTAGATAATTTAAAGCAATATAGTTTACATTGGACACTTGGGGCTTTTATATGGTGATTTTATACTTTTCCTTTTCTTTCTTTTTTATTACATTCCCACTCTATATCCTTTCCAGCCTTTGTATCTTAAAGATATCCCTAATTCCTATCTTCCTTTATTAAAAGATGAATGCCATTAGAAGGAATATTTTGACCTTTTTTAAAAATAAATTAACCAGTCATCATATGATATGGATTTTGAGGATAAAGACTAAATGCTATGTGATGGAGAAGACAAAGGTGGGAAAGTGAATAATAGTGAAGCCATTTTGCTTGTTATAATTTTAACCCATATCAAGAAAAGAGGCAGTGGTTCATTCCAAAATTTAATGATTTAAAATAGTATCAATAAATTTTTGCTCAAAATTCCAAAATTTAGGCAGGGCTGAGGGATGGTATCAAGCGGATAGCTCAACTACTGGGAGAAAACCCACTTCCAAGCTGACCTCACTCATGTTCCTGGCAAATTGGTGCTGTTTCACCTGGGGCTTCTCACAGCATCACAGGTTCAGGGTGCGAACGTGTGTGCTAAGTCACTTCAGTCATGTTTGTGATCCTATGGACTATAGCTTGCCAGGCTCCTCTGTCTATGGGATTTTCCAGGCAAGAATACTGGAGTGGGTTGCCATTACCTCCTCCAGGGGATCTTCCTAACTTAGGGATAGACCCGCGTCTCTTATGTCTCCTGCACTGGCAGGCAGGTTCTTTACCACTAGCCCCACTGGGAAGCAGCAGGCTCAGGGTAGCTAGACTTATTTCTTGGTTGCTACTTCCTCTAGAGCATGAAAGACACTTCCAGGCCTTCTTCAGGGTTGATTGATCTAATATAATCTTGAGTAGTTCTACATCTCCTCTGGATCATTGTTTAAGCTATCTTCTCTGCCTATAAGGCCTTCCCCATGCCTTTTTGCTAACCTATGTCTTATATTTCCTCCCATATCTTACACAAGAAGCACTCTCCTTTGGGAAACCTTTTCTAATTATTTCATATTGGTATGGTAAACCTTTCCTTTTGAAACCTGGTAGCCCTTATAACCTGTAATATTCATTTGTCATTGAAAATATAGTCTTATATTATTATTTACTTTCCTAGAGATAACATATTCTTTCTCCTCAACACACTGGATAGTTCTTGAAACCACAAACCAAGGTCCATATCTCTATATCACAGTGCCCACCATATGATATATACTAAATAAAGATTTGATAGCAAGGGCAGCTGAATACTGGGGCACCTTAGCTCTTAGTTCTTTCTAGGAGATATTATACTGCTCAAAGTGATGTAGTCTTGAACTTACATAGATGCTGTGTAAAAAATTCTATTTGATGAGATGTTTACTTGTGCTACTAAAGAATATTTTTAGTTATTAGATATAATGAACTTGGATCATTTATTTTATTACTTTTTTTTTTCAATCTTTCTTTTTTCACTTTATGTCTCTTGGTCTTTCTCACTGATCCAAAGAAGCAACGGTTATTAGGATGTTCAGCATCAGTGAGGTAAGCCTGCTGCTGCTGCTGCTGCTAAGTTGCTTCAGTCATGTCCAACTCTGTGCGACCCCATAGACGGCAGCCCATCAGGCTCCCCCATCCCTGGGATTCTCCAGGCAAGAACACTGGAGTGGGTTGCCATTTCCTTCTCTAATGCGTGAAAGTGAAAAGTGAAAGTGAAGTCCCTCAGTCGTGTCCGACTCTTGGCGACCCCGTGGACTGCAGCCCACCAGGCTCCTCCGTCCATGTGATTTTCCAGGCAAGAGTACTGGAGTGGGGTGCCATCTCCTTCTCTGGAGGTAAGCCTAGAATATGCAAATATAAAACTAGTTAGCCTGCAAATAATGAGGAGAAATACTTATTAACCCAGTTGTCTTCAACTGGACAGAGGAATTTTAATAGGATACCTTTTCTGAACCACAGGCAAAGGTACAATCGGGCAGAGCTCTACTGATTTTGTCCTTTAGTAGTAGTAGTGAAGTTGCTCAGTCATGTGTGACTCTTTGCGACCCCATGGACTGTAGCCTGTGGACTGTAATCAGGCTCCTCCATCCATGGGATTTTCCAGGCAAGCATACTGGAGTGGCAAAAATACTCCCTTCTCCAGGAGATCTTCCCGACCCAGGGATTGAACCCGGGTCTCGCACATTGTAGGCAGACACTTTACCGTGTCCTCTATTACTCCATATGTTTGTAACTGTTTTGACTTGCAGAGTAAAAAATGAAACCATTACAATGAGGAAGGAAAACCGGTGAATATAAGGACTTGACAAAGAATAAGTTGGATCTATAAAACAATGAATTCAATCCAAAAAATGTCTTGGCTTATAGATGTGTCAGCATCTTCAAGAGTAGTTTCTTTTCAGGACACTGCAGTGATTTCAGTTTGAAGAAGTTTCTGAACCTTTAACTCAAGGTAATGAGCCAGTTAATAGGAGACTGGGTTTTGTGTAGGAAGCAATTACCCCGATTGATAGGAAACTTGAGAAAATGAGCACAAGCTTTAATGAGATCGACAAAAAGGTCATGTGTCTGAGAGCTGAGATGGTGTAAAAAGGAATGATGATGGGAGAAATCATTAAAGAAGATGGCATGAAAACTAGTGGAAATAAAGATGAGATATAATATCATTGGATCTACCTCTCTAAAAGGCCACAGAATTAATTTATTTAAAGATAAAGTGATCTCTAGATATTTGGGAGAAAGGAGTTCATGGTTCAATTGTACCTTTGTCAATTATTTAGTTTTCATTCAACCCAGTATAGTGATAAAATAAGTATTAATAGAATAAATCATTCTATACTGATATATATTCTAGTTTATAGATGACTTTTGGAAAGAGCAGGTCATAAGTACTGCTTCCACTTCCTCTTCTCTCCGTCACTTCTCAACCCACTGCAATCTGGATTCCACCCCCACCAGTCTACTGAAATTGCTCTGAGAGAGGTTAGCAATCATGTGATCACCAAATACATTAGCCTCTTTTCAGCTCCCAGCCTATTTCTCCTTCCAGCAGAATTTGATGTTGTTGATCATTTTTCTTTCCTGTAAAGCTCTTTCTTGACTTCTCAGACACAGTTATGTCTTATTTTTTCCATTATGTTTCTGCCTCCTCTTTATTTTCCTCCTAGTTTCATCTCTTCTGCTGGAGTTTTCCAAAGGAACCGCTATCTTTTCCCACTTTACATGATCTTCCCGAGTGATATCATGCAGTACTGGTGTTTCAGATATTGTCTTTGTATCTCTCAAATACTGATTTTTCAACCCTTTCTTGACTTTTGGATGTATCATTGGATTAACTATAACTCTTCAGGTTTCATATCACCCTTTCAAAACCTGTTTTTTGTTGTTGTTATTGTTTGACTTTTTTTTTTTTTTGTCTCAGTTATCAGCAATCATTTTACCCTATTGCCCAAGCTAGAAATCTTGGAGTAATCTTTTCTTTTTCACCTTTCCTCACTACTTATATTAAAGTTTGATCCATTCCGCCTCTTAAGGTTCCATACATGCCTTTCCATTGCTACTATTTCTATCCCAAGTCAGATTCATTTTATTTTTTTGCTTGGCATTTTTCTTGGTATTTTCTTAACTGGACTTACCTCTGAATCTAACTTGTCTCTGTTTCTTTATATTGCTGCCAGAGTTATCTTTTTAAATGATGGATTTGATCATATTACTTCATATTAAAAAAATCTTCACGTATCTTGATGACTTCAGGGCTGCCTACTTAACTTCTAAAAACATTATCTTCTATGAGCTCAGCTATTGATCCACAAGAATGGGCCATGAGAAATTATATTTATTGAATGACACTCCACTCTCTAGCTATAGTTGACTGAAACAGGAGGAGTAGATACCTGAACTGGCTCAATCTCTCTCCCTCCTGTAAAAAGGTCATACTTATGAGCAATGGAGTCACCATGCTCTAATATGTGAAATGGAGAAGAAATAAACTAGGAAAGAAAAGGAGAAATGAGTGACGATATGCATGCTAAATTCCAGCCCTTCCCAGGCTGTAACTGCTTTTCCACTCTTGAATTCTGTAAGATATTTGTATCTTTATTTTTACATCCCCTTTCATTATAGATATCACCCAAGTAGATATCTGTTATTTTGCAACTCAAAGAGTCTTAATAATTACGGTTGTCAACAAATTAAGTTCTAATTCTTTGGCAGGCATGCAGTACCCTCCAAAAACCAGCTTTCAAGTTTCATCTCTTTTCACTGCCTCCACTCTCCATTATAGCCTCAGAAGACAATACAACATTGGTTCAATCTTATGTCTCCACAGGATTGTCCTCTTCCTTTTCCAAGTATGCTTGCTTCTCAGAGGGACAGGTATTCATTGCTCTTTCTAGTTTTCTTTTTTGTTGTTAGTTTGTTTAGCTTTATCATACTGCAATCTCCTACTTTCCTCATTCCCTTCCTTGTCCAACTTAGATTCCACAGGCCATCATTCTCTCAAGGACTTCCTCAATTACCATGCTCCCTTCTCAGACTTCCCCTTTAATACTCCCTCTTTCTCTGAACCATCAGTCTCTTTGTCTGAACTAGGACATCCCCATCACTGTACAAATATGCTCTCATATCTCCTCTTGATTGAATATTTTCCTCCAACTTTCATTCCATTCTTATGCTTCCCTTCAAAACTAAACTTCTTGAAAATGTTATCTACTCCTGCTTCTTTTATTGCCTTAGCTAGTTAGTGTTAGTCATTTAGTCATATCTAACTCCTTGGGACCCTGTGGACCCTAGCCCACTGGGCTCCTCTCTCCATGGGATTTCCCAGGCAAGAAAACCGGAATGGGCAGCCATTCCCTTCTCCAGGGGATCTTCCCAACCCAGATATTGAACCTGGGTCTCCTGCATTGCAGGCAGATTCTTTACCATCTGAGCCAGGGAAAGCCCCTTGGGTGATCAGGGAAGCCCATGGTAGCCGGGCTACCAGGGAAGCCCCTTCATTGCCTTACTTCCTATTTACTCTTTAGGGCTTCCCTGGTGGCACAGTGATAAGGAATGCACATGCCAAGGCTGGAGACACAGAGATGCAGGTTTGATCCCTGGGTTGGGAAGATCCCTTGGAGTAGGAAATGGCAACCCATTCCAGTATTCTTGCCTGGGAAATTCAATGGACAGAGAGGAGCCTAGTCGGCATCAGTCCATGTGGTCGCAAACAACTGAGCACAACACCTCTTTCATCTGAATTTTGTTTCAAAAGTTCTACTGAAATTGCTTTAGTCAAGATCACCAACTTTTGTTTTATAATATCCAGTGGATACTTACTTCTCTGCCCTTAGCCCCATTGAACATATTTAATCACTTCTTCCTTCTTGAAATACTCTCCTCTTTTAGGGAGAACTTTAGATCCTCATGCTGTAGAACTCTCTGTTCCCTCTCTAGTTATTCCTTATTCCCCCTTGGTTCCTTTTCTACCTAAGCTTTAAATGTTGGAGTTGACCTATTCTTCCCCATCTATATAGTTATTTCCTCAATCCTCCCATTCTTGTAAATCTGAAACCTTTGGTCTTTATTGATTCTTCCCTTTTTCTTTCTCACATTTTAACTTCTCACCAACTCCTGTCAAACCTCTCTTCAGATATATTCATAGCAGCTCACTTTTATCCATCTGCCCCAAACTTTCTAATTCACTGCCTTTATAATTTCTCACCTGGACTTCTGTAAAAACTTCCTAACTAATCTTTAAGAAGCCTCTATTTTTGTCCACCTTCCAATCTATTTTACATTTGGAAAAAGAAATTCTTTTAATCTTTTAAACATATAAGTTGTATCATGCCATTTATTGTTTAAAACCATTTTATAGATTCATATTGCCCTTAGAATAAAATTCAAACTTTCTACCATGACCTACCAGGCTGTGAATTTAATAACAACATCTATTATTTCTCTTTTAACTTGTTCTACTTTCCATTTATGCTTTAGCCATTGGATTCTTTCAGGCCCTCAAACATGTCAAACTCTTTCCAACCTCAAGTATTTTGAACATATTTCCTCGGCTAGAAATTCTCTATGCATTTTGAATTTTTGGCTTCCTCTCATCATTAAAGCTTCTCCCTAGAAAAGTATTTCCTGACCATCAAGTACAAAACAGTGCCTTTTACCTGACCAAATTCCCTATCGCAGCATCATTATCATTTTCTTCATGATATTTATCACCAAGTACGTATTTCCCCCTGTTTACTATCTTTCTCTTTCACTAAATGGGAAGAGAATGATCATATTTGCCTTGTTTGCCACAGCATATCCTGGCACATATGTGCATGGCGCATAGTAAATACTTAGCCAGTATAATGAATTAATGAATAAACAGATGAACATTATTGTACTAGACTTTCTCTTTACCACCAATCCCAAAAGCCTGGGAATTTCTCAAATGCAGGGCCATGCCTTATTCACATTTGTGTACCTTACTCTGAGCATAATTCCTGACACATAGGAGATACTCAGTAAATGCTTAGTAATTTTTGGCTAAAATGAGTACAAATCACCAGCTATTTTTTAATAAAATAACTGCTTTACATTTCTGTGTTCTATATCATCTAGAAGAATCCTGCCATTATGAACAATACCAAGATTGTCCTTGGTTTATAATAACTAGTGTATCCTTCATCTGTACATCAAAAATTAAGAGCATAATAATGCCAGGCACTGTTCTAAGCTCTGGGGATATAAGAATGAAAAAAGAAAGAAAAATAAAACAACAAAAAACAACTTTTCCCTCATGAAGTTTTTATTTCAGTGAGAATAATAACTCAAGGATTCTGCTTCAATTAGTGAGTCTTAAGCCTTGGTATTTAGTATTTTAAATTAGTATTCTAATGTACAGCAGGAATTAAGAACCATTGCTTTAGGATGAATACTCCTTATTACTTTTTTTTTTCCCCTGACCATATACCTCTAGTGGCATTTTATTCTATCAGAGTGTGAGTTTACTTTCAATGTGTCAATATTTGCTTTTTTTTATTACTTGCTTTTTTAACTTAAAATATTTTAGAATAAAACAAATATACAAGATAAAGGACCATATTTTAATGAATTATTCTCCTTAGCTAGATACAGAATCCACCCCAGAGGAGAGGAATGATTTGAATCTCTCCCACTTAGAATGTAAATTTGAATCATGAAGGCAAAAAGAATATGAACAAGGAACAGAAAATATCTGGAGTTTCCCTTTCCCAAGTAAGCATTGTTTTGTAAGACTGGAAAATTTCTTGTTCCTTTTTTTCCCTCATTGCTTCCTATATTTACTATTTCTATTTATTGCATGGAAAACTATACTCAGTGATAATTATTCATAGATGATAATTAGATGCAACAGGTCCATGTTCTCTAATGGTGTTGAGGACTTTAAATTTTGCAAGTTAACATGTAGTCTCCAGATACTTTCTGACACCCATTTTTATTGAGGAAAACATGTATACACTTTGGTGAGTTACAATAGATGGATGCAGCCATGTAAACATCAATTCAAATAAACTATGGAATGTTTTCATCATTCTAAGAAATTACATTGCTCCCCTTCCAGTCAGTCTTCACTTCTCATATACAACTGATGTCTGAATGTGCTCACATTCCTTTGATGTGTCATCTTAGGAATATTTTTCCTGTCCTTCAGCTTCTTATAAAAGGAATCATACTGTAAATGTACCTTTGTGTCTGGCTTCTTTCAAATCAAGCCTCTACAAATTCATGCATATAAACCAGTTACTTAATTGTCGAGTCACACAAAAATTAACAGTTCTCAGAGAAATATAATGAAACCTAGAGTCTTTAGAATGTATCACCCACAATATCCAGTGTGCAATAAAAAAGGAATAGACACACCAAGGAACAAAGGATATAATCCCTAGTCAAATGAAAAAAGAATTGATAGAGATCCCAAGTTGATCTGGATGTTAAAATTAGCTTTCAAGTACTTTAAAGAAATAATTATGAAGATGTTCGTGGTTTAGGAAACAGGTGGTCAAAATGAGTGAATAGATAAGCCAATCTCAGCAGGGAAGTGAAATGATATAAAATAGCCAAATGGAAATTCTATAAGTAAAAAGTACAAGAAGCATATGAAAAGTGATACATTTCATTAGTCATCAGGAAAATGCAAATTAAAAACACAATGAAATAACATTCATATCCCCAAATTGCCAAAATTTAAAAGATGACAACCAAATGTCAACAAGGATATAGACCATCCTTTTGGAATATTACTGGTGGGAGTGTTAAATGATAGAGCCACTTTGAAAAAAGTTTTGGCAGCTTCTTATAAGGTAAAATATACACATCCTGTGACTTAGTATTTCTATTTCTAAGTAATTAATCAAGAGAATGGAAACATAATTAACCAAGTGAATGGAAACATATCCATACAAATACTTACAAACACATATATTAATAGCAGAAATAATTCAAATGGCCAACAACAGTTTAATAAACTATGATCTGTTTATACAGTGGAATACTACTAAGCAATAGGAAAAATGTATTAAAATGTATTTCCTCTAGATTATGTTGTAATGCCTCTGTATTATTCTTCTGGGGGTAAAGGATAAAAGTCATAATATGAGAATACTGAGATGTTTCTTCCAGTTGAGAATAAACTTCCTGTGATTGTCACAGTTAATAGGTGTCTCATGCCAATTATTGCTAGCTTGACCTTAAGTAGAGAGATCGATATCTTGAGGGATTTCCAATGGATACCAGATATTAAAAACTAAATCATGTTCCTACAAAATTCTTAGGTTAAAAGCCTAATCCTCGGGGCCTTTGCTGATGGTCCGGCGGTTAAGACTCCGAGCTTCCACTGCAGAGGGCAGAGGTTCAGGGACATAAGATCCCACAAACCATACAGTGTGGCCCAAAAGGAAAAAAATGCCTAACCTTCAATGTGACTGTACTTAGACATATGGCCTTTAAAGAGTAATTATGAGTAAGTGAGGTCACAAGGGTGAGACTCTAGTCCAGCAGGACTGTGTCTTTACAGGAAGAGACACCACAGCTCATTCACTCTCCCTGCAGACACATGCCCAGAGTCAAGGCCATGTGAGGATACATGGAGAGGGTGACTGACTCTCAGCAAGTCAAACAAAGAGGTCTCACCAGAAATCAAAAGTTGCCAGTGCCTTGCTCCTGGACTTCTGAGAGAAAATGAATTGTTTAAGGCACCAGTGTGGTACTTTGTTATGGTAGCCCAAGAGGTCTGATACATCAAGACTGAAACCTTCTTGACTATTCATTATTAAACTCATGATGTTAATTACTAGGGTTTCTAACTAAAAGCTATTTAGATTTCTCTGACCAGGTAATACTATCATTTTTCTTAAGGTTTCTTGTCCTCTCCCTGTTCTTTTTATTCTTAAATAATTCATATTCACAAATAAGAAGATAGGATCTGATTCTTTAGAACTCTTGAATGATTCTGAAATTCTCTAGAAACACAGACTGACAGTGAAATGCAATAAATATCTCACTGTATTTCAAAATGTGGCATCAAACTTACTTTAGATTCATATAGCGTCATGTGTGCCACTCAAGATTATCTTCAGAGGTAGGCATCACTGAAATCCAAACATTACAGAATAAAGAATCTTTTACCATCATTCCTGTGTGTACTCTTGACAAAGGGAGGGGGGATTTTTAGTTTTTCCTGTTTAGTTCACTTTCCTATATTGCTAGTATTGCTTAACAAAATAAATATTTTATCATAAGAATCTATAACCCAATATTATAATTGATTTGATGTTTTGCTTACTCTTTGTGTCTGCTCTGGGCTCAGTTGCTCAGTTGTGTCTGACTCTTTGAAACCCCACCCACTATAGCCTTCCAGGTTTCTCTGTCCATGGGATTATCCAGGCAAAAGTACTGGAGAGAGTTGCCATTTCCTCCTCCAGGGGATCTTCTTGACCCAGGGATCAAACCCACATCCCTGCGGTTTCCATGTTGACAGGTGGATTCTTTACTGCTGAGCCACCTGGGAACCCCTGAGTATTCCAGTATATGGGATAATGCTGATTTATTGTCAGTTTTTTTTTTCCAGTTCTAACTACACAAAGGAAATAGTTCAAAAATCTAAGGGAAATAATGTGTATTAGTTGCAACTTCATAGAATGTCCACCTTATGTCATCTTTAAAATTCTGAATACTTTACAGCAACCTGTTAGGCTTACCATAATGTCTCTCACCTCACATGTGTTATAATCTTATAATTAGAGAATATCACTTCATTCCTCTGTAGACCTGCCACCATAATGGGAAAATCTCATAATTACATCTTTATAGAGCTTTTGCAAATGAATGTGTATTAAAAACCTGAATTTAGTAAAGCAGCATATAAGGAGAGATGCATTTGCTGCATAACAAATTGTTGGACCATATTATTATCTGATTATATTAACATGATATATCATGGTATAGACATTGAAGTGGCTATTTTAATTTCCTAATTACATCTTAGGTTATATAGGTTAGCATCCCTGTTATACAGATGAGGAAAGTTCACAGAAGCTGTTCACAGAAAGTTCTTAAAGAAGTGAAAGAAATTATTTTTAAATTGACATCTTTCATTTCCCCATATATGAATTCAGTTGGTAGTCATTTCTCCAAGTGTATCATGTCTCATGCATGTAGAAACACAGAGTTTTCTGTTTGAAAATGTTAAATGTTTATTTCTGGTACTTGAAGATGATAAAGACTACACTATGAGAATGGTAGATGGGATTGCATTGACAGTGCAGATTACATAGCAAAAATAGCAGAATTTTTTTTAGAGAGGGGTACTAAAAAGCTAAACAAAAGCATGATCAAATAAAACAAGAAAATACCAAGCTAAATTTTAAAAAATTAATCAGCAATACTTAACAATATTTAGACATTTCTAAGTTATTGTATATGTTAACACATTAAGTTATTTTGCACCTTGAAAGGCTCTAGCAGATGTTAGATTTTGTGCATAATTTGGTAGATGTAAAACCCTTGTTTTTTCTGGGTGGTGGTTTAGTCGCTAAGTTGTGTCAAACTCTTGTCATCTCATGGACTGTGTCCCGCCAGGCTCCCCTGCCCATGGGATTGTTCTGGGTAGCATACCCTATACTGGGCTTCCTAGGTGGCGGTAGCGGTAAAGAACCCGCCTGCCAATGCAGGAGACAAATGTGAGTTTGATCTCTGGGTGGGGAGGATCCCCTGGAGAAGGGTATGGCAACTCACTCCAATATTCTTGCCTGAATAACCCTAGGAACAGACGAGCCTAGTGAGCCACAGTCCATAGGGTTGCAGAGTTGGACGGACTGAAGTGATTTACCACGCACCCATAACCTGTATATCACCATCATTTCTGATGCTATGAAGTCAGTTAGTCATACAGATACAGTAGTACCATTCAGGTTCTTTGCCGCTTATCAGAAGGCATGAATATAACTGAAAAATTACCTTCAGGATGGAAGAACCCATATAACAGTCTCATTTGTTTATGAACCTATTTGTTCATTCTTTTTCAATTTATGTAAAGCTGAAAAAAAGGACAGGGAAAGAAATGGACCGTTTTAGGGTTAGAAGCCAAATTATTATACGATGAATGGAACATGAAAAGGATGCTTCGGGAGTGGCTCAATCAGAGCAAGATCTTTCGGGTTCCTAACTTTATGTGATGACTGCAAAGAAAGCAAAGAGAATAAGACTATGGCTCTCTCCACCTCCTATAATCCCACACGCCTTAGCGCAACTAAGCCTGTGCACCACAACCATTGAGGCTGTTCTCTAGAACTGGGGAGCCGCTACTAAGGAGCCAATGTGCCAGCTACTGGAAGCCAGCGTGGCATGGAGCCTGTGCTCTGCAACTGGAGAATCAGCAGTGAGAAGCCTGTGCACCACAGCTAGAGAGTAGCCTCTGCTTGCTGCAACTAGCGAGAAGTCCATGCAGCAATGAAGTCCCAGCACAGCCAAACATAAGTAAATAAAATTATTTTTAAAAAACAGAAGAGAGTATAGACGAGATGGCATTTTTGTTGTTGTTGTTGTTAAAAATGTCAGAAAATTAATGTTGCTATTCCTTAGGGTATATTTCTAGATATAATCAATAAAGCTTGAAATTTTGATATAGATTTTATTTCAATTTCACCATATTTCCGTTGCTGAAATGTTGGCTCTTAGTGATTGAAACAACTGAAAAAGGAAGGGCTGTGTTATCCTTGGGGAGATGGCCTAAGGGAGGAAGGAAATTTGGGTTCTGAATAATTCAACTTTGATACTAAGTTGCTGAATAACTGAAAAGCTTGCTAAACCTCTCTGGGAACACAGTTTACCTCTAAAGAAGGATATTGAACTAGATATCTCTGCAGTCTTTTGCAGATTTTATTGCTAATGATTGTTAGACTTCTGTTTTCATGGCAAGGTATGGAATCAATTATTTCTAGATGAAAACATTAAATTTATTTTGTGAAGAGACCTAGAGAAGGATGATATGAGGCTGAAGCAAGTCTGATTATAATTCTGAATTAATAATGCTGGAGTGATTTAGTACTATCAAGTACACAGAAGATTTAGATTTGCAAAGTCAGGGTATTCAAATTTTTGTGAGCTAGTCTAGAGACTACATTAGATTTAAAAAAAATAATTTTTTAACAGACCTAAAAGAAATTAATTAATAAAGAGTTAATTAATAAATGTACAATGGATAAGTTATTAATGGATGGTTGTATGGGGATTAAGAAGTGACACATACCTATAAAGTTAGCAAGAAAATAAACTTTGCCCAAATGTTCAGCTATTATTTCAGATAGTTCAGGTTGCTTGGCAATGCTAAATGTGGATAATTGGAATAACAGAAATTTACATTGTGAAGGCTCTATTTTGACTGCTAATTCAGACATTTTTCAAGCCAGCAGAGTTTTTCAGGGCTTTTAGCAGAATGATCAAAGGCCCTAAACAAGCCCTTGAATATTGCAAATTCAGAAATCAGCAGAATACTCAGCATTATCTCCAGAGATTAGTTGGTAATACACCTGACAAAGAGGCTCATTGGGATGGAGAATTGGGAATGTAATAGTGATCTCAAATGACATAGAAAAGGGATGATAGATATCTCAGAAGCTTAATAAACAGCTACAAAGACGCTCATCAATGTCATGATTAAATCTGAGATTTCCTATGTCTATATTTCTGGAATATAATTATAATAATTGGGAAGGAGGATACCATGCTGAGATTATTTCCAAGCTTTCTCCTTCTCGGAGCTTTGACCCCTATGACCCCTTTTATAAATTTGTTGTAAATTGACCTAAGGAAATTTGGCCATACGTAATAATTAAGTTTTGGTATAGATAAGTAAGGTGAGACTATAGGTCTTTTCCCCCATAGCTTCACTGTGTAGTGAAATGTCACAGTGAAGGCAAGTCCAAATTTGTCACAAATACAAACATTACATAGCAATGTTTATTGGAAAAAGTTATGATGCTTTATAAACTGCATCATTTTAGGCACTCTGACAGAATCTTGCATATAAACTTCAGTATAGATGAATATGGCTATATTGTAATGCCAAATATAGCTAAACTTTTACTTAGAGTTAGGTGAGAAAATCTGCCATTAGGCAGCCAAACAATGTACTCATAAATCATAAATCAGGGCTTTCTTCTAAAAGGCGTAAGATATAGGGTTGCTTAGATATTAGGTTATGAAAATCTGTACATTTGTAGCCAATGCACATACCATGAACACCATTCATTTCACAGTGAAAAACTACTTCTGACAAAGCCTCATGTGCTGATTGGAGATAAAGATATTTGAAAGGCTAGTGTAGATGCTTCTGGATTGTTTTGATTAGAGCCATTAAAATCCAGCTGACCACCCATGTATGTTCCTTATTAGGACACTTCAATGGTAATTACCTGTTTGATGGCTCAGATAGTAAACAATCTGCCTATAATGCAGAAGACCCAGGTTTGATTCCTGGGTCAGGATGATCCCCTATAATAGAAAATGGCAACCCACTGCAGTATTCTTGCCTGGAGAATCCCACGGACAGAAGAGCCTGGTGAGCTAGAGTCTATGGGGTCACAAAGAACTGGACACGACTGAGTGACTAACACCTCTACCTACTTCTAGGGTAAAATTAAACTGAGATTCATATATATCTCCATCCACATTGGGGTATTTTAGGGTAAATTACAGACAATATAGAGCAGTTTCCTTAAAATGTTAAAAATAACAGTTACATGTGTGCTTAGTCGCTCAGTCGTGTCCGACTCTGCTACCCCGTTGACTCTAGCCCTCCAGGCTCCTCTGTCCATGGGGATTCTCCAGGCAAGATTACTGGTGTGGGTTGCCATGCCCTCCTCCAGAAACAATACTCTTTGAAGGGGGTGCCACTCATCAGCACTCAGCTTTCTCTTTCTTTCCCACAGTTTCTCTTGCACCCCCATTGAACCTTCTAATTTCAAATTTGTAACCCTTCTGTCCAGTCTCCTTCAAGCCCAGTTGAGAAGAAATAAAAATAAAGGCAACAAACTCCCTTTCCTGATAAGTCTCTCCAGCTGTGTGGCTGTCTTTTTGTAATCAGTGTTTCTCTGACAACATGAGCACCTCAATAAATGGAGAGAAGAGGTAACTAATTTAAAAAATGCATTTATTTATAAATAAATAATGAAAATAAAGAAAATAAAGACTGACCTAAAATTCCATTATGCAGGTAATATGTTGACACGTTAAATGAATAAATACTTGAATATGATTGGAAAAATACATACCATAGAAGCGTACGCTAGTGACTCAGTCATGTCTGACTCTTTGTGACTCCATGAACTGTAGCCCTCCAGGCTCCTCTGTCCACGGGGTTCTCCAGGCAAGAATACTGGAGTGGGTTGCCGTTTCCTTCTCCAGGGGACCAGGGGAGAGACTCCCTTCCCCATCTCTCTCCAAGCATCTTCACTCATAGCCACAGTCTTTTTTGTGTAAAATAATGATAGGCACCATTTTGCTGCTTTTTTCTAGAGGAAAAATAAAATCATTCCTCTTATCTCTCACAAAATGATCACTTTTCCTTATTAATTTATGAGTTCTTTGTAAATATGCTACACATATTTTTCTTACATATTCTTTGATTTTGTTTATAGTTATAATTTTAGTTTTTACCATTCAGAAGTTACTCCACATTGATTTGAAACACAACTTTAACATAATGGAAAATCTCTATGCACGCTGTGCACTACTTGACTTTTTCTGTTTCATTGATCTATTTCTTCTTATGTTCCAATCTGTTTAATTATGGAAGCTACATGACTGTCTTAAGAGCTAATAGGGCTAGCCCCATTTACTCTTCCCTTTTAGAATTTTCTTCATCATCTTTGTGTGTTTAGTTTTCCAAATGATCTTTAGTATAATTTTGTCCAGCTTAAAAAAAAAATTTGCTTGGTGTTTTGTGACAGCATTTAACCTACAGAGTAATTTAGAAAGGAAATGACAATATCGTCTCCTTTTTATACAAGTGAATAGTGTGCATAACAATTTATTTAAACTCTTACATATACTCTCCTGTGCAGTTTTACATTTAGGCATATGGATTCTGTAAATTTCCTGAAAGTTTATAGTTAAATATTTAAACTTGTTACTGTTCTTGTAAATCGGATAATTTCTTCCAGTACAGTTTCTATCTGGTTGTTTCTGAAATATTGCAAAGCTAACATTGTTTTTAATATTTACTCTGTAACCCTTGGACTTACAAATTTTCATGTTATTTCTAACAGTTTTCAGTTATCTTAAACATATACACACGCCCTGACATGGAAATGGTCAGTAGATATACGGACATATGTACCACATTTTAAATCTCCACAAAATCAGTGCTAAAAGGATAAGGTAGCCTATAAAAGTTTTTTCTCCACCTTAAGCAGAATGGACAAACTAGCTATGTATATTTTATTTACATAATGGCTATAGGGCTTCCCTTGTAGGTCAGTTGGTAAAGACTCTGCCTGCAATGCAGGAGACCTGGGTTCGATTCCCAGGTTGGGAAGATCCCCTGGAAAAAGAAATGGCAACCCACTCCAGTATTCTTGCCTGGAGAATCCCACGGACAGAGGAGCCTGGCAATCCACGGGGTCGCAAGAGTTGGACATGACTTAGCAACCAAACTGCCAGCGCCATATTGGACAAAAGAGAAAGAGAATTGTGACAGTTTACAGCATTTTACTGTGGTTGAACTCTATGTCTTGAAAAGCTTGGCATTTGTAACTATGAAACACTGAAATTTTGTGAACAGTTTGAGGAAGAAGTAATAAGTTAACCGATTCGTCAGACTTTCTGACATATTATTTCAAGACTTAAGTCTGAGAACATAACCTAATTGGTCCATTAGCCTTACTCTAGGTTTTTAGTTGGACCTTTTGAAGACAAGATTTCTTTGCTTTTACCATGGGCTAAGGGAAAAAAATGAGCACAAAATGCAAGCACCCAGGTTACAACTGAACAGAGAGAAGAGACAGCTCCTTCCATCTCCCATCAAATAGATCTATAATGTGTATGTGCTCAGTCATGTCAGACTCTTTACAACCCTATGGACTGTAGCCTGCCAGGCTCCTTTGTCCATGGGATTTTCCCAGCAAGAATACTGGAGTGGGTTGCCATGTCCTCCTCCAGGGGATCTTCCCAATCCAGGAATCAAACCCGCATCTCATGGTCTCTTGCATTGCAGGCAGATTCTTTACTGCTGAGCCACCAGGAAAGCCCAGATCTATAATGGGGAGCGGCAAATTTCAGCCTGTAGTGACTGAAATCAAGGTAGGTCTGTTGTATAAGGAGTGTCACCCAGGAAGCCTGGGTAGAAGTAGGGACCAAAAAGTAAGTCCCAGTCCCTGAGAGTCAGGCAATGGACCTTTGTAAGACCACTTCTCACCAGAACATAGGAACATGGGTTTTTTAAAAAAAATTTTCTACAGTTTTTAAAGGTTATACTTCATTTACAGTTATTATAGATTTTCGGCCATATTTTCCATGTTGTACAATACATCTGGAGGATTGCTGGATTTTAGTTCCCTGTCTATGAATTGAACCTGGGCCCTGTACAGTGAAAATGTGGAGTCCTAACTACTTGACTGCCAGGGAATTTTCTGACTCTATTTAACTGAGCTTTCTGTGTATTAATTTTCTTACAGCACTATCTGTGATCTCCTAGGTCTTTGTCCACATTTCTTTCCAAAAACCTGTTATCTTTTACTGTAGTTCAGTTCAGTTCAGTTCAGTCACTCAGTCGTGTCCAACTCTTTGCGACCCCATGAATTGCAGCACGCCAGGCCTCCCTGTCCATCACCAACTCCCGGAGTTCACTCAGACTCACGTCCATCGAGTCAGTGATGCCATCCAGCCATCTCATCCTCTGTCGTCCCCTTCTCCTCCTGCCCCCAATCCCTCCCAGCATCAGAGTCTTTTCCAATGAGTCAACTCTTCGCATGAGGTGGCCAAAGTACTGGAGTTTCAGCTTTAGCATCATTCCTTCCAAAGAAATCCCAGGGTTGATCTCCTTCAGAACAGACTGGTTGGATCTCCTTGCAGTCCAAGGGACTCTCAAGAGTCTTCTCCAACACCACAGTTCATGTTATATCTCCTTCTAGATTCTAAGAGCCTTAAAAGCAAGCCTCATATCTTGTTTACCTTTATATTTTCAGGATTTGGCTAAGTAGCTGATATAAAATAATGTCACATAAACATTTAATGAAAAAATAAGTTACTGAGATTAGAAAGAGGCAGACTGATAAAACCTAGAAGGGAAGCAAAATTCATCTTCCTCTGAAATAAGAAGCAATAAAGTTGTACATATGTAGTATTGATCCTTCATGAATATGCTTCCACCATTTCAAAGGTAAGGTAAAAAATCTTGGGAAAAAAAAACTGGTTCAGCTAATTATGAATTTGTGTCCTAAGTATTCATACTTTTATTTTGGTCAAGCTACAAATATTGATAGTTGTAAATAAAATTTTACAAGATATTCTCCATGAACCAGGGATAAATGAAGAATGTGATTCTGGAAATTAGAGAATAGTTCAATGGGGTGATTATCTTCCCATCCACTATCAGATCAGGCTGTCCTAAGGATGAAAATACTCAGCTTAATCCTATTTTAGGACTAGAATTGAGAAACAAAGAGTCTATGAAGTCTTGAATGCCTGTAATATGTAAACGTGCAGGTATCTTTTTCTTCTTCAAGGGCACTGAATATTTATTTTGGCTGAAACTTGTAAGCTATGTGATATTGTGATTAATAATAAGAAATATACATCTAGTTTTCATTTGGAATAAAGGAATAGAGCTCCTAAAACCCTCGGGATTTCCTAAATGATGAAAGCAGTCTTTGGTCTTTTGTTAAGTTCTTGATGTGATTTTTGGAAAGCTGTTGGGTAACCTAGCTTCCCAGGTGGCACTAGTAGTAAAGAACCTGCCTGCCAGTGCAGGAGATGCAAGAGACTTGGGTTCAATCCCTGGGTTGGAAAGATTCCCCTGGAGAAGAAAATGGCAACCCACTCCAGTATTCTTGCCTGGAGAATCTCATGGACAGGGGAGCCTGGTGGGTTACAGTCCGTGGGGTCACACAGAGTCAGACATGACTGAAGCAACTTGGCTGGCTAACCTAAGGCGGGGGCTGGTTGCTAAGTGAACCAACCAGGTGATCAGAGGGATGAAACTTTCTGTTCCCCCTCCTGATTTGCTGGGAAGGGAGAGGAGCTGGAGTTCAATGGCCAATGATTTAATCAATCATGTCTATGTAATGTTGCTTTTAGTCACTCAGTCGTGTCTGACTCTGGACTACAGTATGTCAGGCTTCTCTGTCCTTCACCATCTCCCAGTAATGAAGCCTTCCTAAAACTCAAAAGGATGGGGTTTGGAGAGCTTCCGGGTTGGTAAACATGTGGAGATTCAGGGAAAGTGGCACTTCCAGAGAGCATGGAAATTCTGAGCCCTTTTCCCATACCTTACCATGTGGCATCACTTTCATCAGGTTGTTCCTGAATTGTATCCTATTTAATAAACCAATGATCTAGTGAGTAAACAGGTTTTCTGAGTATTGTGAGCCACTGTTGCAAATTATTCAAACTCAGGGAGAGACTTGTTGGAGCCTTTGGTCTATAGCCCCTTGGTCAGACATACAGACAATAACCAGGGCTTGTGATTGGCATTCTTGAGTTGGAGGAGGTTGTTGGAACCTCCTGTTTGTAGCCAATTTGTCAAAAGCACAGGTAAAAACTTGAACTTGTGACTGACCAGTATCTCAGATGAGGGGAGGGGCAGTCTTGTAGGGCTGGGCCCTTAACTGTGGAATCTGAGCCTATCTCTCAATGGATAGAATCAGAATTGTAGAATACCCACCTGGTAACCTGAATCTTTAATTTTACTATTAAATGCTATATAAATAGGAATTTGGGGGCTTCCCAGGTAGTGCTAGTGGTAAAGAATTTGCCTGTCAATGTGGGAAATTTAAGACATGCAGTTCTATCCTTGGGTTGGAAAGATCCCCTGGAGGAGAAAATGGCAACTCACTCCAGATTTCTTGCCTGGAGAATCTCAAGGACAGAGGAGCCTGGTGGGCTACAGTCCATAGGGTCACACAGGGTCAGACACGACTGAAGCAACTTAGTATGCATGCACGCAAATAAGGATTTTAAAAAATAACTTAGCTACTGAAAATTCAGAGCTTATTTTCAATCACTGAAAGTATCTGGTAAGCTAGTGTGGGTTCAAAAATATTTTATCTTGTTTCCAAGTAAGCAACATTATTTTATCAATATCAAAAGTTAATATAGCCATATCACTAAGAAATATAATGCAATTTCTGAATTTGTAATTTGTGTTCTAGTAGCACTGATTTGGTCTTCCCTTGTGGCTCAGCTGGTAAAGAATCTGCCTGCAATGCAGGAGACCTGGGTTTGATCCCTGGGTTGGAAGATCCCCTGGAGAAGGGAAAGACTACTCACTCCAGATTGAATCTGTGCTTTTGAGTAACTGTGAGGACAGTTTATTTAATTGCTATAGAGAAAGAAACCATGTTATATATGTTTAAATGTATGTTATAGTCTGTTTTGAAATGAGAAGGACATGCCCTTTTAAATGATGACAAAAACAAGTACATTTATGAGTGATCTAAAGCCTGCTATACCTATTACTGAGAGAAAATGCAATTTGAGCCAAAGTATAGTGCAAATTTGGATTTAAACAAACCCTGGCTTCAAAAAGGGAAAAGAATGGGCATGAAAAAGAAACATGGTCAGAAGAGGAAATTTTTCTGCTGATTTGAAAAATGCTGTCATGTGGAAGTTATAATGGGAAATATAGGACATATTCAACCTTGGGCTCTTTCCGTCAAATCCTGTAAGGAAGGAAGGGTTAGAACTCTGAAGCAAAAAGAGTTTAGCCTCTGGGGAATTCACTAGCTAAGTCAAAGGTAGGCTGAGATCATAGATAACTATTAAAATGAGAAAAGGTGCAGTAAAATTTTAACTCCAACAGTTGAGGAAATTTGGACTTTCAAAACTTGAAAATATGAATACTCTGATTAAATCTGTAGGGGTGGAGCAGGGGAGAGAGGCTCAAGAAAAAGGTGATATATGTATAATTGTGGCTGATTTGTGTTATAGTACAGCAGAGACCAACACAAGAGTGTCACATTCCTCCAATTAAGAAATAAATTAAAAAAGAAAAAATTTTTAAAAATCTGTAGGGAATATAATTGGATTAAGGTTCATAACTGCTATATTTAATAAAGATGCTCTCAAATTTTACCCAAGTATTTGTACTTCTTCAGACTTTGATCTAAATAATCCAATCTTTAAAAACATTTTATCATAGGTTATAAATTTGTATGCTCTAAGATACACCATTTGGAAATTTGGAAAACTAAGCAGTGGCCACAGGACTGGAAAAAGTCAGTTTTCATTCCAATTCCAAAGAAAGGCAATGCCAAAGAATGCTCAAACTACCGCACAACTGCTTTCATCTCACACGCTAGTAAAGTAATGCTCAAAATTCTCCAAGCCAGGCTTCAGCAATACGTGAACCGTGACCTTCCTGATGTTCAAGCTGGTTTTCAAAAAGGCAGAGGAACCAGAGATCAAATTGCCAACATCCGCTGGATCATGGAAAAAGCAAGAGAGTTCCAGAGAAACATCTATTTCTGCCTTATTCACTATGCCAAAGCCTTTGACTGTGTGGATAACAATAAACTGTGGAAAATTTTGAAAGAGAGGGGAATACCAGACCACCTGCCTCTTGAGAAATCTGTATGCAGGTCAGGAAGCAACAGTTAGAACTGGACATGGAACAACAGGCTGGTTCCAAGTAGGAAAAGGAGTACGTCAAGGCTGTATATTGTCACCCTGCTTATTTAACTTCTATGCAGAGTACATCATGAGAATCGCTGGGCTGGATGAAGCACAAGCTGGAATCAAGACTGCCGGGAGAAATATCAATAAGCTCAGATATGCGGATGACATCACCCTTATGGCAGAAAGTGGGAAGAACTAAACATCCTCTTGATGAAAGTGAAAAAGGACAGTGAAAAAGATGGCTCAAAGCTCAACAGTCAGAAAACTAAGATCATGGCATCTGGTCCCATCACTTCATGGCAAATAAATAGGGAAACAGTGGAAACAGTGGCTGACTTTATTTTTCTGGGCTCCAAAATCGCTGTAGATGATGATTGCAGCCATGAAATTAAAAGAGGCTTACTCCTTGGAAGGAAAGTTATGATCAACCTGGACAGCATATTAAAAAGCAGAGACATTATTTTGCCAACAAAGGTCCGTCTAGTCAAGGCTATAGTTTTTCCAGTAGTCATGTATGGATGTGAGAGTTGGACTATAAAGAAAGCTGAGCACCAAAGAATTGATGTTTTTGAACTGTGATGTTGGAGAAGACTCTTGAGAGTCCCTTGGACTGCAAGGAGATCCAACCAATCCATCCTAAAGGAGATCAGTCCTGGGTGTTCATTGAAAGGACTGACGTTGAAGCTGAAACTCCAATACTTTGGCCACCTGATGTGAAGAGCTGACTCTTTTGAAAGACCCTGATGCTAGGAAAGATTGAGAGTAGGAGGAGAAGGGGACGATGGAGGATGAGATGGTTCGATGGTATCACCAAATCAATGGATGTGAGTTTGGGTGAACTCCTGGAGTTGCTGATGGACAGGGAGGCCTGGTGTGCTGCAGTTTGTGGGGTTGCAAAGAGCCGGACACAACTGAGCGACTGAACTGAACTGAAGATACACCACTATTTATTTTGGACGATTTAACTATAATATGCTAAAATATTATTTCATTTTTCATATTTAAATTTTAGTGAGGTTGAACAGTTTTCCAGTCATCATGTTATGTGAACTGTTGATTCATTCGTGCCCTTTCTTATCTGTTATTGTGATTTCTGTGTCTTTTCCTACTGATTTGACAAACATATTTGTAGGAATATTGACAGTTTGCTATATTTACACATGAAAGATAACATCATAATGTGAGTAAATGTTTTATAGAAGTAACATAATTATTGTAAATAAGTGTTTTATTTTCATTATACAATAATGGAAAGTCAGAGTTTTTGGATCTGGAAGCCATAGCCTAGGTACTCCCATTTATTGGCTGTTTAATTACAAAAATTTCAGATATGTAACTTAGAAATAACCACTAGAGGGTTTTTATTTGTTTTTTCAACTGAAAATATCTATAGTGGTAACTAAAGTTAGAGTATGAAAAGTCAATTAACTTAGAAAATATCAATGATCTTTGTACAAAATAACTTAAAATAAGAGTGTTAGACCCCCAACAGGAAAGGTAAACAATTCTCTAAAAGTTTTTTTTACAGCTTTATGATAGCATGAAATAAGGTGTTATTATTGTTATTTATATAATAAGTTCTTGAAAATAAAGATTACTCTGCAAATGAAATTTCTGAGGATAGTGTGTAGAATCAAAGGAATGTGATAATATGCTTCACAATCCATTCTTCAACTTGCTAAAAGTTTGGGTCAAATCCTAGTATAAAAGAACCTGTATAAACAATAATACTTAATATTTACACTGAACCCGATATCCCCCCCTGATTAAAAATACCATACCAGACATGTTTAAAGGTTGAGTCAAAATTTTTAGGCATCAAATAAATAAAGTTAGGTACTGCAGAATATTTCAGAGCCCATGTAGGCACACTTCTCAGTCTTAATCCTCTTAATAGTTCTGGTGCTTCCTAATCTGTCCCACTGTTGTGTAGGCAGCTTGTAGCAGATGTATTCGACAAATGCTGAGGAACCCCGGGATCATGGATGCTTCTGACCCCAAGTACATGAATAGAACTTTATCATTTCCAAATATAGGCTGATCCTGAGTTAAGAAAATTTATAATTTGGGGCGCATCATGACTTACAGTGAGGACAGCTACATTGTCATCAACTATCTTGTTTGGCTATGCCTTTGGATGACAGAAGTGTTTGTATTAAATGTTTGGTTGCATAGAGTTGGTGGACAAGTTTACCCTTATTTTTGCCTTCTCTCTCTAGTGCTCTCTTTCTCAGGCAGAAGACATAACCCTTCCACCTAGCTAGAGGGAAGAGTCAGAACATTCCACAGTAATTTATACCTCTATTAATATTCTTACTTTTGCAATAGAACATGTGCCTCCCTTGGTTGTAGAATTTCTATTTTAAAGTTGCCAGGAGTAAATTAGGGAGTTTTGCTACCTGTGACTCTCTTTTGCCTCTCTCTCAAGTTCCATTCGGTTCTATGAAGACCTACAAGAAGACCTACGAAGACCCATGAAGACCTACAAGACCTTATAGAACACCCAAAAAAGATGTCCTTTTCATTCTAGGAGAATGGAATGCAAAAGTAGGAAGGCAAGAAACACCTGGAGTAACAGGCAAATTTGGCCTTGGAATGTGGAATGAAGCAGGGCAAAGACTAATAGAGTTTTGCCAAGAAAATGCACTGGTCATAGCAAACACCCTCTTCCAACAACACAAGAGAAGACTCTACACATGGACATCACCAGATGGTCAACACTGAAATCAGATTGATTATATTCTATGCAGCCAAAGATGGAGAAGCTCTATACAGGCAAAAAAAAACAAGACCAGGAGCTGACTGTGGCTCAGATCATGAACTCCTCATTACCAAATTCAGACTCAAATTGAATAAAGTAGGGAAAACTGCTAGACCATTCAGGTATGACCTCAATCAAATCCCTTATGATTATACAGTGGAAGTGAGAAATAGATTTAAGGGACTAGATCTGATAGATAGAGTGCCTGATGAACTATGGACTGAGGTTCATGACATTGTACAGGAGACAGGAATCAAGAGCATCCTCATGGAAAAGAAATGCAAAAAAGCAACATGGCTGTCTGGGGAGGCCTTACAAATAGCTGTGAAAAGAAGAGAGGTGAAAAGCAAAGGAGAAAAGGAAAGATATAAGCATCTGAATGCAGAGTTCCAGAGAATAGCAAGAAGAGATAAGAAAGCCTTCTTTAGCGATCAATGCAAAGAAATAGAGGAAAATAACAGAATGGGAAAGACTAGAGAGCTCTTCAAGAAAATCAGAGATACCAAGGGAACATTTCATGCAAAGATGGGCTCGATAAAGGACAGAAAGGACCTAACAGAAGCAGAAGATATTAAGAAGAGGTGGCAAGAATACACAGAAGAACTGTACAAAAAAGACCTTCGCGACCCAGTTAATCATGATGGTGTGATCTCTAATCTAGAGCCAGACATCCTGGAATGTGAAGTCAAGTGGGCCTTAGAAAGCATCACTATGAACAAAGCTAGAGGAGGTGATGGAATTCCAGTTGAGCTGTTTCAAATCCTGAAAGATGATGCTGTGAAAGTGCTGCACTCAATATGCCAGCAAATTTGAAAAACTCAGTAGTGGCCACAGGACTGGAAAAGGTCAGTTTTCATTCCAATCCCAAAGAAAGGCAATGCCAAAGAAGGCTCAAACTACCGCACAATTGCACTCATCTCACATGCTAGTAAAGTAATGCTCAAAATTCTCCAAGCCAGGCCTCAGCAATACGTGAACCGTGAACTTCCAGATGTTCAAGCTGGTTTTCGAAAAGGCAGAGGAACCAGAGATCAAATTGCCAACATCCTCTGGATCATCGAAAAAGCAAGAGAGTTCCAGAAAAACATCTATTTCTGCTTTATTGACTATGCCAACGCCTTTGACTGTGTGGATCATAATAAACTGTGGAAAATTCTGAAAGAGATGGGAATACCAGACCACCTGACCTGCCTCAAGAGAAATCTGTATGCAGGTCAGGAAGCAACAGTTAGAACTGGACATGGAACAACAGGCTGGTTCCAAATAGGAAAAGGAGTACGTCAAGGCTGTATATTGTCACCTTGCTTATTTAACTTCTATGCAGAGTACATCATGAGAAATGCTGGACTGGAAGAAACACAAGCTGGAATCAAGATTGCTGGGAGAAATATCAATAACCTCAGATATGCAGATGACACCATCCTTATGGCAGAAAGTGAAGAGGAACTAAAAAGCCTCTTGATGAAAGTGAAAGAGGAGAGTGAAAACGTTGGCTTAAAGCTCAACATTCAGGAAACGAAGATCATGGCATCTGGTCCCATCACTTCATGAGAAATAGATGGGGAAACAGTGGAAACAGTGTCAGACTTTATTTTTGGGGGCTCCAAAATCACTGCAGATGGTGATTGCAGCCATGACATTAAAAGACGCTTACTCCTTGGAAGAAAAGTTATGGCCAACGTAGATAGTATATTCAAAAGTAGAGACATTACTTTGCCGACTAAGGTCCGTCTAGTCAAGGCTATGGTTTTTCCTGTGGTCATGTATGGATGTGAGAGTTGGACTGTGAAAAAGGCTGAGCACCGAAGAATTGATGCCTTTGAACTGTGGTGTTGGAGAAGACTCTTGAGTGGCCCTTGGACTGCAAGGAGATCCAACCAGTCCATTCTGAAGGATATCAACCCTGGGATTTCCTTGGAAGGAATGATGCTAAAGCTGAAACTCCAGTACTTTGGCCACCTCATGCGAAGAGCTGACTGATTGGAAAAGACTCTGATGCTGGGAGGGATTAGGGGCAGGAGGAGAAGGGGACGACCGAGGATGAGATGGCTGGATGGCATCGCTGACTCGATGGACGTGAGTCTGAGTGAACTCCGGGAGTTGGTGATGGACAGGGAGGCTTGGCGTTCTGTGATTCATGGGGTCGCAGAGTCGGACACGACTGAGCGACTGAACTGAACTGAACAAGTTCCATTCCATGGTTAGAATAGTCCTTGTAAAGAGTAATAAACAACACCCCTGTGTCCTACCTCCAAGTCACTTCAAATATAAGTATTATAAGCCTGTTTCAGACTTCTAAAGAATTCAGCCCCTGGGGCAATTCTACCTAATAAGAAATGTCAAGAAATTTCAAACCCATGCACTTTCCTCAATTTATTACTTAACAGTGTTGTGTCACAAAGGGAAGGAAATATCCTTTAATTATTTCACATAAGGTATTCCACTTTTTAAATTACTTTTTAAAGTCAATAAGTAGTGCTGATTAGGGCTTCCCTGGTAGCTCAGTGGTAAAGAATCCGCCTGCAATGCAGGAGACCCCAGTTCGATTCCTGGGTTGGGACGACCCCCTGGAGGAGGGTATGGCAACCCACCCCAGTATTCTTGCCTGGAGAATGCCCATGGACAGAGGAGCCTGGTGGGCTACAGTCCATGGGGTCACCAAGAGCTGGGCATGACTGATGACTGAGCACAGTGGTGATTAATTTCCTTATTTTCAAAAGACATCAGTTTTGTATTTTTCTCTGCAATATGTATATTTCTTATACCAAGTTGTATGTGTCTATGTATTTTGTGGGACCAGGATAAATCTAAGCTTAGGCAGCTTAACATAACGAGATTTAGCAAATGAAAAATGGGAAAGAGTTCAAGAGATGATAGCTATACTGGTAATTGAGTAAGGGCAAACTACTATCATTCAAAAGAAAAGCAGAAGAGGATAACTTAGGAAACAACAATTTCCTTTATGCCTCTTGAGCAGCTGGTTAAAGCTCAACCGATTTTTTTTTTTTTTTTACATAACAGGATACCAAGTACCAGGAAGCCTTGTTGGTAATGCACCACTGAAAAACATTTACCAAATGCATACAGAGCTGATAAAACTCGAAATATATCTACTGGCCAAACATGAAGGTTTCAAGGTCTCTAAGTACTTTCTGTGCAGCACAGAGTTATATTCATTACTTGAAAGAATGATGTGTTAATGGGATTCAGTGGTATTGGTATTTGACATATAAGCTAGAGATAAAATTGAGTGAAATGGGTAACTTTTCAAAATGAATAGCAGGGTAGGAAGAAAAGATTCTCTCCATCATTATTGAATAATGTCAATGTTTTCTGTCTAAGGGGATTTTCCTTGCTGTACATTAGTAATTGTTCCTGAAAACAGCTTATGAAATTGACCTTAAATATATTTTATGATGATACTCACCTCTATGAAGTGTGTGTGTGTGTGTGTATGTTTAAACCAGAATCAAATTTCTGTTTCCTGTGGGCTTTGAAGGGCTGTCTCCATAGTAATGGCCAATGAGCAGAGAGGAGCTCACAGGTGTCTTTCTCAGTACATGCGGCACAGTCATCTCTTTTCATGTCCTTCTGTTTGTTCCCTGTACACCGTTCCTGGCTGCCTCCATGGCAACATCCAATGAGCTCTTGCACATACATCAGTGCACCTCTGTGTATGCTCCTGTGTGTGTGCCCTCATGCACTCAGGGTTATCATAAAGCATCTGAGTGCCACACATGGCCAGTCAGTTGGTTTGATGTCCCTGGCAACCGCCTTTTCCCTCAGGATAGTACCAATTCTAATTGTCTTAAGAATTGTACCTATTGAGTTGTCTATTTGCGCCTAATACACATTAATCTTCTATGACTTTGGTTTCATGGGTATAAACTGTTAATATATTTAAATATGGAGATTATTGGCTGTATACCTACAGAGGGCCCTAACTTGTAAAATATCAAGTCTCAATATGATAGCTGTTTTAGCCTGCAGTATTTTCACATAAAAGACATTCTATTTATATATTTTTGCATTTCATGCTATTTCTTCCTAGAATTTAAAACATTCTAGCTTCAAATTTGTATTGTTCTGTTGTTTGAGTGACTTCTCTCTGTGTGGTATTTTATTTTATAAGGAAACATTAAATCTGCCCTCAAGACACTTAATTGTTTTGGCAATCATCTGACATACCTACCTTGATGAGATAGGTGCCTAATAAGAAGAAGCTGATGTTGATCTCAAGTAATATATGGATCCACTAATTAACCGACATTAAAAAATCTGGCCATGAATGCAGGTAACTGAAAGTGTATATTATTCTATTTTTTTAACAGGTGAGGAAAAGAATAAAAATGAAAAACAATTTGATATAAAGGTGATATTTGTGAAAATAAAGTTAAGTTACTGGTAGCATATTGTACAATTACTGCTATTCCTTACCATACATATTTGGGAAATGAATAGATGAAAGGTATGATTCTTTTGAACTGACCTAAATTATTCATTGATAAATGATTAGATAACTGCAATAAACTAAAAATTGATTACTAAATTTTCTTATACTGATATCTTAATTCAGAATGATAAATTTGATTTAGGTCAGATGAAGTTAATCATAAAACCTTCCAAAGTAAAAGTTTGGCTCAGTAAAAAGTTATGAATCATAGGATAAAATGAACCCATATAACTATTAATTATTCAAGTTATTTTAATTATCTTCCTAGAGAAAATTTTTATTTGTTTTCCCTAAGATCTATGATGAATTGTAGAAAATGCATGTTTATTCTTTAGGTACTCTGGGTTTTGGATTCTTATAAATATAATTCTGGTATCAGTTATCTCAGAGTAAAGACTCTGTAAATAAGAGGAATGCTACTCATTCAAGGTATGAAAACATTTTTGAAGGTTCCTTAACTTCAAGCACAAATTAAAAGAGTTGTAAAAATGTGAAAGTGGAAAAATTTTAAATCAAAATATTACATTTAAAATTTATTTTAAGTCAAAGAAGCAAAAGTGAAACAAAACAGAAATATTGATTAACAGGTCAGAAGCATAAAGATGGTACACTTAAGACATCAGTATGAGATTAAACTAAAGAGAAGACTACTCTGGTTTTAGATGCTTTTTGTTATTTTGCTTATTTTTAACTTTTAGATTTCTTGTTGAGATATTTTAATTAAAATCTGTTCTATTGTAATACTACACTTGTAATTCCTACTTCAACTACTAAAATAATCATTTAATATGAATCAATTCAAAGTTTGGGAGCACAGTTTAGACTATTTGAACTTGATAACATCCAGTTATTTTCATCATTTTGTGTTTTTTTAAAAGTTAACACATATTGCAATTGCAATAATGCCTTTCAAATGGGTGATTTTCCCATGCGTTTTGGTTTTGTTATCCCCTTAAACCAGAAGTCCCATGTGTTTGTCTTTGGGAACAGCAAGAAACCTTGAAGTTGCAGAGACGATTATAGTATTATTCCATCCAGAGTACTTATTAAGCAATACTTGGGAATCCATGTTATTTGGAAAATTTCTGATTTTTCTTTTTAAAGCAACCCTGTATTTCTAACTCACAGCTCTGCTCCAGCATTTCCTTAAGAGCCTCCCAATTTCCTCTCTTATTTTATTCACCTATTGCAGGAGCATCAAATTACCGGCAATGGAACATTTGCAGTCATTATTTGGTTTTTCTTTGTTTGCCAAGAGTCATTTTATGTAATTGTTCAATATCAGCTTTTCTCACCCAACCAGTCTTACCGGCATGTGTTAGGTTCTATCTCACTTTTAATGTAGGATATTAAACTGTCAGGTAAAACGAACAATTCTTCTAGTGTTAAAAATTATTCTTTGCTTATTGCAAAGTTTTTAATATGTTTCCTTTTTGTTTCCTTTAACTATGGTGGGACCTAAAATTATACAAGACTGTTGCTGCTGCTGCTGCTGCTAAGTCACTTCAGTTGTGCCCGACTCAGTGTGACCCCATAGACGGCAGCCCACGAGGGTCCCCCATCCCTGGGATTCTCCAGTCAAGAACACTGGAGTGGGTTTCTATTGCCTTCTCCAATACAAGACTGCTGCTGCTAAGTCGCTTCAGTCGTGTCCAACTCTGTGCGACCCCATAGACGGCAGCCCACCAGGCTCCCCCGTCCCTGGGATTCTTCAGGCAAGAACACTGGAGTGGGTTGCCAGTTCCTTCTCCAATGCATGAAAGTGAAAAGGGAAAGTGAAGTCGCTCTTAGCGACCTCATGGACTGCAGCCTACCAAGCTCCTCCGTCCATGGGATTTTCCAGGCAATAGTACTAGAGTGGGTTGCCATTGCCTTCTCCGCAATACAAGACTAGAAATTGTTTAATATTTATGCCCTTGTTATTGTTATGCAAGCAAGTGGAAAGTCATATCCAACACTACAATTCACTTCATTAACAGCAAATAAAATTTCTATTTCTTTTTTTCCTTCAATTTTCACACTGATAATTTAATCTCAGTGACTCATAAGTAAATTATAAATTTTGTGCATGGTTATTATTATAGGATCATTATATTATCAAGAAACTTTTATATTTTTCCATTAACAAGCTGAACAACCCTCAAAATGATTGTGAAAGTAAAGATAGCCCTTTTCTGCAGCCTTATTTCCTACCTTCCAGTGACAACTCCAAGTAAATCACACTATGAGTTTCTAAAGTGCCACAAAAGTCAATCTGATGCTTCCAATATTAATGGTCATGTTTGTTGAGGTCTTACTACATGATAGACTATGTCTTAAGCACTTGATATGAATTTATTCAGTTTATTCAAACTTAGAAAGTAGGTACTTACTATCGCAACAAACTAGCTCACAATAAACTGTGGAAAATTCTTCAAGAGATGGGAATACCAAAGCACCTTACCTGCCTCCTGAGAAATCCGTATACAGGTCAAGAACAACAGTCAAGAACTGGCCATGGAACAGCGGACTGATTCCAAAATGGGAAAGGAGTACATCAAGGCTGTATATTGTCACCCTGTTTATTTAAATTATATGCAGAGTACATCATGCAGAATGCCAGGTTGGATGATGCACAAGCTGGAATCAAGATTGCCAGGAGAAATATCAATAACCTCAGATAAGCAGATGGCACCACCCTTATGGCAGAAAGTGAAGAGGAAGTAAAGAGCCTCTTGATGAAAGTGAAAGAGGACAGTGAAAAAGCTGGCTTAAAACTCACCATTCAATAAACTAAGATCATGGCATCTGGTCCCATCACTTTGTGGCATTACAAATTGATGGGGAAACAATGGAAACAGTGACAGATTTTTTTCTTCAGCTCCAAAATCACTGCAGATGGTGACTGCAGCCATGAAATTAAAGGACACTTGCTTCTTGGAAGAAAAGCTATGACTAACCTAGACAGTATTTTAAAAAGCAGAGACATTACTTTGCCAACAAAGATCTGTCTAGTCTAAGCCATGGTTTTTCCAGTAGTCATGTAAGGATGTGAGAATTGGACTATAAAGAAAGCTGAGTGCCAAAGAATTGATGCTTTTGAACTGTGGTGTTGGAGAAGACTCTTGAGAGTCCCTTGGACTGTGAGGAGCTCAAACTAGGCAATCCTAAGGGAAATCAATCCTGAATATTCACTGGAGGTATTGATGCTGAAGCTGAAACCCCAATACTTGGCCACCTGATGCAAAGCACTGACTCATTGGAAAAGACCCTGAAGTTGGGAAAGATTGAAGGCAGGAGGAGAAGGGGATGACAGAGGATGAGATGGTTGGATGGCATCACCCACTTGATGGACATGAGTTTGAGCAAGCTCCAGGAGTTGGTGATGGACCAGGAAGCCTGGCATGCTGCAGTCCATGGGGTCACAAAGAGTCGGACATGACTGAGCGATTGAACTGAACTGAACTGAACTTACTATCCCAACTTTATAAATGAAGAAACTGAGGCACATAGAGGTTTAGTGTCCACAGCCATGCAGTTAGTGAGGGGAAGAGCTGAGATTTTGAATCTAGACCATCTGGCTCTATTATTCTACAATTCCATGATATTCACACATTTTAATGCTCCTTTTAGGGGGTTCTTGGTGGCACTAGTGGTAAAGAACTCACCTACCAATGCAGGAGACATACAAGATGTGGGTTCAATCAGAAAGAACCCCTGGGTCAGAAAGAACTCCTGAAGGAGGACATGGCAACCCACTCCAGTATTCTTGCCTGGAGAATCTCATGGACAGAGGAGCCTGGCGGGTTAAGGTTCATAGAATTGCAAGGAATCAGGCAAAACTGAGGTGACTTAGCATGCACGCTTTACGAAACTCTAGTTGTAATTCTCACGTTATGTTAATATGCTAAATGAATTACAAAAATTGAAATTGGAATCACAAAGGCGACAAGGGAAACCAATGTGTCCCCCGAAGCTGCCTAAGCCCCATTTTCCCCCAAGTCATCTGGATTTTGTTTTAATAAATGTCCTTGTCTATGAGACTGCTTTTAATACTACTTTTGCTTCAATAGAATGCTGGTGTTCTTCTAGTGCACTCACACTGAGAGGAAGAAAGATGAAATAGCTGGGAAAGCATAAGTTTGAGGGAAGTTAATATAAACTGATGTTCAAAAATCATTCAAAGATTTTTGAAATTTATTTTTAAAAACTGTATTTATTTAAGCTCCATGGCCTATATATTAAAGTTAAATATTTCCTAGCTACTCCCGGGATGCCTGGATTTGAATTGACTGTTCTAGTTCGTATGTCACCCCACTTTTCTTCCCTATTCTCTTTAAAAGTATTAGGCGTCCTCAATTGAGAAACAACTCAGGGAAACCAAGAAAACACCTCTAGTGAATGTCACTCTTTCATTCAGCTCACTTTATCAACCATTTTTGATGGTATGTATAGTGAGTTCTCTGTCCCTGGCTGTCCTGATTGAATTTCATGACCTCAGTTTTACAAGACACAGCCATCTCTGGTTCTGGATGACTCAGTTTCTCTCTGGGATGCGCAGAAGGATCAGCTCAGAGTCTTGTTTCATCTCTCTGTTCTGAAGAGCTCTAAAACCTGCAGGCGAATGTAATATGAAACTTTAGCGGAGGCGTTGTGACAAGCCAGGCTGGAGAGAAGACCTTACTGGAAACCTCCCATGCCTTGGACAATATATATGTGAACTCGAATTCAAAGTTCTTTCCTATTTACAAAATATTGTTGTATTGTAAAACACTGTAACAACAATACTTGGAAAAGTTACTTAGATTGTCATCACCCTATAAAAACAACTCTTTTTATCTTGTCACAAACATAAATATTAATACTCCTCTATCTTTAAGTGGAATATTGCAAGCCCCCAAGAGAAAGCCTTTGTTTTACCTTATGCTTACCTCCCTCAACTTTTTACCTGAAAAAAATAGAGCTAATTCCAATAGTGAGAAGTGGATAGTTTCCTAAGGATGTAGTAGGGAATTGAGGAAGAGGACTCGGATTGCATAATAGCATCTTCAATATTCTTGTCTCCTGCTCAAGGTTTCTTCTCTCTTCTGGTCCCTTCATCCCATCCCCGTATAGTCCCCGCCCCCCCGCCCCCCCCATCCCCCCCCTACCCCGTCCCTCTGCCCCCCTCGCCTCCCCCCGCCCCCAGCTAGCCTTAGCTTCTTGGCTCTTCTCCTTGGTTTTCACTTCCACCATGGCAAAATGATCAGCCATCTATTATTTTTCATATGTGTCCCTCTGGGGTGTAATTTCATCCTCTCAAAGTAAATTTCATGCCTATCTTACTGCGTTCAGGCTACTATGAAAAAATGCCATCAATTGGGGCCTGGTAGGCTGCAGTCCATAGGGTCATGAAAAGTCGGACATGACTGAGTGACTTCACTCTCACTTTTCACTTTCATGCATTGGAGAAGGAAATGGCAACCCACTCCAGTGTTCTTGCCTGGAGAATCCCAGGGATGGGCAAACCTGGTGGGTTGCCACCTATGGGGTCTCACAGAGTGGGACACGACTTAAGAGACTTAGCAGCAGCAGCAGCAGGATGACTTCTAACAACAGAAATTTATTTCTTAACAGTTCTGGAGGGCAGGAAGTCCAAGACCAAAACAATGGCATATTTGGTGTCTGGTGAAGCCCTTCTTCCTGGTTCATAGATGGCAGCTTCTCTCTGTAACTTCACACTGGGGGAGGGAGCTAGGAAGCTGTCTGTGGTCCTTTTTATAAGGATACTTATTCCTTTCATGAGGGCTCCGTCCTCATGGCCTAATCACTTCCCAAAAGTCCTATCACCAAATACCATTATACTGGGGATTAGGCTTCAACATAAGAATTTTGGGAAGGAAACATAAACATCCAGTCCACAGATATACCGTTGACAAAATCTATTTCTATCTGGCAGGCTTCAGTGGGCTGTTTCTCAAACCCTTTCCTGGAAGTGGCCAAACGATTGTGTGTTTAGGCTGTGGGAGGTGATAGTGAGTATTTGAGATCTAGAGATGGAAAAGGGACCTTCAGCTGAAGTTTATTTAGGCCATTGTATCTAACTCACATATGGTACAATACTCACTTTAGTATTTGAAGTAAAAGAGAAGGAAGGAGAGGAAAGAAGGGAAAAAAGGGAAGGAAACAGAAAGAGCATTTTTTTCCACTGGGTACTTTTTTCAGCAGTCCACAGCTTTTTTGATATCCACTACCTTCATTTATGGCACATCTATTTTTTAAATAACTTTCTGAGGTCCTTTTTATAATTCCCAGGCAAATATGCTTTCAGTCGTACCAAGTCCTCTTCAGTTCAACATCTAGATTTCCCATTGTCAATTACCTTCTTTCTCATGCTTTTTGTCTCATCAGGAAGTCTAGTTTCATCTGGATGTCATGAGCACATGTGTTTAAGCTAACGTGCTAATGTGTGGAGAGTGGAGAGACATTTACCCTTTCAAGAAGAATTTGTGTTTTAAGGAAAGATATAAGCCAGAGGAAGATCTTTTGGGGAGGATAACTGAAGTGTAAAAAACCCAAACAAATGAGAAGGTATTTTGGGCATGCAGGACAATATTTAAGCAAGAAGTTCTGTTTGGCAATCTGGATTCAGGGTCCATTCACTGTCTTCACAACTGCTTCTCTTACTCACTCTTCTGAATGTAAGGATTGTCTAAAAGAATTTCTCCTACCTGTACTCCTCCTTTTTCACATGTTATGATAGCTTACCTGGCAACAGTTCTGGGACTTTTCTACGGGGGCACTGGTATGTCCAGCTGGAGGGAGAAAGGTTGAGATAGGATTCAGGGAATGAAATTTGTGGATCATCAGTAAGTGCTATTTCTCTAAGTCAAAACTGTTTCAACTGAGAAGCAACATTATTTGACACCTGGTCAGAAATTTCAGTAATGTACCTTTTAAATTATAAAAGTAATATGTGACTATTATAATCAATTTAAACAAAAAATTTAAATGGGAAATACATGAATTTAAAAGTGATAATTCTCTTTCCTCATCTCTATTTCCATTGTGCAGGGGCAACTACTACTAGTAATTTGGGGTATAACTCTCCATACTTTTATCCATGCTCAGCTAATTTTGGCTCTGCAAAATTCTGACATTTAGCTTTTCTAGGAGAAGGCAATGGCACCCTACTCCAGTACTCTTGCCTGGAAAATCCCATGGATGGAGGAGCCTGGTAGGCTGCAGTCCATGCGGTCACTAAGAGTCGGACAGGACTGAGTGACTTCACTTCACTTTCACTTTTCACTTTCATGCATTGGAGAAGGAAATGGCAACCCACTCCAGTGTTCTTGCCTGGAGAATCCCAGGGATGGGGGACCCTGGTGGGCTGCCCTCTATGGGGTCGCACAGAGTCGGACACAACTGAAATGACTTAGATGCAGCAGCATTCTCATAGGCTATCTTGTATCAAAAGTTAAGTCAGATTTACATCTGGGCTATGGCAGACAGTGTTTAATACACAGGGCTGTCAAAATGAGCATTTTTCATAACATTATTTTAGAGAATCCGTATTGAACATTTAGTTCTTTATACCCATATGATAGTTCATTATCTTCCACAAAATTGTTACTTGCAAACATGACTATGCCTAAACTACTAGCTTATATGTTCCTGTTTTGTTTTTGTCATTTTTAGCTTGGAGTCTTTCTTCACGTTCCTTTTCTTTGCATTCTGATTATTTGGCAATGCATTTTAAATGGAGAAGTGGAATACTGGCTGGAGTACAAAACAAACTAAAAAGACTCTTAAATTCAGAAACTTCTATTCTTCTACCTATATTGATCAATGATTATTTTACACTTCTGTTTCTTCATTTATAAATGAGCATACATTCTGGACAAGTTTGCTATTTGATATACATTTAAAAATAATCCTTTAAGCCTTAAAATTATGATTGTCTTTCTTGCATTTTCTTTTCTACAGGTGGAATAATTCAAGTGATTTTTATGCCAGTTAACTCTCATCTTTGGGAGTTGTTAATTTGTTCAAATGCATCAGGATAATTTTTTTAAACATGAAATTTGCTTGAGAACAGAGCAAATTTTTTTTTTTACTTACATTTTTGAGATGTTCTCTCTTTTAAAAAAACTGAATTTATTTGAATTGTATTGACTGTGCAACTGTTCTGCACTTCAGATACTATTTTTAAAGCCTAGGACTGGCAAAATCAGTGAAAATCAGTTACAGAAAAAGAATATTTAATGGCAATATTGGAAAGAAACTGAGCCCTGGGAGTGTTAGCATACTTTAAACTGGATGTGAGTCAGCCATGCAATGCTGTTATCAAAAAAAGGAATGCATAAATTAGGCAATTATCTATGCAAATCTGGCTTCAATATGTTGAATTTATTATCATTTTATTATACAGGATAAGGTAAGCAGTGTAATATAAAAATTGAGAAAGTAAATCCCGTTCAATTGTATATTTTCAACCCAGAGGTAAATAAACTCTGCAGAAGAAGCAAGCCTATTTGGAGATAACGGTAACATTGAAGAGGAAAACACTTTTTATCATGAATCGTAATTACTTGTGCAAAAAATTTACTGTATTCTATGTTTAAAACCACCAGGCTCCTCTGTACTTGGAATTCTCCAGGCAAAAATACTGGAGTGGGTAGCCATTCCCTTCTCCAGGGAATCTTCCTGACCTAGGGGTCAAACCCAGGTCACCTGACAGCAAAGAGATCAAAGCAGTCAATCCTAAAGGAAATCAACCCTGAATATTCATTGGAAGGCCTGATGCTGAAGCTGAAGCTCCAATACCTTGGCCACCTGATGCTAGGAGTCAACTCATTAGAAAAGACCCTGATACTGGGAAAGATTGAGGGCAGGAGAAGGGGGCCACCAGGGATGAGATGGTTGGATGGCATCACCGACTCAATGGACATAAATTTGAGCAAACTCTGGGAAGCAGTGAAGGACAGCGAAGCCTGGTGTGCTGCAGTTCATTGGGTTACAAAGAGTCAGACACTACTTAGCAGCTGAATAACAGCTAAGTTCTATTAGGATCCAGGCCTTAAAAGCAATGCACTATTCATTGCTTTCCCCCCACCTTTCTCTAAGAACATCTTTTTCATATAATGAAGGTGGTAAATGTTATGTGCTTCTCTCTGAGAAAATGCCTCTATCAAGTTCTCCTTGTTTTGAAATTAACATTACTCTTTCCCACATACCAGAGTTAGGTCAGCTACTGTCTTGATTACCAGTGTGGTAGTTGCTTTCTTCTTTCTGTGTCTTTTTTGGCATTTTGGTGAGCAGTGGGGAAAGGCTCTGTGTAGGGTTGCTGAGGAAATGCACAAAGTACAGTATCCTGTACTCAGCATGGGCTTAATAAGTATTTATTGAAAGGATTACCTACCCTCTTGAGTCACTCCCCAACGAGGGTCCTCCTGCTTGGTGTTATCTGAGCCAAGAGAATGAGACAGAGTTCTGTTTGGTAGCAAAAGAAAGCTTTATTCTTTTTTTCTATTTTTACATACTAATTTATTTTTTATTGAAACGTAATTGCTTTACAATGTTGTGTTAGTTTCTGCTGTACAAAAAAGTGGATCAGCTATGTGTATACGTGTGTGTGTGTGTTCAATTGTGTCCAACTCTTTGTGACCTTGTGAACTATAGGCTGCTAGGCTTCTCTGTTTATGGGAATTTCCAGGCAGGAATACTGGAAGAGGTTGCCATTTCCTCTTCCATGGTATCTTCTCAACAGAAAGATTGAACCATGTCTCTTGAGTCTCCTGTATTGGGGTAGATTCTTTACCAAGCCACCTGGAAAGTCCCTATGTATACATAGAAGAAAGCTTTATTCTTCAATGAAAGAATAGGGAGATACGAGCTTGCATAACAGAGCACAGCTCTTCCCAATAGCCGGTGGGCGAGGCTGCCTTATAGGGTTCTCCTGGGTTGTGGGGAGAAGGGGCGAGTTCTTGTGGTTCAGGTGTGGCTCTGCTGGTCATGCCACACTTCAGACTGAGGTGCTCTGAGTGGCCGCTGTATGCAGAATATGCTGCTGCCATCTTGAATGAGGTGTCTACATAGAAGTCAGCTGTGGAAGTTTACCTCTGAGGCAACATGCACAAAGCTTCTGCACATGCCAGCTATAGGCAGATGAAACTGGACTAAGAAGAGGTTAGACTTTATCTTATCACTAACTACCGTCTTATTTTTCTCAGGAACCCAGCTGGTTTTTCTGGTGATGAGCAAATAACTGCATGAGCAAAATTAAGAGAGTAAAATCAGCTCATGCATAGCAAAGCGGGCTGCTAATTGCTTAATGTGACTTGAAAGGCAGTGTAAAGACTGCTTGGCCCCTTAATTTGGCAGATGTAACATAGTGCCTGGAATCCTCACCTTCGGTTTACAATTCTTTACTTTGTGTTTGGGCACTGAGTACTGGCAGTAACTAAAATGGGAGTTCTTCTGGAGATAAGACCTAGCGTCAGCCAGTAGGGCGTGTTAGCTGATTTGCCATCAGTGTGAGAGCTTTAGGAAGAAAAATCTTTCATTTCTGAAGAAGAGGGATGAGGAATGGAGGGGGAAAACGTTTAGAATCTGGAATGTTGGTTTTTCGAATCTTAGGAGCAGTGAGGAGAGGGCTGGTCAGGCGAGAGACACCCTCTGATAAGGGGGGCCAGCATAGAGAAGGTGGTTTTGGCTGTGGTGGCAGCAGGTGGAGGTATAGGGTCAACTGAGGAGAAGTTGGACCTCCTTTACAATTTAGTCCACATGTGAAAGCAAGAGAACTAGTTCAACCTACTCCCTTAGCTTTCTGTTTATGGCAAAGACGGCTGAAAGGGGGGGAACATTTCTTCCAACTGGTAGTCTATTGAACTCTCCAGAGAATAGCTTAACTGTCACCCTGCTTGCCTTTGGAGCCTTGAGAAAATGTCCTTCCTTATGCTGGTTTTTCCATTCATGAGACCTTCATTCTGGGGGAAAGGAAGGGATTGTGAGAAGCAAAAGAAGAGCAGATGAGTGTTAGATATTGGTCATTCTAACAGGCGTGTGGGTGGGAGGGTTTTGTGTGTATTGCTCAGTCATGTCCGACTCTTTTCAACCCCATGGACTGTAGCCCGCCAGGCTCCTCTGTCCATGGGATTCTCCAGGCAAGAATATCGGAGTGGACTGCCATTCCCTTTTCCAAATAGGTGTGTGCTGCTGCTGCTAAGTCGCTTCAGTCGTGTCCAACTCTGTGCGACCCCATAGACGGGACCCCACCAGGCTCCTCTGTCCCTGGGATTCTCCAGGCAAGAACACTGGAGTAGGTTGCCATTTCCTTCTCCATGAAATAGGTGTGTAGTGATATCTTATTGTTGTTCTAGTTCCTTACTTAAGGGTGCAGTTCAGTAATCAATATGTTCACATTGTTGTGCAGCCAAGCTCTAGAACTTTTTCATCTTCAAATCGGAAACTCCATACCCATCAAACAACTACTTTCCATTTCCTCCTCCCTCTACCAACTGACAACAACCATTCTACTTCTTTTTTAAAGTGTACAATTTAATGGTTTTTAGTATAGAATTGTGCAGCCATTACCACTATTAATTTTAGAAAATTTTCATCACCTAAAAAAAATATGACCTTTAATGATCATGCTTCGATCATACCATCTGACTCCCCCATCCCAGTTGTGGCCAACCACTATGTCTTGTGTGTTTATAGATTTGCTTTTTCTGAACATTTTATACCAGTATGTGAACTCTTGTGACTGGCTTCTTTTGCTTAGCACAGTGTTTTCCAGTTTCATCCATTTTGTAGCAAGTATGAAATAATATACATTTTGTTTCTATGAATTTGAATGCTTTTGATACTTCATATAACATAGTGTTTTGTTTTGGTTTTTTGAGTGTATGCCTGGCTTATTTCACTTAGCATAACATCCCCAAGATTTATTTATTTGTGTCAGAATTTTCTTTGTTTTCAAGTCTGAATAATATTCCATTATATGTGTATATCACATTTTGTTTATCCATTCATCTGTCAATGGACACTTCGGTTGTTTCCATCTCTTGACTATTGTGAATAGGGGTGTACAAATATTTCTTTGAGATGCTGCTTTTTGTTCTTTTAGGTATATACCTAAAAGTGGAATTGTCAGATTATTTTGTAATTACATTTATACTTTTTTGAGGAACTATCATAGTGTTTTTACATAGTAGCTGCACTGTTTTACATTCCAACCAACAGAGAAGAGGGGCTTCAATTTTTCTGTAGCCTTGCCAACATTTATATTCTGATTGTTTTGAAGTTTGGTTTTGTTTTGATAGCAGCTCTAGCAATGACTTTTAAAGGTCCCTTTCACCAAACTATCGCCTTTTCTTTACAGATGTGGAGATTGTAGTTCAAAGGAGCAGTGATTCCCGTTAACAGTAGCTAAACGATTGAACTCAGGTTTTTAGAACCTAAGTACAAGGGTTTATATACTATAGAAGGATTCTCACAATACATCAGACAAAGCTATTAGAAATGGCAATCAAGAGGATCTTAAAATGAGATGAGACATTAGAAGCATGATGGAGGAGGTTTCTATTCTTTAGCGTTATGTTTGTGTTTGCAAGGATGAGAATCTGTTGATAGTAATAGTGCCAAGGGGAGGAAATTTTTTAAAAAAATTAGCTACAGGAACAGTAATGCTTGAACCTCATCAATATGCTCAAATTAGCATTATCTGATTTACATTGGTATCATCCCAGGTGTGTAGAAGAGCAGCAGGACTATCTCAGATCATTACAAAACTGGAGACTTGTCTTCTGTCTTTCTCTGAGGATTTTCAAATAAACAGTAATTATAATGGTAACAATTTAGGAATTGCTGATTACATGATTTCACTAAACCTGTCATTATCTGTAAATATTTCATGAAAAATAGAAATACAGTGCTTTTGGTAGCTTCATGAAGGTATTTTTTTTTCTTTGAAGAAAAATACCCATTAACTATGTTCCTTGTATACTTTTCAGGTCAGGCAAATACTACTTCATGAGCAGAGAATTATATCTACAGGTTCACATATCATTGTTATTCCTTATGGCTATATATTTTGGGTACAGTGTTGCAGAAACTGCTAAATGTTTATTTGATGACAGACTTTCTCTCTTGCACTGTGCAGAGAAATAAGATGTGATGATATAAGTGTAATGTAGTGCTCTGCAAAGTACAAAATCCTACAGTTTCTTTGTTTTCTTCCTGCTTGGTATGCAAAATACTTCTAAGCATTCTGAAAAAAATACAGATCATGGAGAATTTAAAACACTGGACACTGTGAGAACATTGTGTGGGGGGAACAGTGACAGCCTGGTGTTTGGTTCACACTTAACATTTCTTTATTCTATTACCCCAATTTTATGGATGATAAGTGTGAAGAAGAGAGAAGTCAAGAGAAGACAATGTCAAACAGATCACAGAAATGATCACACATTAAATTTATTCACATAGGAAATATTTACTAAATATCTATTATGTGCCAGGGTATAGTATTAGACACACATGGGAATGATATAGATGAAAAAGACACCATTCTTAATTTCAAGGACCTTAGAAATACTCTCTGTGATGTTGTGCTCTCAAACATCAGAATCACATGGAAGTCTTATTCACACAGAGGTTGCCGGATACTACCCTTTATTTTCTGATTCAGTAGATATCGGCAGTGGTTGGGGAGCAAACATTTGCGTTTCTAAAATGTTCTTAGAGGGTGTTGATGCTGCTGGTCCTGGGACCACCCTTTGCAAACCATCATTATAATGGAACTTTTGTGTCAGCAAAAGGAAATTCTAAACTTAGAAATCTTTACTTGTAAAAGCCTCCTTTGATTATATGTAATAAAAATATTGAGATTTGGGACTTTTCTGGTGGTCCAGTGGTTAAGACTCTGTGCCCCTAATGCAGGGGGATCCAGGTTCGACCCTTGGTCATGGAACTGATCCCGCAGCCACAGCTAAGAGTTTTCATCCTGCAATGAAGATCCTGTGTCCCGCAGCTAAGACCCACTGCAGCCAAATAAATCAATAATTTTTTAAAAATATTGAGGCTTTACACAGTCAAGTGAGGCTGTGCAATTAACATTGTCTGTAAAAGTGAACTGAAAATGTTTATGTTTCTGACATAGCTATATTCATATCTATACATCTCTATTTTTCTGTATACATGTGTATTTCTTTTTTTAAGAAAAGATATGAAGAAAAGGTACCCAGTGAAACAATTTTGGAGATCTTGAAACATATTTAGTGTATTATCAACAAAAAGAGATACCTAGTAAGGTACATGAGATATAAGTAAAAACATTTAGGAAAAAAGCTTCAAATTAATGAAATGTACAACCCCCTACCCCTACTAAAAGCTCATATCCCAGTGAAGCCTCACGAATGTTATAGAAATAATAAAGAAGGAAAAAGCCCTTAATGATTGTCCTGTTACATTAAAAACAAAATAACAGAGAACAAAATAATTGGTATGTACTTTGATATAATACAAAAGTAGTTGTGTTTTACTTTAAGAAAATGACCCAATTTTCCATGGATTGGCTCCTTGAAGGAATCTTCTTGGTTGTTTAATGATGAAAATAATATAATGATAAGTTAGTAATGATAGATACACTTCTTTATGTAACTCTACATACACATGGTACAAAGTACAAGCAATGACTTGAGGTTATCAGACAAGAAAGATTTGAATGTGATGCAAACAAGTATAGAAATAGCAGAAGTGGTTAAAAGTGAGCTAAAGATGGGTTATGTATTATGTGACATCCTTTTTCTGATGTTCTCAAAGAATATTGACATGTAAAACACTGATTTGCACTTGCAGTGCTATTGAGAGGAAGTAGGAAAGCATCATTGCCTATTTTGCTGCATGTTTAAGATGGATATAGAGAGACGTGAAGTTTTCCTGATGCTCCCAAGGCTTGATACTGAAGACTTAGGATAAGTACACAGGATCATTACTTTTGCTGGTTTGTTCATTTTGCTGTTTTAATTTTAGTCTAGCTTTAAACACCAGATCACATTTTTTTTTTTAAATATAAGATTTGTAACAGCCTTTGTTTTGGAAGGAATTTCCAGGGATTTAAACTTGTTAATTTCTTCTTAGCTTAGTTCATCTTCTGTGTAGGCGTAGCAGGCAGTTGCTCTTAGTGTGATTCAAGTTTCACCACTGGAGTGTCATCTTTATTAAATCTCTCTCTCAGTGGCATGCTAGCGAACTCGTTCCTATTTCTGCCTGATGCTCTTGCCAGCGGAGTCAGTATTATAGAATGGTGACATGGGACGGCTCTGGAATCAAATTGTTGTGGTTCAAATTTCAGCTCCACTAATACATTAGGTTTGTGACCTTGAAACAGTCTTTTAATGCTTCTAAACCTGAGGTTCCCAATCTGTAATTGGACTTTAGCAGGAGCTGGGCCTGAATTGCTATGAGGGTCAAGGAACTGTAATAAAGTCATTCTGGAACCAGGTCAATCTCTTAAGTTCAACAAGGAAGAATCTCTCCTGGAACACAGCTGGAGTTTTGTTTGACTCTATAATTGGAGAGTTGACCAATTATAGATCAAGCTAGAATCATCTAAAGCTTGGACAAATATGTGTAGAGTGTTCAATTTTAAGCTGTTCTGCCACTTTGGCAAGTTTTTCTGGATAGAGGGCACTCTGGCATTCTGTGAGGATAGTCCATTTGTTTAGATAGCAAGTTTCTCAAACAGGAAATTATCTTAAGCTAACCTAATAGGACATTACAACAGGTTCTGGAGTTTCTTGAGGTGCTTTGAGGTATTCCTATAGTTCTTTGTAGTTGTGTACAACTAATGGCAATGACTAATCTAGGAGTGTATAACCACTGAACAGAAAAGGAAGTTGTACTGGTCTTGAGGCGGAGGATACATTTCAGATTGTAATGAGAAGATAGAAGCCAACTGTAGCTTTAAGTTTGAGTTTATAATGTGAGCGATAGGAATGACAGGGCAATAGGGAATTTAGAGGAAAATTCCTGTGACTTTTTATATTGAAGAATAAAGCTGTTAGTCTATATAAAAGTAAGCTTATTTTATCTCCTAATTAACAACATCTAGGTTAGAGTTTGGATATTATTATGCTAATTCTTAGGATGCACAAAAAAATAAACCGAAGGCTTTTTGAGGGTTTAATTTTTCTAACCAAGTTATAGAAAAGCACAGTAGGACATTCTTCACTTCTCACTTGACTTTTGTAGCATGCTCATAAAGAGAGTTATTTTTGCAAAATATTCAAGGGCTTCTTCAAAGCCTCTTTTGAAGGATTTACTTTGTCATCAGATCTTTATTTCTCAATGACTTATCTGTTTTCTAATTTCACTTTTATGGACTTCAAGAAATCCTGGACCTTTTGTAAGATTTTCAATTTCACTGATAATTATATCATAATTTTTATAAGAAAATGACAAAGATATGAAAATGGTGCTTAGGATAAAAGCTAGTGTGAAGCAGGAAAAGATTTTTGAGTATGAATTAATTTTATGTGTGGGAGTTCCTTAGCAAATATTCTTCTGTCATAATAGTTTTGCTTGCCTATGAAACCTTGTAAGTCAGAGCTGGAAGAATACCTACATGGATAGAATACCTACATGGATGAAAAGAATGGCCTGTGTAATTTTGTTATCTACTCAAGGCAGGAATCTTATGGCTTTGTCTTTCCAAATGTGTTACTGACAATAGAAGCACCCACATTACTTTAATATTGATTCCAACCTATTAGCTCTACTTTCTAGAATTGGGATTTGCAGATTTGATGATTCTCTTCTCAAACCAAAGATTTCTAAAAGTAAGAGGATAACTACATTCATAGAGTAGTGCTCCAAATTCCAAGTTGTAATTTTTGGACATCTATCATGAAGGTGATATGTCTTCAGAAAGTGAGGACATCCATCCAGAGTAATTCTTAAAATGGCAAATCTGTCCAGTGGCCACATTGCTCTGGGGGCCAAGAGTTCCCTCCTCTAAAATAATGGGCTTGAGACATTTGGTCAGGGCATACTCCACTTGGGCTTATGAAGTAAGCATTTGTCCCTGTTTGTTCCTTTTTCTCTGCCAGGAAACTAAGAAAGAACTCTCATAAATGTAGACTTCAATGGTTCTTGTAGAGGCTGGATGCTGGGGGTCTAAGCAGAAGTCCTGATTATGGTTATCCTCTTATCTGGGTGTGGTGAATAAAAGCCACCTCAAAACTGGCTTACTCATTATTCCTAAAATGAGCTCATTGCGGAGGTTTCTTTCTCATTTAGTCTGGGTCCGCTGGCAGAATGGATTTTGCTAGAGTCTGTCCTCTTCCATGGGCATTTGAACAATAGTTTTAGCTTAGTGCCAACATTCTTATAGAGGGCTCTCCTAAAGCATATAGTAGGGAAACACAGGATAATTCTCAAAGTGCATGTGAGAGCATAATTGACATTTTAGACTAGATAATTCTTTGTTGTATAAATTGTCCTGTGCAGTGCAGAATGTTTAGTATCAGTCCTAATTTCTGTTCACTAAATGCCTACAGCATGCTTTTAGTTATGACAATCAGAGATGTCTGTGTTGTTGTTCAGTTGCTCAGTCACATCTGGCTCTTGGCGAGCCATGGACTGCAGCATGCCAGGCCTCCCTGTCCTTCACTGCCTCCTGGAGCTTGCTCAAAGTCATGTCCATTGAGTGGGTGATGCCATCCAACCATCTTACCCTCTTCTCCCACCTTCAGTCTTTCCCAGCATCAGGGTCTTTTCTAACGAATTAGCTCTTCGCATCAGGTGGCCAAAGTATTGGAGCTTCAGATTCAGCATCAGTCCTTCCAATGAATATTCAGGGTTGACATCCTTTAGGATTGACTGGTTTGATCTTCTTGCAGTCCAAGGGACTCTCAAGAGTCTTCTCCAACACCACAGTGCAAAATCATCAGTTCTTCGACACTCAGTCTTCCTTATGGTCCAACTTTCACATCCATACGTGACTACTGGAAAAACCATAGCTTTGGCTAGATGGACACCTTTGTCAGCAAATTATGTCTCTGCTTTTTAATATGCTGTCTAGGTTGGTCATAGCTTTTCTTCCATGGGGCAAGGGTCTTTTAATTTCATGGCTGCAGTCATGTCATATGCAGTGATTTTGGAGCTCAAGAAAATAGTCTCTCACTGTTTCCATTGTTTCCCCATCTATTTGCCATGAAATGATGACACCAGATGCCATGAGCTTAGTTTTTTGAATGTTGAGTTTTAGGCCAGCTTTTTCACTCTCCTCTTTCACTTTCATCAAGAGAGATGTCTCTAGACATTGCCAAGTGCCTCTTTGGTGGAAAATGGCTGCTGGCTGAGTTCCAATCCAGACCAATATCGGGAAATCCTATTGACTGTATCTTCAAAATGTATTCAAAATTCAACCACCTCTCATCACTTCCGTTTTCTATCTTTGTTCAAGCCATCATCATCCTTTGTTTGGATTACTGGAATAATTTCCTCATTAGACTTCCAACATCTGTCCCCCCCTTCTGCTCTTAACATTTCAATGTCTTCTCAATGCATCATCCAGACTGATCTTTTAGAAACATGCCTGTTTATATCAGCGCTTACCTGCTCATAACCCTCCAGTGACTCCCCATTTCCTTTAGAGTAAAATGGTCAACTGAGTGAGCTTAGGACCTGTTGATACATTGCTACCACTGGCTGAACCAGGGATCTACACAGGAGCTGGCCATATGACAGCCAATTGCTCTTGGCAAAACTCAAGAGCTTTCTAAAAGTTTTTCATGAAGTTGTCTTCAAAGCTAGTTTAATCAGACAAGAACATCACCCTCATTCCTTATAGTCAGATACTTTTTCTCCCAGGTTTTTTCCCAGTCTGATCATCAGCCCATATACTAGACTATGAATAACAGTTATCTCTATCCAAAAATTCAAGTCCACATGTGAAGGATGAAGTTTTACTATCACTAAGTTCATTTAAAATAAAGCAGTAGATTCTAAAGGCAAATCCACAAGAGGATTCCCCCAAATTGTTTTAAACAATGTCAAGATTGATGGAATAAAAGCAAAAATTCCTAAGGTAGCTATATAGAAGGAGATACTATTCATTTGTATTTTTAATTTTGAGGTATAATTAATAGGACGTTTCCTGTTTTATTCAAAATTGCCTCCTAGAATAGTTTAGCAATGTGACATCTTAAAATAATATTTTGTAAAATTTAAAGAATATGCCCTAGAAACGTGAAAAGTAAGACAAAAATTAAACAGTAAGGTAAATCAAGAGGTAGAACACCTCAATTACAAGTGAACCAAGAAACTTTTCCCCCCAGATCAACATAAAGTAAGATCCTATGAAAAGAGCAAAAATAAAGGATGGTTAAAGGTAAAAAATGTACCCCCCAAACCCTTACTTTGATTTTAAAAGATGTCGTCAGTCTTTTAGAGCACAGAAATAGTGAAAACCCCCTCACTACAGCTTGGGAAATCGCATTTGGTGTTGCTAGTCTGCTTTCAGTCTAGTGTTTTCATATGGGAAAAATAGAACTAATTGGATTATTTTCAACCAGAAATAAAGGAACATAAATTCTAAAATAATATGTAAGAATTGATACAAAATGATAAAAATGTTTGACAAGTTCTAAACGGGAATGTAGATAAGAAAACATCCTATTGCTCTATGCAATTGGGGTGAAGTCAAGCAAAGTAAATTTGAAAGTCAACTATCACAGAGAATATTTTGATGACAAGTGGTCATGTTCCATTGCATAGCAAGAGCCCTTCAAAATATGAGAATTTGAATGTAAATTTGAAATACTCAGAGAGGTTCTCAAAGGTACAATCCTTGTCTTGTGAGAGAGCTATAATTCCTGTTTATTTTTTCTCTTTGACATAAGCTATTGACTTTTTCAAGGATTTTGTGAAATATCATTAAAATATGTATTTCTTTTACTGCATACTTTTTGGCCGTTATACTTCTCTAGGGAGAGAATACAATAATTTGACAGCATGTTGGCTCTTACACTGAACTTTAATCTCCTGTTAGTAAGTCCACTTCTTCTCCAGGCTTTTGGCTTGGGATAACTTTTTTGCTGCCACAGAAAATAGTGCCATCTTTCATTGACATTTGCAAAAGTAAATTTACTCTAATAACATGCTAAAAACTTGATTTTTAAATACAGAGATACAATATAATAAGAGACATGGCTAATAAAATCATTTAAGTGCATTCATTAATAAAGACACAATTTCCCATACTAGAGATGGCTTAAGTGGTGGTTATGGTCTCCAACTGCCTAGCCATGCTTATTTAATTTAAAATGCAGTTGAAACTGAATGTTCTATAAATCAGATACATTATGGGTTAATAGGGCCTTTGGGGAGGTTGAGATTGGAGGCAGTGAGAGGAATAGTCAGGAAATTTGACTGACACTGTAAATTATTTCTAAGGTAATTGATTTCCAAGTCAGACGTCAGGATGCCAAGACTGCAACTAAAATATGTTCTGGGAAACTAAGAGATTGAGAGAGGGCCAAAAGGAGGAATAGGAGATAGAATTTTCTTCTCATCAGGCCACATGTGGCAGTGCAAGTGTGTCCCAAACTAAACTCTCTCATCAGATTACCCAGTATGAAGAGGGCTCATCTAACCTCAGCTCCAGAAAAGTCACCAGGAGAGGATTCTCTCTCTTCTTTCAACCTCGTTCCCCAGAAATCACTGCTTAAAATTGTTGAGAGACAATTATTCATGAGTCTTGCATTTCTGCACCTCTTACAAAGCAAGGCAGTGACTACTTTTTGTTCTCAACTATGTTTTCAAGGATGTTTGTTAAAAGGAAAGACTTGGAAGATGGAGATATTGTCTCCTCCAAAGGAAAGGGTAGGATTGTTTATAGTAGGAAGGTAAAGATAGTCTCTCTCTCTGGAGCAATGGGCAGGAACTCTCACAAACACAAGATTTGTGTTCCCTAAGGTCAGGGTACCTCTGTTTTTATTAAATGCTATGGGAATGGTGGGTCTGGGTATCAGTGCAAATTCTAAGTCTAGTTATTGCCATTGCTTTGAGTAATAACTTGTCCTTTATCTCTGATCCAGGGTTTCATGTCTTCTACCAATACCCATAAAACTGGCAGGCTAACTTGTTAACTTGCAAGTAGCTTGTATGTTAGTTTGTGGCAGGCTAATTTATTAGTTGGCTGCTTTTTAATAAAAGCAGCATATTTTGCTTAGATTCTGATATATATATTATATATGTATATAAATCTATAAAACTAAATATACCACCTATTTTTTACAGATAAACTCTGCTTGTTTATATATACTGATTTAGCATAATGAACAAGATATTTCGTGAAAAGAGAGACATGATTGATTAAAAAGGTCATTAACCATGACTGTTAATATTTATGCTATTTAAAATTTTATTTTCATTTTAATCTATAAAGTTTTAAAAAAATTTTCTTTATATTTAATTGAAGGATAATTGCTTTACAATATTGACATTATAATACATAAAGTTTTGTACATACATTTCTATAGTTTTAAAGCTGTTTGTTGTGTTTTTTCCCTAAGTATTTGTACAAAAGAAAAATAGATTCTCTTATTCTAAATTTGCTCAATGGTCCAAAGGACAAACTCAACTAAAGTTCACTTTTCTACCATAAAAACTTTTGAATTTACTCTGTTGCTGGGAAGCATATTGTTCTGAATTTCCTACTGTTTGTGGCAGAGTATGGCTCAGTCCTGGTTAGGTGTGGCTGAAGGTAGAGCCTGAGATAACTTTAGGGGTCAACAAAAAAGTAAGACCTGCATTTTATAGCTTTAAATATATTTTATTATTAGATTTAAATGTAGATTTAGATTTTGGGGGAGTGGTGTGTTCTCAATACATATTCATTCATTCACTAAACTACTTTATAGTTTATATTAGAGAATGAGAAAGCTCTCTTAATTATTGAAACAGCCTTTTTCTCAGGATCTACCAGCTTCTGGTATAGACAAGCTATACAGTAGATGCAGCTGCTTCTCTTACTTTTTAGTGACCTAATTATTTTTTTCCAGTGCCTTGAACATGGCAGGATAGAGAAGGATACTGAATTGAATATAAGTATACTGTTTTTCTTTAAGACTATCGTAGAAAGTAAAATTAGGAATTGACCCAGGAATTGACCCAGTGAATAAAACAGGACAGTAGCACGTGGCCTTTTGCTTTGTAAATATGGACAAAAAATGATTTTTGTTAAACAGGCCATTCCTTAATTAACAACCTGAAGCTTTCAAAGATTTCTATGATATATATGTACATTAAGATCGTTGGGCTCCCTGGTGGCTCAGCAGTAAAGAATCTGCCTGCCAATGTAGGAAACACTGGTTCGATCCCTGGATATCCAGAAAGATTCCCTGGAGAAGGTATTGGCAACCCACTCTAGTATTCTTGCCTGGGAAATCCCATGAACAGAGGAGCCTAGCAGGCTACAGTCCATGGGGTCACAAAATAGCTGGGCATGACTTAGCCACTAAACAACACCAACATTAGGATCTTTAAAAGATTAGATAATTAGAATTGTCAGGATAATAATCACTTTACTTTAGCGGGTGTTCTGCCAGATAAACTAGACAGATTTGACACAAAGTTATAACAGCAAATAAATTGAAACATCATTTAAAATACTTGTCTTCACTCACACTTTGGAGCTCAAGTTTGGTCCTTCAAATTAAATATCCACATATTTAATTATTTAGTAGGAGGATAAAACCAATTCTCAAAACATTTAATAATAAAAATAAACTGACAGAAAATATCTGACAAACAAATGTTAACTCATTTCTGCATTATCTCATTTAATAGTCACAATTACTATTATTTCTGTATTATAGATGAGGAAAGTAAGACTTACAGAAATTAAGTAACTTGCCTGAGTTTACATAGATAGAAAGTGGTAGAATTTTAATTCAGTACAGTTAATTCTTATAGCCAGAAAATGATAGCATTTTTCAATGAAAATGAAATTGCCATTGTTTTTAACAGTACAGTCCGGCACTTGATACTATCTCAGAAACCAAAATTCTGAAGAAGAAATTTGCATTTCTTTTGTTTTATCCAATTCAGCCTTAAGGTGGAACTACCATGAAAAAGAAAACAAAACAAATTATGCATATGTTGGGAATAGCTTGTCAGAAACCCGTTAACTTTCAACTATGAAGATTTTAACCACTAAGGGTATGAGGTTAAAGCTATCACTTAAAAAAATTGCACATGTCTCCCTTGGGAGAAAAGTAACTCAATCCTAAAACTACAAAGCTAAGACTACAAACTCTACAACTAGATAGTATACACTTTAGCAGCACTAATCAATTAAACCTCATAATCCCACTGAAATTGAGTTCTAACTTGCCTGAGAGGACACACCAGTGGACATCTATAATCTTCAACTGCAGATGCCCCAGTAGGTTTCTATCCTGGGCAGCTGTGCGGCTGCTGCTATTCCTATTAGCTGCCTGGTCAGTGCCAGCCAGCAGGGTTCTAGATTACTCAGGTCTGAGCAACCTAAAGTGCCAGTGTTGCTCAGGAGATAAAGTATTTGCTTTTGGTTCTGCTCTAACTTCTCTGCCAGCATTTCTGCAAGGTGGATAATCTCTCCAAACACAATAACTTTGTTCAATCAATCATACCCAAGGGTGGCCTTGAGTATAGTTAAAGCGCAGGGAACTCTGCTCAATATTCTGCAATAACCTAAATGGCGAAAGAATTTGAAAAAGGACTAGAAAAATACACACTAACAAAAGCCACATGGAGAAATAAAGATCTCAATAAAATACATGAGAAATTAAAAAAATAAAAAGAAGGTAACTGCTTCTATGGTATGATACACAAGACCCTCAATAAAGGACTTTGCTATACCTTACAAAGTCTCTCACTCCCCATCCAATTTCTAGGGATTAAAGGTCTGTCTAGTCAAGGCTATGGTTTTTCCAGTGGTCATGTATGGATGCAAGAGTTGGACTGTGAAGAAAGCTGAGTGCTGAAGAATTGACGCTTTTGAACTGTGGTGTTGGAGAAGACTCTTGAGAGTCCCTTGGACTGCAAGGAGATCCAGCTTACAACTCTAATCTCTCTAACTGTGGTAGTTTCCAACCTTTGTTTTCATCAGAACTGTTTCTGGTTCAAACAAAATTTCACCTAGAACCTCAGTATTGATTGACATGTTCAATAACTATTAAGCACTTATTATGTGACAAGCACTGAATATTTGCCTTAGTGAGTGGAAATGCCATCATCCACCAAATAAGTCTGGACCAAAGTGTAGGAGTCATCCCTGATTCCTCTTTCCTTCACTGCATACATTCTGTCCATCAGCACTGTTACCTCTGCTCTCTATCTCCAGCTCTGCTATCTTCATTTTTCCACTTCACATGGTTCAAGTCATTGTTATCTCCCATAACAATGCCAGGATACACCTCCTTGCTGATTCTGTTCTTGCTCACCTATTATCTATTCTACATATAGGTGGAAAGATAATCTAATGTTTCAGCACAATCTACAATGCTCTGTATGAACTGTCCTCTGCCTAACATTCCCATTTTGTCTCATCCTTGTCATTTATGAAGCTCTAGACACAGTGAACTTCTTTATGCTTCTTTATGTCAAAGATATTCCTGATCTGGGTTCTTTGCACTTTGTTTTCTCTTTCTGGAGTGCTCACCAGGACCACTCATGGCTGTCTCTTTCATATGTCAATAATTTTCATCTCAAATCATGTTATTTCCTTAGAGAGGTCTTCCCCACCAGACCACTTAAATTAACCCTCCAACCCTTAGGCAGAAAGTGAAGAAGAACTAAAGAGCCTCTCAATGAAAGTGAAAGAGGAGAGTGAAAAAGTTGGCTTAGAACTCAACATTCAGAAAACGAAGATCATGGCATCTGGTTCCATCACATTATGGCAAACAGATGGGGAAACAATGGAAACAGTGACAGACTTCATTTCTTGGGCTCTAAAATCACTGCAGATGGTGACTGCAGCCATGAAATTAAAATATGCTTGCTCCTTGGAAGAAAAATTATGACCAACCTAGACAGCATATTAAAAAGCAGAGACATTACCTTACCAACAAGGGTCCATCTAGTCAAAGCTATGGTTTTTCCAGTAGTCATGTATGGATATGAGAGTTGAATGATAAAGTAAGCTGAAAGTCAAAGAATTGATACTTTTGAACTGTGATGTTGGAGAAGACTCTTGAGAGTCCCTTGAACTGCAAGGAGATCAAACCAGTCAATCCTAAAGGAAATCAATCCTGAATATTTATTGGAGAGACCAATGCTGAAGCTGAAGCTCCAATCCTTTGGCCACCTGATGGGAAGAGCTGACTCTTTGGAAAAGACCCTCATGTTGGGAAAGATTGAAGGCAGGAGGAGAAGGGGATGACAGAGGCTAACATGGTTGGATGCATCATTGACTCAATGGACATGAGTCTGAGCAGTCTCCAGGAGTTCGTGATGGACAGGGAAGCCTGGTGTGCTGCAGACCATGGGGTCACAAAGAGTCAGACATGACTGAGCAACTGAACTGACTGAAATGAACCCTTAGTCACTCTTTATCACATTCCCTTGTTTTATTTCCTTCAAATCATTGGGTACTGTCTGAACTATGATGCTATCTTACTTGTGTACTTTTATTGTCTGTCTACCTCTCACTCTCCTATATGTAAACTCTTTTCATAACCTTGTCCTTTAAAATTGTTTTTGACATATAGCTGGTCCCGAATGGCTATCTGTTACAGACAGTGGGGAATAAAATGAAGTCCTTGTCTTGACAGAAGTTTCAGTTAGACAAAAGAAGTAAATAATGACTAGATACAAATTGGCATCAGTTCAGTTCAGTTGCTCAGTCATGTCCGACTTTCTGTGACCCCATGGACTGCAGCACGCCAGGCCTCCCTGTCCATCACCAACTCCCGAAGTTCACTCAAACCCATGTCCATCGAGTCAGTGATGCCATCCAACCATCTGTTCCTCTGTAGTCCCCTTCTCCTCCTGCCCTCAATCTTTCCCAGCATCAGGTTCTTTTCAAATGAATCAGGTCTTCTCATCAGGTGGACAAAGTATTGGAGTTTCAGCTTCAACATCAGTCCTTCCAATGAAGACCCAGGACTGATCTCCTTTAGGATGGACTGGTTGGATCTCCTCACAGTCCAAGGGGCTCTCAAGAGTCTTCTCCAACATCACAGTTCAAAAGCATCAATTCTTCGATGCTCAGCTTTCTTCACAGTTCAACTCTCACACCCATACATGACCACAGGAAAAACCATAGCCTTGACTAGACTACTTTGTTGGCAAAGTAATGTCTCTGCTTTTTAATATGCTATCTAGGTTGGTCATAGCTTTCCTTCCAAGGAGTAAGCATCTTTTAATTTTATGGCTGCAGTCACCATCTGCAGTGATTTTGGAGCCCAGAAAAATAAAGTCTGACACTGTTTCCACTGTTTCCCCATCTATTTACCATGAAGTGATTGGACCAGATACCATGATCTTAGTTTTCTGAATGTTGAGCTTTAAGTCAACTTTTTCACTCTCCTCTTTCACTTTCATCAAGAAGCTCTTTAGTTCTTCCTCACTTTCTGCCATAAGCGTGGTGTCATCTGCCTATCTGAGGTTATTGATATTTCTCCCGGCAATCTTGATTCCAGCTTGTGCTTCCTCCAGCCCAGCCTTTCTCATGATGTACTCTGCATATAAGTTAAATGAGCAGGGTGACAATATACAGCCTTGACGTACTCCTTTTCCTATTTGGAATCAGTCTGTTGTTCCATGTCCAGTTCTAACTGTTGCTTCCTGACCTGCATACAGGTTTCTCAAGAGGCAGGTCAGGTGGTCTGATATTCCCATCTCTTTGAGAATTTTCCACAGTTTATTGTGATCCACACAGTCAAAGGCTTGGGCATAGTCAATAAAGCAGAAATAGATGTTTTTCTGGAACTCTCTTGCTTTTTTGATGATCCAGTAGATGTTGGCAATTTGATCTCTGGTTCCTCTGCCTTATAAAACCAGCTTGAACATCAGGAAGTTCACGGTTCACATATTGCTGAAGCCTGGCTTGGAGAATTTTGAGCATTACTTTGCTAGCGTGTGAGATGAGTGCCATTGTGCAGTAGTTTGGGCATTCTTTGGCATTGCCTTTCTTTGGAATTGGAATGAAAACTGACCTTTTCCAGTCCTGTGGCCACTGCTGAGTTTTCCAAATTTGCTGACATATTGAGTGCAGCACTTTCACAGTATCATCTTTCAGAATTTGAAACAGCTCAACTGGAATTCCATCACCTCCACTAGCTTTGTTTGTAGGGATGCTTCCTAAGGCCCACTTGACTTCACATTTCAGGATGTCTGGCTCTAGGTCAGGGATCACACCATCATTATTATGTGGGTCATGAAGATCTTTTTTGTATAGTTCTTGTGTGCATTCTTGCCACTTCTTCTTAATATCTTCTGCTTCTGTTAGGTCCATACCATTTCTGTCCTTTATCGAGCCCATCTTTGCATGAAATGTTCCCTTGGTATCTCTAATTTTCTTGAAGAGATGTCTAGTCTTTCCCATTCTGTTCTTTTCCTCTATTTCTTTGCATTGATCACTGAGGAAGCATAGGTACCATAAAATGATAGAGTTCTCTGTGGTCAGAGACTGTGGTTCCACACAGGGAACATAGAGGAACTGAGCTGGAGGGAGTCAGCCATGTGGCTATCTGAGGCAAGAATACACAAGGTGAGGGAAAAGGTAAGGTTTTAATGTCTTTTGAGGCAAGCCTGGCCTCTTTGGAGCTAGCGTGAAATGGGCAGAGAGGAGAGTAATAGGAGATAATGGGTCACAGTGGAAGAGCTGTTTCTTTGAGCATTATAAAGTGAAAGTGACAATAAAAAGTGTTATTTATTTTATTTCACTCCTAGTAAAGTGAAAGTGAAGGTGTTAGTCATTTAACTGTGTCTGATGAGGACTGTAGCCCACCAGGCTCCTCTGTTCATGGAATTCTCCAGGCAAGAGTGCTAGAGTGGGTTGCCATTCCCTTCTCCAGTGGATCTTCCTGACCTAGGTGTCGAATCCAGGTCTCCCGACTTGCAGGTGGATTCTTTACCATCTGAGCCACTAGGGAAGCCCTCAACTCCTAATAATTTAGACATTAAAACTCACATTTTCCTGAGCAGCACACCTGGCAGTTATTTCAGGCTTCATGGAAGGTTTTTCATAAGTAGTCTAATGGGTTCCGTTGAGGTTGATGTCACTCTGGATGATATTAAATTGTTCCGGTGTATCCAATCACAGTATAGATAAAAACCCCCGAAAAGAATGCAAAATTGTGAAGAACAATCAGATCTTAATCATACTGGACTTCTCAGAAATGATTATCTTTTACTCTTACCCAGTCATTTAATCATATTGCTGATATTTTGAGCCAAAATGGGGGAGTTTAGTTCGATTATGACATTTGTGTCAAAGTAATCTGGTTGCTTTTGGCTACTTGCAGGCAAAGGGTGTGTATACCAGAAAAATAATTTTACTCCAGTTTTCAGAAACACTTGTAATTTGGGGGGATGTGGCTCAGATGGTAAAAGAACCTGCCTGCAATGCAGGAGATCCGTGTTTGATCCATGGGTTGGGAAGATACCCTGGAAAAGGACATAGCACCGCACTCCAGTGTCCTTGCCTGGAGAAGTCCATGGAATTGCAGAGTTGGACATGACTGAGTGACTAGCACATTCTACTTCAGACAGTAAACTTTATGATAGATAAAATTATGATTTGAGTAGTGGGTACACAGAAATTAGGTAAAGCGTTGTTTATTACAGAGAACAAATATAGGGAAAACCTTGGTACTTAGCTTCAAGGTGTTCATGCTTTAACTGATAGACAAGACAAATCATATACCAGTGTAACAATGATTGTTTCCATACTGCTGTGCTCACCTTCCTTCTGCTATGATTTTCTAGTCTCTGAAACTTACTTCATATTCCTGACCTGGGGAGATGTGAGGAGTAGTTGGCTGGCAGTGGTGGGATTCAGGATAATTTCATCTGTGTGACTAATCTGACTTCGGCCTCATACCTGTGTTCTAATAATTGGGTCTGCCTTTTGCTTTGGCACTGACCAAGCTCTCCTCGCATCCTGGTTACCTCTGTGCTGTCAGCCTCATCACATTTCCAGGGTTAAAAAGATTAAAGTTCTCCCCCAAATCAAACCTGGGCTTGTGATCATTTGTCTGAGGCCACCTGCCTGTTTTCCTACCTGTTGTCTGCCACCAGAATACTCAATCAATTCTGAGACTGATATGATAGTAGTAAAATATAATTAGCAGACAATTCTAATTCCCAGGTGACAGAACCTGGGAAGAAAAGACACTTACCTCACTCTACAGTTTTGAATTTTTTTACCATATACGTATGGTATTTAAAAAAGAAAAAAATGGAAACAGCAACAACTTTAAAAACTGACAAGATGGTATTTTTCTAGTTCACAGAAATATCTGAGTCTTACCTCAAATGAAGTACCTGATGCTTGAGATCCCAAGAAAGCAATTCACACAAGGGAAACCAGGTAAGCTAACCCTCAATTATAATCTGAGGACTTAGCATTAAACCTCAGTGGTAGACCCTGGAAGGTTGGACTCTAAGATTACCTACAACTCCAGTGTGTTTTGTGAGCCCATATGACAGCAAGGCACAGAAGAGTATGAAGAGTGTGTCAGAGACAGAGGACTTGCCTCAGTGCCTATGTGTGATGTGGGGGAAGGGAAGGACTTGCAGGCTTATCTTCTTCACTGCGTGAAAACAGAGGGGCAGGTTGGAGACCTGCCTTACTTTCAGTCTCTTGGAAGGAAAAAAAAGAAAGCCCTAAGGAACCATCTTTATGTCTGAGTAATCTTTTAGTCTTTTTAATACTCTACCTTCTTGTACTGTGGTGTAGTCAAGGATCACATTCCTTCTCCTTGGGGATAGAATGGGAGGCCTACATTCTAATCCATTTTTTAGGAGATGGAGCAAGGAAGGAAAAGGGACCTTTAATTTCCTCCCTAGAGAAGAAAGATAGTTGGACAGATGAGTTCATGATGGGAGTGGGAATGGGGGAAATAGATATTGGAGATGGGATAAATATAAGGTGAGGGTGGCTAGGTAATGTCAGGTAGGTTTCAGAGAGTCTGAAAGTTTTGATTAAGAGATTGGACTTTTTCCCTCTTAGTTTATTTAATCATTCAGTAAATGTTCCCTAGGTGCCCACATGATGCCAAGCCTGGGTTGGAGGCAGGGTGACAATGATGAACAATATATCTTTTGTGCTTAAGTAGCCTAGATTCTCTAGGGGGGAATAGATAAGTAAAGAGGCAATTAAAATTATATATTAGTGCCATGTCTGGAGCAGATGGAGCTGTTCCAGGAAGACATATGACCTAATTCTGGGAGGATGGAGAAAACTCCCTAGAGGAGGAGACATTTGGGAGATAGTCTTGAGCTAAACCTGCAGAGATGGTGGCAAAAAGCATTCAGGCAAAAGGACCATTATGCAGATAGATCAGCAAGTGAGCCTGACTTATTAGAGGACTTAAATTCCCTTCAGTTTATGTGGGAAGTAACCAGGAAAACAGTGAGTAATGAGACTGGAGAAATCTTCAAGGCTGGATAGTCAAAGCCCTCATAAAACACATATTAAGTGGTTTGGAATCTATCCCAGGAAAAATGGGAGAGCCATTGGATAACTTTATTAGGGAAATGACATAAGCAGGTTTATACTTTTAGAAAGATCTCTCTGTCTTGTGTAAACAATAGACAAGAAAGAGGCAAGACTGGAGGCAGAGACCAGTTAGCAGGACACTGAAATAATCCAGGCAGGAGATGATGGCCACTGTAGTAAAATTAAAACTTTGAGTTTGCAGGATGTGCTTGAATTCTTTTGTTGCATCTCCATTTCCCCCCTCTACCTTTCTTGCTGCTACACTGGGCTTTGGGAAGCTGCCCCTTACAGGCTAATCAGCTTTGCCCTCTGGCTTCCAGGTAAATGTGGCCAATGGGAGATACCTGTAAGTGATCAGAGGAAAGAAGGGTGAGGGTGAGATACCAGTTCCCACAGATCCCTCTCAGTTTGGTCACTACAGGCTGGCATCCGGCAAAGCCTATACCAAGTGTCCGGCAGCCCTGTCTATATAGCTCTCCTCTCCAGGCTGGGTAACTGCCCACTACTCTTGCGTGTCATGGCCTAGGGGAGGTAACTTCCAAGGTACTGTATCACCCTTATGGTTTCCTTTAGATCCAACCATTTCTTTGTAAATATTCTCATTATTAAGCTCTTCTCAAATTATGTAGCTTTCTGTAACATCCTTTTTGCTATTGGGGCCCTGACTGATGAACAAGAGGACAGTGAGAGTACATAAATGTAGGCATCGTAAAATGGCATAATTGAAATGATCCTGTGTGAGACAGAGTGCAGGCAAGGGGGCAGTTGATAATAATTCCTGTAAATAATACATTTGAGAGGTGTTTGGTTTGTTAATTAAAAGGAATAACTATAATAATAGCTAGTGTCTTATTAAACATTAGACACAGGGACAGGTCTTTAAATGCATTGTCTTAATTCTTATAAATTTCATAAAGTAGGTATTATTCCATTTTATGGGTATGAAAATCACATCTTTTAGCAGTTGCATAACCTGATGTAGGTTACTCTTCCATCAGGTGTCAGAGGTAGACTTCAGATTCATCTCTGCATGACTCTACATCATATTTGTATGGAGCTCTGAGGAGATTTCCTGAATGCAAATACTTCAGTTTCTTAGACTAAGTTTATACATGACTGTTAATGGACTATGTTTAGAAGAATTGAGGTTGAGTTTGGGGAGTTATTTTCTAATCAGTTGCTTTAGTATTTTACTATTCTGGTGTAATTATAAAAGAGCTACAGAAATAATTTGACACTATTTTCCAGGGTGATTGTTTGACAAAGAGATGCAGTCTTTGTATTGATTGAACTAATAATTTTTGATGGTTTCCAATAGTCACATTAGATTGTGGGTAGCATTAAGATAGAGAAGAACACTTCAGGCAGAGGGGAGAAATTATTTACTTTATAGGTAGAGAAATGTATACATGTACATTCCTTGAAAAAGATTAACATTCCATATTGCATTTGCCACCAGAGGGAGTCATGTGAATGCCATATTGACAAAGGAAAAGGAAAAATCATTACATATTTTCTCCCAGTCCCACTAATATTTCAACAAGAATTCAGAACTTGGTAGAGCTTGTGTAACTATGAGAAAGGACTTAAACATCTCACCGTAGGGTTGGAAACAAAATTAATTAATTAATTTTGTTAAATTAATCATGCAGGGTAAGAGAGATAGATATCAAAACAAACTGATAGACACACTGCAGATTTTAGCAACATAAGCTTAATGTTATACTAAAACTAAAAAATCAAGCTGTGATTTATTTTGTTCCAAAAATCATTCTCTACTATTACCAAAATACTGTTCTAAAAAAAAGTTTTGGAATCAACAATCTAATCAACAATTTTACTAATGTTTCATTGAGCATATTTTATTTTACCCTTATATTCCCTGTACCAGGATGACTGTGATTGTTATTTTCAGTAAATAAAATAAAAGTGAAAAGAAACTTAATAGGTAGAAAGATTCTGCATCCCAAGCGTATTTGATGTATCTATGCTCTCTGAAAACTTGGCCAGGATTTTCTCAACTGGCAAATTATGGAGGGGGAATAGGCTATTTAATAACTGATAGATTTATAACTCAATTTATTTTATATTTAGTTTTAGAATTGATCAGTTAACAGCATTTACTGAAAGCTACTATATACACAGTATTGAATTGTCCATTAAAATCAAGACCAAGTGACAATAAATCTTAGAAAGATGAGCTCTGAAATGATGTTTAATGCCTTATATAGATCACTAGTTTTCAAAATATGATCTGTGCCAGCCCCAATACTATTGCCTGGGAACTTGTTCAAAATACAAATTCTTTTATTTCAGTCCCAGATCTGTGAATTCAGAAAGACTAGACATGGGGGCCTAGCAATCTGTGTTTTGACAAGCTCTTTAGATAATTCTGCTGCTGCTAAGTTGCATCAGTCGTGTCTGATTCTGTGCAACCCCATAGACGGCAGCCCACCAGGCTCCTCTGTTCCTGGGATTCTCCAGGCAAGAATACTGGAGAGGGTTGCCATTTTCTTCTCCAATGCATGAAAGTGAAAAGTGAAAGTGAAGTTGCTCAGTCACGTCTGATTCTTCGCGACCCCATGGACGGTAGCCCACCAGGCTCCTCTATCCATGGGTTTCTCCAGGCAAGAGTACTGGAGTGGGGTGCCATTGCCTTCTCCCTTAGATAATTCTAATATGTGCTTAAAGTGAGAATCAATGATAGAGATCTAAAATCTGATCTCTTCAAAGTATTATAAGTCCAGCAATTTTTGCAAATTGCAACATGAGCTTTCTGTTTTGTTGTAATAGCTATTTTCTTATGGGTAAATTAAATTTAAAAGTAAAAATTAAGTGGGTGATTATGGCCAATAATTGCAACTTTTAGTAACACCAAATAGTCATAGATTAAAGTAATTGAGTTTGGAAATAATAAACAGATGGATTAGAGAAGGAAGAGTAAACAATACATACTTTCTGTTTAATGGCAGTGGAATTTATTTTTTCTCTGTCTCCACAAGATTGCTTTGTCTAAAGATCACAATTTATTCATTTTTCCATTTATAATTTTGAGATTATATGATTACTTAGGAACTTAGAAGGCACTCTTAAAACACATACTTTACAAGGGCAAAGTAAGATTTACCCAGAAAACTAGAAACAAGATTAATATTACAAGATGACTTTTATATCATATTGTCTGAATTTTTATACAGAATACATGAATTTATAATAGAAAATACATTTCCATTAAGTAAAACGTGTTTCAAATTATTTTTTGAAGTCTAGCTGCAAGCAAGTAACTTTCATGTGACAAAAGAGATCAAGTTTTTAGTTTTCTTTACCTGATAAGTACTGAACTGTCAGTATGACTAGTTGTGTCTTATATTGGCTCTTTCATATATGGTCAAGTACAGTGCAGTCTGTTAGATTACAGGCATACCTTGGAGACACTGTGGATTTGGTTTTAACCCAAAGCAAATGAAGCAAATATTGCAGTAAAATGAGTCACAAATTTTTTGGTTTTCTAGTGCATTTAAAAGTAATGTTTACACTATACTGTGGTCTATTAAGTGGGCAATAGGATGCTGTCTAAGACACTGATGTACATACCTTAATTAAAGACATTGTGTAGTCGCTAAGTCATGTCCGACTCTTTTACAGCCCCATGGACTGCCAGGTTCTTCTGTCCATAGGATTTCCCAGGCAAGAATAATGGAGTGGACTGCCATTTCCTTCTCCAGGGAATCTTCCCGACCCAGGAATTGAACCCATGTCTCCTGCATTGGCAGATGGATTCTTTACCGCTGAGCTACCAGGAAGAGTCTAATTAAAAACTACTTTATTGCTAAAAAATGCCAACCATTATCTGAGCCTTTAGAAAGTCATAATTTTTGTTGGTAGAAAATCTTGTCTTCATATTGATAGCTCCTGACATATCAGGGTATGGTGCTTGAACAATGGGGTGGCTGTGGCAATGCTTAAGGCAATGAAGTTTGCTGCATCAGCTGACTCTTTCATGAATGATTTCTCTGTAGCATGAGAAGCAGTTTGCTACCTTTTTACCCACAGTAGAACTTCTTTCAAAACTGGAGCCAATCCTCTCAAACCCTGCCATTGCTTTTCGACTAATTTTATGTAATATTCTAAATCATTTATTGTCATTTCAACAGTCTTCACCAGGAGAGGATTTCATCTCAAGAAATAACATTCTTTGGTCTTCCATAGGGAGCACTTCCTCATCCATTAAAGTTTTATATCAAGATTGTAGCAATTCACTCACATCATCCAGATCCACTTCTAGCTCTCTTGCTATTTCCACCACGTCTTCAGTGGTGGAATTTGAAACACTTTTAACTACTCCTCCGAAGTCTTGACCCTCTCAAAGTCATCCATGAAAGTTGGAATCAACTTCTTCCAAACTCATGTTAATGTTGATATTTTGACCTCTTCCCATGAATCATGAATGTTCTTAGTAACATCTAGAACGGTGAATCCTTTCCAGAAGGTTTTCTATGAATTTTGCCCAGATTCATCAGAGGAATTCATATCCATGCCAATTATAGCCTTATAGCCTGTATTTCTTAAATTATAAGACTTGAGAGTCAAAATGACTCCTTTATCCATGGGCTACAGAATGAATGTTGTGATAGCAGGAGGGAAAACAACATTAATTTTGTACATCTCCATCAACATTCTTGGATGACCAGGTGTATTGTCAATGAGCGGTGATATATTTTTTTTTTCCTGGGCAACAGGTCTCAACAGTGGCCTTAAAACTTTCAGTAAACCAAATTGTAAACAGATGTACTGTCAGCCGAGCTTTGTTGTTCAATTTATAGAGCAGACACAGAGTAGATGTAGCATAATTCTTGCGAGTCCTAGGATTTGGGGGATGGTAAATGAGCACTGGCTTCAACTTAAAGTCATTTATATCCTATCCCCATTGCTTCATCCATAAAACGGAAATAGTAATAGTTCATTCTTCATGTGGGGATTGTATGTGACAATGCAGGAAAAATACAGCCATTTAAAAATTAAATGTGGTGAGATTTCTTTTGTTAGCTCCCAAAATAGAAAGAAATAGATGAAGCTGTTTATGACTTATGAATGTATAATTACTCTTGAGAACATGCCTCTTGCAACTTAAACACAGAAGGTTTTTTTATTAAGATTTGATCTTACTTACTGCTATTACTTAGTGGCAGGTGTGTCCTAATCCTGTGATAAGAAAACCATTTCAAATGAAGAGGTTAATATCAATTGATGACAATTATGCAGCCTTTTGAAAATCCTGGGAATATATCATATTTGTCATTGTAATTTTCAACTTAAAAAATTTATGAATCAAAAACAGGGAGATCCAAAATTGGAGAGGACATCTTGTTTTTCTTCAGTGTTTACAATGATTGAAATTTGGCACATTGTTCGTATTTTAATTAAAATTTTTTGTAGGTGCTAAATGAATATTGTTGATGTTAATATTGACATAAACCTTATTTTGTCTAAAAGTAATAAATGTTCAAGGAAGATACAGATAGTTGATAAAACCATGGGGCACTCAGCTATCACTGGGAGTGATTAAAAGGCTACAGGTGTCAGGGAATCAACTGACACAGCTCACTTAAGACTACTGAGTAGCTTATGGTCTTCCCAAGTGGATCAGTGGTAAAGCATCTGCCACCAGTGCAGGAGACACAGACATGTGGATTGCATCACTTGTCAGAAAGATCCCCTGGAGAAGGAAACAGCAACCCACTCCAGTATTCTTGCCTGGAAAATCCAATGGACAGAGGGGCCTGGCGGGCTACAGTCTATGGGGTCACAAAGAATCAGACACAGCTGAGCACACACAAACATCCACACACACACATTCAATGGCTTAAGAGCAGCACTCCGATGGAATTTTTCTTCCCTTCATGAGAAAAGAAAGCAAGAAACTGAGACTAGAGAGATCATCTCTCATGTAACTTAAAAAGAAGTGGACTTTTGCTTCCTCCGAAGTCGCTCAGTCGTGTCCGACTCTTTGCAACCCCATGGACTGTAGTCTACCACACTCCTCCGTCCACAGGATTTTCCAGGCAAGGGTACTGGAGTGGGTTGCCATTTCCTTCTCCAGAGGATCTTCCCAACCCAGGGATTGAACCCAGGTCTCCCACATTGTAGGCAGACACTTTAACCTCTGAGCCACCAGGGTAAAAAATATTTTTCAATGTAAGCAAATCCTTACAGACTGGAAAGGGTGGATATACTGTGATAAGAATATCTTCTTAATTCTCTATTTCATTATTTTAAGTAATATTTATCTATCCATAAGATCCTGTTTCTGCTGTGAAAAATAACTCAGATTCAAATTAAATAAAAAAGAACTCTTCAAGGGAAAATATATTAATCCTATGATTTCTTTTAAACAGATAATGTTGGAAGGTGCAGATGAGGCTAACGTGTTAAAACATTTTTGTTGTAAACATCTTTCATGATATTTGAAAAACAGTTTACTCTAAAGTTTGAAATTGTTCTTTCCAGTTTGATTTTCACTGTGCTTTTGCTTGATTAGGAAAAGAGATGATTACAAATAAGATAGAGGTTAATGATTTATGAAACCCCTTGTATCAAAAGCTGGGCTACTGTCCCACTGCCCCCAGGAATCATGAATGATAAATTAGTATGTTAACAGTAAGTTATTCATTGTAGTGGTGAATCATTGAATTTGCTGGCTTTCTCCTGTGGCTCTAGGCTTTCATTTTTCAGTCAGACTAAATGTTCCATCTAGGGTCACAGTTTAGAGTAACCTAATCTGTCCTTCTGCTTTATTGACTATGCCAAAGCCTTTGACTGTGTGGATCACAATAAACTGTGGAAAATTCTCAAAGAGATGGAATACCAGACCACCTGATCTGCATCTTGAGAAACCTATATGCAGGTCAGGAAGCAACAGTTAGAACTGGACACGGAACAACAGACTGATTCCAAATAGGAAAAGGAGTATGTCAAGGCTGTATATTGTCACCCTGCTTATTTAACTTCTATGCAGAGTACATCATGAGAAACCCTGGGCTGGAAGAAGCACAAGCTGGAATCAAGATTGCCAGGAGAAATCTCAATAACCTCAGATAGGCAGATGACACCACCCTTATGGCAGAAAGTGAAGAAGAACTAAAAAGCCTCTTGATGAGTGTGAAAGAGAAGAGTGAAAAAGTTGGCTTAAAGCTCAACATTCAGAAAACGAAGATCATGGCATCCGGTCCCATCACTTCATGGGAAATAGATGGGGAAACAGTGGAAACAGTGTCAGACTTTCTTTTTGTGGGCTCCAAAATCACTGCAGATGGTGATTGCAGCCATGAAATTAAAAGATGCTTACTCCTTGGAAGAAAAGTTATGACCAACCTAGATAGATAGCATATTCAAAAGCAGAGGCATTACTTTGCCAACAAAGGTCTGTCTAGTCAAAGCTATGGTTTTTCCAGTGGTCATGTATGGATGTGAGAGTTGGACTGTGAAGAAAGCTGAGCGCTGAAGAATTGATGCTTTTGAGCTGTGGTGTTAGAGAAGACTGTTGAGAGTCCCTTGGACTGCAAGGAGATCCAACCAGTCCATCCTAAAGGAGATCAGTCCTGGGAGTTCATTGGAGGGACTGATGTTGAAGCTGAAACTCCAGTTCTTTGGCCACCTCATGCGAATAGTTGACTCATTTGAAAAGACACTGATGCTGGGAGGGATTGGGGGCAGGAGGAGAGAGGGACGATGGAGGATGAGATGGCTGGATGGCATCACTGACTCGATGCACATGAGTCTGAGTGAACTCCAGGAGCTGGTGATGATAGGGAGGCCTGGCGTGCTGCGATTCATGGAGTCACAAAGAGTCGGGCACGACTGAGCGACTGAACTGAATTGAATTGAACTGAACCTGTCCTTAACTTCTTAGTAAGCTCATTGTAACTAGCAAGGCTATTTGGTTATTTCTTTAAATGTTTGGTAACCTTTATCCACTCTTTCACCATTTTTTAGATCCTTACATCTATCATTTTCTGATTTCTTTTAAAAAATGATTCTGTTTTAAAATTTTATATTATTTTCCAGTAATGGATTTAAGTTGTTTTAGTGTTGCCTGCCGTTTATTTATAGAAGTAAGCATGAGTTCTATCTTTAATACTATTATTGGAATTAAGAATACTGTTATTAATATTTTCAGTAATAAAGCCTTCACCTGTATGCTGCTGCTACTACTGCTGCTAAGTCGCTTCAGTCGTGTCCGACTCCCACCAGGCCCCCCCGTCCCTGGGATTCTCCAGGCAAGAACACTGGAGTGGGTTGCCATTTCCCTCTCCGCTGCATGAAAGTGAAAAGTGAAAGTGAAGTTGTTCAGTCGTGTCTGACTCTTAGTGATCCCATGGACTGCAGCCTACCAGGCTCCATCGTCCATGGGATTTTCCAGGCAAGAGTACTGGAGTGGGGTGCCATTACCTTCTCTGCTTCACCTGTATAGTGATATGTGAATTCTCTTCTCCTATTGCTTCAAAAAGCTTTTCATTAGCTCTAGATTTTGCTCTATCTAGAATAAATTATTGAACTTTTTATAGAATATTATGGCCAACATAAAGATGATTATTTGAAAACAATTTTACAGGCATAAACACACATATACTATTCTTCTTATATACCTATTTCTAATTTTATTTGTGATTTGTCATGTGTATGTATAAATTTATCCTGAACGACAGATTTTTTAATGTAATCCAGGAAGACTTTTTTTTTTCTTTTGTTGTTCAGTTGCTAAGTTTTGTCTGACTCTTTGTGACCCCACTTACTGCAGCATGCCAGCCTCCCCTGTCCTTCACTATCTCCCAGAGTTTGCTCAGATTCATGTCCACTGGGTTGGTGATGCTATCTAACCGTCTCATCCTCTGTCGCCCACTTCTCCTTTTGCCCTCAATATTTCCCAGCATCAGGGTCTTTTCAAATGAGTCTGTTCTTCACATCAGGTGGCCAAAGAATTGGGAGTTTCAGCTTTAGCATCAGTGCTTCCAATGAATATTCAGGACTGCTTTCCTTTTGATGGACTGGTAGGATCTCCTTGCAGTCCAAGGGACTCTCAAGAGTCTTCTCCAACACCACAGTTCAAAGGCATCAATTCTTCGGTGCTCAACTTTCTTATAATCCAATTCTCACATTCATACATGACTACTGCAAAACCCATAGCTTTGACTAGATAGGCCTTTGTTGGAGAAGCAATGTCTCTGCATTTTAATATGCTGTCTAGGTTGGTCATAGCTTTTCTTCCAAGGAGCAAGCATCTTTTAATTTCATGGCTGCAGTCACCATCTGCAGTGATTTTTCTTACTCTAAAGAAATTTGAAGTTAATATTAATTACAACCAGTTATTACTAGTAAATGTTTAATAACCAGCTCTCTAGAAAGAAAAAAAAAGCTTAACTAGTGGTGTTTGCTAATCTCCACGGTGTAAATACTTTCACCATGGCTGATTTCAACTACCAACCTGATGTCATTAAATGCTGAGTGGGAAGATAATGCATGTAATTGGTTCTCTCAAACTAGTATGAGCCAACTGTAGCCAACCAGAGATTTTAGTTCCATTTTTATAAGTACTCAGTTGACCTAATAAAAATTGAAATTATAAGGTTTTAAATGAAGTTTTTAAAAGTCCTAATAGATTTTGTTATATGCTAAATTAATATATATGTGTTTTTTGTGTTTTTCTGATTTTTACTTGCTTGTTTTTGAGAGGAGTGAAGCAAGAAAATTACCCAAGTACTTCTAAATAGATGATCATTGTAGGAAACTCTTTGTTACAACAAATCCCAGACATCAGAAATAGAGCCAGGTTGTCAGAGACAGGAATTACCCCAAATCTTTTTTAATCTGGAGAGAAATCCCTCTAAGTTAACACTGACTTTTATTGCTGCTATTTTTATTATTTGAGATCTGTAACACTGATAAGTAGAAAGCATCCCTCTACAGTGAGTTTAATGATTTTGAAAACATAAATTTTTGTTGTTGTTGTTCATAGAAAGGGTAATATAGAATAGTGCTCTCCAAACTGAAGTTCATAAGTGGGTATGGGTCTAAGAACTGTGAGGAGAAACAGGCAAAAGTTGAAGTAAGGATTTGGAAACTTATACAGTAATTTTTCGACTTTGCTGCAACATCCTAGTTCATGATCAGTGGACTCATAAACTAAGACTGTAGTCATTGAATGGAATAGACAGTTTAGGCTTTAATTATACTTTTAGAGAGTCATTTGTTATATCTATGATGAGGGATTAAAGATTAATTTTGAAAATATATCACTTGCCTCATTTTGTGTAGAAGTTAAAAGTGAGTATCTTGAGCTTGCCAGAATTGCTTGAAAAATCTTTTGGATTCCTACTGCTATTCTTCTGCAAGACTGGTGTGTCTACTTTTGAGTGCTATTAAAAACAAGAAGCAGCTGTTTAGAAATATATTGCGGTCAGTCCAATCTCGATTAGATAATATGACAAGCAAGAAGCAAGCTCATTTATTGCACTAAAACGTTAAGTATTGATATCTTGGTGTTTCTTTGAAGTGTGTGAATAGGCATTTAATATGGGAAATCACTATTTCCTCACAAAGTCTTCAGTTACTATTGTGGAATGACAAAAACGTACAAGTGTGTTAGAAATCACTTAGTTTTGCAGTTCTTTGTAATTCTTTTTCTCTGCTTTGGTTATGTTTCTCCTGAGTACATCTATTGAAATTTTATGTAATTTTACATGTTTATTGAACCTGATGATAATAAATTAAGCTTGTCTTTATGTCTTTATTTTTATTGCATTTTATAAAAATATTGGTCAACATGGAAACACTGGGCCTTCTCCACAGATAGTTTGAAAAGCACTAGGCTAGAACAATAACTGGGTAAGGAAGTTGTTCAATAATTACTTATTAGACAAATGGAAAGTTAGAGCTTTCAATAAGGTACAGATAGAACCAGAGATATTTTATATCTCACATTATTATAAATTAACAGTTAATAGCAAATCTCAAAAAATATATGTTGTTAGTCATAAGATAACTTCTTAGTTACAGACTGTAACTTGCTTTACTTGGTATTAGTAGTAGAAATTTTCATTTATCTTCCCTGAATGGAATTTGCTGCATTCTCTGGTGTGGCTACGATTGAGTCTAAGGTCATATTAGGCAAAATCATCTTTAAAAAAATACAAGTCTGGTTATGCTAGTCCCTTCTCTGCTTGAAATCCTTTAATGGATTCTCATCACATCTAGAATAACATCCAAAATCTTTTTAATAATATGCAAGGTCCTCCGGGGTCTGTACCCCACTACCCACCTGACTTTATCTTACCTTTGTAATACTCTAATCATAACTGTTCATAAATGTTTCTTGAATAAGCCTAACATGCTCTCATCTCAGGGCCCTTTTCTTGATGGTCTCTTTACTGCATACTCTCTGCTTAAATCTGTCCACAGTTGACTCTTCCTCATCCTTGAGATTTCAGATCAATATCACATTCTAGAGTCTTTCCTTTCACTTCTGCGGCTTATCTATCCCATGACCTTCATTTATCACATTATGAACCTATCATTATCTGAAATTATCTTTGTTATTTGTTTGATTTTTCCTCTGGGGCTTCCCTGGTGGCTCAGATGGTAAAGGATCTGTTTGCAATGTGGGAGACCAGGGTTCAATCCCTGGATCAGGAAGATCCCTTGGAGGAGGAAATGGCAACCTAGCCTGGTATTTTTGCTTGAAAAATTCCATGGACAGAGGAGCTTGGTGGGCTACAGTCCATGGGATTGCAAAGAGTTGGACATGATTGCTCATGCAGGCCATTGTTCTCTTCTTTTCCACTAGAAAGCAAGCTGCAGGAGAGTGGGAACCTTGTATTTTTTTGTTTGTGCCTGTATCCTTAAAGCCTAGTATTCTAGAAAGACTCTAGCATGTAATAGATATTCAATAAATATGTTTTTAAAATTAATTTACTTTTTTGAATGAAGGATAATTGCTTTACAGACTTTTGTTGTTTTCTGTCAAATATCAATAAGAATCAACCATAGGTATACATATGCCCTCTCCCTCCTATCTCTCTCCCCATCCCTCCACTAGATTGTTACAGAGCCCCTAAATATCTGTTTAATAAATGAATAGATGGGGGAGAAAAAGCATTTGACTTGTGCTGACAGCACTAAACCACTTGAACTGACAGTGATGAGAGACTTGGAAAAGCCATTTCACCAAAGAGATGAGTAAGCCAGTGGAGGCCACATGGTCAATGTAAAAGCATTCATCTATGGAAATTAGATATATTTCTCAATAGGTGGATAAACTCCACTTCCTATGGTATATGTAATGATGTAATCACCCCCCCCCCCCAAATCTTCTAAGAGTCCTTATCTTCAATAAGCTCACTGATCCATTTTTCCTTTGAGAAGTCCAACACATTTCATACACCCCTCTGGAAAAATCAAGTATTTGTTACAGAACACAAGTTCTTAAGCTGTACCCATAGATTATCTGAAATTGGATGCCATCTGTGAATATGTACATTTTTTAAAAGGAAAATATCAAAGCTTTCATCAGATTCTAAATAGGTCCGTGATTCCTAAAAGATTAAGAACTTCTTTTACATGAACTCCAGAGAACATAAGCAGGAAAGACTCAGAAATAACATACAATCTGTGATATTTTGGCATCAGTTTATAGCATATACAAAGATGAAGGTAGAAATTTATAAAAATACTTATTTCTATATAACTGTTTTTGAATACATCTGTGATTAAATTCCCTACCATGCATGTCATAAGAATGATAAAGTTAAGTTGCAGGCTCTCTGAAGATGAGACACATTTTGCAATTAATTATTTTGGCAGAATGACATAACTGATGAAGCTCACTTCACTGATTTCAGATTAATCAAAAAATACCAATAATCTTATGGGATTTTTATTTTTGTTATGTGAAAATTTTCCTCTGTTAAATATCATAAAAGCGCTAATCATGACTAACAGCTGAAATCCATCACACTTGATTTTCAGTCTGACTCTGATCAAAGGATCTACTTGAACTTTGTTTTTTAAAAAGCTAAGGCCTAGAAAATACTGACAAAATTTATCACTGCATGTCTACTGTTTCATTTATAGCCTAGGATGCATTAAATAGATTTAGATGTAGATTTCATCCTAATTTAGTTTAGAAACAGAAATGCTTTATCTCATGTCATTTAGATGCATTCAATCAATTCTAATCTATTTCAGATCATTGAAAATGTTACACATGCCAATTTCTGTTGTTTCATTTAACCTTTGTAATAAAGAATAATGAAAGCGTCATTTTTGGAAAAACATACTTTTAGTGTGTAATATTTATTTTGCACCTACCACTTGCTAAATGTTAATAGGCTGAATGTTATTGCCTTCAACATTATATTGTTAGATGGATGAATACGTATCTATATTAGTATTTTAAAATATAATATACACATATATCTGCTATAATTATTTTCACAAGATAGTTACCTAAATTGTTGTGGTCACTGTAACACATAGTTGATATTATTATGTAAATTACATGGTGAATATGAAGTATTCTAAAAAATTAAAGTTTTGCTCTTTTAATTTTCTAGTGCTTCATGGAGGCCTTTTAGCATTCCAGGGTAGATCCATATTTCATATAAGATCACCATATTAAGAACTCATAGGAAATGTTTAGAAATTTCTATGTGATTTTGATATATAATATATCCGAGTGAGAAAAGATAAAGATATAATTAGATCAATTCTAATATCTTTTCCTAGTCTTAATATTGTGCTTAGTTGCTCAGTCATGTCTGACTCTGTGACCCCATGGACTATAGCCTGCCAGGCTCCTCTGTCCATGAGGATTCTCCAGGCAAGAAAAATGAATGGATTGCCATGCCCTCGTCCAGGGGATCTTCCCAACCCAGGGATAAAACCCAGGTCTCCTGCATTGTAGGCAAATTCTTTACCATCTGAGCCATGAGGGAAGCCCCAAAATATTGGAGTGGGTAGCCTATCCTTTCAGGGGAACCTATCTCCAGGGGAACTTCCTGACCCAGGATTGAACCAGAGTCTTAGCATTAGCAATCTTTATATTCACGTTATCCAAGTTATATCATATAAAATAAAAAAATACATCATGAGTCTACTCTAATATTCTTCTATGTTTTCTTAATAAAATTAAGCAATTGAGGAACCTATCAGAAAAAGTTATTACATGCTTTGCTGGCACAAAAATGCCTTGCAAGTTAAGCTTTGATACTCTTGTGAATCATAGCAAAGAATAATAACTATAGAGAGATGTTTCTGACCACTGGTGCCCTACTTTTTGGTGTTACAGCTAGACTTATCCATAAAATATCACATGATATTGAGGTAGTGGCTGCTTTATTATCAAGAAGAGTATCATCTATAGGATGGCACATGATTTACAAATTGATAATGAAGTCAACTGCTCTCTTTCTGTGGGTCCTAAAATTCCACAATTAATTCTATTACCACACTGGTATACTTTGTAGTATTTCAACCTCTTTGGGTTATTTTCTTTTAAAATATAATTTTATTATTATTTTTGATTACAAACGTGTTCTCCAATGAACAGGATTCATTTTTATTTTCAGGAAAAATTACCAATTAAAGTTATTTTTTTATAAATTGCTCTTGTATAGAAGTTAATGTAGTCCAGTAGTGAAGAATGGGGTGATGTGATTACAAGTGTGGGTTCTGGATTTGTTAATGTAGCTCTGACCCTAACAAGTCAAGTGATATGAAAAATAATGTAATCTCTGTTTCAGTCTCCTCAAGTGAAAAATTGAAATCATAATTCCTACGTAGAAGATTGTTATGATTGAGTTATTATGTGGCAATGGATGGCCTAGATTCAATGAGACAATTCTAGACAGTAGCATCCAGTCCCACATTTTCTACTAGTGTCCTTGGTCTCCAGCTTTCCATATTGTTGCTCCTATAAACCAGCCAGCAGTTTACTTGGACTTCTACTTCATTTTTCTTTTTTTGTGCTTCAGCCTGTACATTAGCTTCTTCCTCCACTTGTCTCTTAAGATTCAGGGGTTTCCAAGAAGATGATGTTAAGGCCGGGAGCTGCAGAATCTTTTTAGTTAGATGCAATCCCTTTTGTCTACTTCTGTCCAGTCTCATTTGTTCATTTGTTTTTGCTGCCTGTACTTTTGGTGTCATATCCAAAATATCATTGCTGAAACTCACATCAGGAATATTTTTTCCCTATGTTTTCTTCTAGTAGTTTTACAAGTTTAGGTCTTTAGTCAATTTTGCGTTTATTTTTTGTTATGTTGTGAGATAAAACTCCAATTTCATTCTTTTGCATTGGGATATTGAGTTTGCTGAACACCACTGATTGAGCGACAGTTCTTTCTCTGTTTTGGCACCCTCGACGATTAGTTGACTGTAATGCATTGATTTACTTCGGGGCTCTCTAAAAGTCTATTTTAATTTTGTAGAGCCATTTCAGGACAATAACTTTTTGCTTATAACAGACTCTTCCCAAAATAGTTTGAAGCTGACTCCTACTATTGCAATAATTAACAGTTTGTGTAAATAAATTGCAATACACCAAATTAATAGTTATTTTTTTCCTAATGACCAGCCAGTCTTTACTTAACTTTACTGACTTTGCAGAGAGATCTTTTTATGTTATATTTTAGCTTCATTAAACAAGCAAATGGTGAGGCTCAAAGGAGCTTACAAGTGACAGAGGATGTCCAGGAGTAGATTTTCTTTGGTGGCAAAATTGACCTTTCAAATTTCCAAATTTCTCATTACTAACCAAGCTCTGTTAATTTGTTTCATCCACAAATTATGAATAATTTCTGTTGATAACTACTGTTTGCTTTTTAAAAAATACAAGGTGAAGGATGTGCTAATTTTTCTTTGACTGATAAACATTTTCACTCCTTTACTTCTTATGAGGATACTTGTTGTATCCTTGGGATATTTTTGTAATTTTTAGATAACTGTGTTAATATCAGACAGCAACTGAGATAGTTCATGGTTATTATTCATTGCATCAATCTATCTATAGTTCCATATAAAGCAAATACTTATAGAATACCCACTATGTACCAGGTATGGTACTAGGCACTGGCAACACAAAGCTAAGTAAGACACAGTCTCTTTCCCACAAAAAGAAATGGTTTAGTAAGACAGACTTTAATAGAGAAGTCACAATAGAATAGAATAAAGGCTTTTATGGATACATGTGTATGTATGACTGGGTCTCTTAGTTGTTCACCTGAAACTATCACAACATTGTTAATTAGGCATCAGTTCAGTTCAGTCGCTAAGTCGTGTCTGACTCTTTGCGACCCCATGAATTGCAGCACGCCAGGCCTCCCTGTCCATCACCAACTCCCGGAGTTTATCCAAACTCATGTCCATTGAGTTGGTGATGCCATCAAGCCATCTCATCCTCTGTCATCCCCTTCTCCTTCTGCCTCCAATCCCCCCCAGCATCAGGGTCTTTTCCAGTGAGTCAACTCTTCTCATGAGGTGGCCAAAGTATTGGAGTTTCAGCTTCAGCATCAGTCCTTCCAGTGAACACCCAGGACTGATCTTTAGGATGGACTGGTTGGATACCTTGCAGTCCAAGGGACTCTCAAAGAGTCTGCTCCAACATCACAGCTCAAAAGCATCAATTCTTTGGCACTCAGTTTTCTTTATTGTCCAATTCTCACATCCATACATGACCACTGGAAAAACCATAGCCTTGGATAGATGGACCTTTGTTGGCAAAGTAATGTCTCTGCTTTTTAATATGCTTCACGGTTCATGGTTTATGTATTGCTGAAGCCTGGCTTGGAGAATTTTGAGCATTACTTTACTAGCGTGTGAGATGAGTGCAATTGTGTGGTAGTTTGAGCATTCTTTGGCATTGCCTTTCTTTGGGATTGGAATGAAAACTGAACTTTTCCAGTCCTGTGGCCACTGCTGAGTTTTCCAAATTTGCTGGCATATTGAGTGAAGCACTTTCACAACTTCTTTCAGGATTTGAAATAGCTCAACTGGAATTCCATCACCTCCACTAGTTTTGTTTGTAGTGATGTTTCCTAAGGCCCACTTGACTTCACATTCCAGGGTGTCTGGCTCCAGGTGAGTGATCACACCATCATGATTATCTGGGTCGTGAAGATCCTTTTTGTACAGTTCTTTTGTGTATTCTTGCCATCTCTTCTTAATATCTTCTGCTTCTGTTAGGTCCATACCATTTCTGTCCTTTATCGAGCCCATCTTTGCATGACATGTTCCATTGGTATCTCTAATTTTCTTGAAGAGATCTCTAGTCTTTCTGTTGTTTTCCTCTTTTTCTTTGCGCTGATCGCCGAGGAAGGCTTTCTTATCTCTCCTTGCTATTCTTTGGAACTCTGCATTCAGATTCTTATATCTTTCCTTTTCTCCTTTGCTTTTTGCTTCTCTTCTTTTCACAGCTATTTGTAAGGCCTCCCCAGACAGCCATTTTGCTTTTTTGCATTTCTTTTCCATGGGGATGGTCTTGATCCCTGTCTCCTGTACAATGTCACGAACCTCCGTCCATAGTTCATCAGGCAGTCTATCAGATCTAGGCCCTTAAATCTATTTCTCACTTCCACTGTATAATCATAAGGGATTTGATTTAGGTCATACCTGAATGGTCTAGTGGTTTTCCCTACTTTCTTCAATTTAAGTCTGAATCTGGTAATAAGGAGTTCATGATCTGAGCCACAGTCAGCTCCTGGTCTTGTTTTTGTTGACTGTATAGAGCTTCTCCATCTTTGGCTGTAAAGGATATAATCAATCTGATTTTGGTGTTGACCATCTGGTGATGTCCATGTGTAGAGTCTTCTCTGGTGTTGTTGGAAGAGGGTGTTTGCTATGACCCGTGCATTCTCTTGGCAAAACTCTATTAGTCTTTGCCTTGCTTCATTCAGTACTCCAAGGCCAAATTTGCCTGTTACTCCAGGTGTTTCTTCGTGAAGTCATGAAGTCGCTCAGTCGTGTCCGACTTTTTTTGACCCCATGGACTGTAGCCCACCAGGCTCCTCCATCCATGTAATTTTCTGGGCAAGACTACTGGAGTGGGTTGCCATTTCCTTCTCCAGGGGATCTTCCCAACCCAGGGATCGAATCCAGGTCTTCTGCCTTGCGGGCACACGCTTTACTGTCTGAGCAACCAGGGAATTGCTACCCAGGTGTTTCTTGACTTCCTACTTTTGCATTCCAGTCCCCTATAATGAAAAGGACATCTTTTGGGGGTGTTAGTTCTAAAAGGACTTGTAGGTCTTCATAGAACAGTTCAACTTCAGCTTCTTCAGTGTTACTAGTTGGAGCATAGGCTTGGATTACCATGATATTGAACAGTTTGCCTTGGAAAGGAACAGAGATCATTCTGTTGTTTGTGAAATTGCATCCAAGTATTGCATTTTGAACTCTTCTGTTGACCATGATGGCTACTCCACTTCTCAGGGATTCCTGCCCACAGTAGTAGACATAATGGTCATCTGAGTTAAATTCACCCATTCCAGTCCATTTTAGTTTGCTGATTCCTAGAATGTCGATGTTCACTCTTGCCATCTCCTGTTTGATCACTTCCAATTTGCCTTGATTCATGGACCTGACATTCCAGGTTCCTATGAAATATTGCTCTTTACAGTATCAGACCTTGCTTCTATCACCAGTGACATCCACAGCTGGGTATTGTTTTTACTCTGGCTCCATCCCTTCATTCTTTCTAGAGTTATTTCTCCACTTATCTCCAGTAGCATATTGGGCATCTACTGGCCTGGGGAGTTCCTCTCCCCAGTATCCTATCATTTTCTTTTCATACTGTTCATGGGGTTCTCAAGGCAAAAATACTGAAGTGGTTTGCCATTCCCTTCTCCAGTGGACCACGTTCTGTCAACCTCTCCACCATGACCCGCCTGTCTTGGGTGGCCCCATGGGCATGGCTTAGTTTCATTGAGTTAGACAAGGCTGTGGTCCTAGTGTGATTAGATTGACTAGTTTCCTGTGATTATGGTTTCAGTGTGTCTGCCCTCTCTTGCCCTCTCACAACACCTAGCATCTTACTTGGGTTTCTCTTACCTTGGACATGGGGTATCTCTTCACAGCTGCTCCAGCAAAGCACAGCCACTGCTCCTTACCTTGGACGAGATCACCCCTCTTGACCTTGAATGTGGAGTAGCTCCTCTTGACCTTCCTGCGCCCATGCAGCCACTGCTCCTTGGACGTGGGCTAGCTCCTCTCCACCGCTCCTGCACTGTTGCTGCCCCTGATATTGGTCATAATTAGACATACCCCAATACAAAACAAAAAGTTTAAAAAAAAGTCTTTTTTTAAGGACCATCCCTATTGGTGGGAGTTTGCCAAGGGAAAAAGGGAATAAGGACATTAAAGATAGAAGAACTTTAGGTATAGATGTGTAGAATGTTTTAGAATGTTGTCTGCTGAGATATATGAAAAGAAGGAAAGGCAAGGCAGGGAAAGGGGCAGCAGTAGTTCAATGGACTAAACTGTATGATTGTTGTCTCAAGTGCTAAGTATAAAGATGTACAAATCAGCCATTGACAAGCGGAGAAGAAGAGGTATGACATCATCATCAGATTTTATAAAGAAAAACTTTGATATAAATTCTGAAAGCTGGAAGTGGACAAAAGTGTCAGATCTCCCACTTTAATAATTTCTCCATCTCAATAGGTCTCTTCTGTACCTTTAGAGAAATGGGACTGCTGCAGTGTTCAAAGAAACAAACTATCCCACTCTTTATTTATCCTTTTAGATACATTTGTTTTAAGGAAGAAAATATAGAAACTTATATATAGAAGAGACCTTAAAAGTCCTCTGGTTTATTTCTTACATGTCCCACCTGGGGAAATAGAATCAAGCCATATAGGTGGCTGAGGAGCCAGGGCTGTAACCAGACCTACGGTACTTTCTGGGCACCACTCTGGTAGTTTGTTCTGGTTGTGTTGTTGTCGTTCAGTTGCTGAGTTTTGTCCAACTCCTTGCAACCCCAGGGACTGGAATATGCAGGCTCCCCTGTCCTCACTATCTCCCGGAATTTGCTCAGATTCATGTCCATTGAGTTGATAGTGCTATCTAACTATCTCTTTCTCTGCCACTCCCTTCTCGTTTTGCCTTCAGTCTTTCCCAGCATCAGCGTCTTTTCCAATGAGTGCAGCTCTTCGAATTGGGTGGGCAAAGTATTGGAGCTCCAGCTTTAGCAACAGTCCTTCCAATGCATATTCAGGGTTGATTTCTTTTAGGACTGACTGGTTTGATCTCCTTGCTGTCCAAGGGATTCTCAAAAGTCTTTTCCAGCACCACATTGTGAAAGTATCAGTTCTGGTTTGTGAGAGTAGATCAAATTGGGGATGCTGTTCAGCTCACCTGCATTATGAGTACAACAGAAGATTTCATTAGGACAAATGGATATTTAAATGAATTCTGATATTTCTGGAGGGAAATAATGAAATAGAGTTTTATCTGATTTGGACTTGATTTGTTTTCTCTACATTATCTTTAGCATGAAAGTGATTTGTTTGACAATGGCTTCATATTGTAAAATCCAGCTTTACATACACACAAAGCTGTTTGGAGGACTGCAGCCTACCAGGCTCCTCCGTCCATGAGAGTTTCCAGGCAAGAGTACTGGAGTGGGTTGCCATTTCCTTCTCCATCTTTACAATTAAGCCTATTATAAAAATACCCAATTCTAAGCTAGTCCTTTATAATCTTGTGATATATTATAAAAACTTTGAATATAGGCACATCTTGGAGATACTGATTCCAGGCCACTGCAATAAACTGAATATCACAATAAAGAAACTCACATGAAATTTTTGGTTTCCTGGTGTATGTAAAAGTTATGTTTACACTACCATAGTTTATTACATGTGAAATAGCATTATATCTGAAAAATGTACATTCCTAAATTAAAAAAATATTTTATTGCTAAAAATTGCTAACCAACATTTGAGCCTTCAGTGAGTAGTAATCTTTTTGCTGGTGAAGAGTCTTGCCTCAGTATTAATAACTTCTGACTGATCAGGGTGGTGGCAGCAGAAGTTTGGTGTGGCTATAGAGATTTTTTAAATAAGACAAAGTGAAGTCTGTCACATTGTTTGACTCTTTCTTTCACTTGACTACTTAGAGGCTATTGTAGAGTTATTCAGTTCAGTTCAGTTCAGTCGCTCAGTCATGTCCGACTCTTTGCAACCCCATGAATCACAGCACGCCAGGCCTCCCTGTCCATCACCATCTCCCGGAGTTTACTCAAACTCACGTCCATCGAGTCGGTGATGCCATCCAGCCATCTCATCCTCTGTCGTCCCCTTCTCCTCCTGCCCTCAATCCCTCCCAGCATCAGAGTCTTTTCCAATGAATCACCTCTTCGCATGAGGTGGCCAAAGTACTGGAGTTTCAGCTTTAGCATCATTCCTTCCAAAGAAATCCCAGGGCTGATCTCCTTCAGAATGGACTGGTTGGATCTCCTTGCAGTCCAAGGGACTCTCAAGAATCTTCTCCAATACCACAGTTCAAAAGCATCAATTCTTCAGCACTCAGCTTTCTTCACAGTCCAACTCTCACATCCATACATGACCACTGGAAAAACCATAGCCTTGACTAGATGGACCTTAGTCGGCAAAGTAATGTCCCTGCTTTTGAATATGCTATCTAGGTTGGTCATAACTTTTCTTCCAAGGAGTAAGCGTCTTTTAATTTCATGGCTGCAGTCACCATCTACAGTGATTTTGGAGCCCCCCAAAAAGAAAGTCTGACACTGTTTCTACTGTTTCCCCATCTATTTCCCATGAAGTGATATTAGGGGGCCTAATTTCAATATTGTAGTGTCTCAGGGAACAGGGAGGTCTGAGGGGAAGAAAAGAGATGAGATCAGTCTGTCAATGGCAGGCAGAACACACAGAACATTTTATCACTTAAGTTCACTGTCTTCTCTGGGTGTGATTTGTGGTGCCCCCAAACAATTATATTAGTAACATCAAAAATCACTGATCACAGATCTCCAAAACAAATATATTAATCATGAAAATGTTTGAAATATCCTGAGAGCTACCCAAATGTGACACAGAGACATTAAATGAGCAAATGCTGTTGGAAAAATGGTGCCAATAGATTGCTTCAGGCAAGGTTACCACAAAGCTTCAATTTGTTAAAAAAAAAATACACTCTCTGTTAAATGCAATAAAATGAAGTATACTCATAGTTACAGTGAATAGAAAAAATAATGTGACAAAAATTTAAAGTGCAGTAGTTAATAGATTAAGTTAATATAAATTTTTTTAATCATTTTACCAGAAAATTTATTTTTGAGGTTTTCCATTTTAATAATGAAGATGGTCTTTTTTACACTATTTAATTTGAACTTTATGTATTTGCTGTTTAAGAAAGCAGCTAGGAATTCATGTTGTTTTAGCCAAGGAATGGTTTCCAGAGAAAAAATAGTCTTAAAGAAGGATATATTTCCAATATAAAATAGAATTCTCAGCTTAAAAATTTGCATGTAGTTTTGAAGATGATTAAATTCTTTTGGCTCTTTGATGCCGACATGTGTTGTAGGGTCGTTTTAAATATGGAAAAGAGTTCATTACAATGAGTCTGTTACTTAAAGATATGTAATCTGTCTGTACTTCTTTATGGAAAACAATGAGTAGACCTGCTTACAAGAAATTAAACTGGTCTTGGCATGTGAACTATGATTGTTTTGGTTCTTGAGAGCCAATAAACGTGGATCCCTGCACACCTGCTTGGCTTTTATAATAATATCAGGTATCCTTCAGTTCGAATTTAATGCCCCAAACTACACAAACATACAGATGGATTAGAGGTTTCAAAAGGTTGTTAAATAATTTCATTATTATAGCTGATGAAAATGTATGTTTCTGAACCACTCTGCAATTACTCTGAGGGCTAGCATTGTCTAGATTGGTATTTATTTTGGTAGGTCCCTAGTTTATCTAGAATTCTGGGAGAAATAGCAATAACCTCAGATATGCAGATGACACCACCCTTATAGCAGAAAGTGAAGAGGAACTAAAGAACCTCTTGATGAAGGTGAAAGAGGAGAGTGAAAAAGGTGGCTTAAAACTTAACATTCAAAAAGTGAAGATCATGGCATCCAGTCCCATCACTTCATGGCAAATAGATGGAAAAACAATGGAAATGGTGATAGACTTTATTTTCTTGGGCTCCAAAATCACTGCAGAAAGTAACTGCAGACATGAAATTAAAAGATGCTTGCTCCTTGGAAGAAAAGCTATGACAAACCTAGATAGCATATTAAAAAGCAGAGACATTAATTTGCTGGAAAGATCCATATAGTTAAAGCAATGGTTTTTCCAGTAGTCACGTATGGATGTGAGACTTGGACCATGAAGAAGGCTGAGCACTGAAGAACTGATGCTTTTGAACTGTGGTGTTGGAAAAGACTCTTTAGAGTCCCTTGGACTGCAAGGAGATCAAACCAGTCAATCCTAAAGGAGATCAACCCTGAATATTCACTGGAAGGACTGATGCTGAAGCTGAAGCTCCAATACTTTGATCACCTGATGAGAGGAGCTGACTCATTAGAAAAAACCCCAATGCTGGGGAGGATTGAGGGCAGGAGGAGAAGGGGACGACAGAGGATTCTGAGATGGTTGGATGGCATCACCGACTTGATGGACATGAATTTGAGCAAGCTCCAGGAGATGGTGATGGACAGGGAAGCCTGGCGTGCTGCAGTCCATAGGGTTGCCAAGAATTGGACACGACTGAGTGACTGAACAACAACTAGTTTATCTTGTGAGCATACACAGTGTGAATCATGCTGAAGTAAAGGCTACCATTATTTAGATATATACTGTGTAATACAGGAGAAACAGTTCGTATTGAAAGTTATGTAGTATTTCAGAAGTAATTTCTCTGATTAATTTCACAATTAATTCACCCTGACTGAAATGCATGTTCATTTATTCATTTTTTTTAAAAAAAGATTATTTATTTAGTTGTATCAGGTTCTACTTACAGTGCATGGGCTTAGCTGCCCTGCAGTGTGTGTGATCTTAGTTCCCTGACCGGGGACTGAACTAATGTACCCTGCACTGCAAGGCAGATTCTCAACCACCTGGTCACCAGGGATGTCCCTCATCCATTCTTTAACTTATTAAACAAATATGTATTTGTTAGGCTCTGAGTATTTTCCAGGCACAATTCTAGATGCTGGGTTACAATGTACAAACAGATGAACTTGTCAAAAAAGGAACTTTTTGTTTTAGTGAGGGGAGACAGGCCATAAGCAAATGAGTAAAGAGACAATAATGGAGGTGGTTAAAAAGTGCTCAGAAGAGAAATAAAATAGAGTAAAGGGAGATAGAAGATAAAGGGGGTGATGTGTATGCTGTTTCACATGTGATGACCAAAGAAGATTTCTGATAAAGAAAAAATATAAGCAGAGTCCTGAAGGAAAGGTGGTAGACCTAAGCAGAAATCTGGGTGTAGTGGTTACTGAGCAAAGAGAACCATAAGAGCAAAGGCACAGGTATGTGTTATTATTTCATATCTACAAAAGAAGATACTGGGATAGGAAAAAAGATAGGTAACTGTGGTAGAGTGACAGCAATGCTGGGGGTTGGTGCTGGGATTTGAACCTTAGTTTTCAGAAAGACATAGGAAGTATAGAGAAGATTAAGCTCTATCTGGGGAAAGAGCATTCTACACAGAGCTGAGGCCCTTAGGAGAGCATGTCCTTAGTCTGTTATGAGAATGACAAAGAAATCAATTACACTGAAAGATGGATTTAGGGGAAGAATGGTAGGAGATGAGACTGGCATGGCAGGGTATACGAAAGAGAGTCGTACAGATTATGTAGAGCCTTGTAGACTGTTACAAGGGCTTTGGATTCTATTCTCAGTGAGCATTTTGAGCAGAAGAATGAAATGATTTTATTTGTGTTTTCTAAAGATACTCCAGGTGCTATGTGGAGAATGCCCTGTAGGGGTAGTAAAAGTGCCAGTAGGGTGATTATGTAGTAAGCTCAATAGCCTTGATCAGAGAAAAATTATTATGGTTTGTTCCAAGGTGGTAGTGGAGGAAAGGGTGAGAAGTAATTGGATTCTGTATATATTAATATTTTGAAGGAAGGGCCATCGAGATTTACTGATACGTGAGAGCAGATATTATGGTAAGTCTCTAGTAGACAAATAATAATAATTATATAGTCAAACAAGCATGTTTAAATGGATTCACTGATGATAATGTCCACTTTCAAAATCTGCATTTCTTTAACTTGAAGGCTTTCAACATATTCCTGCTAGCACCATTTTCTGTTTGACCTACATAATGCTGCCTAGAAATTACTCACTCAGCCTTCATTTATACAAAGAAGGTGTGATCAACAGCTAAGACTCCTGTACAATATATTTATGGAGAATTGTATATCAGTTTTTATTAAAGCAAATTCTACTGTGTTTGGTTATTTTTAGATAATGAAGTCATCTCAAGCCCTGTTATCTACAAGACAAAATCTGGTCTTAACTAATTCAAACATTTATACTCACATACATTAAAGACATATTGTATTATTAACAAGTGTAAGATAGGTGACCCTATCAATTTAAAAAAGTTGAAAATAGCAATTGGGAAAATATGCAAATGAGAGCTCCTACCTAATGCATTTGGAAGAAAATTGTCTTGAATTATTAAATTTTATGTATTATCTCACATCACCGTTTATTCTTATGTTCTGTTTCTTTTAAGTCAAAGTAATTATATGATCTTTGGCAGAGTAAAAAGAAACTCTCTTCTTCAGAGTAGGAGAAACATTTTTTTTCAGGAAGAGCAAGACACACATTAGCATTATGAGTTAAATAACACAATGACGTGTCTATACTTTGAATAACCTTATGGAGTTAAAACTGAAGAGTTTGTTGCATCTTTATGTAGACTCGAAAGGGCAGCTAGTCACCCTATTGTGGAACTACTTCATAGTTGTCTAAGGTGTAGGAAATAGATTTGGATCAGATATAGAGATTTGGGATCCATGAGTGTACAGCTGCTTGAAATCACAGTCTAGATGGCACCTCCCAGGAATGTATGTAGAAAGAAATGCAAGAACCTGGTATAAGAACCTCAGTGACATTACAGAATGAAGATCAGGTGGAAGAAAAGGAATCATCCAAGGCTGATGAGCAGTGAGTGAAGCCAAAGGACTAGGGATGAGAATCATTATAGAGAGGTTGGAGAAGATGTTAGGAAACATGTAGTTACCAGTGTTAAATGTAACAAAGACAACAGATAATACAAGGGCTGAAAATAATGTATTGGACTCAGTAATTAGATCTTTAGCAAGAACAGTCTCAGTAGCATGCTAAAGAGAGAAGACAAATTTTAGTAAATTGAAGAAAAAATAGGTGAGAAAATGAGTCAGGATACAGAAGCTTGAAGGAAAGGAATAATATGTGATCAACTAGAAGAAGGGCATGAGTATTATAGGGCAAAAGCAGGAAATTCCTGGAGAGACAAGGGTCAGGAGGAAGAGAGAATAATTATTGGAGCAAGTCCCTTGCTGAGGCATCATGGAGAGTGTACAGGAAAGATAGATTTTTTTGTGGGAGGAAGCGTATTCCTTTTGATACAGAAGTAGAGAAAACAAGAGTGTGTTGTGGGGGTAAATTTTGGGGTCCTCTGAGGGTGGGAAATGGGAAGAGAAAATGCCCGAGTTCATTGCAGGTGTTTCATCTTGTGTCTTTACCAGCACCACACTTCTATCTATGATGCAAGTAAAGACATTTCAATTTATTTGAAAGTAATCGATCAAGTTTTCTCTTCTTCATTCCTGCACGCCCTACCCCCTCCCTCCCCCGCCGCCGCTGAATAACCACAGTATCATTTGTGGAGATATTGCCATATAATTTTAGTTATTTATTCTTAGCATGATATAATGTAGACAGGAGCTGGTATAATATACATGGAAATATGGACATGATTATCCTGCACATTTTCACAGAAGTAAAAGTATTAGGCAGGCATATCTGAAGCATCTTTTAAATTTCATTTTAAGAATTTACATTGGGAGTTCAGTTTCATTTGGGCAAAGAGCACTAATATAGAACTAGCTGTAGAGTTACTGTTTTAGTAGAGTGGTCCAGAACAATGTTCACCTCACTGAGGAACGATGAGACGTGTGAGAGACCAGTGACACCTCTGACACCTCCAGGTTACACAGGCCTGAAGCCAGAGTTCTTCCCCCACAGCTGAGGCATTCCAGTGTGTAAGACTGAGTATCGTTATTTTGAGAAAAGGCAGAGAGGGAGTGTTTTCATCGGATAGAATTTCAGTAGCTAAATTGTTTGATTAAATGATGTCTTGCTTCTGTTTTATTATCTAATTTATTGTGTACAGATGGGCTGAAATGAAAACCACACTTCTGAATGCTTGTTGAAAGGCATAGAGAGTGATAGAGAGTATTTCCTAAAGATTAGCCCCTTTATCTTCCTGTTTCTTTCTTTTTCAGTGAAAATAAACACACAGCTAAATTGCATTGTTTAAAAAAAAAGAAGAAATGAACTGTATGTAGGCCTGTAACTATCATCTTTTTAACGATGCTAATGTGAATTACTTTTAATAGGATTTAATCTCATGGGTTGGAGTAATAGAGAAAGAATCATCTCAGCTATTTAAACAAAATGTGCCTAAGTGGTGTATAAGGATTCTAAATAATATTAGCATTCTATAGGTAAAGCAGTTGTTGGACCTAATTAAAAATCATCATTCAAAATATAAAATTATATTCCTATTAATGTTTAATTTCTTTATATCAAATTGTTCTTTTTTGAGAAGTGGTAGGAAACTTTGCCTAAATGTTATATAGAGCACCATTCTATGTAGTTGACACTTTGGAGAGCATTTTTTCAGGAATCATTTTCCAGTGATTAAAAATCCTTTGGATATTAGTATAATAAGAATTTGTTGTTATTGTTTGTTGTTCAGTCGCTAGGTCATGTCTGACTCTTTGTGACCACATGGACTGCAGCAAGCCAGGCTCCCCTGTCCACCACTATCTCCTGGAGTTTGCTCAAATTCATGTCCACTGATTCAGTGATGCTGCTATGAAGAAAAAGATCGACAACTGGATAAATTATGCTGGGACAGTTGACTATTTGGGAAAAGGTAATTTCCTACTACATATGTGTGTGTGTGTGTGTGTGTGTGTGTGTGTGTGTGTGTGTGTATACACCAAGAATTTCTAGATAAATTAAACATTATATATTTCTCTACATGTATTATATAACATTATATATTTATCTATATGTACATGTATATGTGCATAGTCACTCAGTTGTGTCTGACTCTTTGTGACCCCATGGACTGTATGTAGCCTGCCAGGCTCTTCTGTTCATGGAATTCTCTAAGCAAGAATACTGGAGTGGGTAGCCATTATCTTCTCCAGAGGATCTTTTTGATGCAGGGATTGAACCCAGGTCTCCTGTATTGCAGGCAGATTTTTATCATCTGAGCCACCAAACAAGACATTGTTATTCACCTTTCAAACAACAAAGATGAAAGTGGCATCAAAGTGAGGGACACTGGGCTCTCTCAAGTACTGGTGATATCAGTGTAGGGGACATTATGCAAGGTGCAGGTCCTTCTTCACCAAAGCATAATTGATTCAGCTGCTGGGGCTGTCATCTACAGGGATTTGGAGATTGCCTTAGCAGAAGAAAATTGAAAGAAAGTGAAAGTGAAGTTGCTCAGTCATGTCTGACTCTGCGACCCCATGGACTGTAGCCTACCAGGCTCCTCCCTCCATGGTATTCTCCAGGCAAGAGTACTGGAATGGGTTGCTATTTCCTTAGCAGAAGAAAGCCTCACCCAAAGTCACATTCCTTCCTTAGGTTGATCAGTGTGGTTGCATAAATCCCTAGTCAGCTCAAGTCAATACAATTCTAAACAGCTGTTCTAACTTCAGAGGGCAAGTACAGCTTTGTCTTGTTTGAGCATAAACTGGTTATAGGGATCAAAAGACTTAAATGCAGTTTATTGTTTGACTCAGTGATTGTATTTCTAAAAAAGTAGTCTTGAAGATAGGAAAAGATGTATTTCTAAGGATATCACTGCAGCACAATTGATAGTATAGAAACTGTGTGGACAGTTTACATGGCCAGCTGTTGGATAGTCACAAAATTGTTTTGATCGTGCAATTATCACAAGGCCATGAAAAATGAAACTATGGAAAACATTTGACAGAGTACAAAAATACTTATGATATGTATGTAAAAATAACAGATTTCTAGGAAGTGTATTCAGCATAACCTGTTTTCAAAGTACATATCAATGCATACAAAAAATATAGAAAGGAAATATAATAAAATGTTATCATTGGTTTCCTCTATAAAAATAAGGCTATGGAGCACTATTTTCTCTGAGCTCTCTGACATTCCTAAATTTTCAGCAATAATAAGAAATGTCTTATAAATTTAGGGGAAAATGCATATTTTACTTTTTAGCAGATTTTTTTTTAGCTCCTTCATAAACACATGAGAACTGTCATGAAATCAGCTTTGATTCTGATTTATTTTGTTTCAGGAAGGGATGGGGGAGGAGTTCTCTAGGAACACTTCCTATTTGTAACTGTTTCCAATGGGACACCTGCTCCTCTATTATATGTGTGCATCTTGCATGTGAGGTTTTTTTTTGCGGGGGGAACAACACAGTAGGTCTATACTCTTGACTTTCATATTGGAGCCTAAGATTGAACTGACGACTACTCAGAACCTGTCAAACAGCAGTTAATAGAAGGACCAGTTAGCCAACCATTTTTTTCTAGGGCAATGGTTTGGGAGTTGACTAGAGATGGGGTAGGGAAGTAAAGAGGGCTTACTGAAAGATAGGGTCTCAGGCCTCCTCTGTTCTTTCTTCAAGTAGAGTGGCTGTACTTTGATCTGCTTTCCATGTCTGATTTCTGAGTAAGGTTTACTTGGAATTGAGCTTTCCTTGGTGTAGTCTTTGAATGACAGTTTTCTACGGTCTTTCAGTTCTATCCCTTAGATCACTCAGAAGTATCTGGACTCTTTTAGCTACCATTAGAAATGTCTCCAGTGACTTGTGAATCAACATCCACTTTATATAAGGGGTAAAATAAAAATTAGTCAGTGAAAACTTTTTTTGGCCACTTAATTTTTTTAATTGAAGGATAAATGCTTTACAATGAAAAACATTTTAACGTTTTCCAGAAGCACTTTGGAAGATTCTGTCGTGTTAATATTCAACACCCTTTTTATACAAAAGGCACGTAGAAGATTTCTCCTTGAACTTAGGATGAGAAAGACTTTTTTCCTGTAGTGAAATTGACATGAGATTCAAAAAGATTTACTTATTTATTCCTTTATTTTTTGGCTGTGCGCTGTCTTCTTGACTGTGTGGGCTTTTCTCTAGCTGCAGTGAGCAGGGGCTACCCTTTGTTGCAGTGTGCCGGCTTCTCATTTGCGTTGGCTGCTCTTGCTGTGGAGCACAGGCTGTAGGGCTCACGGGGTTCAGCAGCTGTGGCACAGAGGCTCAGGAGCTGCAGCTTCCGGACTCTGGAGCACAGGCTCAATAGTTGTGGCTTAGTTGCTCTGAGGCGTGTGGGATCTTCCTGTACCAGGAATCAAACTCATGTCTCCTGTGTTGTCAGGCAGATCCTTTACTACTAAGCCACCAGGGAGGTCCCCATCATGAGATTTTTAATCAAGAACTAAACTGCCAACTAAATTTCCATTTTTGTTTTGTCTACAAGTATGCTTGGAGTCAATTTATAGTAATTATCTTGTTATTTCAACTATTATTATGCAAATATCTTTCATTTTAATGATTTATGATAGCTCTTATTTTCATATATGACCTGTATACTTATGATGTGTTTTTATTATAATATGCTCTAAAACTTTTGGACAAGTAAATGAAATATACATTATAAATGATATTTTAAAATCTCATAGAGACTAAGTGCTAGATAAAATATGACATTTATAATTACAACTAACTTGTTTATTATATGAATGCAAATATTATGATAGGCCTTTGGTTAATAATGTTTCGTTTTATATACTAGATCAGTACTTCCTCTCCTATCCCACCCTTCCATCACTGTAGACTAGTGTACTTGTATTTCCAAAGTCCTGTCTACCTGCACAGCTCATAAACTGCTCACTTTAGACCACATATTTTCCTTAAACATTTGCTTTTCTCCTCATGGCTGGACAAGTAGTTTTCCTGGTGCATATGGAATGATTAGGGCAGAACCATGATATATAAAATGTTTTCATAAGTTTCTAAACTATACTGTATAGAAAAAAAAAAAAAACTGTGTGTGTGTGGGGGGGCAGTAAATACTAAATCACTCTTTTTAGGGGAAATGAAGTTTTGAAATTCACTGTGTATGCAATTTGAAGTGTAGGATGTTTCCATAGGAAATGAATGATTCATTTCAATTACAGAAAAGGCATTTCATTAGTCAAAATCCTATCCAGATGAGACTTATATGAATCTGGTAAGAGATTATTTTTCTATTTTATAGCTCTATGTAGTAGAACAAATCTTGTTTCCCCTCCATAATTAGTAGGTATTCCATCTGATTTTAAACACTTTGGTGCTAAGATCTGGAAAAAGAGGCTCACTCTTCCTTTTTGTTCCTCTGATGGGTGATTGAAGCATTTTGGAGTTGTGTGAAAAATCTGCGCTTGTCTGTCTGAGTGAGATCCTTGGTTCCTAGTGAGGGAGTGGTGATGGTGCCAAAGCTTTTTCTGAGTAGCCCTGGTATGGACTCCTCCATTCCCTAGAGCAATTGAAGGCCTGAAAATGAACAGAGATATAGGAAAAAGTAAATCTATACAAATATCATAAAATAGCTATGCTATTATACTCCCTCTGTTAATAGAACTAAACACCTTAGACTAAATATTGTTTACTGTTTAGTTTTTCTACCTTACAGTCTTTTTTCATTCACTTATTCAACAAATATTTGTGGAATACCTATATGTAGGGATACAGTGGAAGCAAGAAGGATATCATCCCTGGTCTGGTGAAGTTTAGAATCTAGTGTATAGAGAGGCAGGAATTAAATAATTTCACAAGTATATATATATGTCAAAACTCTTGATTAAAAATATTTTAAAGGAAAAGTTCAAGGAGCCTTACTTAAAATAGGGGTATGGGTGGTAATGGGTAGTTAGCTTAGACCTAAAAATGAATAGGTAGGTATTATCTAGGTGAGAAGTGAAAGTGTAGAATATTTAGGCCTAAACGTTAAGTTGCAAATGTAATGAGCAGCTTTAAAGTTATAACATAGACCACAAAATGAGGAATAATTTATAAAATGGAAATAAAAAATCAAAGAAAAAATCTTTCACATCATCCTGTATGTGTTGCATCTGACTCTGCAAACCCATGAACTGTACCCTTCCAGGCTCCTCTGTCCATGGGATTCTCCAGGCAAGAATACTGCAGTGGGTAGCTATTCTTTTCTCCAGGGGATCTTGCCAACCCAAGGATTGAACCTGGGTCTCTTGCATTGTAGGAAGATTCTATAGTTTCATAAGCCATGACATTTTGTATAAAATTTTTATTCCAGCCTTTTTTATCATTATTTTTAACACTAAAGGGCAAGTTTTCTTATCATTAAATTCTTAGATCTTTCTTTTGAGAAATTCCTTGGAAAGACAAAGATATAAAAGGTTAGTATTTTTCTAGATTGCTGACAGTCTTGGAATTTTGAATGTTGTCAGCTTTTCCTGAAGGATTCGTAGGCTAAGACCTTTCCAGAACTGATTTCTGGTCTCCCAGAACTATCATTTATTCTATCTCCGAGAAACATCTTCCATGAAGGATGATTTGTCTTCAGTAACTTAGATCTTGACATGTTTTAATTGTGGTTCATTGACCTTATATTTATTGTTGTGTGGCCTGAGGCTGAATGAACTCTTCTTTCAGCTTTACAGAGACAGCATCATGGGAAATCAGGATCATATGGTAATTCTTGTCTTGTGGATTATCATATTTCAAATTTGCCATCCTTTACATTATTCCCACTTCCAAACTCTGCACTTGAATGACTTGTGTACAGTCATTTTGGCAGGCAGTTATATGCACACAACTTGTGTTTGCTCCTTGGAAGAAAAGCTATGACCAACCTAGACAGCATATTAAAAAGCAGAGACATTACTTTGCCAACAAAGGTCCATCTAGTCAAAGCTATGGTTTTTCCAGTAATCAGGTAGGGTGTGAGAGTTGAACTAAAGAAAGCCTAGTGCTGAAGAATTGATGCTTTTGAAGTGTGGTGTTGGAGAAGACGCTTGAGAGTCCCTTGGACTGCAAGGTGGTCCAACCAGTCAATCCTAAAGGAAATCAGTCCTGAATACTCTTTGGAAGGACTGATGCCAAAGCTAAAACTCCAATATTTTGGCCACCGGATGCGAAGAAGTGACTCATTGGAAAAGACCCTGATGGTGGGAAAGATGGAAGCTGGGAGGAGAAGGGGACAACAGAGGATGCGATGGTTGGATGGCATCACCAACTCTATGAACATGAGTTTGAGTAAGCTTGGGGAGCTGGTGATGCACAGGAAAGCCTGGCATGTGGCAGTCCATAGGGTCGCAAAGAGTCAGACATGACTGAACAACTAAAACAACTAAACTGAACTGAACTGTGTTTATGAATATATAAAGGTCTAAACATCTAGATAAAAAGCAAATACTGCAGTCAATTATCCAAAGGCTTTATCTGCATGAGGTTCAACATGCAGAAATTTACCTTTACCTGTTTCCTTTCCATTACTGGAAACTGTGAGAAGACATTCAGGCCAATCATAGCCCCCAGGGAGACTGGATCTCACAGCTCCATGTTCACAAATATTTTGCCAAGTCCATTATCATGGGTTGAATTGTACTGCCCCCAAATTCATATTTTGAAGCTTTAAAAATCCCCCATACCTCAGAATGTGACCTTATTTCAAAATAGGGTGGTTGTCACTATAACTAAGAAGAGATCAAGCTGGAGTAGGGCAGGGCCCTAATCAAATGTGACTTGGTGTCTTTACAAAATTGAGAAATTTGGACACTGGCTACGTAAACAGGGAGAATGCCATAAGAAGAAGAAGGCAGAGATATCAGGGTAATGTTTCTGCAGGCCAAGGAATGCCAAAGATTGCCAACAAGCCACCATAGGCTATGCAAAAAAGCATGAAGCAGATTCTCCTTGACAGCCCTCAGAAAGGACCAACTCTGCTCATACCTTGATCTCAACCTTCTATCCTCCAGAACCATGAGAGTAAGTTTCTGTTGTTTAAGTCACCTGGTTTGTGGTACTCTGTTACAGCAGCCCTAGAAAGCAAGTGCACCCACATTTCAGTTGGTCTACTAGAACCCAAGTAAAGTTGGTCAAGTATTCAAACCCAAGTAAAAAAATTTTGCCTTTGTTGAAGCTCTCTTCTTTCATCTCTGTGATAATCAGTGCCTTCTCCCTCACCTGGCTCTTATGGAATATATACGTATTTTCCATTTCATCTCTTTCCATACCTGATTTGCCTTGTTGCCTCCCCTGCTCATTCTGTACTAGTTTCTTCTATTGTGCCTTGAGAAAACCTGTCTATCTTCTCTGAGTGTTTCTTCTGCTTTTTTCACGTTAAATAAAGACCTGCATTTTAATCTTGACTATTAGCATATGATTTGAAATCTATTATAAGGACTGATGTTGAAGCTGAAACTCTGATACTTTGGCCATCTGATGCAGAGAGCTGACTCATTTGAAAAGACCCTGATGCTGGGAAAGATTGAGGGCAGGAGGAGAAGGGGACGACAGAGGATGAGATGGTTGGATGGCATCACCAACTCAATGGACTTGGGTTTGTGTGGACTCTGGGAGTTGGTGACAGACAGGGAGGCCTGGCATGCTGCGGTTCATGGGATTGCAAAGAGTCAGACATGACTGAACTGAACCGAACCAAATCTTGTCGCTGATTCTTCCTCTGTCTACAACCATTTTTCCCTCTGCCCTCATGCCTACTCTTGCTTTCCCTCACTTTTGTGGTCTCCTCATTGTAGACTTGTCACCCTTCTGCCAGGCCATTGATCCATTGATTCACTTGCCTCCATAACCAAGCTGGCCCTCTTGTATCTCTTCATTATTTCCTGTGGCATCCTAAAATTCTTTGCAGTCTTGGCTTTCTGACATATCCATTGTCAATGATAAGTTATTCACATCACCCATTTCTCTGTTCCAACCTTGTTGGATAAAATGATAAAATAATGCTATTGGGTCCAATATTCATTTATGCTATGTAATCTCAGCTGGCCTTCACTATTGCATAGCCATTATGATGTTTTCATAGCAATTCTTGTGTCCTATTCTCCCCTTCTGTCAAATTCTCCTCTGGTCTTGGTAAATCATCTTGCCTTCAACTTTGGTGAGGTTTAGTCCATATGACTTGGTGACCTCAGCATCTAAAAATGGAATTAATTGCATTCCTTCTACAAATAATTCTACTCTTTGGATTCCTTGTGATTGTCTATGTAGTCAGCCAATGGAAGCCTCCAAATGCAAGCCCAGATTTACTTTCCTGGGAATATTTCCTGTTTATATCTTGGATATAGTTCAAGTAGAATATATGGCATCCCCCAAATAGGCTTTAAAATTTCCCGACTTTATGCCTCTGCTAATATTTCATACTTCCGAATGCTGCTATTTTTCACTCCTCATTTTGTTCATATCAAATAATTTTCACCTTTCAAAATCCAACTCAAATATAGCCTCTCCATCAAGCCATTCCTCATCACTCAGCTGGTACTGATCTTTTCCCCTCTTATGGCATTTATTCCACCAGTTATAGGTAATTATTTTACCATTATAATGTAGGCATTCCCCTTTTTTTATTTTAATAGATTCTAAGCTTCTTTAGGGCAGGCATGCAGTTTTATTACTCTATCTCTTGTGTTGCCTGCATATGATAGATAAAAACAAGTATTGTTGAAGAAATAATTTAAAATAACTGGTTAATTATTATAGCTAAATAGTTACATGTTTATTCATCTAGCTCTCTGAAAATTTTTAAACGTGGAAATCTTATATAGAAACATAATTTTCTGAGATGATACAATAATCTTCCAAAGCCAAATCAAAAGGAACCAAACCAAACCAAACCAAACAAACACACAAAAAAACAACAACCAAAAAATAAAAAATTCAGGGTTTAATACATGAGGCTTAATTTTTTATAGCCAGTGTGCTTTAGTTTTTCTTACTCTAAGGTATTATTTCCTAATTCAAAACGAAATTATGAGGATAAATGAGAAGAGATCTATTTTTTTTCTCTGTATGTAGGTGAGTAAAGCTGTACACAGCAACCAAAAGCACCCTTTTTGTGTGTGTGTCTATGCTACACTTTGTAGATTTAGTCTGAATACTAACTATTATTTCCCACAGGATTTTCAGTGTGGGTGTTCTTTGCCTCTGTCTTCTCTGCCACAACACACACTAACATAATGCTGAGAAATGCAAATAGAAAACCAGGGGGATTAATTCTGGACTTCTTATTTCTGTAACCTCAAGGAAGCAACAATGCATAAAACGCTGTCATTTGAGAACACAAAAAGATTCATGCCAAGCTTCTTTTTCTTTTCTTTTTTTTCTTTCTTCCTTTAATACAGCAATGTCTACTGTATCTAGTGCTTTGGTGCGTTAATTAAACATGTCTTTTCTGAGGTATGCCTAGGAATTGCTAGTATGGCCTTTCTAAATTTAATCTGAACTCCTCTTCTGTCTTCTGATCCTTCTGCTCTCACTCCTCTTGTATTCTTGCTGCCTAATTGCGTTGAGAGATGGTACTAGCGGACCTACAAATGAGTAACACTTATTGTTTTGTTTTCTGAAAGTCCTGAGACATGTATTGATTTGATAGGACATTTTGTTATTGGTTGGGCTTCCCTAGAGTCTCAGCAGTAAAGAATCTTCCTGCAATGCAGGAGACTTGTAGGAGATGTGGGTTCGATCCCTGGGTCAGAAATATCCTCTGGAGAAGGAAATGGCAACCCACTCTAGTATTCTTGCCTGGGAAATCCCATGGACAGGGTGGCCTGGCAGGCTATAGTCCATGGGGTTGCAAAGAGCTGGACACAACTGAGCGACTAAACAGCACAAACTGGTAAATAGAGCGTGTGCTTTTGCATTAGCTAAGCCTAAATTTAAATTCCAGTTCTACCGTATATCCCCAGTAACTGAACAAATCATTTAACTTCTCTAAGCCTCAATTTCCTTTTCTTTAAAAAGGAGATAATAACATTGACTTTTCAGAGTTTTTTGGAGTTTTAAATGAAATACCACATGTAAAGCACATAACACAGAACCTGGTGCAGGATGCATATAATAAATGGTGGGTATTATTCTGTTTCTGTTTAAGGAGATATATGATAATTTCATTTAATTACTACACATTCCATTGGCCCTAGGTTCTCTTTTTAGAATGTTAACAATTTGTAGCTGTGAATCAAGTTTACCCATACCTCCTCTACCACTTTGCCCTCCAAATCCAGCTTATTTTTGGAAAGTACTTTCCCTGGGAAGATAGAGATGCGCTTCTGAGTTTGATGAAATACTGCAAAGTGAGGAGGGGACTATGTACTGTCTCCTCCATGAAGTTCATGTATAACTTGCCCATATTCCATGTACTTTCAGTGTTGTATTTCACCAGAATATTGATGCTGAGAAAAAATTATCTTTAGTGCTGCACACAGGAACAATGTCTGCTGTGAAGCTCTGGGCAAAGAATAATGTAGCTTCTCTCATCACAGTGTTGGTTTTACTCAGGACTGGACATCAACATGGAAGTTAGAGAGTTTGGCATTGACATGTGTATACTGTTTTATTTAAAATGGATTATCAACAAGGGCCTACTGTATAGCACAGGGAACGCTGCTCAATATTCTGTTGTTTTGATTATACACACTCATGGTGCTATATTTATTGGAATGAATATGCAGTTTTCCTGCTTCCTTATTACTTCAATTATGAAGATTCATAAGAGTGTATCTATAGCCACAGTTATAATTTTATTAAAATAGTTATTTGGCTATTATTTTATAGATTTGATAGTATATATATATATTCATGTACATCCAATTTTTTGAAGGTTTATCTATTTTCAAATCTGTCATTTATTAGATTTCAAATCAGTAGTCATTTAAAAATAAATGACTGACAGGATATATTTTTAAAATAAAATAAGCATTGGTAGGATTGTTTTACTTTTTCCCCCAAATTTAAATAGCTATTTCTGCATCCTGTTTTGAAGAGCACAGGATAAAATTAGTTATATGGAGTTTGTGGTTTGTTTATTGGAAATAAATGTCACTAACTAGTTAACTGCAAAATCTGCTGATTCCATTCATGCTAAGCCTATGAATAGAAAGTATAAAATTTGTTTTAGATAAGAATCAGTGAATTTCATATCCATGATTGGTGCCAGGTTGGCAACCTTTTAATGATACCAGATGGACATGGAGATTTTATTTTATTTTTTATAATGAACAAAATAGAGAAGCAGGTGCTACAGAACTCTTCTCAGGGTTCCATGGGGGGAAATTTGGCTTCTATTTTCACTCTAGCATTATTTTTTGTTTTGAAACAGCTAAAGATTAGATATTGAAGGAAGAGAGTGAATGGTCACCAGTTGGGAATTCCTGTGAAATGAATTACTACCACAACTACTACTGTGGGGTAGGTACGCTCACAATCAGAATCTTAATACTCAAACTCTTAACACATTAGAGCTGTTAGAATCCATTAGTTTAGTATCACTGTATCTCATAATTGAAAAGGATTAGGATATTTTTACAGATGTGACAAAAGAGGCCTACTACAGAAAAGAGATTTGCCCTAAGTTACATAGCTTATGTAACTTAATTCCACAACCCAATTCCAGGTATCTAACTTTGAATCTGTTACTCTTACCATCACACAATATTGCTAAACTCTTAACAAGGAGAAGAGTAAAAATATCATCTGTTGGGTTTTTCCCTCCTACAGGATGAACTTAATGAAACAAACAATCAAACAAAGGAATGAGCTGTCTGTTGGAACATTTGCCTTGAGACAGCTCTTCCTTATTTGGTGGATTCACCCTGGAGTTTCCACATAGACCTTCTTCCTTGGCAATTAGCATATTAGAAAGGAAAAATATTTGCAGCCTAATTTAAATCTTCTAATTAATAGTCATTATGATTTTTAATATAATCCAATTGCACTGCAAACATTGGAGAAAACAATTAAGGCAAGCTGAGAGGGAGAGAGATAAAATCTTTCACAATTATCACATTGCTGATCTCGTCTAGATCGTTTCATATTGGGGATATTTTCTTGGAATTAATCAAAAGATCATTGCCCAGTTGCTTCATTTGGGTTGTATGGTATGTGACTATGTCCAAACAAACCAAAAGAAATAGTCTATTTTAAATGGTTTTAGCAGTGAAAATTCTGTCTCATCACAACATTGCAGAATGACCAAGTTATAGGATATAAGTGCACAGAAACATGTAAAATATAGTTAGAAGTTTCCCTAACCAAACCTTAAATGGTTAAGATGGTTTTCTATTGCTTATTCCACATTTTTGCTTTTCCATTTATCATTTCCATCAGCTGCCATTCATTCTTGACTGGGTATCTAGTCCACTTAGCTCTCACCTCTGCATCCCTGGAACCACTGGTTCTCTGGGCAAACTCTGTCCAGATTGCTTGGCATTCCTTCCTCAATCTCTTCCTGAACCTCTCCTCCCAATTCACCCCCTGACCCAATCCCAATCAGACTGGCTGCTACTAAGATCAGTCATGGCCAGGGCTGGTTGTAGGAAGGGTTCAATCTCTTCCTTTCCACCTTGGTGCTGAAACTCTATCCCAACACACACTTGTTCACTGTGTGGGCCTAACCCAGGACTCTTCTAGTAAAGATTAATTTTTAAGCATGAAGATAACAATGCAAAGGGTCAACATTTAAGCTTTTGAGACAGGTGGACCTAGGTTTAAATTCAGCTCCAACTCTTGTTACCCATTTGACATTAGACAAAATACTTTTCCTTTCTAAGTCTCAGTTTCAACCTATTAGAGTTGCGAAAGTGTAAGTGTTAGTCACTCAGTCCTATCTGACTCTTTGCGATCCTGTGGACTGCAGACTGCTAGGCTCCTCTGTCCATGGAATTCTCCAGGCAAGAATACTGGAGTGGGTTGCCATTTCCTTCTCCAGGGGATCTTCCCAATCCAGGGATCAAACCCAGGTTTCCTGCATTACAGGCAGATTCTTTATTGTCTGAGTTGTGTTAGTCATTCAGCTGTGTCCAACTCTTTGCAAACCATTGGACTGTAGCTTGCCAGGCTCCATTGTCCATGGAGTTCTCCAGGCAAGAATACTGGAGAGGGTAGCCATTCCTTTCTCCAGGGGATCTTCCTGACCCAGGGATTGAACCTGGGTCTCCTGCATTGTAGGCAGATTCTTTACTGTCTGAGTCACCAGGGATGCCCAGCCACCATCTGAGTTGTAGTGGACTTAAATGACAGAATTAATACAATTAATCTGGCAGAGAGGAGTAAGTACCAGTATATGGTGTTTATTTCCTAAAGGAAATCAATCCTGAATATTCATTGGAAGGATTGATGCTGAAGTTGAAATACCAGTACTTTGGCCACCTGATGTGAAGAACTGACTGATTGGAAAAGACCCTGATGTTGGGAAAGATTAAAGGCAGGAGAAGAAGGCAATGACAGAGGATGAGATGGTTGGATGGCATCACTGACTCAATGGACATGAGTTTGAGTAAACTCCAGGAGTTGGTGATGGACAGGGAGGCCTGGCATACTGCAGTCTATGGGGTCACAAGGAGTTGGACACGACTGAGCAACTGAACTGAACTGATGATGTTCATTATGATGCAAGGCAGGAGAGCATGGAAAGTTAAGAGTTTGGGCTTGGGAGGCAAACAGACATATATTTAAATATTGTTGCCACTCATCACTAGTAAGTTATTTTTTTCCTCAGAGTCTCAATTTTCTGATTTGCAAAATAAAATGAATAATAATGCCTACCTTGCAGAAGATTTAGTGACATGCTATGGTATATCTGTAAAGTGAATGCAAGAAGTCAAGTTCATTGTGTATTACACTGCCTCCCTCTGACCTCTTCACTATCATGGTTAGCTTTTCTATCAGAGGACTGGATTACTCTCTTGCTAGCCTCTTAGAAGCTAAGCACATTACCCAGAAAATCAGAGGGAATCTGCATTCATCTAACCATCCATTTATTTATTTCTATAACGAGTCTATTATTGGCTATTGCTGTCCTTTATTTAACCTCTGTGTTGAACTTCCTTCCATAGCTGACAGATAGGTCTTCTATCTAGACTAGAAAAGCTTAATTTTCAGTCCCCAGCAACTTCCAGTCTTCCCTGTTCTGCTGTGGGTATTGGAGCCATATCCTATGGCTTTTGACTGGCCCCACCCATCCACCCCTAGCTCTGTCCTGAGCTTGTCCTTTACAACTTGTGCCTAACTGACTCTTAATCCAGAATAGTTTACCTTTAAACTAATACTTAACCTATCCTCCCCTTGAAATTTATGTCTCCCTTATTTTCTGGCTGTGGGGGTGCAGGAGGGCCTAGAGAAGCTATTCCATGTTCAAGGACAGGAGGGATGGCAGTGAGGAGATACCCCTTGCCCAAGGTAAGGAGCAGCAGTTGTGCTTTGCTGGAGCAGCCGTGAAGAGATACCCCAAGTCCAAGGTAAGAGAAACCCAAGTAAGACGGTAGGTGTTGTGAGAGGGCAAGAGAGGGCAGACACACTGAAACCATAATCACAGGAAACTAGTCAATCTAATCACACTAGGACCACAGCCTTCTCTAACTCAATGAAACCAAGCCATGACCATGGGGCCACCCAAGATGGGCGGGTCATGGTGGAGAGACTGACAGAATGTGGTCCACTGGAGAAGGGAATGGCAAACCACTTCAGTATTCTTGCCTTGAGAACCCCATGAACAGTATAAAAGGCAAAATTATAGGACACTGAAAGAGGAACTCCCCAGGCCAGTAGGTGCCCAATATGCTACTGGAGATCAGTGGAGAAATGAAGGGATGAGCCAAAGCAAAAACAATACCCAGCTGTGGATGTGACTGATGATAGAAGCAAGATCCGAAGCTGTAAAGAGCAATATTGCATAGGAACCTGGAAAGTCAGGTCCATGAATCAAGGCAAATTGGAAGTGGTCAAACAAGAGATGGCAAGAGTGAACATTGACATTCTAGGAATCAGCGAACTAAAATGGACTGGAATGGGTGAATTTAACTCAAATGACCATTATATCTACTACTGTGGGCAGGAATCCCTGAGAAGAAGTGGAGTAGCCATCATGGTCAACAAAAGAGTCCGAAATGCAGTACTTGGATGCAATCTTAAAAATGACAGAATGATCTCTGTTCCTTTCCAAGGCAAACCTTTCAATATCACAGTAATCCAAGTCTATGCCCCAACCAGTAATGCTGAAGAAGCTGAAGCTGAATGGTTCTATGAAGACCTACAAGACCTTCTAGAATTAACACCCCCAAAATATGTCCTTTTCATTATAGGGGACTGGAATGCAAAAGTAGGAAGTCAAGAAACACCTGGAGTAACAGGCAAATTTGGCCTTGGAATGTGGAATGAAGCAGGGCAAAGACTAATAGAGTTTTGCCAAGAAAATGAACTGGTCATAGCAAACACCCTCATCCAACAACACAAGAGAAGACTCTACACGTGGACATCACCAGATGGTCAACACCAAAATCAGATTGATTATATTCTTTGCAGCCAAAGATGGAGAAGCTCTATACAGTCAACAAAAACAAGACCAGGAGCTGACTGTGGCTCAGATCATGAACTCCTTATTAGCAAATTCAGACTTAAATTGAAGAAAGTAGGGAAAACCACTAGACCATTCAGGTATGACCTCAATCAAATTTCTTATGATTATACAGTAGAAGTGAGAAATAGATTTAAGGGACTAGATCTGATAGATAGAGTGCCTGATGAACTATGGAATGAGGTTCATGACATTGTACAGGAGACAGGGATCAAGATCATCCCCATGGAAAAGAAATGCAAAAAACCAAAATGGCTGTCTGGGGGAGGCCTTACAAATAGCTGTGAAAAGAAGAGAAGCGAAAAGCCAAGGAGAAAAGGAAAGATATAAGCATCTGAATGCAGAGTTTCAAAGAATAGCAAGAAGAGATAAGAAAGCCTTCTTCAGCAATCAATGCAAAGAAATAGAGGAAAACAATAGAACAGGAAAGACTAGAAATCTCTTCAAGAAAATTAGAGACACCAAGGGAACATTTCATGCAAAGATGGGCTCAATAAAAGACAAAAATGGTATGGACCTAACAGAAGTAGAAGATATTAAGAAGAGGTGGCAAGAATACACAGAAGAACTGTACAAGAAAGATCTTCATGACCCAGATAATCACGATAGTGTGATCACTCACCTAGAGCCAGACATCCTGGAATGTGAAGTCAAGTGGGCCTTAGGAAGCATCCCTACGAACAAAGCTAGTGGAGGTGATGGAATTCCAATTGAGCTATTTCAAATCCTGAAAGATGATGCTGTAAAAGTGCTGGACTCAATATGCCAGCAAATTTGGAAAACTCAGCAGTGGCCACAGGACTGGAAAAGTTCAGTTTTCATTCCAATCCCAAAGAAAGGCAATGCCAAAGAATGCTCAAACTACCACACAATTGCACTCATCTCACACGCTAGTAAAGTAACGCTCAAAATTCTCCAAGCCAGGCTTCAGCAATTCATGAATCGTGAACTTCCAGATGGTCAAGCTGGCTTTCGAAAAGGCAGAGGAACCAGAGATCAAATTGCCAACATCCACTGGATCATGGAAAAAGCAAGGGAGTTCCAGAAAAACATCTATTTCTGCTTTATTGACTATGCCAAAGCCTTTGACTGTGTGGATCACAATAAACTGTGGAAAATTTTGAGAGAGATGGGAATATCAGACCACCTGACCTGCCTCTTGAGAAACCTATATGCAGGTCAGGAAGCAACAGTTAGAACTGGACATGGAACAACAGACTGGTTCCAAGTAGGAAAAGGAGTACGACAGGGCTGTATATTGTCACCCTGCTTATTTAACTTATATGCAGAATACATCATGAGAAACGCTGGGCTGGAAGAAGCACATGCTGGAATCAAGATTGCTGAGAGAAATATCAATAACCTCAAATATGCAGATGACACCACCCTTATGGCAGAAAGCGAAGAGGAACTAAATGAAAGTGATAGTGGAGAGTGGAAAAAGTGGCTTAAAGCTCAACATTCAGAAAACGAAGATCATGGCATCTGGTCCCATCACTTCATGGGGCATAGATGGGGAAACAGTGGAACCAGTGTCAGACTTTATTTCTGGGGGGGCTCCAAAATCACTGCAGATGGTGACTACAGCCATGGAATTAAAAGACGCTTACTCCTTGGAAGAAAAGTTATGACCAACCTAGATAGAATATTGAAAAGCAGGGACATTACTTTGCCAAAAAGGTCCATCTAGTCAAGGCTATGGTTTTTCCAGTGGATATGTATGGGATGTGAGAATTGGACTGTGAAGAAGGCTGAGCGTTGAAGAATTGATGCTTTTGAAATGTGGTGTTGGAGAAGACTCTTGAGTGGCCCTTGGACTGCAAGGAGATCCAACCAGTCCATTCTGAAGGAGATCAGCCCTGGGATTTCTTTGGAAGGAACGATGCTGAAGCTGAAACTCCAGTACTTTGGCCACCTCATGCGAAGAGTTGACTCATTGGAAAAGACTCTGATGCTAGGAGGGATTGAGGGCAGGAGGAGAAGGGGACGACAGAGGATGAGATGGCTGGATGGCATCACTGACTCAATGGATGTGAGTCTGAGTGACCTCCGGGAGTTGGTGATGGACAGGGAGGCCTGGCGTGTTGTGATTCATGGGGCCGCAAAGAGTCAGACATGACTGAGAGAGTGAACTGAACTGAACTGAACTCATTTGCTTCTTTCAGGTGCAGGTTTTCATGCTATCTAACATAACAATGATAAACTATTAATGAACTATTCTGGGCTGAACTTGATAAACTATTCTGGGCTTATGGAAAAGAGTTAGGTCCAATATATTCTAAGGACCTGCTGGATGACCAGCAGTGTAGTAGCAATTGTGGAAGTCAGTGGTGAATTAGACGGGTGCAATACTTGTATCCACAGATCTTACAGTCAAGAGGGGAAGATGGTGATAGAGATAATTAAAGTATGATGTGCTGAGGATTTCCATGGCAGGGAAACCACTTATGATATGCACCTTTTCCAGATGTGAGAGATCAGGGATAGCTTCCTGGAAGGAGAAATGTCTTTTTTTTCTTGGATTTAATAATTCTTTATTTTAATTTTTTAACACCAAAAACATTTTGTATTGGGGTATAGCTGGTTAACAATGTGATAGATTCAGGTGAACAGTGAAGTGACTCAGCCATACTTTTCCCTGTGTCCATTCTCCCCCAATCCCCTCTCCCATCCAGACTGGTACATAACATTGAGTGGAGTTCCATGTGCTATATAATAGGTCCTTGTTGGCTATCTGTTTTAAATATTACAGCAGGTACATGACTTTCCCAAAGTCCTTAACTATCCCTTGCCCCTGGCAAACATGAGTTCGTTTTCTAGAAAACAAACTCAAGGAGAAATTTCTTAACCAAGGGAAATGGGTGGTTGGAAGCCAGTGGTCCAGGATAAAGCAAGTATAAAAATTCTGAGTAGAGAGAGGGAATGACTTGTTCATGGTAACAGGAAACATTCAGTACAGCTGGAGAATGGTGTGTAAACAAGGACTGAGAATAGATTAGGTGATCGAGGTATGCATGGTCCAGATTAAAAGTGGCTTTGTAAAACACATCAAAGAGTTTAGACTATCCTAAGAGCATTGGGAAGCCACTGAGCAGTTTTATATAGGGCATAGACATTATCAAGTTTAGTTTTAGAAAACTCAGTTTGGTTAGTGTACAGAGAATGGTCTGGAAGGGTGGCTGAAACATTGAACATAGTCCATCTAGTTAGAAAGCTTCTGCAGTGATTCAGGTGAGCAATGAGATTGTTTGAACTTGAAACACAGAGGAAATCTGCAGTTATTCATGCATCCATTTATTTATTCATTCAACAAATAAACATTGTGCTGGGTTCTTTGCTGGGTTTTAAGGATTAAATTGTGAGTGAAAGAGACTAGAGAATGCTAGCATTTATTGGGGGATTCTGAATGGTTGTGATAAGTGCCAGGACTGTGCTGAGTATGATAGGAGAGTGTCTAGCTGATACTTTGAGGGGTCAGCTGAAAGTTAAGTAAAAGAAATAAAAAGCAAGTTCAGATTCACAAGTACCTTGTAAAGCTGCAATTATTTTTAAGCTACCTAAATTTTCCTGGGGCTTCCCCCTTGGCTCAGCAGTAAAGAATCTGTCTGCAGTGCAGGAGATGCAGGAGACATGAGTTTGATCCCTGGGTTGGGAAGATCTCCTAGAAGAGGGCATGGCAACCCACTTCAGTATTCTTGCCTGGAGAATCCCATGGACAGAGGAGCTTGGCAGGCTACAGTCCATAGGGTCTCAGTCTCAGAGTTGGACACGACTGAAGTGACTGAGCATGTACCCATGGAAGTTCTCTTGAGCTTTCATGGTGCTCTGCTGGTTTCTGCCACTATTTCGTTCCTGGAATTATAAATAAAATAATACCTAGTTTCTACTTCCCAAATACCCATAGGGTCTGAATCTGGATGTGTCTCATGTCCCCTCCACCTAATGTGTTATTTCAGTCATTCTCACAGCTATCTCCTTTAAAGTATCAAAATGATATATATATTTTTCTAATATCAAAGATATTTTCTCAATTGTTTTATAGTTAATATAACTTTCAGTGTATAGAATTGTTTTAAGTTTCTTTCTTTATGTGTGTAGAGCAGATATTTTCCACACATTTAGAATTTCCTTAATTTCTTTTAGAGCATTTGGGTGCTTACGGAAGTAGGATATTTTGTTATTATATGAATCCATTATTCTTTAATCTGTTTGAGAGATATAATGCAGTGTATATGAATTAAAATTTTGTCCCATGATTGTCTTAGAATAAAAATGCATAGTTTGAACAGTGGAAGAATCTAAGTGTCAGAGTAGAAAGAGTTTGTCTCAGAGGTTCTTTTAAGAATGATGAGACAAAAATCAAGAAAGATTGATGACATTAGCTAGTTCACTCAGTAGTTTATCAGCAGCATTGAAATAGAATTGAATTCAGGCCTTCTTTTTGTCATATTACAATAGTTAGAAAGACAGAAATCCTTGTTATTTCTAAAATATACCAGTATAATAAATTTTTACTGAAAATAAAAAATATGAATAATGCATACATATTTCTGTCTACATAATACCTATGAATAAGCTAACTAAACATTTTTTCCACTGAATATTTTTTTTCTATGCTAATAAACAAACCAGTGACTTGCTGTTAGTTGATAACATAGAAACTAAAAGATATAAATTTCTTTTGAGAATGCTTTTAAGATTGCCAATGAAATACTTTCTGCTCCCCTGAAATTTCATTCTATCCAAAGATTTGTAAGTTCTTCTATTTCATTGAAACAATGTAATATGCTACAATAAGAATTCAATCTGTTGTGATATTATTGCCTAGGAATATTCATCAGCTTTATAAACTTAGACACAATTATGTCCATCCTCCTCAGAGCCTTTCAGACTCCATTTTCCCATTAACTCATCCCTGTTGTGACATTTATACCTTAGAAATGCTTTTTTTTATTTTTATAGACCTAAAACAGCTGTTTGTATTATTCATCCAACAATGCCATTTATTTCATCAGCAGGAATCACAACCTTTGTTTTGTGTTTTCCCTATTACTTGGGTTGGTTCATGAAACTGAGTCATTGGGATCCTGAGGGCGATGTGGAGTGGGCAGCCTTGGTTTTGGGGCCTCTGATTTGCCCTTCAGTGTCCATTGACACGTGAATTTGTTTAAATCCCTTATACCACAATAACCCTGAAAATCTTAATTTTATGGCATATCCCTTAGAAAGAGGAAACACCTAGCAATTTCAAGTCTGTACATTGATGATGAGGAAAGAGAAATAGGATATTGTATTTTTCATTTGCATTCTTTTGAAGTGAATGCACTGTAATTGTATCTGAATTTATAAAAAATAATGCTCACTAAAAGTTTTGCAATAGTGTAGAAATTCAAAGTGAAAACAATACTAATTTGTACAAAATAGAAGCATGCATTTTTAAAAAAGCAGATTCAATAGAGAAATTTCTATATTGGTCGTGATCACTCAAAACAATTATTAGAATCTCTTGACCCCAAAAAGCATTTCCTATTGTTGCTGATGTGTTTGACATTGACATGATGGAGTCAGGCTGGTATTAGCCTTAAGCCATTTTATGAAGGATGGCAGGTGAATTGTGGAGTGGGAGAAATAGAGCTGGCCCTAGAGAAATAATGTGAATATGTGCTCAGTCGCTCAGTCATGTCTGACTATTTGTGACCCCATGGACTGTAGCCCACCAGGCTCTTCTGGCCATGGAATTTTCCAGGCAAGAATACTCAAGTGGGTTGCTATTTCCTACTCCAGGGGATCTTCCTGAGCCAGAGGTTGAACCTGTGTCTCCTGTATTGGCAGGTGGACTCATTACCACTGCACCACCTGGGAAGCCCAGAGAAGTAATAGGTGATGTAAATTTCTCTTTCCAAAGAATCCAGTTTCTCCCTCATCTTACACTTACTTTGCTGCTGCTACTGCTAAGTCGCTTCAGTCATGTCCGACTCTGTGCAACCCCATAGACTGCAGCCCACCTGGCTCCCCTGTCCCTGGGATTCTCCAGGCAAGAACACTGGAGTGGGTTGCCATTTCCTTCTCCAATACACTTACTTTAGAGCTGGCTTTTTCAAGTTTCAAAAAGTAAAACTTACTTGACTACCAGATAGGACTGAAGCTGCTAGCGTGTGGCTCTCAGTTCTCCCAGATACATACTTTTTATCATAATACTATTTTCTGTGAATTCATTCTAGCCTGTTCTGCTAAGCTTGTCCAGCACTGCCTGAAGTTATGAAAAAGGTAGTTTCAGGTACATATTTCTAAGTAAAAAAAGAAATCCGTGCTGTCCTTCATATTTGACACTTTCCCTTGCAATTTAAAAGCAAATGTTAATCAAATCAATAATAATTCATTTCCTTCCTACTAAGTATGGACTTCCTGGGTGGCTCAGATGGTAAAAGCGTCTGTCTACAATGCAGGAGACCCAGGTTCAATCCCTGGCTCAGGAAGATCTGCTGGAGAAGAAAATGGCAATCCACTCCAGTACTATTGCTTGGAAAATCCCATGGACAGAGGAGCCTGGTAGGCTACAGTCCATGGGGTCGCAAAGAGCTGGAGACAACTGAGCATATAGAAAATACCAAATCATACAGCCCTGGTTGATGAATACTGTTGCTGTGTTGGTGAAACATGACTTTATCAGGAGGCCTGGGGAGCTGGCCAGTGATTTACTGAATCACTGCACAAAACCATATAATCACCTATTGGCAACTACTATAAGCTTAGAAGCTAATAATCTCATTCCTCCACCAATGTCTGACACCTGTGAAGTGCAGTTTTATGATATAACTGATCTTTTCCTGAACTTGTTACCCAGAATTCAATCCTTTTTGATGGGATGAAACATTTGCTTTGTTGATTTGTTCCATGTATAAAGGGGAACATAATAGATGGTGCATAAATATTTGTTGAATGAATAACTGAATTCTCTTGAACATTAATTTACAATCATTAAACAATCTTTTTTAACGATCTCTCCTTCAGAAATAAACCACAAGCCAAGTTTAGTTAGCTGAATAGAGAAAGTTATTACTTGTAGTTTTTCTGGGTTAATAAAATAGAGGCTTGTAATTATTTGTCCCTGATCCTTACAATTACTTAACTCTCAGGAGAGCCTTTGAACTGAAAGTTTTAGTTTTTTAAAAAAGTATTAGCTATAGGAATGGGTTTACAGGAATATGTCCACTTCCCCTTTTCTTTTAAATAGTTATAAAATCAAGAAATCCAACCATCCAGTTTTATTTATCACTGATTAATACCCAGAGTGCTCATTTCTCTAACAAATTAATGAAGTTTCAAGACTCACTCTTACATCCAACTGACACCCAAATTGTTCCCATTTATTTTGATTTAAAATAACTATGATCATGATAACAATAATTTAATAAAATAATGAGTACCCACATATACAAAACCCAACATCATTTATGTTGTTTTTAAGTTTATATCTGAAATGAAACAAAATTATTCTAAAGTGTACTTGAATATACATTAAAAATTCAGTTGCTATTAGAAGATTAATATCCTAAGCACATAAAAAATGGAATATAAAATTATAGGGTTATATTTTTAATGGCATTTCAAGGGGGTTTTTCAAACATGGATTTGAAACATCTGGTAAAAACTGGGTTACTCTAGAATATATTTTATAATTTATTTTAATTATTGGAAAAATTAAATGAAATTAAAAGATGCTTGCTCCTTGGAAGAAAAGTTATAACCAACCTAGACAGCATATTAAAAAGCAAAGACATTACTTTGCCAAAAAGGTCCATCTAGAAAGCTATGGTTTTTCCACTAGTCAGGTATGGATGTGAGAGTTGGACTATAAAGAAAGCTGAGCACAGAAGAATTTATGCTTTTGAACTGTGGTGTTGGAGAAGACTCTTGAGAGTCCCTTGGACTGCAAGGAGATCCAACCAGTCCATCCTAAAGGAAATAAGACCGAATATTCATTGGATGGATTGATGCTGAAGCTGAAACTCCAATACTTTGGCCATCTGATGCGAAGAACTTACTCATGCAAAAGACCCTGATGCTGGGAAAGATTGAGGGCAGGAGGAGAAGGGGACGACAGAGGATGAGATGGTTGGATGGCATCACCGACTCAATGGACATGAGTTTGAGTAAACTCCGGGAGTTGGTGATGGACAGGGAAGCTTGGCGTGCTGCAGTCCATGGGATCGCAAAAAGTTAGACATTTCTGAGGAGCTGAACTAAACTGATGCTGATATTAAAACAATATTTATTTATACTTGATAAGACTCGCAGTCTTGAAATTGTTCTAAGTGATATAAAAATGCATCTGTGTACTTTACTACAATATAGCCTAATTGATTTCTAGAAAGAAAGAAAGTGAAGCCACTCAGTCATGTCCAACTCTTTGCAGCCCCATGGATCATAGCCTACCAGGCTCTTCTGTCCATAGTATTTTCCAGGCAAGAGTACTGGAGTGGGTTGCCATTTCCTTCTCCAAACCGATTTCTAAATGATGCTATTTTTGAAGTCATGATGTGATATATTGAAGTCTAAGTCCTTACTGAAGAATGGATTGAGATATCCTTGATTAACACAATGTGCCTACCTCTAAACTATTGTCCAATGTGAAGAATGTTCCAATATAAAAATGTGTTTAAAAATTTAAACATATAGCTTCAATATTGCTTAGTATATTAATGTTAACCTTGCAGAGCTATTATAAATACAATTCACATAGCCTTTCTGATTATGTAGGACATTTGTTTGAAATTCATCACAAGGAAATCAAGTGAGAAAACATGATAGTTCAAAATTTGTCACCGCTAAAGAAAACTTTAAAGTTCCTTTGCCATTAAAAAGTAGCATTAGTAGCATATTTATTAATAAAGGAGAGGGCAGGATTATCTAGATTTTGATTACAGATTCTCTTTCTCTCTCCCTGTTTTAGGAATAATATTTAGGTTAATATCTCAACTGGGACAAGGCAAAAATATATTTTTAATTTAAACATTTCTAAAACTATTTTTGCTCTTCTGTCCTTGTATGCAAATAATATTTCTACTTTGGGGACTTCCCTTGTAGCTCAGCTGGTAAAGAAGCCACCTGCAACATGGGAGATCTGGGTTCAATCCTTGGGTTGAGAAGATCCCCTGGAGAAGGGAACAGCTACCCACTCCAGTATTCGGGCCTGGAGAATTCCATGGACTGTATAGTTCATGAGGTAGCAAAGAGTCAGACATGACTGAGTGACTTTCACTTCACTTTTTAAGCATTCACTTATCCCTTAATAGTAGGGCTTCCCTCATAGCTCGGTCGGTAAAGAATCTGCCTGCAACGCAGGAGACCCAGGTTTGATTCCTGTGTCAGGAAGATCCCCTGGAGAAGGAAATGGCAACCCACTCCAGTATTCTTGCCTGGAGAATCCCATGGACAGAAGGGCCTGCTAGGGTACTTTGTGGGGGTGGTAAATAGGCAGATGGCAAGACCCATGGGCTTAGAATCTTGCTAGAGAAATCTGAAGCAATTAAAGAACAGCATCATATCACATAAAATCACACAGATCACATATAACCTAGGCATGTGGAGAATTCAACTTGGGTTAAACTGATCAAAGGTGGAACTGGAGTGGGGCTATGGACTGGAGAAGGCAATGGCACCCCACTCCAGTACTCTTGCCTGGAAAATCCCATGGATGGAGGAGCCTGGTAGGCTGCAGTCCATGGGGTTGCAAAGAGTCAGACATGACTGAGTGACTTCACTTTGACTTTTCACTTTCATGCATTGGAGAAGGAAATGGCAACCCACTCCAGCATTCTTGCCTAGAGAATCCCAGGGATGGGGGAGCCTGGAGGGCTGCCATCTATGGGGTCACACAAAGTTGGACACGACTGAAGTGACTTAGCAGCAGCAGCAGCATAGCCTGGGAAGAAAGAGAAGTGTATGTCTGTATGTTGGGGGAGATGTGTGTGCGTGTGTGTGTGCATGTGGTATGTGTGTGTTTATATGATGTTGATATGGAAAACAGGAAAATAATGAGAGAACAATATGGATAAATGAGAACAGTGCTACATCTTAAAATGTCTTATAGTGGGTTTGGAACTTGATCTTATGAACACTATTTAGAGAGACATTGAAGGTTCTTTAAAATAAAGTCAAATTCTAAACTGCTTAAAATATTAGTGCTATCCTTCTTCCCTATTACTTTCAAATTTTCTAACTCCTACAGATGAAGTTTTTTTCCCCCAGTGTCACTAGTACATATCACTGGAACAATTTTACCATTCTCTCTCTCTCATTTTTTATGTGGCTTCTTTCTGGTGATTAGGTACATGCGTCCTGCTACCTCTTGGCTTCTGCTACTAATAGTGAAACTGTATTTAACTATCAATATAAATATAGATTTAGTTGACTGAAAATAGAGTAGTTCTTGGTTGAATATTTATGAGGATCTATTTTATTACGTACATACAATTTAAGCTGGTCTTAAAATTATAACAGAGAACAAATATTCCTCAGCAAAGCTCAATATAGTAAGAAATGTCTTTCTCTCTTGCTATTTTTCTTCCTAAAAGTGATAGTTTTTCATGCTCATGATGGACATACAGAGCACTGGAGCTCTGGCACTGAAGAAAATGCTCAAGACCTTCCAGGCATAACAAATAATAGCACCACAGAGAAGAACACAGGTTCTTTCTGCATCAGGGAACAGAGTGGCATCATATCTAAAAGCACTGATGCAATAATTGTACAGAATCCCAATGCAAGTTGTGTGTATCAGGAGCATGTAAAAATAGGAACATTTGTTTCTCTGAGTTATGAATTCTAGCACTCATGAATATTTTCCCATGCTACTACCAAATTCTTTATTAGTAGCTAAAAATTTTCTACCAAGGTAAGAATAATATCTCTTTCTAGTTTATTCTCTTACAAGTCAACAACCCTGTAGATTCAAAAGATATAAAAATGGATGTATAACTAAGTCACTTTGTTCCTGAAAATCAGAAATTGTACATTTAAAATGCATTGTTAATTATAGCCATTTAAACTTAAGCCTAGGATGTGATTAAAATAATAGCAAAACACTTTTGTAGTGGGTTGAAATTAAAAGCCAGTGTTTTCATGCATGTAAAACATAGCAAAAACAACTACAAAAGGAAAACCAGATTTGTGTTCATTTCACAAGTCTTTAAGACTAAAACCTCAGCCATATTAGATTCAATTATAAGATTTGTAAAGCACACAGTGCAACTAGTTGTACACAATAGGTGCTTATTAAGTAACTGTTCAACGATAGATCATTCTGTAATCACAAACTGTGGAGGAAAACTAAGTTATCTTCCTAAATTTTGTTTCATATATTTGAAACAGGAACTTGAAACAAATGCAGTGCCCTCTAAAAGAAATTTATGAATTATTTATAGTTGAGAATAGAACATAAAAAGGAATAACAGGACACAAATATCCATAATTTGGTCATTTGAAATGGAAGCAGGACATCAAGCCTGTCTGATTAAAATTAAAAGTGCTGTTATGAAGTTAGCACATGAATAAAGCAGAGGCCTGGTAAAAGAGAATTTTAGTATTGATAAAATTCTGTATTGATAAGATTCTACTATTGATATTTTCCAGCATTGATATTGACAATCTGGGATCCGTTTGGGCCTATAACTGCTTAGATAGGAACCTAGTTAGTTGAAATATTGTATGTAAGGAATGACTGTCAGTGGACCAGTGTCAGCAGTGGGAAGCTATATTTGAAATAACCATGCCGTTAATCTCCTGGGGACACAGGTGACCCAAATGGATACACCATAGATTTGTCTAAGCTGGAGGAATTTTAGAGATCAACGACTTTGCTATACAATTGAGGGAACTAAGAGGTCAAGTGAATAGACCATGGTCTACAGCTACTCAGCAACTCAGTTCTTGACACCCAGGCCAGCACCCTTTTCTACATGTACAGGATAATTAAATAGAAACTGTGTTTACTGAGACCACAAACATGAGCAAACTGGAGTGGTGGTATGGCAGTGGCTGTCACTTTAGAAGATGAAATCATCTAAGTAAGAGATCAAATATAAAGAATGAGTTGAATTGGGATGGATGTCGGGGGGCTCAAATGGACAAAACAACAGCTTTAGAAAATTCAGTGAAGGATGGCCAGGTATGTAAATACAGGACTATGAGTCAATAGTTTATAACAGTGTGAGGACCATGTGGATGCATGAATGTCAAGTGGGCAGGACTTGCAATTCTGCCATTATATTCTCCATTAATCATTCCTTTATTACGTATAGTTATGAAATGCTAGTTACAGAAGGCTTTGGAGAGATTTCAGGAAAGTTAGTGTAAGTAGTTGGGACATGGGAATGGTGATCCTGAAAGTTGGCCTTTAAAGGGAGACTAGATAATGGATTTCATGAAAAAATTTTACCCAGCCAGAATAACCATCCCTTTAAAATCTCAACTTTATATAAAATGTGACAAAACTGATTTAAGACTGAAGAATATGAGCTAGATGTATGTAAAACTCTCCATATGGTATGAGTTGTGTAGCCCACTTTCAAAGTTTGAGTGATACAACATGAGCAGTGTTATTCTAAACAGTCATATGAAAGATTAGATGGATTCTCTGGTTTCTTTGGTAATATGAGCCTATGTGAGAGTAGAGAGGGCTTAGTTACTGTCTACTCTTTGCTTCCCTTAGTGGAACAAGAAGGAGAATAGCAAAGTGGAGGTGAAGTCTGAGGGCAGAAACTCTGTTTCTGCTCAGTTATTTCAGCTCCCATTAATCTTTAACCTTTTACAGTTATTTTGTTAAAATGAACAATAGCAATAGCAATAACAGAAGCAACAACAGTATTAATAGCCAGTATTTACTGAATGGTCAATCTTGGCTGCATGCTGTTCTCACTACTTTACATCCATTTTTTTCCTATTACTACTTTATGCAAGTTACTTAAGCTCTCTGTGCTTCAGTTTCTTCATTTGAAAGGTATGGATTACAATAGCATCTGCTTATTGTGATAACCAAGTGAACTCATATATGAAAAGTATTTAAAACTTTCTTCAGCACAAAGTACTTAATAATAGTTATTATTATCATCTCATTTTTGATCTTCAAAGCACAATCTTCAAAAATATTGTGATTGCTGCTACTTACTCCATTTACAGGTGAGCAAATTGAGACTCAAAGAGTTTAATAAACTGTTTTCAAGATGATAAACATAGTAAGAATCATATAGAATAAAGACTTGAACCTCCAAATCTTATGCTTTTTAATCTCCTTGCCATTGTGGTCCTTCTCTTCCAGGCACCAAAGGCTCAGCCACACCACATTAAACTTTTCTGATTAATAGTGGATCCTTATGTTGATCTACAGTTTCCTCATTTTATTATTTCCTATCTCTGAAATGGCTTTCCTAACTTTGTCAAGTAGATAAATTTAAAATTATCCTTCAAGCCTGAGTTCAGCTGCTACCTCTTCTATCTCACCTTCTTTCTCCCATCTTCACAGAGTTAATTGCTTGTCTGTGTTTCTCTTACACTTATCTCACATATCTCTCTTACAGCACTTATCACATTGTCTCATAATTTGTTCTCTGCTGCTAGATGGTGAACTATGAGAGAATCATTAAAAATTAAAATTTATTTAAGATGCCAGACTTCCTTTTAAGGGCTTCATAAGGATGCCCTCGTTGAATCCTTTCAATAACTCCAGGATGTATGTTCTATTATCCCTTTTCCCTTGAGGAGACATAGAAAGGTTAAGTAAGTTGCCCAAGATCATAAATGCAATAGGCACACAATAAATGATTGCTGAATTGAATTATATCTAAGTAAAATTTTAATGCCTACTAAAAATGATCAAAAATTTCCTTTTTTCCCTGAAGAAAATGAAATCTTTCAATTCAACATTGTTTTGGGTAGAGGAGAAAAAATAAACTTCTCTTGCATCTAGTTCAATTTTTTCTTTCTTAAAGCTATGAAAAGAAACAACCAATTACCTTTAGCTAGTTGAAATTCAATTATCAGTTCAGCTTTAAAGTTTTTAAAATAATATAATAACTTTCCCCCATGATATAGTAAATGATTTACTTCCCAATGATCATTATTCACATGATCTTGAACATCCATATAAGTTAAATGATATTTTATTGTCTATTCAAAACCCAGTAATTCAGGACATGCATTACAATGTCAATTTTAATACTTGTATCAAGAATTTATAAGTTTCCAAACACACAGATTAAAAAAAGAACTGTTTTCTGTCTCTAAGCCAAGACCCTGTGTCTTTCTGAGGATGATGAGGTACCAGAAAGAATGCTGGGTGTGAATAATTTCAAGCCCCAAACTACCTGTGATTCCTTTAAGGCCTTTTTTTTTCACAGTCACTCAGAGGGAAACACACTCTTTACTTTCCTCTGGGGCCTTATGGGCTCCAGCCCCAGTATTAACTGCCTAATTTGGTGCAAGGAAAACTGGCTTTAATAGCTTTTTGAGCAGTAATGGACATCATCCCCTTAGCAAAAGGGATGACAGAAAAATTGCTTCTCTATTTTTAAAAACAAGATCTTGTTTATATAATCCTTTTATAAATTTAAAGCCTCTTGGTTTAAATATATTTTTTAGAGCTTGTTACAATGCAATAAATGGCAAAATGAGTTAGCCAAACAATCTTTTCTTCATCACCCCAGTTCTCAATAGCCCTTTAGCTTTTATGACTGCTTCGACTGATGATAAAAAATAATCCTGCCATTTCCAAATGCTACCTTAGTTTGAACCACTGTATAGACTAATTTTGAACTTGTGCCTCAAAATTGAGCAATTCCATCATTTTAATATAGTATTAAAAAAACTTGTGAGAAAATAAGGAAAGTCATAGAACACGAGCATGCTTAGAATCAAGAACAACAGCAAAAAAAAGTCAGCAACAGACAATTGTTTTAGTAGACCCTGCAATTTCCATTAAAAGCATTTAAAAGAGAATATTAACAAACATGAAAGTGATTCATTTTTGCATAGAAAAATAAACTCACACGATTTTAGAGTCTTAAATAACCCATAATTCTGGGAACCATTCACCTTGTGTTTAGCCAGTATTTGAAACACTGCTATTTGTCATCTTTTAAATTTTCTTTTTCATATAGTTAATATAAGCTAGAGTTTTTGTTCTGCTTCAATAACAATATGGTTTATGCTATATGTGGAATAAAGAATAGAGCAAAGTAAATATATTTAATGTGAATATGCAGAAAGGAAGGGTTTTGGTTCTCTTTGCAGCTCTCCTATAGTAATTCCCATTGCAACACAACTCACTATTGTATGACTTAGCTGAAAAGGATATGTCTGTAATTGTACATTTCATTGTATTTGCAATAGAAGTAAATTTTGGGGGCCAAATAAACCTTTCAGCTGATGGGGGTGAGGTAGGGAGCTTTGTTGTATCTACAGTAAAGAATAAGAAAAACACTGAAGGAGTAGCATGCCTTCATAATGAAAGACATGTAACCTGTTTCACGGGTTATTCCTGTCTTTGCTTGAGCACCATGGGAGTTGGCATTTTAGTGCTTTCTTTTGATTGCACTTTACCCAGGCATTCTCACACTAAGTTGCAGGAAGGTGCAAGTATGGAAGAACATCACCTCCCTATCTCTTGAAGGAACTGAAATGTCTCTTAAGTGGAAGTGGAGAGTCAGGACATGGGAGAACTTTTAACACTCAGGGTTTGCTGTAACTTTGTATATAGCACTAATAACTGGAAACTCAGGGTTCCAAAACACAGCACAGTGATTCATATACATGAAACGTGAGCAGAATAGGGAGGCTTCCCTCTGAGTTGAGGGAGTTGATGTATAAAAGACCCCAGGGAATACTGGGAAAAGACAAGGGATAAGGCACTGAAGGAAAAATGGAAAACAGTCCATTTACAGTTATTATTACCAAGTCCATCTTAGAAACATTTACTATTGTAACACTTGTAGCTTGTTGCTACCACATATTACTGTGATTAATTTTGTATTATTTAAATGGAGCCACTATGAGAAACTGAACAAGTTACTCACCTCCTTCTGCCTCAGTTAATATCTACATAGGATTTCACAGTTATAACTGAAAGCCTAGCTCCGGCCACGTATCTCACAAATAAACCCACTGTGTACAAAAGGAACCAGATGAGATAGTGTAGACACAACCATGCAAACACAACACCACTATTAAGGAAAACAATTTAAAGCCTGTTCAATTCAGATATAATTAGTCCTAGAGGGACACATTATTATTGATAATAGGTTTTTCTCACAAGGAAGTTGAACTCCCCAGTGGGAATGTATTTTTATGGGTTGCAGATTAGTAACATTTCCAAATTGAATCAGTTACAACTGTTTCAAAATATTGAATGTTGCAATGAGTACCAAAATAGATAATATGATTTGGTCATTAAGACACTGAAGCAGACTTTTATTTTATATGATTGCCACCATTACTCATTGACTTATAAATAGAATGATTAACTGGGGATGTATCTCACCCACTGCTTGCCCCTTGACCTGAAATACCAAGCTAGTCAAGAGTAAGCTTAAATGTTAGTCACTACAGTTCAGTATTATTCACTGATCACTGGAGCTGATCACTTACCTAAGCTGTTGGAATGTGTTATTCCAGATAGCTAGGTAGAATCAGGCAACCCCACTTGGTTGTTGCTGTTGACTCCCCAGTTCCCTATTCTTAATCCATGCCTCAGATTTTTTTCTCATATAAAGGAGGCCAGTGTTCAGAAAACCGGGTCTCTCTGGCCTCAAAATCATTGCTGAATTTTCTCCTGATTGCTGGTGATATTTGAACCTCTCAGCAAAGTTCTTTATAAACATACTTGTGGTAGTTATGTCTCCACTGTAAACTTTTTGAATTGGAAACATAATGTTATCAGAATATCTTTCAATAACATTTTCTTTATTGTATTTTAGATAATAATTTTAGTACTAAAAAGGGGTCTTTATTGCTAGATGCAATTCACTCTTGTATATTAAATTTTGTCTCAGGTCCAATATAAAGTAAAAATGAGTTCAAACAAAGTGCTTATTAAATCATAGCTTGAGTGGCCCTTATATGAGCTAAACTGCATATATCACTGAGATATTTCAATTATTTCTTTTTCCTTAGTTATATTTATATTGATGTTCTTTACAGAAACACTGTAGCAATAAATAATTCTGTTTCACTAGATTCCTAATCTTATTTTTCAGGTACCAATAAAAGAAAATAAAATAAAAACCCCAAACAAACAAAAGCAATAACAACTTTTCTGTTTTTGTCATAATGTAATTATAAACCATTCTTTTTACAAGTTAAATAGTTAGAATCCCAGATTTCTACCATGGCCCAAATTAAAATGTGATGTCTATATTAAAATTCTGAACCAACCAGCTAAGCAGGTTTACATCTTTAAATATTCTGGCTTGTAAGAATAAATAAGTATGATAAGCTACCAAATAATGCTTTTGCAGACATTATTATTTGTCAGCTTTATACTTCCTTTCATTCATGCATTTCCAGTTCCACAATATAAAGTAGCTACAAAAATAAAAAACAAAACAAAACTGTAATAGAGCTAGTCTTGCTATTTTGTGCTTGCCTCCCTGGTAAGAAAAATTAAGTGCCAAAAATGTAAAATTTATTTCAAGAAAAGTAACAGGCTACACAAGTAAATTTTGGCAAATGCAACTTTATATTGAAATTCACACATCTGTATCTTAAAGAATGAGACTCACAGACTCTAATGTATTTCTAAAATACCAGAAATTATATTATAAGCTTTCACAAGTTAAAACTGAAATAATTTAAACGACCAATACACTGAATGTGCAGAAAATATAAACAAGACTGTGCCTTCGGTAGAATAAATGCTTCACAAATTGTGCAAGATGTCATACTAAGGCTGTGGTCTCCCCTTAACAGCCGACTTAAAATATAAACACACATCAACCGCCTGCTTCTTAGAACACACTAGAATGGGTAGCACACCTCAGAAGAAAATTTCATTATCCCAGTGATGTGCACCTTAATTTTCAAATCATGTGAGGAAAAAGGAAAAAGTGTTACATGATCGTGCATGCACTTCCAGATGCATGACCATGACCAGTTACTGATTCAGTTTCCCTTGACTCCAATTTGCTCCAATACTAAATAAGATGAAAGATACTAGATAACCCTTTAAGGCAACATGTGTTTATTCTGCATTATTAGAACTGCTCAATTGTGACTGGTTGGTACCATTAATGTTGCCTCCCAGACCAATATCTAGTATTCATAAAATATAGATGAATTAGAAAAAACTTTATACCAAATCAACAAAAACCACATAATACAGTTCGATGCTAGCAATTTCACTAGTAGATAAGGAAAGCGGTATTTAGAAATAGTAATGTATTAATACAAAAAAGTAAACTATAATTGGAACCAATATACTGCTTTGGAATGCTCCCCAAAACTTACAAGGCGATTTTTTAAAAGTGATAATCCAATTAATTCATGGCATGTCTTTAGTGAATTACAGTACTTTAAGTCCCCAAATATTTTAGTCCTTGCAAAACAAATAGTATGAAATGTTTTAAAGTCTTCAAATTTCTAAAATTAGTTTTTTATCAACACATTTACCTCATGTCAACTTAATTTATTAAGATGTCCAATGCTAATTGGTTTTTTTTGATGTTTTTTCATAAGTAGTCATATACACAGCATTTAGCACTGATACTTAGCACCTGCTACTTTCATTATCTAGTTTTCAACCACATAAAGAAACTTAGGGCAGTGGTTCCGTCCTTTCTTAATTACAAACCTTCGCTGGCAGTCAGCAGGATCACTCTGAGATTTAAAATAGGATTATAGGTGAACTATTGCAAAGACTGCAGAATGTTGCCCAAATCCTTATAACTGCTGATCCCATTCTTGATTTTCTTCTCAAGAAATGGCTACAGGCCACATTTGCTTAGCAGAGAAGGTTAGTGTTTCACAAGGCTAAAGATTTACAGATGCTCCTTCATATAACACAGTAAGGTTCCCTTGGTAACCTGGATTTTCTGCAGTAAAGAAGGGTTGTGCTGAAACAGCGCCTCAGCTCCCTGTTGGAGAAAATGCAGACAAAAGGATTGATTCCTGCTTGGGCAAAACTCATCCAGACAGCAGCTGTTAGAAATCCCCCTGGTACTACAGGCCCTCTTGCAAAAACTCTCCAATAACAGGCCACCAGGTAGGGGCCCCACAAGGTTAAGAAGAGAAAAGTCATTATATAGAACATTCTGCTGATTCTTTTCTCCATTTTGAATTCATCTAAGACCAATAGCCTTCTTCTGCTCGTGGTGTTTGCATTTTGCCTGATGCCCAGCAAGGTGGGTGGTGTGGGACCCCTTCCAAATCCTGCTAGCCAATTGGCAGCTGCCTGGCCACTGGCTCCAGGACCATGAAAAGTCCAGTTCTGGCTGACTGCTGCTACAAACTGGACTGGCTTCATTTTCCTTCGGTCGTGGACAAAAAATATCAGCTTGAGGTAGACAAGCTGTGTAGCTAGGAGGATGAGGGCAAGGAGCAGCATAAATCCTAAGGAATCATTAGCCCTGAAGGAGCGGTGTTGGAAGGTACATTGATCTTCTTCCCTAATGAATGAGTAAGTGCCCACATCTAAAACTGGGGGAAATGCCATGGCCACAGACAGAGTCCACACCATGCAGATCACAGCCAGACACGTCCAAAAGGTCAGCCTCTTTGTATAGAAGCGATGATGGGCGATAGCTAAGTATCTGGTGACACTGATACAGAAGAGCATGAAAGCAGTGTGAAAACAGGACAAAACCCCCAGAAAGGCAATCACTTTGCAAGTCAGAGTCCCATAAGTCCAAGTAGAGCCATTTTTGACAGAGTTGAATACAAATGGGAAACAAATTGCAGATCTGAGGATATCTGAACAGCAAAGATCCAACAGGAAGTAGTAAGGTGCTCTATGCAAGGTCTTATCTTTCACGAGCAAAATGGAGATCAGAAGGTTGCCCACCACGCTGACTCCTATTATGAAACCCAAGGAAGTCAATTTCAGAAAGGCTGTTAGAGGAGAGAGATTTTGCAAAATGTTGTCAGCTGCATGGCTATAGTTCGCCATAGATGGATGGAGGATAAAGATACAGCCTCAGTCAAGTCTCATGATCTAGATATAAGAACAAGGAAAAGATAGATCCATACATTTTACTGAAAATGTAATCCACAAAGAGAACAGATCCGATCTGCAGTCATGCTTCCTCTTTTCTTTCACTTGATTTGCCATCAGAATATCTGAAAACAAAAAAAAAAAGCTATCAGTTTTTAAGTTAACAAGCAATGATGTCAGGCAGTGCTAATATAGAGCTGTTCATTTATGGGGAAGCAAATAAAGTTTTAATTTTGAATAATATTATTTGGTTTAGTATTTGTGCTTGAGATTTCAGAGAATTGACTTGTTTAGTTTTCTGAGCTAGATGAATTTTAAAATGTCCCTATTTAAAAGAACATACATTTGATTGGGCACCTTTAGGAGAGAAGGAATAAAATGTTCCCCAAGCATAAAATATGCCAGTCTAGGAATTAATCACTGGTGTTGCAATGGAATCTACAAGATCGCTAATAGGAGACAGGAGACTACCCACATTTATTTGAGGTCTGTTAGTATCTGTCAGTGTTTTCCCGGCAGCTTCTCTGCTGATATGGATCCAATGAACCCTTGCAAAATATATCTTTTAACTCTAGAGCCACTTTTCATGCTGCATGTTATAAGAAGAATATTTGTTGATTCATCTTAAAGCATAATTTCAACATTAGACTTCTAAATTCATAGGAACTTGTCCCAGGATTTGATTTGATTTAATCTTTTGTCTTTCCCTTCCCTTCCCATCCCCCATTTCTGGCAAATCTTTTCTCTTTTAAACCCACATGATTATTAGAAATGGTTAATGTAAATACTCGTCAGGGAAACACCCAGAGGAATAATGCACTTTCATTTGTAAACCTTGGCTGCCCGGTTTCAAATGAATTTAACATGAACCTGTATTTCTCGGGCAATTAAGCTTTTACCATTTATACCAACAATCTTCGTTGCAAATCGCAAGTAGCTTCATTTTAAAACAAAATGCATATTGTCTCCTAGGTGTTTGGGAACCCCACCAGGGAAATCGGTTTCCTCTGTTATTCCCACGAAGCATGTTTTTTGCCACTTCTCACTTGCCTGGAATATGCTGATAGAAGCCCAGGCAAAACTGCGTTGGATGATTTTAATTTCCTCACCGGTACATCCCCGGGTAAATACCGATCGCATCATGCAACATTATGAAACCTGAAATCCGCCACCCCTGGATTTATAATGGGGGGGGGGGTGGAGGAGGGGGAGGGGGAGAGAGACATGCATTACATACGCGAAGATGGGGAGAGAGATTGCTTCTGTGCTGCAAGGGAACTGTTCCCGGTGATTCGCAGTCCGATATTCCTCAGTCTTGCAACGCTTTCCAGAAATGGAGCTCTCAATAAGCCCTACTGAAGATGCATTGTCTGAATGTACTTCCATTATGCAGTTTATTGTAAAAACACACACACACACACACACACACACACACACACACACAACCCACACACAAAAAAACTCAAGGAGGGCTATTTCCCGGTGAACCTGCAGTTTCATCAGCACTGTGCGCCCCCTCCCCCCAAACTTAACCGAGAGTATATCCTCCTACCTGTTGGTGTTGGATATCCCGACAGACTATAGCTTCTTCTTTCTATAAATTGCTGATTTTTTTTTTTGCCTTAGTGCCTTGACTGAGCATCCAGGCAGGGCTCGGCGGCGCCTGCGCGATGGAGCCTCCTTGAGCTCCAGCCGCGTCCTCCCCTGTCGCAGCGGCACCGTCTCCCCCAGTAACGCAGGGGCCGCGGCGGCGGCGGCAGCCGTGGCGAGGGCGGCGGCAGGGGCTACTTCTGCCTCTGTGGAGCCAACTGGAGCCCCGACCCGTTTCCAGAGCGGGCTGGTTTTATTGAATGTCCTGTCCTGTTGAACTGGTAAAAACGGGCTTTTGTCCCCTGTGGCTGCTTCTGAACTTTTCCCTCCCTGCATTGGACGTGGGGATTTGGAAAGGCTAGTTCAGGACCTCAGTCCCACCCTCTTCCCTTAGGGCAGAGCATCCCGGTGCTGGGGGTGCCTGCCCAGCCCTCAGCTTCCTGAAACCCCGCTCTCCCCAAACATTTTTTTCCCATGCTCTTTTAGGGTGGTCCAAAGCACTGGCAGCTTCTTTTAGCTTTCTTCTTTAATGATTTCTCCAGCTGACTGCCTTTGCAGGTTAGTTGTGGGGGGTGGGAGTGGGGGTGGGGCTGGTGGGGTGGGGAGGGAAGCGGTGGAGGAGGAGAGAAAGAAGAAAGAAAAGAAATTTTTTAAAAAGAAAAAAAGCTCAGTCAGGAAAATTCTTGTCAATGGGGAAGAAGGGAAACCAGGTTAGGGTAGCCCTTTCTTTGTTAGTCATCTGTTCTCCAGTGCACGCAGATGCGCGGTAAGTAGGGAGAAGCTAAGTTCAGAGGAAAACTGCAAAATGATTTATGTCCATTCTACCTTGACGAAAATGACTGTAGAATCAGGCCTACACAAATTTTAAATGACCATTCCTCGCATTCCACCCCACCAAGCAACAGCCTTTCTTTCATTTTCTTGCAAGTACGACTGACCAATAGATTGGTAATGTTAAAGCAGTTGTGTGTGAGTTTCCTTCTCCCCTTTGTTTTTACGGAAGAAAAATACTAGGAATATAACGATTCACAAAACTTACACCCGTCCAAAAGGTCCGATGATATCACAAGACAGCACATAGCCTGACACCTGGGTGCTTAAGCATGTCTCTGGAATCATGCATTTCCTTATTTTACCATTTCAGAAGAATTTGTGGGGGTGGTATAAGATTTTAAACAATTCCCCACCTCCAAAAAAATGACCAGAAATGCTTTCATTAATTCCCAAGTTAAAAGGTCTGCTTTTCCTCCTGCATGCTTATTGCTTTATAATAATCTGTTAATGAAACAGAAAAAATAAAGATCTTCTGTACAGCAATAATTTGATCTCCAGACAGCAGTAAAATACCTCATTGCTGGGTGGTGAGATTGTGACATTCGGGGGAACTCAAGCCAATCAGCATACAGATAATATGGGTTAATTTGCATATTGTATTTCTATTGGACATACCAAGGTAAAGCTTTCTCTGGTTTAAAGCTTAAAAATGAATACTTCACTGTCATGATGTCACAGTCATTGCACAAAGCCCTATGTTGGTAATATTGAAACAAAGTTATATTTTCCTGATTTGTTTTGCCATGTCCTAAACCCAGTTAAGAAAAATAGATAATGATTAATATATATATGTATGTATATATGTGCGTGTGCATGTGTGTGTGTGTGTGTGTGTGTGTGTATGTATGTCCTAACTTTGGCATTCCCTTAAACTAGAAAAATCAATTCTACAGCTGTACTGGAAATAACTTGAGGGCATTTCCATTCTAGTGAAACATCCTACTTTTTCGCAAAACAAGGAAATTCAGAAGTGTTTAAAACTATATATTGGTTTGCAACTTGTAAGTGAAATGTCAACTTCATTTCTGTGGAACTGCAAATCAATTCAATTTGTTATTTGTTACTTCCCAATTACTGACCCAATGTACTTTGCAAAGAGTTATTATTTCCTGAATTTTTACAGTTTTAAAAAAGCTATAGGATAAATGACAAATAGGTTTGCTGAAAATCCATGATATGTACAATCTTAGGTTGTATGGATTAGGGATAAACTTTTTAAAAGTAAATTTAAAGGGTGACTGCACAGCCTGCCTTTGAGACAATAATTTACTCTGCAAAAAGGTATATGGCCAAGTTCCAAGAGTTTAACTTTCCTTAAATTTTAAGAAGCAGGTATTGATTCCTTAAAAATGAGGGAATACTACATGTATGCAGTATTCTTGCATATCCACAACTCAGGGTATATTAAAGCTACTATTTTCCTTTACAGTTGAGTGCAGTTGCAGTTACAATTACTAGTTTGGTTTTTTCCAGCTGTTAGATGAGAACGTCACTTTCTTGCCTCACAAGGGGGTTTAAGAAATTAATGAGATATTTTCCATTTAGTTCATTAACTCCACTGGAGAAAACACTGAAGTCTGTGTCTTCCACCAACAGGGTTTTTTAAAAAGTATGTTTAATACAGTAATAGTCAAAAGCTTTATATCATCTATAAATTCTCAGATATAAAATTATCGCTTCAGTTGTTCAGATTATAACATTATTTGTTTGTAGCTAATTTCTTTTTGATTCCTTATATCACCACACTTAAAAAAATTGATTGTCAGGTTAAGAGTAAAGAGACAAACAGCAAAATACTATGTACACTGCAGTTGAAGAACTCTAAAAGTTTGAAGAAATGTACAAATTTTCAACCTCTTGGCATATTATATTTACTACATAGATCAGTGGATTAGGAAGACTGATGCAATCTGTTTAATTTGGTTCTTATAATAAATATATATAATTTTAAAAATTAATCAGACATTTCAGATTTTTGCCAAATGCACAATCTCATGATAGACAAATGCAGGATTTTCATTCTATGCATTATGTAAAAATGTGTATCAGGAAGTAAACAATTCTTCCCAAATGCAGAGAATGATAGGCTAGGATAAAGTTCTAAAGATTTTGCAGTCATTTGTTTAAAGTACTATCTCTCCATTTTAAAGCTGTCACTAAATATTTAAAAATGTGTATATTTGATAGCCCCAACTGTTACTAAAATCTAAAGCTATATATGAAAAAGAAGCTTCCATAAAATTTCTGGAAGTTATCTTGATAAGAATGACTCTCACCACGGATATTTGTACAGAAACATTTTTTAATAGATTATTTTAAAAAAACTTCACTAACCTAGAACAAGTGACCAACAGAAAAGGAGAGTATGTGTTTCTATTTTAAAAATGGGTTTTCACCTCCTAATCTGTGGCAAAAAAATAAAATGACCTTTTTCATACTGACACCTAAGTTACTGAAAGTTAGGGCTTTGGGAATTCTGCTTGAGGAACAAAATTATGAAAAAAATATACTGTACCTAAAAGATTGCCTCTAGATTTTAAAAATCATACCTCTGGAATTTCGAATAACCATAATTGTGAATACCTCAGTGAAATTTCTTTAGAATTTAAAGGAATTTTAAAGGATTAAGACTATGTCATGTTTCTTTCCAAAATGATAAAAGAAATTCATTTGTCAGATTTTTCTCTTTACTCTGTCACAAAACAGGCTACCAAGTGTTAATATATTTAAAATTTTAAAGTTAGCATCTCTAAGACCTTTCTTCACAATTTAATATCCAGGCTTTTAAAACTTAGCAGTTTACCTTTTCTGATCTTTATTGTTCACAATTTCATGCTCTCTGAAAACTTTTTCCTTTATTTAATTCATTCAATAAACACTTGTTGATGTTACTCTGTAGAAATCACTATGCTAGATCTTGCAAGAAATGAAAAATTAAAAGATAGGCTTGGTGTACAGCAATTCCATCAACGTAGGGGAAGCCTGAACCGGTTAGAAGTAGAAGAGGTAGAATGAACAGAAACAAAGGGATAGATCCAGGGTAAGAGGAGGTAGAAGCTGTATTTCTTTTTCTTTTTAAAAATCAAATGATTACATAGGTAAGCAAAGGAAATTGAGGAATAAGAATTGACTCTAAGTTTTGGAGCTTGGATAACTGAGAGGTTCAGTTCAGTTCAGTTCACTCGCTCAGTCGTGTCCGACTCTTTGTGACCCCATGAATCGCAGCACCCCAGGCCTCCCTGTCCATCACCAACTCCCGGAGTTCACTCAAACTCATGAGCATTGAGTCGGTGATGCCATCCAGCCATCTCATCCTGGGTCGTCCCCTTCTCCTCCTGCAAGCAATCCCTCCCAGCATCAGAGTCTTTTCCAATGAGTCAACTCTTCACATGAGGTGCCCAAAGTACTGGAGTTTCAGCTTTAGGAGATGCCATTAACTAGAGGGAAAGTGAAAGTGAAAGTGTTTGTTAATGGCTCAGTCCTGCGGACTCAGCAACCCATGGACTGTAGCCCACCAGGTTCCTCAGTCCATGGGATTCTCCAGGGAAGAATAGTGGAGTGAGTTGCCATTCCCTTCTCCAGGGGATCTTCCCCACCCAGGGATCGAACCTGGGTCTCCTGACTTTCAGGTGGTTTCTTTACAGACTGAAACATCAGGGAAGCCCTAACGTGGGGGAGCAAAAGTTAAAAAAGAGGGGCCTGGTTTGGTAAGGAAGATAATGAGTTAATTTTAGACAGATTGAATGTGAAATGCTGGTGGAACATTTAAGCGCTGATGTCATATATGCAGTTGGAAGTGAAGACTGCAGATTCAGGAAGTACTTATAGGTAGGTGATGGTGGAAGTAGGTTAACTGTTGGATCACATTGCCAAGTGAGACTCTTGAGAGATAAAGTGAAAGTGTTGATCAGTCATGTCCAACTCTTTGTGACCCTGTGTGCCAGGCTCCTCTGTCCGTGGAATTCTCCAGGTAAGACTACTGGAGTGGGTAGCCATTTCCTTCTCCAAGCGATCTTCCCAAACCAGGGATCAAACTCGTGTCTCTGCATTGCAGGCAGATTCTTTACTGTCTGAGCCATCAGGGAACCCCACTGATAGATAAAGTTGAGGTTAAATAAGTAAACAAACATGCCCATTCTTCTCTTTGTGAACAAACTAAAAAGCAAAAAGAATGCCTACGTTTAGGAAACAAGAAGGAACATGGAAGAACCAGAGCTAGAAGAAAATGAAAGGAAGAAGCACCAGTGTCACAGACCCTGAGGGAGAAAATAATTTCAAGGAGGGAGTGGTCATCAGTATAAATTATATCTAGGAAGTTTTAAAAGGATGAGGGGTTAGAAGATATTACTGGATCTGGTGGTAAGGAAATCATTAGGAACCTTGGAGAGAGCAGTTTCAGAAAAGCCAGTCAGATTGAAAGGGATTAACAAGTGAGGGGCACAGGTTTAGCAGTTTATAAGGTCATACTCAGAAATTATTTTGCTATTAATGACAGTACTGTTAGTGATAAAGGTTTTAATGAATTCTCTTGATGTTTTGTGAACAGAATGTTATTTAAATAAGCATAGCATGCCTTTTTTCTTCTGGAAGTCTTTAAAACTCTTCTTCTACTACACATTATTTAAATATAATCCAATGAATGAAAGAAAATGCAAGTTTTCCTACCATGTCTGGTAAAACTTTAGAGATTTGATCAAAGGTCCTTGGTCTATTAAAATATTTTAAATTATCTCCTTCTTTGTCTTTTTTTTTTTTTTTAATGGAATTAGTTTCAACCATGTAAAAGAGAAAAGTGACCTATGTGGGTATAGCATGAGAATAAGTGGTGTGTGTGTGTGTGTGTGTGTGTTGGAGGAAGGTAGGAAAGCAAAGCGAGTGCTCATAAAATAATTAAGAATTGGGAAGTGTAATTTAATATTCAGGTTAATGAAGAGTCATACATATCTTATATGGATTATAAATTTTCACAGAATAAAAATGCAGTATAATTTAAAAAACTCAGGAAGTCTAAGGCATTCTTTTCTTTGATTACTCAGAGGTTACCTCAATGATACAGTGCATTAAGGCCATTATTATAAGCACCAGCTATATGATAGGTATGAGCAGATTATCGTTATTTAAGCTTTTGTGGTGTTTAGCTTTTTGATAAATGGGCATCATTAAAGCATGGCTGAAAATAAAGAATGCTACCTTAGACTCTAATTTAAGAGCTTCTGATATTAACCCTCCAGTCCTGCATTATGATTTTCTGGCTAGCCCTTTCATTTTCATTTCTCCTAATTTTTTATACCTTGTAATTTTCTCTATACAGAGTAATAATTTTATAAAACAAAGACAAAACCAAAATTCCCATACTTCATAAACATGTTTACTACTTTAACTTGGTTAACATTTGGTAAAAGTGTGTGATATCTACCTAATTTTACATTAAAAAGGGCATAAGAATAAGTCCTGGCACAATATTGCTTCATTCCTTCTGTAAACATCAGTCTCCATCAGAATATGAGAGTTCAGACATTATCTTGTTTTGCCCTGTTTTTCCCTGGTGACCACATCTGGCACATAGAGGGCATTCCATACTTTTGGTTGAATGGATGATTATGAATTGTGGATATTGAAATGTGGTGCTGGAGAAGACTCTTGAGAGTCATCTGGATGGCAAGATCAAACCAGTCAATCCTAAAGGAAATCAACCCTGAATATTGGAAGGATTGATGCTGAAGCCGAATCTCAAACACTTTGGTCACCTGATGAGAAGAGCTGATTCATTGGAAAAGACCCTGATACTGGGAAAGATTAAGGGTGGAAGAGAAGGGGGCTACAGAGGATTGAGATAGTTGGATGACATCACCAACTCATTGGACATCTGTTTGAGTAAACTCTGGGAGATAGTGAAGGACAGGGAAGCCTGGCGTGCTGCAGTCCATGGAGTCGCAAAGCGTCAGACATGACTTAGCAACTGAACAACATGAAGGGTGCTCTGCTAGGCACTGTGGGGAGGACATAAAAGAAAAAGAAGAGAAAAAGAAAACAAAAACAAAAAACAGTAACACAGGCGCAGCTGAACTCTATGTTTCCTTAATTTAATAAGGCTGGGATAATTATTTGTATTATGGGCAGAAAGTTTTCTTGGCCATGGACTTACTCTGGGTTTGGGGAAATTTTGTTTGCTTCTTAGCCATATTACATTAGCATTTACATGATTCCTTATTTGTCTTACTTTTTAGTAATTTCAAACTGGTTTTTAATAACAATGTCTCTCATGCAGTATAAGCCAAGAGCAAAAATTTATGCTTTGAGCTCTTAATCTGGTACTCAATATATGACAAAATATTTAGCTGTTATCTGACTTCAGACTTACAATCACTAATTTTTTAATAGTCATAATGGTGGTGTCTCATGAAAACAAATTTAAATCTGATTTATCAATTCAGAAGTGAAAACGATAATATAAAAAGAAAATTTTAAATGATGAGTACTCTTTGCTCAGTTTTGCAAATGGATTTTCATATTTATGTGTAGAATAGACAGAAAAAGAGTCGAAACAGAAACTGGCCGTTTAGATACTTAGAAAAGACTTCACATGGATGATATTACTCTTAGTTAAAAATCAGGGTTATCTTTTCTTGCAGTTTATTTGTCTTCTTTTTAGAAGATAGTCATTTCCCTCCTTTACCAGGCATTAATTAGAATTGAATATGAGAGTTTTTTTTTCCTATACAGTAGTGCTGATTCATCTTATTAATTGAATACAATAAAAAAGCTAAATCACTCTGTAAGTCCTCTTAGCTTGAACTAAGGCCAGAACTGATGTAGGGTTTGTAACATCTGGAGCAAGGAGTGCATAGAATATTGCTTCCAGCAACTTGAAACAGGATGGTAGCTCACTTTCAGTAGGTGGTAATGACCTGGGAGTGGTTGTATACAATTTCACTGTATATAATTTGGTTGAGATTACCTTTCTTCTTTATCTGATCTAGAATCATGGCATCCTGTATTAGCAGTTGGTATGTGATTTTTAGCAGTTTTTTTCTGGGACAGCTATTGTTGCTGCTGCTACTGCTGCTAAGTCACTTCAGTCGTGTCCGACTCTGTGTGACCCCATAGATGGCAGCCCACCAGGCTCCCCTGTCCCTAGGATTCTCCAGGCAAGAACACTGGAGTGGGTTGCCATTTCCTTCTCCAATGCATGAAAGTGAAAAGTGAAAGTGAAGTCGCTCAGTCGTGTCCGACTCTTGGCGACTCCATGGACTGCAGCCCACTAGGCTCCTCCGTCCATGGGATTTGCCAGGCAAGAGTACTGGAGTGGGGTGCCATTGTTAATGGGTCATTAGTCATTTCCATGGGGTATGAGGAATAATATTTCTTGCATAAATTATGAAAACTGTGAGTCTTGTTTATAGAGATTCAAAATACCAAATGTCTTAAACCTAAAAACTCTGTTATCATTACGACTAGCTGTTACTCACAATCTCCTTGAATGTCACTGTGATGTATAGAAGTGGGCCGGTAAACAGGCTTACAACGTGGAGAAGGAAATGGCTCCATACCAAGAGTTCTAATATTTGGAATATTTTTTGACTATGGATTTCATGTCACTATTCTAAAGGAGATCAATCCTGGGTGTTCTTTGGAAGGAATGATGCTAAAGCTGAAACTCCAGTACTTTGGCCACCTCATGCAGAGTTGATTCACTGGAAAAGACTTTGATGTTGGGAGGGATTGGGGGTAGGAGGAGAAGGGGACGACAGAGGATGAGATGGCTGGATGGCATCACTGACTCGATGGACACGAGTCTGAGTGAACTCTGGGAGTTGGTGATGGACAGGGAGGCCTGGCATGCTGCAATTCATGGGGTCGCAAAGAGTCGGACACGACTGAGCAACTGAACTGAACTGGATCCCAATTAAAACTGTAGAGTAGAGCTATGGTTGTACTTGCTGGTTGTTTGAGCAAGGAATTTAAGTAAGAGATACAGATCAATGTTAGGTTCAGGTAAAAAATTTGTCCTTCTTGAGAATTCTTTTTTTAAAAAATTTATTTATTTTTATTTTTTTAAAAAAATTTATTTATTTTAATTGGACGCTAATTACTTTACAATATTGTAGTGGTTTTTGCCATACATTGACATGAATCAGCCATGGTTGAACACGTGTTCCCCATCCTGAACCCCCTCCCACCTCCCTCACCATCCCATCCCTCTGGGTCATCCCAGTGCACCAGCCCTGAGCACCCTGTCTCATGCATCAAACCTGGACTGGCAATCTATTTCACATATGATAATATACCTGTTTCAATGCTATTCTCTCAAATCATCCCAACCTCACCTTTCCCCATAGAGTCCAAAAGACTGTTCTTTACATCTGTATCTCTTTTGCTGTCTTGCATATAGGGTCATCATTACCATCTTTCTAAATTCCATATATACACGTTAGTATACTGTATTGGTGTTTTTCTTTCTGACTTACTTCACTCTGTATAATAGGCTCCAGTTTCATCCACCTCATTAGAACTGATTCAAATGCATTCTTTTTAATGGCTGAGTAATACTCCATTGTGTATATGTACCACAGCTTTCTTATCCATTCATCTGCTGATGGACATCTAGGTTGCTTCCATGTCCTGGCTATTGTAAACAGTGTTGCGATGAACATTGGGGTACATTTTCAATTCTGGGTGTCTCTTTCAATTCTGGTTTCCTCAGTATGTATGCCCAGCAGTGGCATTGCTGGGTCATATGGCAGCTCTATTTTCAGTTTTTTAAGGAATTTGAGAATTCTGAATGGTGAAATTTCTGACAGTTTTAGTTGGTATAGTGTTTCCTCTGGTCACTATGGGATTGCGGCACATAGCTTCAGCGCTGCTGTCATTTTATTCAACTTGTATTAAATCCTTTAACAATGAGAAGTATTTTAAAGCTTCCAGGTCTTTACTATCAGATTTCTTCCAATGGAACTATGGATCCCTTGCATTTCTTTTTATAACAAATCTTGTTGTTAATTAAAAACAAACCCATCATTTAAAATCTAAAATTTTCTAATCATCAGTTATTCACTGGTTCAGGTATATATACTGTGTGCAAGGGGGTTCCTAGATGGCACTAGTTGTAAAGAACATGCCTGCCAATGCAGGAGACATAAGAGATGCAGGTTTGATCCCTGGGGAAGGAAGATGCCCCTGAGGAGGGCATGGTAACCCACTCCAGTTTCTTGCCTGGAGAATCCCATGGACAGAGGAGCCTGACCGGCTACAGTCCATAGTGTAGCAATGAGTCAGACATTACTCAAGGGACTTAGCAAACAGCACACACACTGTATGCAGGTCTAGCTGTATTTATTGATTAGCATTATATAAAACATTTTCACATTCATTGGTCCTTCTACACCCAAAGAAAGCTTGTAAGTTCTTGAGTCAAGAAAAAAAACAACAAAGTTTGTCTGTAAATATCCAGCCCAGGAAATGTTTTCCACTATATAATGCACTCAGCCTCTGTTAAGTCAAGTCAGCACATGCTTAATCTGCTCCCCCACTTACAACATAAACAGTTCTAAAATTTAACTTTAAAAGGCTCTTATCAACAACATATGTAAAATGTGCACTTTTATCTTGGGGCTCTTCAAGATTTCACCTTCCAGTTAAAGATTCTTTCCTTCCATCCATGCACTGTTAATTCCCATAAATTCTAATGGGAATTAAGCACATAAATCCTTAGCACTTAGTTGAAAAACTAGGACTCATGCAGAGACAGCACTTTTGTATATAGCCTACTTGTAATCCTTTCTATAAATGGTTTGTTTTTTGTGCCATCTGGCATTGAATTGGTGAGATTTCTGCTGGGGTTTCAAGAAGACCATACATACATTGACATTTGGTGAAGAGAAGGGCTAAAGGTTTAATTCCACTTGCAGACTATGTTCAGAAGGATGTTTTACTAAAAAGTAAAAAAAACCCAAAAACACAGTATTGATGCCATCACCCTTTATTTTGGGCATATACAACATGCTTGATATTTAAATTTCTCTCTCAATATTTTTAATACTGCATAGCTCCATGAAGGCAAAATTCTGTTAATTATCTTTGTGTCCCTGGTGGCTAAAATAGTACCTGGCATATAGTGTGTGTTAGTTGCTCAGCTGTGTCTGACTCTTTGCAACCCCATAGACTGTAGCCCACCAGACTCTTCTGTCCGTGGGATTTCCTAGGCAAGAATACTGGAGTGGATAGCCATTCTCTTCTCCAGGGGATCTTTTTAACCCAAGGAGCAAACCCTGCATGTCTCCTGCATTGCAGGCATATTCTTTACTGTTTGAGTCATCAGGGAAGCCTAAAATAATTGCATTAATTTTCAAGCGATAGAAATACAGGTTTTAGCCAAAGGTTTCCTTTTAGGTAAAATATAATTCAGGACTGTGTATGTGCTGTGCTCTGTAGTGTCCGACTTTGCGACTCCATGGACTGTAGCCCATCAAGCACCTCTGTCCATGGAATTTCCCAGGCAAGAATACTGGAGTGGGTTGCCACATAATAGGCATTAGTAATTATTAGTGGAGTAAATATTTCTATTAAAAGCATCATCATAACTAAGAATTAAATGCTTTTTCTTTTATATCTATTTCTCCTACTAAATCTCCAAGTGGTACTTTAGATAATCAATTAAAGAATAGTCTCGTCCTTCCCCTCAGGAGTCATACTATATATTGTGGCCACTTTTTCATATAATATGTTCAAATAATTCTAAAGTATAACATGTTCTAGAAAGCCCAAAGTCAACTTAAAAACTAGGCAGTATTAAAACTAGCAAGATAATAAGTTCAATGTCCAGTATATGTGTAAATACACAACTTTGAGAATCCTGACTTTTTTTGACTGCTTATTAAACTCATTCTGAACATAGCCTTCAATAGAATACAAAAAATATGTACATTAGGCCAATATTCTGATACCCTGGGGTGAAGGACTGTAAGAGCTGAACTCATGTTTATCCTGGAAGACTGAAACTTTGAAATGACCACCAGGATTGCACAGATTTATTACCTTTTGGAGATGAACAGTTACCAATATTTACCTAGTTTTTATAATTTATAAATTAATCTATGATACATTATTCTATTGCATTCTAACCTCATCCTATGAAGTATTATTCTCCTTTTAATATTAAAAAAACAAGTTTGGAGATAGGAATAATGAATAGTTATGTGGTGCTTATACTGTGGCAGGTGTTGTTCTTTGCATTATTCTTACTTGATTTCTACAAAATCTAATAAAGTAGATTTCATGATTCACTTTACTGGTGAGGAAACTTGAAGCACAGAATTATATAAGAACCTAGGTCAATGGAAAAGGTGAGATTAAAAAGTGGTAAAACCAGAAACTTGATTGAAGTTTTTCTTATACTAAGTCTGCCTCTAGCATCTAAACCAGTCCAGAGATATTTAATGTGAGCCATATACAAAAGTTTAAATTTCCTAGTAGCCAAAATTAAAATGTAAAAAGGAGCAAGTAAAACTAATTTTAGCAATACATATTGTTTAAACCAATATATCCAGAATATTAAGTCAATATATAATAATCCAAAAGTATTAAAGAGATATTTCATGTATTATTTTTATCACTAAGTCTTCAAAGTCCAATATGTATTTTGCAGCACTTTTAGGGCATCTTAATTCAGACTTGCCCCATTTCCAGTGTGAAACCAGCTCTGAGCCATCAAGCCTAAAGTCTTTACATATTGTCGTTGTTGATCAGTCTCTGTGTCCAACTCTGTGTCTCCATGAGCTCTAGCCCACCAGGCTCCTCTGTCCAAGGGGTTTTTCCAGGCAAGAAAATTGGAGTGGGTTGCCATTTCTTTCTCCAGGGAATCTTCCTGGACCAGGGATCAAACCTCAGTTTCCTACATTGGCAGGTGGATTCTTTAACACTGAGCCACCTGGGAAGCCCCATCTTTACATATAGAGTACATATATTAATAGAATAAAAAGCTTGGAGAAGTGAATTCCCATACTGAGAGTTAATCAGGTACATAAATGTTATGTTGGTAATCAGACTTGAAGAGAAAAATCACTTGCCAAGACTTGAAGCCCCATAAAGCCTCTGTGGCTCTACTGTGAGGTATGGCTTCGAGGTTCCCCTCCTGCCTGGTTTCTCTCAGCATCTAATCTTCGGACCTAAATGCCAAGAACCCACTGTACTACATTCCGTCTTCCACACCTTGAAGGCCATACAAGCTGGTTTCACTCTCTAGCTGGACACTTGTTATTTGTTTATTTGCTATTGCAAAGTTGCATGAAGCAGAAAGAAAAGTCCCCAAAGTTCAAATTGCCATGGAACATAGGAGCCTGGAAACTCTCTTTTCATCGACTCAGTCTTTGCTTAAATACAGGTGGGCTATGGAAAGCGTATTATCACAATGCACTTCCATTTGGGAACAAGGCTAAAATCCTATGCACCTCAGGGTATGTGCTGTCTTAGAGATGTTTCCCTACTTCTTCATAGATGCTATGGACTCTTGGAGGCTTATTACACTCCCCCCTGTTGACTGTTAGTAAATCCAGAATAACTTATGTATTTTTACCTTAAATTTATTCAAACCTTTTAAATTACATGAGCCAGAAATGATCTAAAGATGTATATTAATAAATAGAAGTTTAACTAGGAATTTAAAAAATTCTGTCTTAATAATTGTATTACTGTATTTCACAGGACTTGAATTTTAGAGGTAAGAAGGACCTTAAAAAGTCACAAAAAGTGGTTTTGGAACTTTTATTCCTTAAGGTAATAGCACAGGTTTTTTCAGATAAGATAATACTTGGAATTTGCACATAAAACAGATAATGGTGGAGCTGCTCAGAGTAAAGTGGGATTGGGGCTGGAATCGTACTCTGTTGGTCTTTTACTGTTTGATTGGGCAGCTGCCAAGGCAGCTTTGTGGGCCTAGATGTCTAATTAGCACAGTGAAAAATACTGCTTTAGTCCATACAACCCCCTCATATTTGATTTTGTGAAAAATGGTCCAGGTGTGAGTACTAGAGTGATAGAGCAGTCAACAGAAAGAATTGTAATGAGCGAGAACCAAGATAGGTCAGAATTATTGCCTGGATATGAGAGTAGAACAAGTTTAAACTTGGCTGGTAGTAGATTGATGGGTACACACACACAGACACATACACAAACACACAGACACAGACACACACAGGGAGAGAGAGAAATCAGACAAAGCATCCAGTTTTGACAGGCAGATAAGTTTAATTTTAGCAAAGGAGCATGAAGTAACAGCCAGCCATTCACATAACATCATTTATAAATGCTAGTCTGTCTTGAACTCGAGTGTGGAGTCAGGGTCAGCCATCTGGAGTTGCCTACCCAAAATGCAAGCCCCGGGGCCATCCTCTGAGGGAAGTGAAATGGAGAAAGGAATTTTCTAAGAAAGAAGAGAAGGCCAAAGTCTGAGACTTCAAGAATAAATAAACATTAAGGCATCAGAAGAGCAGGAAAAAAATCAAGAAGATAGAAAATGAGTAGCAGAGAGGTATGAGGAAAACAGTCTAACCGTTATCAGTCCCTCCTTGAGGGTCCCTTGACAAAACCACCAACCTCTCCCTAAAGCCACTGTAACAGCCTTGTAATTGGATCAAGTATCTTTTTTTCTTTTTTGCTTTCATAGCAAATAAAAACGTAAGTGAAAATTTATTTTGTCCATATAATTACTCATTATAGTAAAAGATTTTTAAAAAGACAATGGATTCTCTTAAATAGAATAGCTGTCTTTCTTCTTGTCTCTTTTTCTTCCTTCCTGCCTTCTTTTATTTTTGAATTCTGTCATTTGAGTACAATGAGATGTAGGCACCCTTATCAGGCCCAAGGATAGGAGGGGGACTTAGAGTGCTTTCATTCACATAAAAAACCACTATAGCAACTATTTTATGCCAATTTTATTTAGAAAGATAAAACATATATACAAATTAGCAGCTACCAACATAATATAAAATCATGGAGTGCTCCTTCCTTGTTTTGATTTTATATTTTTATGGTAAGGCTACTAATTTGAATTTTATTTTGCTTCTACTTGAATTTTTTCCAGGCTACCAAATACAATAGATCATATTTCTTATTTCCTATGAAATCCTTTATTTTGTGATTTAAGCCAATGGTTCCCCCAGCTCTTTTGGCACCAGGGACTGGTTTCATGGAAGACAATTTTTCTGTGGACTAAGGACAGGGGGGATGGTTTCAGGATGATTATATTTTCCTTTTACACATCAACAAAATGAGGCCCACCTTAACTTGTAAGTGACCTGCCCAGTGACCTCTAGTCTGTTTGCATTACAGCCAGAACTGGGATCCTTATCTCCTTGACTCCTTACTTAGTGTTCTTTTCATTATATCACATGGCCTTTCTCAGTCATAAATTTCTATCACATAGCAATGACACTGAGGAAAGAAACACTTCACTGTATGGTTTGCTGTTTATTATTTTAATAATGATCAAATTGGCTTCCTAAGTGGCACAGTGTTAAAGAATCTGCCTGCCAATACGTGGGATGTGGATTTGATCCCTGGGCTGGGAAGATCCTCTGGAGAAGGAAATGGCAACCCATTCCAGTATTCTTGCCTGGAAAATTCCATGGAGAGAGAAGACTGGCAGGCTACAGTCTATGTGGTCACAAAGAGTTGGACACGACTGAGCACACACAGATAGTGATCAAATTAATATGCTTTCTTGATAGCTATCATTACTATTGACCACTAACAATTACTATTGACCACTAACAATTAATAAATGTAGGGATCACTGGACAAGTAATGCTTAATTTCAATTATGAAAACAAAAAGAATAATCATGAAAATGAATATTCAAGAACATACAATTATTTTTCTTTTCACTTCATGTGCTCCCAATTATAGACTGCTTATTATAAAAGTACAGAATGACTCTGGGCCTCTTCTCTAATAAGAGATTTGCTATCTTCTCTCCCTGGGTAGAAACCTTTCCTTCCACATTTAGATCTCAAACAATCTTTTATAAAACTAGACCTCGAGCATTTCTGGAACTATACAGTAACTATACACAGTAACCTCAACCATCCTCCTTTGTTTTTGGCCACACTGTGCACCATGCAGGATCTTTGTTCCCCAACCAGGGATTGAATCTGTGCCCCCTGCATTGGAAGTACAGAGTTCTAACCACTGGACCACAGGGAATTCTCCAATCCTCCATTTTTGAAAATATGGCTTCTTTAGAGATTCAAGATAACATATTTATTATAAATATATTTGTATACACATTCCTGTCTATTGAATTATCTAAAAATTAATATTTAAAAATAAATTTCTACTTCACACCTGTTAGCATGATTATCATCAAAAAGACCACAAATAACAAATGCTGGTGTTGATGTGGAGAAAAGGGAACCCTTACATACTGTTGGTGGGAATGTAAACTGGTGTACCCACTATGAAGAACAGTATGGACATTCCTCAAACAATTAAAAATAGAATTACCATATGGTCCAGGAATTCCACTCCTGGGTATATATCTGAGGAAAATGAAGATACTAATTTGAAGATACCTGCACCCCAATGTTAATAGCTGCATCATTTATAATTGCCAAGATATAGAAGCAACTGAAATGTCCATCAACAGATGAATGGATAAAGAAGATATGGTGTATATATACACACATACATACACATATAGTTTTTCCAGTAGTCATGTAAAGATGTGAGAGTTGGACCATAAAGAAGGCTGAGCACTGAAGAATTGATACTTTCAAACTGTGATGCTGAAAAAGACTCTTGAGAGGTCCCTTGTACAGCAAGGAGATCAAACCAGTCAGTACTAAAGGAAATCAACTCTGAATGTTCATTGGAAGGACGGATGCTAAAGTTGAAGCTCCAACACTTTGGCTGCCTGATGTGAATAGCCGACTCATTGGAAAAGACCCTGATGCTGGGAAAGATTAAGGGCAGGAGGAGAAGGAAGCAGCAGAGGATGAGATGGTTAGATAGCATTACCAACTCAATGGACATGAATTTGAGCAAACTCCAGGAGATAGAAAAGTTCACGGAAGCCTGGTGTGTTGCAGTCTATGGAGTCGCAAAGAATTGGACACAACTCAGTCACTGAACAACACAATGGAATACTGCTCAGTCATAAACAAATAATGAAAATTTGCCATTTGCAAAAACATGGATAGATCTGAAGGGCATTTTGCTTAGTGAAATAAGTCAGAGAAAAACAGATATTGTATGTTATCACCTAAACATAAAATCTAAAAACTAAAACAAATGAATGAATATAAGAAAACAGAAAAAGACAGATACAAAGAGCAAACTAATTGTTACCAGTGGCGAGAGGGAAGGGCAGAGGGATAAGATAGTGGTAGGGGATTTTAAGAGGTACAAACTACTATACATGAAATAAATAAGCTACAAGGATATACAGCTAATATTTATAACTTCAAATGGAGTATAATATATAAAAATGTTGAATCACTGTATTATATACCTGAAACTAATATACTATTGTAAATCAACTATGTGTGTGTGTGAAAGTTGCTCAGTCATGTCTGACTCTTTGTGACTGCATGGACTATAGTCTGCCAGCTCCTTTGTCCAAGCGCCTCTGTCCATGGAATTCTCCAGGCCAGAATACTGGAGTAGGTAGCCGTTCCCTTCTGCAGGGGATCTTCCCAAGCCAGGAATCAAACCCAGGTCTCCCACATTGCAGATGGATTCTTTACCAACTGAGCCACCAGGGAGCTTAATTCCAGGCTGGTTCAAAGGATATGAATATCTATTTGGCAACTGGTAAGAACTGCCTTTTTTCTTTTTTTTTTCCTTTTTTCTTATTGCAGTACAGTGTTATCAAAAAATGGTAAGATGTTGGATAGCACTGACATGCCCAGCATTATTTAGACATTTGTTTTTGAATAAATGATGGCTAATGTATGGGATGGAATATTATTTGGTTGTTAAAATATCCATTAAGCACTTAAATGTTAACCAAATGCTGGAAAATTGTAGGTATGCTCTATCACAGTTTTGTTAAACTTGTGAAAAGTGGCATGGAAAAGTGAGAATGGTTTTACCAAGGACAGCTGGTATGGATCATTTTGTTGTTATCCCATATTGTTATTTCATGCTGTTTCATAATTTTTTTTTAGTTAAAAAAGTAAAACATGACAAAGTTTAACAACTAGTTAATTTGGTTTATAAGTTATAGGAAAAAATTATTTGTTACTTTGAAGTCACTTGTCATTCATTATACCAAACTGTGTAAGTTTACTTCTCCAAGTAACTTACCTCTCCAAGCATTAGTGTCTTCATCTATAAAATAGGAGAGTACAGAGCTCTCAGACAATTAAAAAGTTAGCTCCCCAAGTGGTTGTTGTTTCTATTTCTGGAATGGCAACCCACTCTAGTATTCTTGCCTGGATAATCCTATGGACAGAGAAGCCTGGCAGGCTATAGCCCATGGGGTTGCAAAAAGTCAGACACAACTGAGCAACTGAGCACTCACAACCTTATTCACAGTTCTCAGCTGCGAATTATATTGTTGATATTTTTAAAAATGACTTTCATTGCTTCTTTGTACCTTTAGTGATACCTGAGCACTGAATTGATTTCCTCTTCAGACGTGGAAAGTCATAGGGCTCAAGTCAAAGTTCCAACACAACAGCAAGGTGAAATCATAGAGTAGCTACCTGATCCACTTGCCATGACTAAGGGTGAAAAGTAGAACCCTATTTGGGACTTTATTTGAGAGTTATCTTTGGAAACATAGAAAGATTTTGGGCTTCAGGTATTTTTTTCTCTTTTTAAATTTCTGTTGATAAAGGCTTCTCATCCAAATGAAAATGAAATGTAGGTTTTGATATTACCTATGGTAGCCTAACCTAAGAACTAATATGTTGACAACTGTCTTGTGATTACTTCATAGTGGATGTTTTTCAATGGATGACATTTAGAGTAAATATGAAATGCTTTCAGATAGATAGAGTTCACACATTTGTGTGTAAAAACTCCCAACCTGCAATATTATTAAAAAGCAATAATATTAGTTTCAATATCATACCTTTATTAGCCTAGAGACTTGTTTATTCAGTGCTACCATTTAATTTGTTCTTCAGGATTACTTAGGAAATAAATTCAATGCACAAGTAAGTACTTACTGAAACTTCTAATAGCATGGACAAGATATGCTAGAACTTACAGTGATAAAAGACACAATCTTGATTTCAAGAAATTTAAGATAAAGGTGACAAGGGCAGGCATGGATGTGAATGGGAGGGGTTTGTGGGGCTGGTGGTAGGTACAAAAGGGACAATAAGTATCTAAGTAATCATAAAATAAGACTACAAGAAATGCAGTAGCACAGGTATGAGCACTGACCTATGGACTCTGGAAGACAGATATTAACTCCTTTTGGGAAAGACTTCATGGAGAAGAGGACACTTATAAAGCAAATGAAATATAAGCATGGAGGCATGGCAAGGCATTTGACTATGGTAATTCCAGCAGTATGAATAAAGGAATTGAGAAGTAAACAGAGGAGATCATCTTGTGTTTCAAAATAGTGGATTCTTTCTAAACTAAATTAGACATGTCATTAAACATGTACACACATGCAAGATTTTGTAAATAATGTTTCCAGTCATTCAGATCAACTGACTATACTACATATTAAAACTTATTAAAATTATGTTCTGTAATTATAATTTAGATGCTCAAGAAAATGTTAAGACCTTGCAATGACTCTCGGAGCCATCCTGGGCAAAATCTGAAAGGGTGGTAGCACTGTACTGAGGACAGTAAGGGCACACACAAGCCAAGTGAGAGGATGCCATGATCCACTGTATATCCTTGGCTGGGGCATCCCTTTAATATATTAGCTCTGTATCATAAATTCATTAAGTGAGCGGCAATTTCTATTTGATAGGCATTGTACTTGAAAATAGGAATACAACAGTAAATTAATGATATAGTCCCTGTCCTGATGGGGTTGAGGTTGGCTGAGATAAGATAAGTAGAGAGTCAAATACAGAGTGCCTGATGGAGATGTAAAGAATGCTGTGTGAGCATACAGTGGGCTGCATAGTTTGGAGAGGATGGATCAGGGAAGATATCCTAAAGAAGTGCTGCTTAAGTCTAAGACATTAGGAATAAAGTGAATTGGGAAAACCAGGCCAGGCAGAGGAAGGAATATGCAAAGAATAGTGCTAAGGGGGTTAGAATGAGAGAGAGGAAAGGAACATACATAGTGCTTTCTGGGAAGGGAAAAGCTTTAATGTGGCTGAAAGGTAGAATGTAAAATAGACTGAGGTTCATGGTCCTAGAGGAGACTGGAAAAATAGGGGAGGAATTAGGGTATATTAATAGTGTTGAGGTTTAAGTACGTGTAAGTGTTAGTAGCTCAGTCGTGCCCGACTCTTTGTGACTCCATGGATGCAGCCCATCAGGCTCCTCTGTCCATGAGATTTTTCAGGCAAGGATACTGGAGTGGGTTGCCATTTCCTTCTCCAGGGGATCTTCCCAACCCAGGGATTGAACCCGGGACTCCTGCACTGCAGGCAGATTCTTTACTGACTGAGCTACAAGGGAAGCCAAGACTCGTTAAGGATTTCATAAAACTAAGAAATCTGCTAATGAGCTTTGAGTTGGTATGTATCAGGATCATATATGTGTTTTAAGAAATTTACCATGGTTGTTGTGTTTAGAAAAGATTGCAGAGGGTTAAAATGGAAGGTCAGAAGACAAAAGGCTGCTGTGGATCTCATCCATATCATGATGGTGGTCTGAACTTGGGTAGGAGCCTTGAGGATGGAGAGAAGAGGGTGATCCTAGGCAGAGTTTGGAGGAGGGCTCCATAAGACTTAAGAGATGGACTGGATGTGGGGTGTGAGGGAGAGGAAGGGGCCACACACCCTCTTGGATGTCTGTCTTGGCCACTGAGAAGATGGTGTGTAATAGCTGAGTCTCCCCAGCAGTGCCATAGGGACTGAGAAATGAAATTTCAAGGTTGCTTGTTTCTGGATTCTGCCTAGTTGACTTGAGTTAGTGTGTGTGCTGTTTGCTGTGAGTGGGAGTGGCAGGGCTACCATTTGTTTTTACTCTTCCTTCTTGAGACAATCCCTAATCATACTCGTTCAGTACAGAAAATGAACTGCCCCCGCTTCACTAAATTGAAATCCAAAAATGTACCAAATGACTAGACTAGTTTTCACTGAGGAATTTGAAGAGGAATTCCTCCTCATGCTGCCATATGAAAATGGGTAATTACAGTATTTTTAACTCATTAGACCTTGTTGTTTTTGAAATTAGGAAAACTCTTTATATGGAGCAACACATTTCTATCATTAGGAAGCCTTTTAGAGATTACTGATGGCTAATTTTATAGATGAAAAAATTGTGATTAAGTTATTGGCTCAAGGTCAATTGCCTGGTAGCTGATTAATTTTTCTACATTGTACTGCTGTCTTAAAAAAATGTTGATTAAACAAGTGAAAGTGGGCACGTGTCATCATAGGACCCATAAAATTGTTTTATGTAGGTATCACAATGCCCTGGTAATTTCTATGGCAAAATGAAAGAGTTGTTCTGACAAAGCATCTCAAATGGAATGTTATAGTTTCTGGTCTTGGCCATCATGTTTGCTTCTGAATTCTTTTGTTAAGTGATCTACATACACTTATCCAGAGTAATTATCTTGATTAAATTGAGAAATATGGTATTTATAATCCCAATGTTTAACAAAGTACTTCATGATTAGCCCTTTAAAAAAAACTCTCTTGTATATAAAATTTCATAATTTTGTTTCACATTATCAAGTGCCAATATTTCCAAAATTTTACTCACCCATATAGATTCAGTGCAAATATGTGTGAAAGGGGTATTGTAGCTTTCATACTACAAATCACATTTTAGCATTTTATAGCAGTCATACTTTTCTGGTCTGCCTTTTATTTTTAGATGTTAAATGTATATTAATTAATCACAGAATAAATTCAGAAAAATGATGTTACTAAAAATTAGGAAAAATAAAATCTTAAATGTGCTATTCTGCACACATATTTATTGATTTGGGCATATTCTCACCTAGGAATAAAAATCCTCTTTTGGGTTCATAAGTTAAAATAAGAGCTTCCTCCACACTCCCCACATAGGAAACAAATATTAAACACATTTTATGGTGCTTATATATTTATGACTTCTAATGAGATATGTTAAGAATATTTTTCTTGATGGAATATGGACTAGATCTTCTATTTTCCTGTTTCTCGATGGAATATGGACTAGATTTTCTATTTTCCTGAAAGACAGATGCAAATTCCTTGCATCTCCTTAAAGGATCTGGGCAGTTGCTAAGCTTTCATTATATCACTTAGAAAAGACCCATGCTTGAGCAAGTTAGGAATTACTAAAATGGATTCAATTTTCTTTTTCTCTTTTTTCTCAAGAGACTCAGGTACAGAGCGAGGAAACTTTAGAGAAGCCAAATTTTCTTTTCTTTATAGATATCTTTGAGTTTTAGCAATTTGTAAGCTTATAATGATGAGGGAGAAACTATAATAAAAAAACAGACTCAAAGAAAATGTCAAAATTAAAATATAAATGAACTGTTTAATAAGGGATGTTTCTGTAACTTCCTAAAGATACCCTCTTTATATATAGGCACAAAATTGAGGCTAGTAGTTTTTTTCCCCCCCTTGTGTCTAGAAACTGTCCCCAAATATCAATTATAACAACATCCAGCATGCCAGGTCTTTAATAGTCCTTATTTCATGAATTCCTCACCTATCTATGAAGGAAGTAATATTTTCCCCCATTTAACAGATAGAGAGGCAGAAATTTAAAAGTTGACTTGTCCAAGATCACATTTTAAGTGATGGAATCTGGCTATCTATTGAGATCTACTGGAGCTTGGGCTCTTAATCCCTATTGTGATACCACCAAAGAGGCTGATATGTGTCTCTGGGCAGAGATTGGTTTGGACATTTGCTCCTATTCAGAGAATTCTCCCTTCATTATGTGCCACAGGCTAATATAGCTATACCACTTTTCTTACACTCAAAGTTGGACATGGCATTTGACTTCTGCAGAGCTTAGAAAGCCTAAGAAGGTGAAGGTGCATGTGACAGGTAGCTACTGAGATTTCCTAGGCCTGGTTGGTTCTTTCACAGTTGGTTCATTTGGTAGTTTTTCAAAGAGTTGCCATTTGCACTGGCAATGCTGAGACAAAGCATGGATACAGATTATTTTGTAAACTTCATCTGTACTCCTGCATTCTTGACTGAGCTTATCTGGTAAAAGTCATAATATATTATTCGATGGGTGAAAAGGGGAGGGTAAATGTGAGTGATCACAGGACCAAGGTCTCTGAGTGAAAATTCCTTGAATCAATGGCTTACCTGGTGCTTTTATCCCCCACTGAGGAGACTTGGACTTCCAGGAAGATGCAGTAGGCCTCTTTTTTCCTATTTCTACTGCTAAATATAGCTAAAAATTTCAGATATTATTTATAAAATGCATATAAAATTCAGAAGAAAGAAGGCAGACTAACTAGTGACCTCAGGAACAGAAAATATGGTGTGAATTCTCTAGATTTTCTTTTTGTCTCATAGATCTCTGAGTAGGACTGGAAAAGCTGGCGACCCAGAAATGTAATGTGCTTAGACATGGTCATGAGCCAGTGGAGACCATGTAGGAAGTCTGAACTTCTCCCTCCTAGTAGCCACAAGGTGCCCTATCTGCAGGGTCAGTGGACGGCAAGCAAGGAACAGTAAAGAGGTTCCTCTAGGACTTTTACCTCTGTCTGGCAGTTATAAGGCAGAATCCCAGCAGGAAATAAGTAGATATGGTTGAAAGAGCATTTGAAAAAAATAATGGCTAAAAATCACCTAAATTTGGGGAAAAGACACAAACTTGTAGGTTCAAGTTGAGTGAATCTCAAACAGGATAAACCCAAAGATATTTATGCCAAGACATATACATCACCTTTTAAAAACTAAGAAAGGAGAAAAAAACAATTTGAAAGCACCAGAGAGAAATGATACAGGAGAGGCATTGATTTTTGGCATTGGATGAATGGGTCAGCAACCAGCATTTCTTGCTGATTTTAGCTATTAGTCTTTTTAACTTGACTCAACCAAGGTAATATGTACAGAGCATTTACTAGATGTCTACAAATTATGCTGGGCACCCAGGGGACATCTGCTTATCCCATTCTTCCTATAATTGCTCCACAGCAGGTAATACCCTCAGAGCAAGTGAAAGAATCTCAGAATTATAAAGAAACTAAAAAAACAAAAAAAACAAACAAACAAAAAAAGGAAATAGCAAATTTTGTAATTTGGGATTTCTAGATGAGCTTCAGCTCTGTGAACTCCCTGAAGTTAATCAAAAGATGCCAGCATGTATATGCATTTTTCTAGGGAAATGACCGTGGCTTTCATCAGATTCTCAAGACAGCTGGTGGCTCACAAAACCTTTAGAGAGACCATAAGAGTTTCTGTTCTTTTCAAGCAAAATCACATACTCTAACCTAGATAGAAAAGAACTAGAGAAGGTATTTCTCATCATATACATCAAAATTACTGAGTTGCCTCACAATTCTCTATTATTGAGAAAATAGAAAAATGGCAGTTTCTAATTCCTTTTAGACACTTGTAGAAATACAGGCTCATTAAAGAATGTTTGCCTGTAATCTTATTTTGAACATTAAACTGTTGGTGACTAAATAACCAATGCACTGTGATTTAAAATGTATTTTAAGGTTTTCCAGGTGGCTCAGTGGCAAAGAATACACTTTTCAATGCAGGAGACATGGATTCGATTCCTGGGTTGGGAATATCCCCCTGGAAGAGAAAATGACAACCTACTCCAGTATTTTTGTCTGAAGAATCCCATGGACAGAGGAGCCTGGAGGGCAACAGTGCATGGGGTCAGAGTAGGGAATGACTGACGGTCTCTGTCCAGTGCTAAGTCTTGTCTGATTCTTTGCCACCCCAGGGGCTGTAGCCCCCGAGGCTCCTCTGTTAGTGAAATTTCCCAGGCAAGAATACTGGAGTGGGTTGTCATTTCTTTCCCAGGGCATCTTCCTGACCCAGGGATCAAACCTGCGTCTCCTGCACTAGCAGATGGATTCTTTACCGCTGAGCTACCAGGAAAGCCCAGCCTGGCAGGCTACAGTCCATGGGGTCGCAGATTCAGATATGACTGAGCATGCACACAAGCAAGCATTAGGTTTCCTTTACCTTTAAAGCCGTTTTATGAACTGTCGTATACCACTTGAGCCTCCCGTAAAGACAAAACCAGGCTTTCCTGTACTTTAGGCAGGATTTCTTCCAATGACAATGGAAAAGTTCAGACATACAAGGATGCATCAACAGCCTCTTTACCTCAGTACCAGTAGACTGGTATATAAGGAGATAGGACAAACTGTCCCACAACCTGCATTTCTTTTTCCATCTTAAAAAAAAAAAAAAAAAAGACATGCAAAAAAGTTCTGTTGTAAATCAACTGAACAATAAAAATTTAATAAAAATTCTATTACTCAATGTATAACAGCCAATTTATCAGATAAAAGACTGTTTTCTTCGGTGGGAAAACCAAAATAAAACAGCTAGACAAAAACAGATCCATGTGGTTTCTGTCTTTAGTGTGTGGCTGTCCCTCATTCTTTGTAGCCCCCACCAAATCCTTCATGCAAGCCAGGTCAGCTCATACCTGGAGAAATGCATACAAAGGATTTTAGATTGCAATTGTCTGTTTTCTGGTCAAAATTAAGGCTCCCAATGTTACTTGGAGAGCTAGAGATTGGATAATGCATTAGTTTAGGGAAAAAATGTGACCAACTACTTTCATTAAGACCCCATAGCAGTTTTATTTACTCATACAATTCTATGTTGGCTGTATCTACAGTCAAAGGAATCACTGTGGACCCTTGTTAAACAAAGAATTCCATACCCCAAACTACAATGCAACCAGGAGAGGAAGCTGGGAATCTAACAGTTTTTATCAACTTGTTTGATCCTTGCATTCAAACAAGTTAGAGCAATCTTCTTAAACTTGAATGTGTATAAAGTTATCCTGGGTTCTTGAAACAAAAGCAGATTCTGACCCAATTGGTTGGGGGTGGGGTGGAGGGGGCCTGAGACTGCAGTTTTAACAAGCCCTAAAGTGATACTGCTGCTGCTGAGGACACTTTAAGTAGCAAGGATGGGGAGAGTGTACCTCATGTGGCTTGTGTGTAAATCAGTACATGCCATAACATTTGCCTTTTGCATCTGTGGATTCTCTACCAGGGGCCTCTTCCCTACCTTGATGCTGCCCATTTCTCATTTTTCACTAATTATATCTCTAAAAGCTGGAGTCAATAGTTAACATAAGGCACCTACTCATCTCCACTTAGTTCATAAAAACTTCACAGAGATAAAAACAGTTTGAAATAAACAGAAATGGACACCACAAATTAACTTACATAATAGGTTTATACTTGACATAGTACTTCTCACCATGGAGATGTTACTCAGTTAATATAAACATTTTTTGTTTTTGTTAAACAATAGATCTCTTCTCCATTTCAATGTCAATATAAAGTATTTTTTTTACATTAACTCTCTCCATTTCAATGTTAGATACATTGAATTCATTTTCTGAACTTTTTCCCACACAGAGATAAGTTTTAATTTCTGACCAACTGTATTTAATGTCTAGGTACAGTACTCACTTGGGAGATAACAAAACAAAAATCCAATAAAAATATGGAGAAAAAATTCCTCAATGATGCAGGAGGCAGTGATTATAACTGACCAGTGGCAATTTCCTAGGATTCTGGGCAAGAATTTCCTTCTTCCTACTGAGAATTCTGAAACTATGAAATATTACTTATGCAAATTTCAGCAAATGCAAATTACAGATGGCATTTTCCAGTGCATTAACTGTTGTGACAAAAACATGTTGTTTTCCCTTTAACAGAGTATATCAATTTGTTCCTTTTTATAGGAAAATAACCAATAATATGAAACTTCTCTATTAACTGTTTCTTGGGAACTTTCAGACACCAAAGCTCAGTTCTGAAACTCAGTAGCACAAAGGTTTTCAGAGGAAGGTTTGATTCAGGAGGCCCTTCAAAGTCACATCTGTCCATTTCTTTTTCGTGCATACACCCCCAAACAAGCACAAATGCCTGTAATGCTGAGAATCACACCTAACAAGAGAGCAATTGCATCTCCGGCTTCTACTGCTTCAACAACAGGCAGCACCAAAAGCAATGAAAAGAGGACTAGGAACAACTGTGTTGAAACTGAGATCATGATGTGGCTGGTTCTTGAAGGATGAAGATCTCTATAAATTAAAACATGGAAAAAAAAGGAATCATTAAAAATTCCAACCTTTTCAAATGACAATATGAATACATGATAAATAACAGTTCATGCAACCTTTTCAATTAGGGACTATAAATTATATTCAGGCTCATTTTATGGTGAAAGAACCTTTGGGAAGTAAATGGTAATTAAAGATAGTCATTTGAGGCTAATCTCCCTTTCTCATGATAATTTCCTGACTCCAGCGATTTTTCCACACTGTATAACGCTAACACTATGGGCATCAACAAAACAGAAATTGAACAGTAGAACATAAGAAAGATAGATGATGATGCACCAGACATTAACTTGGAAATTGTCCTATGAGGGAAATTATATTTTCTTAGGATCTCTCCCAACCAGGAAATGCAGGCAAATCTAGCAAAGTCAAACAACATATAGCTGTGAAGTCGTGGGGAAATAGTAAGACTTACCAAAGAAGGCGGTACTGAATTCTATCTGACTCCCTTCCAGCAGCTCCGGATGCTGAGGCAAAGAGATTCCACGTGACAGCGCCTACTATCAGAGGGGCGTAGCAGGATTTAAAAATTACACATTATTAATTATTATTATTTTAAAGAGGCATCTAGACTCAGCGCAGAGCGGGGAGGTTGTACGGAAGGGAGAAGAATGGGTAAAAACTAAAGACAAACAGTTTGTTCAAACGGGAACTAGATTTAAAAGTTGGTTAGTTCTCCTATAAAGAAAAAGCTTAAAAAAAAAAAAGAAAAAGTTAACCGAAAACCAAGTTCGTTCCAGGACTTGAAAGTAAGACTTTAAAAACAATCCCTGCTTTGGCCCGGCAAGGTGCAAATTTGCCCCGTTTGACAAATATACTGGGCAAGCTAAGGAGCCTTCGGAGACAAGCTCGTACATTACCTTCAAGGAAGCAGCCATTACAGAAATGGTGAGCTGGGCGGAGTCTCCAAACTACATTTCCCACAATCCCCGGTGCCCACAACTCCCAGGGTTCTCCGGCGCGCTTCCAAGTAACTGGCTGAGGGATGACGGTCGCGCTGTACCGGTGGCGCGGAGGGGCGAGCTCCAGGGTTTCCTCACGTGGCCAAGCCTGTTACTGGTAAAGTGGTGTAGTGTATTTGTACGGAAGCTCACTGAAAAACAAGGTCAAAAAATGACAGCAAGTGTTTTTCTTTTATTTTTGAATGCTGTTAAAGGTTTCAAGACACACAATAATTTTTGTCCTTTGACTGAAATGCATGCACCTCAGTCTGAAGAGATCTTCGGAACAAAGCCATCTCTCAGATACATTTAAACTAGCCACTTCTAACATTTTTGAAGGAGGGAATCCTTTGACACCATCTTTTAAACGTCTTATGACATTTGTTAATTCTTTTTAAGCAGTGGGGGGAAATATTAATAAGACGTTTTGAAAAGTGTTTAACACGTTTGTAGGGAAAAACAGGAAGTTTAAGGAAAAACAAGTTAACATTCTTCAGATCTCGGATTCAGGTTCTAGAGTTCTGAGTTTCCCCATTCCGGAGTGCAGTGTATGGTACACTTTAGAGACTTCTCACTCGTGTTTGTGATACCCACCCTAAATATCCCCAAATATGGAAAGTTGTAAATTGTTACTTTTAAGTCATAGGATAAATTATTTGCATAAGAACCCTTTCTGAAAGGCTTTCTTGCAATCTAATTTATGAATTCCTTACTCAACCTTTCTAGTCATCCAGTCTTCTGAATGCTCATTTACTAACTAGAAAATTTATTTGTCACCCAGGAAATTATCAGTTATTAATGATGTGTCTTAGTCCCTCTTTGATTCAGTCTCCCAGACACAGAAGGTATATTTCAGTTCGGTGCCTGTAATTGGCATGTAATTTTTTTTTTTTTTTTTACTATGGGTCATCTTTTTTCTTACACTTTACTAATCTCTGGACTGACAGCAAAGCTTTATATTGCTAGCTTCTAACACACAGCAGGTACTCAGAAATGTTGGTTGATAACAATTGTTTGAATAAATAATTGTGCCATCTGGATTCCATGAGAGACAAAGCAGTGTCAAATAAAGCAAGGTGTCTTGCAAATTGGAAGTCTGTGGATAATTACGCAATAAAGTCAGCATTGCTTCTCTAAACTTGATTATTTTTTAAAAAAACTTGACTATTTTAACAAATTCTGTCTTTGACTTATTTTCCTTGAGCCCCTTCTGCTGCTGCTGCTAAGTTGCTTCAGTCGTGTCCGACTCTGTGCGACCCCATAGACTGCAGCCCACCAGGCTCCACCATCCCTGGGATTCTCCAGGCAAGAACACTGGAGTGGGTTGCCATTTCCTTCTCCAATGCAGGAAAGTGAAAAGTGAAAGGGAAGTCGCTCAGTCGTGTCCGACTCTTAGCGACCCCATGGACTGCAGCCCACCAGGCTCCTCTGTCCATGGGGTTTTCCAGGCAAGAGTACTGGAGTGGGGTGCTGTTGCCTTCTCCTAGTTTTGTACTTTTCTAATCAGTTATATTTGAAATAGGAGCTATTTTAAAATATTCTCTAGCATTCTAATGTGAACAATTTGGAGATTTAATTTTTCCATATATGTTTATTCAGTTAGCTGAGGTCAGCAGAGACCACAACAAATTTAGTATTATTGCAGACTTGTTTCTAGGTGTGTCGTCATTGAAAATTATGGACTAATTTTAACTTTGAAGAGTCTGTAGGTGGTAAAATGCTTTTTCTTTAAATTATGTTAAGAGATCACTTGGCCTATCTGAAAAAGAGTGGCAGAAGTTTGTGCAGGGGTATTTTGGACCCGTGTAGTTTCAAAATAAAATTGGTTGACTTTTTAAACCAGCATCTCCCCTAATCAGGCAATTTAACTAAGGTGTTGCTATATATGCTTTTGTCTGCCTTATCACAACCCTAATTTCCAAGTAGAATGGTATCCTAGTTCTCAGTTTTCTTTTATTACTCCCCTAACTAGCGGTTTTAAAATAAATCAGATCATTTATTCCTTGCTTAAAGTTCTCCAGTTCCATCACAACAAGCATAAGTCCACACTCCTTATTAAGACTCCACAATATGCCCTACATATTTTGGCCTCTGCCTGCCTTTCTAACATCAGCATACCAGTCACTCATTCTTTCATGCTTATTCCAGTCTAATCTTTTTGCTGTTTCTTAAACATGCCAATTTTGTGGTTTTATTGATTTGCATTTTTATTGAGTCAAATTTTGTTGATTAATGTTTAGCCACTTTTACACTATTCATAGTAGAAACTACCTTATAAGTAAGAAGTCTGCTTTTGGGCTAAACTGTGAAGGTATTTAGAGATTATTTTTAGTCTTCACTCAAAATTTAGGTCTTACATATTTTCTCTATCATATTAATAGCAAAACTTTATGTCTACATATATAAAAGACACAAGATGGTAAAATGCTTTTTCTAAAGCATTTCTAAAACAGAAGCATACTTTGTTAGGAACCTGTCTGTAATGGTCCCTATTTATTCCTCTGTCCATTTGGTGCACAATTAGTAAGTCCACCTGGATGGTGTATTTTTTCCTTAGTGATACCTGAATGGTTTCTTTTAAGTACTTTTTATTGCTCGACGATAGTATTGGCATTTTTGGTGAGTTAGTGCTTTGTTGTGCTGACATTATATTGGAGGATGTTTAGCATCTCTAGCCTGTGCCTGCTCAGTGCAAATAGAATTGCCCAATCATGAAGAGAATCAACTGCCCTCACTATTGCCAGACAGTCTTTGATGAGATACTGTTCCTAGTTGAGAACTACTCAAGTTTTCATCAAGAAAATAAGAGGAATAGTTGAAAACAGAATGAAACAGTTTACACACACACACCACACCCCACCAACTGCAGTGCTCTAATGTTTTAGATCCTTTCTCCCTTGGTTATGCTGATTTTGTTGTTATCTGTTGATTTCCTTTGGGTCCTACCAGCATGTCTTGCAGATAGGTTTCCTTGATCACTGTCTTATAAAAACACTGATAAGCAAATAGAGGTGAGATTTCTGCTTCTGTTTCTGTTACTTAGTCTTTAAGCTATGAAGAGGTGCTGTGATGTAGTATATGGACTATTAGCTTTTCCTCTGGCTGATTTCATGGATTTGAGTAGTTACTTAATCCCTCTGAAACTTACTTTACTTTTATAAAAAATGCTTTGTGAGAATTAAGTGAAATGTTTCTAATGTGACCAAAAAGATACCAGAGCTCAGTACGTACCAATTCTCTCTTATTTGTATTTCTGTTCCCCTAGTTGCTGGTTGAGAGTTAGGATCTCTGGGATTAGGCCACTTGGTTAGAATTCTGGGTCTACTGCTTGTTAAATGTATGACAATAGACAGTAACCATTTGTAAAACTCAGCTTGTCCTTCTATAAAACGGGATACAGTAGTACCTACTTCATATGTATATTATGAGGATTAAATGAGTTAATTTCTGGAATTAGTGGCTGGTGTATATTAGGCCCTCACTAAATATTAACTGTTGTTACTATATGCTGTTAATATTCTTGCCTGGAGACTTCTGTGGACAGGAGCCTGGTGGGCTGCTGGCCATGGGGTCACACAGAGTCAGACATGACTGAAGCGACTTAGCATTCATGCATGCATTGGAGAAGGAAATGGCAACCCACTTCAGTATTCTTGCCTGGAGAATCCCAGGGACAGAGAAGCCTGGTGGGCTGCCGTCTATGGGGTCGCACAGAGTCAGACACGACTGAAGTGACCTAGCATGCAGCAGCAGCAGCTGTTAATAAAATCCATGAAATATGGGGTCTTCAAGATGTGTCTTCTCTCCATTGTAAATATGCTCTTCTGCAGACAAACATGGTAAATAAAAAATGTCTGTGGAACTTCCTTGATACAGAGGCATTTTAGGTATGGCAACCCACTCCAGTATTCTTTCTTAGAGAATCCCGTGAACAGAGGCACCTGGGGGTTATAGTCCCCCAGGGTCGCAAAGAGTCAGATATGACTGAAGCAACTTAACACGCATACACTCAGGCTTTGGCTTCAGAGCTGACTGGAAAACATTCCCCTATTATGCAAAGGCTGTCTGTTTGTAACTTCGATGGGATTTTAATATTTATTTCATACCCACTGGTGTTTACATTTATCTTTAAAATATATTCTCTATTCAGTGATTGTCACATCATTGATTCATCATACTGGGTCAAAAGGGTTTTGAAAATACAGGTGATATGGACTAGATATGGGTGAATAGCTCCAAGAAATCATTCAGTTGGAATGAACTCTATGGCTACCTGAAGAAAACCCAACAAACAAACACTTTTGAATTCTATTTCTAATTACAGCAGCTGATCTATAACTCTGCATTGCTTTTTCTATAAATTTCAGCAAAGGAAATAGCAGCATTAGAAGCTTTGCTAAAAGGGAATATAATAATTGAGACTGTGGGCTCAGAGAAATGTATTATTCTTTCTTTTTTTAAAATTTATTTTTTAATCGAAGGATAATTGTTTCACAGAATTTTGTTGTTTTCTGTCAAACCTCAACATGAATCAGTCATAGGTATACACATATCCCCTCCCTCTAAAAAATTTTATTTATTTATTTATTTTTGACTGTGCTAGGTCTTTGTTGTTGTGAAAGGGTTTTCTCTGGTTCTGGGGAGCGGAGGCTACTCTTCTTTGTGGAGCATGGGCTCTAGAGTGTGGGTTCACTAGTTATTGTGCATGGGCATAGTTGCTCCATGGCCTGTGGGTTCTTCCTGGACTGGGGATGGAACCTTGTATCCACCTGCATTGGCAGGTGGATTTTTTACCCCTGAGACACCAGGGAAGCCCAGAAACATATTACTCTTGATAGATTGTTAATGGTATAATTAATTGCAGAGCTTGCAGGATAGAAGGAAATATTTCTGTCTTACTCCTGAGAGATGGCACTCAACACAGTGTTGAACATGGTACCAAGATTTTTATCTTACCTCGTTTGCTTCTGTAAGGTCCACTGTTTGAAGAGGATAAGCATTATTCTTACAACTCCTACTTACAACTAATTTGCTTATCTTCATGGATGAGGGAACTCTATTTTGCCGAATAGCTTTAAAAATCATGTTTGTTTCTCTTTAAAGTTTGTCTTTGACTTGTTAAGTCAAAGGTAATATATGTGGTTTTTATTTTATAATGTATACTGTAATTGGAAATGTCAACTCAGGATTTGCTAGTATTAAGTGATGTAGTGAAAGTGAAGTCGCTCAGTCATGTCCAACTCTTTGCAACCCCATGAACTGTAGCCTACTAGGCTTCTCCATCCTTGGGATTTTCCAGGTAAGAATACTGGAGTGGGTTGCCATTTCCTTCTCCAAGGGATCTTCCCAACCCAGGGATCGAACCCAGGTCTCCCTCAATGCAAGCAGATGCTTTTACCCTCTGAGCCGCCAGCGAAGCCCCCAAGTGATGTAGAGGCAGGGATTAATTTCTGAGATACAGTGAGTATAATGATCCCCTCTATTTCTTTGACCTGAAGTTGTTTTTTTTTTTTAATTTCTGATGTGCCTATAAACTATCTTAATGAACTATTATTTCCTAACTGTAACTCAGATTTAGATGTTTTGTCTAGATCACTGACAAGGACAAGGAGTGTTATGTTGTACGTGTGTAGTTCCCTCTTCTAAAAGAGATGATCATTTCCTTAGCAGTGCTACAGAGATGAGCGACTTCTTCTGTGCCAAACATCTACTAGCTACAGGTTCTGCTTGTGAACATCTCTGGTAGCAACATGAACCACAGCTCTTCTGAAGCAGTGCCATATTCCATACCCCCTCCTCCTGCCCAAGTTGTCTGAATGCTCCTACGGGCTTCTATATAGTTCCTCTTTTGGCATTAAATATCTAGTGTTATCAGATCCAGAATTTAGTCTTTCAGTTTAGGAGAACCTTAGCTTATACCATCCTTCACTGAAACAGAGGAGGTCACTGCTAGGTAATGATACTCAGAGACAAAGAACATTACTTTAGACACACATCTGAGTGGTAGAGGGCAAAATTTCACATCAGTTGTTACTGCAAAGTGGTTTCAGAGAAGATTGAAGAAGTTGCTTCTGCTTATTTTAACTGTTCGAAGTGGATCATTGGTAGTCCCTGAAGGAAGGGGCTTCTGGGATCCATCAGGGAAGGCAGGGTAGGCTGATATCAGCATATTACAGTGACTGGTGTGTGTCAGGAAGTTCATAAAACCCAGTCTTCCTATTAGTGATTGAGCCCAGCCAAGAGTGGAGACATTTTATTAGAGCCTCAGAATTTAAAAAGGCCATCCCAGAGTTAGTCAGTATTTCCCATCAGTAATAGGACATTCATCACTGAGACTGCTGCATTAGAACTAACTAATCATTAGGCTAACAGGATGAGATAAACTGTACTTTTCAAAGCTGTTCAGCTGCTTCAGAAAAAACTCCTGCTGAGTCTGAAGACTCCAGTGCCAGCATTTTACAGACATGTATGGGCAAGCTGCAAAAGATCATTTTTCATATGGTTCCAGGCACCATCTAGAGCCTGTTGCCAATGTAGGCTTGATTTCCACCAAATAACCTTAGTAATCTGTGAGAATCAATTACATACACAAGTCTGTGGTGTTCAGGAAGCAGAGGAAACATGCCTGCAGGTACTGACAAATTCAAATTTTACATTGCTGGGGTTCCAGGAGCAGGCTAAGAATATCTGGATGGAACAAATTTATAGTTTTGAAAAGCTGTGACATTATCTCTTTTAAAAAAATATTTGTTTGGCTGTACTGGATCTTAGATGCAGCATACAGGATCTTTGGTCTTTGTTGTACCATGCTCTTAGCTGTGACATGTGGGATCTAAGTCCCTGACCAGAGATTGAACCGGGGCCCCCAGTATTGAGAGTGTGAAATCTTAGCCACTGTATCATCAGGGAAGTCCTGAGAAATTATCTTTTAATGTAGCATTTTATCGGTAATGGACAGATTAAAAACATTGACTTTGGAGATGTCATCTGCTGACCCATCTCTGCCACTTACCAACTCAGCGATATTTGTGCAAATTAATCTAACTTCTTTAAACCTGAGTTTTCTCATTTGTAATGGGGAAATCACCAATCTTTTGTAGGATTTCCATTGTTGATTAAATGAAGTGATACATAAAATGCTTGATATGGTCAGTGTCTAGAACTCTCATATATATGGGATTAGCTGATCAGATAACATTTAAGTATTTCATAAGAAAATTTAAAGTCAGGACTATCTTGCCTTCTGGGGGGGTGAAAAAAATATTTCTCATGGAAAAAAAAGATTTTCTTAGAAAGCATGTTTTCATGATACATGGGGTAAGACTTTGATTGATTTATATTTAATAAATGCTTAAATAGTAACTAGTGTGTGTCAGGAGCTATTCTACACATTAATCAATGTAGATCCCTTTAGTCCCTAAAATAATCCTCTGAGGGAGATACTATTATTATCCCCTGATACAGATGCGGAAACTGAGGCATGGTTAAATAATTCTTCTAAGGTCACATAAGTGAGTTAGGATATGAACCTCGGAAGTTTGACAAAGTCTGCCTCTTAATCATTGCCCACATGCTTTCATGTGGAAAATGTCCACAACATCAAACTGCATTTTAATTTTCTTAGAAATAAAATGTTCCAGTGTTGCTTAGGAAACCTAACTGTGGTGAGTCACTGAGGAGTTGTTGGTGTTTATATTCTTCCCTCTAGGCTCTAGTTTGGTGAATGAATGAATACCAGTATTCACCTAATTTGTTAATTGATTTTGACTTTTATAGGTATATACAAAATATAGTTTTTAAAAATTAAGGTCTGTCTGACTGAATCTCAGAAGAGTACTTACTGATGGGCACAGACATCATATGTGAAATAACACAGATTGTGATGTGTTGGCAAATCTTAACTATCATGAAATTACTGAAGTCCAAATAATGTACAAAATTTAAAAAGGAAGAAAAGAAAATTAAAAGAACCTTTTGAAAATCTTTGCTTAGAAGTGAAAAACTTAGTCATTGTGAAAGTATAGAGAGGTTTTGAGCAAGTTAGTATGTGCAGTTCATAGGAAAATATTAATTCCTATGTATAGACCAGGTGCTTATTATGATTAAGCACTGGTAACCATGGAGATAGCATGAAATTTATAAAATTAAAAACATACCAGATAGAAAATGCAAGTAGCATAGGAGAGTGAATCATGCCCCAACTGGTCTTAGCTTGATTTCTCTCAAATCTAAAGACTTAAAGAATTTCTGTCTGGTCATTTTCTGAGTAAAATCACTCATTTTTCAGACTCTGAATTTGTGCTTTGGATATCTCAACTTGTTCTTTGAAAATGCTTTTTATCTAAAGTTAATTTAGTCATGATAGAATGTGTGTAGGGTTAGAGATTTTATAAGTAAGAAATAGCTTGAAAGCAGTAGCTTTTAGATTGATCTTGGTAACTTAAATGAGTACCTGAACCTTTTATGTAGACATTTACTGTGAATTTTCAGTTGGCATACTGTAAGCGATTGGTCATGTTTAGTTTTTCAAATGTTTCTTTTAATAAATCATATAGATGGTCCAGGTAGAGAACTGTATGGTATAACATCAGTTTCTGTCATGGAATGATTTGTTCATCCATGAAATGGTGAGCTGGAGAGCCAAAATAAAGTTTCTTTACTCTTGATTCAATAAAGTTTTTTTACTCTTTACTCAATATAAGTTTCTTTACTTATAAACAATCAAAATCAATATTTTGATTGTTTGTAAATCTATTCCATGAGTCCTTTATGACAATAGGTTACTTGCCTGTAGATATTCTGAAAGTGGTATTGTTTGAATTTAAAATCATCATAAATAATTAAAAAATTATAACACAAAGGTTTTACTTTCAGGAAGAATAATTTTACTCAAGGAGGTTGCCAGATTTTCTGTTCAAAGGAAAAATCTTAATTTTAAAAGTAGAATAGATTATATTAAAAAAAATGGCAACTGGTTTAATTGAGAAAAAGGTCCCATAGAATGCTCTTCACAGTTTCATTTGATTGTGATTTGGACCTACTTTAATGCATTTTTAGCTCCCATTTTTCAAGAGAGTCAAAATAAGTGACCTCTATTGGACAGTCAAGTGAAACATTGCCTTTGTGAACATGCCTATCAACACTAGGATGTATTAAAGTGAACGTGGTTGTGCTGCATAAGAGTAGGGATGTAATCTTTTCATCTCTGATTTAGTAGGACCTTTCGTAAGAATACTCATTATACCGTTGGTCACCAGGTTTTTAGAGGGACCAAGAGAGAAAACAGAGAGCCCAGAGATGAGTGACAAGAGTTGATTCAAGTGATCCAAAAGTTAGTCCTGGAAGAGGGTGCTCAAAATGTATTATGTGGCTCACTTGCTTCTCAAATGAAATGACATGGGGAGTTTATTTAAAAATGTAAATTTCTTAAAGAAATTCTCTAGATAGTTCTTAGGTTCATGAGATCTTAGAACCTTTGTCATTGGGGAAAGTAAGTTATTGGGCCCAATTATTTGGGAAGAGGAAATATAGAGGAAACTGAATAATGATCTTTCACTTAATTAATAATAAATTTAATAAGACCCAATTTGAATTATCCATCCTGCTCTCATGTACCCTTTTCCAGTTGCTGATGAAGCAGGAAATACACATATATCTTGATATTTGTTCATGTATTAAGTGGCATTTTTTCTCATTATTTCTTATAAGCTTTTATCTCTCTAAAACTTATTTTTAAAAAATGTATAAAACATTCTGATGATTTTCATTGTTAGAACTGTAGAAACATCTCATTCCTCAGAGAAACAAAACCTCTTCTTAGCAGTAAAAGGAACTCATTAGCAAAATGGATAGTATTAGCAGCTTTAAAACATAATGCAGTTGTGACTTTCACATGGTTACTTCTTACAATAATCTGTTAAAGGTTAGGACAAAGTATTAAATGCAACTCACTGAAGGTGATCAGAATGGTATGTGGTTGGTTCCTAACATGTAGCTTTTTGGTAATTCAACATTAACCAAGGATTGGATTTTTAAAGCCTTGGACCTATCTTCTTTAAATGTTTCTTCTCTCAGTAGGTATTTGGAAGGGAACTGGAAACCTGGAGTGCTGGTATTCTAAATTTCTGGCTGAAGGCCTAGTCAGATGTTTTGGAACTCTGACTAGGATGTAGCAAGATAGTTATCCTGTTATGAAAATTGAGTAGCTCTAACAAAGACTGTGAAGAAAGCTAGCACTGAAGAATTGATGCTTTTGAACTGTGGCGTTGGAGAAGACTCTTGAGAGTCCCTTGGACTGCAAGGAGATCCAACCAGATCATTCTAAAGGAGATCAGTCCTGGATATTCATTGGAAGGACTGATGCTAAAGCTGAAACTCCAATACTTTAGCCACCTCATGCAAAGAGTTGACTCATTGGAAAAGATTGTGATGCTGGGAGGGATTGGGGGCAGGAGGAGAAGGGGATGACAGAGGATGAGATGGCTGGATGGCATCACCGACTCGATGGACATGAGTTTGGGTGAACTGCGGGAGTTGGTGATGTACAGGGAGGCCTGGCGTGCTGCAATTCATGGGATCACAAAGAGTTGGACACGACTGAGCAACTGAACTGAACTGAACTGAACAAGTGTTCTCTCCCACAGTTATAGCTGGATAAAGTGGGGCTTGGGCCCAGGTCTTAACCTCTTTCAGTTATAGCTCACTGATTTTTCATACTGTTCCTAGTATTGTAATATACTTTTAGTAGCAGTTTTTTATTATTTGGTTGCTAAGTGGAGTCTGACTCTTTTGTGACCCCATGGACTGAAGCCTGCCAGGCAACTCTGTCCATGGGGTTTTCCAGGCAAGAACACTGGAGTGGGTTGCCATCTCCTTCTCCAGGGGATCTTCCCCACCCAGCGATCAAACCCAGATCTACTTTGCAGGCAGATTCTTTACCACTGAGCATTATATAAATATTTGTTGAGTAAATGAATAATTTGTCAACTGAAAAAAATGCACAATGTGAGAATTGTGAGTTAAGAGTTATTTGGAGCAAAATGGTGACTATAGCCTGGGAGGTGGACTCTCAGAACTGCTCCACAGAGGTGGAGGGGGGGACACAACATATATATGATTCTGGTGAAGAGGGATAGAAGTAACCAATCATACATTTGGAAGAAGGTGGCTGCTAGTCATGAGGAGCAGGTGTCTCTGTTAATGATTTTAGTGCTTTTCTGGATATGAGAAGATGCAAGAAATTGGGCTCATAAAATCTTTTATCTGAAGGCCTGTTCTGCCAGTTTTTCCCAGATCACAGAATGCCTCATACCTGATTTCCACCCTAAACTCCTTTTGGGGCATGTTGGAGATCAGCAACTGCAGTGGCTAGTGACTTCATCCTTCTAGAGGCAGATGATGAGTGACAATTTTTAGTTGACAAAATAAGGCTAAAGTTTTAGTCAGCATAAAGCTCAGTTTGAATCAATATATGTGACATAGCCATGGAAACAGTGAGTATAATCTTGGGCTGCAAGAATAGATGTGTAGTGTCTAGAATGGAGAGGGAAAGTATTACTTTGCTCTTTCCAATTTGGGGCGAGTCTAGCAATGTAGGATTCTTTTATCGGTCCCACAGGCGGCTCAGTGGTAAAGAATCTGCCTGCCAGTGCAGATGATGCAGCAGACTCAGTCCCTGGGTTGGAAAGATTCCCCTGGAGTAGAAAATGGCAATCCGCTCCATTATTCTTACCTGGAAAATCCCATGGACAGAGGAGCCTGGTGGGCTACAGTCCAGGTGTCACGAAGAGCTGGACACGACTGAGAAACTGAGTATGTATGCACTTTCAGAGAAACATTAACAAACTGGGTATTAACTAGTAGTGTGATATGGTAAGACTACAATTTTTAATTGAAAAATGTAGTTGAAAAACAATGGGATGTAAATAAAAGGATTCATTGAGACTAGCTAGTATTTTTGATAGCTATCCTGTAGGAGAGGTCCTAGAGGGAAGGAGTTGGAGTTGTTGTAGATGCCTGTGGGTGACAGAGATAGAGAGGCATGTATTAGCTCATTAGCTTTTCATGTATGGAAAGCTTTCTAATGTTTTAAGAGAGAAGTGGCTGCGTTGGTGAGCAGTGAACGCTTGATCAGTCAGTAGGTTGGCTTAGTGAACACTTTGCATGGTGTTATAGAAAGGATCCATGCTTCAAAAGGATGGTCAGCTTCGATGTCCTTGAAGGTTCCATGTGAACCTGACATTCTCTTGTTCTCTTATCTCCTTCTACCACCCCCCAAGTCTTATGCTAGTTGTCTAGTGCTCATTACAAGAGTTTGTTTGAAAAATCTCTGAGACCCTGCTATTTATCTTTTCAAAGGCTTTATTTTTAGTATTTCTTTACTTAAAGTTGGAAGCAAAATGGACTTCTATTTCTGAAGAGAAAACTTTGTTAATGATTTCTTAATATTTGTAAATACATAAGTATATGATATATTATATATTATTTATATTTTATCACCAGTATGTGTAACTGATACTGTTTCATATGTAATGCTAAAGTGAACAGATGAGTGGTAGATTCTGTATATTTTATTTAGACCAGCGAAAGTTTATAATCTGAGGATTAGGATAAAAGCTTAATTAAGCTTTTTTGAATGTGATTTGTCTTAAAAATGGATTTACTGTGGAATACCTACAAAATACTTCCTGCCATTAGTCAGATGTTCTCAACAGGTTTGTGACTAACAAGTCATTTTATTCTACATTTGTACTTTGCTGGATGATTAAATCTTGGACCAAAGTAAGTTTTCATATTTCTTTTTATTCTAAATTTCAAATTGTGCTTTCCTGGGAAATTAACTACTTTGATTTAATTTCTGAGTGAGTAAATCCCTTAAACACTGGATATAAAAATACAGTTGACCCTTGAGCAATATGGGTTTGAACTGTGGGGGTCTACTTGAATTCTTCCCGATAAATATATTGGAAAATTTTGTGGAGATTTGCAACAATCTGATGAAACTCAGAGGAACTGTGTAGCCTAGAAACACAGAAAAAATTAAGAGAAAAATATAATGAATGCATAGAATACATGTAGATACAAGTCTCTTCTATCATTAAATACTATAAAATATACACAATTCTATTATAAAGAGTTAAAATGTATCAAAAATTACACGTACACTTACAGACCATATATGGCAGCATTTGCAGTGGAGAGAAATGTAAACAAATGTAAATATGCAGTTTTCTAGGCTTTAGCAGTACATGAACTGAGAACTTCCAGATGTACAAAACAGGGTTTAGAAAAGGCAAAGGAACCAGAGGTGAAATTACCAGCATTTGTTGGATCATGGAGAAAGCAAGGGAATTCCAGAAAAACATCTACTTCTGTTTCACTGACTACTCAAAAGCCTTTGACTCCGTGGATCATAACTAACTGTGGAAAATTCTTATAAAGATACGGGAGTACCAGACCGCCTTACCTGTCTCTCCAAACCTATATATGAAGCAACAGTTAGTACCATATATGGAACAACTGACTAGTTCAAAACTGGGAAAGGAGTACAACAAGGCTGTATATTGGCACCCTGCTTATTTAACTTTTGTGCAGAGTACATCCTGTGAAATATGGGGCTGGATGAATCACAAGCTGGAATCAAGATTGCTGGGAGAAATATCAACTGGGTGTGGATATGAGGATGATACTACTATAATGGCGAAAGCAAAGAGGAACTAAAGAGCCTCTTGATGAGGGTGAAAGAGAGTGAAAAAGTTGTCTTGTAACTCAACATTCAAAAAACTAGGATTATGGCATCCAGTCCCACCACTTCATGGCAAATAGAAGGGGAAAAAGTGGGAGCAGTGACAGATTTTCTTTTCTTGGGCTGCAAAATCACTGTGGATGGTGATTGCAGCCACAAAATTAAAAGATGCTTGCTCCTTGGAAAGAAATTTATAACAAACTTGACAGCATTTTAAAAAAGCAGAAACATCACTATGCTGACAAAGGCCCCTACAGCCAAAGCTGTGATTTTTCCAGTAGTTGTGTACAGATATGAGAGTTGGATCGTAAAGAAGGCTGATAGCCGAAGAACTGATGCTTTCCAATTGTGGTGCTGGAGAAGACTCTTGAGAGTTCCTTGGACTGAAAGGAGATCAAACCAGTCAATTCTAAAGGAATATTCATTGGAAGGACTGGTGCTGAAGCTCCAACACTTTGGCCACCTGATGTGAAGAGCCAACTCTTTGGAAAAGATCCTGATGCTGGGAAAGATTGAGGGCAGGAAGAGAAGGGGGTGACAGAGAATGAGATGGTTAGAGGGCATCACCGACTCAATGAATGTGAATTTGAGCAAATTCCAGGAGATAGTGAAGGACAGGGAAGCTTGGCATGCTGCAGTCTGTGAGGCTACAAAGAGTCAGATTCGTCTTAACAACTGAGCAACAACAAAGTGAAGTGAAAGTCGCTCAGTTGTGTTCGACTCTTGCGATGCCATGTACTAAACAGTCCATGCAGTTTTCCAGGTCAGAATACTGGAGTGGGTAGCCTTACCCTTCTTGGGATCTTCCCAACTCAGGGGTCAAACCCAGGTCTCCCACATTACACGTTGATTTTTTACCAGCTGAGCCACAAGGGAAGCCCAAGTAACAAAAGGGTGGTGGTGGTGAAGTCGCTCAGTCGTGTCCGACTCTTTGCGACCCCATGGACTGTAGCCTACCAGCCTTCTCCGTCCATGGGATTCTCCAGGCAAGAATACTGGAGTGGGTTACCATTTCCTTCTCCAGGGGATCTTCGAGACCCAGGTTCGATCCCGCATTGGAGGCAGACGCTTTAACCTCTGAGCCACCAGGGAAGCCCCCAAAAGGACTTCCTTGATAATCCAGTGATTAAGAATCTGTGCTTCTACTGCAGGGGGCATGAGTTTGATCCCTGGGTGGGCAACTAAGACCCCACATGCAACATGGTATGTAGTACACTATTCCTAATGTAATAATTTCATAGCTACCTCGTGTTGCTATTGTGGTGAACTTGTTTTGCAATAAGAACTATATGAGATATTTTTGTGTTTAAGTTATAATGTTTCTGGTAATGTATTATGAATATGACTGTAATACTGTATGCCATGAAAATTTTACAACAATTCATTCATTACCATATAGACTAGCTACTCTGGCTACTATAATTGTATTGCTGCTTCTTCATTATGAATGCATGAATCACTGTACCTGTAAATATGAATTTCTTTTCATATTATCTTTTTGTTTTTGATTTGTAGTGTTAGTATTCTGTATAACAGCTACAGTATCTTCTATCATATAATGCAGTATTAATGTAGGTTGTTATTCAGTCACTATGCTGTGTCCAACTCTGTGACCTATCACTGCAGCACACCAGGCTTCCCTGTCCTTCACCATCTCCTGGAGTTTGCTCAAACTCATGTCAATTGAGTCAGTGATGCCACTGAACCATGTCATCCTCTGTCTCCCTCTTCTCCTCCTTCCCTCAATCTGGTACTGACAGACAATTCATTTTATAGACAGATGATGTAAACTTATGGCATCTATACATACAGTATTGTAAATATATCTTCCTTTTGGTTTTCTTACTATTTTCTTTTCTCTACTTTTATTATAAGAATACAGTGTATAAAACATATAACATACAAAATATGTGTTAATTGACTGTTCATGTTATTGGTAGGGCTTCTATTCAACAATAGGCTGTTGGAATAGGCTGTTGTAGTTAAGATATTGGGGAGTCAGAAAGTTTTGACTGTATGGGAGTTGGTGCCCTTACCCCCGTGTCATTTAACGGTCAATTGTATATTTGACTTTAGAGCATGTGAGTACCAAAATATGTGCAATGTGTTGATCTGGAAACATGCTGACCCTGCTTGTTATACTATCTAGGTGCTTGAAGCAAAGCCTGAAAGAAAACCTAGGTTAAAATTTTGGTGTCTTCTCGAAGCAATTCCTTAGTATCAGTTTTTTTAGGTCATATATTTTCTCCCTGGATTGCCAGAGAGTTTGGGAAGAAAATGTTCAAATTCTTTTTATAATTAATTTCCTCTGGAAAGTAAGAAATACAAATGTTCTAACATTTATCACATGGTTTAACACTAGTGCCTTACACTGCCCACTTGTCAAATAGTCATGGATTCTAAAGAGTCTCCCAGCTATTCTAGAAAGAGTGGGAGTCAAACATCATGCCCATATTTATTAGTTCACTTTCAACATATAATAGTTTTTTTGTGGTGCCTGTCTTTCTTGTTTAGTAGACGAGCATATTGTGCTATCTAGTTTTGGTTCAAATAACTTTCAAAGATTCTTGCAAATAAACCCCATGGGTTAAATATAATGCTAACCACTCAAATGATTACAAAATGAATTTCATGATTTAATAAGCACAGCCAATAATGTGCCTCATCTATTTGGATCTTTTTATCTTTGTGTAGCATTTTCTTTCTAGATTATGGCAACCAGAATTGAATTAAGAATCAGACTTTTGAATCATAGCATCAGTAAATGTTAAGCTAAGTTTGAAGGAGATGGTGTATATTTGATTGTGTTGATATTTATTTTGAAGTTATTAATGATATTTTACTGTGAGGAAAGATTTTCGGACCACTAATTAATAAACTGGTATTATATAAAATTTTCATTTCATTTTATTTATTTTTTATAATATTTCTGTTGTTATACATTTTGAAATGTACCTACTAGCACAGTAAATGATATAATTTATATGTTATATATGTGAAGATTTAAAACATTTTTATTCATAAAAGTACATAGTTCCGTTGACCCTTGAACAACATGGGTCTGAATTGTGCAAGTCCACTTATAAGCAGAGTTCTTTCAACAAATATAGTTGGCTTTCCACACATGCTGGTTCTGAATCTGGTGGTTCAGCACTCATGGATACAGAGGTCCACTATGAGAGTTAAGCATACTCAGATATTTGTGTCTATGGTGGGTCCTTGAACCAATTCCCTGTGAATGCTGAGGGATAATTGTAGAAAAATCTGGAGATACTAGTCTAGGTGTAATTCACTAGGAGTGAAAGAGGAAGGCATATCGTTTTATTTTCCCCCTAAAACATAAAAGAATGAATCTTTGTCCACATGTGCATCTTCCTATCCCCAACAGGAATAGATTCTTGTCACTCAGTTATTGAAAACCATTGTCAAATTAGTGATTTTATTTGTCCTTGTCAGAAATTTCTACTTAAAGGAAACAGAAGATGCATTTTTGTAGGCATGCTTTCTTTTCTGTATGACAACTTTTATCTGTATATAATAGTTACATCTTTTAAAAAGAATGGCACATCAGCATTTGCTGTTGTACTCTGATCTATTTACTTTTCTGTGTGTCCATATGGTTTAGAAGAGAAACTTAGTTTGTATTAACTAAGACAAATGAGACTACAGTTAGGCAGACCAACTGACTTTATTTCTAGTCTTCAAAATAGTGGTACTAAAACAACAACAAAACTGAAAAAAAAAATGAGCAAACTGAAAAACAAAGAACTCAAAACTTAGGATCTTCTCATATTCTTTGGATTGAAAAGTGAATAGAATAAAAGAATCAGTTGATTCCATGGCAACCTTTCATTCCTTTCCAAAGGAGATTTTAAGAGATTGAAAACATAAAAAGTAGATGCTGTTCTAATAATTCTTTTATATTTTGATCAGAAAAGGCCTGAATCTTTATAAATCCAACAAAAGTACATTTGTCCCATCTTTGGGAACATAGAGATCTATTGTGGAAAAATCATTTTTATTCTCCTTTTCTTCTTATGCTTTCAATTAGAATTTCATCTAGAATATTTCTTCTCTTATAATTGAGTAACAAAATTATCCAATAATTTTTGCCAAACATTCAGAATTGTTCAGAAGAAAGGGTAGAAATAAGGTAACCTATAATACCAATAATTTGGCTCCTGGATATTTTTCAATTAAATGGGAATTGGAGTCTGTTAATGATGAATTAAAGTTTAGATCTTTTCTCTGCCTCGATTAATAGGTTGACATCTATAACAGAAGATCAAGACTGACACCAAGATCTATGAAGTCAGCAAAATTACTGTATACTAGTGTATTTGCCTTTCATAATTATTGACTTGAGTCTTAGATTAGGCTGCATGGAAATAGATTCTGAGATGAAGAGGTTATTTGACAAGTGGTCTCCAGAGTGCATATGTAAGGAAGTGAGAAAAGGAGGATCAGCAAGAGGGAGACACTGACCCTCAATGCAACTGAGCATCAGTAGAGACTCTAGGGAGCTCTGGAGCTGGGATGTCCTTTCAGAGATACTCTGTACTGAAGCAAGGGGTTCTTTGTTCCACAGTCAAGCTCATTGACTATGGGCTCTCCCCTGAGAGGGAGCTCAACTTTAAGTGAGGTAGTTCTTTGTGGCCAAGGGCATTTCTCTGTGAGGGACCCACATGTGAACTGTCAAGAGATGGTATTCCCAACAGCTGAGAGAAGGATGCTTTATCCTTGAGGAAGGAATCTGGGTGGAGCATCCAGTACCAGGTATACTCCATAAGGTAGCACTGAATTCTGCACTCAGCTGTACAGGATACAGAATAGCAGCTTGGCTGAGAAGGTAAGTTCTTGTGGATTATGGCCTTTGTTACTGGCAAGATTAATTAGAACTGTGCTTGCTATGGATCATTGAGGCAAGCAGAGAATATTCACATTTTGCCCCCTTCATCATCCATCACCCTCAAAAACCAAAGCTTAGATACTGTGCGTGAGAGTTGAACCTTAGGTTTCTTAATCAGATTCTCTAAATTGGACAGAGTTTATATTGATGCCAGCTGACAGAACAGAGTTAAGCCTTAACATTAGGAACTTCTAAGTTTTGAGTCACTTTTGAATGGGCTTTAATTTTTTTTGTTAGATCACTGGTTTTACTTTAATCATTGAGAAAGTGGTAATGTTTCTTTTGATTGAATTTGATTTCACTTATCACATTTGTTTAGATTCAGATAACATTAAGCATGTTAGAGCCATGTAATTCTCAACCTTCTGTTAACCAGGCAGTTTTTAATCACTGTGAAAAGGAAGCAGATGATCAATTTTCAGACAGTTACCTGTCACTGAGATAACGCTGAAACAATAAAGATTGATTTTTATGTTAATAAAACTAGAGAGATCTCTTGACAAACTCAGACCTGGGTTTTCTGGAAAATATAAACTCGTATATTTTTATATTTATAGGACTTTGCTTTAATGATACCAGGGTCCCTGTCAGCCCTTAATAGTATAAAATTAAAATTGCCTAGTTTATGTATTTCTAAGCACTTAAGTTGGGATGTAAAGCTAAGCTAAGCAGCTTTGTTCATTGTTATTTAATTTAGATCTTTATATATACATGCTACAGTCAAACCAGTTGTGCAACAAAATGATTTGAATTTTTAAGTGTTTTTTAACATAGACTTACTGATGTATTGTTGTTCAGTTGCACAGTCCTGTCATACTCTTTGTGACCCCATGGACTGCAGCCTGCCAGGCTTCCCTGACCTTCACCATCTCCCAGAGCTTGCTCAAATTCATGTCCATTGAGTTGGTGATGCCATCCAACCATCTTGTCCTCTGCTGTTCCCTTCTCCTCCTGCTTTCAATCTTGCCCAACATCAGGGTTTTTTCCAGTGAGTCAACTCTTCACATCAGGTGGCCAAAGGTTTGGAGCTTCAGCATCAGTCCTTCCAATGAATATTCAGAACTGATTTCCCTCAGGATCGACTTGTTTGATCTCCTTGCAGTCCAAGAGACTCTCAAGAGTCTTCTCCGACACCACAATTCAAAAGCATCAGTTCTTCCATGCTCAACCTTCTTAATGGCCCATCTCTACTGGAAAAACCATAGTTTGATTATACTGACCTTTGTTGGCAAAGTAATATCTCTGTTTTTTAATATACCATCTGGGTTTATCATAGCTTTTCTTTTAAGTAGCAAGCGTCTTTTAATTTCATGGCTGCAGTCACTGTACAGTGATTTTGGAGTCCAAGAAAATAAAGTTTGCCTATGCTTTTGATGTAGACACCTAGATAAATATGGAATAGAATTTTTATCTCTGGAGGTAGGTGATGTGAAAAATTGACAGATTTACTTTGGGCAATGATCCATTGGTCTTCAAATGTAGCCTGTGATAGGAATTATGGTACGTGTAGACCTACTGGCACCCATTTTTTCCACTGTTGGACAAAAGGAAAGACAAGATGAAACGATGGAGAAATGGATAGAGTGAGAGGAAGAAAGGAAGGAGGAAAGGAGACCTAACTAGAATTTTTTAAAAAGCCTCATCTTATTAGTCATCAGTTGGAGGTACTTAAATAACATCAAATGAGTGCAGGTAATATATTAGTATTTTCATTGCTACCAGTAGGAATTAGTCTCATGACACAGATATGGGGAGTTACTTTGTTTATCACGCTTTGAGAAACTGCAAAAGCCATCATGACTTCTATTTCCTTTGAATCCTGTTTGTGAAAACACCTCACTTTGTTGAGAGAGCTTTGTAGGGAACAGTTCTCTTGTATTAGAATGTTGGTACACATTTTGAATACTTTTAGTAGTGGAAATAGTATTGCTTGCTTTGGAGCTATTCTGTGGTAAGTGGAGTCTCAATTTGTTTTTCTTAATTTATTTTTTATTGAATTATAATTGACTTAAAATATTTATATTAGTTTCAAGTCTACAACATAGTGCTTCAATATTTTTGTGTGTGTATGTTACAAAATGATCACCATGATAAATCTAGTTGCCATCTGTCACCATACAAAGTTGTTATAGTATTACTGACTATATTCCCCATACTGTACATTACATCCCTGTGACTTACTTGATAAATGGAAGTTTGTACCTTTCTTAATCTCCCTCACCTATTTCACTCATCCCATCACTTCTCTCCCCTGTGGCAATGACTAATTTGTTCTCTCTGTCTGTTTCTGTTTTTCTTTGTTTTAGATTCTATAATAAGTGAAATCATATAGTATTTGTCTTTCTCTGTCTGAGTTATTTCACTTAGCATAATACCGTCTAGGTGCATCTGTATTGTTGCAAGTGGTTTCATTCTTTTTTATAGCTGAATCAGTTGCATACCACATCTTCTTTATCCATTCATATGTCAGTGGACACTTAGATCTCAGCATGGCTGTCTCCATTGTCTGGTGGGTCTTGAGGCTGGTACTGGCCCACTGGTGAGCAGATAAACCCTTAGCACTAATAAGCTAGGAGGAGGACTCCAAAATGGTACATGCCACACCCATGTCCTTCTGGTAGATCAAGCTCCCCAAATTGGCTGCTACCAGTGTCTGTGATCTCAGAAAGAGTCCCAGTTGCTTCCCACCCCTTTAGGAGGCTTTCCAAGACTAGCAAGTGGTCTAACCTAGGCTCCTTTCAAATTATAGTCTCTGTGCTGGAACTTGAAGCATGTGAGATTTTTGAGTGCCTGAAAGCTCTCATTTCCAACAGCCCTCTATGGCTCTCCTGTGTGTAAGCTCTGCTAACCTTCAAAGCCTGATGTTTTTGAGGTTCTTCATTCTGGAGCAGGATCCCCACACTGAGGAGTTTGATCTGGAGCTCAGATCTCTTGCTTTTTAGGGAGAACTTTCACAATTGTGGTTATCTTCTCATTTGTGGGTTGCCTACCTGGGACTGTGGGTCTTGATTATATCATGTCTCTGCCCCTCCTGCCCACCTGGTTGTGGTTTGTTTTTCTTTAGTTGTGGAAAATCTACTCTGCTAGTCATCAGCTGATTCTCATAGATAGTTGTTCTGTAAATAGTTATAATTTTGGTGTGCCTGTGGGAGGAGGTGCACCCAGGCCTTCCTTCTCTGTCCTCTCGGCTATTCCCCAGGACTCTGATTTTTTTTTTTTTTTCTTGTATGCTCAAGGAAATATGTAGGACAATTAAAAATATGTTTTTAAAATCAGTAGAAATGATACTATCACTAAAATATCTGGTAGAATTTATTACCAGAAATTGTTTCTTTCCTATGTTATAGAGACAGCAGTATTTTCACCCTTGAGACATTTATGAGAGCTGTTATTTTACTTTGGATTTCTTTTTTGTTAATTTTTATTTTTTCCAGTGTTGAAGCTGGTCAATTTGTGCTAAAGACCTTTTCTTTAACATTTATATTACTTGAATATATATGCACCACATGCTAAAATGTGTAGAGATTTATGATACACACATTGTCATTTTTATATATGACTGCCATAGATTTTTATTTTCCATTTTATCAGACTCTTTGGCCTCATTTCATCCTGACCATTGCCCAGCATACAAGACATAAGCAACAATTCACACGCATTGTAAACCCTCATAAACTACTCAGTAAGTTTCAGGGTGAGTCATCTTTATCAGTTGAAACTTCAGGCACTTTATTCTCCCTCTGGGCAACTGTAGAAGTACAGTGGGATGAATAAACATGCTATTTTGTGTGAAAAAGCAGGAATCACTAGGTCTTAGCCCCCTGTCTTCTGATGTCATAACTCTAGTTTATATTTTTGCACATACTGAGTATGTGAAAATTCTATCACTATCTGTCTTCATTTTGGAGTGTGATCAGAGATTTTGATACTCCTGGATGTGGGGATTGGACTTAGGATGGCTGGTCTTGAGAAATAGTTTTGGTTCCCAATTCCAAGTAAGTCACCCTCATATAATGAGAATCTGTTGTTTTATCCTGGGAGACATGGATAGTTTATCCTGGGAGACATATCATTTACTAAATAATGATAAAATTACCTCAGATAACACTGACTTTCATAGTCTCTCTGATCTGTTTATATTCTAACCATGTTCACTAGATTTCATCATAATAAATGGAGAAATGTCACTATAATTATTTTGTACAATTTTAGGATTAATGTGTGTATCTAATTAAAATGACTTTATTAGACATTTTTCCACTAGATAAATTATTTTATTTTTCTTAAAGAAAAATACCTTTAAGCCTCCCTATAAAGAATATTGAGATTATTCAGAATCAAAGAACTAGATTTATAGCTTATGCTGCTGTGTTGAAGAGAATATGTTTAATGAGCTAGAAAGTCTGTGATCAATTTCAGTAACTGAATTTCCTTTTTTCTTATTTAATTGTTAGGGGCAGCAGTAGAAACTTGACTTTAGAAGGGAATAAAGAGCCATTTCCAGAAAGATGCTTGAGATTTAGAAATTGTTTGTATGGGTATTGTATATTAAACAGGTTAAACAAAGATGTTCTTATTCAAGTCTGAGAGTTTATATTCATAAATAATACTGCTTTTTTGACATTGGGCCTTGCATTTAGAAAAATAATGCTTATATAAACACATTTGTCAAAAAAGGCACTTCTCTTCACAAAGATCAATATTTGTGAATGAGGCACTGAGGCTTTTAAAATCCTTTAGAAGAGCAGTAGAAACTGCCTGATGCACATACCCCTAACTGAATCTCAAGATAACATCCTACAGTTATGGGAAATGCAAAGTTTTCAGGTAGAACTAATAGGCTTATACACTTCTCCAAGCATACTGAGCTCTGACTCTGTGCCTCAAGGTGGGGCTAGATGGAGTGTGATGACACAGCCCCAGAAAAAGTGAAAAGAGTGAAAGCGAAGTCACTCGGTCATGTCTGACTCTGCGACCCCATGGACTGTAGCCTATGAGGTTCCTCCCTCCATGGAATTTTCCAGGCAAGAGTACTGGAGTGGGTTGCCTTTTCCTTCTCCAGGAGATCTTCCTGACCCAGGGGTTGAATCTGGGTCTCCAGCATTGCAAGCAGACGATTTTACCATCTGAGCCACCAGAGAAGCTCCCTGACGCGGCCCCAGATGGCACTAAAAAAGGGCTCTACAAAAACGACAACACTTCTTGTAATTTTATTGCAGATCACTATCTTTTCCTCCACCTTCATCTTTTTGTGACCTCACTTTCCCTCTTGTACATTGAGGAACTAGCAGCTAACAAATTCCTGTTCTACTGATACCTTCAGGGGTCCACTATTCATCTTGCCTCCCATCACCTCCTGTGCATAATTCATGAAAACTATTTGTTCTGCTGTGTTCCGGCCACACTACACTGGAGAAACACTCGCTGTAAGTAATACATGATCCACTGAATGTGCCTGCTTGTTTCTTCAGATTCGTTTGAGGCATCTTGTCTGTCAGCCCTTCTTTGATCTCTCCTGGTTGGGGCTGATTATTCCCGCCTTGAATCCCTGGGGCATATTGTACCTGTTTCTTTCATACTCCAAACCCTGTATTACACTTATCTTGTTCTTAACCCCTGCTCCAGACTGCAGGTTCTTCTAGGATGGAAAGTATGTCTTACTCATTTTTAATACTGTCATGCCTAGTGCTATGTGAGACTAGTTCAGAAAGGACAAATGCATACATTTATGCTTTCTCTTATCCTGAATAAATTATTTAAAACAGGAAAGTGATGGTCAGGATGCTAGGCACATTCAGTTCATCACCAAGTTCTGCCTATTATTCCATTCAGATATGTTTTATTTCCTAGTTTTCCATCTTGTTCTCTCTACCCAATTTCAGGTTTTTATCCTCTCTCTGTTGCATATTAAAAAGATTTCCTTACTGTACTATATACTTAAAATTGTTAGAGTAAATTTATGTTATTTGTTTTTTATAATAATAATAATGACTGTCTCCTAATGGACTCTCTTTCCTCTAGTTTTAACTGACATTCATCCTTCAAATAGCTGGCATAATTGTTTATTAATATATGAATCTGAAGATATTCCTCCATAATTTATAGGATAAATTCTAAGAGCCTAGGTTGTTACATAAGAACTTTTGTGGTCTGGCCCATAATTCTCTAATTTCATCTCTTGTTATTTCCTGCTTCAGTTATACTGTACTCCTTACACATCCCATCCTGTGCAGTTTATTGGCCTGAACCTTGCTCTCAATTTTCCTTTGCAAAAAAATGTTCCTCTTCAGTCCACTTTTCTAGTAAACTCCTACTCATATGCAGTATACTGTAGAGATTAAGAGAAAATAGGTTCATACCCTGGTTCTGCCACAAATTTATAAATGATGTAAGTTGCTCACTTCATTTTGTCTCAACTGTAAATCAGGGCTAATAATAGTATATGCCTATGGTAAAGAATCTGCCTGCAATGTTGGAGACCTGGATTCGGTGCTTGGGTTGGGAAGATCCACTGGAGAAGGGAATGGCAACTCACTCCAGTACTCTTGCCTGGGAAATCCCATGGACAGAGGAGCCTGGAGGGCTACAGTCCATGGGATCACAAAGAATTGGACATGACTGAGGAACTCACACCTTGACAGTAAACACACAAATGTAAGCTATTATTGTTTTTTTTATTTTAATTTTTTAAGACTTAATAAAGAATTCTATTCTTCCAGGAAATCTTCCAGGATTTCCCAGGATGGATTAGGTTTCTTTCCTATGTGCTCTATAACTTACTTGGCAATTCTCTATTTTTGGACTCATCACATTTTGTTGAAGTGGTTTCTTTATATAACTGCCTCCTCATCAGACTAGAACTACTTGAAGGAAGAAATCATGTTTTATTTAGTTTTCTATCTTCAGCACAACACTTGCTCAATAAATGTTTGATGAAAGAATGAGTTGTATCATGGGAAGAATTCATGCTTTGGAGTCACATGTGTTCAAATCTAATATTTACTATCCCTACATCTGTAGAGAAGTACTTTTCTTTCACACTGTTTCTATATATACAAGGATTATACCACCCCTCTCCTTTTTTTTTTTTTTAGAATTAGTGACAGTATGTAGAGTCTACCGCATTGCCTGAAATAATGTTGTTATTATTAATATTACCTTGAAAATATATAATAAATTTTATCTCAGAGTTAGTGAGCAGATGCATTTTTCCCCTGCAGAATCATCTAATTCTAAAGAACATATACTTTAGTGCTTGTGTTTTTCTAAAGATCATCTCTTATTTAATTTCCCCGAAGTATCCATGGCTGTCCTTAACACTCTGTGGACACTTAGCATTTTTTCCTTGCAGTTTTACCAACCTCTTTATGTTTGCGTTGTCTGTGCAAATAGATTGTAAGCCATTTGAGGACAATCATATATATTATTTAGTTTTGTTTCTATCTTTCCCATCCATTGTTCTTATTCCCTCTTCCTAACAGAGATCTCTATATAAATAAGCCAATAAATGTTGATCTGTAGTGATGAATGGAGGACTAAGAGTAGTCAGTGGCAACTGGAATGTTTTGACTCTGGGAAGGTCCATGTCATTTGGAGTAGAATCTCAGCCAACAGTTAATGGAAAGATTGCACTGGATGTGATGTGGAACATAAAAAAAGTATAAGATATGATGCCTTCTCTGTAGGAGTTGGCAGTCTATTTGGTAAGATAAAGCATGCCCAAACTGAACTGTGAGGGAGTAGCACTGGACAGAATATGATTAGGTCTACACAGTGTTCAGAGGAAGGAAAATTAGGAATTCATGCAGGTGAGGCTGAAGTCAAGAGATTGTTGGGAGATTCAAAAGAGGGAAAAGAAGCCCATAGATATTTGAATGCTTATGACGTACCAGGTATTGCTATGAACCTATCTTGTGTGTGTGTGCACACTTGTGCACATGATAGGAAATTTTCTTTCATTCATTCAGCAAACACTTTTTAAGAATTGTGTTAAAAACACAGAACACAAAATTTACCTTTGTAACCATTTAAATGTATAGTTCAATAGTGTTAAATGTATTCACATTGCTGTGCAACATATTTCCAGAAGTCTTTCATCTTGCAAAACTGAAACTCTATACTGAATAAACAGCTCCCCATTTCTTTATTCTCCTTGAACTTGTGTGGCTTTATCTAATTCCTGCAATACAATTATGAGATAATGTTAGGGATCCCATTTCACAAGGAATTAAATGAGGCTGAGAGGTTTAAGAAAATTTCCCAAGGTCTTATAGTCAATAAAGATAGAAACATGAACCATGGTCAGGGAGGGAATGAACTATTAGGAAGCCACAGTTTTAGGTGAGATCCTGGAAGAACTATATTTTGATTTTTGCAGTTGTTTTTTATGCGTCATTCATGGCCATGGTGGCTCTTGCCTCAAAAATGTGCCATAGAACATCTAAGACTGATCAACTTTTAGTAATTCTCCTTCCTAGGTCTTAGATCTCTGATATCTGGAATGTCATTGAGGAAAATGGCTGCTAGATAGAGAACATCAGGAAAATGATAGTGAGTCCTTATGTTTGCTTTATGGGCATGTGATCCTCAAAGGCCATAAGATATTGAAGACAATTCTTTAGGGTGAAAGATGTTGGATCAAGTTCGAAATATTGCTAGAGCTGTACATGGGGTGGGAGGATGGAACTTGAATGTGTCTTAATGGAAAGCCACCCTATTGGACTGATGGTGGCAGGGGCAAGGAACTGTGGGGATGTTTTTGGCAGGTTATCAGAATGATAGGGAGGAGTGGAAGTGAAAATACAAGAGCCAAAATATGGTCCCCAACTTAGAAGGGCTCCCTGTTGACTGAAGTCTTATAAATAGACTTTTCCTGCTGAGATACATTCTGGTAATAGATTAGGCCACACACGGGGGTCTACAAAGTAATTGTTTAAGGAAGACACAGGTGGCAGATGTACTTGGAAGGATGAATTAAGAGTGGAAACCATTAATTGCTGCAAAAAAACCCACAACATTTTATTTGTCAGGCAGTATGTAAAGTATTTTGTATATATTTTTGTCTAATTTTCAGAACTTCTTGTGGTAGGCATTATGTCCTTATTTGAAAAGCCAGTGTCTCAAAAAGGTAAGGAGTTTGCTCTATGGATTGCTGGGATGGTTATTAAACTATCATCTCAGCTTTAAAACCACTCTTCTGTATTTTGCTCTTTGATACTGAGGATGGGTGTCTGCAAATAACATTTCTGCTTTGTCAGTTGGTTTGATTCTGTCAGTGGCAGGTACTAGAGGGAGACTGCAAGCAGGAGGAAGTAGATGGAACATACTTCTTCCTCTCTACTCTTGTTTTGTCTTTTTCTTCCTATCTGTTTACTGTTGTTTATTTTCCCTGTGAGCATCACCCCAGAAATGCTTCTTTCCCTCTGTGGTTTGTTCCAGTAGCAGCAGTTGAGTCCAGTTTACAGTTTTTTCTCAAAATCCCTAGAGCCAACCCTTAGAGACCCCAGAAACAGTTTGTCAGTCCCCCATCTTCAGTTATCTGGGACACTTCCCTCCCAGGTCTAGAATGCCTCCTTCTTCTGAGCTTAGGGACCTAGCATTATCTGGGTCTCTGCCCTTCTAAGAAGTGTGAGTTTCAGCACCGTGGGGTCTGTCCTCCAGGCTTCTGTTAGTAATTCCAACTTATTTCCTTATTCCTTCAAACTCAGGGGTGGCAGTTGCATCTTGCAGTTACTATTTACCTCAGAATTCTTTTTGTTTTTTCACTAGATACCTCAGAATTCTTTTTGTTTTTTTCACTAGCTAATTAACAACTTTTATTGAATTAACATTTTTTTTTGTTGCTGTATAGTTGCTGTTCAATATTATGTAAGATACAGGTATACAATGTAATGATCCACAATTTTTAAAGGTTATATTCTATTTATGCTGCTGCTGCTAAATCACTTCAGTCGTGTCCAACTCTGTGTGACCTCATAGACGGCAGCCCACCAGGCTCCACCGTCCCTGGGATTCTCCAGGCAAGAACACTGGAGTGGGTTGCCATTTTCTTCTCCAATGCAGGAAAGTGAATAGTGAAAGTGAAATCGCTCAGTTGTGTCCTACTCTTAGAGACCCCATGGACTGCAGCCTACCAGGCTCCTCCATCCATGGGATTTTCCAGGCAAGAGTACTGGAGTGGGGTGCCATTGCCTTCTCTGATTCTATTTATAGTTCTTATAAAATATTGTCCATATGCCCCATGTCGTATGCTATATCTTGGTAGCTTATTTCGTATATAATACTCCATATTTCTTCATTTCCCTACCCCTTTACTGCTCCTCTCCCTTCCCCCTTTCCATTGGTAACCACTAGTTTGTTTTCTGTATTTGTGAGTCTGCTTCTTTTTGTTATATTCACTACCTTGTTGAAAGACAAATACTATATGATATCAATTATATGTGGAATCTAAAAAAATACAACAAACTAGTGAATATAACAATACTTTATACTAATTTCTGTTTAAATAGCTGCTATAATTTCAGTCTCTTGGTTGAATCATGAAACAGTTATATACTACTCATTATCATCATCATCACAGCCTCTTTTATTATTTAATATATATTTATAAGATGGCAGGACTACATTTCTTTTCTTGCTACTGATCTGGCTGCCTGTGGACTGGATCAGAATTATTCATGGGCACAGGCAGTTCAATCTTGCTAGCACTAGTAGTGTCCAACAGCTCTGTCTTGATGATGTTTTTTAACCTAGATATTCACCCGTACTCAAACACCAAAACGATACTAGCAAAGCTCTTTACAAGAGCAGGGACAAGCTTATTTTCCCCTGTTGAATCTGTAGGGACAGGAATAGTGTTTAGCAGTGTTTGGTATGTGTTTAGTGTGAATTTGTTGAACGAAGTATTAGATAAATGAATGAATGAATGAGCAAGACTCGGCTAGAACTTCATCCTTTCTAGTGGATGGATATGGAAACTAACTTTCTGGATTTCTGACTTTATTTCTGATTTACACTTCTATTTCCATCTGGGACTAAATTGTTGATCTGGAACCCAGGATGTTTTACTGAGGCGTGATAGCCATTCTAGAATTTTGTCAATCTTACACTTCTTGTTCCTTTCACCAATCTTTGAGCTAATGGCTGGGTATTTACTTCCAACCAGATGGACCTTCCTTGAATTGTAATATTACTGTGATCTCTCTCTGCTGCTAGGCTCAACTCTAGGTGTATCTGTGGAAGTAACCTGACCCTGAGCAGTTGGACAGTTCTCTTTGTCATTAGGATTTGCACAGTAGCCAGCTTCTCACTGCCAGCCTTTGGATATTCTATATGTCATATGGTTAAGGCTGCACAGTATAGGATGTTTATATTTCAGATATTTTTTCCACTGGTGCTTATCATGTGCAGTACAAGCTAAGAAAAGAACGACAGACTTTCTCCTTAATCTCACCTCAGAGGTGGAATAAAAATCACTTTAGTGATTAAATTTTTCCTGGTTACTTTTATGCTTGAATAAACTTTCCGGGGTATATGACCATTAAAGCAAAGGTACATTAATACACATTGCTAGATTTGTATTTAAACATGACTTAATTTATATTAAAAGTTAAAAAAATAATAAAGTTAAAAAAGAAAAACATATATAAGAGTAAAGTAAATAATGGAAATTAAATACTAGTACACTGAAAAATGTATAATATTAATAAAAGAAATTAAAGAAACAAAAAATATGACTTAATTATCTCAAATTGGGGCCAAAATAATTTTGTATAAGATATAAAAATGAATATCTCATGTTTTGTTTCCACTTGTTATTATCTACCGTTTTACTTTTCCACGCAGAGGAGAACCATTCATGGATCATATCACCTTACTGACTTCTTTCTGGTTCTACCTTCTCTACCTGTAATACCAGAGAGCAATAGAAATTTCTGCATGACTAAATGTTGGAAAGCCTCATTTCATAGTAATACGATATAACAGCATATCCCGAGCAGATTGTTCTTTTAATAATCAGAGTTCTGGTTGTTAGGTTCTACTAGAAAGCTTTTCAGAGTAGGATGCCTTTGAAGTAAATACACTACTGCTTCTCCTTGCTTCCCTTTATGATTATTGGTTGTTTTGGAATGAATACATAGATGATTGATTTTATGATTTGATGTAGCAATGAGATCCCAGATAACAGAGTTAGTTGGAACACAGAAGTGGAGTAGAACCATATGGTTATATCTTTAAGGGAAGACTGGGAAGATATTAGCAGCAAGTGACTCAGTGATGTCTCAACAAATAGATTATGGTTAGCTGGGAAGTGTGTAGCAGGTAGTAGGGACCTAGCAAAGAGGTCTGGAGAATAGGCACTGCTGCCCAATAAAACTGAAAGCTAGGCTGGGATTTAAGAACAGTAGGAATAATAGGAGGCCTAGGTCTTAGAACAGAGTTTGACATCAGGGACTTAAGAGCTCAAATTCATACAGACTGACTCAGTTCTGGGTCATTGAGCTATGACCTAAGATTCTGTAGCTGTGTTTTTACCAGTGATTGGAGCAGGCATTTACGAATGATAATTTAGGAGTTAAGTGGGATACATAGAGAGTTGGGTCTTATTTCCCTGTGTGTAAAATTTAGAAATGGTAACATTGCCACTGGACAAGGGTTAGATACTGTTTAGGATTAGGATAAAGGACTAAGAGTGGTGTGTGTGTGTGTGTGTGTGTGTGTGTGTGTATGTGTTCAGTTGCTCAGTCCTATCCACCTCTTTGCGACCCTATGGACTGTAGCCCTCTAGGCTCCTCTGTCCATGGAGTTTCCCAGGCAAGAATACTGGAGTCAGTTGCCATTTCCTCCTTCAGGGGATCTTCCTGACCTGTAAGTTGAACCCACATCTCCTGTGGTACTCTTCCTCTAAATATTGTTGCTTTCACTTTTGTTCCCATTGTTGTATTGTCTGATGTATTGGGAGCGGGGAATAATTAGTCAGAAGAGAACTTAGAGGTCATTGTAATAAAATATTGTGAATATCAAGTTGAGTCTGGAATAACATTTGACAGTGGAAGTGATGATGATTTATGGCTAATTTGATATCAAGTTTCTATAATCCATGGGTTCTCAACAAATTGTGATTTTGCCCTTTCTTCCCACTACCCAGAACATCTGTCAAAGTCTGGAGACCTTTTGTTTGTCATGACTGAAGGAGGAGAAAAGGGAGATGCTGTTATTTCATCTAGTGGATATAGGCCATTGATGCTGTGAATTCTACAATGCACAGGAGCTCCCCAAATGTCAATAGTGCTGAGGTTGAGAAAGTTTCTCAACCAAATGGACTCTGTTATTATTTTTATTATCCTAGGATTTTTTTGTCACTGTGTACATGTTTCTTGGGAAGTAGTAATATCCTCAAATTAAAAAAAATTATTTTAAATGTTACAGAATGTTCAGCACACAAGTTATCTACTTGTTCTCCACAGATGAACATTCTCAAGCTATGGTCCCTCTGTAATTTGTGTGTGCTTAATTCATAGTGATGGAACAGTATGAAATTGGAGACCTTTGTAGACAGCCATTCACAAGGAATTAACACATGGCCTTGACTTTTGAGGCTTTCACCATTTGAGCTACTCAATGAAATAGATAACTATACAGAGATTCAAAATGGTTCTTTTTTCTTCCTTGAATTTGAAGCTGCAATGTGACCTAATATTTGTTTTAATGCCAATGAGTTCTTTCAGTGCAGTCAAAAGCAAAAAAACCTAGAGTGGAATCCTTTTTCTTGTAAACTCATGTGGATATTCTCCCCTCATCCAGAAACAACTTATTTTGAACTAATTTTTTAAGTATCTGTACATATCCTGGGCTACCAGTAGAATGTATACTGACTGACGACAGTAGTGGGACCTTTGTTAATCTTTTAATCAGCTGCGTTTACTTTGGTCTACTTGATTTTTATCAGAGGAATTTTTTGGCAACGGGGAATTTCTGTGCTCCTTTAATTCTGGGTCATTGAGAGACTAGATGAGTTCATTCCCCCTTGTGCTGCTTAGGAGCCTTATATGTATCTAACATATAGAATCATTGATTTGAAAGAGACCTGACAGTGGTCGGCAAGCTATTGGACAGAGCTAAATCTGTCCTTCTACATGCTTATTTTTGTAAATAACATTTTATTGAAACACAGAAATGCTTATGCATTTACTTATTACATATGGCTTCTTTTTTGTTAACACTGCAGAGTTGATTATTTGCTATAGAGCCTATATGTCCCTCAAAGCGTAAAATACTTTTTATCTGTCTCTTTATAGAGCAAATTTATTCACCCAAACTCAATCTAACTTTCTCATTTTACAGATGAAGAAACTGAATACTAGACATAGTGACTAGCCTAAGGTCAGAATTAAGGTTAAAGCATGATTAATAAATTTTGAGGAATGAGGATGATGAATATCAGACCAGTGACAAACTATGTTCTAACAGCAAAATGAAGGAAAAAATAAATATGCTCAAAGTCGATTACCTGAAGACAAAAAAACCTGGCTTTCATGATTCATTTCCTTCACAGAATTGATCATTCATCTTTATGTCATGCAGATACCACTGAAGTAAGACTTGAGTCAAGTGATACCACAATTTTATGCAGTTAGGTCCCTGTTTCCCAAAGAATAGCAGAATAGTTGTTGGTCAACCTCCTGTATCTCAGTATAATATTCCTCAAAGATTGAATTATTGATGGTAAGTCAGGGAAGACATTTTGGTAATTGCTGAAATCCTGAATGTATTAAGACTGACTAACTGTCCCTGTGTTCTGCTGTGGCACCAGCTGACAGTGATGAAATCTATAGAAGTAGGACACATTTCCATAACATGAATATTCAGGGTTGGTGATGCAAGAATTATTATTAAACTACTGGGAAGGAACACGTTCCCCTTATTATTTGATTGAATACTAACTTCTGTCTTTTTAAAATAATTCAGTATGAATACTTCAATAATGAGGAAAGAGAGATACATGGGCAAAAAAACTCATACATTTTTCTCCTGGTACATAAGGAGGAAATTAAGTTTAAAATACATAGTATGTCTACAGGGACTGTTTTGGAATCATTAGCTATATTTTATCTAAATCTGTCTGTCTGACATATATTGAATTGTAATAGAAATTGAGATAGTTTAATTTAAATGATTTATATAAAATAGAATATGTAAAGAAGCATGTTTAACCATAAACAAAGACCCCTAAAATAAGTAAAACACCTACTACAAATAACAAAAATTGTCACCAAAACAGTATATGTTAGATGTTGGACCTTACCACATTTCTGAGAAAAGATATTTACTTTTATGCAAATGAAACAGTTTATACTTTTCAAAAGGTCCTAGCACCTCTAAGAATCCTGAGTATACAGCTGAAGTGTCACCATATATGAAGTATATCAGATTCTTCATAGTGATGATTTTATGTGTGAGTAATAGAAAAGAAAGGAAATTTATTTCACTCATTTGTCCTTCAGGTGTGAATTGAGTCTCTACAATGTGCCAGGCAGTGCACCAGACTCTGGTTCCATGCAGAGTCCCTGTCTTCTGAAAACCTATGACCCGGAGAAAGGTATAGCAAATAGTTTCATCAAAGAGCAATATGTGATATATATTCTATAATAGAAATAAGCTCAGGAGTCTGTTGTGCCAATTTATCTTCTCTTTTACTAGTTTTTCATTATTTGTTCTAGTTCTTTCCTCTAAATTGTTTGGGTGGGGTTGTCCTTAAGCCAATATTGGGTTTCAGTCAGTTCAGTCTCTCAGTCATGTCTGACTCTTTGTGACCTCATGGACAACACACCAGGCTTCCCTGTCCATCGCAGCTCCCCAAACTTGCTCAAACTCATGTCCATTGAGTCGGTGATGCCATCCAACTGTCTCATCCTCTATCGTCTCCTCCTCCTGCCTTCAATCTTTCCCAGCATGAGGGTCTTTTCAAATGAGTCAGTTCTTCTCATCAGGTGGAGTTTCAGCTTTAGCATCAGTCCTTCCTTCCAATGAATATTCAGGACTGCTTTCCTTTAGAATTGACTGATTAGATCTCCTTGCAGTCCAAGAGACCCTCAAGAGTCTTCTCCGACACTACAGTTCAAAAGCATCAATTCTTCAGCGCTCAGCATTTTTTGTGGTCCAACTCTCACATCCATACATGACTATTGGAAAAACCATAGCTTTGACTGTGCAGACCTTTGTTGGTAAAGCAATGTCTCTACTTTTTAATATGCTGTCTAGGTGTGTCATAGCTTTATTTCCAAGGGACAAGCATCTTTTAATTTCATAACTGCAGTCACCATCTGCAGTGATTTTGGAGCCCAAGAAAATAAAGTCTGTCACCATTTCCATTGTTTCCCCATCTATTTGCCACGAAGTGATGGGACCAGATGCCATTTTAGTTTTTTGAATGTTGAGGTTTAAGCCAGCTTTTTCACTCTCCTCTTTGACTTTCATCAAGAGGCTCTTTAGGTCCTCTTTGCTTTCTGCCATAAGGGTGTTGTCATCTGCATATCTGAGGTTATTGATATTTCTCCTGGCAATCTTGATTCCAGCTTGTGCTTCATCCAGTCTGACATTTCATATGATGTACTCTGTGTATAAGTGAAATAAGAAAGGTGACAATATGATACTTTTCTGTTTTTCTCTTTCTACCACTTTCTTCTGCCTTGAGGGTTTCAACTCTTCCCTGATTTATTAAATGGCTTCTCTTTCGGCTTGACTGCCCTCCCCAAGCTGATCTTACTTCAGTGCTTTGGACTTTAGATTTTGCACTTCCTCCATGTTCTTGTCCTCATTTTCCTCACCAAATCTAAGCTATCCAATGCCCTATTACCTAGATTCAGTCTGTTAGCTATTAAACCAAGTAAGTATTCTGTTTATCTGTCTATTAGGTGTTCATACTGGGTATCAGCAAATATAGTTCAGAATCTACGTAGCATTTTTATTTTTATTTTTTTTATTTTTAAAATTTTTATTTTTACTTTATTTTACTTTACAATACTGTATTGGTTTTGCCATACATTGACATGAATCCACCACGGGTGTACATGCGATCCCAAACATGAACCCCCCTCCCACCTCCCTCCCCACAACATCCCTCTGGGTCATCCCCATGCACCAGCCCCAAGCATGCTGTATCCTGCATCGGACATAGACTGGTGATTCGATTCTTACATGATAGTATACATGTTTCAATGCCATTCTCCCAAATCATCCCAGCCTCTCCCTCTCCCTCTGAGTCCAAAAGTCCGCTATACACATCTGTGTCTTTTTTGCTGTCTTGCATACAGGGTCATCATTGCCATCTTTCTAAATTCCATATATATATGTGTTAGTATACTGTATTGGTGTTTTTCTTTCTGGCTTACTTCACTCTGTATAATCAGCTCCAGTTTCATCCATCTCATCAGAACTGATTCAAATGTATTCTTTTTAATGGCTGAGTAATACTCCATTGTGTATATGTACCACTGCTTTCTTATCCATTCATCTGCTGATGGACATCTAGGTTGTTTCCATGTCCTGGCTATTATAAACAGTGCTGCGATGAACATTGGGGTACATGTGTCTCTTTCAATTCTGGTTTCCTTGATGTGTTTGCCCAGCAGTGGGATTGCTGGGTCATATGGCAGTTCTACTTGGAATTTTTTAAGGAATCTCCACACCGTTTTCCATAGTGGTTGTACTAGTTTGCATTCCCACCAACAGTGCAGGAGGGTTCCCTTTTCTCCACACCCTCTCCAGCATTTATTGCTTGCAGATTTTTGGATCACAGACATTCTGACTGGTGTGAAGTGGTAGCTCATTGTGGTTTTGATTTGCATTTCTCTAATAATGAGTGATATTGAGCATCTTTTCATGTGTTTGTTAGCCATCCATATGTCTTCTTTGGAGAAATGTCTGTTTAGTTCTTTGGCCCATTTTTTGATTGGGTCATTTATTTTTCTGGAATTGAGCTGCATAAGTTGCTTGTATATTTTTGAGATTAGTTGTTTGTCAGTTGTTTCATTTGCTATTATTTTCTCCCATTCAGAAGGCTGTCTTTTCACCTTGCTTATATTTTCCTTTGTTGTGCACAAGCTTTTAATTTTAATTAGATCCCATTTGTTTATTTTTGCTTTTATTTCCAGAATTCTGGGAGGTGGATCATAGAGGATCCTGCTGTGATTTATGTCTGAGAGTGTTTTGCCTATGTTCTCCTCTAGGAGTTTTATAGTTTCTGGTCTTACATTTAGATCTTTAATCCATTTTGAGTTTATTTTTGTGTGCGGTGTTAGAAAGTGATCTAGTTTCATTCTTTTACAAGTGGTTGACCAGTTTTCCCAGCACCACTTGTTAAAGAGATTGTCTTTACTCCATTGTATATTCTTGCCTCCTTTGTCAAAGATAAGGTGTCCATATGTGTGTGGATTTATCTCTGGGCTTTCTATTTTGTTCCATTGATCTATATTTCTGTCTTTGTGCCAGTACGATACTGTCTTGATGACTGTGGCTTTGTAGTAGAGCCTGAAGTCAGGCAAGTTGATTCCTCCAGTTCCATTCTTCTTTCTCAAGATTGCTTTGGCTATTCGAGGTTTTTTGTATTTCCATACAAATCTTGAAATTATTTGTTCTAGTTCTGTGAAAAATATCGCTGGTAGCTTGATAGGGATTGCATGGAATTTGTAAATTGCTTTGGGTAGTATACTTATTTTCATTATATTGATTCTTCTGATCCATGAACATGGCATATTTCTCCATCTATTAGTGTCCTCTTTGATTTGTTTCATCAGTGTTTTATAGTTTTCTATATATAGGTCTTTAGTTTCTTTAGGTAGATATATTCCTAAGTATTTTATTCTTTTCATTGCAATGGTGAATGGAATTGTTTCCTTAATTTCTTTTTCTACTTTCTCATTATTAGTGTATAGGAATGCAAGGGATTTCTGTGTGTTGATTTTATATCCTGCAACTTTACTATATTCATTGATTAGCTCTAGTAATTTTCTGGTGGAGTCTTCAGGGTTTTCTATGTAGAGGATCATGTCATCTGCAAACAGTGAGAGTTTTACTTCTTCTTTTCCAATTTGGATTCCTTTTATTTCTTTTTCTGCTCTGATTGCTGTGGCCAAAACTTCCAGAACTATGTTGAATAGTAGCAGTGAAAGTGGGCACCCTTGTCTTGTTCCTGACTTTAGGGGAAATGCTTTCAATTTTTCACCATTGAGGATAATGTTTGCTGTGGGTTTGTCATATATAGCTTTAATTATGTTGAGGTATGTTCCTTCTATTCCTGCTTTCTGGAGAGTTTTTTTTATCATAAATGGATGTTAAATTTTGTCAAAGGCCTTCTCTGCATCTATTGAGATAATCATATGGCTTTTATTTTTCAATTTGTTAATGTGGTGAATTACATTGATTGATTTGTGGATATTGAAGAATCCTTGCATCCCTGGGATAAAGCCCACTTGGTCATGGTGTATGATCTTTTTAATATGTTGTTGGATTCTGATTGCTAGAATTTTATTGAGGATTTTTGCATCTATGTTCATCAGTGATATTGGCCTGTAGTTTTCTTTTTTTGTAGTATCTTTGTCAGGTTTTGGTATTAGGGTGATGGTGGCCTCATAGAATGAGTTTGGAAGTTTACCTTCCTCTGCAATTTTCTGGAAGAGTTTGAGTAGGATAGGTGTTAGCTCTTCTCGAAATTTTTGGTAGAATTCAGCTGTGAAGCCGTCTGGACCTGGGCTTTTGTTTGCTGGAAGATTTCTGATTACAGTTTCATTTTCTGTGCTTGTGATGGGTCTGTTAAGATTTTCTATTTCTTCCTGGTTCAGTTTTGGAATATTGTACTTTTCTAAGAATCTGTCCATTTCTTCCACGTTGTCCATTTTATTGGCATACAACTGCTGATAGTAGTCTCTTATGATCCTTTGTATTTCTGTGTTGTCTGTTGTGATCTCTCCATTTTCATTTCTAATTTTATTGATTTGATTTTTTTCTCTTTGCTTCTTGATGAGTCTGGCTAATGGTTTGTCAATGTTATTTATCCTTTCAAAGAACCAGCTTTTGGCCTTGTTGATTTTTGCTATGGTCTCTTTTGTTTCTTTAGCATTTATTTCTGCCCTAATTTTTAAGATTTCTTTCCTTCTACTAACCCTGGGGTTCTCCATTTCTTCCTTTTCTAGTTGCTTTAGTTGTAGAGTTAGGTTATTTATTTGACTTTTTTCTTGTTTCTTGAGGTATGCCTGTATTGCTATGAACTTTCCTCTTAGCACTGCTTTTATAGTGTCCCAAAGGTTTTGGGTTGTTGTGTTTTCATTTTCATTAGTTTCTATGCATATTTTGATTTCTTTTTTGATTTCTTCTGTGATTTGTTGGTTATTCAGAAGTGTGTTGTTCAACCTCCATATGTTGGAATTTTTAATAGTTTTTCTTCTGTAATTGAGATCTAATCTTAAGGCATTATGGTCAGAAAAGATGGTTGGAATGATTTCAATTTTTTAAAATTTATCAAGGTTAGATTTATGGCCCAGGATGTGATCTATCCTGGAGAAGGTTCCATGAGCACTTGAGAAAAAGGTGAAATTCATTGTTTTGGGGTGAAATGTCCTATAGATATCAATTAAGTCTAACTGGTCTAATGTATCATTTAAAGTTGGCATTTCTTTGTTAATTTTCTGTTTAGTTGATCTGTCCATAGGTGTGAGTGGGGTATTAAAGTCTCCCGCTATTATTGTGTTATTGTTAATTTCCCCTTTCATACTTGTTAGCATTTGTCTTACATATTGCGGTGCTCCTATATTGGGTGCATATATATTTATAATTGTTATATGTTCTTCTTGGATTGATCCTTTGATCATTATGTAGTGGCCTTCTTTATCTCTTTTCACAGCCTTTGTTTTAAAGTCTATTTTATCAGATATGAGTATTGCCACTCCTGCTTTCTTTTGGTCTCTATTTGCGTGGAATATCTTTTTCCAGCCCTTCACTTTCAGTCTGTATGTGTCCCTTGTTTCGAGGTGGGTCTCTTGTAAGCAGCATATAGAGGGGTCTTGCTTTTGTATCCATTCGGCCAATCTTTGTCTTTTGGTTGGGGCATCCAACCCATTTACGTTTAAGGTAATTATTGATAAGTATGATCCCGTTACCATTTACTTTATTATTTTGGGTTTGGGTTTATACACGCTTTTTGTGTTTCCTGTCTAGAGAATATCTTTTAGAATTTGTTGGAGAGCTGGTTTGGTGGTGCTGAATTCTCTCAGCTTTTGCTTGTCTGTAAAGCTTTTGATTTCTCCTTCATATTTGAATGAGATCCTTGCTGGGTACAGTAATTTGGGCTGTAGGTTATTTTCTTTCATTACTTTAAGTATGTCTTGCCATTCCCTCCTGGCCTGAAGCGTTTCTATTGAAAGATCAGTGGTTATCCTTATGGGAATCCCCTTGTGTGTTATTTGTTGTTTTCCCCTTGCTGCTTTTAATATTTGTTCTTTGTGTTTGATCTTTGTTAATTTGATTAATATGTGTCTTGGGGTGTTTTGCCTTGGGTTTATCCTATTTGGAACTCTCTGTGTTTCTTGGACTTGGGTGATTATTTCCTTCCCCATTTTAGGGAAGTTTTCAACTATTATCTCCTCAAGGATTTTCTCATGGTCTTTCTTTTTGTCTTCTTCTTCTGGGACTCCTATAATTCGAATCTTGGAGCATTTCATGTTGTCCTGGAGGTCTCTGAGATTGTCCTCATTTCTTTTAATTCGTTTTTCTTTTTTCCTCTCTGATTCATTTATTTCTACCATTCTATTTTTTATTTCACTAATCCTATCTTCTGCCTCCGTTATTCTACTATTTGTTGCCTCCAGAGTGTTTCTGATCTCATTTATTGCATTATTCATTATATATTGACTCTCTTTTATTTCTTCTAGGTCATTGTTAAACCTTTCTTGCATCTTCTCAATCCTTGTCACTAGGCTATCTGTGATTCCATTTTGATTTCAAGATTTTGGATCATTTTCACTATCAATATTCGGAATTCTTTCTCAGGTGGATTCCCTATCTCTTCCTCTTTTGTTTGTTTTGGTGGGCATTTCTCCTGTTCCTTAACCTGCTGAGTATTCCTCTGTCTCTTCATCTTGGTTATATTGCTGCGTTTGGGATGGCCTTTTAGTATTCTGGTAATTTGTGGAGTTCTCTTTATTATGGAGCTTCCTCACTGTGGGTGGGGTTCTATCAGTGGCTTGTCAAGGTTTCCTGGTTAGGGAGGCTTGTGTTGAAGTTCTGGTGGGTGGAGCTGGGTTTCTTCTCTGGAGTACAGTGTAGTGATCACTAATGGGTTATGAGACGTCAAAGGTTTTGGAGTAGCTTTGAGCTGCCTGTATATTGAAGCTCAGGGGTGTGTTCCTGTGTTGCTGGAGAATTTGCGTGGTATGTCTTGCTCTGGAACTTGTTGGCCCTTGGGTAGAGCTTGGTTTCAGTGTAGGTATGGAGGCGTTTGATGAGCTTCTATTGCTTAATGTTCCCTGAATTCAGGAGTTCTCTGATGTTCTCAGGCTTTGGACTTAAGCCTCCTGCTTCTCGTTTTCAGTTTTATTTTTACAGTAGCCTCTAGATTTCTCCATCTATACAGCACCAATGATAAAACATCTAGGTTAAAGATGAAAAGTTTCTCCACGTTGAGGAACACCCAGAGAGGTTCACTGAGTTACATGGAGAAGAGAAGAGGGAGGGGGTAGTTAGAGGTGACTGGAATGAGATGTGGTGAGATCAAAAGAGGAGAGAGCAAGCTAGCCAGTAGTTACTTCCTCATGTGCGCTCCATAGTCTGGACCGCTCAGAGGTGTTTACGGAGTTATACAGGGAAGAGGAGAAGGAGGAAGTAGACAGATGTGGCCAGGAGGATAAGAGAGAGAAATGAGAAGGAGAGAGACAAATCCTGCCAGTAACCAGTTCCTTAGGTGTTCTCCACCGTCTGGAACACACAGAGATTCACAGAGTTGTATAGAGAAGAGATGGGGGAGAAAAGAGACAGAGGCCACCTGGTGGAGAAAAAGGAGAGTTGAAAGGAGGAGAGAGTGGTCAAGCCAGTAATCTCGCTCTCAGGTAAAATTGGGTAGTGAAGTTTGGGTTTTTAAATGTACAAAATTGACAACAAAAACCAAAAAGCAAAGATTAAAAATCTAGAGTAGAGGTTGGATTTTCAAAAATACAATATTAAAGAAACGAAGCAGAAGGAAAAAAAAAAGAAAAAAAAAGCCACAAGAATAATAAAAAACTCCAACAACAACCACATAAAGACTATATATGGTGTTTGCCTTAAAAAAAGTCTTTTTTTTTGAAAAGTAATAGTAGGTTATAGAAATAAAAATTAGAGGAGAAATAGAAGACTTAACAATTAAAAAAATTTAGGAAAAAAAAGCAGGAAAAAAAAAAAGAGGGGGGAAAAAAAGAAGGAATGATTGTAAAAATAGTAAAGATATATCTGGCCCTTCTCTGATGTTGTGGGCAGTGTGGGGTCACTTCCAAGGCGGTTCCCTCTCTTTAACTTCTTCTGTTTGCTGTTTTTTTAGGCTCACTAGTTCAGTCGGGCTGTGAGGAGGGGGGGATGCTGCAAACAAATAGCACTGTCTTGTGCACACAGTGTCTCAGCCCCGCTGGACCTGTCCCTTCTCGCGGCGCATAAACCTCTCCAGTTCTACGATGCTCAGCCGGAAGCTTCTGAGGCCGGCCCTAGGCTGCGTGCACCTCCCCTGTCTAAGCCGCTCAGGTTAGGCACTCAGGTAGCCCTCAGAGGCTCAGATTCGGTTGGGACTTCATTTTGTGCCCTTCCCAGGTCCGAGTAGCTCAGGAGTTTGGCGAGTGCAGTCGCTGAGACTTGTCGCCTTTTCTGTCTCTGCTGCTCAGTTTTCTGGGCATACCACTGGTGCCCCTTGTGAGGCAGATGGTGACTGTCCAGCACCCCCAGAAGTCTTAGCAAAGAAGCCTGCTTGCAGTTTGGTAGGTAGAGTCTCTCCGGGGCTGCAATTGCCCCTTTCCAGCCCTTATGGCTCTGGCTGCCTGTCCCCGGTGGGGGATGGTCTGCAGCCGACTATTTCCATTCCGTCCTTTGTTTTGTGCGCGGTCCTGGCAGTGTCTTATGCTCAAGCTTTTCGCGTGGTAGCCATCCCACAGTCTGGTTTGCTAGCCCAAGTTAGATCGTTCTGGTTACGCGTGGGGCATTCCTGCCTGATTCTTACAAATCTCTGCAGCCTGCGCCTCCCGCGCTTCCCTGTCCCGCCCCCACTTGCTAGTGGCGGATGCAGGCGTCTGTGCTGCTTTTCCGCTGGGGGAGTTACTGTTGGGCTTGTAATCTGTTGGTTTTAATTATTTATTTATTTTTCCTTCCTGTTATGTTGCCCTCTGTGTTTCCAAGGCTCGCCACAGACTCGGCAGGGAGAGAGTTTCCTGGTGTTTGGAAACCTCTCTTCTTAAAATTCCCTTCCCGGGAAAGGCTTCCCTTCCCAGGACGGAGCTCCCTCCCCACCTCCTTTGTCTCTCTTTGCATCTTTTATATTTTTTCCTACCTGTTTTCGAAGACAATGGTCTGCTTTTCTGGTTGCCTGATGCCCTCTGCCAGCATTCAGAAGTTGTTTTGTGGCGTTTGCTCAGCGTTGAAATGTTCTTTTGAGGAATTTGTGAGGGAGAAAGTGGTCTTCCCGTCCTATTCCTCCGCCATCTTAGGACTGCCCCCTACGTAGCATTTTTAAACAGGAGTTCTTGATGATTACACATCCTTTATCCAAAATGAATGGAGAGGAGTGACCCTGAAGTTTCAGGTTTTGTCTTCAAAAGGTGGAAGGACATGTTTTTTTGTTTCTCAGATTATACTGTGTAGGTGAAAGGTAATGAATAAGAGACTTGATGAGTCAAGGTTAATGAGAGACTAGAACAGCCATAGATGTGTTATAAGCAATTCTTTTTAGCACAATGGTCACTTATCCCGTACATTCCACCCCTCCTATTTATTAAAAATATACCAGCTCTATATGGGGCACGGCAGTGGGATATAATGTGAAGAAATGTGGATTTGGTGTTCAAATTAGACTCAGTTTCTGCAAAAATTAAAATGCACGTGCAAACATTTAACATACAGGAAGGCTTTTGATGTCAGTATATATGTTCTGCTCGATGTGTGTTACTTTTAAAAATTTTTTCCCCTTTCCTCCCTTTTACTAAGAGCAATAATGAGCAGTAGTTATTTGCACAAGTCTGAGTAAAGAAGCTTTGTAGAGAGAGAAAAAAGTTTTTCTGAAAGTGACCTCCACTTTCAGGGCAAATTCAGAAACTGGCAGATCTACATTGTTTATTCAAAGAAAAAACTGCATCGTAATCACACTCGTGGATGCATGGGGTGAATGAGTGACAAATGAACACCTCAGTCACTGTGAGATCGCAACCTGAAATGGGTGCCTCTGAGGGAAGGGGCAGGGACCTCCTCCAAGGTTGCACAGAAGTAAGACAGCAGGAAAGGCAGCTGCTAAGAGGAGCTATCATGGATGCCTGTCTCTGAGATAGAATGACACTGTATATATGCTTCAAGATGCTGATCATCTTCAGTTGGCTACTCTGGGAACAATGGTTTTGATTTTTTGTTTTTTAGGCTTTTAAAAAACAACACCCTGAAGGTATTTTGTTTGTTTTGTTTTGCTTTAACTACCTACAACATTACAACCTGGGTTTAAGTGCAAGAGAGTTTAGAAAATATTTAAAGAAATGGAAAATCACACTGATGTAAGCAAAGTTGAAAAAGAAACACAAGAATTATGTTAATGTTTGCAACAGGACTCAGGGCGAAAGTCGCTGAATTTTTGGTAGAAGAAGTGGGGCACTGCTGGAAGGTATTTTGTGATCCTGACTGAGATAGTGAGGGTAAGTTATGAGCCAGGAACTGTTGTCTTGACTGGGAAGTGGGAAAAATGTCTGAAACCACTTCTTTATTGGGCAGAGTGTCAGAAATGGAAACAAAAAGAATCAAACTAAACCCAGTCATAAAGCAACTTCTTTCACTCTGCTGTTCTACAGAAGAGCTGGGATGGGAGTGGTGCAGAGGATGAATGGCTGTTTTCCAAGGTACTGTGGTGGGCAGGCTATGGGAAGATGGCATCAGCAGTGATTTCAGGACTAAGTAGATTGATTGTGAATTGTTGAGCACTACCTGGGTCACTTATGAAACCAAGAGAGCACACTGGATAACCTCCAGGAATCAGAAAGTTAAAAAAAGGGCTAGGAAGTGGGCTGGAGAGTGGTACAACTGATGATGTAGTCATGAGCCCAAAATGGGCAGACAAATAGGAAGCAAAATATGTGGGGGAGGAGCAGGCGCTGGGATGAGAGGCAATTCTAGGATAACTTCCAAAGGGTAGAGATATGCCAACAATAGCTTGATGATAAATAAAGTATTTTGTCAGGGCAGCTTGGTGCTTCCTCTGGTAACCCACACCCAAAACTGCTGTTCCATCAAAACTATAGTTTCTTTGGTTCAGGAGTTTCCTGAGTCTTTGTTGGGAGTCAGTAATACCTTCTGGCTAAAGTGGAAAATTCACCAGAGCCAGATGGGAGCTGACTCTAAAAAACCTACATGATAACTGCTATTGGTCACATTCCTGAAGTCTGAACTCATGTACATGGAGTTTACATTGAGTCTCTTCTGCTTTTCAAGGAATGGAAAGCTTAATTGCTATTTCACTTTTTGTTATTGCAAATGATAATAAAGTCATTGTCAGCATATCATAAAGTTCACTTTTTGTTATTGCAAATGATAATAAAGTCATTGTCAGCATATCATAGGACTAAGCAAAACGTTGATGTTCATTTAGTGAAGCCCACCTTATTAAGGACAGACTATCACAGTATTGTTCTATTTTGTAGCAAAATTAAGATAATGTTTCTGCCTCATCTAAAAACATACAAAATAAAAAGTTATATTGTTTGGTATAAATGCAGTGATAGAATATATAGAAACTTGTTATAAGTTACTGTTTTTTAGAGGATGGAATTCAGTTTTTTGGTCTGAATTAGAGTTGTGATTTGCTAAGTTTATTATAAAAAAAACACCTTACTCTAGAGTTAGAAGCAATCACTGAGGCAGATAAGGAAATCTCCTGAGTAACACTGCTGGAGTGTGTCTCAGTGTAGAACCTGAGGAATCAGAGAAAGCCCAGCAAGAAGAAGGTTGACCAGGAGAGGGATGGAATAGGCTGCCACCAAGGACCAAACCCTTTTGTCATACCTATTAGGGAGGAAATGCAGTATTTCAAAAAACTCTTCTAATGGAGAAAAACAGATGGATCTTTTAGGGCAGCCTTCTCTCATAAGATCTGCTTGTGTCCTGCTGATGGGTCCTGTTTGTCTTCTATTGAATTGTTCTCCGCAGGCATGTTCAATACTATACCCAAGAGAAGACTGGTCATAATGGGAGGAGTGACCTTTGGAGGGACTCAAGAATCTTCTGGAGAGTAAGATCATCTAATGTGCCCTTCAGCACATTCTTGACAATTCATAATGGAAGAAAATTTCCCTTCATGTTGGTCTTTGGAACCTCTTAGGAGCAGAGCAGCATCCCAACATGGAAAGGATTTTTGACACTGGTGACTATTTTATTTTACTTATTTTCTAGGACTGCCATAACAAAATACCATAGATTGGAGGCTTAGACAAGAGAAATTTATTTCCTCACAGTTTTGGAGGGTAGAAGTCCAATATCAAGGTGACAGCTGGTTTGATTTCTGCTGAGTTCTCTCATGTCAGTTTGTAGCTGGCCTTCTTGCTGTGATTTCACATGTCCTTTCTTTGTGCACATGCATTTCTGGGGTCTCTTCCTCCTCTTATAAGGACAACTTTCCTACTGAATTAACACCCTTATGACCTCACTTAACATTAATCACTTCTTTAAAGTTATTGTTTCAAATATAGAAAATAGGGCATCAACATATGAATTTTGGGGGACAACATATAATCCAAACAGTACTCATACAACTTCTGTTGGTGGAGAACATTAATGGAGACGTAGTATAAACAAAAATAAGTATGATTTTTTTTTGAGTCCCTGAGATTTTAGAATTGCTTGTGAATTCAGTACAACACAGCCTATTCAGATTAATAACTGTGGCTAATGTTCTCTGAATTGAGCAGCAGATATTTTTCCATTTAATATTAAAAGCAAGACAACTTTTGGTCATTCCTACACTGCTTTGCCCCTGCATATAATCAGGTATACTAGACTCCCCAGAACAGATGTTTGAGTATTGTAACATTTAGGTGGAGGGGTACCAGGTGGCATTGCAACACTGTTTAACAATCATTTATGAGTACCCACTGTTTTAGGCCTTAGAGATACAGTATAATCACTAAGACACTGTATCCCCCTGATAGCCCAGGGAAAGAGAGATAGCAAACAAACACATAGATTAGTGTTTCATTAAAATGTAGGTAACTGTCAATAAAAGTCTCCATTTCAATTTTTATATTTTCATTTTTGGCTTCAAAGATGATTGGTTTCTTGCAAGTCAAATCTGGTATCTTGAGGTTAGGACATAGGGAAGTACTGAAAGGGTAGTATGGCAGGCAGGATGACTGTGAAATTGATTTAGTTCTTTTTGGTTAAAGTTGAGATTCATCAGCATAGAGATGATAACTGAAGTTAGGAGATTAGACAAGATTACTCATGTTGGGTGAGACTAATGAGTGAGACTCATTGGAAAAGACTCTGATGCTGGGAGGGATTGGGGGCAGGAGGAGAAGGGGACGACAGAGGATGAGATGGCTGGATGGCATCACGGACTCGATGGACTTGAGTCTGAGTGAACTCCGGGAGATGGTGATGGACAGGGAGGCCTGGCGTGCTGCGATTCATGGGGTTGCAGAGTCGGACACGACTGAGCGACTGAACTGAACTGAACTGAATGTGTGAGAAGAAAAAAGGGATTAGAGTTAGAGGCTGAGAATACCACCATTTAAAGAAGAGAGAGAGACGAAGAAACTTTCAAAATGACTGAGACAGAACCTCTTGGAGAGGTAGGGGAAAAAGCCAAGAAAGTAGTACTACGAAGTCAAATACAGAGAGCATTTTCAGGAGTAGGAGGGAGTAGACAGTACTGCTAATAGTGTGTAACTTGAGAACTAGAATATGTACAGTGGATTTAGCAACAAAGAGGTCACTCACTAGTGACTTTTTAAAAAGTGGTTTTAATTGCATGGTGAACCACAGAACCAGATCCAGTAGCCTGAAGCATGAATGGGAGTTGAGGAAATAACCACAGAGATGTATGCATCTCATTTTTAAAAAAGTAGCTGTCAGAGGAATGAGGCAGATTGATAGAAAGAAACAGAAATGTGAAAGTTAAAGATGAGTTTCAGTGTTTTAAATTAGGAGAAATAATTATAAATTATGATAAGAAGCAAGAGAATGCAAAGTGTTGAAGATACAGAGAAGAGTGAGTAGTTTATAGAGCTGAGTTCTGAGATGACAGGGACAGAGGAGGAAGGATAAATCTTAGGCAGAAGGAGGACTCTTGTTATAGAGGGGAAGAATGAGTAGGTGGCTGGAGGAAGGTTTATAGATGTGTTGCAAGAAAGTGAAGGAATTTGAGGTCTGGAGCTGTGCTAATCATTTTGCTAATCATTGCCAGTTATTAATATTTCTGGCTTCTCCTGTGGGCATCTTGGGATTACACTTTCCCGTCTTCTTGGAATGATCATGAGACTTACTTTGGTCCTTAAAATGTAAGCAAAATCTTCTAGGTTGAAACTACTAGAGCCAGGGGGTGATTTGTCACACTGTCCTTTTCCCTTTGCCAGTGTGATTCCAAATAATTGCTGGTCAATTAGCCAGCATTCTGAGTGAAGACAACACAGAGCAGACTCAGGTGATCTGCAGCAGATGGATAGCATGAGTAAAGAATATATCTTGATTTTTTTTTTTGAGCCACTGAAATTTTAGGATTGCTTGTTAAGGCAACATAACCTAGTCTATTAGAACTGTAACTGTAGCTTGTGTTTTCTTTGAGAAATGAGAAGGGAAATTCTAAGATGAGCCTGGAAGTGAAACTATCTTTTAAAGTCAATCTAGGTTATCTATCATACTTATCAATTTTACACATTTAGTTGAAAGCAGAAGAAATGATTACTTGTTCACTTGTTTTAGGATTTTAATTTTTATTCACATAGTCAGCAGTAATGACTCATCTATAAAATTATAGAACCACTTTTAAAAAATATACAGAGTAGATGTCTTGTGTAGTGTGCTGTATGTGTTTGTGCTGTGCTTAGTTGCTCAGTTGTGGTCAGCTCTTTGCGCCCATAGACTGTAGCTTGGCAGGCTTCTTTTTCCATGGGGATTCTCCAAGCAAGAATACTGGAATAGGTTGCCATGACTTCCTCCAGGGGATCTTACCAACCCAGAGATCGAACCCAGGTCTCCCACGTTACAGGTGGATTCTTTACCTTGTGCAGAGTAATTTTAAAAAAGTAAAGGAGAAGTGGGCCATTGATGAAGGGAAGTTTTATTGCTAAAAACCTACTTTAGAATATTCCCTTTCTAAATTATCATAGACTAAAAAGATGAAAGCATAATATGGAGAGATAAACAAAACTGAGAGACTTATAGGTTCCTAAAGATATCAAGAAGACTTGTTTTTCTACCAAAACATCAAGGCACAGTTAGGTATTTAAGGACAGAAAAAAATGCTAGAAGAGACTAAATCTTGATTCATGATAAAAATTTGTGAAAGCTAGTGGTTTTATAAAATATTTTCAACAGTATCTTTTTAACTAGTGTCCAGTTAAAAACAATTTCAATACATAAGGAAGAGCAAGAAGAGATAAGAAAGCCTTCCTCAGTGATCAGTGCAAAGAAATAGAGGAAAACCATAGAACAGGAAAGACTAGAGATCTCTTCAAGAAAATTAGAGATACCAAGGGAACATTTCATGCAAAGATGGGCTCAATAAAGGACAGAAATGATATGGACCTAACAGAAGCAGAAGATATTAAGAGGAGGGGCCAAGAATACACAGAAGAACTATACAAAGAAGATCTTCATGACCCAGATAATCATGATGGTGTGATCACTCACCTAGAGCCAGACATCCTGGAATGTGAAGTTAAGTGGGCCTTAAAAAGCATCACTAAGAACAAAGCTAGTGGAGGTGATGGAATTCCAGTGGAGCTATTTCAAATCCTGAAAGATGATGCTGTGAACGTGCTGGACTCAATATGCCAGCAAATTTGGAAAACTCAGCAGTGGTCACAGAACTGGAAAAGGTCAGTTTTCATTCCAATCCCAAAGAAAGGCAACGCCAAAGAATGCTCAAACTACTGCACAATTGCAGTCATCTCACACACTAGTAATGTAATGCTCAAAATTCTCCAAGCCAGGCTTCAGCAATACGAGAATCGTGAACTTCCAGATGTTCAAGCTGGTTTTAGAAAAGGCAGAGGAACCAGAGACCAATTAGCTGGATCATCAAAAAAGCAAGAGAATTCCAGAAAAAACATTTATTTCTGCTTCATTAGCCAAAGCCTTTGACTGTGTGGACCACAAAAAACTGGAAAATTCTGAAAGAGATGGTAATACCAGACCACTTGACCTGCCTCTTGAGAAACCTATATGCAGGTCAGGAAGCAACAGTTAGAACTGGACATGGAACAACAGACTGGTTCCAAATAGGAAAAGGAGTATGTCAAGGCTGTATATTGTCACCCTGCTTATTTAACTTATATGCAGAGTACATCATGAGAAACGCTGGACTGGAAGAAGCACAAGCTGGAATCAAGATTGTTGGGAGAAATATCAATAACCTCAGATATGCAGATCACACCACCCTTATGGTAGAAAGTGAAGAAGAACTAAAGAGCCTCTTGAGGAAAGCGAAAGAGGAGAGTGGAAAAGCTCAACATTCAGAAAACAAAGATCATGGCATCTGGTCCATCACTTCATGGGACATAGATGGGGAAACAGTGGAAACAGTGGCTGACTTTATTTTTTGGGGCTCCAAAATCACTGCAGATGGTGATTGCAGCCATGAAATTAAAGATGCTTACTCCTTGGAAGGAAAGTTATGACTAACCTAGACAGCATATTTAAAAGTAGAGACATTGCTTTGCCAACAAAGGTCCGTCTAGTCAAGGCTATGGTTTTTCCAGTGGTCATGTATGGATGTGAGAGTTGGACTGTGAAGAAAGCTGAGTGCAGAAGAATTGATGCTTTTGAACTGTGGTGTTGGGGAAGACTCTTGAGAGTCCCTTGTACTGCAAGGAGATCCAACCAGTCCATCCTAAAGGAGATCAGTCTTGAGTGTTCATTGGAGGGACTGATGTTGAAGCTGAAACTCCAATATTTTGGCCACCTGATGTGAAGAGCTGTTTCATTGGAAAAGACCCTGATGTTGGGAAAGATTGAAGGCAGGAGGAGAAAGGGACGACAGAGGATGAGATGGTTAGATGGCATCACCGACCCAATGGACATGGGTTTGGGTGGACTCCAGGAGTTGGTGTTGGACAGGGAGGCCTGGCATGCTGTGGTTCGTGGGGTTGCAAAGAGTTGGACACTACTGAGTGACTGAACTGAACTGAATGTGAATATGGCTTCATATACAAATAGAAATACACATTTATACAAAAAGAAGGTAGATAGTTCTGAATGCAAACTTTGTAAGAATAATTTGATACCAAGGGGTTTTATTTTCTTTGTTCCACTTTAGTTAACAGCATTCCTAAGTGAATAGTTTTGTAACAGGAAGAAGGGCAAAAAGTTCTCTTTTACTTTAAACTCAGTCATCATTCAGAATCACGCTTGTATATACTTAATTGCTGCTGCTGCTGCTGCTGCTGCTAAGTCACTTCAGTTGTTTCCGACTCTGTGCGACCCCATAGATGGCAGCCCACCAGGCTCCGCTGTCCCTGGGATTCTCCAGGCAAGAACACTGGAGTGGGTTGCCATTTCCTTCTCCAATGCATGAAAGTGAAAAGTGAAAGTGAAGTCGCTCAGTCGTGTCTGACTCTTAGCAACCCCATGGACTGAAGCCCACCAGGCTCCTCCATCCATGGGATTCTCCAGGCAAGAGTACTGGAGTGGGGTGCCATTGTCTTCTCCTACTTAATTGCTAGATTGTTTAAAAACAAACGAAAAATAAGAATAATGCATCATCTTTTAGTCTTCTAATTTCTTACCTCTGATGACGTTCCAGGCCAAAATACTGATATAGCTTATATCCTCAGAGATGTTCAGAGATGAATTTGGGTAGGTTCAAACGTTCACTGAAGCTAGACTACATAACAATATTCTAAAGATATAGGAACAGATAAACAAGCCAATTTATCTGAAAATAATGTATACTTTATTCCAGATAACTTGGGAATATCCCATATAGCTACAAAAATGGAAAATTATGGTGAACCTCAGTAGAAAATGGAAATGCCAGGGTTTCCTGCTTGTGTTTCAGTGGGGCAGTTGGTATTTGGCTTGCTGCTGCAGCTACAAAGTCACTTCAGTTGTGTCTGACACGGTGCAACCCCATAGACGGCAGCCCACCAGGCTCCGCTGTCCCTGGGATTCTCCAGGCAAGAACACAGGAGTGGGTTGTCATTTCCTTCTCCAGTGCATGAAAGTGAAAAGTGAAAGTGAAGTCGCTCAGTTGTGTCTGACTCTTTGCGACTCCATGGACTGCAGCCCACCAGGCTCCTCTGTCCCTGAGATTTTACAGGCAAGAGTATGGAGTGGGTTGCCATTGCCTTATCTGACTTTTATTTGGTGAAGGTTCAAAGTTATGAAAAATAGAGACACAACAGATAAAAATTACTGAAAGAGCAGCATCAGAAAATCCAGCTCAAATTGTGTTAAACAATATAGAAAGCGTTGGTCCCATATTTATAAGTCAAAAGACATTGTGAGCTTGAGTTGCCTCAAGCAGTTTTTTCTTCATCTACTTCCGTCCATGTGTATGGTTCTTTCTTAGGCTGTAAATAAGATGGCAGCTACAGTTCCTGTCTTTACAAATCACCCAGGGGAGAATTCCAAGGAAAAAGAGGAAATGCTTGTGTGCTATGGTCATATGACACTGAATCAGTAATAAAGACTGGGAAGAGGCAATGTTCTGTTTGGTTTAAGCCATATATAGTCATACTGGGACTGAGTCATATCTGCTGTTTGTGGAAGGGCTACCTGACAGAAAGGAGGAAGGAGAGAGTGGAGGATGGTTCTAGTCAGGGAGTAATAGTATCTGTAATATTGCTTTTATGATGGATACAAGCTCTGTTACTTTCTCTGCCTGTGGTAAGATTGGTAGAGCAAATTTAAGGTGTTATGCTAGCAACTGAATCCTTCTAGAGAGTCAGGTCAATGACATACTGGAGTCCATTAGAGAGACTAGTTTATATAAGTGTACTTAATTTTATTGCTAAAGAAGGCATTTCTCAGACCTTCCCTTCTCTAAAAAAGATCCCAAAATGCTCAGAGTTACTTGTCTCAAAGGGGACTTTCATAAGTTGTTAATGAGTTTCAGTGCTTGCACTGCAGGGTATTTGATTACTGGAAAATCTTCAATTTAACCCCTAATTGTCTCTCAGCTATCATTAAAGACATCTTCTCATTGGTCAGGTTATCTCCACTAATACTGATCTGGTTCCGATCTACCATGTCTCCCATTGAAAACAGAAAACTGGAGAATGCGGTACAACCCCTTCCATTCTTCTACCTTCCACACACACATAATGCTTTTTTTTTAATGGAGATCAATGAGTTTAGAACATCATAGGACCAAGTAGGATATATATTATTTGGAGCATAACTTTATTGTGTTGTCATTTTTTTCATGGTTTTTACTAAGGTCACCCTTCATTAAGGGTGTACCCATATTGTCAGTTAGTCAGTCAGTTCAGTTGGCCAGTCGTGTCTGACTCTATGCGACCCCATGAATCGCAGCATGCCAGGCCTCCCTGTCCATCACCAACTCCCGGAGTTCACTCAGACTCATGTCCATCGAGTCAGTGATGCCATCCAGCCATCTCATCCTCTGTCGTCCCCTTCTCCTCCTGCCCCCAATCCCTCCCAGCATCAGAGTCTTTTCCAATGAGTCAACTCTTTGCATGAGGTGGCCAAAGTACTGAAGTTTCAGCTTCAGCATCAGTCCTTCCAAAGAAATCCCAGGGCTGATCTCTAGAATGGACTGGTTGGATCTCCTTGTAGTCCAAGGGACTCTCAAGAGTCTTCTCCAACGCCACAGTTCAAAAGCATCAATTCTTCAGCGCTCAGCCTTCTTCACTGTCCAACTCTCACATGACTACTGGAAAAACCATAGCCTTGACTAGACGGACCTTTCTTGGCAAAGTAATGTCTCTGCTTTTCAATATGCTTTCTAGGTTGGTCATAACTTTCCTTCCAAGAAGTAAGCGTCTTTTAATTTCATGGCTTCAGTCACCATCTGCAGTGATTTTGGAGCCCCCCAAAATAAAGTCTGACACTGTTTCCACTGTTTCCCCATCTATTTCCCATGAAGTGATGTTAGGGGGCCTAATTTCAATATTGTAGTGTCTCAGGGAACAGGGAGGCCTGAGGGGAAGAAAAGAGATGAGATCAGTCTGTCAGTGGCAGGCAGAACACACAGAACATTTTGTTTCCCCTCTATTTCCCATGAAGTGATGGGACCAGATGCCATGATCTTAGTTTTCTGAATGTTGATCTTTAAGCCAACTTTTCCACTCTCCACTTTCACTTTCATCAAGAGGCTTTTTAGTTCCTCTTCGCTTTCTGCCATAAGGGTGGTGTCATCTGCATATCTGAGGTTATTGATATTTCTCCCAACAATCTTGATTCTAGCTTGTGCTTCTTCCAGCCCAGGGTTTCTCATGATGTACTCTGCATAGAAATTAAATAAGCAGGGTGACAATATACAGCCTTGACATACTCCTTTTCCTATTTGGAACCAGTCTGTTGTTCCATGTCCATTTCTAACTGTTGCTTCCTGACCTGCATATAGGTTTCTCAAGAGGCAGGTCAAGTGGTCTGTTATTTCCATCTCTCTCAGAATTTGCCACAGTTTATTGTGATCCACACAGTCAAAGGCTTTGGCATAGTCAATAAAGCAGAAATAGATGTTTTTTTCTGGAACTCTTGCTTTTTCCATGATCCAGTGGATGTTGGCAATTTGATCTCTGGTTCCTCTGCCTTTTCTAAAACCAGCTTGAACATCTGTGAGTTCAAAGTTCACGTATTGCTGAATCCTGACTTGGAGAATTTTGAGCATTACTTTACTAGCATGCGAGATGAGTGCAATTGTGCAGTTGTTTGAGCATTCTTTGGCATTGCCTTTCTTTGGGATTGGAAGGAAAACTGACCTTTTCCAGTCCTGTGGCCACTGCTGAGTTTTCCAAATTTGCTGGCATATTGAGTGCAGCACTTTCACAGCATCATCTTTCAGGATTTGAAATAGCTCCACTGGAATTCCATCACCTCCACTAGCTTTGTTCGTATTGATGCTTTTTAAGGCCCACTTAACTTCATGTTCCAGAATGTCTGGCTCTAGGTGAGTGATCACAGCATCGTGATTATCTTGGTCATGAAGATCTTCTTTGTATAGTTTTTCTGTGTATTCTTGGCCCTTCTTTTTAATATCTTCTGCTTCTGTTAGGTCCATACTATTTCTGTCCTTTATCGAGCCCATCTTTGCATGAAATGTTCCCTTGCTGTCTCTAATTTTCTGGAAGAGATCTCTAGTCTTTCCCATTCTGTTGTTTTCCTCTATTTCTTTTCATTGATCGCTGAGGAAGCCTTTCTTATATCTTCTTGATATTCTTTGGAATTCTGCATTCAGATGCTTACCCATATTGTACCCTTCCACAAACAAGATAAAGTGTGTTAGTCACTCAGTTGTGTCCAACTGTTTGTGACCCCATGGACTACAGCCCACAAGGTTTTGCTGTCCGTGGAATTTTCCAGGCAAGAAAACTGGAGTTTAAGATAATCTGCAATAACACCTCGAAGATCCTCGCAGAATTAAACATTTATTGCCTATAGTGTTGGTCAACTGAATAAAGTTTTTTTAAAGATTTTAAAAAACTGAAGCAAAATTTATATGAAACTCCACCAATCTTATATGTATAGCTTTATGGATTTTTACATATGTGTACATGCATGTAGCTACCACAAATTTCAATATAAAGAATATTTAGAGTATCTTGGAATACTAGCTTGCGCCCCCTCTGTTTTAAAATTTTATATAAATAGATTCATACTTTATATCCTATTTTGGGTCTCACTTCTTACACTCAGCATTATGCTGGTGGGGTTCACCTATGTTACTGTAGGTGTTAGTGGCTGGTTCTTTTTTCCTGCTGTGTAGTATCCTATATCAAACAATTCACTAAACATTGTTGTATTGGCTTTCTTCCCTTCCTGTTTTACTCTCCATGGTTCTTCAGTTATGTTCCCTGAGATCACATCTCATACTACCCATACCCATTTTTCATTCTTTCCCTACACCCCTTTTATAGGCTCCCAGTGTTATGTCTATGAGTTAGGAGATAAGGATTTTTATTTAGCTCTGTTCTTTACTTGATATTATTCCAGGGAAGCCACTTCATCACTTAGGGGCTCAATTTTCCTCATCTCTTATGGTGGTTTATTCACAAAGTCGTGTCTGACTCTTGCAACCCCCATGGGCTGTAACCCGCCAGGCTCCTCTGTCTGTGGGATTTTCCAGATAAGACTACTGGAGTGGGTTGCCATTTCCTTCTCCAGGGGAATCTTCCTGACCCAGGGATTGAACTCACATCTCCTGCACTGCAGGCTGATTCATCTCTTATAGATGGATCCTTATGAGGATCTTTGAGCTATATTCTTGTCTTAAATTTCTGCAGTTTAAAAGATGTCTTCTAGAGAAGACAATACTCAAAAAGTGGAAATAAATGGTGGAATTTCAAGGACAAGAGGCGATGGGGTAAGGGGTAATATTTATATAGAGATTTTCCTCTTTCCCTAAAATATCACCACCTGATTGTTTACTTACCCTGTGGCTTTTTTTGAGCTGAGTCAGTCATCTATGAAGAAATCACTGATAGAGAAATCAGTACTTTAGTGTAAGGCACAGCCAGAGGAGGCAAAGATCCTTTGGAAGGGCAGTGCATAGGCTGTGAATTGCCTTATTTCATTTCCCATCTTTTCTGAGGATGACTAAAATCTATGGACCATTTCTGAGATGTTTTATTTGGCAAAGTTTTCCAAAAGAAGCATACATTTTAAGAGGGTGGCTGATAATGAACTCACCTGAGATTGTACAAGTGAAAAACTCTGATGGTGACTACATGCCCTCCCCCCAACTTCTATGATGTTTATTTTACACTAGATCAGCTAACCCTTTCAAAGTAACTGTTATAAACTGCACAGCCATCATATTAATTGATTTCATATTTCATCGATTGTGGATGTCACTGAGGTTTGCCCTTAGTTAATGACATTGTTTCCATGGAAACTAACATATTTTAAATGATTAGGAGTATGATGAGTAGAAAAGATCATTATAAATACATAACCTCAATTAATATATAAATGTTTGAGATTAAAGATGCATAATGCAATTTCTCAAAAGTAACTGAAACAGTTCAACTGTAGTTGGACACTGGTGGATGGTGCCTACATTGGTGATAAAGAAATCTGTATGCTGTTGCACAAATTGTTTGACCATACCACTTTTTAGGCTTTTGTGTAAATGAGCAATTGTGAAATAAATAATTATATAATCAGTCATTAATTAGTTGTGTACAATTTTGATGTCTCCTGCTTCTCTCCTCTTATTTTTCTGTCATTTCATTCTTTATTCGCATTTCTGCCATAAAAGAAGGAAGAGAAGGTAAATTTTATGTGATTTTCATTTTACTTCTTGATAGCTCTGTGATGGCACATTAATTAATTAACTTAATTAATTTATCAAAGTTTTATTGAGCCTTTACTAGAACTAGTCCATGCTAAGATATCACAAATACAAAGACATGTGGTTCCTAACTGTAAGCAGCTCATTGTCTGTTGTAAATATAGACAAATTAGCAAATAATTGCCGTTGGGTAAAATAAGCCATTTCAAGTTGTCTTTATCTGTATTTTTGCCTCTTTTGCTATAATTGCATAACCAAGGAAGTGCTAGAACTTCTCCAAAATTTAGGGAAGTACTTATAGTTACTAATTTAGATAAAAACATATAACTTACTGGAATTAAAGTGCCACTTAAAAATAATACAATTCAAAAGAGGAAGAAAGTTGAATTGGATTATGGCGTTTCATTTAAGGTCTTCATCTGAAGGTTCCCTCAGTGTTACTAACTATTGTACTACTTAACTCAAAATTGTCAGAATAGGCCTCCATGTAGAAAATATTATTTTCCTATGTAGGCTCATCAGAGAAAAGCTTGCTTTTGACCAAGGTAGTCTGTACTGCTGAGGTTGACCATAAAATAGCTGACAACTGGACTGTCTGATCTCCATACTTCCTTAAACTGGGAAGCAAGTCCTTTCTTGAAGGAGGAATTTGAGTGGTGCATCTCCATGGTGCTATCCTCATTATGACCCTGGTTCATCTGCTCATTTCTCTTCATCTCCCAGATATCTAAACCTTGGCAAGCTCTGAGTCTCTGGACCTCTTCTACTTCTATAATAATGTCCTTGGTAATTTCATCCTATCTGTCTTTCTAAATATTACCTATGCCCTGGACAATCCTAAGTTTATGTCTTCAGTCTGCACGTCTTCCCTAAAGTTCAGTCATAAGTATCCAGTTGTTTTTGTGACATTCCGACTTGGATGTCTAGTAGGCATCACAGGTTTTGTCTAGCACTGAACTCCTGATTCTTCTCTTTCCTGCACCCCAGACCAATTTCTCCCATAGTCTTTTCCACCTTAGTGAATGCATTACTTCTTCTGTTTAGTACTTAAGGCCAAAATTTTGACTCCTCTCTTTTTCTCATACCCTACATCCAATCTATCAGTAAGTCTTGTTAGCTCCATCTTCAAAATATATACAGAATCCGATAGCCTTTTACCATCCTATCTGCTACCAGTCTGGTCCACTCCACCATCATCTATTGCATTTCATTGTGGAAGTTCCCTCCTAACTGGTCACCTTTGTCAGCCTTTACTCTCCTTCCATCTATTCTTAACTTTGTAGCCACAGTGCTATTATTAAAACATAAGCCAGATCATATTCCTCCTTCAGTGGCTTCCCATCTAATTCAGAGTAGAAGCCAAAGTCATCACGACAGTCTGCCAGACCCTGCATGAATAGTACCATCTTCTCTTACTTTCTGCACAATATCCTATTCTTGCCCTTGCTTCCTCCCCTTCAGCCACACTGGGTTCTTTGCTGTTCTTCAGTCAGGCAAAGCACTGCCTAATCAAAGACATAGGTGCTTAATGTTCCTTTTGACATTAAGCACATGACAAAAGGGAAACTCTTCCTTGGGTATCTATGTGGATCACTCTCCATTTCTTTTATGTTTTCACTCAAATATCACCTTCTTGGAGAGATTTCTATTATCATTTATAAAATATCAACCCTCACTCCCACCCCACAACCCTCTGTCCTAAAGGAATACTTTATATTCCTTATTTATTGCCATGTAACATAGTCTAATTTTTCTTATTTACTCATTTATTTTGTATTTCCTCATAAGATCAAAAAGGCATGAGTACAGAGAATTCACTTGTTTTGTTCACTGTTATATACACGAGTTTATAGAATATTTAGTAGGAACTCAAAAATATTTTTTTTGAGTGACAGTGAATATAAGGGTGAAAGAGCTAGACTCTGTCCTTTCAGGGAACTTGTACTGGGAGACTGAGACCTAATAAACAAGTGATAATAACAAAGAGTATGTCATAACCTATGTGCTGGCCAGGTTGGTCAGCTCAAGAAACATATTATTGAGCTATTCCATTTAGAGCATAACGTGTTATTAGCCATATTTTATGTACTTGACACAGTATTTTAAAGTTGAATTTGAGTGTTTTTATATAGGCTGTGCCTTCTCTAGTTACCTCTAGGTTCCCCTCCTGCAGATTATATTGTATTCCATAGGATTCATGTATTAAAGTTACCTGCCTGGGCCCTCTAGGACTGTGAGTCCGCAACCTCTGTTTCAGAGGTTTCCAAGGATTTGGAGGTTCCCTGGCATGTTGAGAAGGATGTATTCTGAGCCTGAGGTCTTGTTAAAGCCTTAGTGTGAATCAGAATAATTGATCTTACACACTAATGCTATTTTATGGTTTCAAAATACACTGGATAAAGTGTCATATCCTGAACTTTTATAAAATTCAGAGTAAATTTTTAAAATGAATGCATGTCTGACTTTTATATTTTTGGAAGGTGGAAATATGAATCAAAATGGCAAAGCCATATACTATTCAGAAAAATGTAAGATTTTTTAAAATATGCATATTTGAAATGAGTTTTTATTTCCTTCACTGTACTTTTGGGGGATTAGGCTTCTTGGGGGTAGCAGATAGCATAGCTTGTGATATAACAAAAGCCAGCAATGTAGTGCTCACCTTTTCAGACCCTAGTCTGATCACAAGTACATATTGTCTGTGAACAGCTGGGCAGCATAGCCTAGAATTTCAGCAGACTCTGGGGCAAGACTCCTTGGGTTTGAATTCAGGTTTTCCCAGCTACCAGCTGTGTAACTTGGGAAATTACTAAACCTCTTTGTGCCTTTATTCCTTCCTCTGTAAAATGGGAATAATAATAGTGCCTACTTGGTAGGGTTGTTATGAATATTGTATAAATTTATTTATATAAAGCAGTTTGATGGAGTTTGAAATTCAATAATCTCATGATAAATGTTAGCCACTGTTAAAACTATTATAATAATTTTTATAGAATATCCAACAAAATTCTGAAAGCTGCTAAACTTTTCTGGAAAAAAGATATTTTTTAATTGATCTTTCATGTTGCTCTCAAGAAGAAAGTAAAATGTAGAACAATAATCTTATGACTGATGAATATGAACATTATTAAGGCTGATGTCATTTAATTTAACAATATGGCTCAATTTATGGAATTTGCAAAAAGAGACGTGGTGTTTTTTAAGATGCTAGAAAGAAAGAACTTTCGCAGAATTTGCCTGTTTTAAGATCTTATAAGTAGCTATTTTAGGAAAAAATATCTAGCTGTCTAAAAAATACTTCACAAAAGCAATCTTTCTTATAATCTTACAAAGGGTAAGATTACAAATTCAGTCATGCTTTTGTGTACAAATACTTCAAGTATGCCTCATAAAGATAAAGTTGGGAGGGTCTTTTGTGTCCCACTTTTTTAGTTTTCGGTAACATAGAATTGGGTGATGCAACTTTTGGCCGTGGCCCCCCTTCTTAGATTGTGTAACATTTCACCCCATACCTCAAGAAGGATGATACAGCAGTTCTTGGGGAGTGCATCTGGGCCAACTGCTGGAAAAAACCACCAATTTCTTTTCCATTCTTGAGCACAAAGTTGCCCATGGAGGAGAATGTGAAAAAGGCAGTTGACTATTTCCAGGCTTGGGAAATAGAAGTTAACCCTGTCATTTAATTGTGTTTACATTTGCCTGTCTTATTTGTTCTCTCTAATCAAGATCCACTGAGAACATGGGTAGAGGCCTGCTGGGGAGGACTGGTGATATCAGAAGCTTGACTCATAGTAAATCAGTTGGAATGGAGAGGGATGTACTACGGCTTCTTCAGAGACTGCCATTCATCTGTGTAACTCCTGCCAACATTTAAAATTTTAGAAGAAATTATTTCCAGACATTTTTAAGGTATTTTAAAGAATTCAGGCAATTAGATTGCTTTTATTTTAAAAAAAGCTCTCACTTAGTATAATATGTTTTATATTTTTTAAGATAAAACTAACCATTATGATATATTATGTGAGCTAATGCACAATTATATTATCTAGTTGAGGGGAGTGGTTATAATAATACTTTAGTAGACATTTACTGTGTGAGATGTCTTTTGCCTGAATTTTTTAAGGGAATTTACATGACAACTATAAAGTTGTTTTGTTGTTGTTGTTTTAGTCGCTAGGTCTTGTCCGACTCTTGTGACACTGGGGACTCTAGCCTGCCAGGCTACAAACTCCGGAAGATAGTGGAGGACAGAGGAGCCAGGCATGTTGCAGTCCATGGGATCCCAAGGAGTCAGGCAAAACTTATCAACTGAACAACAACAGTTCCCCTACGAGGGATTGACCAGTACCCTCATCAGTGAAAGCACAGAGTCCTAACCATTGGACAACCAGGGAATTCCTCAACTCATGAACTTAAAATTACATGAGTAGAACCCATTTTCATATAGGAACAAATATAATTTGTCCACTACATACAAACTGTGAAGTTGTAAACTTTCAAAGATATGAGTGTGCATTCACATGTCCAATCACGTAAGTTAGTGCACTACTATATAGGTGATTGTGTTAGTTGGGCTAACATTGTTGGACTTCTGAACAAATTGGACTTATGAATGCGCTCTTGTAATGGAACTAATTCATATGTAGGGGACTTACTGTATGCACAAATAATAGTAAAATTGGCTTTAAATCCAAGTTTTTTTTTCCTTTATTATTTTAAGCTTTCCTATAAAATTGAGGTATATACTTTCACTCCAAACAATTCTCTGTTGTACAGATCTAATAAAATATGTAGCTGTCTTTTGAACCTTAAAAAATTTTGCCTTAACCTAATTAAAAATTCTTTTTCTTTATTTCATTGTATATATCTTTTTTTAGTCTTAACCAAGTTGTGATTGGTGTCCATTTCTTGACCTACATTTCTCTCAATGTTTTTAATGAGAAACAATATTAAAGAAGAAAACTCTAGGAATCAAAAAGATTGGATTCAAACCCTGACTCAGTAAGTTCTAGTTGTGTGTTTTAGACAAGGTACTAAAGAATCAATTTTCTCATCTGTTATATATTTAATAATGGTGCTTACTTTATAGTTGGATTTCCCAGGTAACTTACTGCTAAAGAATCCGCCAATGCAGGAGACAGGGGTTTTGATTGTGGGGTCAGGAACATTCCCTGGAGAAGGAAATGACAACCATTCCAGTATTCTTGCCTGGGAAATCCCATGGACAGAAGAGCCTGGCAGGCTACAGTGCATGGGGTTGCAAAAGGGTTGGACACAACTTAGTGACCAAACAACAAGACTTATTCTAAATAAAAGCAAGCTCATGCATACATAGACTTGTTTCTTTCTTTTTTTTTAATGAAAACATACAGAACATCATTTGCAAATTGTTTTCCATTTATTTAAAGTTATATAAGGAATATCATTCTGTGTCAACACACAGGCTCAACCTCATTCCTTTAAATCACTATATAGTATTATACGGTATGTGAAATGTTTTATTTAGCCATTCCCATTTAAAAATATCACAATTTAGATCATTTTCAGTTTTGCTGTTAGAAACAAAGCCTAAATGAACAGCCTCTTGTTCTGAAAGCTGGTGTAAGTAGGATGGATTTCTAAAAGTACAATTACTTAGTGAAAGATATATGCATTTAAACTTTTGTTAAATATTGCCAAATTCTCTTCCTAAAACATTATCTAAATTGTTTATTCCTACAGTAATATATAAGCATGCATTGTGAAAGTCACTCAGTTGTGTCTGACTCTTTGAGACCTCATGGACTCTAGCCTGTTAGGCTCCTCTGTCCATGAAATTCTCCAGGCCAGAATACTGGAGTATGGTTCCCTTCTCCAAGGGATATTTCCAACCCAGGGGTCAAACCCAGATTTCCTGCATTGCAGGTAGATTCTTTACTGTCTGAGCCACCAGGGAAGCCCAGAAGTAGAATTACAGTAATATACAAGAGGCTTTGTTTTTGCTGTATTTTTACTACCTAGACATCAATCTTTTTTTTTTTTTTCAGATTTAAAGTAAAAGTTTCTTTATGGTTTATTTTAGGAAATCCTCAGTTTTTCAAGCCCTTCCCCCACCTCCCCTCATAAAGGCATCCCACTTTAAGAGAGAGCTTGGATGTCCTCCTGGTGGTGGAGGAGAGCAACCAGACCTTGTGTTGTTCTCTGGGTTCTTGATAGCCTTTTCAACTAGACATTATCAATCTTGAAAATTGTTATCAGTGTAACAGGTGAAACATGGCATCCTACTGTTTAAAGTTACATTTCTTTACTATAATAAGGCTAAATATCTTTTCTTCTGTGAATTATTGGTTTATCTCTTATTTAAATTTCTTTTGAGCTATTTTTAGTCTTATGGATATTCAAAAATATTTTACACATATATATTTATTAGTTAAACATGAAAATATTTCTTTGTAATCTATCAGATGAATGATTTAGTTAACCTCTTTAATTTTGTCAACATATTTGCTCATGAACATGTTATTGAGTAGCAAAAAATGAATATTAAGCAGCAGGACTAAAAAGGAGGAGAAATAACATATAAAGATAATCCATGTATGTACCACAAATTCTTGAATAAGCAAGTGATTGGGTCCCTGTCTCCAAAATAGCTGATTGTTTTTGTTAATTTAATAAAATATGAGATAATAATTAGAGTGTCACATAATTTCTTTTACTTAACTGGAATGAGAATTGTTGAGGTTAGGGGCGTTGTCCTATTATAGTGCTCACCAGAGTGCCTGTTACATAGCTGGTTCTTGGTAGTGATTTGATGAATGAGTGGAGTAAAAAGGAAACCAGGCAAAACTGAGGTCTTTTGTTAAAAAACATAGTAATTCATTTTAAAATGACATTTAAACATTAGTAGCTGATTTCATAATCATATGCTTCCCTGATGATTCAGCAGTTAAGAACCCGCCTGCAATGTAGGAGCCTCAGGAGATGTAGGTTTCATCCTGGGTTGGGAAGATACCCTGGAGGAGGGCATGGCAACCTACTCTAGTATTCTTGTCTGGAGAATCTCATGGACAGAGGAGCCTGGCAGGCTACAGTCCATAGGGTCACAAAGAGTCAGACAGGAATGAAGTGACTTAGCATGCATGCACATCATAATCATACAGCCAATATGATGCTTTAAGCTTGTAATAATTCCTAGGAACATTCATTTTTGCCATATTTTTGCCAGTTACAAGTAAAATTATTTTTCCCCCATGACTTGTGATATAAATTTGTAAATTATTTAAATGAATCTGACTACCTTTCTGCCTGCTAGGAACTCATATCAATCCTTATAATTGCCATTTAAACCACTACCTTTTTAAATGCAAACGTCCGTATGGAATGCAAGGCAATTTATTGTCAAGTGAACGGACCCTTTTATGGACCTTTTTTCCCCTCTTGAGGAAACCTTTGGCAAGAGAAATGATCATTCAAGTGCTTGGAAAATGTCACAAAGGCATTACCACACTCGAAAAAACCTCAATTTTCCTTAGAAAGAAGGTAATTCTGTTATCTCATGGTCCACTTTTAGTTCCTTCCATCTCATGACTCCTGACATACCCTCAAAAGATGTTAGTGACAATCCTTGAACCTCTAAATTATAGGTTGATCACTCTTACCTTTCTTTTAGAAAGGGCAGTACTAAGTCAGCTTGATTGATGAAAATTTCAAAAAATTCTTGGTCTAATGTTAACCATTTGAAAAATAAAGTCAGTTAGGCAAGATTGTGCTACCATCCCCAAATCATTTAGCTTACTTCAAAAATGCCTGAACGTGCCATTCATTTATTCTGTTCATCCAAAAGCATTTACTGAGCATCTACTCTATGCCAGAGGTGGGCTAGGTCCTGGGGAATAAAGGCAATTAAGACATAATAACTGCTCTCCAAGAACACACAGTTTGAAGTCATACTCGCTTTACTCTTTTCAATAGTGGTAAATAATTTTGTTAAATTAATTCTAAGAATAGATATAGGTAGGGACAGTTATTGCCCATCTGCTGCAATAGGGTAGTGCTATATAGGAAGAACAGAAACCAGAAATTAGATTGAACCACTGGAATGGAGCAGGTGTTTGGAATACATAAGCATACATAAACTGGGAGAAATTCCAGTTTAGGAGATAAAAATGGTATCCAGAATCTCTGTTAGTGAATGGGCAAAGAGTCCTTACTGAAGGGTCTAACCCAGTGATCAGTGAGAATGTACAATGAGAGACAGTTGAACATCAATAATCTTAGATGTCCAGACAGGCAGACGGTTCACGTGCAAGTAGTTTGTCAGCAGATATTGAAGTGAACAAAACATGGTTTCGGAGCTGCTTCATATGGGAGAGTTTAACCTGGGACATCAGTTCTTCAACTCTCAGCTTTCTTTATAGTCCAACTCTCACATCCATACATGACTACTGGAAAAACCATAGCTTTGACTAGACCGAACTTGGTTGGCAAAGTAATGCCTCTGCTTTTTAATAAGCTGTCTAGGTTGGTCATAACTTTTCTTCCAAGGAGTAAGTGTCTTAATTTCATGGCTGCATGAAATTTCAGTCACCATCTGCAGTGATTTTGGAGCCCCCCCCCCCAATAAAGTCTGTCACTTTTTCCACTGTTTCCCCATCTATTTCCCATGAAGTGATGGGACCAGATGCCATGATCTTAGTTTTATGAATGTTGAGTTTTAAGCCAACTTTTTCACTCTCCTCTTTCACTTTCATCAAGAGGCTCTTTAGTTCTTCTTCACTTTCTGCTGTCAGGGTGGTGTCATCTGGATATCTGAGGTTACTGCTATTTCTCCTGGCAATCTTGATTCCAGCTTGTGCTTCATCCAGCCCAGCGTTTCTCATGATGTACTCTGCATGTAAGTTAAATAAGCAGGGTGACAATATACAGCCTTGACATACTCCTTTCCCAATTTGGAACCAGTCTGTTGTTCCAGCTGAGCACTGAAGAATTGATGCTTTTCAACTGTGGTGTTGGAGAAGACTCTTGAGAGTCCTGTGGACAGCAAGGAGATCCAACCAGTCAGTCCTAAAGGAAATCTGTCCTGAACAGTCATTGGAAGGACTGATGCTGAAGCTGAAACTCCAATACTTTGGCCACCTGATGAGAAGAACTGACTCATTTGAAAAGACCCTGATGCTGGGAGAGATTAAAGGCAGGAGAAGGGGACAACAGAGGATGAGATAGTTGGATGGCATCACTGACTCAATGGACATGAGTTAGAATAAACTTGGGAGTTGCTGATGGACAGGGAGACCGGGCATGCTGAATCCATGGGGTCACTGAGAGTCGGACATGACTGAGCAGCTGAACTGAACTGGAACTGAACTGAACCTGTGGCAGGTTGGAAGGGAAAAGAATGGAAAGGGTATGGCATGTTTCTGGTCCTAATAATATTTTTAACATAGACACTTAGTTGTAATAGAACAAGGCAGAAAACTGGTTAAGCAAACTGGGGCATATGGACCTCTAAAGGGGAACCCAGGGTTCTGCTCTTAGCTATTCCCCACATCCCTGTACCCCCTACCCCATTCCTACAACTTCCTGTTCTCATATCCATGTACATATTTCACCTTTAAGGAGGAATGCTGCCAGGATAGGTCAAGTTCAAAGGCCCTCTTTAGATCTTAGTACTAGAAGGTAGAACATGGTAAGTGTACTTCTTCTGCCCCAGGGCCTTTGTAGTTACTGTGATACTTTCATCTATCAGATACACGCACAGCTTACACCTTTATTTTATCGTTTTGCTCAGATGTCACCCTCTCAGAGAAGGAATATTGGCTTTGCTGTGTAAAATAATATTTGAACTCTAGACACTTCTACTGTCCTTACACATTTTGAGCTTTCTTCACAATGCTTATAACCTTCTGATATATTGTGAACTTCCTGAGGACCAGACTTTTACCTGTTTTATTTATTAGAGCAGAACTTGGCACATAGCAAGTGCTCAGTTAATACATCTTGAATGTAAAAGTTGATAAATTAATAAATAACTCATAAATTTATATTTGTTTATGTGAGACTGCTTTCCTGGGCCCCAGAGTCTTGTGAACAATGAAAGGTAGAAGTTAGATGATAGACCCTGTGGCCTGACTATCTGGGCTTATTTCCAGCTCCATACAATTGTATAACCCACTCACTTAATCTTGCTGTGCCTTAGTCCTATTTATAAAATAAGGATGGTGTTATATTTACTTCATATGTTGTTTTAAGGGGTAAATTATAATGTAAATGATAGAGGCAAAACACTCAGAATGATGCTTCTTATTTAATAGAAGTACTCAATAATTCTTAGCTATTATTATTGTTGTTTTATTATTATAAAATATATAGCTACCTACTTATCTACTGAATTGTCAAATAGGCATCTCAAACTTACAATGTGTAAAACAGATTTCTTGTTTTTTTTTCCTCTCTAGTGTTCACTGTCTCAGTCAGTGTTACTATCCATTGCTCACAAAATTGGGGGATTATATCTGATTCTTCTCCTTTCTTATCATCATATTCAGTACATCAAATACAGCAAATTCATGAAGATTCTGTCTTCAAAATATATCCATGTCTCTCTAACTCCATTGCTATCACCATAATCCCAGATACCATGCTTTCCCCTTTACTTGCTGTCTCTAGACTGGTTTCTTTTTCCTCCCCTTGCTCCCTTACAATCCATTATCACATAGAAGCCACAGTAATTTCTCATAAAGTCTCCTCTGCTTACTTCCTTTGGTGACTTCTCATTGCTTGTAGAATAAAATACAAACTGTCCTGTGACCTGCAGGGCTGTGCCTATCTCAAACCCACCAATTGATTCTGAGTCATCTTGTTCCACTTTCCCCTTCATCTATAATCATTCAGCCACACTTGCTTTTTTCTTCCTTGAAACTGTTTATTGACTCAGAGCCTCTGCATGATTATTCCTGTGGCCTGGAATGCTATTCCCTGAATTCTTCGAATAGTTATTTCTTTTCATTTCTCAGATTTTAGATCAAATGTCATTTGTGCAGAATGGTCTTCCCACAACACCTGTGGTAAAATTTAAAGATTATGTGTGCATTAATTATATGATATTTTAACCTGAGTAGCTTGCTTTTCTGAAATAATTATTCTTATCAGTGACTTTTAAGCTTTATTTGTTTTCCCTGGACAACAGTATATTATGCTGAACCTGTCAATATGTTATTATATTGAACGTCATTGTATACAAATGATAAAATCAGAATTGCTTTGCTTACATTGGGATGAGGTGAGGCGTGAGGAACCAGATTCCCAACTGTTCATCGTTTATGTGGTCCTCCTAAGTGATTCTGAGCTTCAGGAGCCAAGTCTTTATAACCTACACATAAATTTATTCTGTTTTGAATTAGAAGGTTGATCACAAAAGATAATTGTATCTGGTCAGTGTAATGAAGTCTCTAGATTAAGAGTTTCTTACTGCATTTTAAAATAATTTCATTCTCATGCATTTATTCCTACAACTATATTTTCTACCTCTGAGGTCAGTAAATAGATATCTTTGAATTCCTAGCACCTAGTCTTCTGTGAAATGCTAGTCACTCAGCAAATGATTATTGACTAAATGAAATGTGTAGATGAAAACAGGCAGAGGTGAAATGTATAACTTTGGCTTTTTACTCTTCATGGCCTTTAGAAAAAGTTCCATGTCATAACCTCATTTCACAAGTTGTGCCAGTAATCTATTCTAACATGATATATTTTTGGCATGTCTGCTGAGTACCTGTAAATGCTAGGTGCTTGCCTGTATCATGAAGGTTTTTTTCCTCACAAAAATTCTTGAAAGCATTACCCTCACTTTTACATATGAAGAAATTGAGGTTCATAAAGATTAATTAGCACCTTGTTAAACAAAAAGGACAGGATTAAAACATTTTATTTCTGACCTCAAAGTCCATTATTTTTCCTTTATATTGTGAAAAATCCAAAACATTCCAAAAAATTTTGAAAGAGTCATGTTAGTGGAAGTAAAATTTTAAAAGCTCTAAAAAGGGCATAGACAATGGTAAGGGCAAGTATAATGACACCTGGCTTCCTTAAAAGATTGTATCTCTTTATATTAGAATTTTAAAATATACACTAGGTATAATTAATAAAGGGGCATTAAATTTTATTTCACTTAATTTTGTTTTGTTAGAGCTTGATGGAATGTTGTTAGCATTAAAATGTGCCCTCATTTTACAAGTCAGGAAGTCTAGGCCCTCTGAAGTTGGGTATTATATAATTTTGAATCTTTGGTTAATGATAAAGTTGAGGAGAGACCTTTCTTAGCCATAATAAGAATGAGGGACATTTTAGAAGATTCATAAAGCCAAACGGACTATTATCCTTTCTGATGGTATGTCTAGTATCCATTCACCAAGTAAGTAGTAAGTGTGAGTGCTTCTGGTATGGTTATGGAAATCCTCTTGTCTCTCCATTTGGAGATGTGAGCCTTGTAACTGATGCCACAGTCTTGCTACCACCCTGAGGATGAAGCTGAGACAGGGAGATGGGTGGACATGAAAACACTGTAAGATAACAGAATGGATTCATTTGTATTTTCTGTGACCCTTGTTACTCTTTGGTATTTCGGTATGTGAACCAATACATTTTCTTATTAAGTCAGTTTATTGTTGTTGTTTGTAATTGTTGTTTTTAGGTTTCCTATAACTTTCAGGCATGCTATTCTAACATTTAGAAAACTATAATGTGAAAATCCACAGGTCTATTTGGAAGGAATTAATTTTCTAAGTTTGCTTTTGGTGACATGAAAGTCTGTTTCAGAGGCTTGCGGAATGTTTGCCCTCACAGAATAAATGGAGAATACAAAGCTTTTAGTTGCATTTGTATTCAATAGATGACTGAGTTTGCCGACCAAAGTGTAATATCTTTTTTTGAAAATTATTCTGAAAACTCTAATCGCTACTGGATAGGAGAAAGCCATGTAGCCTTCCTATAATAATCTCCCATTTTCAGTATTTCATACTAAGGTAATATAGATTCATATGGAGATGAAAAATAACTTACAGTTTTTTAGTGTAGGAAAACTACTATTTTCTTATGAAGAGATGGATACCTGAGGACAATCTGAATCAAATCCATTCATTCAGTTTATACTATGTATATGGTGGAAATGGTGCTCCTGTCTCCTAAGATGCAACAATTATGTGATGTACTCAGTTATGTTCGACTATTTGCGACTCCATGGACTGTAGCTCGCCAGACTCTTCTGTCTGTGGGATTCTCCTGGCAAGAATATTGGAGTGTGGTGCCATTTCTTCCTCCAGAAGATTTTCCCAACCCAGGGACTGAACCAGTGCAGGTGGATCCTTTACCACTAGCGCCCCTGGGAAGCCCCACTTATGCTAGTAGCCTTATTAACATATGTAAGTGGCACACCTAGAAGTGTGTGTGTGTGTGTGAATTTGTATGTGTGCATACATGTAAACACTTTATTATTAGAACTGTATTTCTTATGCTAAATAGGACTCTAGTTTAATAAATGTGAGAGGTTTAACTTCATAACATATAATTTATAAATCTTTTTTAAAGTTTAATGCATGCACATGACTTTAAAACTGCAATTTCATAGTCTTTAGACTGGAAACCACAATCACAGAAAGCTAACCAAAATTATCACATGGATCACAGCCTTGTCATGGTGAAGGGACTTGCATAACTCAATGAAGCTATGAGCCATGACATGTCAGGCTATGCATGATTGGACAGAACTCTCATGGTGGAGAGTTCTGAAAAAATGTGGCCCACTGGAGAAAAGAATGGCCACTCAGTATTCTTGCCTTGAGAACCCCATGAATAGTATGAAAAGGCAAAAAGATATGACACTGGAAGATGACCTCCTCAGGTCCATAGGTGTGCCATATGCTACTGGGGAATTGTGAAGAAATGGCTCCAAAAAGAATGAACAGGCTGGGCCAAAGTGGAAATGATGCTCAGTTGTGCATGTGTCTGGTGGTGAAAGTGAAGTCTGATGCTATAAGAACAATACTGCATAGGAACCTGGAATGTTAGGTCCATGAATCAAGGTATATTGAACATGTTCAAGCAGGAGACAGCAAGAGTGAACATCGACATTTTAAGAATCAATGAACTAAAATGGATGGGAATGGGGGAATTTAATTCAGATGAACATTTCTATCTACTACTATGGTCAAGAATCTCTTTGAAGAGGGGAGTAGCCCTCATAGTCAATTAAAAAGTCCAAAATGCAGCACTTGAGTGCAATCTCAAAAATTACCAAATGATCTTGGTTTGTTTCCAAGGCAAACCATTCAACATTACAGTAATCCAAGTCTATGCCTCAACCACTAATGCCAAATAAACTGAAGTTGAATGATTCTATGAAGACCTATAAGACCTTCTAAAACCAACACCAAAGAGAAGATGTCCTTTTCATCATAGAGGATTGGGATGAGAAAGTAGAAAGTCAAGAGATACCTGAAGCAATAGGCAAGTTTGGCCTTGGAGTACAAAATGAAGCAGGGCAAAAGCTAACAGAGTTTTGTCAGAACACTGGTCATAGCAAACACACTTTTCTGACAACACAAGAGATGACTATACCTGGACATCACCAGGTGGTCAATACCAAAATCAGATTGATTATATTCTTTGTAGCCAAAGATGGAGAAGCTCTACACAGACAGCAAAAATAAGACTTAGAGCTGACTCTGGCTCTATCATGAGCTCCTTATTGACAAATTCAGGCTTCAGCTGAAGAAAGATGAGAAAACCACTAGGCAATTTAGTATACCTAAATCAAATCTTTATGATTATACAGTGGAGGTGATGAATGCATTAAAGGGATTAGATCTGGTAGACAGAGTGCCTGAAAAACTATGGATGGAGGTTTGTAATATTGTACAGGAGGTGATGATCAAAACCATCGGAAAGAAAAAGAAATGTAACAAGGCAAAATGATTATCTGAGGAGGCCTTACAAATAGCTGAGAAAGGAAGAGAAGGGAAAGGTGAAGGAGAAAGGGTAAGATATACCCAGTTGAATGCAGAGTTCCAGAGAATATCAAGGAGTGATAAGAAAGCATCCCTAAGTTAACAATGTAAAGAAATAGAGGAAAACAATAGAATGGGAAAGAGTAGAGATCTCTTCAAGAAAATTAGAGATACCAAGGGAACATTTCATGCAAAGATGGGCACAATCAAGGACAGAAATGGTATGGACTTGACAGAAACAGAAGAGGTCAATCAAAAAATGGGCCAAAGAACTAAAGAGACATTTCTCCAAAGAAGACATATGGATGGCTAACAAACACATGAAAAGATGCTCAACATCACTCATTATCAGAGAAATGCAAATCAAAACCACAATGAGGTACCATTTCACACCAGTCAGAATAGCAGCGATCCAAAAGTCTACAAGCAATAAATGCTGGAGTGGGTGTGGAGAAAAGGGAACCCTCTTACACTGTTGGTGGGAATGCAAACTAGTACACCCACTATGGAGAACAGTGTGCAGATTCCTTAAAAAATTGCAAATAGAACTGCCTTATGACCTAGCAATCCCACTGCTGGGCATACACACCAAGGAGACCAGAATTGAAAGAGACACGTGTACCCCAATGTTCATCGCAGCACTGTTTATAATAGCCAAGACATGGAAACAACCTAGATGTCCATCAGCAGATGAATGGATAAGAAAGCAGTGGTACATATACACAATGGAGTATTACTCAGCCATTAAAAAGAATACATTTGAATCAGTGTTAATGAGGTGGATGAAACTGGAGCCTATTATACAGTGTGAAGTAAGCCAGAAAGAAAAACACTGATACAGTATACTAACACATATATATGGAATTTAGAAAGATGGTAATGATAACCCTGTATGTGAGACAGCAAAAAAGACACAGATGTTTAGAACGGACTTTTGGACTCTGTGGGAGAGGGAGAGGGTGGGATGATTTGGGAGAATGGCATTGAAACATGTATGCTATCATGTAAGAAATGAATTGCCAGTCTATCTTTGATACAGGATACAGGATGCTTGGGGCTGGTGCATGGGGATGATCCAGAGAGATGATATGGGGTGGGAGGTGGGAGGGGGTTCAGGATGGGGAACTCATGTACATCCGTGGTTGATTCATGTCAATGTATGGCAAAACCAATACAGTATTGTAAAGCAAAATAAAGTAAAATAAAAAAAAGAAAAGAAACAGAAGAGGTGACGAGAATACACAGAAGAACTATACAAAAAGGTCTTAATGACCTGGATAACTACGATGGCGTGGTCCCTCACCTAGAACTGCACATCCTGGAGTGTGAAGTGAAGTGGACCTTAGGAAGCATTACTAAGAGCAAAGCTAGTGAAGGTGATAAAATTCCAGCTGAGCTATTTAAAAATCCTAAAAGATGATGCTGTTAAATTGCTGTTCTTAATATGTCAGCAAATTTGGAAAACTCAGCAGTGGCCACAAGACTGGAAAAGGTCAGTTTTCCAATTTCAACCCAAAAGGGGCAATGCCAAAGAATATTTAAACTGCTGCACAGTTGTACTCATTTCTCATGCTAGCAAAATAATACTCAAAATTCTTCAGGCTAGGCTTTAGCAGTACATTAACCAAGAACTCCCAGATGTATAAGCTGAATTTCTAAAAGGCAGAGGAACCAGAGATCAAATTGCCAATATCTGTTGGATCATACAGAAAGCAAGAGTATTCCAGAAAAACATCTACTTCTGCCTCATTGAGTACACTAAAGCATTTAATGGTGTGAATCACAACAAACTGTGGACAATTCTTAAAAAAACGGGACTACCAGACCACCTTACCTGTCTCCTGAGAATTCTATATGGAAATCAGGAAGCAATGAAACAATGGACTGGTTCCAAATAGGGAAAGGGATATGTCAAGACTGTATATTGTCACCCTGCTTATTTAATTTATTTGCAGAATATATCATGGAAAATGCTGGACTGGATGAATCACATGCTGGAATCAAGATTGCTGTAAGAAATTATCAATCAACCTCAGATACACAGGTGATACCACTCTAGTGGCAGAAAGTGAAAAGGAACTAAGGAGTCTCTTGATGAAGGTAAAAGAGGAGAATGAAAAAGCTTTCTTAAAACTCAACATTCAAAAAAGTAAGATCATGGCATCCTGTCCCATCACTTAATGGCAAATAGGCAAAAGTGGTTACAGTGAGAGATTTTATTTTCTTAGGCTCCAAAATCACTGTGGACATGACTGTAGCCATGAAATTAAAGAAGCCTGCTCCTTGGAAAACAAACTGTAACAAAGCTGAACAGCATATTAAAAGGCAAAGACATCACTCTGCTGACAACAGTGCATATAGTCAAAGTTATGGTTTTTCCAGTAATTATATATGGATGTTAGACTTGGACCATAAAGCTGAGTGTTGAAGAAAGATTTGATGCTCTTGAACTGTAATGCTGGAGAAGACTTTTGAGAATTCCTTGGACTGACTGCAAGGTGATCAAACCAGTCAATCCTAAAGGAAATCAGTCCTGAATGTTCATTGGAAGGACTGATGCTAAAGCTGAGGCTCCAGTACTTTGGCCACCTGATGTGAAGAGCTGATTTATTGGAAAAGACCCTGATGCTGGGAAAGATTGATGGAGGGAGGAGAAGGAGGTGACAGCGGATAAGATGGTTGGATGGCATCACCAACTCAATGGACATGACTTTGAGCAAACTCCAGGAGATAGTGAAGGACAAGAAAGCCTGACATGCTGCAGTCACTGCCAAGAGTGAGACATGAGTTAGCAACTGAACAACAATGGTTTTTAAAAAATCAAATAATACCAAAAGTGATTATGATGAAAAATAGTATCTTCCTTTATTGCCCATCCAATTTCAATCCCTATGGTCAACAGTTTTAGCTTTCTTCTGTGATTTCCATGTATTTCTATATGATGTTTTTACTGTTGTATATTTACTGATTAGTTTTGGTTTTTATATATTGGCTACTTTTTGTGATTTGTGTGTTTGACTCCCTTGTACTTCTACCTTCATTTCTCCATCCTCTTAATGTAGTTTTATTACTATTCTTAGTTAAACAAATAATCTATGTATATATCATTATGACAATATCAATACAGTTTTAGTGAAGAAGTACACTATAGAATACCTCTATATACTATAAAAGTTTATTAAAGTGTAAAAAAGTAGGCAAATATTTTATTTGCCTATTTTTAATTTTTATTTAATCAGTCAGTCTTAAAGGAAATTATTCCTAAATATTCATTGGAAGGACTGATGCTAAAGCTAAAATTTTAATAATTTGGCCACTTGATGAGAAGAACTGACTCATTGGAAAAGACCCTGATGCTGGGAAAGATTGAAGGCATGAGGAGAAGGGGACAATAGAGGATGAGATAGTTGGATGGCATCATTGACTCAATGGACATGAGTTTGAAAAAGCTTTGGGAGTTGGTGATGGACAGGGAAGGCTGGCATGCTGTGGTCCATAGGGTCGGAAAGCGTCAGACACAACTGAGCAACAGAACTGACTGAATTTTTATTTGCTTACTTTTTTACATATATATCCTTGTTTTTCCGTATATTCCATTATATAATTTATCATATAATTTGTCATCTGTTAATTTCTGTGAATGTGACCTTGGAGAGCTCCTTCCTTATGCTTGATTTGGACTTGTTGCTTTCTGGGACTGCTGTGATGCACTGCTGTCAAGCTCTAGGTGTTCTTTCCTACACTCTTGGTTTGAGCCATCATTTCCTAAATTCTGTGTCTTCTGCTTTATTGGTTTGTTCTTTATTTTGCTGAAGCACATTCTCCTGTTGTTCCCTAAGAGAGGCTGTGTGGTGGTTCTACCATATTTAAGATATCTTTTATTCTGCTTTTGGATTGGGTTTAGTTTAAAGAAAGCTCAGCTAGAATTTTGAACACATTCCTCTATTTTTCTTCTAGCATATAGTGTTGTAAAGAAATCTAAAGCCATTCTAGTTTTCTGATATTTTCCCTTCTCTCTAAGCCTTACCCATCCTTAAATTTGGAGCTTCATTACTTATTTTGTATTTTATCCAACTTTCCTCTTGATTATATCATTCTGTGTGATCCAAGCCTCTCCTGATTTGCAGCTGCCCTCTAACTCTTCTCTCTCCTTCAGCTTCTGCTTGTTTTCACATAGTAGTCAGACCTATTCTTTTAAAACTCAAGTCTTATTGTGTTGCTTCTCTATTCATAATCCCTCATTGACTTCCCATCTTAGAGTAGAAGGCTTCACGTGATTTGGCCTTTCTTTTTTTTTTATTTTTCAAATGTGTATTTTTAATTAGAGGATAATTGTTTTACAATGTTGTGTAGATTTCTGCCATGAATCAGTCATAGGTATACATATGTCTCCTCCCTCTTGAACCTCCTCCCATCTCTTACCCCATTCAGCACCAGGTTGAGCTCTGTCTGTCACACAGCTAATTTCCACTGGATATCTACTTTATATATGGTAATATATGCCACCTTTATGGCAGAAAGTGAAGAGGAACTAAAAAGCATCTTGATGAAAGTGAAAGAGGAGAGGTAAAAAGTTGGCTTAAAGCTCAACATTCAGAAAACTAAAATCATGGCATCTGGTCCCATCACTTCATGGGAAATAGATGGGGAAACAGACTTTATTTTGGGGGGCTCCAAAATCACTGCAGATGGTGACTGCAGCCATGAAATTAAAAGACATTTACTCCTTGGAAGGAAAGTTATGACCAACCTAGCTAGCATATTCAAAAGCAGAAACATTACTTTGAACTGTGATGTTGGAGAAGACTCTTGAGAGTCCCATGGACCGCAAGGAGATCCAGCCAGTGCATTCTAAAGAAGATCCAGTCCTGGGTGTTCTTTGGAAGGAATGATGCTAAAGCTGAAACTCTGGTACTTTGGCCACCTCATGTGAAGAGTTGACTCATTGGAAAAGACTCTGATGCTGGGAGGGATTGGGGGCAGGAGGAAAAGGGGACAGAGGATGAGATGGCTGGATGGCATCACGGACTCGATGGATGTGAGTTTGAGTGAACTCTGGGAGTTGGTGATGGACAGGGAGGCCTGGTGTGCTGCAATTCATGAGGTCGCAAAGAGTGGAACATGACTGAGCAACTGAACTGAACTGAATGTTTATGTTTCAGTGCTACTCTTTCAGTTTGTTCCACTCTCTCCTTCCCCTGCTATGTCCACAAGTCTGTTCTCTGTGTCTGCATCTCTATTACTCCCCTACACATTGGTTCATCAGTACCAGTTTTCTAGATTCCATATATATGTGTTAATATACGGTATTTGTTTTTTTCTTTCTGACTTACTTCACAGTGTATAAAAGGCTCTAGGTTCATCCACCTCACTAGAACTGACTCAGTTCATCCCTTTTTATGGTTGAGTGATATTCCATTGTTATATATACCACAACTTCTTTGTCCGTTTATCTCTTGATGAACATCTAGGTTGCTTCCATGTCCTGGCTACTGTAAATAATGCTATGGTGAACATTGGGGTACATGTCTTTTAGAATTGTAGTTTTCTCAGGGTAGATGCCCATAGTGGAACTGCTGGGTCATATGGTAGTTCTGAGCTTCCCTGGTGGCTCAGACGGTTCTATTTCTAGTTTTTAAAGAAATCTCCATATTATTCTCCATAGTGACTGTATCAATTTACATTCTCACCAACAGTGTAAGAGGGTTCCCTTTTCTCCATATCCTCTCCAGCATTTATTGTTTGCAGATTTTTTTTTCATGATGACCATTCTGATTGGTATGGGGGTGATACCTCATTGTTGTTGGTCTTTCTTATTTCTTTCTACCCCAATCCTCACTTCCTTGCTCCTTTCTTTCTTGCCTCATTGGTCTTTTCCCATTTTTACCTTTCAGTTGACTACCATGTTTAAAATTTAAGTCCTTGTATATTCAGTCCTTCCTTTCTGTCTTTATTTTTCCCCATGGCACTTATCACCATCTCATATGCAGGCATGCCTCAGATATTGTGGGCTTCCTAGGTGGCTCAGTGGTAAGAAATCCATGCCAGAAGGTGTGGATTAAACCCCTGGGTTGGGAAGATCCCCTGGAGAAGGAAATGGCAACCCACTCCAGTATACTTGCCTGGGTGATTCTATGGACAGAGGAGCCTGGTGGGCTATAGTCCATGGGGTCACAAAGAGTAAGACATGACTTGCTGACTAAAATGATGACAACAACAACAACTCCAATATTGCAGGTTTGGTTCCAGACCACTGCAATAGGGCAGATATTATAGTAAAGTGGGTTACATGAATTTTTGGATTTCCTAGTGTGTATAAAAGTTGTATTTATACTATACTGTAGTCTGTTAAGCATGCAATAATATTATATCTAAAGCTACAGGGAACATACTTTAATTAAAATACTTTTTTGCTAAAAAATGCTAACCATTATCTGTGCTTTCAGTAAATCATATTTTTTAATATAAATTTATTTATTTTAATTGGAGGTTAATTACTTTACAATATTGTATTGGTTTTGTCATACATCAACATGAATCCACCACAGGTATACACGTGTTCCCCATCCTGAACACCTCTCCCTCCTCCCTTCCCGTACCATCCCTCTGGGTCGTCCCAGTGCACCAGCCCCAAGCATCCAGTATCATGCATCGAACCTGGATTGGTGATTCATTTCATATATGATATTATACATGTTTCAATGCCATTCTCCCAAATCATCCCACCCTCGCCCTCTCCCACAGAGTCCAAAAGACTGTTCCATACATCTGTGTCTTTTTTGCTGTCTCACATACAGGGTTATCATTACTATCTTTCTAAATTCCATATATATGTGTTCAGTTCAGTTTAGTCGCTCAGTAGTGACCGACTCTTTGCGACCCCATGAATCGCAGCATGCCAGGCCTCCCTGTCCATCACCATCTCCCGGAGTTCACTCAGACTCATGTCCATCGAGTCAGTGATGCCATCCAGCCATCTCATCCTGGGTCATCCCCTTCTCCTCCTGCCCCCAATCTCTCCCAGTATCAGAGTCTTTTCCAATGAGTCAACTCTTCGCATGAGGTGTCCAAAGTACTGGAGCTTCAGCTTTAGCATCATTCCTTCCAAAGAAATCCCAGGGTTGATCTCCTTCAGAATGGACTGGTTGGATCTCCTTGCAGTCCAAGGGCCACTCAAGAGTCTTCTCCAACACCACAGTTCAAACGCATCAATTCTTCGGCGCTCAGCCTTCTTCACAGTCCAACTCTCACATCCATACATGACTACTGGAAAAACCATAGCCTTGACTAGATGAACCTTAGTCGGCAAAGTAATGTCTCTGCTTTTGAATATACTATCTAGGTTGGTCATAACTTTTCTTCCAAGGAGTAAGCGTCTTTTAATTTCATGGCTGCAGTCACCATCTGCAGTGATTTTGGGGCCCCCAAAAAATAAAGTCTGACACTGTTTCTACTGTTTCCCCATCTATTTCCCATGAAGTGATGGGACCAGATGCCATGATCTTCGTTTTCTGAATGTTGAGCTTTAAGCCAACTTTTTCACTTTCCTCTTTCACTTTCATCAAGAGGCTTTTTAACTCCTCTTCACTTTCTGCCATAAGGGTGGTATCATCTGCATATTTGAGGTTATTGATATTTCAGTATACTGTATTGGTGTTTTTCTTTCTGGCTTACTTCACTCTGTGTAATAGGCTCCAGTTTCATCCATTTCATTAGAATTCATTCAAATGTATTCTTTTTAATGGCTGAGTAATACTCCATTGTGTATACGTACCACTGCTTTCTTATCCATTCATCTGCTAATGGACATCTAGGTTGTTTCCATGTCCTGGCTATTATAAACAGTGCTGCGATGAACATTGGGGTACACGTGTCTCTTTCAATTCTGGTCTCCTCGGTGTGTATGCCCAGCAGTGGGATTGCTGGGTCATAAGGCAATTCTATTTCCAGTTTTGAAAGGAATCTGCACACTGTTCTCCATAGTGGGTGTACTAGTTTGCATTCTCACCAACAGTGTAAGAGGGTTCCCTTTTCTCCACACCCACTCCAGCATTTATTGCTTGTAGACTTTTGGATCGCAGCCATTCTGACTGGTGTGAAATGGTACCTCATTGTGGTTTTGATTTGCATTTCTCTGATAATGAGTGATGTTGAGCATCTTTTCATGTGTTTCTATCTGAGGAGAAGACAAACTTCTGGAGTTATTTTCCTTAGGATTTTTATTAGTATCCTCCTTTAATATGAGAAGTGCATTGCTTCCTATTGCTGTTGTAACAAATTACTATGAACAGTGGCTTAAGCAACACAAATTTATTATCTCACAGTTCTGTCAAGGTCAGAAGTCTGACAGGTCTCACTGGGTTAAAATCAAATTGGTGTGGCTGAATTCCTTCTGAAGGTTTTCGGAGTGAATCTGCTTCCTTGCCTTATGTGCTGCCTGCATTCCTTGGCTCATGGTTTCCAGCCCATTTTTAAAGCCAGCAGTGTAGCATCTTCAGATGTCTCTCTAACTGATTGTCATGCCTGCCTATTTCACTTATAAGGACCTCTGTGACTACAGGTAATCCCACTCAGATAGTCCAGGATAATCTCCCATCTTGTTAGCAAGTTTGTTAGAAAGCTGATTAGCAAGTTTGATTGCATCTGCTGCATTTTCCTTTGCTGAGCAACTTATACTCACCATTAGACATGCATTCTTTGCATGGCTATGTTTCTGTCAACTATTTCAGAAGGGAGAGGAAACCAGTACTATTGAATTTTATCTGCTTACGCTCTAGGTGTGATGGTCTTTTCCTTTTTAGTTGTTTTAAGGATATTTCCTTTAGTGATTGGAAATGGAGAGATAATGCCAGTGAACTAAAAAAAAATGCATGTTTTGAGGCTTTTCTTTACAGGCTGGTTCCTTGTGATGTTTCATGTAAATAGTCCAGAAGTAATATTTATCTACTGTAATTACTAAAATCTACATTATACTCTTAAAAGGACTGTAGATTATGAACTTTCACAATACTGTGTAATCACCTGTTTCATGTATGATTTTTTGGTATAAATTTTAAAAGCTAACATTATTGTGAATTCTGAATTCTGTGTTAAATAGCACTGATTTTCCATGTCAAATTTGTTGGGTATCAAAGACTTTCTACCAGGTTGAAGTGAAATAATTGCCATAAGTGATATGAACTGCAGAATTCTATTTCATTAGAAAAGTCCAATTTCTCTTTTTACTTACTTATTACTATTAACTTTTACCTTTGTCTCATATGTTTTTTTCTTTTTTAGAAATACTTATTAGATAAGTTAATAGTTTTGACCTAATATGGCCTATCCATTTTCAGTTCTTGTTCTTAAAACTTATCTTTAGAGTATGCAGTGACATCTGTACCTGTGGAAATCAAATCATTTGTCTTTGTTATAACTCCCATAGAGATTAGCTGTATGATTTTCTTGAGGTTAGTCACAGTCATAATAGATTAATTTTAGCATATTGAAAAGAAAATAATAACAGTTTGAGTACTAAAATTTTTATATGCTTATTTAGAAAATTGTATTGAGGGTTTCACATTTGAAACATACATCAGTCATATCTGAACTATTATTTAAAATGACTTTGCATATAGAAAGTATGTTTGGTCATAAAATTTGCTTTTCTCATATATATTTATGCCATTATTTCTCTATTCCTTTACTTTCTATTTCTCTAGGAATTATCAGAGAAGTTATTATTGCCTATCATCTCTCATTTAACCACATATGATAATATACTTAGTTTTGGATACTACATTTTATATGTATTATAGTATGAACTTTTTCTATGCCATTGAAAAAGATTTAAAAGTATGTTTTAATGTTTGAATTGTTGTTGTTATTCAGTTGCCAAGTCATGTCTGACTCTTTGCGATCCCATGGACAGCAGTACACCAGGCCTCCCTGTCCCTCATCATCTCTTGGGATTTGCCCAAGTTCATATTCATTGAATCGGTGATGCTATTCAGTCATCTCATCCTCTGTAACCCTCTTCTCTGCCCTCTTTGAATAACCATTGCTCATTGTTATTATTCTATTTCAGCTTTTAATATTATAAATAATGCTGAAAAAGCATCAAAAGCTTTGAATTTATGTCTGAAATCCAACCTGGAAACCAATCACAGGTTTTGATATGATGGCCCCATTTTTGTTATTTTTCAAATAGTCTCTCATTATAGTTTTGTTTTGAATCAGTGGTTATTCTGGAGAGTGTTAGAGTATTTTCAGTCACCATGATTTCATCTGTCTCCACTAAACATTTTCAAAAAAAGGATTTAAGCCTTCATGGATTGCGATTGAAAACGTGAACTGTACAGTTTCTGCTTTTAGGAATTGATTGGGGAGTGGGGAGTTCTTTGAAGCTATATTTACCTAGATATCAAAGTCAAGAATCAAATAGGATCTTTGAAGTCCCCTGAGATAAAGAATTTTATTAAACTTTTTGAAGTTGCATCTGAAACCCTCTCCTGTTCTCCCTGCAACATGTCTAGCTGATAAAAAACTAGAGGTTTGGATACAATATGTCCTTTATGTATTATTCATTATGTTTATTTTATATTTTTTATATTTCTATTTAAAGGAAATTTTCTGGATTATCAGAGGATTTTTATTTATATTTGTAATGGTTTTCAAATATTTATATCTATTCTGTATGCTTTATTCTTGAAACCTTGGAATCCCTTGACAACACTCTATCATGCCTCTCCCCATTTGTGACGAGTTTTATGTTTCCTTTTCTCACTTATTCATTTATTATTGAGTACCTATCATGTGCTGACATCATGCTAAGTGCTTGAAATACAGTGGTTAGCAAAAGCTAACCCCTAAGCCCAGGGGGCTTGTCTCATTGAGTATAAGACATTTCTCAAATAAGTTGTCAATAATTGTGAATTTGCACCAATGATAATATTATAAAGAAAAAGTATATAGATAGTGATAACTCATAACTATTATTCTAGTTTTGTCTAAATAATGGAATTTCTGAGATCCCAATTGTTAGCCCTCTTCTCATGCTATGTATTCTTCTTGAAAGTGTGGTTTTAGCCACTTTTTTCTTTCGCATGTATGTGTGGGTGAGACACATCTAGGACTCAGAGAGTAAACCCCATGCCAGAGCTCAGTGTGTCCCCTAAACTCTAACCTGTTTATTCTCTGCATCCTAGACATTGCCCTTGGATGTCTCACAGACACTAAAATTCAATATGGTCAAAACCTGGCACATCATCTTTCTTTTCTTCGCTACAAAGATTGTTTCTGTTTTCATACTCTGTTTTCTGTTAGCGATACTACCATGTATCCAGGGAAACTATTGTGTTTAATTTCTTTCTCTATCTTTAGGTCTCTTTCCCTAAGCTTCCTTCTCCTACAACTTGTGTGTCATCTGAAATATCACTGACACTGTGATACTTAAGAATGTCAGCTCTGGAGTTAGAAAACCCTGAGTTCAAGTCTCAGCTCCATTGTTTACTAGCTATAGATTAATGTTAATTAACTGTACTGTTCCTCAGTTTCTAATTTGTAAAATTGGGATAATAATTGTACTTATCATATAAGATGTTAAAAAGATTAAGTGAGATAGGCATAATACATTTCACCTACCTTGCTAGTGTTATTATTGCTATTATTATTTAGAACTTGATTAAAGTGTTTCTGACTCTATACATCCTTTTCTGATATTTTCTGGCAGAATTGATACTTTTTCCCTTTGTATATTTCTGATACCATGTGGATACTTATATGTATAATACTTTATTTATTTCATTTGTTTATATACATGTCTTTCTGTCTTTCTAACTACATTTAGATAACTTTGAAGACAAGGCATATGTTTTTAAAATTTACATATATTCTAAGTGATAATAGTACTTAGTACCCAGTAAGAATATAATACATATTCGTTCACAGGAAAAGAAACAGCATAAAAAACATTCTGAAATAGTGTGTACTGGGCCCTGTTCCTGGTAATCTCTGGTTTAGTGGGGATATTGCCCTGAGAAGTCTGATATTTTGAGAACTCAGACTCTGCAGGTCTGGAAATCCTCAACCGCAAGCTTGCAGGCAGTTTTCAGAATTTCTATGGACTGTTTTTGAAGGAAGTATCAGGTATATATTTTATTGAAGCTGTAATTAAAAATAATATTGAATGCATTTAATAGTGTAAAATTGTAGTACAGCATGTAGATTGAGAATTTTTAGTTAACCTTCATTTAAGAAATGTATTATTTATAGAAAAAGCAGAAGTTTTTTCATTTTTTGAAAAATCACTGTCTTCTTTGATCAGTGACATAGATAAATTCTGCCTAGTACCTTTAGTGACCTGCACCTATCCTTGCAAATTTTTGGAGCATAAACTAATTTTTCTTTTTCTATTCAGCATTATCATCAGTTACTTTGATGCAGACATTTGTGACATGCCCATCAAATTTGGAGATAACATAAACCTGGGAAGAGTGGTGAATTTGTTAAACTCCAAAAAGACCAACAGCTTAACAGGATTTAATATAACATTCTATCATAATATTGCTCAGATAACATGTGAAATTTTAGCTATATACATAAAACAAATTATATAAATAGCTCTAACTTAAAACTTAACTAAAATATCTAACTATGAATTTTGTTTTGTTTTGTTTTTTTTAAGCTGAATTTTCACCCAGGGAATAATGACCCAGAAAACTTCTCTGGTTATTTTGTTCTGCTAAAAATGAAAACTCCCTCATTAAGCGAGTGGTTGTTGTGGAGGGGACAGCGGTTCACACTCGAGTTGTGAGTGTTGGGTGCTGAAGAGCAGAGTGAAGTAGGATTATCTGGAATATTCATTTGTTTTTAGGAAGAACAGATTTCTGAATAAGTTGTTTTCACATTTCCTCTGTGATTAAGAAGGCTTGTCTGTGCCTGGTTTGGTGGGGGATTGGTGGATTGATTGATGGAGTTCTTTCATTCTCTTATTATCAAAGAATTTATTATGAGCCTACACAGCTAGAGACTAGGGGACAAAGTAGGATATGTTTCCTTCCAGAGAGGATCTGTATTGGTATAAACCTATCATAACAGAAACATGAAAGAAGTAGTTAATGGATTTGTCAATAATGGTTGACAAGAAAGACTGAAATAACAACTAATGTTAACTATTGATTTGATATTGATGTAGAAAGAAAATTGAATCTAAGATCATAAGTCTGACTTTGCCACTACTCTATTATGCGACTTAGTCATTCTGAGTCTGTTAAATGAGGATTAACTTTCATGTCCCTTATTTCTAGAACATTCAGTTACTTTATTAAAGTATTAATTCTGTCAAAGGACTTGCCAAACAATCCTTTTTCCAAATGGCTGATCTAATTTAGAACTGACCATCAAAATAACTCTATGGTATTGATTTTCTGTCTTATAAGCCTGATTCAGGTAGACTATTTTAGGCACAGACCATAGGAGGTGAAATGCTATTCACAATCTAGATGATTGTTCCATCTACTTGAAAATCATCAAGTTATTTATTTATCAATATTATCACAATTTTACCTGGCTTCCTAATATTCAAATTCTAGTTTTAAAAAGGACAGTGTATTTTGACAGAACATATCAAAAAAAGTAAAACAATTCAATGAAATAATAAGCAATAAATTATCTAGCTTAGTTACATAAAAGAATAAAGGGGAAAGAAGGTTGCAAACTAAGTACACAGTAGAAAATCTGTATTTTGAGGGTTTCAAAGAGACATTCTGAAATATGCAATATTTTTTGTTTATTAATTCAACAAATAATTGTTAAGTGCCTAGTATTTACTGGCAAATAAGACATAGGATTTACAGTCTAATGGAATGGAAATATGCACAAATACATAGTTAGTTGATAAAGGGAAATATAAAGAAGTACAAGCAGAGAGAAAGGCGACTGAACCCAGACATGGACATGTGGACAGGCGGCCAGAGGACATAATGTCTAAAATGAGAAGGTATTAACAACAGAGAGTGTTGGGAGATATGGAAAAGGAGAATGTTATGAGAAAAGTTTTGTGTTTAGACCTTAAATACATTTAAAAAAGTTTTAATTGGAAGATAATTGTTTTAAAATGCTGTGTTAGATTTTGCTATACAACCACATGAATCAGTCTTATGTATACATATATCCCCTCCCTCTTGAGCTTCCCTCCCACTCTTCACCCCACCATTCCACCCGTTTAGGTCATCACAGAGCACTAGACAGAGCTCCTTGTGCTATATAGCAGGTTCCCAGTAGTTATATATTTTACATATGATAGTATATATATGTCAGTGCTACTATCTCAATTTGTCCCATGCTCTTCTTCCCCTGCTGTGTCCACAAGTTCTTCCTGTACGTCTGAGTCTTTATTCCTGCCCTGCAATAGATTCATCAGTACTATTTTTCTATATTCCATATATATGTGTTAATATATGATATTTTTCTCTTTCTGACTTATTTCACACTGTATAACAGGCTCTAGGTTTATCCACTTCGTTTCAACTGACTCAGATGTGTTTCTTTTAATGCCCAAGTAATATTCCATTGTGTCTATGTACCATGACTTCTTTATCTATTCATTGGTTGATGGACATCTAGGTTGCTTCCAGGTCCTGGCTATTGTAAATAGTGCTGCAGTGAACATTAGGGTATGTGTGTCTTTTTGAATTATCATTAAACAAATAGGAATTTAATGGATTAATTTTAAATGTAATTAGTTTATTTTTCCAGCTTTATTGAGGTATGATTTACAAATAAAAACTGATAAAATGTGGTTTTGATATATGTATACATTGTGAAATGATACCACAATCAAGTTGATAAACATATGCATCACCTCATGTACTTACATTTTGTGTATGTGTATATATACACATATTTTAAGTACAAAATACATTAACTATGGTCACTATGCTGTACATTAGTTTCCAGAGTTTATTCATCTTGTAACTCAAAGTTTACACCCTTCCACCATTAGCTCCACTTTTTCCCTATCTATTTGTCCCTGTCCCAATCCCCAGCCTCTGGTAGCCTCTATTCTACTGTCTGTCACTGTGAGTTGAAACTTTTTTTAAAAGATTCTATATGTAAGTGAGATCATGCATCATTTGTCTTTCTGTGACTGGCTTGCTTTGCTTAGGATAACATTCTCCATTTTAATCGTTGTAGCCACATATGAAAGGATTTCCTCTTTTTAAATTGAGATATAATTGACATATAATATTATATTAATTTTCAAGTATACAACATAGTGATTAAATATTCGTATGAACCGTGAAATGATCACCACAATAAGGAGAACAAGGTTTAATCCCTGGTTCAAGAAGATCCCCTGGAGAAGGAAATGGCAGCCCACTCCGGTTTTGTTGTCTGGAAAATCCAAGCCCCCATGGACAGAAGAGCCTGATGGGCTACAGTCCATGGGGTCACAAAGAGTTGGACACGACTGAGCAACTAACACTTTCCACTGTATAATTAACATATAATATTGCATTAGTTTTCAGGTGTATAACATAGTGATTAAATGTATATGAACTTGAAATGATCACAATAAGTCTAGTTCACATCCATCAGCACAATTTGTAATTTTTTTTCTTGTCATGAGAAGTTTTAAGATTTACTCTCTTAGCAGCTTTCAAATATGTGTTGTTAACGATAGTCACTATATTGTGTATAATGTCTCATGACTTATTTTATAGCTCTAAGTTTGTACTTTTGAACCCCCTTCACCCATTTTACCCACCTCCTACCCTCTGCCTATGTATTCTCTGTATCTACGAACTCTTCTTCTTTTTTTTTTTGTTTTAGATTCAACATATAAGTGAGATCGTATGGTATTTGTCTTTCTTTGTCTGACTTATTTCACTCAGTAAAATGCCCTCAAGGTCATCCATGTTATTGCAAATGGCAAGATTTTCTTCTTTTTTAGGGATGAATAATATTTCTGCATGCACACACACGTGTGTGTGTGTAGTGCATTTTCTTTATCCATTCATCTATCAATGGATTTCTAGGTTGTTTCCACATCTTGCTTACTGTGAATAATACTGTAATGAAAATGGAAGTGTTGATACCTCTTCTATGTAGTCATTTTATATCATTTTGAAGTGTACCTAGAAGTGGGATTGCTAGATTGTATAGTAGTTATTATTCAATTTTTTGAGGACCCACCATATTGTTTTTCTTACTGGCTGTACCAATTTACATTTCTACCAACAGTGCTCAAATGTTCCCTTTTCTCTATACCAGCATATGTGTCATTTGTCTTTTTTTTAATAGCTATTCTTACAGATAGGAGGTCATACCTCATTATGGTTTTGATTTCAGTTTTTCTGATGATTTATGATATTGAGCACCTTTTCATATATCTGTTGACCATTTGTATGTTTTCTCTGGAAAAATCTTTTCAGGTTGTTTACCCATTTAAAAAATCTGGGCTTTCTATTGCTATTGACTAGTATGAGTTCTTCATATATTTTGGATAGTTATCAGATACATAACTTGCCAGTATTTTCTCCCATCCTGTAGGTTACCTTTTCATTTTGTTGATTGTTTACTGTCCAGAAGGTTTTAAGTTTGATATAGTGTTACTTGTTTATTTGTACTTCTTTTGCCTAGGCTTTTGTGTCATATCCAAGAATTATAAAGAATATCAAGAAACTTTTCCTCTGTGTTTTCTTATAGGACTTTCACCAGTTCAGGTCTTATATTAAGTCTTTAATCTATTGAACTGGCCAAATGCAAATATCCTGCCAGAATAAGAAAGATTACATATTTGCCCAAGGACTCAAATGTAGTAAATGGTTAGTAATGGTTGAGGTAGAATTCATATCTAGCTCTATATGACTCCATATTCTCTTTTCAATTGATTCACTGCCTCTCTTACTATTATGACAAGGCTTTTCAAAGTGTGCCTTGATGAGCAAGCACATTCTGCTTAGATATAAGGTGACCTATAAATAGAAATTTACTGAGTGAGTGATAATGTAGCTTTTATTAATTTGGTAACCAGCAAATGTTTTGCTAGGCAAAGGAAAATGAAGAGGCAAATTGGTGACTTGAACTCTCCAAATCATTAACCAAAAACAGAGTCCTTAGCTACCACTGATTTTTTCCTTTCTTGTTTAGACTGCTTTTGTTTGATTGTACTTGGGCCTGATGGTAGATAAGTAAATTATACTTGGGCAGGGATTTTTACCTGGGTAAACCTTAAACCTGTTGACTTAATTACTCCAATGTGACTATTTTTCTTCCCTTGTCTTTCTTTCTTCATATTGTCATCATGTATGGTTGTACTTATAAAATTTTTTATTTTCATTTAAAGTATACTCAAGTAGATGTTCAAAATGAAGTTCTTTAACAAAACTTTTGAGTTCTTCTTAACTTTTGTATATCAGCAGATTTGTTTGAATAGTAAGAAGAGCATCTACTAACACTGTGACTCTTTTGGGGTATGGTAGATAAATACATAAGATTCTTTTTTTATTTTTAAATATTGTACTTACTTATACACTCAGATTAAAGCACCCATTTAAAGCTCTCTTTACATAGAGACTGAACATATAATAATTTTTATTGTCTGAATATTTGTGTCCTTCTCAAATTCTTGTGTTGAAACCCCAAGGCCAGTGTGATGGTAAAGATGAGGACTTTGAGAGGTAATTAGGATTGTTAGGTCATGAAAGTGAGTTCTCATGTTGAAATAAGTGTCCTTATAAGAAGGGACACTAGAGAACATGTTTTCTCTGTCCTTAAAGGAGGTTATGAGAGCACACAGGGAGATTGTAGCCCCCTAGAAGTCAAGAGAAGGGGCTTCAGAATGAAACCTGTCTTGCAGGCATCTTGATTTTGGATTCACAGTCTTCAGAACTGTGGGAAATAAATTTCTGTTGTTTAAAGCACCCATTCTATAGTATTTTGTTACAGCAGCCCAAACTGATCAATAGAATGTTGTCACACAGATCTTATGAGAGCTAAACTTAATATTTAAGACTTTGAGGTAGTTACTTATTTAAAATACCTACATTTAGATAAAAACTTGTTATTTCTCACAATCTAAGAAAGATTGTAACAGATCCATTGTCACTGTATAGATTAGATATTACCAAATTCATTACTTATCTGAATAGTAATTGCCAGCCTTCCTCTCCATTATCTGTCTTATTTCTTTACCAGCCCTTTTTCCTTTTCTGACTTTGTGTTCATAATGAGAAATGTTAGCAATAATAGCTTTAATAATGGCAACATGTCTTGAATTTTTATAGCACATTTCCTCTGAGAGGTTTAAAGTGATTCAGATAAATTTCCTAGGTTTCACTGGCAATCTTCCAATGAATTAGCACATCAGAATGAATGCAACCTCAGCTTCACAGCTATCTGTGTCATCCTCTGTCCTCTTCTTTACTGCTTATATCTTATGCGATTCTACTCTTTCTCATCCTATGCGATTCTACTCTTTCTCATCCTATCTCCAGTCACAGGAGCCTCTTACCATTCTCTTAAGTATGAGTGGAATTTGTGTATGTTGCTTTTCACTCCTGCTGCCCCATGCACAACTTGGGGGTTAGCAATGCTTTGGACTAAAGAATATACACTGGAAATGAAAAGCAAGGAACTTGCTGGAAGCAACACTTAACAGAAGTGCCAATTCTGTTTATAAGAAATGTAACCACTTTCACCTTCAGTTCAGTTCAGTTCAGTCGCTGAGTCGCGTCCGACTCTTTGCGACCCCATGAATCGCAGCACGCCAGGCCTCCCTGTCCATCACCAACTCCCAGAGTTCACTCAAACCTATGTCCATCGAGTCGGTGATGCCATCCAGCCATCTCACCCTCTGTCGTCCCCTTCTCCTCCTGCCCCCAATCCCTCCCAGCATCAAAGTCTTTTCCAATGAGTCAACTCTTTGCATGAGGTGGCCAGAGTATTGGAATCAGCTTTAGCATCATTCCTTCCAAAGAACACCCAGGACTGATCTCCTTTAGAATGGACCTTAACTCTTAACAAATGGCAATTTTCACATCTAGGCAAGAATAGGAAAGAATCGGATTAACTAAAACCTAACATAAAATATTCAATTTTGAATGAGTAGGATAAGAACACTGAAGTAGACAGTAAAGGCTGAGAGATGCAGGGTAACACTTCTTGAATGCTAAGGGCATTTAATTAAATAACATCTCAGTGTTTTATTTGCTAATAGCTAGTCACTGGTGTCAGTGCTGAACAGAAGTTTATGAGCCTTGGGGAGGACATTGGAGCAATATAGACTGAGAGAAGGAAGAGGAATTCTTGGATACAGACATTATTTTTCTTCTCATTATCTTTATTCTAATAACTTTTAGTTCTTATATTTAAAGACATATATAAAAGTGAAAGAATCTCAATTCAACTATACTTTTATGTCTCAAAATCTTAAATGCATACTGGAAAAACCAAATATGCAAAATAAATAAAAAATCATGAGAATAGACATATTTTAGTCAGTTTTATGAAAAATTTATAATATGATTAAGAAATGATAAAGTAATTCATTGTTATGAAAGAATAAATATAAAACATCTATATTTAATTCACTTGTGAAATGCTCAGTAGTTTTGAATGCTCTTCTACAATGAAAGTTGGATATAATTTTCCTATGATGCTTTAGTAACTTCTCATTCTTAATTTTTATAACCAGGTTTTTGTGTAAATATACTGTAGTTTTCTGTAATTAAGGTATATATCAGAACATTATAAAATGCTGAACATTTAGGTTACTCTAAAGATTTGTGTAAATAACATTTTTAAAATTACATATAAAAATTATAATATATGTTAGGCATAATATAGCTTAGGCATAATATTATATATTACAGTATTGTATGTGTACATTTTTTTCTAGAGAATAAAGCCCTGCAATCAATGAAAACCATGTAGTATATATCCTCTAAAATTCGAAAGCTGATTGAAATATTGTAACTTTTCTAAGTACACAAACCAATTACACCCTTATGTCTAATCATTTCGTTTTGACTGGGGATGTTAATTCCTTTGTTGCATCTCTCTGATAATGCCTCAATTCAATCCATGTGCTGGTGGGTTTATTATGTCAACTTGGCTAGGCTGTAGTCCTGTTATTCATTCAAACACTAATTTCGGTGGTGTTGTGAAGGTACCTTGTAGATGTGATTAACATTCATAATCAATTGAGTAGGGAAGACTATCCTAGGTAATCAAGGTGGTCTGCTATAATCAACTGAGAGGCTTTAAGAGCAGTACTGAGGTTTTTTGAAAGAAGAAATTCTGCTGGTATATAGCAACTTTAACTCATGCCTCAATTTCTAGCCTCTCCTTCCTTATAACAGTATACCCTATAGATTTTAGACTTGCCTACTCAGCCTCTCAAATTCCATAAAACAGTTTTTTACAATAAATCCATCAATATATATCCCCTACTTGTTTTGTTTCTCTGGTTGAACTCTATTACAACCTATAATGGTCAACTTTGACCTCTACCTGCCTTTTTTTCAAACAGTTTCATCCAAACCATCTTTTAGAAATCACTATAAAGAATTACTCAGTTGTTGGTAAGAGAATTACAAGAACAACCTCATGATTTTAATATAAAGTCTCCATAAATTGTCCTTGCTTTATACCAACATTTACTTCGTGTGCCATTGCAACTTGCAGCCCTTTTTGTCACATTCTTCTTTCTATTTACTGACCAAAATGGCCTTAATTTCCCCCTCAACTTGACTAAACTTTAGTTAGGTTTCTTTCTATCAGCTCCTGACCTCCCTTTTCATAGAACTTTTACTCTAGAAAGCTTGCAGTTTATAAATTATTTTGTTCCTTTGAGGTGTAAATCTTCTCCCAGCCTCTTTCCAGTTTTGGAACCCAGGAGTATCTTTCTCAAGGAGCCATCCCTCTGAAAAGTAATCATCAATGTTAGATGATGATCTATCTCTAAGTCTGTGCGGGAGGGTAAGACCTTAACTTCTACAGTCAGTCAGCACATGATAAATACAGGTAAATTCCACTGTGGTGGAGTCAGGATGTTGAGAACAAGGGAAGAAGAACTAGAAATGGGACCTATGACAAGGCAGTAGTTGGATCCAAAGCAATTTGTTTTTGGGAGGGTGTCTATTTTCTTGCATAAAGATACAGGCACCATGAACAGTCCATTGTCTCTTTTCCTTCCAGGACATTCCCAGTGAGTCCTACCTCTTGGAGTCTATCTGGAGAAAGACTGATGCTACAATTAATTGTTTGGTGCTGAGTTGATAGGGTCCTAAATTTGTTGGAAAGAAATAGCCAAATTATTTTCATTTGTATGTGTATGTAATGAATCTCTCATGAAAATGAAGCCTCAGATATGTAGCATTTTACTTAATGTTATGGAATATTTTCCACATAATAAGAGCAAATTTATAAGTCATAGAAAATTAGAGTATTTTCACTAATAAGAATCTCTAAAGTATTTGGGCAATTGTCTTCCTGTAGTATCTAAGCTTGATGAACAGTATCATCAGCAAGTTTACATATAACCTCCTGAGTATGCTGTTGTTCTGCATGTATTAGTCTCTTCAAAGATGCTCTCAAAACTTTTCCATAGTTGTTTAATTTCAAAATGTTATAAAGCAAATCCCTGACATGCTGACAACAGTGTCGATACTAATGAAATATTTTTGTTGGTTTTTGCCAAAATGCTTAGGTAACCTTTACTGTCTGCCTCAAGCTTGCTGGAGAATGCAATGTTTTTTCAGAGTCTTATCGGGCTTCCAACAGGGCAAACCATTTCTTTCTAGAGTGCTGAGAGAACTGTAGTACCAGTGGGAAGAGTATGTGGCTTAGTAGGTATTATAGGACTGCTTCCTATAACAAACTCAGAGATCAGGAAATTTTGGGGAATGGACCCTGGAAATAACACCTTTTGTGAAGGGAGGGAAACAAGAAAGAGTGACCAGGATTTCAGTGCAGTGGTGAAAAGTGGTCTCAGCCTTTTCTGCAGGGAGCTCTGACCTGGAACACCCTTCTGAACTCCCCATCGGGAGCTAGCCCCATAAAGGCAGCCATGCCTGGCATGTGGAGGCATTGCAATCAGCATTACCACTTTCAGTTACAAAGATACCCCAAAGGACAGTTTTCTCAATAATTGTTTAAATAAATTTTACCAGGTCCTATTTTTTTCCTCCTTAAAAAGATAAATATTATGCCAATACAGTCTAAGTGCTAGAAAGCTGTTAATGGTATTTCAAATTCTGTTCTGATCTAATTCAATTCCAGTTAAAGAAATTTGATCTGGAGAGCACTGATTCCTCTATCTAGTAATCTCTTTAAAAATTACTTGAAATTGAGGTGATTTATAAACAGGAAGATTCTATGTCTTCCATATTCCTTGGCGTCATTGTCAGTACACACTGAGAGAGTAGAGAGACTATCTTTGGATTATCTGTGCTTTTCTATCTAATCTTGAGATACTGTATTCATGAAAAAAAATGAGAGGAAAAGTGTGAAAATGAAAATTTCTTAAGATACTTCAAAGATTTATAGCTCTTTTCTGTTTAAATATATTCTCCAGTAAATACTTTTTCCTGTTTTTATGTATACATATACATAATGTAAGCAATGAAAATATAAGAGAAATAACTTGATTTCATGCTGCCAATTCAGGAAGTTTATTAATTAGTTTCAAGTTTAAAAATACATAAATAATGTTTTATAGTTTATGACATGGTGCTAGCCAGACGAAGAGCTTTGATATTTTATAGTTTTGGAACAATTTTACCCTTATGGTATTTTCAATTTTTAACTTGTTAGTTTAGTAATGAGTAGGTGGCAATGGCACCCCACTCCACTCTTGCCTGGAAAATCCCATGGACGGAGGAGCTTGGTGGGCTGCCGTCTATGGAGTCACACAGAGTCGGACATGACTGAAGCAACTTAGCAGCAGCAGCAGCAGCAGCAGCAGCAGGTGTCAAGTATGATAGACCCAGGAACAAAAACTGCATTTTCAAAGACCCTGTAGGGTAGTGGGACAATGGATAAGAAAGAGATTTACAATATGGTGTGATAAGTGCTTAAGGACATTTATTTCCCAATTTTCCCCATATTATAAATGATGTGGAAAGAAAATAAGTGTGGCTTAGGAAAAAGACTGATATTTTTGTCTGGTTCTAATCCTGATTCTCTTACTAGTTAATAAAATAATCTTGCAACATTTAAGGAACCTTGTTCATGCATAAGGTGAGGATAACCACCATAAAATTAGATGGTCTATTTACAGTTTTTCAAGTGTAAACGTTATAGGTAAGTTGACATTAATGTCATAGGTGAAACCTTGAAAACTGTAGTGAGATTTTAAGAATGTACACACCATAGAAAATATAATGCAAGTTACATATCTGTTTTTACAAATATTTTAAAATAGTGTTGTACAATTTTTGAACATTAACATATAATTAATTGCAGTTTAAAGTACTCAACAAAACCTTAAAATCCATCAACAATCTTCAGGCCTGCTGAGTGCTTCTGAAGTCTCCAGCAGTTTTGCTTAAATGAAATAGAAAGTTAAAAATGAAAGAGTTTTTATCTCTAAGAATCAAGGTTAGCTAAGAATTCAACCTTGGCCTAGTCCATTCTAGGTCCCACAAATAGAAGGTTGCCTACTTCCACCTTTGCTGAGCAAAATGTTTTTTCCTAAGGTATAGACTCACCTGTGTCTGAGTTTCCAGCAGAGGCATGGGTCAGTGGTGGATTACTGCAGGGTTGGAGGCACTTAGTGAGGCATACCTGCACAGGACCTTTTGAAGGGGGTCACCATTATTTTCATTACTTCCACTTTAGTTTGGCTTCAGGTCAAACAACAGGGAGGGAACACAACCCAGCTCATCAATAGAAAACTGGATTAAATATTTACTGATCATGGCCCTGCCCATCAGAAGAAGACCCAATTTCCTCCTCAGTCAGTCTCTCCCATCAGGAAGATTCCATAAGCCAGCTATCCTGATCCATCAGAGGGCAGACAGAATGAAAACCAAAATCACAGAAAACTAACCAAAGTGATCACATGAACCACAGCCTTGTCTAACTCAGTGAAACTATGAGTCATGCATTGAAGGGCCACCCAAGACTGACGTGTCATGGTGGAGAGTTCTACGAAACGCGGTCCATTGAAGAAGGGAAAGGCAAACAACTTCAGTATTCCTGGCTCAAGAGCCCCATGAACAGTATGAAAAGGCAAAAAGGTAGGACACTGAAAGATGAACTCCCCAGGTCAGTAGGTACCCAATATGCTACTGGAGATTGATGGAGAAATAACCTTCAGGTATGACCTAAATCAAAGCCCTTACGACTATTCAGTGGAAGTGACAAATAGATTCAAGGGAGTATATCTGATAGACAGAGTGCCTGAAGAACTATGGATGGTGGTTTGTGACATTGTACAGGAGGTGGTGATCAAGACCATCCCCAAGAAGAAGAAATGCAACAAGGCCAAATGGTTGTCTGAGGAGGCCTTACAAATAGCTGAGAAAAGAAGAGAAGTGAAAGGCAAAGGAGAAAAGGAAAGATACACCTATTTGAATGCAGAGTTCCAAAGAATAGCAAGGAGAGGTAAGAAAGCCTTCCTCAGTGATCAAAGCAAAGAAATAGAGGAAAATAATAGGATGTGAAAGACTAGAGATCTCTTCAGGAAAATTAGAGATACCAAAGGAACATTTCATGCAAAGATGAGCACAATCAAGGACAGAAATGGTATGGACCTAACAGAAGCAGAAGATACTAAGAAGAGGTGGCAAGAATACACAGAAGAACTATACAAAAAGATCTTCATGACCCAGATAACCACGATGGTGTGATCACTCACCTAGAGCCAGACATCCTGGAATGCGAAGTCAAGTGGACCTTAGGAGCATCACTATGAACAAAGCTAGTGGAGGTGATGGAATTCCAGTTGAGCTATTTCAAATCCTGAAAGATGATACTGTGAAAGTGCTTCACTCAATATGCCAGCAAATTTGGAAAACTCAGCAGTGGCCACAGGACTGGAAAAGGTCAGTTTTCATACCAATCACTAAGAAAGGCAGTGCCAAAGAATGTTCAAACTACCACATAGTTGCACTCATCTCACATGCTAGCAAAGTAATGCTCAAAATTCTGCAAGCCAGGCTTCAACAGTTTTGAACCATAAACTATCAGATGTTCAAGCTGGATTTAGAAAAGGCAGAGGAACCAGAGAACAAATTGTCAACACCCATTGGATCATCAGAGAAGCATGAGAGTTCCAGAAAAACATCTACTTCTGCATTATTGACTATGCCAAAACCTTTGTGGATCACAAGACTGTGTGGATCACAACAAACTGTGGAAAATTCTTATAGAGATGGGAATACCAGACCACCTGACCTGCCTCCTGAGAAATCTATAAGGAGGTAAAGAAGCAACAGTTAGAACTGTATATGGAGCAACAGTTAGAACTGTATTTGGAACAACATTTGGTTCCAAATCGTGAAAGAAGTACATCACAGCTGTATATTGTCACCCTGTGCATGCATTGGAGAAGGAAATGGTAACCCACTCCAGTATTCTTGCCTGGAGAATCCCAGGGAAGGTGGAGCCTGGTGGGCTGCCATCTATGGGGTTACACAGAGTCAGACACAACTGAAGTGACTTAGCAGTGGCTGCAGCAGCATATTTAACTTATATGCAGAGTATATCATGCAAAATGCCAGGCTGGATGATGCACAAGCTGGAATCAAGACTGTTAGAAATATCAATAACCTCAGATTTGCAGAAAGAGGAGAAGATCTAAAGAACCTCTTGATGGAAGTGAAGAGGAGAGTGAAAAAGTTGGCTTAAAACTCAACATTCAGAAAACTAAGATCATGCATCAGGTCAAATCCCTTTATGGCAAATAGATGGGGAACAATGGAAACCATGAGAGACTACATTTTTGGGCTCCAATATCACTGCAGATTGTGACTGCAGCCATGAAATTAAAAGATGCTTGCTCCTTGAAAGAAAAGGTATAACCAACCTACAGAACATATTAAAAGGCAGGGACATTACTTTGCCTATAAAGTTCCATCTAGTCAAAGCTATAGTTTTTCCAGTAGTCATGTATGAATGTGAGAGTTGGACTATAAAGAAAGCTGAGCACCAAAGAATTGATGCTTTTGAACTGTGGTGTCAGAGAAGACTCTTGATAATCCCTGGGAGTACAAGGAGATCCAACCAGTCCATCCTAAAGGAAATAAGTCCTGACTGTTCATTGGAAGGACTGATGCTGAAGCTGAAACTCCAATACTTTGATGAGAAGAACTGACTCTTTGGCAAAGACCCTGATTCTGGGAAAGATTGATGGCAGGAGGAGAAGAGGATGACAGAGGATGAGATGGTTGGATGGCATCATCAACTCAATGGACATGATTTTGAGTAAGCTCCAGGAGTTGGTAATGGACAGGGAAGCCTGGTATGCTGTGGTCCATTGGGTTGCAAAGAGTCAGACCCAACTGAACGACTGAACTGAACTGAATGGAAGGAACTGTATCTTAAGATTACATGAAACTCATGTAATTCTTATTTTGTTTATATTTCTAGTGAATTATACTAACAAATATTTATTGAATGAGTTAATATTCAGGATTTGGGGAGATCCATTGGAGAAGGAAATGGCAACCCACTCCAGTATTCTTGTCTGGTAAATCCCATGGCAGAGGAGCCTGGTGGCCTCAGTCCATGGGGTTGTAAAGAGTTGGACATTACTGAGCACATGCACACAATAGAATAGAATGAAGAAATGATATGCATGCACAAGATTACAAGTATCTTAAATTTGTAATTTAATAGTAAATATTGGGTGCAGACGAAAAGAGTGTAGATGAAACTATATTACCAAATGCAAAGATAGAACACTCAGAAAATCAAACATGCCTCGCAGTTTCTGGATTGTGATAAACTGATGGTATTTGCAGGGAAAAGATTCTTAAGTGAAGATGTGTAATGAACTTCATAGGCGTTCTTCCAAAGGTCAGAGATAATAAAACTTCTTGGATCATTTCACTGAAAGTGCTTAAGTGTAATGGATTGGTTGCTTTGGATGATAACTGTTTTTACTGAAGAATATCTGTGTGTGTGTGTGTGTGTGTGTGTGTGTGAACGAGAAAGTATATCTCTGAATGAAATTAGGTGATTAATGCATCTTTTGAGAATTTGTATTCTATGCTTACTGATATTTTGTTTCAGAGTATTGTAGAAATAAAACTAACTCTTTGATTATCTCAGAAGGGAAATTGTGAAATAGTTTTCTTTTCCCTCTTCCTTAACTCAGTGTTTGATTGGTCATTAGAACATGCTGAGCTTCTTCTATATCCATCTGCTCTCCTCAATTGCCAACTCTGCCTTCAGTTTGGAGCTTATGAACTTTACTAGGTACTGGAATAGCTTACTCCTAACTAGGTCTCTTGTCTCTTGTGTTCTTCTTCCACTCGATCTTTCATATTGCCCATGAGTTCTTTGGAAAAGAAAGGTCTGATCCAATTATTAAAACAGATAACTTAGATGACTCCCCATGGCTGACAGTTATAAATTCCTCTAAGAAGCAGCCTTTGACTATGTTTGTTATAAATGTTACATGCTCTTAAACATTTTTTCCCTTCTAATACTGTTTTTTTTTAAATTTATTTTTTTGTTAATTTATTTTTTATTGAAGGATGATTGCTTCACAGAATTTTGCTGTTTTCTGTTAAACCTAACATGAATCAGCCATAGGTATACATATATTCCCTCCCTTTTGAAACTCCCTTCATCTCCCTCCCCATTCCACCTCTCTAGGTTGATATAGAGCCCCTGTTTGACTTTCCTGAGCCATACAGCAAATTCTTGCACTGTTGGTGGGAATGTAAATTGATATAGTCACTATGGAATATGGTATGGAGATTCCTTAAAAATTTTTGTGTTTTCCTTGTCATAAGATCTTAACCAAAATGTGTTGAAAATCTTGATTTAATTATTGACCTACTGTGCTTACATTACTTTGCCGACTAAGGTCCATCTAGTCAAGGCTATGGTTTTTCCTGTGGTCATGTATGGATGTGAGAGTTAGACTGTGAAGAAGGCTGAGCACTGAAGAGTTGATGCTTTTGAACTGTGGTGTTGGAGAAGACTCTTGAGAGTCCCTTGGACTGCAAGGAGATCCAACCAGTCCATTCTGAAGGAGATCAACCCTGGGATTTCTTTGGAAGGAATGATGCTAAAGCTGAAACTCCAGTACTTTGGCCACCTCATGCTAAGAGTTGACTCATTGGAAAAGACTCTGATGCTGGGAGGGATTGGGGGCAGAAGGAGAAGGGGACGACCGAGGATGAGATGGCTAGATGGCATTACCGACTCGATGGACATGAGTCTGAGTGAACTCCGGGAGTTGGTAATGGACAGGGAGGCCTGGCGTGCTGCAATTCATGGGGTTGCAAAGAGTTGGTTCGCGACTGAGTGACTGAACCTAACTGAACTGAACTATGCTTACATGGTCAGACTTGTTTACAGTTGTATCAGTCTTTCTGATGGTCACTGCTATATAGGAGGTGCTCATTAAGTATGAAAGTTAAGTGCTGGAACATTTGGGCCTTAATTAGGTTTAGTTTTATACTTCTTGCCCTTCTTATGCATACTTCAGTACATCTGTTCTCAACACTTCCCCAAAACTCTTGGTTTTTCACCTTGGTACTGTCTCTATGTACTGTTGCCTTCTCATACATAGCAAAATCTTACCTGTTTTTTTAAGACAGGCTTTTAATTCCACATTATCTTTGAAGACTTCTCTCATCTTGTTGGGTTATTTATTTCCTTTTTTGGTAATCCAATTGCATGCTCTTTTGGACCTCTTTGGCACTAAACTCTTCCTGCTTGGGAATGCATTTAGTTTCTAATCGCTTATTTCTTCTACTTTGAAAGTGTCTTGAGGGCACAGGTAACTTTAACTCATCTTAACTGCCTCCAAAGCATAGATGAGAAAAACACTAACTTCATGAGGAAGGTGCTAAGTTTTTCTTAAATGGAGGTTTGATAAATCAGTATTTTTCTAAAAATATTCTTCTGAACTCTTATTTCTGTAAGGTGTCAGAGATACTATATTAGATGAATTCTTTGACCAAATAGGCTTGGAAAATACTGAGTTAAACAGAGTTAAACACACTTTCAAAAAATCTGAGATGCTCATTGGAGCTTTAAATTTATTTTTTATTTAAATTTATTTTTTTAAAGAAATATTTTACCTAGCATTTCTGAACTTACCTGGCCACAGACTCTCCATTCACAGATTGAGGTGCTACTGGCTGGTTCCTGTCTTAGAGGTGAGAACAGTTCCAAATTCCAGACTATATAGCCTAGGAGTTAACTAGATTAGAGATTAAATCTATAACAGAATTTGGCACCTGAAGGGGCTCTGATCTTCCTGCAGCTGCAGCCATGACTTTTGACAGGCAGGAAACATCTTAAGGATACTCAGCAGGTCAAGCATTGTTACAAGATTTTTTTTTATTTAACATTCTGAATGTCTAACTTGCAGTTATGTATTATAGAATGTCTCAATATTATATAATTTTTCTTTGTATAGGATATTATATGAACAGTCTCTCAATTGTTATATGATTTTGCCTAACATATGTATATATGTATATATATACATATATATACACACCCATATGTATAAACATATATCTATAGCATGTGGAAATCCTGAAGAACAATTTTATAGGTGCACAGTTACTTGGGCTTTAGATAAAAAGGATTGAAACTCATTGTTCAGAGTCAAAATGGAAGGTGATTTGATAAATTGTTTTTTTTTTAAAGGGATTAGTTCTCCAGTTTTAATACCCCCGTCAGTAACATGCATTAGGACCTCCCCAATAGATCACATATGAGCTCATTAGTTTTTTATCATTAACATATGGTCAAGTTTCACTTGGAATCTGTACTTGGACACAATGGAAACAGTTGCCCTGGAAAAATATGCTTCAGTTTCTGTATGTCATTCTTTTCATGTCAAGTACAACCTTTTAAAGAACTGAGCTGTATCCTTTGTTTCCTTTGTATTTTCCTTTCACTTGAATACTGTGCTGTGTACCCAGCAGGTACTTCAAAGGTATTGTTAGGCTGACTCTCTCACAGTCAATACCTTCATTAAGTTTTACATGAGAGAACATCTTGATGATAAGGTAGGGTAGAGTGTAGGGGTGGTGGTGGGCAGAAGCACCAGCCCCCTGGAGACTAGGAACAGTATTCAAAAGACCTTGATGAGCAAGAAACAAATATAAGGACGTTTACTAGTACACTCAAAGGACAAAAACCACTTTGTACAAATGTAAAGTGAGTAATGAGCTATATCCAAATATCTCAGAAAAACATCTAAAAGTCATAATAAATTACAGGAGTCTCCATGAGTCAACAACATGGTGCCTTTTAAAAATAGAGCATTTTCCCCAGGATTTGTTAAAAACGAGTATAGTAGGCAACATTTAGGCTTGATGTCTATCTCATAAAATGGCATAATTCCATGAGGTAGCTTGGAAGATATGTTGTAAGCTAAAGAAGTAAAAACTCAATCGATATTTTAATGTTGAGAGTCTTCCTTGAAAGATTCTTGAAAATACTGTGCCCATTAAGTCCTTTTATAAATAATGGCAGCATTCATCCACAAGCCAAGATCTCAGATTCCCAAGTGCATTGGTTATAGTGCAGATGAAGTATCCATTGTATTTTTAACCATAATAAAGTGACAATCACTACAGAGAGGAAACATTGCTTTGTGAAGAAGAGTGACTATTTCCTATCTTTGTAATACCTCTGGTAGTGTTAAGAACAGTAATATATTCCCATACTATCAACCTGTATGCAGCTATGATGCTAAATATTCATTAACTTCAGTTATACATGCTATGGGATTTCAAAGATGTGTAACAATTAAAAAATTAATGTACCTCTTTTGGAAAATTTATGTTGAATATTAAATACAATATGAAATGAAATAAAATATTTTTCTCTGTCATTAGCTTATTAAAACTATTATCTAACTTAGTTAATAATTTTAAATAAATTATGGCACTGGTAAAAATTAAAACAAGCACAGAGTTTTATCATAGTTTATAATAGGCTGTAAAAGCACTCACTTTGTCATCAGATAGGTTTCATTAGTGGGGAATGTATATATCAAATAAACTCTGAAGCTGAAGAGTAGAAATTCCTTGTTTTATACAAGGCAGCCAAAAAATATAGAGAGGTTTTGGACAGTATACTTGATACACAAATAAGAATTATCAACCCAGCTTTGCACTTCATAAAAAAAAAATACACATTTTCAAATTGTACCTTTATAAAAATAAGACATTATGCTGAGAGAAGCCCAAAAGCCCAAAAAGAAACCCACATCAGTCCAGCCACCCTAATTTACCAGTTATAAAAGTAAACCATCTTGAAAGGGGATCTTCCAACAGTCAGTTGAGCTGCCTACTGCATGTTAGTTTCTCTGGAAGCAAGCACTGAGATGGCGTTGTTGATATAAATAGTTAGTAGACTTCAATGTCTGTGTAAGGAGGGCCAACAGCAGGATTGGCAGAGAAAGAATCTCAACTTCAATGAAAGTCTTTACCAACCTGTTGTGAAGGTCTGCAGTAAATTTTGCCCATCAGATTTGGTCCTGGTCAATCTGAGATGGCTGTTCCTTCATGTTCTTGCCTTGTTCAGTCATCAGATGTGAGCTGTTCTGTAAATAATGTGACCTCAGATGAAGCAACTCTCCATATCTGAGGCAGACCCTGAATTAACTGATCACATACCCTATAGCTGGATAGCCAGTCCTTTGAAAAGAGGATCTTGGTCATGTTTCTCCCTGCTTAGCTATGACCCTACTTGGAACAGAGATGAGTTTCCCTGGTGTGGTTTATTATACAGTATTATTAACTGTAATACATCAAAATTTTGGGAAATTAAGTTATAAAATAAACAAAGCAAAATTTATTACTTGATTTAGGTGTTTATTTATTTGATCTCCATATAGGTAAGACTGTTGAGGTATTTACTTATTTGATATCTGTATACAATGGGAGGAATCAAAAGGAGAAAATATCAAGGGATTAAAAAACTCTTTAGTGTCAACTGTCATAAGATGAAAGTTTGAACAATAAATGGGATAATATTTATAAAAAAAATAGATGAAGGACTTCTATCCCTTAATACATGATACTTTCAAATGAATACATAAAGATTTTTTTTTTTAGTACAGAAACAAGTCATGTGAGAAAGGATATGTGTACAGATAATGAACACAAGAAAAATGTTTAATCTCATGAATAAAGAAATGTAAATTAAGACTAAAAATAAAAAATAATAAATATCAAATAAATAATATTAAAAGAAAGTGGTACTTATTGCTTATGCTGATGGATGAGAAGGTCATTCACATAAACCCTGGTGGGAGAAGAATTCCTTAAGACATCTCTAGAAAACATTTTGGCAATCTGCAGTAAAAGTCATAAAAATATACATTCTCATCCAGCAATTACGTTTTCAAAGCCCTACCTTGGAGAAGTGTTTCAATATTTATGTATTAAAATATTCATCGCAGCCTTTTATGTTCATTAATAATCAAGTACAGGGATAGTTATAGTAAATGATGGGATAGAACATTATATGGCCATTAAGAATGCTATTTAGTAAAAAATTTTAATACTGAGAAGAAGTGTTTATTATATTAAAAAAATTAATAAAATCTATATAGAATATATATAATAAAGGGCTTGTCTAATACCTCAGTTGGTAAGAAATCTGCCTGCAATGCAGGAGACCCAGCTTTAATTCCTGGGTCGGGAAGATCCTCTGGAGAAGGAAATGCCAACCCATTCCAGTATTCTTGCCTGGAGAATCCCATGGACGGAAGAACCTGGTAGGCTACAGTCCACAGGGTCACAAGAGTTAGACACGACTTAGCGACTTTACTACTACTACTACTACTACTACTACTACTACTATATACAATAAAAATTCAGCTCTGAAGAATACATATTTGAGAGTATGGAGGAAGACTTCCAAATGATATTGATTTCCACCTACTTTGACTGAGGAAAGTTTTTCATGTTAAACTGCCTGCCATCTTAATAAAGGCATTCATATCATCATTGTCTGGCACTTAAAAGTATCCAGATCTCCAAGACATTGAGTGGTTCCCAGGCAAAGATTAGGAAGCAGTTCACCCTCAAGTTCATCCAAGTACTGAACTTCTTCCTCTCACACTTTGAATCTTGTAGCTGAAGGTCTCTTTCTTTTATTAGACTTCCTTTCTCTCTTGAGTCTCTCTGGGTCTAGTTACTCCTGCTTCATCTTACTCTTATTTTCCAATCACAGTGTTTTTCCCCCAAATTGAATTCAGCCAAGATTAGAGTGATGTTTAAATCACTGTTTCTGCTCTGGTGAGAGCTTCAGTGTTACTGAGTCATGACAGAGCAGAGGATATGGGAAATATACATATCTAAAGTTTCAGCAAAACATGAACCGTGAAATTCCAGATGTTCAAGCTGGTTTTCGAAAAGGCAGAGGAAGCAGAGATCAAATTGCCAACATCTGCTGGATCATCGAAAAAGCAAGAGAGTTCCAGAAAAATATCTATTGCTGCTTTATTAACTATGCCAAAGCCTTTGACTCTGTGGATCACAATAAACTGTGGAAAATTCTGAATGAGATGGGAACCAGTCCACCTGACCTGCTTCTTGAGAAACCTATATGCAAGTCAGGAAGCAACAGTTAAAACTAGACATGAAACAACAGACTGGTTCCAAATAGGAAAAGGAGTACGTCAAGGCTATATATTAATTGTAACTCTGCTTATTTAACTTATATGCAGAGTACATCATGAGAAACACTGGGCTGGAAGAAGCACAAGTTGGAATCGAGATTGCTGGGAGAAACATCAATAACCTCAGATATGCAGATGATACCACCCTTATGGCAGAAAGTAAAGAGGAACTAAAAAGCCTCTTGATGAAAGTGAAAGAGTAGAGTGAAAAAGTTGGCTTAAAGGTCAACATTCAGAAAACGAAGATCATGGCATCTGGCCCCATCACTTCATGGGACATAGATGGGGAAACAGTGGAAACAGTGTCAGACTTTATTTTTCTGGGCTCCAAAATCACTGCAGATGGTGATTGTAGCCATGAAATTAAAAGACGCTTATTCCTTGGAAGGAAAATTATGACCAACCTAGATAGCATATTGAAAAGAAGAGACATTACTTTGCCAAGAAAGGTCCGTCTAGTCAAGGCTATGGTTTTTCCTGTGGTCATGTATGGATGTGAGAGTTGGACTGTGAAGAAGGCTGAGCACCAAAGAATTGACACTTTTGAAGTGTGGTGTTGGAGAAGACTCTCGAGAGTCCCTTGGACTGCAAGGAGATCCAACCAGTCCATCCTAAAGGAGATCAGTCCTGGGTGTTCTTCGGAAGGAATGATGCTAAAGCTGAAACTCCAGTACTTTGGCCACCTCATGCGAAGTGTTGACTCCTTGGAAAAGACTCTGATGCTGGGAGGGATTGGGGGCAGGAGGAGAAGGGGACGACCGAGGATGAGATGGCTAGATGGCATCACCGACTCGATAGACATGAGTCTGAGTGAACTGCGGGAGTTGGTGATGGACAGGGAGGCCTGGTGTGCTACAATTCATGGAGTCTCAAAGAGTCAGACACGACTGAGTGACTGAACTGATCTGAACCGAAATGATTTAAGTTAATAAATATTTTGGCTTGATATATCCATATTATTGTTGTAAGACTTGTGCTGGCTAAGGGAGACTAGATGAATTGAAAATCTGCTTGAAATTTTATAATTGCTGCTTGAAATCTTGTAGTCTGAGAACTTTTGGAAAGTGTATTACTTTAATATTTAGGTTTTAACATAGTTCTTAAGCAATTTACAAGACTTCTAGAGAATCACTGAAGTCACACTGAAGACTTTTCATCTGAGGTGTGGAGGAATTTCTCAATTACCTTATGAGGTCTCTGTGCTCCTTAATCAGTTTCATGGCAGAAGAAGGCAGTGCATGTTCTCTTATACAACTGAAAAGTATTATTCTTCTCTTATTCAGAAATCTGTCTGTGCTTGGCTCAGACTTTCTTTGTGAGGAAAAGAAAGAATGTATGTGTGGGTTTTAAAGGCTATTTTAGGGGAATTTAGTGACTGTACCAACCTTTAAAGTAGCCTCTCTGTTCTTGCTTCTTTTCTAAGTAGAGCAGAAAAATCAACAGAAGCTAAGTTGACATCTAAAAAATCATTTTTGCTTGTGACAATGTGTCTGGGACACAAAGCATTGACCTTGGAGCACTGGTCTATTCATTCATGGATGGTTTAATCAATGAAGCCTTTTAACAGCTGGACCATTTCTTCCTAGCATATAACCCAGTGGCTCACCCTTGCTCTTATTTTCTATGTCTATCTTTATTATTCATGACAAAAAAAGGAGGCTCTAGGCTTCCACTTCTCTGAAAGTATTTCCTCAGTCTTATAAAAATGGAAGAAATGAATCAAAATTTGAGAATAAAAGAAGCTATCAAAGTATGCAAAGCATTTGTGAAAATATATTCTTAGACCCAAAGAACTAGAGCCTTGCATATATAACATGGTGAAGATAGTTCTCAGTTTCTATTGTAATCCCTGTCACTTTTGGTATGTAATCTGTGCTCATCAATCAATTTTTTCCTGGCAGCTGGGATGTTTATGAAATTGTCTAATATGGGCCCTTAAGAAAATAGTTATGTAAACATCCCTACAGCAATGTATATTCCCTAGTCACTAAACTTTAAATATACAATCATCACTTATGCTTTTATTGAGAAAAAAACCAAATGACCATCATAGGAGCCAAAGTCAAAAAAGTTGGCATATCTTCTCTGCACCAATTAAAGCTAAAATGGAATAATAACTTTAAAACCTTTAAGGGAAGAAAGTGTGTTCTAAAGTAGCTCTTCAGCTGTGCTATTATTCATAGGTAAAGTCTACGAAAACACATTCTCTGACTTACAACCATTCAGAATACTTATGATATGAATATCTTTTGTTGATATTACTAAAGGAAATTCATCTGGAACTATAGAAAAAAACTCAATGAAATAGGTAGATGAGTCAAGAGGAGAAGGAGAAAGAAAACTTTTGATTAAGGAGGTTAATTGAAAATGGACTTATGATTACAAAATTAAAGAACCATCCTTTTTTATAAAAGGTGCATCTGTGTGTATGATGAGGTAATATTTGCTGAAATGACCATGATATGAAGGAAGTGTATTATTTCTAATTCACGTACCTGTGAAAACAAAAGCAGAACATAAAAGATAAAAAAACTTAATATGGAAATACTAAACCTTTGCACAAAATAGTAAATTTGAAGTAGGAGAATGAGTTTCAGAAAAGGAAAAAGGCTCTAATTAAAAAAATTCAAATGAAAGATATTTTTTAAATGTGTGCTTGATTATATAGTTATAAATTAATATTTATAGAATGACTAACATTCTATAAATTTGTCATATTAATCTCAATGATAAGATTTATCATATTAATCTTAATGATAAAAACTTTCATTTCATTCTAAAACATAAAAAGAGAGTATATGATCCATATTTCAAAACCATATCAGAAGAGATATTTTCAAAAAGAGAAGCTTCTATGTTCATCAGTGATATTGGCCTGTAGTTTTCTTTTTTTGTGACATCTTTGTCAGGTTTTGGTATTAGGGTGATGCTGGCCTCATAGAATGAGTTTGGAAGTTTACCTTCCTCTGCAATTTTCTGGAAGAGTTTGAGTAGGATAGGTGTTAGCTCTTCTCGAAATTTTTGGTAGAATTCAGCTGTGAAGCCGTCTGGACCTGGGCTTTTGTTTGCTGGAAGATTTCTAATTACAGTTTCAATTTCCGTGCTTGTGATGGGTCTGTTAAGATTTTCTATTTCTTCCTGGTTCAGTTTTGGAAAATTGTACTTTTCTAAGAATTTGTCCATTTCTTCCACGTTGTCCATTTTATTGGCATACAACTGCTGATAGTAGTCTCTTATGATCCTTTGTATTTCTGTGTTGTCTGTTGTGATCTCTCCATTTTCATAGATCAATTGAACAAAATAGAAAGCCCAGAGATAAATCCACACACATATGGACACCTTATCTTTGACAAAGGAGGCAAGAATATACAATGGAGTAAAGACAATCTCTTTAACAAGTGGTGCTGGGAAAACTGGTCAACCACTTGTAAGAGAATGAAACTAGATCACTTTCTAACACCGCACACAAAAATAAACTCAAAATGGATTAAAGATCTAAATGTAAGACCAGAAACTATAAAACTCCTAGAGGAGAACATAGGCAAAACACTCTCAGACATAAATCACAGCAGGATCCTCTATGATCCACCTCCCAGAATTCTGGAAATAAAAGCAAAAATAAACAAATTGGATCTAATTAAAATTAAAAGCTTCTACACAACAAAGGAAACTATAAGCAAGGTGAAAAGACAGCCTTCTGAATGGGAGAAAATAATAGCAAATGAAGCAACTGACAAACAACTAATCTCAAAAATATACAAGCAACTTATGCAGCTCAATTCCAGAAAAATAAATGACGCAATCAAAAAATGGGCCAAAGAACTAAATAGACATTTCTCCAAAGAAGACATACAGATGGCTAACAAACACATGAAAAGATGCTCAACATCACTCATTATCAGAGAAATGCAAATCAAAACCACAATGAGGTACCACTTCACACCAGTCAGAATGGCTGTGATCCAAAAATTGGCAAGCAATAAATGCTGGAGAGGGTGTGGAGAAAAGGGAACCCTCCTACACTGTTGGTGGGAATGCAAACTAGTACAGCCACTATGGAGAACAGTGTGGAGATTCCTTAAAAAATTGCAAATAGAACTACCCTATGACCCACAATCCCACTGCTGGGCATACACACCGAGGAAACCAGAATTGAAAGAGACACATGTACTCCAGTGTTCATCGCAGCACTGTTTATAATAGCCAGGACATGGAAGCAACCTAGATGTCCATCAGCAGATGAATGGATAAGAAAGCAGTGGTACATATACACAATGGAGTATTACTCAGCCATTAAAAAGAATTCATTTGAATCAGTTCTGATGAGATGGATGAAACTGGAGCCGATTATACAGAGTGAAGTAAGCCAGAAAGAAAAACACCAATACAGTATACTAACACATATATATGGAATCTAGAAAGATGGCAATGATGACCCTGTATGCAAGACAGGAAAAGAGACACAGCTGTGTATAACGGACTTTTGGACTCAGAGGGAGAGGGAGAGGGTGGGATGATTTTGGAGGATGGCATTCTATCATGTATACTATCATGTAGGAATTGAATCGCCAGTCCATGTCTGACGCAGGATACAGCATGCTTGGGGTTGGTGCATGGGGATGACCCACTGAGATGTTATGGGGAGGGAGGTGGGAGGGGGGTTCATGTTTGGGAACACATGTAAGAATTAAAGATTTTAAAATTAAAAAAAAAAAAAATAACCCACGTGAAAAAAAAAAAAAGAGAAGCTTGAAGGAAAATAGCATATCATGAAGCTATTATTATAATTATGAATACTAGTGAAAACTATTGAAAATGAGTAATATTGAGTGAAATATAACAATACTGAAATGTGTGAATTATTAATATACAAATTATGTAAATATACCATCATGTGGAAAATAATGTGATCATATTAGGATAGTGACACTAACATATTACTATTATTTTGTTGTTATTATTTTAAATATTTAATTATTTATTTGACTGCTTTGGGTCTTAGTTGTGGCACCCGGCATCTTTGTTGCATCATGGTGGATTTTTCATTGTGGTGCATGGATTCTCTAGTTATGGCACAGGGCCTCAGTAGTTAGAGCACTAGGGCTCAGTTACTCTGAGGTGTCTGATATCTTTGTTTCCTGACCAGGGATCAAACCCACATCCTCTGCATTGCAAGGCAGATTCTTAACTGCATCACATCAGGTCTCAGTGTTCTGCTGGCTCAGATATATGATATTTATGCTTATCTGATACCATACGTGAGTGTGTAAGAGAATCATGCCATACCAGTTCCTACAAGGGCTGAGGCCTCTGTGGATGTTCTGGAACGTGCCAAGGGTCAGACAATTTAGTTGATTTACACTCTCAGTTAGCTTGGGGTCCTCAAGTGACCCTACAGAACACCAAGCTTTCAACGAGCCAAGATACCACAGCAGGGCACCTTTCAGAAGCCATGCATCAGGGGCTTCTATCATGAAGACTCATATTTGCTGCTTGGTGAAAACAAAGGTCTTCTAAAAAGAAAGGGCTGAGTCCAGGGTGATATAAGCCTCTGTACTCTGATCCCAGTATTTCCCAATCTTCAAAGAACTGGTGAGAAATAATTTGTAGCTTGTATACAAGCACAGCTTCTGTGGAGGAGTCTGGTATATTCCCTAATGGTAAGCCTCTCATTATGGGGCACTTCTGACTGCAGGGCTCCTTCAGTGTTTTGACTTACTGGGACTGTGGTAGAAATAGCATGAATAACCCTAAATAGGAATGTTCTCTGTCCTCAGGGAGACCTGTAAAAATAAGACTTGTGAGCTCTGTTTAATGGCTCTTTCCATTTCTGCCCAGTAAATGTATACTAGGACTGTTCATCCTGTTAAATACAACACATACTGACACAACTTGAAGATGAGTCACATTTTTTTCCAGTGATGTGATATGTCCATACAATTCAGCACCATTGACAAGTATGGTCCTAGTATCTATTGAGAAAGATCTGTTGAGAAATTGTGCATTGCTTGGACTCAGTTTTTGACAGAATACATTTTTTTTAAAAGGAGTCTTTTTTTTTCCCCCCAAGTTATATAATTGTTTTCAAATGATTAAGTTCTAAATTAGGAAGAAAATTTGGGCAGTGAATAGCACTCATTGTTCAGTCATGATCAATTACCCCATATCCTTGGCATAGTCAATGATGCTTTTAACATAGAATAATCTTTGAGGTCACTGAAACTCTGCTGATGACATGCAGAAGTCAGAGTGATCCATGGTGGACTCTCAGTGAACCTTCAAATCCAAAAATGATGTGGAAATAGAATGTAGATAAGGTTGATAAAATTCCATTAATTTGTTTAACAATCTTTTGATAACCCTGTGAGGTATATAGAGAAGCTTGGCTTGGTAATTAGAACCTGCAGAGCCTTTCCTCTGTCTCCTATAATGGACTCCATCAAGGCTAGCTGAATACTTAGCTTCCCTGCAAAAAGTAATCTTACCTGAAATATACTTGCCACCCCTGCTAGAAAAAGTCACCTTGCTTCCTAATGATACAACAAAATATTTTAAGCATGAATGGTGTGGGTACACCAGCTCCCTTCTTTCCAGGTCTCCAAAATACAACTTTTATTAATCTACAAATTTGGGGGATAAAATTGAGATACACCTAACCCTTAGATGCTATGGGTTAGAAATTTATTTCTAGATTAATATTTATCTCAAGCAAATTCTCTTTTATCAAAAGTATTTATAGTTCTTACAGAGTTCAATATGTAGTGAGTCTATTAACAGTTTAAATTTTAACTTCACCAGATATAAGCTTTATTTAAATTTGGACTAATCTTGTACAACTCAATGAGTTATTCAGGTCACTGTTTGGCTTTTAGTGGAAATCTTGCAGACAGGCTTGGAGATCAGTGGGTGGTATCAGTGGAGAATACATTGTGCCACAGGTTTATATTAGCAATTAATCCAGCATCTGGGAGGAACTCAGACTTAGGCCTTAACATCATCTCTCCATCAGAATCATTCCTCATTGAATTTGTTTGGGAAGTCTTGCCATTGCCTGCAAAAAATGGATCACAGATGAAAGTTGTCACATCCTGTTGAGAATGGACAATTATCCTTTATTTGGTTTCCAACTTTCCTTGTAACAATGCTGACAGATAAAAGTATTGGTTAGAGTGTAGTGCTGTTAGAATTAACTTTTTCTCACCACATGAGTGAGGCATGTCCTCAGGCCTCCTTTCCTGGAGATGGCTGTGTTCTACCAAGCATTACTTTGTAGTGGCTATGTCTCTATGACAATAAGTAATCATTATAAAAGGGAATAAAATGGTCAAGTCAGTGAGCCAGTCTTTGTGATCACGCCATATGGAGCACTTGTTTTCAGTGTTAAAGATTCTTGTGATGTTTTCCCTTGGAAACTGGTTCAAATATGGCCAGATAGAAACTGGTTTTTCAAGCTTTGTCCTACCAGGGTCGATGCTTATTCCTGATTGTCATCCCACAAAGGAATGCTGATGCATGATTGCAATGGGCTTGTGTTCATGATAATGATTTAATTACCTATTATTTAGGGAATAGTTCTTACAGGGGAATTCAGAGTAAAAGAACATGAGATTTTGAATCACAGCCTAACTCTTGACTCTGGCAGTTACTAATCACTTTTATATATCTTTGAAATTACATTTACTTTTTATTGTGGTAAATAACACATAATGTAAAATTTATCATTTTAAATATTTTCAAGTGTACAGTTCAGTAGTGTTAAGTACATCACATTGTTGTGCTGTAACTCCATCAGAACATCAGAAAAGTTCCTCCAGAACTTTTTCAAATCTGAAGTTCTATATCCATTAAATAGCAACTTTCCATTTCTTTCTCTTTTCAGCCACTAGTAATCACCATTCTATTGATACTTCCTGGGTCTATAAACTTGACTATTAAAGTATGCTTAGTCCCTTAAATACTCATAAATGTTAGTTCTTCCTATTAAGACATAGTTATTAACATTTCAGGCAGGATGCAGACACATTATCATAATTACTACATTGATTATTTTGCAGTCTTTGGTATTTTCTCTTTTAATTATTTTTATCAGTTTTCTAAGCCTGGAATTATACTTTAATTTAGGGGAGGGGGGATATCTGTTGCCCATCATTAAATAAAACACCAAATTTTAAGAAAAACATTGCATCATTAAACTAACATTACGGGAGTGTCTGGAGAAGGAAGGGAAAAAGAATGGAGGCCTACAATAAATGATGATGTACTTGCATTTTTTCCCATTCACTCCATTTTTATCTAATCATTTACATTCAAAAGCTAAAGCTTCTCCAGAGATAGATCTTTGCTCCCGGTATTTTTCAGGTAGAGTTCTGCTATTTATACTGCATTGACTAAATGCAAGAGTGGAGAGAGGCACAAGGTAATTTAAAAGGAGTCAGCCCTGAAACCATTCTCCCAATTCTCCTCTTCATGCTCCTCAGGTGACTACACATCTTAAGTTGTTTATGTTGCATTTCCTGAAATGAGGGTGTAGGAGGAAGTGATTTCCAGGAAAGATACCATTATAAATATGACTTTATAATTATTAGGCTGGCCCCATATTCCCTGGGCTCCTCTAAATTTCTTCTCTTTTTTCCCCTTCACTAGTATTCCAGCTCCCTAAGCCACTCTAGATCTGGTGCAAAAAACCTGAAAGTTCTTCTGATGACAGAAATTCAGCCTTGAAGTTTTCTTAAATCCCACAGACGGAGGAGCCTGGTGGGCTGCCATCCATGGGGTCGCGAAGAGTCGGACACGACTGCGCGACTTCACTTTCACGTTTCACTTTCATGCATTGGAGAAGGAAATGGCAACCCACTCCAGTATTCTTGCCTGGAGAATCCCAGGGGCGGCGGAGCCTGGTGGGCTGCCATCTATGGGGTTACACAGAGTCGGACACGACTGAAGCAACTTAGCAGTAGTAGCAGCAGCAGGGTTTATTAAACTATGATTCACAAATGTAACTTGGTATACATGACATTTTGTGATATGTTAAGAATAAGCAAGTGCATCACAGCTCAGTTGAGGCTTCCAGATACTACATTCCATGATTCTGATTAAGCAAAATCATGGATTATGATTCTTCAGGCATGGTGGAAAGGCTAATTACATTGACTATGTCATCGGCATGTGGCTGCATGTTTCTAGAATCAGAACTTTATGTTACATATGACTTATAATAAGGAAAAATGAAAACTGATTTAGAAAGGAGTGGGCTAAATTTATCACTTTGGTCAGCTATACTCCAGTTAAATTCAGCTCCTCTCCTCAAAATAATCTCAATTTATCCTATCTTGATAGATCATAATAATATAATAAGTATATTATCTCTTGTGCTTTCTGAGAATTGTCCCATTCTGGAGAAAAACAAATACGTTAGGCCAGTGATTGTTAACTTTTGGTACAAACTTAACTAAATTAAAAAAAAAATCCCATTGTCCAGGTCATACTCCATACATTATATCAAAATTCCTGAAATGAGCCACAGAATAAATCATTTTTAAAGGTCCCCCACGTGGTTCAGAAGTGCAGCCAAGGTTGAGAGTTTGAGCCCTTGCCTCTGTTACCATTCTCGTTAATGTTCGCACATATAATTGATATTGATCAGAAACTGGTCAATTACTCAATTGACCAAAAGGGTCATGAACACATACTTTTAAGATATTAAAATATTTTGTTAAGAGTTTGCTCAAGAAGTGTTTGTTCAAATCTGCTCTAAGTGATTTGAAGAAGTAATTAAATATGTGTATGCAGCTTCCCTGGTGACTCAGATGGTAAAGAATCTGCCTGCAATGCTAGAGACCTGCTTTCAAACCCTGGGTTGGAAAGATGCCCTGCTCCCCACTACAGTATTCTTGCTTGGAAAATTTCATAGACAGGGGTGCCTGGTAGGCTACAATCCATGAGGTCGCAGAGTTGGACATGACTGAGTGACTAACACATTGCACATTCAGTTCAGTTCAGTCGCTCAGTCATGTCCGACTTTTTGCAACCCCATGGACTGCAGCATGCCAGACAGCTTCCCTGTCCATCACCAACTCTCGGAGCTTACTCAAACTCATGTCCATTGAGTCAGTGATGCCATCCAACCATCTCATCCTCTGTTTCCCCCTTCTCCTCTTGCCTTCAGTCTTTTGCAGCATCAGGGTCTTTTCCAATGAGTCAGTTCTTCTCATCAGGTGGTCAAAGTATTGGAGTCTCAGCTTTAGCATCAGACCTTCCAATGAATATCAGCATGGGTTTCCTTTAGGAAGGACTGGTTGCATCTCCTTGCAGTCCAAGGGACTCTCATGAGTCTTCTCCAACTCCACATCTCAAAAACATCAATTCTTCAGCACTCAGCTTTCTTCATAGTTCAACTCTCACATCCATACATGGTTACTGGAAAAACCATAGCTTTGACTAGATGGATTTTGTTGGTAAAGTAATGTCTCTGCTTTTTAATATGCTGTCTACGTTGATCCTAGCTTTCCTTCCAAGGAACAAGCATCTTTTAATTTCAAGGTTGTAGTCACCATCTGCAGTGATCTTGGTGCCCCCCAAAATAGTCTCTCACTGTTTCCATTATTTCCCTGTCTATTTGCCATAAAGTGATTGACCTGACACCATGATCTTCATTTTCTGAATGTTGGGTTTTAAGTCAACTTTTTCACTCTTCTCTTTCACGTTCATCAAGAGGCTCTTTAGTTCTTCTTTGCTTTTTGCCATAAGACTGGTGTCATCTGCATATCTGAGGTTATTGATATTTCTCCCAGCAATCTTGATTCCATCTTGTGCTTCATGCAGCCTGGCATTTTGCATGATGTACTCTGCATATAAGTTAAATAAGCAAGGTGACAATATGCAGCCTTGACATACTCCTTTCTTGATTTAGAACCAGTCTGTTGTTCCATGTCCAGTTCTAACTGTTGCTTCTTGACCTGCATACAGATTTCTCAGGATGCAGGTCAGGTGGTCTGTATTCCCATCTCTTTAAGAATTTTCCACAGTTTTTTGTGAAACACAGTCAACAGCTTTGGCATAGTCACTAAAGCAGAAATAGATGTTTTTTCCAGAACTCCCTTGCTTTTTTGTTGATCCAATGGATGTTGGCAATTTGATTGCACATTATATTGCATATATATAATTAAATTCAAATATATAACTATTATTTAACAATTCAATTCAATTCTGTAAACATGATAAGAAGCCATAATGTGTTAAGACAACTTCTAGGAAAATAGAAGTGAACTCTTGAGTATTTCAATTAAATTTCTTTTTTACTATGTAGACCAAATCACCTATATGCATCTTTAAATATTTTTAAAATAAGGATATGTGCCTTGGATAAAGAATTTTGAAAATAAAAGAAATATATAGCACTATAACCAAAATATACTTAGTAAAGCTTCTATAAAACCAGCCTTGGAGGACAGGATCAGCATCTATAAGGGAGACATTTCTCTAAACTTGGGTTTGTGGTGCAGAACATCCTTAAAACTCTTGTAACTACCTGCAAAAGGATGTGAAGTGTGTGTGTGTGTGTGTGTGTGTGTGTGTATGTGTTTGTGTGTGCGCGCGTGTGTGTCTGCACATGCGGCTGACAACTAATATGGGTTTTTCTGGGAAGAGGAATCATGATTTTGATGAGGTTCCTATGAAGGAAATCTACTGTCACTTAAGGATGGGATGACATTCTGTGATTACAGTCCGCATACATTAGAGGATCGCATTTAACATATATAGCATGTCTCCATCTTTGTGGAGACAGTTGACTAGATCTAATAAGAGCCACTAGATCTGAACTCAGACAACTTGGATTTGAGTTTCAGCTCTGCAATTTACTGGCTTGAGTAAATGCAGCTGTCCAAGTTTCAGGTTTCTGTTCTATAAAATAGTGATAATAATATCTATCCTACCTACCTAATAATATTTTAAGTTTAAAATCAACTAATTATTTGTAAACTCTAAACTTCAATTCAATGAAAATAAAAGATTTAACATAAAAAGCAATTCCTGTGTTGACTGATAGCTAGCTTCCAGGCCAGTTATCATGAACTCATGTTTAAGAAGGGATGATCAGGCAGATACTGAAATAATGGTTTATGTATAATTAAGTAAGTTTCAGGGAATATAATTGACATATACTTGAAAACTTCTTTACAGGTTTTAGCACATAGATGTGTTTGGGAGATATTGTCTCCTCTTTAAAAGAACAACTTAAGCCCAGTGAGATTTTGGCACAGAGGCAATTAACAGGAAGTATCTCTATTTTATAAACATGGAAATTGAGGCCGATAACAGGAAAGTAATCTGTCTAAGGTCAAGGCCAAGATGTGAACTCAGACACTTATATTCCAAAGTCTACAATGTTAACTTCTGCACAGTATTGCTTATATACAAAATGATTTGAACCCATTTAGGAAAAAGCTGCAAGAAGCTGCATTTCTGAGAAAAGTGACTCAATATGGTAGCAGACTAAATGAGGGAACTTCTGGAAAATCTCATTTAAATCTCATTGAAATCATGAAGTGGTCAGTAATTTCAGTTGCTCAGTCATGTCTGACTCTTTGCGACCCCATGGACTGCAGCATGCCAGGCTTCCCTATCCATCAAAAATTCCCAGAGATTGCTCAAACTCATGTCCATCGAGTCGGTGATACCATCCAACCATCTCATCCTCTGTCATCTGCCAGGAGCCAGCGTGGGGAATCCCGCCCATGGCAAAGGTCATGAGGAAAGGGGCCTGACAAAACGCAAAGGCGAGATCAGGCCTCAAAGCCTGGGCTTTCTTGAGCATCTACCCCCAAAACCAGAGTCTGCCTGCCTTACTGCATAATGCTATCCACCTATTCTTCTGACATTACAGGGGGGGCTATCCCCGACCATCTTTCTCTGGACAAAGTTGACTTAGAGCTCCAGTTAACAGTCTCCTGCATATAAAAGGAGTGTTTCAGCTCAACCCCCTCTGATGGCTCTCTAACTTGCCTTACCTGGACTTTTACAACTATGCATGTGATTGTTTACAACCCCCTACTGTGAGAGGCACGGGAAGTCTAAAACATAAAGCCTTTCAAAGAGTTAAAGAGTTATTAGAGCAGTGCTGGTGTAAGATTTCACTGTTGAGCCAATGCTTGTTGCGAAGTTCCCATATCTCTTATCCATTGTGTACCTGGGAGTACATTTGTTAACATAGCTAGAATGTAAGAAAAAACAAATGTAGCCTTGAAACTAACCACTTCAGATGTTTGAGCTAATTGGTTTTCTTTGTTGTAACTTACTGCACCTTTGCTTCTTGAAAATGTAACTTTGTTTGATACTTTCTGAGGCTGACATAGATTAGAAATACAAAGAAAAAACACTTTAAGGGAAAATAAGTTTTGTGTTTGAGCAGCCTTTATCAAAAGAGGGTCTTAAAATGTTCACAGGCCTCCAAGGCCAGAAGATAATGTACACAACATCATTTGTGGGAAAGGTATAAAAGTCCTTTTGAAAATAAAGCTACTGGGCCTTGCTCACTGAAGCAGCTTGGTCTCCCTGTGTCAATCATTCTCTCTCTCTCCCTCTCACTCTCTTTTTCAGGCTGATCCCTTGGAGCATCGAGGCTCCCTGCGTTCACTTATCTGCCTGGGTTTCTAAGACCTGAACAGGAAGATGTTCTGTGTCTTCACTCCCTCGGGAGACTGGGAGGGCACCTGTGGCCTCCGTGAACAGGGCAAACTTCTGGTCTCGGAGTTTTATTGGTTCTCTATGTAAACCAAGGAATATCAGCCTCTTTCCTCTATTTTCTTATCTACAATATTCTTTCCTTATCTCTCTCTAAATCAATCGCTGACTCCGTCTCCCCTTCGAATTCCCTGGATCCACTGGGGCTGGACCCTGGCAGTCATCTCCTTCTCCTGCCTTCAATCTTTCCTAGCATTAGAGGCTTTTCCAATGAGTTAGTTCTTTGCATCAGGTAGCTAAAGTATTGGAGCTTCAGCTTCAGCATCCGCCCTTCCAATGATATTCAGGGATGATTTTCTTTAGGATTGACTGATTTGATCTCCTTGCAATCCAAGGGACTCTCAAGAGTCTTCTCCAACACCACAGTTCAAAAGCATCAATTCTTCAACACTCAGCTTTCTTTATAGTCCAACTCTCACATCTATGCATGACTACTGGAAAAACCATAGCTTTGACAAGACGGACCTTTGTTGGCAAAGTAATGTCTCTGCTTTTTAGTATGCTGTCTAGGTTGGTCATAGCTTGTCTTCCAAGGAGCAAGTGTCTTTTAATTTCATGGCTGCAGTAACCATCTGCAGTGATTTTGGAGCCCCAAAAATAGTCTGTCACTGTTTCCATTGTTTCCTCATCTATTCACCATAAAGTGATGGCACCAGATGCCATGATCTTCTTTTTTTGAATGTTGAGCTTCAAGCCAGCTTTTTTACTCTCTTCTTTCACCCTCCTCAAGAGTCTCTTAAGTTCCTCTTCACTTTCTGCCATAAATGTGGTATCATCTGCATATATGAGGTTATTGATATTTCTTTCAGCAATCTTGATTCCAGCTTGTGGTTCATCCAGCCCAGTATTTCACATGATATATTCTCCATATAAGTTAAATAATCAGGGTGACCATATACAGTCTTGATGTACTCCTTTCCCAATTTTAAACCAGTTCATTGTTCCATATCTGATTCTAACTGTTGCTTCTTAACCTGTAAACAGATTTTTCAGGAGACAGGTAAGGTTAGTCTGGTATTCCCATCTCCTGAAGAATTTTCCACAGTTTGTTGTGATCCACACATTTAAAGGCTTCAGTGTACTCAATGAAACAGAAGGAGATGTTTTTCTGGAATTCTTTTGCTTTTTCTATGATTCAATGGATGTTGGCAATTTGATCTATTTTTCCTTTGCCTTTTCTAAATTCAACTTGAACATCTGAAGTTCTTGGTTCACGTACTGTTTAAGCCTGGCTTGAATTTTGAGCATTACTTTTCTGTGAGATGAGTACAGTTGTGTGGTAGTTTGAATATTCTTTGGCATTACCTTTCCTTGGGATTGGAATGAAAACTGACCTTTTCCAGTCTTGTGGCCACTGCTGAGTTTTCCAAATTTGCTGGCATATTGAGTGCATCACTTTCACAGCATTATCTTTTAGGATTTGAAATAGCTCAGCTGGAATTCCATCACCTCCACTAGCTTTGTTTGTACTGATGCTTCCTAAGGCCCAGATGACTTCACACTACAGGATGTCTGACTTTAGGTAAGCAATCACACCATTATGATTATCCGGGGCTTAGTAGAGTTAAATGACCTGACTTGCCAGGAAAAATATGAAAAATATTCTTTACTTCCTTAGATAAGCAGGACTGAAGTGCTGGGACTAGAACACTATCTAAGGTAGATAAACAAGAAGACATAAGAAATAATCTCCTAGAAATAATTACCTTAGCCAGGATCAGCAGTAGTAAATGGAAGAGTGTGAGCAGAGGAAAATAATCACCATGTCAAAAAGAAGTGATAACCAGGAAACTGATCCTTAATGTGGAGGCTTAAACAAAATAAGGTAGAAAGAGAATAGAGATAAATTTCCCCAAGACTGACTCCCACAGCCTTCGATTCTTTCTCAGTCTCGCTGCAGTGAAATGAATAATCCATCAGTTCATATTTTAGGACTACCTGAATGGAATTAAAGAATATTTGTGTTCATTACTTTAAAAATGCTTCTTTTTGGTTATTATTCTGGTCTATAAAATTTCTCCTGAAGTATAACAAATGTATAGAAAATTACAGAGATCAAAAGAATAAAACAATAAATGATCACAAGTAAAAATTCACATATGATGACTGCATAGGTCAAGGAATAAAACAACAATAGTACCACAGATATATTTGTTGGACTCTTTCATATATTCCTTTTGAAGATTTTTGCATTTTATATAAATGGAACAAGTTATATATATTTGTGACTTGCATCATTTGCTCAATATTGTGAAGTTCATCCCTGTTGTTGCTTATAGCAGTAATTGATTCATTTTCATTGCTGTATATTGGTTGTGGTAGATTGCTGAAATGATGGCTCCCAATAAATCAGGCCTCTCTGTGTTCATGCCCCTCTGCAATGTGTTATTGCTGCTTCTCCTTTCAAAAAAGAGACTATTTCTTCAGTGTCTTAAATCTGAGCTTGTCTTATAAATGCTTTGGCATAGTTTGTGGTGGAAATTATATTATGTAAGTTCTAGGGCTTAGCCCTAAGAACACTTGCAGATTTCTCTCTTGCCTTCTTAGGTCCTTTTATTACCATGCTGTGAAGAAGCCTAAAGTAGCCAACTGTAGATGAAAGTCTCTGCATGATGGGAGAATAGAGGTTACCCACCGACAACCAGAACCATGTTCCAGAGGCCATCTTGGACCTACAGATTCAGGTGAGACATCAGATGACTGTAGCCACATGAGTCAATCTAGACAAGACTAGTAGAAGAACCTCCTGGCCAACCTACACAATTTTCAAAAATAATAAATTGTGGTTTAAGCCACTAAGTTCTAGGGTAGTTTGCTAAACAACAGTGAATAACTGAAATAGCACATATAAAAATATGACTTTATTTATCCATTGTATTATGATGGATTTTTTTTTTCAGTTTGGGGCTATTATAGATAGTTATACTACGCTATGTTTTAGGAAAATATGTGTCATTTCTGTTGAATATATACCTGAAAGTAGACTTAAAAGATCAGTATTAATAGATACTGCTACAAAGTTTCCCATAGTGGCTGTACCAATTTATACTTCCATCAGCAGTGTAGGAGTGTTCCAGTTGCTCCCCATTGCCATTAATCCTTGGCAATGTCTGTTATTTTCATTTTAGTCATATTGGTATGTGGGGAGTGGTATCTCATAGTACACTTAATTTTAATTCTTCTAATGACTAAAGAGTTGATTACTTTTTCATATATTTATTGGCCTTTGGAACAACAAATACATGTTTATTGTACCTGGAACAACAGACTGGTTCCAAATTGGAAAAAGAGTATGTCAAGGCTGTTTATTGTCACCCTGCTTGTTAAACTTATGTGCAGAGTACATCATGCAAAATGCCAGGCTAGATAAATCACAAGCTGGAATCAAGTTTGCCAGGAGAAATATCAATAACCTCAGATAAGCAGATGACACCACCCTTACGGCAGAAAGCGAAGAAGAATTAAAGAGCCTCTTGATGAAAGTGAAAGAGGAGAGTGAAAAAGTTGGCTTAAAACTCAACATTCAGAACCTAAGTTCATGGCATCCAGTCCCATCACTTCATGGCAAATAGACAGGGAAGTAATGGAAACAGTAAGAGACTTATTTTGGGGGCTCCAAAGTCACTGCAGATGGTGATTGCAGTTATGAAATTAAAAGATGCTTGCTCCTTGAAATAAAAGCTATAACCAATCTAGACAGGATATTAAAAAACAGAGACATTACTTTGCCAACAAAAGTCCATCTAGTCAAAGCTATGGTTTTTCCAGTAGTCATCTATGGGTGTGAGAGTTGAACTATGAAGAAATATGAGCTCTGAAGAATTGATGCTTTTCAACTGTGGTGTTGGAAAAGACTCTTGAGAGTCCCTTGGACTGCAAGAAGATCCATCCAGTCCATCCTGAAGGAAATAAGTCCTGAATATTCACTGGGAGGACTGATGCTAAAGCTGAAGCTCCAAATCTTTGGCCACCTGATGAGAACAACTGACTCATTGGAAAAGACCATGATGCTGAGAAAGATTGAAGGCAGGAGGAGAAGGGGACGACAGAGAATGAGATGGTTGGATAGTATCACTGACTCAATGGACGTGAGTTTGAGTAAGCTCTGGAAGTTGGTGATGGACAGGGAAGCCTGTCATGCTGCAATCCATGGGGTTGTGAAGAATTGGATACGACTGAGTGGCTGAGCTGAACTGACTGATTGGCCTTTGGGATATGCCTTTTTTTAAAAAAAGGATTTGATTAAAATCTGTTACTTTATTATTGAGTTATCTGTCTTTTTCTTATTAGTTTGTAGAATTTCTTTATATATTCTTAATATAAGCCTTGTCTGTTTCATGTATTGAGAATATTGCCTCTCATTCTGTTGGTTTGTTGTTTCTTTCCATTAATGACCTTTTTTGAAAGTTTGGATCACCTCATCACTTAGGCCAACAGAAGTGATAGCTACAGGTGGGGTAATTTAGAATGAATACCATATAAAGAAGAGCATGCATGGCAATATGGCCCTGAGATTATTGGTTTGACAGGGATGTGGTTCATCCCATTAACTTTCTATTTTTCTATTTCTCCTCAGGAAGAATTTCCTGTGGAAGTGACATAAGTTGTGAACTGTGGCAGCCATTAGATATGCCTCATAGACTTCTAGCTGCAGCAACTGTGAGTAATGATGTTTTCTTGTTTATTGGTCACTTATATATAATCATTTGTATAGTGTGTCTTCAATTTTTAAAAATTTGGTGTCTTTTTTTGTCTTATTTTGATGTACACAATTTTTTACACATTCTAAATATGAATTCTTTTTCAGATAAATGTAAGAAACTATTTTTCCCCATAGATATCCCAGGAAATAGTACTCAAGGAATGACATCACAAAACATAATAATATATAATAGGAAGAAATGATAGCATATGTACAAAATGATAGCATATGTACAAAATGGCTTGATTTAAATGCCAAGAAAAATCTGTATGAAATAACCAAAGGGTTATTTTCCATGTGTTAAAAATAATTTTAAAAAATCAATTATTAGACAAAATCAGAACGTTATGGAAAAAGTATAGGGAAAAGTTAAAATACCAAAATATAAATTTCAGAAATTAAACACGTGTAATTTTTGAAATTAAAATAATAATATATATGGCAAAGAAAAGGCTAGCTATAGTTGAAGAGAGGAAGATATTTAGAACAAAACGCAGGCAAATTAAGTGTTGGAAAATAGGAAGAAGAAATGAAAAGACATTGGAATATGGAGTGAGAAGATCTCTATATGAGTTATAAATGAATAGAGAGTTGGGGAGAGAAAGATGTTTGAAAACAGGTTTGATGGTTAGGAATTTTGAAATTTTATGAAAACATAGGTTTAAAAAATTAAATTTCAGATTTATGAAACAGACTGATAGAATTGTTTCAGTTCTGAGATAGACAAATAAAAACAAATATATTACTAAATCTATTTCTAATCAATAGAGGGAAATAAAGGGGAAAAATAAAGAAGAAACATGTAGTCCAGTACAAGGGCAGAAAAAGAGTAAAGCAAATGAAGCAAAGAAAAATCATTATTAAAATAAAATACAAAAGAAGATGCTGTAGGTGGGATAAGACATACCATAAATCATTATAAAAATAGATTAAATTCACATATGCAAAAGGGAGACTCAAAGTTTTTTGACCTTTTGTAGATATATTCCATTTGTCAGTCAGTTCAGTCGCTCAGTCATGTCCGACTCTTTGCGACCCTATGAATCACAGCACACAAGGCCTCCCTGTCCATCACGAATTCCTGAACTTCACTCAGACTCACGTCCATCGAGTCAGTGATGCCATCCAGCCATCTCATCCTCTGTCATCCCCTTCTCCTCCTGCCCTCAATCCCTCCCAGCATCAGAGTCTTTTGGCCAAATTTACTAGACACAAAATATTATATAGTGACACAGAAATGTAAGATGCATTTTGGGGGAAACAAAATGTACCAGGAAGTAACAGCCAAATAAATATTTTGTTTAATAAAAAAGTTTTAACAAGTGAATTATTCATAGGGACAAAAAGAGGTATCACATACAAAATAAAAGGACTCTTCTATCAATAAATAATAAAATTAAACTTTGTGTATCATGGCTTCAAAATATTTGAAGCATATTTAAATATTTTAGTATTAAATATTGAAAAGGTGAAGGTGTTCAAAAGGTACAAACTTCCAGTTTAAAATAAATAAGACCTGGAGAAGTAATATACAGCATGGTGATGATAGTTAACAATACTGTATTGTATATTTGAAAGTTGCTAAGAGAGTAAGTCTTAAAAGTTTTCTTCACAAGGGAAGAAATTGTTAAAAAGTATATATTTAAAGCAAAAATTGACAGAATAATAAAAAGAATTTGACTAATCCATAGTTATGGCAGGAGATTTGCGCATGCCTTTTTAGTAACTAGTTTTCATTCCAATTCCAAAGAAAGGCAATGCCAAAGAATGCTCAAACTACCACACAATTGCACTCATCTCACATGCTAGTAAAGTAATGCTCAAAATTCTCCAAGCCAGGCTTCAGCAATACGTGAACCGTGAACTCCCTGATGTTCAAGCTGGTTTTAGAAAAGGCAGAGGAACCAGAGATCAAATTGCCAACATCCACCGGATCATCGAAAAAGCAAGAGAGTTCCAGAAAAGCATCTATTTCTGCTTTATTGACTATGCCACAGCCTTTGACTATGTGGATCACAATAAACGGTGGAAAATTCTGAAAGAGATGGGAATACCAGACCACCTGACCTACCTCTTGAGAAATCTGTATGCAGGTCAGGAAGCAACAGTTAGAACTGGACACAGAACAACAGACTGGTTCCAAATAGGAAAAGGAGTACATCAAGGCTGTATATTGTCACCCTGCTTATTTAACTTCTATGCAGAGTAAGTCATGAGAAACGCTGGACTGGAAGAAACACAAGCTGGAATCAAGATTGCTGGGAGAAATATCAATAACCTCAGATATGCAGATGACACCACCCTTATGGCAGAAAGTGAAGAGGAGCTAAAAAGCCTCCTGATGAAAGTGAAAGAGGAGGGTGAAAAAGTTGGCTTAAATCTCAACATTCAGAAAACGAAGATCATGGCATCTGGTCCCATCACTTCATGGGAAATAGATGGGGAAAGAGTGGAAACAGTGTCAGACTTTATTTTTTGAGGCTCCAAAATCACTGCAGATGGTGATTGCAGCCATGAAATTAAAAGACGCTTACTCCTTGGAAGAAAAGTTATGACCAAGCTAGATAGTACATTCAAAAGCAGAGACATTACTTTGCCAACAAAGGCCCATCTAGTGAAGGCTATGGTTTTTCCTGTGGTCATGTATGGATGTGAGAGTTGGACTGTGAAGAAGGCTGAGTGACAAAGAATTGATGCTTTTGATCTGTGGTGTTGGAGAAGACTTTTGAGAGTCCCTTGAACTGCAAGGAGATCCAACCAGTCCATTCTGAAGGAGATTAGCCCTGGGATTTCTTTGGAAGGACTGATGCTAAAGCTGAAACTCCAGTACTTTTGCCATCTCATGCAAAGAGTTGACTCATTGGAAAAGACTCTGATGCTGGGAGGGATTGGGGGCAGGAGGAGAAGGGGACAACAGAGGATGAGATAGCTGGATGGCATCACTGACTCAATGGCCATGAATCTGAATGAACTCTGGGAGTTGATGATGGACAGGGAGGCCTGGCGTGCTGCAATTCATGGGGTCGCAAAGAATCGGACATGACTGAGCGACTGAACTGAACTTAACTGATATCAAGGAGACATAAAATTTTCAAGGTTACAGAAAGTCTGAAGAATTCAATTAACAAGCTTGATCTAATAGATATAACAGACCTAACACATATGGCTCTTGACTACAGGAAATAGAGAACCCGTGTTCTTCTCAGGTACTCAGAAATTAATGAACTTGCTTTTTAAGTGTGTTAAAATATTTCAAATGTGATAGATTTTTAAAAAATAATGTGTTGTATTTACAAAGTACAGCATGACTATTATATATATATATATAAATCAATCTTCTGCAATGAAAATTTAATATGGTAGTGAATATAAGAAAGTATAGAAACCTAGATGAGTTGGATCGTTTTCTCTGAGATGAAAGGAAGCAGAATGAATCGAAGAAAGACTCAAAGTCTGGAATGAGTAGTTTTTTTTTTTTTTTTAACAATAGTTAAAGAGAAATATAAAGGAAAGATAGTAAACAGTTATTAGCATATTATTAATGCTGGGTTGTGATTTTGTGAGTATTGATTATCTTATACTAAAATTTTCTGTGTGTTTAAGTATATAAAAGTATTTTAAAGTGTGAGAAAATTTTGTGGAAGAATTAACTTGTAGGTGAAAACTTGTTTTTGAGATAATATGTCCTAAGTCTTATCATGATATATTGATATATGCTTGATATTAGTATTATGGGCTCTGATAAAATGCAATGTCAGGAAGAGCTTTATATCAGCAACAGGGTTTTAGAAAATTTCTTGGAATTTGTTTCAGAAAGTACTGTATAAGTGGAACAGTTTGGGGGAAGTTTATTCAAAGTATCATAGTGTCTGCCTTCTTCATCATCACTAAGACCAGCTGATAACTTTGCGTGTGTTTCAGTGAATCTCAAATATCACAGAGTTGCTGCAAGAATTAAAGGCAGCAATGTATGCCAGGTATATATTATGCTGTTAATATTAAATATCCAATCAGAAGAAACACTTCATTCAAAAGTGTTATATAAAAAATCAAGCTAGCTTCAGTATTCTCTTGGGGACTTTAGATACCAATAGTCAACTGAGCAATACATAAAGAGTTGATAAGGGTAAATTAATGTGCCCCTAGTATTTCATATTAGCCATGTTTTCATTCGTGTATGGAATTAACCTAAAGATAAACCTAAATATTCAAGGAACCTTAAAATATATCATCTATGTATTCTCTTTAAGAAACTTACCTAAACAAAGAATCCTTCATCAAAAAAGAGCAACTCTGTTTTTGTTTAATGTTCTATATATTGTGTTCACTTTTGGCAAACATTGGTTTGTCAAACAAAACAAACGCTTTTTGTTTTTATACTTCTAGTTTTCCTTTGCCCGCTCTTTTATATTCATGCTATGAATTATAGTGTCTTAGATATCATCTTGTGTACAGCATATTTTGGGGATTTATTGTTTCTTTTATCTCTTCTCAATGTTCAAGTCAATTTCTTTTAAAAAGTGGTTCTTATCTCACTTACTTTTATTGCTATGATAGATATTTGAACTTAATTCTCTTATATTCATGTTTATTTAGGTATGATCTTATTTTTGGCTTTCTTGTTGTATTCTGTTTCCTTTCTGTTGATATGCAATATCTGTCTCCTTTGTACCTGCTCCCAACTCCTTTGTCACATACCAGTAACTTGAAAGTATATACTGAAGCATATTTTTATGTCACTACTAATCATCGCCATTAATACAAATATTCTCATCTTACAGCTTGATTTCTTCTTATAATAGATGAGGAATTAGCAAATGTATAGTTTTTTTTCTTTTTTTGTTTAAATAGTGATAACAATTGTGTCCTCATTTGTAGAGAGCTACGTATTACATTGGTTATTTGGGCCAGACAGAACAGGAATATTGGAAAATAGACAAAATGAATTTGAATAGTTTTTGTAAATATATTCATTAGTAGAATGTATCATACTTAATGCCTTTCTAAAGGAAGCCACAGAGAAGGCAATGGCAACCCACTCCAGTGTTCTTGCCTGGAGAATCCCAGGGACAGGGGAGCCTGGTGGGCTGCCGTCTATGGGGTCGCACAGAGTCGGACAGGACTGAAGTGACTTAGCAGCAAAGGAAGCCAAATAGTTTAAATGCTATCAAACATTTTCAAAAATGACCATACATTAGTCTACAAAGAAACCTTAATAGATGCTTTGGATTGGGAAGAGTGCAGCTATACTTTCTGATCACAATGCAGTAACAATTAGAAATCCATGACAAAAGAAGAGATAAATAAGGAAATTTTTTTAAGCAATTAAGAAACTAAATAACGGTTTAAAAAATTAACACTTCAAACCTTGAGAAGAATAAATAAATATAAAATTTAAAAAATGTTCCAAAATAACTCTTAGGTGAAATAGAAATAGTATTTACTAGCTGTGTGACTCTGGGTGATTTGTATCTCATTACTGTGCCTGTGTTTCTTCATATGTTAGTATGGTTTTTGTGAGGATTCAGTGAGATAATATATATAAGATCATTCCTGGCACATGATTAAACACTCAGATAGTAAGGCTGAGATATAAAATCAAGTAGCTGATTGTCCAGGCTGCTGTTCTGAGCCACTCTGCTGTGTTGCTTAGGTCTTCAGAGGGCAGTTGTTCTATGTCTGGCTTTTCAACCTTCCAACAAAATTGATTTTTAAAAATTAGAGCAACCTATATGCAAGGTATCATAAAACTCTGTAGCTGATAAACACATGAATATGACATATTTCTTGCTCTCAGGAAACTAATTCTCTAGCAAAAGAGACAACACAGGTTATATACTTCAAGGCTGGAGGTAGAGTGCTCAACTGTGGTCATGGTTAGGTCACAGCTCCTCAAATTATGCTTTGGGGATGTAGAGGCAGAAGACCTTCTTCAGAATATCCATACTTTTGGAATTCCTTTTTTTCCCTTTATGAGTCACAAAACTATAGTGATATTCTCTGAAGTATATGGTGAGTTCTATGCCTTCAGTATTTTGAATGCATGTCCTAAAAAGGCAGAGACTACCTCTCTAGGCATTTTATTACTCATATGGCCATGGAAAAGACTTTGGGAGAAACTTAGTAAGTAAATTTATTAAGAAATATGAATAAGTAGCATGCAACTTCTGACCCTCTCCCCTTTTGGAAAAATGAAATGAATGGTATCATAAAAAGAAAGACAGCAATTTATTCTCTATTTTGGATTACCCACTGGGAAAAAAAAAAACCTTTGAGAGTTGTAGATAGGAGGGTGAGAGAAATTGGTCCTGCTAGAATTGCTCTTTCAGTTGTCAGCACATTTTAATGCAATGCCAGTCTTTTCATGCCAAAAACTGAAGGAAACCTCTGGGTACTGATTGATGAAATTATTTCACTCCCAAATGGAATCTAAACTAAAAGTCTTTCCCATTTTGCAAAGCATAGCACTCTACAAGTTGGAAAGGTAAGGCATACTTTCAGCATGTATAAACTGTGGAGTACATTTGAAAATAAAAATTTTAATTCTGTTTGACATCTCAGGCCCAGTGCTGTCATCCTATGAAAAAGTAACATCTGTTTTGACATTTCTAGTGGTAGAGACTTTAAATCAATTTCCACATTGCTTATCTGCTGGCTAATCAGAATGGATATGGCATTCTTCTTACCAATGCATCCACAGGGAAGAAAGAAAAAGTACACAGGAAGTAAGGCTGGGCTCAATCTGATCGATGAATTTAAATTAAAAAGCTAAACTCCTTTGAATATGTTAAATCTAAGTTTTATTTCAGTGCAAAATTTGAAAATGTTCTTTTAGTTCCTAAACATTTAGAGTTTTTTCTTATTTCTGACATATGCCTTCTATTTGACTTAAAACTAATAGAACATTAAAGTATGTTTTACCTCTCAAGCTATTTGGTTTGATCTCAATTAAGCTTGGATAAAGTTAATTTGCCATTATCAATAACAAGTGCTATAAAAATGGCTGAAGTAGATTTTTTTGTATTTTGTGTTTCAAATTACAGGTATTGAAAAGGCAATTTGTAATCTTATTTCCTTGATGGTTGTGTAATCTTAACATCTCTTGACTCATCATGTACATTATATTTAAAAGAGATGTTATGGGGAGGGAGGTGGGAGGGGGTTTCATGTTTGGGAACACATGTAAGAATTAAAGATTTTAAAATTTAATAAAAAAAAAGCATATTCAAAATAGATCCTTATAGGAACCATTGCTTCCATATCTTCCTTGTTTATAGGGCTTTCTTAAAGCTGCTGCTGCTGTCGCTTCAGTCATGTCCGACTCTGTGCAAACCCCATAGATGGCAGCCCACCAGGCTCCCCTGTCCCTGGGATTCTCCAGGCAAGAACACTGGAGTGGGTTGCCATTTCCTTCTCCAGTGCATGAAAATGACAAGTGAAAATGAAGTCGCTCAGTCGTGTCTGACTCTTAGCGACCCCATGACTGTAGCCCACCAGGCTCCTCTGTCCATGGGATTTTCCAGGCAAGAGTACTGGATTGGGCTGTACCAACTTAATTTTAGGTATATCTTTTGAAGAAAAAAAAAAGATTTCTACTTGAACAACTCTGGATTTTCCTCAAATTTTTATCTGTATTATTTGGGTTGTAATCATGTTACTTCTTTTCTTCTTTTTAATATGTAGGCATAGACTTCCTATTTTACTTTAAATAGACTTATTGATTATAAACTGTTGGGTACAAAGCACACACACCAAATTATTCAGCCCAGCTGGCCAACTCACTTAAGTCATTTTATTAGTATAGATGCAGGAGGATAATCTTTTAACTTAATACTCAAAGATGCTTCTGTGTTCTTTAAAGAAAAAGGCAACATTTAAGAACCTAAAAATAATTGAAATAATTTTCACTTTAGAATATATTTGAATGGGTAAAGATGTGTCATAAATTTAAGGTTTAATTTACCAAACAAGAAAACAGATATGATTGCTTGGATGCATAATGATTAAAAAGAATTACTAATCATAGTTAATAATAAAGTAAGGTTTAATGGCTTTTCCTTGCCTTTGGACTCTGTTTATTGGATACAATGGTGAACACAGTGCAGACCTCCTCTATATTAAATGTTGATAATGCTTAGATGAGCGTGCATTTTTATAATGCTACATGCATGTGTGTTAAGTCATATTATCATGTATGACTTTTTGCAACCCTCTGGACTGTACCCCACAGGACTGGAAAAGGTCAGTTTTCATTCCAATCCCAAAGAAAGGTAATGCCGAAGATTGCTCAAACTACCACACAGTTGCACTCATCTCACATGCTAGTAAAGTAATGCTCAAAATTCTCCAAGTCAGGCTTCAGCAATACGTGAACTGTGAACTTCCAGATGTTCAAGCTGGTTTTAGAAAAGGCAGAGGAACCAGAGATCAAATTGCCAACATCCACTGGATCATCGAAAAAGCAAGAGAGTTCCAGAAAAACATCTATTTCTGCTTCATTGACTATGCCAAAGCCTTTGACTATGTGGATCACAATAAACGGTGGAAAATTCTGAAAGAGATGGGAATACCAGACCACCTGACCTGCCTCTTGAGAAACCTGTATGCAGATCAGGAAGCAACAGTTAGAACTGGACATGGAACAGACTGGTTCCAAATAGGAAAAGGAGTACGTCAAGGCTATATATTGTCATCCTGCTTATTTAACATATATGCAGAGTACATCATGAGAAACGCTAGGCTGGATGAAGCACAAGCTGGCATCAAGATTGCTGGGAGAAATATCAATCACCTCAGATATGCAGATAACACCACCTTTATGGCAGAAAGTGAGGAAGAACTAAAGAGCCTCTTGATGAAAGTGAAAGAGTAGAGTGAAAAAGTTGGCTTAAAGCTCAACATTCAGAAAACTAAGATCATGGCATCTGGTCCCATCACTTCTCTGGAAATAGATGGGGAAACAGTGGAAACAGTGTCAGACTTTATTTTGAGGGGCTCCAAAATCACTGCAGATGGTGATTGCAGCCATGAAATTAAAAGACACTTGCTCTTGGAAGGAAAGTTATGACAAACCTAGACAGAATATTAACAAGCAGAGACATTCCTTTGCCAACAAAGGTCTGTGGTTTGGCTATGGTTTTTCCAGTAGTCATGTACGGATGTGAGAGTTGGACTATAAAGAAAGCTGAGCACTGAAGAATTGATGCTTTTGAACTGTGGTGTTGGAGAAGACTCTTGAGAGTCCCTTGGACTGCAAGGAGATCCAACCAGTCCATCCTAAAGGAGATTAGTCCTGGGTGTTCATTGGAAGGACTGATGTTGAATCTGAAACCCCAATACTTTGGCCACCTGATGCAGAGAGCTCACTCATTGGAAAAGACTGATGCTGGGAAAGATTGAGAGAAGGAGGAGAAGGGGACGACAGAGGAAGAGATGGTCGGATGGCATCACCGACACAATGGACATGGGTTTGGGTGGACTCAGGGAGTTGGTGATGGACAGGGAGGCCTGGCTACTGTGGTTCATGGGGTTGTACATAGTCGGACACGAATGCGTGAGTAAACTGAACTGTACCCCACCAGATTCCTCTGTTCATGGGATTCTCCAAGCAAGAATAATGGAGTGGGTTGCCATGCCCTCCTCCAGGGGATCTTCCCAACTCAGAGAAAATCCACGTCTCTTGTGTTTCTGCGTTGGCCGGCAGGTTCTTTACCACTAGCGCCAGTTGGGAAGCCCTTTTAATACTACAGTGAAGGTCATTAACAGTAGTATTTGGGGAAATCAGATATTAATTTCTAATGGATTAAAATAGGGAAATGGTCAAGACTTTTTAAAAATTTATAGTTATGATTCCATTTTTTGATGAGTTGTAAAGATAATTAATTCTCTCATCACCACATCATAGAATTTGATATTGTCTCTTCAAAATGCAGAATATATATATTCATCGTAATTATGTAAGTTTTTATAAATGCTTCAATTCTTAATAGACCAGTAGTGCATGCACATATCCATAAGAAAGTGTCCAATCCAAAATTATTTAGAATTTGAAGCTATGCTGAAAGAATCTTATTTTTAAATTATTGGTTGTTTTTTCTTGTTAAATATAAAATTTTTATTAGCTTAAGGAAAAGCAACTAGCACTATTCTGTGTATAAGTCATTTCATTTATCCTCATAAAGTAATAGCAGCTTTAATTCTAACCATATTGCTGGAGAGGAGTACCATAGATAAATCTTGAACCAAAAAATCATTTTTGGTAGATGTCATACAAATTTAATAACTCTATTCTGTCAGGTATTTGATTTAATTTTATTTGCAATAATTTTATCTTGGAGGATACAGGAGAGAGTCACACAGGTGAAGGCTAGACATTTTGTAGGTCTTTTATTGGGTTATTTTTTTGTAGCTGGTGTAAATGTTAGATATATCTTCTTAAATATTACCACCACTACAATTATAGCAACAATAATAAATAACTGGATTTTCTCTGAGAATTGTCAGAGAACCTAATTTCCATATCTACATAACCTGTGTAAGCATTGAGTCAGGAGTGTTGCTGATCTTCTAGGTCACGTACTCTATAGATCAAGATTTGCAATCCTCTTTCTCTGATATTGTTCTGATATTATTCAAAGACAAAATTAATTTGTCAATAACTCAGAAATTAGTAATTTTCTTGGACGATTATGGTTTTATTGGAAATATTCAAGAAATGATTAATGAACTGTGACAATAGCAGATTTAGCTATTTATTTATTTATTTTTATCCACTTATGATTCTTGTAGTGTGGTTGAGGCTATATAGGTTCTCCCCATTTCAGAAAATTCTATCTTGCAGATCAAGTGGGACAAAAGTGAGAACCAGGAAGAAAGAAACATCCAGTGTGAGACTCAGGGTATTTTAGGAAGGAGGGAAGATTCTTATAGATTTCCTCTTTTCTGCCCTTGCCATTTGAGTGATAAGTTTTGCAGAGTCAGACTTTTGGAGAGTCACAGCTAAGATGATGCCCAACAGAATGGACAAAACTAATGATGTTTAGGCCAGATTGTTGTTTAGACCTTGTGAGAAAAGAGCCAACGGGTGTTGTTGTTGAGGTCCAGAGTGAGGTAAAAACTCAGCTTTTAGGTTGTTGTTATTAAGTCGCTAAGTTTTATCTGACTCTTTGCAACCCTAGGGACTGTGGCATGCCAGACTCCCATGTCCTTCACTGTCTCTTGGAATTTGCTCAGAATCATGTCCATTGAGTCAGTGATGCTATCTAACCATCTCATCCTCTGTTGCCCTCTTTTCCTTTTCCCTTCAATTTTCCCTGGCATCAGTGTCTTTTCCAATGAGTAACTTCTTTGCATCAGGTGGCCAAAGTATTGGAAGTTCAGCTTCAACAACAGTCCTTCCAATGAATATTCAGAGTTGATTTCCTTTAGGATGGACTGCTTTGATCTCCTTGCAGTCAAGGGACTCAAGTTTCTTCTGACATTTAAATATAAAATCCTAATCATTATCATGGACTAAGGCTGATGGAGGCTTTGAAGATCTGGAGAAGCTGTCCATTTTGCACTATGGCCTTGATGAACAAATACTTAAATGTCAAAAAATGTAGTAGGAATATATAGCATCTAGAGTTCACAGAGAAGGCAATGGCACCCCACTCCAGTACTCTTGCCTGGAAAATCCCACGGATGGAGGAGCCTGGTAGGCTGCACCTCATGGGGTCGCTGAGTCGGACACAACTGAGCGACTTCACTTTCACTTTTCACTTTCATGCATTGGAAAAGGAAATGGCAACCCACTCCAGTGTTCTTACCTGGAGAATCCCAGGGATGGGGGAGCCTCGTGGGCTGCTGTCTATGGGGTCACACAGAATCGGACACGACTGAAACGACTTAGCAGCAGCAGAGTTCACAAAGCTTCAGAATTGCTTTTGAGGGTTACTCCATCATATTTTTCCTCAAGTAATTCTGATTATAGAGTAGTCTATGAATGTGTTAGTCACTTAGTCATGTTTGACCCTTTGTGACCCCATGGACTATAGCCCACCAGGCTCCTCTGTCCATGGAATTCTCCAGGAAAGAATACTGGAGTAGGTTGCCATTCCCTTTTCCAGGGGATCTTCCTGACCCAGGGATCAAACCTGGGTCTCCTGCATTGCAGGCAGATTCTTTACCATCTGAGCCATCAGGGAAGCCCCAGTTCTATGAATAGTTGATTTAAATTAGTTAAGATAGAAGTAAACAACCTATAACTCTTCATGTGTAGTATAGTGAAGTATGAATATAAGTTTGGGGCACAATTTAGCTGTTCATGTGTCTCTTCGTTAAAGCAAAGAGATTTCCCATCTAGAGATTAATTTGGTTTCCACATAACAATTTTATGTAGTACAAAAATATAAATTACATCTTTCTTTTCAAATTTTTGGCATTTTAACTATAAAGGAGAACCAAACTACCATTAGTAGCTTAAAAAAGTTCAACAAAATAATTATTTCTTTAATGTAATTTCTAATTCTGAGTGAAGCAATTGATTTTTTGACTTTTAAGACATTTTTCTCTTTAGGACACATGACTATGTACTTTGAAACAAATGACATTAATTAATGTGATTTTGCATTAATTTCTCTCATTTTACACTGTAATATACATTTGTACTTAATCTATATAGGCTATATTTGAAATAAGTAAAACACAATGCTTTGAAGTTTTCTGATTTTTTTCATGTATGTATTCTATTTGGTATATTATTCTTTTTCTGAATCATTGAAATTTTGTTGTATTGAATGTGATTAAATAGAACTAATAGGAAGAAAAACAAAGTGAAGTTAGTCATCTCTGACTCTTTGTGACACCATGCACTGTAGCCTTTGCCAGGAGATCTTCCTGAACCAGCGATTGAACCTGGGTCTCCCACACTGCAAGCAGACTCTTTACCATCTGAGTTATAGTTTGGCTCAGATGGTAAAGATCTGGCTGCAGTGTGGGAGACCCAGGTTGGGAAGATCCCTTGGAGAAGAAAATGGCAACCCAATCCAGTATTCTTGCCTAGAAAATCCCATGGACAGAGGAGCCTGGTGGGCTACACTCCAAGGTTTTGCAAAGAGTTGGACATGACTGAGTGACTAAGACATACACACACACACAAATAGAATTTTTGATTATTGCACTGTGTTAAAATAATTGCTTTAACAGTTACAATTACTAAATGAACTTTATCAATAAATAGGCAAAAGCATGCTCAAACCCACATTCTGAACCTTGAATCACGTGTTTTTCTTCCTGATTGGATTTGTCAGAGAATTTTTAAATCTCCATTTTGGAGATGTATCTTGCATCTCCTGGCTTTCTTATTATATCCTATGAATGTTAAAAAGTTGCAAAAGTAATTTTTTCTGAGTTAATTGAGATTAGTTTTTCCTCAGACTTTTCTCTCAGCATTTTAAAACTTGGATTCCTTAGTGGTGTCATTTTATGTTTCTTTTTTTCTTTTTTTGGTTTTTGACATGAATTGACATGAATCCACCATGGGTGTACATGTGTTCTCCATCCTGAACCCCCCTCTTACGTCCCTCCGCATTCCATCCCTCAGGGTCATCCCAGTGCACCAGCTCGGAGCACCCTGTCTCATGCATTGAACCTGGACTGGTGGTGTGTTTCACATATGATAATATACATGTTTCAATGCTATTCTCTCAAATCATCCCACCCTCACCTTCTCCCACAGAGTCCAAAAGACTGTTCTATGCATCTGTGTGTCTTTTTTTGCCTTGCATATAGAGTCATCATTACCATCTTTCTAAATTCCATACATATGTGTTAGTATACTGTATTGGTGTTTTTCTTTCTGACTTACTTCACTCTGTATAATAGGCTCCAGTTTCATCCACCTCATTAGAACCGATTCAAATGTATTATTTTTAATGGCTGAGTAATATTCTGTTGTGTATATGTACCACAGCTTTCTTATCCATTTGTCTGCCGATGGACATCTAGGTTGCTTCCATGACCTGGCTATTATAAACAGTGCTGCAATGAACATTGGGGTACATATGTCTCTTTCAATTCTGGTTTCCTCTAATTATGTTTATTTTTTTAAGGATAATTTTTACTTTTGAAAACTCAAATTCCTTTTTTCTATGAGAATGATGATATAAAAATTGCATTGGCATCCATAAGTCTGTACTGATATTAATGAATAAATCTTTTAAAAAGTTGAAAATAGAGAAGTCTGTGTAGAAGAAATCCAAGTAAGTATGCAGCTGCTCCACTCTCAAGGAGGTAGACAATGACTTCTTACACCTTAGACATGAGCTGCGGATAATGACTTTCTTCCAAAGAGTAAAGAGTGAAAAAGAATAATTTTACAGAAGAGGAAAATATAATAAACACTATCAGCCAGGTGGTCAAAGTTAAAAATCATGATAAGTCATATTGAATAGTATATGCTCTCGATATGATGTACTGAGAATGGCGTCTGTAATCTTCCTCCCTACAATCTGTAACCTAAGACTTATATTTCTTTCTAACATAAGAAAAAATTAAAAAAATCTCAATTGCAGGTAATTCTAAAAAATTACCTGACCAGTACTCCTCAAAACTGACAAGGTTATCAAAAACAAAAAGAGCCTGAGAAGATGTCACAGCCAAGAGGAACCTAAGGAGGAATGACAACTAAATGTAGTGTGGTGTCCTGGAACAGAAAAGAACATTAGGTAAAAACTAAAGAAGCATGAATTAAGACATAGATTTAGTTAACTAAAAATGCATTTGCTAGGCAATCCCTCTTGTAGGTGTTGAAAATTTATTTCTAGACTATTATTAATGCTTTCTCAGGCATTCCATGTAATTTAGCACTATGCCAGAACAAAGAAACTGATACCATGCCCATATAAAAGACAAGCTGTAACCAGTATCAATACATTTCTCTTTTTATTAATTTCATGTACCAAGAAAAATTAATCAAAATATCATATGGTATACTGGAATAAGAAAAGGACTAACCATCTGAAAACTTTGTAATGGGAAAAAGCTAATGTGGAAGCATCTCTAACTTAAAGAAGGAAATACATGCATTTATAAATACCAGACATAACTACTTAGAATATAAATTGCTTGGGATTCTGTATGCAGCATATGCCTTGGAGACAATCTCAGTTTAAAGTTGTCAAAAGGACATGTAATTATAGAATCATGTGTAGTTTCAGAAATTATATCTGCTATGATTGAAAACAGACTATTAGGTGATACCTCCCATACAGAAAATTTTTACCAAATATGGAAGTTACAATTCTGATTTTTATTTAATTTTCGAAGCTTTGTTAGAACATTGATTAAGTTTACTCATGACCCTGAGATAAATAAAAATATACATATCTTCGATTTTGCATTACTAGTGGTATCATCTTAAGAAGAATAGCACCTTTTGGAGGAAGCTTATGACTGAAACATAATCATTTTTATACTCTGTGGACTGTAGTGCATGTATTAGCAGGCATATTCTCTGGTGAATGACAGCATAATGTAGACAAGAAGGACGCTGGAGAACCATATGGTGCTTGTGTTTCCATAGCAACTTGAGCATACATTGAAAGGATTTGTTGTTATGACTATTCTTTATCTGTTGTATAATGAACTTAGTACAGAGACTCTTATCTTGTTTTTCTTTCCTTGTTGCCTACATGGTAATTAAGGTGAAGCATTCTAATCTTAACTGATTTTAGAGTCAGATGATGGACTACAACACAATATATAAATATAATCTCAACTCTGCTACTTAGGATCAGTATGGTAGAAAAATTGCATTTCCTAATTTATAGAAGTGAGATCATCAATTTATGATAGTTTAATATAGAATAGATGCTGAGTAAATATTTGCCTTCCTCCAACCTAGGTGAGGTTGTGTACATTCTTCAATATCATTTCAAGCATGTTTTTATTTCCATCATATAAAAATTATTTTGCTTCTATTACCATTGTTAGAATCAAACCTTATTTTGAAAGAAATGCCACTATAGTGGACAACTGATGGACTAGATGGCAGAGAATATTTTTGATGGTTGATGATTCAGCTTTGAGCAGAAAGGGAGTAGGGTTTTAATTCTTTGCTTGGTTTCTTTCAAGAAATGTAACTGAGTTCAGTCATTGGTTTTCTTTTCCTAAATGTATAAAGATTCCCTTTCTTTTTGATTTTCCATTTATAACTGTTTGTAATAAGTACAAATGAGAAATATACACGAAATAAAAGTAAAATATGAAAATTATATATATATATAATGACTGCCATCATTTAAATAAATATGGACAATGGTTGATAGACAAAATTTGTAGTGTTAAGATAATAGACTTACATTTTTCAATATCTTAAGTTTTATTTTGCATTTTAAGTTAAAACACTTAAATTTTTTCATTTTAAATTTATTTCTTAGAAAGCATTAACATAGAGAATATCAGTTGTCTGTTCCATCAATAATTTTCTGAACTGCTGCTCAGCCTTCTACTCTTAAGATCAACATGTATATATTTGGTCACTTTTGTTAAGTTGTGCCCCCTGCTATTACCAGACAGCATTACCCCAGGTTTCCCTGTCATTCTTCCAGAGTAGTAATCTCACACTCAAATATGTTGGGGGGCTTCTTAAGAAAAGGCGTCGTATGTAATAGAGAGTGATAGGTCTATTAGTAGAGTATGAAGAACCTGCATAGAGATATTAAACATGTATTCCGTTTCAGCATCTAGTAAATTCTGATATACAAAGAAGACAAATCTCTGGGCTAGATTCTTTTATCAACTGGAATTTTGCTAGTTCTGCTCTATTTAGAGCACATTTTCTTAACCTGATATCTGGAGACAGAATTCATCTTTATTTATTTATTTTTTTCACTTACGAAAGGTAATCTATGTTTATTTAGAGTCACAGGCAGTTGATTGACTCAGTGTGACTCAGACCACGAAGACACCATTTCTCCTTCACTCCATTCTGGGTCCCGGGCCTGCCTGGGGCCCAGCGTGGCAGGAGGGCTGCCCGCGGCCCCTTCACAGGTTCACAAGCTTCTCATTGAGGGCAATTTGTGACTGTGTGAGGTTGGCCAGATAGGTTACCATCAACAGGTCGTTGATGTTGCTGTTGAGCATGGTCTTGAAGTCCTCGGGAACTATTTTGGGTACTTGGTTAACCAGACTCGTCAAGAAGCGGCCCACGGTATTGTCGGCTGACACCTTTCCAGACAGCATGTCCTCCGCATACTGCAACGCTGTGCTGAGGGCTTCCTGGATGCGAGCGGAAGCTCCGCCCACTTGCTACAAGTCACAGGAGAGGCCAATCACGCGGTTGGGGCTGAAACAGGTCTTCACGATCAGGTCAACTCCAATGCGTTCAGTGTCATAGTATGTGTATTTCACTGTCAGAGGGGTGAACGTCACCCCCATGGTCCTCCCAGGAACACCCATTAAAGTGCTGACGTAGGCCTTAATGCTCATGCGGCCATTCTGGAGGCTGCTATCCACTGTGAGGTGAATGGGGTTGGGGGCTTCTCGGCTGTAGTACTCATGGATCAGCACTGAGTGCTCCGTGATGTCATGGCCTGTAGCGTACCAGCCCAGGATGAGCTCGTTTGGAGAGACTTTCTTGTGCAATTCATACATGTTCTTAGCAAATTCCATGCAACAGCCACCTCATCTTCTGACTCATTGTGTGGCACTGAAAAGCAATTGGTGACTTCCACTGAGTGCTTGTCAACGGTTCCCAGCAGGGTCCCAATAACTCGGGCAGCTCCCTTGTTGCGTCGCTCGTAGCTGTCCACAATGGAGGCCAAAATGACCGGGTGCAGCCGGACCACGTGGTACTGCCGGTGTGGCCATCTTGTCGAGAGAGCAGAATTTATCTTTAAATGGAAAAGTATATATATATTTTACTCTAACTGAAATTAAATATTCAATTATGAATGAAATACCACTGCACAGTGGTATTAGCAGTAATTATGAGTTTGTCAACATTTTAAACCAGAGATGTTTTCATATCACATTACAACTGATGTAAATATCTCAATATGTTTTCATTTGCTACTACTTCGAAATGCAGTGCTTATTAGATACAGCACTAGGTCTTATTAAGGAAGATAGATATCTAATAAGGAGGATGGATCAATTGAGACACAATTTGGGATAAGGAGGCTGGAAAATGAGATCAAAGAGCACTTTCTATTGTATTTGTAATATTCCATTTCTTAAGTTAGATGGTGACTTTATGAATGTTCATTTTATTGCTATCTTTTATAACCTACTTATTATTCTCTAAGGGTTCTTTTGTATGCAAAATTTTTATAACATGAATCTTTTAATACTATTTCTTCAGAAACCAATATTACCTGCTCTACTGTACCCCTTACTGAAAATTTCTTACCCAGTGTCCCTGTTGAACTGGTAGAGCACCACGTGACACTATCTTGAGAGAAGGGAACTAAAACTTGAAATGTTTAAAATTTACCATGTGTAGAATTTGTTGGCTCTGTATCCTCCAACCAGTATTTCTGAAGTCCCTTTTGATTTGTACACTTCTGTAATCACTCAGGGGATTCTGAGGTGGCTCAGTGGTAAAGAATCTACCTGCCAATGCAGAAGACTCAGGAGACATGGGTTTGATTCCTGGATTGGGAAAATCCCCTGGAGGAGGAAATGGTAACCTGCTCAAATATTCTTGCCTGGATAATCCCATGAACAGAAAAGCCTGGCAGTCCATGGATTGCAAGAGTCAAACACAATTGAGTGACTTCACACTCATGCACAATAATCATTCAGAGGAATTATTTTACTTGTAAAAGATATTTTGTTTTATGATGTTAGGAGGCTTTGTCATTCAACACTTGAGGAGGGAGTAATTTTTTTCCAACTAGCAAAAGCTGCAAAAAAAAACACATGTGACAATTTAGCACCCTCTTGTAACACAAAACAATGTCAGTCAGTGGCCCTGAACTATAGGTCTCTCCTTAATCTAGTAGAAAGCAAGCTATATAAGAAGTTAATTTTTTTCTTACCTTTTCCTGTAACTTAGGCACTTCACTGTCACATGGTTTGAAGTTAAACAGATGTGGTTTTTTAAGTTTCATGCAAAGAATTATTATTGATGTGAACTTGGGTACTCTCACCTGCCATACAGCAAAGCCAATCCACTGACACCAGGTTGTGGTAAAGTACAGTGTTTATTACAGTGCCAAGCAAGGAAAACAGGTAGATGTGTTCAGAAGACCTGAACTTCTCAATGGCTTTCAGGGAAGGTTTTTATTTTTGTTTGTTTCTTGCCGTGCTGTGCAGCATGCAGTATCTTTGTTCCTCAATCAGGGATTGAACCTGGACTATGGCTCAGAGTAAAGAATCTGTCCGTAATGCAGGAGAACCGGTTTTGATCCTTGGGTAAGGAAGATACCCTGGAGAAGGAAATGGCAACCCATCCCAGTATTCTTGCCTGGAGAATCCCCATGGTCAGAGGAGCCTGGTGGGTTACAGTCCATGGGGTTGCAAAGAGTCAGACATGACTGAACAGCTGACATGGTATTGAAAGTGCCGAGTCCTAAATACTGAACCACCAGGGAGCTCCCCAGGAAAGAGTTTTTAAAGGCAACATTTGAGATGAGGATTATTACAGAATTATGACTTTCCTCTGATTAGTTGGTAGTGAGGTAACAAGGTGATGTTTTGGGGATCTTAATTGTTAATCTTCTGGCACCAACCAGTCTGGGGTTTATGTACTTGCTGTTGGTACCTAGTCCCTATTATACATCTGGGTTGCAGAGAGTCATTGTGTTTGCATATCTCACAAATATGAGTCAGATTGTTATGAGGAGTTGTCCAGGACTTCGTTGGTTTTTTTTTTTTTTTTTCCTGAATTTTTGTTTAAAATCTGAGTACTTTTCTTGTTTGGCTACTTTTCTTTTGTTTCCACATTCCCTCATTTTTCTATTTAGTTAACTGCTTGTTGGAACTCTGGGAAGACCTCGGAAGACTAAAGCCTTTTTCTACAAAAAAGAAAGGAGGAACTAAAGGAGCTTTTGTACTTAGGGCTCTGCAGGGTCCTGCTCAGTTTCAGAAGAATAAAAAATAGTATCTTTTAAGTAGATGTAAGTACTATTAAGCATTTATATCATACATGAGCAACCCACTGTAAATGACATACAAAGGCCAGTTTTTGGTGGTTTTGAGTCCAATTCAGTTCAAAGGTATAGGCATTTTCAGCTATGCATAATTTAATCTGACTTTTCCTATCAGTGAAAACCGTCTTATTTTGATATAGTAACTTAATATTGTACCTGTGATCCTCACTTCATTCAGATAATGTAATTTTGATATATAACCTATGAATTTTATGAGACTCAGTAGAAAAAGCAGCTCAAACTGGAAAGGCCAGATGAGTAAGGTGACCAAATAATTATAATCTGAAAAATTGTCACTAAAAATATCACATATGGGAAGCACAGTGGCAAGGAATATTGTCTGCATATCATTGGAAAGACTTCATTATTATAGGTTAGAGATAAAGGCATTCTGAAAAATATTTAAGGAATGCTCAGCATGGATTCCATAGTTCATCAGGCACTCTATCTATCAGATCTAGGCCCTTAAATCTATTTCTCACTTCCACCGTATAATCATAAGGGATTTGATTTAGGTCATACCTGTATGGTCTAGCGGTTTTCCCTACTTTCTTCAATTTGAGTCTGAATTTGGTAATAAAGAGTTCATGATCTGAGCCATAGTCAGCTCCTGGTCTTGTTTTTGTTGATTATATAGAGCTTCTCCATCGTTGGCTGCAAAGAATAGATTGGGGAAACAGTGGAAACAGTGTCAGACTTTATTTTTCTGGGCTCCAAAATCACTGCAGATGGTGACTGCAGCCATGAAATTAAAAGACGCTTGCTCCTTGGAAGAAAAGTTATGACCATCCTATATAGTATATTCAAAAGCAGAGACATTACTTTGCCGACTAAGGTCCATCTAGTCAAGGCTATGGTTTTTCCTGTGGTCATGTATGGATGTGAGCGTTGGACTGTGAAGAAGGCTGAGCGTCGAAGAATTGATGCTTATGAACTGTGGTGTTGGAGAAGACTCTTGGGAGTCCCTTGGACTGCAAGGAAATCCAACCAGTCCATTCTGAAGGAGATCAACCCTGGGATTTCTTTGGAAGGACTGATGCTAAAGCTGAAACCCCAGTACTTTGGCCACCTCATGCGAAGAGTTGACTCATTGGAAAAGACTTTGATCCTGGGAGGGATTAGGGGCAGGAGGAGAAGGGGACGACAGAGGATGAGATGGCTGGATGGCATCACTGACTCGATGGCCATGAGTCTGAGTGAACTCCAGGAGTTGGTGATGGACAGGGAGGCCTGGCATGCTGTGATTCATGGGGTCACAAAGATTTGGACACGACTGAGCGACTGAACTTAACTGAACAGCATGGATTGCCATTGAATCTTTAAGAAAATAAAGGAGAAGTCATAATGTTTGACTATTACAGAAGATTTCAGGATTTGGGAATACTTCTCTAATGGAAATTAGCAAAACAAGAAAACTGAACACGAAGAAGAGATAGCTTTCACTAAAATAAAAAACTTGATGAAAAGTGGGCTTATGTAATGTTGCAATTTGGCTCTAGGGTACATACAGCTGCTGCTGCTGCTGCTAAGTTGCTTCAGTTGTGTCCAACTCTGTGCGACCCCATAGACAGGAGCCCACCAAGCTCCCCCATCCCTGGGATTCTCCAGGCAAGGGTTCATACAGAGCTACACTTAAAAAATTACAGAATGCTTTTGCAAACGGAGTCTTTGAAAAAGTAGTTCATTATATGCAAAAGTTGTTCAAGTAATATTTTGGAAAAGCAATACAACATTTATTATTGGGTATATCTCTATTTATGGGCTGAATTGTGTTCCCTCAAAATTCATATATTAAAGTCCTAATTTCCAACATCTCAGAATGTGACTTTATTTGGAAAGAATATCTTTAAAGAAGTAATTAAATTAAAATGAGGCCATAAGTGTGAGTCCTAATTGAATCTGACTGATGTCCTTATAAAAAATTAGTACAAACAAAGAGACACCAGGGATGGATGTGTATAGAGAAAAGATTATTTGAGGACATAGCAAGAAGGCATTGTGCTAGAAAAGGAGAGAGGCCCTCATAATAAACCAAAGCTGCCAGCACCTTGATCTTGGACTTCCAGCTTTCATAGCTGTGAAAAATAAATTTCTGTTGTTTAAGCTACCCAGTCTGATATTTTGTTAGTTTTAATTTTTTTATCTTAATTTTAGATGAGTATTTCATACAGTTAATTTATCAGTTAGTTTTGGTATTAGAGACATTTAAATGACCGCAGACCACTATTTCTAATTGAAATGTCTTTTTTTCTTTCATTGCAATAGTGATGTTTGATGTAGCTTTGATAACATAGGTTATGCCTATTTCTTCAGTCAAGGCATCAGTTTGAATGGTTTATAGACTCAGTAAACCTCCCTACCTTAGCTCCGCTTTTTTGTCGTGTGATTCAGTTAATTGTAAATGTCAAACTGTCTCTATTTATAAGAAATATCTTCTTTCACATTATAATACATTTCTTAAGGACTATTTATAAGTTATACAAAAATGTACTGTTCTTATATGAATAAAAATGATGATCTTTGAGGAGAATGTGATACTCAGAAAGAGGTTATTCTAATAATAAATATGAATTTTCAATTAGTATATTTCTGTATGATGGTCACTTTTTAATTAGGGCTGATTAACTCTGTGTGTGAAGTATTTTGCTTCATTATTTCTCTTCCATGCATTTGTCTGATCAGACATAACCTGTAAGAAATGGTGGGGAAGTGTTATTAAAAGAAAGAAAATTTTAATCATCATAATAGTTGTGGTAAAGGATGAATGATTGGAGGTGTTAACTATTGATTAACATTAACTTTATAGGTTATTGTTATTCATTATAGGTTATTTATTAAAAATTATCTCATATAATGAGAATACAGTAAATTTATAACTAAATTCAAGTAATACAGAAAGCAAATAATTATAATGCATTTTATCATTTTATAGAGGGAAAAATAACTGAAACATAGAAATATAAAGCAACAATAATAATAAACTAAGGTTAAACTGGGCTTCCCTGGTGGCTCAACTGGTAAAGAATCCTCCTGCAATGTGGGAGACCTGGGTTCGATCCCTGGGTTGGAAAGATCCCCTGGAGAAGGAAAAGGCTACCCACTCCAGTATTCTGGCCTGGAGAATTTCATGGATTGTATAGTCCATGGGGTCACAAAGAGTAAGACACAACTGAGCGACTTTAACTTTCAGGGTTAAGCTAGCCTCATAAAAGTGATCAAAATGTCTAGGATTTTGTGTTATTTATGGTTTGTCTTCTTTTCCCTGGAAAAATATAATTGTAGATCATACTAACAACTATGAAAATGCTTCACTATTTTAAAAGCAGCTAGTGTTGTCCTCAGAAAAAAAGTCATGCAAAAGAACACAGTTCCCTGTTACTGTTGTATCAGTTGTAAATATATTATATATGAAATGCATGTGTATTTCACTGATGATTAAGATGATAACAGAATTTACATAGCATGCTTTAGTCATCTTACAATATACCCTTAAAAGAAAATAAAAACCAAAGTAATGATATAATCTCCCTACCTCAAATCTGATTGTCAGGTTCCAAATGTACAGGGGTTAATGTGTCCATTTCTTCCTTCTCAACCTTCCTATTTATAGGCTTAAGGAAAAAAAATTGACATGACTGGTATAAGAAGAAAATGTCAAAAGGTTATAAAACACTGCAGAGAAGACATTTTTAATGAGTCTTCGAAAACCCTGAAATAAGAAAGATCAGAAATAAGGTTATTATAATGAAACCAGTGTTCAAGACATGTTTTCTAGTATTATTTCTGCCTATCTGTACTGCATAATTAGTGGTAGGCAAGATAGGTTATAAACTCTGAGAAAAACAACATATTTTCCAACTCTGACTCCTAGCTCTGCTGTAGGCAGCTGGGAATGTTTTCCAGAAATAGAAGATGGCTGTAACAAACAATAAAATATAGGCAGTAAAAACCATGATGATCTCTTTATCACTTCTGTCATCACTGCACATACTGATGGATTTATCACAATGCCATGTGAATCTGAAGGCAAAGTGTCATATTCTGTGGCTATGCCTTGTCCTGAAGGATTTATTGCTTCATTAGGAAACAAGGGAATAACTTGTTTTTTTTTAAATAAAAAATGTAAGAATGGATTCATATTCTCTGATAATCTGAAATAAGATTTTGAATGCTATAAAAACATATGCTTCATTTATACAGATTTACTTCTGCATTTACTCATTGCACTTCTGAGAAAAAATTATGTCTTAGTTTCTTATAAATCAGGAATACAAAAGCTTGGCTGCTTTTACTTAATAGTTTGGTGATGTTGAAGACTCCAAAACCCAAATAATAAAACAGGTTAGAGGCTTTATTTTTTGTTTAACTGTCCTGTTTTATCAAGTCAGCCAGGAAATTAAACCACTTGTCCACATTGCTCAAGCCTGAGGTCTTATCCTGTCATACAGATTAATTATATGACTTTAGGTCTAAATAGGAATGTGTCAAAAAGGGTGCTGATAAAAGTCAGAAAACCTGGGTTCCAGTTCAAGTCTTCCGAACTTAATGACCTTAGAGAATCATTACGTTTCTGAGCATGATGTAAGTAAAATAAGAGTATTGCAAGTCTTTTGTGACTTAGAAAATGATATTCATTCTTTTGTCATATATCTACATATTATTAAGGCAACAAAAATTTAGAATATTACTGGATGATAGTGAGCATTGGGGCTCTACATCCAATACTATATGTTCATTGAATTCTTCCAATTGTATGGGATTTACCTAAATTCATCTTTGGCAATATAAGACTGTTTTGTAAAAGATCTGCTAGTATCTTATTATTTTTTTTTTATTTCTAAAAATTGAACCTGTATGACTTCGGGTTAGTCACCTAACATCTTGGGAAAACGAACTTACTTTATAGGAGCACAAAGTATTTGGAGTAGATGGTTAATAACATCCATTTGAGTCTTACAATGTTCTGCCACATTTGTGCCACTCGTTCTTTGTTTTGAAACCTAGGACACCAGGCAGAAAAAGGACTTCAGACTCAGCAGTTCCCATGTGCTTATGGCTGAATGGAACTGAAGTTGTCTCCGTCACTGGCTTCACTGTCTAGTTTACTTCACATTACAAATTCTGTTACAAAGTCCTCAATATTTTGGTCTAGAGATTCTTGCTTGCTTTTGCCTAAGGCTTACAGAGTTATGAGTAAATATTTCATCAGTCAAACTAGCACCTAAATTTACCCTTTCTTTTACTTTATTTCCTATTTTCATGAAAGATCTGTCACAGAAACCCCTATATACTAATGTTGCTACAGGCATAGATCATCAGTAATTCAAAATTCACAACCACAGATTCTGGATTGATTGTCATTCGTTTGAATTTTACTTTCTGCCTCTTTTGTGATTTGATTTTAAATCAGTTATCCCTTTTACTCTTTTCAAAATCACCTGTATTCATTAGTGTTCTCCAGAGAAGTAGAAACAATTAGAATGTTTATATCTCTCTATATATATATCTGTCTGTCTGCCTGTCCGTCCATCCATCCATCCATCCATCCATCCATTCATCCATCCATCCATCTATCCTTCTATCTGGATAGAGAAAGAGTTTTTTTTTTTTAAAAAACAAGGAATAGGCTTATACAGTTGTGGAGACTGGCAAATCCCAAATCTTTGGGTTAGCTGGCATGCTGGAGATGGAATTGTTGCAGTTTGAATGTGAAAGCAGTCTGCTGGCAGAATTCCTTCTTTTGGGGAGTACAAGGGGTTTTGTTCCTATTAAGGCCTTCAATTGATTGAATGAGGCCCACCCACATTATAGGAGGCACTCTGATTTAAATGTTACTCTCATCTAAAAAGAAAAGACACTTTCACAGAAATATCTAGACTGTTGTTTGCCTAAGTAGCTGAGTATCATGGCCTAGCCAAGCTGACCCATCAAATTAACCATTATACAACCCTTGACATGTGCTTCATTGTTTTCTTCAACATACTGCTTTTAGCCTTCCTTCACAATCTCCCAGGCTAAAATACCGCATAAAACCTTCAGTTCTCATCTCTTATCATATTTTCAGCTGTCTCTTGAGTTCCTGCCCCTGCCCCCGACCATGTTCTCTTCGGGCCCTTTTGTTCCAGCAGGTTTAAAACAAAAGCTCATATTCTTTCCCCCCTTATCTCTTATTTTCTTTTATTAATGACAACATTGTTCAATCTAGAAAGCTTGAAATCATCTTTGAATTAGTCCCTTTCATCCTTTTCTTTAATGAAATTCCAGCTCATTCACTTACTCAAGATACCCAAAGTAAATAAAATAATGAGGAGGCAAACAATAAGTAAATAATTCCTCAAATAATTATAATTGTGATAAATGGTATGATGAAAAAGCACAGGGTACTAGAATATTTTATAACTTAGGGACCTCCTGTAGTGTGAGAGGAGCAGGGAAGACTGGTATCAGAAGGATTCATATAAGTTAGTCAAGTGAAATTGGGGCATAAGGAGATGAAGAGTATTCAAGGCAGAGTAAACAGCTTGTGTAAAGACCCTGATATAGGAAAAAATATCAGTTTTTTGTCCACATAGAAATATCAATTTGATATTTAATATGATGCCTGAGTACTAACTCTGTCAGGAATTTTTATTCTCAGACTATGATATGGATATTATGATTTAGATACTAATTTTGGTAAATTGTAGGGGTTCAACAAATGTCTGTTGTATAAATAAATAAATCTTTATTTTAAATGAGAAAAGTGAGACTCAAAAGATTAAGTAAGGAGTTCAGATTTACACAAGATAAAGTGGCAGAATAAGGAATCTGCTGGTTACAGGAGACACAGGGAAGAAAACCACTGCCTCCAGTCACCCCATTATTGCCCCATCAGCAAGACTAAGAAATACTGTCAAACTTCTAAATTGTTAGTAAATCCTGGTAAAGCAGTGTATGATATTCTAATTTTGCTAGACTGATATATATATATATATATATTTTTTTTTTTTTTTTTTCTTTTGGTGTTTGGTTTGCATGATCTTGATAACTTTGGAATATATTTACATAAATAACCCTAGATATTGATTGGATGATTCAGTTTCTCTTCTGCTCTTAATCTCAGCATTAGTTTATTTTTCTTTCCTAAAAGTAATAATGACTTTTTTAAACCTACCAAAATATTTGCTTTAATCGCATACAAATGAAGTGACTATGAATTTCAGATTGGCTAGATTTCAGAATAATTTACTCCATCTTTTTCCCTTACAGTAAGAAATACCATTTCTATTAATATTTTAGAATACACTGTCTTATAAAAATGAAATTGAATTTAAGTGTACTCTATTGACATCTCTTTTAATTAGCAGTTATAAGTTTCAGTTTTCTTGCTTGGACAATTCTATGGACAGAGGAGCCTGGTGGGCTACAGTCCACAGGGTAGCAAATAGTTGGACATAATGAAGTAACTTAGCACACAAGCACCGCCAAAGGAAGAATTAGACTTCTTACAGAAAGAATCACTTCAAAATTAAGAAGTTTGCCATAGATTCCCAGTTTTAATATCACGGTGGTGGTACCAGAAATTTTGAAAGAGATATGGAGCATTGTCTAAACATGAAGATTCACTGCCAATAGAGATCAGAGGTGTTACTCTTTTCCTGTGGCTGGCTACTTTTTAAATAATTGCGCTGCAGCTTCTGGCCTCACCACTCCACTCCTGATTATGTTCAGAGTCTCAGTGATATCCAGTTTGTTGGAATTCAATAGAAACTTCTCAGTACCATCAGATACAACAGGATTCTTTTCATTATTTTCTTAGTTTTAAGGACATCACCACTTGTGATTTTCCTTTTGCTTCTTGTAGTGACTCACCATGTTCTTTGCTGGTGCTCCTCAGTGCTTGACCTTCAGATGCTGGAAGGCAGGCATATTGGTTCCTCTTGAGTACCATGTCCTTTCTGATCACATTAATCACCATTATTTTAAATATTGTCTTTGTGCCAAGAGCTTCTGAAGTATCTTTATAATCCAGGTATTTTTTTAGAGCTTCAGGATCATTTATTCAGCAACATCTTTGATATTTCCATTTGGACTTCTCCTCTGCATCTCAAACTTAAAATGTCTAAAAACTGAGCTGCTAATCATCTCTCACACCCAAACCTGCTCCTTTCATTGTCTTCCCAGTTCAATTACCATCTATCCCCCAAACTGTTTCATCTTTGATTTAGCTCTTTCTCTTCCATAAAATCGCATTAATCTTATCTTAAAAATATATGAAATGTCTTCACTTTTTTCCTTTTCACTGCTGCTATTGTCAAAAAGCAACCATTGTCTTTTGCCTGAACTGCTTCAGTAGCCTTGTAACTGGTCTCTTTGCTTTTACTCTTGTCTTTAATTTGTTCTCAGTACAAGGATCATTTAAAATATAGGTCATCATCTAATGTCCCTGCTCAAAACTCTTTTCATTATACTTAGAATGGAATCAAATGTTGCCATGAGTTCCAACGCTCCATGCCATCTGGCCCTGTCTACCTCTCCTTACCGTACTGTGACTTTCTTTTGCTCACTATACTCCAAAGTTGTGGATTAGCCTTGTTAATGTAATTTCTTCCTTGTTTCTGTTTCTCAGACATGTAAAGTCTTTACAGCTTTTGAGTTTTGTTGTTCCTCAATTATTGTTTTTGAACTTTGTTTTTATTTTTTATAATGGCTGATTCTTTTTTTTGCCCTTTAGGACATTTCATGAAAGTTTCCTTCTCAGAAAGGTTATTTCCAGACTTTCCTATCTAAGTGCTTATTCTAGTCCCAATCATATTCTCATGTTGTTCTGTTTAGTTCCTGCCATCACTTAGCTTAATTTGAAATTATCTTGTTTATTGCCTTATTCCTAAAGGCAGATTATAAGTAATTTTTCTGAAAATTTAAAATTAGTGTTAAATGTAAATTTTAAATGTGATTGAACAGACATAAAACACTTTAAAATGAGTTGATGATCAGACAAAAAACTTAGGAATTTGCAGAGGTTAAAAAAAAGAAATCAGGAATTCCTAAATTCATTATGACTGCTGCATTGGAGGAATACTGTCTTTTCTTTATTTCTAGTAAATTATTTTTATGTTGGGATGAGATGTTGAGGGTCTGTCTGCTTTGAACCTCTTGTGCATCTCCATGTCTTGCTAAGTCTTTCTAGGCCAAAAGTGAAAGTTCTTGATTGATCCGCTTCTCAGAATTGTTTTTTAATTGCATCAGTATACATATATCTCCTCCCTCTTGGACCTCACACCCACCCTCAACCCCTATCCACCCATCTAGTCACTACAGAGCACCGAGCCAAGCTCCCTTAGCTATACAGCAAGTTCCCACTAGTTATCTATTTTACACATAGTGATGTATATATGTCAATCCCAATCTCCCAATTCATTCCATCCTCCCTTCTGCACCTCATGTCCAATGTCCATTCTCTATGTCTGCATCTCTATCCCTGCCCTGCAGATAGGTTCATCCATACCGTATTTCTAGATTCCACACATATATATTAATGTATGCTGAAGACAGTCTTGAAAAGTGAGGTTCTTGTTCTACATGAGGTAGGCCTCTGGACAAATAAGTTGTGCTTACTTCTTGTCATAAAAGCAATGGATTCTTTAAGTTCAGGCTTCCTCCTACAGTGAAAGTGAAGTGAAAACGCAAGTTGCTCGGCCGTGTCTGACTTTTTGCGACCCCATGGATTATATAGGCCATGGAATTCTCCAGGCCAGAATACTTGGGTGAGTAGCCTTTCTCTTCTCCAGGGGATCTTCCCAAACCAGGGATCAAACCAAGGTCTCTTGCATTGCAGGCCGATTCTTTACCAGCTGAGCCACAAGGGAAGCCCAAGAATACTGGAGTGGGTAGCCTATCCCTTCTCCAGTAGATCTTCCCACCCAGGAACTGAACCAGGGTCTCCTGCATTGCAGGTGGATTCTTTACCAACTGAGCTATCAGGGAAGCCCTCTCCTATGTAGTACATCCTCATATATGTGCGGGTTTACTCTATCTCTGCTTGCTGCTTGCTCCTTGCTGAATCTTTGCAACTAGACTGATAATCCTTGTATTATTTTGCTGCAGTCAAGTCTTTTTCTGTGGTCTGGAAGTCTTGTGTCTTCTATCAGCTTTCTATGGAACCATAGAAGGCTTGTACAGATATTTTGGTGGGCATTCTCTAAGTTCTAGGCTTCCCTGGTGTTTCAGATGGTAAAGAATCTGTCTGCAATGAAGGAGACCTGGATTCATTCCCTGGACCAGGAAGATCCCCTGGAAAGGGAAATGTCTACCCATTCCAATATTCTTGCTTGGACAATTCCATGGACAGAGGAGCCTGGGAGGCTATAGTCCATGGGGTCACAAAGAGTTGGAAATGACTGAGTGACTAACGCTTTCCCTGGGTTCTAGCTTTTCTCAAAACTATTATATTTATTTAAGCAGCATAAAATCCCAATAGAATGATGATTTCCAATTTTTTCTTCTACTCTGAAACTATGATTAAACATATATTGGCAAAAAACACCCCATATATTGGCCTTCTTTTTATATTCTTCAGTTTTATTTAAATGCCTATTTCTTCCACCTTTTTAATGTCCTGTGTCTCATTATTTCATTTACTAATTCTCTTTTCAGTTGTTTTTATTATGCTGTTTAAATTGTCCATTGAGTGTTTGATATTGACAATTATGGCTTTTCTAGAAATTCCATCTATTTTTTTAAAAAACCTGCCAGACCAAAAAAATGTCTCTTGTCTCTTACTCATGTTTTCAAATTCATCTTTTACTTATTTTAATCATTTTTAAGTACATTTAAAATTTTTGTTTCTTATAATTCCAATATCTGAATTTTTTGAAATTTCATAGTGTGTTTTCTTTGCTTTCTCTTCCTCATGGTGCCTTATTTTCTCATGTTTGGTCATTTTGGAATGTAAGTGCATGTTCAGTTAGGCCCATTTCAGAGACCTAGCTTGAGATCATACCTATAGAAAGGATTTGAATTAGTTTCAGCTGGGTAACCTAGAAGACCCCAGTATGAGATCCTTTAAATTAATTACCACTAACTAAGAGTGAAACTGGAGCTTTTCAGGTGGCTCAGTGGGTAAAAAATCTTCCTGCAATACAGAAAACGTGGGTTCACTTCTTGGGTCTGGAAGATGCCCTGGAGGAAGGCATGGTAATCCACTTCACTATTCTTGCTCTGAGAATCCCATGGACAAGAGGAGCCTGGAGGACTGTAGTCCATAGTGTTGCAAGGTGTCCGACATGACTGAAGTGACTGAGTGCACACATAAAGGTGAAACTATTGCCAAAATTATCAAAGGTGACTTCCGTGCCTGCTGCATCAGCATCCCAGAATCCAAAGCCCCGGAGGAGACTGAAAAGTTTTCCTATTACTTTTACCTGTAGGTAGATATTCTTCTAAGTTCATCATTTCATTGAGATTGTAGCTTTGAGGGCCTCTATCTTGCCCGGAGTAAACTCCGGGAGTTGGTGATGGACAGGGAGGCCTGACATGCTGCAATTCTTGGGGTCACAAAGAGTCAGACACGACTGAGCGACTGAACTGAGCTGATCTTGCCCAAGCTCTTGTCACTTTTTCACTTATAGTTGTACTATTATCTTCTTTCTTTTATTGTACACACAGAGTTTTCCTTCTTTTCCTATTTTTGTAGTCTTAGCTTGTAAGTTTTACATTCTATTTGTATTCTTTTGTCAGTATTACCCTTAAATTTTATTATGCATACTTAACATTTTAGTCTTTCTGTCCTCGTTTGGAATAACACAAGCACATTATATCAGTATAACTGTAAATCTTCTGTTACTATCTTCCCTATATTTTTATTTAGCATTTTTGGTGCTATAATTTTTCTTCAACTTTTAATTGAAATATACATAGAGAAAAATAAACTGGTCTTAAGGCACTTGCTCAGTGAAATTTTATAAAGATTTTACTGGGTGAACACAGCTGTGTATTCACTACTCAGATCAGAAATACAGTATTTCTGAAAAATAATATTTATAGCACTCCAGAGACCCTTGTATACTCTCCCAGTCACTACCTCTCTCAAATGTGACCAGTTTTTTTTCCTCATTGATGAATTTTGACTGTTACGGTTTTAAATTTTGTAAAAATAGAGTAAATAAAATAATTTTTGTATTTGGCATCTTTTGCTCAATATTATTTGTATGGCTTATCAATGTTTTTGTTTGTGGCAGTAGACTTTATTTTCACTGTTGTAAAGTTTTACAATGTATGGATATGTATTTTTATTTATCTACTTTAATATTGAGGAAGTATTTGTGATGTTTCCAGTTTTTAGCTGATACTAATAGCTATGTCAGCATGATACCAATGATACTGCAAAAATGCTATAAAAATTTTTATATACGTTTTTGGTTGCATATATGTATGCATTTCTGTTGGAATAGAATTACTATACGGAGAAAGCAATGGCACCCAGCTCCAGTACTCTTGCCTGGAAAATCCCATGAACGGAGGAGCCTGATAGGCTGCAGTCCGGTAGGCTGCAGTCCATGGGGTCGCTGAGGGTAGGACGCGACTGAGCAATTTCACTTTCACTTTTCACTTTCATGCAGTGGAGAAGGAAATGGCAACCCACTCCAGTGTTCTTGCCTGGAGAATCCCAGGGACGAGGGAGCCTAGTGGGCTGCCGTCTATGGGGTCACACAGAGTCGGACACAACTGAAGCGACAGCAACAGCAGCAGCAGAATTACTATAACATAAGGAAGCATATGTTCCATTTACTAGACATTGCCAAGCAGTCTACCAAAAGTGATTATTTCAATTTATACTCTTACATAAAAGAAGTGTTCAATAGTATCAGTTGTTTCACATCCTTTCCAATATTTGGTGTTGCCAGTCTTTTCATTTTAGCATGGTGTGTGGGTAGTTGGAGAAGGCAATGGCACCCCACTCCAGTACTTTTGCCTGGAAAATCCCATGGACGGAGGAGCCTGGTAGGCTGCAGTCCATGGGGTCGCTACGAGTTGGACACGACTGAGCGACTTCACTTTCACTTTTCACTTTCATGCATTGGAGAAGGAAATGGCAACCCACTCCAGTGTTCTTGCCTGGAGAATCCCAGGGACGGGGGAGCCTGGTGGGAGGCCGTCAATGGGGTCGCACAGAGTTGGACATGACTGAAGCGACTTAGCAGCAGCAGCGGCAGTAGCAATATTGAACACCTTTTCAAATTGGCCATTTGTTTACCCTTTTTAGTCTGAAAGTGTTAGTCACTCAGTTGTATCCAACTCTTTGCAACCCCATGGACTGTAGCTCGCCAGGCTCCTCTGTCCATGGAATTCTTCAGGCAAGAATACTGGAGTGGGTAGCCATTCCCTTCTCCTGAGGATCTTCCTGATCCAGAGATTGAACCTGGGCCTCCTGTACTACAGAAAGATTCTTTATGATCTGAGCTACCAGGAAAGTCCCTTTTAAAGTGCTTTGACTCTTTTAAACTGTGGGGTTTTTAAAAAAAGTTATTGGATTGTTGAAATTCTGTTAATATATGGATACAAGTCCATTTTCAGATAAATTTTGAATATATTGCAAATATATTCTCCTTGACTTTTCATTCTCTTAATGGTGACTTTTCATAACAGAAGTTCTTAATTTAATGTAGTCCCATTTATCATTTTGTCCTATTTACAAAATCTTTCCTTACACTAAAATTTTTATTTTCTAGAGGCTGCATTAACTTTCACATTTAAATCTATGATCCACCTGGAAGTGATTTTTTTAATAAGTGGCGTAAAACATGGATCAGTTTACTTTTCTGGTTTGGATATATAATCAATCTAGTACCATTTTCTGAAAAGATGATCCTATTCTTCACTGTACTGGAGTGCTATCTTTTCCATAAATCAAGAGCCTGTATAAATGTAGGCCTGTCTCAGGACTGTTTCTTCTGTTCTGCTGGCCTTTTTGCATATCCGTGAACCAATACGGCAGTACTTTAATTACCATAGCTTTAAAGCAAGTTTGATAAGTAGATTAGTCCAATTTTGTTCTATGTAGTATTTAAGATTGTCCGGTTATTCTTACCCATTTGCTTTTCCATCAAATTTTGAATTGTTATGCTGATTTAAAAAAAGTCAGGCTAGTATTTTGAATGGAATCTCATTAAATTTGTACAGCATTTTGGGATGGCTTAAAATATTTACAAAGTTGAGTTTAACAATTCATGACAATGCTCAATTTATTTAGGCCTTTATTTTTTCTCAGTAATGTTTCATGTTTCTTTGAATTATATTACTCTTACCTTTTGTGCTATTGTCATACCACCTTTTAAAAAAATTAATTAATTTATTTTAATTGGAGGCTAATTACAACATTGTAGTGGTTTTTGCCATACATTGACATGAATCAGCCATGGTTGTACACATGTTCCCCATCCTGAACCCCCCTCCCACTCCCCTCCCCATCCCATCCCTCAAGGTCATCCCAGTGCACCGGCCCTGAGTGCCCTGTCTCATACATCAAACCTGGACTGGTGATCTATCTCACATATGGTAATATACATGTTTCAATGCTATTCTCTCAAATCATCCCACCCTTGCCTTCTCCCACAGAGTCCAAAAGTCTGTCTTTTCCATCTGTGTCTCTTTTGCTCTCTTGCATATAGGGTCATTGTTACCATCTTTCTAAACTCCATATATATGTGTTAATATACTCTATTGGTGTTTCTCTTTCTGACTTACTTCACTCTGTATAATAGGCTCCAGTTTCATCCACCTCATTAGAACTGATTCAAACACATTCTTTTTTAATAGCTAAGTAATATTCCATTGTGTATATGTACCACAGCTTTCTTGTCCATTCGTCTGATAATGGGCATCTAGGTTGCTTCCATGTCCTAGCTATTGTAAACAGTTCTGCGATGAACATTGGGGTACATATGTCTCTTTCAATTCTGATTTCCTCAGTGTGTATGCTCAGCAGTGGGACTGTTGGGTCATATGGCAGTTCTATTTCCAGTTTTTTAAGGAATCTCCACACCGTTCTCCATAGTGGCTGTCCTAGTTTTCATTCCCACCAACAGTGTAAGAGGGTTCGTTTTTTTCTGCACCCTCTCCAGCATTTATTGTTTGTAGACTTTTTGATAGCAGCCATTCTGACCGGTGTGAGATGGTACCTCATTGTGGTTTTGATTTGCATTTCTCAAAGACGCTTACTCCTTGGAAGAAAAGTTATGACCAACCTAGATAGCATATTCAAAAGCAGAGACATTACTTTGCCAACTAAGGTCCATCTAGTCAAGGCTATGGTTTTTCCAGTAGTCATGTATGAATGTGAGAGTTGGACTATGAAGAAGGCTGAGCACCAAAGAATTGATGCTTTTGAACTGTGATGTTGGAGAAGACTCTTGAGAGTCCCTTGGACTGCAAGGAGATCCAACCAGTCCATTCTGAAGGAGATCAGCCCTGGGATTTCTTTGGAAGGACTGATGCTAAAGCTGAAACTCCAGTACTTTGGCCACCTCATGCGAAGAGTTGACTCATTGGAAGAGACTTTGATGCTGGGAGGGATTAGGGGCAGGAGGAGAAGGGGATGACAGAGGATGAGCTGGCTGGATGGCATCACTGACTCGATGGACGTGAGTCTGAGTGAACTCTGGGAGTTGGTGATGGACAGGGAGGCCTGGTGTGCTGCAGTTCATGGGGTCACAAAGAGTCGGACGGGACTGAACTGAACTGAACTGATAATGAGTAAATGAGTGATGTTGAGCATCTTTTCATGAGTTTGTTAACCATCTGTATGTCTTCTTTGGAAAAATGTCTCTTTAGTTGTTTGGCCCATTTTTTGATTGGGTCATTTATTTTTCTGGAATTGAGCTGCATAGGCTGCTTGAATATTTTTGAGATTAATTCTTTGTCAGTTGCTTTGTTTGCTATTATTTTCTTCCATTTGAAAGGCTATCTTTTCACCTTGCTTATAGTTTCCTTCATTTTGAAAAAGCTTTTAAGTTTAATTTGGTCCCATTTGTTTATTTTTGCTTTTATTTCCATTAGTCTGGGAGGTGGGTCATAGAGAATCCTGCTGTGATTTATGTCAGAGAGTATTTTGCCTAGGTTTTCCTCTAGGAATTTTATAGTTTCTGGTCTTACATTTAGATCTTCAATCCATTTTGAGTTTATTTTTGTGTATGGTTTTGAAAGTTTTCTAGTTTCATTCTTTTACAGGTGGTTGACCAGTTTTCCACCTTGTTTTTAACCTCTCCCCAATTAATAGTTTTTATACTTTTTTATATTTAGATTGATTATTCTACCTTGTAATTTATTTACTTATCACTGATTTTTATATTCAACTCTTTCCATCTAGAATTAATTTCCTTCCTTTATTATGTTTTTCAGTGTTATGTTTTGTAATGTGTAAAGTCTCTCAGTCCATGTTTGTCAAAAATAGTTTTTATTTTGACTGTTTTATGAATTTCCTTTTTAACTGGATTCATAATTCTGGATTTGACAGTTATTTTTCTTCTGTATTTTGATATTAATAAAATATCTTCTGTCTGTTATATAGTTCTGTTGGAAGGAATCTATTGTTTTCCTGCAGATATGCTCTTTTAACAATACTCCCTTGTAATTTATACTCTTTGTATACTTTATATTCTTAAAGTTCCATCAAATACTCTTTACATTTTGTTTTCATCAGTCCTGCTAAGTATGTGGTGGTTTTCGTCAATCTGAGAATGTTTAAAAATTTTTAAAATTTAATTTTGGAAAACTTCAGCCTAGTATCATTGCTTTCTCATAATCCTTATTTGAACCAATTGTATCCTTGTATTTCATCCTTCTTGAATTTTATCTTGCTGCTGCTGCTAAGTCGCTTCAGTCCTGTCCGACTCTGTGAGACCCCATAAATGTCAGCCCACCAAGCTCTGCCGTCCCTAGGATTCTCCAGGCAAGAACACTGGAGTGGGTTGCCATTTCTTTTTCCAATGCATGAAAGTTAAAAGTGAAAGTGAAGTTGGTCAGTCATGTCCGACTCTTAGCAACCCCATGGACGGCAGCCTTCAAGGCTCCTCCATCCATGGGATTTTCCAGGCAAGAGTACTGGATTGGGTTGCCATTGCCTCCTCCATGAATTTTATCCTATCATTCCTATTTTCTATCTCTTTAAATTATTGCATGGCATTCCATATAATTTTCTCAGCTATAACTTCTATTACCTTATTTCCACTTTAGCTGTCTATTCTGGTCCTTAACCTACCCGTTGAATTCATCCAGTAGAATTTTTTTTTTAATTTAAATAACTGTATATTATGGGTAAATTTTGCAATCTCTATTTGGCTCTGTTCTCAAATCTGTCCACTATTTTCATATAACTGTACTTGCTTTACAGTTTTTGTTCTTTCACCTCTTTGAAATTTATATGTAGTAATTAAAATTAACCTTTCAGATTATATTATTTGCTTATATTATATATAGTATTATATAATTATAATTTATATATATTTGTTTCATTCATTTTTTGAAGTTAGAATTTTTCCATCTGTATTGTTATCTCTCTCTTCCTCTGGGTACTACTCATATAACTTATGCTTTGTGACTCTGAGCTCATTTTTAGTGGTGATTAATTTTTGTAGAGAACTGGTTATATCCTGGACTGCAGAAGTAAACACCAAGGTGTTTGATTCAACTTTCTGCTAGAAATTTTAATAAATATTTACTCCTTTTCTTTGGTTTTCAGCAGCAGACAAACATCAGTGTTTTGACCTTTTTAGCTTAGAATTTCAGTTTTTTTGAAAAACTGTATTTTCATCCATGCTGGGAATAGATAGTAAACAGAAGATAGGAGACAGAATTTCTCAAGTCTGTTTATTGGTAGGGTTGCCTTTATAGATCTTGGCTTTATATATGGGTTTCAAGTACAACTTTCTACTTTGTATTGCCCAGAGATCTCTGCTACATTCATGTACAAGAATTAAATTTTCAGTCTCTGGCATTAAGATCTGTATTCTATGATCTTAATGAACCATTTGGCTTTTACTCCAAATTATTGCTTTAAATACATTTTGTTTCTGGAACATGGAATTTTTTCTTCCTTCCTTTTTTCTTTAATTTATTCAAAGTAGACCATATATTAAAAATATTTTGACTACAATTTATTTAACATTTTTATATATTTGGAGCATGGCAAATCAAACATATTGATCAGATGTCTTTTCCAAGACTCTTCATATGTAGGAAACTTTGTGTTGCAGTAGATAACATCCTATCCTTATAATGTCCCTTATAAAGAATTGCATATTTTTTGTTCTTAAATTATATAATTTTATTACTATTTTATATACTTAATTTATTGAGAGGTCATTTGTGTAAGACACTGTGCTGTGTATCCATTTCATATGAATTATGCTCACTTTCATAGAGCTTACTATCTAGTTAGGGAGGAAAGCATAAATAAATATTTCTACACATAAATGAAAATTATAAAATGTTTTGAAGGACTTATTTTATACTGGAGAGATTTGTTAGAAAGCCCTCTCTCAAAAAATGATGTTTAAGCCAACAAGAAGGAGCTCATCAGCTTAAGGGGTCAAAAAGAACATCTTAGGCAGAAAGAACAGTATACATAAAGATAGGGGAAAATATGATACCACTGAAGAACTGAAATAAGAGCAGTGTAATTAGGGTGTCCTGGGAAAGGGAAAACTACTAAAAGGTGAAGCTGTAGAATAATTGGGAATCAGGACATTCAGGGCCTTGTCAACTTTGTAAGGAATATGGATTTCATTATGAATGCGATGGAAAACATTTAAAGGATTTTACACTGAGTGGTGATGTAATCTTATAAAATATCACTTTGATTGTGGTTTGTAACAGATTTGAAGGAAGAAAAAATAGAATGAAGTAAAGGGTTATCATAAGAGCCTAGAAATAAGATACAACAGGGACTTGAGCTAGAAATAGTGGTAGAAATGAGCACAAGTGGAAAGTAAAGAAAAGCATGATATTATGGCAACCCACTCCAGTAACTCTTGCCTGGAAACTCCCATGGACAGAGTAGCCTGGTAAGCTGCAGTCCATGGGATTGCTAAGAGTCCGACAGGACTGATCGACTTCCCTTTCACTTTTCATTTTCATGCATTGGAGATGGAAATGGCAACCCACTCCAGTGTTCTTGCCTGGAGAATCCCAGGGACGGGGGAGCCTGGTGGGCTGCCATCTATGGGGTCACACAGAGTCGGACACGACTGTAGTGACTTAGCAGCAGCAGCAGCAAACAATATAAGAAATTCTACAAATGGTAAGAATAATGACATCTAAGTATACAACTCTTTGAGTATTGCTCTAGGGGTCAATTTTATCATATATGTCCAGAAGTTCTTAGCCTGGGAACTATATGAACTTCAAAGGACCTTCAAAATTTCTGAAATTTCATTTGAACTTTCATAGATCTACATGTAAAATTTAATAGATCTACATCTGAGGTTTTCTCTAAGGAGACGGTCCAAATGTCTTACTACATTCTCAAAGGATCTGTGTCCCCAAATCCTGAGAGCTCTAGATTTAGGGGAGCTATTTATAAATATTTGTTTCTCTAACATAGGCTTTTAATTAGGATTTTCTGATTAGACAATTAAAAATTGTACCTCTTGTCAAGAACCTGGAAAGAATACTTTCCATGTAGGCATGATATTAAAAATAATTAACAACCATTGGCATATACCAGTCTAAAGATGGTACCATCTGAATGGATGCTGGCCATAAATTACTATTTCATTATTTGCAGTTCAGATTCTATATTGTTAATTAAGGGGAAGATTTGTTTGTAATCAAACATGTGGAGTATAGCAAGAAAATCCATTTATGAAAACAGAGAGGATGACAGCATACAGAGTAAACCCATTACCCTTTATGGTAGTGGGTCATGGTTCCATATTAAGTAGTTTATTTTCTAGAACAATTTTGATTTCTAGAACATGAAAACTGGTTAAAAATAGTATAGATATTAAGAAAGCATGCCATTATTTTTTCTTTGATCTTCAGAGTCTGTAAGATTCATCCAACAGAATAGACAGGACTAATATTCAGGTAACCTAAATAATTTTAATATAATGGAAAATAATTTAAATAATTGATTTACAGTAGTAGCTGTTTCCAAGTTTTGTTCCATGGAGATACAAAATAAATGGCAATTAAAGCACATGATAAAAAAATATTGTTATGCTGCATATAAGTTTTCTTCATCAGTTCTAGACTCTTTCATCACCTTAGGTAGTGTGAAGGTCTTAATTTATGAAAGTAGTGTAAGGAGTTTTATTTTACAGCTCAAGCAAATTACAAAAAAAATACATAGCAGAGAAACTAAAGCCAAATGTTTTAAGACTCAAGATTTTGGGTTAATGGAAGGAAGGACTACATTGTATTCATAAAAAGCCTGAATGATTAGACTTTTCTTGAAGACATACAGCTGTGTTTTTCTAGAGAACGCACAGTTATTTAAACACATTGTTTTCAAACTATTCCAAGGAGAACTCCTATGGGTCTTTATTTAAAGAATTAATGAGAATGACTTGTAATTAAGAGTATCCATTTATGTAAACATTTGTTAAAAATCTATAAAAATGATTATCAAGTTATTTAGAAACCCAATATCATCTCCTTTAACTTTGTCTACACTATTAATTTGATTAACAGTAGTATTTGTTATTGTTGTATTCCAGGTTTAATTGTCATAAATCTTAAATTAGTATAATCTAAATTAATAAGATTTGACTGTATTTAAAAATGAATGCTTTTTAAATGAAAACAATCTACATCTACAAGAATTGTTGAAACATAGGTGTATAATAATTCTAAACATATTTTTGGCATATTACTTATTGTTTTAAGCTGTCTTGGTTAAGATAGAGTTAACAATTAGACATACCAATCATATAGACTGAAGCACACATTTCCTTCCAAGTATATCTTTATATTAATTAATCAATTAATTCAATACATACTAATGATGTCCCTTGGGTGTTGAGCATTATTCAGAGTACAGAAGATACAGAAGTTGACAAACTCTTATTAGCACCTTTTGCCCCATCTCTTTCAGTGGGGGTGCTTCATAATTTGTAGTACAGTTAGATCTTCTGTTACATTCTGTACTCCATCCTAAGATCCTCAGAACTCCTAAATGTTTGATTATCTTTCAGTTCAGTTCAGTTCAGTCACTCAGTTGTGTCCGACTCTTTGTGAACCCATGAATCACAGCACGCCAGGCCTCCCTGTCCATCACCAATCCCGGAGTGCACTCAGACTCATGTCCATCGAGTCAGTGATGCCATCCAGCCATCGCATCCTCTGTCATCCCCTTCTCCTCCTGCTCTCAATCCCTCCCAGCATCAGAGTCTTTTCCAATGAGTCAACTCTTCACATGAGGTGGCCAAAGTACTGGAGTTTCAGCTTCAGCATCATTCCTTCCAAAGAAATCCCAGGACTGATCTCCTTCAGAATGGACTGTTGGATCTCCTTGCAGTTCAACGGACTCTCAAGAGTCTTCGTCAACACCACAGTTCAAAAGCATCAATTCTTCGGCGCTCAGCTTTCTTCGTAGTCCAACTTTCACATCCATAAGTGACCACAGGAGAAACCATAGCCTTAACTAGACGGACCTTTGTTGGCAAAGTAATATCTCTGCGTTCAATATGCTATCTAGGTTGGTCATAACTTTTCTTCCAAGGAGTAAGCGTCTTTTAATTCCATGGCTGCAATCACCATCTGCAGTGATTTTGGAGCCCCCAAAAATAAAGTTTGACACTGTTTCCATTGTTTCCCCGTATATTTCCCATGAAGTGATAGGACCAGATGCCATGATTTTCGTTTTCTGAATGTTGAGCTTTAAGCCAATTTTTTCACTCTCCTCTTTCACTTTCATCAAGAGGCTTTTGAGTTCCTCTTCACTTTCTGCTATAAGGGTGGCGTCATCTGCATATCTGAGGTTATTGATGTTTCTCCCGGCAATCTTGTTTCCAGCTTGTGTTTCTTCTAGCCCAGCGTTTCTCATGATGTACTCTGCATAGAAGTTAAATAAGCAGGGTGACAATATACAGCCTTGACGTACTCCTTTTCCTTTTTGGAACCAGTCTGTTGTTCCATGTCCAGTTTTAACTGTTGCCTTCTGACCAGCATATAGGTTTCTCAAGAGGCAGGTCAGGTGGTCTGGTATTCCCATCTCTTTCAGAATTTCCACAGTTTGCATATATTAAGATATTGCAAAGTTTTATGGATTTTGGCAAATGCACAGTGTCCTATATCCATCAGAATAGTATACAAAATAGCAATCCCCTGAGCTTCATTTATTCGACCCTTCTCTCCACATACTTAGTAACTATTTGGTACAAATTTATGATTTTTGAACTGCAGAGTACAAGACTTCAAATAATCATCTTACTCATTTGTGTTTAAAAGGTACTTTAAAATAATAGCTAGCATTTATTGAGCGCTTACTACATGACAGGTACCATTTGCAAGGATTGTCTTTTTTTTTTTTTGCCATACATATCTTAAGTGTTCTTAGATCCCTGACCAGAGATTGAATCCATGCCCCCTGCAGGTCTGCACTGGAAGCTTGGAGTCCTAATCACCAGTCTGGCAGGGAATTTCCAAAAGTTACTTTAATAAGAATATAAAGAGGATGAGTATAATTACAATTATTCTGTTTATATAGTGCTGCTTAACAAATCACCTAAAACTTGGTCATGTGAAAGAGCAGTGATTTTTCTTCCCTTCCCTTCCTTTTCTTTCCTCTTCTTTCTTTCCTTTCCTCCTTTCCTTTCCCTTCCTCCTGCCCCTCCCCACTTTCTTATAATAAGCTTTCAATTTGTGCAAGGCTTACAGAAGAAGACTTATCTTTATTTCTCTACTGTGTGATTCAGTTTTATTCCTTTGGTGACTGCTGCTGTTGCTGCTAAGTCACTTCAGTCGTGTCCAACTCTGTGCGACCCCATAGACGGCAGCCCACCAGGATCCCCCATCCCTGGGATTCTCTAGGCAAGAATACTGGAGTGGGTTGCCATTTCCTTCTCCAATGCATGAAAGTGAAAAGTGAAAGTCAAGTCGCTCAATCGTATCTGACTCTGTGCGACCCCATGGACGGCAGCCTACCAGCTCCTCTATCCATGGGATTTTCCAGGAAAGAGTACTGGAGTGGGGTGCCATTAACTAGTCTGCTTATATAAAGATGTTATCTAGTGAACATTTGGGGAAGTATGTTCAATGCAACAAATATTTATTGAATACTCATTATGCATAAATCATTCTGCTAAGAAAGATAGTGAATAAAAAAGATTTAAAAAGAAGATATGATTCCTGCCCCCAAGAAATTTGTAGGACACATTTATTTTAATGGAAATTTATTTAAGTGCTTTAACAAAGCAAAATACCAGTGGCTTCAATGAAAAGTAGTATTTATTCTTCAGATTATAATCTAAGTGATTCACAGTTGATATGGTTCTTGATATCAAGGACCCAGTTGTCTATTTAGTTGCCTTATCATCTCTAGGAATAAAGTATTTCACAAACAGCACCACATTCTGGTAATAGAATGCTAGAAGAAGGGGTGGAAGGACTAACATATCACTGTTTTAAAAATCATTATGTAGAAATTGCTCACTTCTGTTTGCCTCCCTTTTATGAGATTTTTATCATATGGGCACACCTACATTAAAACGTGGATGGAAAACAGTTTATGAAGCCAATTCAGATTGTAGTACTGAATGCAGATGGGGAGAATTTTCCACAAAGAAAATACAAATCATTTTGAAAAATGACTGTGATACAAGGAAGAATGATATAGCCTTTGTTAAGGCTGATATGAACAATGCAGTTTGGAAATTCAAAGTAGATAGAGTTTAATTCTGGATTAATAAACAGGGAGTTGTAAATATACTACTGTGAGCATTTAATTAGGCATAAGAATTTGGAAGAATAAATTCTTATCAGAATCTGAAAGATATAAAGTTGAATTTTGGGTGAACAGAAACTCAAGTCTTAGTTTAAGCCATGCTTCAGGAGTGAAGGGCTTCTTGATGGCTCTGAGGTAAAGAATCCACATGCAGTGCAAGAGGCACAGGAGACGCAGGTTTGATCCCTGGGTCTGGAAGATCCCCTGGAGGAGGGCATGGCAACCCACTCCAGTATTTTTGCCTGAAAGATCGCATCGATGGAGAAGCTGGGCTGGCTACAGTCCAAAGGGTCACAAAGAGTGAGACATGACTGAACACACAGAGCATTCCATAATGAAAGTAGCTGAAGATAAAGGTAGAATGGACATAGCAGTCATTTGAAGAGGACCATAAATTAGGATATATTCTGGAATGAGGTTTGTGGATGGACATTGCTAAATGTATAGCATATTATAGATTACTAATAAATATATTTTAATAAATATCAGATTACCTCCCCAAAGATTTAGATGTGCTTCTCCATTATTGAATGTGTTATTTGGGAAGTGACATATAACCTTATTTTGGAGAAGTTGCTTCAATAGTGAGTATCATTCCTCCATGGTCATTTGGTATTTCCCAGAACCAAATGAAAGGAAATTTGCCTATGTGTCCCCCTCTCATACCTTATGAGGAAGGACCATGTGCACTCTCCACAGAGGACATATATAGCAGTGGGTTTGGCCAAGTGCTTACACAGAAAAAAAGAGCAGGTATTGGGCTTCTGGGGTACCCAGGTGGCACTAGTGGTAAATAATCTGCATGTCAGTGCAGGACCTATAAGAGAAGAGGGTTACATCCCCTGGAGAAGGGCATGGCAACCCATTCTAGTATTTTTGCCTGGAGAATCCCATGGATAGAGGAGCCTGGCAACCTACAGTCCACAGAGTCTCAAAGAATTGGATACAACTGAAGTGACTTAGTACACATGGACACACACATGTGTTCCGTTCAGTTCAGTTCAGTTAAGCTGCTCAGTCATGTCCAGCTCTTTGAGACCCCATGAACTGCAGCATGCCAGGCCTCCCTGTCCATCACCAACTCCTGCAGTCCACCCAACCCATGTCCATTGAGTTGGTGATGCCATCCAGCCATCTCATCCTCTGTCATCCCCTTCTCCTGCCTTCAATCTTTCCCAGCATCAGGGTCTTTTCAAATGAGTCAGCTCTCTGCATCAGGTGGCCAAAGTATTGGAGTTTTAGCTTCAACATCAGTCCTTCCAATGAACACCTAGGACTGATCTCCTTTAGGATGGACTGGTTGGATCTCCCTGAAGTCTAAGGGACTCTCAAGAGTCTTTTCCAACACCACAGTTCAAAAGCATCAATTCTTCGGTGCTCAGCTTTCTTTATAATCCAACTCTCACCTCCATACATGACCACTGGAAAAAACATAGCCTTGACTAGACAGAACTTTGTTGACAAAGTGATGTCTCTGACAGTAATATGCTGTCTAGGTTGGTCATAACTTTCCTTCCAAGGAGTAAGCGTCTTTTAATTTCATGACTGCAATCACCATCTGCAGTGATTTTGGAGCCCGGAAAAATAAAGTCAGCCACTGTTTCCACTGTTTCCCCATCTATTTGCCATGAAGTGAGGCTTGTAATATGGAAAGATATTCTCACACAAGGTGATAAGCCCAGCTTAGACTGTGAGGGCTTTTTATCTCTTGGTACGGAAGTGTTCGAGGCCCAAGGCCCATTTTTATGTGACTGTGGTTGGGGGTTACGGAGGGGTGGTGGGATGTCAAAAAAAGACTGCATGCATGAAACTACCTTTTCCATCACTAATTCCTACCATAATTTTAGAAAAGGTATAAAGAAGCTGGTAAAAGATAAATTACCTGGAGATATATATATACTCTTTCTTTAAAATAATTGCTTGGAAAAAATGTCAGTAGATAATACTGCACATAAATGTAGAAATAGCATATTCTATTATATGTGGAAATTATAATTAATAAGCACTGTCATTTAATCTTTTTGTTCTTAATAGTAATGCACGAGCTTGATTTAAGTACTATGGCATTGAAAAATTACTTTTAGGACACAATATGGTTCACTAAGTTTTTCTTCTTGGTATTGCATTATTTTTGCCTTTATCTTTATTTCTTTCTTTGTACTTTTTTTGAATTTATTTTGCCCTTCTTTCTCAAGATGAAAACTTATATTAATTATTTGGTCTATTTCTTCTTTTTCTAATGTAAGAATATACTAGTATAAACTTACTGCTTTTATGGCAGCTCACAAATTTTGTTGTATCAGGTTTCTATTTTCATTATATTCAGAATATTTTTCTCATTTCTCTCGTGATTATCTGTGACACACGGATTATTTACGATGTGTTATTTAATTTCTGATTTTTTTTCACATTTCTTTTTGTTTTTAATTTTAAGTTTCATTCCATTGTAGTCTGAAAACATACTTTGCATGATTTTAATTCTTTTCAATTTGTTAAGGTTTGTTTCCTAGCCCAAAATATGATCTGTCTTGGTGAACATTCCATTGTATTTGAAAATAATGTGCATTTTTGAGTGCCCTATAAATATCAACTAGGTTAACTTGGTTGATGGTGTTCTTCAGGTCTACTATATCTTTGTGAATTTCTTCCTACTTTTTCTGCTTTTTACTAAGAGAAGAATGTTGAAGTTGCCAGCTATAAAAATGGATATGTCTATTTTCCCACAGTTCTGTCAGTTATTCTTTGATGCATTGTTAAGTTTTGTTTTTAGGTGCATAAACATTTAAGATTGTTATGATCTATACAATGGTAATGAGTCTATATAATTCATCAGTTCTTGATGAACTGATTTCCTTCTAAGTAAGTTACGGTGCTATTCCTTGTTTTGAAGTCTATTTTTATCTGACAGTATATTCCCTTCAGTTTTCTTTTGCATAGTGCTTGCATGACAGATCTTTTCCATCCTTTTACTTTTTACCCCTCTTGTTATTTTATATTTAAAGTGTTTCATAATTTCTTTATTTGGTTCTTATTGCATTGTCCAATCTGACAATTTCTGCCTTTTAATTATAGTTTTCACATCATTTTTATGTAGTATAGTTATTGTTACTTATGTTGTTTTTTAAAAATTTATACTCACAATCTATTTTCTATTTGTTTCTTCTGTTCTTTGCTTTTTAAAAATTGAATATGCTTATGATTATATTTTGTTTCTACTATTGGATTATTAGTTGATACGCTTAAAAACATATATAGTGAATGCTCTAAGGTTTACAGTATACATGTGTCACATATCACAACCTCCAAATATTACTGTATACTATTGGATTATTAGTTGATACACTTAAAAACATATATAGTGAATGCTCTAAGGTTTACAGTATACATGTGTCACATATCACAACCTCCAAATATTACTGTATCACTCCATGTAAAGTTTAAGCAGCTTGCACCACTGCCATTATATTTGCTCTTTTATTTTTTGTTTTGTGGTTGTTACGCATTTTACTTCTGCATACAGTCTTGTTACTATTTTTGCTTTAGACTGTTGATTTATCTTTAAAGTTATCAAAAATAAGAAAAAGTCTTTAATGATTACCTTTATTTGATCATTTCTGGCACTTCTCATTTCTTTGTCTACATCCAGGTTTGCTTCTGGTATCACACTTCTTTTGCTTGAAGAATTTCCTTTAACATTTCTTGCTGTGGGTGTGTATTGCTAATGAATTAATCTTTATTTTATCCAAAAAAAAAAGACTATTTTGCTGTCAGTTTTAAATAATACTTATGTTGGGAATGGAATTCAGAATCAATAGATTTTCTTCTTTCAGTGCTTTAAAGATAGGCTATTGTATTCTAACCTGCTTAGCTTCTGATTTAAAAAGAAAGTCTGTGGTAAACTTTATCTTTTTTTCCTCTGAAATGTTTCATTTTTCTCAGCCTGCCTTCAAGATTTTCTCTTTGTCTTTTGGCAGTTTGACTAGGTACATTCAGTTTTGTTTTGTTTGTGGAATGTATATTAGATTGTTTTCCAATAGCTCTTATATCCTTTATTCTGTTTCCAGTCTTTTTTTTCTTTTAGTTTGTATGATTTATTTTGCTCTATCTTCAGGTTTACTGATTATTTCCTTAGCTATTTGCACTTAAGTGATGAGTACACCAAAGGAATTTGTGATCTCTGTTACCATGTTTATTTTTATTATTATTATTTTTAACATTGCCATTAGACTCTTGTAGTTTCTGTCTCTGTGATGAAATCCCCTATCTGTTCATGCATATTGTCTATCTTTTTCTCTGGATCATTTAACATGACTAGTTACTTTTAAATCCATTATCTGATAGTTTCAACTTGCGGGTCAACTCTAAGTGTGAATCTGTTGATTGCTTTATCACTTCACAATGAGTCATTGTTCTTCCTTTTTTAATGTGTCTCAAGGCAATGGCAACCCACTCCAGTGCTCTTGCCTGGAAAATCCCATGGACGGAGGAGCCTGGTGGGCTGCAGTCCATGGGGTCGCTAAGAGTCGGACATGACTGAGCGACTTCACTTTCACTTTTCACTTTCCTTCATTGGAGAAGGAAATGGCAACCCACTCCAGTGTTCTTCCCTGGAGAATCCCAGGGACGGGGGAGCCTGGTGGGCTGCCGTCTATGGGGTCGCACAGAGTTGGACACAACTGAAACGACTTAGCAGCAGCAGCAGCATCATTTTTTTAATTGAATGATAAAAAAATGTTGTCATATATAGGATAATGGAGACCAATGTTAACAGTGTTTTTCCTAGAAATTCCTCTTATTCAGTATGCATTCAGTATTCATCATTTTATTAATATGCATCAGTCTAGTCAGGAATTGAGCACAATTTAGGATCTATCATTATGATTACCTTCAGTGCAATCTAGGCTTCAAACTTAATCTAATGACTGGAAGGAGTTTCCTTGTGTTTTTCTCAGAATCCTCCATGTACTTCAGCTTTAGAAATTTCTGCACACCTGAACCATAGAGTGGAACCTTTGTCTATGTTCTTACCCCTTCTCTTGTGATAGGCCACTGTTGCTTGCTACTTGGTGATAGCCTTATGTTAAGGATCTTGAGGGTTTTCTTCTTTTCCTGTGTTTGTCCATCTTCAGTATTTGGCAGGCTTTGTGTCCCTGGACCTCAGGTGCAGAACTTTACTTTCATTCCTTCTCTTCTGTCCCATGCTAGCCATACCCTGCCTTGTAATTGTGGTTAGTCTAGGGCAGAGATGATTTCTTGATCCTTATTTAATGCTAGCTAATCTCTCCTTGCTATTGGTTTTGAATCCTGGGTTCAAGAGTCTTTCCTGCCCTTCACTCAGGAGTATAGAGCTTTTGTTTGTATACCTCTTGCAGCAGTACAGTATTTTTGCCTGTGTCCTGTAACTGGAGAGTATTTCTGTCTCAACACTATTGGGTTTTATTCTACTCCCATGTCAAAATAATGGGTTTTTACCTGTATTCCAGGAAATGAGAGAATTTGCTGGGCTTCTCCAAGTAGCTTAAAATATTTGCCCATAGAAAGAAAGGCATAGGGAAACATAAGAGACTTTGTTCAATAGTAGGTTATATACTAAATGCCTGTTCCAAGTGGGGAGGGCTCTCTCCAGTCTCTCTCTCTTTGCCAGTCTTTCTCAGGAGCACTAGGGGAAAGCCATGGAAAAGAGCTTGCAAGTGAATGCAGACTCCTTTTATTTCTGTCTTCTGAGATATTACAACTTACAGATTCCCCATACTGGTCCTTTAAAAATTTGTTAAAATTTTAGCTTATTCATTTGTATCTGCTTGTTTGATGACCACCCTTTTCTCCTGTGCTCTGACATAGGTGAAACAGTTTGTAAGTCCTATCTCTACTCCTCTAGGCTTATCATTGTAGAATTCAGTTTCCTTGGCTGCCTGGAAAACTCAGCTTTCTGATGGACTCTAGAAAAATTATGATGTTATTGATTATCTGTCCTTCTCTCATTATTAGTGTGAAAGCAGCATTCTCTTGTGGCCTTCTAACTCTTTGTTCTTAGTGGAACTGAACGAATTGTGGTAGAGTCTTATTCTTATTTCTGTGCTGTCTCAATCAAGCATTAAGCATATTTTTTCCTATTTTATCCAGAATTTTAGTTGTTTTAAATGGAAAGGCCTACATAATGTCTTCTATGCCGCTAGAATAATACTAAGTCTTAAAATTAATAGTGAAACTGTACTCAAGTAGGGAAGCTAAGTGTATAAGAATAATCACTAAACATTTATAATTGGCATATACAATTTCTAATCCACTAAAGGGAAAAAGTACAGACTGTGACTAATTTAATTAGAGGCTGCAGGATGTGTAATGATGCTACTTTTCATCAGAAAAAGAATCATCTCTTCATTGTACAGTGTGATGAACAATTTAAAATTGTATTGTTTGCAGGCTCTCTGATAAATTCATGACTATAAATTGCCTTTAATATGTAAATGTCTTGAGTTAGTATTTGTAGAACATTCAATTTAGAGGGTGTGTTTAAATCCATTTGTTAGAATGGTCCTCTGAGTTAGGTTGAGTTTATTTCCAACCTACAGAGAAAACAATGAGGATAGAAAGATTTTTCAGCTGTCTTAGCATGGCAGACTACTTCGGTGTTCTTGCCTGGAGGACCCCATGACAGTGTGAAAAGGCAAAAATTTAGGACACTTAAAGATGAACTGCCCAGGTCAGTAGGTTCCCAATATGCTTCCGGAGAAGAGTGGAGAAATAGCTCCAAAAAGAATGAAGAGACAGAGCCAAAGCAATGCCCAGTAGTGGATGTGACTGGTGATGGAAGTTAAATTTCGATAGGTAAAGAACAATATTGCATAGGAACCTGGAATGTCAGGTCCATGAATAAAGGTAAATTGGAGGTGGTCAAACAGAAGAACACAAGAGTGAACATCAACATTTTAGGAATCAGTGAACTAAAATGGACTGGAAAGGGCGAATTTAATTCAGTTGACCATTTACATCTACTACTGTGGGCAAGAATCCTTTTGATGAAATGAAGTAGCCCTCATAGTCAAAAAAAGAGTTGGAAATGCAGTACTTGGGTGCAATCTCAAAAACAACAGAATGATTACTGTTCGTTTCCAAGACAAACCAATCAATATCACAGTAATACAAGTCTATGCTCCAACCACTAATGCCGAAGTAGTTGAAGTTGAATGGTTCTATGAAGACCTGAAGACCTTCTAGAACTAACACCAAAAAAGATGTCCTTTGCATCATAGGGGACTGGAACACAAAAGTAGGAAGTCAAGGGATACCCAGAATAACAGGCACATTTGGCCTTGCAGTACAAAATGAAGCAGGGCACAGATTAACAGAGGTTTGCCAAGAGAACCCACTGGTTGTGGTAAATACCCTCCTTCAACATCACAAGAGACAACTTTACACATGGATAGCACCAGATGGTCAATGCCAAAATCAGATTGATTATATTCTTTGCAGCCAAAGATGGAGAAGCTCTATATAGTCAGCAAAAACAAGACTGGGGGCTGACTATGGCTCAGATCATGAACTACTTATTGGCAAATTCAGACTTAAATTGAAGAAGGTAGGGAAAACCACTAGACCATTCAGGTATGACCTAAATCAAATCCCTTATGATTATACAGTGGAAGTGAGAAATAGATTTAAATGACTAGATCTGATAGAGTGTCTGATGAACTATGGACGGAGGTTCATGACATTGTACAGGAAACAGGAATCAAAACGATCCCCAAGAAAAAAAAAGAAAAAAAAATGGCTGTCTGAGGAGGCCTTACAAATAGCTGTGAAAAGAAGGGAAGCAAAAAGCAAAGGGGAAAAGGAAAGATATACCCATTTGAATGCAGAGTTACAAAGAATAGCAAGGAGAGATAAGAAAGCCTTCCTCGGCAATTAGTGCAAAGAAATAGAGGAAAACAATGGAATGGGAAAGACTAGAGATCTCTTCAAGAAAACTAGACATACCAAGGGAGCATTTTATGCCAAAATGGGCTCAATAAAGGACAGAAATGGTATGGACCTAACAGAAGCAGAAGATATTAAGAAGAGGTGGTAAGAATACACAGAAGAACCATACAAAAATGATATTCATGACCCAGATAATCACGATGGTGTGATCACTCACCTAGAGCCAGACATCCGGGAATGTGAAGTCAAGTGGGCCTTAGGAAACATCACTATGAACAAAGCTAGTGGAGGTGATATAATTCCAGTTGAGCTAATTCAAATTCTGAAAGATGATGCTGTGAAAGTGCTGCACTCAATATGCCAGCAAATTTGGAAAACTCAGCAGTGGCCGCAGGACTGGAAAAGTCAGTTTTCATTCCAATCCCAAAGAAAGGCAATGCCAAAGAATGCTCAAACTACCGCACAATTGCACTCATCTCACCTGCTAGTAAAGTAATGCTTAAAATTCCCCAAGCCAGGCTTCAGCAATACATGAAGCGTGAACTTCCAGATGTTTAAGCTGGTTTTAGAAAAGGCAGAGAAACCAGAAATCAAGTTTCCAGCATCCACTGGATCATGGAAAAAGCAAGAGAGTTCCAGAGAAACATCTATTTTTGCTTATTGACTATGCCAAAGCCTTTGACTATATGGATCACTATAAACTGTGGAAAATTTTTAAAGAGATGGGAATACCAGACCACCTGACCTGCCTTTTGAGAAGTCTGTATGCAGGTCAGGAAGCAACAGTTAGAACTGGACATGGAACAACAGACTGGTTCCAAATAGGAAAAGGAGTATGTCAAGGCTGTATATTGTCACTGTACTTATTTAACTTATATGCAGCATACATCATGAGAAATGCTTGGCTGGAAGAAGCACAGCTGGCATCAAGATTGCCAGGAGAAATATCAATAACCTCAGATATGCAGATGACACCACCCTTATGGCAGAAAGTGAAGAGGAACTAAAAAGCCTCTTGATGACAGTGAAAGAGGAGAGTGAAAAAGTTGGCTTAAAGCTCAACATTCAGAAAATGAAGATCATGTCATCCAGTCCCATCACTTCATGGCAAGTAGATGGGGAAACAGTGGAAACAGTGTCAGACTTTATTTTGGGGGGCTCCAAAATAACTGCAGATGGTGATTGCAGTCATGAAATTAAAAGACGCTTACTCCTTGGAAGGAAAGTTATGACCAACCTAGACAGCATATGAGAAAGCAGAGACATTACTCTGCCAACAAAGGTCCGTCTAGTCAAAGCTATGGTTTTTCCAGTGGTCAAGTACGGATGTGCGAGTTGGACAATAAAGAAAGCTGAGTGCAGAATTGAAGCTTTTGAACTGTGATGTTGGAGAAGACTCTTGAGAGTCCCTTGGACTGCAAGGATATCCAACCAGTCTTTCCTGAAGGAGATCAGTCCTCGGTGTTTATTGGAAGGACTGATGTTGAAGCTAAAACTCCAATACTTTGACCACCTGATGTGAAGAACTGACTTATTGTAAAAGACCCTGATGCTGGGAGAGATTGAGGGCAGGAGAAGTGGACGACAGACGATGAGATGGTTGGATGGCATCACCGACTCAATGGACATGGGTTTGGGTGGACTGCAGGAGTTGGTGATGGACAGGGAGGCCTGGCATGCTGTGGTTCATGAGGTTGCAAAGAGTCGGATATGACTGAGTGACTGGACTGAATTGAACTGAACTTACCTACTGCCTAAGAAATCTGTATGCAGGTCAGGAAGCAACAGTTAAAACTGGACATTGAACAATGGACTGGTTTTGAATTGGGAAAGGAGTACATCAAGGCTGTATATTGTCACCCTGCTTATTTAACTTATATGAAGAGTACATCATGCAAAATGTCTGGTGGATGAAGCACAAGCTGGAATCAAGATGCTGAGAGAAATATCAATAGCCTCGGATATGCAGATGACACCACCCTTATGGCAGAAAGTGAAAAGGAACTGATGAGACTCTTGATGAAAGTGAAAAGAGGAGAGTGTAAAATGTGGCCTAAAAGTCAACATTCGAAAAACCTAGATCATGGCATCTGGTCCCATCACTTCATGGCAAAAAAAATGGGAAAATAATGGAAATAGTGAGAGACTTTATTTTCTTGGGCTCAAAATCACTGCAGATGTTGACTGCAGCCATCAAATTAAGATGCTTGCTCCTTGGATGAAAAGCTATAACCTACCTAGACAGTGTATTATAAAGCACAGATATTAGTTTGCCAACAAAGGTCTATCTAGTCAAACCTATGGTTTTTCCAGTAGTCATGTAAGAATGTGAGAATTAGACTTTAAAGAAAGCTGATCACCAAAGAATTGATGCTTTTGAACTGTAGTGTGAGTGAAGACTCCTGAGAGTCCCTTGGACTGCAAGGAGATCCAACCAGTCAATCCTAAAGGAAATCAGTCCTGAATATTCACTGAAAGGAGTCATGCTGAAACTGAAACTCCAATACCTTGGCCACCTCATGTGAAGAACTGACTCCTTGGAAAAGACCCTGATGCTGGGAAGGATTGAAGGCTGGAGAAGGGGACAGCAGAGGATGAAATGGTTGGATGGCATCATTGACTTGATGGACCATAGTTTGGGCAAGCTCTGTAAGTTAGTGAAAGACAGGGAAGTCTGGTATGCTGCAGTCCATGGGGTCACAAACAATTAGACATGACTGAACTGAAATGAGCATGAATATTAATTAACAGTGAGACCTCCCTTCATTCATTCATTCATCCTTATAGAAGATGTCTTGTAATATAGGCACTCAGGTACTGATAACACTAAGATGAAGCCTACAACTCCTGATCATAAGATGGTTGTGTGGTCATAATCCTAGACTGGTAGGAAAGTAGAAGCTAAAGTAAATCATGAATAAATATAATAATTTCTATAATTATAATATGACAAAATGCAATGGAAGCATAAGCAAAGGAGAATCTAATTATATTTGAGAGCATTAGGAAATGCATCACTGAAAAATTACACAGAAACCTTGAATAACTCCTTGAAGTAGACATATGTAATCACATTTCAGGGGCTAAGGATTGGGTGGAGAGCAGAGCTTTTAAGGTGTATGTAATAGCATGTCCAAAATTTGGGATAATGTGAAGGTTTGGACCATTTATGTAACTTCCAGTATTTCTGGATTCATGGATTAGGAATTGAGTGCATATAGGAAGAAAAGGAGGCTGGAAATAGGGATACGTCCAGTAGTCAAAGATTTTGCATATTTTCAAAAGCTTTCAGTTCAGTTCAGTTTGGTCTCTCAGTCGTGTCCAACTCTTTGCCACCCCATGAATTGCAGCACGCCAGGCCTCCCTGTCCATCACCAACTCCCAGAGTTCACTCAGACTCAACGTCCATCGAGTCAGTGATGCCATCCGGCCATCTCATCCTCTGTCGTCCCCTTCTCCTCCTGCCCCCCCCCACCCCCAATCCCTCCCAGCATCAGAGTCTTTTCCAATGAGTCAACTCTTTGCATGAGGTGGCCAAAGTACTGGAGTTTCAGCTTTAGTATCAGTCCTTCCAAAAAATCCCAGGGCTGATCTCCTTCAGAATGGACTGGTTGGATCTCCTTGCAGTCCAAGGGACTCTCAAGAGTCTTCTCCAACACCACAGTTCAAAAGCATCAATTCTTTGGCACTCAGCTTTCTTCACAGTCCAACTCTCACATTCATATGTGACCACTGGAAAAACCATAGCCTTGACTAGACGGACCTTTGTTGGCAAAGTAATAAGAAGTTTTAGGCTCCTACTTTAGAAAGTAGGAGGCCACTGAAAAGTTTAATATAAATTCAAGGTTTTGATTTATATCTCAGAATTACTACTCTGACTTATCTGTGGATGTTAGAACCATAAAGGACAAGATTTATTCATTCTTTTTTATGCCCAGACAGTGTTAGAGAATGGATGGTTTGTTGAGCACTGGGAATGTACTAACGAAAGGATAGCCAGGGCAACTTATAGTCTCATGGGAGAGATGTACAAAACTCAAGCAAATATATAACTTTTAGAAATTACAAACTGGATAAAGGAAAGGGCTTTATCAGAACAATTGGAAAAGGAGACTGAGAACTTTCATTACTGTAAACAACATATGCATGCATGTGTGTTAAGTTGCCTCAGTTATGTCTGACGCTTTGTGACCGTATGGACTCTAGCCCACCAAGCTTCTCTGTCCATGGGATTCTCCAAGCTAGAATACTGGAGTGGGTTGCCATGCCTTCCTCTGGGGTATCTTCTCGACCCAGGATTGAACCTGCTTCTCTTATGTCTCCTGCATTGGCAGGCTGGTTCTTTACCACTAGTGCCACCTGGGAAGCCCCATAAACAACACATTTTTAATACTGTTAATGAGAAACCTTACAATTGATTACAGCAACCAGGTTGTCATGGCACTTGAGCTGAAAGCCCTAAGGAGCAACCTTCATGTAACATTCAATCTGGAATTTGTTCTCTTACTTTCCAGATCCAGAAAGATTTATAAAATCTTTTTCTTTGCAGTTCTACAAAGAAAAAGAAACTATATTTTATTTTATTTTATTTTATTTTATTTTTTTTATTTTAAAATCTTTAATTCTTACATGTGTTCCCAAACATGAAACCCCCTCCCACCTCCCTCCCCATAACATCTCTGTGGGTCATCCCCTATATTTTAAATATGTAACTCTTAAGATTTGAGTTGGAAAATAGCTGTACCTCTGGAAGTTGATGCATTATATGAATCTTTGTATAGGAATAGAAATACTTGAAGTCTGTATTTTAAAAATTTAATTTTGAGCAATTACAAAGCTGTAAAAAGATGCTACATTGTTTAGCAAATAAGGCCTGACATAACAGAATATACATCAGGTATAACAGGTCTGATATATCAGATATAACCTGATCTGAGTGAACTGGCAGAGATAATGACAAGCCATGAACCAGTGTGATATACTCAAGTGGGTCTGGGCATAACATAGAAAAATCTATCATAAAGTGATTCCCTTAGGGAATAGGAAAGACATTTCACAAGCTCCTCTGGCAAGTGATGGGGATTCATGATTCAGAACAGAACCACAGTCTATTGTTTTTTATTTTATTATATGTGTTTTTAAAAAATTTTATTATATATGTGAGTATGTGTATTGATTAAAGTTATATAAAACATGGATTTTATAATGTAGGTTCTGTTCTCAATTAGAAAATTTTAAATAATATTCCGAGTGATCTTTTACCAATATACCTGAGTTGGTTAGATTTTTCCAGCAATTGCATACACAAAGTAAGCAACACCTTTTACCTAAGCAACACCTCTTATCTTACCAAGGTCTGCTCCTGTATGGTATATTGTTCAGTCGTTGATACTTGTTAGATTAAAGGGATGTTTATTTTTGAAGGGAAGGGTCATGTTTACGTGACTAAGAGTGATGACTCAGGTCTCAGAAGGAAAGGGTTCCAATCCTCCATATGCTATTTATTAGCTTGAACTTTAGGCAAGTTACCTAATCTTGTTAAGTCTCAGTTTATTCATATTTAGATTAGGGAGAGAAATGCTGCCAATTCATAGGCTGTTTGTAAGAGTTCAATAAGATAAACTACAGTCTCTGCCATATGTTAATTGCTCAGTATTTTAATTTATGATTATTTAGCAAAAACTATGCACACAGTCTCCCTAAAGAAAAATAATTTACTCGCAAAAATCAAAAGTCAAGTTGGAAAATTTGGACTTATTTTGTTCTGAATAAAGTAAAAAATTTGCATACAATTACAAGGTCACTGATGATGAAAAGGAGGAGGAATAAAAAACTAATCTTTATCAATTTTAAAAAGTTTCATTAAAAAGCTTTCAATGACCCAGTTTTCACAATGTGAATATATGGATAACGTAGTATTCATATGGTTCAGTTCAGTTCAGCTCAGTCACTCAGTCGTGTCCAACTCTTTGTGACCCCATGAATCGCAGCACACCAGACCTCCCTGTCCATCACCAACTCCCAGAGTTCACTCAGACTCGTGTCCATCGAGTCAGTGATGCCATCCAGCCAGCTCATCCTCTGTCGTCCTCTTCTCCTTCTGCCCCCAATCCCTCCCAGCATCACAGTATTTTCCAATGAGTCAACTCTTTGCATGAGGTGGCCAAAGCACTGGAGTTTCAGCTTTACCATCATTCCTTCCAAAGAACACCCAGGGCTGATCTCCTTCAGAATGGACTGTTTGGATCTCCTTGCAGTCCAAGGGACTCTCAAGAGTCTTTTCCAACACCACAGTTCAAAAGCATCAATTCTTTGGCGCTCTTCTTTCTTCACAGTCCAACTCTCACACGCATACATGACCACTGGAAAAACCATAGCCTTGACTAGATGGACCTTTGTTGGCAAAGTAATGTCTCTGCTTTTTAATATGCTATATAGGTTGGTCATAACTTTCCTTCCAAGGAGTAAGCGTCTTTTAATTTCATGGTTGCAATCACCATCTGCAGTGATTTTACTTGTGTACGATAGAGAAAAAATATATAGAATGTAATTATTTTGGCTGTTTTTTCAAACTGAAAAGCTAACCTTTTTATTTTTCCTTTTAAAATATAATGATACCTTTATTTTACAGTGAGAACAACACCAGCAATGTTGGACCAGCCCTCCTAACAATGTTAGCACCATTAAGTTCAGTCTCTTTCTTCTTCTGAGCTGCCTTTAAAAGCAAACAAACAAAAAAACTGTCTTCCAGAAGCTAGTGGCTTATTAAAACATGACTTGTACACTTATTTTATCCTCAACATTTTTCTCTTGGCAATGGAGAATAGAATTTTAACCAAATTTTTGATTAAGTGGGTATAGAAATGAGTCTGTCTAATACCTTGCCATTTTTGTTTTTTTAGAACCTGTGAAGAGTTTGATGTTTCATAATACATTCTAAGTAACTTTTATATCTGAAAAATTAAAGTCCTTTAAGGGTGTTCCTAACATTCTACTTCCACTTTTACTACAAAGTTCTTGACTCTGTATGCAACTTAAAACAATATTGGGTCAAGTGCTGAATTTAAACTAATATTATTTATCATGACAGATATTTCAATACTGTCTTTGCTGTGAAAAATCCTGGTGTCATGTAGAAAGACAATTACATCTTTCAGCCTTGCTGGACTCTGTCCTTGTTTTTTTTCTGGGTGTTTTTTTTTTTTTTTTTCTCTCTTCTGTTTCTCTTAATTCACTTTTAAAAGTGGATACTACAACAACTACAACAGAGACTATGGTATAATCATATATCCTGCTGCCATAAGATAATTTTATTTTTAAGGAGACACTACTTTCTGCTTCAGGGTAGAAGTATTAGATATTTTTCAGTGACACATCTGTCCTAAATCCAACTGTGCTACCTAGCTATCTAGTTTTAATTATTTTTGGTGAGGAAGGTGCTGTCCTTAACTCAGATAAGGATGTGTGAATACATTTAGTTGATATTACAACTCAACACTTTGTGTTTATTATTAGCTGTAACTATATACAGCCTGGAGTTCACATAATTTGATATCTCTCAACTCAGACACATAGAACAGTTCTTTAAACAGACACAGAAATCCTCCATTCTAAAATCATTATTTTAACCAAATACGACTGGAACTCTGCAGTTTTAAAATATGTCATTTCCCCTCAAAGGAACTTCTGGGAACAATGCCCAAATCAGACAGTTATCTTCTGAAACAAAACTTGAGATTTAGCAAAGATGAATTTCTTACCACACATACATATCATTATATGCAAAAACTAAGGGCCTCACATCATTCCTATAGTGCTTGGATTGGTTGACTTAGTGTTTAATTTTAAATGAAAAAAGGAAATTTTCTTAAAATTGAGAGTTTTCTCCCAAAGACTAGTTATAAAATCTTCCAAAGCTAAGGGGAAAATGTCGTTAGGTGACAAATATAATTTTTTTTCAGAGAAAGAGATATTCATGATCATTATTTCTTAACCTTACCAAAAAGTCTCTTGATTTTTGTCCAAATTTAGGTAAGCAAAGATAAAAAACAAATTAATAGATAGTTGACTTCTTTCTTTTATAGGAATAATTCTATATAAGCATCTGTATTTACATGTTTATTTGTCTTTAGCCTTATTAATCTTTGTGTTAGTCAATACACCCTTGAATATTTTGTAATAATCTCATAAAAGCAATGTTAATAATTTCTATAGCTTTAAGTACAGTATCTTTGGTCATATGTAATCTGGGAACTCATAACTGATAATATCATTAAATGAATTATTTGGAAACAACATTTATAGTCAAATTTCAGGGATGGCTCAGTTTATACTAATTATGCTATATGGAAACTTGAAAAGTATTATATATAAATTTCACCATTTATGATTCCTTTTGGTTATTTCTGTTTTTCTGATTCACTGGGGACAAAGATTGATGTATACAAAAGTCCTAATGGAAACAGCTTATGTTCTTATCTATATATTGCTTTTATCATTTTATACCTCTGGTCAGAAAAACAATTGCTAACCCCCAAGATTCTGCAACAAAATTATTGCCCTGTATTGAAGGAATTTATTTTACCATATGTCTCAACCTGTCTTTTCATTTAAACTTTGACCAGAAGTAGTCATATTTGTTTATTAACTTCCAAATGTTCAGCCTCTTCACTCGTTGTTCTCCAATTCATCATCCTTAGTGCAATCAAGTGTAGAGACTGGAATTTCAACAACATGGATAGTTTTGTACTACTGAAATCATTGGCCTCCTTTGATGAAAAGTCAGTCTTAATAACTTTACCTTTACAGCCTTTCAAAAGCTGAGCCTTTCAAAATCTGAGCATAAGAGATGCTCATGGTTGTTATCATTGAATGTAGATAATATTAACTTTCTTGAGAAGGATGTGAGTCTATTCTATGGTGTCTTGTGTTCCCATTCATTGAAGTACTCTTTTCTGAGCTTTTGGACTTTATTGTACCCCAAGAAATAAGTGTGGACATACATTAGAATTCAAGTCCCTTAATTTTTAGAAGTGACTTTCCTCATCATGCTAATTTAATAGTTTTTCATCATTTTTATGCCTAAACCAGAGGTTCAAAATGAGGTGAGGGTGGAAGTGAATACAACTTCTTTAAGAACTCGGAACTCTAATCATTTACCACTTCTATCTGCTTTTTCCATAGTAGACAGTTGTAAATATCATCATAACCTACATTACAGAGAAAGCAGAATCATAAGTCACAAACTAAAAATCCATGGAAGGGTCTGTAAAATTGCATATTTATCTAATTCAACTTTGTATAATTCTGAAGTAAGTTTTAGATTTTAAAAAAATTTCTGGATGATTCTGTTCAGCTATCTAAGGCTAAGAAATATCAGTCCAGAGTTTTTGTGAATGCCAAAAGTCCAATTTATTTTCTTCTCTTTACCTAGAGTTTAATCCATGAATGTCACAGAAGTCCGATTTTGCTTGCTGTTTGCATTCTAAGTAGTCCTGTTAGTAATGTGTCCCTTTTACACATATAATGTCCTTATCTCCATTATAATCTCTGTTATTTTTAACAGAGATCTATAGTTTATAAAAATTGATTAATTTATTGGGAAAATCCAATTACATATGGTATGTTGCACAAAGCTGTATCAATTTTTTCCTGTTATAAGATGAAGAATTTACCTACACAGTATATCTTAGTCCCATTTGTATTTATATCTAACCTGGCTGCGTTCATTTTTATAGTCAGTTTTGGTTGGCTAACAGCTCTTTTTTTATTTCATTCCTCCCATCTGTTCTTGTTTTTTGTCTTTTGCTACCTTATCTTTTTCACTGGAACTCGGATTCAACCTGGTATCCACTTATTTTCTCTTTTCCCCAATCACCCTCTTATTTATAAAAGTTAATAGTTAGAAACAGGTTTTTGACATTGAAAATTATTAATCTTTCCTACAGCCAAAATTGTATGGAGAAAAAGATTTTAAAAAATTCATATATTTTAAACTAATTTTAAAATAGCTATATTAGAGATTTTAAAGAAATATAAAGTACATGATTTATTATAAGTAATTTGCAAAGTAAGCAGAAATATGGGGCTTCCCAGATAGTTCAGTTGGTAAAGAATCCGCCTGCAATGCAGGAGACCCTGGTTTGACTCCTGGGTTGGGAAGATCCTCTGGAAAAGGGATAGGCCACCCACTCCAGTATTCTTGGGCTTCCCTTGTGGCTCAGCAGGTAAAGAAACCACCTGCAATGTGGGAGACCTGGGTTCGATCCCTGGGTTGGGAAGATTCCCTGGAGAAAGGCTACCCACTCTAGTATTCTGACCTGGAGAATTCCTGTATAGTCTATGGGATTGCAAAGACCAGAAATATAAGGAATCATGCACACTGATAGACAAACAGTAACATAAAGCAGAATAAAGAGTTAATATTATTAATAAATGGCTATTGAATAGGTCTTTTTTGATAATAGATATTTGTAGTTCTCTTCATTTGCTGAAATTTCTAATATATGTCTTCCCCTACATGGAACTGATAAAATTAAGTAGTCTTAACATTTAGGCCTTAAAAACAAAGCTAATATGTAACAGGATTTCTGTAGTGAAAAAGGAAGAGAGCAGTTCTGCTCTTTTCATATTTCCCTGTGCTGCATAGTCTCTAATCCTTGGCCATTAGGACGCCTCAAGATCGTGGCTTTTAAGCATGTGAATCCAACTTGTGGGGAAACTGTGTATAAAGAAATTTAGATTTAAGCCAGAATGGGTCTCCCTTGGCAAGTGAGAGGCTTGTGTATAGAATCCTTCTAATTGGATCTTTCTATATTGGATCCTCCATCATCTTGCATAGGGTCTTTCTGTTAGAATGCTCATTTCTGTATGTCAGAAGAATTGTGTAGTATAGATAAGGTTGTAACTGACCATTTTCTACCCTCTCAGAGTTTTTCTATGGACTGTTACATATCTACCCATTATCAGGCAACCAGATTATGTTGTACCTGGACAGAACAGGGTCACTGAACATGCTGCACAGGCAAGACTTCACAAGATGTTTCATTTTTATTATCACTGATGAGTTTATGTTTGCAAATAAAATATCTTTTGGTTTTCAGTCTTAAAAAAGCCTTCTACCAGGAAAATACTTATAAAAAACAATATTGAGGTATACCTTTAAACGTGAACTTTTTGAAAGATCTTAGTGCTGAGTGTGTGAGGAGATGCAAAATATTAGAGTCAGCAGATATAAAATTAGTTCTGCACAGTAGCTCATCTTCACCTGAATGTCATATGAGTGACATAATGTGTAAATGATTTTAAACTATAGAGTGCCATAAAATATAACATTGAAATTATTATTGGTCATTGATAGTAATATGTTTTTATTCAGACAAAGCTTTTTAGAGCAAAGTGTAGTGGTAAGATTTAGGAAAATCTCGTTATGGAAATAGGCCTTGATACAGGCTGCAAAGGAAAATAACAGATAAGCCATGGAGAATGGAATGATATTAAAGGCAAAGTAAAGAGGATGATCACAGTCTTATAGACTAAACTGAATGGATTGGGGAGCAGTGAGATGTTGAATGTAACATTTACTATTTTCCTAGATTTACATATAGACTGAAGCTTAAAAATGTTATGGTTAGATATAGAGATTAACACAGGCTTCCCAGGTGGTGCTAGTGGTAAAGAACCTGCCTGTTAATGCAGGAGATGTAAGTCATGTGGGTTCGATTCCTGAGTCGGGAAGATCCCCTGGAAGAGGGCATGGCAACCCATTCCAGTAATCTTATCTGGGAAATCCCATGGACAGAGGAGCCTGGTGGGCTACAGTCCATGGGATCACAAAAGAGTCAGACATGTCTTAGCAACTAAGCAACAACAACATACTTCAGTCAACACTTTCTGTTTTGAGACTTTAATTTTTTAACCCAATGTAACTGGGCTTCCCAGATGGTTCAGTGGTAAAGAATCCACCTGATCTGTCAATCAGGAGATGCAGGTTTGATCCTTGGGTTGGGAAGACACCCAAAAAACGAAGTGGCAACCCATTCCAGTATTCTTGCTTGAGAAACCCTATGGACAGAGAAGCCCAGAGGGCTACAGTCCAATGGGTTGCAAAAGAGTCAAGACACAACTTAGCCTCTAAACAACAAACAACAATGGGTATATTATATCATACAGTTCACTAATGATATTGATAATCTTTTTACTTATTTGTTGGAAAACAATTATCCATGGGTCCTTCATGTTTTTGAACATCCTTCATGAGGCACTGACTGCTGTTTATTTAGGACATAAATGGATGCTTATCAAGTTCATGATTGGATATTAGAGACAGCATTTTATTCTGGTGCAAAGGACAGATTTTCTTACTTTCCAGTATAATATGTCTTCATCTAGAGTGAAGAGCAGCCATGTTTACTACATGTTATAACAATTTGGGTTCCCTACACTCAGAGTTCCTCTTCTGTAATGCAATCCACTGTATGTGCATGTGTCATCTGCTTCTCTTTAATTGCCTGTGGAAATTTGGGCTCAGGGAATTAAAACAAAAATGCTGGCATTCTGGTACTTAAGACATTTTCTAAACTTTCTTCCTGTCCCTTGACAATAGTCCAAAAGAAATGATATGGAGTCCCATGAAAACAAAGGGAAACCATTATTTAATTAACATCTCTGTTAATTAAGAACTTAAAGGTAAAGCAACATTAAGAAATGTTTATATGGCCACTTAAACAAGCTGACAGAAGCTAGAGGCTTACAGTGGATTATTGCCAACAGAATTCAATTGTATCTCCCAGGACCCTGAGTGTTTTAGACATTGTGACTGTAACTTTTTCTATTGTGCAGACTGATGACACTTGTTACACAGTCTTAGACATGGCCAAAGCAGCTTTTCTTCCCTTTTGCACCTGTTCATGTGGCAAGGCATCAGATATATGTTTTCAGTACTCTTTCAGTTCAGTTCAGTTGCTCAGTCGTGTCTGACTCTTTGCAACCCCATGAACTGCAGCACGCCAGGCCGCCCTGTCCATCACCAACTCCCGGAGTTCACTCAAACTCACGTCCATCGAGTCGGTGATGCCATCCAGCCATCTCATCCTCTGTTGTCCCCTTTTCCTCCTGCCCCCAATCCCTCCCAGCATCAGAGTCTTCCAATGAGTCAACTCTTCACATGGGGTGGCCAAAGTACTGGAGTTTCAGTTTTAGCATCATTCCTTCCAAAGAACACCCAGGGCTGATCTCCTTTAGAATGGACTGGTTGGATCTCCTTGCAATCCAAGGGACTCTCAAGAGTCTTCTCCAACACCACAGTTCAAAAGCATCAATTCTTTTGCGCTCAGCATTCTTCACAGTCCAACTCTCACATGCATACATGACCACTGGAAAAACCATAGCCTTGACTAGATGGACCTTTGCTGGCAAAGTAATGTCCGTGCTTTTCAATATGCTATCTAGGTTAGTCATAACTTTTCTTCCAAAGACTAAGTGTCTTTTAATTTCATGGCTGCAGTCACCATCTGTAGTGATTTTGGAGCCCCCCAAAATAAAGTCTGACACTGTTTCCATTGTTTCCCCATCTATTTCCCATGAAGTGATGGGACCAGATGCCATGATCTTTGTTTTCTGAATGTTGAGCCTTAAGCCAACTTTTTCACTCTCCACTTTCACTTTCATCACGAGGTTTTTAATTCTTCTTCACTTTCTGCCATAAGGGTGGTGTCATCTGCATATCTGAGGTTATTGATATTTCTCCCGGCAATCTTGATTCCAGCTTGTGCTTCTTCCAGCCCAGCATTTCTCATGATGTACTCTGTATAGAAGTTAAATAAGCAGGGTGACAATACACAGCCTTGATGTACTCCGTTTCCTATTTGGAACCAGTGTGTTGTTCCATGTCCAGTTCTAACTGTTGCTTCCTGACCTGCATATAGGTTTCTCAAGAGGCAGGTCAGGTGCTCTGGTATTCCCATCTCTTTCAGAATTTTCCATAGTTTATTGTGATCCATACAGTCAAAGGGTTTGGCATAGTCAATAAAGCAGAAATAGATATTTTTCTGGAACTCTCGTGCTTTTTCGATGATCCAGCAGATATTGGCAATTTGATCTCTGGTTCCTCTGCCTTTTCTAAAACCACTTGTACATCTGGAAGTTCACAGTTCATGTATTTGGGAACACTCAAATTCCCCTATTTGTTGCCAGTGAATAGTGGAGGGTTTAGTCTCTGTCTTCATGAGTGTTGATCTGTACCAATTATAGGAGTAGAACTTTGAGCAAACTGCTTGTTTTTGAATTCTAAAACTCTCCAGCTTTCAGATCCTGTCTTGACCACAGAGCTGCTTACATTTTACCTGATTTCAATTATGTCTTCTTCTATTTTTCTGCTTTTCTACTTTGCCCATTGTGTAATTAAAGCAGAGGGGAATATCAAAGCATAAACTTATTATATTATCTTGATCAGAAGCTAACTCAAATATACTTTTTATGCAATGGATATTCAATTCTGAAGACAAAGGAAAATAAACTACAAGAGGAATGTCTGAGGTCCTTTGTGACTATTAAATGAACTTAAAGCCCACAGACATGTCAAAACACAGCATCTGAAATATGGAAGGTATTTGGTAACTTTTAATAATTTGTCTTATTCTTTTATCCCTCATTCCCTCCTTTCTACCTTTCTTCCAATAGGTTGTAATGGCAAGGGGAGGAGGAAGTGGGAGGTATGCCTAATTAGGGCTGTCTAACCCCAAGACTATGAATGTTAGGGTTCTTTGTTCAGTGGCTGTCTTTATGAGTCACTCCCTGTTTGTCCGTGTTTGCATCTCAGTTGTGAACCCGTAACAGACTTGGGAGAGGGGTAATTTTATAAAGAAGGGCTTCAAGGCTGAAAGGAACCGTATGTTGCAAGAATGCCTGCTCACAAATGCATTAGTCAGGACTATAACACAGATAATGAATGACTTGGAGGAATGGATAAATGCACAGACCTAAGAAATAAATTGATAGTCCAACTGTAGACTGAGATGCTGAAACAGTATAGAGGACTGTTTATTTTGGGGAACTTTCATAGGACTTTTAACTCCTGGGCTCAGGTTTCATATCCTGGACCACATGAATGTCCCATATTCTTCTGACTACTTTGTATATTTCCTAAGGAATGAGCCTATTTTTTTTTTCCCTGTTAATTTTGACCATCATCTACTTTTCACCTTGGGAGAACTTTCTATAAACTTGGTTCTTGAGTAGTATCTAAACTTCAAAACAAATATGTCTTATTGTAACCAGTTTCTAATGTCCTTTGCTGCTAATTATTACAGAGAAACAGACAGGAAAAGGAAAATAACAAGCTGAGGAATTTACTAAAAAATCTTACCATAGTAATTCTTTTTATTTAGTTCCTTTTTCACTCTTTTGAAAACTTTGGCAACATAGTATTACAGAGTGGTAAAGAGCCTCATTTTTGCTGCTGTGCTTATTATCCCTGTAATCTTGCTCAAGCTATTAAGCCTCAGTTTCCTCATCTATTAAATGGAGATAAAACACCTATTTCATCAGATTATTGTAAGGATTAAATAAAATAGTATAGGTATATAATATTATATCTGTTATTATTATTTCATTTCTGATGCTATCCTTTTTCCTTCACTTTCCAATTCCATCTGATTCTATCTTGGCAAAGGCCAGGTGGATTTTTTTCCCCTAAAAGGCAATTCATACCTGAAGAGTAAATCTATGTCAAGTTATAAGTTTTCCCTTTGTCTCTAAAGACCTCTAAATTAGTTTGCTCCACTGGTTTCCTATTCTGCTTATAAGAAGCTTGAAGTCACCACTTCATCCTAACAAGAAGTGAAAAATCGAGCAGACAAAAATCAGCAACTCTTCTTGGATCTGTAAGACAGGGAATGACAAAGAGTAAATCCTGTTCCCAAGACCCAAGAGACAGATAGGCAGATACAAAGAGTTACAGCTTCCTGGAGCATAGACTTCTAAGTGGAAACTATGTGGGAAGCAGTGTCAGGGTAGGAAAGCCTGAACTGTGATTGCTGGGTACTCAGTGGACAACTCCAGGATTTAAACACTCTAGAGGACCCGGTCATAGGAGGCCTCTATTCTATAAGGAGAATTATCTCCAGGAGCTTGATCAGGTTTTCCATAAATGGAGAAAATACTCCTTATGCTTCCAGGGGGAAAAGACAGAAAGGAACCTATATGAAACTACCATAGCACTCTGTTCTTAAGAAGGCCTGCCCTCAAGAGAGACTAAATACTTGGAGCCTACTTTGCTGGGGTTTTTATCAGAGCCTAACTTTGCAGGAGGGATTTGATTCCTTTCCAGGCAGCCCTAGATTCCATATGAGAGAAGAGAAATATCTAACTTTAGCCCACTTCAGCAATCCTGTCCCACTTTATGGGTAGATGAAGGGGGAATTGAGAAGCATTTGTGAAGTTCACAGTCTAGGGGTACAAGCTCTAAAGACTTGTACCCCGAAAAGACTGAGACCTAATTATGGGACTATTGAATGATTGCCCTCCTGCCACTGCTTACTACCACATTTCTAAAGGCCTATTTATCACAGTTCCTTTTACCCAGTACATCATGTCCAGCTGCAAGAAAAACAAACAAACAAACAAACTGCAAGGCATACTCAAAGGCAAAGCAACATAATTTGAGACAGCAAGCATAAAAACCAGACATGGCAGGGATATTGGAATTATCAGATTGGGAATATAAAACAAAGCAAGGTTATGCTCAAAATCCTTCATGCTAGGCTTCAGCAGTACATGAACTGAGAAATTCCAGATGTTTACAAATTGGAATTAGAAAGGGAGAGGAACCAGAGATGAAATTACCAACATCCTCTGGATAATAGAAAAAGTAAGGGGATTCCAAAAAAACATCTACTCCTGCTTCATTGACTATGCTAAAACCTTTGACTGTGTGCGGATTTCAACAAACTGGTAAATTCTTAAAGAGATGGGAATACCAGACCACCTTAACCAGTCTCCTGGGACACCTATATGCAGGACGAGGAGCAACAGTTAGAACTGGACATGGAACAAAGGACTGGTTCCTAATTGGGAAAGGAGTATGTCAAGGCCATATATTGTCACCTTGCTTGTTTGACTTCTGTTCAGAGTATATCATGCAAAATGCCAGGCTGGGTGAAGTGCAAGCTGGAATCAAGATTTCCAGGAGAAATATCAACAACCTTGAATATACAGGTGATACCACTTTAATGGCAGAAATCACAGAAGAACTAAAGCTCCTCTTTTTCTTTTAATAATTTATTTTTTGATTGAAGGATAATTGCTTTACAGAATTTTGTTGTTTTCTGTCAAACCTCAACATAAATCAGCTATAGGAATACATATATCCACTCCTTTTTGAATCTCCCTCCCATCTCTCTCCCTACCCTACCATGCTAGGTTGATACAGAGCCCCCGTTTGAGTTTCCTGAACCATACAGCAAATTCCCATTGGCTATCTATTTTACATATGGTAATGTAAGTTTCCATGTTACTTTTTCCATACATCTCCCCCTCTCCTCCCTTCTCCCCATGTCCATAAGTCTATTCTCTATATCTGTTTCTCCACTGCAGCTGCTGCTGCTGCTAAGTCACTTCAGTTGTGTCTGACTCTGTGCGACCCCATAGATGGGAGCCCCTCAGGTTCCCCCATTCCTGGGATTCTCCAGGCAAAAACACTGGAGTGGGTTGCCATTTCCTTCTCCAATGCATGAAAGTGAAAAGTGAAAGTGAAGTCGCTCAGTTATGTCCGACTCTTAGCGACTCCATGGACTGCAGCCTACCAGGCTCCTCCATCCATGGGATTTTCCAGGCAAGAGTACTGGAGTGGCGTGCCATTGCCTCCTCCAATGCTGCCCTATAAATAAATTCTTCAGTACTATTTTTCTAGATTATATATATATATGCATTAGAATATGATATTTATCTTTCTTTTTCTGACTCACTTCACTCTGTATAATAGGTTCTAGGTTCATCCACCTCATAAGAACTGACACAAATGCATTCCTTTTTATGGCTGAGTAATATTCCATTGTGTATATGTACCACTACTTATTTATCTATTCATCTGTTGATGAACATCTAGATTGCTTCCATGTCCTAGCAATTGTGAATAGTGCTGCAATGAACAAACTGATACTTGTGTCTTTGTCAGTTTTGGTTTTCTCAGGGTATATGCCTCGGAGTGGGATTGCTGATCGTATGGTGGTTTTATTCCTAGTTTTTTAAGGAATCTTCATATCATCTTCCATAGAGGCTGTATCAATTTACATTCCCACCAGCAATGCAAGAGTGTTTCCTTTTCTCCACCTCCTCTCCAGCATTTTTTGTTTGTAGACTTTTTGATGATGGCCATTCTGACTGATGTGAGATGATATCTCATGTAGTTTTGATTTACACTTCTCTCTAATACGGAGCAATGTTGAGCATCTTTTCATGTGTTTGATAGCCATCTGTCTGTATTCTTTGGAGAAATGTTTAGATCTTTTCCCCACTTTTTGATTGGGTTGTTTGCTTTTCTGGCATTGAGTTGTATGATCTGCTTGTATATTTTGGAAATTGATCCTTTGTCAGTTGTTTCATTTGCTATTATTTTCTCCCATTCTGAGCATTGTCTTTTCACCTTGATTAGTGTTTCCTTTGCTCTGCAAAAGCTTTTACGTTTAATCAGATCCCATTTGTTTACTTTTGTTTTTATTCCATTACTCTACGTGGTGGGACATAGAAGATCCTGCTTTGATTTATGTCATCGAGTGTTCTGCCTGTTTTCCTCTAAGAGTTTTTATAGTTTTTGGTCTTACAGTTATGTCTTTAATCCATTTTGAGCTTTTGTTTGTGTAAGGTATTAGGAAATGTTCTAATTTCATTCTTTTATGGGTAACACTCCAGTTTTCCCAGTGTCATTTATTGAAGAGGCTGTCTTTGCCCCATTGTAATATTCTTGCCTCCTTTGTCAAAAATAAGATAACTCTAGGTGCATGGGTTTATTTCTTGGTTTTCTATATTGTTCCATTGGTCTATATTTCCGTTTTTGTGCCAATACCATAGTCTCTTGATGACTGTAGCTTTGTAGTGTGATCTGAAGTCAGGAAGGTTGGTTATTCCAGCTCCATTCTTCTTTCTCAAAACTGCTTTGGCTATTTGGGGCCTTTTGTGTTTCCATATGAATTGTGAAATTTTTTGTTCCAGTTCTTTGAAAAATGCCATTGGTAATTTGATAGAGATCACATTGAATCTGGAGATTGTGTTTGGTAGTATAGTCATTTTCACAATATTGATTCTTCCTACCCAGGAACATGGAATATCTCTCTATTTATTTATGTCATCTTTGACTTGTTTCATTAGTGTCTTATAATTTTATGTGTACAGTTCTTTTATTTTCTTAGGTAAATTTATTCCTAGATATTTAATTCTTTTTGTTGCAATGGTGAATGGGATTGAGTCCTTAATTTCCCTTTCTGATTTTTCATTGTTAGTATATAGAGATGCAAGTGATTTCTGTGTATTGATTTTGTATCCTGCAGTTTTGCTAGACTAACTGATTAGCTCTAGTATTTTTCTGGTACTATCATTAGGGTTTCCTATGTACAGTATCCTGTCATCTGCAAACAGTGAGACCTTTAATTTTCTTTTCTGATCTGGATTCCTTTTATTTCTTTTTCTTTTCTAATTGCTGTAGCTAACTACATTGTCCAAAACTACGTTGAATAATAGTGGTCAAAGTGGACACCCTTGTTTTGTTCCTGATCTTATGGGGAATACTTTTTTTCACCATTGAGGATAATGTGTGCTGTAGGCTTATCATCTATGGCCTTTGATACATTGAGGTAGGTTCTTTCTATGCCCATTATTTGAAGAGTTTTAATCATAAATGGGTGCTGAATTTTGTCAAAGGCTTTTTCTGCATCTATTGAGATTATCATATGGTTTTTATGTTTCAGTTTGTTCATATGGTGTATCATATTGATTGATTTGCATATACTGAAGAATTCTTGCATTCCTGGAATAAATCCAACTTGACCATGGTGTGATCATGCTTCTTGATGTGTTGCTGAATTCTGTTTGCTAAAATTTTGTTGAGGATTTTTGCATCTATGTTCATCAGTGATATTGGCCTATAGTTTTCTTTTTTTGTGTTGTCTTTGGTTTTGGTATCAGGGTGATGGTGGCCTCATAGAATGAGTTTAAAAGTGTTCCTTCCTCTGCAGTTTTTTTGAAAGCATTTTAGAAGGATAGGCATTAGCTCCTCTCTAACTGTTTGATAGAATTTTCCTGTGAAGCCATCTAGTCCTGGGCTTTTGTTTTTTGAGAGATTTTTTAATCACAGCTTCAATTTCAGTGCTTGTAATTGGGTTAGTCATAATTTCTATTTCTTCCTGGTTCAGTCTTGGAAGGTTGAACTTTTCTAAGAATCTGTCCATTTCTTCCAGGTTATCATTTTATTGCCATATAATTGTTCATAATAGTCTCTTATAATCCTTTGTATTTCTGCATTGTCTGTTGTGACCTCTCCTTTTTCATTTCTAGTTTTGTTGATTTGATTCTTCTCTCTTTTTGTCTTGATGAGTCTGGCTAAAGGTTTGTCAATTTTCTTTATTTTCTTAAAGAACCAGCTTTTAGTTTTATTAGTCTTTATTATTGTTTCTTTCATTTCTTTTTCATTTATTTCTGCTCAGGTCTTTATGATTTCTTTCCTTCTACTAATTTTTGGGTTTTTTTTGGTTGTTGTTGTTGTTCTTCTTCTTTTTTCCAATTGTTATAGGTATAAAGTTAGACTGTCTATTCGATGTTTTTCTTGTTTCTTGAGGTAGGATTGTATTGCTATAAAACTTCCCTCTTATAACTGCTTTTGCTGCATCCCATAGGTTTTGAGTTGTGTTTTCATTATCATTTGTTTCTAGACATTTTTTTATTTCCCTTTTGATTTCTTCAGTAACCTGTTGGTTATTTAGAAACATATTTTTTTATCTCTATGTGTTTGTGTTTCTTACAGTTTTTTCTTTTCTTGTAATTGATATCTAGTATCATAGCATTGAGGTCAGAGAAGATGCTTGATATGATTTCAGTTTTCTTAAATTAACTGTGGTTTGATTTGAGACCCACGATGTGGTCTATCCTGGAGAATGTTCCATGTGCACTTGAGAAGGAGGTGTATTATTCTGCATTTGGATGGAATGTCCTGAAGATATTGAGATCCATCTCATCTAATGTATCATTTAAGGCTTGTGTTTCCTTATTAATCTTCTATTTTGATGATCTGTCCATTGGTGTGAGTGGGGTCTTAAAGTCTCCTACTATTATTGTGTTACTGTCAATTTCTCCTTTCGTGTCTGTTAGTGTTTGTCTTATGTATTGAGGTGCTCCTATGTTGGGTGCATAGATTGTTATGTCTTCCTCTTGGACTGATCCCTTGATCATTATGTAGTATCCTTCCTTATCTCTTGTAATCTTCTTTATATTAAGGTCTATTTTGTCTGATACGAGGATTGCTAGTCCAGCTTTCTTTTGCTTCCCATTTTCATGGAATATATTTTTCCGTCCTCTCACTTTCAGCCTATAAGTGTCTTGAGATCTGAAGTGGGTTTCTTGTAGACAGCATATATATGGGTCTTGTTTTTGTATCCATTCAGCCAGTCTGTGTCTTTTGGTTGGAGCATTTAATCCATTTACATTTAAGGTAATTATTTTTATATATGTCCCTATTGTCATTTTCTTAATTGTTTGGGGTTGATTTTGTAGATCTTTTTTCTTCTGTTGTATTTCTTGACTGTATGAGTCCCTTTAATGTTTGTTGTAAAGCTGTTTTGGTGGTACTGAATTCTCTTAACTTTTGCTTGTGTGATAAGTTTTTTATTTCTCCATCAATTTTGAATGAGATCCTTGCTGGGTACAGTAATCTTGTTTGTAGATTTTTCCCTTTCAGTACTTTAAATATATCCTGCAATTCCCTCTGGCCTGTAGAGTTTCTACTGAAAGGTCAGCTGTTAAGCATATAGTGTTTCCCTTGTATGTTACTTGTTGCTTTTCCTTTTGTGATTTTTAATATTGTTTCTTTGTGTTTAGTCTTTGTTAGTTTGATTTGTATGTCTTGGCATGTTTCTCCTTGGGTTTAACCTGTATGGGACTCTGTGCCTCTTGGACTTGATTGACTATTTCCTTTTCCATGTTGGGGAATTTTCAACTATAACCTCTTCAAACTTTTCTCACATCCTTTCTTTTTCTCTTCTTCTTCTGGGAACCCTATAATTCGAATGTTTGTGCATTTGATATTGTCCCAGAAGCCTCTGAAACTATCCTGAGTTCTTTTTATTGTTTTTACTTTGTTCTGCTCTTCAGAAGTTATTTCCACCATTTTACTTTCCAGCTCACTAATTCATTCTTCTGCTTCAGATATTCTGCTATTGATTCCTTCAAGAATATTTTTGATTTCAGTAATTGTGTTATTTTTTTCTGTATGTTTATCCTTTAATTCTTCTAGGTCTTTATTAATCCATCTTGAATTTTCTCCATTTTGTTTTCAGGGTTTTTGATCATCTTTACTATCTTTATTCTGAATTCTTTTTCAGGTAGTGTGCCTATTTCCTCTTCATTTATTTGGACTTCTATGTTTCTAGTTTGTTCCTTCATCTCTGCCTTTTCATTATTTTTTTTAATGAAAAATTTTTATTTTTTGGAGGTCTCCTTTTCCCAGGCTTCAAGGTTGAATTCTTTCTTCCTTTTGGTTTCTGCCCTCCTAAAATTAGCCCAGTGGTTTGTGTAAGCATGCTATAGGGTCAGATTTGTGCAGAGTTTTTGTATGTTTGTTTTTCCTCTGATGGGCAAGGCTGAGTGAGATGGTAATCTTGTCTGCTGATGATTGGATTTATATTTTTGTTTTGTTTGATGTTTAGATGAGGCGTCCTGCACAGGGTGCTACTGGTAGTTGTGTGATGCTAGGTCTTATATTAAACTGGTTTTCTTTGTGTGAGTTCTCACTATTTGATACTCCCTAGGGTTAGTTCTCTGGAGAAGGCAATGGCACCCCACTCCAGTACTCTTGCCTGGAAAATCCCAGCCTACCAAGCTTCTCCGTCCATGTGGTCGCTAAGAGTCAGACATGGCTGAGCGACTTCACTTTCACTTTTATGCATTGGAGAAGGAAATGGCAACCCATTCCAGTGTTCTTGCCTGGAGAATCCCAGGGATGGGGCAGCCTGGTAGGCTGCCATCTATGGGGTTGTACAGAGTCGGAAACGACTGAAGCGACTTAGCAGCAGCAGCAGCAGGTTTAGTTCTCCAACCAGTCCATCCTAAAGGAGATCAGTCCTGGGTGTTCATTGGAAGGACAGATGCTGAAGCTGAAACTCCCAATACTTTGGCCACCTCATGCAAAGAGCTCACTCGTTGTAAAAGACCCTGATACTGGGAGGGATTGTGGGCAGGAGGAGAAGGGGACGGCAGAGGATGAGATGGCTGGATGGCATCGCCGACTCAATGGACATGGGTTTGGGTGAACTCTGGGAGTTGGTGATGAACAGGGGGGCCCGGCATGCTGCAATTCATGGGGTTGCAAAGAGTCGGACACGACTGAGCAACTGAACTGAACTTAACTGAACCGAACTGAGGGTTTGTTCTCTGGTAGTCTAGGGTCTTGGAGTCAGTGTTCTCACTTCAAAGGTTCAGAACTTGATCTAGTTCTGGAGGCTAGAGTCATGATCAAGGTGCCAGTGGGATTGGTTTTGGTGAGAGGTCTCTTCTCAGCTTGTCAATGGTAAACTCCTAGCTGTGTCTTCACATGGCCTTTCCTCTGAGGACCGTAGGGTCTTAGAGATACAGTAAGAGCATCTTCCCTTGTCTAGGAGGAGAGTGAGGAGGTTTAATGGATCTGAAACACTCGTAAGATTCCCTGTAACACTGGTAACATTCCCGTTAATAATCCACAGGATACAATAAATGTCCTGCTGAGCCCAGTTCTGTTGAGCCCCAGGAACTAAATAGCCTATTGATGAAGGTTAAAGAGAAGAGTTAAAAAACTGGTTTAAGATTAAACATTCAAAAGACTAAGATCATGACATGTGGTCCCATCACTTCATGGCAAATAGATGTGGAAAAGTGGAAATAGTGACAGATTTTATTTTGCTGGGCTTCAAAATCACTGGGGCTTCCTGTGTGGTTCTAGTGGTAAAGAACTCACCAGCCAAGGCAGGGGATATAAAAGATGTGGGTTCAATCCCTGGGTTGGGAAGATCACCTGGAGTAGGGCCTGGCAACCAACTCTAGTATTCTTGCCTGGTAAATCACATGGACAGATGAGATTGGCAGGCTACAGTCTATAGCATCACACAGAGTCAGACATGACTGAAGCAACTTAGCACACGTGCATGCATGCACAAAATCACTGCAGACATTGACTGTATCCATTAAATTTAAAGAAAATCTAGCTCCTTGGAAGAAAATCTATGACAAACCTAGAGAGCATATTTAAAAGCAAAGATGTTATTTTGCAGACAAAGCTATAGTCAAAGCTATAATTTTTCCAGTAGATATGTATGGAAGTGAGAGTTGGACTGTGAAGAAGGCTGAGCACCAAAGAATTGATGCTTTTGAACTGTGGTGCTGGAGAAGACTCTTGAGAGTCTCTTGGACAGCAAGGAGATCAAACCAATCAATATTAAGGGAAATCAACTCTGAATAGTCATTGGAAGGAGGGTTGCTGAAGCTGAAGTGATATGATACTTTGGCCACCTGATGTGAAGAGTTTACTCATTGGAAAAGACTCTGATTCTAAGAAAGATTGAGGGTAAGAGGAAAAGGTGATGGCAGAGAATGAGATGGTTGGATGGCATCACTGCCTCAGTGGACATGAGTTTGAGCAAGCTACAGGAGATGGTGAAGGACAGGGAAGCCTGGCATGCTGCAATTCATGGAGTTGTAAAGAGTCGGACACAACTTAGTGGCTGAACAGCAACAACTGACTAATATGCTAAGGACTTTAGTGGATAAAGTAGACAGCATACAAGAAAAGATGGGTGATTTGAGGAGAAAACGAAACCCTAAGAAAAGTGTAAAAAGAAATGTTAGAGGTCAAAAGCACTGTTATAGCAATGAAGGATACCTTTAATGGGTTTATTAGTAGACTGGGTTGCGGCTGCTGCTGCTAAGTCGCTTCAGTTGTGTCAGACTCTGTGTGACCCCATAGATGGCAGCCCACCAGGCTCCGCTGTCCCTGGGATTCTCCAGGCAAGAACACTGGAGTGGGTTGCCATTTCCTTCTCCAATGCATGAAAGTGAAAAGTGAAAGTGAAGTCGCTCAGTCATGTCCAACTCTTCCCGACCTCATGGTCTGCAGCCTGCCAGGCTTCTCCATTCATGGGATTTTCCAGGCAAGAGTACTGGAGTGGGTTGCTATTGCCTTCTCTGGTAGACTGGGTTACTCCTATGTGTATGTGGTTTTTATAAAGACCTGGACATTTCCTCGTTGACCAGATGTACAGTGGAATGAGGTAGTGCATGCCAACATGTCTCAAAGAGAGTTATCCTTTAATGCTAGTGTTTGTTAAGATGACCTTTCCATACAGTATCAGGACTGCTTTTTAGGGTTGCTATTTAAATATATTATGCTTTTAAAAGGTGTTCTTTAAAGTCCTTCATGTAGGAAAAGAACTTTTGAAATCATGAGCAGCAAGACACTTAATTTTTTTTAATGTACTCTAGGGGTAATCTATTTTCCAGAGAATTTCTAAAGTTGATAATTCTCAGAATTGGTGCACTTCTGTTGGACTAAATCTTGATTATTTCAATACTGTGCTCTGAGTTTATGAAGAATGAATGCAAGTAAAGCAGTGAAATTTTAAGTTTTTAAAATCATCCATTTGTTGCATTTCTATCTGACCTGAGCCCAAGTGAGCTGCATAGCTGGCTTTCTATGCTTTGGGTTACAGCATATTAATATAATGTATAACTCAATGTCAGTAGCCTTATCTTCTCACCTGACCTTAAAACTTAGAGAAAAACTTTTACATGTCATTTCAAGATTGTTGCTTAAGAATTACTAACTGCTTTACCAAGAGTTGGCTTGATTGTCCTTATTCACTAAGATCTAAAGACCTGCCAAGTTTGAATTTTATAGCTTTAGACGATTATATATATAATCTTATATTATATATTATTATAATATATAATTATATTTTTATATATAATATTTTATATATATTACATATTGTAATATATAATAATATATTATATATTTTTATATTATATATTTCATTATATATATTATATAATTATTGTATTATATTATTATATAATATAATATATTATATAATAATTATTGTATTATATTATTATATAATATAATATATTATATAATAATTATTGTATTATATTATTATATAATATAATATATTATAATAATTATATTATATATATATATTTTTGTCTTAATTTTAGCAAAAAAGGTCAATGTTCTTTCCCAGGTTGATATATTTGACAGATAGTTGAGTGGCCTAAATAAAATTTACAGATAAACATAGGTTGAAACCACAAAATTCTGGAGTAATCACATTAGATAATTTCTGAAAAGACAAATCTGGAAATAAAGCTTTTTAACGTTGTCATTTGCATTGCATATTGCATAGTAGTTGGGGCGAGGGGAGCCTTGGACAATAAGAATATAATTTAATTCAATCTTATAAAGTGACCTTGGGAAGGTACTGAGAATGCTATTTTTTTTAAGCTGCATTTCATTAGCATATATAATTTATAAACAGTTGTATAATACGAATGCGATTGGCTTTCTTTTATACTTCCCAATGCATGTAACCAGTCATGTGTTGGTAAATGTTTACTATCTGGTTCTTGGGGTAGGGGCAACTTTGATTTGTAAAATTTGCTAATTTATATGGTATAAATACTTAATCCATGGCTGCTGTTGACATGTTTGCAAAAGTTCTGAAATTTTATCAGTCAGCTTTCAGAAGCTAAGCACAACACTAAGTGTAACTTGTCTACTTCCATGAGGTGATATAAATCTATGAAGACAACTTATTTGGTGATTTAGTTTTAATGACTACATGTTTATATATCAAAACTAAATTTGAAGTATTGTGAGATCTTTAAAATGAGATCTGGAGCTCTAAGTAAAGACTAAATTGTGTCTCAAGTCTATCATTATCTTATTTTTTTCTTAAATGAAGATGATATACATTTGTTTATTCCTTTACAATGGACTTTTATTTTATTTAAAAATGATTTTAATATAGAGATCAATTGTTTAAGAACTTATATTTAATCTTTTAAAGTAACTTGGCAGATTCTATATAATTTGGGGGTTCAAAATATAATATTAGAGAAGAAAAGAGGGCTCATTCTATTTTGATAGATAAAAAGGTTTGGGGCAAGCATTAGACTAATCTAGTTGTTTGGTGGTAGGCTGGATCAGTGATTCTCTAAGAGGTCCAGAATTTTAAAGAAACGAATCAGTCCATTATCTTTAGACTTGTTCATATTTGGTCTGTACCTTCAAATATCTGTATCAAGATTGAACAAATGTCCATAGGACTTGATTCTTTGGTCAGTGGGTGACTGCAGATTTGGCTCTATTGTCTTCGTTTAGTACTTGTCCACACTTTAGTTGGGCTTCCCTTGTAGCTCAGCTGGTAAACCATCTGCCTGCAATGCAGGAGACCCTGGTTTGATTCCTGGGTCAGGAAGATCCCATGGAGAAGGGATGGGTTACCCACTCCAGTATTCTTGGGCTTCCCTGGTGGTTCAGATGGTAAAGAATCCATCTGCAGTGCAGGATATCTGGGTTTGATCCCTAGGTTGGGAAGATCCCTTCGAGGAGGGAATCGCAACCCACTCCAGTATTCTTGCCTGGAGAATCCCCATGGACAGAGGAACCTGATGGGCTGCAGTCCATGGTATCACAAAGTGTCAGACATGACGGAACGACTAAGCACAGCACAGAAAGCTTTATCCCCTCCCTAAATAATTACAAGAAATTAATTTAATTTCTTGAACCAATGAAGAATAGTTTTAGCAATAAAAAGCACTAGCTGTTATAGCCAGTAGAATATGAAAGAATTGAATGATATCTACTTCCCTCTACACTCCTGGTATGGTTGCCTAGTTCTTTTAAAAATTTTTTTCCTTTTTAACATGGTAAGATGTAACCTACTGAATATAATAAAAGCCTGGCTGATCCCCTTTTGTAAGTTCTTTTAGGTTCTAGAAATTTCCTGATTATACCATGCTCTCTAGCTTCTAGGCCTTTGCATATTCTGTTCCTTATTTCTGATAGTTATCCCGTTTCTTTGATTGGCTAACTGTAATCATTGTTTATTTCTCAGCTTTGAGATTTAAAAAAAATTCTAGGATAAGCTTCTTTAATTCTATAATCCCAAGTTAGTTACCTGCACTGTATGTTCCTGCATATTTCATGTAACTGCTAGTATTGTTATGGCCTATTTGTTTCTCCAACTAGTGTCACCTGTGTTGGAGCAGAAACAATAATCAGTCTTAGTTTTGTTGTTCACCCCATATCTTGCATCATGCCTGGCATATAGTAAACTTTCAAAAAACAATTTGTTATGTAAATAAATGGAGGACTGGACAAATTATATTGGGCATTACTTTGAAAGTGATGTAGCTTTCTTGATCAATTACGAAAATTTGTTTCCTTGTAGTTCTAATTTTCCCCTCAATAAGCTTTACCAAATGGAGATCCTTTTGTTGAGGATTGTTTATAGTTCGACTGCTGTTAATTGAAACTTATACATATATCCTAATTTCTCGGAAGAGCATATTTGGGGAATCAATTAACTGAATTATTTTCCAGGTGGTCACTTTTTGAGCAGTGATTTGGTAGGAAGAAACAATATTAAATGGTAAAATGAGAGAAAAGTTAGCTTCAGTTTTGTCATTTCCATGTGATGTATGTGGAGAAGGAAATGGCAAGTCAATTCAGTATTTTTGCCTGGAGAATTCCATGGTCATGAATAAATTAAAAAAAGAAACTCAGATAGACTCAACTTGATAACAGTTTCTGAGACAATATTATCTAGAATGTACTTTACAATTTATTATGCTAAGTAATTTTAGTAGCCAACTTGTTTTGCAATTTTAGTAGCCAAATTGTTTTAGAAAAACAACAAAAATAAACTATAAGGTGGTTGTATCTATATGGAAATCATTGATCTAGAGAGTTCCAGGCTTCCTTGAGTGGAAGATTTTAAATAAAATAACATTCAGTATCTCTGCTATGTTGTTGTTCAGTAGCTAATTCGTATCTGGTTCTTTGTGACCCCATGGACTGCAGTATGCCAGGCTTCCCTGTCCTTCACTGTCTCCCGGAGTTTGTTCAAACTCATGTCCATTGAATCAGTGATGCTATCCAACTGTCTTATCCTCTGACACTCCCTCTCTTGCCCTCATTTTTTTCTCAGCATCAGGGCCTTTTCCAATGATTCAGCTCTAAGCACCAGGTGGCTGCACTATCGTTTGGCTAAAACAATATACATGGGATGGCCTATGTGAATATGTTGTCAAATATTCCTTGAAAATATTGTAAAAATAGAAATATGTTGTGTGTGTAGCTTCTGTGTAATTTTAAATTTTAATTCAATCTTGGTAGGAAAGTGTAATTGCAGCAAAAACTACAAGCCTTAGTTAATCATTAATGCATCATCTTGCAAGAATAGGAGTCTGTGTTCATAGTCACTTTGAAGAGATAACATGTGACTAAGGCATTGATTCTTATCATCTAAGGTTAGATTATTCTTCAAAATAAGTTCTGTGTTTTGCACTTCTCTTTGCTTGAACTATTTCTTCCACTAGAGTGCTTATTCCTCAATCATGCAAGCCTAGGTATCGTCACACTAATCCTTTCAAGGTCTTTTTCTGATTCCTTTCCAGAACAATATGTCTCTCATATGTACTTTTGTCTTTCTAAACTACAAAATAATTATTTATTTCAGCAGTTGTGAATTAAATTCAATGCTTGATAAGCCAATAAAGTCATAAAACCCAAAACATATGTAAGACTTTGGCCTCCAGAATTGTTCACAGTATTTTTGTGACATCATTCTATTGACGACTATTGTTACTTTTCACTGTTACAATACATTGAGAGTGTATTGACCACTCTCATAAAACTTGTTTCCTCCCCAGCATACCTCTGAGTCTCTGCCTTTGGTTGGTATCTATGATATACAGGTGATACTAGCTTCAAGTCAAGCCTCAGTGATTGACAATGATTGATGTTTGCCAGTTGATATAATCTTAAAAATTGGCTCAGGGATTGGCAGTAACTAAAGCTTAAGCAGATCAGCACAGTATATATTCATAGCCATGGTGATTATTTGGTTTGGTCAAATCATATCCAAGTAGGACTTTGATGTTTAAAAATGTAGAAAAGCTCTTTTTTGTGACATGTAGATATAAACCTGGAATACTGTAGCCTTTGACCACTACAAGAAAATATAGCATAAGAATCAAGCCAGCCTAGATTCTTGATCAAAATTGAAATCTGTTCATTGATATTGATAATAAAATATCTTAATTTTTAAACTACTTGAATTTTCTGATTCTTGCGAATGAAAATAGCCTAACTGATGCAACTACCAAATGGACAGTAATAGAAAGAGTCTGTGTTTCATAGTTCTTTATGTCTCCAGTACCTAGGAAATGTCTACTTATAAAAGTTTTACAGTAAATATTCAGTAAATTGAGAAAACGTGTGATGAGTTTCAGGTGTACAGTTTCTAAGCTGATTATCACTTGGGAAGTTGTCAATTTCCAGTAACTAATTTCAAAAATTTTTCATCTGAAAAGTTTGCCATCTTGCCTGGGACATGTGTGATGCCATCTGAGATCTGAGAGAACCTATACCTGAATAAATTCTAGGAATATTTATATTACTCATCATAGGATTGACAAAAAGAAAAAAAAATTGTCATGATTCAACCTTAATGTATAACTTTCTTGTTTTAAAATTATAAGATACATTTAGTAAAAAGTTATTAAAAATGTGACCTTTAAAAAGGAACCAATCTTGCCACTTCTAATGAATATTTCTGGCTTACCAGATGGATTTTGACATGCTCTTCTTGAAATCCTTAAGGTATTTTCATACTTCAGTTTAGGAGTGGTAGGCTAGAACTAGCTTATCTTTTTGAGAGAATGATTTAAAAAGAATAAAACCATGTCCAATGACATATTTATAAGACTAATTTTTAGAAACAGCATTTTCAATATTTAAAAAAATATTGTTAGAGACATAAAATTTTCATTTTAAATGTAATATAGTCATGTTAAAAAATAGAATATAAAGAAAACAGGAACCATAATGTAACTAGCATTAGTTGTCAATTTTCTTCTGTTTTTTCTTATTGAATATGCTTTTATTGCTTTCTTGTCATCAGAGGCAAGAAGAAATTTTTAGGTTATACTTTTGATGTAATCATTCTTGTAAATGAACTGTGGTACTGGCAAATTCTTTTGGTCTTCAGATTGCGGATTTTAAGTATGATAGCCTTAGGGGTAAAATCTGAGAGTGAGATTTGTTTGGATGCATAAAGATCTTGTTTCCCTTGAGCAACTTTATAGAGGTATGGAGGCTGAAAAAATGAGGTGGATGACTGGAAAATAAAACAGAGCAACTCCATATATAGATTGCAACAAAGGAAGAAAGCAGAGAAGGCTTTAAATCCCAATACTCTCATTTATTTTTAAATAAAACACCATTTTTATTCCTCTTCCCAAATTTAAATAAAATAAGCATGAAAATTTGTTTTTATTAACTGTATTTTGGTGTGAAAATAATTCTATGTTTAAAAAACTACCCTCAGGTGGCTATTATATTCCTCCAATTCAAATTATATAATTTTATAAGGCATATTAATGCTTACTGATAGCTTTTTATTCCTAAGAATTCTAAATCTTTATTTTTATTTAGAATTAGATTAAGCTACTTTGTGCTTTGTGTGCCTTGTGATGATCTGAAACTTCGAAAAAGAAAACATACACACAAACAAATGGGAATAAAATTTAGTAATGCTAGTATTGTTGATGAAGTAGTAACCTTTAGAACTAAACTTTTTTAATATAAATTTATTTATTTTAATTGGAGGCTAATTACTTTACAATATTGTATTGGTTTTGCCATACATCAACATGATTGTTCTTTCTATTGGATTAAAATTAACTGTCATTCTTCCCTAATATTTCTAAGAGAAAATTAAGGCTGTATATCTCTAGTTTTTTTTTTTTAATATTAAATCAACATCTCAAAAATTCCATGGTTAGCTTCTCAGTGTTTTAGTGACCTGTCATATCTTTGCTGGATAGTTATCAATGTTATTTCATGAACTGACTGATAGGTTCAGCTTACTAAAACAATATAAAAATAAAATCAGTATGATGAGTTGATTTGGGATGTCAGTAGGAATGACAAATAAGTTTTGCTGTGCATTTACTGTTACTTTTCCCTCCTGAGATCCTGGCAGACAATGATTATCAGTTATGGAATATTTTTTTAACTGGGCTTCAATACTGAGACATGTCAGTTGGCACTTGAGTCAAGACATATTTGTTGGCTTGATGTGAACCACAAATTGCATTTCCAACCCTGATCAGCTATCTTGCTTTGGAGAGAAAGTACAGTTGAGGTTAATATAAATGTATTGCCTTTACTAGAAAAAATAAATTTAGAGAGCATGTTCCACTGATACATAATCAGAACTTCAGCTGTGTATATAGAAGACACGATATTATTAATGACCTAAACTGAGGGGGCTCTATTGGAGCCAACATATATGCATTACCTAAGTGGGAGGACTCTTAGTTAGCCTTACTCCTAGTTCTGGCAAAACAGTGGGTGAATTCCAGGGAGCAGGGATTTCCCCATTTATTAAACAATTATATTGAGATTTTGGGCTTCCCTGGTGGCTCAGATGATAGAGAAACTGGCTGCAATGCAGGAGACCTGGGTTTGATTCCTGGGTTGGGAAGATCCCCTGGAGGAGGGCATGGCAACCGACTCAAGTATTCTTGCCTGGGGAATCCCCATGGACAGAGGAGCCTGGTGCGTTACAGCCCATGGGGTCACAAAGAGTTGGAGACAACCGAGCGACTAAGCTCAGCACAGGACAGCATAGCACAGGTGGCAGTAGTGGTAAAGAACTCATCTGCCAATGCACAAGACAGGGGTTCAATCCCTGGGTCAGGAAGATCCCCTGGAGGAGGGCATGGCAGCCCACTCCAGTATTCTTGCCTGGAGAATCCCATGAACAGAGGAGCCTGGTGGGCTATAGTCTATAGGGTCGCAGAGTCAGAAATCACTGAAGCAATTTAGCATGCACACATATTGAGATCTGAGGCAAGTTATTGAAGTAGAAGGATAGAGAATCTTCATGATGACTATGGTCAGTGTCTGAATTCTTTTTTTAACAAGAAAAATGTGAGCTTAAGTACATCCCCTTTTTAATTAGTAATATTTTATACTCTCATGATAATGGTAACTATGTCCTTATGCTAATAGTGACCATACCCAATTGACATTTTAAAATATTTTTAGTTTTAGAAATGAAATCTCAGGACCAAGAGTTACCTATGACTTAAGTACTTTATGACTGTTATTCAGTGTCCTTACTGGTGAATTTTGCATGTTCTGACCAGATGATAATATACTTTGGGTACTTAATTTGTATACCTGAAAGAAAAAAATGATAGTATTGTACTCATGTTCACTTTCTTTTTGAAGTCTTCATGCATTCCTATTCATATCAATTTAGCACATTCTCCTAGATCAACTAACCAGGACAATTGCATTATCTATTATCATTAGTTTCTCCCTGATTCACTGCTTTTAATTGATATCACTGCATTTTATTAAATTAAATTTGAAAAAGTGTTGTGATTAAAAATAACCAGTTAAATGAACCAGACAGAATGAACAGTGATTAGAAATAAAAAAGATAATAATATGCATTGTTATAATTATTGCAATGCTTTCTTATCAAATGATCCTTTTAATTTCTCTCCTTCCCCTTTAAAAACTAATTGGCAGTCTTTCTGTATTTTTAGAATCTAGTGTTTATTTTAAAACTGGTTGAACCAAACTGGTTGTGATGTTTATTTTTATTGATCTTGACAATGAATAGAGACAAATGGATTAAGGAACTGTGTTTCTAAAAAATCTAGTCTTCCCCTTCACCCCAGTCATGATTTCTATTCCTTCTGTGAAGGTCCCTGACCCCTAAACATCACCTGGAAGATTTGTCATTGGCCCACAACAAAATTTTCCACAACTGATTCATCTATCTTTGGATGAAATATTAATAACAGAGCATAAAGCCAACTCAGGAGAGTATGTCCTTTCATAAAATAAAGTCTTTTTTTGGTTTATCACTTTTCAATGTCATTATCAATGTTGTCGATGGGGCTTATGGCTACCCAGCCATAAATAGTTCTATCACAGAACTATTTGTGATATCAGAATGAAGCATTCATCTCAGGTCACCTATGAAAAGGCAACCTGTCTTTATTGTTCAATCTAATTTTCTGGTCTTAAGCTTGAGTCCATCTAACAGTTGGGCTATTATTTTAGGGAGTGCTATTTTCAAAGCATTTTCACCTTTTCACTTTAATTTCTCACAGTATTTCTCTAAGAGTTAACAACTTTGTGTGGTTGTTGGTTATTGTGTGGTTATTCTTGGCATTTGAATTGGCAGCATTAGCTATATCCCACAAGATCAAAACAACTTACTAGTAAATGAATTATAACTGAAATTTGAAATCTGGTCCTAAAGTCCAGGTATGAGTTTCCCTCTGGATACTTATAATTATTGGATATGTGACTTTGGATTAGGTTCTTTGGGGCTCAGTTTATTTAGGTTTCAGTTCAGTTCAGTTCATTTCAGTCACTTAGTCGTGTCCGACTCTTTGTGACCCCATGAATTGCAGCACGCCCGGCCTCCCTGTCCATCACCATCTCCCGGAGTTCACTCAGACTCACATCCGTCAAGTCAGTGATGCCATCCAGGCATCTCATCCTCTGTCGTCCCCTTCTCCTCCTGCCCCCAATCCCTCCCAGCATCAGAGGGATTTTCCAATGAGTCAACTCTTAGCATGAGGTGGCCAAAGTACTGGAGTTTCAGCTTTAGCATCATTCCTTTCAAAGAACACCCAGGGCTGATCTTCAGAATGGACTGGTTGGATCTCCTTGCAGTCCAAGGGCCTCTCAAGAGTCTTCTCCAACACCACAGTTCAAAAGCATCAATTCTTCAGCGCTCAGCCTTCTTCACAGTCCAACTTTCACATCCATACATGACCACTGGAAAAACCATAGCCTTGACTAGATGGACCTTTGTTGGCAAAGTAATGTCTCTGCTTTTGAATATGCTATCTAGGTTGGTCATAACTTTTCTTCCAAGGAGTAAGCGTCTTTTAATTTCATGGCTGCAGTCACCATCTGCTGTGATTTTGGAGCCCCCCAAAATAAAGTCTGACACTGTTTCCACTGTTTCCCCATCTATTTCCCATGAAGTCATGGGATCAGATTCCATGATCTTCGTTTTCTGAATGTTGAGCTTTAAGCCAACTTTTTCACTCTCCACTTTCACTTCCATCAAGAGGCTTTTTAGTTCCTCTTCACCTTCTGCCATAAGGGTGGTATCATGTTATTGATATTTCTCCTGACAATCTTGATTCCAGCTTGTGCTTCTTCCAGCCCAGGTTTTCTCATAATGTATTCTGCATAGAAGTTAAATAAGTAGGATGACAATATACAGCCTTGACCTACTCCTTTTCCTATTTGGAACCAGTCTGTTGTTCCATGTCTAGTTCTAAGTAATATACATTTAAGAAGGTGGTTTTGAGAATCAATTAAATAATGTGAAAGTGCTTTGTAAAGAATTATCTTTAACAGCTTGGTTAACTCTCTGCATTTCACATGCATATGCTCATCCAACATAAATTGAGAGAATTCTCAATAACTGATTTATACTTTTGTGATAGTTGCGAACAGTTGTTCTAATGGTGACATAGTGATTTATATTTTGGATTTTTTTCCCCTTTCTCCTAAAATTGGTTTCCATGTGACTTCCACATTTGTTCTAAATGTCCTCATCAAGACATTTAGATCTCTATGTTTACTTCTGGTAAGGATTAGGAACAAAAGCGGAGGTCTTTTTCTAGGATAAATACAACAGAGTACACATGGCTAATCCTTTATTAAGCTTCCACTCCCAAATAATATAAATTTTTAATTTATTTACTTTTTGATTAAAGGATAACTGCTTTACAGAATTTTGTTGTTTTCTGTCAAACCTCAACATGAATCAGCCATAGGTGTACATATGTCCCCTCCCTCTTGAACCTCCTTCCCATTTCCCTCCCCATCCCACCCCTCTAGGTTGATACAGAGCCCCTGTTCGAGTTACCTGAGACATACAGCAAATTCCCACTGGCTATCTATTTTACATATGGTAATGTGAGTTTCCATGTTACTCTATCCATACATCTCACCCTCTCCTTCCCTCTCCCCATGTTCATAACTCTGTTCTCTATGTTTCTCCATTGCTGCCTTGCAAATAGATTCATCAGTACCATCTTTCTAGATTCCGTATATATGGTTTAGTATATGATATTTTTCTTTCTGACTTACTTCTGTCTGTATAATAAGCTCTAGGTTCATCCACTTCATTAGAACTCACTCAAATGAATTCCTTTTAATGACGAGTAATATTCCATTGTGTATATGTACCACTACTTATTTATCTACTCATCTGTCGATGGACATCTAGGTTGCTTCCATGTTAAAGCTATTGTAAATAGTGCTGCAATAAACATTGGGGTACATGTGTCTTTTTCAGTTTTGGTTTCCTCAGGGTATGTGCCTAGGAGTGGGATTGCTGATCGTATGCTGGTTTTATTCTTAGTTTTTTAAGGAATCTCCGGACTGTCTTCCATAGCAGCTGTATCAATTTGCATTCCCACCAACAGTGTGAGAGAGTTCCCTTTTCTCCACACCCTCTCCAGCATTTATCGTTTGTAGACTTTTTGATGATGGCCATTCTGACTGGTGTGAGGTGATATCTCATTGTTGTTTTGATTTGCATTTCTCTAATAATGAGCAATGTTGAGCATCTTTTCATGTGTTTGATAGCCATCTGTCTGTCTTCTTTGGAGAAATGTTTAGATCTTTTCCCCACTCTTTGATTGGTTGTTTGCTTTTCTGACATTGAGTTGTATGAGCTGCTTGTATATTTTGAAAATTAATCCTTTGTCAGTTGTTTAATTTGCTATTATTTTCTCCCTTTCTGAGTGTTATCTCTTCACCTTGTTTATAGGTTCCTTTGCTGTGCAAAAGGTTTTAAGTTTAATCAGGCCCCACTTGTTTACTTTGTTTTTATTTCCATTACTCTAGGAGGTGGGTCATAGAGGATCCTGCTTTAATTTATGAGTGTTCTGCCTATGTTTTCCTCTAAGAGTTTTATAGTTTCTAGTCTTACATTTAGGTCTTTAATCCAATTTGCATTTATCTTTGTTTATAGTGTTAGAAAATATTCTGATTTCATTCTTTTACATGTCACTGTCCAGTTTTCCCAAGACCACTTACTGAAGAGGCTGTCTTTGCCCCATTGTATATTCTTGCCTCCTTTGTCAAATATAAGCTACCCATAGTGGTGTGGGTTTATTTCTGGGCTTTTTATCTTGTTGTGTTGGTCTATACTTCTGTTTTTGTGCCAGTACCATACTGTCTTAATGATTTTAGCTTTGTAGTATAATCTGAAGTCAGGAAGGTTGATTCCTCCAGCTCCATTCTTCTTTCTGAAGACTGCTTTGGCTATTTGGGGATCTTTTGTATTTCCATATGAGTTGTGAAACTTTTTGTTCTAGTTCTTTGAAAAATGCCATTGGTAATTTGATAGGGATAGCACTGAATCTGTAGATTGCATTTGGTAATAGTCATTTTCACAGTACTGATTCTTCCTACCCAGGAACATAGATATCTCTGCATCTGTTTATGTTGTCTTTGATTTGTTTCATCAGTGTCTTATAGTTTTCTGTATGCAGTTCTTTTGTCTCCTTAGGTAGGTTTATTCCCAAATATTTTATTCTTTTTGTTGCAATGGTGAATGGGATTGATCCCTTAATTTCTCTTTCTGATTTTTCATCATTAGTATATAGAGATACAAGTGATTTCTGTATATTGATTTTGTATCCTGCAATTTTACTAAATTCAGTGATTAGCTCTAGTAATTTTCTGATAGTATCTTTATGGTTTTATATGCATAGTATCATGTCATCTGCAAACAGTGAGAGCTTTACTTTTTCTTTTCTGATCTGGATTCCTTTTATTTCTTTTTCTTCTCTGATTGCCATAGCTAGGACTTCCAAAACTATGTTGGATAATAGTGGTGAAAGTGGACACCTTTGTCTTGTTCCTGATCTTAGGAGGAATGCTTTCATTTTTCTCCATTAAGAATAATGTTTGCTATGAGCTTATCTGCATAAAGTTACTATATGGCCTTTACTATGTTGAGGTCCAAATTGTATTTTTTGACCAAGATAAAGTAGTTGAATTGAAGTGCTTTTTACATAACTGGTACCTAAGAATTTGATCCCAGAAAGAACCTTAAAGATCAAAGAGTATCTTCCAAAAACATAAGGACATTCCTCTGTGGGGCAACAATAAATCTGCTACAAAATAAAAAACTGTACAAAAGTTCAGTACACTTACATTTTTAAAATAGTGAGAGAAAAAAGCAACCAGAAAAATGCAGTAGCCCTTCAAAATATTACTGATTTTCTATCTAGTCCTTGTAATTAGTTCTGGTCATGGATACCAATTTGACCATTGAATTTAGAATTGTTACACATTTTGAGAAACACATTTGCTTCTCTTCATGGAGTATCATTTTTTCCCTCTTACCAATGGCAATAAATTGTCTCATCTTTGTTCATGTCAATATTCTAACATTTCCCAACTCTTCCCTAAAAAATACCCCCAGTCATTCAAGATTTAAATCTCTTCTCTTTTTCATTGACTAAATTCAGAGCACTTCAGGATTGAATGCTTTATGCTCTTGTAACTGTGATCCCTTTTGTGTTATGCATGTTCAAAGGGTTTTAACATATATTTAAAACATTGTTATCTTAGCTTTAGGAGTATACACTATTTTAATGTCACTGCAAAGAATGCAAGCTTCTTTGAATGACTACCAACCTCAGTTACTTTTGTTGAGACATATTTATGCATTTACTCTGCTTATGAGAGGCTATCATGGTCATTCTAAAAAAAAGTGGTCGTATACAAATGCCTTTTTTTTTTTTCTCCAGTGAATGAAGAAAATTTGCCCCCTATTTTAAAGGAAAATTTTTCATTACTATTAGAAATGGAGAGAGAAATGGTTTATTGGAATGTATCCCTAGTGAAAGCTGGACAACATCTTAGTTTGCTATTATTTCATCTTTTTTTTTTTCTTTTCTTTTTTAATTTTTATTTTTACTTTATTTTACTTTACAATACTGTATTGGTTTTGCCATACATTGACTTGAATCCACCACGGGTGTACATGCTTTCCCAAACATGAACCCCTCTCCCACCTCCCTCCCCATAACATCTCTCTGGGTCATCACCGTGCACCAGCCCCAAGCATGCTGTATCCTGCGTCGGACATAGACTGGCGATTCAATTCTTACATGATAGTATACATGTTTCAGTGCCATTCTCCCAAATCATCCCACCCTCTCCCTCTCCCTCTGAGTCCAAAAATCCGTTATACACATCTGTGTCTGGAAAATGGTACATACAGGTTGAGTTTTTATTTATATGACTGATATAGATGATATGAGTATTTATTAAGTTAAACTAGGTAAAAGTAATCATGATATCTGTAGTTATTTTGCTACAAATTTTAAACGTTATAATATTTTCCTGGAAATGTGATGTCAGAGTTCATTCTATTATAAAATGCTGGCGGACTCTGTGGAATGTGATCTGAATAAAAATAAAAAGATATTCAGATTTTAAAATGCTGATATGGTTGTATAAATTTCCCATTTCTTCTGTAACAAATTAGTATAAATTTGGTGGCTTAAAGGAACACACACTTATTCTCTTGCATTTCTGGAGGTCAAAAGTCTAAAAAGAATTGACAGGACTGTGTTTTTCTGGAAGCTTGAAGAGAAAATCTGTCCTTGCCTTTTACAACTTATAAAGGCTGCCTGCATTCCTTACTATGTATTGACTCCAACCTCTGCTGTTGTTTTTTCACCTCTTTCTCTGACTTATTCTTATGTTTCCCTCTTATAAGAACCTTCAGGATAATTCAGGATAATCTCCCTACATCAAGGTCTTTAATTACAATTGAAAAATTGCTTTTGCCATGTAAATTAACAAATTCATAGTTTCTGGGTTTAGGATGTGGACATCTTTGGATATCATATTTTGTTTACCACAATGGTAACTTAAACATATGTGCTTATAAAAGATTAAAAACACTAAATCTAAGAAGCAAAATTCCTATTGGTCCCTTGTGTGAGACCACTATAGTAACCAATTTAGACAGAGACAATTTTACTTAAATCAATCTTGATTCAAAGCTAGAGAAGAGATATAATCATGGCTTATTCCAGGTGTTGAAAATCAGAAAGAGAGTTATTTGTCACTTCTTTTAACAAGAACTAGTAGCAAAGGGTATTTTTACAGGATATCTAATTTCCAGGTGAAACGTAAATGTATGAGGTTGGGATTTTTTGAAGATTACTTTTTTTTCTGGCTTGAAGACACGTGAATATGAACCATCGCCTTCACATGGAAGGGCTGTGTTTACTTCACTGACCACTAAGGAAACATTTGCTTCAGGTAATTATATGAATAAGAACACAATTCAGTTCTCTGAAAATATCTCAAATAGTGTTTTTAAGATGATTCAACTATATCTTGTAGTTATTTTTTAAAAACTGAGTGTATCTGTGCCATTACAGCAACTCATTTTGGCATCTCTAATAACAGCATCCTGAAGAATATGAATTTTACTTTTTTTCCTTTGTTTGGAGGGAGTATGGTCCAAAGTTTTAAATGGCTCTTTCATATAAACATATAAAGTGATTCTTGTCATTGTTCAGTTTTGAAGTAATATTGGAAAATAATGAACTAAAATAATCCAGTGATTTTTGGAACCCAGATTTTGAGCATTTGATCATATCCCTGTCATCATTCTTAAAGACTAAATATAAATGTACCAGTTAGATATTCACTATAATTTTTGATCAGAGGAGGGAGAAAAGAATTTTAGATACTTGAACTACTCTTATGAAAGAGATTTTTGTAGAAACTTAGGACAATATAAGCGTAGTGAAAAAGCCATGAGACTGATGTGTGTTGTGTGTGTTTCATTTAGTGGGAGGTAGAGAGAGTTAGCCTTCCCTTGATGATCTACAGAGACACCCTACCCCGAATCTACTTTCCACTGCATATAATGTTCCTGACACATGAGATATAATTAATAAACATTTCTGAAAATAAAAGGAGGAAAGAATATAAAGTTAGGGGAAAGGATTATTGAAGCTTCAGTCACTCTTGATTTTATTTTTCACAAACACAAGTATATTGAGCTGAAGAATGAAAATGAACATGTTTAATTTGACTAAAAATAATTAAATCTCTAAAGTATGTAATTTAGGACAAATAGTTTGCTTCTAATTTCTAACTCTGTATTAATGAGAGATAATATTAGGCTAGGTGGATGATGGACTTAAAAATAAATTTAGTATGACTTATTTTTCATTTTCAAATAATATTGTTAGATATTCTTCTAAAACATAATCAATCAGAACTGATGAATATAAATGAATTATATCTGCTTGTCATCCTGATATTAGGTATGCAGTTGTTTGTATAATTCAAATTTGTAGTAGATGAGACAATAATGCTACAGATAGTGGGCTTTATGGAGTCACTCAGTTGACTGTCAAGAGGCTCTTGTCCTTAAAATCCAAATGAAATGTGTCTGAATCCCAAGGGGGCTGTATACCTTTCTTCTAGATGTCTTTGGTTACAAATTATGTTTCCTAGGTTTTGGATCACTTTGCTTTCTTTTTTCTGCCCCATGATATGCTCAGAAAGATCTCTATTCCTTTCCTTAAAGCTCACACACACACACACACACACACACACACACACACACACACATTCATGTCCATGGTCTCATTAGGTCAAGTTTTCAAGTGTAGAGAGTGAGCCTTGATTTTTTGGACCTATCGAAAGTGTTTTAAACTGTAGGATGAAGAACTCAAAATTGAATATTAGATGTGCCTGTACTTAAAAAAGTGTTTTAGTTATTTTTTGCTAACTTTAGTCACTTTAAGAATTTTCCATAGTTTGTTGTGGTCAACACAGTCAAGGCATTGTCATAGTAAAGCAGAAGTAGATATTTTTCTGGAACTGTCTTGCTTTTTTGATGATCCAACGGATGTTAGCAATTTGGTCTCTGGTTCCTCTGCCTTTTCTAAATCCAGCTGGAACATTTGGAAGTTCATGGTTCACGTACTGATGAAGCCTGGCTCAGAGAATTTTGAGCATTAATTTACTAGTGTGTGAGATGAGTGCAATTGTGCAGTAATTTGAGCATTCTTTGGCATTGCCTTTCTTTGGGATTGGAATGAAAACTGACCTTTTCCAGTCCTGTGGCCACTGCTGAGTTTTCCAGATTTGCTGGCATATTGAATGCTTCACTTTCACAGCATCATCTTTTAGGATTTGAAAGAGCTCAACTGGAATTCCATTCCCTCCACTAGCTTTGTTTGTCGTGATGCCTCCTAAGGACCAGTTGACTTCTTATTCCAGGTTATCAGGCTCTAGGTTGGTGATCACACCATTGTGATTATCTGGGTCATGAAGATCTTCTTTGTATAGCTCTTCTGTGTATTCTTGCCACCTCTTCTTAATATCGTCTGCTTCTGTTTGGTCCATACCATTTCTGTCCTTGATTGTGTCCATCTTTGCATGAAATGTTCCCTTGGTAACTCTAATTTTCTTGAAAATATCTCTAGTCTTTCCCATTGTTTTGTTTTCCTCTATTTCTTTGCATTGATCGCAGAGGAAGGCTTTCATATCTCTCTTTACTATTCTTTGGAACTCTGCATTCAAATAGGTATATCTTTCCTATTCTCCTTTGCCTTTCACTTCTCTTCTATTCACAACTATTTGCAAGGCCTCCTCAGACAACCATTTTGCCTTTTTGCATTTTTTTTCCTTGGGGATGGTCTTGATCCCAGGCTCCTGTACAATGTCATGAACCTCCATCCACAGTTCTTCAGGCCCTCTTAAAGAGATGGAATACCAGACCTCCTGACCTGCCTCTTGAGAGACGTGTATGCAGATCAGGGAGCAACAGTTAGAACTAAAAATGGAACAACTGACTGGTTCCAAATAGGGAAAGGAGTACGTCAAAGCTGTATATTGTCACCCTGCTTATTTAACTTCTATGCAGAGTACATCATGAGAAACACTAGGCTGGATGAAGAACAAGCTGGAATCAATATTGCTGGGAGAGATATCAATAACCTCAGATATGCAGATGACACTACCCTTATGGCAGAAAGTGAAGAAGAACTAAAGCGCCTCTTGATGAAAGTGAAAGAGGAGAGTAAAAAGCTGGCTTAAAACTCAACATTCAGAAAACTAAGATCATGACATCTGGTCCCATCACTTCATGGCAAATAGATGGGGAAATAGTAGAAACAGTGGCTGAGTTTATTTTGGGGGGCTCCAAAATCACTGCAGATGGTAACTGCAGCCATGAAATTAAAAGAAGCTTACTCCTTGGAAGTAAAGTTATGACCAACCTAGATAGCATATTCAAAAGCAGAGACATTACTTTGCCAACAAAGGTCCATCTAGTCAAGGCTATGGATTTTCCAGTAGTCATGTATGAATATGAGAGTTTGACTATAAAGAAAGTTGAGTGCTGAAGAATTGATGCTTTTGAACTGTGGTGTTGGAGAAGACTCTTGAGAGTCCCTTGGACTGCAAGGAGATCAAACCAGTCCATCCTAAAGGATATCAGTCCTGAATATTCATTGGAAGGACTAATGCTGAAGCTGAAACTCCAAAACTTTGATCACCTGATGCGAAGAGCTGGCTCATTTGAAAAGACCACGATGCTAGGAATGATTGAGGGAGGAGGGGAAGGGGATGACTGAGGATTCGATGGTCGGATGGCATCACTGACTCAATGGACATGAGTTTCAGTAGACTCCGGGAGTTGGTGATGGACAAAGATGCCTGGCATGCTGAGTCATGGGGTCGCAGAGTCGGACAGGACTGAGCAACTGAACTGAATAGCCTAAAGATCAATTCAGAACCCTTTAGTCCAATCTCCAAGCTCAGTTTTGGGCTTCTCTTTTATACCCAAAAGTTTGGTGAAATGCTTTATTCAACAGTGGCTTGACTCAAAATCTCACTTTTTCTCTTTTCCTCACTCTTCAGTACAAAGAAAAATGAGCTTGTTTTCTCATTGATATGAATTTTGTTTTCCCCTACAAAAGGAGTCATTATCAGCAGTTTATGGATTGAAAGAAAGTTTTTGTCTGTATTTTGTCTACTATTTTAAATATTAGTTTAAGGTATGATACTGCTGTCGATGTTAGATTATAACCAGTAGATATAAGGAAAATGTCTGGGAAATTCAAATGGTTCAGAGCTTGTGACACATGACAGCTCTTTCAATGTTCCTTAAATAGACTAAAGATAAAATGAAAATGACTTTGTTCAGAACTCTTGAGAAATTAAATAATAGAATGTATGTGCAAGACTAATAAAGATCAAGTTAGATTTGATCACTGGCAACATTAGAAACCTTGATTGCTCATATTTCTCCAACTTCAATGTACAGGATGATCAACTTGTACAGAGAACTCAGCTGTCTTGTGGCTAGTAGAGGAAATACCACAGAGACTCACCTTTATGCTCACAAAACAGTGCTTTGGGGTTCATTGTTACCAAGGCAGCAATGAGCTGGGACCTTATTTGGCTACATGAAATTATCTGCCATTGAAAGTTGGTATTTGAGAGTTTCACAAGCTTTTTTCCAGAAAAAGATTAACATGGTATAGATACACAATGAATCAAGTATTAGATTATCTGTTCAAATACTTCCAAGGGTGGGTAAGGTAAATTACTTCTTCAGTATATTTATATTTTAAATGATAGTCCTTAGGTCTTGAAGGTTTTAATGTAATCTTCATAGGAACATGAATTCAAATCCAAATATCTGCTTATTGAAATGAGAAGTTTTTTTTTTTTTTCAAGTTATGGTCCATTTGTGGCCTAGATAAGTTCTTGCCTACACAGTTTCAGATGATGCAATATTTGACTCATTTCAACAACATGTTTGAAATTAGGTAAAATAGATTTATTATTTGAATTTTTTGGGAGGGTCACTTGGGATTAACCTGAGCCAGAAATTTAACCCATAGTCAAAGACAATGAAGATAGAATAGCACAGTGGACATAGTACTAGACTTGGCAGTCAAACAGATTGTGTTTGTACTCTTCTGTCATCCATTTGATATTTGACTTTGGAAAAATTAACCTCTTTTTCTGATGTTTTCATCTGTAAAATGGGAGATGTTACCAAACCAAACTTGGATATGCTTGCATGTGCACACTAAAGCCAATCTCTGACACCATGTTATGATGAAGGAAAGTGCAGTTCATTGTAAGGCCGAGAAAGGAATAAGGATGGATAATGTTCAAAACACCCAAATTCCCCAGTAGCTTTCAGGGGAAGGTTTTTAAGACAGGATGAGGGAGAGGGCTGTGGGGTATGTGGTCAGCTTATGGCCATTCTTCTGACTGATTGGTAGTGATGTGATTGAGAGTGAACATCATCAATCTTCTTGTTTCAAACAGTCTGGAGTCTATGTGTTTGTGGTCAACATACACTTAACTTCTTCCACCTGGCATCAATTTCAGTATTTGCAAAATAGCTCAAAGATATGGCTCAGAATATTATCTATAACCCTTGAAGAGGAACTAAAGGTCCTTAACTTTGTTTAATGGCTCTGCTATTATTTTGTCTTATTTGTTTTCTTTTCTTTCTGCATTTTCTCACTTATCTTATTAAATTTTTTCTTTGGCTCTTGGGCACAACCCAGAAGGCTAGTTTTTCTATTAACAGGATGCAGGCAAAGGACATGATGTGGGAGGCATGTCCTAGGAAGGCCTCATAGGGTCCCGCTTAGTTGCAGTCCCCTCTTTGATACTTCTCAATCTTCAGGGGGAACAGGTGCAGACAAGAATGGGAGTAAGTTTTTAGTTGATCATAAGCTTGTAGTTAATCATAAACTTGTTGGGGCACTCAGTTTCAGAGATAACAAATTCCCCTTTAGATTGTCATTGTGAACAATAAATGAGTTAATCAATGAGTACTGGCAATAGAAGCTCTAAAAGCATTTTCTATAATTTATATAGTATTTTTTCTATGAAACAAATGTGCAAAAACTTGTATGGAGAACATGTATATCTTAAGCTATTTAGATTTTGAAATGCTCATTTCTTTTAAATATAAGAAAGCGACTGTTAATATGGAATTTTAATTAGATTATCAATTGAGTGAATTTTTACCTTTTGGTTATATATCTAGTTGGAATAACATATAAAATACTTATTCATTTTAGCAAGCATTATAGTATAATAAACACTGATTATAGAAAATCCATCTGTTAATTATCCAGGGCTAAATAAATTCACATAGCAGTGAGTAAAGTTTAGCCTTACATTGTGTTCCTGGATTTATACTGTGTAATAAAGTGTTGCTCATAATCTATATTTTTATTGGGAAAATATTAATTTAAAAAATAGAATGAAAGTTTTTAATGGCAATAAATAATGAGAGAATTGGTTTTGCAATCTTCATGGAAGTGAAGCTGTGGTTTTCTCTCTTAATTTTTTTTACATTAACAGAAAAATTCAGCTATATATAAGGGATAGTTGGAAAAATCTTATAATAAGCCTTGAACTATTGAGATAAAAATGACTACAAAGGTTCCATGAAGGTTATTTATCTTGTAAGATTAACCTTATGATAACCATTATAAAATTCAAATCTATTAATATTTTTGCTGTTTAAAATGAAACAAAATATAATGTCCTGAATAGCATTAAGTTAATAAAAATGCAAATGAAAGAGTTAAGTCAATTAAACATTTGTAGGTAGTTTTCATTATTGTTGAATCATCCTAAAGAAAAAGAGATGCTGGTTGTACAAACTTAGGTATATTTTTGTATCTTGTCTTTGAGAGCAGGAACTCAGCTATTCCTATTCTTTTGACCTCACTGGATTTTTGCCTCCAATCTCTGTATTGCTCTGAGACCTTCTCATCATATTCTTGCACCTTAAATTTCTCTTGTTTCTCCCTTTCCTTTTTTATTTTTCAGCTTCAAAAGCTGCTCAATACTTTTCGGCAATCTTCAGAAATATATTTATAATTTTGTTTATGCCTCAAGCTACCAAGGCAACTCCTTCCTTTTCTCTCCTGCCAGCCTTCTACGCCCTTTACCTCTATTGCTTACTTCTCATTTGCTCCTTACCGTGGTTTGATTGATTGCCCCCCAGTCACTCTCCTGTCACTGCTTTTATGACAAATTAGATATTTTTTTTAATTTAAATGTATTTATTTTTAATTGAAGGAAAATTGTTTTACAAAATTGTGTTGGTTTTTGCCAAACATCATCTCTTACACTTAAAACTACCAATTCTCTCTGCTGCATTGAACAAACTTTGTTTTTTAATTGAGATATGGTTCACACACATGCACACACATATATAAAACTATGTGTTAAGGTATACAGTGTGTTGACTTGATACATATATGTATTGCAATATTATTACCACCACAGTGTTAGCAAACATCTCTGTTATATCATGGAATTATCATTTCTTTTTTGTGGTAAGAGCATTTAACATCTAGTCCCTCAGTAACTTTGAAGCATATAATGCAATACTGCTAACTATAATCACTCTGCTGTGCATTAGATTTCCAGAAATTACTCACCTCTGGTTGCAAATTTATATCCTTTAATAACATCTGCCCAATTCCCCTACCTTCCAGCCCCTCTCTATTTCTATGAGTGTAGCTTTTTTAAGATTGTACAAATTAGTTGAAAGCTTTTTACATGGTTTCTCTGCTGAGATCTAGTATACTTGTTTTACTGCTTTCAACTCTTTCAGTATTTCTTATTACTCCTATTCCCAAAATGTTACTGTCCCCTAGTAATTACTCGCATGTTTTGGAGGACTCATAGATAGACTTTTTTAAACTCAGAGAAAACTTATGTCTTTCCCTTGCCCCATTTGTTTCTCTTCATTGTGACCCTATAACCTATGTTGTTTATTTAAGCCAGCAACCTAAGCAAAACCGCTGTATGTTTACTTCTAGTGGGTCATGAACTTTTGGCATCAGCTTTTCTCTTCATCCTCTGCACCCTTCACCCTTAATAACCACCTTGTACAATATGCTCTATAGCTATGTTGACATAGACAAAGTTCAAAAATTTCTCTATGACCCTTCCTAGGAAACTTCCGACATTTTGACTGGTTCTCTGATTCATTCACTTTTCTCTGATTGTTGAATTTGCCCTCTAAATGTCTTTCAGAATCAATATTCAAACTTTCTCTTGCTTCTGTAGCCATCAATATCCAGAAAAAATAAATACCAAGATCCCTTTGCCAGGAACCTTTTGGCCTACCCTCTTCCAGACTTAAAATGTCTGTCTGCAGAGCTAGTTAGAGGGTAATGGGGCTATGATTAAAGCACACAGTTGTCTAACTTCTCCAAAGATACTGCCTCTCTGAAAGCAAAATTCATTATTTTCACTGAACAAAAATTGGGCCTAGTGAAAAATTCTCTACATCTTTGTAAAGATTGCTTGTGTATGCTAAGTCGCTTTAGTCATTTCTGACTCTTTGCAACTCTATGGGCTGTAGCCTACCAGGCTTATCTCTCCATGGGATTCTCCAGGCAAGGATACTGGAGTGGGTTGCCATTTCCTAATCCAGAGAATCTTCCTGACCCAGGGATAAAACCTACAGCTTCTGCATCTCCTGCATTGGTAGGTGGATTATTTATCCATTGAGTAATCTGGGAAACTATAGGATATTAAAATGTTTAGGACCAATAGAAAGTGGATATAGAAGTTGGGCTGGTGGTTCAGACGGTAAACAATCCACCTACAATGCTGGAGATCCAGATTCGATCCCTGGGTCAGGTAGATACCCTGGAGAATGGAATGGCTACCCACTCCAGTATTTTTACTGGAGATTCCATGGACAGAGGAGCCTGACTGGTTACAGTCCATGGAGTAGCAAAGAGTCAGACATGACTGAACAACTAACACTTTAACTTTTCATAGGTGTCAGGAACTCATGGAAATTTTGTTGACAGTAGCTGTGGATTGACAGTATTAACATGTAGATAATAATTTAAAAATACAGGAATTAGTGGATATTTTCAGGGAGAATAAATAGTGTGAGAAAAGTTGAGTAGCAGAGTGACACTCTTTTAATTATTCCCGTTTTGCAGATAAAATTGGAGCAAACTCGTCCATGTCACTAGTCTAGAGCTTCCCTGATAGGTCAGTTGGTAAAGAATCCACCTGCAATGCAGGAGACCCCAGTTTGATTCCTGGGTTGGGAAGATCCACTGAAGATGGGAGAGGCTACCCACTTGGTATTCTTGGGCTTCCCTTGTGGCTCAACTGGTAAAGAATCTGCCCCAGTGTGGGAGACCTGGGTTCGATCCCTGGGTTGGGAAGATCCCCTGGAGAAGGGAAAGGGTACCCACTTCAGTATTCTGGCCTGGAGAATTGCTTGGACTGTGTAGTTGATGGGGTCACAAAGAATTGGACAAGACTGAGCAACTTTCACTTTCACTTTCAATCCATGTCACAGTGGTGGTAGAAATACCTATCCCTAAGATCCACATTCTTTCTTATGAAGGCTCTAGGAAAATAGATTGGTGGCATCAAGCCTCTTTTCTTAAAATTAAAAATAATCGGGTAAACTACAGTACTGGTTTTGAATATCTGTACTTGTGCATAAAAATTGCTAACACTTGATTTTTGCTTTGCTCTGCAGAACATGGCCTATTCTAGAATAAGTGTCCTTTTTAAAGTTTGTACTGTAGACATTGAATTATAAGAGATGTGGAACAAAAAGATACTGTATGACCTAGATTCTATCAAGCTACCTTCAAGAATTTAAAATATTTTATTTAGGCCTTACTATGGCATATGAGGGGTTTTCTATAGGGCAGATATTGAAAATTAACTCATAAAATAATGTTTGACTTCTATTAAACTCAAGACAAAATGTGTCAAGATAGGTCATTGTTTTAAACATAGGATATAGCAAAGCAAATCTTAAACCACTGGCAAATTACTCTACTTTTTGAATGACAAATTTGAAGTTAGATAAAAAGAATAGGTTTTTGGTGGGTCAAACTGTGCTGAATAATTTGACTTTATTGAAGATTTAAAGGTATTGGTATTGAGGAGACTAACCAGTTGAACTCTTGATTTACCTTTGGTGTTGCTGCTACTGCTGCTAAGTCACTTCAGTTGTGTCCGACTCTGTGTGACCCCATAGATGGCAGCCCACCAGGCTCCCTCATTCTCCAGGCAAGAACACTGGAGTGGGTTGCCATTTCCTTCTCCAATGCATGAAAGTGAAAAGTGATAGTGAAGTTACTCAGTTGTGTCCGACTCTTAGTGACCCCATGGACTGTAGCCCACCAGGCTCCTCCATCCATGGGATTTTCCAGGCAAGAGTACTGGAGTGGGGTGCCATTGCCTTTTCCGACATTTGGTGTTACTTTATAGTAAAGAGGACAAATACATCTGACACAGGTAGAAACAGGAAATACACATGTCATGATCTATTTGAAGGATGAAACTTTTCTTTTTTGAAATGCTTCAGTTCACTTCAGTCGCTCAGTTGTTTCTGACTCTGAAATGCTAATCAAAAATAATTAGATTTAATGAAATCAGCGTTTGGGTATTTCTCTAATATCACTCCATAGTTTTGCCAAAACTTTGTACCTAGAAAACTCCTCTCTGAAGCTAAGGGGATACATGATTACCCTTATTGATGAAGTTGCCCAAAGCAAACTATTTGTTCCCTTTAATCTTTGTATCAGTTCAGTTCAGTTCAGTTCATTCGCTCAGTCGTGTCCCTTACTGCTTCCTTACCATAGCTTCCTTTTACTTTCTTCTGCCAAAGTTCAGTTCAGTCACTCAGTCGTGTCTGACTCTTTGTGACCCCATGAATTGCAGCACGCCAGGCCTCCCTGTCCATCACCAACTCCCAGAGTTCACTCAAACTCATGTCCATCCAGTTGGTGATGCCATCCAGCCATCTCATCCTCTGTCGTCCCCTTCTCCTCCTGCCCCCAATCCCTCCCAGCATCAGTCTTTTCCAAAGAGTCAACTCTTCACAAGGGGTGGCCAAAGTATTGAAGTTTCAGCTTTAGCATCAGTCCTTCCAAAGAACACCCAGGACTGATCTCTTTTAGAATGGCCTGGCTGAATCTCCTTGCAGTCCAAGGGACTCTCAAGAGTCTTCTCCAACACCACAGTTCAAAAGCTTCAATTCTTCGGCGCTCAGCTTTCTTCACAGTCCAAATTTCACATCCATACATGACCACAGGAAAAACCATAGCCTTGACTAGATGGACCTTTATTGGCAAAGTAATGTCTCTGCTTTTAAATATGCTGTCTAGGTTGGTCATAACTTTTCTTCCAAGGAGTAAGCATCTTTTAATTTCATGGCTGCAATCACCATCTGTAGTGATTTTGGAGCCCCCCAAAATAAAGTCTGACACTGTTTCCACTGTTTCCCCATCTATTTCTCACAAAGTGATGGGACCAGATGCCATGATCTTTGTTTTCTGAATGTTGAGCTTTAAGCCAACTTTTTCCACTCTCCACTTTCACTTTCATCAAGATGCTTTTGAGTTCCTCTTCACTTTCTGCCATAAGGGTGGTGTCATCTGCATATCTTAGGTGATTGATATTTCTCCCAGCAGTCTTGATTCCAGCTTGTGCTTCTTCCAGCCCAGTGTTTCTCATGATGTACTCTGCATAGAAGTTAAATAAGCAGGGTGACAATACACAGCCTTGATGTACTCCTTTTCCTGTTTGGAACTGGTCTGTTGTTCCATGTCCAGTTCTAACTGTTGCTTTCTGATCTGCATATAGGTTTCTCAAGAGGCAGGTCACGTGGTCTGGTATGCCCATCTCTTTCAGAATTTTCCATGGTTTATTGTGATCCACACACTCAAAGGCTTTGGCATAGTCAATAAAGCAGAAATAGATGTTTTTCTGGAACTCTCTTGCTTTTCTGATGATCCAGTATATGTTGGCAGTTTGATTTCTGGTTCCTCTGCCTTTTCTAAAACCAGCTTGAACATCTGGAAGTTCATGGTTCACATATTGTTGAAGCCTGGCTTGGAGAATTTTGAGCATTACTTTACTAGTGTGTGAGATGAATGCAATTGTGTGGTAGTTTGAGCATTCTTTGGGATTGCCTTTCTTTGGGATTTCTATTTTTCCAAACACTGATAAGAACTTATTAGTTCTTATCCAAATCTGTTTATCAAAAATGTATGTATTTATTTACTAAGCACATATTCAAGCTGGTGACAGAAAGAGGAAATGCACAGATTCTTTTAGAAGCTAGTGTATAAGGAAAGACAGGAAACAATGTTGGCTATATTCTTTCAAAAAGTTAATACTTATTTTCAATTCATGTGATTACCACTGAAAACTTAGGAATTTGGTAGATAAACTTGTCATAGTACTTAATATATTCATTAAAACTTTGTATTTCTAGACCCAAGAATCCTAATCACTTTAGTCCATTCGTGTACATCATTGCACTTATCTTCTTGATTATTTGTGCTTGTCTCTTAAATTTTATTTTACCTGAAGAGCAGTGATTAGACCTAAATAAAAATGCATGTGATAGACAAATCAGCATTTTCTACAAAGGCAGTATACATGTGTCTGTGCTAAGCTGCCTTAGTCGTGTCCAACTCTTTGCTACCCTATGGACGGTAGCTCACCAGGCTCCTCTGTCCATGGGATTCTCCAGGCATGAATAGTCGAGTGGATTACCATGCCCTCGTCCAGGGGATCTTCTCAACCCAGGGACTGAACCCATGTCTCCTGCAGCTCCTGCATTACAGGTGAATATTTTACTGCTGAGGCACTGGGGAAGCCCACAATGGCAGGATAGTTTTTCTGAATTAAAGAAAGAAATGGGGCTTTAGGAGAATATATAAAAGGTAAATGGCATACCACTTCCTTTAACAAACACATTTATTGTTATATTTACTAAAAAACATGTGTTTTACATGTACATATATTTTTATAGTTATTATTGTGCTTTTGGTGGGAAATAGTCTATATATGTAGTTTTTTTTCACTGGACCATGGAATGATTATTTCAAATACAAAGACTGGTATTAATAACAGATTCTAAAAGCCAGCAAGGAAACCTGAAAGATACCTCCTCACTCTACGTCTTAAGAAAAAAAAAAAAAAAGGCCTAATCTGTGTTAAGAGCCACCCAATTGTTCACTTTAGAAAACAGTAAAGGAGTTACAGTGGAGCTAGCTCTGGAGCCTAGGCTGCTCTTGGTTCCCAGGGATTCTTCTCTTCGACACAGTTTATTTCTTCACCATTTCTATCGTGTGACTGGTGCTGTGAAGTGCTTCCTGATAAGAGGATGCCTCTGCAGAAGGATCCATGGAGTAGGCTAGTTCAGTTTGACAAAACCTTAAAGGAGAGAAGCAAAATAAATAAAACCCACAAGCTCTTTTATTGTCTAGCTCAGCTCACGAGGGTTGAGCTCATAGTAGGCATGCAGTAAGGGTTTGTGAATGACAAGATAGGGAGCCTCCAGCACCCTTCCCAAGGATTAGAAACGTTACAAAATCCCAAGTTTATGAGTCTTGTGCATTAGGATTTTGTGGTAGGCAGAATTTTATTATAACCCCTAAGAGTGTTTGTACTTTGATGTACACAAAGAATTCACTCCCAGGTGTATACACACCTTTTGGATGACTTTTTGGGAGAACTCACATAACTGCATATAGTCATACCTATGGCTATTACTTGTTTTACAGTGAGAGACTACAAAGCAAAATTACCAAATGGAAATGGTTCATGGAGGGGTGTATAGAGAAAACTAGGCAAAATCCAGAATTCTTTCCCTCAAGGAACATACATGACAAGCTTAATTGCCCCAGGGATGAGTTGTAAAGTATTGTCTACCAAGGAAGCTCATTAGACATTAAGTTTCCAGGGTTTTTCTTAGAGATTGGTCACTTAGCTTTTTCTTGGCATTCCAGACTTCCAGAAGGAAAACAGGTGTTTTACATAAACCATATTGTTTGCACAACCAATTTAGGCATAGTGCACCATTCTTATCAGTTAGGGCAGTGAGAAATCTCCCAAAATCTAACTTCCCATAATACCAGTTGAGTGTCAAATTTGCAAGCAGGCCTTTCTAAAAATAGCAGTCTTAGGTCAGCTGTGGTAACTGTTTTCTGCACAGTGCCAAAGTAGAGATTTGGAGCCAAGACCTATCCAATATATGCTTGGTCTGTACCCTTAGGAACAGAGCATATGAATTGGTAGCCAGGAAAATATTTGAATGTTTTTATGTTTTAGACACCTGCAGCTAATTAAAAGACCAATAAATAGAAATCAAAGGAAAATATAGACTATGGCAGATTAAAATAGGATGGATTCATGATATAGAGTGTCCCTCAAAGTTCTGGATAAGCCCATTCAGCTATTTTTTCTTACAAAGTATGTACTATGTGTTAGGCATGTTCTTGGTACAAAATTATTGCTTGAGCAGGAGAAAAAAAATGTGCCTTCTGGAACTCATGTCATAGTGAGGGAAGTCAGACAAATACAAATGAATAAATGATAATACCGAAAATAAAAATAAAGCAGAGATGAAGGACAGATGACTGTAGGATGGTAGGGGGTAAATTTTTAAATATTTTGGAAAGACCCCATGACTAAGTTGTAGAGAAGGCAATGGCACCCCACTCCAGTACTCTTGCCTGGAAAATCCCGTGGACGGAGGAGCCTGGTAGGCTGCAGTCCACGGGGTCGTGAAGAGTCAGACACGACTGAGCGACTTCACTTTCACTTTTCACTTTCATGCATTGGAGAAGGAAATGGCAACCCACTCCAGTGTTCTTGCCTGGAGAATCCCAGGGACAGCGGAGCCTGGTGGGCTACCGTCTATGGGGTCACACAGAGTCAGACATGACTGAAGCGACTTAGCAGCAGCATGACTAAGTGGAAGCAAAGACTTAAAGAGTGTGAAGGAGTAAGCGATGCTGATATATAGGGGGAAAGCATTCCATGTAGAAGGAACAATAAATGCCAATAAAAAGGTTTTGAGGTATGAGTATAAATAGTGTGTTCAAGGAACAACAAAGAGGCAATCTAGCTTTAGTAGAGTAAGCCAGAGATGGAAGTGCCAGGGGGCATAGAACCTTGAAGGTAATTGTAAGGCATTGACTTTACCTTGAATAAGATAGGAAGTCTTCAGAGAGTTTTGAGTAGAGAAGTGATGTGGCCAAACTTTGTTTTAAAGGATATTCTGGCTGCTGTGTTGATGATACATTGTTGGGAGCAGGGGTAGAAACATAGAGACTGGTTCAGAAGCTAATGCTGAGATGCTGATGACTTGGATCAAAGTGACCACTTGGGTGTAGTGAGATATGGTCATATTTTGGATATATTTTGAAGGCAAAGTCAAAATTCTGTCTTTATTTTCAGTGACTTATCAGCAGTCAGTAGGGCTGAGCACTCCTTCCTCCCTCAGATATTGCCTCCATTTGTCTTCCAGGATACCACACTCTCTTGGCTGTACCCCTTTCACATGGGTGATTCGTTCTCAGTCTCCACTGTCAATGTCTCTGAGTTTTAAACAAAGAATACCTAATGTTGGCTCCTTGGTCCTTTCCTGAATTTACACTTATTTACACTTGGCGATCACATCTGTTATGCAATCAAATACCGTCTATTGGGTCACAGTTCCCACAATTATACCTTCTACCCTGACCTTTTCCCTCACTCCCAGGTTTTTATCTCTAGCTGCCTACTTGGTACTTCACATGTGTATATCTTAAAAATATTTCATATTCTTCAAAATTAAACTCCTAGTTGTCGACCTGAAATGTGCTACACTGGCACTCTTCCCTGTCTAGTTAGTGGCAGTTCCATCCTTCCAGTTGTTCACACCAAAAACCATGATATCATTATTGGCTCCTCTTTTTCTTGTACCTCAGATTTAGCTCCTCCTCAACAAATGTTAGGATGTTTCTTTAGTTTTACTTATGTTGTACCAAATTCACCAAATTACTTTTTAATAATTTTTATAGCACTTATCTTCTAAATTGAAGGACTATGTAAAAAGAAGAAAAAAAAATACAGCTTTTACAGACAGTAATATTGGATACTCATTTCCTTATTTCTGTATGAATCATAGAGATAGGCATAGGTGATTGACTGAAATCTCTTTTAAATAATTGTGCAACTCAGTTAATGATTGGAATATACTTAAAGACTTTACATTTAATTTTAAATCATGATAAAATTTTTATGTTTTAATACATTTTTTAGAAATAGTTGTTTTATTAGTTATATTTGTAAGTGTTAGCTTTGATTATAGATCACTTCTTATGTCTTCATAATTAGCCTTTAAGTGGGTATGTTGTGAGTCTTCTTCTAAACTGTAACCTTTAATTATCACTAGAAGGTTGATTTCTTAAAACATTTGGACTATAATTAACCTTTGCATTTAAAAGAGAAATGTCTTTACCTTATAAGAAGAAGATAGTAGAAAAAGATATTAAACTGCAAGAGAGAAACTTTAATTTCAAGTTCCTTTATTGAAACACATGTAGAAAGTATGAAGTTAGTTGTGAGGATGCATCATATATCTCATTTTTGTTTTTTACAATTAGCGGGTGTTTATTTTGATGGCTAAAGTTTAAAGAAAAGGAAGGCCTTAAATATGCATATTGTTAACACTGATTTTGTTTTTGCTTTCTCTTCTAGAAGATTCTTTAGTTTTAAGGAAAAGATCCAGTTATTTTAACCATTAACATTGATGTTTTGATTAAAGTAGCTCTTTCTGTGCTGTCTAAACTAAGGAGTAGGAGGGATCATTATTTAGTAAATTAGAAAAGATACTCAGAGTATGTGAATAGTCAAGTGAATGTGAAAAGAAAGTGAAAGTGAAAGTGGCTCAATCGTGTCCAACTCTTTGTGACCCCATGACATGCAGTCCATGGAATTCTCCAGGCCAGAATATTGGAGTGGATAGCATTTCCCTTCTCCAGGGGATCTTCCCAACCCAGGGATCAAACCCAGGTCTCCCGCACTGCGGGTAGATTCTTTACCAGCTGAGCCCCAAATGAATGTGACTCCCTCCATTTAAAGACTGATGACACATTTTTCACTCTTCACTTGACCAAATCCTAGACTTGAGAAGGATATCAGCTGTCTAAATATTTATAAAGGGTTCAGACAGGGCACTTTTACAGAATCATAAACCCAAGAATTTTGCTTTTTGAGAGCATCTACTTACCTGCTTGTTTAATGAGGTGAAGAAATAAGTCCTAGAGAGATCCTTTGATTTCTTAATCTCATATATTAAGTGGCAGAGAAAACCCCAAAACTGATCTTTTGATTCTCAGTCCAGCATTCTGTTTACTACAGAGAAAGGCTTTTGTTGAGGCTAGAAAAAAAGAGCTTTAGGTTAAATTTTACAGAACTTTATTTTCTACTGTAGAGAGTAATCATTTGTTTCTCTGTAAATGCATGCATACATAGAATAATGAAAAAAATGTATATATTAATGTAAATAAAATAGAAAAGTATAAATTTAAAGTATTTATGATACTGAAAATCAAACACTGCATATTCATTGATATTATGGCATTAATCTGAATTTAAGTATAGTAGTGGTATTGTAGTATGGTGGTAAAGAATCCGTCTGCCAATGCAGGAGACACAAGAGACATAGGTTTGATGTAGGAAATGGCAATCTGCTCTAGTATTCTTGTCAGGAAAATTTAATGGACAGAGAAGCCTGGCAGGCTATAGTCCACAGGGTCACAAAGAGTTGGACACAAGTGAATACATACATGCATGCAATGGTATTGTGGTTATGATTATAAAGAGCTCTTATAGAGATACATATTAAAATATTCTCAGAACAAATGAGAAATAAATATAAGAAGTGTTTAAAAGAAAATTTTGCAGGAAAGAAACATAATGCTTGACTGAGAACTTGGCAGTTAAAAGCTTTGTCCCTGCTGCGTAGGCAGGGCCTCAAGGGAAATCACTACTTTTGTGGGCTCAGCAAGGAGTTAGGATCTGGTTCTCAGTATTCCATGTTTAGGAAGTTATTTTTACATAGAAGACTCTGGGGACTTGATTGAAACTATCCAAGCTTACCAGTTTGTTAATTCATACTGAGGAAGTTCATTTACAGTGGTAGAAATAATTATATCTGCTACTGAGCATATTACCTTTGTAATATCAGAATACCTGGGAAACTGAGTTGGAAATCAGAAGTTTCTTAATGAATGTGATGTTAGAATCAAAGGAGGTTAACAGATGTAGGGATACTTCAGTCATAAGTCAGACTGAAAACTTTCTTTTGCTTCTTTCTATATCATTTCTTCCTAAAAAGAGAATTCCTTTATAAAAGTGCTTCCCCCTTACAAGGCTTTTAAATATGTTGAAACTGTAGAGTAAGGGAGTTAGAGAAGGCGAGGTTCGGAAAAAGAACGAGACCAGCACTTTACAGGAACACTTCACCTTTAATAATGCGAGAAGGGGCAGCAGTCAGATTAGTGAGCTGTTGCACTAACCCAAGAAAAGAGTAAGTATATACAGGCATATATGTGGAAATCTACTGTCTTAAGGGGGCCTGTTCTTCTCCAAGATTGTTGGGAGTAGTTATCTCTTAAACGGCTGGGGCAAGGAATTCTGGAGTCGGCCAGAGGCTGGACTGGCTGGGAGCTGGATGTAATCAACCTTATTGTCCATTATTTTTTTTCCCTTTGGGTGAGAGAGTTCTTTGTTTTGCATAGAATGGTGGGGAGGCCCTGGAGAGGAGTTTTAACTCCAGGCTATTTTGAACTGTGTAACTTTCCTTCAGAAATTATTCTTTACTTCTTGTTGCTTATCAAGACTGTCACAACTTCGTACTAGACTTGAATGAACCTAATGCAAAATTTTCAGGATTACATTTTACTGGTCTAACTAAAGTTAATCCTTGATCAAATAAACAGGATTTGGTGGATACCTTAGTCCCATCGGAACTTCCTGGTGGCTCAGACAGTAAAGTGCCTGCCTACAATGCGGGAGACCTGGGTTCAACCCCTGGCTCAGGAAGATCTCCTAGAGAAGGAAATGGCAACCCACTCCAGTATTCTTGCCTGCAAAATCCCATGGTTGGAGGAACCTGGTAGGCTACAGCCCATGGGGTTGCAAGGAGTCAGACATGACTGAGTAACTTCACTTTCACTTTCTTTCTTAGTCCCATCATCACCACATTTACAAAACTATCTTCCACACCATGGTCTCTCCAGTGCCTGACATTAGGGAGATCAGGAGGTCAGAAAATTGGTTAGATGATTGCTTTGTAAAGCCTGTGGGTCAGGAATGGCTTTTATACTTTTAAATGATTGAAGAAATGCAAAAGAAGAATATTTCAGAACACATGGATATTATATGAAGTTTAAATTTATATGTCCATAAATAAAGTTTAATTGGAATACAGTCATTTTTGGCAGAGTTGAATAGTAGCCACTTTGCAGACTTTGGTTTGCAAAGTCCAAATGTCTCCTGTCTAGCCCTTTAGGGAGAAAGTTTGCTGAACCAGCAGTAGATAATTAAAATTTATTTAACAAATCAAGGCATCTTTTGAAATGGGCTACTCTTGTGAATGGCTGAACTCATTTAGTTGTTGGTTCACTATTTTCTGATTACAAAAGATGGATGTTCTTTTTGTAATATCTTGAGGGTATTATTTATTTTACTCATTCATTCATTTAATCATCATTCCACATTCATTGTACGCTTACTACATGAAATTACATCTTATATTCCCAGCTAGAGAAATTTGAATGGTCAAATTAAGTCTTAAACTTTAGAGGTCAGTGTCATAAAAGTAAGTGTTCTCTTTGCACTTTGTTCTAAGTGGGACTGTGAAAAGCAGCATTAGGCAGGATGAACCACAGGTTGGATTTAGTTTGTCTATAGTTTCCAAATTCATGAAACAGTTATGTAGACCTGTTGTGCTAACAATGCCTGCTCCTTCATTTTTCATTAACTGGATTAGTGGTAGGGGTAGGGGGAAATTAGAAACAAAGAAGAATATCTGAATCTCTTAGAGCACAATTGTGAGTGAGTCAGGTCCATACATCTTGTGAGAGAACTCCGTCAACATAGAAATCAGTTAACACATGTTTAGTGCTCTTTGGTATAACTGGAATAGTTTACCATTGCATTTGGTTTAATATAGTTAAATAAACATTTAATTTTAATTAAATTCTCTTTACTTTTATCTTAGAAGACCAAATGCCAAGTAAATTATCTTTAGGGAAAAATCTATCTTACATTTATTCCCAGTTCTCTAAACTCCCAAGTCCTGTATTCCTTAGATCTAAACTCTTTGAAAGTACTTATATTTTCCAAAATGAAGATTGAAAGATTGACTCCATGACTGGGAACCCCTCTTAACTTCATCCAATTTATCTTCCTTGGAGCTGCTGGACTTTTTCTTTTTGACCCAAACTAGGTCATATTTTTCCTTTTCTTAAAACTTTTCAATAGTTTCCCAATACTCTCGCAATAAAATCTAACCTTTCAACCTTGACCTATAAGATACAGTGTGACCTGCTCACTGCTTGCCATCAGTCTTGTACCACTGTCTCTTCACTCCTATGTCATTGCCACCCTGGTCTTCTGAGAACATAGCAAGCTCTTTTGAGCCTCAGAGCTTTAATGCTTCTGGCTTCATCTGCCCGAAGTACTTGCTCTTCCTTGATCCCACACATTGCTGCTGCTTTCATTATTTAGGTCAGAGCTTAAAGGCCTTCCCTTTATGGATGCCTTTTCTTCACTCTACTTAAAGTAGATGGCAGAATTTCCTTCTCCCTATTGTCAGAGAAAAATTGCACTGAGAAATTAGACAAAGAAGACTTGTTCAAGACTATTGCAATAAAGGAGAGAGATTGAACTCCATTGAAACAAAAAGCAGGAAAGTGTTTAAGTTCTGAGGTGAGCTAATGGATAGCTATTGGTGGAAATTGAGTGAGAAGGGTTGTCAGTCCAGCTGTGTTCACTGGTGAAGTTAGGCTCCTACCCTCCAACAGAGCCTGGAAGATAGGGCATCTATTTCTCTTGATCATTGCAGTTCAAAGGGACACCCCAGGTCCTTGATGAAGACATCCTTGGGTTGTAAAGCTGGTCAGAGGCTGCAAGATTTTCATCTCAAAGGGGCTGAGAAAGAATTGCAATTGCAAGTTTTCTAAAGTAAATCTTCTAAGGAAAGGGAATTCAGCTGACTATAGTCAGAAGGAAACTGGTGGTTTCTTGGTTAAGAAACTGGAAGCTTGGTTAAGAAGAGGGGAATGTTCAGTGTTGGTCACCAATATACCTTATCACAGCATTCCAGTTATTTTCTTCATAACATTTTAAAAGCAGTTAATTATTGAATTATTTTTCTGTCTATTCCACTAAAGAGACATGAAAGCAGGGACTTTGTTATATCCTCAATTCCTTGGACAGTGCCTAGAGCACAGTAAGTACTCAAGAAATTTTATTTAATGTATAAATGAATGAGTGTAGGCATAGAGGCAAGTGAGGTCTTATGGAGATATTCTGTACATATTAATGTTATTAACAACTGGGTCAGTGGCTAGACTTCTTTGTGTGCTTATGTATGTCCATGGTACAAGAATACTGAAAATGTGAATTAATGACTACTAATTTGAAATTTGCTTAAATGAAACACATTGAGTGGGAAAAATAATGCAACAGTACATTCAATTACTTCATGTCATTCCTTTATGTGCTGCTCCATATTCTTCCATGGCAGCTTTGCTGCTAAAGTGAGACCTTATACTTTTTATATCCATGGTAAACTTGTCCATTCCAGGACTCAGAGAATGTTAACATAATCAAATACAATTAAGAAAGAGTCACTCTATAAGAATTCTTAATATTAGAGGTAAGACCCTTGAAGAACTTGGGTTCATTCCAGATTCATGAAATCATCAAGGCATCAGTGTGACTGTCATAATTAACTAAATCACAACATCCAAGTTGTAATATATTCATTTTATGCAAATGCATCAGTAAAGAGCAAAATGCTACAGTACTGGAAAATCATATTTTTCATGAAAAACAAGGATGACTCATTAGGCATGCATCCCACAAAGTCTGTTTTGTATTCAGAAAGCCAAGAAAATATAGATCAAATCTCATTTCTGAAAATTTTATTAGAAACACTGGTTCTGGATGACTGACTTTTGAAAGCTGAGATAATCAATCAGAAAATGATGACATCCTTTTCTTCAGGTTAATTGTACTCTCAATTGCCTTCAAAAGATCATGATTCTATGGTAATGTAAAGCTAATGTTCAAAAATTTAGACCACTTACAGTGAAGTTTTTAACAAAAAATGCCAGTAAAGAGTAATATGTACTTTTACATCAGACAACTTTTATGCATCTTTTTTCCTTAGACATACACTATGTTTGATTGAGAAGTGAAGCACAGCCTTTAAGATCTTAAAAGCTTAAATTAAAAGAAGTTAAAGTCACATAATTGCTTAAGAATATACAAAGTGATTTACTTCTAATGGAAGGCACAGAATTTTATGAGGTATATTCAATCATGTTTTCAACCTGTAATTTTGTTTTCCTTTAAATATCCAAACACATACTAGTACCCTGGTTATTCTAGACTTTATTCTGTTCTTTTTATCTTTTTCCTTTATACAGTTTTGCTAGTAGATCTCACCCCTCCCTTAGTTTGGGAGCCATCTGGACACATATTTTTTGTCTTTGCTCTTATCAGAATATAAATCACGCCATTAGCAAGGCACAACAAATCAGATCAAAATATGACAAACAGAAATTCTGGCATCAGGAAGTAAATCTACTTGTTCTGCAGGGTCTCCTTAGATATGAGGGAGTTGAGGGAATGGATGGAATATCTGGGAAGTTAGACAGCAGATACTATGTGAAAATCAAAGTAGGCAATTGGCATACAAAAAGGAAAAGTGGCATGTACGAGGTGAAGCAAGCAGGATGTAGAGTCAGGGATCTGTTCATGGGCACTGGCAACGAGGTCAGGATTCTCTTTCTTATTCAACGAATGTGTATGAAGTACTCTAAATGATGTTGAATTCTCTCCATATGTTCTACCCCTCAATTACCTATGAATAATTCTCATAGGTTCAATTATGTCTAATGCTGGTAGTCCCAGGTGTCTGACTTAACTCAGATCTCCTCCACTCTAGACTAGCCTATAACTGTTTACTTGATATCTGCTATTGGATATCTGATTCACTTGTCAAATCATGGTAATGGAACTCTTGACTTCTTCCTACTCCACCCTCCCCAATCTGTATCGATCTGTTCCTCCCAATACAATAACACATCTTCCCCATCTCCTCATTATAAGTAGCTTCTCAAGTCTGAGATTTATTCTGGATTCCTTACACTGTCAGTGCTTACGTTCAGGTCCTCAGTACTTTCTGTGAAATAAATGGCTAAAATTCATCTTGGATCTGCCTTCTTCTCTCCATCTTTGTTGCCTTCATCTTGGTCTAAGTCTTCAACATCTCTCATTTGGGATCAGTTAAAAAACCTGCTAAATCTTCTGACATACCAATCCATTACCCACATACAAGTGCTCTTCTCAAAATTCAAATTAGGTAATGTCAGGTGGTTTAGTCGCTAAGTTGTGTCTGACACTTGTGACCTGCCAGGATCCTCTGTCCATGGGATTTTCCAGGCAAGAATACTGGAGTGGGTTCCCATTTCCTTCTCCAGGGGATCTTCCTGACCCAGGGATCAAACCTAGTCTTCTGCATTGCTGGCAGATTCTTTACTGACAGCCACCAGGGCAACATTCGGCTTCCTAGGTGGCTCTAGGGTATAACACTGCAACGGTCTTCTATTGTACTTAAAATAAAATCCAAATTTCTTACTATAGTTTCTAAAACTATCTACCTCCCTACCTCATTCTAGACCATGCTCTCTTCATTTATTGCATTCACACTCACTGGCCTTTTAAAATTATGTAAAGACCCCAAGCATTTCCTGATTCAGAGCCCCAGCACATACTCTTTCTTCTGTTAGCTGTTTCCCACCACAAAATGCACACACGCTTTTTACATAGATAGATATTTCTCTTCCTTCAGACCCATCTTTTAATTTCTTCTCTCAGAGAGACATACTTTGATTACCCTACCTAAAGAAGCCTCTCTTCTACTATTCCCTATTTCTGTTCTTTTTTTAATCATAGAAATTATTTTATCTTGAAATAATTCAATGTTTTAAATCCCCTGTTGAATGTAATATCCAAAAGGTTAGAGACTTTGTGGTCTTGTTCACCTTTCTATCTTCTGTACCTAGCATAGGATCTGGCACATAGTAGATGTTCCATGAATATTTTATGAATAAATGACTCTTGGGGATACAGAGAAGAATAAGACAAAGCTCCTATATTCAAGCCATCACTGCTGAGTGAGAGAATAATCCTACAGAAATAGCCAACCCATACCTCTTTAGTGCTGAATACAGGCTTACACAAATTTCTGTGATGTAAAAGAAACTGAAAGTGTACAGAGGGAGGGAGCATATGAAGAAATATAGAGAAATTAAGTACATGTCATTATTAACTGATGTTTTAACAGAGAGGGAATTTCTCTGTGACTAAGACGCAGCCTTTAAGAACAATATGAGTGATTCTCTGACCGTCCCCTCTGCCCACTCCTGCCATGACTCTGGAACTGTATATGTGTAGGAAATGAAATCTATAGCAATGGATACCCAGGCAAGTCACTGCAGGTTACATATCCCTTCTATAATTTTTTCTAATCCTCTCTTTAGAATCTTTCCTAATGAGTGGGCAGCCGTTATTTCTAATTTAATTAATTTACTCCCTTTAAAAACTTCATGTTTGGTTATTTTTCCTGTCTCAGAAAGAACATTATTTCAATCTGCTTGCAGGTCCAGTAATTGTGGACTTGTATTTTTCTTCTGCTCAGAATATCAGGCATAAAAACTCAAACAATATCTGCTAAGAGAGTTTGTTTTGTATTTGTTGTGTCTCCCTTACTCTGACACCTTTGTAGGACATAATTATCACAGATGCTGACTTCTTTTCACGTATCTTCATCTGTTCATGAGCCAATACCTGACTATGTAAAATGGTAATGCTAGTTGCTGTAACAGCTAAACCTTAGAGTTTTAATGTGATGTGCTGAAACTCACAATTTAGTTCTCACAACTTAAGAATCTGCCTACCAGTGCCGGAAATGGGAGGAGACATGGATTCGATCCCTGAATCGGAAAGATCCCCTGGAGTGGGAAATTACAGCCCAATCCATATTCTTACCTGGAATTTCCATGGACAGAGGAGTCTGGCGGGTGGACTACAGTCCATGGGGTTGCAAAGAGTCGGATATGACTGAGCACGCACACATGCACAGCCATTTATGCCACAATGACCAACAGTGTAATAGAAATATTCACTTCCTTACTCCAGTTTGATCTCTGCATAATTATGCATAGTAAATTTCTTTTATTTAATGTTAGTAATCTATTTTATTACCAGTTCCCCGATAACTTTATGTCTTATTTATTTCTTGGAATCCCTGGTGGCTTGGTGGTGGAGAATCTGCTTGCAGTGCAGGAGACATGGGTTCAATCCCTGGGTCAGGAAGATCCCCTGGAGAAGGAAAAGGCAACCCATTCCAATATTCTTGCATGGAGAATACCATGGGCAGAGGAGCCTGGTGAGCTATAGTCCATGGGATTGCAAAGAGTTGAACACTACTTGGCTACTAAATCACCATTTACTTCTCATATTATTTATTTATAGGACTATGAGTCCCTTTAAAGGCAACATGGTAAGGAATATTAGGCAGATTGGTTGGTTCCACTTTTGGCACAGAGATGAAGTGCTCACTGTTAATGAATAAAGCATAGGATACATGAGACCCATTTTAGTTTACTTTCCCCAGGTAAAATAGGCCAACAGGGTAATAAGACCATACACTATTAGGACGTTCTTTTCTGGAAGAATGTCCCTTAAGTGTTTATTTGCACTGTATTCCAGTTATATGGGCATATACTCTAAGTATATAAATCTGCTCCCATGAAATGTCTTTCTGTGTTAGAAAGTTATTGAATCAATTCAAGTATCACATGCTTATTTTGATGAAATATATAGTATTGATTCTTTTTATTGTATTTGTATTACACCAAAATCTAATGAAATTTTAAGTATAAAATCTTGTGATTTTACATGAGAATTTAAGCATAAAATGCAAGACAAAATGGAAGACAAATGAAATTTGCAGCATCATTATTTTCTTATGTGATATAGGCAGAGGAAAAGAGTATTATTTCATAGACGACATTGTATTTTTCATGTCTCAGACTTCTTATCTCATCTTGTTAAAAGAAAAAAAAAAAGAATGCAGTTTCTTTTCCAGTCTTAGAGAAGAGAATGAGATTGTTCCAGTCTTCTTTTGAATGTAAGTAGTATAATAGAATATCCTGACATCAATGTGTTCTTTCAAAGCTGCCAGTCATTTGCTGAATTCCTAAAATATTTTATTCCCAAATTCTTTGCATGCATACATATAACCAGATCATTTTGAAAGCTGTAAAGTGTAATGTAAAAAGTGAGCAGTCACTTCCATCCATTCCTGCCTACCATTGCCCCCTAAAATGGACACAAACTAATCTTAATTTAATCTTTGAGCTATAAAGAGATTTCTGTGGCTTTATGAAAAACATTACAATTTTATAGTCCCTATGCATGTCTAGAATATGGCACTTATGGTTAAAATCTCCTTCCTAATAACATTTTAAATTCCACTGAATAAATATCATAGAAGATGAGATAATACCTCCAGTTTTTCTGAATTGGTCATTCAGTCCTGGAAGGTAAACAGGTAGAAATATGTATCCTGAGGATTTGCTTCTTTGTGTTCTGACACTTTAAAGTGTCAACACTTTAAAGATTCTTGGCTAAATATCCTCCTCTGCTATTACCAGTGAGCTTGATGAGCTTGGATCTAGCGGGGTAGTTATTGCCAGGGGAGTAGTTTGGCTGTGTAAAATTACATAAAATAAAACCTGTTTTAGAAATAGTAAGGAATGCAATTGCTCAACAGTAAGCTTGCTTAAGCTTGAACAGACGAAAGAAAAGTAGAGCAGACCGCTAAACAGATGATAATAAGCAACCGTTAGACTCAAAGATGGTGGCCTGATCTGAAGACAATTAAAGAAACCATTTGCATCAGATGTCGGAACAGTTAAGCCACTCTTAAAGTCAGTGAATGTCATTGGAAGCTGCTTTGAATAATGTGATGCAACACAGGTTATTTTATGTATTTGCAAAGCCAGATTGGATAAGGAATTGGATAAGAATTTCAGAGGGAACAAACTGACCAGAGATGTCAGTTTGTTTACAGTTTGTGTACTACCTTTACAGATGTCACTAATAGAGATGAACTAGATGGACAAGCATGCTAATGGGCTTAGGAAAGAGAAATATCATGAATATTAAACTGACTTCTCAGATTTTATCAGAAGTTTTTAGTTTATATGTGTGCATCTTATTGTCTACACTAAAGCAGAACACACCTCTCATCCCTGCCATCTCATGCTTAATGAGGAAGATAATGTGTGTGTGTATGTGTGTTTGTGAATGTTTATGTGTGTATATCCTGTCTTCATATCTAGCTGCGGACAGATAGACACCAAAACTGACCTTCTTTCATCACTCTAGATATTTTATTTAAATATCTTGAATTAACAAACTTATATAAGCTCTCAAAGTTATAGTTCATTTTTAATCCTTTTCATTTCAAAATAATTTTAGTCTTATAGAAGAGTTGAACACGTAGAATGGAAGGTTTCTGTATATCATTCACTAGCTTCCTTTAAAGTCAATTTCTTAAATACTCTATACATTTATCAACTAAGGAATGAATGTTGGTATAATACCATTATACCAAAATCAGATTGATTATATTCTTTGTAGCCGAAGACAGAGAAGCTCTGTACAGTCAGAAAAAACAAGACTGGGGGCTGACTGTGGCTCAGATCATGAACTCCTTATTGGAAAATTCAGACAAATTGAAGAATGTACAGAAAACTACTAAACCATTCAGGTAGGACCTAAATCAAATCCCTTACAATTATACAGTGGAAATAACAAATAGATTCAAGGGATTAGATCTGATAGAGTGCCTGAAGAACTATGCATGGAGTTATGTAACATTGTATAAGACGCAGTGATCAAGACCATCCCCAAGAAAAAGTAATGCAAAAAGGCAAAATCGTTGTCTGAGGAGGCCTTACAAATAGCTGAGAAAAGAAGAGAAGCTAAAAGCAAAGGAGAAAAGGAAAGATATACCCGTCTGAATGCAGAGTTCCAAAGAATAGCAAGGAGAGATAAAAAAGCCTTCCTCATTGATCAATGCAAAGAAACAATAGAATGGGAAAGACTAGAGATCTCTTCAAGAAAATTAGAGATATCAAGGGAAGATTTCATGCAAAAATAGGCACAATAAAGGAGAGAAATGGTATGGACTTAAAAGCAAAAGATGTTAAGAAGAGGTGGTAAGAATACACAGAAAGTGAAAGTTGCTCAGTCCTGTCCAACTCTTTGCCACCCCATGGACTATAAAGTCCATGGAATTTTCCAGGCCAGAATACTGGGGTGGGTAGCCATTTTCTTCTCCTGGGGATCTTCTCAACCCAGGGATCAAACCCAGGTTTCCTGCATAGTACTCAGTTTCTTTACCAGCTAAGCCACCAGGGAAGCCCAGAATACACAGAAGAATTATACAAAAGAGACTTGACCCAGATAACCATCCATGATGGTGTGATCACTCACCTTGAGCCAAACATCCTGGAATGCGAAGTCAAGTGGGCCTTAGGAAGCATCACTATGAGCAGAGCTAGTGGAGATGATGGAATTCCAGCTGAACAATTTCAAATACTAAAAGATGATGCTGTGAAAGTGCTACCTTCAATATGCCAGCAAATTTGGAAAACTCAGCAGTGGCCACAGGACTGGAAAAGGTCAGTTTTCATTCCAATCCCAAAGAAAGGCAATGCTAAAGAATGTTCAAACTACCTCACAATTTTACTCATCTCACATGCTAGCAAAGTAATGCCCCAAATTCTCCAAGCCAGGCTTCAATTGTACATGAACAGAGAACTTTCAGATGTTCAAGCTAGATTTAGAAAAGGCAGAACCAGAGATCAAATTGCCAACATCTGTTGGGTCATAGAAAAAGCAAGAGAGTTCCAAAAAAACATCTACTTATGCTTTATTGACTATGTCACAGCCTTTGACTGTGTGGATCACAATAAACTGTGAAAATTCTTAAAGAGATGGGAATAACAGACCTGAGATCTCTGGTGTTACCTACCTCCTGAGATCTCTGTATGCAGTCATGAAGCAACAGTTAGAACCGGACATGGAACAAAAAAGACTGGTTTGAAATTGGGAAAAGAATACGTCAAGGCTGTATATTGTCATCCTGCTTATTTAACTTATATGCAGAGTACATCATGGAAAATGCCTGGTTGGATGAAGAACAAGCTAGAATCAAGATTGCTGGGAGAAATATTAATAAGCTCAGATATGCAGATTATACTACCCTTGTGGCAGAGAGTGTAAAGGAACTAGAGAGCCTCTTGGTGAAAGTGAAAGAGGAGAGTGAAAAAGCTGGCTTTAAACTCAACATTCAAAAAACTAAGATCATGGCATCTGGTCCCATCACTTCATGGCAAATAGTAGGGGAAACAATGGAAACAGTGACAGACTTTGTTTCCTTGGGCTCCAAAATTACTGCAGATGGTGACTGCAGCCATGAAATTAAAAGACACTTGCTGCTTGGAAGAAAAGTTATGACCAACCTAGACAGCATATTAAAGAGTATTACTTTGCCAACAAAGGTCTGTCTAATCAAAGCTATGGTTTTTCCAGTAGTCATGTTTGGATGTGAGAGCTGGACCATAAAGAAAGCAGAATGTTGAAGAATGGATGCTTTTGAACTGTGGTGTTGGAGAAGACTCTTGAGATCCCTTAGACTGTAAGGAGATCCAACCAATCAATCCTAAAAGAAATCAGTCCTTAATATTCACTGGAAGGACTGATGCTGAAGCTGAGGCTCTGGCCATTGATGTGAAGAACTGTCTCATTGGAAAAGATCCTGATGCTGGAAAAGATTGAAGTCAGGAGGAGAAGGGGACAACAGAGGATAAGATGATTGGATGGCATCACTGATGATGATGGCATCATGTCCATAGGGACATGAATTTGAGCAAGCTCTGGGAGTTGGTGATGGACAGGGAAGCCTGTCATGCAGCAGTCCATGGGGTTGCAAAGAGTTGGACACAACTGAGCAACTGAACTGAACTGACAACATTATTAACTAGACTAGTCTTCACTCAAATTTCCATTGTTGTTCTAACATTTTTTGGGGGGATACCCAAAATACCACATTACATTTAGGCATTGCGTCTCCTCAGTCTCTTCTGACCTGTAGTTATTTCTTGGTCTTTCCCTTATCATTCGTGGTTTTGATAGCTTTGAAGAGTACTGGTCAAGTATTTTGACCCTCAGTTTTGGATTGCCTGATATTTTCTCATGGATAGATTGAAGCTGTAGAGTTTGGAGAATACCACAGAGGTGATGTGCTCTTGTCACACCATACTGGGTATGTGTGATGTCAAAGTGACTTATTAGTTTGTTAAGAGGATATATGCCAGGTTTCTCCACTTGAAGTTACTATTGAAAGTGAAAGTCATTCACTCATGTCTGACTCTGTGGGACACCAAGAACTATAGCCTGCCAGGCTCCTCTGTCCATGAAATTCTTCATGCCAGAATACTGGAGTGGGTAGCCATTTTCTTCTCCAGGGGCTCTAACCAACCTAGGGATGAATCCCAGGTCTCTTACATTGCTGATGAATTCTTTACTGTCTGAGCCATCAGGGTAGCCCAAGAACACTAGAGTGGGTAGCCTATACTTTCTCCAGTGGATATTCCCAACCCAGGAACTGAACCTGGGTTTCCTGCATTGCAGGTGAATTGTTTGCCAGATTAGCTACCAGGGAAGCCTGAAATTACTATTACATATACTTTAAAATATTTGTATCTTTTATGAAAGAGTTGCATGTAAGATACAATAGTTGTTATTGTTTAGCTGCTAAGTCCTGACACTTTTTCAACCTCATGTACTGTAGCCCACCAGGCTTCTTTGTCCACAGGATTATCTCAGGCAAGAGTACTGGAGTGGGTTGCCATTTTCTCCTCTAGGGGTTCTTCCCAACCCAAAGATCTAACCCGAGTCTCCTGCATTGGCAGGCAGATTCTTTACTACTGAGCCACCAGTTAAGCCTGGTGAAAGTAGTTATTGCATGCATGTGTGCTAAGTTGTTTCAGTCATGCTTCTCTGTCCTTGGGATTCTCCAGGCAAGAATACTGGAGTGCCTTGCTATGCCCTTCTCCAGTTATTCTTCCCGACCCAGGGATTGAACCTGCATCTCCTGTGGCTGCCTGCATTGCAGTCAGATTCTTTACCACTGAACCACCAGGGAAGGCCCAAGTATTATTGAGCTAACGTTAACTGTTAGTCACATTAGGTGAATAGGAAGAGATTAGTTTCAATTACATTGACAAAAGGACAAAGTGTGGAGAATATATCATTTGTGTTTTGAACATACAAACAATAGAATATGCATAATCCCTAGATTAGCATTTTGAAATTGTTTCATAGAAATGATAATTTCAATACTTTCAATATTGCCTATTTATTTACAGCAATATTCAGTTCAGTTCAGTTCAGTCACTCAGTCATGTCCGACTCTGTGCGACCCAAAGAACTGCAGCACTCAAGGCCTCCCTGTCCATCACCAACTACCGCAGATCACCCAAACTCATGTCCATCCAGTTGGTGATGCCATCTAGCCATCTCAACCTCTGTCGTCCCCTTCTCCTCCTGCCCCCAATCCCTCCCAGCATTAGTCTTTTCCAAAGAGTCAACACTTCGCATGAGGTGGCCAGAGTACTGGAGTTTCAGCTTTAGCATCATTCCTTCCAAAGAACACCCAGGGCTGATCTCCTTTAGAGTGGACTGGTTGGATCTCCTTGCAGTCCAAGGGACTCTCAAGAGTCTTCTCCAACACCACAGTTCAAAAGCATCAATTCTTTGGCGCTCAGCTTTCTTCACAGTCCAACTCTCACATCCACACATGATCACTGGAAAAACCATAGCCTTGACTAGACACATCTTTGTTGGCAAAGTAATGTCTCTGTTTTTGAATGTGCTATCTAGGTTGGTCATAACTTTCCTTCCAAGGAGTAAACATCTTTTAATTTCATGGCTGCAATCACCATCTGCAGTGATTTTGGAGCCCAGAAAAATAAAGTCTGACACTGTTTCCACTGTTTCCCCATCTATTTGCCATGAAGTGATGGGACCAGATGCCATGATCTTCGTTTTCTGAATGTTGAGCTTTAAGCCAATTTTTTCACTCTCCTCTTTCACTTTCATCAAGAGGCCTTTTAGTTTCTCTTCACTTTCTGCCATAAGGGTGGTGTCATCTGCATAGCTGAGGTGATTGATATTTCTCCCAGCAATCTTGATTCCAGCTTGTGCTTCTTCCAGCCCAGCGTTTATTATGATGTACTCTGCATAGAAGTTAAATAAGCAGGGTGACAATACACAGCCTTGATGTACTCCTTTTCCTGTTTGGAACTGGTCTGTTGTTCCATGTCCAGTTCTAACTGTTGCTTCCTGATCTGCATATAGGTTTCTCAAGAGGCAGGTCAGGTGATCTGGTATTCCCATCTCTTTCAGAATTTTCCACAGTTTATTGTGATCCACACAGGCAAAGGCTTTGGCTTAGTCAATAAAGCAGAAATAGATGTTTTTCTGGAATTATCTTCCTTTTTCCATGATCCAGCATATTAGGAAATAGAAAATGAGTCCTTCATTACTCTTAACTTTTTAAACTTTGGCTCTATTTTTTCCACTTTTAAACACATAGCTGTTTAATCAGTTCATTTTGTCATAGGTAAAATGCTGTCCAAAAAACTGATAACGTTAGTCTTTTAATTTATCACTTGTTTTGGTATATATAGACACAGACTCGTTACAGTTTCTTGAGACTACAAATAAAAAAGGAAGAATATTGTAAACATGCAAAGGCATACCAGTCAGACTGCCAAGGTAAAAATAGAACTGAAGGGGAAAATGTATACACACTTCTTTAATTCTATTATTTAGTTATTAATTAGCACAGAGAAATCCCTTGCATTCCTATATGCTAACAATGAGAAAACAGAAAGAGAAATTAAAGAAAATACTTAGGAATAAATCTACATAAAGAAACAGAAGACCTATATATAGAAAACTATAAAACACTGATGAAAGAAATCAAAGATGACACAAATAGATGGAGAAATATACCATGCTCAAGAATTGGAAGAATCATTATAGTGAAAATGAGTATACAACCCAAAGCAATCTATAGATTCAATGCAATCGCTATCAAGCTACCAATTGTATTATTCAGGGAACTAGAACAAATAATTTCACAATTTGTATGGAAATACAAAAAACCTCAAATAGCCAAAGCAATCTTGAGAAAGAAGAATGGAACTGGAGAAATCAACCTGCCTGACTTCAGACTGTACTACAAAGCAACAGTCATCAAGACAGTATGGTACTGGCACAAAGACAGAAATGTAGGTTAATGCAACAAAATAGAAAGCCCAGAGATAAACCCACGCACCTATGAACACCTTATCTCTAACAAAGGAGGCAAGAGTATACAATGGAGAAAAGACAATCTCTTTAACAAGTGGTGCTGGGAAAACTGGTCAACCACTTGTAAAAGAATGAAACTAGAACACTTTCTAACACCATACACAAAAATAAACTCAAAATGGATTAAAGATCTAAATGTAAGACCAGAAACTATGAAACTCCTAGAGAAAAACATAGGCAAAACATTCTCTGACATAAGTCACAGCAGGATCCTCTATGAACCACCTCCCAGACTAATGGAAATAAAAGCAAAACTATAATATGTGACCCAATTAAACTTAAAAGCTTTTGCACAATGAAGAGTACTGTAATCAAGGTGAAAAGACAGCCTTCAGAATTGGAGAAAATAATAGCAAACAAAGCAACTGACAAAGAATTAATCTCAAAAATATTCAAGTAGCCCATGCAGGTCAATTCTGGAAAAATAAAAGACCAAATCAAAAAATGGGCCAAAGAACTAAACAGACATTTCTCCAAAGAAGACATACAGATGGCTAACAAACACATGAAAAGATGCTCAACATCACTCATTATCAGAGAAATGCAAATCAAAACCACAGTGAGGTACATCTCACACCGGTCAGAATGGCTGCTATCAAAAAGTCTACGAACAATAAATGCTGGAGAGGGTGTGGAGAAAAGGGAACCCTCTTACACTGTTGGTGGAAATGCAAACTAGGCCAGCCATGATGGAGAACAGTGTGGAGATTCCTTAAAAAACTGGAAATAGAACTTCCATATGACCCAGCAATCCCATTGCTGGGCATACACACTGAGGAAACCAGAATTGAAAGAGACACGTGTACCCCAGTGTTTATCTCAGTACTGTTTACAATAGCTAGGACGTGGAAGCAACCTAGATTCCCATCGTCAGAGGAATGGACAAGAAAGCTGTGGTACATATACACAAGGGAATATTACTCAGCTATTAAAAAGAATGCATTTGAATCAGTTCTAATGAGGTGAACGAAACTGGAGCCTATTATACAGAGCGAAGTAAGTCAGAAAGAAAAACACCAACACAGTATATTAATGCATATATATGGAATTTAGAAAGATGGTAATGATGACCCTATATGTGAGACAGCAAAAGAGACACAGAGATAACAGAATTTTGGACTCTGGGAGAAGGCGAGGGTGGGATTATTTGAGAGAATAGCATTGAAACATATGTATTGCCATATGTGAAGTAGATTGCCAGTCTAGATTTGATGCATGAGACATCTGGATTTTATGCTCATTGCCAGTGCACTGGGATAACCCTGAGGGATGGGATGGGGAGGGAGACTGGAGGGGACTTCAGCATGGGGGACACATGTACACCCATGGCTGATTCATGTCAATGTATGGCAAAACCACTACAGTATTGTAAAGTAATTAGCCTCCAATTAAAATAAATAAATCAATTAAGAAATAAAAACATTTTTAGTGTGTTTGACATTAGAGAAGAAACATAGATATATTACAGTGACACAGAGATAACTTTCTTTATAACTTCTGTTTAAACAGTTTCACAGTGATGCCAGGCTAATGTGAAGCATTTTGAAAGCTTTGATTTTAGGCTACTTCCTCTTCCCATCACTTTTTTCTAAGCTTACAATGCTAAAGATAATCAAGGCTTAATCTCTGGGCTCATTTGAGGGGGACTTGTTGACAGTTAAGAGACATTAGGAAGAAAAACTCTCCTCAAAGTAGATCAAAGGAAACATATGACTGGGGAAAAATGAAAAAGAATAAAAGGAAGTGATTTAAAAACTATGAGAAAAGTGTGCATCACCAAATTACCTTTTCGTAAGTGCAAAGATCTCACCTAGCTTCAAAGCCCACCAGTCAGCAACTGACAGTTGAGGATGCACTTTATTCTTGAGAAGGGCAGCATGCCAAATGCTCACTGTTCTCAGAAGGTAGTCCCACTGTGAGAGGCAAAAGAGTGAGGACAATGAGCCCCTCTAGCTTATTTTCTATGTTCCCAGCAACAGTGTAAGTCAGAAGCCATCTTATGTTTCTGGAGTAAGTTTAAGGGGCTAAAAACATTCTGTACAGATGATATTTTATTTTATTTATTCTCTTACCATCACCTACTTTCTTAATAGATACTGATACTAATGAGAAAATTACAAAAATAGTCATTAGCTATTAGTCACTAGCAAATGGTTTTAAGCACCCAGATTTCTTATTGGAAGGCTCTCTTTAAACTGTGCAGCTGTTAACCATGAACTGAAACTAAAGTTGTTTTTGAAGATCCTCTGTTACTCAGGCTTAGAGTGTTAATACTGACTTAGTACCCATTCCTCCTGATCAAGTTTTTTTTGGACCTATCTTTACCTTTTTTAGGAAAAATTTAAAAGCCAGTACTCTTTAGCATAGACAATCAGAAAGAAAGACATAAAATGAGAAGGGAGGGAGAGAGGGAAAGCATTAAAAATATCATCCTTCTTTCCAAGAACTGGAAATTTAGGGTCTTAGAACAAGTGAAAGACTTCATCTCCAGCTTCTGTTTCTGCCCTATCCTGTGTTTACCTGTTGACAAATCTATGGCAGGTAGGCTCACAGCTTGAGTCTTTGCTTTACTAATTTAAGGTCTGCATATTTTCAGAGTTCCATGGAGAGGAACGATGTCTAGGGACCTCTGAGAGGTATAGGACTTACCTTACCTAAATAAAGAGAAAGGCAAGCAGTGAGCCAGTTGGAGGTGGGAACAGCATCTACACTTGGATTCCAGCCTAACACACTATGTGTCTTACAGAGAGGAAATTATATTTGAGAATTTAAAAAGAAGAGATACTTCACTAAAATCACAGCAAAATAGATATATTATAAGGCAATAAACCTTACTTGATTATGTCACAAATGTTTACTTCAAAATGGGAGAAGGGGTACTGTTTGAGCACACGATAGATGTCTGAACAGGAAGCCATGCTTATCTACATTTGGAATCAAGGGACAGTAGAACAGTAGGGAGCCCAGGCACAAATCATGATACCTTTGGCTTTGGCATCAGAATCTTCAGTAGCAGACATTGCTCCATGAAGTAGGGCCTGAGGAAAAGGAATGAAAATTCCTGTCTGGTCGCTCTTGAGAACAAAGTGAGAGGTGGCTTCTGGAATTACTTAGAAGGGATTTGAGAAGCATATATATATATATATATATATATAATATATATGTATATGTATGTATATATATGTTTTAATTAAGCAAAGAGGAGCAGGACTAGAGAAATATTATTTTTGCCAGTGTTATTCTGGGTCTGTTTTATATATCATGGCCTAGGCACACAAAGAGCATAAGATATTTAACTTATGTGCAGTTTTAAATATTTGCATTTATAAACAATGCAAATTTTATTTTACCTCTTTGGAGTCAGAGATTGAAATTCAATTCACAAAGATATATAACACAGTACCTGAATCTAGGCTTTATGGATTTAGAGAAAAAAATATTGACAGTAGTATTCTGGAAGGGACCTGGAAGTTTCATGATTATGAGTATAAATTTATTGACCCAGATTTCTTTCATTCTCACAGATGAGCATGAGTTTTTGGTAAAACTTTGGTTTTAGCTGTTCTGGCAAGAAGGAAAGAAGAAAAGGAGGGAGGGAGAGAAAGGAAGGAGGACCAAGTTAGTCGTTTACTTAGTTGTTTGTTTGACATGCTCAATTAGTTTTGGACCACCTCAAATATTTTCAACAGACGTGACAGGTTAAGTCAAAGGAGTAAAACCACTTTGTTGGTCTTAATGGTCCCAGATGGACTTAATATCCCTGTGAATGGTAGAGTTTGCACATATATTATATATATATATATATATATATATATATGAGCAGGGAATTTCCATATATATATATGGGAGCAGGGAATGGTTAGGAAAGTATGTGTAGAGACTGGTATGGAAGAAAGAAAATTCTAAACCTTCAAACCATCAACTAGTTCTTAGGTGCTACTGAAGAATGGAAAGAATGGGACCCTTACTTTCAGGATCTGCAGACATTTAGTGTCAAGTCTTGGACTGAATAGGCAGTGATGAGCTAAATTGATGTACATAATAAATGGAGGGGATCTGAAAGGAGAAAAAGCCTTCTAGAAGAGAGAAAGCTGGTCAGTGTCTAGTCTGTAGTAAAATATTCAAATTTGATAAAACTTAAAGTTCTGGTCCTCCAAACCTTTAGTACTCAACATGATAACCTTGAGTGAGTGGGTTGGGAAAAAAATTGGAGAAAGGGAGAAATTCCAGATCTGGGCTTTCACAGAGCAGAAGGAAGAGAATGACTACAAGATAGAAGCCTTGGAATCCACTGGAAACTGAAAAAATTCAACGCCAAATGTGGCCAGGAAATTTTAGGTCCTAGAAATCATCAGGAGCAGAGGAAAGACATTAAAGTTAACATTAAATTTTACTTAGACCTCAAAGGCAGGATGACCTCAGCTGCCTTCTTGGCCTTTCAAGCAGCACATCATTGGCAGTTGTGGAACCAAGTAGGCAGCCAACAGCCCAAAGAGATGGTAGCCATTTGGCCCTGGTGCTAATGATTTAACTGCATAGAGACAATAGCAGGAATTTAGCAGGGATCACAGTTTAAATCATTTCCCTATTTTATATCACTCAGAATATTTTTCTAAAAGTGTTTCAGTCCCAGAGAAGAGAAAGAGCAGTAATAATGTGCACCCTATGACTACTGAGAGAAATCTAGTATCTCATATGACATTTACTTTTTCCTTGCCTCTAAAGAGCAATGAGATACCTTGGTGATGAAGATAAATGAGATCAACCACCATGTATCATTTATATCTCAAGTTACACTTTTTTTAAACAAGCCACATGGACCTGTTAAAATTGGAATTTAAACAGAACTGCAGGGAAATAATTATCTTAAGGTAAATTGCTGAAGAGGGAAATTGCAGTTTGACACTGGGGGCTGGGTAGTTTATGAGTGTAGAATCATAGAAATAGTCTGCTCTGAACAAAAGAAGCATTTAGCTGCAGGTTCTATTATGTATTTGATATTACTGATCCCAGCAAAGTGAAGAATAAAAATTGAACGCTTATACACACCAAGCTGAAGAAAGAGGCCTTTAAATTGCCTTTCAGACTGTGAGTTTAATTGAATTTCCCCCATTTATTTTAGTATAATGACAGCAGGTTTGTTGGGTGATGTCACCATTCTTTGAAAGCTGCTTTATTCTTCCCAATAGCACAGAACATGCATTCTTCATTTTTAGAGAGCATTCCCAACAATAAGTAATGCTTGCTTGTAAATTGGAGTGCACCAGAGTCCTATTTAAAGGCCAGCCTCACTGACAGCCTTGCAGGATAGAAGGGGAGAATGTATGTTTTATGCTCATACAGCTTCTTGAGGAAATACAGTATATATAGTCAAGTTGTGATTACAGTTATGGTTAGGTTCATTTATTTGTCAAGTGCCGAGGAATACACTTGAAAAAGCAAAAAAAAAAAAAAAAAAAAAGAAGATCAAGACAATATACTTGTTTCATAGATGATGTTACTATGGAATAAAAGTTTGTATGAATCCCCAAGACAGATACATGCCATTATTTTTTTATCAGTTGAGTATTAATGAAGTTGTTTTATATTTTTTGACACATAAAGCTTTTCCCCATTGAAATAGTTGATTGTCTTTATCAGTTCAATGTAAAATATAGTGGATGTTTGCTCTTTAGAGAGGATGATCCTTATAAAAACTCCCAGAATTAAAAAAAAATATATTGTTTATCTACTCCTGGATTTCCTGAAAGTCATATTTCCATTATGCTACACATGTCTGCTATGAAAGTTGACTTTTCACATGTTGCTAAGACTTTCTCTCTCATTTAATGAGCTATCTCTGTCCTAGCTGGAATAGTCATGTTAATTCTATCTGAATTTATTTAAACAAATACTTACATAGTACTACTGTAAACCCTTTATAAATATTAACTAACTTCAACCCTCATTATAACACTTTGAGAGATCAGGTACTGCTGAGAATTTGCCAGAAATCAGTTTGATTAAAACTCAAGAAGTCTGGTTCCAAGGTCTATATGTTTAATAATTATGCTATGCCCAGGAGTTTATGGCACATAAACATTTCTTCTTATCAATGATATGCTATTCTTTAAAAATTCTTTCCTGCAAAGATCTATCTGTTTCTTTGACTTTTTATTTACTTCTATCACCAATTTTAAAAACTAACTTTGATGTGGTAGTAGGGGATGGTGCATAAGTATTATTCCACATGTATAATTATGGTCCTGTTTTCATTGCTCAGCTGCTGCCCAGGTGCCTTGATGGACTGCAAGACTCGCTGTGATATTCTGCCCTTTCCAAACATGTAATTGTTTCTCATCAAAATTGCAGATTACTGAATGCAAGGGACCAAGGTCACTCTACAGTACTCAAAACTATGAATGTTAAACCCATAAGTACCAAGATTTTATTACAGTCAGTGCTTAGGGCAAGCGAAGTGTTTCATTTTCTTAAATGCTTTCTGGCCATACCCACCCCAAATGCAAACATGTACTATTTTCCTTTGCATAATTCTACTACAGAAAAATATTTCAGGATGATTTTATTCCTTGGAAGATAGTACTCTGAAATCTCTTATGGGTAGATGTGAAGTATTTAATACATATTTCCAAGTAAATTTAGCCATTTATTTCTCTATCTCCTGTCTCTTCCCCCCTCACATTGCCTTGTTTGTTTTTGTTTATACACTGTATTTCTATTTATCTTAACTCAGGCCAAGAATTAAGGTTATCTAACTCAATATATAACCTGATGTATTTTCCCAATTAAAAGCTAATTATTTTCACACCTAGGATTTTAGATTAGAAAGTCAGGAAGCGAACTTTTAAAATATACAGTTTTTAAATGACATTCATGTGGACTTTTGATTTACATTGAGCAAAAGTTAACAAAAATGTGTAGGGGAAGTGATCTGTTATATGTGGTCAATGATCAATTGCTTCTTAAAATTTCCTTGCCAACTTTTCCATTCTCAATTTTTGTTTATTACTCACAAAGATATTTTTATAACAGGAGACATATGTCTTTAAGAATATTTATGGAAAGGGTTACCTTACTTTATATTTGTACCATAGTTAGATTGTTTTAGGCTTTGCTCCATTGGATACTGTTTACCCAACGCTTCTGCAAATAGATTCAGTGAATTCCTTTACTTTAATCTTTTCCTTTTTTAAACTCTCTTAAAAGGCAGTGAGCAGAATGAGAGTTATAAATTACCCTCCAGCAAGTCAGTAGTTCTCTAGCATGTGACTCATTCAGGAACTTATTTAAAATGCAGGTTACTGGGTTCCAGCCTTGAAAAATCTGGTTCAAGTTGTTTCATTCTGGTTGTTTAGTCTTTGATAACCAGTGCTTCTAATGCTTTTGCTCCATGGAAGACACTTGGCAAAATGTGTTTCTTAGTGTCCAGTGCTAAGTCTCCTTCCCTTTATTTCCTAAAGAGGTTCCAATATATGATATGATGGGTGACATCTACACTAAATGTCATGGGAGTAAGAAAAGAACAAATTGGTTTAATTTGAAATTATCTTCTGCCAATAGTCTAGAAATGACTATATCCAAAGTGCTACAGCCACTTTGGAAAACACAATGGAGTTTCTTCAAAAAATAAAAATAGAACTACTATGTGATCCAGAAATTCCACTCCTGGGTATATATATATTAAAAAACAAAAACAAAAAAACAACAACCAAAGCATGAGTTTGAAAAGATATATGGATCCCAAAGTTCATAGCAGCATTATTTACAATTGCAAAGATATGGAAGGAACTTAAGTGTCCATCAATAGATGGATAAAGAAGATGTGGTATGTGTATACATATATATATATATGTGTGTGTGTATATATATATATATATGCCTCCACCACATGTAATGGACTATCATTCAGCCATAAAAAAGAATGAGATCATGCCATTTGCAGCAACATGGATAGACCTAGAGATTATCAAACTAAATGAAGTAAGCCAGAGAAAGACAAATACCAGATGATATTGCTTATATGTAGAATCTTAAAAAAAAAAAAGGATACAAATGAACTTATTTACAAAACAGAAATATATTCACAGACATAGAAAACAAATTTATGGTTACCAAAGGGAAGGGTGGAGAGGGATAAATTAGGAGTTTGAGGTTAAAATATATACACTATTATATATAAAATAGATAACCAATAAAGACCTACAGTATAACACAGGAAACTATACTGAATTTCTTGTAATAACCTATAATGAAAAAGAATGTAAAAATAATATATATATATTTATATATGTATAACTGGATCACTTTACTGTATACCTGAAACTAGTGTTGTAAATAAACTATGTTTCAGTAATAAAAAGAATAATGATATTTTGCCATTTGCAGCAACATGGATGTACTTGGAGGGCCTTATGCTAAGTTTAATAAGTCAGACAGAAAAGGACAAATACTAGATAATATCACTTACATGTGGATTCTAAAAAATAGAGCAAAGGAGTGAATATAACAAAAAAGAAGCAGACTCACAGATATAGAGAATAGAACTAGTGGTTCCCAGGGTGGAGTGGGCAATATAGGAGGGTGGGAGTAGAAGGAGCAAACTACTGGATGTAAGATAGGCTACAAGAATATATTGTACAACATGGACAATTTAGTCAGTATCTTGTAATAACTATAAATGGAAAGTAGCCTTTAAAATTGCATAAAAAATTTTGAAAAGAGAAAAGACTATATCTGTAGGCTTTTATCTTCCCCTGATCTCTGAATATAAGGGGACAGGGTAGAGTTTAGGTAGCAGTGAAAAAATCTCTTTTTTTTGTGTGTGAGTATTAGTATTAATATTGGAGGAGGAAATGGCAACTCACTCCAGTATTCTTGCCTGGAGAATCCCAGGGGCAGAGGAGCCTGGTGGGCTGCTGTCTATGGGGACACACAGATCAAACACAACTGATGCAACTTAGCAGTAGCAGCAGCAGCAGCAACAGTATTAATATTACTCTTCCAAATAGTCTATGTGATTTTTTGCATTTTGATAATTCATTAAGATAATGTTGTGGAATTGGGAGATTGGGATTGATAATACATATACACTACTGATATTATGTATAAATTAGATAACTAATGAGAACATGCTGTATAGCACAGGGAAATCTACTTAATGCAATGTAGTGATCTGAATGGGAAGAAAGTAAAAAAGGGCTGGGTTATATGTTTATGTGGAACTGATTCATTTTGCTGTATAGTAGGAAGTGACATGGCGTTATAAAGCAACTATACTCCAATAAAAATTAATTTAGAAAACAAAACAAAAATCCAAGAAACTTTTCTTATTATATAGACTCTCTCTAGCTCTGAATCCCATGGACAGAGGAGCCTGGTGGGCTACAATCCACTGGGTGTCACAGAATCAGACAAAACTGAAGTGACTTAGCATGCACACATGCCAGAAAAAGATAACATTAAGTAAATATGTGTTGGTTATCAAGTATTTATTGAAAACACAACATATCCTATCTGCAGATCACTGCCTGAAATAAAGACACATTTGGGACCATTTTGATCCCTACCTTCCCAAATTACATGGCAACACATCTAAGCACAACCCCAGAGAAATGAAGACATGGCCCAAATCTCCAAATGAAGGTTTCATAGGAATTTAGTTCAACCTGCTGATAGCATTCATAATACATAGTAGTTATTGTGACAGCAGTGACCCATGCTAACAAATGGCAAGTGTAAAGGGAGGATTAGGAAAGGAAAAGGATGCTTTGTCACAGGCTTGTTCAATAATTCAATCTGGAGTCTTAATACTGATTTAGCTTTTCTGCCTCAGTTCCTCTGCTTGCTTTGCGTGCGTGCATGCCCAGTCGTGTCTGACTTTTTTGTGAACCCATGGACTGTAGCACATCAGGCTCCTCTGTCCATGGGATTATCCAGGCAAGAATCCTGGAGTAGGTTGCCAATTCCTCCTCCAGGATATCTTCCCAACTCAGGGATCGAACCCGTTTCCTGCATTGGCAGGTGGATTCTTTACTACTGAACCATCTGGGAAGCCCTCTGTGTTTCCTTTACAGTTAACTATTTTCCTAGAGTCCTTACTGGATTAGGAGTCAAAAATAATGAAGTAAAATGTTGGTTTTAAAAACATGATGCATAAAAGCAATTTTGACTTGATCACCTCAGTCATCATAAAATATTTTTAAAACAATTTCATAATTTATTAATTGCTTTAAAAAATCCATGCCCTTCACCAAGAAACCTTTGTGTGATAAAAAATACATTAAAACATTTTAATATTTTAGCAACAACAAACTTCATTACAAAAACAAAGACTAAACACCGGTTAGGACTGTAAGCACAGGCCTGTCTAATTGGATAGGTATTCCTGGAACTCATTACTTGGTGCTCTGTTGATTGCTGCTCAGAATGCCAGGTCTCAATTTAAATCAGTTGGATAGAAAATCCTGTCATATGGTATCAAAACACTTGGCCACTTCTGATCTTCTGTAATTGTTCAGTTCAGTTGCTCAGTCGTGTCTGACTCTTTGCGACCCCATGAATCGCAGCACGCCAGGCCTCCCTGTCCATCACCAACCCCCTCAGATTCACGTTCATCAAGTCAGTGATGGCATCCAGCCATCTCATCCTCTGTCGTCCCCTTCTCGTCCTGCCCCCAATTCCTCCCAGCATCAAAGACTTTTCCAATGAGTCAACTCTTCGCATGAGGTAGCCAAAGTACTGGAGTTTCAGCATTAGCATCAGTCCTTCCAAAGAAATCCCAGGGTCGATCTCCTTCAGAATGGACTGGTTGGATCTCCTTGCAGTCCAAGGGACTCTCAAGAGTCTTCCCCAACACCACAGTTCAAAAGCATCAATTCTTCGGCGCTCAGCTTTCTTCACAGTCCAACTCTCACATCCATACATGACTACTGGAAAAACCATAGCCTTGACTAGACGGACCTTAGTCGGCAAAGTAATGTCTCTGCTTTTGAATATGCTGTCTAGGTTGGTCATAACTTTCCTTCCAAGGAGCAAGCATCTTTTAATTTCATGGCTGCAATCACCATCTGCAGTGATTTTGGAGCCCCAAAAAAGAAAGTCTGAAACCATTTCCCCAGCTATTTCCCATGAAGTGATGGGACCGGATGCCATGATCTTCATTTTCTAAATGTTGAGCTTTAAGCCAACTTTTTCACTCTCCACTTTCACTTTCATCAAGAGGATTTTTAGTTCTTCTTCACTTTCTGCCATAAGGGTGGTGTCATCTGCATATCTGAGGTGATTAATATTTCTCCCGGCAATCTTGATTCCAGCTTGTGCTTCTTCCAGCCCAGCATTTCTCATGATGTCCCCTGCATATAAGTTAAATAAGCAGGGTGACAATATACAGCCTTGACATACTCCTTTCCCAATTCTGAACCAGTCCATTGTTCCCTGTCCAGTTCTAACTGTTGCCTTCTGACCTGCATATAGGTTTCTCAAGAGGCAGGTCAGGTGATCTGGTATTCCCATCTCTTTCAGAACTTTCCTCAGTTTATTGTGATCCATACAGTCAAAGGGTTTGGTATAGTCAATAAAGCAGAAATAGATGTTTTTCTGGAACTCTCTTGCTTTTTCAATGATGCAGCGGATGTTGGCAATTTGATCTCTGGTCCCTCTGCCTTTTTTAAAACCAGTTTGAACATCTATCTGGAAGTTCACGGTTCACGTATTGCTGAAGTCTGGCTTGGAGAATTTTGAGCATTACTTTACTAGCATGTGAGATGAGTGCAATTGTGCAGTAGTTTGAGCATTCTTTGGCGTTGCCTTTCTTTGGGATTGGAATGAAAACTGACCTTTTCCAGTCCTGTGCCCACTGCTGAGTTTTCCAAATTTGCTGGCACATTGAGGGCAACACTTTCACAGAATCATTTTTCAGGATTTGAAATAGCTCAACTGGAATGCCATCACCTCCACTAGCTTTGTTCGCAGTGATGCTTTCTAAGTCCCACTTGACTTCACATTCCAGGATGTCTGGCTCTAGGTGAGTGATCACACCATCATGATTATCTTGGTCATGAAGATCGTTTTTGTACAATTCTTCTGTGTATTCTTGCCACCTCTTCTTAATATCTTCTGCTTCTGTTAGGTCCATACCATTTCTATGCTTTATCGAGCCCATCTTTGCATGAAATATTCCCTTGGCATCTCTAATTTTCTTGAAGAGATCTCTAGTCTTTCCCATTCTGTTCTTTTCCTCTATTTCTTTGCATTGATCGCTGAGGAAGGCTTTCTTTTCTCTTCTTGCTATTCTTTGGAACTCTGCATTCAAAGGGGTATGTCTTTCCTTTTCTCCTTTGCTTTTCACTTCTCTTCTTTTCACAGCTATTTGTAAGGCCTCCCCAGACAGCCATTTTGCTTTTTTGCATTTCTTTTCCATGGGGATGATCTTGATCCCTGTCTCCTGTACAATGTCACAAACCTCCGTCCATAGTTCATCAGGCACTCTGTCTATCAGATCTAGTCCCTTAAATCTATTTCTCACTTCCACTGTATAATCATAAGGGATTTGATTTAGGTCATACCTGAATGGTCTAGCGGTTTTTCCTACTTTCTTCAATTTAAGTCTGAATTTGGCAATAAGGAGTTCATGATCTGAGCCACAGTCTGCTCCTGGTCTTGTTTTTGTTGACTGAATAGAGCTTTTCCATCTTTGTAAGTATTAGACTTTCATAATTAACTGAATATTTTTTTAAAAAGCATACACTGTGGGTCATGAATAAAGCTAGGAATTTGTGAGTGGATCAAAGCAAATCATCAATATTATCGAAACTGCAACTCAAAGTGTGAGTCCTGACAATGATAGTCCAATAACGTCATCCTGTATATGAGGATAATACAGCACCAAGAGCCCTCCCTCACATAGATGGGTATTCTATGTGAATCAAGAGATGATTCATCCATGTTTTGTCACTAGCCAGTTCAGTGGCCTTGGATGACTGACTCAACTTCCCTATATGAGGGCCCATTTGGTTATCATATGTAAGTACTTTCAAAAGTTCTATAAAAACGTTCCCGTTGCCTATGGAAAATATGTCAGTTTATTATGGCCTACATACTTAGAAGTTTGCTAGGAATTCTGGACCAGGAGAAGACATGGAAAGTATAGGAAAAATAACAAGGAAGCTATAAAACAAGAAAACTCAGTAAAATCATGATTGTAGAGACCCAGATACCTTGTGAAATTCTCCTTTAAAGTTTGTTAGATTTCTGTTAAGACACACAAAAATCTTTAATTGAAGAAATAATACATGTCTTCATGGTGTCCACTATATGCTTGATATTTAGCAAAAGCTAGAGCTCAACTCTTGAGATAGCTAATTAGTTTTCTGTTTTACCTAGTATGTAGCACTGCAGAGATGACCTCCTAGAAGTGTAATTTCGAGGTTAACAAGACTAACATAAAAATTTTTAGCTCCTGCTCATTCTTGCTGGTGTTTCATAACCTACAGTAGAACTTCAGTGTTCTATTTTAAGACTTTAATCTCTGGCAAAATTCAAATCCTCTCAAGATTTAGCATGCATGAGTTTCTGATGCTTCCTGAGAAAAGTCTCTAAAGTAGGAAGAAAGAAAGAAGCCCTTTATTGAGAGTGTCTAATATAGAAGAAAGTGACCAGTGATCAGAATGGGGGAGTGATGTGACATCACTGAGAATTCCAAACTGGGGAGAAAAAATACAAAGTAATGACTACCTGATGAGAAAGGAAAATAGTATGATGGGAAAGGTGATGTATGCAGGAATAAAAAATAGATTCAAAGACTCATTCCCTACTATGTAAAGTTTCCTAAAGCCCTCTGCCTTCATACTATAAAAAGAATAGCATTCTAAATATGGCTCCTTAACTTACATTTCTGAGTTTTGTCCCATTCCATGTTTTTTCTGTTAAGAAAAGAAAGGAAAAGAAGTGGAGGTGGCAGAAGTTCAACCAAAACTATTAATTAGCCAGAAAGAAGCGAATATTATTCTATATTGAGCATAATGTTAAAAATACTAATTTACTGAATGCACACTTATCAATTGCTTATATACAAATGGGAAAGACAAGCAATAAACACATGCAAAAGTAAATATATTAAATACTAATAAGATAGAAATGAGTGCTAGGAAGAAAAGTACAGAAGAGGGATAAGAAAGTTGAGGGAACTGGGGCATGATTGTTGTTGTTGGAGCTATTTTATATGGATTGACAGAGAGGGTTCTAAAATAATGATATTGGGGCCTAGGGTCAAACAAAGTAAGGGAAGGAGCTGTGTTGATAGGTGACTAAAGAGATTTCCAGTTAGAGAGAGCTGTAAAGCGCAAAGGCTCTGAGGCAAGTGTATGCTTAGTATGTTCAAAAAATGAAAATGAGGCCAGTATGAGTGGAGTGATGTGGTGGAAAATGGAAGTGAGAGTAAATGAGGTTCATGAAGCAACAGCGTCCTGGTCACTCATACCTTGAGGTAATTGTGATGACTTAGGCTTTACTTTAAGTGGGATGGGAAATCATTGGAGGGTACTGAGTAGCAATTTGATGGCTTTGCTGGGCAAAGACTATGGAAAGATAGATGTGTGCCAAGAAACTTAGTGACTGATTTGGATTGGGATCAGGGTGGATCAATGGAGGTGGTAAGAATTGGTAAAAAAAAAAAAAAATCACATGTTTCATCACAAATTCATTCATTAAAACAAATATTAGTGACAGAAGTCATAGATCATGTTCCATGCTGGAGAGATAACAAACAGAACAAAGTCCATGCCTGCCAGCAGTAAACTCATGGCTTAATAGGGGCAAACAGGTGAACACATGCTTTTAATGCCTGGTAAGATAATTGAATCTAATAGAAAAGAAGAATTATTAGTCTTGCTTAGAAAGTGGGAAACATCAGCAAAGACTATCCAGAAGGAAAGATTTATGAGTTGGGTAATGAAGGAGGAGCACATGTGGCAGGAGATTAAAGGAAGGAAAAGAGAAGGCCTTCCACATAAAGGGAACAGTATAGACAGAGGTGCAGAGACACAAATAGCATGGAATATTCAGGGACTGTGAATATGACAGTTGCATTTATTCAAGTCAGAGTGATAGTAGGTAAAGCCAGGGAGTAGTGGGGCAAGAAGGGAGATAATGAGAGAATTTGTGTAGCATGACAGAGCATTTGCATATGGTCAGCCAGATTATGGGGACTCACTGAAAGATCTTATGCAAGGAAGTAGAATCAGCTTTATATTCTGGAAATGTAAAATTTTCATTAATAGGAGCATTTCCTTTCAACTTTAATTATACAGTTACATTTCTGTAATAGAGCAGTATATAGCAAAACTATTGTATAACTTCTTCTTCAAACATGATAATAAGCAATCATTTATTGAACAGTTACTCTGTCAGGTATGGGGCAGAGGGCATTGCTCACATTAATTCATTAGACTTTGACTAATGCCTGTTGAGGTAACTATTGTTATGACTCTTTTTCAGAGGTGGGAAAGCTAGTGCTTTGAGAGGTTCGGGAACTCATCCCAATTGATAGGTGTGAGTTGGGCTGGGCTTTCAGTCCAGTGTCACAGGCTCTCCTCTAACCCACTTCAGATACTGGTTTGATGTTCTTGAAAGGACAACAGAAGGTACTAGAAATAGGTCTCTTCTAAAGACTGATCTCATTAAGTTGACTCTCTTTATATTAGGCTAACCTAAATTATAATTTATTAATTTAATTATGTATGTTGCAAAGAATAGAAGGACATGAATAATGTTCTAGGAGCTGGGAATGAGTGAATTCAGTGTTAGAATGATTTATAGATAGAGTTGCTCGTAGGTTTAATTTCAGTTTTAATGATTCACTAAGGTAGAGAAAAGAAAGAAAAGCTAATTTCAAAATAATATTTAGACCTTAAGAACAAGTTATCATTTACAGTACCACATTTGAGACAAGATGCATCCTTCATAATACAGACAAGTTTTCACAATGTACCAGTCTCTTAAAATTTACTAGTGTATGTTGCTGTCTGATCTTTACTATAGTATATACTACAGTTAAATTATTTGTAAACTCATTCTGCTGTTGTATGTTATTCTTGAAGAGGTTAGCTCAGTCCTCTCAAGGTTTCAGCTGGTTCAGCAGATCTGTCCAAGGATCAAAATCTTCAGTACTCTAAAAAGGGAAAGTTTTTATCTGGCTCAATGCCCTGTGCTATTCAGACATCAGCAGTAGTTTGCTATGTCACTCCTCATTGGTCTGAGGTTAAAACTGCTTTTGTGGAGGTGGTTGGTCAGGATCTCTTGTAATTGTTCTCTTCTCTAGTATTATGGAGATAGAGCATATACACTTTCTTCCCTGCTTACTTTATCATGCTTCATATCCAACAGCACAGCAAACAACTGATTAGATGACCTAATTAAGTATGCCAGCATGAACTCACACACTTCTAGTATTTAAGATGTGTGATTCTTTGACTCTTCTCCTGTGGTCCAGCTTTTTATACATTTTTTTCCTTACATTTTCAGTATTTCCTTTTTGAGTGGATTTATTCGCTCTAAACACTTTGTTCAATAACTTTAAGGAAGAAGTGATAAAGTGGGTACCTAGGCTGTGAAAGTGAATTTAAGATGATCACTAAAGGAGGAAAAGAAAGATATATCCATATGAATGCAGAGTTCCAAAGAATAGCAATGAGAGATAAGAAAGCCTTCCCAAGTGAACAATGCAAAGAACTAGAGGAAAACAATAGAATGGGAAAGACTAGAGATCTCTTCAAGAAAATTAGAGATACCAAGGGAACGTTGCATGCAAAGATGGGTACAATCAAGGACAGAAATGGTATGGACCTAAAAGAAGCAGAAGATATTAAAAAGAGGTGGCAAGAACACACAGAAGAACTATACAAAAAAGATCTTAATGACCCAGGTAACTGTGATGGTGTGATCACTCACCTAGGACAAGACATCTTGGAGGGTGAAATTAAGTGGGCCTGAAGAAATATCACTATGAACAAAGATAGCAGAGGTGATGGAATTCCAGTTGAACTATTTCAAATCTGAAAAGATGACACTGTGAAAGTGTTGCCCTAATATGCCAGCAAATTTGGAAAAGTCAGCAGTGGCCACAGGACTGCAAAAGGTCAGTTTACATTCCAATTTCAAGGAAAGGCAGTGCTAAAGAATGTTTAAGTTCAGTTCAGTTCAGTTGCTCAGTTGTGTCCGACTCTTTGTGACCCCATGGACTGCAGCACACTAGGCCTCCCTGTCCATCACCAACTCCCAGAGTTTACCCAAATTCATGTCCATGAGTCAGTGATACCATCCAACCATCTCATGCTCTGTCATCCCCTTCTCCTCCTGCCCTCATTCTTTCCCAGCATCAGGGTTTTTCAAATGAATCAGCTCTTCACATCAGGTGGCCAAAGTATTGGAGTTTCAGCTTCAACATCAGTCCTTCCAATGAATACCAGGACTGATCTCCTTTAGGATAGACTGGTTAGATCTCCTTGCAGTCCAAGGGACTCTCAAGAGTCTTCTCCAGCGCCACAGTTCAAAAGCATCAATTCTTCAGCACTCAGACTTCTTTAAAGTCCAACTCTCATATCCATACATGACTACTGGAATAGCTTTGACTAGACAGAACTTTGTTGGCAAAGTAATGTCTCAGCTTTTTAATAAGCTGTCTAGGTTGGTCATACTTTTTCTTCCAAGGAGCAAGTGTCTTTTAATTTCCCAGCAGTGGTAATCCACAATAGGAAGGATCACAAAGGTAAGGTTATTATCCCCAATGAGTGAGAGATCTGACCTCTACATCAGATACCTCAATCCTTACATCCAGCATAGGAGAGAAGGATCCAGAAAGCACCTAGGTTTGAAAACCAATCGGGGATATGTATAAGAAACTATAAAACTATAGAAAATGTAAAACTTGCTCTTAAGGGGCTTATATGCAAACTCACTTGACTCAAAAGCTTGCTCAAAAACCCCAGATTGAAAACACCTGGACCCTCAGTGAAGAGGACCCACTTACTAATGTTGAAGCATCTGGCAGAGAGGCAGGAACTAGTTGACATTCTCCCTGGGGTCTAAGACATTGGCAGAAACAGTTTTTGTGATATCAGTCTACCTTACTAGGGGTAGAGATATTATGTTAAGTGAAATAATTCAGATTAAGAAAGACAAATGCTTTATGATTTTACTCATACTCTTTTTAGATTCCACTATGAAATCTAAAAAGAGTAACAAAACAAAATCAACCAACAAAGAAAATAGCACAGAAACAATTTTGTCGATTCAGAAAAGAGATTATTGATTACCACAGGGGCAGGAGGTGAGAGAGGGTATCCAAAATGGGTGAAGGAGAGTCAACTGTATGGTGATGTAACTAGACTGGTGGTGGTGACCACACTAGTGTATACAGATGTTAAACTACAAGCTGTATGCCTGAAACTTATATAATAAAAGAATAATAATGAATGAAATATAACCATGGCTTAAGATACAATAAGTTCAGTTCAAATCCTTGTCAACCAGAGCCCATACTAATGAAAAGTATGAACATGTGTCAATGTATGACGTCACGTCTGATTTTAATAGCCTCCAAAAGAGAGTTTTGAGAGTAAAATTGTGATAGCTCCAAACACAGTCTGTGGCAATACAACTACTTTGATATCTAATGGGAAATTTGCAGAGATCTCTGGCATAGGGTATTCAGAATATATAGTTTCTTTTTAGATTACAAGAATGAGACACAACTGTATACATCTGGCCCTCCGAAGTACTAGGGAATCATCTTTATAGGTGACTGATAATGGATACTGGAGTGGGTAGCCTTTCCCTTCTCCAGTGGATCTTCCCAAACCATTGATAGAACCCAGGTCCCAGGGATTGAACCCAGGTCTCCTGCATTGCAGGTGGATTTTTTACCAGCTGGGTTACAAGGGAAGCCTAAACAAACAGGACCATCATATGATGCACTGACTGGGAATCGAACCTGGGTCTCCTGCATGGGAGGCGAGAATTCTACCACTGAACCGCTAATGCCCCTATGGAGGGACCCTCCAAAACACACCTGAGGTCTTGAATAACAAGTGATGTCTGAGATGACTCAGTTGAATGGAACAGCAATTTCTTCAATCCTTAGGGGCTTCCCTGGTAGCTCAGATGGTAAAGTGTTTGCCTACAATGTGGGAGACCCAGGTTCGATCCTGGGGTCGGGAAGATCCCCTGGAAAAGGAAATGACAACACACTCCAGTATTCTTGCCTGGAAAATCCCACTGACTGAGGATCCTGGTAGGCTACAGTCCATGGGGTTGCAAAGAGTTGGACATGACTGAGCGACTTCATTTTCACTTAAGGCAATATAATAGACATAATACATACGTGCTTAAAAATAATACATGGTTTGTACATGCATACAAACTCCTCTTTGGGGTGGTAAATTAAAAATGTCTAAATTTCTTTGAAGCTTCATAGGCTTTAACAAGTAGAATATCTTATTGCCTCCTTGCAAGTCATGCATATTTACATATTTGATTTTTGTTAACTATTACTGCTGTAACTGCTTCTGGACTAAAAGCTTGATAAAATATGAATGTGCATATAGCATGTGATGATCTCTCTCTATTTTCCTTTCTTACCTATCCCCAATCCTCTTTCCACCTTATGCCTGAGACTGCAGAACTCTGTAGCAAAGTTACCAAGTTCCAGGTGAAGTGGGTCAATAGGAGGCACTGATGGGTGTGAGAAGAGAGAGACTGGGCATTAATTTCCCCTGATTCCTTTCCTTTGGGTCTCCAATCTGCAGAGGCTGCCTAACCTACAACTTGCGGTGAGCAACCCCTCTTTCATGGCTACAGCTTCTGTTTTTAGACTTGTAACATCATTTCTCCCCTTACACTGCAGGTGGTGCTTCTTACTGTTGTTAGCTTCTGGATACTCACTCCTGTATAAATACTCCTTTACATATGTACTCTTAGCAATACTTCTTGAATGTGCTTGTTTCTTGTTAATGTGTGAATTATCCTTCTTTTTCATAATATTAATATATCAAACTAAAATCAGGAACTCTTAAGCTTTTTTCAAATGCCCATTTATAGAGACAGGGATCAAGATGAAGATCATAGAAGAGAGGAATAGTTTATCACAAATAAATATGTTTGAGTAGAGAATCATTCTGCCCTTTTTACGAGGTACATTCCCTTGCTTGTCCAACCTTCCTACATCCTCACTCTTTCTCCAATATACAGAGCAATCCTCTGCCTCAAGTCTTTCTATTTGCTGTTTTCTGTAGATATTCCTCTGAAATATCTGACAGAAGTGTTTGATTTGCCTCTTCACTTCTTCAGGACAATGCCCCAAAGTCTTATTTTTATAGAGGCCTTGTTTGTTCATCTCAGTTAAAAATCACAGCTCTTGACTCCATTGCTGTACCCTACTTAATTTTAATTATCAGGCTTATTTCCAAGTGGCATTATTTATCTATGTGTTTATAGTCTGTCTCTTCTCACTAGAATATTTTTTCTATGATACTTTTTTAGCATCAGGATCTTCCCCAGTGGCTTAGCAGTAAAGAATCTGCCTGCAGTGTGGGAGCTGCAGGAGACATGAGTTCAGTCCCTGGGTTGGGGAGATCCCCTGGGTTGGGAAGATCCACTGAAATGGCAACCCACTTCAGTATTCTTGCCTGGATAATTCCATGGACAGAGGAACCTGGCAGGCTACAGTCTGTGAGGTTGCAAAGAGTCAGACATGGCTGAGCACATGCACACATTTTTAGCATCTAGCAGTTTCTGGCATGTATTAGTAGCTCCATTTTTTTTTTTTTTTTTTTTTGGCATGAGTGGATAAGGAGAAGACAGCCAGTGAAAGGTCAAGTGAGCATCTATGTGTATGTGTTAGTGGCTCAGTTGTGTCCGACTCTTTGCAACCCCACAAACTGTAGCCCTCCAGACTTCTCTTTCCATGGAATTCTCCAGGCAAGAATACTGGAGTGGATTGCCATTCCCTTCTCCAGGAGATCTTCCTGATCCAGGGATCGAACCCTGGTCTCCTGCATCACAGGAAGACTCTTTACCTATACTCCTTTCAATATGGATACATCATAAGGACTAATTCATCTACAAGTTACTTAGAATTCTTTAAAAAGAGGAGACAGAAAACAAAACAAAACAAACTCAATTGCAATTAAAATTTCACCAGCATACATCATGGAAGCTCTTTTAACTTGTAGATGAAGTAAACCGTAGGTTAAGTTTTCAAGCAACTTAAAAATTATTATTTCATTATATTTCTATACATTCTTCTAAGTAAATATGAAGAACAACAACCAAAATAATTCACTATCTCTAGTTCAGGGCTAACTTATACTGAGGGTAATGATATGAAGTGTAGAGAGAAGGATAAACCTAGAATTCTGATTTTGACTAACAAGTAGAATTTCCTCTTTTCTCAATAATGTAAATAATTGGTGTATTTGGGGAAATTTGGAGGAGCTCAGAAACAGAAACCAGATGAAAATCATAGGGTGCTATAACTATAACACATGATGACTCCATCAGACAGATATGAGTCTACTTGATTTTTAAACATTCTGTGCAAGAGTCACCATTTTTAGAATTATTTTTTCCACTTAAGTGTTGAAGATTCTTGCTTCTAAAATGTTTTTCCTAACGTTTGCCTACATTTCCTATAACACTCACTGCTCACTTCATCCTTTGTTCAGGAAGTGTTTGTAAAAACGTTGGTCACTATCCATGGTAAAGTAACTCTATCTAGTAAGATCTTTTATTTACCTTATTTACCTACATTTATCATTTAACCAAAATATAACCCATTGTACTTAGTGAGTATTCAAACAATCATTTGCTGAAAGTCGAGTTCACAGTTGTTTTCTCCTACAGTTCCTTTACTTTTGGTTTTAATGTCTCACTTTTAAACACATAGATTTTTATTTCAATCTCTGATCCACTTAAAATGCCCTGTCATTTTTTTTTCAAATTTGGTTGAAATTTAACAAGATTTGAGTACACTTACTATTCTCAAAGGCTTTAAACAGTGTTTCTTAAATATAGTTGCACTTTTAGAATTACTTGCAAAGCCTTTACAAAAAGGATACTGATGTCCAGATACCAAACCCCGAGAGACTGATTTAATTATATATAAAAATACATGTATATCAGCATTTTTAAAAATGTTCCCATGTTGTTTTTTTTGTGCAATAAAGGACTGGTACCACTGCCTTAGAGGAATCAGATTTGTGGATTTATTTTTGCATTAACTTGCAGCAAATTTATTTAATCTGGAAGGACCCTGATAACAAGATGACCTAGTCAGCAGACAGCATTACAGATGGCCGGATGCTTGTCTACCTATCTTGAATCTCTGTATGTCATATGGATGCCGTCTTATGTTATCACCCAACAAGGAGGATTAGCTGGGAAAAATATGAACATATTTATCTCTATCAGAGTGGGAGGAATCACACAATTGCTGAAGTTTATCTTTGACATCTGAAGAATAGGTCACACAGTTTTAAGCCAGCCTTCCTGCAGAGATGGAAACATCCGACAAACTGCTTATGTGATGTATCCATAATAATTTAACATACTGTGCTTTTCTCCACTTTTTTGTTCATTTGCTCTGCCAAGCATGAACAGTGACAAAGAAAGAGAAACTGTTAGCGTTTAAATATTACAATGCATCCCTGTCTTTATCGTCTATTTTCTTTCTATTCATCTCACTTCCTTTCTTTTCTCCATTCTACCTCATATCTTTCCCTCCTCCACCTTAAGGAGCCAATATGATAATAAGGGTCATTTTTAAATAATAATTTTTAATAAGCAAGTGACACTGTGATAAATTCCTCCATATGATGTATGTAGTGGCACACTGCCTTACTCAAATGATTAATTAAAATTGATCATAAAAGAATGCTAATTTACTGAGACCTCTTTAATACCTCAGAATCCTCTATTATAAGGGCAAAATCACAATGATGTGCAGCAGCAGAGACATTAGTCTTTGAGTGAGGAAATCTTTGAGTTATGGACAGCTACAGGCTTCTCTGAAGTATGGTGCTTTTAAAGCAAGTAACGAATGTTCTTTGGGAACCCCCTGACAGATTTCATAGGATTTGTTTCCTTTTCTTTTGGGAAATATGGCAAATATATCTAAGGGAAATGGGGAGACATAAAAATGTGTCATTCTAATTATGTCTATATGGATAGAAGATTTATTCTAGTTCTTTGAAAATTTGAGTGTATATTCCTGGTGCTATTTAACAATTACGTGACACTATATAAAATGAGACTGTCTTAAAATGGATCCCAGGAGACAAGGGAAAAATTTCTGAGGATAGGATTTCGGGCTCTGTAGATCTCATCCTTACCTGCGATCAATGCCATTGTTCTAAACAGCTGATTAGAATTCAGCCATTAACAATGTCCAGGAATAAAAACCACAAAGTGATTGCTGTAAAAATAGAAAAAGAAGGGAAAAGAAAAGTAAATATAAAGAAATGTAAACTGTTGAGAGTAAGGATTTAAATCTGGCTGTATTTTCTTAGCTCTCATGTCAGGTAAAAGAAAATATACTTTGGCCAAAATATTTTGGCCACCTGATATGAAGAGCTGACTCATTGGAAAAGACCCTGATGCTGGGAAAGATTGAGGGCAAGAGGAGAAGGGGACAACAGAGGATGAGATGGTTGGATGGCATCACCAACTCAATGGTCCTGAGTTTGAACAAGCTCCAGGAATAGGTGATGGACAGGGAAGCCTGAAATGCTGCAGTCCATGGGGTCACAAAGAGTCAGACATGACTTAGTGACTGAAAAACAACAATATCAGGTATTTTAAATATAAATAAATAGAAGGGGGTAATGCTAGTGTTATTAATTTATATGGAGGAGAGAAGGCTAGAACTTCATGACAGTAAATTCAGGGTAGAAAATCAATTTTACTGATTATTAGGCAAGTCAGTCTGAAGGGATGATCTAGTGTTCTGTTTATATATGCCCTGAAGATATGACACAGAGACAAAGAATAATCAAGGACTTTTCTGTTTTGGCTACATAATATCATAATCATCATCAAGCATTAACTGATGTTTGGGTGCAGTAGTAATCACTAGTGTTCTGAACAATAATGAAGAGGTATTAGACATATCAGAAGAACAATGTAAATAGAAGGTTGAAAACTTATCTTCTAGTTGAAAGAAACAAATACTCAAAAAAAAAAGAAAAAAGAATAGTGCTGTAAGGTTCCCAGAATTCTGTGTAGTGTCACTGGATTTATAGACAAATCTAGGACATATTTGAATTAGAATTAAACAAAATGACTAAGCCTTTAAGTAAAAACTACCTTTGCCTTCTATGCCCAAAGCACCTCTTGGTTCACATTTTACAAGAAGGAAGGCATAATATACACTTTAAAGTGCATGAGGTCATTGGAAATTACACATGAAGTAATTGAAAATTGCATTGTCACATAATTGTGATTTGGAGAACAAAGGGACTCATGCTTTTGCTGGAGCACAGAGCAATTGAAAGATGAACATAGGAGCATTTTCACTTGAAAAATCTGGGAAAGTAATGTCTTTGAAAGTATAAATGAATATTCCTAGAAACAGAAACACAATCCTAGGGATAATTTGTTGCTTTTGTTGAGTCACTAAGTCGTGTCCAACTCTTTGTGACCGCGTGGACTGCAGCATGCCAGGCTCCCTCATCTATCACTATCTCCTGGAGTTTGCTTAAATTCATGTCCATTGGGTCCGCGATGCTATCTAACCATTTCATTCTTTGTCACTCCCTTCCTTTTGCTTTCAGTCTGTACCAGCATGAGTGACTCTTTGCCAACTCTTTTCCAATGAGTTGGCTGTTCACCTCAAGTGGTCAAAGTGTTGGAGCTTCAGCTTCAGCAGCTGTCCTTCCAATGAATATTCAGGGTTGATTTCCTTTAGGATTGACTTGTTTGATCTCCTCATAGTCCAAAGGACTCTTAAGAGTCTTCTCTGCACCACAGTTTACAAGTATCAGTTCTTTAGCACACAACCTTCTTTATGAGCCAGCTCACATCTGTACATGACTACTGGAAAAACCATAGCTTTGATGATATGGACCTTTGTCAGGAACGTGATGTCTCTGCTGTTTTAATATGCTCGATAGGTTTGTCATAGCTTTTCTTCCAGGGAACAAGCACCTTTTTATTTCATGGCTGCAGTCACTATCAACAGTGATTTTGGAGCCCCCCAAAATAAAATCTGTCACTATTTCCACTTCTTCCCCCTCTTTTTGCCATGCAGTAATGGAACCAGATGCCGTGATCTTAGTCTTCTGGAATATTGAGTTTCATGCCAGCTTTTTCACTCTCCTCTTTCACCCTCATCAAGAGGCTCTTTGGTTTTTTGTTTTTTGTTTTTTGTTTTTTTGCTTTCTGCCAGTAGAGTGGTATCATCTGTATATCTGAGGTTGTTATATTTCTCCCAGCAATTGTGATCCCAGCTTGTGATTCATGCAGCCTAGCATGTCACATGATGTATCAGTGCTCTCCATAGAAGTTAAATAAGCCTGTTGATACAGTCTTGGTGTACTCCTTTTCTGATTTTGAACCAGTCAGTTTTTCCATGTCCAGTTCTAATTGTTACTTCTTGACTTGCATACAGGTTTTTAAGGAGACAGGTAAGTTGGCCTGGTATTTCCTTTCTTTAAGAATTTTCCAGTGTCTTTTGATCCACACAGTCAAAGACTTTTGTGTAATCAGTGAAGCAGAATTAGATGTTTTTGTGGAATTCCTTTGCTTTTTCTATGATCCAGCAGATGTTAGCCCTTTGATCTCTGGTTCCTCTGCCTTTTCTAAACCCAGTTTGTACCTCTGAAAGTTCTTTGTTCACATACTGTTGAAGCCTAGCTGGAAGGATTTTGAGCATTACCTTGCTAGTATGTGAAATGAACACAATTGTACTGTAGTGTGAACATTCTTAGGCATCGCCCTTCTTTGGGACTGGAATGAAAACTGACCTTTTCCAGTCCTGTGACCACTGAAGACTTTTCCAAATTTGCTGACATATTGAGTGCAGCACTTTAACAGTATCATCTTTTAGGATTCTAAGTAGCTCAGCTGGAATTCCATCACCTCCACTAGCTTTTTGAGATAATAATTAATATTTATTGAATCATTATTATGTGCAGGGTGGTGTTGTTTTAAGAACTTTATGTAAATTGACTGGTTTAATACACTTTGCAATCCTGTGTGATAGATATATACTGTTATAATCACCATTGTACAGGAGAACTAAACCAGAGATTAAGTAACTAAACCAAGGTCACAGAGCTGGTAAATGGCACAGCTATCATTGGAACCTGAGAATTTGGGGTTCAGATTCTGTATACAAAAATCATCACACTAGAGTACCTAGATATATTAGGATGATTTTTAAAAATCTTCCTTGCCTTTGGCCAGGATTTTATCATAACCTTAAAAAGTTACTTTTCATTATGTGAATTTCATATAATTAAAAGTTCAGTGACTGCAGTGAAAAGCTGAACCTATGTCAAAAAGCAAGAAGAGATGACCATCAGACATCAGTGGGCAAACTTGTTCTGGAAGCCTTTGGAGGAAGGGGGATGGGTGAAGGAGAGGAGAACTAAGGGAGAGGAGAACTCTTAATACCAGTTTGAGTCATAGTGGGAGTGTCAAGCAGAATGAGAAAAGAAGTTTGATATATTGATATATCTGTGGAAAAATGCTTCTTTGTTTAAGCTATCTGAGGCAGCAGGGCCCTCAGACCACTTAGGTGATAGATACAATTCAAGGACCAACACATGGCTGAAGAAATTGAAGCCAGTATATTGCTTTTGATATGTTAATTCATTATATTAGAATGAGATTTCTTCCAGGATATGATCTAATCTAAGAGATCAGAGTAGGGGTTCTCATGCTCAGTACTATCATGAAACAAACCATTGTATCATATATAGAGAGATACTAAAGTGTGAATTCATGGTGTACATCTCTTAATATACCTAGTCAGTGCTCTCAAATAGTTGGTGGGGAATCTGCTGTAATTTGTCCTGAATAAGAGCCTCTAAAACCCTCTAGCAAGGAGATGATACAGTTCCCCTTATCGTGTAAGTTTAAGAAGTCAAAGGTTTTCTGTATCACTCAACTAGTAACCCTTTTTATAACAAATGTTTTGTAATGCTCCTTTTCAAGATTAAATTGTAGATATATATCCTATGTATAGGGGCTTCCCTGGTGGCTTAGTGGTAACGAATCTGCCTGCCAGTACAGGAGACACAGATTCAATCCCTGGATCGGGAAGATTGCCTGGAGAAGGGAATGACAACCCACTTCAGTATTCTTGCCTGGAGAATCCCGTGGACAGAGGAGTCTGGCGGTCCATGGGGTCACAAAGAGTCAGACATGACTGAATGACTAAATGACAATGAAAATATCCTATGTATAAAATTAAAAATCAATATAATGACCTGTTTTATTATAAAAGAAAAATAAATGAAATAAGGTGTACTTTAATATGAAAGTAGTCATGACCACACAAGTGGTGGAATGCTTGCACCTCTACATGGGATTCCAGAAATGTGACTGTTTTAAATGCAGATTGAGGCAGGTATGTTGAATTGGTTATATTAGTGACTCAAATGTCACAAGTAACATTGCTGTCAGAGATATGGTTTTATGTAATTATGGCTAAAATTCAGATCAAGCAAAATAAAATTTTCCCACAATTTTCTTAGTACTGGCATTCCTGGAAAAATCCCTAGAGGGAAAACCATGTAAAATACACTAGGCTTATTGTAAAATTTACTTAGAATCCAAAGACTCAGGTTATAAACAGACTTTTTCTGGTTACTGTGTAAGTGACCAGCGGGATATTTTTGGAAGTCATGTGGAATGTCGAACAATGTTTGGTCAGTATACCACACTATGTACTATAGAACACACATTTTTGGCTCTCTCTCATGAAAAACAAGTGGTGCCCAGCATTGTTATGACAACTCAAAATATCCCACACTTAGTACCACCATCCTGAGAATCATTGGTGTGGCTCACACTTGCTTCAGTGGAATTTAAGTCTTTTATTTATTTTATTTCAAAGTGGAAATAGCATAGTTATTTATCTGCTCTCATGTACCAGTGACTGCAGACTGTATGTACTGCACATGAAGGTTATTGCTTAAGTCTTCTTTAACCCTATGAAATGCCAGGGAAGACATTAAACAAGACATCTCTCTGTGAAACTGAAGTTGCTTTATGAATGATTCAGTTATGGCAACAGTGAAATTCAGTTCTTAGAAAGAAAGTGTTCTTTAGTCAAAGTAAATTCCGGAAGGGAAAAAAAGAAAAAAAGCCACAGAAACCATCATGGTCATTTTGAAGGGCAAATAAATCTAAACCATGGATTTTATCCAGTACACAAATGCAAAGCAGTTTTTCAGAGGGTCAGAAGCTCTTACACAAGATTATATAGTCAAGTTCAGTTAGCATGAATCCAGCCACAAAAATCAATGTATACATAAGTCCTGTCATAATGACCCACGCATAAATCTCACTGTCCTGTCGTAATAACCCACCCATAAATCTCATTAAGTGCCAGACATTGCCAGACATATTGATAAATCCACCAAGTGCTAATGCTATCTGACTTTTTCACAGATAAGATGCCACATGTTTTGTGGCATTCATAGATTCTTTTAGACAGGAATAAATTCTTAAAGGAAAAGAGGATAAGAAAATGAAGAGAAAGTTTATGCTGTTAAATATATTGAGATTTCTTTTTTCTGCATTGTTTGAGAAAATCACCAACTTAGTAACCTTGTATTTTGTCAAAGGATTTGACATCCATGAAAACAGAATGAGCAGAGCCTGACGAACTATAATCCATGGGGTCACAAAAGACTTGGAAGCAACTTAGCTGCTAAATCACCACTACCACCATGGGATAGCACGGAGCCTGCACATTCCAGTGACTACATTGATAGATTATCAAGACAGTGCCCAAATGGTTAGACAGAAACAAGACAGCCTTTCATGCTTTTTAACTTGGCAAGCATTGCTGTTATTAAGAACTCTCCGAGCATAGGTAAGATTCTTGAAAGATTTAAAATGCAAATAGATCTCCCTCAATATTTCATAAATCAACACAGAGTGGCCATATATATTAATGTTTACTAAATGTAGTATGTCTCCAGATTCATGAATCTTGTATTATTTTTGTATTCACCACAGTGATAACCATTCAAAAAAGTGAACCTCTTGTACAACAATGTGTGTATGCTTAACTCTTCTGAACTGTTAATAAAATGTATTAGAATTTTTAAAAGTGAATCTCTGAAGTCAAAACTCTGCACATCTGAATAATTAGCCCTGTGTGGTACACTTTAATTATTGCAAAGGATATTGTCCCTGTGAATGCAGGGAAGTGATGTCTTTTGTTCAGATATATCCACAGAATCTAGAGCTTGCCTCTCACAACAGGAGTTCATAAAACTTATTGAAAAAATATTGAATTTATTATTAAATATTAGTTGCTTGTAAGAACCCTCATGTCTAAATGTATAATACAATCAGTAATAAAATATACTTGTTGGAATCAAGTCAGATAATATATGTGAAAGTAGTTTACCAACTCTATCTGAATTATTATTACTGTTACTTTATTTGGTAACAGTATTTACCTTTTACAATAAACTTCCAGGTATTAATCAATAAATGAATAAAACCCAAAAGAGTACCTGACTTCTCAGTAATACAGTGCATTTCCTGAAACACTCTCTTCTTTTATTTGCATAATGTCTAGTATCCCATATTTCATAAGCTACTCAATCTCTTGTTTAGTTTTACTTTTTGCCCTGAAACTTGTGAGATCCTCTTTTCTTCTTTCTTTACACTTTTTATTTTGGTAATACTGCTCGTTACTATCACTCTATATATCATCTATGGACTGAGAACCCTTCAGTTATGCTCATTTCAAATGTATCCTCATATACATGTTCAACTGCCCACTTGACATTTTGAAAAGACTATTTCACAAGCATCTCAAAATCTGTAACTCTGACTGAATTTCACTCTCAAACACCCCTTTTCGCTTTAAATTTCATTCTGCTTTCAAACTTCCCCAACTCAGTAGATGTGAAGAATACCCCCTCAGTTACTTAAGCCAGAAATCTGGGCAGCATCCATAATTTACTTTTCTTAATCCTTTGCATTACCCAAGCCAATTCATAAACAGATTTTTCAAGTCTATCTTTAAAATCTACCTCAGATCTCTGTTTCTCTCTGTCTTCATTGCAAGCACTCTGGTACAATATACCCTCTCTTCTTCCTTGGAGGACAACAATAGTGTCCAATTGGACTTCCTTATTTCATAGTCTATTTAGTTGCCAAGACGAACAATTTAAAGTTAAATTATTTTAGTACTCCTTTATGTTTTTTCGTTGTAGTTAGGATGTAATTTAAACTCCATGATACATCTTATATGGTTATGATGATCTGACTGCAATCTATATTTTTTCTAAATTAATTAATTTATTTTAATTGGAGGCTAATTATTTTACAGTATTGTAGTGGTTTTTGCCATACATTCACATGAATCAGCCAGGTGTATACATGTGTCCCCGATCCGAATCCCCCTCCAACCTCTCCCCCATCCCATCCCTTAGGGTCATCCCAGTGCACCGGCCCTGAGCACCCTGTCTCATGCATCAAACCTGGACTGGTGATCTATTTCACATATGTTAATATACATGTTTCAATGCTATTCTTTCAAATCATCCCACCCTTGCCTTCTCCCACGAGTCCAAAAGTTTGTACTTTACATGTGTCTCTTCTGCTGTCTTGCATATAGGATCATCGTTACCATCTTTCTAAATTCCATATATATGCATTAATATACTGTATTGGTGTTTTTCTTTCTGACTTCACTCTGTATAATAGGCTCCAGTTTCATTCACCACATTAGAACTGATTCAAATGCATTCTTTTAAATAGCTGAGTCTATTCCATTGTGTATATGTACCACAGCTTTCTTGTCCATTCATCTGCTGATGGACATCTAGGTTGCTTCCATGTCCTAGCTATTGTAAACAGTACTGCGATGAACACTGGGGTACACGTGTCTCTTTCAATTCTGGTTTCCTCAGTGTGTATGTCCAGCAGTGGAATTGCTGGGTCGTATGGCAGTTCTATTTCCAGTTTTCTAAGGAATCTCCACACTGTTCTCCAACGTGGCTGTCCTAGTTTGTATTCCCACCAACAGTGTAAGAGGGTTCCCTTTTCTCCACACCCTCTCCAGCATTTATTGTTTGTAGACTTTTTGATAACAGCCATTCTGACTGGCGTGAAATGGTACCTCATTGTGGTTTTGATTTGCATTTCTCTGATAATGAGTGATAGTGAGCATCTTTTTATGTGTTTGTTAGCCATCTGTGTGTCTTCTTTGGAGAAAGGTCTGTTTAGTTCTTTGGCCCATTTTTTGATTGGGTCTTTTATTTTTCCAAAATTGAGCTGCATGGGCTGCTTGAATATTTTTGAGATTAATTCTTTGTCAATTGCTTTGTTTGCTATTATTTTCTCCCATTCTGAAGGCTGTCTTTTCACCTTGCTTACAGTATCCTTCGTTGTGAAAAAGCTTTTAAGTTTAATTGGGTCCCACTTGTTTATTTTTGCTTTTATTTCCATTAGTCTGGGAGGTGGTTCATAGAGGATCCTGCTGTGACTTATGTCAGAGAGTGTTTTGCCTATGTTTTTCTCTAGGAGTTTTATAGTTTCTGGTCTTACATTTAGACCTTTAATCCATTTTGAGTTTATTTTTGTGTATGGTGTTAGAAAGTGTTTTGTTTCATTCTTTTACAAGTGGTTGACCAGTTTTCCCAGCACCACTTGTTAAAGAGATTGTCTTTTCTCCGTTGTATATTCTTGCCTCCGTTGTCAAAGATGAGGTGTCCATAGGTGTGTGGGTTTATCTCTGGGCTTTCTATTTTGTTGCATTGACCTACATTTCTGTCTTTGTGCCAGTACCATACTGTCTTGATGACTGCTGCTTTGTAGTACAGTCTGAAGTCAGGCAGGTTGATTTCTCCAGTTCCATTCTTCTTTCTCAAGATTGCTTTGATTATTTGAGGTTTTTTGTATTTCCATACAAATTGTGAAATTATTTGTTTTAGTTCTCTGAAAAATACCATTGGTAGCTTGATAGGGATTGAATTGAATCTATAGATTGCTTTGGCTTGTATACTAATATTCACTATATTGATTCTTCCAATCCACAAACATGGTATATTTCTCCATCTATTTGTGTCATCTTTGATTTCTTTCATCAGTGTTTTTTAGTTTTCTATATATAGGTCTTCTGTTTCTTTATGTAGATTTATTCCTAAGTATTTTGTTCTTTTCATTGCAATGGTGAATGGAATTTTTTCTTTAATTTCTCTTTCTGTTTTCTCATTCTTAGTGTATAGGATTGCAAGGTATTTCTGTGTGTTAATTTTATATCCTGCAACTTTACTATATTTATTGATTAGCTCTAGTAATTTTCTGATGGAGTCCTTAGGGTTTTCTATGTAGAAGATCATGTCATCTGCAAACAGTAGGAGTTTTACTTCCTCTTTTCCAATTTGGATTCCTTTTGTTTCTTTTTCTTTTCTGATTGCTGTGACTAAAACTTCCAAAACTCTGTTTAATAGTAGTGATGAGAGTGAGCACCCTTGTCTTATTCCTGGCTTTAGGGGAAATGCTTTCAATATTTCACCATTGAGTATAATGTTTGCTGTGCATTTATTATATATGGCTTTTATTGTGTTGAGGTATGTTCCTTCTCTGCTTGCTTTCTGGAGGGTTTTTTTCATAAAGGTTGAATTTTTGTCAAAGGCTTTCTCTGCATCTGTTGAGATAATCATATAGTATTTATCCTTCAATTCATTAATATAATATATCACATTGATTGATTTGTGAATATTGAAGAATCCTTGCATCCCTGTGATAAAGCCCACCTGGTCTTGTGTATGATATTTTTAATATGTTGTTGGATTCTGTTTGTTAGAATTTTGTTGAGGATTTTTGCCTCTATGTTCATCAGTGATATTGGCCTGTAGTTTTCTTTTTTTGTGGCATCTTTGTCTAGTTTTGGGATTAGGGTGATGGTGGCCTCATAGAATGAGTTTGGCAGTTTACCTTCCACTGCAATTTTCTGGAAGAGTTTGAGTAGGATAGGTGTTAACTCTTCTCGAAATTTTTGGTAAAATTCAGCTGTGAAGCCATTTGGTCCTGGGCTTTGTTAGCTGGAAGATTTTTGATTAAAGTTTCAATTTCTGTGCTTGTGTTGGGTCTGTTAAGATTTTCTATTTCCTCCTGGTTCAGTTTTCGAGGGTTATACTTTTCTAAGAATTCATTCATTTCTTCTAAGTTGTCCACTTTATTGGCATATAGTTGCTGATAGTAGTCTCTTATGATCCGTTGTATTTCTGTGTTGTCTGTTGTGATTTCTCCATTTTCATTTCTAATTCTGTTGATTTGATTCTTCTCCCTTTTTTTCTTGATGAGTCTGGCTAATGGTTTGTCTATTTTATTTATCTTCTCAAAGAACCAGCTTTTAGGTTTTTTTTTTTTTTGACTTTTGCTATAGTCTCCTTTCTTTCCCTTTCATTTATTTCTGCCCTAATTTTTATGATTTATTTCCTTCTACTAACCCTGGGGTTCTTCATTTCTTCTTTTTCTATTGCTTTAGGAGTAAAGTTAGCTTATTTATTTGATTTTTCTCTTGTTTCTTGAGGGAAGTCTGCACTGCTATGAACCTTCCCCTTAGCACTGCTTTTACTGAATTCCATAGGTTTTGGGTTGTCATGTTTTCATTTTCATTCATTTATATGCATATTTTTATTTCTTTTCTGATTTTTTCTGTGATTTGTTGGTTTTTCAAAAGTGTGTTGTTTAGCCTCCATATGTTTGTATTTTTAATAGTTTTTTTTTTTCTGTAATTGAGATCTAATCTTAATGCATTATGGTCGGAAAAGATGGTTGGAATGATTTCGATTTTGGACTTGGGTGGCTATTTCCTTCCCCATTTTAGGGAAGTTTTCAACTATTATCTCCTCAAGTATTTTCTCATGCCCTTTCTTTTTGTCTTCTTCTTCTGGGAGTCTTATGATTTGAATATTGGGGCACTTAACATTGTCCCAGATGTCTCTGAGGTTGTACTCATTTCTTTTCATTCTTTTTTTCCTCTCTGCTTCATTTATTTCCACCATTCTATCTTCCACCTCACTTATCCTATCTTCTGCCTCAGTTATTCTATTGTTGGTTCCCTTCAGATTGCTTTTGATCTCAGTTATTGCATTATTCATTATTGATTGACTTTTTAAATTTCTTCTAGGTCCTTGTTAAACATTTCTTGCATCTTCTCAATCCTTGTCTCTAGTCTGTTTATCTGTAACTCCATTTTGTTTTCAAGATTTTGGATCATTTTTACTAACATTATTCTGAATTCTTTGCCAGGGAGACTCCCTATCTCCTCTTCTTTTGTTTGGTTTGGTGAGCATTTATCATGTTCCTTTACTTGCTGAATATTTCTCTGCCTTTTCATTTTGTTTAGATTGCTGTGTTTGGGGTGGCCTTTCTGTATGCTAAAGTTTGTGGTTCCTGTTTATTGTGGAGGTTCCTCCCTGTGGGTGGGGTTGGACTAGTGGCTTGTCAAGGTTTCCTGGTTAGGGAAGCTTGTATCAGTGTTTTGGTGGGTGGAGCTGGATCTTTTCTCTCTGGAGCACAATGAAGTGTCCAGTAGTGAATTTTGGGTTTGGTGTGACTTTGGGTGTATTTTAATGCTCAGGGCTACGTTCCTGTGTTCTTGGAGAATTAGTGTGGTATGTCTTGGTCTGGAACTTGTTGGCTCTTGGGTGGAGCTTAGTTTCAGCATAGGAATGAAGGCTTTTCATTGAACTCTTGTTGATTAATGTTCCCTGGAGTCAGGAGTTTTCTGGTGTTCTCGAGTTTTGGATTTAAGCCTCCTGCCTCTGGCTTTCAGTCTTATTCTTACAGTAGCCTTGAGACTTCTTCATCCATATAACACAGATGATAAAACTTCTAGGTTATTGGTGAAAAGATTCTCCACAGTGAGGGACATTCGGAGAGGTTCACAGAGTTATGTGGAGAAGAGAAGAGGGAGGAGGGAGCTAGAGGTGACCAGGAGGAGAAGAGGGGGAGTCAGAAGAGGAGAGAGCAATCTAGCCAGTAATCACACCCCTAAGTAAAAATGGGTACTGAAGATTAGATTCTTAAAGGTACAAAATTGATAACAAATGCCAAAAGCGAAGATTAAAAATCTAGAGTAGAGGTTAGACTCTGAAAAATACAATATTAAAAATACAAAACAAAATCAATCACAAAAATTATAAAAATATATATATATATGAAATTTGCTTTAAAATGGGGTCTTTTTTGCAAGTAATAGTTTATAAAAATGAAAATTAAAGGAGTAATAATGAACTTAAAAGTAAAAAAAAATAAAAAAAATGATAATAGTAAAATATATCTAGGAATTTCTCTGGAGATGTTGAGGGCAGTGTGGGGTCAGTTCAGTTTCAGATAGTTCCTTGTTCCAGCTTATGCTTCTTCTTAAGATCTGTAGGCCCCTTCCAATGCTTAGACAATGCTAACTACAGGGTTTTAATCTGTTGCACCTGTCACTTCCAGAGCGGTTCCCTCTTCTTTGTTTATTTTGGCTTCCTCTGTTTGGAGATCTCTTTAGTGTCTGATTTCTGCCCTGACACAAGTGGGTGAAGGTGATCACTTATTTAGGCTCACTTGTCCAGTTGGGCTGTGGGGAGTGGGGAACACTGCAAACAAATATCAGTGGTGTGTGTGGGGAGTGCTCACAGTATGTCTGGACCACACTGGGTTTGCCCCCACTCATGATGTGTGTGCTTTCCCTGTCTACACTGCTCAGGCTCCAGGTTGCACTGCAGGGGAACTGTCCAAGACAGGCCCTGGGTTTTGTGGACTTCCTGGGTCTAAAATGCTCAGTTTCAGGTTCTCGGGTACTCCACAAAGGCACAGACTCGGTTGAGTGCACGTTTTGTGCCCTTCCCAGGTCCAAGCAGTTCAGGTGACCAGGGGCTTGGTGAGTGCACTGTTCCAGCTGTACATCTTATTACCTACCCAGTCCTAGCCGCTCAGTTTCCCAGCGTGCAGTGAGAGTGCCTTCTCAAGTGTGCTGTGTGTCTCCTCTGGGGAGCTGATCTCTGGCTGCAACCTTCCTGGCAGATGTCAACTGTCCAGGATCCCAGGAAGACTTGGTTAGGAACTGCAGCCTGCTCACAGTTTGGTGGAGGATGTTGTCTCTGGGGCCAAGATTGCCTCTTGCCTTCTGGCTCTGGCTTTCACCTGCCTGCCTCTATGCCTCCAGCTGGGGGATGGGCTGGTCCAGAGCTGGCTAGCTCTCCTCTGGTATTCGCTCAATCCTTTGTTCTGTGAGCAGGTCAGGCTGTGCCTTAGGTCAGAGCTTTTCACGGGAAAGTTCTCTTTCTCTCTCTCTTTCCTCTCTCTCTCTCTCTTTTTTTTTTTCCTCTCTCTGGCTATCCCACAGTTTGGATTGCTATCTCACGTTAGCTCCCTCAGATTGTCCTCAGGGCATTCAGGCCTGGTCCTCACCCTAATCATGCAACCCTTGCCTCCCTGTTCAGCCCCCGCTCACTGGTGGTGGACACACGCATCTAGGCTGCTTCTCGGCTGGAAGTTGTGGTTAGGCGCGTATTCTGTGGGGTTTTCTTTTTTTTTATTCCTCCCAGTTATGTTGCCCTCTGAGATTCCAAAACTCCCCACAGACCTGCCGGTGAGAGGGTTTCCTGGTGTTTGGAAACTTCTCCTCCTTCACAACTCCATCTTCAGGACAGGTCTCTGTCCCTAAATCTTTTGTCTCTCTTTTTGTCTTTTATATTTTGTCCTACCTCCTTTCAAAGAGAATGGGCTGCCTTTCTGGGTTCCTGGTGTCCTCTGCCAGTGTTCAGAAGTTGTGTTGTGGAAGTTGCTCAGCAGTTAAATGATCTTTCAATAAATTAGTGGGGGAGAAAGTGGTCTCCCCGTTCTATTCCTCTGCCATCTTAGGACCTCCCCCTGCAATCTATTTTTTTACAAATTTATTTCATATCTCTCTTCTTTTCCATACTCTGTTCTAGTTACTTTGGCATACACTCCAATCTTTGAACAAATAAACCTTTTTGTTTACTTGTTTTAGGACCTTTATACATGGCATCTTGTCCCATCACTTCATGGGAAATAGATGGGGAAACAGTGGAAACAGTGTCAGACTTTATTTTTTGGGGCTCCAAAATCACTGCAGATGGTGACTGCAGCCATGAAATTAAAAGACTCTGGGGGGCGGTCCTAAGATGGTGGAGGAATAGGATGGGAAGACCACTTTCTCCCTCAAAAATTCGTCAAAAGATCATTTCAACGCGGAGCAAACTCCACAAAACAATTTCTGAATGCTGGCAGAGGACATCAGGCAACCAGAAAAGCAGACCATTGTCTTCGAAAACAGGTAGGAAAAAATATAAAAGATGCAAAGAGAGACAAAGGAGGTGGGGAGGGAGCTCCGTCCCGGGAAGGGAAGCCTGTCCCGGGAAGGGAATTTTAAGAAGAGAGGTTTCCAAACACCAGGAAACTCTCTCCCTGCCGAGTCTGTGGCGAGCCTTGGAAACACAGAGGGCAACATAACAGGAAGGAAAAATAAATAAATAATCAAAACCAACAGATTACAAGCCCAACAGTAACTCCCCCAGTGGAAAAGCAGCACAGACGCCTGCATCCGCCACTAGCAAGTGGGGGCAGGGCAGGGAAGCACGGGAGGCGCGGGCTGCAGAGATTTGTAAGACTAGGGCAGAAACGCCCCACGCGTAACCAGAACGATCTAACTTGGGCTAGCAAACCAGACTGTGGGATAGCTACCACGTGAAAAGCTTGAACTTAAGACACCGCCAGGACCACGCACAGAACAAATGACGGAACGGAAATAGCCAGCTGCAGACCATCCCCTATGGGGGACAGGCAGCCAGAGCCGTAAGGGCTGGAAAGGGGCAATTGCAGCCCCGGAGAGACTCTACCTACCAAACTGCAAGCAGGCTTCTTTGCTAAGTCTTCTGGGGGTGCTGGACAGTCACCATCTGCTTCACAAGGGGCACCAGCGGTACACCCAGAAAACTGAGCAGCAGAGACAGAAAAGGCGACAAGTCGCAGCGACGGTGCTCGCCAAACTCCTGAGCTACTCGGACCTGGGAAGGGCACAAAACACAGTCCCAACCGAATCTGAGCCTCTGAGGGCTACCTGAGTGCCTAACCTGAGCGGCTTAGACTGGGGAGGTGCACGCAGCCTAGGGCCGGCCTCAGACAGTTCCCGGCTGAGCATCGTAGAACCGGAGTGGTTTGTGCGCCGTGAGAAGGGACAGGCCCAGCGAGGAGGAGACACTGTGTGCACACGACAGTGCTATTTGTTTGCAGCATCCCCCCCTCCCCACAGCGCGACTGAACTAGTGAGCCTAAAAAAGCAGCAAACAGAAGAAGTTAAACGAGGTGACCCCACACTGCCCACAATATCAGAGAAGGGCCAGATATATCTTTACTATTTTTACAATCATTCCTTTTTTTTTTTCTTTCTTTCTTTTTTTTTTTAAACTGTTGTCTTCTATTTCTCCTCTAATTTTTATTTCTATAACTTACTATTACTTTTCAAAAAAAAAAAAAGACTTTTTTTTAAGGCAAACACCATATATAGTCTTTATGTGGTTGTGGTTGGAGTTTTTAAATAATTCTTGTGGCTTTTTTTTTTTTTTTTTTCTTTTTTCCTTCTGCTTCTTTTCTTTTATATTGTATTTTTGAAAATCCAACCTCTACTCTAGATTTTTAATCTTTGCTTTTTGGTTTTTGTTGTCAATTTTGTGCATTTAAAAACCCAAACTTCACTACCCAATTTTACCTGAGAGCGAGATTTCTGGCTTGACCACTCTCTCCTCCTTTCGACTGTCCTTTTTCTCCACCAGGTGGCCTCTGTCTCTTGCCTCCCCCAACTCTTCTCTATACAACTCTGTGAATCTCTGTGTGTTCCAGACAGTGGAGAACACCTAAGGAACTGGTTACTGGCAGGATTTGTCTCTCTCCTTTTGATTCCTCTCTCTTATCCTTCTGGCCACCTCTGTCTACTTCCTCCCTCTCCTCTTCCCTGTATAACTCCGTAAATACCTCTGAGCGGTCCAGACTATGGAGCGCACATAAGGAAGTGACTACTGGCTAGCTTGGTCTCTCCTCTTTTCATCTCACTGCATCTCATTCCAGTCACCTCTAACTACCCCCTCCCTCTTCTCTTCTCCATGTAACTCAGTGAACCTCTCTGAGTGTCCCCCAATGTGGAGAAACTTTTCATCTTTAACCTAGATGTTTTATCATTGGTGCTGTATAGATGGAGAAATCTAGAGGCTACTGTAAAAATAAAACTGAAAACGAGAAGCAGGAGGCTTAAGTCCAAAGCCTGAGAGCATCAGAGAACTCCTGAATTCAGGAAACATTAAGCAATAGGAGCTCATCAAACGCCTCCATACCTACACTGAAACCAAGCTCCACCAAAGGGCCAACAAATTCCAGAGCAAGACATACCACGCAAATTCTCCAGCAACACAGGAACACACCCCTGAGCTTCAATATACAGGCAGCTCAAAGCTACTCCAAAACCTTTGATGTCTCATAACCCATTACTGGTCACTCCACTGTACTCCAGAGAGAAGAAACCCAGCTCCACCCACCAGAACTCCAACACAAGCATCCCTAACCAGGAAACCTTGACAAGCCACTGATACAACCCCACCCACAGTGAGGAAGCTCCATAATAAAGAGAACTCCAAAATTACCAGAATATTAAAAGGCCACCCCAAATGCAGCAATATAACCAAGATGAAGAGACAGAGGAATACCCAGCAGGTTAAAGAACAGGAGAAATGCCCACCAAACCAAACAAAAGAGGAAGAGATAGGGAATCTACCTGAGAAAGAATTCCAAATATTGATAGTGAAAATGATCCAAAATCTTGAAATCAAAATGGAATCACAGATAAATAGCCTGGAGACAAGGATTGAGAAGATGCAAGAAAGGTTTAACAAGGACCTAGAAGAAATAAAAAAGAGTCAATATATAATGAATAATGCAATAAATGAGATCAGAAACACTCTGGAGGCAACAAATAGCAGAATAACGGAGGCAGAAGATAGGATTAGTGAAATAAAAAATAGAATGGTAGAAATAAATGAATCAGAGAGGAAAAAAGAAAAACGAATTAAAAGAAATGAGGACAATCTCAGAGACCTCCAGGACAATATGAAACGCTCCAACATTCGAATTATAGGAGTCCCAGAAGAAGAAGACAAAAAGAAAGACCATGAGAAAATCCTTGAGGAGATAATAGTTGAAAACTTCCCTAAAATGGGGAAGGAAATAATCACCCAAGTCCAAGAAACACAGAGAGTTCCAAATAGGATAAACCCCAGGCAAAACACCCCAAGACACATATTAATCAAATTAACAAAGATCAAACACAAAGAACAAATATTGAAAGCAGCAAGGGAAAAACAACAAATAACACACAAGGGGATTCCAATAAGGATAACAGCTGATCTTTCAATAGAAACTCTTCAGGCCAGGAGGGAATGGCAAGACATACTTAAAGTGATGAAAGAAAATAACCTACAGCCCAGATTACTGTACCCAGCAAGGATCTTATTCAAATATGAAGGAGAAATCAAAAGCTTTACAGACAAGCAAAAGCTGAGAGAATTCAGCACCACCAAACCAGCTCTCCAACAAATTCTAAAAGATATTCTCTAGACAGGAAACACAAAAAGGGTGTATAAACCCGAACCCAAAACAATAAAGTAAATGGTAACTGGATCATACTTATCAATAATTAGCTTAAACGTAAATGGGTTGAATGCCCCAACCAAAAGACAAAGACTGGCTGAATGGATACAAAAACAGGACCCCTCTATATGCTGCTTACAAGAGACCCACCTCAAAGCAAGGGACGCATACAGACTGAAAGTGAAGGGCTGGAAAAAGATATACCACGCAAATAGAGACCAAGAGAAAGCAGGAGTGGCAATACTCATATCTGATAAAATAGACTTTAAAACAAAGGCTGTGAAAAGAGATAAAGAAGGCCACTACATAATGATCAAAGGATCAATCCAAGAAGAAGATATAACAATTATAAATATATATGCACCCAATATAGGAGCACTGCAATATGTAAGACAAATGCTAACAAGTATGAAAGGGGAAATTAACAATAACACAATAATAGTGGGAGACTTTAATACCCCACTCACACCTATGGACAGATCAACTAAACAGAAAATTAACAAAGAAACGCAAACTTTAAATGATACATTAGACCAGTTAGACCTAATTGATATCTATAGGACATTTCACCCCAAAACAATGAATTTCACCTTTTTCTCAAGTGCTCATGGAACCTTCTCCAGGATAGATCACATCCTGGGCCATAAATCTAACCTTGATAAATTTAAAAAATCGAAATCATTCCAACCATCTTTTCCGACCATAATGCATTAAGATTAGATCTCAATTACAGAAGAAAAACTATTAAAAATTCCAACATATGGAGGTTGAACAACACACTTCTGAATAACCAACAAATCACAGAAGAAATCAAAAAAGAAATCAAAATATGCATAGAAACTAATGAAAATGAAAACACAACAACCCAAAGCCTGTGGGACACTATAAAAGCGGTGCTAAGAGGAAAGTTCATAGCACTATAGGCATACCTCAAGAAACAAGAAAAAAGTCAAATAAATAACCTAACTCTACACCTAAAGCAACTAGAAAAGGAAGAATTGGAGAACCCCAGAGTTAATAGAAGGAAAGAAATCTTAAAAATTAGGGCAGAAATAAATGCAAAAGAAACAAAAGAGACCATAGCAAAAATCAACAAAGCCAAAAGCTGGTTCTTTGAAAAGATAAATAAAATTGAGAAACCATTAGCCAGACTCATCAAGAAGCAAAGAGAGAAAAATCAAATCAATAAAATTAGAAATGAAAATGGAGAGATCACAACAGACAACACAGAAATACAAAGGATCATAAGAGACTACTATCAGCAATTATATGCCAATAAAATGGACAACGTGGAAGAAATGGACAAATTCTAAGAAAAGTACAATATCCCAAAACTGAACCAGGAAGAAATAGAAAATCTTAACAGACCCATCACAAGCATGGAAATGGAAACTGTAATCAGAAATCTTACAGCAAACAAAAGCTCAGGTCCAGACGGCTTCACAGCTGAATTCTATCAAAAATTTCGAGAAGAGCTAACACCTATCCTACTCAAACTCTTCCAGAAAATTGCAGAGGAAGGTAAACTTCCAAACTCATTCTATGAGGCCACCATCACCCTAATACCAAAACCTGACAAAGATACTACAAAAAAAGAAAACTACAGGCCAATATCACAGATGAACATAGATGCAAAAATCCTCAATAAAATTCTAGCAATCAGAATCCAACAACACATTAAAAAGATCATATACCATGACCAAGTGGGCTTTATCCCAGAGATGCAAGGATTATTCAATATCCACAAATCAATCAATGTAATTCACCACATTAACAAATTGAAAAATAAAAGCCATACGATTATCTCAACAGATGCAGAGAAGGCCTTTGACAAAATTCAACATCCATTTATGATAAAAACTCTCCAGAAAGCAGGAATAGAAGGAACATACCTCAACATAATAAAAGCTATATATGACAAACCCACAGCAAACATTATCCTCAATGGTGAAAAATTGAAAGCATTTCCACTAAAGTCAGGAACAAGACAAGGGTGCCCACTTTCACCGCTACTATTCAACATAGTTCTGGAAGTTTTGGCCACAGCAATCAGAGCAGAAAAAGAAATAAAAGGAATCCAAATTGAAAAAGAAGTAAATCTCTCACTGTTTGCACATGACATGATCCTCTACATAGAAAACCCTAAAGGCTCCACCAGAAAATTACTAGAGCTAATCAATGAATATAGTAAATTTGCAGGATATAAAATCAACACACAGAAATCCCTTGCCTTCCTATACACTAATAATGAGAAAGTAGAAAAAGAAATTAAGGAAACAATTCCATTCACCATTGCAACGAAAAGAATAAAATACTTAGGAATATACCTACCTAAACAAACTAAAGACCTATATATAGAAAACTATAAAACACTGATGAAAGAAATCAAAGAGGACACTAATAGATGGAGAAATACACCATGTTCATGGATTGGAAGAATCAATATAGTGAAAATGAGTATACTACCCAAAGCAATTTACAAATTCCATGCAATCCTTATCAAGCTACCAGCGATATTTTTCACAGAACTAGAACAAATAATTTCAAGATTTGTATGGAAATACAAAAAACCTCGAATAGCCAAAGCAATCTTGAGAAAGAAGAATGGAACTGGAGGAATCAATTTGCCTGACTTCAGGCTCTACTACAAAGCCACAGTCATCAAGACAGTATGGTACTGGCACAAAGACAGAAATATAGATCAATGGAACAAAATTGAAAGCCCAGAGATAAATCCACACACATATGAACACCTTATCTTTGACAAAGGAGGCAAGAATATACAATGGAGTAAAGACAATCTCTTTAACAAGTGGTGCTGGGAAAACTGGTCAACCACTTGTAAAAGAATGAAACTAGATCACTTTCTAACACTGCACACGAAAATAGACTCAAAATGGATTAAAGATCTAAATGTAAGACCAGAAACTATAAAACTCCTAGAGGAGAACATAGGCAAAACACTCTCCGACATAAATCACAGCAGGATCCTCTATGATCCACCTCCCAGAATTCTGGAAATAAAAGCAAAAATAAACAAAAGGGATCTAATTAAAATTAAAAGCTTCTGCACAACAAAGGAAACTATAAGCAAGGTGAAAAGACAGCCTTCAGAATGGGAGAAAATAATAGCAAATGAAACAACTGACAAATAACTAATCTCAAAAATATACAAGCAACTTATGCAACTCAATTCCAGAAAAATAAATGACCCAATCAAAAAATGGGCCAAAGAACTAAATAGACATTTCTCCAAAGAAGACATATGGATTGCTAACAAACACATGAAAAGATGCTCAACATCACTCATTGTTAGAGAAATGCAAATCAAAACCACAATGAGGTACCACTTCACACCAGTCAGAATGGCTGCGATCCAAAAATCTGCAAGCAATAAATGCTGGAGAGGGTGTGGAGAAAAGGGAACCCTCCTACACTGTTGGTGGGAATGCAAACTAGTACCACCACTATGGAAAACAGTGTGGAGATTCCTTTAAAAATTGCAAGTAGAACTGCCATATGACCCAGCAATCCCACTGCTGGGCATACACACCGAGGAAACCAGAACTGAAAGAGACACATGTACCCCAATGTTCATCACAGCACTGTTTATAATAGCCAGGACATGGAAACAACCTAGATGTCCATCAGCAGATGAATGGATAAGAAAGCAGTGGTACATATACACAATGGAGTATTACTCAGCCATTAAAAAGAATACATTTGAATCAGTTCTGATGAGATGGATGAAACTGGAGCCGATTATACAGAGTGAAGTAAGCCAGAAAGAAAAACACCAATACAGTATACTAACACATATATATGGAATTTAGAAAGATGGCAATGATGACCCTGTATGCAAGACAGCAAAAAAGACTCAGATGTGTATAGTGGACATTTGGACTCAGAGGGAGAGGGAGAGGGTGGTATGATTTGGGAGAATGGCATTGAAACATGTATACTGTCCTGTAAGAATCGAATCACCAGTCTATGTCCGATGCAGGATACACCATGCTTGGGGCTGGTGCACTGGGATGACCCAGAGGGATGTTGTGGGGAAGGAGGTGGGAGGGGGGTTCATGTTTGGGATCGCATGTACACCCATAGTGAATTCATGTCAATGTATGGCAAAACCAATACAGTATTGTAAAGTAAAATAAAGTAAAAATTAATTTTTTTTTTAAAAAAGACTCTTACTCCTTGGAAGAAAAGTTATGACCAATCTAGATAGCATATTGAAAAGCAGAGACATTACTTTGCCAACAAATGTCCGTCTAGTCAGGGCTATGGTTTTTCCAGTAGTCATGTATGGATGTGAGAGTTGGACTGTGAAGAAAGCTGAGCACTGAAGAACTGATGCTTTTCAACTGTGGTGCTGGAGAAGACTCTTGAGAGTCCCTTGGATTGCAAGGAGATCTAACCAGTCCATTCTGAAGGAGATCAGCCCTGGAATTTCTTTGGAGGGAATGATGCTGAAGCTGAAACTCCAGTACTTTGGCCATCTCATGAGAAGAGTTGACTCATTGGAAAAGACTCTGATGCTGGGAGGGACTGGGGGCAGGAGGGGAAGGGGACGACAGAGGATGAGATGGCTGGATGGCATCACTGACTCGATGGACGTGAGTCTAAGTGAACTCTGGGAGTTGGTGATGGACAGGGAAGCCTGGAATGCTGCAATTCATGGGATCGCAAAGAGTTGGACACAACTGAACGACTGAACTGAACTGAACTGAACTGACATATTGTTTTGTCTTTCTCTAACACTGGTTAACCTGGAGAAGGAAATGGCAACCCACTCCAGTATTCTTGCCTGGAGAGTCCCCATGGATAGAGGAGCCTGGTGGGCTACAGTCCATGGGGTTGCAAACAGTTGGGCATGAATGAGCAACTCACACACACACACACACACACACACACACACACACACACACAACACTGCTTAAATGGCTGAATTCTTCTCACACTGTAGCCCTCAGCTTATGTATCTCTCAAAGCATCTCTTAGCTCTTTCTCAGAATTAGTCCTCTCCTTGTTCTTCAGCACTATACACTGTGTTTTCTCCATAAGATAAACTGTGATTTGGAATAATGTATTCATTTGTTTACTTGCATAATACTTTCCCTCCCTAACAGTAGCCTAATTCCTTGAGGGCAGAAACATGTCTATTTTTGCTGTTACTTTCCTGCTGCATCATTTCTGTCTTCTCCCCAAACCTGAAAGATCTAGGACAGGAACCATGTCTGACTTTGACCACTTGGTACCTAGCACAGAGCCTGTGTTTCCTTGCTGGATTTTTTTTTTTTTAAACTAAAAAGCAACTTTTGATTATATAGAAGGAAATCATTATCCAATCAACAACATTAGATGAAAAGTAGCAGATTCTAACCAGATCATCTTGCATAACTGCATGTTTCTGTGTATCTAAGAATGGGCCATTACACTCTCTTCAATCTTCCAAAACTGATAGTCTTAAAATTGTGCTTAAAAATTCTTAAATATAAGAAATTTGCCATAAATAATTCTTACCACCACTTGATTTCATTAAACCATAGTGTGGGAAACATCTACTAAACAATGAATGTCATTCGAACTAAAAAGTTGTATGACTTTGATGGCTACACTTACTTGTAATGCCTATGTTGAAAAATATCAACTATCATGCTTAGTATCTATGAGTTTTATTCTGAATTATGAAGCAGTTTTAGAGAACAGTCACCCTTCATGAAAAGAAAAGGAAGATGGATATTTTATTTATCTTCAATTTTATTTATTATGAATGTGGAAGCATCACAGATACAAGTATTGTGACTGCATGCATGTGTGCTCAGTTGCATCTGACTCTTTTCGACCTTATTGACTGTATGTAGCCCACCAGGTTCCTCTGTCCATGGAATTTTTCAGGCAAGAATACTGGAGCGGGTTGCCATTTCCTCCTCCAGGGGATGTTCTTAACCTAGGGATTGAGCCCACATCACCTGAATCTCCTGCATTGACAGGCAGATTCTTTACCCCTACATCACCTGGGAAGCCCTCAAATACTGTGGATTGTTTTCCAGAACTTGACAACTTTAAGAGTGGAGTTTGTCAAGCTTATATTCAAGTAGTTCAGTGGAGCCACATTGTTGACCTAAAGTCTTATGAAAAATGTGACCCCTTATATTCTAAGGAGCATAGTGTTGGAATTTGCTGTCTAGCTTCAGCTATGCATTTTGCTTTATTCTAAAGAGAAAAAGCCTCAAAGCTTCCTTTGCCATAAATGTCCCCTGATTTCCTTATAATATCATTGTTTTAAATCTATGCTTTGTGAATACTATAAGTAAGATTATGTTATAAGATGACAATAACAATAGCCTTTGTAGCATTTCTGCTCACTGAACTCTGCTAAATGATGAACTATGGAGGGATCCTTGAAGAACTGGTGACACTTGCCTAGGTGACAGAAGAGGAAATAAAGTCTGGGGTGACATTGAGTATAATATATTTATAGGTCAGTGCAAATACTGATCCACATTGCTCAGAGGGACTATGTGGAAAAGAAGAAGAAATAAGACAGACTGGGTAGTGAGACCAGTGAGGACCTTGAAAAGCAGGCAGAATTATTCAAACTTTATCTAGTGGGAGACAGGGAGTCACTGAATATCATTAAGCAAATAAAAGAGTGTTCCCAAATCATCCAGACTTGTGTTATTCATGGTAACAGATTTTGCTTTGAAAATGACCAGTTATGGACAAACACAACTGTGATGCAGTGCTTACAAAAGATGTATCTATTTATACCTATATCTAAATCTATATCTGTGTCTATAGAGTGAGAAGAAGAGAGAGAGAAACCTTATGTATTAACACATAGTATATCTTCAATGCATGTTAGTTTCTAGCCCTCCTCTCTAAGGCTTAACACCTTTGGGCTAGCTAATTTTGCTCCAGCAACAGTCATTTTTTATAAAGTATGACAGTTATAATACAATACTTGTCATTTGTGTGTCTCACAAAAACCCTTAGTAAGAGAGTGTCCAAACATGGATACAATTATCAAATTTCTGGAGACGTATTGCTGAGAGATGTATTTTGTACAGATCGCACTTCATACCAACAGATGACTGGTAATTCTATACTCAACAGATTTTAAGAAAAAATTTAATAACTTACTAAATAAAACCATAATTTAGAGTTAGATACCCAATTAAAGTTCAGGTATACTTGGAAATTACTAAGGCAAATTAAATTTTCAGTTGTAACTAACTGCCTACCAAGACTCTGTTCCAAGTCTAGTGTTCAGGATACTTACCCTGGAACAATACTGAAAGAACAGTCTGAGGTCAAAATACCAAATTTCTTTAGGAACCTTATTCAATCAGATATGCTTTGAAACTCTCAAATCTGTTTTCAGATGACAGTGATGACAGTGCAGTCTTGCAGTATTGCTTCCTGGGCAGATACTGACCCATTTGAGACCTATAGGTCCAATGTGGACAAGTAAAGCATCTTTAAAAAGTAACAGAATTGCCACCAGGGTGATGGTGACTAAGCAAACATGGGCCATCTCAACCTAGGTTCGATCAAACTGTTCCCTTGGATGTCTCTCAACTATTTAAAGGTGTTTGCTTTCTGTCACAGTACATCTGAGGAACAAGATGGTCTCTTGTGCTCAGGAGAATTTGTTCTTTGCAGTCATTCACACACAGTTTGGAGAGCAGGGTTTGTCAAGGTAGGCATCCCTAGAGAAGATGTGATCAGAGAAATGTTTGAGTCCACTTGCCGGCTGTTTCTCCCTTAATGAGTATCAGCCACAAGGTCTAGCTCTAATATTGCTAATACATGTGAGGCCCAACCTCTCTCTCCAAAATCTGGGAGTGTTGGACTTCTGTTCATCTTCTTTCACATTGGTTTCCCCCTGCTCAAATCTATGGGATAACGTCTGCCTCTGGCCTGGAAATGTTTCTTTCTTGATTTGTCAACATTATAACCAACACGGCCAACAACTGCTATGTATAAATTGCTTAGTGGTGATAGCACTAAATAAAATTGCACCATAAATTATGCTATGGCTTTGGCTAATATGCAGTGGTATGTGTATATTCTCAAATTATCAATTTAACCCCAAAACACTAATTAGCTGCCTACTATATGCCATTAATGCCTGTTAATCTATGTCTTCTGCTTAGGTCTTCTGGCTCTTCAAAGGTCATCAACAGTATAAAAGAACCAAAAAAATCATTGATTCCAAAATATAAAAAAGAAAATAATCCAAAAGAATTAAAAATATAAATGTTTAAACAACTACCAAAATTAATATTGTTACAGCCACATTAATAGTTAAGGTTCCTGTCCATTAAAATTTCATGACTATTGAAAAAATTATTATTTAGATTATTTCACGTTGCAAGAATTCCTGGGTGTGTATTATGAGACTGAAGAATTTAGCACCATTCATAAGGTGTTTGGCTTATAGCCAAATTAAAAAATAAAATTATACATATCTGTAAGATTTTATACTAAAAATAATCTTTTAAATGAGCCATAATGTGGCTCTTAAAATTTAACATGTTTCAAATGATGTGGAGTGACACTTCTGAAAAACATCTAAGTCCTACAGTGGCCCTAAGGCAGCTCTGCTTGGTGTACATGGTATCAGGAAACACAGGGTGAACAAAACTGTACCTATTTTCAGGGAAAAGTGAAAGTGAAAGTTGCTCAGTTGTGTCTGACTATTTGCAAACCCCTGGACTGTAGTCCATGGAATTCTCTAGGCCAGAATATGAACATGGGTAGCCTTTCCCTTCTCTAGGAAATCTTCCCAATGCAGGGATCAAACCCAGGTCTCCTGCATTGCAAGTGGATTCTTTACCAGCTGAGCCACAAGAGAAGATCAAGAATACTGGAATGGGAGGTCTATCCCTTCTTTTCAGGGAACTCACAGTCAAATGAGTCATAGGCACTGAAACAAACATTGAAAAGACAAGATGACATACAATAAGATGCATAATTCAGCCAGACAAAAATAAGTGTTAAAACATGATTCTTAAAGAGGTAGTGCTTACTCATTTTACTCATGCTAGACTCCAGAATTTCTGGGGTCTCTTTTGAGGCTATCTCTGTATATGGTTATCTAACATGGAGTTTGATGGAGATCAAAAGAAGTCCTTGAGAATTGTGGATCCCAACTTCAAATTGACGCAGTGCATATGTTATTATACCTTAACATGAACATAAATGCAAATACCTGTAAAACTTACATCGTGTTCAGTACAGTTCAGTTCAGTCACTCACTCATGTCTGACTGTTTGTGACCCCATGGACTGAAGCATGCCAAGCCTCCCTGTCCATCACCAACTCCCAGAGTTTACTCAAACTCATGTCCATTGAGTCAGTGATGCTATCCAACCATCTCATCCTCTGTTGTCCCCTTCTCCTCTCGCTTTTAATCTTTCCTAGTATCAGGGTCTTTTCAAATGAGACAGTTCTTCACATCATGTGGCCAAAGTATTGGAATTTCAGCTTCACCATCAGTCCTACTAATGAATATTCAGGACTGCTTTCCTTTAAGATGGACTGGTTGGATCTCCTTGCAGTCCAAAAGACTCTCAAGAGTCTTCTCCAATACCACAATTCAAAAGCATCAATTCTTTGGCACTCAGCTTTCTTCATAATACAACTCTCACATTCCATACATGACTACTGGAAAAACTATAGCCTTGACTAGACAGATCTTTGTTGGCAAAGTAATGTCTTTGGTTTTTAATATGCTGTCTAGATTGGTCATAAGTCTTCTTTGACGGAGTAAGTATCTTCTAATTTCATGGCTGCAATCACCATCTGCAGTAATTTTGGAGCCCCCCCAAATAAAACCTGTCATTGTTTCCACTGTTTCCCCATCTATTTACCATGAAGTGATGGGATCAGATGCCATGATCTCAGTTTTCTGAATGTTGAGCTTTAAGCCAACATTTTTACTCTCCTCTTTCACTTTCATCAAGAGGACCTTTAGTTCCTCTTCAATTTTTGCCATAAGGGTGGTGTCATCTGCATATCTGAGGTTATTGATATTTCGCCCAGCAATCTTGATTCCAGCTTGTGCTTCCTCCAGCCCAGCGTTTCTCATGATGTACTCTGCATATAAGTTAAAGAAGCAGGGTGACAATATACAGCCTGGATGTACTCTTTTCCCTATGTGGAACCAGTCTGTTGTTCCATGTCCAGTTCTAACTGTTGCTGCCTGACCTGCAGACAGATTTCTCAAGAGGCAAGTCAGGTGAAGTGATAGTCCCGTCTTTTTCAGAATCTTCCACAGTTTGTTGTGATCCACACAATCTAAAGGACTGATGCTGAGGCTGAAACTCCAACACTTTGGCCACCTCATGTGAAGAGTTGACTCATTGGAAAAGACCCTAACGTTGGGAGGGATTAAGTGCAGGAGGAGAAGGGGATGACAGAGAATGAGATGGCTGGATGGCATCACCGACTCGATGCACATGACTTTGGGTGAACTCCGGGAGTTGGTGATGGACGGGGAGGCCTGGCGTGCTGTGATTCATGGGGTCGCAAAGAGTCGGACACGACTGAGTGACTGAACTGAACTGAACTGAATACAGTCAAAGGCTTTGGCATAGTCAATAAAGCAGAAGTAGATGTTTTTCTGGAACTCTCTTGCTTTTTTGATGATCCATCAGATGTTGGCAATTTGACCTCTGATTCCTCTGCCTTTTCTAAAACCAGCTGGAACATCTGGAAGTTCACGGTTCATGTACTGGTGAAGCCTGGCTTGGAGAATTTTGAACATTACTAGCTTGTGAGATGAGCACAATTGTGTGGTAGGTTGAGCATTCTTTGACATTACCTTTCTTTGAGATTGGAATGAAAACTGAGCTTTTCCAGCCCGTGGCCACTGCTGAGTTTTCCAAATTTGCTGGCATATTGAATACAGCACTTTCACAGCATCATCCTTTAGGATTTGAAATAGCTCAACTCCAATTGCATCACCTCTCCTAGCTTTGTTCATACTGAGGCTTTCTGAGGCCCACTTGACTTCACATTCCAGGATGTCTGGCTCTAGGAGAGTGATCATACCATCATGCTTACCTGGGAAGTGAAGATCATTTCTATATAGTTCTTCTGTGTATTCTTGTCACCTCTTCTTAATATCTTCTGCTTCTGTTAGGTCCAGACCACTTCTGTCCTTTATTGTGCACATCTTTGCATGAAATGTTCCCTTGGTATCTCTAATTTTCTTGAAGAGATCTCTAGTCTTTCCCATTGTATTGTTTTCCCCTATTTCTTTGCACTGATCACTGAGGCAAGCTCTTTCACTCTCCTTGCTGTTCATTGGAACTCTCCATTCAGATAGGTATATCTTTCCTTTTCTTCTTTTGCTTTTCACTTCTCTTCTTTTTACAGCTATTTGTAAGCCCTCCTCAGAGAGCCATTTTGCTTTTGCATTTTTTTCCCTTGGGGATGGTCTTGATCCGTCTTCTGTACAATGTCTCGAACCTCTGTCCATAGTTCTTCAGGCACTCTGTCTATCAGATCTCGGCCCTTAAATCTATTTCTCACTTCCACTGTATAATCATAAGGGATTTGATTTAGGTCAAATCAAATTAGTCAATTTGATTCCCTACTTTATTCAATTTAAGACTGAATTTGGCAATAAGGAGTTCATGATCTAAGCCACAGTCAGCTCCTGGTCTTGATTTTGCTGACAGTATAGCCCTTCTCCCTCTTTAGCCACAAAGAATATAATCAATCTGATTTTGTTATTGACCATCTGGTGATGTCCATGTGTAGTCTTCTCTTGTGTTATTGGAAGAGGATGTTTGCTATGACCAGTGCATTCTCTTGGCAAAACCCTATTAGCTTTTGCCCTGCTTTATTTTGTACTCCAAGACCAAATTTGCCTGTTACTCCAGGTGTTTCTTGACTTCCTATTTTTGCATTCCAGTCCCCTGTAATGAAAAAGACTTCTTTTTTGGGTGTTAGTTCTAAAAGGCCTTGTAGGTCTTCATGGAACCGCTCAACCTCAGCTTCTGCAGTATTACTGGTTGGGGCATAGACTTGGATTATTGTGATATTGAATGGTTTGCCTTGGAAACTAACAGAGATCATTCTGTCGTTTTTGAGATTGCATCCAAGTATTGCATTTCGGACTCTTTTTTTACTATGATGGCTACTCCATTTCTTCTAAGGGATTCTTGCCCACAGTAGTAGATATAAGGGTCAGTTGAGTTAAATTCACCCATTCCAGTCCTGTTTAGCTCACTGATTCCTAAAATGTTGACGTTTTCTCTTGCCATCTCCTGTTTGACCACTTCCAATTTGCCTTGATTCATGGACCTAACATTCCAGGTTCCTGTGCAATAGTGCTTTTTATAGTATCGGACATTGCTTCTATCACCAGTCACATCCACAACTGGGTGTTGTTTTTGCTTTGGCTCTGTCTCTTCATTCTTTCTGGAGTTATTTCTCCATTGGTCTCCAGTAGCATACTGGGCACCTACCGGCCTGGGAAATTCATCTTTCAATGTCCTATCTTTTTGCCTTTGCATACTGTTCATTGGGTTCTCAACAAAAGAATACTGACATGGTTTGCAACTCCCTTCTCCAGTGGACCACACTTTGTCAGAACTCTCCACCATGACCCATCCATCTTCGGTGGTTCTACATGGCCTGGCTCATAGTTTCATATTAGACAAGGCTGTGGTCTATGTGATCAGATTGGTTAGTTTTCTGTGATTGTGGTTTGCAGTCTGTCTGCTCTCTGTTTGAGAAGGATAAGAGGCTTATGGAAGCTTCCTGATGGGAGGGACTGACTGATGGGGAAATTGTCTTTAGTACGTTGTATACTCAGATGTAATTGTTCCATTTGCCTACCTGAGGGGCTAAGTTTGACTAAGAGCTAATAGAGCTTAGGGGAGCACCTTCCATCTCCATCCTCATGCATACTAAGGTCCTCTTTTTCCCAAGTTTTATTCATATTTTTCTGTGTTCCACATTCTTGTTCCACAGTGAATGAAAATGTCAGTTCTTTGTGTTAGGTCTTATTTCTATTTAAATATATTTCAAAGTATCTGTTATATTTCTCTAGGTTTGCTTCAATAATAATGAAGTAAAAACCATTTCTTATTGAATGTGCTTAGTTGCTCAGCCGTGTCCAACTCTTTGTGACTCCATGAACTGTAGCCCGCCAGGCTCCTCTGTCCTTGGGGGTCCTCCAGGCAAGAATACTGAAGTGGATATTAATAATATTTTATTATTAATAATACTTTATTATTCATTCAACCTCAGAATGATGATGAGCTGCCCATGGAAGCAGGAGACCATATGACAATCATGAACAGGGAAGACGAAGATGAGACTGAATGGTGGTGGGCCCGCTTGAAAGACAAGGAAGGATACATTCCACACAATTTGCTGGGACTATACCCAAGAATTAAACCAAGACAAAGGGACTTTGTTAATAATAAAACCATGTCCTCCTCCAGGGGATCTTCCCAACCCAGGTACTGAACCCAGGTCTCCTGCATTGCAGGCATATTCTTTACCATCTGAGGCACCAGGGAAGCCCCAGTAGTCCAATAATTGGTCCCACTTCTTGCACAGAACAGGATTGTTACTGTGTATCTTTCTGAGTGTGACACGGGGCACCTGTGCCCAGCGCAGTGTGTCAGCTTCCTGCCAAGCTCTGCTCCACCAAGCTGAGCATCCTCTGCCAACAGTGACTGCTCCAAGTTACGTCTATTCCAGAACACCTTCTTCATGACTTTCAAGCTACTCTGTCATTAAAGTGAGTCTTGAGAAATTTCTACCACAAATGTCATATTATTTCTTCTTAGTGGTAACAGAGATTAATTCTTCATGAACTAAAAAGTCTGCAAAGTTTCGGGCCACACTCCTTTGCCTTGGTTTAATATTTGGGTATAGTTCCAGCAAATTGTGTGGAATGTATTCTTTGTTTCGTTCAAGTGGACCCATCACCATTCGATCTCATCTTAATCTTCCCTGCACATGATTGTCATGTAGTCTCTTTCTTTCATGGGCAGCTTATCATCATTCTGAGATTGAATGAATAATAATAAAGTAAAAACCATTTCTTATTGAATCCTTAGCATATATTGTTGTTGTTGAAGTTGCTAAGTCGTGTCTGACTCTTTTGTGATCCCATGGACTGTAACCCGCCAGGCTCCTCTGTTCATGGAATTTCCAAGGCAAGTAAGTTGCCATTTCTTCCTCTAAGGGATCTTCCCATGGCTCTGAGCTACAGATACATATTTCAACTAGTTCCGGTATCTTCTCAAGGTAGATATTTTTATCTTTATTTTACAGGTGAAGAAAAATAGTCTCAGATTTTATGTAGTTGCTCATGGACTTGTAGAAATATCTCAGTCAAGGTTCAGCTCCCTGATGGTTAACTCCCACCATCTTTTCACTACAGGATACTCCCTTCCAAATCTTTATCACATATTTCTTAGGGGATAGATTGACTTTTCAATATATTATATATGATGCCAACTCTGTATGGAAACTTCCAATAACTATGATGTATGATAAGTTACTTTCCACTTAATGTCTCTGCCGGCTGCATTTTGGCCATGATAAGAGTTCTTTCTGTTCATGCATTTCTCTGTTGTGCTTATAATATGGGGAGAGTTAAATAGATCCCCTCTGGACAAGAATCATTATTTAGTTGCTGGAATGTCAGCTGGAGACAGATTTTCTCCCACTGTGTAGTGTCAGGCTACTTCTTGTTTAGTGTTATTGAATTATTTCTCATAACTGCAATCATAAGTCCTATTGTTCAGTAGAATCTTTTCCAATACTAGATATACTACTGAATAATAGAGATATGCCCAGAATGCTATGGGCACAAAAGAAAGGGACACAGGTCCATGTGGTTCCTTTGTTGCAGGGTCTTTACTACTGTTTACAAATTATTCTAATTATTTGCTAATGTAATTGCTCAAAGTTTGCTTTCAGTTGACAAGTCTTTACCAGTTGGTTTGTACTGCAATCTGTTTCCTTTAATGTACTTTGCAAAATACCTGCTTCTATTTACTTAGTATTAAGGGCTCCTTTTTAATTTGCATGTGCTGTCCTATGTCTGCTTTTCTTCTTTATGTATAAAGAAGTCTTTCAGCAGTCTGTTTGCTATTTACTGCCGCAATTGAAAGGGTTATAATTTATTCTCTTTAATGGCAAGAAAAACTTGCTGATTGGGATCACAGTTGAATATGAATATTTTATAGGACGGAAATATGTTCAACATGTTTAGTGATTAAACATTCCTTAGAGGGTGGTCTGGTTTATCCATTTTGTGTTCAAAATCATAACTGTTATACAAAATTAGTTCAGTATTAAGAAAACAATTAGTGTACTACTTCCTACAACAGAATAGAAAAGAAAAAAAGCAATTTGGTAATTTCAATAAAATCAGAAAAAACATGGAAAAAATTTACACTCATATCTTACTTTTAAATAGCTTTCTGAACTTACATATAAAATTTCATCAACATATGTTGTTTTTGTAACAATATTCATCTCAAATCAGTGGTGGAATTCATTCTTAATAGAATCCAGTTAAAATCAGGTGGAAAACAAAAATGCCTGTTATTATCATTGTTATCTAATTGTTCCAAAAGCACTAATCAAAGCCATAAGTTATGAAACTGAAATAAGAGGTATAATTATTAGAAAGGAAATGTAAAATTATCCTCATTTGCAGATGGTATAATTATATACTAAGAAAAAAGAAAAGAATGTGCTGAAAACTGTAAGAATTAATAAGAAACTGAAATAAATGTACTGATGCAAGAAGAATACACAGCCCCCTCATCCCATAAATGACCCACCAAGACAGACTTTTACTACTATTACTACTACTACTATTATTAAAAGTGACCTCTCAGGACTTTCTTTGAATTGATGCCCCTGCTTTTGATGAATATGATGAAGATGAAGCATGTCCTAAGCTTCAAGGTACAGGCACAACCTTAAATTCTGAGGGCCCTTCATCAAGGTCATCCCTATCATCCTAAAACTTGGCAATCTTAATATATGTTTTAAAGATTCTGGTACCACACTGGTACAGAAGAGGGTTTGCTGCATCTGTGACATTACGTGTTTCCAATTAGGAGCCAAATTAGAAAAGTAAACAATATTTAGGGTCCAATCTATGTCTATTCCCACTGACACTTCTGACAATAATAGGAGCAGTATGTCCAGAGGAGAAACCAGAAGACATGGATCCAAACACACACATCTCAGGTGTGTTTGAATGGTTAGCAGAAAATAATGTCACATGTTGCAGAATTAGAAAAAAAAATCCACAACTGCATTAGAGACAAAAACACTGACATATCTAAATCTCTAATTTCTCTAACTTGGGAGGATGCTAAAGTTAAGAAATAAATGAAGGTAGGAAGTTACAGGTGAAATTCAGAGGCTGTAAGAGGAAAGCAAATTATTAAAAGATTACCTTCTGTATTAGTCAGCTCAGACTGCCATAAGGAAACACAACAGAGTGGGCTGCTTAAACAACAGACATTTATTTTCTAAAAGTGTGGAGGCTAAAAGTCCATGATCATGGTGCTAGCAAATTTGGTTTTTGGTGAAGGCTTTCTTTCTGGCTTGTGAATGGCTACTGTTTTGATATGTGCTCACATGGCCTTTCCTTTGTGCTTGTGTATAGAGAGAATAAGATCAATCTCTGGTTCTTTTCCTTTACTTATGAGGAAACCAATCCTATAGGGACCCTACATGTATAACACCATTTAATCTTAATTATCTTTCTAAAGGCCCTATTTCCAAATACAGTTGCATTGGAGATTAGGTCTTCAATTTAAGAATTTGCTGTAAGCAGACACAGTACAGTACATAACGGCTTCATGTGAGGAAGACAGTGCAGAGCAATAGCTCAGCTTCTGCCTTAAGTTACAGCTCTTTGCTCTGTGGGTTTCTGAGGTAGCATGTGTAGAATGGAACACTGGATTAAGGAATCTATAATACCTTGAGGTCTAAATTTACCTTATCCTTATTTAAAAAGACATTAATGACTGATGATATCTCACAGGTCTTATCTTAAAATTACCCCTCCCTGTGCACATATAGACACACATACGTACATACATGCACGTGCACACACACCACAACCCTTCAGACAATTAAAAATGTGCAGTAAGTAATTAGGTTGGGGGAGATGAATGTTCTTTATTAAATAACAAAGGGAACTGTAAATAATACCACAATGGGCTATTGTAAAGATAATTTTAACCAATGCAGGATTACCAAGGCATTTTTACTTTTATTGGTGGTGCTGGCCCCTGGGAACTGAGTTCATCACGATATCCCCATCACAATGTGATCATGTCCATAGAGGAATCCATTCCACCACAGTATTCAAACTTCAGGGGTTTCTTTCCCATGTCTTCAATTTTGTCCAAGTTATCAGTTTCATGGGAACCAATGAACAGACTTTAAATTCAAAAAATATTGTATAGTGGTACTGTGAGATCTGAGATGTGCAATCCATGAATGAAATGCATATAGCGATTAATTTACCTTGTACACTGAAATCAGTTACAGTTTTGTTCTCTTAAAGGGGAATAGGCTAATTTAGTGTATGTTCACTTAGTGAAATTGAACTGTGATTCAGATATGTTTAATGTATTTTTAATTTATTTAATGTATTTCATCTCATGTTTTCTTATTGTCACAGATTATAATAAATGCTGTGGCCTAAATCCATGTGGCCTATTAAATGCCACCAGGTTAAGCTGAGCATTGCCAACTGAGAGCTGTGCTGGCCCCTTTCCTCTACCATATGGTGGGAGGTGTGATTTATTTAAATGTTGGAAAACAGCTGTAAGGAAATATTTTTCTGTGTAAATATGTAACACCAATCACAGGCAGGGACATTCTTAGTAGCAGCTGTCAACTCTAGGTTATCCTTTTAATGAAAAAGAGAAACAGTATGATGCTGATCCTAACAAATAGTACATATTATTTTTCCACAAATCTTCACTACCACACATACTTATTCTCCAGCTCTGACATTTCTCGGGTGGGTTTTAGTTTTGAATCAGGAATCATGAATCAGGCTGCAGAATGGTTAGAAGAGAGGGTAACCAGCTTTATGTGGTAGAAGAAAGGAGGAGGAATCTGAGAAGCAATAATTAAGAATTTGACTATGAGTTTTGATTATAAGAATTTGACTATTAAGACTAAAGCACTTCTGTTTAATTTTATAGCATCTTAAGATAGAAAAAATTAAAATAAAACTCCAAAATGGAGTTCTTCCATTTTGAAACATTTACTAAATGGGGGTGGTTTTTATTGTTGTTATTGTTATTATCATTATTATTTTGTCATCAAAACTTGACAAAACTTGATTTTTAATGGGTCTTATCTATGAGAAAGAGATAAATTACTTAATGAATTAACTGTGTTTTCTTTGATTGACTTCAGCTGAGGATATGAAAATAGCACTACTGAAAAACCTTTTTATTACTTTTATTTTACTATTTCTTTATTGAAGTACAGTTGATTTACATTATAGTTTCAAGTTTGCAACATAATGGTTATATGTTTTTATAGATTATGCTTTATTTAAACAGTTTCCCAGGTGACTCAATAGTAAATAATCCACTTGCCAATGAAGGAGACACGGGTTCAATCCATGGGTTAGGAAGATTCCTCAGGGAGGAAATAGCAACCCACTCCAGTATTCTTGCCTGGAATATCTCATGGATAGAGGGGCGTGGTGGGCTATAGTCCATGGGATTGCCAAGAATTGGACATGGCTAGAGTGTATGACTGAGTATACACACACTCTATTTAAAGTTATTATAAAATGTTGACTATATTCCCTGTGCTGTACAATATATCCTTGCACCTTTTTTATTTTATACATAGTAGTTTGCACTGTTAATTCATTACCCTTATCTTTCCCCTCCCCCGATCCCCTCTGGTAATCATTAGTTTGTTCTTTATACATGTGAGCCTATTTCTGATTTGTTATACATATAATTTTAATTCTTTTAGATTTCACAAGTGGGTGATAACATGCACTATTTCTTTCCCAGTTGACTTATTTCATTAAGAATAATACCCTCCAGGTCCATCCATGTTATCATAGCTACAAAATTTCACAATTTTTAAGACTGAATAGTATTCCATTGTATATCTATATATCACATCTTCTTTATCCATTCATTTGCTGAGAGACACTTTGGTTGCTTCCATATCTTGGCTATTATACATAATACTGGTATCAATATTGGGGTACATGTATCATTTTGAATTAGTGTTTTCATTTTCTTCAGATATATACCAAGAATGGAATTTCTAGATCATATGATAGTTCTATTTTCAGCTTTTTGAGAAACCTCTGTATTGCTTCCCTTAGTGGCTGTACCAATTTATTTTCCTAGCAACAGTGTACTAGGGTTCCCTTTTCTCAACATCATCACCAGCATTTGTTATCTGTAGACTTTCAGATGATAGCTGTTCTGACAGGTGTGTGGTGATATCTCATTGTGATTTTGATTTGCATTTCTCTGATGATTATCAATGTTGAGCTTGAGCATCTTTTTGAATATCTATATGCCATCTGTATATTTTCTTTGAAAAAATGTCTATTCAGATCTTCTGCCCATTTTTCAGTTGAGTTGTTTGGTTTTTTGATGTTGAGTTACCTGAGTGGTTTATGTATTTTTGGTATTAACTCCTTGTCACTCATATTTGCAATTATTTTCCCCCATTCAGTAGATTGTCTTTTCATTTTGTCAGTGGTTTCCTTTTCTGTGTAAAAGCTCTTGAGTTTAATAAGGCCCCATTTCCTTTTCCTCAAGAGACAGATCAAAAGAAATATTGCTATAATTTATGTCAAATTGTGTTCTGTCTATATATTTTTTAGGAATTTTGTGGTTTCCAGGTTTGTATTTAAATCTTTAATCCATTTTGAGTTTATTTTTGTATAAGATATAAGAAAAGCTCATTCTTTTATGTGTAGCTGTTCAGATTCCCCAGCACCAATTATTGAAGAGACTATCTTTTCTCCATTGTATATTCCTGCCTCCTTTGTCATATATTAATTGATCATAGATGCATAGGTTTATTTTTGGGCTCACTGTTTTGTTCCGTTGATCTATATGTCTGCTTTTGTGTATACTGTTTGGGTGACTCTAGCTTTGTAATACAGTATGAAGTCAGGGAGCATGACGCCTCTAGATTTGTTCTTATTTTCTCAAGATTGCTTTGGCTATTTGGGGTATAAATTTTAGAACCATTTGTTCTAGTTCTGTGAAAAATATCATGCATGTTTTGATAGGGATTACATTAAACCTGTATATTGCTTTGGGTAGTATTGAAAATTTAGCAGTACTAATTCTTCCAATCAGTGAATTTGTGAGTGAAAGTGAAAGTGTACAGAGTGAAGTAAGCCAGAAAGAAAAACACCAATACAGTATACTAATGCATATATATGGAATTTAGAAAGATGGTAATGATAACCCTCTATGCGAGACAGCAAAAGAGACACAGCTGTATGGAACAGTCTTTTGGACTCTGTGGGAGAAGACAAGGGTGGGATGATTTGAGAGAATAGCATTGAAACATGTATAGTATCATATGTGAAACAGATTGCCAGTCCAGGTTCAATGCATGAGACAAGGAGCTCAGGGCTGGTGCACCTGGGATGACCTAGAGGGATGGGATGGGGAAGGAGGTGGGAGGGGGGTTCAGGGTGGGGAACACATGTACACCCATGGCTGATTCATGTCAATGTATGGCAAAAAACCACTACAACATTGTAAAGTAATTAGCCTCCAATTAAAATAAATGAATAAATAATAAAAACTTTGGGGGAAAAAAGAAAGTGTTAGTCGCTCAGCTGTGTCTGACTCTGTGACCCCATGGACTATAGCCCACATGGACTGCAGCCCAGGCTTTTCTGTCCATGGAATTCTCTAAACAAGAATACTGGAGTGGGTTCTTACACCCTTCTCCAAGGGATTGTCCTGACCCAAGGATTAAACCCGGTCTCCTGCATTGCAGGCAGATTCTTTACCATCTGAGCTACCTGGGAAGCCTGAACATAGGATATTTCCCCATTTATTTATATCATCTTTATTTTCCTTCTTAGAGTTTTCAGAATTCAGCTTTTTAAGTCTTTCACCTCCAAAGTTAAATTTATCCTTAGTTACTTTTTTATTTTAATGCAATTATAAGTGGAATTGTTCAATTGAAATAAGAATAAATGAAAATATATAATTCAGAAATCTCATTTTCAATCCCTGTAAGCAGATACCTGACAAAAGAATGATCTTAATATTAGAAAATATGTGATATTCACATGAGGAAAACTATAACCCTCTACCTAAGTGCTTTTTAGTAAAAGATGCTTATATTAAGAAGAATAATTATTTTAAAGTATCAATCATTCACCCATCAATTATAGTTTCAATATTCCAGTGATATTTTCCCATGTAACAAAGTATTCTAAATGTATTTTGAAAGAATACAAAGTTATTATAATGGAGAACTTTCTATAAAAGAGGGAAGGATTATTATTATAAAATATAAAAGTGTATCATAGAACTATTTTTAAAAGTCCATTGGTAGCAGAGCAACCAATGAAATATATTAAAGAACCCCCCAAAATAACCTATAAAATAATTTAGTATGTGAGAGAGGATTTTTAATAAATCACTATAAAGTGGAAAAGCATATAATAAACTGATTTTATAAAGTTAATTAACTATATTAGAACAACAGTATCAAGTTGTTATACCATATACTAAAATAAATACATACTAGATTAGGGAGTTAAATATTTAGTATTTCTTTCATTCAGCATATATTTATGGAGTACTTGGTACTTATGTCATAGGTTGTATTCTGCGCACTTGGCTAAAGGATTAAACAAAGTAGAAAAAACTTGTCTCTTAAGGTCAGTGGAGGAGAAAGAAAGTAAACAAGCAAATATATCTAAAGTATAATACCATATAGTTGTAAGTATAAAGAAGAAAAATAAAGTGGGAGAAGACAATAAAAACTAGTGGAGATTCCATGTCAGATATAGGGGTAGGGAGTAGTGACACTTTCTAAGGGAAGAGGATGTTTAAACAGAGATCTGAATTCAGTAAAGGAGCAATCCATCAAGATGTCTGAGAGAAGGCCATTCTTGGTAGAGAGAATAGCAAGAGCTAAGAGCTAGAATTAGGAATATGCAGGTGATGATATAGGAGCAATAAGACCACCATGGCTGTCACAAAGAGAGAGAGAGTGAGTTGAAAATGATAACTTGTCGGGGGTAGAATTTTGTATGTCATACTGCAGGGTTTGGGTGTTATTCTAAGTATGATAAAAAGCCATTGAATAAAGAGAGTAAGCAGCTCTTTTGAAAATAATTACTGCAGTTTTTGTGTGGATGATAAACCATGGCAGGGCATGGAATAGGGTGGAGGGAGGCGGTAGTAGCTGAAAAGGAGGAAAATCAGTTGGGAGGCTATGCATAACTCTTGAAGACAAATGCGGGTGGCTTAGATAATGCTGAGAGTGGTGAAGATTATGCTAAATGGTCAGATTATGAATGTTGAAAGGCCCAGATGGATTTACTGGTGGAATGGATGTATACTTTGAGAGAGAAGTATTCAAGGGCAATGGTAAGGTTTTGGCACTGAGCAAATGGTGGTGCTAATTGCAAGAGAGGAAGAGTACATCAGAAGATAGTTGGAGATGGCTAAGAGGTATCAGTAGCTCTTTTTTGGTTATCTTAACTTTGTGATAAGAAAGACATTCTGGTTGTTGTATATAAATTCTGAGAACAGGGAATAACTCATCTGTTTATAGACTACATTTACAATAGATAGTAATATCGAGGAAGTGAGTATAAATATAAAGGAAACTGAAAGATGGAGCCCCCAGGTGATCCACAGTTTTTGCAGAATAAGAAAGTGGATCTAGCAAAAGATTGAGAAGGAGTAAAGAGTAAGGTACAAAGAGAATCAGTTCAGTTCAGTTCAGTTTAGTTGCTCAGTTGTGTCTGACTCTTTGAGACCCCATGAATTGCAGCACACTAGGCCTCCCTGTCCATCACCAACTCCCGGAGTTCACCCAACTCATGTCCATCGAGTTGGTGATGCCATCCAGCCATCTCATCTTCAGTCTTCCCCTTCTCCTCCTACCCCCAATTCCTCCGAGCATCAGCGTCTTTTCCAATGAGTCAACTCTTCGCATGAGGTGCCCAAAGCACTGGAGTTTCAGCTTTAGCATCAGTCCTTCCAAGAAATCCCAGGTCCATCCCTTCAGAATGGACTGATTGGATCTGCTTGCAGTCCAAGGGACTCTCAAGAGTCTTCTCCAACACCACAATTCAAAAGCATCAATTCTTCAGTGCTCAGCTTTCTTCACAGTCCAACTCTCACATCCATACATGACCACTGGAGAAACCCTAGCCCTGACTAGATGGACCTTAGTTGGCAAAGTAATGTCTTTGCTTTTGAATATGCTATCTAGGTTGGTCATAACTTTTCTTCCAAGGAGTAAGCGTCTTTTAATTTCATGGCTGCAGTCACCATCTGCAGTGATTTTGGAACCCCAAAAAATAAAGTCTGACACTGTTTCCACTGTTTCCCCATCAATTTCCCATGAAGTGATGGGACCAGATGCCATGATCTTTGTTTTCTGAATGTTGAGCTATAAGCCAACTTTTTCACTCTCCTCTTTCACTTCCATCAAGAGGCTTTTTAGTTGCTCTTCACTTTCTGCCATTAGGGTGGTGTCATCTGCATATCTGAGGTTATCGATATTTCTCCCGGCAATCTCGATTCCAGCTTGTGCTTCTTCCAGTCCATTGTTTCTCATGATGTACTCTGCATATAAGTTAAAGAAGCAGGGTGACAATATACAGCCTTGACATACTCCTTTTCCTATTTGGAACCAGTCTGTTGTTCCATGTCCAGTTCTAATTGTTGCTTCCTGACCTGCATATAGGTTTCTCAAGAGGCAGGTCAGGTCGTCTGGTATTCCCATCTCTTTCAGAATTTTCCACAGTTTATTGTGAACAACACAGTCAAAGGCTTTGGCATAGTCAATAAAACAGAAAGAGATTTTTTTCTGGAACTCTCTTGCTTTTTTGATGATCCAGGAGATGTTGGCAATTTGATCTCTGGTTCCTCTGCCTTTCCTAAAACCAGCTTGAACATCTGGAAGTTCACGGTTCACATATTGCTGAAGCCTGGCTTGGAGAATTTTGAGCATTATTTTATTAGCATGTGAGATGAGTGCAATTGTGTGGTAGTTTGAGCATTCTTTGGCATTGCCTTTCTTTGGGATTGGAATGAAAACTGACCATTTCCAGTCCTGTGGCCACTGCTGAGTTTTCCAAATTTGTTGGCATATTGAGGGCAGCACTTTCATAGCATCATCTTTCAGGATTTGAAATAGCTCAACTGGAATTCCATCACCTCCACTAGCGTTGTTCATAGTGATGCTTTCTCAGGCTCACTTGACTTCACATTCCAGGATGTCTGGTTCTAGGTGAGTGATCACACCATCGTGATTATCTTGGTCTTGAAGATCTTTTTTTATACAGTTCTGTGTATTCTTGCCACCTCTTTCTAATATCTTCTGCTTTTGTTAGGTCCATACCATTTCTGTCCTTTATCGAGCCCATCTTTGCATGAAATGTTCCCTTGGTATCTCTAATTTTCTTGAAGAGATCTCTAGTCTTTCCCATTCTGTTGTTTTCCTATATTTCTTTGCATTGATCACTGAGGAAGGCTTTCTTATCTCTCCTTGCTATTCTTTGGAACTCTGCATTCAGATGCTAATATCTTTCCTTTTCTCCTTTGCTTTTCACTTCTCTTCTTTTCACAACTATTTGTAAGGCCTCCCCAGACAGCCAAAGAGAATCAGGGGACTATAACGACCTAGAATTTAAGTAAAGAAAATATTTTTCAAAAACAGAGATTTATTGATTCTCAAGTAAATGAATATAGAGAATTATATTTAATAATCTAAAAGTGATGGGTGGCTTTGGCAAGAGTAGATTTAATGCAGTATGAATGAATATTTTATTGTATAGTTTCAAGAGAGAATGGGAGATGAAACTGTGGAAACGAGTACAGACAACTGTTTTGAGTAGATTTCCAATAAAAAGGTGAAACACATGGGTGGTGGAGAGATTTTTATTTTACTTTATTTTCAAGAAAGTAATTATTATAGCATGTTTTCTGCACTGATGTGTATGATCCAGTAGAGAAGGAAAAATTAAGAATACAAAAGAGAAAAGGGATAATTACAGATGCAAAGTCTGAACATGTTGAGGGTGGATGGGATGTTAGGCAAAAGTAGCACTATCTTAAACTCATGAGGGAGAGTTATGGTTATATGCTAAAATTAAAATAAGATAAAAATAGAATAAAACAATGAAAATACTATAATTTGATGTAGGCTCAGCAGTAAAGAATCCATGTACCAATGCAGGATATGTGGGTTCAATCCCTGGCTCAGTAAGATCCCCTGGAGAAGAAAATGGCAACCCACTTTAGTATTCTTGCCTGGAAAACTCCATGGACAGAGAAGCCTGGCGGGCTGTAGTCCCTGGGGTTTCAGAGTTAGACACAACTGAGAACTGAGCATAGCAACTAAAGTGAAAGTGAAAGTGAAGTCGCTCAGTCGTGTCTGACTCTTTGCAACCCCATGGACTGTAGCCCACCAGGTTCCTCCATCCATGGGATTCTACAGGCAAGAGTACTGGAGTGGGTTGCCATTTCCTTCTCCAGGGAATCTTCCCGACCCAGGGATCAAACCCACGTCTCCTGCGTTGTAGGCAGATGCTTTACCCTCTGAGCCACCAGGGAAATCCCATAGCAACTAAACAACAACAAAAAAGGAAAGGATAATAATTTTTTTCAGTAATATATACATTAATGAGAGGAAAATACACGCCTGCTAAATGTCTGATGGACAACCAGAAAGATAAATTATGGGAAATCCATGATAATATTATTTTAAATAATACATACAAATATGTTAATTTGACAGTAATACAGCATTCATAAATATACATAACCAAGATTAAGGGACAAAAAGGAAGTTTCAGAACACTATATTCATAGTTCTATCTTAATTAAAAGAAGAAAGGAATGCATATGACTTTTTGTATCTATTCACTGAAAATATTTGAAAAATATGCATTAACTTAAAAATGGTCCATGAGAAAGTGTGAGAGAATGTCTGTATTTCACTTTGGATCCTTCAGTGCTATTTGAAATTTTTTATAGAAACATCTGTTGAATTTAAAATGAAAATACGTCAAACAAATAAAAAAGGAATATACTGATAGATGCTACCCATAAAAATAAAATTAAACTTCAAAAAAAAAAAAGTAGAAGGGAAAATGAACCAGAAACTATCATATACCACACACACACACAAACAGACAGCCCTAATAGTTAAAATGAACAAATTCCGATAGTAGTAGTAATTCATTCATTCAACATTAAAAAATATATGTATTTATTATGTGGTTACTAAATACCAAACATTTTTAGATAGTGTATATGCAAATGTGACTGTGGAACCCTGTCCTCAAGGAGCTTCCAATCCATGGAAGAGACAGAGAATTAAACATGAAATTATAACTCAAAGTGATAATGCCTATGACAGGGAAAGGATGGATTCCATAAAGAACACACGTATGATGAGTTTCTAATAGTAACAACATCTAAGCAGAAGCCCACCAGGCAATCAACAGTTATCCAGAGAAGGAGGAACTTTTCAGGTAGCAACAACAGCATGTGCAAGGGCCTAGAACAAATAAAAGCAGTACACGCTGAGGGAACTGCAAATTAGTTTCGTTAATGTGTTCCCATTACTCACCACAGTGCCTAACATCCAATACTTGCCCAGCAAATAGTAAACTGCAAACAGTTTTCATTTCCAGTGGCAGCAAAGTTGAACACTTGAGATGAGAGTTTTGCAAAATAAATAAATAGCTTAAAAATTGCACATGTTCTAATCTAGTAAGTTGGGTTACTCCCCTGAACAGTTTTAGTTTCAGAAAAAAAAAAAAAAAAGTCCCAGATCTGTATACAAAAATACCAGTTTCCATTTGACTTATTGACTTTCAATAAGTCAAAAGTAGAGGTAGCATATCATAAGTGAAAAATATTCCAGTAGATTATCCGTTTTGTATCATCATAAAACATACTTGAGGAAAGTTTAAAGTTCTCAGGAAAGACCTTGCTGATATAAAAATGTAAAGTACAAAAATAACAAACTTTTTTTTTAAGGATGTGCTATGAACTGGAGGAAATGCAGTAAGATGTTGACCATTGATATTAGATGGGAGAACTACAAACAACACTTTTTCTTCCTTCTACCTCTCTGTAATTTATACATTTACTATACTTAAGAAAACTACTAAAAAATTAATTGTTTTTAAAATATTTACCAATTACCTTAAGTTTAAAATATCTATAGGCTTCTGTGATGCCATTTAGAAATAATACCCTAAAGCCTGGTAGTGACTTTGAGAGCTATGTTCTCTCCATATTAGTTTTATCTGCTTCCCAAAAGTAATTCAAAGGTAATTCCTAAAAATTAAAATTGGGTTGGCCAAAACTGTTTATTCACAGGAAGGAAAAAAAAGAGGGAGAACTGTGTAGAAAGTGTTTGGCTTTGTAGTCAGCCTTGCTAGAGAGGAGAAACTTGAAACCAAGGAGTTCCTGGCAACGTGTAGAATGAGAAAAGACAGCCAATAGTGGATTCTAGATGATGACAGTACAGTAAAAGGAGGGATGATTTACTATCTAGGTTTTAAACAATTTATTGTAGATTCAGGTCTTCCAGTAAACCAGTTTTTTAGTAATAAATGTGTCAATGAGGTGAAAGTTTTTCTTGATATGAGATTGAATATTTGACTGCTTTTATTTTATTTTTTTTAGTCCATTATAGAATTTTAATAACAGGGCACATTCCAGACAAGGGAATTGTACGGTAACTATTGTAGAGTTCTCTTTGTATAATAAAAAATAATCTTTTCCTTGGTGCTAAAAGTTCTTTGTGTGTATATATAACAAAAGTTCTTTGTGTGTGTGTGAAAGAAATTTGCCTTTTGTTTGTCAAATATGTTAAATATTTTGCTCTCATTTGATAATTTATCTTTTGACTTTGTTTTTAAATTTTTGCCAGAAATTTTTAACATATAATTTCCTTAAGCTATAGTCATGTGTGTAAAAAATAAAATATAGTAGCATTTAGTAGCATCTTCCTTCATTATTGAACCTCAATTTCACTTCTGTTTTCAGCACTCTTTCAACCCCACCTTCTGTTCCACCTGATAACAGCTAATTTTAATTCACTTCAGTGTAACTCCAATCATTTCAAGTTTAAACTATGGCAACTCAGGATTCCCTCCATTCCTTTTCCCTCTGTATCTCCCTAGAGTCATGTAAGTTCCAGAGGCCTTTTAGAGGCTTATGGCATTGGGGGAGTGTGATTGTCCTTCAGCTGCATTTTGTCCTGTTTGGTGCTGCTGAGATGACTATAACACCCACTGATGTGGGCCTCACTAAAATGGTTGAGGTCCCTAACTGTACAGCAGTCCATGCTGCCATCTGCTGGTGTTTCCTCTTGTTACTAGGTAACAAGACCTCCTTGGATGTTCAAGATGGCTCCTGAAATTTATATCATAGTTGTGTACTTTTCAGCTGAAGAATTGATGCTTTTGAACTGTGGTGTTGGAGAAGACTCTTGAGAGTCCCTTGGACTGCAAGGAGATCCAACCAGTCCATTCTAAGGAGATCAGTCCTGGGATTTCTTTGGAGAGAATGAAGCTGAAGCTGAAACTCCAGTACTTTGGCCACCTCATGCGAAGAGTTGACTCACTGGAAAAGACTTTGATGCTGGGAGGAATTGGGGGCAGGAGGAGAAGGGGCCGACAGAGGATGAGATGGCTGGATGGCATCACCGACTCGATGGACGTGAGTTTGAGTGAACTCCGGGAGTTGGTGATGGACAGGGAGGCCTGGCGTGCTGCGATTCATGGGGTCTCAAAGAGTCGGACACGACTGAGCGAATGAACTGAACTGAACTGATACTTTTCGGGGTAATTTCATCTTCTCACTTATTATTCTTGAAGGCTACAGAAGGTTGGTGGGATTGCTTTGGCTTCTTCATTCAGACATTCCAGTTGCTCTCATTCCTTTATGAGGATGCAAATGGAGACCCTGTGAAGAGGCCTTTTCCTTAGTGTTCCAGGAAGGAACAGTGAAAGGTACACAGGAAGCAGTGTACCAGTCTTCTTTGCTCTTAGATCCAAACCTTCTTCTACCCTTGAGAGAATTTTAATTTCCTTTTAGACAGACAAAAACTGTCTCAGCATTGTTCTGCCATATTTTTCTGCCTTGAAACTGGGCCACAGAAATGCTGAGAAACTGACAGAATTCTCTTTGCCTATGATGAGATTATCTTCCCTCTTTGTGTTAGTGAAGCCCTTGTGCTCAGTGCTGATGTGTAGATCAACACTGCAGTGAAGGCAAAGGTAGCACAGGAAATAATCCACCTGCTCAAAGTTAAAGGTGTCATCCTGTGTTCATTTTTATGCAGTGAAATATATCCATCCCTCTGCTTTTGCTTCTGGGCTTATGTCACAGTAATTCTAATGTCTTTTTTATATTACAATTTTGCAAAATTTCATCCACATATACTTCTAGGACTTTTATAGAACAACATTTTAAACATGTAAATCTTGGACTTATCTTGCATCTATTTTAGTATACACAAGATATGAATTCAGTTTACTAATTTCTCAAGATGATACTATAGCAACTTAGTGGTTTGGAGTTCTTGGGGGGATATTTTGCCTGAAGTATTCAACTTGCCAGGAATATTCACTGATTTCATGATGGGACCTGTGAACCAGTCTTTAGAGTTAAGAGTAGTGATTGTCAACTTTGACTGCCTATCAGAACATTTGGAGAGAGTTAAAAATACTGATAACTGGATCCCAGCTTCTCATGTAATTGTTTTGGAGTACAGTCTGTACATCATGATTTTAAAAATCTTTCTGGTTGATTATAATGCAGTCAAAATTGAGTACTATTAAATTATAAACCTGTCTTTAGGGCAAAAAAGAGCATGAGTGAAAGCCATGTGATGATTTTTCATAGAGCAGTATGGAGCATGTATCCCAGTCACCTTGGATATGTGGGCTTGTTGAAACACAGATTTCTGTGCCCCTCTCTCAGAGTTTCTGAGTCAGAAGCTGCAGAGTGATGCCAAAGAATTTGCATTTCTAACAAGTTCTTGATTCCCACTAATGTTACTGGTCCAGGGACCACACTTGGAGAGGAAATGTAATAGAGTATTAAAAGAACTTCTGGAGGAAAATAACTCTAGACCTCTTATTTGGTCAGAAGGTAGCATCCACATTTATACTGATACTTTTCATTCTCTCATTTGAATTTCAAAAAGATTATAAATGAAATTTATGCAGAATTTATAATTTAGCTACACTCATTCTTAAGATGTGAGTTAAGGTACAATAAAATAAAACATAAATGGAAAGAAGGGGAGAAAATTAGAACATGAGTAAAATGATATCTGGAAAGACAAAATTAAAAGAGTAGTGTACATATGTACATTTGCTGATGTTGGACCATAAATTTGGTAAACTTTCAACAGTGAACATTAAACAAGGAAACAAAATCATAGCAAAATTTATAGTGCTCCTGAGATGAAAACAAGCCAGTACTTCAGATAAAAAACACATCACTGTCCTGACATCAGAGGAAACTTTCCTCTATATTTGCTTTCAAGATAAGTCTATACAACATTGTGAATAACATCTTTTCTCTTCATGTTTGTTACAATGAATGTAGATATTCTGTTGATCAAAGCTTAATTACAATGTTAAAATACTAGGTAACTTGATCACTAGGTTATTTAGAGTTTCTATTTTTCTTAAATGAGTTTCAGAGTACTTTTATTTAAATGATTCCTCAGTCCTCAATATAAATTATTGATTCCCATCGAAATATAGTAGAAGCAGTTATACTGAGGACACATGAGAGTGTTCAGATTTAACATTCTCAGTTTGTTGGTCTTGAGCACAGATGAACTTTCCTTCATTCTGGATCTTGGTTCTTAGCTTAGAGAGTGAGAGATCATAGAACTTTTTGAGAATCTGGTGATAACAAAGCACCTGCTTTCTAGAAAATAATATACAGATCATAATTATTCATAAATTCTGAATTTATGGACTTGGTCCCTTGCTAAAATGTACTTGTAACCCTAAAGTCAATACTCCAGTTGTGGTTAGAACCAGGCAGTGTTTCATCTCTCAGACTATAAACAAGTGTTATTTTTAACAGCACATTTAGTGCCATGTTTTTCACATTTTTTGTGCTTTTTCTTTTTATTTCACTGGTTAAAATAACCCCTAAGCACAGGAAGGCCATAATGTGCCTCGTGAAAAAAATGTGTGTTGGATACTCTTTATTAGCTTCATTCAAGGATGAGTTAGAGTGTGGTTAGCCATTAGTTCAATGTTAATGAATTAACAATAAATATTAAATGAAAGCAAAAAAAAGAAAAAGAAAGTGAAAGTTTCTCAGTAATGTCTGACTCTTTGTGACCCCAAGGACTGCAGCCTGCCAGTCTCCTCTGTTCATGGGATTCTCCAGGCAAGAATACAGGAGTGGGTTTCCATGCCCTTCTCCAGGGGAATCTTCCCAATCCAGGGACTGAACCCAGGTCTTCCACACTGCAGGCAGATTCTTACCATCTGAATCACCAGAGAAGCCCAATATTAAATGTTCAGTCAGTTCAGTTCAGTCACTCAGTCATGTCCTACTCTTTGCAACCCCATAAATCGCACCACGCCAGGCATCCTTGTCCATCACCAACTCCTGGAGTTTATTCAAACTCATGCCCATTGGGTCAGTGATGCCATCCAACCATCTCATCCTCTGTCATCCCCTTCTCCTCCCACCTTCAATCTTTCCTAGCATCAGGGTCTTTTCAAATGAGTCAGCTCTCCACATCAAGTGGCCAAAGTATTGGAGTTTCAGCTTCAGCATCAGTCCTCCCACTGAATATTCAGGACTGATTTCCTTTAGGATGGACTGGTTGGATCTCTCTGTAGTCCAAGGGACTCTCAAGAGTCTTCTCCAACACCACAGTTCAAAAGCGTCAATTATTCAGCGGTCTGCTTTCTTTATAGTCCAACTCTCACATCCATACATGACTACTGGAAAAACCATAGCTTTGACTAGATAGACCTTTGTATAAAATGAGGTGTCCTTAAATAGAAACACACATAAAACAAGATTATGTATTAATAAGTTGAAAACCAATATTGTGACCACAGGTTTGCAAAAACCTTTCTCTGTATTTTCCCAAGGAAAGTAACCCTTCATTTCCCCTAAGAGCAATGATTCAGTAGTCACTAATTCTGTGTTTTGAGGTGACATTATAAAACATAACCACTCCAGATATCAAGAACTGACTGTATATACCCCAAATTTGCCTTCAGATTCAGGGATTTTTATAAGATACTGAGTATGTGTTAGGTAAGAGCCCTCAATGAAGAATGGATGTACTGAGTTTATTGGGAATTATCTTGAAGGAGTACTATTTCTCTTAATGAGCTTTATTTTAGGGTTATTGGCTCAAAACCAGACTGCTGGGTTTCAAAGTATGTCACTCACTAGCTGTATGATCTTGGGCAAGTTTCTTAGCCCAAGCTTCCTCATTTATGAAATAAATAAAGGAATTAAGAAAAGGACTGGAACATCAAACAGTTCATATGATATTGTTAATTCTTTAAATTAATTGATTATCAACAGAGAAATATGGGAATAATTATAGTTCTCATTACCCAGCGAAGATAAACTGCTTAATTTTTATACCTCAATGAGTATGACTTCTCAAACTGTTTACCATTCAGCTTCTCATGGCTCTGTTCACAAATGAGTTTGTTGGAATTAATAACTGAAGGAATAGCTCACAACAAAAGAAACTTCTCATTCCCCAACTTTGAGCTGAAAATAATTATGGGAAAAAATAGCTAAGCTTCAAAATGAAGAAAAAAGAGGTAGCAATGAGATTAAAAATATTAAAGTTAAGATAAAAGGCTAAAATAAAGGCAAGAAGCTTAGAGATTGTAAGAGGAAAAAAAAAAAAAAGGAAAACTTACAAAATGCAATAAGGTATTTATGCCCAAGACAAAGCTCAAGGTATATCTGGTTTCCTGAAGGGTTGGGTCCCCTATTGTAACTATGGTATTAACTACTCTGCTACACAATTCTTCAGAGATCTTTAGTAACATAGTACAGGACCATTGAGTTCAAACAACTGGAAGGCTTTAGGCAAAGCATCAGTTTATCTCAGCTAAGTAGAGCACACTGATAGAATAAATATGATAATGAAATAATTCTGTGGACTAAAATGTTGAAGTTTAAAGACTTCCAAGTTTGTTCTTCTTTATATTGCCTTGGTTATTTTTGACCCTTTGCATTCTAAGATAAGACTTATTTCCACTGAGTGTGTTTCCAATTTAATGCATGATGCAATCAGTTGGCAGTCTTACATATCTTTTGTTAGATATGTGTGTGTGTGTGTATGTGTGTGCATGTGTGTGTGTGTGCTCAGTCATGTCCAACTCTTTATAACCCCACAAACTGTAGCTTACCAGGCTCTTCTATCCATGGGATTTCCCAGGCAAGAATACTGGAGTGGGTTGCTGTTTCTTCCTCCAGGGCATCTTCCCAACTCCAGGATCAAACCCACATCTCTTGTGTCTCCTGCCTTGGCAGGTGGATTATTTTTTAATTAATTAATTTTAATTGGAGGATAATTACTTTACAATATTGTGGGTTTTTTTTTTTACCATGTATCATTATGAATTGGCCATAGGTATACATGTGTCCTCTGCATTCTGAAACCCTCTTCCACCACCCTCCCCACCCTATCCCTCCAGGTTGTCATATGGCACCAGTTTTGGGTTCCTGCAGGCAGATTCTTTACTACTGCACCACCTAGGAAGCCCTTTGTTAGATTTATTTCTAGCTATTCAATGTTTTTTTTTTGCTTTTATAAATAGAATTGTTTTAAAATTTCATTGTATATTTGCTCATTTCTTGTATATAGAGAAAACAATTGACTTTTAAAATATTAACTTTGTGTTCAGTGATCTGGTTTATTGTCTAATAGTTTTCATGTTCTTTTGGACCTTCTAACCTTCTAATGTACTATTTTTCCTATGAATTATAACAACTTTAATCATTTCTTTCCAGTTCTTACAATTCTTTTAACGTTTTTTGCTCTCTCCTCCTCTGCATCTCTCTTCCTCTCCCTTTTATCTTTTCCCTAGTCCTCCTCCTCCTTTTTTGCTTAATGGGACTGGTTACAAACTTCATTTCAGTGTTGAATAGAGATGGTAATAGTAGGCATCTTTATCATATTTCATTTCCAGGGAAAAGCTTCAACATTTCTCCATTAATTACATTTTGTATGTTAAAATTATGAATAGATGCACATTAAAAGACATTATTAGCATTTGGAGAGGGCAGCCCCAGAATGGAAAATATATTTTCAATATATAACTTTGGGTAGGAGGGAGACTCAAGAGGGAAGGGATAATGAATACTTATAGTTGATTCAATTTGTTGTACAGCAGAAACAAACACAACATTGTAAAGCAATTATCCTCCAAATAAAAATAAATAAATGCCTATCTTTAACAAAACACTTTTGTTAAGAATATATAAACTCCTAACAATTCATAAATGAGTTAAAAAAATGGGCAAACACCTGAATAAATATTTTAGAAAGAAGATACCTAAGAAGCCAGAGAGACGTGAAAAGATGCATACATTTATGAGTCATAAAGAAAACAGAAATTAAGACCACAGTGTAATGTCACTATATATCCACTAGAAGGGCTAAAATGAAAACGTGACTGACAACATCAAGTATTGGTGAGTATATAGAGAGCTGGAAATTTCATAAACAGCTGGTAGGAGTAGGAAATGGTAAAACGACTTCCTGTTTAACAGCATATATTAAAGCTTACTGGCTTCCCAGGTGGCACAGTGGTAAAGAATCCATCTGCCAATGCAGGAGAGGCAAGAGACGCAGGTTTGATCCCTGAGTTGGAAAGATTCCCTGGAGGAGGAAATGGCAACCCCCTCCAGTAGTCCGGCCTGGAAAATTCCATGCACAGAAGAGCCTGGTGGATTACAGTCCATGGGGTTGCAAAGAGTTGGACATGACTGAGTGACTAAGCATGCATTCATGTGTGCACCTCAGTCATACACACACACTCAAAAACTTACTGAAATCACAGAAAGAAAAGCCACAGATTAGGGGGCACTGGTATACAAGTCTACAGTATATATTCCTCTGAATCCAGAGTTGTTTGTGTGGCAATAGTGCCTTCTCATTACTTTACAGAATTATTTATATATATATATATATATATATATAATTTATATATTTATTCTTCCTACTATTAATAGACAATTGAGTCACTTCCCAGTTTTCAGTTAAAATGTAGTGCTCCTATGAGCAGTCTTGTACATGCACTGTAATAGTCATAATTTGGCATATCTGTTGAATATATAATTGTTTGGACTAGAGAACACGTGGATATTAAGCTTTAGTTGGTTGAGGTTGTACTGTGCTCAGTCATGTCCAACTTTTTGCATCCCCATGGACTGTAGCCCACCAGGCTCCTCTGTCCATGGGATTCTCTGGAAAAAATACTGGGGTATATTTTTGGATCTTTAGGAGATCTTCCAGACGTAGGGATTGAAATGGTATCTCTTATGTTTCCTGGATTGGTAGGTGGCTTCTTTATCACTAATGCCACCTGGGAAGTCCTAAATGTTATCAAGTGTGCAGTATAAACTGGAATATCAGTTACTTCAGGTTGGAATTTAAAAAATTATTTCTTAAATTTTTATTTTTCAAGACTAGTCAAATCTATAAACCTATATTTTCTATCATCCCTTTGTTCAGCATATCCTGCTATTAATCACTTAGTAACTGTCTTGGTGATCAGATTAACTGTTACATATGCCAAAGAGAAAATGTAAAGTGCTTCCTTTAAGTGAAAAGTTGAAAGTTTTTGGACTAAATAAGACAAAAAAAAAATTGTATGCTGAAATTGCCAAGATCTATAGTTAGAATAAATCCTCTGTTCGTGAAATTGTGAAAAAGGAAAAAGAAATTCATGCTAATTTTGCTGCCACATCTCAGACTGCAAAAGTTAATGACTGTAGTGTATGATAAACCCTAAGTTAAGATGGAAAAGGCATTATTTTGTATAAGGTATTATGAGAGACCACACTCATATGACTTTTGTCACAATATATTGTTATAATTGTTCTATTTTCTTATTAATTTCTTATTGTGCCTAATTTAAGTTAAACTTTATCATGGTATATATTTATAGGAAGAAGCAATACATATATGGTTTGGTATAATCTGAGGTTTCCAGCATTCACTGGTGATCTTGGAAAAACATGTTCCACAAATAAGGGAGAGCTACTAAATTGACGTAAAATTAAAAAACAAACAGAACTAACCTACAATACTAGAAGTCAAATTGGGAAAGTACCCAGGAGAAGGCACTAGGGCATTTCTAGAGTAATACTGGTAATATTAATTACTTGATCTGGAGATTGGTTATATAAGGGTGTGTGAAATTTCAGTGAGCTGTACTTGTGGTTTGTACAGTTTCCTGAATGTATGTTGTACTTCAGTAAAAGCAATGAAAACAAACAGAAAGCCTAAGGGATCAAATAAAGCTATTTGATTTTGAATAACTAAAGGGGTACCATAAATGCCTAGTGTGCCTCAGAAGAAAAAGTAATCCATACTTAAAGATATTTGAAATTTATGAACTGAAAGCCTAGACCTCTGTCAAAAATCCTGATGGGAAATTTTGAAAGGCACCCCTTTCAAAGGGGTATTCTGCTTGTACCTCAGAATAGGCAACCTGTACTTCTCCACTGGGAGAAGCAACTATTAGTAGGCAGGAAATTCTGCATTCTCACACCATCAACCCATGTTAACCCCTTCACCAAGAACATTTTAGCAGGAGTTTCTCCATTGAATTCCCCAATTCCATTTGCCCCATAGTGTTGTCTCACAGGGCTTCCCAGGTGGCGCTAGTGGTAAAGAACCCGCCTGACAACACAGGAGACCTAAGACTGGGGTTCCATCCCTAGGTCCCAAAGATGCCCTGGAGGAGGACATGGCAACTTACGCCAGTATTCTTGCCTGGAGATTCCCATGGACAGTGGAGCCTTGGCGGACTACAGTCCATGAGGTCGCAAAGATCAGACTCGACTGAAGTGACTTAGCAGGCATGTAGGTTCTCCTGGTGATACATGATCATTATTTGGTCCTCATTTGTAACTGAGTCTATTTGTCAGCCACAAACATATGGCCAAATGAATGCATCCACTGGCTGATGAACCTGATTGCTTTATTATATTTTCTTCTTTTCAAATAAGGAAGAAGAAGCATCCCCAGATAAAATATACCCAGATTTCTGAGTTCTGTGACTAATGACAGAATTTTCACTGTCTATTTCTTAGATTGCTAATTCAATTACTAACAAATTATGAAAATAAGGGCAAACATATAGCATCTCTTAAAACTGAGAAAGGTCCATAAGGATGTCAGAAACTCCCAGGAATTTCTGATACAAAATAATGGATGAGTCCAGACTAGAGTCCTTAGTTGAAAGTTGACTCACCACCTTACTAGGAGAAAATGAATCAGTATTCCCAAGATGAAAATTGAAAACACCCTGGAGAACATAAATTGCCTAATTTTAGGAGAGTTTTAGAGGCAAAGATAAATACAGAGGCAATAAAGACACAGTACTTAAAAAATTTTTTTTGATTTGATCAACCACAATTGAAAGCAGGGCACCTGAAATGTGGCAAGGATCCTGCAGTAACCAGAGAGATCATGCAGTGTTGAATAAAGCTGTCTTCTCTCTCTATTAGAATTTAAAATTGCTCTGGATTTTCCAATAGTTTCCATTAGATAATCAATCATCAATATAAAATGCATTTTCAGAAAGAAAATAAATGTATTATTATTTTTAGATATGATTATTTGCCTAGAACACAAAAAAAAAGAAAAAAAAAACTGATAGCAATCTTGATAGTGGAGTCTGTTTATAAATATGTCGCACTCCATCAGAGCAACAATGATAGATTAGAAAAGAAAACATCAAATCAGAAACAATAGATACAAAATGGGTAGGAAAATTTTTCAGTAAGAACGGAGAACCCTCAAATTGTGCAGTTATTATAAACATGATAATTCTCCTTAAGAAAATAGAGCAACTCAAAGCAATCCCAATGAGATGCTTTTCTTTTTGAAATTTGATATAATGAATCTAAATGTCAACTGAAAGAATAATTTGATGTTTTATTTTCCCCAAATTACAGCGCTGTATTCAATGAAACACACAGACGTTATAATTATGATCAATCATGTTTGACATAATTGTCAAGATTTTTAAAAAAATAACCCAATTTATTTTATTCCCAGAAAGTTATTTGTTTTATACCTCCTTCAAATCAATTTTCATCTCCAAGCTTCCCCACATCCACCATCTCGACGATAGGCAAATATCATGCTGTTTTCTTTATTTTTTCCACTACAGGGTATTTAGGTTAGTTTTTGAACTTTCAGTTCAGTTCAGTTGCTCAGTCATGTCCAACTCTTTGCGACCCTATGAATCGCAGCACTCCAGGCCTCCCTGTCCATCACCACTCTTGGAGTTTACCCAAACTCATGTCCATCGAATCGGTGATGCCATCCAGCCATCTCATCCTCTGCTGTCCCCTACTCCTCCTGCCCCCAATCCCTGCCAGCATCATGGTCTTTTCCAATGAGTCAACTCTTCACATGAGGTGGCCAAAGTATTGGAGTTTCAGCTTCAACATCAGTCCTTCCAAAGAACATGCAGGACTGATCTCCTTAGAATGGACTGGTTGGATCTCCTTGCAATCCAAGGGACTCTCAAGAGTCTTCTCCAACACCACAGTTCAAAAGCATCAGTTCTTCGGTGCTCAGCTTTCTTCACAGTCCAACTCTCACATCCATACATGACCACTGGAAAGACCATAGCCTTGACTAGACAGACCTTTGTTGGCAAAGCAATGTCTCTTCTTTTTAATATGCTATCTAGGTTAGGAATAACTTTTCTTCCAAGGAGTAAGCATCTTTTAATTTCATGGCTGCAGTCCCCATCTGCAGTGATTTTGGAGCCCCCCAAAATAAAGTCTGACACTGTTTCCCCATGTATTTCCCATGAAGTGATGGGACCAGATGCCATGATCTTCGTTTTCTGAATGTTGAGCTTTAAGTCAACTTTTTTACTCTCCTCTTTCACTTTCATCAAGAGACTTTTTAGTTCCTCTTCACTTTCTGCCATAAGAGTGATGTCATCTGCATATCTGAGGTTATTGATATTTCTCCTGGCAATCTTGATTCCAGCTTGTGTGTTTCTCATGATGTACTCTGCATATAAGATAAATAGCAAGGTGACAATATGCAGCCTTGATGTACTCCTTTTCCTATTTGGAGCCAGTCTGTTGTTCCATGTCCAGTTCTAACTGTTGCTTCCTGACCTGCATATAGGTTTCTCAAGAGGCAGGTCAGGTCGTCTTGTATTCCCATCTCTTTCAGAATTTTCCACAGTTTATTGTGATCCACACAGTCAAAGGCTTTGGCATAGTCAATAAAACAGAAATAGATATTTTTTCTGGAACTCTCTTGCTTTTTTGATGATCCAGTGGATGTTAGCAATTTGATCTCTGATTCCTCTGCCTTTTCTAAAACCAGCTTGAACATCTGGAAGTTCACAGTTCACATATTGCTGAAGCCTGGCTTGGAGAATTTTGAGCATTACTTTACTAGCATGTGAGATGAGTGCAATTGTGTGGTAGTTTGAGCATTCTTTGGCATTGCCTTTCTTTGGGATTGGAATGAAAACTGACCTTTTCCAGTGCTGTGGCCACTGCTGAGTTTTCCAAATTTGTTGGCATATTGAGTGCAGCACTTTCATAGCATCATCTTTCAGGATTTGAAATAGCTCAACTGGAATTCCATCACCTCCACTAGCGTTGTTCGTAGTGATGCTTTCTAAGGCCCACTTGACTTCATATTCCAGGATGTCTGGTTCTAGGTGAGTGATCACACCATCGTGATTATCTGGGTTATGAAGATCTTTTTTGTACAGTTCTGTGTATTCTTGCCACCTCTTCTTAATATCTTCTGCTTCTGTTAGGTCCATACCATTTCTGTCCTTTATCGAGCCCATCTTTGCATGAAATGTTCCCTTGGCATCTCTAATTTTCTTGAAGAGATCTCTAGTCTTTCCCATTCCATTGTTTTCCTATATTTCCTTGCATTGATTGCTGAGGAAGACTTTCTTATCTCTCCTTGCTATTCTTTGGAACTCTGCATTCAGATGCTAATGTCTTTCCTTTTCTCCTTGGCTTTTCACTTCTCTTCTTTTCACAGCTATTTGGAAGGCCTCCCCAGACAATCATTTTGCTTTTTTGCATTTCTTTTCCATGGGGATGGTCCTGATCCCTGTCCCCTGTACAATGTCATGAACCTTTGTCCATAGTTCATCAGGCACTCTGTCTATCAGATCTAGTCCCTTAAATCTATTTCTCACTTCCACTGTGTAATCATAAGGGATTTGATTTAGGTCATACCTGGATGGTCTAGTGGTTTTCCCTACTTTCTTCGATTTCAGTCTGAATTTGACAATAAGGAGTTCATGATCTGAGCCACAGTCAGCTCCCGGTCTTGTTTTTGGTAACTGTATAGAGCTTCTCCATCTTTGGCCGCAAAGGAGATAATTAGTCTGATTTCGGTGTTTACCATCTGGTGATCTCCATGTATAGAATCTTCTTTTGTGTTGTTGGAAGAGGGTGTTGTGTTGTTGTTTTGAACTTTAGATGATTATATAATAGCTAATCTTTTCTTCTGAACTGATTTTATTAGAAATATCATTTATGTTGTTGATCAATTGTTTATTCTTTTCATTGCTGAGAGTTTTATATTTTGTTATTAATATAACATTCAACTTTTATTTATTCTTCTGTTTTTTTCTCAATTCTCTTACTGTTGGCTAATTGGATTGTTTCCAGTTTTCAAGGGTATTTGTAAGCAAATAGCCTTGGAAAATAAAAATAGGGTCTCTCCATGGAACAAAGGGTGTGAGTTCGGCTGCTAAATCCTGTCTGACTCTGCAACCTCATGGACTGTAGCCCGCCAAACTCCTCTGTCCTTGGGATTTCCCAGGCAAGAATACTGGAATGGGTTGCTATTTCCTTCTCCAAGGTATCTTTTGGACCCAGGGATCTAGCATTCATCTTCTGCACTGGCAGGCAGATTCTTTACCGCTGAGCTGCATCAGGGAAGCCCTGGAACAAAGGGTAGGCATATTTTAACGCCCATAGCAAAAGACTTGGGTTCCCTAAGCTTAGGATTTTTCTTCTGCAATGTAACCCACTGTCTGTGCATGCTTTCATATGAGTCCATTAGCATCACTGTGAAGGGACTTGGCAACAAAAGAAACTGACCCAAATGTATTGAATATAGAAGAGTCTCCTCTGTTCTAGAATCCAATAAATTGTGGCAAGCCAACTTGGTAGCTTTTACAGTTTTTGATAGTACCTATGTTTAGAGGGATGTTGGTAATTTTCTTTTTTATAATGTCCTTATTAGATTATGGTATCAGTATTATGTTTCACTCACAACACAGGTTAGTAATTATTCCCTCCTTTATTTTCTGAAAGTATTTGTGTAGTATTAGGGTTATTTCTTCCTTAAATGTTTGATGAATTTTATTTGACAAATAACATTGGCCTAGAGGTATTTCATGCTGAGATTACTTCAAATTCAATTTTTGTAATATACAAAAATGTAACCAGATTTTCTATTTTTTCTTGTGTCTTATTTGGTCCTTTGTGTTTTCTTAGAAATATATTCATTTAACCTAAATTGTCATATTTATTATGAAAGTCTTTTATAATGTCCTAAATTATTTTTAAAATATCTGTATTGTCTATAATGTAATACTCTCAATACGTCTTTTGATTTTTTTTCTTTTTTATTTTATTTGGTCTTGCATTAGGTTTGTCAATTTATTAACCTTTCAAAAAACTAGTTGTGGCTTCATTAATGTTTCCTCTTTATTTTCTGGTTCATAGGTTTGTGCATTTATATTTATTATGTCTTCTTATTTTGGGGTTTAATTTGTTGTTCTTTAAAATCTTATATAATTGAGTTCAAATCTTCCCTTTCATTTTGCATTTAAGCCATAAATTCTTAGCTATTGAGTGCTCTATCTATATCTTTCTATTTTTGATATGTTCTATTTTATTATTATTTGATTTTATGTTCTTCCTTTTTCACCTTTATGTTCAAGTTTCTATATGACATGATTTTCCTTCAGCCTGAACAATGTTTTTTTTTTTAACACTTCTTCTAGTACAATCATCTGGTGGTTAATTTTCTCAGCTTTTTTAAAATCTGAAATATCACTGCTTCAATCTCATTTTTGAAGGATGCTTTCAGTGGGTGTAGTACATTTAGTACTTCAGAGTTAGTTTTGCCATTATCTCTGGCTGCCATTGTTCATGATGAGAGGTCGCATGTATCCTTATTTTTGTTCTTTTATATATATCTTTCTTCAATCCAGCAATTAACATATAACATTTATAAGTTTAAAGTGTGTGTGTGCTCAGTCACTTTGTCTGACTCTGTGACTCTTTGTAGCCTGCCAGGCTCCTGTGTCCATGGGATTAAGAATATGGGAGTGCTCTCCTCTAGGGGATCTTGGACCCTGGACTCAAACCCATATCTCTGGCATCTCCTGCATTGCAGACAGGTTCTTTGCCCACTAAGGCCACCTGGAAAGCCCCAATATATGCCTATATTACAAAATGATTGCCACAGTAAGGTCAGTTAATTTAATATGACTTGAATTCTGGTTGCTTTTTACATTTTTTCCCTTTATCTTTTGCTTTCAGCAATCTGACTAAGGTGTGTTGGGAAATGACTTTACTTGTATTTATCAAATTTGGAGTCTGCTGAGCTTCTTGGATGATCTTTACCAAATTTTAGAAATTTTCAGCTACTATTTTTTTAAGTGCCTTCCTTTTTTCTTTTTCATTCTGTTTTATTCTTTACAGCTTGAATCACGTTTCTTAGACTGGTTGATGTCACTTCTTTGTTCATGTGGCTCTATTTTTTTTTTTTTGCTTGTTTTGTCTTTTCTCTCTGTTCTTCAGCTTGAATATTTGTATTTGTCCTAAATTCTATTGACCTTTTCTTCTTCTATATCCTAACTTCTGTTAAGCTAATTCAGTGGATCTTTCATTTCACTTATTATATTTTTCAACACTAGAACATTTTATGGCTATTTTTGAATATTTACAATTTCTCTTCTGAAAGACTCCACACATTCATTTACTCTATTCTTATATATACTTAAGCATATCAATGAAGGTAGTTTTAACATCCTTGTTTGATGATTTCAACATTGAGATCATCTCAAAGTTTCTTTCTATGGACTGATTTTATTTAATAATATTTCATATTTCTCTACTTCTTTGCAGATACAATGATTTTAGGTTGTTTGCTGGGCTTTGGGTTGTTTGCTTCAATCTGGGATGACAGATTGTAGGGATTCTTGATGATGTTGCTTTTATTTTATCAAATTTTGTCTTGACAAACAGTTAAATTTACTAGATCTTCTTAAATCTGTCACTCAGCTTTTGTTTTTTTTAAGCAAATGTATTACCATTTTATCATTAATCTGCTTTTAGTACTTGATCCTTAGTCCTGTGTTTTATCATTTATGGGATCTCAGATGAATGTAGACAGGGTTCAGTAGAATCTCTTCACTTTGACTCAGACAATACTCCACTACATTGCAGTATTTCAAAACTTCAAGTGGCTTGTCTTTTTATCTCTTAGCTCTGAAGCAGCCTCTATATTGAAGTCTTTCTCTAGGTGTACAGCTTAGATGTTTGTCAAACACTCCAGAAAATCCCCTTGACTCCTGGGACTCACATCTATGTGTCTCCATCTATTCTGATATGCTGTTCTGAAAATTCCACCTCCTTTAAGATCCTTTAACCCATACTAGTGCCTTATCTGGAGAAGGCAATGGCACCCTACTCCAGTACTCTTGCCTGGAAAATCCCATTGACGGAGAAGCCTGGTAGGCTGCAGTCCATGGGGTCACTAAGAGTTGGACACGACTGAGCGACTTCACTTTGACTTTTCACTTTCATGCACTGGAGAAGGAAATGGCAACCCACTCCAGTATTCTTGCCTAGAGAATCCCAGGGATGGGGGAGCCTAGTGGGATGCCATCTATGGGGTCACACAGAGTCGGACACGACTGAAGCGACTTAGCAGCAGCAGCAGCAGTGCCTTATCAGCTCAGCATGTATGTTGCCTCTGATTTCTTAACCATAGTAGTCAGTGTGTTTCCAAGAAGAGAGCATAACTAATTATGGTGCTTACCACGCTGTATCTCTTTCCCTTCCCTCAAGTTCTGTCCTGCCTGTTGAGCAATACCTGGAAACTTCTGCCTTATATATTTTGTTCATAATCATATGAATGTGTACATATAAGAGGTAAATGCAATATCAGTTTTTCTGTCATTATTTGAGACAGAAATTAAGCAGCAGATTTTGTAAGAAAAACAAGATGAAGAGTGTTGCATTCAGGATACTAGATTATATTACAATATTTAAATAGGGCTGTAATTACTCCAAGATTAATAGATCATATTAAAACAAAGTAATTTATTTATAAAAACTTTCAATACCATGTGTGTGTTTGTGTATATGTGTGTGCTCAGTCATGTCTGACCCTTTGTGACCCAATGAACTATTCCCTGGTGGCTCAGTCAGTAAAGAATCCACCTGCAGTGCAGGAGATCGCCTGCAGTGCAGGAGACCCAGATTTGATCCCTGAGTTGGGAAGATCCCCACAAAAGGAAAGGGCAACCCACTCCAGTATTTAGGCCTGGAGAATCCCATGGACAGAGGAGCCTGGCGGGCTATAGTCCATGGGGTTGCAAGAGTTGGACATGACTGGGTGACTGAATAATAACAACAAACTGTAGCCTGCCAGGCTCCTCTTGTCCATGGAATTTTCCAGGTAAGAATACTGGAGCAAGTTGCCATTTCCTATTGCAGGGAATCTTCTAGACCCAGGGACTGAACCTGCCTCTCTTGCCTCTCCTGCATTGGCAGGCAGATTTTTCACCAAGACACCACCTGGAAAACCCCTTTTTCAACAACTATTATGAAGTATACATATGATATGTATCTTTCTCTGATTTACTTCACATAATATAATGCACTTTAGATCCATCCATATTGTGCAAATGGCAATATTTCATTATCTTATGGCTGTGTAATACCCCACCTTCTTTATCCATTTGTCTATTGAACATTTAGATTGCTTCCATATCTTGGCTATTGTAAATAATGCTGCAGTGAACATGGGGGTGCATATATGTTTTCAAATCACTATTTTCATTTTCTTTGGCTAAATACCTAGGGTTGTAATTTCTGGGTCATATGGTAATTTTATTTTTCAGTTTTTGAGGAAACTTCACACTGTTTTCCATAGTAGCTGTACCACTTTATTCTCCTACCCACAGTAATGAGCATTCTTTTTTCTCTGCATTCTCTCTAATACTTGTTATTTGTTGTCTTTTTTATAATAACCACTCTGAAAGATATGAGGTGATTTGGTGGTTCTGGTTTATACTTCCTTGATGATTAGTGATGCTGAACATCTTTTCATATGCTTGTTGGCCATCTGTACATATGCTCTGGAAAAAATGCTCTATTTAGATCCTCTGCCCATTTTTTGAGTTGTTTGGCTTTCTTGACGCTGAATTTTATGAGTTCTTTAGATACTTTTGGTATATTATTCTTTTATAAGATTACAATTTGCAAATATCTTCTCCCATTCAATAGGTGACCTTTTTTTTGTCAACAGCTTCCTTTGCTATGCAAAAGATTTTTAGTTTGATATAGTACCATTTCTTTATTTTTACTTTTATTTATCTTGCTTGATGGGACATAGCCCCCAAGACATTGCTAAGACTGATGTTAAAGAGCATACTGCCTATCTTATCTTCTAGGAGTTTTATGGTTTCAGATCTTATATTTAGGTATTGAATCTATTTTGACTTTATTTTTGTAAATGATGTGAAAAAACAGTCCAGTTAAATTCTTTCACACGTAGCTGTACAGTTTTCTGAAGGCCATTTCTTGAAGAAGCTGTCTTTCCCACCGTTTAATGTTTTTGCCTCTTTTGTCAGAGGTTAATTGACTATGTAAGTATGGGTTCAATTCTGGACCCTCTGTTCTGTTCTCTTGTTCTGTTTTGACATCAGTACCAGAGTGTTTTGATTACTGTAGCTTTGTAGTAAAGTTTGAAATCAGGGAATGTGATATCTCCAGCTGTTTTTTTTTTTTTTTTTTCCAAGATGGTTTTGACTATCTGGGCTCTTTTGTGTTTCCATTCAAATTTAGAATTATTATTTTTAATTCTGTGAAAAATGGCATTGGTATTTTGATAGGGATTGCACTGCATAGTAGATTGTCTTGAAGAATAATTGCTTTAGTCATTTCAACAATATTAATTCTTTGAATTCATGAGAACAATCTGTCTTTCTGTTTGTGTTGTCTTCATTTTCTTTCATCAGTGTCATGGTTTTCCAAGTGTAAGTCTTTTACCTGCTTTGTTACATGTATTCCTAGATATTCATTCTTCTTCATACAAATATAAATTGTATTTTTTCTTAATTTCTCTTTCTGATAGTTTGCTGTTAATTTATGGGAATGTGACAGATTTTTGCATATTAATTTTGTATCCTGCTACTTTTCTGAATTCATTGGTGAATTCTAATAGTTTTTTGGTGCATCTTTAGGATTACTGTGTATAGTGTCATATGCCAGTTTTACCTTTTCCTTTCCAATCTGGATCCCTTTTATTGATTTTTCTCATCTGATTGTTGTCACTAGGACTTCCCATAATATCAATATTAAGGATTTCTATGATGGAAAAAGTAAAGGATGGAGAAGATGATCAAGTTCCTTCCTGTGAACTAAATTATTATGTAAGTCTGGTGAATTTACACACCGCTGAGGTAAGACACTGAAGGTATATTGCTGGTCTTGCCAACTGAGAAAAACCTTCAGATGGTCTATACAAGCCATCAAAACAAGTACAGGTTGAAAAGTGTTGGTCAGATCAGTAGTTGCCTACAAGGTGTTAGGGGATGTATTGATTTGTTCAAGCAATAAAACATCTGAAATTGCAACTGTAAATTTGTGTCACCATCACTTGATTGAATTTAGGATAATTCAATATCATTCCCTAATATTACTCTATCTTCTGCACAGACTAGTAGACAGACTGAATTAGAATGCTGTAGGAAGGAATTTAATACTAAATGTTTGTGAAGATGTAGGAAGATGGGGAACCTTATGAATGTTCAAGCATAAACACTTGCATAGCAATTCAGGAGACCAATCTTGTAGTAAACAGTAAAACTGCCCTGCCCTCTAAGCCAACAGCATAATCATGTATACATTATTTCATATATGTTTATAAGATTATGTGTATAAAAATACATATTATATGTGTCCAAGAGATATTCTTTCATAAGTTTATGAAAGACAAGGAAAATCTGAATTTTGAAAATATAGTTCCTATAGAATTTAGTACATAGATGCTATTTAAAATTAACACATAAGATCACATAAAGATAGAAGAAAAAGTTCTTGAATGTAATAGTATAGCAGTTTAATTTTTTGATAAACCTGTTTAAATAGAAAAAAGGAAAAGTTAAGAAAATATACATTAGAAATGTAGAAATGGAAATATACATTAGAAATATAGAATTCTAGATTTTTAATCTAGAATTTTTAAATTTTTTAATCTAGATTTTAAAATGTGAATTCTAGATTTTTAATCTTTTTGTGAATTCTAGATTTTTGTCCTTTTTTCACCTTGATCACATGGTTTAGGTAGTAGTTACCACTCACTCAGTTATAAGTTGAATAATATATATGGCTATAAGAAAAGTATTCTAATATAATATATACTCAAGAAAGCTGTTTTATATAAACTATATGTGTAAGATACATTTAAAAAGGTCTAAAGGAAATATGACAAATGTTAATAGCTTTTATCTTTGAATATTATCATCAAACACTTTTTCCTTATAATAAACATATTTTCTTTATTACTAATAAGTTAGCCAATATCTTCTTAAAATGCTTATGCATTTGATTAAGTTTAGAACAATTTATAGATATATTATGTGAATAGCAAAGAGATTCTTATAAAGATTTATTACAGAAAGAATTGGGATCATTCTATTAGAAATAAAAAATAATTGTAATATATATAGCAGAACTACTTAAACTATAAAAATTATTTTTTTAAATTATTACTGATAAAATATCTGATATATTTTAAGCTTAAAAAAGCAGATTAAAGTACATTACTATGATTTTATAAAACATTGCATACATTTATACACTATAAAAATGCTAGAAGGATACATCAAATATAGTTCTGGTTGTATCTTTATAACTATGCATTGGGAGAATAGCTGGATTTTATTTTCTTCCTTATGCTCTTCTGAATTTTCCAATGTGGTTTTCAAGTACAAAAACTACATTAAAAAAAGATTGTATACTTTAAAAGTGGTGTTTCTCCCTTCATACCTTCCTTTTAAAAACTTAGCAGAAAAAGAGCACTAGACAAGAAAAAATAGCGGAAAGAAATATGGAAAAAAGATTGAATATATAACTAGAAAATGACAGAAAATAAAAATATAGGAAAAGTAGAAACAGATGAGATGTGATAGATTCTAAGTATATATAAAGACAATGTTTTACCACTTATGTTAATGACAAGTATTTGAACTGTGGTGTTGGAGAAGACTCTTGAAAGTCCTTTAGATTGCAAGGAGATCCAACCAGTCCATCCTAAAGGAGATCAGTCCTGGGTGTTCTTTGGAAGGACTGATGCTGAAGCTGAAACTCCAATAGTTTGGCCACCTCATGCGAAGAGTTGACTCATTGGAAAAGACCCTGATGCTGGGAGGGATTGGGGGCAGGAGGAGAAGGGGACGACAGAGGATGAGATGGCTGGATGGCATCACCAACTCAATGGACATGAGTTTGGGTAAACTCTGGGAGTTGGTGATGGACAGGGAGTCCTGGCGTGCTGCGATTCATGGGGTCGCAAAGAGTCGGACATGACTGAGTGACTGAACAAACTAACTAATCTATTATATTCAAATGAAGTCTTTCATAATACTTTACTGTATCTGATATTTATATAGAAACTTGAAGCTTTCAATAGTTCTTTTCTAAAAGTTGCTTAAGAAGTTTTTTTCTTTTTCTTTTTTTAAGAAAAGCAGTCAGCTATTGAGATTTAAATTAAATCTATACCAAACTTAAAAGTATGTCATATTGTTATTTTGATGTGTACTTAGTGAAGAAAAAGGGATGTACAACTTAATTATAAAGTTTATTAGTGATGATATTAATCTAGTTATTTTCAGTGCAGATTGACACTAAATAACACATAGTAATGACATATTTCATCTTCAAATATCTGAGCAAGCACTATCTATAGTAAGTGTATGTTCCAGGCTGTTGTAGATGCTCTTATGTCAAAAATGTTTATGTGAAAAACTGTGCAAAAATTTTGAAAAATGTTGGGTATTTATCTGTGCTCCTTGGGCAGGGAGGTGGGAGGGGGGTTCATGTTTGGGAACGCATGTATACCCGTGGTGGATTCATGTCAATGTATGGCAAAACCGATACAGTATTGTAAACTAAAATAAAGTAAAAATAAAAATTTAAAAAAAGTTGTTTAATGTGATGTATGTCCACTTTTCATAATATAATCCTTTCCTTGGACCCTTATAAGAAGTTATTTAAAATATGTGTAAATATTTTGTTCTTTTAAATATATCTTTCTTACCAGTTGGTAAGAAAACTTACCAACTGGTTATCTATTGAAAACAGTGCAAACACCTTATCCTGGGGTTCAAAACTCTTTAGAATCAGTCAGGTCTCAATATACTTTTTAAATCTTATATATGTATATACTTTTCCTCTTCCTTCACCCTAAATGCCTTACATTCCTTCCATAACAGTATACTCCTCATTTTCTGAACATACTCCATTTTCTCATGTCAGTTTCTTAGCCCAAAATATCTTTCCACTGTATCTCCACCTGTCACGGTTCTACCCATCTTCCAAGAACTATATCATGTCATCTGCTCCACAAAGCTGTCTCTAATTTTAGATTATGCTCATTATTCAGGTATTTTAAGATATTTAAAAAATATTTTTGACTGAGTGGATTTTTTTTTAAATAAAAAGTAGATGGCAGTGACCTCAATGTTTATAGAATCTCTTTAGGTAAGTGATTCCGTTCAGCAACAAAAGCAAGAACAGTGGCTAACATGACATTCATTTTTCTTCCCTTTAGTAAATTCTTGCTGCACTGTCACACTGGTGTTTTTTACGAGCCTGTAGGAAACATTTTTAATTCATTATGGTGAATATCTTATAATAAGGCAAAAAGAAATTGATCCAGATAGATGGATATCTAACATAAGACATTGACTTCTTCTGAGGTAAAATTGCAATTAAGGCTGCAGAACAGAAACTTTATCATGTATATGATGTATCATTCCTCTAAAAGTATTTAGATGGAAGATTTGGCATGAAATCTAGCTATCAAAATTACTCATTCTACTCTCACTATGTTGGGAGGATAGCAACCACACAGTTTTTCGGGTAAAGTACAATCCCATTCCTCATGTCAGAGATAAAAATATTTTTTTTCATTCTGTCCTGGAAATGAGTAACTGTAGTTAGCAGATCTCTACAACTGGAGATAGCCTGAAATGACTATCAGCTCCCAGGTGTACTCAGGTTGGAATATCAGTTCTACCTCTTTCTAACATGACTTATAAGGGTTGTGTGATTGTGAGGTTTTAAGGACTTTCTTCAGTAAGTAGAAGTCAGAGGGCTCTGTGATTTTCAGTTTTTCCAGAACTGAATTAGGCCAGTTTCACCTACAGCTCATTCCTGGCAGTTAGCTATATAATGAAAAAAGCTCTGAGGAATGATTATTTTATACCATGTATTTTATTGTCCAGTCACTTCATAAACTAATGATTCAGTTTTAATGTTGGTGGTGTTGTTTAGCTAAGTCATGTCCGACTCATTTGTGACCCCATGGACTATAACTGGGGCTTTGCCAGTGGCTCAGTGGTAAAGAATCTGCCTGCAATGAGGGAGACACAGGAGACTCAGGTTTGGGAAGATGGGTTGGGGTCAGTGTCGAGACTCTGAGTCAGGCAGATACCCTTGAGGAGGACATGGCAACTCGCTCCAGTATTCTTGCCTGGAAAATCCCATGGACAGAGGAGCCTGGCAGGCTACAGTCCATAGAGTGGGAGAGTTGGACAGGACTGAAGTGACAGTATGCATGCTTATAGGCCTTTTTTAATGCAAGGCAATAAAGCAGATGAACATTTAAGGTTACTAATGACATTATCCACTACAGTATGAATGAATACTTAAATTTACAGTATTAACGCTTGTGCATGCTTGCTCAGTCACGTCTGACTCTTTGTGACTCCATGGACTGTAGCCTTCCAGGTTTCTCTGTCCATGGAATTTTTCAGGCAAGAGTACTGTAGCGGGTTGCCATTTCCTTCTCCAGGAGATCTTCCCAAAAGAGGGATAGAACCCATGTCTCTTGAGTCTCCTATACTGGTAGGCAGATTCTTTACCACTGCACCACCTGGGAAGCCCAGTATTAACATATCATTACTTAGAAATAATATAGTGCATTTTCCCAGTGAGCACAAAGGCATTTATCGTGTTGAAATGACTAATTTTAGCCATATGTTTACTGATTAAAATTTTGAATCATAATTCTGTATATTCATTGAAAAAATTTTAAAGCAAAGCATGCCCTTTTATAACTTTGTTTTAAAAAACAAATGGAAAACAAAAAAAATTAGGAGGCATTTGATTAAAGAAACTAGATTTATAAATGTTTAGAAAATTGCTATTTTCGTAACAGTTTAATATTAAATCAGAATAAACACACACTTGGTAGAATACTATGTTCATGGTAATATTTTAAAGTCTACATTAGTTATTGTTTTGAGTTCATTGTTTTATTCATTTTCTAGGATACGTGAACAATGCTTAGCAATTTAAGGAGAGAACCACACCAATTTACTAGTATAAAACTTGCAAATTCTGTACCCAGAAACAATACATGATTATGTTATTTAATTTTCTTTGGGCATTGTTAGTTGAGGGTTAAAGGAAACTCTCAAACAATTCATATACTTTGGTTTGTGATTAAAATAATCTTTCTTTGAAAAATAAGAATTCTGTAAATGATGAGCCTTACTAATATTATTAGGGATATAAAAAGGAGGGTATATATGAAATTCCATTCTATTGTGGGACATTACATTTTAGTGAGGACGATTCCTTGATCTTCATAACCTTCATTGGCATACATTTTCTGAATACAATGGTATGCAAGTCTAAAATTAGAAAATAAGAATTCCAGTTCCTGTTTCCACAAATCCCTCATCTGTGTCTCTTCATGAAGTCACTGTTTTAGTGATAAGATTGGTGACAGTAGGTTCACTTGAAAATTAAAGTTGCTATAGTTTAATGTTTTGGTATATCAACATTTATGCTAAAATATAATCTTAAAATCTTCTAAAAAACTTGTGACAGATTTGCTTGCCAAAATTTATCAAAAACAAATTTGTTTTGGTATAATTTACTTTCAGATTTTCAAAAGCCAAATAAATTGAACAATGTTTAGCTATATATTCCTCAACTGCTCAAACATTTTCATTATTAAATAGTAAATTAAGAGATATTATTAACTATGTCAAATTCAACTTATTTGAACATCAAAGATATTCTATTTAAAAGTTCCTGGGAACTCATACAACTCAGCATCAAAAAAAGAAAAGAAAAATTCTGGTAAAGATTGGGCAGAGGACCTGAATAGACATTTTTCTGAAAAAAGCATACAGATGGCCAATAGGCTCATGAAAAGATGCTCAGCATCTCTAATCATCAGGGAAATGCAAATCAAAACCACAAAGAGATGTCACCTCACACCTGTCACAATGGCTGTTATCCAAAATGCAACCAATAATAAGTGTTGGTGAGGGTGTTGGAAAGAGAATGCTCCTGCACTGTTGGTGGGACTGTAAATTGGTGCAGCCACTATGGAAAACAGTGTGGAGGTTCCTCAAAAAGTTAAAAGTGAAACTACCATATGGCACAGCGCTTCAAATCCTAGGTATTTATTCAGATAAAATAAAAACAGTGTTTGAAAAAATATATGTAACCCCTGCATTCATTGCAGCATTATTTATAATAGCCGAGATATGGAGGTAACCATAGGTGAATGGATAAAGTGTGGAAGACAAATACAATGAAATATTAGTCATAAGAAAGAATGAAATATTGCCATTTTTGACAACAGGTATGGTCCTAGAAGGCATTATGCTAAGTGAAATAAGTCAGACAAAGTCACATATCGTATGATTTCACTTACATGTGGAATCTAAAAACCAAAGCATAGGAACAAACATAACAAAACAGAAACAGAGTCATGGATACAGAGAACAGGTGTTACCGGAGGGGAGGCGGTGTGAGAGGACAAGAGAAATAGGTCAGGGAAATTCAGGGGTAACACTTTCTGTTACAGACTAAATGAGCCACAGGTAAGATTACACAACTTGGGAAATACAATCAGTAACAATTTAATAACATTGTATGGTAAGAAATGGTAATGGGACTTACTGTGGTGATCATTTTATAATGTATAAAAATGGTAAATCACTGAGCACCTGGAACTAACAGTTTTATAGGTCAGTAAAATTTTTTCTAATTAAAAAAAAAACTTTAAGTGCCTGGGGAAACCTTAAAAATTTGAAGCATGCATGAAATGAAAATCCTTGGTTTAATTCCTTGATCTGTGTTGGACAAGTATTTTCAGGCAGATGGTATAGTAAGTATATATTCTACCTCAGAAATAAATTTAGTCAAGTCATCACTTTCTCTGACACTTGGTTTACATTTTATTAAACTCTTTAATACTCAGATTTGAAAAGATCTAATGTTTGACATGACTGCATAAATATCATTCTGCCAACCATATTGATTTTTTTAGTGATTTAGAAAAAATTTCAAATGATTTAAACCTGGAAGCTTAAATCATTTGTCTGGATATGATCTGCTTTCAATTGACTAGCCTCTTTAAGTCAGGCCTGCTATTCTACAACCAAAACTCTTCAAGAAAAGATCCTCTACAATATCAAGTGGTATTTGATAATTAAATAAGTCATGTTCTTTATAACTCAGTGTTCAGTACCACAGGGAACTGCTGTTCTGCATTTGGTCATTCATTCATTCAGTGCATGTTTATTAAGCAGTTTTTATGCCAGGCAAAGTGCAAGGCTTTGGGATGTTGAATGAGTAAGAGTGTTCTTTACCCTTGAACTGCTTGCAATTAGATTCAGACATAAAGACATTTCAGTTCTATGTAACTGCTACAGTAGATATGTGAAAAAGTGCTATGAGGTCATTGACTAGGAGTAGAAAGGGGTACCTTTCAGTAAATGAGATGAAGCAAAAGTTCAGGTGCTTGGTCACTAAAATAGGCTTGTTTTCATCAGAGAAAGTCTTACTTAGAAATAGTAATTAAATAGCTGTCCCTTGGTATGGAGAGTGGAGGGAGATTGGTCTTAGGTCTCCTGATATGAAACTCCATGGATGCTCAAGTTCTTTGTATAAAATGGCATAGTACAGTCAGTCTTCTGTAGCTGCTGGTGAGGAACCCACAGATACATAGAGCTTACTATAATAAGTAATGATTACCAGGTACTTGCTGAGTGCCAAACATTGTTCTAAACATGTTATAAGTAATATTCATCGAGCTATTCTTATCCAATTTAAATCAGTGGGCTAAAGGAACATAGCTTCTGTACTCCAAGGTGCCCTGGAGAAGCAACATGGAGGCATATTGGCTTTTTCAGGGAAACATCAGTTCAGTTCAGTTCAGTCACTCAGTTGTGTCTGACTCTTTGCGACCCCATGAATTGCAGCACGCCAGGCCTCCCTGTCCATCACCAGCTCCCGGAGTTCACTCAGACTCACGTCCATCGAGTCTGTGATGCCATCCAGCCCTCTCATCTTCGGTCGTCCCCTTCTCCTCCTGCCCCCAATCCCTCCCAGCATCAGGGTCTTTTCCAATGAGTCAACTCTTCACATGAGGTGGCCAAAGTACTGGAGCTTCAGCTTTAGCATCATTCCTTCCAAAGAACACCCAGGACTGATCTCCTTCAGAATGGACTGGTTGGATCTCCTTGCAGTCCAAGGGACTCTCAAGAGTCTTCTCTAACATCATAGTTCAAATGCATCAATTCTTCAGCACTCAGCCTTCTTCACAGTCCAACTCTCACATCCATACATGACCACAGGAAAAACCATAGCCTTGACTAGATGGACCTTAGTTGGCAAAGTAATGTCCCTGCTTTTGAATATACTATCTAGGTTGATCACAACTTTCCTTCCAAGGAGTAGTGATTTTGGAGCCATCTGCAGTGATTTTGGAGCCCCCCAAAATAAAGTCTCACACTGTTTCCACTGTTTCCCCATCTATTTCCCTTGAAGTGATGGGACCGGATGCCATGATCTTCATTTTCTGAATGTTGAGCTTTAAGCCAACATTTTTTACTCTCCTCTTTCACTTTCATCAAGAGGCTTTTTAGCTCCTCTTCACTTTCTGCCATAAGGGGGTGTCATCTGCATATCTGAGGTGATTGATATTTCTCCCGGCAATCTTGATTCCAGCTTGTGTTTCTTCCAGTCCAGCATGATGTCCGATATCAGACATTGTATGAAATACTAGGTTGAGGTATGTCACAATAGCTGCATGAAATTACACTAGACTTTTAAAAATTAAAGTAATATCTCTGGGTCTTCACTGGTGGCGCAGTGGTAAAGAATCTGCCTGCCAATGCAGGGGACACGGGTTCGATCCTTGATCAAGCAGATCCTAAAGGCCGTGGAGCAACTAAACCAATGCACCAAAACGATTGAACCTGTGCTCTAGAGCCCAGGAGCCACAACTACTGAGCACATATGCCACAACCACTGAAGCCCGTGAACCCCAGAGCCCATGCTCCCTAGCAAAAGAAGCCACTGCAATGAGAAGCCCACACACTGCAACTTAAATTAATTAATTAAAAGTTTTAAAAACCGTATCTTCGCAGAGTTGGGTTTTCAGCAATTTCTCTGATAAAAAGTAGTTACTATTTAAAAATCAATATGGAACAGAAAAAGAGGGTGATTGACCTTATTTAGTCTGAATGCACAGTTTGAGAAACTGTGTAGTGCTCAACAGCCATACACATCTCATTAGTAAGTAACTGCAGTTATTTAAAAGTAAAATTAAAATCTTTTTCTTTCAAATTTTTTTGCATTACTATTCCAAATAGCAGTGGTTTTGTTCAGGTATAAAATGTATTATTAACTTGCTGGCCCTAATTACTTAATAAAAGGAACTGTTATTTATTTTTAATTATCATTTTGTTTGTTTTGATTTTGATCACTTGTTAGAAAAGTTACTAAGACTGTGAAGGTGCTTTGAACTAAGAAAGTTTAGGAATCTCTTATCTTTGTTGTTGTTGTTTAGTCACTAAATCGTGTCCGACTTTTGAGACCCCATGGACAGTAGCCCATCAGGCTTATCTATCCATGGAATTTTCCCAGCAAGAATACTGGAGCAGGTTGCCTATTTTAAAGTTTATGTAAATAAAAACAGTTTAAGTAGAATTAATTAAATATGCTTTACATCTGTTCCTTATCTTCTATAAGGAACAAAATTATTCCAAGTTTGTATTGAGGGGCTATAAGATATAAATTAATGCAATATCTATTTTCCTTACCTAAGTAATAGGAATATAATCTGGTTCAATGAATTCATGGTCAGTTTGACTATGCATGAATGCATACCCCACTCATGTAAATGATCTGGATAGCAAAAAACAAAGACAAAATACATGTAGTCTAATTCAGTTTACAGTTTAGTCCAAGGCAGTCATTTAGGTGGTCCCTTTAGTTTTCACTCTGTTTCGTTTGTATACTTGCTTCGTCTTCCACAAACCTCTGTTTCTTTCCCCTTATTCATCTCTAGGAAATGAGAAGTGATTGTGCCCTTGCTGTGTGTGTGTGGAGGTGTGGGGGGCAGATCATCTCCATGTAATCCCCTTCTCTTTCTCAACCATGTGGATGTTCCTCATCTGTCTGTGCTCTGATCAGCCTGCCAACACTCAGACTGAACTTGCATATCAATATACACACATCTGGTCTGGCATCTTCTAGAATGCTAGGAGCTTGACACCCTTTCCTCATCTTGCTTGGCTCCTACCATTGCCTGGTACCCACTGAAACTCTGCCACATTTTCTATCCTACCCATGGTCTAGTAAACACCATGCCAGGCCTACTGGCTCACAGGACAGCTACTTTAATCTGCTCCTTCTAAGATCAGAGGCCTTCTGGGTGCTGTCCTCAACACAAGCAAATGAAGAGCAGTACAAGAAAGCAAAACCAAGAACATGTGCATATTATTTCCTGTCTCTCTTTCCTCATTATTCCCTTTTCTTCCCTTAATATCTTTGGATCAGAAGAGGAGGACCTTCTTTTACCTTATGCATGTCCTGGTGTCTTATTATAGTCTCTGGCCTCTTAGTGAAGTATTAATGGAATTCAGGTGTCAGGGAGAGAGAGAGGCTTACAGATAAGTGGTCTTGAAATAGGAGTAGATTACAGTCTTGTCTGACTCAGTGAAACTATGAGCCATGCATGTAGGGCCACCCAAGACAGACAGGTCATGATGGAGAGTTCTGACAAAACATGGTCCACTGGAGAAGGGAATGGCAAACCGCTTCAGTATTCTTGCCTTGAGAACCCCATGAACAGTATGAAAAGGTAAAAAGGTAGGACACTGAAAGATGAGCTCCCCAGGTCAGTAGATGCCCAATATGCTACTGGAAAAGAGGGGAGAAATAACTCCAGAAAGAATGAAGAGATGGAACCAAAGCGAAAACAGCACCCAGTTGTGGATGTGACTGGTGATGGAAGTAAAGGCCGATGCTGTAAAGAGCAATATTGCATAGGAACGTAGAATGTTAAGTCCGTGAATCAAGGCAAATTGGAAGTGGGTCAAACAGGAGGTGGCAAGAGTAAATATCTAAATTTTATGATTCAGTGAACTAAAACGGACTGGAATGGGCAAATTTAATTCAGATGACCATTATATCTACTACTGTGGGCAAGAATCCCTTAGAAGAAATGGAGTAGCCATTATAGTCAACGAAAGAGTCCAAAATACAGTACTTGGATGCAATCTGAAAAACAACAGAAGGATCTCTGTTCATTTCCAAGGCAAACCATTCAGTATCACAGTAATCCAAGTCTATGCCCTGACCAGTAATGCTCCAGAAGCTGAAGTTGAGTAGTTCTATGAAGACCTATAAGACCTTCTAGAACTAACCCCCCAAAACGATGTCCTTTTCATTATAGGGGACTGGAATATAAAAGTACGAAGTCAAGAGATACCTGGAGTAATAGGCAAATTTGGCCTTGCAGTACAAAATGAAGCAGTGCAAAGGCTAACAGAGTTTTGTCAAGAGAACACACTGGTCCTAGTAAACACCTTCTTCCAACAAGAGACGACTCTACACATGGACATCACCAGATGGTCAATACTGTAATCAGATTGATTATATTCTTTGCAGCCAAAGATAGAGAAGATCTATACAGTCAGCAAAAACAAGACCAGAGGATCTGACTGTGGCTCAGATCATGAATTCCTTATTGCCAAATTCAGGCTTAAGTTGAAGAAAGTAGGGAAAACCACTAGACCGTTCAGGTATGACTTAAATCAAATCCCTTATGATTATACAGTGGAAGTGAGAAATAGATTTTAGGGACTAGATCTGATAGAGTGCCTGAAGAACTATGGACAGAGGTTTGTGACATTGTATAGGAGGCAGTGATCAAGATCATTCCCAAGATAAAGAAATGCATGAAGACAAAATGGTTATCTGAGGAGGCCTTATAAGGCCCTATAGCTGAGAAAAAAAGACAAGCTAAAGTCAAAGGAGAAATGGAAAGATACACCCATCTGAATGCAGAGTTCCAAAGAATAGCAAGGAGAGATAATAAAGCCTTCCTCAGTGACCAGTGCAAAGAAATAGAGGAAAGCAATAGAGTGGGAAAGACTAGAGATTTCTTCAAGAAAACTAGAGATGCCAAGGGAACATTTTATGCAAAGATGGGCACAATAAAGGACAGAAATGGTATGGACCTAACAGAAGTTAGAAGAGGTGGCAAGAATACACAGAACTATACAAAAATTATCTTCATGATCCAGATAATCATGATCACTCCTCTAGAGTCAGACATCCTGGAATCAGATGTCAAGTGGGCCTTGGGAAGCTTCACTATGAACAAAGCTAGTGGAGGGGATGGAATTGAAGTTGAGTTATTTCAAATCCTAAAAGATGCTGTTGTGAAAGTGCTGCACTCAATATGCCAGCAAATTTGGAAAACCCAGCAGTGGCCACGGGACTGGAAAAGGTCAGTTGTCATTCCAATCCCAAAGAAAGGCAATGCCAAAGAATGTTCAAACTACCACACAGTTGTACTCATCTCATCATACTCTAGCAATATAATGCTCAAAATTCTCCAAGCCAGGCTTCAACGGTACATGAACCGTGAACTTCCTGATGTTCAAGCTGGATTTAGAAAAGGCAGAGGAACCTGAAATCAAATTGCCAACATCCGATGGATCATCAAAAAAGCAAGAGAATTCCAGAAAAACATTACTTCTGCTTTTTGACTACACCAAAACCTTTGTGTGAAAACTGGAAAATTCTTCAAGAGATGGGAATGGACATGAATTTGAGCAAGCCCCGTGAGTTGGTGATGGACAGGGAAGCCTGTTGTGCTGTGGTCCATGGGGTGCAAAGAGTGGGACACAACTGAACGACTGCAATGAACTAACTGAAACAAAGTTGACATATATGTAATAAGGAATTAGAAGCTAAAGACAAATGTATGGATATCAGACCTTTGTATTTTAGATTTTTGCAAAATGATCAAGTTAGGGATAGTTAAATATCAATAGGTTTTGTAATTCCTGTTCTTTTCATTTATTTTTTTTTTATTTGAGGGTAATTGCTTTACAATGTTGTGTTAGTTTCTGCCGTACAAGAATGTGCATCAGTTATATATATATATCCTTTCTCTCATCAGCCTCCTTCCCCAATGTAAAAAATGTTTGATTAAAAATTATCTCTCCATATAGTAGGGCAGAGAGGACTGAAACACATGTTTTCAAAGAAGCTTGCAAATATGTGTCTAGCACTGATGACTCTGGGTAGCAAGGTGGAAGTTTTATTCAGCATTCCTGGACTCTTCTTTTATGCCAACTAACATTGAATACCCAGTGCGTTATTCTGTTAACTGAATCACCCCCTTCCTCTTAGTCATCTACCACAGTTCCTGATTGTATTACCAACCTGTGTTTAAGCTCTGTGGACACCATGTTCCAGGATCAGAATTTTTCTGTGTTCACTGCCCTCTGCAGTGGGTCCTGTCTAGGTACCAATTCCTTGGTATGTTCTGTAATGGGATATAAACAAATTTGCATGTTAACTAGAGTTTTCCCAATAATACCTTAATATTTAATAGCAAATAAAATGATCATATATTCACATAAAGCAATAGACATGGAGAATCAATTTTGGACTGTGAACTCATTCAGTTACTCAAAATGCACCATATAGAAAACTGCACGTTTAAGTTGACCCTATTTACTAGTTCATTTTTCCATGAAGTATCAGTTTACATGAAAATGTGGCTTCAGGATAGAAATGAAAGATCCGGGAAAGCAAATATTGCATTTCATTGTCAACTAACTAACTTGTATAAGAGAGGCAATGAAGTACAATAGAAAGAATACCAGCCACAGAATTAGATGGCTTTTTATACAGCTACTTGCAGGCACTTGGATAAATCCATTCTTCTTTTGGAGTGGCATTTTCCTTATTTGCATAAAACAAAGTTCAACCAGATGATGCTTCTAGTTGAAACAGCTGTTATTCTAATGATGCATATTTTTACCATATTTTAACATTTTTTTAAGAATATAATCTTTGAAAAATCATTTCAAGAAACTCACTGTTACTGAATAGTCTATCTAAGTTTTGTCATATACTGAATACTTCTATTAAATAGATAAAGGTATCACCTGAATTCTTTCCTTCATGGTCACTAAACATGATAAAGACCATTGAGCAATATAGCTCTTAACATTTGATCAAGCCAATTAAACATTTGAGACTGAGAGGCCTTGTCTTTTTTGTTATGAAGCCAGGCTATAAAATGAACCTATCCTTTTGGTATCTTGCTCAGATTGCACTGTGGTTTCCTACATATGGGGCATTGGTGCATGTAAACAAAATAGTTCCACTTAGCAGAGCACATAGCTCAGAGCCTTCTGTCCTGTTTGCAGTGACCTGGAAAGTACAAAGAGAGCAGTGTCACAAAAATGGTTTTACTAGTATATTTGTGGATGGATGGAATCTTCATCATCACCACAAATTTAAGATCTGTCAACTTCCTCCAAGTACACTATTATAGGAGAAATAGTAATACTGAGTTCTGTTTCATAGCCATTTCATTTGGGAAGTTGTGAAAAATAAGAGGGGAAATGAATTGGGAACATCTTTTCTCCTGATGTGAAATAATAAATTATAATCTAAAAGAGGAAGAAAATTCTACCAGCAGCTTATTAAATGAATTCTATTCATAATCATACTACTTTTATAAACAATATTTTACTTAATATACCTACAGATTACTTTTCTGTACTAAGTTCATTTAATTACTGGCAATGTTTCCTTTGGTCTTCCCAAATAGAAAAATATATAAACCCAAATGCATCAGATGGTTTTATTGCTTACTAAACAGGTGATGGAGAAACTTATTGCAACATATTTAGATGTTAAAAACTTACTTATGGTCATCACTTTCAGTGAAGTCATTTCTTTTATTTTATTAATTAAAGATATAATCCACCAGCATAAATATCCATTTTTTAAGAAATTCATGAATAAGATTTAATATTTCTTAATGGAAGAAAGTTAAGTTGATTTGAAAATGTGTTTTTATAGAATTGTACTTCAGATTTGTTTTGTTTAATTTTTAAATTGCAGGTCTATTATATTTTCCCCTGAAGCATCAGACATGGTGAAATATATTTATATGAAACAAAATATCTATTCTCTGCTGAGGTAGTTAATAAATGAGATTCCATTATAAATAACTATTAAAAAAAACATCTAGATGTCAATGGGATTGAGAACCCAGGTACATCTTTCTCGCTTGGCAAAGTAAAAGAAGAAACCTCAATCAAAGCCGATCAGTTCCTCTGACTTTGATATTTTAAGACTTTATAGTTTATACCTAATACTGTGGTTTGTAAACTTGAAGAGCTTATATAAATACCCAAGACATTTATATTTAATGTTCCCATTTGTGCAAAGGAAGGCGGCTTTACATGTTTTTTCTTTATACACAGATTTCTGACACTGAAATAGACTTGAATTTTTGTATGCTGCCCTTTAAGATATCACTTTAAGAAGCTATAATTCATTTATTAAAATTTTGTTTTTATTTTTGCTATTAACAAGTAGGGCTTTATTATTGTGGTCAATAGACAGTATTTTCTATATTAAAGCAGGCATTTTTATAATGCTTTATTTCAGTTACTATTAGGTGATTGAATTCTCTCTTGTTGTTAGGGATTTTTCTGTATTACTATTTTCATAAATTTTAGTGTTGCCTTTATTAAATTAAGCTATAGCTATGCTCTCAAATGGATGTCTACTAGTATTTAGAAGCCTAGTGAAGACCCTCTCCCTTACCACTTTTACTGATTCATTTGATTTTTCCCTTTAATGTTGAACCTCTATAAATATTTATCTATATTTTTAAAATACTTGTATGCTTTAAATATCAAGGTTAGCCTATTTAGCAAGTCAGTCCATGTAAGCACATCTCTCATTTTAATTGTATTAATTCGCCTCCTCAGAGAAAGAAGGTGAAGCTTCCATCTGTCCCTGTCAATTTTGTTTATTCCCAAAGAGATGACAAAGACATTTTTACTGTATAGGTGTGAAATGCACAACTATGGTAACTCAAGTTCACTCCCACATCTACTTATTTTTCCATAAAACATTCTATCAACAAGTAGAGCGCTTAAAGATGACTGACACTAGTGGGCTCAGCATCCTTACTTTCATCTCAGTCTCCAATTAGAAAGCAACAATTCCAAGCCAGAAATCTTCAGCGAGTCTCTTTTTTTAAAAAAGTTATTAATTTATTTTAATTGGAAGCTAATTGTATACACAGAAGAACTGTACAAAAGAGATCTTCACGACCTGGATAATCATGATGATCACTCATCTAGAGCCAGACATCCTGGAATGTGAAGTCAAGTGGGCCTTAGAAAGCATCACTACAAACAAAGCTAGTGGAGGTGATGGAATTCCAGTTGAGCTATTTCAAATCCTGAAAGATGATGCTGTGAAAGTGCTGCACTCAATATGCCAGCAAATTTGGAAAACTCAGCAGTGGCCACAGCACTGGAAAAGGTCAGTTTTCCTTCCAATCCCAAAGAAAGGCAATGCCAAAGGCTCAAACTACCGTACAGTTGCACTCATCTCACATGCTAGTAAAGTAATGCTCAAAATTCTCCAAGCTAGGCTTCAGCAATATGTGAACTGTGAACTTCCTAATGTTCAAGCTGGTTTTAGGAAAGGCAGAGGAACCAGAGATCAAATTGCCAACATCTGCTGCATCATTGAAAAAGCAAGAGAGTTCCAGAAACACATCTATTTCTGCTTTATTGACTATGCCAAAGCCTTTGACTGTGTGGATCACAATAAACTGTGGAAAATTCTGAGAGAGATGGGAATACCAGACCACCTGACCTGCCTTTTGAGAAATCTGTACGCAGGTCAGGAAGCAACAGTTAGAACTGGACATGGAACAACAGACTGGTTCCAAATAGGAAAAGGAGTACGTCAAGGCTGTGTATAGTCACCCTGCTTATTTAACTTCTATGCAGAGTATATCATGAGAAATGCGACTGGAAGAAACACAAGCTGGAATCGAGATTGCCGGGAGAAATATCAATCACCTCAGATATGCAGATGACACCACCCTTATGGCAGAAAGTGAAGAGGAACTAAAAAGCCTCTTGATGAAAGTGAAAGTGGAGAGTGAAAAAGTTGGCTTAAAGCTCAGCATTCAGAAAACAAAGATCATGGCATCCGGTCCCATCACTTCATGGGAAATAGATGGGGAAACAGTGGAAACAGTGGCAGACTTTATTTTGGGGGGCTCCAAAATCACTGCAGATGGTGACTGCAGCCATGAAATTAAAAGACGCTTACTCCTTGGAAGGAAAGTTGTGATCAACCTAGATATCATATTCAAAAGCAGAGACTACTTTGCCGACTAAGGTCTGTCTAGTCAAGGCTGTGGTTTTTCCTGTTGTCATGTATGGATGTGAGAGTTGGACTGTGAAGAAGGCTGAGCGCTGAAGAATTGATGCTTTTGAAATGTGGTATTGGAGAAGACTCTTGAGAGTCCCTTGGACTGCAAGGAGAACCAACCAGTCCATTCTGAAGGAGATCAGTCCTGGGTGTTCTTTGGAAGGAATGATGCTAAAGGTGAAACTCCAATACTTTGACCACCTCATGCGAAGAGTTGACTCATTGGAAAAGGGTCTGATGCTGGGAGGGATTGGGGGCAGGAGGAGAAGGGGATGACAGAGGATGAGATGGCTGGATGGCATCACCCACTCGATGAACGTGAATCTAAGCGAACTCCGGGAGTTGGTGATGGACAGGGAGGCCAGGCGTACTGCGATTTATGGGGTCACAGAGTTGGACACGACTGAGCGACTGAACTGAACTGAGTGGTTTTTGCCATACATCGACATGAATCAGCCACGGGCGCACATGTATTCCCCATCCAGTACCCCTCTCCCACCTCCCTCCCCATCTCATCCCCCAGGGTCATCACAGTGCAATAGCCCTGAGCACCCTGTCTCATGCATGGAACCTGGACTGGCGCCACTTCTACGAGATTTAGAGCTGCACTATTAATGATGACTTGTCCTCCAGGAATATTTCATAGCCTCTTCATGCATGAATTTAATTTCTCAGTCAAGGCAAAATAACGTCACATGAAGCCCCATCACTGTAATTTCCAAAGAACCAAGACAGGAAATATTTGAGGAAGAAAATGTTTTATGTGAAATATAAAACATAGGTTTTTAGATTTGACTAGTCTTGAGAAAATAAAGATTTTAAGAAATGTTTTATATGGGCTTTGCTAAATTAGTTAACATGTTAAACTAGTAAAATTGTCCAACAGTAACATACTTTTATACTTAAAAAGTAATAGGATCCTTAGGCTACAGAATTTCTGCCTGGGGCTGCAGGACACGATATTACTTCTCCTTATGGCAGGCATAAAATCTCTCCTCCCTGTGACTGTTTTTGCACTGTGTCCACATTTACTCTGAACTTTTTCCCTATGTAAAACCATGACCTTCAGCTTTCCCCTTTCTTGAGATTCTCTTGATTACCACAACTACAGTTTTAGCAATCCAACAACACAAAATATACTTTCTTGATCACTATGGCTTCACAGACAGTCTGGTAGTGTGAGAATTCACAGAGTAGGGATGCATGGAGAAAATCAGTCTATCTACTCTTGCTCTGGCCTCGTCTTTCATTAACTTTAATGTATTTGAAACAGCGCAGCAGGATCATCCCCAGTCAAGTTTCTGGCTCTTCAGCTTCTTTGTGAAGCATTAGTTGACAGCAGGTTCCTAAAAGCAATCCTTTTTTTCATTCAAGGGAAGAATTTTGTATAGAGAAATATTTAAAAAAAGAAACAGAAGGTTTAGTTTAGCAATAACCTTAGGAATAAAGTATTTGTGTTTATCCCAGTGATTCTACTTAAGAAAGATATTGAGCCCTAACAAGCCTGTGTTTTAGCAGAGGTCTCACTCTTAATGCCTAAATAGAATCCCATTTACTCCTTTTCTAATCACTGAATTGCTGAGAAACACTCAATTTTCACATGTAATTGTAATAACCTACTAGTACTTATTATCATAACTAACAGTTATTGTTTTAGGATAAATATTGAATTTACAATAAGAAGAATGAGTATCAAAATTACATACCATAGGTCAACTACTGGGCAATTACAGTTGGGTCAAACATTTAGGGAGAGAGTGGTTGGAAATTTAAATAAAGAAAAAAATATTTCTGTGACGTTTTACATGCAACTCTTTCTCTTAATTTTAAAAAGTTAACAGTAACTTGTATCACAACTTGTTTTTTTTTTTTTTTAATCAAAAAGCTTTATTTTTTAAGCATTTTAGTTTATCAGCAAAACTGACCAGGAAGTAGTTTCTGTGTGTTCCCCACACATGCACAACTTCCTCCACTATGGACATCCCAGATGACAGTGGTACATTTATCACAATTGTTAGACCTACACTGTCAACTTACTATCACCCAAAGTCTGTTGTTTACTTTAGGATTCACTCTTGGTGTTATATGTTTCATGGATTTGGCCTGATGTATAATGACATTATCCCCTAGTGTAGTATCATATCTATGTACCTAGATTCACTTCCCTAAAAGTCCTCTAGGCTCTTCCTCTTCATCCCTCCCTCCCCTCCACCAACCCCTGCCCATCACTGATCTTATAATGACATATATCCACTAGTGTAGTATCATATCTATGTACACAGATTCACTCCCCTAAAAATCCTCTATGTTCTCCCTATTCATCCCTCCCTCTCCTCCACCAGCCCCTGGACACCACTGATTTTTTCACTGTCTCCATTTTCCCCTCTTCAGAATGTCATATCAGTTTTCAGTAGCTCAATCGTGTCCGACTCTTTGCGACCCCATGAATCGCAGCATGCCAGGCTTCCCTGTCCATCACCAACTCCCGGAGTTCACTCAAACTCATGTGCATTGAGTCAGTGATGCCATCCAGCCATCTCATCCTCTGTCGTTCCCTATTCCTCCTGCCCCCAATCCCTCCCAGCATCAGAGTCTTTGCCAATGAGTCAACTCTTCGCATGAGGTGCCCAAAGTACTGGAGTTTCAGCTTCAGCATCATTCCTTCCAAAGAAATCCCAGGGCTGATCTCCTTCAGAATGGACTGGTTGGATCTCCTTGCAGTCCAAGGGACTCTCAAGAGTCTTCTCCAACACCACAGTTCAAAAGCATCAATTCTTTGGCACTCAGCCTTCTTCACAGTCCAACTCACATCCATACATGACCACTGAAAAAACCATAGCCTTGACTAGATGGACCTTTGTTGGCAAAGTAATATCTCAGCTTTTGAATATGCTAACTAGGTTGGTCATAACTTTTCTTCCAAGGAGTAAGTGTCCTTTAATTTCATGGCTGCAATCACTATCTGCAGTGATTTTGGAGCCCCCCCGAAAAACAAATACAAAGTCTGACACTGTTTCCCCATCTATTTCCCATGAAGTGATGGGACCAGATGCCATGATCTCAGTTTTCTGAATGTTGAGCTTTAAGCCAATAGATGGGGTCATAACATATGTAGCCTTTTCAGATTGGCTTCTTTCACTTAGCATGCATTTAATGTTCTTCCAGGTTTTCTTCTTCTTTTTTCCCCCTAAGTTTTAGTAATATTATTTTCCCCAACTCTCTTTTCTATTGTCACTGAAGTATAAAATCATTCAAAGATGAAAGAGTAAGATTAGTAGGGTACAATGAAGCATATGCCTGAATCACTTGCTTCTGACGCTGTAAGTTACCTTTGAGTTTTAAGAGAATTCATAGGAACAGTCTGGTCTATTCACAGAGAAACTGAGCACATCTGGAAAAATGTAATTAAATATCTTGGATTTTAAAAATCCTTTGAGTATGGCTTTATCACATCTTTTCACAAAACCTCATTTAAAGGAATTCCAACAGGTACTAAAGCATCATCCAAAATAATGTGCTTCAGTATTAAGGGGGCATGCGCAGGAATGCAAACTGAAGGACTTAAGGAAAGAATATTCAACAACCTAAAACTTGACAGGCATCAAAAATACTATTTAGGACATTCAGAAATCAAATCAAATAATTTCTTCCTCAGTAGGGACATGACTTTCCATCTAGATCATTCATTTTTATTCTTGTCTAGATGACTGTGCTTATATGGGAAGATCATCACAAAATCGTACCTTTGCCTTTCTGTTATTCTGAAAATGAGCTTCAGCAATCAAAAGAGATTCTAGTAATTAAGGAGGAAATGTGGAAAATAAAATTTTAAGAAGCCATATTGGAGCCTATCAAGCTGAAAGAATTATAAACATTATATTCTCAAAAAAAAAAAAAATCCAAGATTGAAAGTGCAGCTTGAGTGAGAGATTTTAGGACTCAGTTTCCTGAAATTTACAAGAAAGATCATTGAAACCTATTTTGAATTAACATATTTCAGGTTTAATTTTGTCAGCTATATAAAACAAAGTTGTCTTTAAAATATATAGAGTTCAGTTATCTTTCTTATTCTTCTAATATTTTTTTCACAGTAATGCTTGCAAAAAGGTTAAAAGGATCATGTTAGTGAAGAAGAGATTATTAAGAGTAACTGTCCACCATCCCACTCAGTTCACAAACTTATACTATTCCTTGTTCTTCCTATCATAAAAATATCTCTTTTCAATTTTTATGCGTTATTACAAAACAACTAAATATTAGACATAATTTATTTATTAATGATGGTATAATATTCAGTTTATCTATTGACCAAACTGATCACATAGACCACAGCCTTGTCTAATTCAATAAAACTATGAGCCATGCTGTATAGGGACACTCAAGAGGCAAAAAGATAGGACACTGACAGATGAACTCCCCAGGTCGGTAGATGCCCAATATGCTACTGGAAAAAAGTGGAGAAATAACTCCAGAAAGAATGAAGAGATGGAACCAAAGTGAAAACAGCACCCAGTTGTGGATGTGACTGTGATGGAAGTAAAGGCCGATGCTGTAAAGAACAATATTGCATAGGAATGTAGAATGTTAGGTCCGTGAATCAAGGCAAATTGGAAGTGGGTCAAACAGGAGGTGGCAAGAGTAAATATCTAAATTTTATGATTCAGTGAACTAAAACGGACTGGAACGGGCAAATTTAATTCAGATGACCATTATGTCTACTACTGTGGGCAAGAATCCCTTAGAAGAAATGGAGTAGCCATTATAGTCAACGAAAGAGTCCAAAATACAGTACTTGGATGCAATCTGAAAAACAACAGAAGGATCTCTGTTCATTTCCAAGGCAAAGCATTCAATATCACAGTAATCCAAGTCTATGCCCCAGCCAGTAATGCTGCAGAAGCTGAAGTTGAGCGGTTCTATGAAGACCTATAAGACCTTCTAGAACTAACACCCCCAAAATGATGTCCTTTTCATTATAGGGGACTGGAATGTAAAAGTACGAAGTCAGGAGATACCTGGAGTAACAGGCAAATTTGGCCTTGGAGTACAAAATGAATCCATGCAAAGGCTAACAGAGTTTCCCAAGAGAACACACTGGTCCTAGTAAACACCTTCTTCCAATGAGACGACTCTACACATAGACATTACCAGGTTGTCAATACTGAACTCAGACTGATTATATTCTTTGCAGCCAAAGATGGAAAAGCTCTATACAGTCAGCAAAAACAAGACCAGGGGCTCTGACTGTGGCTCAGATCATGAACTCCTTATTGCCGAATACAGACTTAAATTGAAGAAACTAGGGAAAACCACTAGACCATTCAGGTATGACTTAAATCCCTTGCAATTATACAGTGGAAGTGACAAATAGTTCCAAGGGATTAGATCTGATAGAGTGCCTGAAGAACTTTGGATGGAGGTTCATGACATTTTACAGGAGGCAGAGATCAAGACCAAACCCCAGAAAAAGAAATTCAAAAGGAAAAATGATTGTCTGAGGAGGCCTTATAAATAGCTGAGAAAAGAAGACAAGCTAAAGGCAAAGGAAAGATGGAAAGATATACCCATTTGAATGCAGAGTTCCAAAGAATAGCAGGGAGAGATAAGAAAGCCTTTCTCAGTGATCAGTGCAAAGAAATAGAGGAAAATAATAGAATGGGAAAGACTAGAGATCTCTTCAAGAAAATTAGAGATATCAAGGGAATATTTCATGCAAAGATGGGCACAATAAAGGACAGAAATCGTATGGACCTAACAGAAGCAGAAGATATTAAGAAGAGGTGGCAAGAATACACAGAAGTGCTATACAAAAATGATCTTAATATACCAGATAACTATGATGGTGTGATCACTCACCTAGAGCCACACATCCTGGGTGCAAAGTCAAGTGGGCCTTAGGAAGCATCACTATGAACAAGGCTAGTGGAGGTGATGGAATTCAAATTGAGCTATTTCAAATCCTAAAAGATGATGTTGTGAAATTGCTGCACTCAATATCCAAGCAAATTTGGAAAACTCAGCAATGGCCACGGGACTGGAAAAGGTCAGTTTTTATTCCAATCCCCAAAAAAGGCAATGTCAAAGAATCTTCAAACTACCACACAGTTGTACTCATCTCACACACTAGCAAAGTAATGCTCAAAATTCTCCAAACCAGGCTTTAACAGTATGTGAACCATGAACTTCCAGATGTTCAAGCTGGATTTAGAAAAGGCAGAGGAACCAGAGATCAAATTGCCTATATCCAATGAATCATCAAAAGAGCAAGAGAGTTCCAGAAAAACATCTGCTTTATTGACTACCTCAAAGCCTTTGACTGTGTGGATCACAACAAACTGTGGAAAATTTGGAAAGAGATGGGAATAGCAGACCACCTGACCTGTCCCCTGAGAAATTTGTAAGCAGGTCAAGAGGTAACAGATAGAACTAGGCATTGGAAGAACAGACAGGTCCCAAATCAGGAAATGAGTATGTCAAGGCTGCATATTGTCACCCTGCTTATTTAACTTATATGCAGACTATATCATGCAAAATGCTGGGCTGGATGAAGCACAAGCTGGAATCAAGATTGATGGGAAAAATATCAATAACCTCAAGTATGCAGATGACACCACCCTTATGGCAGAAAGCAAAGAAGAACTAAATAGTTTCTTGATGAAAATGAAAGAAGAGAGTAAAAATGTTGGCTTAAAACTCAAGATTAAGAAAACTAAGATCTTGGCATCCAATCCCATCACTTTATGGCAAATAGAAGGGTAACAATGGAAAGAGTGAGAGACTATTTTCTTGGGCTCCAAAATCTCTGCAGATGGTGACTGCAGCTATGAAATTAAAACACACTTGCTCCTTGGAAGGAAAGCTATTATCAACCTAGACAGCATATTATAAAACACATTACTTTGCCAGCAAAGATCCAACTAGTCAAAGCTATGGTTTCTCCAGTAGTCATGTATGAATGTGAGAGTTGGACTATAAAGAAAGCTGAGTACTGAAGAAATGATGCTTTTGAACTGTTGTGTTGGAGAAGACTTTTGAGAGTATCTTGGACTGAAAGGAGATCCAACCAGTCCATCCTAAAGGAAATCAATCCTGAATATTCATTGGAAGGACTGATGCTGAAGCTGAAACTCCAATACTCTGGCCACCTGATTCAAAGAACTGACTCTCTAGAAAAGACCCTGATCATGGGAAAGATTGAAGGCGGGAGGAGAAGGGGATGACAGGATGAGATGATTGGATGGCGTCACTGACTTGGTGGATGTGAGTTTGAGTAAGCTCCAGGAGTTGGTGATGGACAGGGAAGCCTCACATGCTGCAGTCCATGGGGTCTCAAAGAGTCAGACACGGCTGAGTGAACTGAACTGAACTGAACTGAACTGAACTGAATTGACTTAGCATTGTGAAATTTGAAGATTCATTTCAGTAAAATCTTCTCCATTTTAATAGTTATTAGAGTTTTTTATTTGTTAACTACTTTTGTAATATAAAACTGTATTTCTGTATTTCAGTTTCTGGTTTCACATGTAAGGTTCATGGAAGTTTCTACTCCATCCTGACAACAAGTAAAAAGCTGAATATTTTGAAAAAAAACAGATATTCTTCTTGATCCAGAAGAGAGGAGAGGACACTGGGGAAACAACTGCCCCCCACCCAGGTTGGAGAGATAAACAGGTCAACACAAAGAGTCATGGCCTCCTGTAGCAGAGAGTCCCAAGTGGAAACTACAAAGGGAACCAGTGACAAGACAGGAAAACTTTAACTGTAATTGATGAATTGCTGGAAGGTGAGTCTGTACAACTGTGACTGTTAAAAATTCCCAAAGGACCCAGTGAAATTGGGGGTCACTATACTTTTGTTAGTTTCACATATGGAGCTCAGTCAGATCTTTCAGTAAATATTGGATAAAAATATGTAAAAAAAAAAAGTGACAGTAATGATACAAGGTCAGGAAGGATAAATTAGGATTATTTTATTATAAGATACTCACATAATTATGAAGCAATGTGGTTTTATTCAGAAGTGGCCTTCAGTTAATTGTAAATGTATATTGTAAACTCTAAAGCAACCACTAAAAACAGTTAAAAAAAAAAGCGTAAATGATACTCCTAGAAAGGAAAGAAAATGGAATTATATAAAATATTCGGGTAAAAACACAAAAGATAGAAAAACAGAGAAGACAAAAATAGGAACAATGAACAAGGGCAGCAAACAGAAAACAATAACAAATATGATAGATATTAATCCAATGATATCAATAATTACTTTGAACATATATGGTTTAAATTCACCAGTTAGAAGACAGTGATTGTTAAAGAGGACTTCCCAGGTGGCTCAGTGGTAAAGAATCTGCTTGCCAATGCATGAGAGGCAGGTTCAATCCCTGGGTCAGGAAGATCCTCTGGAGTAGGAAATGGCAACCCACTTCAGTTTTCTTGCCTAGAAAATTCCATGGACAGAGGACCCTGGTGAGTTTACAGTCCATGGAGTTATAAATAGTCAGATGTGACTGAGCATGCACGCATATATTGTCTATAATAAAACCACTTTAAATATAAAGATGCATCTAGAATAAAAGTAAATGGATGGAGAAATGTATACCATGCTATTACTAATCAAAAGAAACTAAGAGTAGTATTATTAATTTCAGACCATAAATTTCAATGCAAGAAAGTTATCAGGGATAAAGAAAAGCATTTCATAGTGATGAATTCAGTTCATCAGGGATCAGTTCACCAAAAACATAACAACCCTGAACATGTTTGCACCTCACAACAGAGCATCAAATTATGTGAGGCAAAAACTAATGGAACTGCATGGAGAAATAGATGACTCCATTATCATAGTTGTATATTTCAACACCTCTCAGAAATGGACAGATACAGTAGATAGAAAATTAGTAAGGACACAATTAAACTCAACAACACCATTATAAATACATGACTGTGTTCTCTGTTCTGTTCCATTAATCTTTGTGTTGATTCTTTTGCCAGTGCTACACACTGGCAAAAGATTAGTTTAGCTTTATAGTAAGTCTTAAAGTTAGGTTGTGACAGTCCTCCATCTTTGTTCTCCTTTAATATTGTGTCATCTATTCTGTTTTTTTTTTTTTTTTTTTTTGCCTCTCCAAGTAAATTTTAGAATTAGTTTGACAAAAGAACAGAGGAAAATCAGTGAAACAAAGATAGTCTTTTCAACAAATAGTGCTGGGACAACTAACATCTACATGCAGGAAAATGAATCTGTATACAGACCATACACGCTTCAAAAAAGTTATCTCAAAATGAATCATAGAGCTAAATGTAAAATGCAAAAGTATAAATTTATACTTCTATAAAATTCCTAAAATTCATATCAAAACAACTGTGAGATACCAATACAAATCTACTAGTATGGCCAAATCTGGAACACTGTAACAACAAATGCTGGTAAGGATGTAGAACAAGAAATTTTCCTTTCTGGTGGTAATGAAAAATGGTACAGCTCCTTTGGAAGACTGTTTGGCAGTTTCTTAAAATAGTAAACATATCCTCACCATATGTTCCAGCAATTGCACACCTAGTGCTTACCCAAAGGAGTTGATAACTTCAGTTCAGTTCAGTCACTCAGTTGTGTCCGACTCTTTGCGACCCCATGAATCACAGCACGCCAGGCTTCCCTGTCCATCACCAACTCCCGGAGTTCACTCAGACTCACGTCCATCGAGTCAGTGATGCCATCCAGCCATCTCATCCTCTGTTGTCCCCTTCTCTTCCTGCCCCCAATCCCTCCCAGCATCAGGGTCTTTTCCAATGAGTCAACTCTTTGCATAAGGTGGCCAGAGTACTGGAGTTTCAGCTTTAGCATCATTCCTTCCAAAGAAATCCCAGGGCTGATCTCCTTCAGAATGGACGGATTGGATCTCCTTGCAGTCCAAGGGACTCTCAAGAGTCTTCTCCAACACCACAGTTCAAAAGCATCGATTCTGTGGCACTCAGCTTTCTTCAAAGTCCAACTCTCACATCCATACATGACCACAGGAAAAACCATAGCCTTGACTAGACGGACCTTTGTTGGCAAAGGTCTTCTTTTTAATATGTTATCTAGGTTAGTCATAAACTTCCTTCCAAGGAGTAAGCGTCTTTTAATTTCATGGCTGCAATCACCATCTACAGTGATTTTGGAGTCCAAAAAAATAAAGTCTGACACTGTTCCACTGTTTACCCATCTATTTCCCATGAAGTGATGGGACCGGATGCCACGATCTTCGTTTTCTGAATGTTGAGCTTTAAGCCAACTTTTTTCACTCTCCTCTTTCACTTTCATCAAGAGGCTTTTTAGTTCCTCTTCACTTTCTGCCATAAGGATGGTGTCATCTGCATATCTGAGGTTATTGATATTTCTCCCGGCAATCTTGATTCCAGCTTGTGCTTCTTCCAGCCCAGTGTTTCTCATGATGTACTCTGCATATAAGTTAAATAAGCAGCGTGACAATATACAGCCTTGATGTACTCCTTTTCCTATTTGGAACCAATCTGCTCATGTCCAGTTCTAACTTTAAGGTTTCTCAAGAGGCAGGTCAGGTAGTCTGGTATTCCCATCTCTTTCAGGATTTTCCACAGTTTATTGTGATCCACACACTCAAAGGCTTTGGCATAGTCAATAAAGCAATAAAGTTGATAACTTATATGTAGTCAAAAACCTGCACACAGATAGCATCTTTAATCATAAATGACCAAAGCTAGAGGTAACCAAACATCCTTTTCAGTAGGTGAGTGGATAAATAAACTGTAGTACATCCAGGCAATGTAATATTATTCAGGACTAAAAAGAATGAATTTTCAAACTGTGAAAAGATATGGAAGAATCTTAAATTATTTCTAAATGAAAGAAGGCAAGCTGAAAAGGCCACATACTGTATGACTCCAAAATTCTGGACAAGGCAAAACTATGGAGACAGTAAAGTGATGAGTGGTTGCCATGGATTCTGGAGCAATGGGAAAGGGGTGAATATGCAGAGGTTGGAGGATATTTAGAGCATTGAAAATGCTTTGTATGATAGCATAATGATAGATGCATGACACTATGCATTTGTCCAAACCCATAGGATACAACACCAAAAATGAATGTTAATATAAACTATGGACTTTGGGTGATAATGAAATGCCAGTGTAGGGTCATCAGTTATAACAAATGTACCACTCTGCTGTGAGGATCTTGATAATAGAGGAGACTGTAGTTGTAAGGGGAAAATGGGTTTATGGGATATCCCTACACCTTCCTCTCAATCTGCTTTGAACCTAAAACTTCTCTGAAAAGTAAAATCTTAAGTGAAAACTCTATTTCTTGCTCCATCAAACTTTAGAGAGCATCTGTTGATCACTCATCCCCCAACTGTTTCATGAGATTATTAATGTCCCTCTGCTCTCTCCAGTTTGTCTTTCCATTATAACTCTCAGTCTCTCAGCTACACCATTAATTCCACAGACCTATGACTAAAAACATTAATATTCTGTTTTGTAAGCATATTTAAGTCCTACATCAATTTATTAACCACTATTGACTCTCTTTTGGGCTTCCTCTTAATATAGACAGTGCCATCATAATAAACAAAAACAATGGACAACTTTCACTATCTGCAAATTTTAGTTTTTTTTAGCTTAAGACTTTGCTGTTGCTGCTAAGTTGCTTCAGTCATGTCCAACTCTGTGCGACCCCATAGACAGCAGCCCACCAGGCTCCCCCATCCCTGGGATTCTCCAGGCAAGAATACTGGAGTGGGTTTGCCATTTCCTTCTCCAATGCATGAAAGAGAAAAGTGAAAGTGAAGTCACTCAGTCGTGTCTGAATTTTTAGCGACCCCATGGACTTCAGCCTACCAGGCTCGTCCGTCCATGGGATTTTCCAGGCAAGAGTACTGGAGTAGGGTGCCATTGCCTTCTCCGTTGCAAGACTTTAGTTCTTGATAAATTATTAAACTGAACTTATTGAAATCAACCTTTTATGACAGGGATAGATTATGATTTAGGCTCTGTTACTGTTTTTGTCATCACTGGACAAATTTATTAAGAACAACACTTGATTATATGTAGCTTTTATGGATCCTTTTATGGCCTTTGACTCTAATTACAGAGTTAAAGGTATAACCAAATGAATTCAGTACAGGCCAGAAGCTTTTGATAAAACCTGCACTTAGAAACAGTCTCCTGATGAGTCATGTAATAATTTCCAGTGAATAAAACATGACTGTGTACTGGCTTCCCTCTTCAACTAGTTATTTAATAACTCCATACTTTTTTTTAGTGAGTTTGGAATAAACACCTGCTGGCTCTCCAACTAGAGAGAACAAGAAAATAATCTCTTTTGTGTGTTTTGGGAACATTATATTACTGTCACAAATTAGGAGTGGTGTTAGCAGTGCTATCTAATTAATGTCAGATAGAATGACTAATCATCAACTATTGCAAGAAGAGAGTTATCATTTTAGGTAATGAGCATCCAGCTTTCATCTAGTTTATAGTGAGCAGGCTTGCAGTGTTCCCTAAATCCGGATGCATCAGAATTACTTAGGAAGCATTTTAGGCATACAGTCTCTGGGGACCCACCCACAGAGATTCTCAGTTAGTGGATGTGTTGGAATGATTTAGAAAATCTTCTAAGTGATGCTAAGACAAAGCCAGGTTTTGTAACTACTGTATTCAGCAAGCCAGATTGCTCATTATTTAAAGACATATTATATAATATAAGAGGGCCATCAAAAAGTCACATGATTTCTATATAGATAAACTTTAAAAGGATTTTTTTAAAAAATGTTGATATCTACAGTAGGTGTTTAGTAGCACTTGCTTAAATGTTCTTTTTTTTTTTTCATTTTAAATGTATCATGGGCATTCTGTTGATGTTTCCTTTGGACACTAGATTATCCATTTTTATATAAGTTGGAATGAATGCAAAGTTGTTTTCTAAGGGTATTTTGTCTCCCATGGTTACCCATAGAATCATTTACACAAAAGTGAGAGTTCTGTTATGTTTCAACTCATTTGCTCGAAGAGCTAACGTATGCTTCTTTTTAGGAACATAAGCTTTATGTCTTTGGTTCTGTTAACCTGAATTTCTACCTAAATGTTTGATCATTAACGTATATAAATCAGCTTATACTAACTGGTTACATAAAATATACTCTGGATACTTCTTATTAAATGGTATAAACTTGAACTCTCTGCTGTCCAATATTTATAAAACTTCTGTTTAAATATTACTCTTGAAGGAATAAATTAAATATATGCATTCCAACTCAAATAAAATTGAGTCTTGAATCAAGTCAAGCCAACAGAGGACTGAGTAGTATTCTGCATTGTTTTAGTCCCTAGCACATGGCTTTTATTAGCATTAGACAACCAGTTTCCACTGAGAGAACACAAATCTATATAAAACCATGATGCTAGTTATTTTAGGATTATATATTAATATATCCAGTGTTTAAATTAATAGAACGTTTTCAAAACCAGAATATCTAAAACCTTCAAGAGATAGGGGAGAATGTATCAGTATCTTTCAGTTTATGGGATCTAACTGTACATGTAGAAATTAATTGTAGACTCACATTTTTTCCTGCTACTATATCCATACCTGTGTTGATTTTTACAAATAATGATTTGTTCCGTTTAGTCACGCAGTCATGTCTGACTCTTTGCGACCCCATGAACCACCACACACTAGGCCTCCCTGTCCATTACCAACTCCCGGAGTACACCCAAACCCATGTCCATCGATTAAGTGATGCCATCCAACCATCTCATCCTGTGTCACCCCATTCTCCTCCTGCCCTCAATCTTTCCCAGCATCAGGGTCTTGTCAAATGAGTCAGCTCTTCACATCAGGTGGCCACAGTATTGGAGTTTCAACTTCAACATCAGTCCTTCCAATGAACACCCAGGACTAATCTCCTTTAGGATGGACTGGTTGGATCTCCTTGCAGTCCAAGGGACTCAAGAGTCTTCTCCAACACCACAGTTCAAAATCATCACTTCTTCAGCACTCAGCTTTCTTTATAGTCCAACTCTCACATCTATACATGACTACTGGAAAAACCACAGCTTTCAGTATACAGACCTTTGTTGGCAAAGTAATGTCTCTGCTGTTTAATAAGCTGTCTAGGTTTATCATGGCTTTTCCTCCAAGGAGCAAGTATCTTTTAATTTCGTGGATGCAGTCACCATCTGCAGTGGTTTTGGAGCCCAAGTAAATAAATTTTGTCACTCTTTCCTTTGTTTCCCCTTTTATGTGCCATGAAGTGGTGGAATCAGATGGCATGGTCTTAGTTTTTTGAATGTTGAGTTTTAAGCCAGCTTTTTTACTCTCCTCTTTCACCTTCATCAAGATGCTCTTTAATTCCTCTTTGCTTTCTGCCAAAAGGGTGGTGTTATCTGCATATCTGAGGTTATTCATATTTCTTCCTGCAATATTAATTCCAGCTTGTGCTTCATCCAGGCTGGCATTTTGCATGATGTACTCTGCATATAAGTTAAATAAGCAGGGTGATGATATATAGCCTTGATGTACTCAGTCTGTTCCATGTCAGATTCTAACTGTTGCTTCTTGACCTACATACAGATTTCTCAGAAGGCAGGTCAGGTGGTCTGGTATTTCCATCTCTTTCAGAATTTTCCACAGTTTGTTGTGATCCACAGAAAGGTTTTGGCATAGTCAATGTAGCAGAAGTGGATATTTTTCTGGAATTATCTTGCTTTTTCTATGATCCAGTGGATGTTGGCAATTTGATCTCTGGTTCCTCTGCCTTTTCTAAATCCAGCTTGAACATCTGGAAGTTTTCAGTTCACTTGCTGTTGAAGCGTAGCTTGGAGAATTTTGAGCATTGTTTTGCTAGAGTGTGAAATGAGTGCAATTGTGCAGTAGTTTGAACATTCTTTGGCATTGCCTTTCTTTGGGATTGGAATGAAAACAGATGTTTTCCAGTCCTATGGCCATTGCTGAATTTTCCAAATTTGCTGGCATATTGAGTGCAGCATTTTCACAGCATCATCTTTTAGGATTTGAAATAGGTCAACTCGAATTCCATCACCTCCACTAGCTTTGTTGGTAGTGATGTCTCCCAAGGCCCACTTGACTTTGCACTCCAGGATGTCTGGCTCTAGGTGAGTGATCACACCATTGTGGTTATCTGGGTCATGAAGATCTGTTTTTTATAGTTCTATGTAGTCTTGCTACCTCTTCTTAATATCTTATGCTTCTGTTAGGTCCATACCATTTCTGTCCTTTATTGTGCTCATCTTTGCATGAAATGTTCCCTTGGTATCTGTGATTTTCTTGAAGAGATCTCTTTTCCATTCTATTATTTTCCTCTATTTCTTTGCATTAATCACTTAGGAAGGCTTTCTTATCTCTCCTTGCTGTTCTTTGGAACTCTCCATTCAGATAGGTATATCTTTCCTTTTCTCCTTTGCCTTTCACTTCTCTTCTTTTCTTGGTTACTTGTAAGGCCTCCTCAGACAACCATTTTGCCTTTATGCATTTCTTTTTCTTGGGGATTGTTTGGGTCACCACCTCCTATACAGTGTTATGATCCCCCATCCATAGTTCTTCAGGCACTCTGTCTCTCAGATCTAATCGCTTGAATCTATTGGTCACTTTCACTGTAATTGTAAGGGATTTGATTTAGGTCATATCTGAATGGTCTAGTGGTTTTCCCTACTATCTGCAATTGAAGTCTGAATTTTGCAATAAGGAATTCATGATCTGAGCCACAGTCACCTTCTGGTCTTTTTTTTTTTTGCTGACTTTATAGAGCTTCTCCATCTTCAGCTGCGAAGAGTATAATCAATCTGATTTTGGTGTTGACTATCTTTGATGTCCATGTATCTAGTCATCTCTTTTGTTGTTGGAAGAAGCCATCTTGGGTGGAACAATGACAGAGCTAACATATGATCCAACAATCCATTCCTGTGTATTTATCCAAAGAAATGAAAGCACTATTCAAAAATATATGTTCATCCAAGTGTTCATAGCAGCGTTATTTATAATAGCCAAGATATAGAAGCAATATAAATGTTCGTCACCAGATGAATGATAGAAATGTGGTGTGTGTGTATATATATATATATATACATACTCACAATGGAACTTGCAAATTCATAAAAAAGAATGAAATTTTGCCATTTGAAACAATATTCATGGACCTGTAGGCATTAAGCTTAGTGAAATAAGTCAGATGGTGAAAAGAAATATCATGTTTTCACTTATATGTGCAGTGAAAAGATAAAACAAGTGAACAAATATAACAAAACAAAAACATAAAAAAAAAAACCGGAGAACAAACCAGTGGTTGCCAGAAGGGAAAGGGGTGGGGAAAGGGCAAAATAGACGAAAGAAATTAATTAAGAGATATAAACTACTAGGTATAAAATAAGTAAGTTACAAGGGTGTAATACACAACACAGGGAATATTGTCAATATTTTCCAATAACTTTGTTATGAAATATAATCTATAAAAAAGTCAGATTATTACATTGTACATCTGAAACTGATACAATACTGATAACTATACTTCAGTTAAAAAATATATTAATGAAAACGAACAAACAAAAGTATCTTGTGGTGGGACACTTTGAGGCTATATAAAAATCTTATTCCTCATTAAACTTTCACCCTCTGGTTTTAGTTCATCCATTGATGAGTTTTCCTTGACTCAGTTATTTTGCTTGTAGTTGCCAATGATGATTTTCTAATTCTGTCATTCCTTCTATATTTAGTGGCTGTTAAATGCTCTTCTATAAGAAAGAACATTTCTTTCTTATTGGTTAATTGATTTTTTGATTGGCGGATAGCAATATGTATTCATGTATTCTTATTTTAGTTGTGGGCTATAGCTTGTTATGGTTATTATTCAGATGTTCAGATTGTTGCAGATTTAACTAGTGGGAACATGTTCAGGTTGGCTTTTGTGATCTTTTGCCATTTTCATTATTATTTATGAACTTCCTCCTTGTCTTTCAATGCAAGCTATTCCACTAATGGGCTTTATCGTTCGTTGCATAGAACTCCTTGCTTGGCCTTGGGTGTTGCCTATTTATGATGGCACTTGTCTGACATTTTGTCTCTCTGCGAACCTAAAAACGCTTATTTAGCTTTATCTCTACCAGCTTCTTGAACCTTCTCTATGCTTCCAGAATGCTGCTTGTATGTGTTCTATCTTGTCTATTTTGAAACCTGTCAGATATTATCTCTGGCACTCTGTATAATGCTACATCCTGTGGGCATTCACTACGTATTGGCTGATAGACAGTCATACTCAGAAATGCTTGCTGTGTTATAAACCTCAGGAAGAAGAGCAAGCTAAAAACATGACTTAACCTTTGCAATAGTTAGGACCACAATAACCTAAATGGCACATGATTTGAGTGGAGACCTTAGGATTATTAATTTTTGGAAGAGTCTAAATGTTAATAGAACACCTGTAGTGAAGAAAATGTGTTTGTACTTGCTGAACAGAAGATTAATGGAACAAAAATGTGTCTAACATTGAAATATATCTTAATGAGATATTTTGTGTTTTCTATTCTATTTATATTAGATTCAGTACTGTTTCTCTCTCTTGTCATCTCCATTTTTGTAAAGGATCTTCTTCTTATCCCTGTTGTTCAATCATCTTGGCTTAAAGTAGACCAGAATTCAGTGGATATTTGTTTCTAGCTTTTGTCAAGGGAACAAAGAGGAAGTAGATGAGGAGGAAAAGAGGAAAGTAGTAGAGAAAATAAAAGGTGTGAAGCTCAGCACTTGAGAGTAAAGTTGCTGCTTAGCAGAGCAATGGGAAAAAAGATACATTTGGTAACTTCAGCATCAAAGATAATTTTATTGACACTTTTTTCATTTTTATCTATAATTTTCTCTGTGATATAATAGGTAATTTACTAAGAGAAAATACATTTTAAGTGTCATGCTAGGCATCCTTCAACACAATGTAGGGCAAGATATATTTTAAAGTAAAGAGTGCAGAAACTGGAATCAGTAGGAGATGCTATTTCTGCTCATTAGTTTTGAGACCTTGAACAAGACCATGAATGTTAGTTTCATCATGTTGGAATTGGGGATAAGATATCTATTTTATTATGTTGTTGTAAGATATAGAAACTGTATGTGCATAAAGCTTAGAGTTCCTAACACATAATAAATGCTTAACAAATGTTGCTATTAGACCAGCAGATCCCACAGTTCCATGCCGATAAGAATTGTCTAAAAGTATTATTTTTAAAACAAAATAAAACAAACAGATCTCTAGGCCTTTCTTTGAAGATTCTGATCCACTCAGTGTGGGAAAAGACTTGGGGATATCATTTCTTTAAAAAATTTCCTTAATGAATATATCAAATGATCCATATGATCACAAAAAGTGGGCAAACCTATAACAGAGAATCCAGTGCAGCATTGTCCTCTTAAGGGGGAGGTTATGAGGACTAAGGAAACTTATACCCACAGGATCATGATGCCCATAATCTATTTCTAATGGATTTTTTTTTCTGAGCTCCTGTTCCCTATTTCTGTGTTGTACATGCCTTTGAAACTAGAATATCCAAACTGTACTTGGCCTTTCCTTCACTATTCACCTTTCAAAGGAAGAAAATTCTTTGTGTTTCATTTCTAGGCAGAAGCACAGCTATCTTTCCAGTTTTCTAACAGAGATGAAAGGGAATCCTTCATTCCTTCTCTTTCTCTTGCTAACTGGTTTTCTGCCTGCAATCTTGCTCCACTCTTAATGTCAGAGTATTAAGTATCTTTCCAAAATATAAATCTAGCTGTGTTTGAACATTTTTAGTGTCCCCTTACAGATCTTTAGAATGGAATCCAAATTTCTCCTGGAAACATTTGAGGACTTTTATGATCTGGCCCCAGAAATCCTCTCTCTAGCTTTGCCTTAAACAATAGTCTTCGTTTCTTACCCTTCTCTCCAGGTAAACTACTCTACAGGCCACGTCCCACTGGTGTTTGACTTTGCTGTTTCTGGTCTTTCCTGGAATTATGTCCATATCAGCAGCCATACTTTGCTGTACTTTCAGGAGACTCCTTTACCCTTAGTCTCCTAGATAGCTCAAGGCTCAGATCAAGCATGACATTCTCCTGAAAGCTTTTCTTTGCCCCCTTTGCTCACATTTGCTAACCTTTTCCTATGATCTTCTTTTTGCTTTCATAGCCTGATAATGGTATATGTTAAGAATCAATTTTCAAATTCATCTTTCTCTAGAATGGGATTACTTTGAGGAGAATGATTATATTTTAATCATTTTTATTTTCTCAATTACTTGAACAACTTCTGATTTATGGAAGGTCCTCACTAAATATGTGTTAAATGAATGAATTGGGTACAAAATAGCTATTTCCTTTTTATCCACTAACAATTCCCATTTTACAATTAGACATAGCAACATTTACCAGTTACTAAGATCTTACCCTAATTACAATTACATAGATTTATCCTTATCTCAGGCACATCCTAAAAGTATAGTAGGCTGTTTCCCAGGGGATGTGATTAGGGGTAAAAAATGTCTCTTAAATATCCTGCAAAATATGGTTATTATCAATTTCATCCACATAAATTTGAGAAATGAGAAGTGGTAATATTTCAGAGATTATTTCTTAATTCTATTCCAGCAGACATGGGGAAGATAGCCTGGGTTTCATCTGCCTCACTTAGTGTCCTTTATTTCATGGATCATCCAATCACTAGTGACAACTTAATCATTTCTTCCTGTCACTAATGTGAGTAGATAGATTCTATCAGTAGAAACTGGCTCAGGGGAAATGATTCAGAAAGGAAAAAAAAAAAAACACCCAACTTTTAACAAATATCTAGGATGTGTTTTATTGAGTTTTTACTGATGAACAAAATTGCTAATTTGTATAGTTACTGTCCTTTTGTGTAATGGGAGCTATATGTAGACGCTGATGATTTGCATGTCAATTCCTGAGGAAAATCTCTCAGAAGGATGCAGAAGTCACGGTGAATTTGCAATGTCTTACTTGAAGTCATTTTCAAGAAAGCCTTTTTCTTCAACTTAAGTGTAATTTATTTTCTGGAAGTAAACAGGAGTTTCTTTGTAACTGTATTCAGCATAGTAGTGGTACTGTACAGTAGTGGTACTGATTTATTCAAGAAGACTTCTACTACTGAGTACCTCATAGTAGCATGCTATCTTACTTACTGCATGAGTCCATTCTATAGAAAAGTATTTTACAAGAAGTCTTTCATTAAAGCCTTTTCTCTACGGGGGTAGAGATAGAGAATTTAACAATACAAGTTACAGTGTCAAGGATAAGTAAGAATAATTAGGGAATTACTGTGTGCTCAGTAGCTCAGTCATGTCTGACTCTTTGCAGCCCTGTGGACTGTACCCTGCCAGACTCCTTGGTCCATGGGTCCAGAATACTGGAGTACATTTCCATCCCTTCTCCAAGGGATCTTCTTGACCCAGGGATTGAACCCACATCTCTTGTGTCTCCTGAATTGGCAGGCAGATTCTTTACCCATGAGCCACCTGGGAAGCCCATTTATTCCATATCCTCTATATAATTTTCCAGTTATGAGTAACGGCTTAAGTATTAATGAAATATATTATAAATTAATACTACCCAGCAATGAACATCAGTAACTAACCTATGTTTACATTGCACAAAAATGTATACACTTAAGTTTTACATCAAGTTGCTAATATCAAACATAGCACATCCTTCAGGAACCTCTTACTAAGACAAAAAGCCTGATTTAGGCACACTCAGTTTTGCTTTTTGATGAAAAGAAGGATTAATTTATTTGTTCCTTCCTGCTGCGTTTAGTCAACACAGCTTGCAGCCTAAAAAAATGAAAAATACACTTACATAATAGAGCTATCAAGTGATAAAAACATTTCTTTACTAATTCACAAAGACATTTTTAATGAATAGAATTAATGTCTTAAGACATTTTCTCCTCCACACAAGTAGATTAGCTTTAACATTCTACAGGAGACTTGGGCTTCCGATTTTTCCAAGCTCATTAGACTGTAATGGTCCCTTATCATTGTTGGCATTGTCAGGGATTGGACAGAAGTCCAGTAAACTTGTGCATTGATTAGACAAAAGCGTGAATATCCTCCCCACAGTTTCTGCATGTATAGTTGTGTGCCAGATCCTATAAGAAAGCAGAATAGCAGGAGTTAGACATTTTGTAAACTTTGCATTTTAAGTAAGGACATGAGAAATGTTAACACTTTCAGCAGTTTTCAAAATTGTGGAGGCAAGGTAGTCCTCCCACCCCAAAACCCCCATTTGTTTCCTCTATAATCATGCTCCTCAGCAGTAGACAGAGATAGGCTGGCATATTCTGAATTCACAAAATCAAGGGCATTCTTGTTCATTTCTGAATTAATATTTTTGCATTAATTGATTGAATTAATCCTGAGAATAAAACAAAAATTTTTAATTTTATTATTATGGTTAAAGTTTGAATAGCACTTTTAGTGCTATCTCAACTACAAGGAATGGAAACCAAATTCAAAGTAGTTTCATATGGAAAGGAGTTCAAGTGAAATATTCATTCAAGTTATAAAACTATAAGGAAGACTAAAGTGAAATAGCCACTGGGAATGACTGGAACCATGGATTTGCATGTTTCAGTATGTGTGTGCCTATCCTCTTTTTCCTACCTTCTCTCTCCCCTCCTCTACACCCTCTTACACCTCTCTATCTTTTGTTTTCAGTCTTAAATCAGTGTTTGCCACAAAGTAAAGAATTTGCCCTCCAGGAGCTCCCGACTTACCTTATATAATTTTGCAACTGGAGAGGAAAGATGCTTCTCTTTCAACTGTAGTTGGGTAATATTTAAAGGAAGAAACAAAGAACAAGAGAATAGAAATGGTCTCTGACTAGACACTTGAAATGCCTCCAGTTCAGTTCACTTCAGTCGCTCAGTCAGGTCCGACTCCTTGTGACCCCATGAATCACAGCACACCAGGTACCCTGTCCATCACCAACTGCCGGAGTTCACTCAAACTCATGTCCTTCGAGTCAGTGATGCCATCCAGCCATCTCATCTTCTGTCGTCCCCTTCTCCTCCTGCCCCCAATCCCTCCCAGCATCAGACCCTTTTCCAGTGAGTCAACTCTTTGCATGAGGTGGCCAAAGTACTGGAGTTTCAGCTTCAACATCAGTCCTTCCAATGAACACCCAGGACTGATCTCCTTTAGAATGGACTGGCTGGATCTCCCTGCAGTCCAAGGGACTCTCAAGAGTCTTCCCCAACACCACAGTTCAAAAGCATCAATTCTTTGGCACTCAGTTTTCTTCACAGTCCAACTCTCACATCCATACATGACCACTGGAAAAACCATAGCCTTGAGTAGACGGACCTTTGTTGGCAAAGTAATGTCTCTGCTTTTGAATATGCTATCTAGGTTGGTCATAACTTTCCTTCCAAGGAGTAAGTGTCTTTTAATTTCGTGGCTGCAGTCACCATCTGCAGTGATTTTGGAGCCCAAAAAATAAAGTCTGACACTGTTTCCACTGTTTCCCCATCTATTTCCCATGAAGTGATGCCTTAGGCCAGAACAAATATTGACAAACATAAAATCAAATGTACAGATCATGCTTTTATTCTGAGGGATAATCTTTTGTTAGTTTATAATCTTTAGGTGCTGCTTACAGGTCACCCATAAGAAAACTATGATCTCAAAATATACAGAAAAACACATTTTTTTAATTTAGGAAAAACTAATGACTTCATGAAGAAGCAATATATTGCTTTTAAAGAAGTGAACAGATGAATAACAAGATAATAAAGTATAAAAGAATTCCTCTAATTGAGTTTGCTTGTTGGAAAAACTTCTAGAGATCTTATTCATTTGTTCTTGACATGCCTTCCTTCTTACCCCATGCCCTGCCACACAATTTCATTAATCATTCTTCAGTCTATTGAGAAACATTAACAAGTTATGGGGTTCCAGAGGCCTAATGAAACCAAGGTTTGATATCAATCATGTGCAAGTTGCATACACAAATAAAATCAGAGAAAACTAAGAGTTGCAGAATAATTCTGAGGGCTTCTAACCTTCCTAATCCCATATTCTCTACTAAACATCTGACATTACCTCCTCAGGAAATAAATATGGCCAGTCAGATTATTGCCCAATGGCTCTCCTATTTTAATTTAATTGCCATTAAAAAATATCTCCTTAGGTTTGAGAATATTACTGTTTATTCAGTTTTAACTTTCCCATGTTACCTCCCCTAGAGATTACAGATTAGTAAAGGTAATAAATGGAAAATTAATGTAGGCTCTTTTTATGATTGATATATAGCCGGGATCATATAGGAGTCTGTACAAGGTCTATTTTGAATATCAAAAGAGAAGACCAGATTCCTGGCATATAAACACCTGGGATCTCTCTTAATTCTTTTGAATATGCTACCTCAGATGAAAATTGGGAAGGGTTTTAATTTGAGAATAGACTGAAAGACACTGTAATAATGGAGCTCTTAAAACCTAAAGAAGGAAAGGTGTTGTGTTTTTGGTTTTTTCTTTTTCCATGAAAAGGTTAGGCCAGGACAGTGTTCAAGTGTCAAGCCATGGGGCCATCTTATGTGTCATAACATTTCCCATGAACCCTCAGGTAAGATTGATCCTTTTTATTTTAATCCAGGATTTAAGGAGACATTGTTATTAGATGAGTCCTGGTTCTTACCAGTAACATTTAGTGAGGGGTTATTTTGTGGCAAGCACTAAAATACTTAAAGGCAATCTAAAAAAGAGCTGGTGCAATCCTGTTTCAAAAAGGTTAATTTCTTAAAAACTGAAGTAGACAAAAAAAAAAAAAAGGCATGATAAAGTAATACAAACATATACATGGTGCAGAAGGGGCACATCTGAGGAAATCAATTCTATATGTGGTGAAAAGAGAGGTCAGAAACTATAGAAGTTATTTTTGAGCTGACTTCAAAGGTAAGTAGGCATTCATCAGAGAGGCTCGGGAAAGCATTCCAGGCTAAGTGAGCATAATCAGAAGATGTGTGAATTATTCAGGTGCATTAGGGGAATGGTCAGCAGTTCTTAATGGCTGGTATGTAGGATAAAGGTCAAGATCCATAGTTCTTGTACCATGTCAGGATCCTGGATTATTTTTCCCTTGTGGAAAAAAATTGGGCTTCCCAGGTGACGCAGTAGTAAAAAATCTGCCTGCCAATGCAGAAGATACAAGAGATGCACGTTCAATCCCTGGGTCTGGAAGATCCTCTGGAGAAAGAAATGGCACCCCACTCCAGTATTCTTGCCTGGAAAATCCCATGGACAGAGGAGCCTGGCAGGCTACAGTCCATGGAGTCCAAACAGTCAGATACCACTGAACACTAGCACTCTCTCAAAATGGGAAAAAATAAGCTTATTAACATTTTGGTTTTCTTAAAGACCACTTGAAAGCAGTTTGGAAGATTGACTAGAAATGGCAATAATGGAAACAAGAAGAATGTTGTGAGGCAATTGTACTAGTCTAGGTGTGACAGTGATTTGGTCTGTATAATACTGAAGTCCAGGGATAGGAGGTGAGGCCTATTTACCTGAAAATACTGTGTTAGCATTTTTTAAATTGTCAATGATGTGGAACTGTCTAGTGTATTGTTATAATTTCCATTTCTTTGTTTATTATTAATGGCCATTTGTATTCTTTGTTATTTTCCTCATATCCCATGGCTTTGTTGTTGTTCTTTAGTTGGGGCAGTGTTTGACAGAGCTGCCAGCTATCCTCACTATTGTCTTTCCTTTTTAAGTTGAGAGTAAATCCACACATTTTATCTGGGTGCATTGTCACTGATGTAATAACAAGTTCCAGCATCTTATATCTGCTTTCTGGCAAGTGAGATGTGAGCAGTATTGATGTACGCAACATCAGGGGAGTGTCCATAAAGAGAAAGAGGGAAGGGTCATGTCTACTCCCCTTCTTCCTTTTTGCCAGCTGGAATAGGACATGATGGCAGAAACTGGAACAGCCATTTCAGCTCACAAAGTGGAAGATGCAAATTAAGAATAACAGAACCACAACTAGAAGGAACATGGTGCTTACCACTAGCAAATTTGTTATAAATATGAAAAAATTTTCTCCATTTTGTCCTTTTTCTTTTACATTTAAGAATTTTTTTCCAGCAGTTAAGACTGAAAAACTATTTCTTCTAGAAGATATTATAATTTTTCTTCTTAGATGACTATTTTTTCTCTTGGCTCTTCTTTTCTCATCCTTAAAATACATGTATTCTTAAAATTCTATGCTTGAATACCTTCTTGTTTAAAAATTTATTTTCCTGAATCTTTATCTACATATGCAATTTTTTATATTATTATTACTGGGGCATGTCTGAATCTCAGGTGCAATTCTCTATCTTCAGTCACTCTTCTGAGCATTAGACCATTGACTGTCTACTAGCCATTTCTGCAACAATGTATTACTGGGACTTTGAGCTTAGCATGTCCAGTATCATGTTTGTTGTCCTTTTCCCAATCACATCCTTCTTCTTATACCCCAGTTTTCACCAATGGTACCAATATTCTCTAAGTACCAAGACTTAAAACCCTGGAGTCATTTCATTCTCTTTATTTATTCCTTATACCCAGGCAGTCATCAAATCCTATGTATTCTGTCTCTGGATGATTTCTCTGCTTCTTTGATAGTCTACTGCAATTTATGCTCAAAATGTGTTTCCTCCTTGACTAGATAACTATTTTTAAAAAATAGTTATCAATTACCTTGACTTCCCATAAGTAGCACATGAATGGCAATTTTTTTTTCTGTAAATGGTCACATAGTAAATATTTTTGACTTGAGAGCCCTATAGTCTCTGTTTTAACTACTTGACTCTGTCCTTATAGGGTGAAAGCAGCCACAAACAGTTCTTAAATGAATGGGTATTGTTCTGTTCCAGTTAAACTTTGTTTATAAAAAAGGTGGTGGGTTGGGTTGGCCCTGAAGTAATAGTTTGTCAACCACTGGCCTAGACCAGTTTACAGGAGGACGATTCCTGGATCTCAGATAGCATCTCATTTAGACAAATAAGGAGACAACACATAAAGAAGGGAGAAAATAAATGATCAAGATTATGACCCATTTCATTGCTGTAGTCAATGTTATGAAACCAATAAGCATTCTCTCTAGATTTCATGACAAGGGAAGGTTTTCTGAGAAGGTGATGTTTGAACTGAAACCTAAATAATGTACACACTCAGAGGAAGGTATATCCAAACAGAGACAGAAATGATACAAAAGTTTATACTGTGAAGGAGACTGGTTTCTTTAAGGAGAATGTTAGTAGGAGAAGAGCTAAGAGAGATTTCTGGTATTGGAGGGAAACTCATGAAGGCCTTCTACACATGCCATGGTAAACATTTGGAGTTCTACTCTACATTCAATAAAAAATTGCTAGAAGACTTAAAAGAAGGGAAGTGAGAAGTTCTGATTACCTTTAAATGAATAATAGATGGGCAAGACATATATGTAGGCAGGAGACCAATTAGGGGGATATTGTAGTAACAGTGGGCTTCTCAGGTGGTGTTTGTGGTAAAGAATCCACCTGCCAATTCAGGAGATGCAAGAGATGAGGGTTCCATCCCTGGGTCAGAAAAATAACCTGGAGAAGGAAATGGCAACCCACTCCTGTATTTTTGCCTGTAAAATCCCATGGACAGAGGAGTCTGCTGGGCTACAGTTCATGGGCTTGCAAAAATTCAGACATGACTGAACACAACACATTAGTAGTAGTTCAGTAGTTTAAAGTAAATCTATCTTTAATATGGTTGCAGTGGAGATGTGAGGAAATAGAATGCATTTTGTAGGAACCATTAACAGAACTTAGTTCTTTTGGCTTAAATGCAGGAAATGAAGGAAGGAAAAAATAAAGATTAGTTCTAAATTTGGGGCTTGAATAAATGAGCAGTGATTTGTTACTGAGCTGGAGAAGAATTGAGAAAATGTCTGGAGAAGTGTGTAGAGGGCACAGGGGAAATCAAGAGACCCCTTTCTATGTTATGGCAATGCTGCTGATCTAAGAAGAGAAATACAAGGATTAGATTTTGTGAGTGGGAGGTGATTGACCTTGACAGGATGACCTTCAAGGTGACTGACCTTTTACCAGGATGATTAGGAGCAAGGTCCAGTTGGGTGCAGAAGAGAATGGAACTAAGGGAGCATAGGTAGCAAGTGTGAATACGTGTTTTTAGAACTATTGCTTTAACCATTTGTTATAGTATCTAAAAAAGTGCTCTACATGTATGCAATTCTAAGTAATATGTATCAGTTGCCACTTACAACCCACTCCAGTATTTTTGCATGGAGAATTCCATGGCCCGAGGAGCCTGGTGGGCTACAGTTCATGGGGTCACAAAGAGTTGGACACAACTGAGTGACTAACACACACACTAACAATGTAAGTGCTTAAATAAGAAAAAATTGTAGCTCTCAATGTATTAAAGAAAAAAAAAGAGAGGGCAATAATAGGCATACCATTTCTTGTAAGAAGCCATTACTTCTTAAAAATATACTAAGTGGAAAATATTACGGCCTTTAGAACAATTTTTATATTGACTACATTTTTTTCTTTGTAATAGTGATATACTACAGATGAGTGGGAAAAAAAATAGAAAGCCTATATCGTGTACTTCATTGAGGCCTTTAACTCATTCCTTTATTCAAAAAATAATGCCTCAACATCTATTCTGCCATAGTAAGCTAAGCGAAATATTTTAGTGTCTATGATAGCTGTATTTTCAGGGAACACGTGTGTTAAGTCTTCATTAGGTAAGTCTTAAATGAAGAAGGCATCAATAGAGTGATATCAGAATATTTCCTCTGGGATGTGTTATTTTTATTATTAGCTATTCGATGATGCTGTTGAAATGGTGTGCACTAGAGTTATTTGGGAATCATTAACATTTCAGAAGACTAAAACAGCATTGAAAATGACGACAAATGACAATACAAATTTTGAAAGTGGCAAGGACAAAATCAGCAAACCTAGGAACTGCTCATATTGGTATTGGCTGGGAAGGACATGGATCATTGTAGTGTAGTAGACAATAAGATTGCAAAGACAAATACATGAAGACAAATACTCCTCTGACTTTGAGGAGCTTAAAAGGGATAATGTTTGAAGGATGAGTCAGGACCAAATTTGTGGAGAGTATTGAAAAGCAAGGTAAGTTTGGACTTTATTCAGTGGGCAATTGGGAATCTGTGAAGAATTTTGAACAAGAAACTAGCAAGATAGTAGTTGTTCTTTGGGAAGATTAATCCAGCAGAAGGTAAATCAGAGGGAGAAAAAGGGAGAGGGAGAAAAGACACAGAACTTGGGGAATAAATTAGAATGTTAATTCCTTTTATTATCCTATGTGTTCAAATAGATACCTAGTTAAATTATTACTGTCTTCTTTTATAAAAATGAAAATATTTTTAAAATATATTGTAGGCAGCTGTGAAATACATGTTAAAATGGAAATAAATTTTCTCATACTGTCTTATTTTTTGTTGTGAGTGTATTTATTGATTAGTACCTTCTAACTAGGTACTTAATCTAACAGGTCACTACTGTTTTTCAGCTCTCCTGTCAGGCACTGTCCTATGGGCTTAACAACTTTTTCACTGATACTTTTCATAACCCTATAAGGAAAGAATTTTCACCTCTTTTCTATAGCTCTATAGAAATTTAGGTCTATAATAATTGTATAACCCATTGGACTTCACCCAACTAAGGACTTAAACCCAATTCTGTTTCACTCCAGAGCCTGTGCCTTTGCTGTTAGGCACTTTACTGTTGAATTTCATACAAGCGGTAATTTGTTCTCCAGCAATTCATATTAAAAATTAGCTTTTTTAGTAGTATGTCACTAACAGCTCTGTGAACAAGTCAGACTATTTGGTTAGTGTTATTTTGTTATTGTAGTTTCTTGTTGTCTTCAAATTTGATTTGAAAATAAAATTGATTTTCTTTTTACTCTTGAGACTGTCAAGTTTTAGCACATAAGTGAGGCATGCCATTGCATTTAGAAATGTAGAAACTATATCAGTGTCTGCCAATTTATATAAATAGAGCCTGCAAGTCTCACTGACATTAAACAGTGGTCAGATTTCATGGCTCGGTTCTTGAGGAGATTATGGGTGCCTTTTTCTGCAGAGCATGAAGGTTATATTTAGAACTGGTGTTTATTTCACTGTTAGGAGTCTTTTTTAAAATAAATTTTTGTACTGAAAAACCTTTCTAGGTTGAATTTAAGGAGAATAATACATAGTGAAAAATAAAAACATTCAATGAAAAATCTGTGAATGCAAATAGACTTTTTTTTTTAAATAACTCTTTATGTTGTAGGTATGAATACATTCCTGGACTTGTTCTGAAAGAAAAAGCATAATGTTATGGATTGCAGATGACTTAAAGCTTTCATTCACCTCGTCCCTTGTTGTAGGTATCCTTTGAAGCCATGCCATACATAAGAAGTGATAGCCAAATTAATGCCTTAACTCCTAGGCAAGCTACAACTTTCTCAAAGCAAGGCTCCTCTGATAAGTCAGACACAGAAGCTTCCCACTCCCTACCCACTGCATTTAGAACATTTGAGTCTTGAAACAGACTCCAGATCCCCTTGCTGAATCAGTCTTATGGAATTGGGGATACCCGTGGGGCTTCCCTGGTGGCTCAGACGGTGAAGCCTCTGCCTGCAATGTGGGAGACCAGGGTTCGATTCCTGAGTTGGGAAGATCCCCTGGAGAAGGAAATGGCAATCTACTCCAGCACTCTTGTCTGGAAAATCCCATGGACAGAGGAGCCTGATAGGCTACAGTCCATGGGGTCGTAAAGAGTCGAACATGACTGAGCGACTTCACTTTCACTTCACCCATCCATAGGCAGAGACACAAACAGGGAGGGCCTGTGTGTGTGACCTTGCCTCTCTCTACCAGAAATACTTTTATGGCTGCTTCCCATCAGGGAGATTAAATAGTAAGATAAATGGCACAAAATAAGGTCTAAATCTTCTTAGCAAACAACAAAACAAAGGGTAAGAAAGGCTTCCATATGGTTGCCTTTGTCCTCAGTTGGGCTTCCCTAGTGGTGCAGATGGTAAAGAATCTGCCTGCAATGTGGGAGACCTGGTGCGATCGATCCCTGGGTTGGGAAGATCCCTTGGAGGAAGGCATGGCAACCCGCTCTAGTATTCTTGCCTGGAGAATCCCCATGGACATAAGAGCCTGGTGGGCTACAGTCTGTAGGGTTGCAGAGTGTGACGCAACTGAGCGACTAAGCACCCACACCAGATGTGGTAACACTCCTCAATTGGAAAGCCTAGTGACTGGCAAAGGCTCTAACCAATTCCACTGCTGGCTCTCCTTGGCTTAGGAGTTAGTAAGGAGATGGATGTAGGGTTGAAAGAAGACTCTTTAATATCCACCTGCTGCTACTGCTAAGTCACTTCAGTTGTGTCCGACTCTGTGCGACCCCATGGACTGCAGCCTACCAGGCTCCTCCATCCACAGGATTTTCCAGGCAAGAGGACTTGAGTGGGGTGCCACTGCCTTCTCCTCTAGGTGGGGGAAAAGGCCTAAGTTCCTTCTCACTATCAGTCAGTTCAGTTCAGTTCAGTCACTCAGTGGAGTCTGAATCTTTGCGACCCCATGAATCACAGCATGCCAGGCCTCCCTGTCCATCACCAACTCCCGGACTTCACTCAGACTCACATCCATCGAGTCAGTGATGCCATCCAGCCATCTCATCCTCTGTCATCCCCTTCTCCTCCTGCCCCCAATCCTTCCCAGCATCAGAGTCTTTTTTCAATGAGTCAACTCTTTGCATGAGGTGGTCAAAGTACTGGAGCTTCAGCGTCAGCATCATTCCCTCCAAAGAAATCCCAGGGCTGATCTTCAGAATGGAATTGTTGGAACTCCTTTCAGTCCAAGGGACTCTCAAGAGTCTTCTCCAACACCGCAGTTCAAAAGCATCAATTTTTTGGCGCTCAGCCTTCTTCACAGTCCAACTCTCACATCCATACATGACCACTGGAAAAACCATAGCCTTGACTAGATGGACCTTTGTTGGCAAAGTAATGTCTCTGCTTTTCAATATGCTGTTTAGGTTGGTCACAACTTTTCTTCCAAGGAGTAAGCGTCTTTTAATTTCATGGCTGCAGTCACCATCTGCAGTGATTTTGGAGCCCAAAAAATTAAAGTCTGACACTGTTTCCCCATCTATTTCCCATGAAGTGATGTGACCAGATGCCATGATCTTCGTTTTCTGAATGTTGAGCTTTAAGCCAACTTTTCCACTCTCTTCTTTCACTTTTACCAAAAGACTTTTTAGTTCTTCTTCACTTTCTGCCATAACCTCATCTGCGTATCTGAGGTTATTGATATTTCTCCCGGTAATCTTGATTCCAGCTTGTGCTTCTTCCAGTATAGGTGGAGGCATTTTGTATTTTTAAGGCTGAAACCTGAACCAAAGGGAAGAATGGCCCTGTTACACAACTGTACTCATTTGAAGCATGATGAGAGTCATCTTAAAAATTAGGCTCAACATAAAAAACAGTCAAGACATATAATGTCTATATCCTTATATTTTACCTATTTAAGTGATAATGCACAAAATAATTAGGAAAAATAGGAAAAATTTGAGTAAAATGGAGTAATTTTGTCACTTAACCATTGAAGACACAACAAACTTTCTGCAGAAATTATTAATAACTTATAGCCAAACATGTATATTAGACACAAATAGTTAAATAATTAAAGGTGATAGCCATCAATATTGCTAATGATAGTAGTTACCGTATGTTGGACACACAGTGCCAAGCCCCTAGTTAAGGCTTTTACTTGCTTTATTTCAGTTAATTCTAGAAAATCATATACCATAGCAATTGCTAGAATTCCTTTTTTACAGTGGGAAAAATAGAGGCTTACAAGGTTAAAAAACTTAACCATACATCAACATGAATCCACCACAGGATGTATGGCAAAACCAATACAATATTGTAAAGTAATTAACCTCCAATTAAAATAAATAAATTTATTTTTAAAAAATCAAAAAAGAAAAGAAAAAAAAACTTAACTAAAAGTACACAGCACACAAGGAATGTAGGAGTGAAGGCCAATGGATGTGTTTCCACACTAATATCAGCTAGTTTGAGTTATTTAACACATTAATCAGACCTGAATAAGTTCAGCAAAAGGTGTAAAGGTGAGAAGTGTCTGTGAAAATTAATTCTGAGAATATTTAATAAGAGAGAAGACAAACACTCCATTGCTTAACTTCAGATTATTTCCTAAGAAATCTTCCTGTGAGGAAGACTTTCTTGAACTCTCTTTCTGTGCTTAAGTTTGAGAAAAGTTCACATATTTGAAGAGTCTAATGTAAGGCTTCAACCACTATAGGTGCAATTTTGAGTAATTTCTGGAGATATTCATGATATTCACAATGATACAAAACAGGATAAAAAATTAATGTCAAAGCAACTCTTTCTAGGTTTTCAGAGATAAGCTATTAGATGAATTCAATATGGTTGAGCCAACAGTACTCCCAGCAAAGCAAATTAAATTTCATTAGGCCTTTTCAGATCTCAGGACAAGTGAAAATTCTGGATGAACCTGGTCTCATGCGATATCATGCTTCATGGCCCAGCATCAAGGAAATGCAAAGACTATCTGGACTATCTGTTTTATCAGCACTTTGGGCATAAAATTTAAATCTGCATGGTTACAGACAAAGTGATCTTTCCATAGAAGTTTCTGATTTATGTACAGAAGCTATCTATACATTTCTTCCAAGTGAATGTAGCTTATATCAACTATCTGAATGACTGGGGCTTCAAGGAATTCATCATCACTAGCTCCTAACATACTCCTGGCAGAATCCCAAGTGACAGCTGCAGATATGACCAACACTCCAGTGATTCTTATCATGTCTGCCCAGTCAAAGCACCATGCTTTTGCTTCAAGTATCTGTTGGCACGGTTATTTTTTATTATGGAATGTTTAAAAGACAATAGTAGTAGTAGTAGCAATAGATGTTTTAAATGACTGAAGATACATTATCCCAACTATGAAAAGCATTTTGTAATTTAAAAATAATATTTAAGCATAACTGACTAAATTTTAAACTACAACATATAGTATGATTCTTCTTCCATTCTGCTCAGTAAATATTAAGTGAGAAAGATACGATAGTGACAGCACTATAATAGATAAGGTCCCCATCATATGGAGCTTATAACAAAGGGTGAGACAGACAAACAACTAGTGAAATAAATAAGCACACTAATTAATTAATGATATAATTGAAAATTATGATATATATAGTACAAGTTAAAAATGGTGATGTGATAGAAAGCAGAGAACTGAGTTCTTACCACTCTTGACAATATGATCAGAAGCCACTTTGATAATGTGACATTTTAGGTTGCTAACAGCCTAAGCACACAGAATGGTGAATTGAAGAGGCTCAAAGGCACATAAGAGTTTGTCTTTCTCAAGGAACAGAAAAGGGATTATTGTGGCTGAGAGTGAGAGTGATAACACTGGAGATGTAGCAGAAACTGGATCATACTGGCTTGTAGAACAGTTTAACTTAAGTTTAGATGTTACTAAACAAGATTTCAATCCACATGAATGAGAACCATCAACCAGTTTTTAAGGATATTTAGGATTTGGTTGACATTTTCAATATCAGCCTGCTTCTAAGAGTAGAACAAAGTTGCAATGACACAAAAGTTAGTTTAGGAGTCTAGTCAAGACATCATGAGTGTTGGACCAGAATAATGGTAAAGATGATGGAAAGAAAAAGGATAAATCCTAGCTACATTTTTAGCAGAGCTGGTAGGCTCTTCTGATGATTAGATGGGGGAAGTAAAGGAAAGAAAATGAATCCTTGGATTTTGGCTTGAGAAACTAGGTGATAATGGGACCATTCACATGAATGGGGAACGTTCCCAGAGGAATAAAACATGAGTTCTGTTTTGGACGTTTCAGATTGTGATGTTTATTACACATAAAATGTCAAGTAAGTACTTTGACATACAAATCTTGAGCGCAGAGAGCATGTCTGAGCATCACACAAAACATCAGAAGATGCCATGAAAAAAGATTCCCAATAATTCACTCTTTAGAGATCTCATGAAGCAAACATTCCTCTATTCATGTTCTGAGATAACAGCTTAGGGGAAGAACTGAGGAAAGAAGATCACCATCCAAGAAAATGTGCTAATCCTAGGAAGCCTAATTACCTTAGCTTAATTATTACCTAAGTTATGATAAATGTAAATGATGCTGAGTTAATTTTTCCCTGCTAAATGGTGTATGAGAGCCTTTGTAGAAGTATACAGATAATCTATAAGAAAGAAAAGGGTTGTGTTTTTTTTTAATATCCAGATTGTAGTATCAGTTGAATTTGCAACCTCACTGTACATTATAGAAAAATTACTCCAGTTGAGAAAACTTCTTTCATAAATCACTTCTCTTGATGAAATATAGTTATCACTTGGGCACTCATAGCATAGAAGAAGGCATTGAGCAGAGTGGAAGAGTGAAACAAAAATGAGTACACCTGATTGTGACACCACCTTGATTTTGACACTCCATGATGGTTAGAACTACATGATATATTCATTCTTAACAAGTTGCACTATTGATCTTCATTCAGCATATACAGAAAGGCTAGTAAATGCAGTTTTTCTAGGTTTGCACAAACATCATGGAGCTTCAGTTATTTCAAATTAGAATCTGAGTGTTCTTGTGAAACAGAAAACTCCTTAGGCTGTTGTATCACATGTTCAAAATATCTGGACTTTCCACTTTAGTGAAAAATTCTCAAGCCTATTTCTATTTTATCTGGATTTTAAATACCATGTCAAAGCAAGTGCTTTCTGGCTGGGAATGTATAGCTGTGCATTTTATAGAGTGTGTATTCTTATAGCTATTCATTGAGCTCTTAAATAACCTCTAATTTCCCCTAAAGTCAGGGAAAAGACAAAGGTGCCCACTCTCACCACTACTATTCAACATAGTTTTGGAAATTTTAGCCACAGCAGTCAGACAAGAAAAAGAAATAAAAGGAATCCAGATTAGAAAAGAAGTAAAACTCTCACTGTTTGCAGATGACATGATCCTCTACATAAAAAACCCTAAACACTCCATCAGAAAATTACTAGAGCTAATCAATGAATATAGTAAAGTTTCAGGGTATAAAATTAACACACAGAAATCCCTTGCATTCCTATACACTAACAATGGGAAAACAGAAAGAGAGAAATTAAGGAAATAATTCCATTCACCATTGCAATGAAAAGAATGAAATACTTAGGAGTAAACCTACCTAAAGAAACATTATATATATATATATATATATATATATATATATATATATATATAACTATAAAACACTGATGAAAGAAATCAAAGATGACACAAATAGATGGAGAAATATACCATGTTTGTGGATCAGAAGAATCAATATAGTGAAAATGAGTTTACACCCCAAAGCAATCTATAGATTCATTGCAATCCCTTTCAAGCTACCAATGGTATTTTTCAGAGAACTAGAACAAATAATTTCACAATTTGTATGGAAATACAAAAAAATCTCACATAGCCAAGGCAATCTTGAGAAAGAAGAATGGAACTGGAGGAATAGACCTGCCTGACTTCAGACTATACTAAAAAGCAAGTCATCAAGACAGTATGGTACTGGCACAAAGACAGAAATACAGATCAATGGAACAAAATAGAAAGTCCAGAGATAAGCCCATGCACCTATGGACACCTTATCTTTGACAAAGGAGGCAAGAGTATACAAAGGAGAAAAGGCAATGTCTTTAAGAAGTGGTGCAGGGAAAACTGGTTAACCACTTGTAAAAGAATGAAACTAGAATACTTTCTAACACCATACACAAAAATAAACTCAAAATGGATTAAAGACCAGAAACTATAAAACTCCTAGAGAAAAACATAGGCAAAACACTCTCTGATGTAAATCATAGAGGATCCTCTATGACCCACCACCCAGAATACTGGAAATAAAAGCAAAAATAAATGGGACCTAATTAAACTTAAAAGCTTTCACACAATGAAGGAAACTATAAGCAAGGTGAAAAGACAGCCTTCAGAATGGGAGAAAACAATAGCAAATGAAACAACTGACAAGAATTAATCTCAAAAATATACAAGCAGCTCATGCGACACAATTCCAGAAAAATAAATGACCCAATCAAAAAAATGGGCCAAAGAACTAAACAGACCTTTCTCCAAAGAAGACATACAGATGACTAACAAACAGATGAAAAGATGCTCAACATCACTCATCATCAAAGAAATGCAAATCAAAACCACAATGAAGTGCCATCTCACACCGATCAGAATGGCTGCTATCAAAAAGTCTACAAACAATAAATGCTGGAGAGGGTGTGGAGAGAAAGAAACCCTGTTACACTGTTGGTGGGAATGAAAACTAGGCCAGCCACTATGGAGAACAGTGTGGAGAGTCCTTAAAAAACTGGAAATAGAACTGCCATATGACCCAGCAATCCCACTACTGGGCATACACACTGAAGAAACTAGAATTAAAAGAGACACGTGTACCCCAGTGTTCATTGCAGCACTGTTTGCAATAGCTAGGACATGGAAGCAACCTAGATGCCCATTGTCAGATGAATGGATAAGAAAGCTGTGGTATATATACACAATAGAGTATTACTCAGCTATTAAAAAGAATGCATTTGAATCACTTCTAATGAGGTGGAAGAAACTGGAGCCTATTATACAGAGTGAAGTAAGTCAGAAAGAAAAACACCAATACAGTGTATTAATGCATATATATGGAATTTAGAAAGATGGTAATGATGACCCTATATGTGAGACAGCAAAAGAGACACAGATGTAAAGAACAGACTTCTGGTCTCTGTGGGAGAAGGCGAGGGTGGGATGATTTGAGAGAATAGCATTGAAACATGTATATTATCATATGTGGAATAGATTTCCAGTCCAGGTTTGATGCATGAGACAGGATATTCAGGGCTGGTGTGCTGGGATGACCCTGAGGGATGGGATGGGGAGGGAGGTGGGAGGGGGTTTCAGGATGGGGAACACATGTACACCCATGGCTGATTCATGTCAATGTATGGCAAAAACCACTACAATATTGTAAAGTAATTAGCCTCCAATTAAAATAAATAAATTTTTTAAAAGTACATTACAAACTTAAGATTCATTTAATTCTTACAACAGCCAACAACCACATGAAGTGGGTAGTACTTATACTCATGTTGCAGTGCAGATGATAATGCCAAAGCTGATACAGACAAAACCCAAATTCAAGCAAATTTTGCTGTCAATATTGGCAGATAAATCCAGGTCTTTCTGACTCCAAAGCCAGACAGACTTCACTGAAGGAAATATTATGAGGCCAATTTGGGAATTTATTGAAGGGAATAGCAGATAAAGAAATTTTAGAATATCCTTTGCACTGAAATTTAATTGAATATCTATTTAATCACTCAGACACTTACATTGCTTTGTAACGAAGCTTTGGCCAAGTGCTCCTATCAAATGACTCAGCTGCTTTATTGGAAGTTCAGTCTAACACAAAGGCATATCTGTAAGCAGTATAGAAAAATGTAATATAAGGTCAGTCACATTTTGTTATAAAGAGAGAAAAAGGGCTTGGTAAATTGCTGACTTTGTATGTTCTCTACTGTTTAACACTCCTTCTTTGCTTCATTCATCCCATTACTTCTTTGCCAAACTTTACTGAGCTCACCCTAGCCCACCACCCTATAACAGGTGCATCTGGCTCTGTTTACTCAGTATCAAGTTCATGAAGTAAACAGAGCCAGATGCCCCTGTTCTAGGGTGGTAGACTGGGGTAAGCTCAGTAAAGTTTGGCAAAGAAGTAGTGGGATGAATGAAGCAAAGGAATAGATAGCAGATTTCTGGACCACAAGAAGTGTCTTTCTTGTCTTTAAATCCTCACTGTCTATTCTGGTGTTTGATATATATTAAAATACTCAACAGTATTGTAGGAATATATGAATGGATGAATCAACCAAATCAATGAGCTTCAGTCTGGTTATCTTAAATGTCTCCTAGGAAAGAAAAGTCAGGCAATTTACTCATTGGGTGAGTGATCAGTAAGTGAGTGATATAGGTCTAGCTTAAGAATTGTAAATTCTTTCAATGTTTCTAATTAAATGATAAAGCAAGAAAAAGAAAATTTACACATCAACAAATGCTTATCATCATGAAAGATATCAAATCTGCTAAAATAGATTTTTTTCCTCTAGATTTAGAAAGAATATTTATACAGGTTTCTCTCATGGAGAAATCCACATTGAATTTACTTCATCAGTGAAAAATAACCTACTTTAAATATGTGCATTGGATAAGAATGTTACATGTAAGGCTTTGTTGAAATTTTTCTAGGTATATATCTATATTTTAAGATGCTATGCCTGTTACTGTGATTTCCAAATTTTCTGCCATCTGTTGCTATTGCATTTAACCTACAGAGAATTTTGGAAGCTTGCAGACCAATTAAAACTCTATAATTATCAGCTAAAATGATATTATCTTTAAATACTTTTTAAAGGCAACTTCTTGAACTACATTTCTATTTTTTTCTATTTTTTCTTTTACATAACTTTGTAAAGATTGTGTTTGAGGAAAGGTTATTTTTCTGTAATTCCATAACTTTTCAGGATATCAGTCCTACAGCCAACATGAGAGTTCTCACTCCAAAAGGTACAGATTATTATCTCATTAGAACTAAGAATTTCTAAAGTATTGTTTGCTTATTTAGCAGAGCAGATAAGGAATGTAGACCATATATTTCACAAGCTAACTCTCTGAGATAAAAGAAGACAAATATATATTTGACAAATATATTTATTTTAACAGTTTCATTGAAGTATAATTAAAACAATAATTTGAATATATTTAAAGTATATAATCTGATATTTTAACACACACACACATATATATATCATATGATATGTGATATCACACACTTATTTGATATATGTATGAGATCCTTACTGCAATCAAGACATTAAACATATTTTAATGTCTTTTTGCTTTTAAACCATACTATTTTTACTAACTTTTGTTCTGAATTCTCTTTTCATTCTTCCTTCTCCTTCCTAGAGCCATTTTCAGGGCATTTGTTTAAGACATTTTTCTTTACTGGCATTCTATGTATATGAGCTGTTTCAGCTGGTAAGGAATCTGCCTGCAATGCAGGAGACCCCAGTTCAATTTCTGGGTCAGGAAGATCCCCTGGAGAAGGGAAAGGCTACCCACTCCAGGGCTCTGGCCTGGAGAATGATGGACTGTATAATCCATGGCAATGCAAAGAGTTGGACACAACTGAGCAACTTTCACTGTCACTTTCTTTCACTGGTTTTGAATTGTCTTAACACATCATTTAACTAAGGGTGTTCGCTCCTTATTGCTGCATCTATACTTGAAGTTGATTTTTTTTTTTTTGAACTTTCTATTTTATTTCTGGGCTTCCCTGATGGCTTAGACAGTAAAGAATCCACCTGCACTACGGGAGACCTGGGTTCAACCCCTGGGTGGGGAAGATCCCTGGAAGAAGGTATGGCAATCCACTCAGTATTCTTGCTTGGAAAATCCCCATGGACAGAGGTGCCTGGTGGGCTACAGTCCATTGGGTCTCAGAGTTGGACACAACTGAGCACCTTAGCACAGAGCTAAGTTTTATTTCTAGTCTTTTGTTCTTTCAGGGAACATCCATAGGTGTCCAAAAACAGCCTGCAATTTTATCAATCAAATCTTTAGTCAGAACTCTATGAGTTATGAAGATACAGATAATGTGTTGTACTCAAATGACAGAATAGACCAGATGGTTTGGCATCTGAGGCCTTGATAAGTCTGTGGTAATCATGACTCTGGTCTTTTTATAGCACCTTCTATTGTCCTGGCTGTTTAAGGTATAGGTTAAATTTGATTTTCTGTTTTAACTGCTCATTCTTCTACTTACTGACTTTGTTATATACTACACCTCCTGGTACCATCTGGCTTCCCTTCCCTTAAAATAAAAGTTTGAGAATTACCATGGGCCATCTCAGGGCAATGTCTCAATATACGACATGTTACCCTTTACTGTGACACTCAGATCTGGATGTATTGTTCTAAGGTATCATAAGATAGCATATAGGCCGACAGTATTAGTTTGGATTGCTAGTGTAAAAGAAGCCCTTTTAGTTAGCTTAGTTGCAGGACATTTTCTTTCCTTTATCTTGCCTCAGAACCTTGGCACATCCTCTTCTTTTTGCCTATAATAATTTTCATACAGATAATACCCACTCTTCCATCCATCAGGTGTATGTTTAGTAAATAAAAGTAAATAATAAGTACCCAGTGGGGATATAAGTTTAAATTTAACTTTCTTTACTTCAGTCTGAGTTGTGTCCCTATAATATTGTAATTTTTGAGACAATCTGGTATTTACCTATATATTAATTATAATATCTAATTATTTATTTCTTCATTGTGTCTGTTTGTTGTGACTATCTATCTATCTGAATGAATTGTGTCTATTTTAACTGTTATATTTTCAGTTCCTAGCACAATGTGTGGTACAGAGTGGATGCTAATAAAATAACTATAAATGAATCAATGAATAAATTCATAATTACATTGAGAAAATTAATTTCCTAACTAAAGACTCATACTAAAGAATCAAATAAATTATAGGATTTCTTCATATGGATGATAGAAATAAAATTTGTAAGACTTCATTATAAATCCTGTCTATGTTTTACTGGTTATTTGCCATACTGTTCCTAGAGAGTTAGAGAGAAAATGATAACTATTTCTCTAAACTGAGCATTTCTCTCTAACATACATCTTATATTCCAGACCTGTAGACAGAAAGACAGTAATGGAAATGGAAAACTTACCTCTTAAATAATGGGCTCGGATGTTTTTTTTGGAACAACAAATCCACTTGATGGATAGTTGCACCTCATCTGTAATGATTTATCCAATGTTTGTTAGACAATCTTTCTGCAGATTGGTACAGAACTTTGGAAAGTTTTTAGACTTGTAGTTTGTCATTCAGTTCAAAGAGGTAGACTGTGTAGACGGCTGTTAGAAGTTATTCTTGGTAGCATTTTATTTAAAGTCACATATTGTTAGGTTTTGAAATAATGAAATTATTTTTATTTTAGTCTTGAATTTTTGGCAGAAACTGATTTGTTTACTTACAGATCCCTTTTTTTCTCCTGTAATAATGGAATTCTTCTTTGCCTTTCCACTGCCCTCCAGGATTACCTATTTCCTTCTTGCTACCTCCACTGAATATTTAGTTATACCTCAGTATACAGTAATGAAAAAGCCATGGATTTTACTTGCAAACAATTTTTTTTTTCTGCAGAAGTCTGCTGTTTTCCATAAAAGAGCAAACCTCAATTTAACAACTCAGAATTATCTTGGAAAATTCAGTAACAGATATTCACCATATAGTGCTAGTGCATTTCAGTGTCATTGCAAAGCCCTATAGGATCTGATGAGTTTTGAGATATAAATGCTACAGTTTATAACCTTTTATTTTTTTATGCTTCTAGTGAGGCTATCCCCCTGCTCTTGACAGTCTCTTTATACAGAACTGGAGTAGGACATAGAATACTCCATGTTCTTGGTAAGATCAATTTTATCACCATCAGGGACACTCCCAGCTTACCACTATAAGCTGCTTGAGAACTGTCGCAAGAGAGAAACTAAAATAGAAAATTTTCCCTAAGAGAATGACTCCATGATGTCTCCCTTTTCTATTTACTTTAGTCAACACACTTAAGAGTCCAAGGCTTACAGGCATCTTTCATTACCCAGAATCTCTTTACCATCGAGCTCTACATAGTCCATAAACAGACCCTCAGTTTTGCTCTGATTGGAAGCTGGCTTCCTCTGCAGCCATCTAAGGTGGTGGCATTCTACAGACTACTAATGATGTGTTAAATTCACCTGTCTTTTTTCCTCCTGTTCTTTCAACCTCTATAAAAAGCCCACGTTTGATTCTCACCTCCTTGTTCCAGTTTGATTACACCTCCTTGTTCCAGTCATCTTTATTCCTAGTGGTCCTTTATCCTTACTTAACAATGGTAATAGCAAATGTTTCAAGATCTTGTTCTTCACCATTATTCCCATTCTCAACCTGAGTAATTTCAACTTCATGTACACTATTCTTATAATAAATGTAATACTCTGACATTAATTTCTTGACCTGCTTACTTCTATGATTTTATCCCACCACTTACCACAACAAAATAATCTAATGAATTCCAGATTTGTGGTATGCAATAACTTTTTTTTGTTGTTCAGTCTCCCAGTCATGCCCAACTCTGTGACACCATGAACTGCAGCACAACAGGCCTCCCTGTCCGTCACCATCTCTCGAAGTCTGCCCAAGTTTATGTCCTTTGCATCCATGATACTATCCAGCCACCTCACCCTCTTGACACCCTTGCTTCTGCCCTCAATCTTTCCCAGCATCAGGGGATTTTCCAGTAAGTCGGCTGTTTGCATCAGGTTGCCAAAGTATGGGAGCTTCAGCTTCAGTATCAGTCCTTCCAATGAGTATTCAGGGTTCTTTTTTTCTTGAGTGACTAGTTTGATCTCCTTGTTGTTCAAGCGACTCTCAGGAATCTTCTCTGGCACCACAGTTCAAAGGCATCAATTGTTTGGTGCTCAGACTTTTTCTTTTAATTTAATTTTTAAAAATTTATTTATGTTTTATTGAAGGATAATCACTTTACTGAATTTTGCTGTTTTCTGTCAAACCTAAAAATGAATCAGCCATAGGTATACATATATCCCCTACCTTTTGAAACTCCCTCCCATCTCCTTCTCCATCCCACCCCCTTGCTTGATTCAGAACCCCGGTTTGAGTTTCCTGAGCCATACAGCAAATTCCCATTGGATATCTATTTTACATATGGTAATATAAGTTTCCATGTTACTCTTTCCATACATCTCACCCTCGAATTCCCTCTCCCCATGTCCATATGTCTGTTCTCTATCTCTGTTTCTCCATTGTTGCCCTGTAAATAAATTCTTTACTACCGTTTTCCTAGATTCCCTATATATGCATTAGAATATGGTATTTATCTTTCTCTTTCTGACTCACTTCACTCTGTATAATAGGTTCTAGGTTCATCCACCTCATCAGAACTGACTCAAATGTGTTCCTTTTTAAGGCTGAGTATGTTCCACTGTGTATATGTACGACTTCTCTATCCATTCATCTATTGGAAATCTAGGTTGCTTCCACGTTCTAGATATTGTAAATAGTGCTGCAATGAACGATGGGATACCCATGTCTCTTTCAATTTTGCTTTCCTCAGATTTTCTCTTTCCTTTGGCTTCCTAGGTGTGGGATTGCTGGGTCATATGGTGGTTTTATTCCTAGTTTCTTAAGGAATCTCCATACCATCTTTCATACTGGCTGTATAAGTTTACATTCCCACCAACAGAGCAAGAGCATTTCCTTTTCTCCACACCCTCTTCAGCATTTATTGTTTGTAGAATTTTTGATGATGGCCATTCTGACTGGTGTGAGATGATATCTCATTGCAGTTTTGATTTACATTTCTCTAATAATGAATGATGTTGAGAGTCTTTTCATGCGTTTGTTAGCCATCTGTATGTCTTTTTTGGAGAAATGTCTTTTTGAGTCTTTTTCCCACTTTTTCATTGGTTTGTTTGTTTTTCTGGTATTGAGTTGTATGAACTGTTTATATATTTTGAAAATTAATCCTTTGTCAGTTGTTTCACTTGCTATTATTTTCTCCCAGTCTAAGGGTTGTCTTTTCACCTTGATTATAGTTTCCTTTGCTGTGCAAGGCTTTTAAGTTTAATCAGGTCCCACTTGTTTACTTTTGTTTTTATTTCCATTACTCTAGGAGGTGGGTCATGGAGAATCTTGCTTTGATTTATGTCATAGACTGTTCTGCCTATGTATTCCTATAAGAGTTTTATAGTTTCTGGCCTTACATTTAGGTCTTTAATTCATTTTGAGTTTATCTTTGTGTATCGTGTTAGGAAATGTTCTAATTTCATCCTTTTACATGTAGCTGTCCAGTTTTCCCAGGACCATTTATTGAAGAGGCTGTCTTTGCTTTATTGTATATTCTTTCAAAAATAAGGTCAAAAATAAGGTACCCATAGGTGTATGGGTTTATTTCTTGGCTTTCTATGTTGTTCCACTGGTATATATTTCTGTTTTTGTGCCAGTACCATAGTCTCTTGATGACTGTAGCTTTGTAGTGTAATCTGAAGTCAGGAAGGTTGACTCCTCCAGCTCCATTCTTCTTTCTCAAGACTGCTTTAACTATTCGGGGTCTTTTGTTTTTCCATATGAATTGTGATTTTTTTGTTGTTGTAGTTCTGTGAAAAATGCCATTGGTAATTTGATAGGAATTGCATTACATCTGTAGATTGCATTTGGTAGTATAGTCATTTTCACAGTATTGATTTTTTCTACCCAGGAACATGGAATATCTCTCCATCTGTTTATGTCATCTTTGATTTCTTTCATTAATGTCTTATAATTTTCTGTGTACAGTTCTTTTGTCTCCTTAGGTAGGTTTTTTCTTAGATATTTAATTCTTTTTGTAGCAATGGTGAATGGGATTGATTCCTTAACTTCCCTTTCTGATTATTCATTCTTGGTATATAGAAATGCAAGTGATTTCTGTGTATTGATTTCATTTCCTGTAACTTTGCTAAAATCACTGATTAGCTCTAGTAATTTTCTGATATTATCTTTAGGGTTTTCTATGTACAGTATCAGGTCACCTGCAAACAGTGAGAGCTTTAGTTCTTCTCTTCCAGTCTGGATTCCCTGTATTTATTTTTCTTCTCTGATTGCTGTACTAGGACTTCCAGAACTATGTTGAATAATAGTGGTGAAAGTGGACACCCATGTCTTGTTCCTGATCTTAGGGGGAATGCTTTCAGTTTTTCACCATTGAGAATAATGTTTGCTGTAGGTTTATCATATATGGCCTTTACTATGTTGAGGTAGATTCCTTCTATGCCCATTATTTGATGAGTTCTTATCATAAATCGGTGCTAAATTTTGTCAAAGGCTTTTTCTGCATCTACTGAGATTATCATATGGTGTTTAGCTTTCAATTTGTTGATATGGTGTATCACATTGATTGATTTGCATATATTGAAGAATCCTTGCATCCGTAGAATAAACCCAACTTGATCATAGTGTGTGAGCTTTTTGATGTGTTGCTGAACTTTATTTGCTAAAATTTTGTTGAGGATTTTTGCATCTATGTTCATCAGTGATATTGGCCGGTAGTTTTCTTTTCTTGTGTTGTCTTTGTTTGGTTTTGGTATTAGGGTGATGATAGCCTCGTAGAATGAGTTTGGAATTGTTCCTTCCTCTGTAATTTTTTGAAAGAGTTTTAGAAGGATAAGCACTAGCTCTTCTCTAAATGTTTGATAGAATTCTCCTGTGAAGCCGTCTAGTCCTGGGCTTTTGTTTCTTGGGACATTTTTGATCACAGCTTCAATTTCAGTGCTTGTAATTGGGTTGTTCATAGTTTTTATTTCTTCCTGGTTCAGTCTTGGAAGATTGAACTTTTCTAAGAATCTGTCCATTTCTTCCAGGTTATCTATTTTATTGTCATATAATTGTTCATAATAGTCTCTTATAATCCTTTGTATTTCTGCATTGTCTGTTGTAACCTCTCCTTTTTCATCTGTAATTTTGTTGATTTGATTCTTCTCTTTTTTTCTTGATGAGTCTGGCTAAAAGCTTATCAATTTTGTTTATCTTCTCAAAGAAACAGCTTTTAGTTTTATTACTATTGTTTATTTCATTTCTTTTTCATTTATTTCTGCTCAGATCTTTATGATTTCTTTCCTTCTACTAATTTTGTTTGTTTGTTTTTTTCTTCTTTTTTCCAGTTGTTTCAGGTATAAAGTTAGGTTGTCTATTCGATGTTTTTTCTTGTTTCTTGAGGTAGGATTGTATTGCTATAAAACTTCCCTCTTAGAACTGCTTTTGCTTCATCCCATAGGTTTTGAGGTGTCGTTTTCATTATCATTTGTTTCTAGAAAATTTTTGATTTCCCTTTTGATTTCTTCAGTAACCTGTTGGTTATTTAGAAACGTGTTTTTTAATATCTATGTGTTTGTGTTTCTTGCAGTTTTTTCTTTTCTTGTAATTGCTATCTAGTATCATAGCATTAAGGTCAGAGAAGATGCTTGATATGATTTCAGTTTTCTTAAATTAACTGTGATTTGATTTGTGACCCACGATGTGGTCTATCCTGGAGAATGTTCCATGTGCACTTGAGATAGTGGTGTATTATTCTGCATTTGGATGGAATGTCCTGAAGATATTGAGATCCATCTCATCTAATGTATCATTTAAGACTTGTGTTTCCTTATTAATCTTCTATTTTGATATCTGTCCATTGGTATGAGTTGGGTATTAAAGTCTCCTACTATTTTTGTGTTACTGTCAATTTCTCCTTTTGTGTCTGTTAGTGTTTGTCTTATGTATTGAGGTGCTCCTAATGTTGGGTGCATAGATATTTACAATTGTTATATCTTTCTCTTGGACTGATCCCTTGATCATTATGAAGTGCCCTTCCTTATTTCTTGTAATCTTCTTTATTTAAGATCTATTTTGTCTGATACGAGGATTGTTAGTCCAGCTTGCTTTTGTTTACCATTTGCATGGGATGTATTTTTCCAACCTCTCACTTTCAGCCTATCAGTGTCCTGAGGTATGAAGTCGGTTTCTTGTAGACAGCATATATATGGGTCTTTTTTTGTATTCATTCAGCCACTCTGTGTCTTTTGGTTGGAGCATTTAATCCATTTACATTTAAGGTAATTATTTTTATATATGTTCCTATTGTTATTTTCTTAAGTGTTTGGGGTTGATTTTGTAGATCTTTTTTCTTCTGTTGTATTTCTTGACTATATTAAGTCCCTTTAATGTTTGTTGTAAAGCTGTTTTGGTGGTAATGAATTCTCTTAACTTTTGCTTGTCTCAGTTCAGTTCAGTCGCTCAGTTGTGTCCCACTCTTTGTGACCCCATGAATTGCAGCATGCCACGTGTCCCTGACCATCACCAACTCCCAGAGTTCACCCAAACTCTTGTCCATCAAGTCGGTGATGCCATTTACCATCTCATCCTCTGTCATCCCCTTATCCTCCTGCCCCCAATCGTTCCCAGCATCAGTCTTTTCCAAAGAGTCAACTCTTCGCATGAGGTGGCGAAAGTAATGGAGTTTCAGCTTTAGCATCTGTTATTCCAAAGAAATCCCAGGACTGATCTCCTTTAGAATGGACTGGTTGGATCTCCTTGCAGTCCAAGGGACTCTCAAGAGTCTTCTCCAACACCACAGTTAAAAGCATCAATTCTTCGGCACTCAGCTTTCTTCACAGTCCAACTTTCACATTCATACATGACCACTGAAAAAACCATAGCCTTGACTAGATGGACCTTTGCTGGCAAAGTAAGTCTCTGCTTTTCAATATGCTGTCTAGGTTGGTCATAACTTTCCTTCCAAGGAGTAAGCGTCTTTTAATTTCATGGCTGCAATCACCATCTGCAGTGATTTTGGAGCCCCCCAAAATAAAGTCTGACACTGTTTCCACTGTTTCCCCATCTATTTCCCATGAAGTGGTGGGACCAGATGCCATGATCTTCATTTTCTGAATGTTGAGCTTTAAGCCAACTTTTCCACTCTCCTCTTTCACTTTTATCAAAAGACTTTGTAGTTCTTCTTCACTTTCTGCCATAAGGGTGGTGTCATCTGCATATCTAAGGTTATTGATATTTCACCCAGCAATCTCAATTCCAGCTTGTGCTTCATCCAGCCCAGCGTTTCCCATGATGTACACTGCATATAAGTTAAATACGCAGGGTGATAATATACAGCCTTGACATACTCCTTTTCCTATTTGGAACCAGTCTGTTGTTCCATGTCCAGTTCTAACTGCTGCTTTCTGACCTGCATGTCGGTTTCTCAAGAGGCAGGTCAGGTGGCCTGTATTCCCACCTCTTTCAAAATTTTCCACTGTTTATTGTGATCCACACAGTCAAAGGCTTTGGCATAGTCAATAAAGCAGAAATAGATGTGTTTCTGGAACTCTCTTGCTTTTTCCATGATCCAGTGGATGTTGGCAATTTGATCTCTGGTTCCTCTGCCTTTCCTAAAACTAGCTTGAACATCAGGGAGTTCATGGTTCATGTATTGCTGAAGCCTGGCTTGGAGAATTTTGAGCATTACTTTACTAGCGTGTGAGATGAGTGCAACTGTGCAGTAGTTTGAGCATTCTTTGGCATTGCCTTTCTTTGGGATTGGAATGAAAACTGACCTTTACCAGTCCTGTGGCCACTGCTGAGTTTTCCAGATTTGCTGGCATATTGAGTGCAGCACTTTCACAGCATCATCTTTCAGGATTTGAAATAGCTCAACTGGAATTCCATCACCTCCACTAGCTTTGTTCGTAGTGATGCTTTCTAAGGCCACTTCACATTCCAGGATGTCTGGCTCTAGGTGAGTGATCACACCATCATGATTATCTGGGTCATGAAGATCTTTTTTGTACAGTTCTTCTGTGTATTCTTGCCACCTCTTCTTAACATCTTCTGCTTCTGTTAGGTCCATACTATTTCTGTCCTTTATCAAGCCCATCTCTGCATGAAATGTTCCCTTGGTATCTCTAATTTTCTTGAAGAGATCTCTTGTCTTTCCCATTCTGTTCTTTTCCTCTATTCCTTTACATTGATCACTGAGGAAGGCTTTCTTATCTCTCCTTGTTATTCTTTGGAACTCTGCGTTCAAATGCTTATATCTTTCCTTTTCTCCTTTGCTCTTTGCTTCTCTTCTCTTCATTGCTATTTGATTGTCTAAAAAGCTTTTTATTTTTCCATCAGTTTTGAATGAGATCCTTGCTGGGTACAGTAATCTTTGTTGCAGATTTTTCCCTTTTAGAACTTTAAATATATCCTGCCATTTCCTTCTGGCCTGCAGTTTCTGTTGAAAGATCAGCTGTTAAGCATATGGGGTTTCCCATGTATGTTACTTGTTGCTTATACCTTACTGATTTTAATATTTCTTTTTTGTGTTTGGTCTTTGTTAGTTTGATTATATGTGTCTTGGCATGTTTCTCCTTGGGTTTATCTTGTATGGGACTCTTTGTACCTCTTGGACTTGATTGACAATTTCCTTTTCCATGTTGGGGAAATTTTCAACTATAATCTCCAAACATTTTCTCATACACTTTCTTTTTCTCTTCTTCTTCTGGGACCCCCCCATAATTTGAATGTTTGTGCATTTGATATTGTCCCAGAGGTCTCTGAGACTGTCCTTAGCTCTTTTCATTCTTTATACTTCAATCTGCTCTTCAGAAGTTATTTCCAGCGTTTTATCTTCCAGCTCACTGATTGGTTCTTCTGCTTCAAATATTCTGCTATTGATACCTTTAGAGTATTTTTAATTTCAGTAATTGTGTTGTTTGTCTCTGTGTGTTTATTTAATTTTTCTAGGCCTTTGTTAATTGATTATTGCATTTTCTCCATTTTGTTTTCAAGGTTTTTGATCATGTTTACTATTATTATTCTGAATTGTTTTTCAGGTAGTTTGCCTATTTCCTCTTCATTTATTTGGACTTCTGTGTTTCTAGTTTGTTCTTTTATTTGTGCTGTATTTGTCTGATTTTTCATTATTATTTTTTTTAAGTTCTTGTGTTTGAGGTCTCCTTTCCCAGGCTTCAAGGAGAGTTGAATTCTTACCTTGAAGAAGGTTGAATTCTTTCTTCCTTTTGGTTTCTTCCCTCCAGTGGTTTGTGTAAGCTTCCTATGGGGTTAGATTTGTTTATTTGTTTTTCCTCTGATGGCCAAGGCTGAGTGAGATGGTAATCCTGTCTGCTGATGATTGGGTGTGTATTTTTGTTTTGTTTATTGTTTAGATGAGGGTGCTACTGGTGATTGGGTAATGCATGGTCTTCAAGTGGTTTCCTTTATGTGAGTTCTCACTATTTGATACTCTCTAGGGTTAGTTCTCTGGTAGTCTATGGTTTTGGAGTCAGTGCTCCTATTTCAAAGGCTCAGGGCTTGATCTTTTGTCAGGAACAAAGATTCCACAAGTGGTTGTTTTTGGCATTAAGTTAGATTAAAACAAATATCCAAAAACAAGAAAACAAAGATGAACCCCCGACAAATGGCAGTTACAAAATCGGGCACTAATAATTAAAATATTGGAGTATACACATGTACATATACACCCATGAACAAAGTGAAAACAGTCCAACAAAAATAAAGTGCCATAGACTGACCTGGTGAAAAAAGGAAATCAAAAATTATATTTACTAGTAAAGAACAAAACTAACTTCAGCACAGACTGGAAAACAACACTAAAGAAAGGTGCCAAGTGGGGGAATAAAGCAATGAAAACAAAACTAACAAATATGTTGAGAGGAAAGGAAAGAAAAGAAAGAATGAATAGATATGCAAAGTTAAGTAGAGGTAGATGAAGATTTATCTATATTAAAGATTAGCTTCAAGAGGAAAAGAATAGTAGGAAAGGCAAACAAAGGAATAAATGTAGAAAAAAATAATAATAGGTTAAAAAATTAAAATTAAAAAAAGAGAAAAGAAAAAAAAAGAGGAAACTTCCACAGAACTGCAAAAGCCCAATGTAGAGGCAGACGTTTATAACAACAATAATAAATGTGACTGAGGCGGGGAATAAAGCTCAAAAGCTTAATTGGATTTCTTAGCGCCAATAAAATCGACAACTACAAAAGAGGGGGAAGAAAAGGAAAGAGGAAAGAGAAAAGAAAAAAATATACAAAAGAATCTACATAAAAAGTAAAAAAGAATAAGAAATGGTTTTCTTGAGTCACTGTTGTCAGCGTCCCTTCCCTCGCTGGTAGTCACAGTCCACCTCACCTCCCTAGGATGCCCTCCAACACTGTGCTGATCTCTGGACCTGCTGTGAGGGCAGCTCAGATTCTAATCTGGTCCTACTCCTTTGTGTTCTTGCCTCCAATATCCACAGCTATCAGAGTCAGTGTGTTTTCTTTTGTGGGAGCTCTCAATGGTCTTTCATATCTTCCATCAACACAGTCTGCTTAGTTGATAGTGTGGATTTAATCTGCAGCTTGTACAGCTGGTGGTAAGGTTTTGGGTCTTCCTCCTTAGCCACACTGCCCCTGGGTTTCAACTGTAGTTTTATTTCCACCTCTACATGTGGGTCGTCCACTGGGGTTTAGCTCCTGAGGCTGCCCTGGAGGGCTTGGGTTTGCCGCTGTGAGGGCCAGGTGTGGAGGTGGTGCAGCTGCTTGGGTTACAGGGGTTCTAACAGCATGAGGTACTCAGGGGGTTGGCGGCTAGGGCAGCAGGAGATATAGTGCCCTAGAAGGGTATGGCATCCAGTATTGTCCAGTAGGATCCAATATTCTTCCCTGGAGAATCCCCTCTCTGACAGAGAAGCCTGGCAGGCCACAGTCTACAGAGTCACAGAGTTGGATAGGACTGAAGCAATCCTGTGCACACAGACACGACTTTTTTTGCCTGTGGCAGCTCTGCCCCAGTGAGAGTTCAGCATGCAGGTGGCACAGCTGCTTGGCTTGCGGGGACCCTGGCAGTGCCAAGTGTGCGGGGGCTTGGACTGTTTCTGCTGCAGGAGTTATGGCCCTATCAGAGTCTTTTTTCACGCCTCTTGTAGCTGGTGATCAGAAGGCCTCTTTGGCCAGTCTTTCTCCATACCTCCGCCCATTCAGGCACTTAGAGGGCTCCCTTGCCTGGGGTCCTTCTCTGTTGTTCCTCATATCAGGCATATAGAGGCCCCCCCCTGGCTGGGGTCCTACTCTGTAGATCAGTGCATCAGGCACTTGAAGCGGCACCCTGGGTAGGGTCCTACTCTGTAGTTCCTTGCATCAGTTACTGAGAGGAGCACCCTGGGTGTGATCCTACTCTGTAGTTTAATATGTCAGGCATTTGATAGGCCAGACTCTCTACTGTTCAGCTGCTGATGCTGGAGTGTGGAGAGAGAGAGGCTATGGTGATGGCTCCACCCCCTGCATGTGACTCAGCAGTATCATCTTACTTCCATGATGGCCTAACTTTCATCCACCAGCATTTCCCACCATGATCTCCTTCCTCACATCCCCTCAGTCTTTCTCTCCATAGCGAACAGCAGCCCTCACCCTGGGAATGCTCCAAAATCCCTAAACTTCAGCTCCCAGCCACTGTGCCTTCCAGGAGACCAGCATTGCTGTCCAGGGTATGTATGGCTGCGGCAAGGACTGTCTGATTCTCATTCCATTTAGGCTGCCACAGATCAACTGTTTCATTTTCAGTCTTAAATGTTTCTCCTCTGATTCAGACAGTTGCCCCACTGTGGGGATCAGACTCCTGTTTCAGTTCCCCCACCAACCAAGGGCAGGTCCTGCCTTTCTAACTCTCCTGTTTTCCCCCTAGTTCCTTCGTCCTACGGAGCTTTGCCTGGTTCTATATATTTTTTTTCCACTGGTCAGGTACTCCTGTCTGCTCTCAGCTGGTGTTCTGCATGCACCTGGTGCTCAGCCTTCTTTACGGTTCAGCTATCACTACTGTACATGACCACTGGGAAGACCATGCTGCTGCTGCTGCTGCTGCTAGGTCGCTTCAGTTGTGTCCAACTCTTAGCAACCCCATGCACTGCAGCCAACCAGGCTCCTCTGTCCGTGGGATTTTCCAGGCAAGAGTACTGGAGTGGGTTGACATTTCCTTCTCCAGGGAAGACCACATAGCCTTGGCTATGTAGCCTTTGTCGGCAGAGTGATATCTCTGCTTTTCATCACATTGTCTGGATTTGTCATAGCTTTCCTGCCAAGAAGCAATCGTCTTCTGATTTCATGGCTGCAGTCACCATCTGCAGTGATTTTAGAGCCTAAGAAGAGGAAATCTGTCACTATATCCACCTTTTCCCTTCTAGTTGCCATGAGGTAATGGGGCCGGATGCTATGATCTTAGATTTTTTAATATTTAGTTTTAAGCTGGCTCTTTCACTTTCCTTTTTCACCCTCACCAAGAGGCTCTTTAGTTCCTCTTGCAATAACTACAACCCGTCTAAAATCTCAACTTGAAGTATCCCTGTCTTAGGCAACTAACCATATCTTTCTGTCTTATTGCTTTCTAGCGCCTAAATTTTGACTACTCATTACTCCAGTTTATTCTCTTTAGCCTTTCACTGTCACCCATGTTACATCCTCATTTCTTTTCTTATACCTAATAAGATTTCATGATTCACTTTTATAATTACTGTTTTGCATTTTTCTGTAATTATTTTTTAAATTTCTCTTTTCCTTTTGACAAAACTCCAAAACTTGTTAAATCAAACTCTCTACCTACTTGAGATATGCATCAGAACAGTATAACTGGAGAAAATAACAACCAAAATAACTTATCTCGCTTTGGGTTCTAAATCACAGAATTCAAGTGAGCCCCCAGTGCTGTTCAATAGTTCTATGACATTTTCGTAAACAATTTACATCCCTGTTCTTTGAGGATACATTTCAGAGCTTGTCTACTCTCTTTCAATCTTTGATCCCTCCTGCATCTCTATTCTCAGATGATAACCTATCTTATTAAATGAACAAAATAATTAAACTAATCAGAAAAGAACCTCTACATCTTCCTGTAAGTGAACTGTATATATACTACACTGTATATACTTCCTTTTCTTACATTACAAACAATGTGCTCTGCACCCAGCCTCCCTTTCCCACCTCCAATCCAAAGTCACTCTATTTGTGTACTGGATTCTATCCCTCATCACCTACTTAAAAATTTAATACTCCAACTATCATCCCACTCATTAAATCATCAGTATTTCTCACTGTGCTTCATTTCCATCACAATGGACATATCACCCATTTTAAAGCAACTATTATAAGTACAGATCCTGAAACTTTATCTTCTTCCCACAGGCTTCTCCTTTCTATTTACCTTTGTATTAGCACTTCTAGATAGAGTTGTGCATAGTCACTCTCCCCAGTTCCTTGTTTTCTAGGCTGTATCAAACCATTGCAGTCAGGCTCTATTTTCCATTACTCCACTGAAACCATTCTTATCAAGGTTACTGGTGATATCCCTGTTGTCAAAGTCAACGTGGCATTTGAAACTTCCAGTTTCATCTTCTCTCCTTAAACATTTCTTCACACCATATTCTCCAGAAATTTTTTGGAACACAATGACCACTCCTCCCAGTGTCTTGCTGGAATCTCCTCACCTTTACAGTTTCTAAGTTTTAAAGTGATCTCTCTCTTAGGCCTGAAACCTATTCTCTTCTGTCTAACCATTCATTCTCTAAGAGACCCTATCCATTGAATAAGGCTTTAAGTTTTGTTTCTATGTGCTGTGACTTCCAACATGTATCCTAAGGATTAACCCTTCTTTTGACTGTTACCACCAAATTCCTTCTTACTGTCTCTACTTAGATATCTAATAGTCATCTAAATTTGAGGTATCAAAAACTGAATCATTAACTCTACTTCTAAATCTCCTTCTTGAATTTTCATTATTGGACATCCAGTTTTTTCAGACCCAAAATGTAAAGTTATCTGGACTCCACACTTTCTCTTACATCTTCTTATAGCCTATTAGGCAATTTGGTGAGCTCTATCTTTAAACTACATAATTCACCCATTGTTTACTAATTGCCAAGGGTTTTGGAGAGAAAGCAAACAAACAAAAACATACACATGACATTTGAATTCTATGCTGCATGTATGATTTTCAAATTTGCATCATCTCTTAAATGGGAAATTAAGCCAAATGAGTAAAATTGTTGTAATTTAAATTCTAGTGTTATGGTAAATGAAACTAAATACAAAATTTAGTAAAATAAAATTTTTTCTCATTGTGAACATTTTTCAAAAATCTATCACCCTGTGGTATAATTGTTATTTCTACTCGGTAAAATAGAAAGTCTAGAACTAAAAACACTGTTATGTATTCTACTTATTTCCTATAATCTTCAAAGACTTATTAAAACTTCTTAGTAACCCAGATGCTGTCATCACAGTTTATATTAAGTGTCTAGGTGAGGTCTTACCTGATAAAGGAATTTATGGGAAAGCAATATTATAGGAAATGGTATATAATAGATTTATGAGTTCATGAAAGTAATTTTGTCATGGAGAAACTGCATAATCACAATGTTCTACTGGGATAAATCTTAGTGCCTCAGATAAATTGTCTTTTTGTTTATTTATGGCAGAGTCTATTGTTAAGGTAATAATTATATAGAACCATCATGCCTATATGGTGTGACCAAATCTTCCACTTAGGGCAAAGTCCTTTCTCTCTAGCCTGACAGTAAATAATCAATGGTTTCATACACAAAATTTCTGTTTCACCTGATTGCTCAACAATTGAATCTTACTCAGTGTGACTTTCCTAGAGTATTAGATTCAGTTCAGTTCAAAGACTCAGCTTGAATAAATGATAATTCTTACTGGGAAAATTCTAGATATGTAGTACAGAAACTTTGAAATGAATCCCTGAATAAAGGACCCTTAAATGTGTATCCAATTCAAATGATGATAAAACTCCATCTATACCCCACAATTGATTTTGCTGGACTCAGTTCTTTGAGAAAATGTTTCTTTTGTCTACAAGTTAAATATTTGGTTCAACTGTACTTTTCTATTTTCCCCATTTGCCACTCTATCCACTTTTGTGAAAGGTTAATAGGTGCAAAGAGCAATTCTCCCACATTTTTACAGTAGCCATACAGTGCAGCCTTCATGGCATCATACTAACACATGACTACAAGTCTTTCTTTTTTGTGGACAAATTAATCAAATAGAAGATTGAAGGAAAAAGAAAAACGTTAATTAATCAAGGATCCTGAATCATCACTGACATGAGAGATCTAAATTTGCTTTCACATCCATTATTTTCTATTCTTTGGAACATATATTCATTGAAATATTATAGCATACCAAAGAGTTAAGAAGATGCTTAAAAATTTTATGATTTACTAAGATATCCTGGTTCCAAATAGGAAAAGGAGTACATCAAGGCTGTATATTGTCACTGTGCTTATTTAACTTATATGCAGCATACATTATGAGAAATGCTGTGCTGGAAGAAGCACAAGCTGGAATCAAGATTGCTGGGAGAAATATCAATAACCTCAGGTATGCAGATGACATCACCCTTATGGCAGAAAGTGAAGAGGAACTAAAAAGCCTCTTGATGAAAGTGAAAGTGGAGAGTGAAAAAGTTGGCTTAAAGCTCAACATTCAGAAAATGAAGATCATGGCATCTGGTCCCATCACTTCATGGGAAATAGATGGGGAAACAGTGGAAACAGTGTCAGACATAAAGTTTTGGGCCTCCAAAATCACTGCAGATGGTGATTGCAGTCATGAAATTAAAAGACGCTTACTCCTTGGAAGGAAAGTTATGACCAACCTAGACAGAATATTAAAAAGTAGAGACATTCCTTTGCCAACAAAGGTCCATCTAGTCAAGGCTATGGTTTTTTAAGTAGTCATGTATGGATGTGAGAGTTGGACTGTGAAGAAAGCTGTGTTGAAGAATTGATGCTTTTAAACTGTGGTGTTGGAGAAGACTCTTGAGAGTCCCTTGGACTGCAAGGAGATCCAACCAATCCATTCTAAAGGAGATCGGTCCTGGGTGTTCTTTGGAAGGACTGATGCTAAAGCTGAAATTCCAGTACTTTGGCCACCTCATGCGAAGAGTTGACTCACTGGAAAAGACTTTGATGCTGGGAGGGATTGGGGGCAGGAGGAGAAGGGGACGACAGAAGATGAGATGGCTGGATGGCATCACCGACTCGATGGATGTGAGTCTGAGTGAACTTTGGGAGTTGGTGATGGACAGGGAGGCCTTGCGCTCTGCAATTCATGGGGTTGCCAAGAGTTGGACGTGACTGAGCGACTGAACTGAACTGAACTGAAGATATATACCTCTTTATAATCCATTAATGAACAAAACAAGACAAAAGTAAAATTTAATTGTTTTAATGACACAATTGTACAAATTATTGTTGCTTAGTTTAGGTAAAAGAATGTTGAGGGCTAAGGTATACTTTGAGTAACTTAATTCCTTATATTAATAAATATAAACTGTCTCTTTGGGCTTTTTGAGCATCACCATGGTAATTGGCAAGAACAAGCATCTTGTGAAAGTTGGCAAAAAGGGACCCAAGAAGAAAGTGGTTGACTGATTTTCTAAGAATGATTGGTATTATGTGAAGGCACTAGTGTTTTCCCAGTATTTCTTATCTGAAATACATATTTCTTATATGAAAACACCAGTCATGAGAACTCAAGGAACCCAAACAGTATCTGATGGCCTCAAGGGTCATGTTTTTGAAGTGAGCCTTCCTGTTCTGCAGAATGACGAAGTTGCATTTAGAAAATCCAGGCTAGTTACTGAGATTGTTCAGGGCAAAAACTGCCTTACTAATTTCCATGGAATGGATCTTTTTGATTTTTTTATTGAGCACTAAAGGATGGGTTGGGAACTGTCTCTCCAAGTTATGCCTCATTAGGCGTAAATTTATTCTAATAAAGCTTTCTAAGATAGCTTTCAGCACATTTTCTTTTTCTTAGAGCTCTGCTCTTGCTAGCAGTAGCCTCTTCAGGTCCACTGCTGAGTGGCTCCTCCCTGGAAGATAATTTCCTCTTTTTCTTGAGGACTCTCTTGTTTCCTGACTCTTCAGGGTGACTAACTGGTTCCTCTCTGGGCAAAGAGTTCTTCCTCTAGGGAAGACTTCATGGTGTGTATCTTGTTCACTCACTAAGTCGAGTCCAACTCTTTGCGATCCCATGGACTGCAACATGTCAGACTTCTCTGTCCTTCACCATCTCCTGGAGTTTGCTCAGATTCATGTTCATTGATTTGGTGGCACTCCCTTGATAAAATGTGGTCCATGATCTAAAACTAGCAGATCATGATTGAAGTTCATGTTGATGTTAAGACTATGGATGTTTACTTGCTTCGTCTGTTCTGTGTGGGTTTCACTGAAAAATGCAGCAATCATATCCTGAAGACTGCTTATGTCCAGCACCAGCAGGTCTGCTAGATCCACAGGAAGATGATGGAAATTGTGACCTGACAGGGGCAGACAAATGACTTGAAAGAGGTAGTCAATAAATTGATTCCAAACAGTATTGGAAAAGACATAGAAAAGACTCACTAATCTATTTATCCACTCCATAATGTCTTTGTTAGAAAAGTAAAAATGCTGAATAAGCCTAAGTTTCAATTGGGAAAATTCATGGAGCTATATGGTGAAGGCAATAGTTTTAGAAAAGCTACTGGGGATGAGAAAGGTGCTAAATTTAAATGTGGTGATGGATATAAGCCACTGGTCCAAGATTCTGTTTAAAATTCAGCCTTTTAATGATGACAAATAAAAGATCTTATTTGTGGTTAAAAAAAAGATGTAAACATAGAGTACTGAAAAGAAGATAGATATCTGAATTACTAATATAAACATACAACTTGATTGTTACTTGCTTGAGTGGTCACCAGGCACGGCGTTGCCCACAATTTAGCAGTTAGGTTATGCTATCATCTGTAAATGGACAACTCTAATCCTGTGTAATTTGGTGGCTGCTCCAGTCATTCACTTAATTTCAAATAGTTTGGTATGAAGGAAATGTAAATATTAGAAATTATTGCAAAATGATGTAAAATACCCCCTGATTTGTATTGGATTCTCCAGGCAAGAATACTGGAGTGGGTTTACCATCCCCTCCCCCAGGGGATCTTCCTGACCCAGGGATCTAACCTCCTTTTCTTATGTCTCCCGCATTGGCAGGCAGGTTCTTTACTACTACTACTGCCTCCTGGATAGCCCTACCAAGGTAAAGTGAAAGTGAAAGGACTCAGTCATGTCCTACTCTTTGTGACTCCATGAAGTGTAGCCCATCAGGCTCCTCTGTCCATGAAATTCTCCAGGCAAGAATATTGGAGTGGGTTGCCATGCTCTCCTCCAGGAGATGTTCCCAACCGAGTGATAGAACCCAGGTCTCCCACATCACAAGCAGATTCTTTACCATTTGAGCTACCTGGGAAGCTCCTACAAAGGTATAGATACTATTAATACTATTCTGTGCTGTTTCCCACCTTCATAATTGAAGGAAATGCTAAATTTCAGTAGAGGTTTATGAAAATAAAAACGTCAGCATTTTCCATATCGGAATACTTACCTTCCCTGAATTCTGTGCAAAAACTTCAGTTTAAGAACTCCTGATTTATGGAATTTGACAAGTCAACTCAAAGATAACCTGGGAAAATATAATTCAGGAGGAGTACAGTCAGTCTTTGCCCTTGAAGAGTTAACAGTTAAATAGAGATGTAGCACATGCTGACATTGCATAGCATTCATAAGTTATTTAAGTCTATTTTAATTTTGTGGGGGCATGGGGATTCCCAAAGGGTATCCAATGTCTAAGCTTAAATAGGGGAAGTGGTCAGTTGCCACTGTCTTGTAAATAGTAGAGCTTGTTAATACCTTGGCATTAATGTAGTCATTTTTTATGTCTGCAAGTGATGTAGGTACTTATAAGGGCTACATTGATGCTTAGTGGGTTCTTCAACTGGAATTCAAAATATAAGGCATATTCTTGGCAAAGCAGTTTTGATAACTCTGAAATAAGTGATATTTTTTCAAAGAAACAGTGCTTAGGAGTGTCATTTATCTTTGAGGACACCAACAGATTTACTTCCAATATGTTTGATTATAACTAGAACAGATCTAATTCACATGTGTACAATCCTTCCAAGTAGGTTGCTTTTTGGTTAATGTATTTAGCTGGATCTAGGAAAGCCTTGCACCCCACTCCAGTACTCTTGCCTGGAAAATCCCATGGGCGGAGGAGCCTTGTAGGCTGCAGTCCATGGGGTCGCTGAGGGTTGGTCATGACTGAGCGCCTTCAATTTCACTTTCACTTTCATGCATTGGAGAAGGAAATGGCAACCCACTCCAGTATTCTTGCCGGGAGAATCCTAGGGACGAGGGAGCCTGGTGGGCTGCCATCTATGGGGTCACACAGAGTCGGACACGGCTGAAGCGACTTAGCAGCAGCAGGAGCAGCGGCAGCAGGAAAGCCTTTGGCTGTGCGTAATGCTTTCTCAGGCTTTAGTACACAGTGAGTGTGGCATTTTGAGCTATCTGACTTAGATTTCTATTGGCAGAACTGTATTCATTTTCGGACAATACCATTAACACAACAAATGTCTTCCTTTATTCCCCCGCCAAAAGAACTATTATCCTAAAAAAATTTAGCACATTTTCCAGAGATGTCCAACTTACAACCAGGTTGTAGCTCAGCCAAAGCCTTGGGGAATGTGACTCAAAAAATAGAGTGTGACAGAAATCAATGAGAAACAGCTAGAGAACAGTGCAATTCTGTAATAAAATAATTTATTATTGGTACTGACCTCAGAATCATCAGCAGACATTCATCAGGCACCTACTATGTGCCTGTCACTGTTCTGCTACATATGTGTTTGTCACTGTGCTGCCTACTGTGTGCCTGCCACTGCCATTACATGTTTGCTCTCTAAACTTCCAAGGCTGGATAGGCACAGCAATGATAGCATGTGGCCTCTGAGGGATAGTCCAGGAAAAGGGGCCTTTAAGCTGAATGAAAGCCTTGTCTGAGACACGTTAAACCAGAAAGAATAAATTAAAGTGTTTGGTTCTGCAAATAAGCATGTGAGTACAGCAAATGGAAGATCAGAAAGACAAACCCAGTTGATGTAGACAGAATCTGGGAAGAACAGAGCTGCAGACACCAGATTCCAGCTTTTTTATTCATTACTTTTCAATTTATGTTTTCTGGCCAGAGACTGGATTTAGGACTGAGCTAAAAATGAATTACTGTTTCTGGAGCCCATGGGCCTGTAACCTTATTGGTGTTGATTTGCATGTGGTGTTCTGCTTGGATGCTTTAGTTTTTGCGTGGTTGGAAAGAGATTTCTTTTGGTATAGGAACGTCAACCAGGAAGACCAATAGAGAGAAGGAAAATGCTTTTATTACAGACACTGTCTCATTCTTGAGATGATTTGGAGGACTTGATACGGAGATGAATTAGCATCAAAAACATGAGATGTGTTCATAAATGACTTCACTTGACTATGGGAACAAGCATTAGTACTTTGAAGTTTCAGGACAAGTGCTTGAGGAGAGAGCCGTCAGCTCCTCCGCCTCCCTGCATTGCACATCACCCTGTAGGGAAGCTTTGAGACCATAGTGTCATATCCAGAGGAGAAGCAGGAATAGTGTTTCTGTTGGGTATGTAGGAAAGTGCTACAGAAGATCTAGGCATGACTCTGAAAATAGCCAGCCATCACTATTGTCATGGTGACTGAAGCAGAAAAGCACTAATAATAATATTCCTGTTCCCCTTAATATATGTTTGGGTCATAAGGATATAGAGGCTTGTAAATAAACTAAAATAGCTATTTATGTAATTTGTTGTGATTCAAACAATACTGCTTTGAAATTCCTCAAACATAACAAAGATATAAAAAGGAGGCTCATGTTCTCTCTCTGATACTATTATAGACTACTCATTAGGTTTGGCATCCTAACATGGAACAGAAGAAGGGGTATGATAGAGGTCTTGATGACACAGACCACAAGAAATATTGTGTTTGGTGGAGGAGATGGAAAGGCTAAGACATCCTGAGGCCAGTTCTGATAAGTGATAGCTCCTAGTGCAGCATCACAGCTACTGTTGAAGTAGAACTTAGATAAGACATCTTTTCTGGACTCAGAGATATACCTGGTGTGGTAAGGGGCTGTGACACTTGAAGGGGTTGGAGAGCCTGTTGCTGTGCTGGTGAAGCCAATCAAACGTGAAATTTATATCAACTTAGAATATGCTCTATAGGAACTGGTGACAGCTGGATTATATATATGGTATATCTCAATGGAAACTGAAATAACTACTAATCAAAAGTCAAATAAAAATTCTATAAACCATCAAAATTGCATAGTTCAAGATTGTAGCTTGTTGGTCACACAACTTGATTCAAAGTTAAAAGTTAAAGTGCCTAGAAACTAACAGACTGATTTTCTCTTAGGCACATTTCCATGAAACTTAATTCTGGATTATCTTATCGGACAGTTTATGTCATATGAATTTTCTTTGGCAAATAGTTGATGTATTGAAGTTTGGAATGAAATATTATGAAAATAAAATGCTCTAATTGGAATGCATGCCTGAGTAGAGGGCCAACTCAAATATGGTACAAGATAAGGCAAGGCTGTGTCTATAAGCAGGGCCAATATTTCTTCAAAATGTAACTATGAAGCTACTCAAATCCTGGACTATGTGTCAATCAAAACCTCAAAGTTTGGGGATATGTAGTATTACATGAACATTTTAGCATTTCAAACATCCAGTCCAATCATTAAAAATTCTTAATATCATACCCCTGGGTTGCAAAATGTCAAGTTGTGAAACAGTCTAAGAAGAACAGGTTTCAAAACATATTTCCAAGTATCTGAGTGAAATTACCTACTCTCTAGGATCCATAAATATATACCAATTAAATGTTAGAGGATAGCTGCCAAAATGTTCGTTTGAGTCTTAAAATTTTTCTTTCTGACAGTAATTGAAAGCAGGCTTAATTGAAACTACTTTTATATTTGATGATAGAAGTATACCATCAGCATTCTTTCCCCCACGCCCCGTTTTAAAAGGGGAAAATAAAGAGATGACAGAAAATGATATTTTCCACCCAGTCCAGAGTGTCCAATCCAAGCACAGTAGGGCTGGGCATGTTATGATACATTGATATAATCCTGATACAATCCCATTTTAGGATTTCCTCTTAACTCCCACTGAAATAAGTTTAATCAAATATTTCCAACTAAACTGATACATCTGTTGGGAGAGAAATGGTCTGAAGGACAGAACACTAAGTTTTTAGTCTTTCTCAATAGGGATTCTTTCAACTCATCAAAGGATCCTGTTTTGGATGATTGAAAAATGTAGAATAAGTACAATTTTTAAAAAATAAAGCAAGACATGTAAAGACAGATTTCAAAACTTCCAGGATAGCGTATGTAGAGGCAGATCTTACATGGTTTATCAGTGTTGGGGAAAGTCTTTTAGAGGATGTGACTGCCCATTGACCCAAAATCTGAACCTGGGTAATCAAAGGCTGCTCAATCCTGTTCCAGTCCTTGGAATGTGCCCTCTGTTTGTGTTACCCATGTTAGAAGCTGCCCAAGAACACAGCCTTGAGATAGTGATGTAATGTTGAGACCATCTGGACTGTGTAAGTGACTGAGCCCAGTTAAGACCTCTACATAAACTTTAGGATTCTGGTAGGTGGATGAGGGGGGCTTCTCTGATAGCTCAGTTGGTAAAGAATCCACCTGCAATGCAGGAGACTCTGGTTCAATTCCTGGGTCAGGAAGATCCATTGGAGAAAGGATAGACTATGCACTCCAGTATTCTTGGGCTTCCCTTGTGGCTCAGCTGGTAAAGAATCTGCCTGCAATGAGGGAGACCTGGGTTCAATTCCTGGATTGGGATGATCTCTTGGAGAAGGGAAGCTACCCACTCCAGTATTCTGGCCTGGAAAATTCCATGGACTGTATAGTCCATGGGGTTGCAAAGAGTCAGATATGTGGGTGAGGTGGGTGAGAAAAACTACTCATCTTGTTGCAGCCCAAGATGCCTTAAGTAAATTCCCTTGCTTTCTAAAATTGCCACCTACCAATCTGGAGTAGTGTGCTTCTTTTTCTGGTATTCCCCTGCCCTGTGTGTACAGGAGTCAGTTTTCAACCCATCAAACAAAAGCTAGAGGGACATTTTCCTTTAATAGGTGACAACTGGCTATTTGGGTGAGTTTGATAAACATCAAAGTGGCCATCCTTCCTTTATCAATGTTAAGCCTAATTTTTAATTTTTAGCTTGAGAAATAAATAGACTTAAAACTAAAATATGATTTTTAAGACATGAATAAGCAGTCACTAATATAAAACTTAGAAAAGCTAATTTTTCAGAACCATTTCTCTTTTGGATACTATCCAGACATTTCCCATTGTGTCGGTGATGCCATCCAACCATTTCAGCCTCTGTTGTCCCCTTCTCCTCCTGCCTTCAATCTTCCCAGCATCGGGGTCTTTTCCAATCAGTCAGTTCTTCACATCAGGTGGCCAAAGTATTGACAGCTTACAGTGAATGGTGTCAGATTCTTGATCTCTGTAGAAGATTTAGCATCGGGACCAGGGACCAGGCTTGATCACTCAAGAGCTTTTGTGCAACAGAGTTTTATTAAAGTATGAAAAGGGACAGAGAAAACTTCTGACATAGACATCAGAAGAGGGACAGAGAGTGCCCCCCTCACTAGTGTTAGCAAGGGAGTTATATACTTTTTGATTAGTTATTATAGTAAATCAAAAGAATGTCTGGAGGTTGTAAAGATCTTACTAGACCCACTCCCATAATTTACATTTTAAGATAACAGGATAAGCGAGAAGGTTTTCAGGAAGGAGAAATCGTCTTCAAGCAGGATACATGGTTGTTCAGTTCAGTTCAGTTCAGTCACTCAGTTGTGTCTGACTCTTTGCGACCCCATGAATTGCAGCATGCCAAGCCTCCCTGTCCATCACCAACTCCTGGAGTTCACTCAAACTCATGTCCATCGAGTCAGTGATGCCATCCAGCCATCTCATCCTCGGTCGTCCCCTTCTCCTCCTGCCCACAATCCCTCCCAGCATCAGAGTCTTTTCCAATGAGTCAACTCTTCGCATGAGGTGGCCAAAGTATTGGAGTTTCAGCTTTTGCATCAGTCCTTCCAAAGAAATCCCAGGACTGATGCTAAAGCTGAAAATCCAATACTTTTTCCAGGTGGTATGGTATTCCCATCTCTTTTAGAATTTTCCACAGTTTATTGTGATCCACACAGTCAAAGGCTTTGGCATAGTCAATAAAGCAAAAATAGATGTCTTTCTGGAACTTTCTTGCTTTTTCAATGATCCAGCAGATGTTAGCAATTTAATCTCTGGTTCCTCTGCCTTTTCTAAAACCAGCTTGAACATCTGGAAGTTCACGGTTCACGTATTGCTGAAGCCTGGCTTGGAGAATTTTGAGCATTACTTTACTAGCATGTGAGATGAGTGCAATTGTGTGGTAGTTTGAGCATTCTTTGGCATTGCCTTTCTTTGGGATTGGAAAGAAAACTGACCTTTTCCAGTCCTGTGACCACTGCTGAGTTCTCCAAATTTGCTGGCATATTGAGTGCAGCACTTTCACAGCATCATCTTTCAGGATTTGAAATAGCTCAACTGGAATTCCATCACCTCCACTAGCTTTGTTCATAGTGATGCTTTCTAAGGCCCACTTGACTTCACATTCCAGGATGTATGTCACGATGGTGAGTGATCACACCATCATGATTATTTGTGTTGTGAAGATCTTTTTTGTACAGTTCTTCTGTGTATTCTTGCCACTTCTTCTTAATATCTTCTGCTTCTGTTAGGTCCATACCATTTCTGTCCTTTATCGAGCCCATCCTTGCAGGAAATTTTCCCTTGGTATCTCTAATTTTCTTGAAGTGATCTCTAGTCTTTCCCATTCTGTTGTTTTCCTCTATTTCTTTACATTGATCACTGAGGAAGGCTTTCTTATCTCTCCTTGCTATTCTTTGGAACACTGCATTCAGATTATATCTTTCCTTTTCTCCTTTGTTTTCCGCTTCTCTTCTTTTCACAGCTATTTGTAAGGCCTCCTCAGATAGCCATTTTGCTTTTTTGCATTTCTTTTTTTTGGGGGGGGATGGTCTTGGTCCCTGTCTCCTGTACAATGTCATGAACCTCTGTCCATAGTTCATCAGGCATTCTATCAGATCTAGCCCTTAAATCTATTTCTCACTTCCAGTGCACAGTAAGGGATATGATTTAGGTCATACCTGAATGGTCTAGTGATTTTCCTTACTTTCTTCAATTTGAGTCTGAATTTGGTAATAAGGAGTTCATGATCTAAGCCACAGTCAGCTCCTGGTCTTGTTTTTGCTAACTGTATAGAGCTTCTCCATCTTTGGCTGCAAAGAATATAATCAATCTGATTTCGGTGTTGACTATCTGGTAATGTCAATGTGTAGAGTCTTCTCTTGTGTTGTTGGAAGAGGGTATTTGCTATGACCAGTGCGTTCTCTTGGCAAAACTTTATTAGCCTTTGCCCTGCTTCATTCCGTATTCCAAGGCCAAATTTTCCTGTTACCCCAGGTGTTTCTTGACTTCCTACTTTTGCATTCCAGTCCCCTATAATGAAAAGGACATCTGTTTTGGGGTATTAGTTCTAAAAGACCTTGTTGGTCTTCATAGAACCGTTCAGCTTCTTCAGAGTTACTGGTTGGGGCATAGACTTGGATTTCTGTGATACTGAATGGTTTGCCTTGGAAATGAACAGAGATCATTCTGTTGTTTTTGAGATTGCATCCAAGTACTGCATTTCGGATTCTTGTTGACCATGATGTCTACTCCATTTCTTCTAAGGGATTCCTGCCCTCAGTAGTAGATATAATGGTCATCTGAGTTAAATTCACCCATCCCAGTCCATTTTCGTTGATTCCTAGAATGTCGACGTTCACTCTTGCCATCTGCTGTTTGACCACTTCCAATTTGCCTTGATTAATGGACGTAACATTCCAGGTTCCTGTGTAATATTGCTCTTTACAGCATTGGACCTTGCTTCTATCACCAGTCACATCCACAACTGGGTATTGTTTTTGCTTGATTTTGATTATATATACATTGTTGTTATATAACCCTTAGTATAGAGTTTAGACTGAATTGTTTGTTGTGTAAGTTCTGGGCTTAAAGAAAGAAAGCATTTTATATGACTAAAACTAAGGAATATTTGGGGGGGGGGAAGTTTGTCCTTTCCTCCTCCTTGAGAACCCTAGACCCCTATCTCCACTTTGAGAGCCCCAGACCTCTTTCTCCTCCTCAGGAACTCTGGACTTTTTATCAACCTCCTTTCCTATTTATTTATGTGTTATGGAGAAATGATATTTTATGGTAAAAAATAATAACCTGGCATACATTTAAGGCAAATAAATAAAATATAAGAAGCTTAATTCTCCCTATTGAAAAGAAGGGAAGAGACCTATCCCAATTTTTTTTTATAGCATTTATTTTATAAAACTGGTAATTGCAAGCATTTTCTCCTTCCTTTAAAATGTTTATGAATACTTTTTAAAACTAAATGGACTTTTTTCAGCTTTATTTCCAGCTGTGTTTTTCACAAGGACAAGAGAACCATATCTGTAAAATATAAACATCAAGGGAGGTTGTATTCCTATATCCAGCTTCTGTACGAGGGGAGGAACCTAACTTCAATGCATGTCTTGCTTCAATTTGCCAAACTACCTCCTATCATAAGGACAAGAAAGGTTTGTTTTCCTCTAGCTAAATATACCAATTAACTGTTACAAGTCAGGATGAATTCAGTGTGACAAATAACCCTTACTTGAAGACTTGTAATTGTTTATCTTGGAAACATGTGTGATTATAGTGTCCTGTTGGTTATATACAAGGATGAAGTTCCTTTCTGCCTTTTCAATCTCTTAGCAGATTGCCCATGATGAAAGCATATTCTAGTTGAATGCTCATTCAATAATAAAAGTGTCTTTTTTCTTTACTACTTCTGTGAGGAGGATTTCTGGGTTTGAGGGAGAGTTTATTGTTAATTATATTCTCCAATAACTTTGACAACAGGGACAGGAAATGTTTGGCCAGTCCTGAAGTGAGTGGACAGTTGAAGTCCTGTGGCCACACAAACAGTGAGGAAGAGACCCTGAATTATAAGAAGTCTTCCTTTCTTGACATAGGAGACAGATCCAAAAAAATATTGTTATGATTTAAGTTGAAGAGTGTTCTAACTGTTTTCCTCTAGCTATGTTTTCCTTTAGGAGTTTTATGGTTTCCAGTCATATTTATGTCTTTAATCCATTTTGAGTTTATTTTTCTATGAGAAAAATAGTATGAGAAAATGTTCTAATTCCATTCTTTCACATGTAGTAAAAGAATGGCCAGTTTATTCAGCACTACTTCTTGAAGAGACCTGTCTAAGGTTAAGGGGATAAAAGCAAAAAATAAACAAATTGGACTTAATTAAACCTAAAAGATTTTGCACAGCAATGGAAACCATCAACAAAATGGAAAGACAGCCTATTGAGTGATAGAAACTATTTGTAAATGATACAATCAATAGAGACATATTATCCAATATATAAACAGTTCATAGAATTCAATATAAAAAAAAGAATTCAACAATAATCCAATCAAAAAATGGGCACAAGATTTGAATAAAAATGTTTTCAAAGGAGACATATAGGTGGCCAATAGGCACATGAAAAGATGTTCAACATCACTAATTATTCGAGAAATGCAAATCAAAACTATAATGAGGTATCACAGTATTTGTCTTATATTTAACTAAAAATAATACCCTAGGTGTTCATCCATGTTATTGTAAATGACAAAATTTCATTCCTTTTTAGGCTGAGTAGTACACACACACACACACACACACACACACCACACCACATTTCTTTATCCACTCATTTGTTGTTGGACACTTAAGTTGCTTCCATATCTGGGCTGCTGTAAATAATGCTGCTGTGAACGTTGGGATGCATGTATCTTTTCAAGTTAGTTTTCACTTTCTTCAGATGTACACCAGGAATGGAACTGCTGAATCAAATGGTGGGTCTATTTTCAGTTTTTTGAGAAACATCCATACTGTTTTCCATGGTGGCTTCACCAATTGACATCCCTACCAACAGTGTATAAGGATTCTCTTTTCTCTACATCCTCTCCAAAAATTATTTCCTGTCTTTTTGATGATAGCCATTCTGACAGGTATGAGGTGACATCTCATTTTGATTTGCATTTCTCTGGTGATTATCAGTATTGAGAATCTTTTCATATGCTATTTAGATCTTTTGCTCATTTTTGGATTTTTTTTTTCTTTTTTGATGCTTAGCTGTATGAGCTTTTTTTATATTTTGGATCAATTGCACCATTTGAAAATATTTTCTCCCATTCTGTGTGTTGTCGTTCATTTTGTTCATGGTTATTTTTGCTGTGCAAAAATGTTTAAGTTCCATTTGTTAATTTTTATCTTTATTTTTATTGCTCCAGGAGACAGATCCAAATGTATATTGCTGTTATTTATGTCAGTGTTCTGCCTATGTTTTCTTCTAGGGGTTTTATAGTGTCAAGCCATATACTTAGGTCTTTAATCGATTTTGAGTTTACTTTTGTATATGGTATTAGAAAATATTCTAATTTCATTCTTTTACATATATCTGTTCAGTTTTCCCAGCACCACTTATTGAAGAGACTGTCTTTACTCCATTGTATGTTCTTGCCTCCTTTGTGGTAGGTTAATTGACCATAGATGCATGGGTTTATTTCTGGGCTTTCTATCCTGTTCCATCAATCCGTGTCTGTCTTTGTGCAAGTACGATACTATTTTGATGATTATAGCTTTGTAATATAGTCTGAAGTCAGGAAGCCTGATTCCTCCAGCTCCATTTTTCTTTCACAGAATTGCTTTGGCTACTGAGGCTCTTTTGTGTTTCCATATAAATTTTAAAATTCATTATTGTATTTCTGTGCCAGGAGCCAGCCTGAGGAACTCTGCCCATGGCAAAGGTCATGAGGAAGGAGGCTCGGCATATGCAAAGGCAGGACCAAGCCTCAGGAGACCCCCTGTTCCTGAGCATCTATCCCCCAAACCAGAGTCTGCCTACTTTACTGCTTTATGCTCTCACCTACACCTCTGACTTTATTGGGGGGGGGGGGTGGCTGTTCCCCACCACCTCTCTCAGAGAAGGAGTTAACTTAAAGCTCCAGTTAATAAAAATTCCTGGGGGTGACAAGGGTGTTTCAACTTTCAAAATCCTCTGAAGGTTCTCTAGGCTACCTGAACAGGTTCATTTGGCCACATGTGATTGTTCACAGCCTCCCAACCGTGAGAGGCAAGAGATGTTTTAAACTTTCTAAAAACAGATTCTTTTGAGAAGTTAGAAATTATTAGTATAGTGGGATGACTAGGAATTATATTGGTGAAGGGTTTTTCATTTATTGGGCCAATGTTTGCAGCTAAGTCTCCATATTCCCTGCCCTTATACACATTAATGAATATAACTAGCATATAGGAGAAATAAGTATTAACCTTTGATATTAATCTTGTTAAACCTTAGGCTAAGTAAATTCCTTTCTTAATTGTAACCCACTGCAACTTCACCCTATAGGAATGCAACTTTATCTGGTGCCTTCAGAGGGTGGCGCCTGGTTTAAGAAAATTCACCCCTGGGAAAAATAGGTTTTCTGGTTGACTGACCGTTATCAGAAAGAAAGGGTCATAAAATGTTAGCAGGCCTCATGGCCAGAAGATGATGTAAAGTCCCTAAGACCTTTGTATACATTTGTATAAAGCACCTGATTTTGATAAGGGTCAGGTCTGCTGACACTGCATGACTCTGTATTCATCCCTATGTATAACAAAAAATATATAAGTGGACCTGAAAAATAAAAAATGGACCTGTTCCTGGAAAGACTGGTTTCCCCCGTGTGGTCTTTTTTCGTTCTCTTCTTTTCTGGCTGAATTCCCATCTGGAGCATGGAGGCTCGCCATGTCTACTTACTTGCCCTGGCTTCCAAGACCCACGTGAGAGGGAGCCCAAGGCAGGGCACCGTTGCTATTCAAGCAGGCGCTGGTGGCCTACGTAGATGGTGCAAACTCCTTGTCTTGGAGTTTTACTGGCTTTCCACGTAAACCAAGTTATTCAGCCCCTTTTCTCCACTTATTTTCCTACAACACTATTCTTTCAGGGATCAAGACCATCCCCATGGAAAAGAAATGCAAAAAAGCAAAATGGCTGTCTGGGGAGGCCTTACAAATAGCTGTGAAAAGAAGAGAAGTGTAAAGCAAAGGAGAAAAGGAAAGATATAAGTGTCTGACTGCAGAGTTCCAAAGAATAGCAAGAAGAGATAAGAAAGCCTTCTTCAGCAATCAATGCAAAGAAATAGAGGAAAACAACAGAATGGGAAAGACTAGAGAGCTCTTCAAGAAAATTAGAGATACCAAGGGAACATTTCATGCAAAGATGGGCTCAATAAAGGACAGAAATGGTCTGGACCTAACAGAAGCAGAAGATGTTAAGAAGAGGTGTCAAGAATACATGGAAGAACTGTACAAAAAAGAGCTTCACGACCCAGATAATCATGATGATGTGATCACTAACCTAGAGCTAGACATCTTGGAAAGTGAAGTCAGGTGGGTCTCAGAAAGCATCACTATGAACAAAGCTAGTGGAGATGATGGAATTCCAATTGAGATGTTTCAAATCCTGAAAGATGATGCTGTGAAAGTGCTGCACTCAATATGCCAACAAATTTGGAAAACTCAGCAGTGGCCACAGGACTGGAAAAGGTCAGTTTTCATTCCAATCCCAAAGAAAGGCAATGCCAAAGAAGGCTCAAACTACCACACAATTGCACTCATCTCACATGCTAGTAAAGTAATGCTCAAAATTCTCCAAGCCAGGCTTCAGCAATACGTGAACCATGAACTCCCTGATGTTCAAGCTGGTTTTAGAAAAGGCAGAGGAACCAGAGATCAAATTGCCAACATCTGCTGGATCATGGAAAAAGCAAGAGAGTTCCAGAAAGACATCTATTTTTGCTTTATTGACTATGCTAAATCCTTTGACTGTGTGGATCACAATAAACTGTGGAAAATTCTGAGAGAGATGGGAATACCAGACCACCTGACCTGCCTCTTGAGAAATCTGTATGCAGATCAGGAAGCAACAGTTAGAACTGGACATGGAACAACAGACTGGTTCAAAATAGGGAAAGGAGTACGTCAAGGCTGTATATTGTCACTCTGCTTATTTAACTTATATGCAGAGTATATCATGAGAAACGCTGGGCTGGATGAAGCACAAGCAGGAATCAAGATGGCCAGGAGAAATATCAATCACCTCAAATATGCAGATAACACCGCCCTTATGGCAGAAAGTGAAGAGGAGCTAAAAGCCTCTTGATGAAAGTGAAAGCGGAGAGTGAAAAAATTGGCCTAAAGCTCAACATTCACAAAACGAAGATCATGGCATCCGGTCCCATCACTTCATGGGAAATAGATGGGGAAACAGTAGAAACAGTGTCAGACTTTATTTTTGGGGGATCCAAAATCACTGTGGATGGTGATTGCAGCCATGAAATTAAAAGACCCTTACTCCTTGGAAGAAAAGTTATGACCAACCTAGATAGCATAGTCAAAAGCAGAGACATTACTTTGCCAACTAAGGTCCATCTAGTCATGGCTATGGTTTTTCCTGTGGTCATGTATGGATGTGAGAGTTGGACTGTGAAGAAAGCTGAGTGCCAAAGAATTGATGCTTTTGAACTGTGGTGTTGGAGAAGACTCTTGAGAGTCCCTTGGACTGCAAGGAGATCCAACCAGTCCAGTCTAAAGGAGATCAACCTTGGGATTTCTTTGGAAGGACTGATGCTAAAGCTGAAGCTCCAGTACTTTGGCCACCTCATGTGAAGAGTTGACTCATTGGAAAAGACTCTGATGCTGGGAGAGATTGAGGGCAGGAGTAGAAGGGGACGACTGAGGATGAGATGGCTGGATGGTATCACTGACTTGATGGAAGTGAGTCTGAGTGAACTCCGGGAGGTGGTGATTAACAGGGAGGCCTGGCGTGCTGTGATTCATGGGGTTGCAAACAGTCGGACACGACTGAGTGACTGAACTGAAAAACTGATTCTTTCCTAACCTCTCTTTATATCTGTAATTAAATAAGTTCTTTCCTAGGACACCGACTCTGTCCCCAGTTCGAATTCCTTGGATCCACCGGGGCTGGACTCTGGCATTTCTGTGAGAAATGTTATTGGTAAATTGATAGGGATGGAATTGAACCTATAGACTGTCTTGGGTAGTATAGTTATTTTAACAATATGCAGTTCTTTTGATTTGGATAAAGTAACACATTGGCAGAGACTCTTAGAAGGGACTCATCCCAAGCAAATGGATATTTATGGAATGAATATCATTCTAAGAGGAAAGTAAAAATGATTTGCATAGACAGAAGGGAAGGCAGGAAAAAGTAGAAGATGAAATGAGAATTAGAGTTACTTTCTCTTTCACAGAAACCTCCTCCTCTTTTCTCTGCTCTCTCTGCTCCTTCTACCTCAGAGGGGGATGTGATGATATTATAAAGGGGTGCTTCCTGTCAGTAGCTGATTTCCTTATAAAGAAGAATGAAAATATATTTATTTTTGAAGCTGCTAATGAATGAGTTGCTCCATTTGACAACACAGGATTATGTACCTTGAGACATAGTTCTGGTTCCACTTCATGTTGTAAACCAGACTCTACCTTCAGGATTCCTTTAGCTATCACACACCACTTAGCTAGAAGGGCAGACATGATGAACAGACAGAATCATGGAATGATTATGAATTTGGATGTAAGAGAGTGTTCCTTTATGAAAGCAACTGGATGGAGAGTAACTGCCCTAGTCATTTGGAAAAAGGAAAAACAAAAAGGTGTTAAGTTGATGAATGCCAACACAAGAAAAAAGAGAAAAATTCCATGTAGTTTATGTTTTTCCTGTCTCAAAGAGAGAAAAATTATCCCCTCTATTTAGATAGTCAGCAGAGCTACTGTCATTTAGAAGCTACGCACAGATCCTAGGTAATGTATGTGTCTTTCTCATCAGTTGATATAACTTATTTAAAGGCTCCCTTTCTCCATACCTTCATAGTTTGTGGAAATACTCAGAAGCATATTTTCACTTTACAGTCAGACACATGGAAGATGTGCACTAGCTACTGCTTGGATTTCTGCAACCAACAGATTTTTACCTTTGATAGACCAAATTTTGTGGTCCAGACAATCACCATATCAAGGGAAATAGTGGCCAAGGGAAGTTAACTATCTGCCACTCCCTTTGTCCCCCATCCCCCTCACACCTGTGGAAGAGCTATGAGTGTTAGATATTTTTTGAGAGTGGTAGCTAACAGTCATATGTGATATCTTTCTGGTAAAGTTAAGCTGGAAGAAATTGCTGTGGTGTGCTCAGAAGATAGGTGAGATCTCCCACTGGTTTCCATCACTGTTTAGTTGAGACTGTCTCAGAATTTATTGGCATAAATGAAAGGCCAAATCACAATTGCCCATTGGTCTAAACTGCCTTTGTCTAGGTTCAATTCCTTATTATCCAAGTCCAGGTTAGGCAAAAATTGGTGGGATGGCAAGGACAGACTAATACTCAAATTTTAGTAGTAATTACTAAGTTTGAGAAAGACAAACAAGAGATTAGACTGCTCAGTTAGAAATCTATAGGAAATAATCCCTATTCTGGTCAATCTATGAAGAGAAGAAAGCAAGAAAGAAAAAGATGACAAATTGCTGTTGTAAGAAGCTAGTACATTGGAAGAGAAATTGCAGAAAGAGACTGAAAGATGCAGGTATTGTAAGTATAAGAGGGTGCAGAGAGCCTTGAAGGACAACCCTCAGCTAGGAAGTATTTGATAAATGGCTCAAAATGGACAGTTTGAGACAGTCTTGGAGGTAGTAACTATGATGAACTGTGTGAGTCAATAACTGCCGGGAGCCAGCACGGGAGATCCCACCCATGGCAAAGGTCATGTGGAAGAGAACTGTTAAGCAAGGCTTCAGGACTCAAGGGGCTCTCTAGGCTTTCTCGAGCATCTACCCCAAAACCAGAATCTGTCTGTTTTACTATTTCATGACTTTCACCAACTCCTCTGACATTAACAGGGGGCTATCCCCGACCACCTTTCTCTGGAGAAAATCAACTTAGGGCTATAGCTAATAAGTATCCTGGACATGAGAGGAATATTTCAAATCAAACCCCCTCTGTTAGCATTCTAGCTTGCTTGGCAGGTATATCCAGACTCTTGCAGCTACACATATGATTATTTACAGCCTCCCAACTGTGAGAGGCATGGAAAGCCTAAAACATAGAGCCTTTCAAAGAGTTAAAAGTTATTAGAGTAGTGCTGGTGTAGGATTTCATTATAAGGCCAATGCTTGTTGCTAAGTTCCCATATCTCTTATCCACTGTGCACCTGGGAATGCATTAGTTAACATAGTGAGAATGTAAGAAAAACAAGTGTAGCCTTGAATTTAACCACATCAGACTTTTGAGCTAATTGGTTCTTTCTTGTAACTCACTGTACCTTTACTCTGTGAGAAATGTAACTCTGTTTGGCATTTTCTGAGGCTGACATAGATTAGAAATATAAAGAAAAAACACTTGGAGGGAAAATAAGTTTTCTGGTTGAGCAGCCTTTATCAAAAGAGGGTCATAAAATGTTCACAGGCCTCCAAGGCCAGAAGATACTGTACACAACATCATTTATGGGAAAGTTATGCAGAAAAAATCCTGGTTTCAATAAGGGCAAAACTGCTGGAATGTTTGGGCTGACTTTGTATGACCTTGCATTTTTCATTTCCCTCTATGTATAAGGCAAGGTATAAAAGTACCTTTTAAAAATAAAGCTATTGGGCCTCGCTCACCGAAGCAGCTTGGTCTCCCCATGTCAATTATTCTCTCTATCCCTCTCCCTCTCTTTTTTCAGGCTGATTCCTTGGAGCATAGAGGCTCCCTGCATTCACTTATCTGCATGGGTTTCTGAGACCTGAATGGGAAGATGTTCTGCGTCTTCACTCCCTTGGGAGACTGGGAGGGCACCTGTGGTCTCCGTGAACAGGGCAAACTTCTTGTCTCAGAGTTTTATTGGCTTTCTATGTAAACAAAGGAATATCAGCTTCTTTCTCTCCTCTATTTTCTTATCTTCAACATTCTTTCCTTATCTCTCTCTAAAGCAATCGCCGACACCAATGCCATTTCTCCTTTGGGTTTCCCTGGATCCTGTGGGTGCTGGCCCCCGGCAAATAACTTTTCCTCAGGCTAATCTATTCTTGCCTTTTCTGACAGCTAATTATTCTGCAATTTCCGTGAACAATCCTCACTTTCCATCTGGCAACAGATCAGATTGTTGCTATTTCAAGTCATCCTTTATTTGTTTCTTGCTGTGTATTCTGTATTCCCATACAGATAGGCTCTCTGACTGAGAAACAGGCCTTCTTTCTGCTGAATCTCCTATAAACCTATTGGGGAAAGAATTACTATGCAAGTTATCATACTCTGTATTCCAGATGGAGTGTTTGTGGAACTCCTTTAGGAAAAAAATAAGCTTTGGCTATTTGTAAAACAATACCCTTTTTCAAGAACTCAATTAGGAAAGAATAAAACTGGCTAAAAAAGAATTAGAAAAAAAATCAACAGATAGTTTTCAAAAGGGGCATTCACTCTGTAATAGTCTCATATTTCCAGTGAGAGAGGAAGGTAAATTTGACAAAAATGGTTGACCATTATATAGATTATGGGCTCCCGAGGTAGTGTGAGAAGTAAATAACCTGCCGGTCAATGCAGGAGACCTAAGAAAAGTGAATTGGATCCCTAGGTCAGGAAGATCCCAGGAGGAGGGCATGACAACCCCTTCTTTCCTGGGGAATTCCATGGACAGAGAAGCCTGGCAGGCTACAGTCCACAGGATTGCAGAGTCAGATACAACTGAAACGACTTAGCACATAAACATGCACCATAGATTGGTGGCTATGGCTGTGATATGTCTGACTCTTGCAACCCCATGGACAAGACTTCTCTGCCCATGGGATTTCCCAGGTAAGAATACTGAATTGGGTTGCCATTTCTTTCTCCATGGGCCCTTCCAGACCCAGGGATCAAACCCCTCGTTTCCCACATCTCCATCACTGCAGACAGAATTTTTTACTACTGAGTCACCAGGAGAGCTCATATAGATTTGTATTAGATTTCAAAGAGATCAATTTGTTGTCTCATTAACCTCTGTAATTTCTAACCCTGCAGCTGTTCTGACTCTGATACCATTGTCTGCCATCTTTCTGTGATCAATCTGTAGTCTACTTTTCTCTCTCTCTCTCTATCTCAGAGATGGATCTGTTTTTGTTTGATTTTACTTATGAAGGACCCCAACAAAATTCCTCACAATTTTTCAGATTTCTCTATTATTTTCTCAAGTCATTTATAAGAAAACTTTGAGGAATTTATCTTACCAGTAGAATCTGTAACTATTCGAACTAGATGATTTGCTGGTAGCCTCTGAAATTAAAGAACAATGTGAAATTAATACTTTGGTGAAATTTTCTTTGCTTTACAGATGCATAAGACCTCAATAGACAAATTGCACTTCTAATTATCTGTGGTAAAACATTTAGGACATCTTTTCTCAGCTGTAGGCAACAGTGCTATAATCTGGGAATTGGCCCATTCTGCAGACAAAAATGTCCTAGCATGAGAAAAAAAGATTAGACAATTTTTGGGATTAGTAAAACACTGTAGCATTGTAGACAGAATATTCTAGTTCTTACAATATGAACCAAACCTCTTATGAAGCTATTACATGATAATTATTCTTATCTTCTGTCTTGCTTCCTAATATCTTTTGATATTATATCAATTTATATATTGATATATAATATCTTTTGCACAACTAAAATTGGCTGTTGTCTCTCCCTTTGCTTTGAGAATAGCAAAATTTTCAAAAATCTAACTTGAAGTAACTGATATTTCAGTTTATATTGCATACTTGATAATGTTTACTGATGGGCCATATACTTGAGATAAAAGGCCAACTTAAGGCTTTCTATTTGTAGCTATTTATTTTAAAACCCTGAAAGATTATATTTTGTATGAAATTGTGTGTGTATAACCAGGCAAATTCATAGCAATTACTGGAACTACAAGTCTTGATTCTTGATTTGAAGTATCAGTAAATACATAATATATATACTACCAATAAATATAAGCATGTCTGACATGCAGTAGAGCAAATTTTTAGAAATAGAGTTTTACTTTCAATAAGAATTTTTTGAAAGCTATGAAAATGGATAGCTGATTTGTTAGGAACTTTACAACTGCCTTCTCAGGTATCAGTACTTCCTTTTGTTCACCAAGCAACAAAAGCTGCTGTTAAAACATGGCAGACTCTGATGTCAAAGCTCTACTTTTAAAATAATTTTTTAAATGTTCATTTAAAAACCATGCTTCACAAATGTATTATAATAGGGACTAGAACAACCTTGGGAACCATGGGAATTACCTAACAATATAAATCCTATACCATAGTCTGATTTGCTTGATTAATGTCATGGTATGAACAAAATTTCCTTAACACAAGAGGGATATTAGAGACACTAGACTCTTACTATGCCTGCCAAAAAGATGAAATAATTCAAAACATATTTTTACAATGTACTGTTTATCAGAAGAATTCTTCCTAATGCTAGTACAGGAAGCCCTAGTCAACTTTACCAGGAACAAGATAGCAGTTGGCTTTTATAGAATGCATACCTAGGAAAAAGTAAGAGATTTTTTTCTGCTTCAGGTGTATATAATGTCTGGATGGCCTGAAGCCTTTGCTTCTTCAAACGTTGATGCTCAGGCAATGCTAAAAACTCTCTTATTATATATAATTCCCATTTGGGGAATACAAAAGCACATTAACTAAGACAGAAAAGATCTTTTTAATTCCACTGTTGCACAGGAACTATGTACATGCAGATTCCTATAACCTTCAGTCCTCTGAACAAGAGTGAACGAGTGAAACTCTACAAAAACTCCTTGGCTTACATTCAGCAGTCTGCTGGGTTAAGATGGCCTAGAACTTTACCACTAGCCTAGTTAAAAATTAGAATGACCCCTGGAAGCAAGCATGGTATCTCTCCTATTAAATTTTTGTTTGGCAGGCCCATGACTTGAAGTCTGAGACTATGTCCTATGCCTCATACAAATGACTCCTTCTGTAATCATATTCAGCACTAAGAAGGGCTTCTCTAATCCCTTGAAACCCTGATATTTAAAGTCACTTGGAAGTAATATCAGAGGAAGTTAGCTTCCACAATCAACTGAGAAATAAAAGTGTTCCTCGTGCAGATGTTCCAGTGGAGAGATGGTCATCATGTTTACAAGGACTTTGCCAAGTATGTATCTCTCATTATGCCTTCCTTTCAGATTTTATAGTTCACATAGAGTTTCCTCCTCTTTAGATACAATTAACCAAACATGAGTCATTTCCATTATAATTAATGCACTGTTGACATTTTACTCCTATTTTATTACTAGGAGATATAGAGCTAGAGTGTTAACCAAAGGTCCTTTTCACACAACAGAGTGAAAAATTTTAGTCCTTTTTGCCCTCTGCCTATGGCAATTCAGACTTAAAGTCATCTTGCCTCAAACTAAAGATTTGAAGTAAAAGAGCATAGTTGTTTAATACAACCACAATCTAAACCGCCTATATGAGAGTTGGACTATAAAGAGCACCAAAGCTGAGCACTGAAGAATTGATGCTTTTGACTTGTGGTGTTGGAGAAGACTCTTGAGAATCCCTTGGACTGCAAGGAGATCCAAGCAGTCCATCCTAAAAGAAAACAGTCCTGAATATTCACTGGAAGGACTGATGCTGAAGTTGAAAGTCCAATACTTTGGCCACCTGATGTGAAGAACTGACTTATTGGAAAAGACCCTGATGCTGGGAAAATTGAAGGCAGGAGGAGAAGGGGATGACACAACATGAGATGGTTGGATGGAATCACTGACTCAATGGACATGAGTTTGAGTAAACTCCCAGAGTTGGTCATGGAGAGCGAGGCCTGGCAGCTGCAGTCTATGGGGTCGCAAGGAGTTGGACACAACTGAGCAACTGAACTGAACTGAAAAGAGAGCTTGTTTTTTGAAAAGTGATTATAATGGCTGTCATATGATTTTCAGTGTGTATGTATCTGTCTTCATGTTGCTCAAGTCTCTACTTATCATACTTTCATACTTGCTTCACCTCTCATGCTGTTCTCCATCTTCTCTTCTTCCAGGTTTTCTTTCCTTTTGTAAGCAGAGATACATTGTCTTCTCCTTATTTTGACATCACTTTCCAGATTTAATTAGACTGTGAGTTGAGGGTGGGAAGTCACCTTTCAAAAAATTTAAAATACTGTACTAAATAAAACAATTTTCTCTCAAGAAAAATGTTGTGGCTCAAAAGATGCAATAATGGAAGAACTTTAATTTGTAAGTCCACCCGTTGTCTCCCCCAGCCTCTCTCTCTCTATGTCTCTGTCTTTCTCCTATCAGTTTCTACAATTTCTGGGTTATTATTAGCCTTACTTCATTATCACTCAGATTCGAGTTTATTTTTCTTTCTAGTTTCAAAACCAGTTTTTCTTTGAACACTGACTTCAGCTTGAGCTGTTTCTTAGAGAGACTGAAGTTGACTTCTACCATACTACTTTGAGAAGACTGTAGTATAATTCCTGTAAAAGCTGCATTCCCTGTATTAGCAGTCATAGTCTATAGACATATGACATATCTATGGAGTGTCCTTCCTAGAGACTGTCTGGCTTATGAGGTACATGATGAGCTCTGGAAGAGTTCTCTCAGTACTCACATCGGCTTGCTTCTACCAAAAGAATATGTAAGATATGTAAGATAAAACTTGAATTTTGCATATTATAACCAATATAATCTCAATGATCATGTATATTATATATATTATCATGTATATTATAAGGGACATTTTAGCATTCATCTAAGAATATCTTAAAATCAGAAGTTTCAGAATTTTCCTCTCCTGAGTTGTGACCCACAGCCAATTTTTTGGTAGTGTTTGTAAATTTTCATTATAATTTTATAAAGTAGAAGATATTTTAGTATAAAAACAAGAAACATACAAAATTAAAAGATAAAGAAATTTAACTTATCACACTGTTGTAATGTTTCTCATCTCCTCTATGGCTCCAGAAGTTTGTCATTGAAGACAGCATTTGAAATTACAAACTCTGAGACTTTCAGGTGCTCATTGTTCCATCCCTTTGATATTATGATCCTGGAACTATCAGTATAGTAACAAAATTGAAGGGAAGGCAAGATGTGGTTTGTATGATTAGGATTAAAAGGCTACCATGAAGAGTTGTGATGATGGCATTCCTATATCTTTCAGTTCAGTTCAGTTCAGTTCAGTTCAGTTGCTCAGTCGTGTCTGACTCTTTGTGACCCTGTGAACTGCAGCACGCCAGGCCTCCCTGTCCATCACCAACTCCTGGAGTCCACCCAAACCCATATCCATTGAGTCGGTGATGCCATCCAACCATCTCATCCTCTGTTGTCCCCTTTTCTTCCTGCCCTCAATCTTTCCCAGCATCAGAGTCTTTTCAAATGAGCCAGCTCTTCGCATCAGGTGACCAAAGTACCGGAGTTTCATCTTCAACATCAGTCCTACCAATTAACACCCAGGACTGATCTCCTTTAGAATGGACTGGTTGGATCTCCTTGCAGTCCAAGGGACTCTCAAGAGTCTTCTCCAACACCACAGTTCAAAAGCATCAATTCTTCGGCTTTCAGCTTTCTTCACAGTCCAACTCTCACAACCATACATGACCACTGGAAAAACCATAGCCTTGACTAGACGAAACTTTGTTGGCAAAGTAATGTCTCTGCTTTTGAATATGCTGTCTAGGTTGGTCATAACTTTCCTTCCAAGGAGTAAGTGTCTTTTAATTTCATGGCTTCAGTCACCATCTGCAGTGATTTAGGAGCCCAGAAAAATATAGTCAGCCACTGTTTCCACTGTTTCTCCATCTATTTCCCATGAAGTGATGGGACCAGATGCCATGATCTTAGCTTTCTGAATGTTGAGCTTTAAGCCAACTTTTTCACTCTCCTCAGCTCTTTAGTTCCTCTTCACTTTCTGCCATAAGGGTGGTGTCATCTGCATATCTGAGGTGATTGATATTTGTCCCGGCAATCTTGATTCCAGCTTGTGCTTCACCCAGCCCAGCGTTTCTCATGATGTACTCTGCATATAAGTTAACCTATCTCTTTGAAATGTTGATTTTAATTTTAAGGCCCTCATTTAAAGAGAAACTTTCCTTACCAGGATTAAGATGGTCATGCCAAATGAAACACACCATAGGTTCTTTTATTAATTTGCTAGGTAACAGTTAGGAACTGTTATTAATTTTTTGTTTGTAGTTTGTCTTGCTTTTCTTATGGTTCAAGAATTAGATATTAACCAGAAAAAGTACTGAGATTGCAAGGTTATTTATATGAGAATTCTACCTTTTAAAGCTGCTTTTCTCTTTTATTTATTGGATTAGCTTAAATTCCAGAGAGTGAATGCTTATTTGAGTATGTGTCACAGTATATTAATGTGTGTTTGTTTCCTAACTGAGAAGGGTTAGAAACATGTTCTAAGCACTTTTAGGGTTTCCCTTGTAGTTCAGTTGGTAAAGATCTACCTACAATGCAGGAGACCTGGGTTCGATCCCTGGGTCAGGAAGATCCCGTGGAGAAGAAAATGGCAACCCACTCCAGTATTCTTGCCTGGAGAACCCCATGGACAGAGGAGCCTGGCAAGCTACAGTCCATAGGATTGCAAGAGTTGAACATGACTTAGCAACTAAACTGCTATAAGCATGCTTAAAGAATCAATCAAAGGACCACATTAAGGCTCAGACCTTGATTTCTAAATATTATTCTTCACTGAAAGGAGGCAAGATCCCTTGCAGAAGTATCTGATTCTAAGGCTAGGGACAAGAAAATTTCAAAATGAACCTAGAAATTACTGTAACAGACGTGAAGAAATAAAGAATAAGAGGGATATGTCAAAAGAATACAGGACACAGGTTGAGGGGGCTGAGGCTTCTCAAACCTAGGAAATTTTGTGCATTAAAATGAATAATGATATTAATGGACTATAGTGAGTAAAGTAGAAATCCATAAATATATAATGATATAAATAAACGAGGAGAAGTAAAAACCCCTACTTGTATGAATGACTAAGGAATGATGGAGCCAGAAAACCATCAATAGAAGTGGAGGAAAGATTGATGAAGAATCAAAATATCTCCCAGAAATAATTAATTACAAAGCAGATAATAGTAGCTTAACTGTATGTACACCTGGTGTGCACCATCTGATCAAATTTTAAAATCAATAATATTGTAAGCCATCAACAGCATGTGCCTCATAAGTCACCCTGGGAAGGACACAAAACCAGATATTACTACTGCTGCCAAAATTCACAATCTACATCTAATAAAGAGGAGATATTTTCAATTTTTGTTGTAAACCTAAAGTTGCTCTGAAAAAAAAAAAAAAGTCCTTAATAGAAATGAAGTGATTTAAAGGCTAAAGAAAAAGCTCAAGGCGATGATGAGTGCTGAGCAGTGGCAAGGAAAGTTATAGGTGCTTCTCCAGCTGTTTTGTTCTCTAGTGGGAGAAATACTAATTTACATCTAAATCATGTTAGCAGCCATACCACTGCATTGTGTGTGCATCAGGCCACATCCTTCTGAAAAGGTATTTATGAGATATTTCTAGCAGTTGCCTGGGAGCCTACTACTATGCTGTCTCAGATCTGAAGTGACAGCTGATGGGTAGATGATTTCCATTCTAATACATGAGGAAGTGTGTTTCCCACAGTAAAAAATGATGTTTTATTCTCTGATACAAAAACACCTTGCTTTAAAAAATAACAGGAATAATAGCATCCACACTATTATTTGGTTGGTAATTTGTACAATTTCACTAATAGATTCTGCTTTCTTTGTTGTTATTCCTAGGTTTTCTTGAAATACTTTTCTTATATTGACATTTCATATACTTGCCTTCATTTAAGAAGTCTGAGGAATGCATGTTCATTATTATTTTATATTTTCACATTTGGGAAAAATGTGTAGTCTTTACAAAAGCATGCTTATAGATAGTTCTGTTTTTAGTAACTAATTCCACTGGAAAAAATAATACTTTATATAGGGTTAATCAAAGGTAATCATCATCTAATATCATGTTATTAAGTATCTTAAATTTTAAGTATTTAAAATTCAGTTTTAGAATTTTTAAGTTATAGCATCAATAAAAAGACAGTTTCTTTAACAATGTTTGGGTTAAAGCATTAACATTTTTAAGGCCATTAACATCCCTATAACACGGAAGTTACTTTTGGTTTAATGCAGAATCAGTTTTTGAATGATCGTGTACCACACTTACACATACACATATGTATATATATTTGTTGTTATTGTTCAGTCGCTAAGTTGTGTCCAACTCTTTGTGACCCCATGGACTGCAACACACCAGGCTTCCCTGTCCTTCACTATCTCCTGGAGTTTGCTCAAGTTCATGTCCATTAGGTCAGTGATGGTATCTAATCATCTCATCCTCTGCCACCCTCTTCTTTTGCCTTCAATCTTTTCCAGCACCACTTCTCCAATGAGCTGGCTCTTCACATCAAGTTTCCTAAGTATTGGACCTTCAGCTTCAACATCAGTTAAAGGACTGATGAATGAATATTCAGGGTTGATTTACTTTAGGATTGACTGGTTTGATCTCCTTGCAATCCAAGGAACTTCAAGAATCTTCTCTAGCACCACAGTTCTGAAGCATCAGTTCTTGGTCTCTGAACCTTTTTTATCATCCGACTGTCACATTTGTACATGACTACTGGAAAAACCATAGCTTTGACTATACGAACCTCTGTCAGCAAAGTGATGTCTCTGCTTTTTAATAATGCTGTCAATGTTTTTTCATAGCTTTCCTTCCAAAGAGCAAGGGTCTTTTAATTTCATGGCTGCAGTCACCATCCACAGTAATTTTGGAGACCAAAAATATAAAGTCTGTCACTGTTTCCACTGTTTTCCCATCTATTTCCCATGAAGTGATGGGACCAGATGCCATGATCCTGGTTTTCTGAATGTTGAGCTTTAGGCCAACTTTTTCACTCTCCTCTTTCACTTTCATCAAGAGGCTTTTTAGTTCCTCTTCACTTTCTGCCATAAGGGTGGTGTCATCTGCATATCTGAGGTTATTGATATTTCTCCTGGCAATCTTGATTCCAGCTTTTGCTTCTTCCAGTCCAGCATTTCTCATGATGTACTCTGCATATAAGCTATATAAGCAGGGTGACAATATACAGCCTTGACGTACTCCTTTTCCTATTTGGAACCAGTCTGTTGTTCCATGTCCAGTTCTAACTGTTGCTTCCTGATCTGCATACAGATTTCTCAAGAGGTAGGTCAGGTGGTCTGGTATTCGCATCTCTTTCAGAATTTTCCACAGTTTACTGTAATCTACACAGTCAAAGGCTTTGGCATAGTCAATAAAGCAGAAATATATGTCATTCTGGAACTCTCTTGCTTTTTCCATGATCCAGTGGATGTTGGCAATTTGATCTCTGGTTCCTCTGCCTTTTCTAAAGCCAGCTTGAACATCAGGAAGTTCATGGTTCATGTATTGCTGAAGCCTGGCTTGGAGAATTTTGAGCATTACTTTACTAGCATGTGAGATGAGTGCAATTGTGCAGTAGTTTGAGGATTTATTGACATTGCCTTTCTTTGGGATTGGAATGAAAACTGACCTTTTCCAGTCCTGTGGCCACTGCTGAGTTCTCCAAATTTGCTGGCATATACAGTGCAGCACTTTCACAGCATCATCTTTCAGGATTTGAAATAGCTCAACTGGAATTCCATCACCTCCACTAGCTTTGCTCGTGGTGATGTTTTCTAAGGCCCACTTGACTTCACATTCCAGGATGTCTGGCTCTAAGTGAGTGATCACACCATCGTGATTATCTTTGTCTTGAAGATTTTTTGGTACAGTTCTTCTGTGTATTCTTGCCACCTCTTCTTAATATCGTCTGCTTCTGTTAGATCCAGACCATTTCTGTCCTTTATCGAGCTCATCTTTGCACAAAATGTTCCCTTGGTATCTCTAATTCTCTTGAAGAGATCTCTAGTCTTTCCCATTCTGTTGTTTCCCTCTATTTCTTTGCACTGATTGCTGAAGAAGGCTTTCTTATCTCTTCTTGCTATTCTTTGGAACTCTGCATTCAGATGCTTATATCTTTCCTTTTCTCCTTTGTTTTTCACTTCTCTTCTTTTCACAGCTATTTGTAAGGCCTCCCCAGACAGCCATTTTGGTTTTTTGCATTTCTTCTCCATGGGGATGGTCTTGATCCCTGTCTCCTGTACAATGTCACAAACCTCATTCCATAGTTCATCAGGCACTCTATCTGTCAGATCTAGGCCCTTAAATCTATTTCTCACTTCCACTGTATAATCATAAGGGATTTGATTTAGGTCATACCTGAATGGTCTAGCAGTTTTCCCTACTTTCTTCAATTTGAGTCTGAATTTGGTAATAAGGAGTTCATGATCTGAGCCACAGTCAGCTCCTGGTCTTGTTTTTGTTGACTGTATAGAGCATCTCCATCTTTGGCTGCAAAGAATATAATCAATCTGATTTCGGGTTTGACCATCTGGTGATTGTCCATGTGTAGAGTCTTCTCTTGTGTTGTTGGAAGAGGGTGTTTGCTATGACCAGTGCATTTTCTTGGCAAAACTCTATTAGTCTTTGCCCTGCTTCATTCCTCATTCCAAGGCCAAATTTGCCTGTTACCCCAGGTGTTTCTTGACTTCCTACTTTTGCATTCCAGTCCCCTATAATGAAAAGGACATCTTTTTGGGGTGTTAGTTCTCAAAGGTCTTGTAGATCTTCATAGAACCGTCCAACTTCAGCCTCTTCAGCATTACTGGTTGGGCCATAGACATGGATTACTGTGATATTGAATGGTTTGCCTTGGAGACGAACAGAGATCATTCTGTCGTTCTTGAGATTGCATCCAAGTACTGCATTTCGGACTCTTTGTTGACCATGATGGCTACTCCATTTCTTCTGAGGGATTCATGCCCATGGTGAGGAGACACCCCTCATCCAAGGTAAGGAGCAGTGGCTGCACTCTGCTGGATTAGCCGTGAAGAGATACCCCATGCCCAAGGTAAGAGAAACCCGAGTAAGATGGTAGGTGTTGCAAGAGAGAACCAGAAGGCACCAGAGGGCAGACACACTGAAACCATACTCACAGAAAACTAGTCAATCTAACCACACTAAGACCACAGCCTTGTCTAACTCAATGAAACTAAGCCATGCCCGTGGGGTAACCCAAGATGGGCGGGTCATGGTGGAGAGGTCTGACAGAATGTGGTCCACTGGAGAAGGGAATGGCAAACCACTTCAGTATTCTTGCCTTGAGAACCCCATGAACAGTATGAAAAGGTATCCTTTTTGGAGTTCCTCAAATATATCTTGTTCCTTCCTGCTACAGGAGCTTTGTCTTTGCTTTTTCTTTTGTCCCCAAACTCTAGACTATATTAAATGCCCCATGTTAAATGTGCCATGTTTCTTTCTTTTAAAGAATTGACTAATATGTACTTTCACATTCCTTTGGTTAACTGTTTGATTAATATCTAACACTTCAGTTCAGTTCAGTTCAGTCGCTCAGTTGTGTCTGACTCTTTGTGACCCCATGAATCGCAGCACACCAGGCCTCCCTGTCCATCACCAACTCCCAGAGTTCATGCAAACTCATGTGTATTGAATCGGTGATTCCATCCAACCATCTCATCCTCTGTCATCCCCTTCGCCTCACTTATGGTAGATTAAAGTCAAAGAAAGCAGGTTGTTTATCTGTTAATCATTGCAGTCCTAGATCTTCTAGCACATAACTTGTTACACTATACGTACTCCATACACTTAAACTCACACAAAATGAGAAATTATGGTTTATTTATTAAAGAAACTAAGATGGAGAAGCTCTATAAAGTCAACAAAAACAAGACCAGGAGCTGACTGTGGCTCAGATCATGAACTCCTTATTACCAAATTCAGACTCAAATTGAAGAAAGTAGGGAAAACCGCTAGACCATTCAGGTATGACCTAAATCAAATCCCTTATGATTATACAGTGGAAGTGAGAAATAGATTTAAGGGCCTAGATCTGACAGATAGAGTGCCTGATGAACTATGGAATGAGGTTTGTGACATTGTACAGGAGACAGGGATCAAGACCATCCCCATGGAGAAGAAATGCAAAAAACCAAAATGGCTGTCTGGGGAGGCCTTACAAATAGCTGTGAAAAGAAGAGAAGTGAAAAACAAAGGAGAAAAGGAAAGATATAAGCATCTGAATGCAGAGTTCCAAAGAATAGCAAGAAGAGATAAGAAAGCCTTCTTCAGCAATCAATGCAAAGAAATAGAGGAAAAGAACAGAATGGGAAAGACGAGAGATCTCTTCAAGAGAATTAGAGATACCAAGGGAACATTTCGTGCAAAGATGGGCTCGATAAAGGACAGAAATGGTCTGGATCTAACAGAAGCAGACGATATTAAGAAGAGGTGGCAAGAATACATGGAAGAACTGTACAAAAAGGATCTTCATGAACAATATAATCATGATGGTGTGATCACTCATCTAGAGCCAGGCATCCTGGAATGTGAAGTCAAGTGGTCCTTGGAAAGCATCGCTACCAACAAAGCTAGTGGAGGTGATGAAATTCCAGTTGAGCTGTTTCAAATATTGAAAGATGATGCTGTGAAAGTGCTGCACTGTATATGCCAGCAAATTTGGAGAACTCAGCAGTGGCCACAGGACTGGAAAAGGTCAGTTTTCATTCCAATCCCAAAGAAAGGCAATGCCAAAGAATGCTCGTACTACTGCACAATTGCACTCATCTCACATGCTAGTAAAGTAATGCTTAAAATTCTCCAAGCCAGGCTTCAGCAATACGTGAACCGTGAACTCCCAGATGTTCAAGCTGGTTTTAGTAAAGGCAGAGGAACCAGAGATCAAATTGCCAACATCCACTGCATCATGGAAAAAGCAAGAGAGTTCCAGAAACACATCTATTTTTGCTTTGTTGACTATGCCAAAGCCTTTGACTGTGTGGATCACAATAAACTGTTGAAAATTCTGAAAGAGATGGGAATACCAGACCACCTAACCTGCCTCTTGAGAAATCTGTATGCAGATCAGGAAGCAACAGTTAGAACTGGACATGGAACAACAGACTGGTTCCAAATAGGAAAAGGAGTACGTCAAGGCTGTATATTGTCACCTTGCTTATTTAACTTCTACACAGAGTACATCATGAGAAACGCTGGACTGGAGGAAACACAAGCTGGAATCAAGATTGCCGGGAGAAATATCAATAACCTCAGATATGCAGATGACACCACCCTTATGGCAGAAAGTGAAGAGGAACTAAAAAGCCTCTTGATGAAAGTGAAAGAGGAGAGTGAAAAAGTTGGCCTAAAGCTCAACATTCAGAAAACGAAGATCATGGCATCCGGTCCCATTACTTCATGGGAAATAGATGGGAAACAGTGGAAACAGTGTCAGACTTTATTTTTTGGGGCTCCAAAATCACTGCAGATGGTGATTGCAGCCATGAAATTAAAGGACGCTTACTCCTTGGAAGAAAAGTTATGACTAACCTAGATAGTATATTCAAAAGCAGAGACATTACTTTGCCGACTAAGGTCTGTCTAGTCAACGCTATGGTTTTTCCAGTAGTCATGTATGGATGTGAGAGTTGGACTGTGAAGAAGGCTGAGCACTGAAGAAGTGATGCTTTTGAACTGTGGTGTTGGAGAAGACTCTTGAGAGTCCCTTCGACTGCAAGGAGATCCAACCAGTCCATTCTGAAGGAGATCAGCCCTGGGATTTCTTTAGAAGGAATGATGCTAAAGTTGAAACTCCAGTACTTTGGCCACTTCATGGAAAGAATTGACTCATTGGAAAGGACTCTGATGCTGGGAGGGATTGGGGGCAGGAGGAGAAGGGGACGACAGAGGACAAGATGGCTGGATGGCATCACTGACTCGATGGACATGAGTCTGAGTGAACTCCAAGAGTTGGTGATGGACAGGGAGGCCTGGTGCTCTGCGATTCATGGGGTTGCAAAGAGTGGGACATGACTGAGTGACTGAACTGAACTGAAATATTCTGCTGGTTTCAGAGAGCCACTGAAAACAGAAGAAGTTCTAGCTTCAGAGTGTAGTATGCAGCAGACTTCAAAATGCTATTTATTTATTTATTACCTCTTTTTCCTTTTCCTCTGAAAGCCTATGGGTAAACTCTCATTGTGTAAATTTCTATAAATTATTTTACTTCTTTGCTTATGTTTTCTCAACAAAATCATAATCTTGTTCCATTTAAAAAAAATTGTGTGTGTGTATGTGTATTTTGCCTATCTTCCCTGGTGGCTCAGATGGTAAAAGTGTCTGAGGGAGAAGTGTGCTGAGGCCTAGTATTTAGGTTTTAGTGCCTAATGTCTTTGCTATTTCACAGCCATATAGGAGCCAGGTCTACTGAAAGAATTGAGTAAAATATTTTAGTTGATCTATTACAGATTGTAGATTGGGCCACTCATTATCACTCTATCAAGGTTTTCAGCACAGCCATAATTATTCTACATGGAAGCTGGGTATTGAATTTAAATCTGGCAGTTCATTTCACCTTTTATTCAGCTGGAGAGGTTTGGAAACCTAACATTCAGACAGCAAAGAAAGGATTGATGACTACTCTGTATATGAGTCCATTGCTTCTTAGAGTCTCTCTTGGTCAAATGCCATAAAAGCACACTTCAGGTCATAGAACAAGAAAATAGATGCTGGTTGTTTTAAAGAGAGATAACACCACTGATTCACTATCAATTTTTTTTTTAAATTCCATCTAGAGAAGAGGAATCAGTCCCCTTTCAGACTATGATAGCATTAACTAACTGAGTTTATCACAGTTGCTACCTAGTAACTAGATAAGTTTGGCCTAGCAATTACCAACCTTTATTTGACATCTCTTATATCCAAGGCCTTCTCAAGTGATGCTAGTGGTAAAGAATCCACCTGCCAGTGAAGGAGATGCAAGAGATGTGAGTTCTATCTCTGGGTCAGGAAGAGCCCCTGGAATAGAAAATGACACCATACTCTAGTATTCTTCCCTGGAAAATTCCATAAGCAAAGGAGCCTGTTGGGCCACAGTCCATTAGGCTGCAAAGAGTTGAACATGACTCAGTGACAGATCTTGATCCTTAATATCCAAGATTTCAAGGTTTCAATTAAAAAAATAAAACAGTATACTTTTATACATTTGGATACATAAGAATGAGGCTTATGTCCATTTTGGATGGACAAGGTAGGAAAGACTGACTGACTGTCCAGGATTTATATTTTGAAATCAGAAGAATAATACAAATAACTCACCTGTGAAAAACTTGGGTAATCATGAAGTTCAAGGTATAAAAATACAATATTAGCGATGAAAAAGCAAATCTCAGTCCACTGAGAAATGAGAGTAAGTCTTGTAAACTCAGTCCCTATTGGGTTTAATTTTTAGTATGTTCTCATTTATTAAGTATTTTAAAACTGTAAGCACTCTAAAACTATCTCAGTGACCATGTCTAAGGAGTTACAGATCATCTAATCATAGTTCCTTATTTTACATTTAGAAAATAAAGAAATGTAAATGCCTTGCCTAAGGTCATCCAGAAAATAAATAATAGTAGCAGCTCTTTCTTTTAGGAGTCCTTAAAAATTGTGTGTGTGTATGTGTATTTTGCCTATCTTCCCTGGTGGCTCAGATGGTAAAAGTGTCTGAGGGAGAAGTCCTTAATATATACAAGCATTCAGTTAAAATTATATATTATTATCTATATTTTATAATTGGAGATGTTTGGAACAAAGTAATTCAGTAACTATCTCAAAACCATGTTGCTGGTAAGTGATGGTGGTGGTGGTTTAGTCACTCAGTCATGTCCGACTCTTGTGAACCCATAGACTGTAGCTTGCCAGGCTCCTCTGTCATGGGATTTCTCAGGCATTTCCTTCTCCAGGGGATCTTCCCAACCCAGGTAAGTGATAAGTGGAATTAAATTCCCAGTCACCTGAGTTTTGGAGCCTAGAATATAATCCAATCAAATGCTTTTTCCACAATAGCATTTACCCTTTATTGTTTCTATTTTATTGATTGCTTCTGTCCTTTCAAAGGCATAAAATTCTCTGCCCGGAAATGATTTGAATTTCAAACATATATTTCAAACACAAATATGCACATGTCCACAGGAACTTGGCAACTTTTGCTTTCCACATCCATTTGCTCAAGTACCAGTCCTCACGCTACCTGTCCTACTACAATGGGTGGCTTAACGCATTGTCCCTCCTGCGTAAGAAGTCCAGGAGCATGTCCAAAGTCAGATTTTCACAGAGGAACATATTTAAAGGCTCAGCCAACATCCATGAGTATTTGTTTCAGACATTTGCCTAAGTTAGTGACTCCCAATAATCTCTTCATTTTCAAGAAACTTTTGGCTACTTGGTTAGCATAAGTTTTATGACAGCTGAAAATTTTTTGCCTACCTCAAATTATTTAATTAATGAATTTATCAGAAAATATTTTACCAATTACTTATATATAAATGCCAATAAAAATTCTAAACAACAGTTAATCAGTATAGTATTAGCAAAGCAAAAAAATTAGTGCTTTACTTAGCTCATATTGCCTTTATGTAGGTAAATGTATACTTTTTAAGCTTTTGGAAACAAAAATATTTTGCAAACATTCCACTGCTACGTTCTTGTGATACTTGAGACTTGTGGAACCAAGTTTAGAAAATGCTGGTATAAAGGCTCTGTTGGTGCACTTCATTATCTAGTCTTGACCCCCAACAATGCCTTCTAACATTGTTCAAACTCCCATACTGCTCCAGTGCACCCTCATAATAATATGATGGCTATCCTTGGATGGCTAAGCATCTTTTTCTGGAAAAATAGGCTAATTATTTCTGATTATCTTTTAGTGTGAGAGGTATAAGTAAGTATTGCACTAAAAACTTGGAGATGTTTTTATAATGTTACAACTATAAGATTATAAGCATTATGATATGAATTATAAAACATGATTATAATGGAAAATCAGATAGCTATTATAAATTATCTAAAACCTTTCAGGATATGAAGTATGATGTATATGACATGTTTTTTAATCCATAAATGTGTACTTTTATACTAAGGGGAAAACAATTCTTCTTAAGGTCTTAATGGAGAATAGTATGAATTGTTGAACTGCTGACTCCTATACTCATTCAGCTTCAATGTCTTCAGTTCTGAGATAATCAGATACCCAGAATGATGCAAAGAGATTGAAAGGCTGTTCCAGATTAAAATAATGAAATTAGAAGGAGGATAAAGAAATGACAATGGGTAGAAAAAAGAAAGAGAGGGAAGGTTATGGGGAACAAAGGTACGCCAGGTCCCCAGAAGTACAAATGAAGCAGATAAAGGGCAATGACTCTTGAAAGTAAACTTTACAGGTACAGTGTTTCCTCAGTCAATACTGTGCCTGCACCAAACCAGATTTCACATCTAGCTCAATTATAAAATTATTTTCAAAGCTCATCTCTTTTCCACACCCACTCTGAGTGTGTTATTCTACCTGGCCTTAGTTTTAGTATTGCCCAACCCCAAACTTGGAGAAGGCAGTGGCAACCCACTCCAGTACTCTTTCCTGGAAAATCCCATGGATGGAGAGCCTGGTAGGTTACAGTCCATGGGGTCACGAAGAGTCGGACACAACTGAGTGACTTCACTTTCACTTTTCACTTTCATGCACTGGAGAAGAAAATGGCAACCCACTCCAGTATTGTTGCCTGGAGAATCCCAGGGATGAGAGCCTGGTGGGCTGCCATCTATGGGGTCGCACATAGTTGGACACGACTGACATGACTAGCAGCAGCAGCAGCAGCAACCCCAAACTTGCTTTCTTGCCTTCTCTATTCAGGATTCCTTGTGGAAAAGGACAAATATGTCAATAGCTATGAAGGATGGGGAGAGGGAGAGTATATTTGAAGGCATTTATCAATATATGTCAGCACAGAAATTGCAGCAAGCAATGCTTCTGAATAATGTTCATCTCACTAATCAAGCTTATCATTTAACTGATCTTTGTAAGATAATGGATCTAAGTATTAAGAAGGTGATTCCTTTAAAACCTTTGGGAATTATTAGTGAAGACAGCCTTATTCCCTCCAATAAGATGTTCCTCTAGAATCTTTATTTGGTACTGATTTCTCCTTTCATTCTTTGGGTAGCTACCCTTTCTCCATGTCTCTTCTGTGTCATTCCTCCATTCTATACAATCCTATTCCAAAGGACACATGAGACTGGGCAAACAACTTGATTTGAGAATGGTTTGCCTATATGATTTAGTTAAAAGACTTTCATAAATCTGTATATCTGTACTATGTTTTAGTAAACACTTTGAACTAGTGTAAGGTTTTTTTAATCTGTATGTACTTACAAATTTTAAACAGCCTTTTTTTCATTGAATTAAAAGTTATTTAAATTCTTTAGTGCTTTACAGTTTTTAAAAGTTTCACAAACTTGATTCCATATAATCCTTTTCTACAAATATTTTGCCCCTATATTACTCCTTCCCGTCTTGCCTCTCCCTACTGGGAACCACTAGTTTGTTCTCTATATCCGTTAGTCTGCTTCTTTTTTGTTTTATTCACTGTGGGTTCCTAGTTGCCTAGTCATGTCCGACTCTTTGCGACGCCATAGACTGTAGCCTGCCAGGCTCCTCTGTTTCTGGAGATTCTCCAGGCAAGAATACTGGAGTGGGTTGCCATGCTTTCCTCCAGGGGATCTTCCTAACCCAGAGTTCGAACCCAGGACTCCCACATTGAAGGTGGATTCTTTACTGTCTAACCCATCAGGGAAGCCCAAGAATACTGGAGTGGGTATCCTATCCCTTCTCCAGGGGAACTTCCTGACTCAGGAATTGGACCCAGGTCCCCTGAATTGCAGGTGATTCTTTATCAGTTGAGCTACCAAGGAAGCCCTTCCAACTCTTTGCATCCCCATGGACTGTAGCTTGCCACACTCCTCTGTCTATGGAATTCTCCAGGCTGGAATACTGGAGTGGGTAGTCATTCCCTTCTCCAGGAGATCTTCCCAACACAGGGATCGAACCCAGATCTCCTGCATTGCAGGTAGATTCTTTACTGTCTGAGTCACCAGGGAAGCCCTTTTATTCACTAGCTTTACTTTTTAGATTGTACATAGAAGTGGTATAATATTTATCTTTCTCTATCTTATTTCACGTAGTGTAATGCCCTCCAAGTCCATTCATGTTGTGCAAATGGCAAAATGTAATTTTTATTATGTCAGAGTAGTATTCCATTGTGTGTGTATATGAGTGTGTGTATGGGTGTGCATATATGTGACATCTTCTTCATCCACTCATCTGTTGATGGACACAGGTTGCTTCCATACCTTGGCAATTGTAAATAATGCTGCTATGAACTGTGGAGTGTGTGTCTCTTTTTGAATTTGTTGTTTTTCTTTTTTTTAGCTATATACCCAGGAGTAGAATTGCTGAGTTTCAGGGTAGTTCTATTTTTATATTTTTGAGGAACATCCATACAGCCTTGCACAGTTGTTTTTATTCAGTCTCTCAGTCGTATCCAACTATTTGTGACCCCGTGGACTGAACCACACCAGACTTCCCTGTCCTTCACTGTCTCCTGAAGTTTGCTCAAACTCTTTTCCATTGAGTCAATGATGCCATCCAACCCTATTATTCTCTGTCATCCCTTCTTTTCATGTCTTCAATCTTTCCCAGAATCCGGGTCTTTTCCAGTGAACCAGCTCTTCACATCAGGTGGCCAAAGTCCTTCTAGGGAGTATTCAGGGTTGATTTCCTTTAAAATTTATTGATTTGATCTCCTTGCAGTCCCAGGGACTCTCAGGAGTCTTCTCCAGCACCACAGTTCAAAAACATCCATTCTTTGGTGCTGAGCCTTCTTTATGACCCAACTTTCACATCCATACATGACTACTGGAAAAACCATAGCTTTGACTGTACGGATATTTGTCAGCAAAGTGATGTCTCTGCATTTTAGTACACTATCTAGGATTTTCATAGCTTTTCTTCCAAGGAGCAAGTGTCTTTTAATTTCATGGCTGCAGTCACCATCTGCAATGATTTCAGAGACTAAGAAAGTCTGTCACTGTTTCCATTCTTTGCCGATGTATTTGCCATGAAGTGATGAGACTGGATGTCATGATCTTCATTTTTTGAATGTTGAGTTTCAGCCAGCTTTTTCACTCTCCTCTTTCACCTTCATCAAGAGGGTCTTTAGCTCTTCTTCACTTTCTGCCATAAGTGTGGTGTCATCTGCATATCTGAGGTTATTGACATTTCTCCTAGAAATCTTGATTCCAGCTTGTGCTTCATCCAACCTGGCATTTTGCCTGATGTACTCTACATATAAGTTAAATAAGCAGGGTGACAATAAATAAGCAGCCTTGAGGTACTCCTTTCCCAATTTGGAACCAGTCTGTTGTTCCATGTCCAGTTCTAATTGTTGCTTCTTGACCTGCATGTAGATTTCTTAGGAGGCAGATAAGGTGGTGATATTCCCATTTCTTTCAGAATTTTCCATAGTTTTTGTGATTCATACAAAAAGTCAAAGGCTTTAGCATAGTCAGTAAAGCATTTTCCATGGTGGCTGTACCAAATTACATTCTCAATAACAGTTTTGGAGAGTTCCCTTTTCTCCAGGGCCTCCCCAAGATTTATTTGTATTTTTTTTAACATGGTCTTTTTGGTCTAGTATTCTGAATATTTAATTGTTCATCTGTACAGTTAAAATGTGTATTATGTTTTGATGAGCACATTTTCCAACTTAACAATTGAATTTATTTATTTATTTTTTTAAAACTAAAATTATATGACATTTTTATTTTAGGATGCAAAAACAAAAATGAGCAAACAGACAAACAAAAAACTTGAAATAGGCTTGTCACAGGATGTAAATTCATCCTTTCCATGGAAGTAGAAGGTAGATCAGTGGAGGTCATCCTCAGGGCCACATACATCCTGCTTCACTGCTGCCTGCACTCTGCTGGGTTCTGATCCTTCTTTGGGTCATAGTCTGGATCATTTTCCTCATCTGCTTCTTCTTCCCCTTCCTCATCTGCTTCTTCACCTTCTTCATCATAATCATCGTCATCATCTTCAATAGCTTCTCCAGTAAAGTATAACATTGATCTTGGGATTATACGCTCACGTAAAAAGTGACCAATTTCAAAGTCTGCAGCGAGGATAGCTTCAGAATCATCATCCAGATCTCCACTCTCAGGAACTTCAGGAGGGGCAAAAAAATTAAAGAAAGAGTCATTAGAAATTGTTCTGGTCACAGTACAAACTGTCCCACATCCCTTGTGTTTCTGCTTCTTAATTGTTTTCAAGTGGCATTCTTCCCTTTTTTCCAATCTATCTGGCACCCTGTACAACTCATAATTTCTGGTCCATCAAAAGAAAAGGGATCAGAGTCATCTGGTTCTGACCTCATCCTATATGTCTTTGTCAACACTTCATTGGTGAAATATTCACTGGGTTCAAAGTGAATCTTTGGGATCTTCTTTTTCTTCATCCTTTTTCTCATCTTCAATCTTGGCCGTTTCTTTTAGCTCCTCCGAAATTTCATCTTCCTCATCTGGTTTCCATTTACATTCTTCTTCTGTAGGTTCATAAATGGCATTAATGATCTCAAATCGCTTATCAAACAGAGGCTGATAAAGAACAGCACACTTTCTTTCAAGATCATGAACTTCCTCATAGAATTTGGCTTCCATCTGTACACATTTAACTTGAAGGTTTTTGAGAGCATCCACTCGTCTTTTAACTACCCTAGGCAAGCTTTCAATGTGTCCTGTTGGTGTTTCTACCAGCCCATCAAGTCTTTCTTGAAGGGCTGCAAGAATCTGAGGATTTTGCATCATCTGAACAGTCAGCTGACGCGCTTTGATTTTTGTTTCTTCACCAGTTTCTTCTTCTACTTCTTCAACATCATCCAAATCTTGATCAAGTTCAGACTGTTCTTTGTTGTCGATGTCTGCCATGTTGTACAAACGCCAAATATTTTCAAAAATAGCAACTTTCGTTTTCCAGCTCAGCTCCCCGGTGGCGAGTGCGGGGAGCCAAGCGGCCGGAGCTGCGCAGGCAGTGACTCAGGGTGGCGGCGGGAGGAGCAGGAGGCAGCGCCGCGAGCAGATGGCACTAAAAAAGCTGAATTTATTTTGTTTGGAATATTCATAAAATCTGTACAGATGAGTGAAGGATGATTATCCGTATTTCTTGCAGGTTGCTTAAGAGCCTGGGTGCTTGATTAGATAAACTGGATGAAATAACGCATAGGAGCTTGGGGTATGATGAACTGTATGTCCTAACTTCTGGCTCTCAAATACATATAGTAAAACAAATCCTAAATGGCATTTTTATTAATGTGCATTTGGGCGATAACATTAAAATAGCTCTTAATTGTTCTCAGTTAGCCAGATCTATTCAGCCGTTCCACAGCCAGGCAGTAACATTTCTTCCCCATTAAAAACCTCATTTTAGAACTGTCCTCGGCCTAATTCAATTCTGTGTGCCCTCTGTTGCAGACTTTTTCTTTAAAACAAAAACCTGTGCTAGTTCCGACTTCTCTGTCCCAGCTGGCTGCTTTTCTATGCTACAACTTTTGCTCTCTAACCCTAAAAGAGTGTCTTTATCAAGGTACATTATTTTTTATATTTTCTAAGAATGCTTATGTCTGAATCTAGAATAGTCAAATTAAAAAACATGGTTTTTGTTCTTGCTACTGTTGTTTTGCCATCTTATGAAAAGGTAGTAATTTACTTAGTACAGTAATCATAAGGCAAAGGTAAACTGAATATTTATTTTAGTGGATAGCATGGACATTTTCCTTAATGAAGTCAAGATTGCCAGGAGAAATACGAATAACCTCAGATATGCAGATGACACCACACTTATAGCAGAAAATGAAGAGGAACTAAAGAGCCTCTTGATGAAAGTGAAAGTGGAGAGTGAAAAAGTTGGCCTAAAGCTCAACATTCAGAAAATGAAGATCATGGCATCTGGTTCTATCACATTATGGAAAATAGATGGTGAAACAGTGGAAACTGTGAGAGACTTTATTTTGGGGGGGCTGCAAAATCACTGCAGATGGTGACTGCAGCCATGAAATTAAAAGATGCTTGCTTCTTGCAAGAAAAGTTATGACAAACCTAGAAAGCATATTAAAAAGCAGAGATATTATTTTGCCAACAAAGGTCCATCTAGTCAAAGCTATGGTTTTTCCAGTAGTCATGCATGGATGTGAGAGTTGGACTATAAAGAAAGCTGAATGCCAAAGAATTGATGCTTTTGAACTGTGGTATTGGAGAAGACTCTTGAGAGTCCCTTGGACTGCAAGGAGATCCAACCAGTCCATCCTAAAGGAAATCAATTCTGAATATTCATTGAAAGGAGTGATGCTGAAACTGAAACTCCAATACTTTGGCCACCTCATGTGAAGAACTGACACATTGGAAAAGACCCTGAGGCTGGGAAAGATTGAAGGCAGGAGGAGAAGGGGACAAAAGAAGATGAGATGGTTGGATGGCATCACTGACTCAATCACATGAGTTTGAGCAAGCTCCGGGAGTTGGTGATGGACACGGAAGCCTGGCATGCTGCAGTCCATGGGGTCACAAATAGCTGGACACTACTGAGCGACTGAACTGAACTGAAGTCTAAAAATTATCATAACATGAGGAGTTTAGGCAAGTATTTATCAACATTGAAAATAATTAATGAGCACAGAAAGAAAATATTTACTTTTTTTCTGGAAATTTTACCACCAAATCAAATATTGAATTATCAGAGGCAAGGTGGAAAGGGTTCTGATATTGGGAACAACTAGTCTTGTTTCATCTCATGCTTCTGCCTGAATGCAAGAGATCAGAGATTCAGCACAAGTCCCTCCTGTCACTTGCCAGGTGTTGAGAGGACAAAAGGGAGAGCCTGACACTCAGAAGGTCACCTGATATTGGAGAGCAGCATTAGCCTCTTCTCCATATTTTCCCCTCCACATGGGTTGATAATTCATTTGGGGGGAAAGAGTAGGAGGAATAACAAAACCCAATCTGCAATCTTTTTTCCAACACTGTTTATAGAAGGCTTGAATTTTCTGTGTTGTTTAGATGAGTGTTCAGTATAATAAAGTGTGCTTTAGTTCTCATTTAGCTATAAATCCTTGTCTATGTGTTTCACAAGCCATTGCCTCAGAAGGATGGAGGGTAAGAGTCATCAAGAACACTTGTTCCTATCAAATGCCCTTCAAATGTCTCTCTGCCAAGATTTATCCTTCCATCATGAACTCTTCTCAGCTCCTCCTTCCATAAAGTGACTAAATCCTGATAGAATTTTTTGGTGGCATTTATATAACATTTTGTTACATGTATTTTTATAGACTTTATTTTTTAGAGCAGTTTTAGGTTTGTTAAAACTTGAAAACTTGAGCAGAAAGTACATAGAGTTCCCAAATAGCCGCTGTTCTACACCTGCACAACCTCCTCTACTATCATTATCCTGAATCAGAATGTTACGTTGGTTATAAGACACCTTATCATCCAAAATCCATAGTTTATATTAAGAGTCAGTCCTGGTGTGGTACATTCTAATGGTTTTGACAAGTACACAATGTATCCACCAATCTAGTAGTATACAAAGTAGTTTCATTGACCTAAAATACATTTTAATTGTCTTACTCCCTTATATTTTGGGCTTCCCTAATAGCTCAGTCGGTAAAGAATCTGCCTGTAATGCAAGAGACCCAGGTTCGATTCTTGGGTCGGAAAGATCCCTTGGAGAAGGAAATGGCAAACCACTCCAGTATTCTTGCCTGGAGAATCCCATGGACAGAGGAGCCTGGCAGGCTACAGTCCATGGTGTCACAAGAGTCAGACACAACTTAGCGACTAAACCACCACCACCACCCCTTATATTTTAGTAATATAAAATTTTTAAGGAGTGGCTGTTTACTAAATTATCACTTAAAATGTACAAAAATTAAAGACATTTTTATTTTCCTCAATTTTTATAACTTCTTGTCTTTCTTCATAGTAATTGATTTTGCTCTTTGGGGGACATTAATGAGGGAAACACCAATTTCACATGCATTGTGAGTAGGAAAAATTCAGTCCTTCTGTGTGTTCTTCCTTTACAGCCACAATACTACCATACTCACAACATTTCTGATACCAATTTTCTTCCACAACAAGCAATTGTTTGTGACACCAACTATGTGTCCTACAGTTCAGTTCAGTTCAGTCGCTGAGTCATGTCCGACTCGTCTTTGCGACTCCATGAATCGCAGCATGCCAGGCCTCCCTATCCATCACTAACTCCCGGAGTTCACTCAACTCACATCCATCGAGTCAGTGATGCCATCCAGCCATCTCATCCTCTATCCTCCCATTCTCCTCCTGCCCCCAATCCCTCCCACCATCAGATTCTTTTCCAATGAGTCAACACTTCGCATGAGGTGGCCAAAGTACTGGAGCTTCAGCTTTAGCATCATTCCTTCTAAAGAAATCCCAGGGCTGATCTCCTTCAGAATGGACTGGTTGGATCTCCTTGCAGTCCAAGGGACTCTCAAGAGTCTTCTCCAACACCACAGTTCAAAAGCATCACTTCTTCGGTGCACAGCCTTCTTCACAGTCCAAATCTCACATCCATACATGACCACAGGAAAAACCATAGCCTTGACTAGACAGACCTGAGTCGGCAAAGTAATGTCTCTGCTTTTGAATATGCTATCTAGGTTGGTCATAACTTTTATTCCCAGGAGTAAGGGTCTTTTAATTTCATGGCTGCAGTCACCATCTGCAGTGATTTTGGAGCCCAAAAAAATAAAGTCTGACACTGTTTCCACTGTTTCCCTTGTTTCCCCATCTATTTCCCATGAAGTGTTGGGACTGGATGTCATGATCTTCGTTTTCTGAATCTTGAGCTTTAAGCCAACTTTTTCCACTCTCCTCTTTCACTTTCATCAAGAGGCTTTTTAGTTCCTCTTCACTTTCTTCCATAAGGGTGGTGTCATCTGCATATCTGAGATTATTGATATTTCTCCTGGCAAACTTGATTCCAGCTTTTGCTTCAACCAGCACAGCGTTTCTCATGAGGTACTCTGCATATAAGGTAAATAGCAGGGAGACAATATGCAGCCTTGATGTACTCCTTTTCCTATTTGAAACCAATCTGTTGTTCCATGTCCAGTTCTAACTGTTGCTTCCTGACCTGCATACAGATTTCTCAAGAGGCAGGTCAGGTGGTCTGATATTCCCATCTCTTTCAGAATTTTCCACAGTTTATTGTGATCCACACAGTCAAAGGCTTTGGCATAGTCAATAAAGCAGAAATAGATGTTTTACTGGAACTCTCTTGCTTTTTCCATGATCCAGTGGATGTTGGCAATTTGATCTCTGGTTCCTCTGCCTTTTCTAAAACCAGCTTGAACGTCAGGAAGTTCACGGTTCACGTATTGCTGAAGCCTGGCTTGGAGAATTTTGAGCATTACTTTACTGTCATGTGAGATGACTGCAATTGTGCAGTAGTTTGAGCATTCTTTTGCATGGCCTTTCCTTGGGATTGGAATGAAAACTGACCTTTTCCAGTCCTGTGGCCACTGCTGAGTTCTCCAAATTTGCTGGCATATTGAGTGCAGCACTTTCACAGCATCATCTTTCAGGATTTGAAACATCTCAACTGGAATTCCATCACCTCCACTAGCTTTGTTCATAGTGATCCTTCCAAGGCCCACTTGACTTCACATTCCAGGATGTCTGGCCCTAGATGAGTGATCACACCATCGTGATTATCTGGGTCATGAAGATCTTTTTTGTACAGTTCTTCTGTGTATTCTTGTCACCTCTTCTTAATATCTTCTGCTTCTGTTAGGTCCAGACCATTTCTGTCCTTTATCGAGCCCATCTTTGCATGAAATGTTCGCTTGGTATCTCTAATTTTCTTGAAGAGATCTCTCGTCTTTCCCATTCTGTTGTTTTCCTCTATTTCTTTGCATTGATTGCTGAAGAAGGCTTTCTTATCTCTTCTTGCTATTCTTTGGAACTCTGCATTCAGATGCTTATATCTTTCCTTTTCTCCTTTGTTTTTCACCTCTCTTCTTTTCACAGCTATTTGTAAGGCCTCCCCAGACAGCCATTTTGCTTTTTTGCATTTCTTCTCCATGGGGATGGTCTTGAACCCTGTCTCCTGTACAGTGTCACGAACCTCATTCCATAGTTCATCAGGCACTCTATCTGTCAGATCTAGGCCCTTAAATCTATTTCTCACTTCCACTGTATAATTATAAGGGATTTGATTTAGGTCATACCTGAATGGTCTAGCGGTTTTCCCTACTTTCTTCAATTTGAGTCTGAATTTGGTAACAGGGAGTTCATGATCTGAGCCACAGTCAGCTCCTGGTCTTGTTTTTGTTGACTGTATAGAGCATCTCCATCTTTGGCTGCAAAGAATATAATCAATCTGATTTCAGTGTTGACCATCTGGTGATGCCCTTGTGTAGAGTTTCCTCTTGTGTTGTTGGAAGAGGGTGTTTGCTATGACCAGTGCATTTTCTTGGCAAAACTCTATCAGTCTTTGCCCTGCTTTATTCCACATTCCAAGGCCAAATTTGCCTGTTACTCCAGGTGTTTCTTGACTTCCTACTTATGCATTCCAGTCCCCTATAATGAAAAGGACGTCTTTTCTGGGTGTTAGTTCTAAAAGGTCTTGTAGGTCTTCATAGAACCGTTCAACTTCAGTTTCTTCAGCATTACTGGTTGGGGCATAGACTTGGATTACTGTGATATTGAATGGTTTGCCTTGGAAACGAACAGAGATCATTCTGTCGTTTTTGAGACTGCATCCAAATACTGCATTTCGGTCTTTTGTTGCCCATGACAGCTACTCCATTTCTTCTGAGGGATTCCTGCCCGCAGTAGTAGATATAATGGTCATCTGAGTTAAATTCACCCATTCCAGTCCATTTTAGTTCACTGATTCCTAGAATGTCAATGTTCACCCTTGCCATCTCTTGTTTGACCACTTCCAATTTGCTTTGATTCATGGACCTGACATTCCAGGTTCCTATGCAATATTGCTCTTTGCAGCATCGGACCTTGCTTCTATCACCAGTCACATCCACAGCTGAGTATTGTTTTTGCTTTGGCTCCATCCCTTCATTCTTTCTAGAGTTATTTCTCCACTGATCTCCAGTAGCGTATTGGGCACCTACTGACCTGGGGAGTTCCTCTTTCAGTATCCTATCATTTTGCCTTTTGATACTGCTCATGGGATTCTGAAGGGAAGAATATTGAAGTGGTTTGCTATTCTCTTCTCCAGTGGACCACATTGTGTCAGACCTCTCCACCATGACCTGCCCATCTTGGGTTGCCCCGCGGGCATGGCTTAGTTTCATTGAGTTAGACAGGGCTTTGGTCCTAATGCTGCCACAGCTGTGACTGGCACACTAAGTGCGGGTGGCTGCGACCGGTGCACTAAGCATGGCAGAGAGGAGCTACACCACGTCCAAGATCAAGGGCAGAAGCCGGGAGGACCCCATGCCTGAAGGGTAGTGGCCAAGAGGAGTTACCCTACGTCCAAGGTCAGGGGCAGTGGCCAAGAGTGCCAGGCGCAGGAATGGTCGAGAGGAGCTACCCCCTGTCCGAGGCCAGGGGTGGCAGCCGAGAGGAGCTACCCCATGTCCCAGGCTAGGGGCAGTGGCAGGGAGGAGCAACCCCACACCCGAGGCCAGGAGCTGTGGCCAAGAGGAGCAACCCCACATCCAAGGAGCGGTGGCTGCGTGGGCGCAGGAGGGCCTAGTGGAGCTATCCCACGTTGAAGGTCAAGGGTGATGGTCAGGAGATACCCTTCGTCCAAGGTAAGGAGCAGCGGCTGCGCTTTGCTGGAGCAGAAGAGATATCCCACGCCCAAGGTAAGAGAAACCCAAGTAAGATGGTAGGTGTTGCAAGAGGGCATAAGAGGGCGGACACACTGAAACCATACTCACAGAAAACTAGTCAGTCTAATCACACTAGGACCACTGCTGCTGCTGCTAAGTTGCTTCAGTCGTGTCCGACTCTGTGCGACCCCATAGATGGCAGCCCACCAGGCTCCACTGTCCTTGGGATTATCCAGGCAAGAACACTGGAGTGGGTTGCCATTTCCTTTTCCAATGCATGAAAGTGAAAAGTGAAAGTGAAGTCACTGAGTCGTGTCCAACTCTCAGCGACCCCATGGACTGCAGCCTACCAGGCTCCTCCATCCATGGGATTTTCCAGGCAAGAGTACTGGAGTGGGGTGCCATTGTCTTCTCTTACTAGGACCACAGTCTTGTCTAACTCAATGTGTCCTACAATTTGACTCAATTCTGACACTTTCTACCTGGCAATACCCTCAGATCCCACAGGTTAAGGGCTCATTCCCACAAGATTGCCCCCTGCTTCAGATCCCAATTGCAAAGAGTATTTATCTAGATTTTTGACAATTTCTGTCTGAGTTGGCTAAAAATAAGGAGTTGCCATAACCTCCACCCTCTTGGATTTGATTATTTGCTGGAACAGCTCACAGAACTCAGAGAAACACTTACTTACACTTATCAATTTATTATATAATATTATAACATTATATAATAAAGGATATGATGAAGGATACAGATGAACAGCCAAATGAAGAGATACACAGAGCAAGATCTCAGAGAGTCTTGAGCACAGGAGTTTCTCTCCCCATGGAGTTGGTTGGGGTACATCACTTTCCCTGTATGTGGATGTGTTCACTAACCTAAAAGCTCTCTGAACCCCACACTTTCGGGATTTTTTTAAAGGAAAACTCACTATGTAGGCATGATAAATCTCTAACTCTATTCCTAGCCCTTCTCCTCACTCTGGAGAATGGGGGTTGGGGTTGAAAATTCCACCTTTCTATTTATGGCTTGATTTTTTGTGACCAACCCCCATCCAGGATTCCACAAGAGTCACCTCATTAAAATAAAAGATTGCCAGAGTCCAGCTCCAGCAGCCAGGGATTCAGCCTGAAGGATTGAGCAGTGTCGGCGGACAGTGATGTAGCCTCTAACTCGAGGTACGGGACTACATGTTTACTTCAAGCTTCAGGTTTTCTTTTATACTTTGACAAAAGCATTAGGTCAGAGGTTTGACATTTTTAGTTTCCCCCACCCAGGTTTATTGTCTCAAGAAATCATTGTTGCCCTACAAACAGAGTTCCTGTTTCAGCAAGTCTCTCAGAATCGGCTTTACTATCTATTATCGACTTCCTCTTATGTGTCCTATACTTAACCTGTGATTACATTGTAACTCATGCTACATTTCTCAGTTTATTTCTTATCTTTCTAAATCCTGTTTTCCCCTAGCATCTTAAGATCACTACCTCTAAATAGGCTTCTGGCTATTCATAATTATTCCTAAACCCAAGCTCAGCAAACTTCTTTTGCCATAAACATTCCCCTCACAAACAGGTCTCAGATAACAATCCTCCCCATGGCCTCAAGCTGCAGCCTCCATGCTCATCCTGGAACATTCTTTGTAAATATCCTTGAACAAAGGTCAATGGTTACTTTATAGATTATTTTCTGGGCACAACTGCAGAAGGCTTTGTGCTTTCTCATGCTTCTCTCAAGAACAATAAGCACCTTAACATTCCTTCTAGCCAACTCAACCGAAGAAAGAAAAGAACAAGTCAGAATCACAAGGCCTAACTCCTTCATCCCAGGACCGGTGCCTGCGGGATGAGGAGAAGGGGTTGGGGCCGTGCCTCCATTTTGTCAGTAATGCCTAACGTGGCTCCCGACAAAAGATATTGCTATCACTCAGGAAAGTCCAACTATTAGAACAAAACATGTTCCAAGTGCTTTTATCAGTTAGGAAATTGTAAAGGTTTAAGAAGCTGTGTGCCAGAAACTGGGGACAGAGTATATACATATAGTATTTATAGTATTTATATAGTATATAAATATATTCTATATGTTCACACATTGACAGGAATACATTGGAAAGATACTGAATGGTTTCAAGAAAATAGAAAGTAAACAGTATTTTGATATAATATGTATTTCTTTTCATTTGCCTGAAGACAACCATGGTAGAACATTATTTAGACTTTAAAAACAATCAACACATTAGAAAATACCACCAGTTTTCCCTTAGAAGAATTATTTTGTTTTTAAGATTTTTGTGTTACTGTTCTTGAAACTTTCATGGTGTACTATTTAATGTAGTGTCTTAAACAAGGTGTTAGGAAAAAATATATTACTTTGATTGGTTTTTTTCTATAAAATATTTAAGAAATCCCATTTTTAATACTATGTTGTCATTGTTCAGCCACTGAGTCTTCTCCGACTCCCCGTTGACTCCATGAACTGCAGCACACCAGACTTCCATGTCCTTCACTGTCTCCCGGAGTTTGCTCAGATTCATGTCCACTGAGTTGATGATGCCATCCAACCATCTCATCCTCTGGCGTCCCCTTCTCTTCTTGCCTGTAGTCTTTCCCAGCATCAGGGTCTTTTCCAATGAGTCAGCTCTTCATATCAAGTAGCAAAAGCATTGGAGTTTCAGCTTCAGCATCAGCCCTTCCAGTGAATATTCAGGACTGATTTCCTTGAGAATTGATAGCTTTGATCTCCTTGCAGTCCAAGGGACTCTCAAGAGTCTTCTCCAGCACCACAATTCAGTCCTTCGGTGCTCAGCTTTCTTTAGGTCCAACTGTCACATCCATACATGACTACTATACAAGTTATTAAAATGAAGAAAGGATTTTCAAATTTATTTTGTTGTATTTCAGTTGCTATGGTGGCAAATATTGTACATATTTAAATATGGGATAGCACTTTATATATGTTAATATATGTGTGTGTGTGTTTAAGACTATAGCAATCTTGGTAACAAAGTAAGTATCCCTTATGGGATAAATAAAACCCACAATAAAATAACTAGCATTCCTTAGTCTTTTCCCCCCTGAGATCTAGATTTTTATTACCTGAGTCTAAGACTGCTAATTTTTCTTTAATTTTTATGTTATCAAGTTGTCAAATGTACACGCTTTGAGAAATCAGATAAATCAATTTAGCTTATAACAGAAAATAATAGTACCCTGATATGTTTGTGTATATATCTGTACCTTATGTAATGATAAAAATTTAAACAGAATGTGAGATGTGTGTGTGCATGGATGCTCCATAGTGTCTGACTCTCTGCAACCCCATGGACTGTGGCTCCTCTTTCTATGGAATTTTCCAAGCAGAAATACTAGAGTGGGTTGCAATTTCCTTCTCCAGGGAATCTTCCCCAGTTGGGGATCAAACCTGTTTTCCTTGCATCCTCTTGCTTTGGCAGACAGGTTCTTTACCAGCTGAGCCACTGGGTAAGCTCACCTTAAATAATGGTAAAAATTTAAGAAGCCTGTGAAGTGGACTATAATTATTATTAGGATAAGTAAAGGATTTTAAGAATTGACTAAAATGCACTTGAAATCTCAACCTCTGCTGCATTCATTCACACTCCATAATAAACCATTGACTGTTTGAAAATGTCACTAGTAGGTGTTAGAATTATCATTTATCTTAGATAAGTAAACAAACAGATAGTGAGTGTTCCTATGTTATTCATGTGAGGTCACAAATAAAGCATGAAAAATGGCTTGGGGACCAGGAAATTATTTTAAAATAGCATGGATCTTGGAGTTTCTTTAAAAAAAAAAAAAAAGTTAATGGTCGGGAAGATCCCCTAGAGAAAGAAATGGCCACCACTTCAATATTCTTGCCTGGAAAATCCCAGACTTAGCAACTAAACTTCTCATTTTTAGATTGCCAGAAATGATCATGTATATATTTTTCAAAAAAAAAAAAAAAAAAAAACCCTTGAATGAAGATTTACAGTTCTCTTAGAACCAGATGTGGAAGAAAGTGAAGTCGCTCAGTCATGTCTGATTCTTTGCGACCTGTGGACTGTAGCCCACGAAGCTCCTCCATCCATGGGATTCTCCAGGCAAGAATACTGGAATGGGTTGCCATTCCTTCTCCAGGGGATCTTCCCGACCCAGGGATCAAACCCAGGTCTCCCACATTGCAGGCAGACCCTTTAACCTCTGCGCCACCAGGGAAGTCCTTAAATACAAGAATACAGTCTCTCAGAAGACCTCAAAGATTTCAAGGGAGGAACAGAAGCCAGGCTGAAAGAAGAAGGGGGAGGAGGTGGGAGAGGGGGGTGAAAGGGGTGGCCTTACAGACGTCTCCTGCCACCTACAGATGCCCAGGCGTTATGGGACTTTTCCTGTATATATTTAAAAAAAAAAAAAAAAAAAAAAAAAAAAACCCTTGAATGAAGATTTACAGTTCTCTTAGAACCAGGTGTGGAAAAAAACTTTTCTTAATTCAACTTATTTTGATATTCACGAAAGTTTGGCATATTGTTTTATCGGCTTTTACAGCACTCCTTTATAACATGACGTAAATTACTATAAGAAGAGAAATATATGTATATGTCTTGGTATTTTGTCTCAGGTAATTTTGAAGATGGCTATGTGTTATAAATGTTATATTAGCATTGATTCAAGCAGAAATTTCTTAAAGCCTGTGACAATTTTTTTCCTTGGCTTTACATTATAATGCTAAACTGTATCTCATTCATAACAGAGTCATCTGGCATGTTTAAGGAATAACTATGATGCAGTTTGTATCTATGACACCAGTATAGCCAGGGAAAAAGTGAAAAAAAAAAATCCATTCAGTGCTTGTCATACTTCATAAAAAGAAATTTCAATGACTCAAATGGAAACATTTTAGTCACTTTATAATTAGCATTGCTGGGTTATAAAATTAGAAAAATTCAAATTATATAAACCAGATTAAAACCCTTCTATATTGCTGTTGGGTAAGAGAGCTGATAGTTCGTAACGTGGTGACACACTGTGTTTTCCTACTGTGATTTTTGTCTAGTTTTTTTTAATGTTTGTATTTTGGCATAATTTTATTTATCTCATATCTGTGTGGGATCTTAAGGGGAAAAAAGAAAATGTGAGATCTCCTAGTTGTTTTACAGTTAATTCTGGAGTTGGGGATAGAAATAACAAATGAAGGATTTTAAAATCATAGTATTATTACATTTGATTATAATAAAGGTGATGAAATCTCCATGGAAAAGCTTGCAGTAGTCACATAAATATCATACTAATTTCTTTCTTTATTATCATTAATCAGACATAAATTATTAATAAAAAACATAATGATTTTGATTTGCAAGACTTTGTAATTTATTAGCTTCTTCAAGTTGAAAAAATATTTTATGTATATTCAATCAACTCAGAGCACTTTACCAATTTGGTCTATTAGGATAATGCAGCCAATTTGCAGGCAAAATTTTTGATATATAGAGGTGGTTACAGCTGCATTGTATTTCCAGTTAGATAGAGATGTTAAGTTCAGTGGTGGATTCTTAGATAACTATGTTGTAAAGCTTAAATTCAATGCCAACTTCCATTCCATTTTGGAGATAGCATTTCAGATTCCTTCAGATGCAGAAAGCTATAATGTAGCCCTGGGATAATCTGTGCAGATTTAAATTTTGGCTTCACTTCTTCCTATGGCTATGATCTAGTCATGCTTCAGTTTGATTATTACTAAAAGTAGAATAAAAAATGCTACACAATATTGTTTTGAGAATTAAATCCAGTAATCCACACAAACTGGGCTTGAAGTGATGTTCAAAAAGATTAGCTCTAGCCTGAAAAAATGACCTTGAGGCAATTTCTGAACTCTGAATAACTTGTAGTGTATCTTGATGATTTTCCCCTGGTTCTTCTCCATAAAGTAGAGGTAAGTAAAGGGTCTTGATGAAATACCTATTCAATGGTTGTGTTTTTTAGGCATAGTTTATCATAGCAACCTTTATCTACTGTTTTCATTTTATTGCTCAGCTGTGTCTGATTCTTTGTGACCCATATCTGTAGCCTGACAGGCTCCTTTGTCCATGGGATTTCCCAGGCAAGAATGCTGGAGTGGGTTGCCATTTCGTTCTCCAAGGATCGAACCTGAGATCAAACCTGCGTCTCCTGCATTGCAGATGGATTCTTATCTGCTGAACCATCAGGAAAGCCCCAAACTTTATCTATAATGGACCATAAAATAAAAAACAGGCTATAGGCTGGATTAGGCCTGCTGGTTGTCATTTCCCAAATCCTGCCTTAGAACAAAGAAATGCCATTTTTAGTGAATGATAAATTTATCTTTTAACATATTCTAGATATTCTACTTTTTTCTAATTAAAGTTTCACTGCCGAAGGGGAAAAAAAATAAAATAATCTGAAAAATATAGAATGTTTAAAAGATATACACAGTTTATAACCACATATCTCATGTGTTCTTGTTTTGAACATCTGATTTTATTTATAGAATTGTATTTACCTATCCAACAAATTATAAATATACATGAACATAATTTAAATTCCTATTCTTTCTACTTAGCATTATAAAATGAATTCTTAAAGGAAAAAAATCCTTATATTCATTTATCTTTCATTATATTTTACCAGTTACACCTCACAAATTAAATATATATTACTAATCTACCCCTTCCACTATATTGTGTTCAATTTGAGACTGGATACTGTTTTACTCATCTTTGTAAGCCTTAGTACCATAACTGGTAGATGATAGGCTCTAATTATTGAATCAGTTTTAAAATTTAAGAACATAATCACTGTTTAATCAATGTTGTAGCTTAGTGTCCTGGTTCTAGTTCAAAGAAGACATTATCATATTTATTACCTGCTAGCCAGTTATACAAAAAACAAGAATAGCATGATTTTTTATTACCAGTTCACTTTAGAGAACTCATTAGTTGAAAAAAAATAATATATTTAGTCAATTTCCAAAGTTGTTCTAGTAATTTTCATCACCTGAAAAACAGGTTCACTTAAAATAATTTCCTGCAAATTGTTTCAAGTCAAATGCTTCTGAGTGACATTTCAGTTTGTACATGAAATTCAATATTCAGTATGACAGAGGATAATATTTACAAAAATGAAAAGAAAAAACAAGGAAAGAGAGAAAATCTGACGATACCTTATCAGAATGAAATGAACCATTTTTCTAAGAGAGCTATGTTTACAAAGTAAATACAAAGAGCTAAAATAAGTGCAACTTCTTTAATGTACCTGGGCTTATGTTGCAAATAAGAACACAAACTAGTTTACATATTTTTGCTGATGAAAAAAATCATTCACTAGTCTCCAAATGGTCCCAAAAAGTACGTTAATTCATCAGCTCAGTTAAAATGCTTGATTCACTGGTAGTTTTTGGATTAATCTTAGTATGTTTTTTTAATTTGTATTTTTAAAAATAAACTAACTTGGAAATCAGTGTAAAATATCATCCTGAGCACAGGCATAAATCTCTGTTTCTCTCAGTTCCCTATTAAAGTGGTCAAAAGTAAGAAAATATGTGCAGAGGAATAAGCTCTATCCCTGGAAACTAGAAAAGTTGGCGTCTGTGCAGGCTAATTGATAATTTGCTTTCATATCCATCCACCGTCTCTCTCTCTCTCTCTCTCTCTCTCTCTCTCTCACACGCACACACAGACACACACACACAAACAGAAACATAGGGAACTCCCTGCTCCCCTGCACATTGGCTTCTGTGTGGGATACCTGAAATATTGGTGGGTAGAAGATGAAGAGAAACCAGGGCAGGTCTCCTCAGTATGGTATCTTTGTAGTTTCTGGGGATCATCCATGACTTCTCTTCCTGCTTACATGCCTCTTCTCTATTTCTTATGTCCCAGCCATCAACAGGTGGTCCTCACTGTGACACTAACTCCCATGGGGTATCGTGGGGTTATAGGCTATGGTAACAAGGTGGAATCAAGATTGCTGGGAGAAATATCAATAACCTCAGATATGCAGATGACACCATCCTTATGGCAGAAAGTGAAGAGGAACTAAAAAGCCTCTTGATGAAAGTGAAAGTGGAGAGTGAAAAAGTTGGCTGAAAGCTCAAGATTCAGAAAACGAAGATCATGGCACCCAGTCCCACCATTTCATGGGAAATGGAAGGGAAAACAGTGGAAACAGTGTCAGACTTTATTTTGGGGGCTCCAAAATCACTGTAGATGGTGACTGCAGCCATGAAATTAAAGGACACTTACTCCTTGGAAGAAAAGTTATGACCAACCTAGATAGTATATTCAAAAGCAGAGACATTACTTTGCCAACAAAGGTCTGTCTAGTCAAGGCTATGTTTTTTCCAGTGGTCATGTATGGATGTGAGAGTTGGACTGTGAAGAAGGCTGAGCACCGAAGAATTGATGCTTTTGAACTGTGGTGTTGGAGAAGACTCATGAGAGTTCCTTGGACTGCAAGGAGATCCAACCAGTCCATTCTGAAGGAGATCAGCCCTGGGATTTCTTTGGAAGGAATGATGCTAAAGCTGAAACTCCAGTACTTTGGCTACCTCATGCGAAGTGTTGACTCCTTGGAAAAGACTCTGATCCTGGGAGGGATTGGGGGCAGGAGGAGAAGGGGACAACAGAGGATGAGATGGCTGGATGGAATCACTGACTCGACAGACATGAGTCTGTGTGAATTCCGGGAGTTGGTGATGGACAGGGAGGCCTGGCATGCTGCGATTCATGGGGTTGTAAAGAGTCGGACACAGCTGAGTGACTGAACTGAACTGAACACTATATGTTCTCTATTTCCATTCCCTTGTCCTCATTTTTGTATGTTCCAGTTTTTTCTTTTTCTTCTATGATTTGGTGTGAATATTTATTTCCTTCTGATCACTAATCCAGTTCACTAATTCTGCTGTGAAAGTGCTGCACTCAATATGCCAACAAATTTGGAAAACTCAGCAGTGGCCACAGGACTGGAAAACGTCAGTTTTCATTCCAATCCCAAAGAAAGGCAATGCCAATGAATGCTCAAACTACTGTACAATTGCACTCATCTCACATGCTAGTAAAGTAATGCTCAAAATTCTCCAAACCAGGCTTCAGCAATACGTGAACCGTGAACTTCCAGATGTTCAAGCTGGTTTTAGAAAAGGCAGAGGAACCAGAGATCAAATTGCCAACATCCGCTGCATCATCAAAAAAGCAAGAGAGTTCCAGAAAAACATCTATTTCTGCTTTATTGACTGCCAAAGCTTTTGACTGTGTGGATCACAATAAACTGGAAAATTCTGAAAGAGATGGGAATACCAGACCACCTAACCTGCCTCTTGAGAAATCTGCATGCAGATCAGGAAGCAACAGTTAGAACTGGACATGGAACAACAGACTGGTTCAAAATAGGGAAAGGAGTACATGAAGGCTGTATATTGTCACCCTGCTTATTTAACTTCTATGCAGAGTACCTCATGAGAAATGCTGGACTGGAAGAAACACAACCTGGAATCAAGATTTTGGGAGAAATGTCAATAACCTCAGATATGCAGATGACACCACCCTTATGGCAGAAAGTGAAGAGGAACTAAAAAGCCTCTTGATGAAAGTGAAAGTGGAGAGTGAAAAATTTGGCTTAAAGCTCAACATTTTGAAAATGAAAATCATGGCATCTGATCCCATCACTTCATGGGAAATAGATGGGGAAACAGTGGAAACAGTGTCAGACTTTATTTTGGGGGGTCCAAAATCACTGTAGATGGTGACTGCAGCCATGAAATTAAAAGACGCTTACTCCTTGGAAGGAAAGTTATGACCAACCTAGATAGCATATTCAAAAGCAGAGACATTACTTTGCCTACTAAGGTCCGTCTAGTCAAGGCTATGGTTTTTCCAGTGGTCATGTATGGATGTGAGAGTTGGACTGTGAAGAAGGCTGAGCACCGAAGAATTGATGCTTTTGAACTGTGGTGTTGGAGAAGACTCTTGAGAGTCCCTTGGACTGCAAGGAGATCCAACCAGTCCATTCTGAAGGAGATCAGCCCTGGGATTTCTTTGGAAGGAATGATGCTAAAGCTGAAACTCCAGTACTTTGGCCACTTCATGCGAAGTGTTGACTCCTTAGAAAAGACTCTGATCCTGGGAGGAATTGGGGCCAGGAGGAGAAGGGGATGACCAAGGATTAGATGGCATTGGATGGCATCACTGACTTGATGGACATGAGTCTGAGTGAACTCTGGGAGATGGTGTTGGACAGGGAGGCCTGGCATGCTGCGATTCATGGGGTCACAAAGAGTCGGACACGAATGAGTGACTGAACTGAACTGAATCCTTATTCTTACTTTGGGTCATCTTCTGTTAAGCACATTGAATCTTATTTTTAGTTTTCTTATTTCTATTTCTAAATTTTCCATTTGATTTCATGTCAGAGTTTACAGTCCTTGGCTAAAATTCTTCATTTTATTCTGTAGTTTTTCAAGCATGTTATTTCAATATACCAATTATTTTAGAGTTGATAACTAATTAAATCCAATGTCTGGTTCATATGGTTTATTTATACATCTTTTTTTTTTTTTTTCCTTTTTGCTTTGGTTGTTTGGCCTTGTCTCCTGGTGTGCAGAACTTTTGCTGGAAGGAAGAACACTGTTATTAATTCTAATAAATATAATTTGAAGTTCTGATGATGTTGTAATTCCCTTCATAGGATTTCCTTTGTGTTGGCAAAAAATAATAAAGGAGTTGATAATCTTAAGTCAATAAGGTATTGCTTTAATTCAGAGACATATTTCAATATTTGTGAAAGGCATTTTATTTCTGGATTGCCCTTACTCCACCCAAGTGGCAAATCTTCAATTTCAGTTTCAGTGAAATCCTGGATTGTTAACCAATGTCCCACCTCTTTGTGAGTTCTAATCTCTATATTTTGTTCCTCCAGCCCCCCAAAACTTCTGAAAGCTCTGTTCAGCTTTTCAGCTTCCTAGCTACTATTTTATGCTGAACTTCTCAGTCTCTCAGCTATGTTTTATAGGTTGGAAAAATGCCTCAGAAATAGAAAATTAGATTCACCTACATGTTCATCTTCTTGGAAACATTGACTCTCTGATCCTTGCTGATTTCTTAATTTAATTAATGCCTTCAAACAGACTTTTTACAAATCATTTTACACAGATTTAGCAGTCATTCTTGGTGGAAGGATTGACTTAATATAATCTAGTCCACAAAAACTGATCAAAATTAAAAGGGAAAAAAAAGGGAAAAACTAACAAAAAATGCATAAAAAAGAAATTATATGTTTTTAAATTTAGAAGTAAAACATAAAATGAGAAATGCAAATATAAAAATAATTTTGAAATATAAGAAGTATAAAATTATAAAAATATAAATCTAGTATAGTTCTTGAAATTTCTACAAGAGAGCCAGCACCACCTCCTAATTTTGACAGAAGAAACCAATTTTCTTTCCCAAGATATTTGTCTTCATTTATCCCCTTTGCTTTCTCACAGGAGTTCCCAGAAGATTGAAGATCAGATTGAGCCTCTTTGAGAAATGTCCTCAGTACCTGCCGAGGTGCTCTGGAATTTCTCCAAAGTTCTGGCCCAAGTAGGTACACCTTTTTGGTTACCAAAGGGAATTTGGAGGGAAAGAATTGATTCCAGATCTGAATCATGGAGATATAAAATGAATCTGAAATATCTTGCTGTTTTATAAACTGGTTAATTCAGTTTAGTTGCTCAGTCGTGTCTGACTCTTTGCGACCCCATGGACTGCAGCACACCAGGTGTCCCTGTCCATCACCAACTCCCGGAGTCTACTTAAACTCATGTCCATTGTTATGTTTAAAAAGATACTTGCCCAGGGCATGGGAAAATAGGTATTCTCATATGTTTTTGGTAGAAAGGTGATATGCAATAGCTAGCAAAGTTGTGCATGAGTTTACCTATTGACCTACCAATCCCATTTATAGGGATCTATCCCAATGATACACTATAAAAATAAAAGACATATAAACAAGGTCAAATGCCCATATACTAAGAAATAGTTGAATTTAAATGAGAATACATCCACTCAATGGAGTATTATGCTCCTTTTAAAAAAAGATGTACAGCTCTACACTACAGTCTACATAGTGGTATCCAAGATAGCATTTTAGGATTTTAGGTTAAAAAAAAAAAAAAAAAAAGAGCAAGCTGGAGAAAAGTATGTATAATATACTGGTATTCATCTAAGAAAAGTGGGAAAAATAACAGTATATTAACATATTATTTATAGTTAAAAATAGAAAGGAGTGAGCCAAAAAGTGGGGGAAAAAAAGTTGCCTAGAGTGGAGTGGAAAGACAGGGGAGGAGGAGAAAGAGAACTCAGAACATATCTTCTCTTACATATTTGGCACAAAGATGTGAACAATTACTTAACAGATAAAATATAAAGATAAGTATACTAGTGAGAGCCTGCTGTAGAGCACAGGGAACTCTACTTGAGGCTCTGTGGTTACCTAGATGGGAAGGAAATCCAGAAGGGAGGGGTTACATACCTGTATATGTATGACATTCACTTTACTGTGCAGCAGAAACTAGCACTATGCTGTGAAACAACTGTGTACCCCAGTAAATAAGTTAAAAAGAGTAAATACACATTTGGAAAGTTTTAGTTCTTTAATAATCATAAATGAAAAATAAAACAACAGCTGTGGGGCAGGAGAGTAAGAGAAGCGAAGGATTACTCTGAGGTGTTGCCTTGAGCAACTGCAAGAATGACTTGTCATTGATGACATGGGAAAACACCTTAGGGAGGAAGATGAGAAGTCTGATATTAAGTTGAGATGCCTTACAACATCCAAGTGAGAACCCAACCTGCCCTCTGGATGTATAAGCCTGGAGCTGGGGTAAAGTTCCTGGAGCTATAAAGGCTAGTGTTGCCCACAAAGAGATAATATTCAAAACTTAAGCAAAATCATTGTGTAAGTGACTGTATATATAAAACAGTTCTAAGGACTGAATCCTAAATTCAATCCTAATGCATGCAAATGTTTGAAAGTGGAGAAAAGTGGGGGAATCAGTAAAGGAAGTTGTGAGACAGAATAAAACTCAGGAGACTAGTTTTTCTGAAGTTAAAAAAAAGTCTCAGGAAGGAGAAAAATAATTTAAATAAGATCTGATCTTACTAAGAACTGATCATTGAATTCACCAATATGGAGCTTACTGACAAGAAAAAACAAGTTTCAAGGAAGTGATGGGGTGAGAATCATTCAGGTGGGTTCAAGAGAGTAGGAGAGAATAGGCAGAGAGGATTTATGGAGAGTTGGATTAGAGAACTTTTTTGGAAGAAATTTTCGATAAAGGGGAGCAGTGAAATAGGGAAATAGCTAGAGGAGGGTTTGTGTCAAAGAGGGCTGTTCTTTTAAGATGGGAGAAAATATTGTATATAAGCTAATGAAACTTTATTAGCAGAACACAAGTCTGTCTGTGTATTTATTTCTCTGTGTGGTGAAAGAATCAATATTATTGATTCACTGTATCAGTGATCTATATACGTGAGAATCTTCAGTATTTAAAAATCGAATTAAGTAAATTATTACATGATTAAACTAAATATTTGGGCATTATAAATCTTCAGTATTTAAAAATCGAATTAAGTAAATTATTACATGATTAAACTAAATATTTGGGCATTATAAATGACACTGTAACCTTTTTCCATTCATGTATTTTAATAGCAAACATATTGATGTTTTTATTATCATTTACAGACAAATCTTCTTTGATTTTAACCCAGAGTTTCAGAGAGAGAGCATTTAGTTTGATTTAGCTCTAGTTGGATTTTTAAGAGTAAATCTTTTCTATTGCTGATATTGACACTGTTAAGTAGTTAGAATAGGAAAAAGGAGTCCACAATGGCGGTGGCTAAAAGATAAGGAAGGGAAAAGCCCGTGAAAATTGAACAAAGGAAAGTCTGAGGACCAGAGTGAGGACCTCAGGTAGAACAAACAGCACTCCTGGCAAGCCCAAATTACATAGGGCAGGCCCAAGCAGAGGAGAAAAGAAATATATAAAAAGAGGAGCCAAAGGCCAGGGGCCTCTCTCTCCTCTTTGTGTCTTTTGGTTAGGCATGCCCTCACATCTCGAGGATGTATTTTCCTTTATTTTCTAAGTAAAACAGAGCTGTAACACTGATCTGTCTGAGAGCTGTGACACGGTCTGTCCGAGGGCTGTAATGCTGGTCCATCGCTTCAAACTTTTGTTGTGATGAGACAGAACCAAGGAAATTACACCCCTCCCCACAACACCATAGGTGGAGGGACTCACATTTGCATATTATCTAAATCAAAAGCTAGGGTAATTTTCATTTCTATATGTAAGTTTGATCATACAGAAAGCCCTTTGTCCTAAGGGATATTTTCTCTCCTAGAAGTGCTTCATTTTGGTTATGGTTTTGCTTTGCTTTAGATTTCTTCCTTGAGTGTCAGTGTTTTTCCTTAGTAAGGCTACTGGGAAGTGCCTTCGTGCTTACCTCATGTGAAAACTTCAACAAGACCATCCTTTAGGTCTGTGCTACCCATGGGGTAGCCAACAATACTTGTGATGTGCTTGATACAACCAAGAAACTGGATTTTCAATTTCATTTAATTATAATTAATTTAAATTTTAAAAATGAATTATTTAGAAGTACTTTTTCATTAAACAACTTTATTGTTTTCCTAGGACTATGGTTGACTTTATTGAAAAGTTAGTATACAGTTGAGATGAGCTATATGTAAAATAAACAATGAATTTGAAGATTTATATGAAAAAAGAAGGTGAAATATCAACTTGATAAACTTTATATTGACTGTTGAAATGATGTTGGTTTAATAGAAGAAATAAAAATTAAAAATATTTTATTGGGTTATAAAATATTTTATGTAAATAATTTTAAATAATAAGAATAAATATATTTTATTTTTTAGTGTGGCTACTAGGAAATTATAGATTAAAGATGTAATCACATTAATTTCTATTTTACAACATTGCTCTAGCTTATTAAATATTAAGCTAATTCCAGATGACTAGGAAGGTAGATAGGTTCCTGCTATTGTAAGATATCTTTTGATCTAAGTGAGGCCGAGTATTAGGTCAGCCTCTTCAATTATTTACTCTGTGGCTTCAGAATTAACATGGACGCTCTGGGAGTAGGACTACCTTTTAAAGAGAATCATCTAACAACATAAAGTTTACCAGAGAAGAAAGGGGATATGTTGGGGGGGATGGTTTTAAGAACTTGAATCAGTACTTGCTGATAGAGAAAATATAGGTATGTGATAGAGAAATAAGTACTTGCCTTGTGAAAGATTTCCAGTAAATTTCTCAGTTTCAAAGTCAAGGACAAAACCTATCTACACAGGAACCTTGCAAGACAAATTGGTAGTATGTACATTCCAGGTCAAGAGTTAAAATACATATTGGCCTTTCATGTTTTGAGTTTTGTTTAAAGATGCTTACTCCTTGGAAGGAAAGTTATGACCAACCTAGATAGTATATTGAAAAGCAGAGACATTCCTTTTCCAACAAAGGTCCGTCTAGTCAAGGCTATGGTTTTTCCAGTGGTCATGTATGGATGTGAGAGTTGGACTGTGAAGAAAGCTGAGCACCAAAGAACTGATGCTTTTGAACTGTGGTCTTGGAGAAGACTTTTGAGAGTCCCTTGGACTGCAAGGAGATCCAGCCAGTCCAACCTACAGCAGATCAGTCCTGGGTGTTCATTGGAAGGACTGATCCTGAAACTCCAATACTCTGGCCACCTCATGCGAAGAGTTGACTCATTGGAAAAGACTCTGATGCTGGGAGGGATTGGGGGCAGGAGGAGAAGGGGACGACAGAGGATGAGATGGCTGGATGGCATCACTGACTCGATGTATGTGACTCTGAGTGAACTCTGGGAGTTGGTGATGGACAGGGAGGCCTGGCGTGCTGCGATTCATGGGGTCGCAAAGAATCAGACAGGACTGAGTGACAGAACTGAACTTGTTTTATTTTGCTTGCTTGGTTGTGTGTGTGTGTATTGTTATCAATTCATTTTCCTTTTCTTCTTTCTTTCTCTGCTTGTATTATTTTCCAAGAAAATAGCAAGGCAATATGACCAACCCTAGGCAAATGTATCAGCAGGAGAAGTTTTATTTGTCATCTTCTTTTTCTCTTGATTCTATCCTTTTTCCTTTTGTCTAGGCTACCCAAAATCTCCATTTGGTACTCCACCAACGATTTCCTTTGCAAGAGAATAAGTCAATCTGTGTTAATATATTTAATGACCGTTTATACTATTTCATGGGCATGATGCTTTATCCTTATAGAATTGAAATTTCCAGCTCCATGACAGGCAATTGGTTGATACACTCTGGGAATGTCAGAAGTTGTGGACCATATTTGTATCTTACTACTTGACAGCTGTCTGATTCTCCTACTGGGCCTATTTACTATTTGGGTTCTGTTGCTGGGTCCAATTAAGTGCAATTTAATTTATTGAATCTTTTATCTTGTTTGGCAAAAGAAATTGCATAATTTTCCAAAGCTCTGGTAGAATGCAGTACTCTCTATGAAGAGGCAAATCATTCATTTTCAAAATTCTCATATTCTCAGAGTTCCTTTAAAAAACAAACAAACAAACAGACCCTGTTAGTCTGTTGATGCAAGAATGCTTCATACTCCACCTAACCAGTGTGAAAGTTTCATGTGAATATTCGATGGGAGACATTCTTGAGTTAGTATAACTTTATTTATTCCCTGGTGTGTGGGACTTCATTACTTTGGTCCATGTGGGATAGTCCTCAGAATGATGGATGACTCACTGTGAAACAGCTGTGACCTGACAGAGTTCTTGCTAGCATTGCATTTTCTGTGTGAACTTGATTAAAAAAAAAAAAAAATCACCATTATGTCACTGCATTCTTCTGCTTCAGTGTTGGTGGCTGCTTTCCTTGGGGATGGAGTAACACCCTCATACTGAAGGGGATGGGGGGCGGGCAGGAGATGGAACAGATGGCCTGGTGTGGACAGCATGAAGATGAGGGAAGAAAGATGACAATATATATAAGCACTTGCAGAACTACACAGCATACAAGCTGGCCTATTTACTATTAAAGCTAGGATAGGCTCATTATGTGATGTTTTGAAATTCCTAGAAATGGCCTACTGGGACTGGTAATTACCAGTGAATGCCGCATAAGGCATATCCTAGGCAAAGCTCCATGTTGCCTCATCAGTCTCATACCTGTCTCCCTGTGGTGCTCTTTTGCCTCATAGCACAATTCCCTGAAGGCTTCCCTGGTGGTTCAGATGGTAAATATATATATATATATCTGCCCACAATCTGTGAGACCCAGGTTCAATCCCTGGGTCAGGAAAATCCTCTGAAGCAGGAAATGCCAACCCACGCCAGTATTCTTGTCTGGAGAATTCTGTGGACAGAGGAGCTTAGCGGGCTACAGTCCATGGCCACAAAGAGTCAGATACAACTGAATGAATAATACTGTCACACTCCCCTACAGTCCTTTCTCATCCCTTTCTAGCAGTGGGGTCTTGGATACAATGATATCTTATCTGGTTTTTAGTCCCTTCATTAATAAAAAGAGATAAAGATAGTATCAATTTCCCAGGATACTTTTAAATATTAAGTAAATATATGTAACACTTTTAGAACAGTGGCCTATGTATATATTGTGTGATATTTGTTACTTGAAAAAAAAAACAAGTAACTCTTTGGACAAAATTAATTCAAATTTCTTTCTTTCTGGTACCCTCATCAAAATTTATTGGTCTTGTGTGCCATTTCAACAGAGACTTTCCCCCAATTCTTGATTTTTGAAAGTCTCATACTAGTAGCTAACATCTGGATATGGGGTGTCCAGTTCAGTTCAGGTCAGTCGCTCAGTCATGTCCGACTCTTTGCGACCCCATGAGTCGCAGCATGCCAGGCCTCCCTGTCCATCACCAACTCCCAGAGTTCACTCAGATTCACTTCCATTGAGTCAGTGATGCCATCCAGCCATCTCATCCTCTGTCGTCCCCTTCTCCTCCTGCCCCCAATCCCTCCCAGCCTCAGAGTCTTTTCCAACGAGTCAACTCTTCACATGATGTGGCCAAAGTACTGGAGTTTCAGCTTCAGTATCATTCTCTCCAAAGAAATCCCAGGGCTGATCTCCTTCAGAAATAGAGAAAAACAACAGAATGGGAAGGACTAGAGATCTCTTCAAGAAAATTAGAGATACCAAGGGAACATTTCATTCAAAGATGGACTCAATGAAGGATATGGGGTGTAGATGATTCTTTTGTGCCTGTACAGTCTTTTGTAGTGGTTTAATCAAGTGTGATTATTTACAGATTCAGATATTTCTTGTAAAATTATGAACTCTGACTTCCCTTGGGAAAAAGTCAAAAGATATGTCAACTGTGTAGCGGTAGCCCCACATGAGAACGCTTGGAATTATGTGGTAGCAGCCCTGTTTTGATTCTGTGTATATCTCCCAACTGTCCAGTCTTCACTCTCCCTTATTTTCCCTTACAACCCAATCTTATTCACTTTTCATTGCCATCCCAGGCCCTCTGAATATGTGAGTTTGTGACTCAGGTGTCACTGTTGCCTTTCTTAGCAGGTTTATTTGTGCCTTTGAAGACTTAGTCCTAACACAGAAGACACTTAATTCCTGTGCCACACCACTGCTTTTAGTGCTTACTGTCAGTTAACTCACTTGACCTTGTTTATCTAAACCAAATAGATTTCCAGAAATTTTCCTGGAAAAGATGGGTTATTTGGGGGAGATAAGCAAAAAAATATAATTTGGGGTCTGCAAACACAATGAACCATGTGCAATTCTCCTAAGTGGCAAGGAAAACAGAACACTTACTAAAGGGAAAAAGGAAATTGGGAAGGATACAGTAAACAAAGATCTTATGGTTTTTCATTGGCTGAGTCCTTGCTTGGATAGAAGAGGAGTTTGTATTTTTCCTGTTGGGCTCTTCTGTAATCACAGAGCATGAGATTTCCCCTTTCTTGTCTTCTGATTCTCTTTGATTGAGGTTTCTCTTCATTATTTTTTTTACATTTTCTCCTTTTAACCAAGATCTTTTTCTGAACACAGTGCTGATCAAGAGTGAGGTTTTTTAGTTGCAGTGTTTTTTTTGTCCCTCAGTACCAGGAAGGGCCTGTCCTGAGTGTAGCATCTTACATTAGAAAGAGAGTATACAGATTGAAAACCTACTGAGGTCACATTTGAGTAACAAAGAGGAATAGGAGGGAGAACTCTTAGGTAACTTTTATCTGAAGTCCATATGTTATCAAGATCATAGACATTGTAGATCATCTGAAGTGTTGAGTCTTCATCAAAGATTTGGTGACAAACTTCCAACAGGCCTGGTCCAGATATCTTGGGAAAACTGTCTTATCAGATGTCATTAGTTCAGTTCTGTGAAATCTTTTCTTTCAGGCCACCAAATGATGTGCAGGTACAGTATGGTTCTGTGTTTTCGTTAGTTATGTCACATGAATCCAAGAGTCTATTCCTGGGAGTTTGGTAGCATAAGAGTTGGTTAGCAGTAACAGAAAGGAGCCTCTCCAAGGAGGCTGAAGAGAGTGACTCTGGAGGATCTTTTCAAATAGATGAAATTTCTAGGTTGCAAGATGTGATGCTTTAAGTGTCTCCAGAGAGTGTACTATGAAGATTGCTCTACTAAAGCATGATTATTTTTAAAGAAGCAATTAGGCCTTTGCAATATTGAAGTATTTCTCCTTTTATCATGAAGTTTTGAGTCTGAAAGAAGTAGGAGCCAAGTATATTGGGCATCCTGTGACTATCCCAAAGGGTGAGAATTTATGGGTTCCAGAAGGGCGAATCTGAGATTTAGAAGGACTGCAGCAGTGCTTTACTACCATATGGGTGGAGGAACTCTACAGATTTTTCCAATTGAGTCTGAATAATGTCCTTAGTGCATTTGAGTAAACCAGAGGATTGAGGGTGGTGAGCACAGTGAAAGTGTTGTAAAACCAGTCAAACAATGTAGACTTGTTGAAACATCTAGTCAGAAAAGTGGGTTCCTTGATCTCTATGAAGTTTAACAGGAATTCCCTAGGTAGGAAGCATTTTTTTCCAAAAGGAAATTAGCCATGAAAGAGTTAGTAACCTGAAGGTAAGGCTTTAGTCCAGTGTGAAAACATGCATCCCATGACTAAAACATACTGATATCCATGAGACAGAAGAAGTCATATTAAATCAACTAGACCTCATATTGTCCCCTAGGCAGTTTAGCAAGTCTGGGAGCAGTATGTAAGGGCTTCCCTGGGTTGTACTTCAGACACTTCAGACAAGTGAAGTAGGCACATATGTGGCCTTAAGGTTTCCTTGCCAAATATTGATTTGTGAAGACTATCATTTTGTCAGTAGATCAGTGGTTAATGCATGTGCAATGTTGAGGAGTGGGATTTTAGTCTTCAGTAGGAGATGGCTGTCATTTGGTCCAAACATGAGCTTTTAGTCTTCAGTAGGACAGAGGGGAAGGGGATAACAGAGGATGATATGATTGGATGGCATCACCGACTCAATGGACTTGAGTTTGAGCAAGCTCCAGGAGTTGGTGATGAACAGGGAAGCCTGGCATGCTGCAGTCCATGGGATTGCAAAGAGTTGGACATGACTGAACAATTGCACTGAACTGAGGACATGGTTGTCATTTGATCCAAATATGAGCTTTACTGTTTTACTAAATCAAGAATTAGTGAGTTTCTAGTCCTCTTTTCCCTTTTCTGAGACCAGTTATTAGGTTTCTTTGGTTAGTGTTTCTAACTTATCTTTTGCAGAAATATTCCTTTGGACCATTACAAAGATTTGGCTGCTGTTGGTCCCTTTAAAGGCAGTATTCCTCGCTAAAATACCAGCAAAATGATTTTCCATGCTGCCCAGAATCAAGTTTAGAATGTCCTAAAATCTTTATAATAGGTAAGGAGGCAAGTAAAAGTATTGCTTCCAATAATTCCTAAATATAGGGGCCATTTAAAACTTTTATTTCTGATGGAAGTAAGAAAACCATTTTGCTTCCACAGCATTCCAAAATCATGAGCTACTCTGATATGTACTATAAGTCTGTGTTTAGTCAGTTTCATCCCTGGCTAAAATACAAGTCCATGTAAGAGTGTATAATTCAGCTTTTATCCATAGATTAAGATGCTGCCTCAACAACACTGAAAAGAGCTGCAAAAGCAAATCTAGTACATTATTTGCCATTGTCACCTTTTGAAAAGAACTGTCTGTGAGCCACGGGAAGTCAGTGGTGCCAAAAGGAATTTCCTGCAAATCATCATGAGTAGTCAGGAGGTTGTCTGTCAGCATTAAAGATGGAGGGGAGAAGAGGAGCAGGGTTAAGGTTATTATGTAAGAGAGTTATGTGAGGAACAGTTAACAAAAGGACTTCTTTAGGAGGAGAGTTGACTGAGAAATGTTGAGCATGATGAGAATTTAAGAGAGTTTTTACTGCAAGAGGTTCAAAAATAGTTAAAGGAGGATCCCATGATGATTTTCTCAGTGTGCTTAACCAAAAGGGCAGTCACCAGAATGGCTCTAAGGGTGTATGCTTATGGCTCAGGGTCCAGTTGCTGGCTATAGCACTCTATGGGGCAACTGCAGTGCCCGTGTATAAGGATGAGTAACCCAGAGGCTTTCTCTTCATTTTCATATACAAAAAGGAACCAGAAAAGGAATCTGATAATTGGGATGCCCAAGGGCAGGTGAGTTCATCAAACTCTCCTTTCAGGCCTCAAATGCCATCGTCTGGTTTTTCCTGTAAAATTGGGTTGGAGTTGTTCTTCTTGAATAAAACATACAAAGATTTGGCCATAAGAGAGAATTTTGGAATCTGGTTTTAGCAAAAATCAACTAGCCTGAAAAAAACCTCACAATTGGTGCTTAGTTTGGGGTTTGGGAAAACTTAGGATACCATAAAGTTTGTCTGAATCTAGGTGCAGCCCTTGTTCTGATATCAAATGCTCTAAATATTGGGGCAGATTACAATTTTCTTTGATGACCTTATGCCCTTTTAAGGCTATAAGCTTTAGCAAGTGGATGCTGTCTTCCTATCAGGATGCTTGAAAAGAAGGAGATCATCCACATGTTGCAAGAAAGTAGAACTTCTAGGAAACTTTATGTCGTTCAGAGTTTATGAAAACTGAGTGACTTTCAGTAAACCTCTGAGGCTATACTGTCCAGATGAATTGTTTTTCTTCTCAGGTGAGGGGAAAAAGGTATTGGGTAATTTCATCAAGTGGAATACTAAGAAATGCATTGCATAAATAATTACAGTAAAGAATTGACTTCTGGTAGTGAGAGGGTAACAGGCAGGAAGGCCAGGGGTCTCCAAATGGAAGAAATAGGCTGCAAGTGTCAGACATTTTTTATCTCTCCCTTAAGCAGCAGGAGGAAACAAACTACAAGTGTCAGATTTTTTTTTTTTCTTAAATTCTGTGTTGCCCTGATGACCCCTGGCTCCACTTGAACTTAACTTTTCTTAAACCTTGAGCTAACCAATGTGTTTTTCTTATGGAAATGTTTTTCTTAAGCTACGTTAATGAACCTATGTATTTCCTTTGGAATTTGCTTTTCTTCAAAATGGTTCCACCTAAGACGAACTTTTGGCTGATAATAGCTCAACAAACCAGTGTTCAAATCAATTGTTTTATGGCTGGTGGATGACACACCTTGTGCCATCCTATCTCAAAAATGCATATTGTGGGAGAGGGGCCTGGTGAAACTCCATCAGCCTTGAGGCGTCTCTCTTATCTGATTAATAGCTTTCTTACAGACATAAAACATCTGGCTAAAGACTAGCAGGGGGGGCACTCTCCGTCCTCCTTCTGATACCTATGTCAGAAGCTTTCTCTGTCCCTTTCTATACTTTAATAAAACTCTGCTATACAAAAGCTCTTGAGTGATCAAGCTTGGTCCCTGGTCCTGAGGTTAAATCTTCTTCGGAGATCACGAATCTGACACCGTTCAACGTAAGCTATCAGTAGGAATGGATGTTAGTAATGTAAGAGTGTTAAAAATAACAGGGTGTCCAGGGATAATGATGTTTATTCCTCAAGATCCTGGACAATCCTTTACCCTTTGTCTTTAAGTTTTCACATCAGTGAAAAGGGAATGATACAAGGGCTAGTACAAGGGATAATGAGACCACGAGTCTTGTAATATTCTATTATGGGTATGCCTCGGGGAGCTTCTTATAGTGAAAGTGTTAGTCACTCAGTCATGTCCACTTCTTTGCGACCCCATGGACTGTAGCCCTCCAGACTCTTCTGTCCATGGAATTCTCCAGGCCAGAATATTGGAGCTGGTAGCCATTCCCTTCTCCAGGGGATCTTCCTGACCCAGGGATTGAACCCAGGTCTCCTGCATTACAGGCAGATTCTTTCCCATCTGAGCCATCAGGGAAACCTTTGTAGCCCTCTGGCCTAATACTGTCATGAAAGTGAAAGTCATGTCTGACTCTTTGGAGCCCCATGTACTATAGCCTGCCAGTCTCCTCTGTTCATGGAATTCTCCAGGCCAGAATACTGGAGTGGGTAGCCATTCCTTTTTCCAGAGGATCTTCCCAACCCAGGGTTTGAACCCAGGTTTCCTGCATTGCAGGTGAATGCTTTACCATCTAAGCCACCAGGGAAGCCCCCATAGATGAAAAAAAGATGTCAGAAGGTCGTTTAATTCACCTGGTTGGTTGCAGGCATATCTCATTTTGTTGCACTTTGCATTATTGTGCTTCACAGATATTGTGTTTTTTACAAATTGAAAATTTATGGCAACTCGGCATTGTCAGATGATGGTTAGCATTTTTAGCGATAAGATATTTTTAAATTAAGGTACATACATGTTCAAGCTGAATTTTGAAATTGCCAACATCCGTTGAATCATCACAAAAGCAAAAGAGTTCCAGAAAAGCATCTGCTTTATTGGCTATGCCAAAGCCTTGACTGTGTGGATCACAATAAACTGAAAATTTTTAAAGAGATGGGAATATCAGACCACCTGACCTGTCTCCTGAGAAATCTGTATGTAGGTCAGGAAGCAAAAGCTAGACGTGGACATGGAAAAACAGACTGGTTCCAAATCAGGAAAGTAGTACGTCAAGGCTATATATTGTTACCCTGCTTATTTAACTTAGATGCAGAGTACATTATGAGAAATGCTGGGCTGGATGAAGCACAAACTGGAATCAAGATTGCCAGAAGAAATATCAATAACTTCAGATATGCAGATGACATCAGCCTTATGGCAGAAAGAGAAGAAGAAATAAAGAGCCTCTTGATGAAAGTGAAAGAGAGTAAAAGGTTGGCTTAAAACTCAACATTCAGAAAACTAAGATCACGGCATCCCATCACATCATTTCATGGCAATTAGATGGGGAAACAGTGGAAACTGTGACAGACTATTTTTTGGGGCTCCAAAATCACTGCAGATGGTGACTGCAGCCATGAAAATTAAAAGACTTGCTCCTTTATAGAAAAGTTATGACCAACCTAGACAGCATTATTAAAAAGCAGAGACATTACTTTGCCAACAAAGGTCTGTCTAGTCAAGGCTATTGTTTTTCCAGTAGTCATGTATGGATGTGAGAGTTGGACTATGAAGAAAGCTGAGCACCAAAGAATTGATGTTTTTGAACTGTGGTGTTGGAGAAGACTCTTGAGAGTCCCTTGGACTGCAAGGAGATCCAACCAGTCCATCCTAAAGGAAATCAGTCCTGAAAATTCACTGGAAGGACTGATGCTGGAGCTGAAACTCCAGTATTTTGACACCTGATGCAAATATCAGGGGAGTGTAATCTCCTCAGTTCTGTCTTGTCTCAGCAAAAATTTGAAGCGACTGACGTTAAAGCCCTCGGTGTGTCACAGCTCTCAGACAGACCGTGTTATAGCTCTTGGGTCTTGAACAGACCATGTTATAGCTCTTGGACAGATCATTGTTACAGCTCTGTGTTATAGCTCAGTTTGATTTGGAAAATAATAGGAAAATACATCCTCGAGGCGTGAGGTCATGCTGACCTAAAGACACAAAGAGAAGAGAGAGAGAAAAAAAAAAAAACAAACGTGTGTGACAAAGACCCCTGGCCCTTTGGCCCCTCTTTTTGTGCTTTTTCCTCCCCCTGGGTCTTCCATATGTAGAACGGGCTAGGCAGGAGAGCTGTTTGTTCTGCCTGAGGGCCTCACTCTGGCTCTTGGACCTCCCTTTGTTCTATTTTCGCGGGCTTTTCCCTTCCTTGTCTTTTAGCCACTGCCATTCTGGACTCCTGTTCCCTATTCCTACTACCTAACACGAAGAAGTGACTCACTGGAAAAGACCCTGATGCTGGGAAAGATTGAAGGCAGGAGAAGAAGGGGATGACAGAGGATGAGATGGTTGGATGGCATCATTGGCTCAATGGACATGGGTTTCAGTAAACTCGGGGAGTTGTTGATAGACAGGGAGGCCTGGCGTGCTGCAGTTCATGGGGTCTCAAAGTGTTGGACATGGCCAAGCGACTGTACTGACCTGAATTGAAACTTTTTAAAAATTAATTTATTTATTCTAATTTGTGGCTAATTACTTGACAATATTGTGGTGGTTTTGGCCATACATTGACATGAATCAGCCACGGATGTACATGTGTCCCCTTGTCCCAATCCCCACTGCCACCTCCCTCCATGCAACTTCACACTTAATAGATTATAGTATACTGTAAATACAGCTTTTATATGCACTGGGAAACCAAAAAAATATGTTACTCTCTTTGTTGTTATGCTTGCTTTATCGCATTGGTCTGAACTGAACCCTCAATATCTCCAGAGTACAACTGTAATTTGATGAGTACTGTCAAACTGTAGAATTATTTCCCCCTTTCAGGAGAAAGATATTCCAGCATCATACTTCTCTAAGAAGTCTCAGCCTAGTGAATGGATAGGGAAAGAGGAACTAAGGAGAAAAGAGTGTATACTTCTCAAAGAGCCTCAAGAAAATGGAATCGATTCATAGATAAGAAACTCCTCAGTTTCATTAGAGATCTCCCACTATGTGAATGGTTTCAGGCCTCCAAGGCAGGAGTTGTTTTGTACTAGTGGGTTGAGTACCAGTGGTGTGCCTTCAGTATCAGTCAATCGAGAGAAATGTTTCTTCAAGCCAATTAAGTGGGAGGATTAGGAAGAGGCCCAGTAGTTCCTCAGGGCCTTGTCAATGAAAATTGGGAGGAAGGCCTGTTTAGAGGATGAAGCCGCCTAAGGTGCATAAGTTTGCAACAATCTCTGTCATTGTTCTGGCTCTTTGCAATAATAGCAGAAACTAGCAGAGTTTTGGTTTCGTTAAGGAACATTCATTTGCTGGAGTTGAAGATTAATAATTTTCTGGTTTTATTAGGTTATTTATCTTGAGTGAGAGAGAGCTGGTTTGCCAGATTAACTAAATCTGGAGTGGACGTAGTTTTATTCTGTTCTGGTCCTTTTTACTAAAGGGGGAGGTCCCATTTCAGTCCATTGATAAACAAAATTTAAAACTACCCAGGTAGAATTAACTTCTGAATGAAGACCAGAATTTTCTTTAAAAATACAATCTAAAGGTGATTATAAGGGTCGTCTTTTCATGTGTTTATTAGCCAACTGTTTGAGAAGACTTAATTTTAACCAGACAGGTTCTGACAAGTTCAAGTGCTGTTTTGGACAAACACCAATGGCTGTTGCTGCCCCAGCCAGGCTCCACTCTTCCGTGTTCTAGTCTTATGCCAGGTTGAGGCCACTCCAGATCCAGTGGCACACTGTGACATGGGGTGAACAAGGCCAGAGCTTTTGCCCTCTTGGAGCTGGGGTTCATACCAGGGTGATTATGGGAAACTGCCAGCTGCTACAGCAGACTCCTCTCAGTCCTGCCTTGTGGGCAGCCAGCTTGTGCACATTCCTCATGAGTGGAGTCCAGGCTCCCAGCTGCCCTCCTGTTAGTCTCAGTGATTCTCGAACCAGTCAAGGGACTCATCTCCCCCATGTAGGACCCCAGAACTGGGGCACCGTCCTTGTCCCTCACCCCTCACTTTCCAGGGCAGTGGTCACCTGTGTATTCTCCCCTTTCCTCTGAGTCCCCTCTCAGAGGCATATGTCTTGACTCGATAGCTTCTCTTCCCTTGTTACCTGATTATATGTGTATCTTCTTGTAGCCAACTTTCAGTGATAATTGTTCCATATGTTGATGTATTTTTGATGTATTCCTGGCAAGATGGTGGGGTGACCTCCATGTTTTCTTACTCTGCTATCTTGATCTATTCTGCTTTTGCTAATCTTAAAATCTTATTTTGCAAAGAGGCAATTATAGGCTCCTGAAAACACTTGGAAGCCTAAAAATACTGATTGATATAGGTAAACCATTCAGTTATGGAAATTTCTGAGCTGTTACATTCCAATTCAATTAAAAAAAAATTTAACATTAAGGATTTCAAATCTCTCCATAATGTCCACTGATATTCTAAATTGCCTTTGGTCAGGTAAGCCCATTTAGTTAGAACTGCACATGCAGAGGGACCATGATTTTCAAACATAAAATTTCCTGAAGTCCCTGTAGGGGTCTTGTCCTCAAAATATGTAGATAACTTAGATCCCATGTCTCAGTTTTTTGTCTAGAGTAAAGGAATCATTTTCAAACAGCTCAAACAGCTTATAGCTCAATCCAAACAGCTTGCAAGCTAATGCTAGCCAAGTCTAAGAAAACAGCTTGGTCCTAGGGGAGCCAGGCCTAGGGCTTTTTCAGCCAGTTCCCAGAGAACAGCCCCTGGTCTAAAGGAAAGGGTGGCAGCTGAAGCAGCACACTGCAGGGAAGCAGCCCTGTTACTGAAGGAACGGGCTAGCTGCTTCTCAGCGAGCTCCAGTTGAAACAATCTCAACTCAAAATCAGATTGAAGTGCCAAATGAGTACTCACATACAGAACAGGGCCTTAACCAGAAAGACAAAACCTTTATGTAGATTCCTCATACAGTCTGAAGAACTTCAAATGCCAAGATAGTGTGAACTCAGATCTAGAAAAAAGACGCACCTTCAAACTCCAAGGTCAGTGAGAAAAGCAGGGAGCAATAATGGACTCAACTGTGGGTACTGCACTTGTTTGCTCACCAGACCCAGAGCTTTGAGGGGTCTTCTGTTGTCCCCATATGAGTCACCAAAATGTTGACCTGAAATAGTAGACTGCCAGATATTTTTCTAGAAAAGAAGGGGAACACTTTATAGGGCTTCCCTGATGGCTCAGCAGTAAAGAATCTGCCGGCAGTGCAGGAGATGTGGATTTGATCCCTGGGTCGGGAAGCTCCCCTGGAGAAGAAAATGGCAACTCACTCTACATTCTTGCCTGGGAAAGCCCATGGATGGAGAAGCCTAGCGGGCTACAGTCCATGGGGGTGCAAAAGAGTTGGGCAGGACTTAGTGACTAAACAACAACAAAGAAAGTTGAGAGTGCTTCGATAAACCAGGAGCTCATGGTTTTTCATTAGCTGAGTCCTTTCCAGGAAAGAAGAGAAATCTTTCTTCTTCCTGTCGAATCTGCTATCATTGCAGGGCATAAGAGCTCCCCCTTCTGGTTTCCTGACTGTATTTAATCGAAGTTTTTGTTTATTGATATTAATATTTTACAACCTTAACTCTAGTCACAGTAAGGTGTTAGAATGTATTCTAAGCATAATAGGAAAGTCACTGAGTGATCTTAAATAGAGGGAGGTCTCAATCCAATATCTATATTTAAATATATCTGTAGTTGCCATGCCTTGGAAGGGGTAAAAGAGGAAATGAGAGCTAGTTAGATAGTTATTAAAGTAGTTAACAAAAAACAAAAAAAAAGAGGGAATTCCCTGTCAGTCCAAAGGTTAAGACTCAGGCTTTCACTGCTGTAGACTCAGGTTCGATCCCTGGTTGGGGGACTAAAATCCCACATGCTGCATGCTGTCACCAATAAATAGAGAATGATGAGCATTCTGACTAGATAATAGGGATGATAAGAAAAGAAGATGAATTAGGGGTATAACCCAATGCACTTAGAAGGAAATGTTATACGGGTATAGTGTGGCCCCTATCTGCACCTGGCCACTCTATTCTATTTTCTTATTCTATTCTATTCACTCAGCCATGCCCAACTCTGCTTCTCACCCTGAATGGTGCAGTGTTAACTTCATCTCTCTTTACCTTGTATTTCTCATTTATGAAATATAGTAAAAGATAATCATAGTACCTCTCTCAAAATATTAAGAGGACTAATGAAATAATATACAATGATTTGGAACCATAGGGGACTTCCCTGGTGGCTCATGGGTATTGGTAAATAATTCGACAGCAATACAGGAGACACAGGAGATGAGGGTTTAATCCCTGGGTTGGGCAGATCCACTGCAGGAAGGCATGGCACCCCACTCCAGTATTCCTGCTGTGAAAATCCCATGGGCAGAGGAGCCTGGCAGGCTGCAGTCCATGGGGCCACAAAGATTCAGGCTGTGACTGAGCACGCTTGCATTAACATGTAGAAGCACTCAGTAAAATTTATCTATTTTTGATGAAATATTATGAAGTTGGGCTTCCCTCATAGCTCAGTTGGTAAAGAATCTGCAATTCCTGGGTTGGGAAGGTCTGCTGGAGAAGGGATAGGCTACCCACTCCTTATGAAGTCATAAAACCATGTTGTTAAATGTTAGCAATATGAAAATTATAAACATGTTAAGTGAGTAAGTATATACCATATATTTCAATACAATGATTTCAGTATTTTTGAACTACCTCCTAATAATTCTCCATCTCAGTAATCCAGCTTTTTTCTCTGCAACCTTTCTATACTTACAGCCTCAGGAAATGAGAGAGCAAATGCCACCCAGGGAAATATAAACACTGGCAAGTTTTGTTATGCAGGAATTCCATTACCGTAGTTTAGCTAAATAATACTAGTCCCTACCAACATGGCTTAAGTTTAAATCATGCTATATTCAGTATGAACATATGCATAAAATATAAACTTCCTAGCCAAATTATCTAAACATACATTTAGCTATTTTTCTCATCATGAAAGAAATGTAATTATAAAACTTAGAATAATTTTTAAGATATTTTGTATCAACTTTTTCTACCCTCTCTATCATCCTAAATGGTACTCTCATCTTTAAAAGCTGTTGTTAGTTTTCTACATGTTTAAGATGATGAACATGATTAGAAACAGAATTTCCAAAGTACTTTAAGGTTCTTCATTGTACTATGCTATAAAGTTTACTCACTCAGTTTCTTGTGGCTTCCCAGGTGGTGCTAGTGATAAAGAACCTGCCTGCCAATGCAGGAGGTGTCAGAGACACAGGTTCGATCCCTGGGTGCAGAAGATGGAGGAATACATGGCAACCCACTTTAGTATTCATGCCTGGAGAATCCCATAGACAGAGGAGCCTGGTGGTCTATGGTCCACAGGGTTGCAAAGAGTTGAACACAACTGAAGCGACTTAGCATGCAAGCTGTTTCTTAAAAATCTATAATAATGTCTCAGTAAGTGGTCCTTTAGCTAAACATTACATGAAAATTATGCTCCATCTTTTGTTTCTTGCCTATAGAATATTCTGAAAAGTGATAGCAAAATTTATTTCCTTTTGCAGTATCCAGTGTAGTGAGTAATCTATGCTTTAGCTTATGAAAATGGCACCAATTTACATAGTTTATTCTCACAGAGATTACTAAATTGCCAAAAACTGGAGAATCTTTTTAAAGTAAGTGGGTTGCTTTCAGACATTTCCATTTACCAGTTTTTTTGTTTTACAAGATCTCTCAATAAAATCAGAGATTATAACCCAAATTAGTATAATCTGGGGATTTTATGAGTCTTCCCTGGTGGCTTATAAACTCTTAAAAATGTGTTATTTACAATCAGCTCCATTAAGCTGTCCCCAAATTATCACTTGATGCAGAAGAAAACATCTGGTCACTATTTCATAGCAGAAAGATAATTAGCCTCCAATTTTCACAAGTTATATTTTCACTTATGACCCTTGCAAAGCCCGGGGACTTCAGACCTGTCCAGTTACTCTGACCCATCTCCCCAGGTGAATGAAAATGGAAAGCAGGTTTTTTCCAGATAGAAATTAACTCATCACCTGCTAACGTCTAAGGCTATATCTCAGGAGCTATTACACTGTCATTTAAAATTTATTTTCTTCAATTAACCCACAAATGCCCAGTTGGCCACTAGAAAATCAAGAAATATTGATCATTAACAGAGTATATATGCACTGTTGAGGAATGCCACAGCAAATTTCTTCAGATAAGATACTTTAAACTGCTTTTATGTGAAACGTGGGCAATTGTGTAGCTACATGACTTTTATAACGTTTAATTCTATTCCTAGTTTTATTTATAGGCAAAGAAAAAGAATAGTTGAAAAAAAGATTCAATTGTTACTTTACCTTTTGAGCATCTCAAACACTTCTGCTTTAGCTGCATAAATATATTCCCTAGCCCCTTCCACTCTCCCTCATCCTCTCACTCACCAACTGTGGAAATATAGTTGTTTACATTACATTTTGCTTTTGAGAAACTATGTAGTATTATAAAATCCTGAACACAATTATAACTTGCAGCTAGCTCAGTGACAGAAAGAAAGCTCTTCTATTTTTTTGTTTGTTTTTTAGAAAATACATTAGAAAGTAAGAGGATATAACAGCTGAAATACCAAAGATAAAGAAATAGTTAGCCAGAATGCCTTCCCCAGGAGAAAACCAACGTATATTCCTAAGCATAACTCACCACACAAATCAGCAACTGAGGGCAACACTGATGACTCAGAACTGAGAATAAATTGATTGTTAGAAAACCTGCAAATGATCCCAAAATGACAAATCATCCTGATTAGTGCAGTGCATTATTTGGGACCCTAAAATGTCTCTGCCCTTCTAGAGACTTCTTTACATTACTGTTTCTTAGTAGACACCTATTTTGTGCAGAGTAGTGCTACATAACTGTTCTAGATATCATTTTAATTCTTACAAACTATTTATTGCTTATCCTACACTGCTGCTCAAATATTCCCTTTGCCTGCCACATAGGTACATAATGTCTACTGCTTGAATGATAGAAGAGAGTTATATTTTTCAGAGTCAGCAACAATGTGACCGTATGGCCTCATTTTACCTCTGTCATCTTATTTCCTACTGTCTCTACAACTGGTATGCCCAAATTTTGGTCTGACCTTCTTCACCTGTATACAAGCACACCTTGCACATTTTTGATTCTTTGTTTTATGAACCATTGTCAGTCTCCTTTTGTAAATTCTATTCATTCCTCAAAGTCAGTTTTATGCCTCACTTTTTAAATGGAGTCTCCTTTCATTTCTCTTGCTCTCATTGATCATTTTCCCTTTTCAGTGCCTATACCTGTAGCACACAATTTTCAACCTAGATACTGATATATGGATATAATAGTTGGCAAAGTAATGTCTCTGCTTTTTAATAAGCTGTCTAGGTTAGTCATAACTTTTCTTCCAAGGAGCAACCATCTTTTAATTTTATGGCTGCAGTTACTATCTGCAGTGAATTTGGAGCCCCCCAAAATAAAGTCTGTCACTGTTTCCAAGTTTCTCCATCTATGTGCCATGAAGTGATGGAACCTGATGCCATGATCTTAGTTTTCTGAATGTTGAGCTTTAAGCCCAACTTTTTCACTCTCCTCTTTCACTTTCATCAAAAGGCTCTTTAGTTCTTCTTCGCTTTATGCTCTTAGTGTGGTGTCATCTGCATATCTGAGGTTATTGATATTTCTCCCAGCAATCTTGATTCAAGCTTGTGCTTCATCCAGCCCAGCATTTTTCACAATGTACTCTGCATATAAGTTAAATAAGCAGGTGACAATATATAGCCTTGTACTCCTTTCCCGATTTGGAACCAGTCTGTTGTTTCATGTTCAATTGTAACTGTTGCTTCTTGACCTGCATACCGATTTCTCAGGAGGCAGGTTAGGTGGTCTGATATTCCCATCTCTTGAAGAATTTTCCATAGTATTTTTGTGACCCACACAGTCAAAGTCTTTGGAATAGTCAATAAAGCAGAAGTTGATAAGTAAAATGGCAACCCACTCCAGTGTTCTTGCCTGGAGAATCCCAGGGACGGGGGAGCCTGGTGGGCTGCTGTCTCTGGGGTCGCACAGAGGCGGACACAACTGAAGTGACTTAGCAGCAGCAGCAGCAGCAGCAGATGTTTTTCTGGAACTCTCTTGCTTTTTTGATGACCCAACAGATAGGTATCTACAAATCATTTCAACAACACATTTAAGCATTGCAAATGGAAGTGGTGGAATGAAAGGGAGAGGTGAAATAAAAGTATCAAAGGGTGGTGCTCCTCAACCTATCGACAATTTTTGATGTTATATTTGGGTGTCAAGATTTTGCACAGTGTAGTCAGACGATGTGGGAATTTTGGATCATGAGTCATGAATCACAGATCATTTCAGTGTGTCTCATAAAAAGTTTTTTAAATGGCTCTTTTTTTAAATAAATAATGTGATGTCCCAAAGAAAATAGTATGTATGGTGCAAAGAATAGATATCATAGACTTTAAAACTATTCATATTTAAAGAAATATAACTATAATGTAACTGTATGGCTATAAGATTCTATTGGCAGGGGTGAAGATTAGGAAAGTCATAGACCAAGACATGTAAGACAATTGGTTTCTGAACTGTTGAAATCTTATTCCATGTGTGTTTGTTGTTGTTATTTGCTTGTTTGTGCATGAGTTTGCTTAGTCATTGTATTTTCCAGGATTTGCAAATTGTACTTAAAAAATAATTTCAGAGCTTATTCACTTTTAGGCAAAGACAAAAGAAGAGTATAAGCCTCCAGGTTGAGCTGCTTCTTCACAAATAATAAAATTATAATTTAATTTTAAGCTCCTGTTTTAAAGCAGGTTTATTTTAAACCACTCAGCAGTGGCCACAAAACTGGAAAAAGTCAGTTTTACCTTTCAGCAGGTAATCTAAAGGTCTAGCACAGAATGATAGGGAAAATAATATTCCAGACAACCCCTGCCTCTCAATTATATCCCACCTCAAAATGCCCTCCATCTTTAGGGGTCTTCACTTTTTTCTCTTCTTAATCCTCTCAACAGAAGAAGGGTAGTAGTATTCTGTTGTGTAATTCCAAGGCACCATACGGCTGTTTGCCAGTGGAGAAAGTTACTCTTTAAAAATTTATGTATGCCCTCCTCTTTACTGTTTCTGTTGGCTACATGCCACTGGCTTAGTAAGGTGTAGCAGGGCCCCCTTGGCAACTTGCCACAAAGTATTCTCTTACTTCATCCAACTTGTCAGTTATGTCCTGGTTAGTTAACTTCCAGTTATGTGTCCAGTATGTATGTCCCTAATTGCTAATACCTTAGATCAAGTTCTCCTAATTTCTCAGCTAAATTATTGCTACAACCTCTAAGTGGTCACTCTGCCTCTGATATTTCCTCCAGTCCAGTTTTCTCAGTTGTTCCCAGAACAGCTGTCATGCTTAAAATATTTGAGGAGCTCCTGTTGCCCTAAACATAGAGTATATGTGTGAGTATGTGCTGTCATGTCTGACTCTTTGTGACCCCATGGACTGTAATCCACCAGGCTCCTCTGTCCATGGGATTCTCCAGGCAGGAATACTGGAGTGAGTTGCTGTTTCCGTCTCCAGGGAATCTTCCCAACCAGGGATCGAACCCACATCTCTTGCATCTTCTACAATGGCAGGTGGGTTCTTAACCAGCTGAGCCACCAGGCAATTCCAAAACATGGAGTCTGCATTCTTTAAATGTCCACTGCAATGCCCTTCAGCATCTAGTCACTGTTCACTTCTAAGGCCTAACAGCCATTTTTTTTTTTGGCGAGGGATGGTAACTCCTTGCTCATATTCTATTTCCAACACTAGGAGGGAGGAGTTGAAGAAGCAGATAGCCTATGATGCATGTATTCTTTTCACTGTAGGACCACTGGCAGGATAACAAAGAAATGAATCCATTCTTGTTAACTGGACCTTTGGGCATTGAGAGCCTCTTATGCTCCTATACTTCTTGCCGAGTATGCCACAGTCAAAAAGTTATGAGAACTTTTTCACCTAGGCCACTTTTCAGGGTGGTTGTACTTCTGAAAATTCTTGCAAGTGAGATGATGCATTGAAGTAATGCATTTCTTACCCCTGCAATGTTGGTTGCTCATGGCCTATGATATAATTGGCTGATTCCTACTGTCAGGATTCCTTCTACTGCATTAAAAAACTTTCACTTAAATTGCAAAATTACATTTCACAGGAAGCTTTCATGGGACTTTGAAATCTAGGTTAGCACTCTTCTTGTAGAGCTGATATAGCTGACCTTACTTTAATAGGATTTGTTGATCTTATTGTAAGTGCCTATTTAGCCAGTTTATTGCACAGAGCAAACTTGTTAAAGTACAATTATAAAACAGCTTTATTTCAATCTCTTTATTGCTTTCTGATGTCCTCTCTGCTAGATATCTTCAGTTGTTCCTTGATAATATCTCAGGCAGGTCCTGTAGCTTGGCATTCATTCCCAGCTATAGATATATCCTCAAATTCAGGTAATAAAAACTCTAGCCTAAACTAAATCAAAATTTCAAAATTTCCTCCAGTTCAAAGTAGTTTCCCTCTCTTGGCTCAGACTTGACTTTCAACTGGATGACATACAGTAGGGAATGGGGGCATGGTCAGGTTTTTACTTCTCCTAATGTTATTTTAGCCTTAGAGAAAGTAGAGTTGAAAGAAAAGATAGGGAATTCTGAGACTGGTGCTGTTATTGCTTGACTGGTGGTACATTTTATTATATCAGGCAGCCCCATGCTCTCACTGAAAGGGTGATTTGTAGGTTCTTTTGAGACTCTCTACTGCACTATATAATTTTCTGAAAAACATGAATCATTCTTCCTACTGACTGCGTACAACCCCCACTTGCCTCTCAGCTTTGTTTCTCCCTCTAGTTGTTTGTCTCCAGTCTGTATTTGTTAGGGTCCTCTCCCTTTTCAAGACGACTCTTGGCCGTCTTCAGTATCAAGTGGCTCACAGAAAATATCAAACACCCTGTCCTAGCCAGTATCAGAAGTGCCAGCTGCTCTTCATTTGAATCTCTCCTTATCTTGCCTCAATAGGCAGCTATAGCCAGAATCTCCTTCACACTTCACTGAGTGAGATGGAGCCACATGCTCTCAGAGCATTTATTAAGCTCTCCTAAGTTCTCTGCCACCATGATTCATAAAACATGTACACTGATATTACTCAGTCCCTGACATAATAGATGTTAAATAAATATTTGTTGAATAAATAAATGAATGAATTATCCTTGACCTGGTGGAGGTAAACCAAAAACTCGTGCTTAGCTGATGCAGGCTCTGGAGATTACAGTTGTCCCTTGGTTCCCATAAATACCAAAATCCAAGGATGCTCAAGTCTCTTATATAAGACAGTGTAGTACAGTGAGTCCTTCTTATCCACATATTCTGTATCCACAGATATGGACAGCCAACTCTACTTCAATATATATATATATTTTTTTAATCAGAGGCCTTTTTAAAGAAGTTCTTTTCCTTGACCTAGAAATCCCAGTTCTAGGAATTCATTTAAGGAAATAGCTGAGCAAGTGCTCACTGATAAATGTAGAAGGATAAGTAATATTTAACATTAAAATGAAAATCATCTATGTCCAAAATTATAGTGGATTGTTTTTAAAAGTATGGTTCATTCACACATTTAGAATACTATTGTCATTAAAATTTTTTATGTAGATGTGTATTCCTTGGTGTAGATGTGAGAGTTGAAACAGAAAATGACAACCTGAAAAAGGAAGAAAAAAAAAAAACTGACTTGCAAACAGACTAACTGTATTAAACTGTGACCTGCAACACAGATAATCTAAGAACAAATAAAATATGGTAACTCATTTTAGAGTGTATGCATCAAGCTAAGGTATCAGTAGCAGTACTACTACCCAGATCCAAATGTTCCAAAGACTGCTGGCTTGTTCAACAACTCACCTAGTTTAGAAATCTGACAATTCTCTGCCCAGACCATACTTACTAACTTCTGCCATGAAGCCATCATCCATGGCTAACTCTAGTTTCTGAAATGCTATAAGTATTCTTCCTTACTGACCCCCTTTTTGAGTCAGACTAACATTCTGTAAAAATACTGTCCCTTTCTTAACATGTTTATTTACTAAGCCCATTTTTGTATATCTAACAGTTTGCCTAGTAGAATAACCAAAAACTAAATTTGCTAATTTTTTTCCCTCCTTTGTTTTCTCCTTTTACTACGGCATAGAAACACTTTAGTTTGAGTATTTTCTTAGATGCTATCACCTTACCTTTATTGGGGGTATAATTTTTGTCAAATTTTTAAAAATTATGGCATAAGTTGTTTCAACTTATGAAAATTTAAAAATTTTCAGCAATTTAAGTTGTGGCAGAATTGTAGATCTTATCAGTTTTATTTCATTTCTGAAAGAAAGAAAGTGAAAGTGAAAATGAAGTTGCTCAGTCGTGTCCGACTCTTTGTGACCCCATGGGCTGTAGCCTGCCAGGCTCCTCTGTCCATGGGATTTTCCAGGCAATAGTCCTAGAGTGGATTGCCATTTCCTTTCCAGGGGATCTTCCCAACCCAGGCATCAAACCCAGGTCTCCCACATTGTAGACAGATGCTTTACCATCTTAGCCAGTTGACCCTTGAACAACAGCAATTTGAACTCTATGGGTCCAATTATACTCAATTTTTTTTTCAATATATACATACAGTACTACACTGACCTGAAATTAGTTAAACCCATGAATCAGGAGCCTAGGAGACCAAGGACTGACTATGAATCTTGAGCATCTGCAGATTTTGGTTTCTGTGGCAAGTCCTTAAACTAATACCCCATGGATACATAGAGACAACTCTACATCTAACTTTAAAAGGAGTTTCATAAAAATATTCTTTTCATATATCAAAATAATTATAAAGTATTTCAAAAATAAAACTTGTATGCCATCTGAGGCTTCATTATTCTGGTCTACCATATAGTTCATAAGGATGAGCTTATTTGCAAGTTGTTTTTACTAGTTTCAGTTTGCCCAGATCCTCAAAAACTGAAGTATACCTTTGTGGAATACTATGAATAGAGATTTCCAAAATATTTTGAATGAAATATAACTAAACTTTACAAGACAAATTCATATTAACGTTAAATATTTTTTTACGACATCTAGTTTGACTGAATAGGTATTCGAATGCTTTATTACTTCTAAGATCCATTTGATGATGATTAACGCTGGGCTGGAAGAAGCACAAGCCGGAATCAAGATTGCCAGGAGAAATATCAATAACCTCAGATATGCAGATGACACCACCCTTAGGGCAGAAAGTGAAGAGGAACTAAAAAGCCTCGATGAAAGTGAAAGAGGAGAGCGAAAAAGTTGGCTTAAAGCTCAACATTCAGAAAACGAAGATCATGATATCCGGTCCCATCACTTCACAGCAAATAGATGGAGAAACAGTGGAAACAGTGTCAGATTTTATTTTTTGGGCTCCAAAATCACTGCAGATGGTGATTGCAGCCATGAAATTAAAAGACGCTTACTCCTTGGAAGGAAAGTTATGACTAACCTAGATAGTATATTGAAAAGCAGAGATATTACTTTGCCAACAAAGGTCCGTCTAGTCAAGGCTATGGTTTTTCCTGTGGTCATGTATGGATACGAGAGTTGGACTGTCAAGAAAGCTGAGTGCTGAAGAATTGATGCTTTTGAACTCTGGTGTTGGAGAAGACTCTCGAGAGTCCCTTGGACTGCAAGGAGATCCAACCAGTCCATCCTAAAGGAGATCAGTCCTGGGTGTTCTTTGGAAGGAATGATGCTAAAGCTGAAACTCCAGTACTTTGGCCACCTCATGCAAAGAGTTGACTCATTGGAAAAGACCCTGATGCTGGGAATGATTGGGGGCAGGAGGAGAAGGGGCCGACAGAAGATGAGATGGCTTGATGGCATCACAGACTCGATGGACGTGAGTCTGAGTGAACTCTGGGAGTTGGTGATGGGCAGGGAGGCCTGGTGTGCTGTGATTCATGGTGTCACAAAGAGTTGGACATGACTGAGCGACTGAGCTGAATTGAACTGAACTGGACAGGGATACATCACATAATGACAGTCTGAGCTATTATTTTATTCAATATTAGCATCATCATATTTTGTTGTTCAGTTATTTTTACTATAACTAACTATAGTCTACCTTTAATGTTTTGTGAGCTTCTTTATTCTGGTAAGAATACAATGGTTGGATAGCATCACTGACTCAATGGATATGAATTTGAGCGAACTCCAGGAGGTAGGGCTTCCCAGGTGGCTCAGACTGTAAAGAATCTGCCTGCAATGCAGGAGACCCAGGTTTGATCCCTGGCTCGCAAGATTCTCTGGAGAAGAAAATGGAAACCCACTCCAGTGTTCTTGCCTGGAGAATTCCACGGTCAGAGGAGCCTGGTAGGCTACCGTCCATGAGTTGCAAAGAATTGGACGCGACTGAGTGACTGACACGCATGGGAGATGGTGAAGGACAAGGAAGCCTGGTCACAAAAAGTTGGACATTACTTAGTGACTGAACAAACAAGAACAAAATATAATTACCCTCTCAGTGTACAATACAGGATTGTGAACTATATGCTGTACCGGAGATCTCTAGAACTTACTCATTTTGTATAACTGAGACTAAACCAACTGAACAGCCACTCCTTATTTTCCCACCCTTCAATCTCTGGCAATCACCATCCTACTGGTGTTTTATATGACTGGTTTAGATACTTCATATACATAGAATGATTCAGGGTGTGTCCTTCTGTTGCTGGCTTTTTCACTTAGCATAACCCTGCATGTTCATCTGTGTTGGTGCAGATGGCTGGATTTCCCTCCTTTTTAAAGCTGAATATGGTTACATCATATATATGTGCCATATTTTCTTCATCCAATCATCTGTTGTTGGACATTTCAATTGTTTTTAAACTTGGTTACTGTAAATAGTGTTGCAGTGAACATGAGGTAAGAATACCTTTTTAAGTTAAAGTTTTTGTTTCTTCAGAAGTAGAGTTGCTAGATCGGCTAGTAGTTGTATTTTTAATTTTTTTGAACTTCTATACTGTTTTCTAGTATAGAAACTGCACTGTTTTACATTCCCATCAACACTGTGCTTAATTTAGTAAGAACATAGTTTACATTGTTCTGTGTTTCACAAAGGTTTGTCTTCACATTATCACAAATGAGTAATATTATTTATATTCACTCTTGTTTACTTTAACTGAATTTATAACAGCAGTAAAAATAAGATCTGATGTTTTGCCTCAGACAGAATGAATTACCAAACATTCAGTTTGATTTCAATAACATGATATAAATAAAGATATTATTCAAATTAAATTAACTGATCCTCTACTTGATGCATTTGATAATACTGGAAAGAAAAAAACTACTGCCAACTTTTATTTCTGGCAATTAAATTAACATATTAAAATATATTGATGCAGTTTTTACACATACATGAAGAAACTTGACTTGAAATGAGTGAAGTCAATTTAGGAAATAGTAATTTTATCTACATGAAAAGTCAGTATTCGTAGAGTGACACATAATCTACCTTCTGCATCTGCACATCTTTAATTGTCATCTTTAGTCTTCTCTGAGTAACTACTGAGTTTTGAGTAGATTTTGATATTTCTTCAGCAGATTTATATCTTCTGGCTTTCTTGTGGTTGTTATTATTACTAGGGTCTCTAGAAAAAAGTGACGTTGCTCAGTCGTGTCCAGCTCTTCGTGACCCCATGGACTGTAGTCTGTCAGGTTCCTCTGTCCATGGAATTTTCCAGGCTAGAATACTGGAGTTGCCTTCTCCATTTCCTTCTCCAGGGGATCTTCCTGACCAAGAGTTCGAACCCAGGTCTCCAGTATTGCAGGCAGACTGTTTACCATCTGAGCCACCAGGGGAACCTTAGGATCTCTAGAATGAATGACAAATATTAAAACATTTATCTTGCAAATCACACACTTCATCATCAAACTTATTGAGAAATAGAAATGTAATACCTAACATTTTATTAAATATGTACTTTCTATGTTGAGTTCATTGAGCAAAAATGGTTTGTTACAAAATTTAAAAACCAAACAACAAACAAATAGATGTAGATTTACATTGTGTAATAAATTACAAAGCAAGCAAGAGAGTGCAGACTACTCTGTATATCCAAAAGAGCAGGATTTCTCAGTCTCTTATCTTCCATTTTACAAACATCTATTATATAATCTTAGTTGAACCCAGTGATTTACAGCCTGAGGACACTGTGCCTCTCACAGGCCATGGAAAAACTGTCTGGTGCACCAAGTGGCTGGCAAGGAACATAATTTAATATTTCACAAACACAAAATACTAGAAGGTGTCAGTTGTTCTTGGTTCCTAATGTCAGAATACAAGCTTTTATACTGTATGTTTCTAATATTTACTTATGTTAGTATATATAAGTCAACTTCATTCATTTTAACTGCTGTAGGATTTCCATAATTCTATCATTTGCATTTTTTATTCAATACTGTTTTAAAATGATACATAAATCATTATACATTCTGTAGAGTTTTAAAACATATAAATCAGTTTTCTGCTTTGGTGAAAGATAAAAACATATTGGGTAACCATAGAAACAATGCAGGCAGGCAAGTTATACTTCAGGATGGTAATAAAAACTGTAAAGGAAGGTGAGTGAATAGGGATAGGGGAGCGATACAAAGAACCATGAACTGCTTATTTAATATTTTATTTTAAAAAATGAAATGAAAGGGAAGAGGAAGCTATCTGAAGCACATATAATGAAATCTCTTTAACCTGAGTGGTAGGCACATGGATGTTTTATTACTCCCTATGATTTGCTGAATGTTCATGTGGGAGACCTGAGTTTGATCCCTGGGTCTGGAAGATGCCCTGGAGAAGGTAATGGCAACCTACTCCGGTATTCTTGCCTGGAGAATCTCATGGACTGGGGAGCCTGGCGGGCTTCCATCCGTGGGGTAATAAAGAATTGGACATGACAGAGAGACTAAGCTCTCACTTTCTTTATGATACTTTAATGGATTTAAAATGCTTTGATATGGAAATTTTAAATTACCCAAATAAAAAATGAAACAGTATCTTTTAACATCTTTCTGTATGATAGGATGAAATTAGTGACCTTTAAAAAATTATCTACCCTCTCTCCATTTTCAACTTTAGTTTTTGTCTTAAATCTTGAATATTAGATGGCAATTATTCTCATTAAATGATGCTTCAAAAAATTTAATACTATCAGTTGAACAACTGTTTAAATGGTTTTAGTGAATGCCACTAACAATTTTGCACCACAAGTTCTCTATTCATCAGTTTTTAGTTTTGAAATAATTGATAAATAACTGTTAAATTGTTTTATGACTTTTTCTGAAATAATTCATTGTCAGTATATTTTCTAAGTCCTTGCATTTATGAAATTATCTTACTTTTTTACATGTATAGTAATTTGGCTAAATATATCATTCATGGGTTAAATCTGCCTCCTGAGAAATCTGGATGCAGGTCAAGAAGCAACAGTTAGAGCTAGACATGGAACAACAGACTGGTTCCAAATCGAGAAAGGAGTACTCCAAGGCTATATATTATCACCCTGCTTATTTACTTTATATGCAGAGTACATCATGCAAAATGCCAGGCTGTATGTAGCATAAGCTGGAATCAAGATTGCCAGGAGAAATGTCAATAATCTTCGATATGCAGATGACACCATCCTAATGGCAGAAAGCAAAGAACTAAAGAGCCTCTTGATGAAAGAGTAAGAGGAGAGGGAAAAAGTTGGCTTAAAACTCAATATTCAGAAAACTAAGATCATGACATCCAGTCTTATCACTTCATGGAAAATAGATTGGGAAACAATGGAAGCAGTGACAGACTTTAATTTTTGGGCTTCAAAATTAGTGAAGATGGTGACTGCAGCCATGAAGTTAAAAGATACTTACTCCTTAGAAGAAAAGCTATGACCAACCTAGACAGCATATTAAAAAGCTGAGACATTACTTTGCCAACAAAGGTTCGTCTAGTCAGAGCTATGGTTTTTCCACTAGTCATGTATGGATGTGAGAGTTGGACTATAAAGAAAGCCTGAGTACAGAAAAATTGATGTTTTTGAACTGTGGTGTTGGAGAAGACTATTGAGAGTCACTTGGACTGCAAGGAGAACCAACCAGTCCATCCTAAAGGAAATATTCATTGGAAGGTCTGATGTTGAAGCTGAAACTCCAATACTTTGGCCACCTGATGCAAAGAACTGACTCACTGGAAAAGACCCTGATGCTGGGAAAGATTGAGGGCAGGAGTAGAAGGGGACGACAGAGGATGAGATGGTTGGATGGCATCACTGATTCAATGGACATGAGTTTGAGTAAACTCTGGGAGTTGGTGATGGACAGGGAAGCTTGGCGTGCTGCAGTCCATGGGGTCACAAAGAGTCAGACACAAGTGAGCGACTGAACTGATTGATGGATTAAGATACTTTCTCGATGCTGTACATGTTGACCATTGTTGACTAACATTTAGAAGCATTAAGCCAGTGTGACTTTTGTTTCTTAGTCAGATTTCTTAGTTTTTTGTCTATTACTTATAGTCCACGTTCTCTTATTTTTCAATCAAATCATTTTCCTGGATTGTCACTGTTGTTGTTCAGTCACTAAGTTGTGTCTGACTCTTTGTGACCCCATGATCAACAGCATACTGGGCTTTCCTGTCCTTCACCATTTCCCAGAGCTTGCTCAAACTCATGTCCACTGAGTCAGTGATGCCATCCAAGCAACACATCCTCTGTCACCCCCTTCTTCCCTTGTCCTCAGTTTTTCCTATCATCAGCATTGTCATTAGTTTCTGTATTTATTTTACCTAAACAATGGTGAACATTTTTGATACATGCAGCTTGGTCTGTTTTATCTCTGAGATGTTTTCTTCAGCTATGTTTTAAATATTTATTCTGTTTAGGTGTTTGGCTTCTTAAGACTATAAATAAGTAATTTTAGGTTAGATTTCTATTTTGTTTTCTTCCCATGGAAAATATACCTTATTAGTGTTTTAACTCATCTTCTGTCCTCCATCTTCTGGTTGAACTCCTCATGTTCATATTCCACATCACTTTATTTTTTCCCCTATGTCAGTATTGTTATTTATTACCTCCAAAGCAATTTTTAATATTGATATTGTATTTTTGTAAACTTGAAAATTTGTATTATAATCCTTGAAGCTTGTCTTATTTTCATCTCAGTCCTTGCATCTCAGCTCTGGTGTTCCTAACGTAACTGTTAGTAGTATTATGTTAGTAATGCTCTTACTCCTGCTTAGTCTCTGTTTGGTTGCTATTAACATCTTTGTCATAGATCCCCACTCCTGAGATGGAATGGAGAGTGGCTGTTATTGTTAGACAGTACCCAAATTTTCCAATGTCTTCTGGCATTTACTGCTACACCCTTACTGACCAGATGGAATCCTTTGCTGTCCATATGAAAGTTCTTGGGTACTTTGAAGCAATACAGCTGGTGAAACTTTTCCACTCCCATTATGACTTGTTGTTCCCAGGTTTCTATCTCTTCCCTCATCTATGGAGACTGTGCATCCAAAAGTGTAACATGCCAATTCTAGCAAATCTCCATGCCTTTCATTGGCAAATAGAGTATCTAAATAGCTATGGGAAGGTACGTAATAATGGGTTGTGGGTGAGTACAAGGGTAAACCAAATCTTCATGCAGTTTTAAGTAGGTGAGCCAATTATCTCTTTAGATAGGTGCCAAATACATCTATTTTAAAATGAAATTCAGAGAAAATAGAATAGTTAAAATTTCTACCTACCTACCTCTTGACTAGCAAGCTCCTATGTTTCAGAGAATGTGCAAGCCAAGTTTGTGTTTTTTAATAAACTCTGGTATTTTTGTTAAAATAGAAGTTCCTTTTAGATTTTAGCATTCTGGTTTCTTTTTCTTTTTTTAAAAACAAATTCACAGTGAATGCTGGGAAATTCAGAGTCAGAGATTGGCAATTTGACAGCTTCCTATACAGCAAAGGGAAAGTATCAATTATTCAAGTAATTCTGCATATGTTTAAAAAATAACTGATATACATTAAAAATAAATTGGTCTGAAAACAGTATTTTAAAATAGTTCCTTCAAATCAAATATTTCTTCTCTACTTATATATTTGAAACATGACCAAATTATGTTTTTTGGTACTGTAACAATAGATATTCAAAGTTGTAGAAAAAATTATTGGTGAAAATCTGTGAAAGGTCAAATTCACTGTTTGGTTAAAATTATACAAGTGTTTAAGAATATTAGTAACTTGTATTTTCATAGTAATAGTTATGGTCATATCATTCACATAGATATATAAATATATAGATTTGGAGGGATATATATTATAGACATATATATATTATATCTATATCATACCCTCTATGAATTTCACAACCATGAGCATTTTACAATTCAGTTCAATTTGTCAAAGATATTGAGCAGAGACTTCCCTCATGGATCAGTGGTTAAGGCTAAACACTTCCAGTGTGGCTGGTATAGGTTAGATCTCTGGTCAGGGAACTAAGATCCTGCATACCACACTAAGTAGCTAAGAAACAAAAATAAATTAATTAATAGAAAAAGTCACAAACTGGAATCAAGACTGTTAGAAGAAATATCAACAATCTTAGAAATGCAGATGATACCACTCTAATGAAGGAAAGTGAAGAGGAACTAGAGCCTCTTGATGAGAATGAAAGAAGAGAGTGAAAAATCTGGCTTAAAATTCAACATTCAAAAAATGAAAATCATAGCATCTTGTTCCAAAACTTCATGGCAAATAGGTGGGGATAAATGTAAACAGTAATAGACTTTATTTTCTTGGGCTCCAAAATCACTGCAGACAGTTACTGCAACCATGAAATTGAAAGACACTTGCTCCTTGGAAGGAAAGCTATGACAAACATAGGCAACATATTAAAAAGCAGAGACATCAATTGGCTGGCTAAGGTCTATATAGTCAGAGATATGGTTTTTACAATACTCATATATGGATGTGACAGTTGGACCCTAAAGAAGACTGAGTGCTGAAGAATTGATGCTTTCTAATTGTGGTGCTGGATAAGAATCTTAAGAGTCCCTTGGACAGCAAGGAGATCAAACCAGTCGATCCTAAAGGAAATCAACCCTGATTATTCATGAAAAGGACTGTTGCTGAAGCTGAAGCTCCAATACTTTGGCCACCTAATGTAAAGAGGAGAAAGGGATGACAGAGGATGAAATGGTTGAATGGCATCGCTGACTCAATGGACTTGAGTTTGAGCAAACTCAGGGAGATAGTGAAGAGAAGGAAGCTGATATGAAGGACAGGAGGCTACAGGTCATGGGGTTGCAGAGTTGGATGTAAGTTAGCAATTGAACAATAGCAACAACATTGAGCAATTATTTGATATATTCTAGGTGAAACCAAGATTGCCGGGAGAAATATCAATAACCTCAGATATGCAGATGACACCACCCTTATGGCAGAAAGTGAAGAGGAACTAAAAAGCCTCTTGATGAAAGTGAAAGAGGAGAGTGAAAAAGTTGGCTTAAAGCTCAACATTCAGAAAACGAAGATCATGGCATCCAGTCTCATCATTTCATGGGAAATAGATGGAGAAACAGTGGAAACAGTATCAGACTTTATTTATTTATTTATTTATTTTTGGCTCCAAAATGACTGCAGATGGTGATTGCAGCCATGAAATTAAAAGACACTTACTCCTTGGAAGGAAAGTTATGACCAACCAAGATAGCATATTCAAAAGCAGAGACATTACTTTGCCGACTAAGGTCCGTCTAGTCAAGGCTATGGTTTTTCCAGTAGTCATGTATGGATGTGAGAGTTGGACTCTGAAGAAGGCTGAGCACTGAAGAATTGATGCTTTTGAACTGTGGTGTTGTAGAAGACTCTTGAGAGTCCCTTGGACTGCAAGGAGATCCAACCAGTCCATTCTGAAGGAGATCAGCCCTGGGATTACTTTGGAAGGAATGATGCTAAAGCTGAAACTCCAGTACTTTGGCCACCTCATGCGAAGAGTTGACTCACTGGAAAAGACCCTGATGCTGGGAGGGATTGGGGGCAGGAGGAGAAGGGGCCGACAGAAGATGAGATGGCTGGATGGCATCACTGACTCAATGGACGTGAGTCTGAGTGAACTCTGGGAGTTGGTGATGGACAGGGAGGCCTGCCGTGCTGCAATTCATGGGGTCTAAAGAGTCGGACACAACTGAGTGACTGAACTGAACTGAACTGAGGTGCTCTGAGAGATAAAAAGATGAGTAAGATAAGAAACTAGATGTTTTCCCTCTTTTACTATTAAGAGAATTGATAAATATTATTATACCCTTCATTCACTACCAGGGTCCAGCCCCGGTTGGATCCAGGGTATCCTCAGGGGAATGGCATCAGCAACCTAGATGAATGATTTATTTAGAGATATAGAAAGAGATAAAGAAGGAATATAGCAGTTAGGAAAATATAAGAGAGAAAGAGGCTGATATTCCTTGGTTTACGCAGAAAGCCGATAAAGTCTCAGACAAGAGACTTGCTCTGCTCACATAGGCCACAGGCACCCACTTGAATAGCAGAGGGTGCCCCTCCTTGGGCTGCCTCTCACGTGGGTCTTAGAAGCCCGGGCAGGAAAGTGAACTCAGAGGGCCTCTATGCCCCAGGGAGTCAGCTTGAAAAGAAGATAAAGAAAGAAACAAAGAAAGACACAGGGGAGCCAAACAATGATGAGGCAAGGCCAAAACTTTATTTTCCAGGGAAGCTTATATACCTTGAGTTGTACATTGAAAATAATGGAAGATGCATAGTCATGCAGGGTCAGCAGTCCTGACCCTTATCGGGACCAGGTGTTCTCCCTGCATTCCTTCCGATATACAAAGATCTAGGGTGATTTACATCATCTTCTGGCCAGGGGGCCTTTCTAATAATGATTAGTCAGCCAGAAAACTCATTTTATCCAAAGGTGATTTTTCTAAAGTTAGGTGCCACCCTCTGAAAGCACTAGATAAGGTTGCATTCCTATAGGGTAAAGGTGAAGTGGGATATAGCATGGGAGTAATTTATTAACTCAAGGTCTAATGTGGTTAAATCAAAGGCTACTAATTATTTTCCTTAAAGACATAATGGGTAAGGAATATGGAAACTATGGCAGCAAATATTGGGTCAACAATGAAACCCTCCACCAGTGCTATTCTAATAATTTCTTAACTCCCTGAAAGGCTCTATATTTTTAGAATGTTTCAGGCTTCCCATGCCTCTCACGGTTGGGAGGCCATAAACAATCACTCGTGTAGCTGCAGGAGTCTGAACAAACCTGTCAGGCAGGCTAGAAAGTCATCAGAGGGGTTTGGATTGGAACACTCTATTATGCCCAGGAGACTTATTAACCAGAGCTCTAAGTTGAATTTCTTTAGAGAAAGGTGATTAGGGATAGCCCCCCGTTAACGTCAGAGGTGTTGGTGAGAGGCATGATATAGTAAAACAGATTCTGGTTTTGGGGTAGATGCTTGAGAAGGTTCAGGGGGGGTCCCTCGAGGCCTGATCTTGCCTTTGCCCGTCAGGTCTCTTCCTCATGACCTTTGCCATGGGTGGGACCTCCCGTGATGGCTCCCGGCAATTCACTGAATCATTTATTCGTAAATATCTGATGTCTATCATGTGCCAGTAATGTGCTAGTGCCTGGATTCACTATAGGAAGAATAAATAGTCATCATCATTGTATGTGAGGAATGAACTGGAAGGAGGAAAAGGCAAATATTGAGAGTCATTTGAGAGGAGCCACTAATAAAATAATACATCAAAGATGCAAAAATCCTGAGGAAGAGACAATCTGTCACTTGAGGAAAAGCTTAGGGTGGCCAAGAGTCAAATACAACATAATGATTAAGGAATGGAGAGTATCATAATAGGTGAAGTTGAAGAATCTGGCAGCAGTCAAACCATACGTGGCCATCTAATTAGAGGAAGGATGCTGGCAATCTTTTTAAAGTGTAATAGGGAAACACTAAAAAAATTTTAAGCAAGTAATGCTGCAGAAAGTCATAATTTAAAATAATTATGGTTAGTGTATCTCCATTAACTGGATTAAAAGACAAAATGGAAGTTTCAGGGAAAATTGGAAACTAAAAAACAGCCATAGTATATTCTAGAACTGAAAAATACAGGAATTAAAATGAAGACCAATAGAAATGTTCACCAACAAATTAGACAATGTTGAAAAGGGGAATAGAATAGGAACAAAGGATAGGTCAGGACAAAATATCCAGATGGAAGCAAAGAGATAAAGAGATGAAAAATAGAGAAGAGGGCTTATAGTTCATATAGGATATATGCGTGGTCTAGAAGAGGGAAGAACAGTCTTAGGAAAGAAACAATATTTAAAAAGACGATGGCAAAGAATTTTCTAAAAGCAATTAAAGATATCAAATCATGAATACTAGAGCATCAAATCCCTCTGAATATGGATAATATCACACCCAGACACATTACTCTGAATCTGCTAAAAATAAAAGATAAAGAGAAAATCTATAAAGTGGTCAAATCTGGCAGTAATGAATCATATTACCCATAAGAATGCAATAAAGCTGACAGCTGATTTATTAATAGAACACAAATGGAGTCAATAATAACTTAATGATATCTTTATTTAACCTAAAATTCAATAATCAGTGAAAATACCTTCCAAATGAGGGAGGAAAAAAAAGACATATTCAAAATTGAAAACTCAATAATATTCCTCAGCAGAAGACCCACACCAAATAAGTGATCTACTAAATGACATTATTTAAGTAAAATAAAAAGGACACCGGAAGGAAGCTCAGAGATATAATGAAAACTGAGTAAAGAGTAATGAAAAGGGTAAATTAATAGGTATATCCATAATTGAGAAAGGCTGAATATCTAAATGCTGGAAAAATATTAACCATAGTGACTTCAATATATCAAACATATATGGTATTAATATAATCACTAGAGGACCTACTCTTAAGATTCTTTATATGTAAAACTAGCAAACCAATAGAAGGAAAGCATGGAATAATAAAAAGTTCTTAATCTATCCAAAAGCAGACAAAAAAAGGAAAGGAAGGAAAAAGAAAACATGAGTTAATTAGAAAGCAAATAGTAAAATGACAAATTTTAAAATCCAAAGAACTAGTAATAATAATAAGGTTATAATATTGGAATGAAAGAAATCCATCTGTATGTTGGTTATATGGTGTGCACATGCTTGGTTGTGTCCAATTCTTTGTGACTCTATGGACCCCATGGAGCCACCAGGCTCCTCTGTCCATGGGATTCTCCAGGCAAGAATACTGGAGCGGGTTGCCATTTCCTTCTGCAGGACTAGTTATATGAGACTATCTTACTATAAGAACACAGATTTAGGGGATAAACTGTGGTGCATACATGTAATGAAACAGTATTCAGCAAAAAAAAGGAATGAACTATTGATAAAAGCAATAACAGGATGAATCTCAAAATGTATTCTATGTGAAAGAAGCCAGGCCAAAAGAAGTACACTTTTTTACTTATTAAAAATTCTAGAAAATACATTGAATCTGTATTAACAGAAACTAGAGCAGTGCTGGTATGAGGTGGAGGTAGAGGGAAAAATGAATAATAAAGGATTATGAGTAAACTTGTAGAAATAAGGAAAATGGTTATCTTAAATTTGGCAGTTGTTTCTCAGATGTATACATATACTGAAACTGATGAAATTTTGCATTTTAAATATAAATAGCTTAGTGTATTTCAATCATTATTTCATTGAAGTTGTAATAAAAATAATATAACAAACAAATATGCAATAGAAAAATTGACAAAAGCAAAATGCCCTTTCTTAGAGAAACTGATGCAGATTATAAATGCTTGGCAGAGATGGTGAAGAAAAAATATAGGAGAAGATGGTACAAATTTGTAATATGAGGAATAAAATACAGTTCATCACTTAAGATCCTACCTATATTTAAATTTTAATAAAAAGACCTTAGGAGCTACTTTATAAAAGTACATTGTCTTAGATAAATTTATAAAAATCTAACTAAACCTCTCATGGAAAGAAACAGAATATATTGCACACACACCTGACTTTAGCAGTGGAATTTCTAAATATTTATGAGCAAAATAGCAGCACACTTTAGCAGGTATTTTCAGATAACAGTGTAAATATGCTCTAACTGACTTCTGAGAGCATCATAACTTATATCAAAGCATCTGAACATGGCAATATATTTTTTAAATGATAATATATTATGACCAGGTTGTTTCAATTCCAGGAGTTAAATGTTGCTTTAACATTAAACCAATGTAATTACTCAATAAAAGAAAAAGTTCCTCATTCATTTACTACATAAGTCTTGGTAAACTAAAGAATATCTACACAAAATAGTTCAGAAAGGGTAGTACTTAATTATGAAAAAAAATGAATGTATTCTCTCCTGAAAACAAAAATAATACGCACATTATCTGCTATTATCCCACCTGGCTAGTATTATCCTGGAGGCTCATGCCAGTGAAACTAAAAAATAGAAAAATATAAAATATGAAAGAGTTTTTTAGGGGTAAATGAATTATTACTTTCAGACATCATTATGTTCATATTAGAAAACCCAAAGTTGCTGCAGATGAATTATTTAATTAATAAATAATTTCACTAAGATTTCTGAATTCAAATGAGAGAGGAAAATACTTGACTCCCTATCTCACCTCATATATGAAAGTCAGTTCTTAGTGGATTGTAGATATGAAAATGAAAGGCAGAACAGTCAGTTTTCAAGAAGATAACATGGGAGAATATCTTAATCACTGTAGTACAGGCAAACTTTTCTTAAATTGGACTCATAAAATAAACAATAGACTGACAAATTAAAATTTAAATTACATTGAAATTAAAGAATAAAATGTCCTAAAAAGGATATCAGTGAGAGGGAGAAAAGGCACAGCACTAAATAGAACAAGATAATTACAGAACAAAGGAACTCATAAAGGGCTTATATCCAGAATATATTTTTAAAAGATACCAAAGAAAAAAAAAAAGACAGACTTCCCAATGGTTAAGACCTTGCCTTCTGACAGAGGAGGTGCAATTTCAATCCCTGGTCAGGGAATTGAGATCCCACATGCCTCACAGCCAAAAAACATAAAAAACAGAAGCAATATTGCAACAAATTCAATAAAGGCTTTAAAAAAATTCCACATAAAAGTCTAAAATAAAAGACAGTCTCTCCTCAAAATAGATAAATCATACAAACAGACCCTCTATAATTGATATATGATATACACAAATGGTCAATAAGCATATGCAAAGTTGCTCAATATCATTAGTAATTTAGTTTTAAAAAATAATGCTTCTACAAGCTTATAAACTAGCTTAAGTTCTAAAGTTCTACAATACCAAGTGTTAGCAAAGAAGGAGAACAACTGGAATTCTCAGATACTGTGAAAGGAAGCATAAATTGGTGCTGCCACTTTGAAAACCTGTCCATAAAGTGAATATATTCCTACCATTTGACCCAGCTACAAGTGAAATGAATGTGCACAAACGTTTAAAGCAGTGTACATAATGTTTAAAGCAGTATTATTTAATATTATTCCAAACTGAGACCAATCCAAATGACTTCCAACTGCAGCATGGCAAAAGTATTTTTGAAGAGTCTTCTAAGAAGCTAATAATATTCTATTTCTTGACTTGGACTGTGGTTACTCATTTATGTTTCATTTTGTTATAATTTTTCTAATACCTTTTTGCATGAATTAATGTTACAATTAAAAATATTTTAATTGGAGAAGCAATTGCATTAATCCCTCTGCAGGACACCAAAGGCTTGGGCTAATTCGCCATCGGTTGAGATGAAAATTAATGAATGGATTTATACTATAATTTAGAAGTAAAGTAATAGAAGCAACAGGAAATAAAGATGGATTGCATGTGGGAAAGGAATAGTAATGAGGATTTTTTTTTTTTAAGTTAGCTTTAATAGTATTGACTATAACATGGTTTACTAGTAACTATTTACAGATCAGGTAAGATTAAAAAAACAATTTTACCATTCTGTCAGCAGTTATTTTTCATTTCTTAATTGAGTTAAAATTTGAGAGCTTCTAAATATTCTTTTTTTCATTTTAGTGCTTTTTAAATTTTATTTGAATGTTATTCTCCTGCGTAGGGTAAAATTGGAGAGGAGATAGCAAAATTTAATTAGAGAAGCTCCCCACCAACACCATCGCCAGCATTTCACACTAGAACTCAAATGAAAGTGCCAGATATTACACAGAAAATCAAGGAAATTTTCAAATGAGTCTTCAGATTCAAAACTACTAGAGTGACTAACACACAGACACACTATATAGCACTGGGGGCTGCTAATTCTCAATTGAAAATCAAAAAACAGAAAAATTAGATTAAAATGAACACAAGCTTTAAAAAAATGTTTTCCATTGAAAATAAAATGGTTAATGTTTTCCAATTGTGGCTGATATTTACAAATGCAGGTGAAATTTAAAACTAAATGAATCTTCATCAATCATTTTTTAAACAGGTTACCAGCCAATGAAATAGAAATAAAATATATCATTTTTAGTTTAAAAATTGCTTTAAAATATATGTACTTTTAATATAAAAAATTATAACAACTGAAGAAAGTAAAATATTTTAATACTAATTTCTTAGTTTATTTGAAAATGTTGTTATAAACCTGTCCAACTCTCTGTGACCCTGTGGACTGCAGCCTGTCAGGTTCCTCTGTCCATGGAATTCTCCATGCAAGAATACTGGAGTGGGTTGACATTTCCTTCTCCACAGTGCTGTAGAAGACTATGTAAATTATTTCCTGACAAGCCTTGGTAGCACATATGCTTCTTTTAAGAATAACTAAGAAGGAATTTGCTTATTAGTACACTATATTTCCTTGTGCCCAAGTCTTTCAAGAACAGTTACAAACTGTTATAAACTTTTTTAATATAATTACATGCACAAACCAGTTTGCTTATATTGTTACAAGTTTAAGTAATGTTTTGATTGAGATTCACTTTCAATTCAAATTGGTTATACTAATGAGTGCCTACCATGTAAGAAATCATGCTACAAAAATGTTTTGCATGTTAGAACAATTAACAGACTCAAAGCAACTCTAAGAAACTAATATGATTTTCATTTTTGGCAATGTGAAATCTGAGGTCTTGTCTAGCTAAATAACTTGACAAGGGTATAACAGATATAAGCAGTCAAAGCAAGAACTAGAACCACATTTTCTGATATACTATGGTTTTCTAAAATTGTAGTAAATAACTAAAATTTTAATATTTTGATGAAACTAGATGCAGATATACTGTTGAGCATTTTTGTAAACTGTAACTCTCCATCTTTAGCACTTTTGGATGGATACAACTGGTGTTAATAAATTGAGATGAATAAACATTGTTCTAGGATGAGCTTAGTATATTAAGACAAGCCAAATGCCAGAAAAGTAGGTGCAGTTTTTCTTTTCCATGATTCTTTTTTGTATTGTATGATTTTACTGAACAAAATATTGCAAATTATTTTGAAATATTTGTTTATTTATAGTATGGGCAAATTATTATTTAAATCCTTTAAAAGGGCCTCACTTCATTTATTTACACTGAGGTTTAATCATTATCTATTCTTGAATACTCAGTTTAATTCATTTAAAATCATATTTCCTGAAAGAAACCATATGTCAAGCACTCTGTGAGACACTTCTGATTGTACAAAAATAAGTAAAACAGGTCCTACACAAGAATGTATTCTGGGGTCACATACAGATTAAGATACCATGAAGTTTAGCAAAGAACAGCTGGTAGAGGAAGAGAGATCTAATCAGATATATCATCAGTCATGAAATCCTAAGATATATTGGACCTCCAGCCCAGCTGGAGTGGAGAGATACTGCTGAGCTCTTTTTATGTTGAAGTCAGAATCCCTCAGAAGAAATGGAGTAGCCATCATGGTCAACAGAAGAGTCCGAAATGCAGTACTTGGATGCAATCTCAAAAACGACAGAATGATCTCTGTTTGTTTCCAAGGCAAACCATTCAATATCACAGTAATCCATGTCTATGCCCCAACCAGTAATGCTGAAGAAGCTGAAGTTGAATGGTTCTATGAAGACCTACAAGACCTTTTAGAACTAACACCCAAAAAAGACATCCTTTTCATTCTAGGAGACTGGAATGCATAAGTAGGAAGTCAAGAAACACCTGGAGTAACAGGCAAATTTGGCCTCGGAATGCAGAATGAAGCAGGGCAAAGACTAATAGAGTTTTGCCAAGAAAATGCACTGGTCATAGCAAACACCCTCTTCCAACAACACAAGAGAAGACTCTACACATGGACATCATCAGATGGTCAACACCAAAATCAGATTGATTATATTCTTTGCAGCCAAAGATGGAGATGCCCTATACAGTCAACAAAAACAAGACTGTGGCTCAGATCATGAACTCCTTATTACCAAATTCAGACTCAAATTGAAGAAAGTAGGGGAAACCGCTAGACCATTCAGGTATGACCTAAATCAAATCCCTTATGATTATACAGTGGAAGTGAGAAATAGATTTAAGGGCCTAGATCTGATAGATAGAGTGCCTGATGAACTATGGAATAAGGTCTGTGACATTGTACAGGAGACAGGGATCAAGATCATCCTCATGGAAAAGAAATGCAAAAAACCAAAATGGCTATCTGGGGAAGGCTTACAAACAGCTGTGGAAAAAAAGAGAAGCGAAAAGCCAAGGATAAAAGGAAAGATATAAGCATCTGAATGCAGAGTTCCAAAGAATAGCAAGAAGAGATAAGAAAGCCTTCTTCAGCAATCAATGCAAAGAAATAGAGGGAAACAACAGAATGGGAAAGACTAGAGAGCTCTTCAAGAAAATCAGAGATACCAAGGGAACATTTCATGCAAAGATGGGCTCGATAAAGGACAGAAATGGTATGGACCTAACAGAAGCAGAAGATATTAAGAAGAGTGGCAAGAATACACATAAGAACTGTAAAAAAGGATCTTCATGACTTGGACAATCATGATGGTGTGGTCACTCATGTAGAGCCAGACATCCTGGAATGTGAGGTCAAGTGGGCCTTAGAAAGCATCACTAGGAACAAAGCTAGTGGAGATGATGGAATTCCAGTTGAGCTATTTCAAATTCTGAAAGATGATGCTGTGAAAGTGCTGCACTCAATATGCCAACAAATTTGGAAAACTCAGCAGTGGCCAGGACTGGAAAAGGTCAGTTTTCATTCCAATCCCAAAGAAAGGCAATGCCAAAGAATGTTCAAACTACCGCACAATTGCACTCTTCTCACATGCTAGTAAAGTGAAAGTGAAGCCACTCAGTCGTGTCCAACTCTTTGTGACCCCATGGACTGCAGCCCACCAGGCTCCTCTGTCCATGGGATTTTCCAGGCAAGAGTACTGGAGTGGGTTGCCATTTCCTTCAAGTAATGCTCAAAATTCTCCAAGCCAGGCTTCAGCAGTACATGCACCATGAACTTTCTGATGTTCAAGCTGGTTTTAGAAAAGGCAGAGGAACCAGAGAGCAAATTGTCAACATCTGCTGGATCTTCGAAAAAGCAAGAGAGTTCCAGAAAAACATCTATTTCTGCTTTATTGACTATGCCAAAGCCTTTGACTGTGTGGATCACAATAAACTGTGGACAATTCTGAAAGAGATGGGAATACCAGACCACCTAACCTGCCTCTTGAGAAATCTGTATGCAGGTCAGGAAGCAACAGTTAGAAATGGACATGGAACAACAGACTGGTTCCAAATAGGAAAAGGAGTACGTCAAGGCTGTATATTGTCACCCTGCTTATTTAACTTATACGCAGAGTACATCATGAGAAACACTGGGCTGGAAGAAACAGAAGCTGGAATCAAGATTGCCGGGAGAAATATCAATAACCTCAGATATGCAGATGACACCACCCTTATGGCAGAAAGCGAAGAGGAACTAAAAAGCCTCTTGATGAAAGTGAAAGAGGAGAGTGAAAAAGTTGGCTTGAAGCTCAACATTCAGAAAGCGAAGATCATGGCATCCGGTCTCATCACTTCATGGTAAATAGAGGTGGAAACAGTGCCAGACTTTCTTTTTTGGGGGCTCCAAAATCACTGCAGATGGTGACTGCAGCCATGAAATTAAAAGACGCTTACTCCTTGGAAGAAAAGTTATGACGAACCTAGATAGCATATTCAAAAGCAGAGACATTACTTTGCCTACTAAGGTCCATCTAGTCAAGGCTATGATTTTTCCAGTGGCCATGTATGGATGTGAGAGTTGGACTGTGACGAAGGCTGAGCGCCAAAGAATAGATGCTTTTGAACTGTGGTGTTGGAGAAGACTCTTGAGAGTCCCTTGGACTGCAAAAAGATCCATCCAGTCCATTCTGAAGGAGATCAGCCCTGGGTGTTCTTTGGAAGGAATGATGCTAAAGCTGAAACTTCAGTACTTTGGCCACCTCATGCAAAGAATTGACTCATTGGAAAAGACTCTGATGCTGGGAGGGATTGGGGGCAGGAGGAGAAGGGGACGACAGAGAATGAGATGGCTGGATGGCATCCCTGACTTGATGGATGCGAGTCTGAGTGAACTCTGGGAGTTGGTAATGGACAGAAAGGCTGGCGTGCTGCGATTCATGGGGTCGCAAAGAGTTGGACTCGACTGAGCGGCTGAACTGAACTGAAAATCCTAGAAGGCCATCCTTAAAGTAAAGACTACACATTATTGGTAAGTTTAAGGAAAAATGCAAAACAGATCAATTCTAATAAGCATAAAATAAGCTTGACAAAATTTTTAAAAATCTGCTGGTAAACGAACTTCAAGTCAAAATAAAATTCAGAACACTTAAAAAGAATAGTAAATAATCAGGACTCTCTCAAAAATAAAATAGAGTTCAAAATTAGCACACGCAGAAAAAGAAGCAGGAATAGTGCTTTGTAACCAAAGTAAAAAGCAGTTAACAGGAAAATAAACAAGTAAGCAAAGTCACAGCTTAGAATGAATAGAGACTGTCTATAAATATCTACTACAGAACATTCTACCCAAAACCAGAAGAACACACATCTGATTTCAAGTGCAGATGAAACATTCTCTAAGATAGATCCCATGCTAAGTCACAAAACAAGTCACAACTAATTTAAGAAGATTGAAATTTTATCAAGCACCTTTTCCAACTACAACAATATGAAACTAGAAATCCATTACAGGAAGAAAGCTGGAAAAAACAACACATGGAGACTAAACAACATGATACTAGAAAGCCAATGAATCAATAAAGAAATCAAAAATAACTTTAGATGAGTTAATACACAAACACAGTTTTCCAAAACATGGGATCCATCGAAAGCAATTCTAAGAGGCAAGTTTATATAATCAAGCTTCCCTTAGATAACAACGAAAATCTCAAATAAGTAACCTAACTACACCTAAAGGAATTAGAAAAATAAGAAGAAACAAAGCCAGGTTTTAGAGGAAGGAAGGAAATAATAAAATCAGAGCACAAATAAATTAAAGAGACTTTTAAAAGAAACAGTAGAAAAGACTAGTAAAACTCATATAATATTTTTTAAAGATCTACAAAACTGATAAAACTTTGCCCAAATTCATCAAGTAAAGGACAAAAAAAAAAAAAAAACAGAGGGAAGGACCAAATAAATAAAATTAGAAATGATTTTTTATTCTGATATCACAGAAATATGAACAATTCTAAGACAGTACTATGAACAATGCTAACAAATTAAACAACTTAGAAGAAATTGGTAAATTCCTGGAAACATACAATCTTTTCAGACTATATCAAGAGGAAATAAAAAATTTGGATAGACTGATTACTAGTAATAAAATTGAATCGTTGACCAAAGAAGAACTCCCACCAAAAAAGTCCAAGACCAGACAGCTTCAAAGGGGAATTCAACCAAATATTTAAAGAGTTAATACTTGTCCTTCTCAAATTATCCCAAAATACTGAAGAGGAGGGAATCCTTCCAAACTGCTTCTATGAGGACAGCATTACCCTGATACTAAAACTGGACAAAAACACTACAATAAAAGAAAATTACAGGCCAATATCCCTGATGAACATAGATGTAAAAATCCTCAACAAAATTTTAGCAAACCAAATTCAACAATACATTAAAAGGATCATAAACCATGATCAAGGTGGATTTATTGAAGGGATGCAAGAGTTGTTTAATATCCCCAAATCAAATAACATGATATACCAAATTAACAAAACTAAGGATAAAGATCATATGGTCATTTCAATAGGTGTAGAAAAATCATTTGATAAAGTTTATCACATATTCATGATGAAAACTCTCAACAAAGTTGATATAATGGGAACATACTACCTCAACATAATAAAAAGTATTTATAACAAACCCACAGTTAACATTATACTCAATGGTGAAAAAGTGAAAGCTTTACCTACAAAATCCAGAACAAAATAAGGATGCCACTTTTACCACTTTTATTCAGTATAGATTTGGGAGTCCCAGCCACAGCAATCAGATGGAAAAAATAGTGATAGGGGCTTAAATATAAGACTTGAAACTTCTAGAAGAAAACAGATGGGATGCTTTTGACATCAGTTTTAGCAATATATTTTTTAAAAATCTCTTTTCTCAAGCAAGGACAACAGAAAAATAAACAAGTGGGACTACATGAAGCAAAAAACCTTTTGTACAATGAAAGAAATCATCAATAAGGTGAAAAGCCTGACTACTGAATGGGAAAAGATATTTGCAAATGACATGTTTGATATCATGTAAATGTCCAAAATATGTAAATAACTCATAAACTCAATATCAAAAAACAAACAATCTGGTTAAAAATGGGCAGGGGACCTGAATAGGTATTTTCCCAAAGAAGGCATACAGATGGCCAACAGGCACATGAGTGCATGATCAACAATGTCACTAATCATCAGGAAAATGCAAGTCAAAACCACAATGAGATGTCCCTTCACACCTGCCCGAATGGCTATCATCCAAATACAAGAAATAACAAGTGTTGGCAAGGATGTGGAGAACAGGAAACCCTCAGGCACTGTTGCTGGGAATGTAAACTAGTGAAGCCACTATAGCAAACAACATGGAGGTTTCTCAAAAAATAAAAATTTTATTACCATATGATACAGCAATTTCATGCCTCGGTGTTTATCCAAAGAAATGTAAAACACTAATTTCAAAAGACATATGCACCCCAGTGTTCAAAGCAACATTATTTATATTAGCCAAGATATGGAAACAACCAAAGTGTCCATCAAGATGAATGGATAAAGCAGATGTGGTATATACATACCATGGAATATTCCTCAGTCATATTAAGAATGATATCTTATTATTTGCAACAACATGGATGGATCTGTAGGGTATTGTGCTTAGTGAAGTTAAGTCAGGCAGAGAAAGACAAATAGTTGTGTTTTCACTGGATCTAAAAGTAAAACAAAGAAACAATATAACAAAACAGAAACAGACTCAAGGACACAAAGAACAAATTAATAGTTGCCAGAGGGGAAGGGATATGAGTAGGGGAAATATATGTGAATGGGATTAAAAGGTACAAACTAACATTTATAAACTAAAAAAGTCACAGGCTTTACTTTATGTAATGTACATCACAGAAAATATACTCAATATTTTATAATAAATTTGTGTGGCATGTAGTCTATAAAATATCAAATCACTATGTTGTATACCTGCAACTAATATAATATTACATGTCACTTATACTTCAATTTTTAAAAAGCCTGCTATTATAAACATTTTTAATGATTTAATAGAAAAGATGGATAAACAGATATGAATTGAGCACATAAAAGAAAGCTACAAAAGAACCACATATAAAATTCTAAAAGTGAAAAATATAGTAGGTGAAAATTATTGAATAAATTTTATAGCCTATAGGACACTACAGTCATAAGATCCAGTGAACTAAGTAAAACTAATAGAAATTATCCTAACCAAGAAAAAACTAAATTACTGAACTCATAGATGAAAGGACATCACTATTGACCTTAAGAAATAAAAAGCATTAAAAAGGAATAATGTGAACCACTGTATGTCTGCAAATTAGATAGCTTATATAAAATTTTCAGGAAAAAATATTAATGCTTATATATATATCAAAATATTGAGCAACTATGAATATTTGATTGTTATTTTCTTTTTAATTTTTTTATTTTGCACAATGAATATGAGTTACTTGTGTTATTAGAAATATTTAGAGGAGATTTAGCAAATGAGGCATGTTATTCTGTTCACTTTTGTGTGATTCTGTTTGTTTTGATTGGGTTATAAGGAAATAAAATTTGACAAGAGTACTGCCTTACAGGAGATCTCTGAGAAAAACTTTACATCCTCTTAATAATGTGTATGAAAGCTTATACATAAGTTTCCATGTATCCATTAAGTGTTAGTCTGTTTCAAGAGTTTAGTGACTCAAGGCTGTAACTCTGGACACTTTGAGACCTCTTGGCAGTCTGAATAGTCACACTTATCTAACCAGAAAGGCAGTCTTTTTAAGTAAGAACACACACACCTCATTCTTTCCTTTTTTCCTCGTTTCTAAGTTCATTTCTAAATAACTGTTATGTTTGAAATCTCAGACAAACTGATAACCCAGAATCCACTTACAGGACAGTCCCCCTCCCTAATGATTATATTAATTAGATTTGCACCTCTGATGGAAGAACAAATTCCTGACTTGAGTTTTGTATTATCTGAGCTTAGATAATATCTGTTTCAGATATAACTTGAAAATATCTGAGTCATTATCTTGCTTCAAGTTCCATATCATTGCATTTAAAAAATCACAAACCAAATTACAAAATATTGGGAAATGTTTCTATCTTTGATAATAAGTCTTTACTGAAGTTTCTTAATAAACAAAAAACAAGAGAGAGAATAACAAAAATACAGTTCAAAACTTCACAAAATATGCTTTATACATTTCTCTCCAAATTCCATTTCCCTTGGAAACTCCAAAATTTCTTCTTTTTTCTGTTCCATTCAAGCGTTGAGTCAAGTATACTCCATCTACTCCACCTACTCTTTGATGCCGGCCCTCCCACCTTCTCACTCTCTTCTCTTCCTCAGTGATACCTCCATGCCTTTTCCAATGTAAAGCAATTGCATCTCTCATGTTCTTTCTATGTTCTCTCTTCTCTGTCCATCAAATCATCACAATCAAGGCTTAACACTAAGTGGTACAGGTTGAACGGCAGGGAGTGGGCTTGAAAAGATTCTCTTTAGAAGGAATATGAATTCTTGTGCTATTTTTTGTAGCCCTGTTACAGTAATTGATTTATATGACCTCTATCAGGCTCTCTCTCTGTCTATATGTGTGTGTGTGTGTGTGTGTGTGTGTGTGTATGGAACTTTATATTTCTAGGTACATAAATAGTGATGAGTTGAATTATCTTACATTCTTCCTTCTCTGGTTTTCAGGCAGTGGGAGGGCAGGTGGTTGGCTACTGTATAATTTTATTGTGTACCCATCAGCAAGTTTCCTTTTACAACCTTGCAATAATCCCAAGGAATTTGGGAGCAATGGAGCAAACATGAATTGAACCTAAATATAAAAAAGAGAAAGTATTTGTTTCATTTATTTATTTGTGTTTTAAGGATAGAGTTATTTACATTCTACTGCATTGTAATATATTCATGAATCATTAGGTTGGAAGGAAATTTAAAAGGTCATGCAGCCTACCTTTGCTCTAATTCTTATCCAAAGTAATATTATTAAATAAAAATTTGGGGAAAAGTTAAGATACTAATTGACAAGAGCATTATACTTTCAGTTGGTTTAACTCCTAATTATATAACATTTCTAGTATCAAACAGAGACCATGGTCTTCAAGTCATGTGTTAAGGAAAAACTAATGACCCTTAGAGTGATGAAGTTTAGTGATTACAGTAAAATTGCATGTAGTGAAATAGATTAAGGTAAATTTGTATTTATTCAAGATTATATTCAGAAAGATTCCTAAAATGGTAAAACCTTTTTCTGGTGTTGTGGCTTTGTTCAATTAACACTTGTTAAATGGAGCAGTAGGTGCCATATGGTGAGGAGAGGTTCAACGACAGATCGTAAAAGAAATTCAAATAAAGCAACTTATTACTCATGGGTCCTGGAGGAAGTACATAACATGTTTTAAGGGGCTAAATGGGGAGGTCAAAGCAGAGTGTGGGCAGAGAATAGGACGGGGGGCACATGTCTTAGGGTCCATACGTGTAATGCTTTGAGGTTCCTGGCCTTAAGGTGAATTGGTCAGTTCCAACCGAAAAAGCAGGGTAATGGTAAACTCCACAGAAGTCTTACCTAAGGGTTGTACAGAGGAGGGCGATGATCACAAGGGCTGCTAGAGAAAGTCACTCAGGAACTTGCATTTGCTTGTGACTCTGATTCTGTTATGTGGGGCATGCGTTTGCATGAGGGAACTAATGTATAATGATGATAATTATTGAAATTTATTTTCTGCTGAACACCAATATAGTGTGCAAGATCAGGACAGTGATGTTCTGTGTATGCATATTTTAAATAACTGACATTTTTTGAAGTAATGTAATTAAATTATCATGCTAAGACTTTTTTCTCTCTGAAGATCATTAAATATGAAGGACTAATTTGTCCATTAGATGCTTAAAAGTGTTGTAAATTATTTTTATCATAAATCTGCTAATTGTTGGACTATATATCCAGATATCCAAGCAAGTGATCCAAACCATTTGGCCATATTATTGTAACATGTGTTTGGGTTTTTCATCTTATTTTTTTCCCTATTTGACATATAGACATTATAGCAGTTTTTTTCCTTCCTTAATATGATGCCTTAAACTATTGCTTCAGAATTGCCTGATATTTTTGTGACAAAATGTAAATTTCTAGACTTCTCAAAGACTTACTAACTCAGAATAATTAGAGGCTAGGGGTTTGAACTCTGTAGTTTTGAACAAGCTCCTTGGGTGAAGCTTATGTCTCTAAAGTTTAACACACTGATATTTGAAAACTACTGCTGTACTTTGTAGCCCATATTTTGTTTTTTATTTGCAGGATTTATAAATCACATTGAGTTATTGGTAATTTTGTGTATCTTTAGTTTATTCCATTCTGTAGACTTTGGAAGTAGAATTTGTACTCAAGTCTCACCAATTCCTGCTTTTAAATCTGTCTCACTCACTAGTGAGTGTCTGCTATTCATATATTCAGAAGATATCAGTGTCTATTAAAACTCATTCATTGTGTTATTAAGCTTTTAGTACAAATATATTGGGCTCCCCTTGTGGCTCAGCTGGTAAAGAATCTGCCTGCAATGCGGGAAACGTGGGTTTAATCCCTGGGTTGGAGATTAATCCCTGGAGAAGGGAAAGGCTGCCCACTCCGGTATTCTGGCCTGGAGAATTCCATGGAGTGTATAGTCCATGGGGTCACAAAAAGTTGGACACGACTTTTTGAGGGACTTTCACTTTCACTGTCACAAATATATTAATAGCATCAAAGTTCAAATCATCAAGATGGTCTCTGAAATCTTAGTGTTTTTTTTGTTTGTTTGTTTGTTTTTGTTGTTGTTGCTGTATTTTCTTCCAGCAAAATTTTTATATATCAGAAAGAAGTTGATATTTTAACAAGCTGCCACATGTGTTTTTTTTGTTTGTTTGTTTGTTTTAGCAATAGAAGCAGAGTTTATCTTTAAGAATATACTGTTCTTTGGTTTTGGAAAGCATGCAGGCATCTTGCAAAGAGACATTTTAATAGGCTCTTTAGCTATGAAATAGTAAAGCAAAAATGCTATTCTAGAGGGAAGAAATTTGAGTCAATAAGAAAATTAGCTACTTTCTATAATAATGTGAAAGACCACCATTATTTTTAACTGGGAGAGAACTTGTCAAATTTTTAGACACCAGGGTGGTTTCAGTATTGGCTAAGGTATTTCCTTCTTAGCTAGGCAAGTTGTTTCTTGCAATAATAGAGAGAAGCAAGAACAAGGAGAAATCTAGAAAGGACGTCTCTATGGAGAATCAGGGAAAAGTATGCTACCAGATATTCCAGGTTAACATTTGCTGTGTGGCATTATGTTGTTTGTTTTTTTTTCCTCACGTCCAAAGACTCCAGTGAAGAATTTTTAATGCCATAGCTTGATAGCAACTCTGCTTTGTGGCTCCCCGTAAGGCAGACTGCCATTATAAGAGGTGCAAGAAGTGGCCCTGTTATGTGTGTGAAGGCAGGTATCATCAAAAAGCCAGAGTCAATATAAATGGTAGAACATATAATGACTCCCTGAAAATTTCTAAAATTATGGTATTCTTTGACTCTAAGATGGCGTTATTTTAAGGTGCACTGTCATTTTACATACCACAAAGAAAAAAAATACTGCCAATTAAGTTATCATAAAATTTTTCTTATAATTTACATTTTAACTTTCTACTTAAGAATACTATTGATTCTGGGATATTTTTTCCAAGCCAATGATGCTATTTTTGAAGCTGATACTTTTTATAATCTTGCTGTGGAATTCATGAGGGTTCTGTACAACAAATAGATATCATATTTATTCCTCAAATTGTCCTTACATTGAAATGTTCAGAATGTTGAAATGTACATTAGCCAGTTTTGCCATCAGGGATATCTATAAAGTCACACATGTCTTGACAATGATACCTCTTTCAAACTGTTGTCTGGCTAACAAAGACTGCAAGATTTCATTGACAGTAGGAAACATCCTACTTCAGTGATCTTAAAATGTGAACAGTTATGCTCCTCATACTTCATGAAATACAGCACTTAGAGAGATCATTGGACTCCTAGCCTCATTATACAGGGTAGAGACTTGGGGGCTTCAGTTGAATACTAACAGAGGAGTATCCTTCTAAGGCTAAAGAATTTGAGAACATACACAATTTAATTATATTCATTGCAACCTTAAAAATTGTACCTACTAATACATGTATTTTTAAAATGTGACATATCCTTTTTTCAAAAATGATTTCATCATAAGTGAAATGTCAGCTTGTCACATTAATTATAAATTACTATCTCCTTAGTCCTCTAAGGGTCCTTCACCCTTGTTATACTCTACCCGTCTGAGATAAGGAGCAGGAAGGCTTTAAGAACTTCAGCTAATATAATAATTAGAGAAAGTTGAGCTAATTAAAAATTATGCAGAGACTAAATGACTCTTATGCCTAAATTGTATGAGTTAAATGGAGGCAATAAAACTTTTTAAAAAATACAGTATATTCTACTATCTAATTTTCAAATCAAATTAAATACTGAAGCACATGCAAAATTGTATTATCATGTATTTATATTCTTCCCCTTAGAACCAGAAGTTAAAATGTACTTCATAAATGGAGAGACGATGATGATGTACTTTATAGCCCAACTATAACACTCTGAGCACACATATTTCTTTAAGAAGTAGTGCCTTACATGATTTATTATCCAAAACATTGAGCTATTACCTTTGTCCAGTCTTACCACCTGGAATGACAACCCACACACACATGATAACAATGACAAATACTACTTAACTGTTGCCTGGCTGTATAATCTAATGTAGATAATCTGGATAAATTTTCTTAGGGTAATTGAGAACCAAAAAAGAAAGTGTAACTTTAGGAAATCTGAATTCCAAGATGTTGACTCAAATTTTATATCCTTATTTACAGTGATGTAGCTGAATAGCATGCCAAGGTGGTAGGGTTCTTGTTCTTTCATTGCCTACACAAAGACAGTTGATTCAGAGTTTTCTTCATTTCTGGCTGCATGTTGTTTTTATATTCTTCTTTCTCCTCCATCAGTGTCCTTAAAATATTAAATAATATGTACGTAAAATAAGTTTAGCATGAAGCAGTCATCAGGATTGGGTTGTATTTGTATAGAGAAAAAAACACCAATTTCCCCTGCCTTTCTTTTTTTCCCTATAAGTCTTCTGCTAGAGTGATTTTGCAGAAACAAATTGATAGGACTAGAAATAAAGGGTCATCAAAATTTCTGCTCAGAATCATCTCATTTAGATTATATGGGGTATTTATTCACATGTAAACTTTCATAAGCAAATTGCATTTTAAGTCTGTGTTTGAAATTAATATTATTACTATAGAATAAATTGTGAGAGGTTCAACATTAGCAATTAAGCACATTCATGGGAATGAAGTGACGATGACAAAGATATATGGACACTATTGTGTGAATAACTTTTAATAGGTCTGGAGAGATGAATTCTGAAACAAAGAAAAACATGACCCAATTTTGAAAATATTGGGAGGACTATTGAACTGTGTTACTCTAGGCGACTGTGAGAAGGACAATAGATAGATGGGAATCTTAAGGATGTATTCAAGATCTATATAGAAGATCCTTGTTACATTGTCTCAGATTTTACTCAGTTATATTTAAGATAGTGAATTGCTTAGTCCTGGAGAATGTTTAGGAAACTCTTAGGCCTCCTTAGAATTTTGTGACTTTCTATAGTCAAGTTTTTTCTTCTAATCAGTGATTTGAAATAGATCATCAAGACATGTGTTGAACAGAGCATAGGACAGTCAGTATCAGCATGGGAGATGGTAAGGGCTAAACAACAAACTTTTCCATCAGGGCAGCAGACCCTCGTGAGCCCCCAGCTCCAAACTCAGTTCTGCCACTAATTTGCTCTGTGACCTGTACCAGCTTCTTAACATATTTTCACATTAAATAAAGGCTTTGAATTAACAATTTGTAATGTTCCCTCTATCTTATGTACACCTTCAGTACATTTTTACATAATGTTGACCCTGTTGGCATTTTTCTGTGGAATACACCACCCTTTGAGCGCCAGCCCTGAGTTCATTATAGACCTTCATACAGACAATGGGCCAACACTATTGTCAACACCAGCTCTGACGAAACATTCAGTACAACTTACAGATATCAAAGAAGTGACACAATTCTGAGGAAAAAATAATGAGGAGGAGTTGGGAGTCTCCTTTAACCTAAAACGGACAACACTAGGTTTAGATAATCTAGCTAGTGGGCAGAAACTCAGATTATACCTTTTGAAATTTTATTCTATTTAAGAATTTTTAAATCATTTGCATAATGATATTCAGATACAGATATCAGCAATATCAATCAGCTTGCTTAATGATGGTTATAACACATGACATTTAAATGGGGAAGTATTCAGTAGCCCTTACATTTGTTTTCTGGTAATGCTTGCATTAGACTGATATAAAAAAAATAGCATTTAACTACATCTATCATTTTTAGTTCTATATTTGCTAATTAATATCTCAACATTCAAAGATTTTTTTTTCCCCTTGGTGTGGGCTGGTGTTGATAATGTATATGATACCTTTCTCCAGAATGACTATTAATTTGATCCAGCACTTTTCTAATAAAATGAGAAGCAATCAAAGAGGAACTTTAGCAAGGTTCTCCAAATTATACTATCTTTTTCAGGCTATTCAGATGAGCAAAAATAATATAAACGAGCATGGAAAGGAATTGTATTTCTGTCCAATAGTCTGGATGTGATTTTTCCAGCAGTCATGTATGGATGTGATGCTTTTGAACTGTGGTGTTGGAGAAGACTCTTTAGAGTCCCTTGGTCTGCAAGATCAAACCAGTCAATTCTAAAGGAAATCAGTCCTCAATATTCATTGAAAGGATGGATGCTGAAGCTGAAACTCCAATAATTTGGCCACCTAATGTGAAGAACTGACTCATTTGAAAAGACCCTGATGCTGGAAAAGATTGAAGGCAGGAGAAGGGGATGACAGAGGATGAGATGTTGGATGGCATCAGTGACTCGATGGACATGAGTTTGAGTAAGCTCTGGGAGTTGGTGATGGACAGGGAAGCCTGGCATGCTGCTGTCCATGGGGTCGCAAAGAGCTGGACACAACTGAACAACTGAACTGAACTCACTTGTTTGAAATTCAAGAAGGAAGGAAAGAAAGATGGAAGAAAGCAAACAAGCAATAGCATTTAGTAAATAATTGATAAATAATAAAATATAATCACTTGGTGTTCAAATGTCATTTAAGAAAACTCTGGGAGAAGGCAATGGCAACCTAATCCAGCACACTTGACTGGAAAATCCCATGGACGGAGGAGCCTGGAAGGCTGCAGTCCATGGGGTTGCTAGGAGTTGGACACGACTGAGCGACTTCATATTCACTTTTCACTTTCATGCACTGGAGAAGGAAATGGCAACCCACTCCAGTGTTCTTGCCTGGAGAATCCCAGGGATTGGGGAACCTGGTGGGCTGCCGTCTCTGGGGTCGGACAGAGTTGGACATGACTGAAGCAACTTAGCAACAGCAGCAGCAGCAAGAAAACTCTGAGAATTGGTAAAGTTACTTTTTATAAATCTTACAGTTTTGTTTGTTCATACCATCGTTAAAGACAGTTTTTATAATAGATATTTTAGATTTAAAATTCATTGAATATAGGAAGTTTGAAACTAATAATTATTTAACTTTATCACTTATGAAGTCTGAATATCGTGCAAGGAAATTTTAAAAATCTAAAGTAGAAAAACAAAGGTCAACAGTATTTTTCTTTTAAAGTGACTTTCCAGTCACACTGGAAAATAATGACAAATTCAAATAATGTTATGTTGAAAATGTGTACATATAAAAATATTTACAAATGCAAAAAGAGTATTTATACACATGTACACAAATCACACAGAAAGATAGTCTTTTTTAAATATGAATATATGGTCAATATTTTATATTCATTTTCTGATAAAATAAACATAAATCTGTTTAACTCCATTTTTGTACCACAGTCAATTAAAATTTATTTCTGAAACAGTATTTATTTCTGAAAGGGTACTTCTTGAAAGTATACAACTAAATATTTGCTTCTCAGTATTTTCTAGCTGAAATCAAGACTGTAGTATAAAATTCCTCTGACTTAATCATGAATTATCATGAATCATATGATTTATCATGAATCATAATAAAGATGATATTACTTGACTTGCATTATTAGGCACCCAAAAAATAGATATTTGGATATACCAATGGCAGAAAGATTTTCAAAACTCTGTTATCATATCCCAAATGACAAAACAGGGAAATAGCACACAAAAACCAGGACTAGGGAGAGAAACTGGTTATGGAAATCCATCAAAAGGATGCAAGTATTTAAAACCAAAGAGAACAAAGAAACAAAGCCAATGGAAGAGGCTAATACCACTAGGTTCAGACAAAGCCCGTGTGTGAACCAGAAGTTGATTTTAGACATTTCCCTTCTGTCCTTCACAGAATCTTTCCTACCTTAACAGCCAGACACCCATCTTGTCAACTAATTCAGACAGATTTGGCTTCCAGTGAGAGCTTGGGCTTCACTCCCCACACCACATTCTAGGAACAAGAGCAGTTCAAAGGTCCTTAGGGTCACTCTGCTACAAGATGAAGCTTTTCTTGAACACTGGCCTTATTTGGATTCACCTTCTCTCTCTTCTCCCCTGCTTTAACTTTCAAAACTAGATTGATTTTCCTTTCATTTAAAAACAACACTGTTTTGAGATTAATATATATATACAATAAAATGAATATTTATATCAAATTTATTTATATACTATACTATAAACTTGTTACATTTTGAGATAGATGTATACTTATGTAACTATCATCTCATTCAAAACATAGATTATTTCTATCAACCCACATACAAGGTCCCTGTGTCCTTCCCAGTTATGCCCCTGCCTCAATCACCGCATACCTTATGCCTCAGGCAACCACTGAAAAGCTTCTGGTCTCTGTAGGTTAGTTCTGCCTTTTCTAAAGCTTCAGAAATATGGACTCATGTACTCTGTATCCTTTTGTGTCTGGCTTCTTTCACTTGGAAAGACTTTTTAAGATATAGTCATGTTGTTTTGTCAGAGAAGGCAATGCCAACCTACTCCAGTACTCTTGCCTGGAAAATCCCATGGACAGAGTAGCCTGGAAGGCTGCAGTCCATGGGGTCGCTGAGGGTCGGACACAACTGAGTGACTTCACTTTCACTTTTCACTTTCCTGCATTGTAGAAGGAAATGGCAACCCACTCCAGTGTTCTTGCCTAGAAAATCCCAGGGACGGGGGAGCCTGATGGGCTGCTGTCTATGAGGTCGCACAGAGTCAGACACGACTGAAGTGACTTAGCAGTAGCAGCATGTTGTTTTGTATTGGTAGATTATTTCTTTTTGTTGCTGAGTAGTATTAATATATTAATATAAAATTATATTAATCATTAAATTAATATAGAAGAGCCACTCATCTGTTGCCAATTATCACTTGCTGTAACAAGTATTGTTGAAGGTGTGAGGCAACTCTCTACCTGCTGGTGAGGCTACTTAAAGTGGGACAACCACTTTAGAAAACACTGTGACAGTATCTTTCAAGTTAAATGCATGCTTACTGCATGATCCAGCAGCTCCTTTCCTAGATATTTATCTAAAGAAGTTAAATGCCCATAAAAATATTTATACATAAGTGCTCATAGCAGCTTTACTAATATATTACACACTTTAGGTAAATTGGACTAGGGCTACATCCCACCTGGGAGGGGCCTTCTGTTTTGAGAAAGCTGTGCAAGATTCATATTATCCCCAAGGAAAAGAAATCACTATCTGAGTCTGTGAGGCAAAAATAAATGAGTTTAAAACGAATAAATAGCAATCAATATAAATCAAGTCTCTCAAGTGATCTAACACAGCTATCTACATATGGGAGTTTGGGTTACAGCCTTTGCTAATAATAAAGAAGCAAAATATTCACTCTTTCCTGATCATCCTCAAAAACATAAATTTTGGTTTCATGGTCTTGGCCACATATCTTGGTTGTCTCATTCTATCTATGAAGAGCCTCTCTCTTTTGCCTTCTAATAATCTGGTTTTTGTTTTTAAATCATGGAATTCCTAAAGTAGTAAAGTACAGTAGCACTTTGATAGATACATAGAAAACTACTGTTGGATAGGTGGAAACTTGAGAAACCCTTCAAATCAAAGTGTGTGTGAAAATACCTACTTGCATAAGGAGAACCACTATGAATCCCACTAGCTGGCACACTCTTAAGAATAAAATAGACATTTGTAATCCCTGAATCATCAATATTAATGTGGCTCATAGGCAACCTGAATATAAAAAATTACTAGATTATACTGGAAATCCTACTTGCTGCTCCACACTTGTTCTATTCTATCTGGTTATCAAACCTGGTCATTGATTGAAGGGGAAGGGAAGCATTTAATTGCATTTATTGAGGACCTGAAGAAATAGACATTATGTTGACGTCTGGTCACTTTTCTCATAAAAATTTATTATAGAGGAAAATTGTCTCCTTTAGTGAGTCAGTCAGCTTGACAGAACTTCTTTCTCTACATCATAAGTAATAATCAATCATTTTGAAAATTATACTTTTTCAGCAATTATTTCTATTCCACAAAATGATTAACATAGATTAAAACAGTAAGGAAACACAGCTAAAGAAGGGGAATCCTACTTGTCTCAGACCTATTTCTAAGAATAAAAAGCAGGTTATTCAGGAAACCTAATTTAGTAAATCACCCTTCCCTTACCTTCATTCTGGTTTTTTAACCTGTAGAAACAAATTCTTCCAGAGTTTTTGTTTGTTTGCTTGCTTGCTTCTCATCCACCCCTGGTCTCTATTTTCCTTTGCACCTTTGCTTCCCTTTATTCCTTTTCATCATTGTCTTCATGCTAAAATGGCCTGTATCTATTGATTAAAGTGAGAAACAAATGAAACAGAAGTCTTTGTGAATGTCTTCAGATGGGCAAATATAAACTGGAAGTTTGGCCCACAGCTTCTTCTTCTAACCTAGACAGCTTAAAGAAATGGAAAGGGCAGGATTGTTTCAAGCTTAACTAGGTAAGAAGACCAAATGGAAGCAATGCTCTCTGTACCACCTCAAGCATATCTTCTCTCACTAAGGGCTTAACTGTAACTTTCCCCAGTCTAGCCATAATTGGCTTTATCCCCCAAATCCTGGTGGCTCAGATGGTAAAGAATCCACCTGCAATTTCAGAGACCCCAGTTCTATTCCTAGGTCAGGAAGATCCGCTGGAGAAGGGATAGACTAGAGACTCAAGAGATGTGGTTTCTATCCGTGGGTTGGGAAGATCCCATGGAGAAGGAAATGGCAACTCACTCCAGTATTCTTGCCTGGAAGAGAGGAGCCTGGCGAGCTACAGTCCGTGGGGTTGCAAAGAGTGTTCAGACATGACTGAGCATGCACACACACACACCTAAACACTTTCCTCTTCATGATATTTTATCTAAGTCAGTTGTTTTTGTTATAGTCACTAAGTCCTGTCTCACTCATTTTGTGACCCCATGGACTGTAGCCTGCCATGCTCCTCTGTCTATGGGATTTCCTAGGCAAGAATACTGGAGAGGGTTACCATTTTCTTCTCCTGGGGAACTTCCCTATCCAGGAATTGACCCCACATCTCCTGCACTGATGGATTCTTTACCACTGAGCCACCAAGGAAACCCATCTAAACCAGTAACTATTTCTAATAGGACTGGAAGCATTTGAAAAGTGAACTAATGGATTATGTTTTAGTTTGTTAGTAGGAAACAAGATTCCTGTTTGTGTTAACTTTTTAACCTGGATAATTTCGGTAGAGATGGGAAACACATAATATAACTTTATAAAAGTTCTCTGTGACTCTATGATCAATAAAACTATTTTCCTTGGGCATATATTACAAGGGTTATTTGCATTAATACTGTCAGGTTTTTAAGGCACAATTCGAGGAAATTACAATGTCTCCAAGAGATTTTGGAAGTCTTTTTTTTTAATTTAAATTTATTTATTTTAATTGGAGGTTAATTACTTTACAATATTATATTGGTTTTGCCATACATCAACATGAATCTGCCACGGGTGTACACGTGTTCCCCATCCTGAACCCCCCTCCCACCTTCCTCCCTGTACCATCCTTCTGGGTCATCCCAGTGCACCAGCCCCAGGCATCCTGTATCCTGCATCGAACCTGGACTGGTGATTCCTTTCTTATATGATATTATACATGTTTCAATGTCATTCTCCCAAATCATCCCACCCTCTCCCTCTCCCACAGAGTCCAAAAGACTGTTCTATATATCTGTGTCTCTTTTGCTGTCTTGCATACAGGGTTATCGTTGCCATCTTTCTAAATTCCGTATATATCCGTTAGCATACTGTATTGGTGTTTTTCTTTCTGGCTTCCTTCACTCTGTAGAATAGGCTCCAGTTTCATCCACCTCATTAGAATTGATTCAAATGTATTCTTTTTAATGGCTGAGTAAAACTCCATTGTGTATATGTACCACTGCTTTCTTATTCATTCATCTGATGATGGACATCTAGGTTGCTTCCATGTCCTGGCTATTATAAACAGTGCTGCAATGAACATTGGGGTTCACGTGTCTCTTTCAATTCTGATTTCCTCGGTATGTATGCCCAGCAGTGGGATTGCTGGGTCATAAGGCAGTTCTATTTCCAGTTTTTAAGGAATCTCCACACTGTTCTCCATAGTGGCTGTACTAGTTTGCATTCCCACCAACAGTGCAAGAGGGTTCCCTTTTCTCCACACCCTCTCCAGCATTTATTGCTTGCAGACTTTTGGATTGCAGCCATTCTGACTGGCATGAAATTGTACCTCACTGTGGTTTTGATTTGCATTTCTCTGATAATGAGTGATGTTGAGCATCTTTTCATGTGTTTGTTAGCCATCTGTATGTCTTCTTTGGAGAAATGTATATTTAGTCCTTTGGCCCATTTTTTGGTTGGGTTGTTTTTTTTCTGGAATTGAGCTGCAGGAGTTGCTTGTATATTTTTGAGATTAGTTGTTTGTCAGTTGCTTCATTTGCTATTATTTTCTCCCATTCTGAAGGCTGTCTTTTCACCTTGCTTATAGTTTCCTTTGTTGTGCAGAAGCTTTTAATTTTAATTAGGTTCCATTTATTTATTTTTGCTTTTATTTCCAATATTCTGGGAGGTGGGTCATAGAGGATCCTGCTATGATGTACGTCAGAGAGTGTTTTGCCTATGTTCTCCTCTAAGAGTTTTTGTGTATGGTGTTAGAAAGTGTTCTAGTTTCATTCTTTTGCAAGTGGTTGACCAGTTTTCCCAGCACCACTTGTTAAAGAGATTGTCTTTTCTATTGTATATTCCTGCCTCCTTTGTTGAAGATAAGGTGTCCATAGGTGTGTGGATTTATCTCTGGGCTTTCTCTTTTGTTCCATTGATCTATATTTCTGTCTTTGTGCCAGTACCATACTGTCTTGATGACTGTGGCTTTGTAGTAGAGCCTGAAGTCAGGCAGGTTGATTCCTCCAGTTCCATTCTTCTTTCTCAAGATTGCTTTGGCTATTCGAGGTTTTTTGTATTTCCATACAAATTGTGAAATTATTTGTTCTAGCTCTGTGAAAAATGCCACTGGTAGCTTGATAGGGATTGCACTGAATCTCTAGATTGCTTTGGGGTGTGTCCTCATTTTCACTATATTGATTCTTCTGATCCATGAACATGGTATATTTCTCCATCTATTAGTGTCCTCTTTGATTTCTTTCACCGGTGTTTTATAGTTTTCTATGTATAGGTCTTTAGTTTCTTTAGGTAGGTATATTCCTAAGTATTTTATTCTTGTCGTTGCAATGGTGAATGGAATTGTTTCCTTAATTTCTTTTCTATTTTCTCATTATTAGTGTATAGGAATGCAAGGGATTTCTGTGTGTTGATTTTATGTCCTGAAACTTTACTATATTCATTGATTAGCTCTAGTAATTTTCTGGTGGAGTCTTTAGGGTTTTCTATATACAGGATCATGTCATGTGCAAACAGTGAGAGTTTTACTTCTTCTTTTCCAATTTGGATTCCTTTTATCTCTTTTTCTGCTCTGATTGCTGTGGCCAAAACTTCCAAAAGTATGTTGAATAGTAGTGGTGAAAGTGGGCACCCTTGTCTTGTTCCTGACTTTAGGGGAAATGCTTTCAATTTTTCACCATTGAGGATAATGTTTTCTGTGGGTTTGTCATATATAGCTTTTACTATGTTGAGGTATGTTCCTTCTATTCCTGCTTTCTGGAGAGTTTTTTTTTTTATCATAAATGGATGTTGAATTTTGTCAAAGGCCTTCTCTGCATCTATTGAGATAATCATATGGCTTTTATTTTTCAATTTGTTAATGTGGTGTATTACACTGATTGATTTGCAGATATTGAAGAATCCTTGCATCCCAGGGATAAAGCCCACTTGGTCATGGTGTATGATCTTTTTAATGTGTTGTTGGATTCTGATTGCTAGAATTTTGTTAAGGATTTTTACATCTATGTTCATCAGTGATATTGGCCTGTAGTTTTCTTTTTTTTGTGGCTTCTTTGTCAGGTTTTGATATTAGGGTGATGGTGGCCTCACAGAATGAGTTGAGATTTTGAAAGTCTTAATTTCTAATCACTTCCAAAATAAAAGAAGAATAAAAAGAAACCAGTTTTTGTTTGTTTTGCTTTTTTTCCACATATGATTAGAGGCCACACTGATAAGCAAAGTGCAACATCAAAACTTAATGAAGGGCTTTTCAGTAAACCTTGTTGGAACTGAAATATTGAGAGAAAACTGATACAATCCCTCATCTGTTTTTGGGAAATGGATGCATTGAACTGATATTGAATGGTGTTCCTCATTTAGTTTTATAAGACAGTGAATGGGAACAGAAATAGAAGTGGCACACATTCTATTACTAGCAAGGAATTTGGGCTATTTTCATTTCTCATTCCATCTTAAATAACAACAACAGCCCTATTGTTTAGAACACAAAAGAATCTCTTTTAAGTTTAAATTATTTTTCTTTTGAAATCATTTGTAATTGTAATAACTAGGAAAAAATATACTGAGAAAAGTAAAGCTTTGAAATGAACTAATCACAGGAGAAAACTGCATGTGACATTATTAGAGTACTAGTTAAATATATTACGATTGTATTTAAGATGGATAACTCAATTTAATTTAAAAATAATTTGAAACTTCCTTGATTTTTTAATATATTCATAAATGCCAAGAATCAGAATGGAAAGGATATAGATTGTGTATAGTTATTTGCTATACTTTAAGTTATTTGCTCTACTTTAGGTTTTTTGCTCTATTTTAGGTTTCAGGGCTAATGTCTTTAAAATGTAGAGACCTTATTATAGATATGTTTGAGTTGTAGAATATAATATCAAAGATTTTAGAGGAAAAACTGTTTCTATTAAAAATATAACAATCATCTAGCTTTTCCTTGCTTTAATTAAAAGAGGTAACTAGGGAAAAAAAATTTTTTTGACACATTACTGCCTCATTGGTGTTAATAGAATAATATAAAACTTTGCTACACAAAGTTTGATCAAAGAACCAGCAACATCAATATCATCCAGGAGCTTATTGGCAGTACAGGATCTCAAACCCTATGCCAGATGGTCTGACCAGAATTAACATGTAAACAAGATACCAAGGGAATTCATTTGCACATTAAGCTGAAAGGGGCTGCTATAGACCCTGGCACTGTAATTTAGCACTGTCCAGTAGAACATCTGTAAAGATGGAAGTGCCCTGTGCCTGTGTCATCCAGTGCTGTAACCAATAACCACATTAAGCACTTCAAATATGGCTAATGACCATTAACGATTAATCTTTTTATTTTATGTAGCTTTAAATAATTCTAGTCTAAATAGCCAAAGGTGTCCAGTATATAGTATTTATACATTGAAGCTTTAACTTTTTAATCAAATGTATTTATGAGAACAACATGTGACATCTGAAACTTTGGGGTGTCTGTTCTTTTTATATCATTTGCATTTGTTGAGTCATAGGCTTATAGGACACTGAAACTTCTAAGTATCATTAAATTATTTGTATACGACCTGCACTATTCCTAGGATGTATTTGTCATATTCTACCACAGTTATTTGATTACATGGCTGTAATCCATCATGTTTCACCATCAATCTGACCCAGGAAGATAAACTATAAGCCTCTCACCAGAGATCACATCTTAATGATCTTTCTATTCCCATGTGCTTAATCCCAAGTTTGGTGTGTATGTGGTACTCAATGTAATTTCATTGAACTGAGTTGGCAAAGAAATAAACCTATGGGTATTCATTTTAATAAGACTTAGTTATGAATGAATAAATTTAATGTGACATTATCTTAAGGACAGAGAAGCCTGGCATGCTGCAGTCTGTGGGGTCACTAAAAGTCAGACACAACATTATCTCAATTCAGTTCAGTTCAGTCGCTCAGTCCTGTCCGACTCTTTGCGACCCCATGAATCGCAGCATGTCAGGCCTCCCTGTCCATCACCAACTCCTAGAGTTCACTCAGACTCATGTCCATCGAGTCAGTGATGCCATCCAGCCATCTCATCCTTCGTCATCCCCTTCTCCTCCTGCCCCCAATCCCTCCCAGCATCAGAGTCTTCTCCAATGAGTCAACTCTTCTCATGAGGTGGCCAAAGTACTGGAGTTTCAGCTTTAGCATCATTCCTTCCAAAGAAATCCCAGGGCTGATCTCCTTCAGAATGGACTGGTTGGATCTCCTTGTAGTCCAAGGGATTCTTAAGAGTCTTCTCCAACACCACATATCAAAAGAGAAGCATCAATTCTTTGGCGCTCAGCTTTCTTCACAGTCCAACTCTCACATCCATACATGACCACTGGAAAAACCATAGCCTTGACTAGATGGACCTTTGTTGGCAAAGTAATGTCTTTACTTTTCAATATGATATCTAGGTTGGTCATAACTTTCCTTCCAAGGATTAAACAACAAAAACAGTAGGTTATATCCACTAGTGTTCATCCCACCAAAAAGAAATGGTCAAATAAACAGAAACAATAACAACCATAACAATAACAATGTCTTGCATAGCTGAATCAGTTTTCGTCCTTTCAAGTCAGGCTGATGTAAGGAAAATGCTGATGCAGGTTGGTAAACATTATACTTCCTGGCTAGTTTATTTATGACTAACACACATATCAACATTTTGTATTGTCAGTTCTAAATGGAAAGAACAACAGAGTTGGATCAGGGACACAGAAGGGATGCCTCCCTGAGGGGATGATGGGGTAATATGCTGAAACTGGACAGCTGAATTCTCCAAGTCCCAAGCTGATATAAGTTTAAAAATTTAGCAGCAGAAGATAAACAACCCTGGGTCACTAGCACCAGGTGGGTACCTGACCCTCATGCCATGGTGAGAATATTGAAGAGCTATTCTGACAAGTAGAGCAAACAGCCAGGTAAACAGCTTGGGACGTGAGCAGATGGCTGTGTAACAGCAACTTTTTTTTAGAGACAGGGCAGACTGGCTATGGTAAAAATGGATTCTGATTTTGGATTCAACATTCCTCATCAGAATTCTCAAATCATGTGTCTTTACTAAGTCTAGCTCCATGCAAATGGTTGCCCATTTACATTGTCTTGTGAACAAAGATAAGTCTATGTTTAAGTTGGCATATCAATACCTTCATATTATTTGAATTTACCAGACATTAGAAATGGAATATTATATATACTGAAAATATTTTGTTGATGAATTTCATACTCAGAGTTCATTTTTAATAAGTCCCCAATATTTGCAAAGAGTTATGGCAAAAGAGTCCTTTGCATATTTATTTGATTTAAACTTTTATGATGGTCATAGCAAACACCCACTTCCAATGACACAAGAGAAGACTTTACACGTGGACTTTACCAGATGGTCAATACCGAAATCAAATTGATTACATTCTCTGTAGCCAAAGATGGAGAAACCCTATACAGTCAGCAAAAACAAGACCTGGCGCTGACTGTGGCTCAGTTCATAAGTTCCCCATTGCAAAGTTCAGGGTTAAACTGAAGAAAGTAAGGCCATTTTCAGTGAACCTTTCAGCAGCTCAGATGGTAAAGCATCTTGCTACAATGTGGGAGACCTGGGTTTGATCCCTGAGTTGGGAAGAGCCCCTGAAGAAGGAAACGGCAACCCACTCCAGTACTCTTGCCTGGAAAATCCCATGGATGGAGGAGCCTGGTAGGCTATAGTCCATGGGGTCGCAAAGAGTCAGACACGACTGAGCGACTTCACTATGCTATGCTATGCTATACCCAAATGAATGCAGAGTTCCAGAGATTAGCAAAGAGAGATAAGAAAGTCTACTTAAGTGAACAATACAAAGAAATAGAGAAAAACAGTAAAATCAGAAGGACTAGAGATCTCTTCAAGAAAATTGGAGATACCAAGGAAACAATTCATGCAAAGATGGGCACAATAAAGGACAGAAATGGTATGGACCTAACAGAAGCAGAAGAGATTAAGAAGAGGTGGCAAGCATACACATGAGAGAAGGGGCAGTCCTAAGATGGCAGAGGAATAGGACGGGGAGACCCCTCACAAATTCATCAAAAGAACATTTCAACGCTGAATAAATTCTACAAAACAACTTCTGAATGCTGGCAGAGGACATCAGGTACCCAGAAAAGCAGATCATTGTCTTCAAAAACAGGTAGAAAAAAATATAAAAGATGAAAAAAGAGACAAAGGAAATAGGGAGGTAGCTCCGTCCCGGGAAGGGAGTCTCGTCCCAGGAAGGGAGTCTTAAAAAGAGAGAAATTTCCAAACACCAGGAAACACTCTTACTGCCGAGTCTGTGGCGAGCCTTGGAAGCACAGAGGGCAACATAACAGGGAAGAAAAATAAATAAATAATTAAAACCAACAGATTACGAGCTCAATGGTAACTCCCCCAATGGAGAAGCAGCGCAGATGCCTGCATCCACCATTAGCAAGTGGGGGCTGGGCAGTGCTTTTTAAGAATCGGGCCGGAATGCCCCGAATGTAACCAGAGCGAACTAACTTGGGCTAGCATACCAGCCTGTGGGATAGCTACCACGTGAAAAGCTCTAACATAAGACACCACCAGGACTGCACACACAACAAAGGATGGAACAGAAATAGCTGGCTGCAGACCATCCCCCACCAGTGACAGGCAGCCAGAGCCATAAGGGCTGGAAGGGGGCAATCGCAGCCCTGGAGAGACTTTACCTACCAAACTGCAAGCAGGCTTCTTTGCTAACTAAGATTTTTTGGGGTTCTGGACAGTCACCATCTGCCTGACAAGGGCGCCAGCGGTACACCCAGAAAACTGAGCAGCAGGGAAAGGCGATAAGTCGCAGCGACTGTTCTCACCAAACACCTGAGCTACTTGGTCCTGGGAAGGGCACAAAATGCAGGCCTAACCGAATCTGCACCTCTGAGGGCAAACTGAGATCCGAGCCTGAGAGGCTTAGACCGGGGAGGTGCATGCAGCCTAGGACCAGCCTCAGATGGTTCCCAGAGGAGCAACGCAGAGCCTGAGTGGTGTGCGCTGTGTGCAGTGGCATGCCCAGCATGGCTGAGACACTGCGAGCACATGCCAGTGTTATTTGTTTGCAGCATCCCTCCCTCCCCACAACGCGACTGAACAAGTGAGTCTAAAAAAAAAAAAAGTGTCCACCACCGCCTCCCTTGTGTCAGGGCGGAAATCAGACACTGAAGAGACCAGCAAACAGAGGAACCTAAACAGAGGGAACCGCCTTGTAAGTGACCCCACACTGCCACAACACCAGAGAAAGGGCCAGATATATCTTTACTATTTTTATGACCATTCTCTCTTTTTTGTTGTTGTTGATGTTGTTGTTTGATTGTTTTGTATTTTCTTTTTCTTCTCCTTTTTTTAAAAATTTTTAAATTTTTAAGTCCTCTATTTCTCCTTTAATTTTAATTTTTATAACCTACTATCACTTTTCAAAAAAAAAGACCCTATTTTTAAAGCAAACGCTGTATATATATATATATATAATATATATATATATATATATATATATATAGTGGTTGTTGTTGCTGTTTAATAATTCTCATGACTTTTTAATTTTTTCTTTCTTCTTGTTCTTCTTTTCTTTAATATTGTATTTTTGAAAATCCAACCTCTACTGTAGATTTTTAATCTTTGCTTTCTGGTATTTGTTGTCAATTTTGTACATTTAAAAACCCAATCTTCAGTATCCAATTTTACCTGAGAGTGAGATTACTGGCTTGACCACTCTCTCCTTCTTTGGACTCTCCTTTTTCTCCACCAGGTTGTCTCTGTCTCCTCCCTCCCCCTTTTCTTCTCTACCCAGCTCTGTGAATCTCTGTGTGTTCCAGACGGTGGAGAACACTTAGGGAACTGTTTACTGGCTGGATCTGTCTCTCTCCTTTTCATTTCCCTCTTTTATCCTCCTGGCCACCTCTGTATACTTCCTCCCTCTCTTCTTCCCTGTATAACTCTGTGAACACCTCTGAGCAGTCCAGACTGAGGAGCGCACATAAGGAAGTGACTACTGGCTAGCTTGCTCTCTCCTCTTTTGATCCCACCTCATCTCATTCCAGTCACCTCTAACTACCCCCTCCCTCTTCTCTTCTCCATGTAACTCAGCAAACCTCTCTGGGTGTCCCTCAATGTGGAGAAACTTTTTCTCTTTAACCTAGATGTTTTATCATTGGTGCTGTACAGATGGAGAAGTCTTGAGGCTACTGTAAAAATAAAACTGAAAACCAGAAGCAGGAGGTTTAAGTCAAAATCCTGAGAACATCAGAGAACTCCTGAATCCTGGGAACACTAATCGATAGGAGCTCATCAAATGCCTCCACACCTACACTGAAACCAAGCACCACCCAAGGGCCAACAAGTTCCAGAGCAAGACATACTATGCAAATTCTCCAGCAACACAGGAACACACCGCTGAGCTTCAATATACAGGCAGCTCAAGTTACTCCAAAACCATAGACATCTCATAACTCATTACTGGACACTTCATTGCACTCCAGAGAGAAGAAATCCAGCTCTACCCACCAGAACTCTGACACAAGCTTCCCTAACCAAGAAACCTTGTCAAGCCACTGATACAACCCCACCCACAGCGAGGAAACTCCATAATAAAGAGAACTCCACAAATTCCCAGAATACAGAAAGACCACCCCAAACGCAGCAATATAACCAAGATGAAGAGACAGAGGAATACCCAGCAGGTAAAGGAACAGGAGAAAGGCCCACCAAACCAAACAAAAGAGGAAAAGATAGGGAATCTACCTGAGAAAGAATTCTGAATGATGATAGTGAAAATGATCCAAAATCTTGAAATCAAAACGGAATCACAGATAAATAGCCTGGAGACAAGGATTGAGAAGATGCAAGAAAGGTTTAAAAAGGACTTAGAAGAAATAAAAAAGAGTCAATATATAATGAATAATGCAATAAATGAGAACAGAAACACTCTGGAGGCAACAAATAGTAGAATATCAGAGGCAGAAGATAGGATTAGTGAAATAGAAGATAGAATGGTAGAAATAAATGAATCAGAGAGGTAAAAAGAAAAACGAATTAAAAGAAATGAGGACAATCTCAGAGACCTCCAGGACAATATGAAATGCTCCAACATTCGAATTATAGGAGTCCCAGAAGAAGAAGACAAAAAGAAAGACCATGAAAAAATACTTGAGGAGATAATAGTTGAAAATTTCCCTAAAGTGGGGCAGGAAATAATCACCCAAGCCCAAGAAACCCAGAGAGTTCCAAACAGGATAAACCCAAGGTGAAACACCCCAAGACACATATTAATCAAATTAACAAAGATCAAACACAAAGAACAAATATTAAAAGCAGCAAGGGAAAAAGAACAAATAACACATAAGGGGATTCCCTTAAGGATAACTACAGATCTTTCAATAGAAATGCTTCAGGCCAGGATGGAATGGCAGGACATATTTAAAGTGATGAAAGAAAATAACCTACAGCCCAGATTACTGTACCCAGCAAGGATCTCATTCAAATATGAAGGAGAAATCAAAACTTTACAGACAAGCAAATGCTGAGAGAATTTAGCACCACCAAACCAGCTCTCCAACAAATGCTAAAGGATATTCTCTAGACAGGAAACAGAAAAAGAGCATATAAACCCGAACCCAAAACAATAAAGTAAATGGCAACGGGATCATACTTATCAATAATTACCTTAAACGTAAATGAATTGAATTACCCAACCAAAAGGCAAAGACTGGCTGAATGGATATAAAAACAAGACCCCTATATATTCCACCTACAAGAGACCCACCTCAAAACAAGGGACACATACAGACTGAAAGTGAAGGGCTGGAAAAAGATATTCCACGCAAATAGAGACCAAAAGAAAGCAGGAGTAGCAGTACTCATATCTGATAAAATAGACTTTAAAACAAGGGCTGTGAAAAGAGATGAAGAAGGCCACTACATAATGGTTAAAGGATCAATCCAAGAAGATATAACAATTATAAATATACATGCACCCAACATAGGAGCACTGCAATATGTAAGACAAATGCTAACAAGTATGAAAGGGGAAATTAACAATAACACAATAATAGTGGGAGACTTTACTACCCCACTCACATCTATGGACAGATCAACTAAACAGAAAATTAACAAAGAAATGCAAACTTTAAATGATACAATAGATCAGTTAAACCTAATTGATATCTATAGGACATTTCACCCCAAAACAATAAATTTCACCTTTTTCTCAAGTGCTCATGGAAGCTTCTCCAGGATAGATCACATCCTGGGCCATAAATCTAACCTTGATAAATTCAAAAAAAATGAAATAATTCCAAGCATCTTTTCTGACCATAATGCATTAAGATTAGATCTCAATTACAGGAGAAAGACTATTTAAATTCCAACATATGGAGGCTGCACAACACACTTCTGAATAACCAACAAATCACAGAAGAAATCAAAAAAGAAATCAAAATATACATAGAAATGAATGAAAATGAAAACACAACAATCCAAAACCTGTGGGACACTAAAAAAGCAGTGCTAAGAGGAAAGTTCATAGCAATACAGGCATACCTCAAGAAGCAAGAAAAAAGTCAAATAAATAACCTAACTCTACACCTAAAGCAACTAGAAAGGAAGAAATGGAGAACCCCAGGGTTAGTAGAAGGAAAGAAATCTTAAAAATTAGGGCAGAAATAAATGCAAAAGAAACAAAAGAGACCATAGCAAAAATCAACAAAGCCAAAAGCTGGTTCTTTGAAAGGATAAATAAAATTGATACACCATTAGCCAGACTCATCAAGAAACAAAGGGAGAAAAATCAAATCAATAAAATTAGAAATGAAAATGAAGAGATCACAACAGACAACACAGAAATACAAAGGATCATAAGAGACTACTATCAGCAATTATATGCCAATAAAATGGACAACGTGGAAGAAATGGACAAATTCTTAGAAAAGTACAACTTTCCAAAACTGAACCAGGAAGAAATAGAAAATCTTAACAGACCCATCACAAGCACAGAAATTGAAACTGTAATCAGAAATCTTCCAGCAAACAAAAGCCCAGGTCCAGACAGCTTCACAGCTGAATTCTACCAAAAATTTAGAGAAGAGCTAAAACCGATCCTACTCAAACCCTTCCAGAAAATTGCAGAGGAAGGTAAACTTCCAAACTCATTCTATGAGGCCACCATCACCCTAATATCAAAACCTGACAAAGAAGCCACAAAAAAAGAAAACTACAGGCCAATATCACTGATGAACATAGATGTAAAAATCCTTAACAAAATTCTAGCAATCAGAATCCAACAACACATTAAAAAGATCATACACCATGACCAAGTGGGCTTTATCCCTGGGAGGCAAGGATTCTTCAATATCTGCAACTCAATCAATGTAATACACCACATTAACAAATTGAAAAATAAAAGCCATATGATTATCTCAATAGATGCAGAGAAAGCCTTTGACAAAATTCAACATCCATTTATGATAAAAACTCTCCAGAAAGCAGGAATAGAAGGAACATACCTCAACATAGGAAAAGCTATATATGACAAACCCACAGAAAACATTATCCTCAATGGTGAAAAATTGAAAGCATTTCCCCTAAAGTCAGGAACAAGACAAGGGTGCCCACTTTCACCACTACTATTCAACATACTTTTGGAAGTTTTGGCCACAGCAATCAGAGCAGAAAAAGAAATAAAAGGAATCCAAATTGGAAAAGAAGAAGTAAAACTCTCACGGTTTGCACATGACATGATCCTGTATATAGAAAACCCTAAAGACTCCACCAGAAAATTACTAGAGCTAATCAATGAATATAGTAAAGTTGCAGGATATAAAATCAACACACAGAAATCCCTTGCATTCCTATACACTACTAATGAGAAAATAGAAAGAAATTAAGGAAACAATTCCATTCACCATTGCAACAACAAGAATAAAATACTTAGGAATATACCTACCTAAAGAAACTAAAGATCTATATATAGAAAATTATAAAACACTGGTGAAAGAAATCAAAGAGGACACTAATAGATGGAGAAATATACCATGTTCATGGATCAGAAGAATCAATATGGTGAAAATGAGTATACTACCGAAAGCAATCTAGAGATTCAATGCAATCCCTATCAAGCTATCAGCGGTATTTTTCACAGCTAGAACAAATAATTTGATAATCTGTATGGAAATACAAAAAACCTCGAACAGCCAAAGCAATCTTGAGAAAGAAGAATGGGACTGGAGGAATCAACCTGCCTGACTTCAGGCTCTACTACAAAGCCACAGTCATCAAGACAGTATGGTACTGGCACAAAGACAGAAATATAGATCAATGGAACAAAAGAGAAAGCCCAGAGATAAATCCACACACCTATGGACACCTTATCTTCAACAAAGGAGGCAAGAATATACAATGGATTAAAGACAATCTCTTTAACAAGTGGTGCTGGGAAAACTGGTCAGCCACTTGCAAAAGAATGAAACTAGATCACTTTCTAACACCATACACAAAAATAAATTCAAAATGGATTAAAGATCTAAATGTAAGACCAGAAACTATAAAACTCCTAGAGGAGAACATAGGCAAAACACTCTCCAACATAAATCACAGCAGGATCCTCTATGACCCACCTCCCAGAATACTCGAAATAAAAGCAAAAATAAACAAGTAGGATCCAATTAAAATTAAAAGCTTCTGCACAACAAAGGAAACTATCAGTTCAGTTCAGTTCAGTTCAGTCGCTCAGTCGTGTCTGACTCTTTGCAACCCAAGGAATCGCAGCACGCCAGACCTCTCTGTCCATCACCAACTCCCGGAGTTCACTCAGACTCACATCCATCGAGTCCGTGATGCCATCCAGCCATCTCATCCTGGGTCGTCCCCTTCTCCTCCTGCCCCCAATCCCTCCCAAAGCAAGGTGAAAAGACAGCCTTCTGAATGGGAGAAAATAATAGCAAATGAAGCAACTGACAAACAACTAATCTCAAAAATATACAAGCAACTCCTGCAGCTCAATTCCAGAAAAAAAACAACCCAATCAAAAAATGGGCCAAAGGACTAAATATACATTTCTCCGAAGAAGACATACAGATGGCTAACAAACACATGAAAAGATGGTCAACATCACTCATTATCAGAGAAATGCAAATCAAAACCACAGTGAGGTACCATTTCACACCAGTCAGAATGGCAGCGATCCAAAAGTCTACAAGCAATAAATGCTGGAGAGGGTGTGGAGAAAAGGGAACCCTCTTACACTGTTGGTGGGAATGCAAACTAGTACAGCCACTATGGAGAACAGTGTGGAGAGATTCCTTTAAAAATTGCAAATAGAACTGTCTTACAACCCAGCAATCCCACTGCTGGGCATACACACCAAGGAAACCAGAATTGAAAGAGACACATGGACCCCAATGTTCATCGCAGCACTGTTTATAATAGCCAGGACATGGAAGCAACCTAGATGTCCATCAGCAGATGAATGGATAAGAAAGCAGTGGTACATATACACAATGGAGTTTTACTCAGCCATTAAAAAGAATACATTTGAATCAATTCTAATGAGGTGGATAAAACTGGAGCCTATTCTACAGAGTGAAGTAAGCCAGAAAGAAAAACACCAATACAGTATACTAACACATATATATGGAATTTAGAAAGATGGTAATGATAACCCTGTATGTGAGACAGCAAAAGTGACAGATGTATAGAACAGACTTTTAGACTCTGAGGGAGAGGGAGAGGGTGGGATGATTTGGGAGAATGACATTGAAACATGTATATTATCAGGTAAGAAATGAATCACCAGTCATGTTCGATGCAGAATACAGGATGCTTGGGCCTGGTGCATGGAGATGATCCAGAGAGATGATATGGGGTGGGAGGTGGGAGGGGGGTTCAGGATTGGGAACTCATGTACACCCGTGGCTGATTCATGTCAATGTATGGCAAAACCAATACAGTATTGTAAAGCAAACTAAAGTAAAAATACAAATTAAAAAGAAAAATACACATGAAAACTATATAAGAAAGGTCTTAATGACCCAGATAACCACAGTAGTGTGGTCACTTACCTAGAGTCAGACATCTTGGAGTGTGAAATCAAGTAGGCTTAGGACGCATTACTATGAATAAGGCTAGTGGAGGTGATGGACTTCCGGATAAGTTATTTCAAATCCTAAGAGATGATGCTGTTAAAGTGCTGGACTCAACATGTCATCAAATTTGAAAAACTTAACACTGGCCATAGGACTGGAAAAGATTAGTTTTCATTCCAATTCCAAAGAAGCACCATGCCAATAAATGTGCAAGCTACTGTGCACTTGTGCTCATTTCACATGCTAGCAAGGTTCTTTTAAAATCCTTCAAGCTAGGCTTCCAAGGTACATGAATGGAGAACTTCCAGATGTACAAGCTAGATTTAGAAAAGGCAGAAGAACCAGAGATCAGATTGCCAACATTCATTATATCATGGTGAAAGCAAAGGAGTTTCAGAAAAGTCATCTGCTTCTGCTTCATTGACTATGCTAAAGCCTTTGACTGTGTGGGTCACAGCAACAAACTGTGGAAAATTCTTAAAGAGGTAGAAATACCACCCTACCTGTCTACTGAGAAGTCTGTGTGCAGGTCAAGAAACACAGTTAGAACCAGACATGGTACAACAGACTGGTTCAAAATTGGGAAAGGAGTACATTAAGGCTGTATTGTCATCCTGCTTATTTAATATATATGCAAAGTACATGATGTGAAATGCCAGGCTGGTTGAATCAAAAGCTGGAATCAAGATTGCTAGGAGAAATATCAACAACCTCAGATATGCAGATGATACCACCCTGATGGCAGAAATTGAAGAGGAACTAAGGAGCCTCTTATTGAATGTGAAAGAGGAGAGTGAAAAAACTGGCTTAAAACTCACCAATCAAAAAATTAAGATCATGGCATCCAGTTCCATCACTTCATGGCAAAAACATGGGGAAAAAGTGAAAATTGTGACAGATTTTTTCTTGGGCTCCACAATCACTGGGGATGGTGACTTCAGCCATAAAATTAAAAGATGCTTGCTCCTTGGAGAGGAAAGCTATGACAAACCTAGACAGCATATTAAGAAGCAGAGACTCCATTTGCCAGCAAATGTGCATATAGTCAAAGCTATAGTTTTTCCAGTAGTCATGTACAGATATGAGAGTTGGACCATAAAGAAGGCTAAGTGCTGAAGAACTGATGCTTTTGAACTGTGATGTTGGAGAAGACTCTTGAGAGTCCCTTGGACTGAATAGAGTTCAAATCAGTCAATCCTAAAGGAAATCAACCCTGTGTATCCAATTAAAAGGAAGACTGATGCTGAAGCTGAAGCTCCAATACTTTGGGTACCTAATGTGAAGGCCTGACTTGTTGGAAAAGACCCTGATGTTATGAAACATTGAAGGCAAAAGGAAAAGGGGCTGGTGGAGTATGACATGGTTAGATAATATTACTGACTCAACGGACATGAATTTGAGCAAACTCTGGGTGACAGTGAATTACTGAGAAGCCTGGCTTGCTGCCATCCATGGGGTTGCAAAGAGTCATACATGATTTGGTGAATGAACAGCAACAGTACTTTGTGTACACATGAGAGATACCCAGGGGAAAATGAATAACTCTCAGAAGTAGGCTAAGCCAGCAGTTGAAATATTGTCTTCGACTAAATAGAAAATGAGCAACTTTGAGGGATAGGGACAAGAAACTGGTACCAGGAAAGTCACATTAAACAAGGAAGGTGATGTTTACCATGGGCATCCCTGTTTGCTCAATGGTAAAGAATCTGCTTGCCAATGCAGGAGATAATCCCTGGGTCAGGAAGATTCCCTGGAGAAGGAAATAGATATCTACTCCAGTATTCTTGCCTGGGAAATCCCATGAACAGACGAGCCTGGGGGACTACAATTCACAGGGTCACAAAACGGGGTCGCAAAAGAGTTGGACAGGATTTAGGGACTAAACAACAACCACAACAAAAGTTAATGTCTCTTCCAATGATAAAATTCTTCTGTGAAACAGTCATCCATCTCTTCTTCTTGTGGAGAGGGAGACATCCTCACAAATGGAGATTTCCTTTACACATGTAAATTTCTCTTCAAAAAAGTAGCTTCTACTCTATTTTCAGATCCCCTTCTGTGTCTGCTTTTTCTCAAAATAATCAGCTCAAATAATATTTATGCCAAGGAGGCATATTTGGGAGTGAAATATTCTGTTACTTTCATTAGATAGCTGGTAACAGTAAAAGCATGCAGCCTTTGTCTTTCTGTGACCTATTTATTTAATTCAGCATTATGTCCTTGAAGGTTCATCGGTGTTGTCACTCATGGTAGAATTCCCTTCTTTTTGAAGGTTGAATGATATTCCATGTATGTATACCATATTTTAAAAGATAGAAATTCCCTCTTTTAATGAGGTATATTTATTAAAGAAATTGGGTCATTTGTGCTGTAAAATTTCCCACATTCTGAATATTAGTAACTATTCTTGTGATATTCTTTAAAATGTTCCACTTCAATGTCCTTATGAGCTTGTGATCAGATGCGGATGTTACTAAATTCAAGTTCAAAGTCTTTTAGCAAGAATTCTGCATTGTGGCTCTCTGTCCTGTTATGTTATCACACCTCAAAAGAGATTCTTCATAAAGTAAATCTCTGAAAATGGAGGTGAATCATGGTGGAAGTTCTCAAAGGATATTTGAAGCTTACTAAGGGATTAAATGTTTAAATGGATTCTCATGAGACTTGTTCAAAATATTTTTCACTATAAGAGTTCAGCCCTAGAATTTTTAATTCTCTCTTGTTCATAGGATTTTCATAGTTTGGGAGAAAACTGTATTAAGACAATAATAAAAAATGAACTTCCATGTCTCTCAGATGAACTGTCTATTTCAAAAGGAGCAAATGCATGAATTTGAAGAAGTGCATCAAAAAGACAGCTCTCAAACTTAGTCTGTGGTTAATCCATGGGGAATTGGATCAACACCCATCCAAAATTTAATCTGAATGTGGAAAGAGGTAATGCCACACACTGTACCAAGAGGGTATGAAAAGATTTATTATGCACATAATGGGGCTTTCTGGGGACAGCAGGGCAGGCTCTCCAGCAGGTCTGAAAATGACTTGCAAGAGTAGGGATGGGCAGTAGCTTTGATTTCATTGTAGTTAGGGAATGGCAGTGGAGTGAGGATTCCTCTTGCATAATGTGAACTCAGGACATCTTGGCTTTCTTATTGGTTTTTTCGGGTGTGGGGCAAAAGGGGAAAAAATGGGGTGGGGCTTAGATACTGTTACAGTTAAATAAAAAATATAGTTAAACTCTTTACAACAAACCTAAATTACTTATTTAATTTAATGTTTCCAAAATACAATGACTAGAAGGAAATAGAGACATTTGGGGGTTTTGATTTTTAAGATCTGTCTGTGTAAGTATACATATATAGACAGATATGGGTATATATTTTTTCAATATCTAGTTTTTAAATTTTTAATTAACTTTACAGTAGGTCCCATTGGCTATCCATTTTAAATATAGCATTGTGTACATGTAAATCACAAATTTTCAGTCTATCCCTCCTCCTCACCCATTTTCCCTGATAACCATAAGAGCATTCTCTGAGTCAATTTCTGCTTTACAAACAAGTTTGTTTGTATTATTTCTTTATAGATTCTACATTTAAGTGATATATGATGTCTGCTTTTTTCTATCTGACTTAATTCACTTATGATAATCTCCAGGTCCATCTATGTTCCTGCAAATGGCATTATTTCATTCTTTTTTTATTATTATGATAAACATCACATAATATAAAACATTATTTTAACCACATTTAACTGTTCATTTAAGTGACACTGTGTACATTCACATTATTGTGCAACTTTTGCCATCATCCATCTAGGCTGAGTAATGTTCCATTGTATATATGTATCCCATCTTCTTTATCCAGTCATCTATCAATAGACATTTAGATTACTTCCATGTCTTGGCTATTGTAAACAGCGCTGCAGTGAGCATTGGGGTGCATGTGCCCTTTCAAACTATGCTTTTCTGCAAATACATGCCCAGGAGTGCGACCACTCAATCATCTGGTAGCTGTATTTTTAGTTTTTTAAGAAACCTCTGTGCTATTCTCCATAGTGGCTGTATCAGTTTTCATTCCCACCAACATTCTAGGAGAGTTCTTGCTTTCCCACACCCTCTCCAGGATTTATTGTTTGTAAATTTTTTATGGTGGGCATTCTGTTTGTTGTGAAGTGATATCTCATTGTAGTTTTGATTTGCATCTCTAATAATTACCAAAGTTGAGCATCTTTCCGTGTATCTGTTGGCCATCTATGTGCCTTCTTTGGAGAAATATCTATCTAGGTCTTCTGTCCAGTTTTTGATTGGGTTGTCTGTATTTTGGATATTGAATCACACGAGCTGTTTGTAAATTTTGGAGACTGATCCCTTGTTGGTTGAGAATATTTTCTCCCATTCTGTTGTTGTTGTTTTTTTTTTTTTTCCATTTCATTTGTGGTTTCCTTTGCTATGCAAAAGTTTTTGAGTTTAATTAGGTTTCATTTGTTAATTTTTGTTTTTATTTCCACCACTCTGGGAGACATCATAACAGATATAGCTGTGATTTATGTCAAAGAGTGTTCTGCCTATGTTTTCCTCTCAAGAGTTTTACAGTATCTGGTTTTACATAGGTTCTAATCCATTCTGAGTTTATTTTGTATATGGTGTTAAAGAATGTTCTAGTTTTATCTTTTTAGATGTATGTCTAGTTTTCCAAGCAGCATTTATTGAAGAGACTGTCTTTTCTCCATTGCACAGTCATTCCTCCTTTGTCATAGACTAATTGGCCAAAGGTGGGTAGACTTATTTTTCAGTTTTCTATCCTGTTCCATTGACCTATATTTCTGTTTTTGTGTCAGTACCGTTTTGTTTTGGTTCCTATAGCTTTGCAGTATATCCTGAAGTCAGAAAGCCTGATACCGCCACCTCCATTTTTCTCTTTCAAGATTGCTTTGGCTATTTGGGGCCTTCTGTGTCTTTGTACAGATTTTAAGTCTTTTTGCTTTGTTTTGTTTTTTTTTAATCTGTGTTTGTGTTCAGTCAATCAGCTGTGTCTGACTCTTTCAGCTCCATGGACTGTAGTCCACCAGGCTCCTCTGTCCATGGAATTTTTCAGGCAAGAATACTGGAGTGGGGTATCATTTCCTCCTCCAGGGTGTCTTTCTGACTCAGGGATTGAACCCACATCTCTTGCATCTTCTGCATTGGCAAGTAGATCCTTTACCACTAGCATCACCTAGGAAGCATGTGAAAAATGCTTTCAGTATTGATAATTTGATAAGAATTGCATTGAATATGTAGATTGCCTTGGGTAGTATAGTCATTTTAATAATGTTGATTCTTCTAATCTAAGAACATGGTATATCCATCTGTCTGTGTTATTTTGATTTATTTCATCAGCATCTTATAGTTTACAGATAACAGGTCTTTTGCATCCTGAGGTAGGTTTATTCCCAGGTATTTTATTCTTTTTCATATGATGGTAAATGGGATTCTTTCTTTAATTTCTCTTTCTGCTCTTTTGTTGTTAGTGTATAGAATGCAAGAGCTTTCTATGTATTAATTTTATATCCTGCAACTTTATAAAATTCAATGATGAGCTCCAGTAGCTTTCTGGTAGTATCTTTCAGATTTTCTATATTTAGTATTATGTCATCTACAAACAGTTCTGTTTTCCTTCTTCTTTTCCTATTTGGATTACTTTGATTTATTTTTCTTCTCTGACTGCCATGGCTAGGACTTCCAAACTATGTTGAATAAAAGTGGCAAGAGTGAACATCTTTGTCCTGTTCCTGATCTTAGAGGAAATACTTTCAGATCTTTTCCATGAGTATGATGTTAGCTGTAGGTTTGTCATATGTGGCTTTTATTATGTTGAGGTATGTTCCCTTCAAGTCCACTTTCTGGAGAGTTTTTATCATAAATGGCTGTTGAATTTTGTGAAAAGTTTTTTCTGCATCTATTGAGATGACCATATGATTTTTTATGCAATTTTTTGATGTGATATATCACACTGATTTGCAAATACTGAAAAATCCATGCATCTCTGGGATAAATCCCACTTGATCATGGTGTATGACAATGTTCTGTTGAATTAAGATTGCCAGTATTTTGTTGAGGATTTTTGCATCTATGTTCACCAGTAATACTGACCTGTAGTTTTCTTTTATTGTGTGTGGTGTTTTCATCTGGTTCTGTTATCAGGGTAACGATGGCCTCATAGAAAGAACTTGAGCATATTCCTTCCTATGAAATTTCTTGAAATAGTTTCAGAAGATAGGTGTTAATTCTTCTCTAAATGTTTCATAAAAATTCACCTGTGAAGCCATCTGGCCCTGGACTTTTGTTTGTTGGGAGTTTTTTAATCACAGTTTTAAAAATCTCTATATATATTTAGTAATAACCATAACTAACATTAATAGGGTCTTCTCAGGTGGCTCAGTGGTAAAGAATCCACTGCCAATGCAAGAGACATGGGTTCTATCCCTGGATCAGGAAGTTCCCAAAGAGGAGGAAATGGCAAGCCACTCCAGTATTATTTCCTGGAAAAATCCATAAACAGGGGAACCTGGCAGTTGCAGTCTATGGGTCATAAAGAGTTAGACATAGCTGAGTGACTAAGCTCAGCTTACACATGCAACCTTTATGGAGCCATTTCTGTATGCTGGACACTAGTTCTTTATTTGTGTTATTTGTATTGCTGAATAGTTCTCAATAGTAGTTCAGAGGTTTTAGGAGTTTTCCAAGAACTATAAAAATTATATTTGCTTTATAATTTTCTATAAACAGATTTAACTTATAGCTTAGAAAATATTTTTGGAGAGCCATAAGCAGGAAAAACCAAATTCATAAAATCAAGTGTGTGCCTTCTATTGTGTATTGGAAGTAGATAAATACTTCTTTTATAAGGAGCTCATATGATGTGTATCAAAGTCTTGCAAAGTCCCAGGACCATTTTATCTTCTTTAAAAACACATCTACTGATGTCATATTCAACCAACAGAGGATCAATTTTGTCAATTCATTTTGAAAAACAATTTCCAGTAAAAAGAAATTGAAATGATTGACACATGGTCAAACTAATTAGAGAATTGGCAACACTTTATATCTTGCAGTCAGGAATTTTGGCATTACAGGAGATCCTGGGAGTTTTTCTGTATTTTACTTACCACTAGAATAAAATGAAATTACTTAACATTTGGTTTTTTGGTGCATTCTGTGCCCTCAGAGTTTGTACTGCACTGCCCTCTGGAGGACAGAACTCATCATAGCTCATGCATTGTAATTTTAGAAATATCTTATACTCTATAAAGACAAACTGTGTTTTTAAGAATGTGTGATTATTGACAATAGTATCATAATATAATAAAAATAAACAATTATAACTTATTCTAATATTTCAGTTAGCATTATTTAGTAGTTTTTTAATTCCAATTATTTTAATTTCTGTGACATATAATTTAAATCTTTTATCAATACATTTTAAAATAATTAAGCATCTGTTTGGTTGGCTTTTAAAATGAGTAAAATTTTCCATATTTTAGTCTATTAATATTCAAATTCTTTGTCAAATTTACTTTTCTGATAATCAGTGTGTCCCTTTTATTTTATTTTTAGCACACATGTGTGCTAAGTCACTTCAGTTGTGTCTAACTCTTTGTACCCTTTGGATTGTAGCCCACCAGGCTCCTCTGTCCGTGGGATTCTCCAGGCAAGAATACTGATGTAGGTTGCCATTCCCTTCTCCAGGGGATCTTCCCAACCCAGGGATCGAACCCGTGTTGCTTATGTCTCCTGCATTGGCCGGCAGGTTCCTTACCATTAGCCCTACCTGCAGAGCCCTTTGAATGTGCATGTTTTCCTTTTTAAAGAATACATGTGTCTTTTTATTCATTTACCATAGATTTTTCACACATAATCAAAAGTTAGCCCTTCACAATGCACATGTGTGAAAATTATTGATTGTGTTATAAAAATAAGCTATTAAGATATATTTTTTGGAAAAATAAATCTATTGTATTTGACTGATTGATAGAATCAATGAAACCTGAAAAGAAAGATGGGGAATTATTTTAAGCAGATCTAAGTAGCTTTAAAAGCTTTCTTGAACTTTGAAAATTATTATTTAATAAAATGACTGCTAGAGAATGAAATTTAGGATAAATTTCATGAGACAAAATCTGTGAAAAATTACACAGTGACATTATTGTCTATGACTATCCTGTATTATTTAATTTTATCTGATCTGTATGAAGTTGGTTTAAGAAAAGTTACCTTGTGTTTTTCTTCTTCACCTCAGGCTAGATATCTAAGATTTTGAGGCGCTATGATCTTTGTCCTGAGAACTAGACTAATTTTACCACATGAAAGATGAAAAGAGAAAGTAGGAATATTTGGGATTTCTTCTATTTACCTTTTCTATTCTTATCTAGATTTTTCAACCAAAACAAAAGTATCTGCATGACCCTAGATTGCTGACTAAAGCCCCATGTGGGTAAATTCTTATTTAGAACTGACATTTATAAGCTGTCAGTTTATTTAGGGATGGGTGACCAAAGGGAAGAAAAAAAATGGAGCAAAATATTAAATATTACTTGCCTCTCTCAGCTAGTTTTCTACTCCCATCACCTGAAAACTAGTCCACGTTTTCAAGTGTCAGAATCTAAAAGCAAATATGACATATTCTATTTATTTTTCAACTATAATGCAGGTACATGTCAAATGATCAGTTAATAAAAACTAATAAAAGCATCAGAATTCATTTCCAAATAACACTACATGTCGGGGTTGTGATTTAAGAGAAAGAACAGAGTCAGAGAAAATTTGAAGGGGAGAGATTCACTCTTGTTAATTGTATTTCTTTTACTGGGATAGCCAGATATTAAGAATGAAAGTTAGTTTATAAATTAACAACCTTAAGGCTACAAAATTGTGTTAGGAAAAAGTACTGCTTTTTATTTACTCATTCAATTAATATTTGTTTATTAAATGTCAGCTATAGTGTTATTATATGCAAGTTGTGCTGTCCCGCTTGATTAGTTTAAATATGAATAAAATAGATAATAAAGAAAGAAAGTGAAAGTGAAGTCGCTCAGTTGTGTCTGAGCTGACTCTTTGCGACCCTGTGAACTGTAGCCTACAATGCTCCTCCATCCATGGGATTTTCCAGGCAAGAGTACTGGAGTGGGTTGCCATTTCCTTCTCCAGAGGATCTTCCCAACCCAGAGATCGAACCTCGGTCTCCCGCATTGTAGGCACATGCTTTACCATCTGAGCCACCAGGGAAGTCCAAAATCGATAATGCTATGCTTTTAACTATGGGACTTTAAATCTCTATTCATTGTTCCTTTCTCCACTTCAACCATAGTCAAAGTAAGAGTCACTCAGTCGTGTCCGACCCTTTGTGACCCCGTGGACTATACAGTCCATGGAATTCTCCAGGCCAGAATACTGGGAGTGGGTAGCCTTTCCCTTCTCCAAGGGATCTACCCAATCCAGGGATTGAACCCAGGTCTCCTGCATTGCAGGCAGATTCTTTACCAGCTGAGCCATAAATATCTACTTAAAATGTGTATTTCAATATTCCAATGGAAATAGCTAGTTTATATAGATCAGGATCAGATGACAGATTATACCTCATTTTCAAGTTTGCCTGTTATGAATTTCTTGTTTAACAAACAATTGGAGTATGTTTATCTCTTTTCTTCTGGATTGTTATTCAGTTGCTAAGTCATGTCCAACTCTTCATGACCCCATGAACTGCCAAACTCTCCTAGAGTTTGCTCAGACTCATGTCCATTGAGTAAGTGATGCCATCCAACCATCACATCCTATGTCCTCCCTTTCTCCTCTTGTCCTTAATCTTTCTCTGCATCAGAGTCTTGCCCAGTGAGTAGGCCCTTCGCATCAGGTGGCCGAACTGTTGGAGCTTCAGCTTCTGCATCAGTACTTGCAATAGTAAATGCTCACTCTGCCTGTTCAGTTCAGTTCAGTTCAGTTCAGTCACTCAGTCATGTCCGACTCTATGCGACCCCATGAATCACAGCATGCCAGGCCTCCATGTCCAGCACCTACACCCAGAGTTCACTCAGACTCGCATCCATCGAGTCAGTGATGCCATTCAGGCATCCCATCCTCTGTCGTCCCTTTCTCCTCCTGCCCCCAATCCCTCCCAGCATCAAAGTCTTCTCGAATGAGTCAACTCTTTGCATGAGGTGGCCAAAGTACTGGAGTTTCAGCTTTAGCATCATTCCTTCCAAAGAAATCCCCAGGTTGATCTCTTTTAGAATGGACTGGTTGGACCTCCTTGAAGTCCAAGGGACTCTCAAGAGTCTTCTCCAACACCAGAGTTCAAAAGCATCAATTCTTTGGCACTCAGCCTTCTTCACAGTCCAACTCTCACACCCATACATGATCCCTGGAAAAACCATAGCCTTGACTAGATGGACCTTCGTTGGCAGAGTAATGTCCCTGCTTTTGAATATACTATCTAGGTTGGTCATAACTTTTCCTCCAAGGAGTAAGCATCTTTTAATTTCATGGCTGCAGTCACCATCTGCAGTGATTTTGGAGCCCAAAAAAATAAAGTCGGACACTGTTTCCACTGTTTCCCCATCTATTTCCCATGGAGTGATGGGACCGGATGCCATATTCTTCATTTTCTGAATGTTGAGCTTTAAGCCAACTTTTTCACTCTTCTCTTTCACTTTCATCAAGAGGCTTTTTAGTTCCTCTTCACTTTCTGCGTAAGGGTGGTGTCATCTGCATATCTGAGGTTATTGATATTTCTCCTGGCAATCTTGATTCCAGCTTGTGTTTCTTCCAGTCCAGCATTTCTCATGATGTACTCTGCATAGAAGTTAAATAAGCAGGATGACAATATACAGCCTTGACGTACTCCTTTTCCTATTTGGAACCAGTCTGTTGTTCCATGTCCAGTTCTAACTGTTGCTTCCTGACCTGCATACAGATTTCTCAAGAGGCAGGTTAGGTGGTCTGGTATTCCCATCTCTCTCAGAATTTTCAACAGTTTATTGTGATCCACACAGTCAAAGGCTTTGGCATAGTCAATAAAGCAGAAATAGATGTTTTTCTGGAACTCTCTTGCTTTTTCCATGATTCAGTGGACGTTGGCAATTTGATCTCTGGTTCCTCTGCCTTTTCTAAAACCAGCTTGAACATCTTGGAAGTTCATGGTTCACGTATTGCTGAAGCCTGGCTTGGAGAATTTTGAGCATTGCTTTACTAGCGTGTGAGATGAGTGCAATTGTGCAGTAGTTTGAGCATTGTTTTGCATTGCCTTTCTTTGGGATTGGAATGAAAACTGACCTTTTCCAGTCCTGTGGCCACTGCTGAGTTTTCCAAATTTGCTGGCATATTGAGTGCAGCATTTTCGCAGCATCCTCTTTCAGGATTTGAAATAGCTCAACTGGAATTCCATCATCTCCACTAGTTTTGTTCCTAGTGATGCTTTCTAAGGCCCACTTGACTTCACATGCCAGGATGTCTGGCTCTAGGTGAGTGATCACACCATCATGATTATCTGGGTCATGAAGATCTTTTTTGTACAGTTCTTCTGTGTATTCTTGCCACCTCTTCTTAACATCTTCTGCTTCTGTTAGGTCCATACCATTTCTGTGTTTTATTGAGCCCATCTTTGCATGAAATGTTCCCTTGGTATCTCTAATTTTCTTGAAGAGATCTCTAGTCTTTCCCATTCTGTTGTTTCCCTCTATTTCTTTGCATTGATTGCTGAAGAAGGCTTTCTTATCTCTTCTTGCTGTTCTTTGGAACTCTGCATTCAGATGCTTATATCTTTCCTTTTCTCCTTTGCTTTTCGCTTCTCTTCTTTTCACAGCTATTTGTAAGGCCTCCCCAGACAGCCATTTTGCTTTTTTGCATTTCTTTTCCATGGTGATGGTCTTGATCCCTGTCTCCTGTACAATCCTCCAATTAATTTATTAAGACAGTGAATCTCCATGTCACTATTTCATTATATTATATTGCCTTTCTAGTGCATTTTAGTTATCTCATAGTAAAGCAAATTCTGATCTCATTACTACCAATTACAAATTAGCTTTAATCTCACTTAACTGTTGAAATATTTTAATGTTTGCACCAATAATTTTATAACCTTATAGTTATGGACTTTATCTGTTAATCAGCATAACCTGAATTAATCTAGCTATATATTTGATTTATTTGTATTTTTTCATGATTCCAAAGGAGTTACAGCATATTTCAGAGTCTTATCTATGTTCATATTTACTTTTATTGTTGCTTATAACTTTAGGATAAGACTTTGGCTTCCTGTGCTAATTTTTAAAATAAAAATTTAAAGGAAAAGTTTTGACTGTGCTTGGTATATGGTAATGTTGGCTTCTGAATATGTGTATATAGGATTTCTTATTGGCTGATATCTCACTACAATAGAAATATTGCAAATATGGTCACCCCTACTCCAAGTATATTTTAATCATCATTCCTGAAGATCTTTGCATACAAGTTTCAACTCTAATTGCATTGGTATGATTTTTAGTTCCTTTCTGTATTAGATAGATTTTTAAAACCAGACTAGATGGACTTTCTGACTACTGGACTTCTCATTCAGTTGCAGAGTTAGATTTGCACATATATCTGTCCCTCCACCTACTAGGGTAAATAGACACTTTATTAACTGTCTAGAATACAGCTACTTTGAAAACAAACACAAATGGATTGTATTCAACTGAACTTTGAAGTTTCCTTTGTAATGGCTTGCTGGATGTATATTTTAAAAAGTAGGCAGCTGAAAACGTGTACACAATTTCAGGTTCTCATTTTTTCTTCACTCTCCCTTCAAATACACTAATCCCAATAAGCATAGGGATAGACAAAATGCTATGATATCATTTATTATCTTAAACAAGATGGGACTCTATTGTTAGCCATAAGGCAAATTATTTTGTCCTTTGAGGATAAAGTTATGAGAGCAAACATAGTCACTCCAGTGTCTTTGAGTGGAAGAATCTAAAGTGAGGTTGATATATAAATGTATGAGAAATGAATTTTTAAAATTAATCTTAAGAACTTCATGTCTCTCCAGTCTTTACATTTCGGGTGATGTCAGTGTTTGATCAGCAGCTTTATAAACTTCTGCTAGGACTAGATATCATCAGTCTAAAGAACTGTTGTACATTCGTCACTCTTTGGAATTATCTAGCTCTTCAGCTGGAGAAGGCAATGGCACCCCACTCCAGTACTCTTGCCTGGGAAATCCCATGGACAGAGGAGCTTGGTAGGCTGCAGTCCATGGGGTCGCTAAGAGTCGGACATGACTGAGCGACTTCACTTTCACTTTTTACTTTCATGCATTAGAGAAGGAAATGGCAACTCACTCCAGTGTTCTTGCCTGGAGAATCCCAGGGACGGGGGAGCCTGGTGGGCTGCCATCTATGGGACTGCACAGAGTCGGACACGCTGAAACGACTTCAAAGCAGCAGCTCTTCAGCTAATGATTCTATCATCTTCAGTAATGGTTCTAGAGAGGGACTATAACACACTAGCACACTTTTGTAGATGATCTAAAGGTAAGAGCTTCAGTGTATGTTAGTTAAAATGAGAAAACTATTCTAATTGACTTGAGAGCTTAAAGAATGGATTTGATAGGAAAAAGATTCATAGAAAAAAAAAAAAACAAGCTGAAAAATATGATCCTCTGAAAAGTAACAAAAGAATAGTTAGGATGATTCAGTAAAGTATGAAATAGACAATAATAATTTAGGAAAAGCTTATGCAGAGTATTACTACAGGGATTTTAGAATAAAACAAACACATGTGTATAATATTCAGTATAAAGTTGGCACTAATTTAAATTGTTTATGTCATAGTTTTTACTGAGAAAATCAATTAATAATTAGTAAGCTTTCTGATATCATTGAAAAGTTAGATCTTTTATTAGTTTGAAATTGATCTCTCTTAACCACAGGTTAATTTTCTTCTTGATTTTTCCACTTTCTAAAATTCAATCCTGAGAAAGGACAGGCTTTTCAAAAAGTGGCACTAGGAAAACTGGATATTCACATGCTAAGGAATGAAATGAGACCCTTACTTTTCACCATATACAAAAATTAACTCAAAATGGTTAAAAGATATAATCATAAGAGGACCCAAAACTATAAAACTTTTGGAAGAAATCACAGGGAGGAAGAAGCTTCATGATATTTTTGGATATGATACTAAAACCCAGGCAACAAAAGCAAAACTAGATAAATTTGGACTTAACCAAAAATAAAAACTTTGTGTATCAGAGAACATTATTAAGAGAGCTGAAAAAGCAGTCCACAGAATGGGAGAAAATATATGATAAGGAATTTATATTCAAAATGCATCAAAAAACTCCTATAACTCAAGTATAAAAATAAACAACCTGATTATAAAATGGACAAAGAACTGAAATGGTATTTTTCCAAAGAATGGCTAATAAGAACATGAAAAGATGTTCAACACTGACTCTTTTTAGGGAAATGAAAATAGAAACCACAGTAAGTCACCACTTTAAGCCCATTAAAATGGCTATTCTTTAAAAAGCAAAACAAACAAACAAAAACAGAAAATAGTAGGTTTCGGCCAGGATGTCAAGAAACTGAAATATTTGTGCACTGCTGGTGGGAATGTAAAATGATGTAGATACTGTGGAAAGATTATGCCAGTTCCTCAAAAAATTAAACATAGATTTGCATATGATCCAGCAAATCCACTTCTGAATGTATATTACAAAATGATTGAAAGCAGGGACCCAGACAGGTATTTTTACCACCATGTTCATAGCAGTATTATTCATAACAGCCAAAAAGTGGAAAAGATCCAAATGTCCATCCATAGATGAATGGTTAAACAAAATGTGGTATTACCTACTGTGATGGTTAACAATGTATCAACTTGCAGGATGATTTTGGATGAGACTGACATTTAAAATGGTTAACTTTGAATAAGCAGGTTGTCTTCCATAATATGGATGAGTCTCATCCAGTCAGTTGAAGAAACTCTTAGAACAAAAAGACTGACCTTCCCAAACAAGAGGGAATTATCCAGCAAATTGCCTTCTGTCTTCATCTGTACAATGCTGCTGCTAAGTCGCTTCAGTTGTGTCCGACTCTGTGCGACCTCATAGACAGCAGCCCACCAGGCTCTCCAGGCAAGAATACTGGAGTGGGTTGCCATTTCCTTCTCCTATGCATGAAAGTGAAAAGTGAAAGTGAAGTCGTGTCCGACTCCTAGCAATCCCGTGGACTGCAGCCTACAAGACTCCTCCATCCATGGGACCTTCCTGGCAAGAGTACTGGAGTGGGTTGCCATTGCCTTCTCTCATCTGTACAATAAGTTCTCCCAAATCTCCTCCCTTCAGATTGGAACTCTGCCATTGACTCTCCTCAGTGTCCAGTATGCCATCCTTAGGACTGAATCCACACCATTGGTTCTCCTGGGTCTTGAACATGCCAAAATTGCAAATTTTGGGCTTTTTAGCCTTCATAATCACACGAGCCAATTCCTTATAATAAATTTCTTCACATAGAGATGGGTTCTGTTTATTTGGAGAACCTTAAAAAAATTACTGACAGTTAATATGTGTAATTACCTGTGTATTTATCTCACTTATCTTTAGCTATAAAATTTCTCAACATTGCAGTTATCAGTTGTTATTGCTGGTGTCTTATACTTTGCTCTCAGAATTTCCTGGGGCTGAATTTCTGTTTTCAGTGCTCTTGATAGCTTACTGTGTCAGATTCAAGATTTAGCTCAAGAGCTTTTTTGTAGCAGAGTTTTATTAAAGTATGAAAAGGGGCAGAGAAAGCTTCTGACATAGATATTAGAAGGAAGACAGAAATTGTCCCCCTCACTAGTCTTAGAAGAGGGAGTTATATATTTTTTCAATTGGTTATCGCGATAAATCAAAAGAATGTCTAAAGGTTGTAAAGATCTTTCTAGACCCACTCCCACAATTTACATTTTAAGATAACACAATTAGAACTAACAATGAAAGATCTTACCAGACCCACTCCCATAATACACATTCTAAGATAATAGGATTAGTCAGGTTTTCAAGAAGCAGAAACTGTCCTTAAGCAGGATATATTGTTATATAATATTTGTCCTTTCCTCCTCCTTAAGAGCCCCAGACCCCTTTTTCCTCCTTGGGGACCCTGGACTTCTTATCAATCTGTCCAGGAATTGACTCTCTCATTCTGATATCCAGGACTCCATTAATAAAAAGTGCAGTGGAAACAGTGGCAGACTTAATTTTGGGGGGCTCCAAAATCACTACAGATGGTTAATGCAGGCATGAAATTAAAAGATGCTTACTCCTTGGAAGAAAAGTTATGATCAACCTAGACAGCATATTAAAAAGCAGAGACATTACTTTACCCACAAAGGTCCATCTAGTCAAGGCTATGGTTTTTTCAGTAGTCATGTATGGATGTGAGAGTTGGACTATAAAGAAAGCTGAGCACCAAAGAATTGATGCTTTTGAACTGCGGTTTTGGAGAAGACTCTTGAGAGTCCCTTGGACTGCAGAGAGATCCAACCAATCCATCCTAAAGGAGATCAGTCCTGAATATTCATTGGAAGGACTGATGCTGAAGCTGAAACTCCAATACTTTGGCCACCTGATGCAAAGAACTGACTCATTTGAAAAGACCCTGATGCTGGGAAAGATTGAGGGCAGGAGGAGAAGGGGACAACAGAGGATGAGATGGTTGGATGGCATCACCGACTCAATGGGGATGAGTTTGTGTGGACTCCGGGAGTTGATGAAGGACAGGGAGGCCTGGCGTGCTGTAGTCCATGGGGGTCACAAAGAGTCAGACATGACAGTGGCACCCCACTCCAGTACTCTTGCCTGGAAAATCCCATGGATGGAGGAGCCTGGAAGGCTGCAGTCCATGGGGTCGCTGAGGGTCGGACACGACTGAGTGACTTCACTTTCACTTTTCACTTTCATGAACTGGAGAAGGAAATGGCAACCCACTCCAGTGTTCTTGCCTGGAGAATCCCAGGGACGGGGGAGCCTGGTGGGCTACCATCTATGGGGTCGCACGACTGAAGTGACTTAGCAGCAGTAGCAGAACTGAACTGAACTGATTGCCCACTTTTATGAATCCTTGTTTTAGGCACCCGTTGGCAGTTCTATTCACCTTTAGTAGTGCACTATAATCTCTTTCTTATCCTCGTTTCTTGCCTCCTTGCTTTCATTCCAACATTGGCACCTTAAGCACAAGCACCCCTCTTCCCTCTTTAGCACTCAGTTGATAACTGTCAACTGTGAGCTCTAATGTCCCTGCAGTCTTCTCTAGAGAAGGGAAGCAATAAGGTCCCAGGCTGGACAGGCTGTCAGACAGGCAACTGAGAGAACTGGCTGTTCCTGCACAATGTTCCCAAAGGCTCTCAGGGAAGCTTAAGAGGGTGGGAAGGAGTTGAGCCCAATCGTTGTACCTTGCAGATACACAGCTGGAGTAGACCCCTGGCACTGAAAACTGAAAGAATGTGAACACAGCCAGATTGGTAGCAGCAGAGGAACATTTTTAAAAGTTTTATATTCAAAGATTTTCAATTTTATAAATTCTGACCATTGTCAATGAAATATTTATAATAATATCATCTAAATACTGACTGACAGTCATTTTGCTACAGTATTGCCTTCACTAATGTGGAGTTTAACTCTCTCCCCTCTCAAATTCTTGTCATTATGTTTTCTGTTCATTGAACACCCCTTTCCTTAATCCACACCCCTAGGTTTGCCAAAGTTAGCAGATAAAAATACAGGATGCCCAGTTAAATTTGAATATCAGATAAACAACAAATAATTTTAGTGTAAGTTTACCCAATGCAAAAATATTTATTGTTTATCAGAAATTCAGATTTAACTGGGTGTCCTATATTTTATCTGGCAACCTAACCTACCCGCCCCAGTTTTGACTACTGATCTTGTCTGAGACCTTCAAATAGTAAAGTGTGACCACCAAAGTGAACTTTCTCTCTCAAAGCCACAGATTGTTGGCTTCCTTGGAACTCCCTTACCCACCTCCCCCAGGTCTTGGGTGTCTATATCCTAAAGTATGATAGCCAGTAAACTTTTGAGACTGTTTACACATGGAATCGAACATGATACTCCACTTGAAATGTGACCTAAACTGAACAGGATAGAACTAGCACTTCCCTCATTATAGATGCACTTCTGTTAATAGAGCTTAAAGTAACACCAGCCTGTTGGGCAGATTCATCACATTGATAACTAATATTGATCTGCATCTAATTAAGATTTTTTTGCATCTAATTAAGTTTTTTTTAATATGTTCATCTGAATATTATACTCCGTGTTTGTTTTCAAAACTTAAGATCATTCAGTTCAGTTCAGTTCAGTTGCTCAGTCACGTCCAACTCTTTGTGACCCCATGGACTGAAATAGCAAATAGATGTTTCCATTTTTGGTTTCAGAACATTATGAGGCTGATAATTGTAGAGTTTAAATGAAACTTCTGGTACCTCTCTCAGCATTTTTCAATATCCCCATGTACTAAGATAATCAGTAAGGAGTGTAGTTTTAGTATCAAATTCTGAAGTCAAAGGAACACCCTCCTTGCTGAATTAGTAGTTGTTGACATATCAGTTTCAGCTTCATGTTGACAGGTGTGTGTGTGTGTGTGTGTGTTTTCTGTTGGCCTCACACGTTTTAGTCAGACTAGATTTTAATAGTAGTATCCTTTTTTGATTGTTTAGGTATCCTTTCTGAATCATTGGCATCCTTTTCAAATCAGTGGTTAAATAACTTGGTGTTCAGTATTTTGACTTGTATACATATGTACATATGCATGAGGGTGGATGGAAAGATAAATGAGTGGGAAAGCCATTTGCTGCATTGATGCATTTGATTTAATCAATCCATACATAGCTTCATATAGTGGCTTCAAGCAATGAATGAGTTTTTATATATTCAAACTCTGACATTAAAAATAAGCAGGTCTATATACCTCCTTTATATTGTCTCACTTATAGGGAACTTGAATTAATTTTTATTTTATAACTGGCATAGTTTATAACTCATAGCTTTAATCTACTATAAATACAAAAGTTTTAATCAGACGTATAATCTAATCATTGTAAATTTAATGGTTGGTCAATTACAAATGGCCAGTAATTTCTTTTTTTCTTTTAACCTCATAAATAGTCATCTGGCATTAAATATTTGTGATCTAGGCCAGTAACCTTTTTCAATCTCACAGGACCTTTTTTAATTAAACTATATCTTTGTCCCATGTCTGTAATCCTCTCACTGACATTTTATATACAAGACACCTTGCTGAAGAAAGGTCAAGCAGTACAGTTATAAATGGAAAAGAGATTAAAAGAATTCTCAAGCCATGGTGTGATCTAAGAGCAAGTTAAATATGGAGCAGTACTTAGTAGACATGCTCAGGAGACAAAGAGGAATTCTCTGGGTAGATTTTAATGACTCGGGCAACAAAGCAAATGAAAATTATTTTTAACGGCAAAAATGAAAATTACACATTTTTTTCATAGTCCACAGTACATATTGTGAAAGACCACCATGAGGTTTTAATAACTATAAAATGTTCAAGAAAACAATTGCAAAATACAATCACAGTGTTTGTATAATTCTTGCCTACAAGGACACTTTTGTTGCTCCGTAAACTTGCCAATGTCAGTCTAGTGTTAAGGTTAATTAACTCTAGAAGTAAAGGAAACATGTTGAAACTTATATGCATCAATGAAGAGTAAGAAATGAATGCAAAAACTGGGTAAGGAAGAGGGAGTGAGCAAATACTGCTTTACTGAAAATTCTCTTTTAGTACCTATGTATTGAAGAGTGTTTGGAAGGTAAATACTTTCACAGAAGCGACTTACATTATTTTCACCAGAACATTAAGCAGAAATTGAAAACGGATTTTTCCCCCCTTAATATTCTCCAGCTGGCATGTTATGACTAAAACTTGCTGAATCCATGCCACACTGTGATGCATTTAATGGTGTACATGGGTACCACTAAACAATACATTACTTGTAATGTCTCAAATAACCTAGCAAAGCATGGAACTCAAGTGCTGGAATACCACTGACTGTTTCTCAGAGGTTGCTTAGTTATACCCAAGAGGCCAACCTTCTTCTGAAAAGCCTTTACTGCTAATTTCTTTCTGTCACTTTTATATAGTCCAGTGATAAAAGGGTAGCCTTTCCTTCCTGTGTCATCAGAATGGTGTTATTTAGATGTTAATGCTGGAGGCAAAGCAGTTGACCCAGCACTTTTAACTACAGGACTCATGATTTCAGAGCTCTTAGTATTTTTGTTTGTAAACAATCCACTTGGTTGCAAACAACCTTAATTTTTTTTTTTTTTTTAAGAAAAAGGACCAAAAATAAGATGAAAATAAAACCAAAACTTTGACTTGAGCTAAATCTTTTTTGGTGTCTCTCAAGCTTTAGGTTTTGGGGCAGAATCTTTGTCAGTGCTAAATGAAAAGGTTACTGTTTGCAGTTTCCATCAGCTATTATAAGACTGCTGGCAGTGATGGAACTGTCAGGTTCCAGCAGGCCAGTCCCTGTCCAAAGTAACCAGATGCTGTGTTTGAGAAATGTGATCGTTGACAGGCTGACATTATGATGCTTGTGACCCAGCCTGTGCCCCAAGCTTCAAATCAGCTATCAATCTGCAGGATGAGAACAGTTTCTATACATAAAAATCCAGAGTTGTTTTATTTGTGCATTTGCTTAGTGGAAAAATATTTTAACTCAGTAAAGTTAGAATTAACTCTAGAAAGTTATATTTCTAGAATCAGACAACTCAGACAAGTTCATTGAGTTTTCTTGGTTCTGTTGGAATGCAACTTTTTTTCTTTACAAGTGACTTGTTCATCTAGATATAATTTTAGACTTAGAGCAGTTGAAAAAACATTCAGTTAATCAAATAGTTAATTTTTCTAGATGAAAATTTGCAAGCAATTTTCTGAACTAATAGAAATGACTATTTTGCCATGATTATGTTGGAGAATTGATATGCAAAATGTGCTGAACCTTTTGTCCAAGACCAGACAAAATGAGTCAAGCCAGTCAAGACAAAGTAGGTATTTGATAAATGATATTTTTCTGTTTACTTTCTTAATAGGTTAACTTGTCAAATAGCTAAAAGCAAACTCATTGGTAGATAAATATCTATTGAATTATATTCTGTGTGAAACATTTCTCAATAACCCTGTTATTGTTATCATCATGGCATATTAAAGTTTAGGAAACTAAGATTCAAGGCAGTTATATAATTAGCTTAGCATTGTAAAAATAGTAAGTTGGTTTCTCTCTAACCATGTTTTCCCACTTAAAACACTCTCTTTTATTTGCTAAATGTCTGCACTGCCATCAGAAATAATGATTAAACAATATAAAATGTATGGATCTTCTCATCTTTGTCATTACCTAGGTATAATAGACAAAGCTTTGATTTTATTTTGTCTGTCCACCAGTGAAATAAGCAACTGAGAATGTCAAATATTGGCTTATGTTAATTATACCCAAGTTTTGTTAATAAAGAAAAAAAAGCATGTAAATTTTATTCTAATGCACAGGCATATATATAATAAACAATTTAAAAGTATAAATATGAAATATATTTTTATAAGCTAGTCTTGAAATTTTTCTATTTTTCCTGTTTCATAAAATGTGTAATTTTCCATGACTCTGCAGATATTTAGAAAAGTATGTTCACCACTGGAAAAAGAACAAAATGTTTGTAATGTGGTAAATGCACTAGGAGTTTGCTAGGTGGTGCTACAACATATATTTGTAATATTGTACTAGAAATGTCTGCTTGAATAGGAAATGTTCTTGCAGTTAGAAATATTCAGATATGTATTGATACCTGGAGTCTTTCTACTCTGATATATGACTTAGTTTTAAAGCAAAATTATGCTACCATCTCAGACTCTAACTAGATATCATCCTTCATTTTTATTGAATTTGGGCTATGTTTAACAAATTGTAATTTTATAGAGTATTTTACCCTATAGACCAGGCTCAAGAGACTACTGCACAGTAACCTAGTTTAATCTTTAATACTATGTGTCATGGAATACAGATACCTTTTTCAATCATCCTAGTAGTAGCTGATATAATTCAAAATAAGATGATTTAATTTTAAATATGCTAATTCAGGACAAAACAAAAATAGTTTAGAGGGCTCAGTAATGTAAAATATAAAAATATTCATTATATATAACATTTTTTCACTTAAAAATAATTCAAATAATTTAAAAACAACAGAAAGAGAAGTGTTTCATGTTTTTAAGGCCAACACTATTTAACATCAACAAGGTGTTATTTGTACTATGGCTGTTAACTTTAATCACGTATCTATGCTGTCTGGCCTGTGTCCTAGGCAGTGTTGTGCAAAATCAAGCTGAAATTATAAATAGCGGCCACAGCAAAAGGAGAAATGGTTAATAATACATGTCAGCATTAACTAACTAATTCATTGCAGGTATCATGATTATAATATTTCTAGAAATTCAAACACTTGTGATTTATATATGACCTTAAAAAGAAACAAACAAAAAATGACAAAAGCAATGAATTCTACTTTCCCATGCCTGAGACTCTCAGTATCAATCCTTCAAAAAGTTTCTCAAAACAGGTATGATCGGATATGAAAACAACCAGATATGCCAGATTAAATAAAAGATTAATGAATTTTTTGTGAATGTCTACCTTGGAAAGAAGATATAGTTTCCAAACATTCTACTATAACTCATCTTATAAAAACACATTTCTGATACAATATTACTGGACAATATATATTGAAGTAATAAGAAGGTACTATTTTATAACCAAACCAGCTGAGGATGATATCACACTGGTTAAAAAACTAAGATTATGTTGTAGAATTCCAGAAACTTCAAGCCCTGCTGAGTATGAGACAGAAATTTCCTCACTTGGAATTTAAATTTCTCTTCTAGGATTTTTGTATAGCAGACTGGTTGTTATAATATTAACTGTTTTATTGAGGGCAATTTGAGAAGCTAGATAATTTTTGAGGTCTGTTTGAAGTCACTGAAAAGTTCACAAGGCAGTACAGTGATTTGAGGGGCAAGTTCTCTGAGAAAAGGAAGGCGCAGAGGTAAGTCTGACATTTGACTTCTCTTTTTCATTAAGGCAATATGCCAGTTCCTAAGTCAGCTGAGAAGCTGAGCAAAGCTTATAGAAGACTGCAGTTACACAGAGACAAATGACATATGGACCTTAGAAAGAAAAAGGGACCCTGGTAATTAGGCTTTTAATTGAGACCTCTGATGAGTTATCTTAGGAATAGAATCATCAACAATAGCTTCTAAAAATGAGAGTGAAATGAAGATGTGGCCAGAAAAAACCTAAGGAATTATTTGTAAACCAGCACTAAAAAAAAATACTCAAAAGATTTTTTGGGCCGAAAATTAAAAATCACAAATGGAAACAGGGAAATTCAGTAATGAATGAAGGACAAAGGGGAATGTAAACATGTGGTTAAGTGAAAATGAAAATACTGAATATACAATATAAATGCTAATTATTTATGGGCTTTTATGTACATACAGAAGACTGGGGAATATACACTTATCAGAACTCATGGAGCCTTATAGCACAAAAAGCAAGACCTTAGTGAATGCAGTTTTAAAAGGTCAATTTGGCTGTTGTGGGGTTAGAGTAGAATGCAGTTCAGTTCCGTTTAGTCACTCAGTTGTGTCTGACTCTTTGTGACTGCATGGACTGCAGCACACCAGGCTTCCCTGTCCATCACCAACTCCCGGAGCTTACTCAGACTCATGTCCATTGAGTTGGTGATGCTACCCAACCATCTCATCCTCTGCCGTCCCCTTCTCCTCCTGCCTTCAATCTTTCTCAGCATCAGTGTCTTTTCAAATGAGTCAGCTCTTTGCATCAGGTGGCCAAAGTATTGGAGTTTAAGCTTCAACATCAGTCCTTCCAATGAAGATTCAGGACTGATTGCTTTTAGGATGGACTGGTTGGATCTCCTTGCTGTCCAAGGGAATGCAGATTGTGACAAAGGGGTCTGACTGAATTCCAGATGTATGATATAACTTCAATGAAGGGAGTGGGGAAAATTTAACCTAAGTAAATTAGAAAATAAGTAGACTAAGGCAGATGGCACTAGTGGTAAAGAATCCATCTGCCAATGCAGGGGATGTAAGAGATGTGGGTTCAATCAGTGGGTTGGGAAGACCCCTTGGAGGAGGGCATGGCAACCCACTACAGTATTTTTGCCTGGAGAATCCCATGGATAAAGGAACCTCGTGAGCTGCAGTCCATAGGGTCACAAGGAGTCAGACGCAAATGAAGCAACTTAGCATGGCATAAAGCTAAGGACTAAAAAGAAAGTATACATAAGAACTGTACTGTAGTTAATAAAGACATTTTCCATGTGATTATAAGTTAAAAGTTCTGGTACCACTATGTATATTGGGATTAAGCAAATAAACAAATAATTAATAGATAACGTATGGTGGAATCCAGGTTTCTTAAGACTGGAGTGAGAAGTCACAAATAAGTAAAGGCCAAAGACTAAAATTAACCAGGTGGAACTAGATGAGAGTCAGGGACATCAGTATGGACTCATATTTAGCTTAAATTAATGGCCAGTGTTCTTGCCTTGAGAACCCCATGAACAGTATGAAAAGGCAAAATGATAGGATACTGAAACAGGAACTCCCCAGGCCAGTAGGTGCCCAATATGCTACTGGAGATCAGTGGAGAAATAACTCCAGAAAGAATGAAGGGATGGAGCCAAAGCAAAAACAATACCCAGTTGTGGATGTGACTGGTGACAAAAGCAAGGTCTGATGCTGCAAAGAGCAATATTGCATAGGAACATGGAAGGTAAGGTCCATGAATCAACGCAAATTGGAAGTGGTCAAACAAGAGATGGCAAGAGTGAAAGTCGATATTCTAGGAATCAGTGAACTAAAATGGACTGAAATGTGTGAATTTAACACAGATGACTATTATATCTACTACTGCGGGCAGGAATCCCTTAGAAGAAATGCAGTAGCCATCATGGTCAACAAAAGAGTCTGAAATGCAGTAGGTGGATGCAATCTCAAAAATGACAGAATGATCTCTGTTCGTTTCCAAGGCAAACCATTTATCACAGTAATCCAAGTCTATGCCCCAACCAGTAACGCTGAAGAAGCTGAAGTTGAATGGTTCTATGAAGACCTACAAGACCTTTTAGAACTAACACCCCCCAAAAATGTCTTTTTCATTATAGGGGACTGGAATGCAAAAGTAGGAAGTCAAGAAACACCTGGAGTAACAGGCAAATTTGGCCTTGGAATGCAGAATGAAGCAGGGCAAAGGCTAATAGTTTTGCCAAGAAAATGCCCTGATCATAGCAAACACCCTCTCCCAACAACACAAGAGAAGACTCTACACAAGGACATCACCAGATGGTCAACACTGAAATCAGATTGATTATATTCTTTGCAGCCAAAAATGGAGAAGCTCTATACAGTCAACAAAAACAAGACCAGGATCTGACTGTGGCTCAGACCATGAACCCCTTATTGCCAAATTCAGACTTAAATTAAAGAAAGTAGGGAAAACCACTACATCATTCAGGTATGACCTAAATCAAATCCCTTATGATTATACAGTGGAAGTGAGAAATACATTTACGGGACTAGTTTTGATAGATAGAGTGCCTGATGAACTATGGACTGAGGTTCATGACGTTGTACAGGAGACAGGGATCAAGATCATCCCCATGGAAAAGAAATGCAAAAAAGCAAAATGGCTGTCTGGGGAGGCCTTACAAATAACTGTGAAAAGACGAGAAGCAAAAAGCAAAGGACAAAAGGAAAGATATAAGCATCTAAATGCAGAGTTTCAAAGAACAGCAAGAAGAGATAAGAAAGCCTTCCTCAGAGATCAATGCAAAGAAACAGAGGAAAACAGCAGAATGGGAAAGACTAGAGATCTCTTCAAGAAAATTAGAGATACCAAGGGAACATTTCATGCAAAGATGGGCTCGATAAAGGACAGAAATGGTACGGACCTAACAGAAGATATTAAGAAGAGGTGGCAAGAATACACAGAAGAACTGTACCAAACAATCTTCAAGACCAAGATAATCACGATGGTGTGACCACTCACCTAGAGCCAGACATCCTGGAATGTGAAGTCAAGTGGGACTTAGAAAGCATCACCATGAGCAAAGCTAGTGGAGGTGATGGAATTCCAGTTGAGCTATTTCAAATCCTGAAAGGTGATGCTGTGAAAGTGCTGCACTCAATATGCCAGCAAATTTGGAAAACTCAGCAGTGGCCACAGGACTGGAAAAGGTCAGTTTTCATTCCAATCCCAAAGAAAGGCAATGCCAAAGACTGCTCAAATTACTGCACAATTGCACTCATCTCACACACTAGTAAAGTAATGCTCAAAATTCTCCAAGCCAGGATTCAGCAGTATGTGAATCTTGAACTTCCGGATGTTCAAACTGGTTTTAGAAAAGGCAAAGGAACCAGGGATCAAATTGCCAATATCTGCAAGAGAGTTCCAGAAACACATCTATTTCTGCTTTATTGACTATGCCAAAGCCTTTGACTGTGTGGATCACAATAAACTGTTGAAAATTCTGAAAAAGATGGGAATACCAGACCACCTGACTGCCTCTTGAGGAACTGTATGTAGGTCAGGAGGCAATAGTTCGAACTGGACATGGAACAACAGACTAGGTCCAAATCGGGAAAGGAGTACGTCAAGGCTGTATATTGTCACCCTGCTTATTTAACTTCTATGCAGAGTACATCATGAGAAACACTGAGCTGGAAGAAGCACAAGTTGGACTCAAGATTGCCGGGAGAAGTATCAATAACCTCAGTTATGCAGATGACATCACCCTTATGGCCGAAAGTGAAAAGGAACTAAAAGGCCTCTTGATGAAAGTGAAAGAGAAGAGTTAAAAAGTTGGCTTAAAGCTCAACATTCAGAAAACGAAAATCATGGCATCTGTTCCCATCACTTCATGGGAAATAGATGGGGAAACAGTGGAAACAGTGTCAGACTTTATTTTTGGGGGCTCCAAAATCACTGTAGATGGTGATTGCAGTCATGAAATTAAAAGACGCTTACTCCTTGGAAGAAAAGTTATGACCAACCGAGATAGTATATTTAAAAGCAGAGATATTACTTTGCCGACTAAGGTCCGTCTAGTCAAGGCTATGGTTTTTCCAGTAGTCATGTATGGATGTGAGAGTTGGACTGTGAAGAAAGCTGAGCACTGAAGAATTGATGCTTTTTAACTGTGATGTTGGAGAAGACTCTTGAGAGTCCCTTGGACTGCAAGGAGATCCAACCAGTCCATTCTGAAGGAGATCAGCCCTGGGATTTCTTTGGAAGGAATGATGCTAAAGCTGAAACTCCAATACTTTGGCCACCTCATGCGAAGAGCTGACTCGTTGGAAAAGGCTCTGATGCTGGGAGGGATTGGGGGCAGGAGGAGAAGGGGACGACAGAGGATGAGATGGCTGGATAGCATCACTGACTCGATGGATGTGAGTCTGAGTGAACTCCAGGAGTTGGTGCTGGACAGGGAGGCCTGGTGTGCTGTGATTCATGGGGTCACAAAGAGTTGGAATGGACTGAGTGACTGAACTGAACTGAAGGATTAGTAACAATAGTGTATCATGCTTGAGGACAGTTTTTCCTTCTTGATAACCTTCTGACTAATCCTGTTGTCTTAAAATGTGTATTACTGAGTGGGTCAGCTAAGATCTTTCTGTTGTTAAGTTCTAATCCTGTTACCTTAAAATGTATATTGTGGGAGTGGGTGTGGTAAAAATTTTAAAACCTTGAGACATTCTTTTGATTTATTGTAATAACTATTAAGAGGAGATGGCAAGAATACACAGAAAAACTGTACAAAAAAGATCTTGATGACCCAGATAATCATGATGGTGTGATCACTCACACTTAACTAGAGCCAGACATCCTGGAATTTGAAGTCAAGTGGGCCTTAGGAAGCAACACTATGAACAAAGCTAGTGGAGCTGATGGAATTGCAGTTGAGCTATTTCAAATCCTGAAAGGTGATGCTGTGAAAGTGCTGCACTCAATATGTCAGTAAATTTGGAAAACACAGCAGTGGCCAGGGGGCTGGAAAAGGTCAGTTTTCATTCCAATCCCAAAGAAAAGCAATGCCAAAGAATACTCAAACTACCGCACAATTGCACTCATCTCACACGCTAGTAAAGAAATGCTCAAAATTCTCCAAGCCATGAAGAATTGACATATCTTCAGCAATACGTGAACCATGGACTTCCAGATGTTCAAGCTGGTTTTAAAAAAGGCAGAGGAACCAGATATCAAATTGCCAATATCTGCTGGATCATTGAAAAAGCAAGAGAGTTCCAGAAACAAATCTATTTCTGCTTTATTGACTATGCCAAAGCCTTTGACTATGTGGATCACAATAAACTGTGGAAAATTCTGAAAGAGATGGGAATACCAGACCACCTGACTGCCTCTTGAGAAACCTGTATGTAGGTCAGGAGGCAACAGTTCGAACTGGACATGGAACAACAGACTAGGTCCAAATTGGGAAAGGAGAACATCTAGGCTGTATATTGTCACCCTGCTTATTTAACTTCTATGCAGAGTACATCATGAGAAATGCTGGGCTGGAGGAAGCACAAGCTGGAATCAAGATTGCTGGGAGAAATATCAATCACCTCAGATATGCAGATGACACCAACCTTATGGCAGAAAGTGAGGAAGAACTTCACTTTCTTGATGAGCCTCTGATAAAAGCCCCTCTTGGTGAAAGAGCCTCTTGATGAAAGAGCTTCCTGATGAACGTGAATGAGCTGAGTGAAAAAATTGGCTTAAAGCTCAACATTAAGAAAACTAAGGTCATGGCATCCAGTCCCATCACATCATGACAAGTAGACGGGGAAACAGTGGCTGACTTTATTTTTCTGGGCTCCAAAATCACTGCAGATAGTGATTGCAGCCATAAAATAAAAGATGCTTACTCCTTGAAAGGAAAGTTATGACCAACTTCAGTTCATTTCAGTTCAGCCGTTCAGTCATGTCCGACTCTCTGTGACCCCATGAATCACAGCACGCCAGGCCCCCCTGTCCATCACCAACTCCCAGAATTCACTCATCACGTCCATCGAGTTGGTAATGCCATCCAGCCATCTCATCCTCTGTCATCCCCTTCTCCTCCTGCTCCCAATTCCTCCCAGCATCAGAGTCTTTTCCAATGAGTCAACTCTTCACATGAGGCCGCCAAAGTATTGGAGTTTCAGCTTTAGCATCAGTCCTTCCAATGAACACCCAGGACTGATTTCCTTTAGAATGGACTGGTTGGGTCTCCTTGCAGCCCAAGGGACTCTCAAGAGTCTTCTCCAACTTAGACAGCATAATAAAAAGCAGAGACATTACTTTCTCCACAAAGGTCCATCTGGTCAAGGCTATGTTTTTTCCAGTGGTCATGTTGGATGTGAGAGTTGGACCATAAAGAAAGTTGGGGGCTGAAGAAATGATGCTTTTGAACTGCAGTGTTGGAGAAGACTCTTGAGAGTCCATTGAGAACAGCTGACTCATTTGAAAAGACCCTGATGCTGGGAAAGATTGAGGGCAGGAGAAGAGGACGACAGAGGACGAGATGGTTTGATGGCATCACCAACTCAATGGACATGGTTTTGGGTGGACTCTGGGAGTTGGTGATGGACAGGGAGGCCTGGTGTGCTGTGGTTCATGGAGTTGCAAAGAGTCGGGCATGACTGAGCAACTGAACTGAACTGAACTCATTTTTTTTTTTTTTGAAAAATCATCATTCCCAAATATTCTTTTTGCTTCTGAGGTATTTTTGTTTTTAAGATTTTTCACACTAAATGCAAAGTCTTCTGTGAGGTTTAAATCTGAAGCTACATTATTCAAATGCCTTATGTAGTAGGCAGATGTAGTCAGGATGGGAAGAGGTGCAGACTGGGCTTCCTAGGTGGCACAAGTGGTAAAGAAACTGCCTGCCAATGCTGGAGATGCGAGAGATGCCAATTTGGTTCCTGGGCAAGGAAGATCACCTGGGGAAGGAAATGGCAGCCCATTCCAGTGCTGTTGACTGGAGAGTCCCACGGACAGAGGAGCCTGGCAGGCTATGGTTCATAGGGTTGCAATGACTTGGACATAACTGAAGTGACTTACTTAGCAAGCTTGCAGACTGGAAAGGTTTTAGGAAGGAGAACTTTAACATCAAGTGTTGAGTAACAGTGCTTTATTATTACCCTGATCACACTCATAATATATTTCTTTTTATTAAAGCTAAATCTCACATACTACAGTTAAATTCCCTTTTTTAATCCTGAATCCCCAGAAGAAATGGAGAAACATATACTTATTCACTAGAGTAAGTTTTTTAGAGGAAGTCTACTGTGAAGATCTTACTTTCTTTTACATGGTTTAAATCCATCTCTATGTTCTCTTGTAGTCCATTTTTGACTCAGGAATCAGCTTCACTGTTTAATGAGTCCCTTCTCTTCCTGTTATTGTGAACAATTACAGGTATTATCAATAAAGAGTTACTTAGTCATTTTTTTTTATCACTCCTAATTTTCACTATTGGATACATACATTATGTTATATGCTATAGATTCCACAATCTCAAAATAGGAAATAGCATACTTTTTAAATACCATTGCTATAATATGTAATGTTAAGTTCTAGATACTGAAAAATCATGCTTTCTGGTCATATCATTGAAACCTCTCAGAAGTTCAATATCTGAATCAGGATACTGAAGTTCCTCTCTTAAAAATACAAAGTTTAAATAGAGATCCCAGAATCTTGCCTCACTGCCAGAATTCTTCAAGTGTTATTTTGCGGTGAATAAGAATCATTCATTTTCCCCTCATCATGGCCAAGTGAATGAATGTCTCATTGTTCAGCTGAGCTGACAGAACAGATGATGGCAAAAGAGGCGATACTCAGGAGCACAGTTACTGATAAATAATTACAACAAGGACATTGTAATTATTTAATTAAATTCTGCACACAGGGGGAGATTATGGTTCTTTCAGCTTGCTACCCCATTTAGACGATACCGGTCATTAACCAGTTTAGCTGGAGTCAGCACCTTAATGTCCACATGCTCCGTTTTCTCTCTGAAAGCTGTGCAGTCAGCAGCCATGGCTGCATGCTCTGGGACCCACTGGTGGGGAGGATAGGCGTCCTCCGTAATGGTTTTAGGACTTGCCTGTGCTAACTACCCATTACCATCTTACAAACCTTCTCTGGGGTTCCAAAGGTTTTCCTTAGAAACTGTGCCCAGAAATTTTGGTGGCTTTACTTTTGTTAAGAATAAACTCAAACCTCTGCCAGAGAACAGATATCAACAGAATTCAGGTCTGTCTGATAGTTTCTCTAAAGAGGTATCTTTTTTGATGTATTGAGAAGAACTGGTTTGAAGGAAGAGAGTTCATCACTTACAATTCTTAGTAAGAGGCCAGATTATCAATATTTCAATTTCCACATAGAAATTGAAACTCCTGCTTTTCACGTATTTCCTTTGTTAGTATAATGAAAAATGCAACTAAATTCTTACCACATAAGAAACCATTGGGGCAAAGGAAATAGAAGGGAGAATCATTTATTATATAAATGATTTAAAATAAATTTATAGAAATGTATATTTTATATTTATATTTGTTTTATATTTATATAAATTTCTCAACTTAAAGATGGACTCTGTCTCTATTTCTCTTATATACCCACAAGATTTATTTATTTCAGTTTTACTTTGAAAGTCATTTATATTATGCTGTCATGGCCCAATTCTGCAGATTCACCTAGTTTCTAAAAATGTAACAAATTACTCTGTCTCTGAAATCAGCTTGAAGTAGGACATCCTGGCAAATCTGTTAAGTCCCCCAGGCACAGTACCTAAGAAAAATAAGACAACTTGGACCATAGTTTAGTGGAAATTTTAATAAAAATTAAAAATGTGATTCTGGACCCTAGGCTACTTCTTTGAAAGTCTAATATGTTACAGCCACCCAAACTGATGAGTAATCTCAAGAAACTTGAAAACAAATAACAATTTAAAAATGTATGCAGTCTGTGTAAGTTATGTAAAATAGGTCTCTGATCTTCCAATGACCCTCCAAAATATAAATTTCAGGAATGCTGTATTTTCCAGATATGGTGGAACACACAGAAAGCCAAATACAGAAATACCCTCCTTTGAAAATTCCTTTGTTTAGTCTCTTTCCTTGACATAGGAGATGAATGTTCTATCCAAATAAGAGAAATAAGACTTTCATTAGGTAGGAAAGGGGTTAGACTAGATCAATTTTAGAATTTGTTTTATCTACATTCAGTTCAGTTCAGTCGCTTAGTCGTGTCTAACTCTTTGTGACCCCATGGACTGCAGCATGCCAGGCCTCCCTGTCCATCACCAACTCCTGGAGCTTACTCAATCTCATGTCCATCAAGTCAGTGATGCCATCCAACCATCTCATCCTCTGCCGTCCCCTTCTCCTTTCACCTTCAATCTTTCCCAGCATTAAGATCTTTCCAAATGAGTCAGCTCTTCTCATCAGGTGGCCAAAGTATTGGAGTTTCAGCTTCAGCATCAGTCCTTCCAATGAATACCCAGGACTGATCCTCTTTAGGATGGATTGGTTGGATCTCCTTGCATTCCAAGGGACTCTCAAGAGTCTTTTCCAACACCACAGTTCAAAAGCATCAATTCTTTGGTACTCAGCTTTCTTTATAGTCCAACTCTCACAGCCATACATGACTACTGGAAAAACCACAGCCTTGACTAGACAGACCTTTGTTGGCAAAGTAATGTCTCTGCATTTTAATATGCTGTCTACGTGGGTCGTAACTTTCCTTCCAAAGAGTAAGCATCTTTTAATTTCTTGACTGCAGTCACCATCTGCAGTGATTTTGGAGCCCCAAAAAACAAAGTCTGCCACTGTTTCCACTGTCTCTCCATCTACTTGCCATGAAGTAATGGGACCGGATGCCATGATCTTCATTTTCTGAATGTTGAGCTTTAAGCCAACTTTTCACTCTTCTCTTTCACTTTCACCAAGAGACTCTTTAGTTCTTCCTCACTTTCTGCCATAAGGATGGTGTCATCTGCATATCTGAGGTTATTGATATTTCTCCCAGCAATCTTGATTCCAGCTTGTGCCTCCTCCAGCCCAGCATTTCTCATGATGTACTCTGCATAGAAGTTAAATAAGCAGGGTACAATATACAGCCTTGACGTACTCCTTTTCCTATTTGGAGCCAATCTGTTGTTCCATGTCCAGTTCGAACTGTTGCCTCCTGACCTGCATACAGGTTTCTCAAGAGGCAGATCAGGTGGTCTGGTATTTCCATCTCTTACAGAATTTTCCACAGTTTATTGTGATCCACACAGTCAAAGGCTTTGGCACAGTCAATAAAGCAGAAATAGATGTTTTTCTGGAACTCTCTTGTTTTTTCAATGATCCAGTGGGTGTTGGCAATTTGATCTCTGATTCCTCTGCCTTTTCTAAAACTAGCTTGAACATCTTGAAGTTCATGGTTCACGTATTGCTGAAGCCTGGCTTGGAGAATTTTGAGCATTACTTTACTAGTGTGTGAGATAAGTGCAATTGTGTGGTAGTTTGAGCATTCTTTGGCATTGCCTTTCTTAGGGACTGGAATGAAAACTGTGGCCAGTGCTGTGGCCACCGCTGAGTTTTCCAAATTTGTTAGCATATTGAGTGCAGCACTTTCACAGTATCATCTTTTAGGATTTGAAATAGCTCTATTAATGTTATCTACATTGATAATTACTTATTGATATGTTAGTTCATATGTCTTTCCCTTGCTTCTTATACAAAAATACGCTTCCCCTTTTCTCTACTTAAATACATCATCTGCTACAGCAACTGTTTCCTCTTCCAGAGACCAATCTAGTTTCTATCTGAAGACTAATTCTTGTTCTTTCCTCTATCTGGAATACTCCCTTTTCACAAATCTTCACGTTTCTAGCTCCTTTTTGACATGCAGATAGTAATTTAACCACCATTTCCTCTGACAAGTCTTCCTTTTCTACTCTGTTTAAATCAAGCAGCCACCTATTACTCTCCATCTTGATACTTTATCACCTTCATAGTATTTTTAATTACATGAGTATTCCTTTGATAACTCACATGTTGACTGTTTCTCTCTGTAGACTCTAAGTTCCATGAATAGAGGTATAAGGTTGGTCATATCCAACGGAGTCCCATTATCTAGCACAGTACATGAATGAATGAACCCCTATCAACTTGGAGTTAATAAACAGAAAGTTTCATGTAAATATCTTTGTTCCTTTTTAATTTTCCCTTTTTATCTGAGCTGGTTAAATTGTTGTCTAGTACTTTGTGTATTACAATGTAATTTTATCTTTATTCTTGCAATGTGTTTTGTTTTAATGTTTTGATGTTTTTCTCTGTTGCAATCCATTTTGTTTATTTTTGACCATTTCTCCAATAGTGATTAAATCATTCTCTAATGTGATTAAAATTTGGAATTAATCACAAAAATATGAAAATATGTTAGTTTAATTCACCTTTATTTTTTAAATGTCTTTGTTTTATTGGGATCTTGATCTCTATCACTTACAGATACTTCTCTCAAAGAATCTCTCAACTCATCTACCAGCTCAAAATTATCAAATCAATTATTATAGTATCTAGCTATACTTATGAGATTACATCAATGTTAAGTAAAAGCTATAACAATTTTCTAGTAATTAGCCTATTATTCAAGGCTTTTTAAAGATTTTTCCTTTGTTAAAGTAGGCATGTATCATTTTGTTTAATAATAAACAGTAAGAACTTTCTATATTGGTTTGTTTGTCCATTGTATAGTCTCCCTAAAAAGTTTTATTGTTATTATTGTTCAGTTGATAAATCATGTCCAACTCTTTGCAACTCCATGAACTGAAGCATGCCAGGCTTCCCTGTCCTTGCCAGGCTTCTCTGTCCTTCACTATCTCCTGGAGTTCGTTCAAACTTCTGTCCATTGAGCTGGGAATTCCATCCAATCATCTCATCCTCTGTTGCCCCTTCCTTCTCTTGCTCTCAATCTTTCCTAGCATCAGGTTCTTTTCCAGTGAGTCAGCTCTTCACATCAGGTGGCCAAAGTATTGGAGCTTTATCCTCAGCATCAGTCCTTCCAATGAATATTCAAGGTTGATTTCCTTTAGGATTGACTGGTTTGATCTCTTTGCTGTCCAAGGAACTCTCAAGAGTCTTCTCCAGCACCACAGTTTGAAAGCATCGGTTCTTTGGTGCTCTGCCTTCTCTATGGTCTAACTGTCACATCCATACTTGACTACTGGGAATACAGTAGCTTTGATAATCCAGATCTTTGTCAGCAAAGTGATGTCTCTGTTTTTTAATACACAGCAAGGTTCGCTCTTGCTTTTCTTCCAAGGAGCAAGCATCTTTTAATTTTGCAGCTGCAGTCACCATCCACAGTGATTTTGGAGCCCAAGAAAATAAAATATCACTATTTCCACTTTTTCCCCATCTATTTGCCATGAAGTGATGGGACTGGATAGCATGATCTTAGTTTTTTGAATGTTGAGTTTTAAGCCAGCATTTTCACTCTCCTCTTTCACATTCATCAAGAGGCTGTTTGGTTCCTCTTCAATTTCTACCATTAAAGTGGTATCACCTGCATATCTGAGATTCTTGACGTTTCTCCCAACAATCTTTATTTCAGCCTGTGAGTCATCCAGCCCAGGCTTTTGCATGAGTTACTCTACATATAAGTTAAATAAGCAGGGTGACAATTTAATTAATTAATGTGTAAATTTAATTAATTGTTAATTTTGTTACACATAAATAAAATAATGCAGAAAACTGAAGAATGGTTTTTATTAGGGTAAGTTAAGGTTATATCTTTTTCTACCTGGAGAGAGTGTTATCAAGAATTAAAAACATGCTTAGCCAAATCCTGCCTATTCAATATATTGTTCCTGGATTTGGATGACTAATGTATTTTCAAGAAGATTGTTCATAGTATAAAGTCTGATAAAATCTTACTTTCCTGTTTACATTATTGTAATTTAGACATGAATATATTCACACTCTTCCCTGGCATTTAGTTTCTTTTACCCCTCCATGCAGTACACTGTTTCAGTTTATGTCCTACAACTCAATTTTTTAAACCACAAAGTTGACCATACCATCACTGTCAGTACTATTTATATTTAAGTAGTTGCTGTCTTTGTTGTAGAATGTGGGGCAACTAAGCAAGTTGTGAGAGCAATTTCTCCAGTGACTTGTGGGTTAGATACTGTGATGTGGCTTTAAATACTTGTTTAGAGTTTCATTCCTAGGAGGCAGTATGAGAGGACTATATATACATAAGAACAAGGACAATCTTGGAACTAAATACAAATGGTTTTCCAATTCTTCACTATTTCAGATTTCCCTACATAATATCTCCTAGGGATGTGAGAGTTGGACTGTGAAGAAGGCTGAGCACCGAAGAATTGATGCGTTTGAACTGTGGTGTTGGAGAAGACTCTTGAGAGTCCCTTGGACTGCAAGGAGATCCAACCAGTCCATTCTGAAGGAGATCAGCCCTGGGATTTCTTTGGAAGGAATGATCCGAAAGCTGAAGCTCCAGTACTTTGGCCACCTCATGAGAAGAGTTGACTCATTGGAAAGGACTCTGATGCTGGGAGGGATTGGGGCAGGAGGAGAAGGGGACGACAGAGGATGAGATGGCTGGATGGCATCATGGACTTAATGGACATGAGTCTGAGTGAACTCCGGGAGATGGTGATGAACAGGGAGGCCTGGCGTGCTGCGATTCATGGGGTCGCAAAGAGTCGGACACGACTGAGCGACTGAACTGAACTGATCTCCTAGTTAGAGACATAGAGTCTCTTGTTTGCTTAACTTTTCTATTTTATAATTTTGGTCAGACCATTTACTGAAGACAACCCCCCAAAAGACACAGGAAATAATAAAACACAACACAATACTAGAAAATCAAGCATCACAATTTTACTCTGCTTGCAACTATTTCTACATTCTCTCATCTTCTCACCTCTAGACTTGGTGAGATGGTGAACATAATGAAAGTTTTTTTGGTTTTTGTTTTTTTTTTACGTTCCTGTTTGTATCTCTGAAATTCCGACTCTGAGCCTTGGCCATAGTGAATACTTGTTGAAAAAAATTTAATTAAAACTCCTGTTGTGAATGTCCAACTTTAAAAATGCATAGGATATTAAATAATATGAAATCTTTTAAATGAAAACTCATTAAAAGCATTGGGATGCTATAAAAATCTTAGGATATGTATCCAGATTTTGTTGGATTTCCAATCAAACCAATTGTTTAGTAAAAATAGGCTTTCCCATCCAGACAACCTATTCAGAATAGGTATCATTTCTGAGTACAACTTTGGAAACCTGTGAGGTTAGATTCAATATCATGTAAGAGATTCACTGAGCCAGAAAGAGAGATCACACATCTCCTAAAACAAATAAGCAACAAAAATAGTTGCCAAAAATATGTAGCTAACAATGTAGTGAATTTTTTTCACAAATGAACTGGCATTACAGTTTCTGGCAAATCACTGTGAAGTTTTGCTTCTGCACTTGAGGTTGACTAGCTGTATTAATATAACCTTACGGGGGGATGATATTACATCACCTTCTACGTGCGATCTGCACACAGTTGTTAAAGACCTTTAAATCTAATGTGCGCTGACCTCTTGAACATTTGCTCTCACTGGTGGTTTCCAATTTCTTCTATATCAAATGGTGACCTTAACATTCTAACTCACGGATATAACTATTAGAATTGAACTGACATGATAAATGACTATTCTTGCCACTCCTATCATATTTTATTTTCCAGAGATTCAGTTGATAGTTTGGTCTTTTCAATTTGCCTTTTACTTCTCTTGAATTATGGCCATTTTACTGTTAATTTACATTCTCCATAAAAGCGAAGAAATATTCAAGTAATTTTATTAGCAAATATGATCTTTGTGCATTATAGTTTGATATTATTGGTTGATTTATTTGATTTTTTTTCAAAATTAATTGAGGCATAGTTTGTACAATTGTGTATCCTCATGATTATCTAAAACTTTATCTTCCACATTTGCAAATGTCACCATTTGCTTTATTATACCCAGTTCTACAGTTCTCACCATGATGTACAATTATTTTTAAAAGATTGTATTGTTTAAGCGACCGTCAAAATTTTCTTTAGTCTTGACTCTTTCTGTAAGTTAGTTCGCACAGTTCACGCCCCTGTTGATATTGATCTTCCTGCTACCTGATACTACTGATACTAAATATGTCTTAACCTGAATTATCCTTTCCAGGCACTGCTATTCCCAAACTGTCTGTCCTTGATTATCATCAGTGGCAGAATAGTTTTGTTCCAGCGTATGACAATAACAGATTGATATGTATCACTCAATTATGTCCATGTAAATTATCATCCTACCTGAAGGATTATATTTCATTTATCTAGATTTTAGAAGTCCTAATTAATATTTACTGTTTAGGTAAGATACTTATCAATTGGCTTAACTGAATTTGTAGCTACATGTTTGGCTAAATAATGATATATAGCTACAAGATGATCCAATAAAAGACTTTTAATGTTAATGAGGATTTATTTAATGGACAATAATAGTTTCATTATTTAAACACTAAGTGGATAAGTGCTACAGTCAGATATTAAACTAAACTATCTCCTGAATTATTAATCTGTTTCCATTTAGATGTCATCCTTGCTGCTGCTGCTGCTAAGTTGCTTCAGTCGTGTCCAACTCTGTGCAGCCCCAGAGATGGCCTCCCACCAGGTTCCCCCGTTCCTGGGATTCTCCAGGCAAGAACACTGGAGTGGTTTGCCATTTCCTTCTCCAATGCATGAAAGTGAAAAGTGAAAGTGAAGTCGCTCAGTCATGTCCGACTCCTAGCGACCCCACGGACTGCAGCCTACAAGGGTCCTCTGTCCATGGGATTTGCCAGGCAAGAGTACTGGAGTGGGTTGCCATTGCCTTCTCTGAGATGTCATCCTTAGAACATTATATAATCTAAACCAACTGTGACTGTTGTATAATCATCAAATTTTTACTGGAAGAGTTAAAGCATTCTCTAAGCGTCTGATACACATCCAAAAATAATTTAATTTGACAGTTTAATACGTGTATAAACTATTTTGAAAATAATGGGAAAGTCTTAATAGCTGTTTTCTCTTGTGAGGTGTGGTGAACACTAATTTAGGGCAGGTGAAACAAAGCAATTTAACATTTCCCTTGTTAATTCCTTTGACCTATAAGTTTGGAGGTTTTTGCAATATCCTAGAGATTTTCCCATCAGAGAAGGCAATGGTACCCCACTCCAGTACTCTTGTCTGGAAAGTCCCATGGATGGAGGAGCCTGGTAGGCTGCAGTCCGTGGGGTCGCTAAGAGTCGGGCACGACTGAGCGACTTCACTTTCACTTTTCACTTTCATGCATTGGAGAAGGAAATGGCAACCCACTCCAGTGTTCTTGCCTGGAGAATCCCAGAGACAGAGGACCCTAGTGGGCTGCCGTCTCTGAGGCTGCACAGAGTCGAACACGACTGAAGCGACTTAGCAGCAGCAGCAGCAGCAGAGATTTTCCCATAGGATAAAATAATAGTTGATAAGACTTAGCCATGAAGTTTTTTATTTTGCTGTTAGCTTCTACCTGTATTTTAATACATGAACAAGATAGAGAAAAGAAGAGAAAAAAAAGTATGTGTATATGTGCATGTTGATTATACATGTATATTATATATATGACTACAAGGAGATAGAACCTGTCAATCCATGAAGTTGAGCAAACTCCGGGAGATAGTGAAGGACAGGGAAGACTGGCGTGCTGTAATCTGTGGGGGTGCAAAGAGTTGGACATGACTTACTGACCGAATAACAAAAACAATTATATATATATATAAAACGGGCTTCCCATGTGGCACAGTGATAAAGAATCTGCCTGCCAATACAGGAGATGCAGCTTCCACCCCTGGGTTGGGAAGAGCCTTTGAAGTAGGAAATGGCAACCCACTCCATTATTCTTGCCTGGAAAATTCCATGGACAGAGGAGCCTGATGGGCCACAGTCCATGGGTCACAAAGAGTCGGATAAGACTGAGCACACCCACATGCACATTTCATATATATATATATGTATGAAATATATATATATATTTCTTTCCGCTTTCATTGTCTGTTAGCTAAAGTTGATACTGCTCAAGGAATAATGGCTTCTAACTTGATCTTATATAATGGATCTATGCGTCTGATGAATTATAAGTGTGTATTGCTTTTATTTTAAACTGTATGACCTTAAACCACTTTTGTGGTTGCCTCCATTGTTGTGGGTATTCCCATTGTCTTCAATCTCTGTCAATCTTGACTCTTCAGCCAGTCTGAGAGGATAAATTCATGACTGCATACTTTTGAGGAAATCAAGTAAATGCCTAGAAGAAATAATTTACTTGAAGTAAACAACTTGCTTTCCTGTAAGACTTTCTGGGTCCTTTCATGTTCTGGGTTCATGTGTGACTATGTACTTTCACTGTCCTGACCCAAAGTCAAATCAAAGCCTTGTCCAGTACTGAGTCAGCCAGCCTAGAGTGCTGCTTTAATTCTACCATTACCTAACTGTGTATTCTAATAATCCCTGAAATTTCCTGGATTTTATTTTCCTTGTTGATAACATGAAGTAGTTGGATTAAGTTATCTAACATTTCCTCCTATCCAAAAGCTCTATGACAGAGAAAATTCCAAACAGAATTGAGAAAAGGTAGTTTGATGCAGTGAATCTCCACTTGCAGCTTTGTCTTTTTCCTTCTTCTGGAAGTGCCTGGTATACTCATGGTGCCAAGGCGTCCTTGATCTTGAACTGCCTGCCGAACGGTTTTGAGCTGGTGAACTCTGAGCTTAGGCAGTGTTTGCTTTGTCTTGAAATAATGCTGACCTCCAATAAATGTAACTTAAGATGAAAACATTGTCCAAATATCTAGTTGTCCTTATCATCTTCTGCTCCTTGAACACCTTCACCAGTTCAGGAGTATTTTATTGATATAATAATACTAATATTCAGTAGTGGAGAAAGCTTCCATTTTCATACATTTCAATGGCAGTTTAAATCAGCCTAATTTTATAAATAGTAAGTAACAAGAGGCTTTCCAATATTTTTCATAATCTTTGACCCAGAAATTCAACATTAAGGACTTTGCTTTCAAGAAATATCAGAAGGGGCATATAAAGATATAAATATAGCACTCTTTCTCATGTAGAGGGGGATTGGAAACAACAGAAATGTCCAAAATATGGTATGTGTTCATTTTGAGGACTCCTGTAATGGACAATTCTATAGGCATCAAAATTGTGGTTTAAAGATAATAGATGACCAAATGTGACTGGTTAATATAAAATTTTAAAAATGATACAAAACTGGATAAGCAGTCTTATTTCTAATTGGGAAAATTCAGGGAAAAATTCCAAAATAAATGAAATTATATGAATTTTTTTATCTTTATACATTTGTGAATCTTTCATATGCTACCACTAAGTATTGCTTTGTAGTGTGAACAACAGCAAAAACGACAAACCAAATATCGTTCTTATTTTAAAGAATGTCTCCATGTCAGTGGCCAAATAGTAAGAGATCAAAGATTTATATGTGTGTTACAGCACTGGGGGGGGGGGGGGAGGTTGAAAGCCAGAGATATGAATTAATAGGGAGTTTGTATACATATAAATAGGAAAATTATACAGACACTTAGAGCCTTCAAAAATACTGTAGGTTCTGCCTCTGAGCAGGGTTTTTCAGCATTAGCACCAATGATTATTTGGAAGGATAATCATTTGGCTGGGTTTCTCTGCTCATTATAAGATGTTTAGTAATGTCTCTGGTTTCTGTCTAATAGATGCCAATACAACCTCCCCCATCACCAATTTGTGACAACCACAAAATGTCTGCAGAGGTTACCAGGTTTCTCTTGGGGTGGCAATGTCAATCCTGCTTAGGAACCACTGCCCTAAATCTACATTTTCCTAGACTGTGTCTTTTTAGTAGCAAACCAGAGATATTATTAGATTGTTTTCAATGTTAAAAACAGAGGAACAAGATAAAAATCACTGTAAGAAAAATTGTCACATGCTCTTGACCCCTAAGTGTGTTTCTTCTAACGTTCTTAAGTATTGGCACAGTCTCCAAAGACAGGGCTTCATCATGCAGCAGCTTGGGCAGGAGGGCTCAGAAACGCCTGATCTCAAAATAATATCCTCTTTCAGTCTATAACATGTGACAATCAGGCATAGTTTCAAGCACTATTTTTATATCTCTAGGTCCACCCTGTTGCCAGTCCATGAGAAATATGACTGCCACAGTTCACGTATCTGGGTAAGAGCAGCTTAGCCCTTACGTGGAAAGTGATGTTACCTAGAGGTATGTAAACCATGTATCTTGGTCCATAGCACCTGTAATATTAATGATAATAACAAAATCCACATTACCAAAGGAGATAACTTTATCTCTGGGTGTTCTTTATAGAATAAATGGCATTAATCTTTATGATGAAAGGAGGTTTCATAATAAACAAGACCCATGCACTTTTGGTTTTGCACAGACAGCATTGCCATACTTGCCACCTCTCTTACACACAGCAGAAGCACAGTCCTTCCCCTCAATTAAGTCACAGTACAATAGAAGATAGAGACATGCTCTATGTAATTGCAAAACATGCAAACAAATCATGAGAATTAATGAAATAACCAAGATAAGAAACCAAATATTATAGTGGTAAGCTTGGGAGACTGGAAGTGTATTTCAGCTATAGTACAAGGGTGTGGCTTTAAAACCGCTTAAACTCTATTGATATTTATAGCTTTAATAATAGTATATAATATTCATTCAACACCTTCCTCACAGGTTCAGATATTTTCCTAGCCATATTTTGAAATAAGACTATGGGAGAATAAGTTTGTTTCAAGCCCTTTGAACTAGGAAAACTTGACATCATTCAGGAATTTCTCTGGTAGCTGACATTCTTAGATTGGAAGTATTTTACCCTAATCACATGCCAATGAAGCCTGACCTTTCAAGCAGAAACTGTTAAGGAAAGTTTTCCTTTTGTTGTCATGCAATATTTCATTTACCTGTACAAAAAAAGTATTGAAAATAATAAATTAAGCACCTTAAGAAATAAAGTATCACAAATACCTTTGAAATTCCCTTTTATTTCTTCCCAAAGGAAAGCATTTCTCTTCTTTGACTCAAAGGTAGCCACCATCCTGCTTGTGTAAGCTGTGGTATTATTCTGCATGTTTTTATCTTTACATAAGTGTGCAACACTGCACAGATCCTTCTGCAACCTGCTTCTTTGCTACTGTTTGTTAACTCTAGTCTTCATTTTAACTGCTATATGATGTTTCACTGTAGAAATATTCTAAATGTATTTGTCTATTTTCTTCTTTATAATCATTTATATTTCTCTTTTTTCTTACTTTTACACAGTGCTGTTGGTATTGCCAAGAGCAGATCAGTTCAGTTCAGTTCAGTCGCTCAGTCATGTCCAGCTCTTTGTGACACCATGGACAAGAGCAGATACCAGAGGGAATTTATTAGATTACAAAGTTTGAAGAACTTCAACTGTACTGATTATTGGCAAAATGCTTTCTGAAATGGTTGTTTATTTTATACTCTTACTAGCAAATATGAGAGTGCCTTTGGTTTCAGGTTTTTGCCAATTCCTGGCAATGATTTCTGCCAATCTCATGGGTATGATACAAGTCGTTTAAACTTTTGTATTTCCCTAAATAGCAGTAACTTTGAAAATACTTAAATGTTTATTGGTCATTCAATAAACATTTGTGAGATGTTTATTGGTCATTCAATAAGTCATTTGTGAGATGACTTTCTATCACGTGCCTATTTCTCAGTTTTTTGCCTCTTTCCTTATTAATCATTGACGTTCTTTGGTGAAGATATATACCTTTTCACTGTTTAGCCTGTGTTTTCACTATCTTTGTAATCATTTGATGAAAATCTTAAATTTAATGTAGTCCAATTATCAATTGTAGGGTAGGAAAAATAAATTTTCCTCTACCCTTCTATGTTCTCAACTGACATCTCCCCATCCCATAATGAAAAACAGATTAACAGAAGAAAAGCAAATTTATCCAAACAGATGTGGATTACTAAATTTAAACATTTAAAATGACCTCTATTCTGATCTAGTTATAGTGTTTTTTAATGGATCTTTCTGTATATACAGTTTTGGGGGAGCTGTAGATCTTACTGTACATAGATAGATAATATCTATAGATTATATAATATAATCATAATCTGTGCTATTATTTTTTCAGTTTAACTGTAGAAATCTTTAACAGTATGGTGTCAACTGAATACACACACACACGATAATGCACATATATAATGTAAGAGCAGTGACATTTTCTGAGGGACTTTACTGAGGGTTAGAGTCAGGGAAACTGCCTCTTAGATAGCTCAGAGGTACTGCTCTAAAGATGTAGGAGAGAAGATTTATCAAAAATGTTCTGTACCTAATGAGATTTTAATTTTAGTTTGTTAATGTATTAAATTAGATGATTAGATTTCTCAATGATAAGTAACTTTTTGCTAAAATACAACTTTGTTTATGTGTATTCATATATATATATATATATATATATATATACACACTCAAATACATGCATACATGTGTCCATACATGTATGGACATACCTGTGTGTCCATATAGAAGTACATAGTATATATAAAATGCTTTGCTAATGATTTATTACACATTTTTGTTTCTTACTCATTGGCAAAATTGTATATAATTTTACTCTGCTATGTCTTCGCTCTCTTTGTCATTCTTGCAGTAGGTTTGGCAATTTTACAGATCTTTTCAAAAAACAAAATCTTTATTTCATTGACATTCCTCATTGTCTCAGTTTTGTTTTGTTTTTTTACTTTTCATTTATTTTATTTATTTATTTTTTTCCTCTTTATTTTTTGCTTATTTATTTTTTTACTTTACAATCCTGTATTGGTTTTGCCATACATTGACACGAATCTGCCACGGGTGTACATGAGTTCCCAATCCTGAACCCCCCTCCCACCACCCTCCCCACATCATTGTCTCAGTTTTAAGTGTCATAGATTCCTGCTCTTATTTTTATTCTTCTTTTCCATCTCTTCAATTTGTGTTCATTTTGTTCTTGGTTTTCTAGGGTCTTTAGGTGAGACCTGGCAATAATGATTTAAAACTTTTCCACATTTCTAATGTATGCATCATTGTTCTCTGGTTTTGTTTTCTTTTCTCTATTTCTGAATACTGGAGTGGTTGCCATTTCCTACTCCAGGGGATCTTCCTGACCCAGGAATTGAATCCGCATCTCCTGTATTGGCAGGCAGATTTTTACCACTGCACCACCTGGGAAGCCCAAATATTGTATCTTATTTCAATATAATGTTAATTAGTGAAAGGAAGCAGAATATGCCACTCAAAATATGTCACTTTGATATATGGATTATTTTGAGTTGAAGGAATCAAGACCCCGGAAACTCCAGAAAAACTAATTTTGCTCTCAATTGCTTAAAAGCATGTAAATAGGAAGCCTACATCAGTAAGTAAGCTATTGACAAACATAACATTTTTATTGGAAAGATCTATCTGATTAGTGGGACAAACTTCTGATTACCAAACATCTGCTGTTTGTCCTATGAATCATCTTCCTCCCCTGTGAAGACCTAGATCCATCTATATCCCATTCCTTAGCTCAGGATGGTTTTCAGGCTGTGCATGCTGAGTTACTTCAGTCCTGTCCGATTCTTTGAGACTGTGTAGACTGTAGCCCACCAGGCTCCTCTGTCCATGGGATTCTCCAGGTAAGAATACTGGAGTGAGTTGCCATGCCCTCCTCCAGGGGATCTTCCTGACCAGGAGTTGAGCTGGCATTTCCTGCAGTTCCTGCATAATGGGCAGATTCTTTACTGCTGAGCCACTTTAGTTCAGTTCAGTCACTCAATTGTGTCCAGCTCCTTAAGACCCCATGAACTGCAGCATGCCAGGCCTCCCTGTCCATCACCAACTCCTGGAGCTTACTCAAACTCATGTCCATTGAGTCGGTGATGCCATCCAACCATCTCATCCTCTGTTGTCCCCTTCTCCTCTCACCTTCAATCTTTCCCAGCATCAAGGTCTTTTCAAATGAGTCAGTATATTGTATCAGGTGGCCAAAGTGTTGGAGTTTCAGCTTCAGGATCAGTCCTTCCAATGAATACCTAGGACTGATTTCCTTTAGGATTGACAAGTTGGATCTCCTTGCAGTGCAAGGGATTCTCAAGAGTCTTCTCCGACACCACAGTTCAAAAGCATCAATTCTTTGGTGCTCAGCTTTCTTTACAGTCCAACTCTCCCATCCATACATGACCACTGGAAAAACCATAGCCTTGACTAGACGGACCTTTGTTGGCAAAGTAATGTCTCTGTTTTTTAATATGCCGTCTAAGTTGGTTATAACTTTCCTTCCAAGGAGTAAGCATCTTTTAATTTCATGGCTGCAATCACCATCTGCAGTGATTTTGGAGCCCCCAAAAATAAAGTCTGACACTGTTTCCCCATCTATTTCCCATGAAATGATGGGACCAGGTGCCATGATCTTAGTTTTCTAAATGTTGAGCTTTAAGCCAGTTTTTTCACTCTCCTCATTCACTTTCATCAAGAGACTGTTTAGTTCTTCTGCACTTTCTGCCATAAGGATGGTGTCATCTGCATATCTGAGGTTATTGATATTTCTCCCAGCAATATTGATTCCAGCTTGTGCTTCTTCCAGCCCAGCATTTCTCACGATGTACTCTGCATATAAGTTAACTAAGCAGGGTGACAATATGCAGCCTTGATATACTCCTTTTCCTATTTGGAACCAGTCTGTTGTTCCATGTTCAGTTCTAACTGTTGCTTCCTGACCTGCATATAGGTTTCTCAAGAGGCAGATCAGGTGGTCTGGTATTCCCATCTCTTACAGAATTTTCCACAGTTTATTGTGATCCACACAGTCAAAGGTTTTGGTATAGTCAATAAAGCAGAAATAGATGTTTTTCTGGAACTCTCTTGCTTTTTCAATGATCCAGCAGATGTTGGCAATTTGATCTCTGGTTCCTCTACTTTTTCTAAAACCAGCTTGAACATCTTCGTGTTCATGTTCACATATTGTTGAAGCTTGGCTTGAAGAATTTTGAGCATTACTTTACTAGCGTGTGAGCCACTGGGGTTGTATATAAGTCTCAATTGTCTGTCTGCCTTGCCTTTGAGTCTTATGTCTTTGGGGCTCCAGTATATACAAACTTTAAATTGTTTTCCTCCTCTTAATCTGTTTTATGTCAATTTAATTTTTAATCCAGCCAAGGAAACTAAAAGGAAAGAAGAGAAAATGTTTCTGCCCCATAATAGTAAGAAAGTTCCCCATAAGGGGAACAAGGAGTGCAAGCCAAGGTAAAGATATTCATGACTGATCAGAAACATTATATGCCCCATCTGAGGAACTAACTTTTTGCAAGTAAATTACTCCCCAGGAGCATAATTTAATTTTAAGAAAGCAAGTATGCTACCCAAGACTTGCCAAAACTTGCTCTGAAATGGAGATTTTTCCACTTACCTAAAGTATACTTTAGGATATATGGATTTGTTCATCCATATAAATGACAGGAAATCCTCTATCTCAGATAAATTGATTTAAAAAGCATTTTGACCAGAACATTGTTAAGTAGCTATGTAGATACATCTCTTAATTCTCTACTTATTGATATTAAACCAGTGGTCTTATCCAGATTATCTGGTCTATATCTCTCTCATTTTCTCTATAACACCATTAACCCTCTAGCCAATATTCTGTCTCATTTATTTGTTTATAACTATGTTTGAGTCCCTGTAAGGTGCTAAAGATTTTTCCAGGTGGTGGAAATATAACAGTGCACAAAACAGACAACACAGACCTGAAAATCCAATAGGAATTGTATAGAATTTACACGCTAGTGGGAAATATAGATGGTAAATAAATTATGGGAACACAATGTGCAAAGGTTGTTAGAGAGTGTGGATTGTAAATTTTACTAAAGTATAGCATTATTTCAGGAAAGAAAGTGGGGTGCAAGAGGATGGTTACATCCCAGGTCTCAGAGGAGTCCTTGAGATGTCCATCAAGAGTTAGGTTCTTGGCTTCAAGCAGGAAAGAATTCAAGAGCCAGCCGTAGTAAAATGGAAGAAGTCATTCAGGGAAATAGATACCTCACAGACATAACATGAGCCATCTCTGAAGGCGAGAGGCCCTGAAATATGTGGTGGTTAGTTTGCATAGGTTGGGTAAGTTTATAGATTAATGAGTGGAAAGATTATGCTAGCTATTTTGGGAAAGGGATGGATATTTCCAGGAATTTGATTACCGCCCACTTTTTAGCCTTCTATGGATAATCTGGGAACTGACATGACACCTATGGGTGTGTCATTTAGCACACTGATGTATTAAAATGAGCATATGATAAGGCTCAAGGTCTACTGGAAGTCAGTCATCCACCATCTTGAATCTATGTGGTTCTAATGAATTTATGTCATGTCCTCAATGGCTGTGTCATTTTTTTAAAGGTTGTATCCTATCCCCTTTCTGTTTCAGTATAAGTGCAGAAAAGTATAACAACTATAAGTACACAGCTAAATGAACTTTCTATGTGAATGCACTTAGAAAGCCATCATTAAGGCCAAGAAGTGGAACATTAGGAGAGCTCCAGTAGTCCCCCCTGGCCCTTAAAAGGCAGAGCCCCTACTGGACCCAGGGGTAATACTATCAAATGTTCATTCAGAAGCTCTGCTGCACTAGCAAAAGCTATAGGCTGTGATTTTTGGTAGGAAGAGAATATTCTATTTGAAATCTGAGATGAGATAAGATTTTCTTGCTTTGTGAATGCTCTGTTGCTTCTCTCATTATATAATGTAGAGGAGGGAAACTTTTCTTCCTTTCCAGGTTCTTTGGCTGCACTAATAATTAAACTGACATAAGATAGAGGAGAAAATCTAATTTCATGCATATGGGAGTCCATTAAAATATGAGTCTCATAGAAGTGACCAAAGAGATCCATTTTATAGTTTGTTTATACAGCCTTCTTACCCCTAAATTCCTTATCTCTAATGATAAAGATGCCTTCCTTCTATTCTCTTGGCATGTGAAAGGTACCTTTCTCCATGTAGTGATTTCACATGAAAGATTTATTTCCTGCTTTCATGGAAACAAAGGAGGTTAGAATGACCTTCTTGAACCATCTGGTTCTTAAGTAACTTTAATTCAAATAAATTAATATGCCAAAGTAGTATTTTAGGGGACATATTCTGATCCCCATCAATAGCAACATTAAAATCCCCATATCCCAGCTTCTTAAGATCTTAACTATTCTATAGCCAGTATAAAGACAGTTTTAATTAAGTGCCAATGTACTTTATATAATCTCAAAATTACCCAATGAAGTTGGAACTATTTATAATTATTTAACATATAGAGTTGAGGAAACTGAGGATGGGTTACTTGGCTAAAGTCTTAGCATTAATAAGTGGCAGAATCAGGATTAGGTTATTTAGAAACCAAGCTATTTTTGATTCCAAAGCCTAGATTGTTAACCACAACTCGATTCTCATATTCTCTCAAGAACATCAATAATATCTCTGATATTATTGAAACACTTTATTTTGTTTCAGTTGTTTCACATTCAGGGGTTAATTGTGAAAATTTATCCCATAATTTGGGTCTTTTGGAAGTTAAATATGAAGCAAAAACAAGGAAAAAAGCTATTAGCAATAATGAGCCCAGTAAAAACAAATGTTCTGGAAATATTCATGGAGATTCTTCCATGTTAATTGCTGGAATATATCCTTGACTTTTAGCTGTTAAAATTATACAAAATTTCCTCTTAGTTATTATGTTTGGGTTCAGGAATAACCATTTCATGAGAAAGTAATGCATTGTAGCTTCTAGAATCTTTAGACTTTTTAAAATTCACCTGGATCTAGATCATTAAATAGTTTATTCATATTTAAAGATTTAAAATCTACATACTTTAAAAATATGATTAACTCTGAATCTATTAAAATGGAATTTTTAAGGATTAAATTTCAGTTATCAATGGGCTTATAGCAGAAATAATGCTCTTTAATAATGAATAAATTTGCATTAAAATTATATAAGATTTTACCTTTTTAAACATTTTACCCAGTATTTCACTCCTAGAAGACATAACACATATTTTCTCTAGTAAATGATCAAGTGTCCCTTTAGTTCAAGGGTAAACTATCAAGTTGATGATGAAATAGATTTATTTTATAGGATGAAACTTTCATATTATTCCTGATATATTAATACACAAGTCTTCATGCCTGAAATTTACACAATCTATAAGCAAGGCTAAAAGCTTATTAAAATTAATTTTTCCCTTAGGACTTATTCTGGATTTTCACACACATTTCACAAGCAAAGTCTTTTTAAACTCATGTTTTTTGTCATCATAATTGTTTTACACATCTTGGCAACTTTTCACACCCTGCATGAAACAGGGGTTCATTAATAGTCATTAAAAGAAAATATTTTTCTTGCAAATGCATTAGAGAATTTGCACAATAATTTATTCAATTTTCAGAAGAGATATAAAATTGTTACTAATAGTGAAGCAAACAGTGTCACTTAACAATAATGCAGGAAACAACCTCTCTCAACAGCCATTTCAGAAATGAGAACTTGATGAAATTTAGAAATGGAACTTTTGTTACTTGATATTAAATGTTTACCACTATATTTTTATTTGGTTGTTTTTAACTCTTAAGTGACTAAGCAATATTTGTGTATGTTCTCAAGTATTACAAGAAGGAAATAAGTGTAAGGAAAATGAATAATAAAATCAAAGGTGAAAATTGTATTCTTGGGGCTTCTCTCATAGCTCAGTTAGTTGGTAAAGAATCCTCCTGCAATGCAGGAGACCCCGGTTGGATTCCTGGGTCAAGAAGATCCTCTGGAGAAGGGATAGGCTACCCAGGGTGGTGTTCTTGGGTTTCCCTTGTGGCTCAGCTTGTAAAGAATCCACAGGCAATGCGGGAGACTTGGGTTTGATCCCTGGGTGGGGAAGATTCCCCTGGAGAAGGGAAAGGCTACCCACTCCAGTACTCTGGCCTGGAGAATAGACACAAAGAGTTGGACACCACCGGGCAACCCTCACTTTCAGTTTTTTCTACTTTAGCTTACTCTTACAAATTATTTCTTTCTGAAATAACATAGATAAGGGGTGGGGATAGGGAGTGGAACATAAAGTAAATTTATAAGTATGCAGTTTAGGTGGCGAGATGCTGTTGAAGGAAAAAAAAAGACAAGCATGCGTTTCAGTATTACCAATGTGTGTCATACAAATTTTAAAAATCTGATTTTATGGCCACATTTTGGAGAATCCAGGCATAGTGTTACTACTAGAATCCTTAAGAATATCAACAAAAAATAGTCATATCATTATAATTTAAATGAAGTACAAATATGAAGAGTGAATAAGCATTCTTTGTTTCTCAGGGCAACCTCTATTTACTGAATCATGTACAATTGCACATGTGCTTGGATCCTAAATAAATCAACTGTTAGGACCATGCAGTAAAATTTACACTCTGTATCTATACTCTCCAAGGTAAGCCAGGCAATAAATCTGGTACCAACATATAAGAGAGCCAATATTGACTTTTGATCCTTTGGGAAGAAGGAAATCATCTTCACATTACTTTGGTACTTACCATTGTGTGGAGGAGTCAAATCATAGAGGTTACTTTGAGTCTCCATGTAGTGAAAGTCTCAACCCCTCCTCTTCTGAGAGAGATGGTGGCAATATAGTTACTTATTTATTTATCTCTGTATATATTTATGTTAGCATTTTGTTTCTATACCATTAGATTTATAGAAGTATTGCAAAAATATTTCCTTTCCTCAGCTTTTTCTATTGTTGACACTTTATATAACCATGTTGTTGTTGTTCAGTCAGCCATCGTGTGTGACTCTTCGTGACCTGATGGACTGCACCACGCCAGGCTTCCCAGTCCTTCATCGTTTCCCAAAGTTTGCCCAAGTTTATGCCCATTGCATTGGTGATGTCATCCAGCCATTTTATTCTCTGTCGCCCACTTCTGCTTTCAATCTTTCCCCGTATCAGGGTCTTTTCCAATGAGTTGGCTGTTTGCATCAGGCGACCAAAGTATTGGAGCTTCAGCTTCAGCATCAGTCCTTCCAATGAATATTCAGGGTTGATTTCCTTTAAGATTGACTGTTTTGATGTCCTTGCTGTCCAAGGAACTCTCAAGAGTCTTCTCCAGCACCATAGTTCGAAAGCATCAGTTCTTCAGTGCTCTGCCTTCTTTACAGTTCAGCTCTCACAACTGTACATGACTACTTGAAACACCATAACCTTGATTATATGGATCTTTGTCAGCAAAGTAATGTCTTTTCTTTTTAGCACACTGTCTAGGTTTGTTGTAACTTTCCTGCCAAGAAGCAATCATCTTCTGATCTCATGGCTGCAGTCACTATCTGCAGTGATTTTGGAGCCCAAGAAGAGGAAATCTGTCACTGGTTCCACCTTTTCCCCTTTTATGTGCCATGAAGTGATGGGGCTCTACGCCATGATCTTAGTTTTTAATATTTAGTTTTAAGTCAACTTTTTCACTCTCCTCCTTTACCCTCATCAAGAGGTTCTCTTATTTCTCTTATTTTCTGCCATTAAAGTGGTATCATTCACATATCCGAGGATGCTGATGTTTCTCCCGCTGATGTTGATTCCAGCTTATAACTCATCCAGCCTGGCATTTCTCATGATGTGCTCTGCGTATAAGTTAAATAAACAGGGTGACAATAAACAGCCTTGTTGTACTTCTTTCTCAATCCTGAACCAGTCAGTTGTTCCATACAGGTTTCTAAGTGTTGCCTCTTAACCTACATACAGGTTTTTCAGGAGACAGATAAGATGGTCTAGTAGCCCCATCTTTTAAGAGTTTTCCACAATTTATTATGATCAACATCAAAGGCTTTAGCATAGTCAGTGAAATGTTGACATGAAATCATTAAATACAGACTTTATTCTCTTGCTTTCTCTATGATCCAGTGAATGTTGACAGTTTGATCTCTGGTTCCTCTGCCTTTCCTAAACCCAGTTTGAACACCTGAAAATTCTTAATTCATGCAATGCTGAAGCCCAGCTGCAGGATTTTGAGCATGACCTTGCTAGCATGGGAGATGACAGCAATTTTCTGGTAGTTTGAACATTCCTTAGTACTGCCTTTTTTGGGAATTGAGATGAGGATTGACCCTGTCCAGTCCTGTGGCCACTGCTGGGTTTTCCAGATATAATGACATATTGAGTGCAGCACTTTGATAGCATCATCTTTTAGGATTTTAAGTAGCATTAGGATTTTAAATAGATCTGCTGGAATTCCATCGCATCCACTAGCTTTATTGACAGCAGCGCTTCCTAAGGCCCACTTGACTTCACAGTACAGAATGTCTGGCTCTGGATTAGTGACCACACCATCATAGTTATCCAGGGTCATTAAGATCTTTTTTGTATAGTGCTTCTGTGGATTATTTCCATCTCTTCTTGATCTCTTCTGCTTCTATTAGGTCTTTACCATTTCTATCCTTTATTGCGCCCATCTTTGGATGAAATATTCCTTTGATATTTCCAATTTTCTTGAAGAGATCCCTAGTCTTTCCCTTTCTATTGTTTTCCTCTATTTCTTTGCAGTGTTCATTGAAGAAGGCCTTCTTGTTTCTCCTTGCTATTCTCTGGAACTCTGGGTTTAGACTGGTGTGCCTTTCCCTTTCTCTTGCTTTTCACTTCTCTTCTTGCTTCAGCTATTTGTAAATTCTCTCAGATAACCGCTTTGCTTTCTTGTTTTCCTTTGGGATGGATTTGTTCACTGCCTCGTATATAATATTATGGACTTCTGTCCATAGTTCTTTAGACTCACTGTTTACTAGATTTAATCCCTTGAATCTGTAATTGTTACCTTCACTCTATATTCATAGGGTATTTTATTTAAGTCATACCTGGCTAGCCTAGTGGTTTCCCCCACTTTCTTTAGTTTAAGCCAGAATTTTGCTATGAGAAGCTGATGATCTGAGCTACAGTCAGCTTCAGGTCTTGTTTTTGCTGACAGTATGCAGCTTCTCCATCTTCAACTACAAAGAATGTAATCAGTCTGATTTTGGTATTGACCATTCAGTGATGTCCATGTGTAAAGTAGTCTCTTGTGTTGTTGAAAAAGGATGGTTACTATGATCAATGTATTCTCTTGGCAGAATTCTGTTAACCTTTGCCCTGTTTCATTTTTTACTCCAAGGTCAAACTTGCCTATTACTCCAGGTATCTCTTTACTTCCTACTTTTGCATTCCAATTCTCAGTGATGAATAGGGCATCTTTTTTTTTTGGAGTTAGTTCTAGGAGATCTTCTAGGTCTTTATAGAACTGATCAACTTCAGCTTCTTTGGCTTGAATTACTGGGATGATGAATGGTTTTCCTTGGAAATGAACTGAGATCATTCTGTCATTTTTGGGGTTACACCCAAGTACTGCAGTTCAGACTCTTGTTGATTATGAGGTCTACTCCATTTCTTCTGTGGGATTCTTGCCAACAATAGTAGATAACAATGGTCAATGAATTGATGAGCTATGTAACCAGATTACATTTATTAAAACTCTGAAATGAACATTGACATAAAGCTATTCACTGTAGAATTTATTCATATTTCTTCCATTTTTCTGCTGATGTCCTTCTTCTGTTGTAGAATCTAGTTTACATTTCCACATTGTGTTTAGTCATGATATCTCCTTAATCTCTTCTAATCTGTGGTGATTTCTCCATCTTTCCTTTATCTTTCATGACTTTGACACTTTTGAAGGGGAATGGTCTAGTATTTTGTAAAACACCCCTCAATTTGTTTGATGTTTTCTCTTGATTGGATTGAGCTAATTGGATTTAAGAGAAGATATATCTTAAACATGATGTGCCCTTCTCATTGCAACATTTGATGTCAATCTCTCCTTTTAAATGTAATTTAATCTGATTTCATGGGAAACATTTTTGTGGTGCAGATCTCTAGGTATACAAGATATGGTTGTGTCCTTGGTCTTTCTTGCCTAATAAGAGTAACTGAAAATACTGGAAGACGTCAAGACAATTTTGTGGACCAAATAGAATATTAACATGGTCTAAGAAATTCTGAAAATTGTTTTAAAAAAAATCAAAAGTCATCTTATGCTATTGTAATTTTATACACCATGGTGAAATGATAGCTGTGGCTTTTTTCAACTCAATTAAGAATAAATAATATCTGTGGTCATTGTATTGTTATAATCTGTTCCATGATTATTCTCACTAGAATAACCTCTGCATCAAGAGAAAGGTAATGCTTAATTTATTTGCTGAAATTGGACTGATAGATGGTGAGGATCATGTCAAAGACACCCTAAAATCTTCTTCCTTGGCTGAAAATCTGCTTTGTTACTTTATTTCACAAGTCAGCTTTGGGGCTGACATAATTTTGTTCCACAAGTAAACTTTGAAGTCAAGCTACTTGGGCTAAAATCTTGCCCCTCCTCTTCTAGTTGCCAAATCATCCCCCTTACTAGAGAATTTCCTTTTCTCCTAAGGTTGTTAAGAAGATTAAGTTGAGTTAATACACATAAATTCCTAGAGCAACAATGCCTGGCACATAGTGAGTATTTAATACATGTTAGCTACTATTAGTATTCAAAGCTACCAGGCTTTTTCTTAGTAAATATTCTGTATATGACATTTTGGTGTAGAAAAGTAAAGAATATATCTTTTTAGGGGGAAAGGAACATTATACAAGTAAAAGTACTTTTGTGTATAGTTTGCCTAGCCTTTTTTATATCATCCATTTTATATGTTTCTCTATATTTCAAAAGTAAATGCCTTCCTGTTTGACGGAATTAATATTTATTTTTCAAAATACATCCTCTTTCAATTCTAACTTACTTTACTAACATACACATCATGTTTAGCTTTAGATATCAAGCCTCTTGGTACCCAAACTTTCCCTATTTATATTGACTTTTAGATTCAAAGGCTGGTTTAGAAATTCTAGAGAATTTAATATTCTTTTCTGGTACACTGTAGTAGCAGTTAAAACCGTTTATTCAGTACTCTTGAATAGTTAATTTAGTAACTTACTCTGCTAATAAAAATGGGAACTCAAAGCATTGTAAATAAATTTAAGTGTGTATAGAATGAAATATGAAGCACTGTTTATATATATTAAAAAATAGTGCCTGAATGATATTTTTTATGGTCTGATTTGCCTGATCTTATTTGTGCATGCAGAGTGGCCTAAGTAAGATTACTCCTTGCTTCTCTGAATCAGAGGATCCTAGAAGTTTCATAAAATAACTCTATAATAAATTTGTATTCTCATTAAAATCTATTTTATCAATCCTTATATTGAACAAATTGTATTTAACATATGATACAAACACTCTTGCTTAAGTGAAGTGTGTTTTTGTCTTTGTTTTTTGATCACTCATCACAAGTGAATTTCATGACTCCATTGACCATGATCAGAGGAACAAAGAGAAAGATATTCTTGAAGCCCTTACAGAAAATGAGGAAGAACTTTTTCAAAAGTCTGTATCAAGCCCTCCTCAAGCCTCATTGGTTCAGATAGGGTCACATGCCCAAGGGGACTCATTGCCCACAGTTGACATTGGTCCAGTTTGCCTGACAGATCAGATGAAGGGGGGAAGATAAAAAATGTAACCTTTTATTTCTGTTAGGAAGAAGTAAGAAAATGGATGACAGACAGTCGACTAAAAAGGTATGTAACGGTAAAGTTGGATATATATTAATTAAACATATATTCATATGATTGTTTATTGTATGTGAGACACTTTTCTAGAAGCTGGAGTTATAAATGCAAACAAGAAAGTCAGTTGCTACCCTCATGAACTAATTCTACTTAGTGAATTCAGACATTTAAGTTAATAATGTCAGTGATTAATATGTGCAGAGAAGAAACTGAAGCAGAGTAATGGAGCAGAATGTGTAGGAGACACATGTTTTAGAGTGGTGACCTCTTGGAGGTGGTGATATCCTAGCTGAGACTGGAATGATGAGAAAAAGCAGCTAGGTGAAGACCTGGGGAAAGAATATTCCATTTCAGAGAGAAAAGCAAGTGCAAAATCTTAATATAAGCTTGGTCTTTTCAAATGAGAGAAGGAAGACTGGCAGGGTTAGCATATTATGAGGAGGTAAAAGATGAGCCTGAGAATGAAGTAAAAGATCACTATTGGAACTAGCTTGTGTGAAGCTGCCAACAAAAAAAATGTCACTTGCCATCTGGTTCGACAAGGATCGAGTCATTAGCCACTGCAGTTACTGACCTACAACACACCCTGAAAGGAATTCAGAGCGTGCAGATCAGGAGTGAGGTACTCTGTGCTCTGGGAAAACTGGCAGAACAGACTTTCAGATAGACATTTTCAGAACAAAATTTTATGAACCCCAATTCTGACATCTTCTAGTACTTAGAAAAGTGCTAAAACATTAAGACTAGCAGCAAGCCCCTACTGAAATGGGTGCTTGATTGCCTGTACCCTTCACCAAATATCATGTATATACTGACCTCCTTTGTTACATCTATGAGCAGTTTCCCAGAGCTATCTGAGAAGCTGTGTTTCCTGGACTATAGTCTTTAAAAAGACACTGAATAATTCAACTCACAACTCTTAAGGTTGCTTTCTTAAAATTTTCTCAAGTCAACAAGACTTCCCAGGTCATAATAAAAAGTTTGGATTTTATTGACTTGGAAAACCACTGAAGTTGGGTTTATGGGGAAAAAACAGTGGTATCAAAGGAAAACTTTCTGTTATGTGTGTCACAAATTCATCTGCATTTATTTGTATTTTCCACATTAGTTGATCTCTTTAATCATGGGGCTTGAGACCATTCATTCCTGTTCCCCAAATATTGTTCTGCACTGAATCGTTGGTCAACCTTTCATATGCAGCTTTTCTACAAAATGGGTCACTTTCTAATTTTAGAGAATGCACAACATTAACTTGAAAACACAATTTTACAACTGTTTTATGTGGAAGTTGGGCTTTGTAGCAGTGCTGAGGAAGTCAAAGCATCAGACTGGCTGGGAAATATTCTAAACGAGCAAACTTGTCATGGCATGTACCATAGGTCTGAAGTAACTCTATTCACTCAACAGTCTAAACTGTTAACTTCATCCTCCTCCTGCATAAAAATAAACATTTTCTTCACAATGAAGACTTTTTATAAAAGCAATAAAACAACTCAAGGGAGCATTGTTACCATGAGCTAATAACACCCTTGGGGAATTAAAGGCACTTAGCTGGACCCAGTGCCTCCCAGGACCTGAGGGCTGTGATTATCTCCAGATAACCTCCCAGTCTGTCAGGCATTGTTGGTTAATCAGATAATATTCAACTTGGTAATACTGAATTTGAATGGTCTTTCAGAAGTTACATAAGCAAACGCAATTTATAATAACACGTACATACATACCTATATATATCAGTAAATTTTTGAATAATTAGACTTTCCTCCAAGTGAGCCTAAGTTTTAAATAACTATTAAAAAAATAGAGTCCGAGAACTAAACCCTGAAGCACTACTTTAACAATGAGTAATTCTGATGAATTCCACCCAGGAAATCTTTGAGTAAGACCAACAAAAATTACATAATGTAGTTTATTTCCAATCAGTAAATGGTTGTGATACTTCATTTCTCTGTATAAGACTGCTTCCCCGTTGTTTAAAAAACAATAGGGGCAGAATAATAAACACATTCTTAATAATAAACAGAGGTGTAAATACATGCATTATTTTGAAAATTGTCATAATAAGAATTGTAATAAACTGAATGAGAAAAACCTAGAAATAAACTTGAATATTGAACATAGCTATTTCCAGTTAAAATTTTAGTTTAATTATTTAAATAAATAAACTATTTCTTTCTTATTTGTTTTCCAAGCACAGGATATATGCAAAATAAATATACCGATCCGTAGAATATAGTATCTATGAATCTCATAAATTATGAGAAAATGAGAAAACTTTTTAAAATAAATGATGTCATAACTGACAATATTTTATAGCACTATCACTTGTTACAACTACCAGAAAATTAAGAAAAATGATCCAAATGTTTTGTTTTGATTTGCTTTCTTATGGTAATTAAACATGAACAAACTTAATAGATTTAAGTAATAATAATCCAGGGTCAGTTCAGTCACTCAGTCCCAACTCTGCGACCCCATGGATTGCAACACACCAGGCTTCCCTGTCCATCACCAACTTCTGGAGCTTACTCAAACTCATGTCCATTGAGTCAGTGATGCCATCCAACACTTTCATCTTCTGTTTTCCCCTTCTCCTCCTGCCCTCAATCTTTCCCAGTGAAGAAGGAATTCATAGGGCCTGGATTCTATCTTAGGCCTGTTCATGCTGATCATGCTCAGCCACCTTTCCAATGGACTCTGAACTCTGTGTTTAGTGCCTATGAAAACAACAACGGGAGGATAAGACCCCCTCCAGACAGGGGAACCTTGAAGATCATATCTAGGTTACTCATCGCCTAAGAGAAAACATACTCTAATCACCCCTTCCTCAAAACAGGCCAAAAAGTTTTCTGTATCTATCAGAGTGTAACCTCGGGTTTATTGATTATTGGCTAATTGTTTGACTGTTTGAGCACATGAGCACATAGCACATGAATGATGGGGTTATTGGGATTGTATTTTCCTTGGTTTATGTAAGTCTCAAGGAATTTGGGGTGGTGGGTTCAGACATGTACACATGGGGTATAAAAGATTTTCACAAATGCTGGTCAGGGTCCTTGGCTAAGAGGAGACTCTGCCTTGGGCCCGCCGGTGTAATAAACTGCAATCCACTATCTGCATTGTCCTTCTGAGTGAGTTTGTTTCCTGGAACGTGACGCATGGCTACAACACCAGCACAGGGTCTTTTCCAGTGAGTCAGTACTTTGCATCAGGTGGCCAAAGTATTGGAGTTTCAGCTTCAGCATTCAGTCCTTCCAATGAATATTCAGGACTGATTTCCTTTAGGAGTGACAGGTTGGATCTCCTTGTAGTCCAAGGGACTCTCAAGAGTCTTCTCCAACACCACAGTTCAAAAGCATCAATTCTTCCACACTCAGCTTTCTTTATAGTCCATTTCTCACATGACTACTGGAAAAACCATAGCTTTGACTAGATGGACCTTTGTCGGCAAAGTAATGTCTCTGCTTTTTAATATGCTGTCTAGTTTTGTCATAGCTTTTCTTCCAAGGAGCAAGTGTCTTTTAATTTCATGGCTGCAGTCACCATCTGCAGTGATTTTGGAGCCCAAGAAAATAAATTCTGTCACTCTTTCCATTGTTTCCCCATCTATTTGCCAAGAAGTGATGGGACCAGATGTCATGATTATAGTTTTCTGAATGTTGAGTTTAAGCCAAGTTTTTCACTCTCTTCTTACACTTTCATCAAGAGGCTCTTTAGTTCTTCACTTTCTGCCATAAGTGTGGTATCATCTGCATATCTGAGGTTATTGATATTTCTCCCAGCAGTCTTGACTCCAGCTTGTGCTTCATCAAGCCCAGCATTTTACATGATGTACTCTGCATATAAGTTAAATAAGCAGAGTGACAATACACAGCCTTGGCATACTCCTTTCCTAAATTGGAACCAGCCTGTTGCTCCATGTCCAGTTCTAACTGTTGCTTCTTGACCAGCATACAGATTTATCAGGAGGTAAGTCAGGTGGTCTGGTATTCTCATTTCTTTTAAGAGTTTTCCACAGTTTGTTGTGATCTACACAGTCAAAGGTTTTGGCATAGTCAATAGAGCAGAATTAGATATTTTTCTGGAACTCCCTTGCTTTTTTGATGATCCAACCACTGTTGGCAATTTGATTTCTGGTTCCTCTGCCTTTTCTAAATCCAGCTTGCACATCTGGTACTTCATGGTTCATGTACTGTTGAAGCCTGACTTGTAGAATTTTGAGCATTATAATTCAGGGTAGAATGTAAGTTTTGAAAACTTAGTTTATAATGTAGCATGCTAAGTAGTATACTAACAAGAGATGATGGGACTTTAAAGGGAATATCAGGAATTTAGTGTTGACTTGAAGATAGTCACAACCTAACAAGAGTTATGTTTTATTCGGTCATAATTTTTAGGACGTCAAACCGAAGCGACAGCATCTCTAGTAAACCTGAGAGAACTGTTTTGAGGAGGCAGGGGAGAAGTCAGGTTATATAGTTTGCAACAAAGGACAGGTAGTCTGAACATCAAAAGTATTTTTTGTGAATTAAAGAAAACCAAATATCCCAAGTTAAGGAATTTATCACTTTTCTATGTATGGGAAGATGCAAGAGTCTGGGCTCACTGAAATCATTCCTTTGATATGCACCTCAGCTATCTTGGGCTGGTACATGTTGAGTTCCTCAGTGTTCATTATGGGGAGTGGCTTTAGCCGGATGACTACCATATTCCTGGTAGAAAAATACGTTAGGGCTCAGGAACTGACCTTTGGAGGGCCGGAATTGTGATGAAAGTGACATCCTTGTTTGTTGATATGGCTGAAAATACTCCATTTCTCATGAGGGTAAGTAGCTAAGGATGGATTAAAAAAGAGAAATTAAAATGGATTTCTGAGAAAGGTTATAATTTTTTTTCACTTTGGAATTGTCAAAATGCCAACCAACAAAGCAGGATTCATTGAGTCACCATTATACACCAAGTACCATTATGGTCTCATTGTATATAAAAGTCAAATTTCAAATAAGGTGGAGTCCCTGAACTTGAGTAATTTATCTTTCCATTGGGTATGAAATGTCTCACATGCATGAATTTAGCAGATGTTTATGTAAGTCAATACAAATAATCAAATTAGTTCAGGATCCCAATGCCCATCCATTAGAATCAATAGGGAGCATTTATTTTTAAACACAAATTCTTGGGCCCCCAAGAAATTCTAACTCAGCAGATCTGTGGGAGGAATTTGTTTATTAAGTCTCTCAAGTGACTCAGATTAACAGCTCTTCTTGGAAAGTATTTAAGTGTTGCTTGAGAAATATAGTTAAAAACAAAATCTCCCCATGCCAGAAAACCTCTCCATGAATGTAGAAGAGAAAGAAAGCAATTTTATTATTGAATAAGCAGTAAACAACATAGCATGCACATCAGAAGCAATCTGCTAAGAGACTGCAAAGACAGAGAGAGATCTTTTATATTCCTTTATATAGCCAAGCAGTTATGACCCGTTATATATAGAGCCTCAAGATAAATAATAGCAAGTTCGCAAGTAAGAGAACTTGACAGTGCCATTTATCACACTGTTTATGCTAAATTCACCTGGTAATTGGTTTGTACAAAGGAAAAACAAATTTCTCATATCTTTATGACATGAGATAGTTTTGCAACTGGAATTGCATCTCCCACAGAAACTGAGGGATAGGGCACTCTCTCCCTTGATGTTTACATTCCAAAGGGATGGATCCCAGGCCCCTAAGAAAGATATTTCTTGGTTGTAAAACTATCAAGAGACTTTTAAAAAGATTTACATACACCTCAAAGGGGCAGAGAAAGAATTTACAATTGCAAGTTTACAAAAGAAAATGCACTAAGAAATGGGAAGGGGGCCTATCTTTCCTAATTTTTAACAGGGATGATTAAACCCCTTATTTTTAATTTGTATTTGCCCTTAAAATACACAATATTATAATCCTATCATTTAAGATGGTCTATGAATAAAATCACATATGAAACAATGGTTATTTTTAATTACACTTTTAAATTCAAATCCCAAAGTATTATTAGACTTGGGCAATCTAAGACTGAATACTTAATAAGTGAGTAAATAAAGGAATTGAGAAACTGATGAATGAATATTCTTTCCTTTTAAGAGGGACTTTCTGTGGGAGGTTGGCTGTCCCACTTTGTTCCCTTGAACTCTTTCAGGAGATTTTAGTTTTGGAAAGTTTTGTACTAGGTGGCCTCCAATTCCCCTTCCATCAGTGAGATTCTTAGAGTATCCTGTTTAAATTATGTTCAAGGATGCACAGGTTAAAATAAAGCAGGCATGTTAGAATCAATCTCTTCTAACATAAGATTCTAGTCTCTGAGACAACCAAGAAGATATTTTAGTGTTTGAGGTACAATTGATTGGTAGAATTTACCAATCCTGTTGGATAAAACAGAAGGTATGGCCAAGTTGGCTATAGCCATTAGTGTCTTTCAAATAAGCAACAAAAATTCTAAAGGACCAGAAAAAAAAGAGATGAATTAATCTGACATCTTTTGAATTATAATTATAACCCACTATGAAATTAACACATACCCCAGAAAGTGACAACCTGTGTATTCTCTCCATGGACTCTTATTAAAATGAAACATTTGAACATACTTCAGAGAATCTACTAAACAGCCAGGTAAAACATATTTCTAAGGGGAGTGTTTGAGCCAGTTTTCAGGATGACAAAAATTTTAAATCTGTAAAACAAAGAATGTTGCTCACCATCCTGTTGTACAAGGATGAAGTCATTAGCCATTGCAGCTGCTGACCTACAGTGGATGTCCTGAAAGAAATTCAGGATGAAGCACTCTGTTCTTTATGGCAAACAAGCAGTATAAACCCTTAGAGAGTTATATTTCAGTGAAAAAATTATTTATGAACATGGATTCTTTCACTTTTCCTTACTTTCAAAAACACTAAAATTATTAACTGAAATATTTGTGCCTTGTGGCAAGCAATGACCTTCCATTGAGATGTATGGTAGATAGAGTGCAGGCACTCTTTAAACAAAATCACTTATATACTGGCCTCTCCCTTTTGGAACAGTTCCTCAGAGGTATCTGTCTCCTGGGCTATAGTCCTCAGTAAGACTTTGAATAAAATTCAATTTGCTTCATACTTTTCATTTATTTATTTAGTCAGTAAACCCAATCACATTCTTGGATTATTTACTCTATGCTTTTCTGCTCCCAAATAATGCATTCACTCAATAAGGCAGTTCAATAAATTTCTCACAAGGTTGTTCTGGGAATAATCCTTCTGAATCAACCTGTGTCTTATCTTACTTCTCTTTACACAATATTTTGGATTATTTTTCAGTGGGTTAGCTGTTTTTCTTATCTGCAAGAATAAAAAAAATACTGTTTCATGAGAAAGGAAACCAATAAATATTTTTAGAAGCCAGTAGCTCTATTACTGGAATAGTGGCACAAAAATAAGATGTCAGGCCTTCTACTGAACTATAATAGAACAATATTGTCAGCAGTTGAACACAGTTTTTGACCTAACCTTCTTTTTTGTATGGATTGATATATTTAATGCAACAACTTTTTCAAAATTTCAAGAGAACTATTGTTCAAACTGTTTAATTTTCAAATTAAAATTGACCAATACAATATTGTAAAGTAATTAACCTCCAATTAAAGTAAATAAATTTATATTAACAAAAAATTGACCCAAAAATTCATTGGCAATGTTGAAAGATAAATAGAAGGCTATTAAAAATGTTAAGAGTTTATTTCAGCAAAAATTGATTTGAATAGGGCAATGCCAAACTGGAAGGGGTTAGGAGCACTGCATCCCACAGGAGATCAGGAGAGAATTTTATAGTAAAAAGATGAAAGTAAAGTAAGATAATTATTGATTGGCTATAGATAAAAGCCTAGTTGACTATTCATGATTGATTGTCCTAAGGCTTCAATTTTGTAACCTTGAGGCATTAAAAGGTTTAGGTTTTTATTTCTTCACATAGGTCACTCCATGGCATTAGAGCTAACTCAGCCAGTGTTTTATTAATTTAACAGAAATTAGCCCATAAGATCCTTTGGGACAAAAAGAATATCTTTATTCTATAAAAATTATTTGTAATGCCTTAATATTATTGATGAGATCTTGTCAAGATAGTGTGATATCTGAAGTGTACTCTTTTGACCATAAAGTAACTGGACTAAACTTTGTCACTGACCTTAAACTTAGCACCTAGCAGAATTCCTTCCAAGGAATTCTTGGAAGCCTGAGGAGAAACATATCTTTAAACATTACCTTCTTTCTTTCACACTAGCTTATTCTTTCTTTCTTTTAAACTGAAATAATATGCATCATTAAAATTTCCTCAGATCATGAACTCCTTATTGCCAAATTCAGACTTAAATTGAAGAGAGTAGAGAAAACCACTAGACCATTCAGGCATGACCTAAATCAAATCCCTTAGGATTATACAGTGGAGATGAGAAATAGATTTAAGGGACTAGATCTGATAGACAGACTGCCTGATGAACTATGGATGGACGGAGGTTCATGACATTGTACAGGAAACAGGGATCAAGACCATATCCAAGAAAAAGAAATGCAAAAAGAGCAAAATGGTTGTCTGAGAAGGCCTTAAAAATAGGTGAGAAAAGAAGAGAAGCCAAAAGCAAAGGAGAAAAGGAAAGATATACCCATTTGAATGCAGAGTTCCAAAGAATACCAAGGAGATGTAAGAACGCTTTCCTCAGTGATCAGTGCAAAGAAATAGAGGAAAACAATAGAGTGGGAAAGACTAGAGATCTCTTCAAGAAAATTAGAGATACCAAGGGAACATTTCATGAAAGATGGGCTCAACAAAGGACAGAAATGGTATGGACCTAACAGAAGCAGAAGATATTAAGAAGAGGTGGCAAGAATACACAGAAGAATTGTACAAAAAAGATCTTGATGACCCAGATAATCATGATGGTGTGATCACTCACAGTCAACTAGAGCCAGACATCCTGGAATGTGAAGTCAAGTGGGCCTTAGGAAGAATCACTACGAACAAAGCTAATGGAGGTGATGGAATTCCAGTTGAGCTATTTCAAATCCTAAAAGATGAAGTTGTAAAAGTGCTGCACTCAGTATTTCATCACATTTGGAAAACTCAGTGGTGGCCACAGGACTGGAAAAGGTCAGTTTTCATTCCAATCCCAAAGAAAGGCAATGCCAATGAATGCTCAAACTACTGTACAATTGCACTCATCTCACACACTAGTAAAGTAATGCTCAAAATTCTCCAAGCCAGGCTTCAGCAATACGTGAACCGTGAACTTCCTGACGTTCAAGCTGGTTTTAGAAAAGGCAGAGGAACCAGAGATCAAATTGCCAACATCCACTGGATCATGGAAAAAGCAAGAGAGTTCCAGAAAAACATCTATTTCTGCTTTATTGACTATGCCAAAGCCTTTGACTGTGTGGATCACAATAAACTGTGGAAAATTCTGAAAGAGATAGGAATACCAGACCATCTGACGTGTTTCTTGAGAAATCTGTATGCAGGTCAGGAAGCAACAGTTAGAACTGAGCATGGACCAACAGACTTGTTCCAAATAGGAAAAGGAGTATATCAAGTCTGTATATTGTCACCCTGCTTAGTTAACTTATATGCAGAGTACATCATGATTGTTGGGAGAAATACCAATAACCACAGATATGTGGATGACATCACCCTTATGGCAGAAAGTGAAGAATAACTAAAGAGCCTCTTGATGAAAGTGAAAGAGGAGAGTGAAAAAGTTGGCTTAAAGCTCAACATTCAGAAAACAAAGATCATAGCATCCAGTCCCATTACCTCATGGCAAATAGATGGGGAAACAGTGGCTGACTTTATTTTTGGGGGCTCCAAAATCACTGAAGATGGTGACTGCAGCCATGAAATTAAAAGATGCTTACTCTTTGGAAGGAAAGTTATGGCCAACCTAGACCACATATTAAAAAGCAGAGACATTACTTTGCCAACAAAGGTCTGTCTAGTCAAGGCTGTGGTTTTTCCAGTAGTCATGTATGGATGTGAGAGTTGGACTATAAAGAAAGCTGAGAGCTGAAGAATTGATGCTTTTGAACTGTGGTGTTGGAGAAGACTCTTGAGAGTCCCTTGGACTGCAAGGAGATCCAACCAGTCCATCCTAAAGGAAATCAGTCCTGAATGTTCATTGGAAGGACTGATGTTGAAGCTGAAAGTCCAGTACTTTGGCCACCTGATACAAAGAGCTGACTCACTTGAAAAGACCCTGATGCTGGTGAAGATTGAAGGCAGGAGGAGAAAGGGATGACAGAGGATGAGATGGTTGGGTAGCATCACTGACTCAATGGACATGAGCTTGGTGAACTCCAGGAGTTGGTGATGGACAGGGAAGCCTGGTGTGCTGCAGTCTATGGGGTCACCAAGAGTCAGACATGACTGAGCGACTGAACTGAACTGAACTGAAAAGTTCCAGAGGACAATTGAGAAGTCTTCAAAAGTGATTACATTTTCAGGCAAAGTTATCATATCTAAAAATAGAATAGCTCTACTTTGTGGAACTTTCCCAAGTACAAGGAGAGAATTACAACAACACACTACTAAATATTATCTAATACTTTGCCATCTGAGTTTTTTTTATTTTTATTTTGATGATATAGAAAGCTTTAACACATGCAAATAATATTTCATTGAGTTTGTGGTTGAAATAACTCCTAAATGGAGATACTCAAATCAGTAATTGTAATTGTATAAAATAAGGTTTATTTTAATTTAAATGATATGTACTCATAGTTAGCAATTTAGCAATGACTAAATCGGTTAGACAACATCACCAACTCAATGTACATGAATTTGAGCAAACTCCAGGAGATAGTGGAGGACAGAGGAGCCTGGCATGCTACAATCTGTGGGATCTCAAAGAGTCAAACATGACTTAGCCGTTGAAAAAAAACAGCAAATTGCTTATGTTTGCAAAGCTATCAGCTTCCTACTATCAGCATTTTTACCATCTTTACCAATCCTGCACCTTACGGGTAGAACTGTGTAGAACACTTTCATTCATTCTTCTTCCTCCAATTTTATTTTTTCTTTTTTTCCAACACTTCACTATTTCTTTACTGTAATTTTTAAAATTAATTAATTTATTTTAATTGGAGGATAATTACTTTACAATATTGTGATGGTTTCTGCCATACATTGACATGAATCAGCCATGGGTGCACATGCGCTCTCCATTCTGAAACCCCCTCCCACCTCCCTCCCCACCCCACCCCTCCGGGTTGTTCCAGAGTACTGGCTTTGAGTGCCCTGCTTCATGCATCAAACTTGCACTGGTCATCTATTTTACATATGGTAATATACATGCTTCAGTAATGTTCTCTCAAAGCATTCCACCCTTGCCTTCTCCCACAGAGTCCAAAAAGTCTGTTATTTACATCTCTTTTGCTGCATTGCATATAGGATCGTCGTTATTGTCTTTCTAAATTCCATGTATATGTGTTAACATACAGTATTTGTGTTTGTCTTTTGACTGACTTCACTCTGTATAATAGACTTCAGATTCATCCACCTCATTAGAGCTGACTCAGATACATTCCTTGTTATTGCTGAGTAATATTCCATTACGTATGTACCAGGACTTCCTTATCCATTCGTTTCCTGATGGACATCTAGGTTGCTTCCATGACCTGGATATTTTAAACAGTGCTGCAATGAACATTGGGATACACGAATCTCTTTCAATTCTGGTTTCCTCAGTGTGTATGCCCAGCAGTGGGATTGCTGGGTCATATGGCAGTTCTATTTCTGGCTTTTTAAGGAATCTCCACACTGTTCTCCATAGTGGCTGTACCAGTTTGCATTCCCATCCACAGTGTAAGACGGTTCCCTTTCCTCCACATCCTCTCCATTATGTATTGTTTCTTTACTGTAATTTTATTGGCATTTGAACAGGTGTAGGAAATAAACACAAGAAGCCTGTGTGTGTTTTATGTTTAAGCAATGTTCCTATTTAATTTTTGAAAGGGAAGAATCAATAAACTTAAACCTTTCCAGTGCTAGCCTTCCCTTTATTTCCAGCCAGACTCCAATGAAGAGAAGGGTAAAGGGCAATAGTATCGACATTTTTTAAAACAGACGTCTTTCTCAATACTTCTTGCCATTCTTTCCCTACTGCTACTACTTCTTGGCATATACATTTCCTTTCCAGCCAACTATTTCCACTAAATTTAATTTTTATTGATTTGTTTTAAATAAGTTTGTTGTATTTCGTTTTCACTCCTTGGCATATATTTCCCCCTTTCCATAACTACCTCTAATCGTTTTACTTTATATTGCCTTTATTTCAAGCAAATATTTATCTAATTTTAAGAATATTGGAATGTGTGTAATATACTTTAGAGAGATTAACGCCAAGAAAAAAATGAATAAAATTTTATAGCATACTTGTAGATATTATTTAAGTGAGCTTCCCATTTCTCTATTGCCAGGTGAGGCAAGACATCTCAAAATAAAGGAATCCATGTGTTTCCTCACTTGAACAAGTAGAGTAGCATTGATGGAAATAGAAATTTGAATATGTTACCAGCAAAATTTCCATAATCAGCCTCATGCGTACCCAACTTTCTGTTTCTTTGCTTCTACCATTTAAAAAAAGATAAGTAGAACCAACATTTCTAACAGAAATAAAACTGCTTTCACGTTTATTTTAGCATTAATCAGGTGTGATCTAGAGTGCCAATAGGTTATTCGTAAAGATTTTGTGGGCTCTGATTCAACAGAGCATCATTTCTACAATGGCATTAAGATAATTGAGCTAAAAATAAATAAAGTGCCATGCAACTAAAAAATCATGTGGGCTTTTTTATTGTCTAACGCCCACCAAGTAATCATAATGAGCCCTCGTATTTATAGATGATTTTCTCTAAGGAGCTCAGAAAAATTTTCTAGACATGGTTTTAATATGCACGTTTTATGGTTCACAATAAGACATGAAGAAAAAGGAAACATATCATTTCAAAGAGTGGTTATATTTATCCATTACTTCTTTAATAAGAAAATCATTTTTTGCAGCAAAAATGTTAGGTTTTGTAGAAATGATCTTATATGATATGGAATGTCACCTAAAGTAGCATCTGTATAACCAGTTTTGTTTAAAATAACCAGCTACTAGTGTTAGCATTGGGCTTCCCTGGTAGCTCAGCTGGTAAAGAATCTGCCTGCAATGCAGGAGACCCTGGTTCGATTTCTGGGTTGGAAAGATCCCCTGGAGGGAGTTAGGTTACCCACTCCAGTACTCTTGGATTTCCCTGGTGGCTCAGATAGTAAAGAATCCACCTGCAATGTGGGAGATCTGGGTTCGATCCCTGGGTTGGAAAGATTCCCTGGAGGAGGGCATGGCAACCCACTCCAGTATTCTTGGCTGGAGAATCCCCATGAATAGAAGAGGATGGTGAGCTACAGTCCATGGGGTTGCAAAGAGTCAGACATGACTGAACGACTAAGTATACACACACAGTGTTAGTGATATATTTTACCTGGTTGTTTAACTGAATTAAATATCTCCCCTTTCCACTTACTCTTCAAATTTCTTTGCTCCCTTGAGTCCAGTATCTTGAACCTGGAAACAGCTAGTGGGTCTTCAACTTAAGAATTTTAAATGACACAGCTTATTCTCTATTGCCTTCCCTAGGCTATGCTGGGTATTAAATATACCTAAGAATACTGAGGAATCAAAGATCACTTTAATCATAAATTAGGCAATGGTTTCATATGTCTCATATCCTGATCTTCAACTCTTCACGACCCCACGGACTGCAGCCTCCCAGGCTTCTCCGTCCATGGGATTTTCCAGGCAAGAGTACTGGAATGGGTTGCCATTTCCTTCTCCAGGGGATCTTCCCCACTCAGGGATTGAACCCAGGTCTCTCGCATTGCAGGCAGACACTTTACCCTCTAAGCCAGCAGGGAAGCCCTCACAATACCTATTACCACCCTAATTTTGAAATTACTGGTATTCAAGTAAGGTTTCCCTCACACACTCTAAATTTAGCATTTGTTATGCCCCATATCCACCTAGCAAAATTGTTTGGCATGGCAAGGATGCATCAGTTTCCTAGGGATTAAATGGACACAAATGAGGATACCTGAATGTAAATCATCTTGTTGAGACCCCATTGACACAAGCTGAGAGTGGGTTGTGGAGCTAAAGTTTTATTCTGGAAGAAGAAGGGAATCTGGCAAGGCTGTGTTGGAGCAGCTATTAAAACAAGGCTAAGGCACATTTCCTAAAAGAGGACCAGCATCAACACTCCCTCCATACAGCGTTAACCAGTGATACCTAAGAACGCAGTGCACTCAACAGAGTGCCCAATTAGGGAAAAGATTTTTGCCCTTTCTCTATAATCCTTCTACCTGATTCCAGATTTAAGAATCTAGATTGAAAGGCAAGATAGAGTGTAGTAACATACCAGTTTTCTTCCCTTTTCCCTGATTCACGGTCTACTCAGGAGAAAATAAATTGGACTAAAAGTGACTGAGATTTTAATAACTGGAAATGACTGGGAAGCTATAGAAATCTGCTCAGATATCCTTAGGAGATCTGTTACCCAGAAAGAAGGTAAGATTTAACATTATTCTCATTAGGGCAGTGATTGGTAAAAAAATAATTTCATGTTATGTTCCACTGAGTTAAACATTTCAATATCCTGGTTAAACAAATCTCTTCAAAGCTTTAGATAGTGAGACACAGTTATAGTGATGGGTTACTGTTTTCATTAGTGTTTTATTTTTAAAACTCAGCGACAGGTGTGTTAACTCATTATAATGGAGCTAGTTATGATAGGAAAGGATATTACCCCAAACCACTCTCTGAATATAAATCTCTTAAGTGCTTATAGAAGGGCCTAGATAAGTAGTTCCCAACCTTTTCAAATTATCAAGTAAATTAAGACCCTCCTTAATTATGTTTCTAGTTTGTGTCTAAGTAGTCTCATATTTTCCAATCCACCATAATTTTGTTCAATTATCCATTGAATATCTCTCCTAAATATCCCTTTAGGAGAGGGATCAGGTGTGACTAGAGTGCCAATAGGTTATTCACAAAGTTTTGTGGGCTCTGATTCAATAGAGCATCATTTCTACAATGGCATTGAGATAATTGAGCTAAAAATAAAAAAGTACCATGTCACTAAATATCCCTTTAGTGACAACATTGTCTATCTTGTTCACAGATACATCCCCAGACCCTAGTTTATAGTCGATATTCAGTAAATACTTGTTAAATGAAGGTGGCCTTTACCCATGCATTTTGCATATCATTTCTACTAAACAAATGGTATTTCATAAGTTCTAAATGTTTCATGCCCCATTAGTTCACCAAAATTGCTACTCAAAAGTGATGTCCTTTCAGGTCAGGTTAGGGAAACTTGATAAACCTTTGCATTATCATGGGGTTAATGTAGAATTTCCCAAGTTAAAAGTAACTGATCAAAAATGAGTGATGCTGCTGCTGCTGCTAAATCACTCAGTCGTGTCCGACTCTGCGACCCCATAGACAGCAGCCCACAAGGCTCCGCCATCCCTGGGATTCTCCAGGCAAGAACACTGGAGTGGGTTGCCATTTCCTTCTCCAATGCATGAAAGTGAAAAGTGAAAGTGAAGTCGCTCAGCCCTGTCTGACACTTAGCGACCCCATGGACTGCAGCCTACCAGGCTCCTCCATCCATGGGAGTTTCCAGGCAAGAGGACTGGAGTGGGGTGCCATTGCCTTCTCCGAAAATGAGTGATAACTGTTACCAAAATGTAATGAATATGTTATATCAAAACTATATAATAAATGTATATAAATGCCAGAGGTCAAGATGATATTAATATTAATTTTCCTCAATTTTCACTTAAATTTGACAAACTAAGCCATATATCATTTACCATTTCTTCATAGACTTGTTATAATCAGAATAAGTATCAATATCAAGTAATGCATCACATAATGATGCTTATTAAAGGCATAACATTAGATGCACTGTAACTTATTAATCTTTTATTTCTAACAAATTTTTGGATATAGAATAATTAACATTCACTAGAACTGGATTTTGTCCATATTTTTCCCTAGTTCTAAATATGGGAGTTCTAGATATGGAAATTCTAAAATGTTAAATATTTTTACGAGACTTTACATGTATATTCTGTGTAAATCCAAAGCTACTGATTTTCTACATTCAAAACTACTATGAACATTATTAATGTTAGTCAAATACTTCTACTTGACACTTTGTCTACCTTTGTGGGGCATCCCCTACTTAGATTTAATTTGGGGAAGAAAATGAAAACACAGATTTGAGAACTTTGGAAAACAATACAATCTCTGACATTAATTTTAATTAGAATATTCTAAATGGCAATATCCCTTCTACTAAAACGAAGTAAGAAAAATCTCTTGACACAAAGTTGAAAGGTTAAACCAATCAAAATTCTAACCAGACACCAATAGCCCTAATGGCAATTTCACTTGTATAAATACAAATTTGAGGAGTTGGAAACATGGTTAAAATGGATTATCTCATTCAGAAAGCGATAAATATAACTCACAATTTAAAAAAGATAAAGGAAATTATCAGAATACTTTGGAATTCTTCTGAACATTTGTCTTAACTCTCAATGGCCACTAGATGGCACCTAGTATTTGGCAACCATAGCACTTTTTTATTTCTAGGGCTTAAAATAACTATAGCACTAGGTCAGTTCTGACAGAACAAAAATTAATCCTGCCACAGACACAGTAACATTTTCTTATCAGATGTCTAAATTCGAAATGCATGTGATTTGATGTCACATGGGAAAATGTATACCTTTTTATTGTGCTTAGGGTTTCTAATTTCTAAAGAAATCATGAGATTTGAAATTTTTCATCGGGTAGTTGATCTACATCATTCTAAATAGAGATTAGACCATTTTGCTTTAAACATGCTTCATTCTTTCAGCATAGAGCCTTTATGAATGATCCACCCACTTACCCTAGACAGTTGTTCAGCTGCTCAGTCGTGTCCGACACTTTGTGACCCCATGAACTGCAGCACATGAGGCTTCCCTGTCCTTCACCATCATGGGAGCTTGCTCAGACTCATGTCTGAAAATCAGCACCTGTTACAATCACTTTAAACAAATGGAGTATTCCACTGAAGATTTCAAATATCTACATTTAAGATACTCAAAGTGATAAAAGAAATAACTTTTATTTTAAAATAGCAAGGAATTATATTTTTATTAAAGTATATTTGATTTACAATCAGTTCAGTTCAGTCGCTCAGTCATGCCCAACTACTTGACCCCATGGGCTGCAACACACCAGGCTTCCCTGTCCATCACCAACTCTCGGAGCTTGCTCAAATTCATGTCCATCGAGTTGGTGATGCCATCCAACCATCTCATCCTCTGTTGGGCCCTTCTCCTCCTGCCTTCTATCTTTCCCAGCATCAGGGTCTTTTCTAATGAGTCAGCTCTTCACATCAGGTGACCCAAGTATTGGAGCTTCAACTTCAACATCAGTCCTTCCAGTGAATATTCAGGACTGATTTCCCCTAGGATGGACTGGTTTGATCTCCTTGCAGTCCAAGGGACTCTCAAGACGCTTCTCCAAGCCACAGTTCAAAAGCATGTATTCTTCAGCATTCAGTTTTGTTTATGGTCCAACTCTCACATCTATATATGACCACTGGAAAACCATAGCTTGGACTACATGGACGTGTCGCCAGGTCTCTGCTTCTAATACGCTGTCTACTTTGTCATGGCTTTTCTTCTAAGGAGTAAGCATCTTTTAATTTCATGGCTGCAGTCACCATCTACAGTGATACTGAAGCCCAAGAAAATAAATTTTGTCACTCTTTCCATTGTTTCCCCATCTATTTGCCATGAAATGATGGGACCAGATGACATGGTCTTTGTTTTGAGTTTTAAGCCAGCTTTTTCACTCTCTTCTTTCACCTTCATCAAGAGGCTCTTAACTTCCTCTTTGCTTTCTGCCATAAGGGTGGTGTCATCTGCATATTTGAGAGTATTGATACTTCTCCAGACAATCTTGATTCCAGTTTGTGCTTCATTCGTCCTGGCATTTTGCATGATGTACTCTGCATATAAGTTAAATAAACAGGGTGACAATATAAAGCCTTGACGTACTCCATCCCCAGTTTGGAACCAGACCATTTTTCCATGTCTGGTTCTAACTTGCTTCTTGACCTGTATACAGGTTTCTTGGGATGCAGATAAGGTGGTCTGGTATTCCCATCTCTTGAAGAATTTTCCATGGTTTGTTGTGATCCACATAGTCAAAGGTTTTAGCATAGTCAATGAAGCAGTAGATGCTTTTCTGGCACTCTCTTGCTTTTTCGATGATCCAGCGGATGTTGGCAATTTGATCTCTGGTTCCTCTGCCTTTTCTAATCCAACTTGAATATCTGAAAGTTCTCGGTTCACATACTGTTGACGCCTCACTTGGCGAATTTTTAGCATTACTTTGCTAGTGTGTGAAATGAGTGAAATTGTGCAGTATTTGAATATTCTTTGGCATCGCCTTTCTTTGGGACTGGAATGAAAACTAACCTTTTCCAGTCCTGTGGCCACTGCTGAGTTTTCCAAATTTCCTGGCATATTGCGTGCAGCACTTTCACAAGCTTCCTCTTTTAGGATTTGGAATAGCTCAGCAGGAATTTCATCACCTCCAGTAGCTTTGTTTATAGTGATGCATTCTGAGGCCCACTTGACTTCACACTCCAGGATGTTTGGCTCTAGGTGAGTGATCACACCATTGTGATTATCTGGATCATTAAGATCTCTTTTGTATAGTATTTCTGTGTATTCTTACCACCTCTTAATATTTTCTGCTTTTGTTAGGTCCATACCATTTCTGTCCTTTATTATGACCATCTTTGCATGAAATGTTCCCTTGCTATCTCTAATTTTCTTGAAGTGATCTCTACTCTTTCCCATTCTGTTGTTTTCTTCTATTTCTTTGCATTGATCGCTGAGGAAGGCGTTATCTCTCCTTGCTATTCTTTGGAACTCTGCATTCAAATGGGTATATCTTTCCTTTTCTCCTTTGCTTTGCACTGCTCTTCTTTTCACAGCTATTTGTAAGGCTACTCAGACCCAAGCCAGAAACCCAAAATTTCTCAGACTCTCCCCTTCCTTATTTCTTACATCCCCAAATTCTGTGCTCTTTATCATTTAAATATCTCCTCCTCTAATCCCTTCTCTTTATGTCATTCAGACTCACTATTGCAGAAATATCTTCTTTCCCTGATTGGCCATCTATCTATCTGCCTCTCTAACTTCATTGTTCTCTATCCTGTCTCTGATCTTGAGAATGACTGAAATACAGCTTCTCTTCTTTTTATCCCTCCTGCATCTTTATACTAAGTGTTCCCTTAACTTATCCACTGCCTTGGTTCTTAGCCTGATAAACTTGTGTTCTCTCATCAGAGTTTAGTCCACACAGGACACGTTCCCTGATATGACCAGACAGAGCTGGCCATGGTGCCAAATCAGTACCTTGACAATAGATATCTGGGCTTTAGTTCTGTGGTCAGTAAAATGGGCAAATAATGCATTTACATTATGTCATTTTTAAAAGCAATGAAATGAATGATGTGCTTAGAAAATTTCCTTGTATATAGCAAGTACTCAGTAAATGTTAGCCACTAGTAGTAAAAGTTGTAGCAGTAGCAGTTATTACTACTATTATTACTATCTCTATTAAAGTGCCTTCCATATCCCAGTTTCTGAACTTGCTAGAAATAGATGGTGGGCATGTATTATTTGCTTGTCTGTCCCTCTTGTGAAGGAGACAGCCAGGGTGACCTCATTATCTTTGGAAAGGAAAAAGAAGAATTGGAGTTTTTATAAACTATTATGTGTAGCTCAACCAAGATACTTTTTGTTCAGTTAAATGAATTATTTATGAAAATATCATGATCATATTCCTGAGAATTTGGAAAATGTAGAACAAACATTTCAAATCAGTCATAATCTACTATGTGTCATTGTTTTGATGAATTTATCTCCAGAATATTTTCATATGCTTGCCTGCTAGAGACTCTCAGTTGTGTATCAACCTTGCTTTCTTGCTAGAAGAAACCACCTTTTACAAAAGAGGCTGAAATTACCCAGTGCTTGTTTTCCCAGATTCCTTTGCGGCAAGGGCACATGCGCCAGCCCTGTGAGATGCTGCTAATACAGTAATCTCTCTACTGCCGAAACTGAAAGCCATATGTGTGCAATTGATACCGTAAATGGACAATAGTCTATTGGACATGACACAGCCCCAGGGCACTGAAGAACGAGCTATTAACACTTGAAATAAAAGCTTGCCATTAAACCAGTGCGAGTAGCTGGGACCTTGTGTCCTGCAAACACCTCACAAGGAGAGCAGCTGCACTCGTATAAATGGACCTTGAAAACACAGTCCTCACAGCCAGAGAAAGTTAAGCAGTATTTTGCTGAGTGCTGAATTTTAAAATGATTGACAAAAGAAATGAAGAAATAGAAATTAAAGTCATGGAAGTATGATAGAGGCTAGAAAGAAGGAAAGATTGGGGAAAATGATGATCAATAGAACTAAAAATAAAAAATATTTTCAGTGATATTAAAAACAGTACATTAAATCAATTCATGATAAAATTTCTAGCAATCAAAAAATAAACAGGAGCTTCTTAACCAGATAAAGACCTACAGAACACCTACAGAAATCTACACCTACAAAATCTATAGCAGATTTAAGTTAACATGGACAATCTAGTGGGGAATAGCAGTTAAAAATTTGATTTCATGATCAAGAATCACAAATCACAAATATTTAAGAAGCACCAACATCATGAACAACAAAGCAATAAAGCCACTGATATGAATTTACACCTGAAGAAACAGAATTAATAGAGCAATCAGAATGAGATTTTAAAGTGACAAAAATTAATATCCTCAAAGAGAGTATTATAGTGTAAAAGAGAAACAGATGGTTAAAGGAGAGAAGCCACTTAATGTTAAAAAAAATTACAAGCAAGTGCCTTTGTGTTTTTTAATAATAATTATAATATTTATTTATATAAAATTTTTATATTTTAAGCAAATATTGCTTAAAATAACAAATACTTTTCTAAACTAAAGAGTAGCAATATTTACTTTATTTTCTCTCTTTTGCTCCTCTACTCTTTTTAAAATTTTAACCAATTTTAGCTTTGCAGATTGGTAAATGAAGAGAGGAAATCATCATATGGTTGAAATCATAGAAATAAAGCTCAAATCCAACTGCCTCAGCTTTAGTAAGGAGAAAATTAAAGCCAAGAGTGAGCAGTTTGTCCAAGGTCACACAATCTTGTAGGGAGCAAGGGTTGAGAAGATAAAGAAAAAAAAGGGGGGGCAGAGACACAGAGAGAGAGTGGTAAAAAAAAGGGAAATTAGTCAGAAACACAATTTATCTTATTATTCTTCTCTTATATCTTACATCCTCTCTTACCATCTTACACCAAGTTTCCAAAGCTATAGGGGAATTATTTCTATAATTCTTAAGTAGGCTGAGGTCCACTTGACAGAAAAAATGTAATATCCAATTAAGAAAGGCATTCTGATCTTTTATATGATGGTTAAAGTGGTTTGTTGGGTCTGAGCTTTAAATGCCACTTATATATTATGTTGAGTGATAAGCTCACTCAGAATTTTTCCCATGTCTGTTCTTCAGGGTTTTATGGCAACACCTTTGCTGTATGTGGAATGTTGCACATAGAAAATCTGAGGCAGGGAAATTATCATCAGTGTTAAGCCCATCCATTAAGGACCTCCTTAATCCTCCCATTGCTATTTCTTCTTGACAGATAATGATAAGAAATGGTATGCTCAATGCCATATTCATAATGAAAGCCTACAACTTGCAATCAGACACCAGAGAAAATCAGTTTATATTTGAAGGCTTCGTGCTACCCCAGGGTCACAAGTGATTATGAGGTCAAAAGAAATAGGCCAAAGCTATTTTCCAACTTGTGTCCAATTTCTTTTCTCTATAAGATGCAAGTGTCATTCTTTTCAAGTATTTGCAATTCACAATTTTATGTAACTCATATCTGCATTATAAAACCAAACAACAATAACTTATTTTCATTTCATCTAATAATTTATTAGATTCTAAATACCTATAGTAATTTCTTTGACAAATTATAGAACGTTATTTTTCACTATAGGTCCAAATATATTTAGGAATTTGAGTTTAATTACACTTGATCTAAAATACCTATGGTAATTTTTCTGAAAAGTTATAAAATGTTATTTTTCACTACAGTTTCAAGCATATTTAGAAATTTGGGTTTAATTAAGCCTGGTCCATCATTACAAGCTATTAGAGAGAACTCTCAAAAGCCTAGGAGCAAACGGTGAGCAAACACAGGAGTGATTGTGGTAAGAAAAGTCATGCTTGGTTCAGAGCCTCTTTACAAAACACAAGAGTTCACATCATAGTCTTTTGAAACAGCAAACTTGGGTCTTCCATTTATTTCCATATAATCTTGACTAACAATTTACTAAATCTAGGTTCCATAATTTGTAGAGTGAAATATGATATATACTTTATAGTCACCTATAAGGATTACATAAGGTACTTATGTGTAATATTTAGCTCCTGGCTCATGGAAGGAACTTAGCATTTAGGTGCTACATTATCATCATCATCACTGTAACCGTGCTATCCCTGAGGTGGTCCCGTCCATGAACAGGATTGTGGAGTTTATAGTTGCCTTCTCTTTGGCCACCACTAGAGGCACTGAAGAAATGTGTGCCCCTCGCCATCTACTTGACGGCCTCACAGACTCAGCTATTTATTATTGCATGACATGCTGATGACTGTGGACTTCATGACTTTCCCGATTGCTCTAGGCTGAGCCTGCCAGTACCGCTCCGGTTACTGTCCAGCAGCTGCCAGCTCCACTCACACAGTGTTTTGGCAGCCTGCCCCAAATCTCCAGCAACGGGACTCTCCTCACTAAGCTGCTCTCAGACAAGTCTTGCTCTCGGTTTTTGACAATGTTACAACTATTCCATTAGTGTTTCTCTCCCTTCTCATCCCATAACAGTGATTAGTGAGAAAATGTTTTTGTAAACCTGTTGCTCAGAATCTAGCAAAGAAGATGGACATATTAACCACAGGCTATAAAATGATGTGATGAGTTTCACGTGCTGAATTTCACTTGGTTCTCCTTTTCCTCTTGCATGGTGTTTATGTTTGTCTTCCTAGCTCCCCAATCATAACCACGGGTCAGATCATAGGTGTCTAACTGGGCTTCCTGTCTCCGTATTCTCACCCCTCCTTCTCATCTAATATGTCACTGCTAGATAAATCTTTTCAATAGACTACTTTAATCATATGAACTACTTAAAAAAAAATTGAGCTATCTTTGTTTCTCAAAGACCCCTTTACCAGAGAGATCTCTTGACCCAGTGTCCAAAGACAATTCAGATGCACAATCATCCCACCCACCGAGACCACTGTGTGCCAAAGAGTTACCCAGGTCTTGCAATTTCTGCATCTCAGGATAAGCTTCCTCTCTCCTAGGAACACTCCTTGGCATTTTAGAGAGTACATTTTTTTTTACCATCCCACTCTTAAGATTTTCAGAATTTACAAAAACATTAAGGAGATGGACCCCTCTATCTATGAATGATGCCCCTCTGCCATCCTCCAGACTAGTTGGCTCATCAGGAAGGATTGATCAGTGTTCAGTTGAAACTGAAGCTTGTGGGAAAACTCATCAAGTCACTGAATTACAACAAGAATTAGAAAGGTCCTCTCTTTAGCAAGCCCCTTCCTCCAAACAGAGTCCAATACCTTCTGATTTCTATTTGTGCCCCTTATCAAGCTGTTTTCTCTTAGTGCTAAACTCACTATTCTACACTTGGCTTTGTGATGCCAGAGCTGGGGCTCTGCAAAGCACATTTCTGTATCTCATGTCCATAGTGAAGGCTATTAGGCTCTGCAACAGAAGACACTAGAGGAATTCTTCCATGATAAAAAAGGAGGAAGAGGTCTCCTCCGGTTTGTTTTCTTTATGCTTCCTGTTTCTCTGAGCACCATCCTAGCAATGGTACCAGGACTTCTCATTCTGGGAGCGGTTATTCTTTCCATAACAAGATTCTTTCCATGGTTTATAGGTTTTCAAACACTTACAAAGCCAGATTCATCGTGATATCCCCTCCCCCACCGTGAGACAGCACTACCACCAGTATGACACCTCTTCCCCAGAGGTCTGGGTCCCAGGTTGTGGGGATCCTGCTCTGTTGTCTAAATCCCAATGGTTAGACCTCCTTTTCTAAGTTGTGATGATTTCAACCATTCCCCTTCTCCCCTTTAGCAAATAATCCAGCAGAAGCAAGCCAGTGACTACTTAGAGTTCCCTTTAACCTACAGATTACATAGTTAACAAGTTTATACCAAGTTAGTAATTCTTTGCACTAGGTTCCTCTGCTCAAATAACTGGGATAGTTTCTATTGCCTGACTGGACTTTGATTGACAGAGACATCATTATTAAGCTGTCAGTCTGGTGATCCTTCTTGCCTCCTCCTTAACTTCTCCATAAGAATATAGAGCTACATGTGTGTAAGGAAGGTGCAACAGCCTGTACCCCCGTTGTACATCCAGCCCCACCAGGCCAAGAACAGCTCTCTGTTAGACGGTGAGACTTAGGGAGACTACATGAGTTTTGTTAGCTTTCTGCCTATAAGTTTCATCAATGAGCCTGCTTTACACCTGCACCATGTTTTATTTGTGGAGTTTGTCCTGTCTGTGGTTTAACAGGTAAAAACAGGTACCTTATAAGAGTCAGAGAACATATCCAGAAAAAGCTTTGATAAATTAGTAAAATAAAACTCATTAGTTGTTTTAAGGAGCAAAATTAAGACTTTAAATTTCTCAGATGTGTTTCAGACAGACAACTCAGGTATCTGTTGCAGATAACACCAACTCTTTGTGAGACTCATAATAGCACCCCTAAATTCAGAATCATGACAGGACCCCCAAATGCAGAAGCACATTCTAGTAGGCTCTGCACACATAGGTCACTGTGTTAGTTATTAAACTATTGTTTCTCAGCTTCAAATGTACCCTTCTGTAGTCTGCTTTGTGATGACAGGATTGCTACCAGCTCTATTTCTTTTTAAATAGTTTGAGTTATATTTTTAAAAGCCATTTAATGAGTAGCAGTGTATACAAAAGAGAGCTTCCCAAGTGGCACTAGTGGTAAAGAACCCACCTGCCAGTGCTGGAGATATAAGAAATATGGATTCAATTCTTGGATCAGGAAAATCCCCTGGAGGAGGGCACAGCAACCTACTCCAGTATTCTTGCCTGGAGAATCCCATGGACAAAGGAACCTGGTGAGCTACAGTCCATAGGGTCACAAAGAGCTGGACATGACTGAAGCGACTTAGCATGCACGTACGCAAAAGGAGACGAGACAGCAGAAACACAGGAGCTGAGTAAACTCTGTAGTCAGTGTTGAGTATTCAGACTGCTTCCCGACCACTGGAACAACTATAGCATCATGAATGAAAATGAAATCTGCTATCCATCCTCATATCTTTGCACTTTTCTGTCCTATATTCAAAGAATTTATAATCAATCATAATACAGATAGATAACTGCTATAATAAAAAATGTAGGATTTCTACAGTGACAGAAGAAAGTCTAGAGAAAATTCCCTGGAGTTAACAATGTACAAAGGGGAACTCAGTGGAGAAAAAGGGAAAAGCGCATGCAAAGAGAATGCTTGAGAGAGAGCACAGCATTTAAGAAAAGTGCAAATAGTTAGCCTGCACCTCAGCATCTGTGTGAAACGTGGAGAAACTAAAGCTGGTGACATAGACAGTTCAGTTTTTCAAGAGTCATGATTACAAAGCTAAGGAGATTGATTGAAATTATAGGGAGTCCTAAGTTGAGTCTCTTTCCCATTATCATGTTAAAGCAGAGACAATGCCATGTGCTTACACACTGCTTCACTTTCTTACTGTGTACACTGCTTCTGCTAAGTCACTTCAGTCATGTCCGACTCTGTGCGACCCCATAGATGGCAGCCCACCAGACTCCCCCGTCCCTGGGATTCTCCAGGCAAGAACACAGGAGTGGGTTGCCATTTCCTTCTCCAATGCATGACAGTGAAAAGTGAAAGTGAAGTCGATCAGTCATGTCCGACTCTTCACACCCCATGGACTGCAGCCCACCAGGCTCCTCCATCCATGAGATTTTCCAGGCAAGAGTACTGGAGTAGGTTGCCATTGCCTTCTCCGACTGTGTGCACAGAAAACTACATTTCCAGGTCTCCTCTTTAGAGCTAGGTGGGACCAACTGACAGGGTTCAGACCGGTTCAGACCAGTAGCATGTAAAGTGCTATATACTACTTAAAAACCCAGTGGTCTATTGATTGGCAGGGACAGGAAAATCTCTTGGTTCCCTGTTCCAGGAAGATATCAGCTGCTGCTGAGTGTAAAGAGGATAGAACACTTGACTCCTCCCCGACCATCCTGCAGAGATCTTGAGAAAATTCATCTGATGGTGGAGAGAAGCAGGAAATGATCTCATTCTCTGATGTCCTGCACTGATATAAAAGAGATATCTAAGGACACTGGGGAGGGCCAGGAAATTTATACTTGCCAAATTCACCAGAGATAGAAGACACAGTTGGGCTACCAGAGATAAGAGGAAGGAAATCTGCCTGCCCTTCTAGAGCCTAAGCTGTTTTGGAAGATACTAGACACTGAACAGGGAGGCCTGGCGTGCTGCGATTCATGGGGTCGCAAAGATTCGGACACAACTGAGCGACTGAACTGAACTGAACAGAACTGAGAGACTGAATGTGTGTGTCCCTCACCCCCCACCCAAATTTATACATTGAAATTCTAATCCCCGATGTTATTTGGATATGAGTAGATTATTCGGGTGGATCCCTCATAAATAGAACTAGTGCCCTGATAACAGGGACTCCAGAGGGCTCACTTGCCCTTCTCCCTTTTGAGGACACACAAAATGACATTTTTTGAAACAGCCATTCATGAAACAGAAACCAGTTCTTGACAAGACCCTAAATCTGCAGGCACCTTGATCTTGGACTTCCCAGCCTCCAGAACTGTGAGAGACAGATATCTATTGTTTGTAAGCCACCCAGTTTATAGCATTTTTGTTATACAGAAGCCCAAATGGACTAAAGAAGGCTTTGTCATCCACTGGAAGAGGAGCTAGAACATGGAAGCAACCCCACCCTTTCGTCTCTGGTACACAGTCCTGAAGATAGAGGACAAGGAGGATCCACCTCTGCCCCCACAGAATCATACGCCTGTTACTTGAATAACAAGCAACAATCAATGTTTGGGGAGGGGCAAAAGCAAGGGGAGAAACAGGTGGCACAGGTGTTCAGGTCCCCTTGAGAAATGTATATGGAGCAGGAAAACTTTCTGGCACCCCAACTTCTAACTAAACACAAGAGCATGTGTGTCTGCTACAGGAAAAATACGAAGCCTGTGCAACAAAATCCAGGCAAACTGCTCACTACATTGAACTGAGTCTACATTAACACCCTGGTAATAGAAGCGATGAACATATTTTAACCATGGATGCTATTTATCTAATTCTCTCTTATTCTTTTATACAGTGTTTGGAACTCGATTTTAAAAAATGATACACAAAAGAGCAAGAAAAGTAAAAAATGAAAACATGGTTAAGACATTAAGAAGGCAACAGAACTAGACCCAGATGTTGGAACTATCAGAAAAAAACTTTAAAATGACTATATTGTGATTACAGTCGGTCCACCTGGATAATCCAGGAAAATCCCACCTCCCTTTTAACAATACTTAACCACATTAACAAAGTCCCTTTTGCCAAATAAGGGAACATATATGCAGGTTCCTGAGATTAGGATGGAATCTCAGAGTGGGGCAGGGGAGGCATTATTCTGCCTACTGTATCCAGATTTCAAAATTTTGGGCAAATTATTTCTTTAATTGCATTATCATTTCCAATCTCCTTTCTTGTTTGCACACCTTCCCCACCCCCTTCCTTTTCTCTGTCTCCCTTTTCTCTCTGTCTCCCTTCCCGAGTGCTCTACCTCTAAAATGTCTTCCTCACTCTTTCTCTCCACTCCCTACTTCCTCTGACACTAGAAATCTGGTTTCTCTTTTATTTATAGATTCCCCCATCCTCTACTTCATGTCTTATTTTGCACCAGATGAATTCTAAAATGCTCATCTCCTCCTCTCTCTCTCATTGGCATAAAATCCTTGACTGATGTCCCATTGCTCTCAAGGTGAAGTTTCTTAGCAAAGCCCTTTTATCCCCTGCTCCTTCCCACCATGCTAGCCTTCTTTGCAATCACTTCTATTCAGGGACATTTAATGTTGCAGCTTTGCCAGCCTACTAGGGTTGTCCCTGTGTACACAATGTTGCTTTGCATGTGAGTATCCCTCTTTTCTGTTTCTCAGTTGTATGTTCCTATCATCTCCAGGGCTGCTCTTCAAAAGACTGCTGACTTGACCTTTGACCAGAAGGATCCCCTGATTTCTTAAGAGATAACCCTCTTTCTTGTGGTCATCTGTCAATTTAACTTTCACAGATCCTCTTATCATATGTATGATTCTAAATAGTAATTTACTTATGCATGTTTTCTTTTCTACTTCTGTGAGCACCTAGAGATCAGGAATTATCCATTATTTACCAGGATATGGCCAGAACCAGCACAATGCCTTTATGGGGCACATTTGGTGCTCCTAAATATCTGTTCATATTTGCATCTATTATTAGTGACTTCTTAACATCATTTTTTAACACCTCTCAGTATTTAATATTTCAGTTCAGTCGCTCAGTCGTGTCCGACTCTTTGCAACCCCATGAATCGCAGCACGCCAGGCCTCCCTGTCCATCACCAACTCCCACATTTCACTCAGACTCACATCCATTGAGTCAGTGATGCCATCCAGCCATCTCATCCTCTGTCTCCTTCTCCTCCTGCCCCAAATCCCTCCAGCATCAGAGACTTTTTCAATGAGTCAATTCTTTGCATGAGGTGGCCAAAGCACTGGAGCTTCAGCTTTAGCATCATTCCCTCCAAAGAAATCCCAGGGCTTATCTCCTTCAGAATGGACTGGTTGGATCTCCTTGCAGTCCAAGGAACTCTCAAGAGTCTTCTCCAACACCACAGTTCTAAAGCATCAATTCTTCAGCGCTCAGCCTTCTTCACAGTCCAACTCTCACATCCATACATGACCACTGGAAAAACCACAGCCTTTACTAGACGGACCTTAGTCGGCAAAGTAATGTCTCTGCTTTTGAATATTCTATCTAGGTTGGTCATAACTTTTCTTCCAAGGAGTAAGCATCTTTTAATTTCATGGCTGCAATCACCATCTGCAGTGATTTTGGAGCCCAAAAAAATAAAGTCGGACACTGTTTCCACTCTTACCCGATCTATTTCCCATGAAGTGATGGGACCAGATGCCATGATCTTCGTTTTCTGAATGTTGAGCTTTAAGCCAGTCTCCACTTTCACTTTCATTAAGAGGCTTTTTCGTTCCTCTTCACTTTCTGCCTTAAGGGTGGTGTCATCTGCATATCTGAGGTTATTGATATTTCTCCCAGCAATCTTGATTCCAGCTTGTGTTTCTTCCAGTCCAGCGTTTCTCATGATGTACTCTGCATAGAAGTTAAATAAGCCCGGTGACAATATACAGCCTTGACGTAGTCCTTTTTCTATTTGGAACCAGTCTGTTGGTCCATGTCCAGTTCTAACTGTTGCTTCCTGACCTGCATGCAGATTTCTCAAGAGGCAGGTCAGGTGGTCTTACATTCCCATCTCTTTCAGCATTTTCCACAATTTATTGTGATCCACATAGTCAAAGGCTTTGGCATAGTCAATAAAGCAGAAATAGATGTTTTTCTGGAACTCTCTTGCTTTTTGGATGATCCAGCAGATGTTGGCAATTTGATCTCTGGTTCCTCTACCTTTTCTAAAACCAGCTTGAACATCTGGAAGTTCATGGTTCACGTATTGCTGAAGCCTGGTTTGGAGAATTTTGAACATTACTTTACTAGCATGTGAGATGAGTTCAATTGTGTGGTAGTTTGAGCATTCTTTGGCATTGCTTTTCTTTGGGATTGGAATGAAAACTGACCTTTTCCAGTCCTGTGGCCACTGCTGAGTTTTCCAAATTTGCTGGCATATTGAGTGCAGCACTTTCACAGCATCATCTTTTAGGATTTGAAATAGCTCAACTGGAATTCCATCACCTCCACTAATTTTGTTCATAATGATGCTTTCTAAGGCCCACTTGACTTCACATTCCAGGATGTCTGGCTCTACATGAGTGATCACACCATCGTGATTATCTGGGTCGTGAAGATCTTTTTTGTACAGTTCTGTGTATTCTTGCTACCTCTTCTTAACATCTTCTGCTTCTGTTAAGTCCATACCATTTCTGTCCTTTATCGAGCCCATCTTTGCATGAAATATTCCCTTGGTATCTCTAAAATTCTTGAAGAGATCTCTAGTCTTTCCCATTCTGTTGTTTTCCTCTATTTCTTTGCATTGATCGCTGAAGAAAGTTTTCTTATCTCTTCTTGCTATTCTTTGGAACTCTGCATTCAGATGCTTATATCTTTCCTTTTCTCCTTTGTTTTTTGCCTCTCTTCTTTTCACAGCTATTTGTAAGGCCTCCCCAAACAGCCATTTTGCTTTTTTGCATTTGATATTTAACCTTTAGCAAATATCTCAATGTGAATTTATGTCTCTGGTTTTAGTGAAGTTTTAAAATAATTCTCATATACTTAAAAAGACTCAAAATATTTTCTCTGATGGTTAAATGAATCCTTTTCTTGCTCACTTTGGAAAAAGTCCTGTGATCTGGAAGTCTGAGTTCTCATAATAATATAGGATTGGGTCAATTTATATAACCTGGATTCCTATCTATTCCTCCTGGTTAGATAAACTGGTAAGTAGGTCAGGAATTTGTAAAGAAGTTATAACTTCTTTTTAGAGAAGTTATAACTGCTACTTGTTTACTATATTTTCTTAGAATGTAATTTTCTGATTTTAGCCTGTTTAAGTGTTTCTGGAAATTAGGAGACACTTGCCATGAAATCAGAAAATCATCCATCCCAGCATCATCAAATGGGAGAATATAGACCATGTAAAACATAAGACTGCAGTGTGTGTGGGGGGACTCAGTTGTATGTGATTATTTGTGACCCTACGGACTGTAGCCTGTATGGCTCCTCTGTCCATGGAATTTTCCAGGCAAGAATACTGGAATGAGTTGCCATTTCCTACTCCAGGGGATCTTCCTGACCCAGAGATCAAACCCATGTCTCCTGCATTGGCAAGCAGATTCTTTACCACTGGGTCACCTGGGAAGCCAAGTAGGTCAATAACACCCCAATATTTAGATGAATACCAAGGGCAGCATTGAATGGGGAAAGAGTTCATGTAGCAGAGGGAAGTAGAGAATGTAATATAAAGTTGAAAGTCCAGTTTTGATGGAAACAAGATTCATAAATGTAAGCAGACAAAAGAAAAAAAAGAATTGTTAGAAATCTCTAAGTGTTACCTTATATGGCTTCTTTTTTTCCTAATTCATGTCCTAGTCGCAGGTAGTACTAAAAAAACTTTATTTCTTAATGCTCATTAAAACCCACTTTATAGGGTTTTTTTCTCTGCTATGCAGATGAAATTGAAAGGAAATACTATGACTTTTGGGTCACTCATAGGCAAGAAGTCTTCTGATCATATCCAGTCACAAAAAGAAAGTTTCATTTCAGCAATTAAAATGTCCAGACATCTAAATTCAGGGCTTCTCCTGGTGCCTATTGACTCCTATAGGTTGTTACCTGAAGAAGGAAAAGGGCCTTGTGAGTTTCTTCTTGATTTCCTCCATTTCTTTGCAAGTCCTTCATAGGTGGTCTAACTTTAGAATGTAGAATAGTTGGCAAATGTTGTCTTGGGGCTTTAGCCAGAGTCAGAAATAGTTCGGTTTTAACATCCTGTTGCATATCCTTGGTAGCATAACTAAAACACACAATTTTCATACAGTTTTCAACTCCATATATATTGCAAGTTGAGATGGAGAATTCAAGAGCAGGCACTAAAATAACAAAGTAGGCACGTTTACACTCTTTACAGGAAATACCTAACCACACATGTCACAATCAACTGCAGTGTTTTCTAAACTTTCCCACCAACTTACCCTGAATCACTGAGAAAGAAGACAGACCTCTCTAGGATATGTGATCTTGGACTAAAAAAGCATTTTTATTTATGATATTTCTTAACAGGCATGTGTTTTACTAATTAAAGCGCACAAACTTCATATTCTGTGCCATAGTGCCTGTGTTTATTTTAGCATAAAAATTACTAGTTTTTTCTAACATTTCCTTAAAATTGGTTCCCCAGGGATATACACTACATTTAACCTCTAATTCCAGTTAAATCCTAGCAAAATGTCATATTCTTCAGTTTGATAATTGTGAACCTGTAGAAATGATGGTATTTAAGTAGTTCTAAAGGATGCTATTAGACTTGACTTTTCTTGTGTTTTCCCTTATTAATATTAATGCTAATGAGCATTCAAATTGTGCTTAACAAAATATTTTAAATTCATATTAAGAGGGGAGCAAACATTTGTTTGCAGAAAATATATTGCCCAAATAAAAACCCAGATCCCTTTACAAACGTTGTTTTTTCCCACCCCCCTTAACTTTGCCTCTTAACATATTACTTCCAGTCTTGATTAGTCTCCAGTTTCAGGAAGAACACTCAGATTAAAATAGAAATCAGAAATATCTTTGGAAAGGGAAAGGAAAGTTTAGAAATATATTTTACTCCTTCAAAAAAAATTGGTCCTGTAAGAGAACCAAGCTAAAAGTAGTCCTGAGTTGAGAGGACACTTCGAAACTCATTTCTTGACAATTGTCCTGCTGTACCTGTTGTGGATTCATTTACCCATTAAAGTGTATCTAAAGTTTTTCTACCTATAACTCCAAGTATAATGGGAACAGGGCCCTCCTTGCACAACTTTTTAAGTTCAAGCTGATACTCTTGAGACAGAAACTCAAAGATAAGTGGACACTATTCAGCTCTATTTCAGTTCAAAAAGCTAACTCTGGCCATTGCAAGATAAACATCCCTGAAGAGTTATTGGTGAAGTTAAGATTATACTAGAAAGTCAATGGCTATATGCTGCTGCTGCTGCTAAGTTGCTTCAGTCATGTCCGACTCTGTGCGACCCCATAGACAGCAGCCCACCAGGCTCCTCTGTCCCTGGGATTCTCCAGGCAAGAATACTGGAGTGGGTTGCCATTTCCTTCTCCAATGTATGTATGCATGCTAAGTCTCTTCAGTCGTGTCCGACTCTATGTGACCCTATGGACAGCAGCCCACCAGGCTCCTCTGTCCATGGGATTCTCTAGGCAAGAATACTAGAGTGGGTTGCCATTTCCTTCTCCTAATGGCTATATGACTTGGCTGCAAAAGTAGCCAGACTCAGAAAGGAAAACAAGAGAATGAGTTAGCCGTTTCTATGTTTAAAAAAAAAAGACTAAAAATCCAGGAGATTAAACTTGGAGCTAAGGACATTAGTAGTTTACCACAGTGAAAGGTAAACTAAAGTTTAGAACAATATTTTCATTCCAAGGCTTTCTGCATCAGAATCACAGCAGTGATAGGGGTTACGTAGATTGTTAAAAATACAGATTCTCAGGCCCTACCTTAGACTTACTGAAAAAATTTGAGAGTTGAAAATTGCCCCCAGGAAATATTTGTTGTTGTTGAAGCTTGAGGACTATTGGATTGGATTCTAATAGCTCAATAAAGTAAGATGGAAGAAATTATGAATCTGAGAGTAAAATAATTCTTAACAATAGTACCAAAGATATAGGTTCACAATTCTGAAATCCAAACACCTTTTTTCCAACTCTGAAAATCAAACATCTTTTTTTCTTATAATTTATTTAGAGACCATTCCCATTCTGATCTAGACTTCAGTTCAGTCACTCAGTCGTGTCTGACTCTTTGCGACCCCAGGAATCGCAGCCCACCGGGCCTCCCTGTCCATCACCAACTCCCAGAGTTGACTCAAACTCATGTCCATCGAGTCGGTGATGCCATCTGGCCATCTCATCCTTGGTCGTCCCCTTCTCCTCCTGCCCTCAATCCCTCCCAGCATCAAAGTCTTTTCCAATGAGTCAACTCTTAGCATGAGGTGGCCAAAGTACTGGAGTTTCAGCTTTAGCATCATTCCTTCCAAAGAACACCCAGGGCTGATTTCCTTCAGAATGGACTGGTTGGATCTCCTTGCAGTCCAAGGGACTCTCAAGAGTCTTCTCCAACACCACAGTTCAAAAACATCAATTCTTCAGTGCTCAGCTTTCTTCACAGTCCAACTCTCACATCCATACATGACCACTGGGAAAACCATAGCCTTGACTAGATGGACTTTCGTTGGCAAAGTAATGTCTCTGCTTTTCAATATGCTATCTAGGTTGGTCATAACTTTCCTTCCAAGGAGTAAGCGTCTTTTAATTTCATGGCTGCACTCCCCATCTGCAGTGATTTTGGAGCCCAAAAAAATAAAGTCTGACACTGTTTCCATTGTTTCCCCATCTATTTCCCATGAAATAATGGGACCAGATGCCATGATCTTAGTTTTCTGAATGTTATTTATTGGCAAAAAAAGTGACCTGTATCTATTAGAGATCATCTATAGCCTCTACTTATTGCACTTTGTGTATGTGTTTGGATTTCACTGCATAGTCTCTCTATAATACTCCAAATGGGGTCAGTATATAATACACAGTAGATGTACCACATTATGAATTCAGAAAACCATTTGGCCCAAAGGGTTTCAGATAAGAGAATGGGTACTTGCAGGTGTTTAAAACTTTTCAGTTGCAAGAAAATAATGCATCTAAATGAGCTTGAACTTATGGCAAATATTGGAGGGAATATATGTGAAAGGTATTAATATAAGTGAAGAGGGAGAAGAAGAAACAGGGAGAGTCTTTGGGCCTCAGTGCAGTTCTGACACCTGTGAAAGGACAGCAGGAGGGAATAAGGATGGGCAGGGTATGTTCCAGACTGCAAAGCGTCTCTGAGAAGTGTCAGCCCAGCCAATGTGAACTCCTTAAACAAAATTTACAACGAGAAAGTCTTGCATCAGGCAAAGATGGCCCGACTCTGACAACCCTGCCACACTTAGTCTTTGGCTGGAAGTAGCCTAGGAGCCGGAGAAGGCAATGGCACCCCACTCCAGTACTCTTGCCTGGAAAATCCCATAGACGGAGGAGTCTGATGGGCCGCCATCTATGGGGTTGCACAGAGTCGGACAAGACTGAAGCGACTTAGCAGCAGCAGCAGCAGCAGCCTAGGAGCTAGTATGGCCTCAACAAGAATGTCTTGGAACATCTGAACATGCAGCAGCTAGTCTTATACCAGGTTTTCTTTAAGAAAATCTGGGTGATGCACATTCTTGGCCACCAAAGTCCATAACTTACCAAATGTGGAAGAGCAACTCAACAGACAGGAGCTATGGATTGGGATGCTACAGTGAAACATTCTGCCTTGTTCTATAAACTTCTGTTTTGTGGGGTCTTTTTATTATATTAGCCTAATGGTATTCTGGCCAATACATTGCACACTTATAATTGTCTTTCTCCATATATTTTGTCAAACTAAATGTCATTATTTAGGATCAGGAAAGTATGATCATTATAAGTAAGAAAAGGAAAAAAAAAAAAAAACCCCACACTTTTGACCTATAATAGTCATTGAGCCCTGAATAATCAAAGGAATTACTGGGCTCCAGATCCTCTGAAGAAACCTTAAAACATTTACCTACTTCTCTAATTCATATTCTGTCCAGTCTGTTGTTAATAGAAGAGACTGAGGTCAAAACCATCCTCGTTGATAAGGACCAATACCAAAAGGATGCCACACATGGTCTCTGCCTTTCTGATTATCTCCTGAGGGGACCCAGAACTGAAAGAACCCAACTGGCTGTTACAAGCCAAAGTTAGTAAAGAGAAATTGATATTTTACACTTTGCATTGCCTCATAACCCCATTTGTTCTTTTTCTTTATTGGCAAATAATGTAGAGTTTTCCACATAAGTCTTATGAGGTACATTGCTCCACAAAAAATAGAGGAATAAATTGGAACACAGTGCTGACTTCTGTTATTAAGACACATAGAAAATATAGTATCTTTTCATTGAATCCTTTCACAGAATAAACATTTATAGGATCAATCATTCCTCTCTTTCTCTCTCTCTCTCTTTTTCTTTTATTTATTTATTTTAGTTGGGGGCTAATTACTCTACAATATTTTAGTGGTTTCTGCCATACATTGATATGAATCAGCCATGGGTTTACACGTGTTCCCCATCCTGAACCCTCGTCCCACCTCCCTCCCCATCCCATCCCTCCGTGTCACCCCAGTGTTAGTAGTGTTTAGATACAACTCTGTTTCCCTTGTTTCTTTGCTCTTTCAAAATAGTGGTCACTTTGAAAATAAAGCATAAAAATATCACTTAAGAACTTAAGTGCCTGTACTTGTTCTGGATTTCACAGGGGTTTTGTGGGTTTCAGGTATAAGAGAATATGGAGAAAAAATGTTCACTAGTCGGTGCCCTTGCCTCAGAGTTCAATTTTAGTTATTCCCAGAGATTTTAGCATCACACTCATTGCTTATTTATATCTTTCCTCTTTTTTTCCCACTTTGCAGATAATTGCTACTTAATTGATACTGCTTTTATGCAAACCTAGTCACAAGACACATTGCTAAATAGAGGAATCATTAATCTCTTTGTGTGTGTGTGTGTGTGTGTGTGTGTGTGTGTGTGTGTGTGTGTGTTGTAGATTTCCTTGAAAGGGTTCCTGGAATAAGCAAAGTCATTAGCAGTTTATTTGCAACAGTGCACTTAGGAGAAGCTCTGTGGAGAACACATCAACAGTCAGTATGTAACTGAGCAATTAACACAGGACTTCTGTACTCTGGGGTGTTAGCAAGGGAGTAAACAGAAGCAGATGTGAAGTGTTTGTGCTGTTAGCATGCACAGTCTGTTCTGACATATGCAAATACCACTTACGCTTACAGAACCTGCAGCCCCTGTTGTACCGTGACCTTACTGATGAAGCCCTATGACAGAAGTGCTTCATTTGCACTGGGTGCTATTAATTATTAACAGACCAATAGCACCTCCTCTTGTTATTGGTGCTCTGCAGAGAGCCAGGTGAGAAAGCATCACAAACAATTTGGTAACACTCTGATTCCCAGTTCGCCTTGACTAGTGCTCTCTTGCCAGAAGACTCGTTGAAAATAGAGAACAAATAAGCCCAGAGACGTGGACTGCAAAAAGATCAAACCAGTCAATCCTAAAGGAAATCAACCCTGAATATTCATCGGAACGACTATTTCTGAAGCTGAAGCTCAATACCTTGGCCACCTGATGATAAGAGCCGACTCATTGGAGAAGACCCTGATGCTGTGAAACACAGAAGGCAAAAGGAGAAGGGGGCAGCAGAGGATGAGGTCATTAGATAACATCACTGACTCAGTCAACATGAATCTGGGCAAACTCTGGAACATAGTGAAGGATAGGGAAGCCTGGTATGCTGCTGTCCATGAAGCTGCAAAGAGTCAGATGTGACTTAGCAACTGAAAAACAACAAGGCCAGAGACCAGAAAGGATTTCAAAGAACTGACAGATGGGATCACCTGTGTAACCCAGACATGAGTTTGAATAGTTTTTTCCGTGGAATGTAGGTAACCTCTGATGATCCAGTGGTTTCCACATGAAGGCTAAAGAATTCTGATCTTGGGTGGATATGTACATTAGAACTTAATTTACCATTCTTCCCTCTTTGACAAGGAGCTGGAAAATTATTGCTCACCAGAATAATTAAAATTAGAAACAAATGGTGTGGCTTTCTCTCCTTGTGTCTTTAAAGGACATGTCATAGGCCTTACTTATCTTATTACTTGAATTCTGGGATAGAAAGCAAGTTTTATGTTGTAAAATGTAATACCTCCCATCTCACTGTTAGTAAGTGCTGAGATTCCTCATCATTAAAGATACATTAAGTATTTCCAAAGTCATCTATACATCTCAGAAGTTGTTACACTTAATTAAAAAGAGAGTAACAACAAAGATTATTCTAGATCCTTTTTAATCTGTAAATGGGCAGCTTATTCATAGGTAGCCTGACAAAAGATAAGTGATTGATATTAACTCATTAGGATTATTTTTAATTCTCTAAATTACAATATGATATAATTTTAGGATGATAAAGGGAGACTTTTCTTTAATTCTTTATTTTCTAAGGAATTTTTTGTAATCATGCACTGCTAGATATGTGCATGTATTTTGGACTTCTCATATTTTTCTTTGACTGAGCTAGACTCAGTTTAAGTACATCCTGTCGAAATGAATTAATTTGAGCCATTAGTATATTCTGCTATAGATATCCTAACATTTACTCTGATCTTATACCAAAACCCTGGTTTTCCATCATCTCTTTGTATAAACATCTTATATAGAGCCTGACTGAGGGTATTAAGGTAAGGGGCTAAAACAACATATCTTAGAGTTATTGAATTGAAACCCTATCTCTGTAAAAACTTAATCAAATAAATGAAATATGAGGGGGATTCCTCCCTCCTCCACTTCATTCTGTAATGCAATTCTCAGATTTGAGGGGAAATAGCAAATACTAAATCATATGCAGAGTGTAAATCTTTATTTGCTCATAACCTTAACAATATCATCTCCATCTTTGAGTACTGCCAATACTTTTCTAGGTTTTAAAAAACCTGTCCAGAATAAATAGATTTTTTCCTAGTTATATTCTAAACATACTGGGTATAAACTTAATAAAATAAAATCTATTTCATTTATTAAAATAGTATTTAAAATTTAGGAATATCATCTATCAAGTAAGAAATATTTTCCATGATAAGGGTAGGAGTATAAGGAGGAAGTAAGAAAACTAGAAAAGTGAATAAGGAATTTGTGCAAAATAACTTTGCTTTGAATGCTTTGATTTTTGAACTGGGACATGTCCCAGTATAACAGGAAATCTCAAAGGAAAGGTTTAAAATCTAACTACTATGTTAACTATGGTGAAATGGGAAAGATCCAAATGTTCTGAATCCTGGAATCTGGCACCTGGTTCCTGGGCTGTACTGGAGTGTGTAGAGGGGAAAGTAACAAAGAATCTCTATGAGTCTTTCATGCTTCTACATGTCTTGGAAGAAGAACCCTTTGTTCTAGATTATTTTTCTAAGGATGTTTGCACAGACAACTGTTTTAGAAGATAGAGATGGTATCTCCCTCCAGAGGAAGAGGGAGATTTGCTTCCTGTCTGGTGTAATAAAAATAATGTCTCTCTCCAGGGCAATGTCAGGCATGATTACTGCCCATTATAAAAGATTTGGGTTCCCACATTTAGAGTTTATCTCCTGGAGTGCAACCTACTGCGTGTGCAATTATCATCTGGCCCTCTTGTGAGAACTTGGGCTCAGAAACTATGCATAATGTATGCGGATTTTCATGCTGGTTTCTGCGCTATGAGTAATGAAGTCCTTTGACATTGAAAAAGGAGTCTCACATCTATTGCTAGTATCCATAAAACTGTGTCCAGTTAACTTGTTATCTCCCCTGTAAAGTAAAGCTCAGACCCTTCACAGTTCTTGAGAGTTTGGTGGTGAATATAGGATAATGACAAAGATATGCTTTCTGGAAGAGGAAAAATTAGTGCCTTGCAGGGCAATTAATGGTATTCGAAGAGGTCCATAGGAATCAGTAATAAACATATAGACCAAATTGCTTGGCCAGCCTTTCAGTAAATGGTATTCTGTTTTATTATGTGAATGAGGAAGTGTTAGGGAGGTGACTGTAGGCCGAGTACCAGGAGGTAGGTTCAGAAACAGATGTGTGAATAGTACCCTTGTTGCTGCTAGCTCTTCTTTGAAGGCAGAGGGTGAGGATTCCTGGACAATCCAGCAGTCAGTCTCAGGTCTGCCCCACTGTCACCCAGACAACAACACTTAAGAGTCATCCTGAGTAGCCAGGTATTTCCAATCCATTTCAGCCAATACCTACAGAATGTGCACTACACTGCGTCGAAAGAGGAAAATTCATAAATAGCATGGGCAGGACTCAGACAAACTTTAGAATGTTGGCTGGTTTGCTTGAGAGATGAAGAAATGAGAGGCAGGAGACTTAACTGCTTGTTTAGGATAATGCAGTGGCTGGAAGTCTCATAGGTCAGCCCCAACCACAGTCTCTTATGACAAACTTAAATCCATTCAAAGATTACAGGAAAAGGTCAAAAAGGTCTTTTGTTGTTTTCTGTTTGTTGGTTGCAATGGTTCATGGCTGCAACAAGGGAGCTAAGGCCCTCTTATGGAGATTCTCTGAAACAGACAAGGTACTTTAAGAAATCCCAGGTGAGGCATTGACAGGACTTCGGACTCTTATTGCCCTGATTGGACTAACAATTCCAGTGGAGTTTATAGAATTCATCCACTGGAGAATGATAAACACGTCTAAAGACATTTAGATAAAGTATTATAGTCAGCCTTGACACCATAGAAAATTGCCTTAGCCTTTATATTGAAATTGGGTGTGAACTTAAGATAGATTGCTTTGATAATGGGATAGCAAATGATGTAGATAAAGGCAGATTCCTTTAAAGGAAAACAAACAAACAAACAAAAAACTGCTATATAATGTAGATTCAGCTAGATTCCTTAAAAAAAAAAAAAAAGATAAGACTGCCATGTGAGTTAAGCCCAAGTCAATCAATGTATGCACTCCTCAGGGCCATCGTCTCAAAGATACTTGTCTTTGGCTGCTGAATCAAAGGGTTCCTAAATCTGAAATATTGGTGCCAGCAATGATGACTTTTCTGCCCCATATAGGTCTTTGGTGGGCCAATACCATTAAAATTTTCCTTGGTTGAGCCATGAACAGCCACCATATCACTGGGGATCTAAAGTAGATGTGCTTTATATAATAGCCTAGTTCCACTCTCACCCTGCACATTCCCTCTCTCCTTCTCTAGCCTGACTCAGCTACCTTAGAAAGAAAGATAGTTAAGGGGGAGGCTAAAAGCTTCCCCATCCTGGAGGGGAACTGAAGTCCATACACACCCACTCTGGTAATCTGGGGAGCTTTGGAGAGGGTAAGGACTCAAACTTTTACAGCTCTGTTTGGTGTAGGCAAAAAATTACTATCCTATATAGTCCCATGAGGGGGAAAGTGAAATGAAAGTGAAAGTCACTCAGCAGGGTCTTTGCAACCCCATGGACTTCCAGGCTCCTCTGTCCATGGAATTCTCCAGGCAAGAATATTGGTCAGTAACTGTCCCCTTCTCCAGGAGGGGAAAGGGACACCCAAATTCAACTGACAGGCTTTGGGCAAGGTTTGCAGTGGGGAAAAGAAGTTACAGTGATCTCCTGTAGGTGAGATCTTTTGAATTAATTCAATGTAGTATTGTCATGACCTCTGTTGCTGAAAGTATAACTGAATTGATTTTTCATGTGATGGTGATGCGAATGTTCATAAAATCTAGGGGAACTTTTCTGATCAAGAAGAGGTACATCTGGAGAAGTGCTAGGGGGACACATAAAATATGTATTGACCCATCTCCCTATCATCTGTGGAGCCTAAAGAAAACCATCTGGCTGAATGGAAACCTGAATTCACAGAACTTCCCCTGAATATCTAGGCCTGGTTCATTGAATGATTCAGCAAAGCAGATATGGACACTGGAATGTTGAGGCTTTTCTACCTTAGTGCCAACTATCCAGAATCAGAGTCTGTGGTTGTTTCTATTAGTAGGGTAGAGCTCAAGACAGTTCTCATAGCTATAGCTATTATTGTCCTTGGTGAACCTAGTTACTACAGTTTTAATGAATCTTGGGCTGTTGCCAAATAGCCTGGATGTTTATTCTGCCATGGAAAGTATAACCCAGCAGTTTATAAGCCTCTTCCTGGCAGATTAGCTACATCTGACCTTAGGGCCCCCTTCAGGATTATCAGTGATACTGCACCATTTTGATACCTTCTCAGGTTATTAAGTTGCTGTTCTAGTCCAGTCTGTCAACTGGCTACTAATAGGTATCAGGCTTTCAGTTTTCCAGTCCATTTGCAGTTTGAAAATCATGCAACAGCTAGTGAACAAGAGGATGATACTCAAGGTTTTGATGGTCTTCCAGGCACGCTCGTCATCTGGTATTGCTGAGTGTGGGAACGGTCCCATAAAACATTGACTTCAGAAGCTCTCTGCTTCCCCCTCACCTTGTCCTGGCCCACACAGTTCAGAAAGACTGATCATAGATATGACTTTCCATGGAAATCGATCATCTCCTCTTGACCACTTCCTGGATAATGACCATAATAATCAGGGCAAAATAAGGGACGTATACAGACATATTTTGAAATTTTGGGGAATATGGGTCATTACTGGGCATGATGAATTTTTCTTATCTCCTAAAGCAACTCCAGGCAAGAGATGGTAAGACCCTGTAATAGAACCAATAGTGGGAGTGGCAATGATGAGATGACTTTCAGAGAACTATCAGAGGAAACATTAGCAGGATATGATATATTTTTGGATGCCACTATGTCAGGCAGGGATGAAAGAAAATTGTGAAAGAGAAGAAGATATTAACAATGATACCCAGGCCAATTGTGATGTGCTAATTAGGAGATGGAAACTGAGAATGAGAGCTGGTCTGGATTAGGTTCTCACTGAATAACGACCTTCTTTATGAACATGTTGAACAAGCAAGTGGATGTTTTAAAGCTAAAGAGTAAGCTCTGGACTGGAAGTGTAGATTTTGGAACTACCGATACAAAGAAAAGATTTTAAATTATGGTGCAGAATGAGATTTCCAAGAGAGAGCATATGAAATATGACGAAAATTCCAAAATTGGAAATGTATAAAGCAACATTTTTTATGGTCAGCAAAAGAAATTTAGACAAGGAAGTAGGGATATTGAATTTAGAAAGAACTTTTTAGAAAGTGGCAAAATGAATGACTTTTCTTATTCTGAAGACGAGGAAAGTTAGTCCTCTATTGGAGGAAGATAGTCCTCTCTATAGAAGAAATACTTCTCTTACTGACACACATTAGTTTATTATAGTAAAGCATTTTTCCACCGACATTTTTAAAAGCTCAGTGATATTTAGATATCAGAGTGAAAAAAAATGTACTGATGAGTATAGATTATATATATATATATAAGTCTAAAAGTGCTTATATATGAGTCTAAGTGCTGTGCTTAGTTGCTCAGTCCTGTCAGCCATTTTTTGACCCCATGGACTGTAGCCTTCCAGGCTCCTCTGTCCATGGGAATTCTCCAGGCAAGAATACTGGAGTGGGTTACCATGCCCTCCTCCAGGGGATCTTCCCAACTTAGGGATTTAACCCGGGTTTCCCACACTGCGCACGGATTCTTTACCATCTGAGCCACCAGGGAAGCCCATAAATACGAGAGTCAGTCACCTATCCCTCTTCCAGGGCAACTTCCTGACCCAGGAATCAAACCAAGGTTTCCTGCATTGCAGGTGGATTCTTTACCAGCTGAGCTACCAGGGAAATGGGGAGCTTAAAGTACAATCCATTTCTTTTGCAATGAAAGTAGTAGATGCAAAACTCTATATAATCTTTTTGGCAGGAAGAAATTTTCAGAAGACAGTGATTCTCAAGACAAGTAACTGAAAGAAGATATGATATATTTATCTCCCTAAAAAAAGATGGCATAGATTTTTAAACGTATTGAAACCTGTCTGACAAGAGGGGGAATCCATTGGCCATGTTCATCAAAGCATGGATGAGTGTTTTTTCCACAGCCATTCTGGTTCTCCAGGCCAAATGGGAAGAAAGAACTAAGAATGCAGATGTGTACAATTCATCCCTAGCTCAGGCGTGTCCGAATCTATTTTAATTTCTCTTTATAAATAACATTTCTTTTTAAAAACAAATCGTAATGTCTAGCAATAAAGAATATTCTAGAGATGTGCCAACTATGATGGTAGTTACATTTGCCAACCCTTTGCCCTGCTAAAAAATTTGAAGAGAATATTATGTTTGGTATAGGATTTGAAAGACTGCTTCTTTATTTCAAGTGTTTGGAAATATTATGGAAAGGAGCTCTTGAAAATACAACAAAACATATCAAAGAATTAATTGTAAAATATCCACCCTCTCACACGCTCTGTTTTTCCATCCTCAGCCCCCATCCATTACGTGTAGCATGTTATAGAATTGAAAATCAGAACAAAGGGATGAGAAGAGAGAACACAGGGCCTGACATGTTGGTGAAGAATGACAGGTAAAGCGGTCTTCTGTGTTACTTGCTGAAAGTTTCATTACAGAATGGTAATTAAAATTATCCTTCACACTGGTAAATTAGAAGTGGAATATGCCATTTCTCTGAAGTATTTCATAGACAAAACTAAGAGTTATGCCTCCTGTGTGCTCCTGACAATTTGTGCCATGTTCCCAGATTCTCTCCTCATCAATTTTCTTCTTGGTTTTTGAAAGAGAGAGGCCCAAGTCATTTTCCAGACCTAGTTCTTTGTGCTTGGTATTGCCTTAAAAGGAATGTGCTGTGAGACTGTACATTTTAAGGGCAAGGGAGGCTTACTGTGTAATCTATGCACCACATGAAGGATTTATAAAATAAAAGGCTATTTATAGATTATGACCTAAACTCTCATCACGTTCTTTTCCTTCATAGAGAATCCCACTTGGATTTCTCTCCTTTCTCCTTTCCTTGCTAATTGAATCTTCCTTTTTTTTTTAACATTTCTTTTGTCTCTTCTTTGCTTTCTTTGAAGGGGAAGTTAGGGTTTTATTCTCATTTTATCCCTTTTCACCTGTTTTATACTGGACAGATGATTTGTTATTTTGTCCCTCACCACGAAGTTGGGAAATTCTCCACATCATTTATTTAATGAACTAATTACAATTCTTCTGACTTTAATTTGGTCAATTACAACTTATGTTTGGTTACCTCAGGTTCCAGGACTGACACAAATTGTGTCACTTCTAGCAGCTACAAATGCCATTGAAAATAATAATTTGGTGTCGTTTCAATCAGTCAGCTCTCCTTTCTCCTTTTTAATTATTTATTTTATTTTTAAGGCTCAAACTTCTGTCATTATGAAGAGGGTTGTTCATTATTCCAAAAACTGCTAAGAACAGGATTGTTACCCAAGCAGAAGAGAATCTGTTTTAAGTGGTGAGACATTTGGGTTGATTGTGGAAGAAAAAGGTGCCTCAAACTTTCCCTTCACTGGTAGAAATGCTTTATTTTAGAATTCTTAGACTTGGTCCTTATTCACATTATTCTCAAAATAGAATGTAGTGACATTTATAAAAGGACAGATGAATTCTTTCTTTCTAACTAAATGCTTTAAAATTTAAACAATTCTTTTAAAAAGATTAAAAGAGTGTATCTATTAACACTAATATACTTAAATTAGTGGATTCAGATCTGTAGAACGTTAAAACAATAAGATTAAGTGTTGAAAGAGTCATCCTAAATATTTATTTAGCCCCATCTACCTATATCTCTGTAATTAGTATTTCTCCAAGATTCAAAGAAAGCAGAATTCAATTTGATTCGACAAATATTTATTAAATTACCTTTATGGCCAAGACACTGTGCTAAGTACTGCATGGAATACAAATACAGAAAATGTTTTCTAGTAAGGGCTTGAGTTCAATGCTGTTTATTTCAGGCAAGATTTATTGAGCAGCTAGGTACCGTGCTAAGTATTAAAAGATATAATACATTTTCTGTAGGTAAAGAAACTTGCAGCCTTGTAAGTTGGAATTGATGAAGCCTTAAAATCATATTCAAAATTGTGTGTGCATATATGTGGCGTGCATCTGTGTGTGTGTGTGTGTGTGTGTGTGTGTGTGTGTACATTCATGGTTTCTCTGAGAAGAGGGATACTATCTACTGGATTCTCAAAAAATTCACCGACCCCATAAATGTTAAAATTCATGTATGCAATACAGGGTAGACTCTCAGAGCTGTAAGAGTGATCTAAACAAAGGATAATTTCTGTCCCGGGTCCTTCAATTACCTGCTGCCTACATGGTGCTTGGGATTAAGATGTGTGCTGAGATGACCATTTAATAAAGTACTTTACAAAGCAAGAGGACAAGTCTCTACATCAGAAGGAACATTTAAAAGCTAGTGCTAGAGTATTAAATGTTACAAGAGAGAAAATAATAGTTACTAAATTTTGGAATTGCAGGAACAGGCTTTTGGATCCCTGAGTGGAGCACTGAAAGGCATAGAGGGCTTTAGTAACTGGAAACAAAAGACAATGTATGCTTGGAATGGGCTCCAAATGAGGGAGTGAGCAGGAAATGGACAGAACATTTTCCCTGATACTTCTGGATACGTCCTGAACTGATGGGATTCTGGATCCAAACTCTTTGGAGCTCAAACATCCTTCAACCCAGCTCTAAAAATTGTTGTACCTGTTATAACGCTGTTTGGCAGAAAACAGAGACCTTGTGTGTATATTTGTGCGCATAAACACACACATGTACACATGCATGTTAGACCACATATATGTGCACATGCAACTGTATATACGTTATCATCTTTCACACAGCTTTTTTGATCATATTTAATTGTTGTATTTATGAAGAACCTCTCTTTTGCTCAACCATGTATAAGTGCTAAAGATGAAAAATATTTCCCATCATCAAGGAGCAAATTCCCATCAAGTCAAGAGGGAAAAGTAAAGTATTACAAAGAGAACAACATAAATGCAGACAGGGAGATAGTAATCTCACGACCTTCCTGGCAGTGGCAGATATTTAATTTGAACTGTTGTTGAAAGAGGAGTACACCTAAGAATGAATCTGATGAAGAAAGACCGCAAGGAGAACAATGTACATCACGTTCAGAAGCTTAGGGTTTAGATAACAGAGAATCTTTAAAAGATTTTCTTTGGAAGGACAATGTAATTAGATTTAGATTTAGTCTCTCTGGTAGGAATGTGAACAGTAAGACTAAAGGTTAGGACAAATTTCAGTTCAGTTCATTCGCTCAGTCGTGTCTGACTCTTTGTGACTCTATGAATCGCAGCACGCCAGCCCTCCCTGTCCATCACTAACTTCCTGAGTTTACCCAAACTCATGTGCATCGGGTCGGTGACGCCAACCAGCCATCTCAGCCTCTGCCGTCCCCTTCTCCTCCTGCCCCCAATCCCTCCCAGCATCAGGGTCTTTTCCAATGAGTCAACTCTTCACATGAGGTGGCCAAAGTATTGGGGTTTCAGCCTCAGCATCAGTCCTTCCAATGAACACCCAGGACTGATCTCCTTTAGGATGGACTGGTTGGATCTCCTTGCAGTCCAAAGGACTCACAAGAGGCTACTCCAACACCACAGTTCAAAAGCATCAATTCTTCGGCACTCAGCTTTCTTCACAGTCTGACTCTTACATCCATACATAACCACTGGAAAATCCATAGCCTTGACCAGATGGACCTTTCCTGGCAAAGTAATATCTCTGCTTTTTAATATGCTATCTAGATTGGTCATGTGGAAAATTCTGAAAGAGATGGAAATACCAAACCACCTGACCTGCCTCCTGAGAAACCTATATGCAGGTCAGGAACCAACAGTTAGAACAGTACATGGAACAACAGACTGCTTCCAAACAGAAAAAGGAGTACGTCAAAGCTGTATATTGTCACCCTGCTTATTTAACTTCTATGCAGAGTACATCATGAGAAACACTGGGCTGGAAGAAACACAAGCTGGAATCAAGACTGCCGGGAGAAATATCAATCACCTCAGATATGCAGATGACACCACCCTTATGGCAGAAAGTAAAAAGGAACTAAAAAGCTTCCTGATGAAAGTGAAAGTGGAAAGTGAAAAAGTTGGCTTAAAGCTCAACATTCAGAAAACGAAGATCATGGCATCTGGTCCCATCACTTCATGGGAAATAGATTGGGTAAGAGTGGAAACAGTGGCAGACTTTATTTTTGGGGGCTCCAAAATCACTGCAGATGGTGATTGCAGCCATGAAATTAAAAGATGCTTACTCCTTGGAAGGAAAGTTATGACCAACCTAGACAGCATATTCAAAAGCGGAAACATTACTTTGCAAAACAAAGATCGGTCTAGTCAAGGCTATGGTTTTTCCAGTGGTCATGTATGGATGTGAGAGTTGGACTGTGAAGAAAGCTCAGCGCCGAAGAATTGATGCTTTTGTACTGTGGTGTTGGAGAAGACTTGAGAGTCCCTTGGACTGCAAGGAGATCCAACCAGTCCATCCTAAAGGAGATCAGTCCTGGGTGTTCATTGGAAGGACTGATGCTGAGGCTGAAACCCCAATACTTTGGCCACCTCATGCGAAGAGTTGACTCATTGGAAAAGACCCTGATGCTGGGAGGGATTGAGGGCAGGACCAGAAGGGGAGGACAGAGGATGAGATGGCTGGGTGGTATCACCAACTCGGTGAACATGAGTTTGGGTAAACTCTGGGAGTTGGTGATGGACAGGGAGGCCTGGCATGCTGTGATTCATGGGGTCACAAAGAGTCAGACACAACTGAGCGACTGAACTGAACTGACTGGATTGGTCATAACTTTCCTTCCAAGGAGTAAGCATCTTTTAATTTCATGGCTCCAATCGCCATCTCCAGTGATTTTGGAGCCCAAAATAAAGTCTGACACTATTTCCACTCTTTCCCCAGCTATTTCTCATAAAGTGATGGGACCCAATGCCATGATCTTCGTTTTCTGAATGTTGAGGTTTAAGGCAACATTTGCACTCTCCTCTTTCACTTTCATCAAGAAGCTTTTTAGTTCCTCTTCACTTTCTGCCATAAGGGTGGTGTCATCTGCATATCTGAGGTGATTGATATTTCTCCTGGCAATCTTGATTCCAGCTTGTGCTTCTTCCAGCCCAGCATTTCTCATGATGTACTCTACATATAAGTTAAGGACCTACTATAAAAATAATTAATTAGTTTTTCTAAAAAGAATATGTTATATTAGTTTTATAGGACTGTTATAACAAGGTACCACAGACTGGGTGGCTTAAACAACAGAAATTTATTTTCTCACCGTTCTGGAGGCTGGGTGTCCACAAGGTATTGGAAGGATTGCTTTCTTCCGAGGCCTCTATCCTGAAGCTGTGGATGGCGGTCTTATCCCTGGGTTGTCACATGATCTTCCTTCTATGTTGTTCTCTCTATGTGTCCTCTTCTTATAAGGGCACCAGTCATAACGGATTAGGGCCCATCATAATGGTCCAACTTTAATTACCTCTTTAAAGATTCTATTGCCAAATACAGTTATATTTCTGAGGTAGTAGGAGTCAGGACTTCCGTATTGCATGAAATTCAAATTCCAGTGTTTTATTTGAACATGGCTCTGCTCCTTCATTTATGTTGCTTATGGCTGCTTTTGTGCTACAACAGTGGGGTTGAGTAGTTGTGACAGAGGCTGTATGGTGTACAAAGCCTAAATTACCTACTATCTGGGCCTTTACAGAAAAAAATTGCATCCTGTACTCTAGATAAAAGATGAGTTGGCAGTTACTAGTTTAGGCTGGTAACATGAGTGATGAAGTTATTAAGGAATAGTGAGTTGTATGAGAGGGAAGAGGGTGAAGCTTGCACCCTTAGGTGCATACCAACAGGTCAGAGAAGAAGAAGGAAAAGAAACTACTAAGGTAATGGGGACAGAACGGGCAGAGCTGTTGGAGGAATAAAGGAACTGAGCCGTGTACACTGTCTTTCCCAAAAGAGGGAGCGATGAACAGTGACGAGAAAACAGAAGGGTTCTAGTGTCACACACACACACACACACACACAGAAGTCGCTCAGTCGTGTCCGACTCTTTGCAACCCCATGGATTGTAGCCCACCAAGCTCCTCGGTCCACGGGATTTTCCAGGCATGAATACTGGAGTGGGTTGCCATTTCCTTCTCCAGGGGATCTTCCTGACCCAGGGATCGAACCCCAGTCTCCCACATTGTAGGCAGACACCTTACTGTCTGAGCTACCAGGGAAGTCAGAAATCAGTATTTCACATAGAAGGAACGGGGAAATTAAAGCAAACACTATAAAGAGATGAAGATAATAAGCATTAAAAATGGCTTTCTGATTGAGTAATGATCTATTTGCTTTGGAAAGTCATGTAATATATAATTTAATATATATTAAGTACTTAATATATATTTAATTAAACATAAATTTAATTAACATATATTTAATTTTATAAATGTTTAATGTATAAATATTTAATTTATTATTTATTAGAGGCAGTTTTGCATTCATAGGGCTTGCAAAAGAAAATAATCAAGTTTCTGTACTGTATTTATAGTCTGAAAACACTTCTTGCAAAATTATCTCTAGAATACTATTTTAACAAGTGAGCAAAGTGGGGTAAAAAGAACAATTTCAAATACATTCTAAAACCAGTTTTTGTATACACATTTTAAAAAGTGAAATTTGCAAATATTTCTCCCTATCTCATTTCACTTTATATTGAGAAATTCATTGTACTTTGAAATTTATCCCTTTAATGTTACTATCAAATCTGTAACTACTCCTCCTTAAAGCAAACCACTTTCATATATAGAGTGGATTTTTCTAAACTTCCATATTTTGCACTATTTTATATTTTATGCCTTTAATGAAGTTATTCCAAAGAATGACACTAGGGACTTTATCAAAGTTCAAAAAGGGTATTTGAATAGAAAAATTAGCCATAATCATGAACCATTGGCTTCAAAATTATGATTATATCAAAAGAGATGTAGTGTTTCTATATATTAATAAGACCAGAGGGGAGGACCTATGTATACTTACAAGCATTACTTGCTGTCAACAACAAATTAGTTCAAACATACAGATTCAAGAGTGCAAGAGCAAAAGCATATTGCAAAAAATAGTAAAGAAGGAGCTGTCATTAAAATCCAATACATTAAAGATGAATAATGAACACAGAGAATGACTATCATTTTTTGAGTGTAATTTTATTACTATTAAATTCTCTTATGCTTCTTATATTTACTCTTGAACTGTATTTTCTCTACTATTATAATTGTTTTTATTACTCAGTAATTACATTTAAATCTGCATATTTCCTAAAAGATTTTTGACCCTTACTACATTTCTTGGAACATTATGTTTTCTACTCAAAGTTATTTATTTTCTACACCTTGCTTCTTAGGAAAGAAAAAACTATTTAAAGGAAAAGATGGAAAATATTCTTAAGAACATATCATCTGAAGTAACTACTTTGATGCACTTCTAATATTTTTATTGGACTCAGTTTCTAATTATTTTATCATTTCAGGAACAATGGCACAGAGTGGTCTTTACATGAGGAAAGTATTTCCATTTGAAAGACCAATGATCTACTTAGAAATGGTTCCTGAATAATAGAGTAGTGGAAATCGATTTTTAAAATTAGATTATTTTAATAAATAAGTGCAAATAATGTGCTTGGTGTTTGTAGATAGCGTAAAAGCATAATTATAACTGCCAAGATAAATACTTCTCCAGCCACATTCTTGTACTTAATGGATATCTTGTTAATAGGAAAATACTTGATTTCAAAGCAAAAATCCTGAATTTCTTCCATTCTTTCATATCAAGATGAATTTCCTATTTAATGTCTCAACACTGCCTGTTCTTTAAAGAACAGGTTTAGTATCAATTCTTTAAAATGTGTTTTCAAAGAAGACTAAGTGCGTGTTAAGTCGCTTCAATCATATCTGATTCTTGCAATCCCATGAACTGTAGCACACCAGACTTCTCTGTCCATGGGATTCTCCAGGTAAGAATACTGGAGTGGGTTACCATGCCCTTCTCCAGGGGATCTTCCCAACTCAGGGATCAAACCTGTGTGTCTTATGTCTCCTGCATTGGCAGGCAGGTATTTTACCACTAAATGTGATTATATCTTTTGTCCCAGACAATTTCATTAAATGGATGCTACATCATTGATACAACTTTTAGTTACATTTCACTTCTAGGGGAAAAAAAAATACTTCTGGCTGTAGAGGGACCTGGAAAAAAAAAAAGAAGAATGTGTGGTGAAAATATTCTTGATATTGTTCCCCATTTATTTAATTCGTTAGGTGTCTTGATTAACAAAATCCTATGCTTTGTTGTGGGGCTTCCCAGACAACAAAGGTGGCACTAGTGGTAAAGAACCTGCCTGCAGTGCATGAGAGACAAGAGATCCAGGTTCAATTTCTGTGTCAGGAAGGTCCCCTGGAGGAGGGCATGGCAGCCCACTCCAGTATTTTTGCTTGGAGAATCCCATGGACAGAGGAGCCTGGCTGGCTACAGCCCATAGGGTCTCAAAGAGATAGACACAACTGATGTGGCTTAGCATGCACCTATGCTTGGTTGCTGAGTTAAGCAAAAGTTAAGTCCAGAAATAATAGAGAATGAGTAAGTAGTTTTACCTTTTAGCAAGTATCTTTACCATTTCCCAAATTTTTTCAGAAATAAAATTGACCAATTTCTATATGTATCACTCAATCACAAACAATCTAGAATTTGACCGAATTTTGTGAGTTATGTATTTTTTGGTTTATTTATGTGCAGGCTTGTTCTTTAACTATACTCCATCCCTCAACACTCTGCACACACATACAACACTTAGACTGCCAGGTAGCCAAGCAGAAAAATATCTCCAGTCTCAGAAGCTTGTTTCCTAAGTTAGGCAATATTTTCAACTTTCCTAAAGATATTTTCTTTCATCACTTTTTGATGAAAATACCATATGTCTCCATGGCTCGCATAATAGAAAATGTAATCATATACATCTGGGCAAGGTGAAGAATGCCAAGGCTGACCCAGAAGCCAAATTACGTTACCTTAATCTTCCACACTTAGTTCAGGAAAAATTGTTAAAACTTAAAATAATAGGGTCTAAAAGCACTAAAATGGCTCTTTTTCATAGAATTTGGAATTGTAGTTTTAAAACCCTTTACAGTTTTGTTTTTTTTAAAGCTACCAATTAGGCTGCTAAAGTTTGGAGGGTTTTTCCTTCACTATAAATCCCCCATAATTCAATTTTCATTTGAGCAGTCAAGAAATAATATACCAAGGATCTGTGTGAATTGTGAGCCTTGCTGTTTTTGTTTTTCCATTTATAGCATCCACTTTTCTCATCTTCCTCAACCCTACCCTTTAACCTACTCCATAAGTCATTTTTGTTACCGGTAATCTTTTCAATTTTGTTATAATTACACATTAACTGAGTCTCTTAAAGTCCGAGTACATTGTTACAAAATAGTGAATGTAAAGGTCTCGACAGGCTATGAAAAAAGCTATTTCTCTTCTTAAGTAAACTCTGGTTATAATCTTTATCTATTGAAATAAAACTTCTGTCTCTATTGGTTATTGGATCACAGAAGAATGGCTGAATGGATTTGCAAAGTGTGTTTGGTATGGTATGCACAAAATTCATTTTGGAGTATCCTGGCTGATGGTGATGATAAAGGGCATCTCCATAGTGGGCAGTCATCCACAGATGGCAACTCAAAGAAGACATACAGATGGCTAACAAACACATGAAAAGATGCTCAACATCACTCATTATCAGAGAAATGCAAATCAAGACCACAATGAGGTATCATTTCACACTAATCAGAATGGCTGCTATCCAAAAGTCTACAAGCAATAAATACTGGAGAGGGTGTGGAGAAAAGGGAACCTTCTTACACTGTTTGTGGGAATGCAAACTAGTACAGCCCCTATGGAGAACAGTGTGGAGATTCCTTAAAAAACTGGAAATAGAACTGCCATATGACCCACCAATCCCACTGCTGGGCATACACACTGAGGAAACCAGAATTGAAAGAGACACATGTACCCCAATGTTCATCGCAGCACTGTTTATAATAGCCAGGACATGGAAATAACCTAGATGTCCATCAGCAGACGAATAGATAAGAAAGCTGTGATACAGATACACAATGGAGTATTACTCAGCCATTAAAAAGAATACATTTGAATCAGTTCTAATGAGGTGGATGAAACTGGAGCCTATTATACAGAGTGAAGTCAGAAAGAAAAATACCAATACAGTATACTAACACATATAGGGGAATTTAGAAAGATGGTAACAATAACCCTGCGTGCGAGACAGCAAAAGAGACACAGAGAAATAGAACAGTCTTTTGGACTCTGTGGGAGAGGGAGAGGGTGGGATGATTTGGGAGAATGGAATTAAAGAAAAAAAGAAAAAAGCTCTTTCTCTTAAGTAAACTCTGGTTATAATCTTTATCTATTGAAATAAAGTTTCTGTCTCCATTGATTATTGGATCACAGGAGAATGGCTGAATGCATTTGCAAAGTATGTTTGGTATGGTATGCACAAAATTCATTTTGGAGTATCCTGGCTGATGGTGATGATAAAGGGCATCTCCATAGTGGGCAGTCATCCACAGATGGCAGCTCAAAGTGACCATTAGCGCTGCTTTGCAGAAAGAAGAAAACCACTTTGAGTGGTTTCAAATATGAGCCCAGAAGGCAGGGGTTGACTGGCAATTGGGGTTCCTCTTGACATTCTCATAAATGATTAGTGTCTAAGACTTCTATATTTAAAAAATAGTCTTTGATTATTCCGATAAATTCTGGAGTCTAGCTGGTATGTGACAATACCATATTGTAACTATTATTTCTCAAAATTATGATTTATACTGTTACCAAAATGGTATAAATTGATAGATTTATGGTGTTTCACACTTTGAGCAAAATATTTTTGGAAGAAAACCAATGCAAATTTTAAAGGAAGAAATCAAGACCTAAACCATTCTCAAACTCAGTATACTTTGTTCTTTGGTTTTGTTGTTTTCCTTTATACCAGGTGTCAAGTCCTGCACTACTGCACTATATATAGCGAATTGAAAAAATATTTAAGATTCAGTCCTTGACCTCAAATGTCTGACAGTCTTGTGAGGTAAGAAACTATATTTGCCTCATATAATGCATGAGGCAGAAAGGGTTTAAGCATTGTACTATGTCAACACTGAGCAAAGCTGACTAGGCTTTCCTGGAAATATAGAAAGCCTCTTCTTTAAGATATCTGCTCCCATATATAAAACTCTACAATTTCAACTCTGAAAATGTTTTACAAAGCAGATATTCATACCACTAGAAGGCTGGACAAATTTTAGCAACACCTAACAAAACAAAATCTTTGAATATACAAACCTTCAAATTAATTTTGCTTGACTTAAACATTAATTAACAAGTTTTTACACAAAAGTTATGTAAATTTACCATTTCTTTCTTCTTCCCATTTCCTACATACTCTCCCTTAAATCTGCTCTCCAGGGTCCTGTTCCCATAATTTTCTTGTATGTGGTCTTTATTTCAGAAATATGATTGTAAAGCACAGAGTTAAAATAATGACTGCATTAGCACAGAAGAGATGAAAATAAGGGTTTGTGGGGCTGTTATAGAAGGATTTCATTATCACCTTTTGGCCTAAGAGGCTGTATTAGTTTGCTAGGGCTGCTATAATAGAGTACTACAAACTGAGTGACTTAAACAACAGATACTTATTGTCTCAAGTTTGGGAGGCTAGAGTTCTAAAACCCAGTTGTCAGCAGGATCTGTTTTTTCGGAGCATTGGGAGGAACAGATCTGATCAAGGCTTCCGTCTTGAATTTATATGACTGTTTATATTCATGTAGTGTTCTCCTTGTGTGCATGTCTGTATCCAAGTTTCCTCTTCTTATAAGGACACAAGTTATAATGGATTAGTGCCCACCCAATGACCTCATTTTAAACTTGATTACCTCTGTAAAAACTCAATATCCACTAAGGTTATATTTTGAGGTCCTGGGGTTTAGGATTTCAAAATATGAATTTTGAAGGGGACACAATCTAACCCAACAGAGTCTTATAGCCAAGGATTAAATAATTTGAAATCATACAGTTAGTCAGGATTAAAATCTAGATCTGTTAACCCCTAGTCCAGGATTTTGTGTACAATACTACAGGTGATGCTAGAAATCTCTGTTGTCAGCCAGCATTGTGGTTTTAATAAGGTAGCATCTAAAGTGCTGATATTGTCCATAAGGAATCAGTTATTAGTGAAGAAGCTGACTAATGTCTTAAGAAATATTTAAATTAGAGTCCTGTTTTTGGAAACCAAATTGATTCTTTTAACAGAATTTAGAAAGCAGAGTTACAAACATCAGAACATCATTCAAAGTACTACACTCAAGCCATTGCTCATGCAGTCTTATTAAGCATAATCCACTCATACTTCTAAACAAATCCCGGGAGCATTGTTTGTGGAAAATTAAATACAATAGTGTGTATACTGGTTAAAACTCCACTTTTAAATGTTCAATATTTTTTGCTTCCATAATATTGTAATGCTTATGTCATAGTATCCAAACAAAGACAAGGTCTGAGTGGTGGTAATATGGAACCTAAACGTGGGAACAAGCATCAAATTCCCTTTCCTTATAATGTAAATCAGCTTATACGATGATTAATACAGGGTCTGTATGGGTGGTGCCCAGATGCTATAAACCACTCAACAGATAGTTACCCACACCAGATAATTTGAATTATTCATTAACTAAATCTTTGCGGCCATTATAGAAATTTGCTTAGCACTACTAAACAGACTTCATTACTTGAAGAAGAAGAATTTTATTAGTTGTCAAAATTGTTATGCCAAGGCCATTTATTTACTTTTTGATGAAAGAAAGTATATGATAACATTTCTTAATAGGTTTATGAACTTACATAGAGATGTTCCACAAGGAACCTAGAAATAAATAAATAAAATGAACTTGTCCACGGAGAAGTAAATTGTAAAAGCAAAAAGTAATGAATGGGAGAACACATACCCAATCACTGGAAAGAAACAGGATGGCTCATAGGCCATGGATTTGGATTTAATTCTAATCTAAATATACACACATATATATACACACATTCATACACATTCAAAAGGACTATGTCTATCAGAAAAGCAATTGATCGGCATAAAAATAAAGAGTCATAGAGCCAGGTATTAGCAATGCCCACTCAAACACTCTGTAGAAAAAGACTCAGCCCTCAACCAAGAGGTATTTCTAGTCCATATGAGAAATCTATCCCTCCAATGGAGATGGGTGGAAGTGATTATAACTGGTGGACTCTACTGATTTCTAGTTCTATTGGCAAACCCTTTACTTTGTGAGAATGGTGTGTTATGCCACCTTGCTGCTGCTGCTGCTGCTGCTGCTCAGTCGCTTTAGTCGTGTCTGACTCTGTGCGACCCCATAGATGGCAGCCCACCAGGCTCCTCTGTCCCTGGGATTCTCCAGGCAAGAATACTGGAGTGGGTTGCCATTTCATTCTCCAATGCACGAAAGTGAAGAGTGAAAGTGAAGTTGCTCAGTCGTGTCCAACTCTTAGCAACCCCATGGACTGCAGCCTACCAGGCTCTTCCGTCCATGGGATTTTCCAGGCAAGAGTACTTAGAATGAGACAATTCCATATTTATATTAACTCCTTTTGTTCAGATTCTACTCTCAAATAGTATCTTTCTGATTATGGTTCACTTTCTTTACGTAGCTTGACTATGCAAGAGAGAAAATGCTAGTCAAGCCAGTAGAGTAATCTAGTCCAACCTGACGGCACTAATTCTAACTGCAAATTAGTACATTGGCATTCTGGTATCTGTCCCTCAGACTATTGGTTATGCCAGTTATCCTAAGGAATTTTTTTAAGGTTATCTGTAGGGTAGTTTTATGGCCATCAAAAAGAATGGGCAATGTAATCTATGCTTTCTCAGATTCTGTCTGGCTTCAGGAGGCCTTCCCTTAGATGATACTATTATCACTTTCTTGTTTTCTTATTGTTTCTACATTGAACAAGTAAAGAAATGTTCTCAGCAGTATGTTTCTATGAAGTTTTTCTCTTACTCTATTCTTAAATGAGAGAAACATGTTTGGTTGCCCTAAAGTCAACCATATGCATCTTCTAATTAAAAAATTAGCTTCAATAAAATACACATGAATTATTACTTTTAATAACTTAAAATTTTCACTCAGTTAACACTGAGTTTCACTGTGGAACTAACAATGTACTTTATGAGAAATACAATTTGCATTCCATTAGTTTACATTCTTAAAAATTCTTCAAATGTCTTTGAGTGTTAAGTATTTTAGCCTCCTGAAGACTTGTTATTTATCATTAATGCTTCATCAAGAAATGACTTTTTTATATCCTAGTTTTAGAATTCTATCAATAAGTACAAAGCTTCACAATAGGTCCTTGAACCTCCATTCTCAATAATAAGTAACATTTATCTCTTTGTTTTATACACTTTATATGGAATTAGAACCCCCTGTAGAGACATTAGATTAGGAATTATAAAACCAATGTGGCATGCAGTCATTGTCCTGATATTTTCAAACCATCAACAAAGAATGGAAAAAGGGGCAGCTAGGCCCTGACCTACCATGTGGTACCATATTATACAGCAGGGTATCTCTCTTAGAGTCACTAACTAGACTGCCTGTGTAAAGTTAGATAAGGGGTAAGCTTAATGTTGAGAAAATCTATAAATAATTATGCAGTTCACCAAGCAAGGTAACACTGCACCCTGCAGGGTCTGAGTCAGATGACTCAGTATGTGAAGAAAAATATTTGTATTTAACTGGAATTTAATTTAGTTTCACATCCTCACTATAGGTTAATCTTCCCTAAAAGTAGGTCACTAAATTGGCAGTGTTTTGAAGTGTTAATATCTTTTGCCATGTCTGTCGGACCTGGAGACCAGCTTTTGTAGTTTATAATGTAAATCCGCCCTGATCTAGACAAATTTGAGGGGTTAATTCCATGGTGATCAATGAAATGGCTAAAATGATGACTATGGCCTGATGGCTAACTAGATTTCAAGAAAGATCCTTCAAAACCTAATTTAATGAGAAGGGATTCATTTGTGATTAGCACCATCATTTAAAAATATGTGTTAATAACTGTCTAAATAAATATCCTCTGAAGTTAAATACACATGTCTCACTTTATAATTTATTTCATTAAAAGTTTTTTGTTGTTGTTGTTAATATTGTTTAGGAAATCTCCATATCAACCCAGAGCCAATTTTCATAGCTGACGAATGACTGTGGAGGGCACAGTAGGTAGTGGGCATTGTATTGTGTCTCCTTACGAACGGACTTTGTAATGCAGAATCAGCCAGAGCTTCCCACAGCTTTGGAAAGAACGTTTATTTCTGCATCCTTCAGAAGAGCAAACTTCACTGTTACTGTTATTGTTACCTTGCTAATTTCCCCTTATAACTCCTGAAAGTGAAAGTGAAGTCGCTCAGCTTTGTCCGACTCTTTGCGACCCCGTGGACTGTAGCCCACCAGGTTCCTCTGACCATGGGATTCTCCACGCAAGAATACTGGAGTGGGTTGCCATTTCCTTCTCCAGGGAAATCTTCCCGACCCAGGGATCGAACCCGGGTCTCCCGCATTGCAGGCAGACGCTTTAACCTCTGAGCCTCCAGGGAATGTCTAATTAGTAGAGCCAGAACTATGATAAATTCTGGTTAGTAAAAACGTTTCTAATCCACCTGACAAATGTCCTCTGAAACGCTTAAGCTCTTAAAGTAACCTGACAACTCATACTTCTTAATAGCCAGTAAATATCCCTGTTCATTTTGGCAATCCAAAGAGATTTTTTTTTTAATTGAAAAAAGTTAAAGAGATGCAGCTCAGGTTTCTGGGACAATATCTGACATATAATGACCTTACCCAAGGAAAGCCATTCTTCTTTAGAATATCAAGGCAAATACATGGTTCATTCAAGCATAGTCAAATGTATATTTAATACTGTAGAGGCTGTGTATATACAGTATAAAAAAGGGGGCTGGGGAGAGAGGACTAGTGTTTATTGAACCATTATTATATATCCAGCATGTAAACAAATACACACAGGCAGACTTACTTCATACTCACAAAGATCCTATAAAGTATATTGTACCAATTTCTCAAATGCATTCAACAAATAAAGAAATATAGTTGATAACTCTGTATCATATCATTAACATTGCTAAGAGAGTAAAAGGTTAAAAAGAAAAAAGGAAAAGCACACAGAGAAAAATCAACATGGGAACAGAAAGATTTGAGTCATGCTCTTCACAGTATGAAACCTCCAACATTAACCAGTTATGATTGGAATACTTCAAAACCTATTTTTAAGAGTTAACACATCCTTCAGTTAATAGACCAAAGGGAAAGAGAGGAAGTTACATAGGATTGTATCTGTGTGTGCTCAAGCATGTCTGACTCTTTGGACCATAACCCGCAGGGCTCCTCTGTCCATGGGACTTTTCAGGCAAGAATACTGGACTGGGTTCCCACTTCCTCCTCCAGGGGATCTTCCTGACTCAGGGATCTAATCCACACCTCCTGTGTCTCCTGCATTGCAGGAAGACTTTTTACCCACTGAGCCATCGGGGAAGCCCCTGCATTGGGTTGTTGTTGTTCAATCACTAAATCCTGTCTGAGTCTTTGCAACCTCATGGACTGCAGCATGCCAGGCTTCCTTGTCCTTCACTATCTCCCTCAGTTTGTTCAAACCCATGTCCATTGAGTCGGTGATGCCATCCAACCATCTCATTCTCTGTTGCCCGCTTCTCCTCTTGCTTCCATCTTTCCCAGCATTAGGGTCTTTTCCAATGAGTCAGCTCTTCACATCAGGTGGTCAAAGTACTGGAGCTTCTACTTCAGCATCAGTCCATCCAATGAATATTCAGGACTGATTTCCTTTAGGATGGACTGGTTGGATCTCCTTGCAGCCCCAGGGACTCTCAAGAGTCTTCTCCAGCACCACAGTTCAAAAGCATCAATTCTCTGGCATGCAGCTTTCTTAATGGTCCAGTTCTCACATCCCTACATGACTACTGGAAAAACTGTAGCTTTGACTATATGGACCTTTGTCAGCAAAGTGATGTCTCTGCTTTTTGATACACTGTCTAGGTGTGTCATAGCTTTTCTTCCAAGAGCAAGAATCTTTTAATTTCATAGCTGCAGTCAGCATTTGCAGTGATTCTGGAGCCCAAGAAAATAAAATTTTTTACTGTTCCCACTTTTTCCCCTTCTGCTTGTCATGAAGTGATGGGACCACATGCCATGATCTTTTAGTTTTTTGAATGTTGAGTTTTAAGCCAGTTTTTCACTCTCCTCCTTCACCCTCATCAAGAGGCTCTTTAGTTCTCTTTACTTTTTGCCATTAGAGTGGTAATCATCGACATATCTGAGGTTATTGATATTTTTCCCGGCAATCTTGATTCCAGTTTGTGATTCATCCAGCCTGACATCTCCCATGATGTATTTTGCATCTAAGTTAAATAAGCGGGGTGACAATATACAGCCTTGATGTACTCCTTTCCCAATTTTGAACCATTCCATAGTTCTATGCCCAGTTCTAACTGTTGCTTTTTGACCTGCATACAGATTTCTCAAGAGGCAGGTAAAGTGGTCTGATATTCCTATTTTTTAAGAATTTTCCATGTTTTCTTGTGATCCACACAGTCAAAGGCTTTAGCATAGTCAATGAAGCAGAAGTAGCTATTTTTCTGGAATTCCCTTGCTTTTTCTATGATCCAACAGATGTTCAAAATTTGATCTCTGGTCCCTCTCCCTTTTCTAAATCCAGGTTGTATATCTGAAAGTTATCATTTCACGTACTGCTGAAGCCTAGTTTGAAGGATTTTGAACATTATCTTGCTAGCATGTGGAATGAGTCCATTTGTATAATAGTTTGAATATTCTTTGGCATTGAGCTACTTTGGAATTGGAATGAAAACTGAACTTTTCCAGTCCTGCGGTCTCTGCTGAGTTTTCCACATTTGCTGATTTATTGATTGTAGCACTTTAACAGCATCGTCTTTTAGGATTTTAATGACTCAGCTGGAATTCTATTACCTCCACTATCCTTGTTCATAATTAATGCTTCCTAAGTCCCACTTGACTTCACATTCCAGGAGGTGACCCTGGACGAGTGACCACATCATCATGGTTATTCAGGTCATTAAGACCTTTTTTATATAGTTCTTCTGTATATTCTTGCCACCTTTTCTTAATCTTCTCTGCTTCTCTTAGGTCCTTGGCCGTTTCTGTCCTGTATTATGCCCATCTTTCCATGAAATGTTCCCTTGCTATCTCCAATTTTCTTGAATATATCTCTAGTGTTTCCCATTGTATTGTTTTCTCTACTTCTTTGCATTGTTCCTTTAAGAAGGCCTTCTTATCTCTTCCTGCTTTTCTCTGGAACTCTGTATTCAGTTGGAAATATATTTCACTTTCTCTTTTGCCTTTCATGTCTCTTCTTTCCTAAGCTAGTTGTTAAGTCTCCTTAGACAATCACTTTTCCTTCTTGCATTTCTTTTTCTTGGAAATGACTTTGGTTACTGCCCCCTGTACAGTGTTACGAACCTTTGTCCATAGTTCTTCAGACACTCTGTGTACCAGATCTAATCCCTTGAATCTATTCATCACCTCTGCTGTGTAATCATAAGAGGTTTGATTTAGGTCAGACTTTGATAGCACAATTGCACTCATTACTTTGCTAGCAAAGTAATGCTCAAAATTCTCCAAGTCAGGCTTCAGCAGTACATGAAACATGAACTTCCAGATGTTTAAGCTGGATTTAGAAAAGGCAGAGGCATCAGAGATCAAATTGCCAACATCCATTGGATCGTTGAAAAAGCAGGAGGGTTCCAGAAAAACATCTACTTCTGCTTTATTAACTATGCAAAAGCCTTTGACTGTGTGGATGACAATAAACTGTGGAAAATTCTGAAAGAGATGGGAATACCAGACTACCTGACCTGCCTGCTGTGAAATCTGTATGCAAGTTAAGAAACAACAGTTAGAACTGGACATGGACCAGGCTGGTACCAAATCAGGAAAGGAGTATATCAAGGCTGTATGTTGTCACCCTGCTTATTTAACTTATATGCAGAGTATATCCTGCAAAATGCCAGGCTGGATGAAGGACAATTGGAATCAGGATTGCTGGGAGAAACATCAATAACCTCAGATATGCCGATGACACCACCCTTATGGCAGAAAGTGAAGAAGAACTAAAGAGCCTCTTGATGAAAGTGAAAGAGGAGAGTGAAAAGTTGGCTTAAAACTCAACATTCAGAAAACTAAGATCATGGCATCTGGTTCCATCACTTTATGCAAATAGATGGGGAAACAATGGAAACAGTGACAGACTTTTTTTTTTTTTTTTGGCTTCAAAATCACTGCAGATGGTGACTACATCCATAAAATTAAAAAAGACTTCTCCTTAGAAGAAAAGCTATGACCAACCTAGACAGCATATTAAAAAACAGAGACATTACTTTACCAACAAATGTCCATATAGTCAAAGCTATGGTTTTTCCAGTAGTCATGTATGGATGTGAGAGTTGGACTGTAAAGAAAGCTGAGCACCAAAGAATTGATGCTTTTGAACTGTCCTGTTGGAGAAGACTCTTGAAAGTCCCTTGGACTGCAAGGAGTTCCAACCAATCAATCTTAAAGGAAATCAGTCCTGAATATTCATTGGAAGGACTGATGCTGAAGCTGAAAGTCCAATACTTTGGCCACCAAATGTGAAGAATCAACTCATTGGAAAAGACCCTGACTCTGGGAAGGATTAAAGGCAGGAGGAGAAGGGCACAACAGAGGATGAGATGGTTGGATATTATCATCGACATGATGGACAGGAGTTTGAGTAGCCTCCAGGAGTTGATTAGTCTCCAGAGAAACCTGGCATGCTGCAGTCCATGAGGTCCCAAAGAGTTGGACACAACTGAGTAACTGAACTGAACTGAATAGCCTAGTGGTTTTTCCTATGTTCTTCAACTTAAGCATGAATTTTGCAATAAGGAGCTCAAGATCTGAGCAATAATCAGCTCCAGGTCTTGTTTTTGATGCCTGTATACAGCTTCTCCATCTTTAGCTTAAAAGAACAGTATTAAAAGGCCAAAAGATGACACTGGAAGATGAGCCCCCCAGGTCAGTAGATGTCCAATATGCTACTGGGAAAGAGTGGAAAAATAGCTCCAGAAAGAATGAAAAGGCTGGGCTAAATTGGAAATGATGCTCAGTTGTGGATGTGTCTGGTGGTGAAATAAAGTCTGATACTGTAAAGAACAATATTTCATTGGGATGTGAAATATTAGGTCCATGAATCAAGGTAAATTGGATGTGGTCAAACAGAAAATGGCAAGAGTGAACATTAACGTTATAGGAATCAATGAATTAAAAAGACAGGAATGGGAAAATTTAATTCACATGACCAGTATACCTACCACTGTGGGCAAGAATACCTCAGAAGGAATGGGCTAGTCCTCAAAGTCAACAGAAGAGTCTGAAATGCAGTACTTGAGTTCAATCTCAAAAATGACAGAATGATCCCAGTTCATTTCCAAGACAAACCATTCAACATCACAGTAATTCAAGTCTATGCCCCAACCACTAATGCTGAAGAAGCTGAAGTCGAACGATTCTATGAAGGCCTACAAGACCTTTAGAACTAACACCAAAAAAAAGATATCCTTCTCATCATAGGGGATTGAAATGCAAATGTAGGAAGTCAAGGGATGCCTGGAGTAACAGGCAAGTTTGGCATTACAAAATGGAGTACACAATGAAGCAGGGCAAAAGCTCACAGAGTTTTGCTGAGAGAACACACTGGTCTTAGCATACACCCCCTTCCTACATTGGGTTAGTTGACATAATAACTATCCTTTCATGTATTTTTTGAGGTAAATTTTCTAGTAGTGCTTTTTTGAATCACCACAATTCGGTAGATGTGATGTTTTTCATGTGTATCAGTGAAAAGACATACTGTTTTAAAATGAAAATTTGAAACTCAGATTATTTTGTGTTCTCTTCACCATAAACATTATGATTATAGGTATGCCTGATTATAACTACAGAGTATGTGTGCCCGTGTATGCGTCAGTCTAGAGAAAACTCTGAAAACCGTTTTGCCTTCTATTATTAATGAATACAATTAAGGCCACTCAGGCAGCATAGTTACATAACCACAGATAGCACCAGATTAGGCTGGAACCAAAAGAAAGTCAAGTTAGTAGTCATGGTGTTAATACCACATAGTTACCTTGCTTAATACTAATTTTAAAATAATCTGTTCTACATATCAAGTTACAAAGTAAATGCTTTAAAAGCAAGGCTTTTCATTTATCAAACGCTTCTTTCTTTTCAATATGCTGATATTTAGGTACAGGTTAAATTAATAGTCCACATGTCACTTTTCAACTGAAGTGATAAGGTTGTGCCATGGAAAAGTACTACGAATAATTATATTGCACAAGACTGACTGTAACCAACTTGTCCACTCCTTGGGTGTGCTCAAGCCTTAGGCCTCAAGCATTCTGGAAATACTCTTTGCTGTGACCCTTCAATAAATGTGGTTATCCCCCTTCCTATAAAAGAAACTTCAGTGTTATTACAGATATGGAAATTCTCTGTGGGACCAAAATATTTATGTATAAAATAATGGGACATTTGGCATTTGGTTTAAAATAATCCAGGACCAGCTGGGCAGCAAAAGATGAGGTGGTATACATAAAACAAAATTGACTGAGTTGATCATTGTTTCAATTAAGCGATAACTTCATTAATCTCTCCTTTTTATGTCATTGCAATTTTTCATAATAAAGTTTCCAAAAGAGCATCAAGTACGTGTCAAAAATATTTGTCAATCCGAAGCTCATTTTACTATACTGTATATAAAATATTTTAAATTGTGATATAAAAGGCAATGTCTGTACCAAACTCTGGAGTCAGAGACAAGGTTTATTCTTTTCAGGATTGCGTGATAAATAATTTCTAGCTCAGGATCAGACCCTATTCTTTCACATTCCTTAGCCATCACTAAGACAAAGTCCTCTATTCTCGTCCTCCTCTTCACTCTTTCTTCTTCTCTCTTCACTTTTCTTTGGGCCCCACCAACACTTCTGTCAGGAAACTAAAAGGTTTTTAACACACAATAATTAAGTTCTGTCTTTTTTTCTCTCTTTACTTATTGAGAGACTGTCTAAAGAGCCAAATCTCCACATGCAAAGTAACCATGAACTTGTTTTTTTTTAAGGAAATGTCCCTGTAAATTTAAATCAATGTGCTTCTGTGCTACAAATCTGTTGTTTTATGTATTAAATAGATGTATAGTCTCAAAATCTTAGTCTTTTGATGAAATCATTGACATACCATTCATGTATCATAAAATCAGTTTAAGAATTATTATATTGTTTTTATATAATTTTTAACTTATAAAGATTAATTTTGTTTGCTGTTGAAAGCATATAAGATATACGTTAAAATATAACATATATAAGAAAAATACATATCAAAGAAATTATTCTTTAAGTAGTTGTGAGTTAGAAAATCATCTCTTGACATAATAAACATCTCTTCTGCTTTAATTTTTTAAAAGATCACTTTATTTTATTTTCACCATTTTATTTCCTCAATCTTTCCCTAAATCCTAATTGAGACAGTACAACTATACAAATTTCAACATACTAGAAAACTTTTGTATGATTCTATAATTAACTTTTTTTGTAGCAATTTTTTGTACTGTGCAGAGTTATTCATAACTGCCATATCAAAAGTCACTCTTTATTTTTTCAACACTTATTGAGTTCCAGACAATTTATCCATTCTTGACAATACCGAAGCATCACTCCCCACCCCCACACCCCCACCACATCCCTAAGGATCTCCTGGCAGAGCTTCATCTCTTTCCAAGGGCGCACAGCTATAAAAAGGCAGCTGCAGCTTCCCTTGTAGCTTCTGTAGTTCAGATCAAGAAGATGCTGTTGATTCCTGTGTTTATTTTGTGCATGAAACCCTTGCCTCTTTTGGAATGCACATATCTCAGAGAAGTACACCATTTACTCCCAGGGAGCTGATTGCTTATTTTAAACTTCTTGGACAATCATTTTTATATTGCTTCTGGAAAACAAATAAAGTGTATTCAAGTAAAAATCCCCAAACCCAAATGCAAACTTATGCACTAAACTATTGTTTAATTCAAATGCAGGAGAATGACATTCTTAGAGAGGCTAATTGTAGACAGGACAGTCAATTTTAGAAGAAGCTAGAAACAGTATTATAACTTTCTGGATATGGTCAATGGTGACTTTGCTTCAGTGATATCATGTGTCCAATACAAGGTATTGTCACCTGATAAGTCATGGAATATGCTTTTTGCTGCAGTGCAAGAAAGTGGTTTTTTGTTGTTTGTTTTACCATGTGCATTTAGTTGATTAGTTAATAAATTCACTACTATAATTAAATCTGAAATAGGAAAGCAAGCTTAATTTCCTTTTCCTGGAAGCAAGTTCTTTTTGAGAAATAGCACACCATTTAGCAAGTTAGATTGGAAAGGACTAAGTAACTTTTTATTTGAGCCCTCCCAAATACAATAGCAACATTATTCCCCGTGGTTCTGGTTCTTTCCTAGTTCCTCTTGCTCTTGAAATTTCTGACTTAATGCAAAAGCTCATGTCACACATTTTAGTCCTGAGGGAAATTACTGTGACCTGTTTTTTTAGTTTCTTCAGGGAGTTTATTTTTCTCTGCCTTCCCCTTCCCCCAATTGTTGGCTATTTCTTTCCAGCCACACTCCTCTAAATCCTCCTTCTGGCAGGGCATGCCAGCTGTCTACTGAGGATGCATCTAATCTTGGCGCCTGTCTGTCATTTGGCCTTTTTAAAATAGTCCCAGTTAAAAGTGTTGTGTAATAAAAATAAATAGGTTTGCCTCCCTGAGTGCTATGACTCACCCTCATTAAAGTCATTGCTGCCTTAAACAACACTGATTTTACCTTTCTCTTCAGAGTAGAAAAGCTAATACGTGTGTACTAACCAGTAGACTCAGAGACAGAAGATTCTTGTATTTTAATAATTCCACATTTATGGATCACATATCATATACATGGATCAGGAAAGTGTAGCCAAACTGCACAAAATGAAAAAAAAAATCCACAAAGGATTTCATTCCAGCATATTTAGATTTAATATCAACAATCTGAAATCCACAAATCTTTCAAGAGTTGGTATCTCAGGAATTTCTTCAGCTGTGCATTCTTGACGTTTACAACCCTGAACAGAATGTATATTTTAGTTGCTTTGGCTTTTCTGTGGTCACATTCTCTTGCTACCCCACCTGCATGCCTCTCAGAGCTTCCGTTACTTTTCTAACAAAGTCCTAGGTGCCAGATACATTTCTGCAAATTTTCCCCCATATGTCCAGATTTCTGTAAATAGTGTATACATTATACTTTAGTTCTTTTACATTATAAATCATTAACACAAGCTGGCAAATATTTAATAGCTTCCCCTGTTGGTTTGTTCAGGACCATTCTGAGTAACTTCCTTTGTGAAGGAATGAACATCAGTCTGAGGAAGAAAAGGTCTATTAGAAATTTGATTTTGATCACTTGTTTTGTGCATTCTTATGATATGTTATATGATTCACCCTAGCAAAATGTCAAATATATTATCTATACATTAATAAGCAAAGAAAAAAAGCCCTGCCTAGTATTGACAAAAGTTAACACTAATTTAGACAGAGATGGCACTTTTTGAAAAAGCAAGTTTTTAAAAATTTCATCATAAGCAAAATCGACTTATTAGTAATTTCCCCCTAGTTTCAGTAAATGTTCCCACCTTAAAACTGGAAGCCTCTGGCTGCAAGTCATTCATTTAAGCAGTATGCAGTAATCCCAGAGTGTTATCTACCAGTTGTTACACGTCATGGCCATTTGATATAGACAGTACTTCTAAAAGAGGAGCAGAGAGGCTGATTGACAGTTTACATCAATGGCTGAGTCCACAACACACTTAGAGGGCAAAATTGTAAGTCTTTAACTATGTACAGGGAGGCCTGGCATGCTGCGATTCATGGGGTCGCAAAGAGTCGGACACGACTGAGCGACTGAACTGAACTGAACTGAACTGAACTGAACTATGTACATCAAAGAGTAGATAAAATTAATGAAAGAAATTCTGAATTATAATTTTATGTGTTAAAGGTCAGGATTCTTTAATATTGTAGCAAAGTCCCTATGTGGCTCCACTTATTTGGACTTTAAAAGTATTGCTCCTTTAAAATAGAAAGTTAAAACAAAATTCAAGGCAAGCTATTACTGCACATTTTGTGTAAAAGTAGTTCTTTTACCAGGAAGAGAATTGGTCAATGATCTAGTATAGTTTCTCAAAATGGTTTCCCAGGATCTCTGGAAAACTTGGAATGAAACAAGGCACACAATTTCAGGGTCAAATTTTCCACAATAATGTTTCAGACTTGTGTTTTCGTTTTAATCACAGTCTCCTTAACTTTTCTAGACTCCGCAAAAGTAGAAACATACCTGTTTTGTTCACTAAAGTGTTATAGTACCTAAAATAAAGACTGACCTGTAGAAGCCATGTAATCAATATTGAATGAATTAATGATTTAATTCATTTCTATAAAACATGGCATTGTTTCAACCAGTCAACTACAGCATGGTTCACATTTCTTATAGTCATTATAACTCCTTTTCACATGGAATGCCAATTTACTATAATATGTCTGATAAGATGTAAATCTCCAAAAGAAACTATTCCCAGGGCCTGTGAGAGTCTTTAAAAGAGCCTGTGTCCTAGATGTCAGTAGGAAGAGGTTATGGCATTGAGTGGGTGGAATAGTCAGAAGTGGATCTGCAGAAGACAAGTTATGGAGTGCTTTGAAATGCTATGATGTTTTTATTGTTATTGTTTAGTTGCTAAGTCATGTCCAACTCTTTCACAACTACATGAACTGTAGCCCGCCAGACTCCTCTGTTCATGGGATTTCCCAGGTATGAATACTGGAGTGGGTTACCATTTCCTTTTCCAGGGAATCTTCCCAACCCAGGGACTGAACCCATGTCTTCTGCATTGGAGGTGGATTCTTTACTACTGAGCCACCTGGGAAGCCCAGTGCTATAGTGAGAAGCATCAAGTTCATCCTGGGGAGAATATGGAGACATTAAAAAAATGTTAAAATGGGGTCAGAGTCACATGTTAAAAGGGGCACTTTGGATTTCATCTTGACAGTGGATTTGTTTTAGATAAAACTGTAGTTATTATTAGAGAAGGAAATGGCAACGCACTCCAGTGTTCTTGCCTGGAGAATTCCTTGGACAGAGGAGCCTGGTGGGCCACAGTCCATAGGGTCACAAACAGTTGGACATGACTGGAGCAACTTAGCACGTGCTTATTAATTGGATACAAGGTAAGAAGGTAGTTGTCCCAACCTGAGGGTAAAATGAAGAAGAATTGATATAAAGATCAGGCCATGGGAATAATGAGGAAAGAACTTACTCAAGTCTATTAAGGAGATAATATTAGTAAGAACTGGTGACTAGTTATAGAAGTAGTGAGAGGGAAGCCTTATGAATGACTCTGGTTTGTAGTTGAGTCACCAGATGGATGATACTATCTCACAGAGAAGAGGAGTAATGGAGGAAATGTTGATTGAATTGATTACTTGATCGATTAGTGAAAAGTTTCTAATCCCTCTCCAAAATTCACCATCAATTAGGTCCTGCTTAAATCACTTACTTACATCTTATTTCCCTTATCTGTTAAACAAGGGAAGTTGTTTTTACTCAGCCTGCCTCACAGAGTTGGTTTGAAGAACAAATGTAATATATTTTCTTATTTTGAAAATATTTGACATTTTATACACACAAAATAATTACATGTTAAAAATGATTTTTATATGGGCCTTCTTGAACCTCTCTCAAATATTTTTGAAGGACGGTACAAATACTATTGAATCAGTGTGTTTTTCTCCATCTCATCCTTAGCAATAATCATTATCATAAATTTTATATTTAATTTTTTCCTACTAAAAAAAAGTTTTAATTATATATGTGTATATTCTCAAACAAGAGATAACCAAGTTTTTCTTGCTTTTGTGCTTTATTCAACTGATATCTAGTCTTATGCACACTGCTTTTATTTATTCAATATTATGTTTTCATTATGATTATAGAATTGTGTATAAAAGCAAAACGTTAAAATACAAAATAAAATTAGAAACAACACAAATGTCTATCCATAAATGATAACTAAATTGTTATATATAGTCTCCAAAAGGAATACAATACAGCAGGAAAATCACAGCTAAATATAGCAATAGAGAATATGAATTATTACCGACTTTGAAAAACTTCAAGGTATAAATATATAGTAATACTTTAAAATATAATATGAAAACATAAGTATAATAAGTAATACTTTTATAAATTCTATGTAGTTAAAATTAAAAGTTTACTAAGGACAGTCTTTCTATTAAAATAATGCTTACTAAGAATTTAGCAATTATGAACTGGAAGGAGACTCTTCACTGAGAGCAGCTCTGATACTCTCCTTTTCAGCTGCTCCTTTTGCCTTTATGTTCTCCTACTTCGAGCTGCTCACTTACTACAACACTAGCTGCCAAGGGTGCTTTCCTTTCCTGAGATCTCGGCATGGATTGAGAAATATTTCTGGATGTAGCAGGGTTCAGGAACTAGCCAATCTGTTTATTTTGTCCCTTTCAGAGACAAAGGCCAATTTCATTAATATTAAAACATTACCTGATTCAAATCTTCAGAGATTTAGTATTTTATTTCAATAAAGGATGCTGCTTTATTTCTCTGAAGATTTTTTTTAAAACATTAAGAATTTTCATATGCCTTAAATTAGATCCAGAGCTGTAAAACTTTTTGTTTAAATCTCTATAAATAGATCTAAGTGTTGGAGTACAAGATAATAAATTGTGTTCAATTAAGTTATTAAAACATTCATGTCTATGGCTAGGAAATATTCTATTTGATTCACATCTTTCCTTCTTACCATCAATATTTGAGAAGTCCAACAATGGTTACTTATATATGCCAGTCCATGTTAACACAACTTCACTTTGACCCATATCCATTATAAAAAGGTAAATTTTAAATTTTAGTGGATAAACAAAAAGGAAGTCATTTATTCCTTATTATTCCATCTCAACATAAGCAATGTGTTCCTCATCTAAGACATAACTTTCAGTTTGCTAGTATTACAAATTGCTTTGTCATCTATACGTATGTATAGGTATATAGATATCTGTATGATATATGCAGTTATCATGTTATATCATAATTATACATATCCTGGTTTATTTAAATACATATTTTATTTCATCTGGTAATAGCTTATACTTCTATAACTTACACTCTGTCAGGCACTCTTTAAGTGCCTTGCTGCTAAAACTTGCCACCTGTGAGGTGAGTAGTCTTATTATCCACGTTTTTCAGGTGAGGAAACTCATACACAACGAGGTTAAGTAATAATATAAGGTCACACAGTACAGGAGTATTAAACCTGAGATTCAAACTCCCATGTCTGGCTCTAGGGTCTGTGCTCTGAAATCTTACCTTAAAATGCCTTTACTAAGCAGCTCAGTTAAATGAACCCACTTTGAAACGTCATTGTGGAGAATTAAGCTAATAGACTAACCCAAAGAAGATATTTTGATTTTGGATAATTATTTTTAAAATTAATCTTTAAGTTCTTTTTGCCTGTATTAAATAGATGCAATCTTTTATTTTCCATTAGCACTGCCTATGAGGCTGTGATCTCTTTCAGCATAAGGACTGCTCAACAACTTCTACTCTCCCGATCCTAACGTATTGCCTGTTGTACACTCTAAAATTTGTTGAAGAGGTGACCAACAAGCACACTGGCAAATTGGAGGAATGGTTTGGGGTAACTGGATGGTTCAGATTGAAATTTTGGTTTTGAGAAAATAAAATATTCTGGCTAGAGTTAACCAGATGGATAAACTATATTAATTTACTTCATTGGATTAAAAGAAAATTGACCACTAATTTATTTATCTTAGTGTTTTACTTGTACCCTTGAATCATAAACTGCCATAGATTATTCTTATAATTATTTTAACAAGTCCAAAAATTTAACTTAAAGTTTTGAGTACACAGCATTCTGATAATACCACAATGTTTTTAAACAGTGATATGCAAAATTTTATTAAAATATAAGCATTTTCAACAGATATTATAGGATGTTAAAATATTACATTTTAGAACTACTAAATTACTAATTTCTATTAGCAACCAGTTTAAAAGGTACAAAATTTTCAATTAAATAAAAATTTAAAGTATTTCCATTTCCTACTGTGTACTCAGTGGTAAAGAATCTGCCTGCCAAGCAGGAGATGTGGGTTCGGCCTGGATTGGGAAGATACCATGGAGAAGGAAATAGCAACCAACTCCAGTATTCTTGCCTGGAGAATCCCACTGACAGAGGAACCTGGTCCATGGGGTTTCAAAGAGTTGACACATTTTCTTAGCATTGGTGAAATATAGCTAAATAATGTTGCTTCCCTGGTGGCTCAGACGGTAAAGCGTCTGTCTGCAATGTAGGAGACCCGCGTTCGATCCCTGGGTTGGGAAGATCCCCTGGAGAAGGAAACGGCTTCCCACTCCAGTATTCTTGGACGGCGGAGCCTCATAGGCTACTGTCCATGGGGGCGCAAAGAGTCAGACAGGACAGAGTGACTTTACTTTCAATCCTCAAATATTTTAATGGAGGAAAATATGAGGTAAGTATTCATAGGCTTTCCTATTTTTATCATTTGGCACTTACAGATATAAAATACATGTAAGAAAGATAAGTCAGAGTCCTATATAATGAATCTCTGTACAACAATCTCTGATCCTATTTTTCACTGTGGTTCTGCCCATTCAGTTAATATTTATTAAACACCCATTATACAAAAGTGCTAAGTTCTCTGTAATAGCACATTGTGTGTAATAGCATATCGTGATTTCAAGTGCTTCCAGCATTCACAAGTATTGTCACAATTTTTAGTTATGAGGTGGGCCACACTGGTGTCCTTCCTTTCATTTTACAAGTGTGGAAACTGAGGCCCAATATGGTTAATTATACTATCCAAAGTCACAGAAATGGTGGTAAAACTTGGGCTACAGAAGCAATAATGGTAATAATAAAACAGAGAGAGGGAAGAGAAATAGCCCATCAAAAGGTTCTGGTTCATAAAAATCTTGATTTGAAAGCAATGTTAAATGGCTTGGTCATGTAAGGAATACACACCAAACTCACTTTATTATTAAGGGTTAAGTTTCTTTTGATTAATAGAGACCAACTTCTAATAATAATGCTCTTTTAAAATATAATTGGCATATTCTTATATCATACTTTTCTCTCTTCTTGCTTAAACTTAATAGAAAAAACAAGCTTCAAAAAAGGCACCCTCAGAATAAATAGGGTATGTAATGGGCAATCATTATACATGATTTCTTCACTCATGTGGAACTCCTATAACCCACTAATGAGATCACTACTTGTGAGGTACTAAGGCCTTTTGTTTCAACTAGGTTAATCATATTTTATGACCAACCATTATGTCTCTTCACTCATGTATACTGCTATTTCATCGCTAGGTATAGTATTCATACTTTATGGTCCAATTTATTATTTGGCTACATCTGAAAACGAAGACTATATGAATATTTTATTTTATATGCAAAATACACTAAAGTTATTGTTATTTTTATAAACATATAATAAATCCTATAAAAGACACATTTTAGAAAAATAAAGAAATTGAATAGGGGACACATATGCTTCCCCATCTTCAGTGTTAACAGAATGAACATGAAAAAATCCATTTGTCCCAATATTGGTAGTTATAATTGCTACTATTTATTGAGAACCTTCTGTGCCTTTTCTCCCTATGTACCCATTTATATATTCACCATCTCACCTAACCAAATCTTTAAATTGGACCTATATAATAGTTATTATCATTTCAGAGCTGAGGAAACTGACATTTAGCAAGATTAACTCTTTCCTTGTCACAGAGTGGCAGATTTGAGCTTTCGTTCCAACACTGCATCATGGTTTTAACGTACTCTGGCTTTTTCCCCTCTCAGACCAGCCTGCTGAGGTTCCGTCTTCACTTGTGCTCCATCTTCTTTGTAGCTCATTTATTTAGTTACTCATTTGGCATACATTTTTCGAATACCTTCTACAAGCTAGGCATGGTTTTAGGAACTAGAGACAAAAAGTTAACAAGACAAAGTCCCTGCTTTTAAAATGTATAGACTCAGGGTAGAGTCAGGCAATAAGACAAACAAGATAATTTCAGAAAGAGATATTTGCTAGGAAGACAACCAGACTGAAGAGATAGAGAATGCAGGAAGAGGGGCTGATGGAAATGGAGTGTCCATTTTCAATTGGAAGACTTTCTAAGGAGATGACATCTGAGCTGGACCATGAATGACCTGAAAATGATACCAGGTGGTCTGGGGTTGGGCATTCCCAGCAGAGACAACACCAAGTGCAAAGGCCTAAGGCAGGAACAAGTTTAGCATGTTCAAGGAATAGCTGGGATGCCAGTGTGGCTGAAGTTTAGTGAGCTGAGAAGGCGGTCATGGGAGGTGGGGCTGAAGAAATAAACAGAAGTGTGATTCTGTAGAGCCTAAAGGTCTTGGTAGAGAGTATGGTTTTGTTTTGTGTGTCATAGAAGGCCACTGGGAATTTGTGGAAAAGTCCAGTCTTATCACAGATACTTATCACAGTAGTTCTTACTGTGATGGGGTAGCTGCCTCAAACATCACTTACCTTTTTAGAACCACTTCTATTTCTTGCGGGTTTACCGGACAAATATTTCCTCCTGATAGTGATGCCAGGGTCACATTCACTTGATACTCATTTTAGGTGACTTGTCATTGTTCTGAGTCTGCTGTACCATTTACTGATATTATCTGGACTTTCTCTGCCCCAGTGCTACTAACTTCAGCTAGATATCAGAGAAACACTGGGGGGGCAGTGGGGGCTTGAAGGTGGGAGGTAATTCTTTGGAAAGTGTGGAAAACTGACACCACTTACTAAACTCTAAAAGAAATATTCACATCTTTAAAGAAGAATTCTTGTTACCCCAAATGAATTTTTAATCTGTAGCACATCAAAAGTTTAATAAAGTGTGACTTGAAATATAATAAGGTGACTTGGGAATCACCACACATACAGATATCCCCAGGATCAGCCCTTCTAAATTAATTTTGCTTTTCAAGCTCATACTTTCTAAATAGTTCTTTAAAAGTTCCAAAATTGTTCCTACACTCATTCTGTCAGTAGTGGTATTGGGGAGGAGGGAACCAATGGGAAGAAAAGAATGAGTCAGAGGTAACTGTTTGTAAATTAGCTGTTAGTGTATATATATATATATATATATATATATATATATATATATGTGTGTGTGTGTGTGTGTGTGTGTGTGTGTATGTGTATATATATATATATATATGTGTATATGTATGGATAGTAGGTACAAAAACAATTTCCAAAGAGAATGAATTCTAATATATAATAACAAGCTTCAATATTAATAAAATTTGAACCCTAAGGTTATTAATAAAAGAGATTCCAACTCATTTTTATGGTCTTAAAAAGTAGTTATAATCATTTCACTAGTACTCTGCCCATAATTCAGTCAAACTGGTTAAGGAAAAGGAGCGAGGGAAAACAGTTATTTTATTATGCATGTATTTGAATGTAGTGACCCAGCAATTTCTTTAGACTTTATGTAAAGATTATCCTTTACAAATTTTCATTCATGTAAGAGCTCAGAAATTTTAATTCTCTTAAATCTGACATTAAGAAGTAGCTTTAGTGACACCAGAAATCAAGAAAGAGAGAGAATGGAAGACAGGAGAACTGAATGCAACCCAGGAGAATCTCTGGGCAAATGACCTGGAAACTGAGTCCCAACTGAAACAGGAAAAACGGAAAGATGTATTTGGGGAAAAGGTTATGTGATAGAATTTCTGATATGACAGAGTTTGAAAAAGATATGACAATGGAATACAATGTAAGAAAAAAGAAATGCAAGAATTAACACCATGAAAACGTAAAAGTAAAATGATAAATGAAAAATAAATAAAACTGAAAAGCTTGGCTCCATAGTATACACTATATGCAGGCTTAATTATGAAAATGCTCTTCTTTGATTTAACTAAAATAGCTTTATAATTATGTAGGAGAATGGATAAGGCAAGGTGTTGAGGTCATATAATAGCTATATCACTGACTTATCTATCTTCTCAGGAATTGAATACATGTTTCAAATAGTTAAATCAAGAAATGGTTTGCATATTAATAGAGATGTTAGAAATATTAAGAGCATTAATAAAAGTGATCCCAGCTCTGGTTATTATCACTAGACTGTCTCCCACTATTTCTTCTGATGTGCATGACTTGAATATGTACTGGATGTATCCATATGGAATTTCTGACATCAGTCCTGTTTGTGGAACTTTAAAGAATTGTTGAGCTACAGCTTTACTACCATATTGTCTCATTCATTCAAGAAATGTATTTAATGTTTACTATATGCTAAGTGGGCTTCCCACGTGGCAGTAATGGTAAAGAACCCACCTGAAATGCAGCAGATCTAAGAAGATGCTGGTTCGATCCCTAAGTTGGGAAGATTCCCCAGAGGAGGGCATGGCAACCCACTTCAGTATTGTTGGCTGGAGAATCCCAAGGACAGAGGAGCCTGGCAGGCTATGGTCCACAGGGATGCTAAAGTTAGACATGGCTGAAGTGACTTAGTGTGCACACATATGCTAGGTATTGTGGTAGGTATTAAAACTATGAAGCAGTAACTCAATACTGAGAAATTGATTGTATTTTTTTAGTTAATTCTAGCCTTCAGTTCAGTTCAGTTCAGTTCTGTCACTCAGTCATGTCCAACTCTGCGACCTCATGAATCGCAGCATGCCAGGCCTCCCTGTCCATCACCATCTCCCGGAGTTCACTCGGACTCACGTCCATCGAGTCAGGATGCCATCCAGCCGTCTCATCCTCTGTCGTCCCCTTCGCCTCCTGCCCCCAAGTTCCTCCCAGAATCAGAGTCTTTTCCAGTGAGTCAACTCTTCACATGAGGTGGCCAAAGTACTGGAGTTTCAGCTTTCGCATCATTCCTTCCAAAGAAATCCCAGGGCCGATCTCCTTCAGAATGGACTGGTTGGATCTCCTTGCAGTCCAAGGGACTCTCAAGTCTTCTCCAACACCACAGTTCAAAAGCATCAATTCTTCGGTGCTCAGTTTTCTTCACAGTCCAACTCTCACATCCATACATGACCACTGGAAAAACCACAGCCTTGACTGGACAGACCTTAGTAGGCAAAGTAATGTCTTTGCTTTTGAATACGCTATCTAGGTTGGTCATAACTTTTCTTCCAAGGAGTAAGCGTCTTTTCATTTCATGGCTGCAATCACCATCTGCAGTGATTTTGGAGCCCAAAAAAATAAAGTCTGACACTATTTCCACTGTTTCCACATCTATTTCCCATGAAGTGATGGGACCGGATGCCATGATCTTCGTTTTCTGAATGTTGAGCTTTAAGCCAACTTTTTCACTCTTCTTTGTCACTTTCATCAAGAGGCTCTTTAGTTCCTCTTCACTTTCTGCCATAAGGGTGGTGTCATCTGCATATCTCAGGTTATTGATATTTCACCCAGCAATCTTGATTCCAGCTTGTGCTTCTTCCAGCTCAGCGTTTCTCATGATGTACTCTGCATATAAGTTAAATAAGCAGGGTGACACTATACAGCCTTGACATACTCCTTTTCCTATTTGGAACCAGTCTGTTGTTCCATGTCCAATTTTACCTGTTGCTTCCTGACCTGCATATAGGTTTCTCAAGAGGCAGGTCAGGTGGTCTGGTAGTCCCATCTCTTTCAGAATTTTCCACAGTTTATTGTGATCCATGCAGTCAAAGGCTTTGGCATAGCCAATAAAGCAGAAATAGATGTTTTTCTGGAACTCTCTTGCTTTTTTGATGATCCAGCAGATGTTGGCAATTTGATCTCTGGTTCCTCTGCCTTTTCTAAAACTAGCTTGAACATCTGGAAGTTCACGGTTCATCTACTGCTGAAGCCTGGCTTGGAGAATATTGAGCATTACTTTACTAGCGTGTGAGATGAGTGCAATTGTGCAGTAGTTTTATTATTCTTTGGCATTGCCTTTCTTTGGGATTGGAATGAAAACTGACCTTTTCCAGTCCTGTGGCCACTGCTGAGTTTTCCAAATTTGCTGGCATATTGAGTGCAACACTTTCACAGCATCGTCTTTCAGGATTTGAAACAGTTCAACTGGAATTCCATCCCCTCCACTAGCTTTGTTCCTAGTGATGCTTTCTAAGGCCCACTTGACTTCACATTCCAGGATGTCTGGCTCTAGATGAGTGATCACACCATCATGATTACCTGGCTTGTGAAGATCTTTTTTGTACAGTTCTTCTGTGTATTCTTGCCACCTCTTCTTAATATCTTCTGCTTCTGTTAGGTCCAGACCATTTCTGTCCTTTATTGAGCCCATCTCTGCATGAAATGTACCCTTGGTATCTCTAATTTTCTTGAAGAGATCTCTAGTCTTTCCCATTCTGTTCTTTTCCTCTATTTCTTTGCATTGATCGCTGAAGAAGGCTTTCTTATCTCTTTTTGCTATTCTTTGGAACTCTGCATTCAGATGCTTATATATTTCCTTTTCTCCTTGGCTTTTCGCTTCTCTTCTTTTCACAGCTATTTGTAAGGCCTCCCCAGACAGCCATTTTGCTTTTTTGCATTTCTTTTCCATGAGGATGATTTTGATCCCTGTCTCCTGTACAATGTCATGAACCTCAGTCCATAGTTCATCAGGCACTCTATCTATCAGATCTAGGCCCTTAAATCTATTTCTCATTTCCACTGTATAATCATAAGGGATTTTATTTAGGTCATACCTGAATGGTTTAGTGGTTTTCCATACTTTCTTCAATTTAATTCTGAATTTGGCAATAAGTAGCTCATGATCTGAACTACAGTCAGCTCCCGGTCTTGTTTTTGCTGACTGTATAGAGCTTCTCCTTCTTTGGCTGCAAAGAATATAATCAATCTGATTTCAGTGTTGACCATCTGGTGATGTCCATGTGTAGAATCTTCTCTTGTGTTGTTGGAAGAGGGTGTTTGCTATGACCAGTGCATTCTCTTGGCAAAACTCTATTAGTCTTTGCCCTGCTTCATTCCGTATTCCAAGGCCAACTTTGCCTGTTACTCTAGGTGTTTGTTGACTTCCTACTTTTGCATTCCAGTCCCCTATAATGAAAAGGACATCTTTTTGGGGTGTTAGTTCTAAAAGGTCTTGTAGGTCTTCATAGAACTGTTCAACTTCAGTTTCTTCAGTGTTCCTGGTTGGGGCATAGACTTAGATTACTGTGATATTGAATGGTTTGCCTTGGAGACGAACAGAGATCATTCTGTCGTTTTTGAGATTGCATTCAAGTACTGCATTTTGGACTCTTTTGGTGACCTTGATGGCTACTCCATTTCTTCTAAGTGATTCCTACCGACAGTAGTAGATATAATGATCATTTGAGTTAAATTCACCCATTCCAGTCCATTTTAGTTTGCTGATTCCTAGAATGTCGATATTCATTCTTGCCATCTCCTGTTTGACCACTTCCAATTTGCCTTGATTCATGGACCTAACATTCCAGGTTCCTATGCAATATTGCTCTTTACAGCATCGGACCTTGCTTCTATCACCAGTCACCTCCACAACTGGGTATTGTTTTTGCTCTCTGACAGAATGTGGTCCACTGGAGAAGGGAATGGCACCACTTCAATATTCTTGCCTTGAGAACCCCATGAACAGTATGAAAAGGGAAAATGATAGGATACTGAAATTGGAACTCCCCAGGTCAGTATGTGCCCAGTATGCTACTGGAGATTAGTGGAAAAATAACTCCAGAAAGAATTTTAGCCTTACATGTAGATAAATACAGAAAAAAGCAGCTAGAAATTTGGTATGTTGGGGTTTAGAGGTTTTCTTTTGATTTTGAACTTGATCCCACATGTGTATCTTTGAACAAAGTAAAAAAGCCAAAATAAATCGAGACAAAGGCATAAAATATATTTCCTTCTTCTTTTCTATGAATAAAATTTCTGACCTAGGGACCACAGTTTTATTATTGGTTCTATGATAATCTTTACCTGTTTCCATCAGTTACTCTATTCAGTAATTGATAAACATTTCATAAGAAAAAACAATTAACAGAAAACTGTTGGAAAATAGCTTTGCTGATATTTATTTTTTTAATATAATTTATTTATTTTGCATTTTGTATCTTGTCAGTCATCTATTTTAAATTTCCAAGATTTTCATATGGTTCCTCTTCCATCTCTTTCCCTTTTTTTTCTTTTCTCTTCTTTTTCCTCTCTTTCCCTTCTCTTTTTTTTTTTTTTTCATTTCCTTCTCTTTCCTAAACTAGTCAATGATAATGCCATTGAACGAGACAGAGTAAGGCAGCCATCTTTGCATAGGTGGAGAGTCAGAGCCCAAGCAGGGTGAGTAAGGCATCTATTTACACAAAGGTGAGGGCAGTCTGGCGTCAAGCGTCTGAGTCCCATGAGCAGGAAAGAAGATCCATCTCAGGGTAGCAATGTCCGCATAGAATCAGGAGAGCATCTACATAAGAGAAGGGGCTAAAAGATCAGTTACAAGCAGGAGGAGTGATCAAACAACTGAAAATATTAAGGAAAATGAGAGTAAGTTTCCCAGTTTTTGAAAGGGGTCTACAAATTAGGAAAGGGAGATAACTAGAATGAATCCTGTGGTGTTGCATTATAATGGAAGTATGTGTTCTGGTTATCTATTAATGCATCACAAATTACCCCCAAATGCAGAGATGTAAAACATTACAGTCATGTTATTTCTCATGATTTTTTTTGCATCAAGAACTTGAAAAGAGCACATGTGGACAATTTATATCCTGACGCTCAAGTGCAAAGACTTGAAAGCTGGCGACAACTTGGCAGCTAGGAGCTAGAATCATCCAGAGGCTAGAGTTTGATGCTTGCTGTTAGCTGGGGTCTCCACGGGGGCTATAAGCTACAGCATGTACACCTGTCCTTTCCTTGTATCTGTATGGTTTTTCACAGGATGCTGACTGGATTCCAAAGGCAAGTATCCTAACAGGACCAGAGAGAAGTTGTGTAATCTTTTAAGTCTCCAAACCTCATTCTGTTATGGTCTTAAGTATTAATCAGCTTGGGATGCTATAACACAATGCCAAAGATGGGGTGGCTTAAATGACAGATTTATTTTCTCACAGCTTTGGAGGCTGGAAGACCAAGATCAAGGTGCCAGCATTGTTGGAATCTGTCTTCTTACTATATGAAAGAGTGAGCAAGACAGAGTACGTCTCTGATATCTCTCCAGATAAGATCACAAACTCCATCATGAGGCCTCACCCTCATGACCTCATTTAAACCTAATTCTTAAAAGCCCCATTTTAAATACTATACCATGGCAGGTTAGGGCTTCAGCATATGATTTTGTGGGAACACATTTCAGTCCATAGCAACCACCAGTTCAAGGAAGGAGACAAGCATGGCTCTCACTTCTGGATGGGAGAAGCATTAATGTTATACTGTAAAGAAGATTATATGGATCATATGGGATGGGAGATTTTGTTATAGCTAGCTTGGAAAATACAATTTCCCACATTATATATGCTTGCATACACACTTAATGGGCTTCGCTGGTAGCTCAACTAGTAAACAATCCACCTTCACTACAGGAGACCCTTGTTCAATTCCTGGGGTGGGAAGATCTCCCGGAGAAGGGATAGGCTACCCACTCCAGGGTTCTTGGGCTTCCCTCATGGCTTAGATGGTAAATAATTTGCCTGCAATGCAGGAGACCTGGGTTCGATCCCTGGGTTGGGAATATCCCCTGGAGGAGGGCATGGAAACCCACTCCATTATTCTTGCTTGGAGAATCCCCATGGACAGAGGAGCCTGGGGTCATGGGGTCCATGGGGTCACAAAGAGTTGGATACAACTGAACAACTAAGCAGAGCGCAGCACAGCACTTTATGCGTATATACACACATACACGTGTGCATGTTTGTGTGCACATTCCCTAACTGTGTCCAGTGAGAGGGCACAAGAGCAGCAACGGCACTCAACTCCAACAGCAGTGGGCAAACCTGGTGCCCAGATCTTGATTTGGGCACATGCCACTCTTCATTAGAAGGAACCAGGGCTCCTTTGAGAGATGGCTGATTCAAGAACTAGGGGAAAAGCAAGATGATTTTAGAACCACTTGTGACAGAAAATAAAGAGTAATGAGAGGTGGCAAAAGGATACAGTGGAAAGCTTAAAGGGGCTCTATTGGCCAACTCAGGAACTATCTGAGCATCAAAATAAGGAAAGTAACTGCTTATAATCCATTGAATTATGTAAACAAATAAAACCATTAGTGAGGAAACCATACACACTTTCAAATTACCTCCCTATGCAAATATTTATTATTTACAAAAGTAGGAAAGGAACTTCACAGTCAGGAATCCTGGATGACACTATCTTCATCAAGTGATCAAACTGAACATCATCATTGATGGGACAAACTAAAATTGCACATCACCTGACCGAATGCAGTGAGAAAAGCACAGCCCTCCTCTGCGATGTCCTGCAGAAGATGCATGACTTGAAACAAGCCATGAGGAAGCATCAGACACCATATTGAGGAACAGTGACAAAATATCTGGCCTGTAATCTTTAATAATGCCAACTCATTGACGTAAAAGACTGAAGAACTATTCCAGACTGGAAATGACTGAAAGGACTAAATGAAACATGTGATTCTGAACTGGATGTGTTTGCTATAAAGAGCATCATCAAGACCATGAGAAAACTCAAATAGAGTCTAAAAATTACATGACATTAATGTATCAATGTTGATTTTCTGATTTCAAAATTGTAATATGGCTATTTGGGAGAATATCCTTGTTTTAGAAGACACACTGTAAATAATTCAGGGAAAGGGTGTATCGGATCAGCAGTGTACTCTCAAGTGGTTCAAGAGGAAAAGAGGCTTTTTTGTTCTATACTTGTGTTTTTTGGTAAGGGATTATTTCAAATTGCATATTTTTAAATTATACAAAGCCTAGTAAACATTCAAGTTGCTTAGCGTGGAATTCATGAAATTTCCAATTTTGTATCTTACCTTGCATCTTACCACTTCCCTGGCAATAACCACATGTTTAACTGCAGAGCTGGTTAAGCCTTCACTCATCTTTTTCTAGGAAGACCTGTTTCTTGTCTCCTGGAAAGTCTTTTCCTATTCTTTACGACCCCTTGAGATGCTCACTTTCCTGTGGAACCTTTACAATTCTCCTGAACATATTTACTCAAGCCCTCTGTCTCCACCACTTTTGTACATTACTCTGTGTGTACTGTGGGGATTAGAGGGAAATTTTTAAATGAAGATTTAGCATTAAGCTTGGAATTTTATAAGTGATTAGAAGGTGGAAATGATTATTTTCACTATCCTTAAAATTTTGGTGCTTTATATTCTCTGATTGTAAACTATCACTGTGTTATACTTTGCTATAATTATTTAATATAATTATAACCTTGTTATAATTATTTAATATACTAGAATAAATATTTAAATGTGTGTAGCAAAAAAATCCTACTTCTGAAAAAATCCAGTGGTTGTTAATCTATAATTTTTTTTTTTTTATGATTGCAGGTTTTATTTTCAACTTGGTTATTTTCCAAGTAAGTTGTGTACTGAGAATAGAGAATTGGACATTTTGCACATATAAAGTACCTTCTTTGGTTTTGACAAGATGAGAGGTATATTGTGCTTAGTTCTTACACTCATTTTCTTACTTTTCAGACAAAAGATTTTCTGCTGCTAATCTGTCAGTCTTAAATCTCCTGGGATATACTTTCTTCACCCTTCCTCTCTCTTGTTTTCTGAGTAAATAATTATATTATATTTTCCAGCTAATGCATACGTTGCTCTAAATCAAAGCTCTCTAAAAGAAAATTTTACATGGGAGTGAATCGCATAGTAAGTATTAATGGTGTTTTGAAATAATAAACAGCAGCTACAATGGCTTTAAGCCAAGTCAAGCCAAAGAAATAAAGTAGAGGTTACTGAGTTCAGGATGATGTTATTATTCACATTACTTCTCTTAGAGTTAGAAAATTCTTGAGGAATAACAATAAAACCCCCCAAACTGGAGACACAAAAGAATTAGAAGAGTAAACTCAAGACATCACACTTCTAACTTTAAAGTCAAGGAGAGAGAGAAACCTAAGCATGTAGATCCAGTCCAAGTCTTGTCTGCTTTCCTTTAAGCCCCGATATTACACATAACTTTCTGTGATGTTGATAGCCACATTCTTCACATAAATTGCTGAAGGAGTTTCTACACAGCATCTCTCCTGCAGTATTCACTCCAAACAAGTCAGCAATCACTATTCACTCTCTTGAGCTTGAAGAATTTTCTTTTTATGTGCTTTGAAATGTGTTATATGAAATTCGAAATTTCCAGGATGTTGTTTATGTTCAAGGACAGATTTAAACAATGAGGAGACATCAGGCTCGGAAGAGTCTTAGAAAACAAAGACAATCTATATCTTATATGAAGGAAAAAAAGTATTATTTGGAAAATGCTGTGAGTGGATAAATGACAGAACACACATATATCCATCTAGTCACTGCTAAGTCCCTTTCCTCATGCTCTGTGCCTGTATTGCTGGCTCTTTAACTGGACTCAAGAGCTGCACTTTGCATTGTGGATTTCAGAGGGCACCTAACAAGCCACCCATATTTTGGAAGCAGTGAGCAGGAGGATTAATGAGTTGTTTGGCCCCTTTCCTTTGAATGAGTATTTATTGATTCTGACAGAGGTGTAGGCAAGTGGATGATAGAAAGTAGAGTTGCATACCTCATCTGGCTCTCTGCCTTAATTTGTTTGTTAAAATGAATTAAGACTGATGGCAAATAAAAATGGCAGGGAAGACAGGACACAGAAAACTATAATGGTCACAGAAAGACAGAGTATCAGCTAAAAAAAAATCCAGTTCTTAGCTCGATGCTATTTTTATAATCTAGGATTTTAGACACAGATAAGCTATTTTAATATCATGCATATGAATACATTCACAAAGTTATATGCAGTTTACAGCCTTGAAAACAAGATCCTCCTAACTTGCAGCACTGTATGCTCAATTTCATGTATCTAGGTCTGAAAAAAAATCATATTGTGTTCTTTTAGTTGCATATATCATCACCAATAAAAGAGATTTCTGGGGTTCTACTGCAATGGCACCTTTGTTAAAGATGCATAAAGTCAGTGGAATAGACCTTATTTCTCTACAGCAGGCGAGGCTCTGGGAGTCCAGCAGTGATAAATATTTATCACTTAAAATGAGGCATAAGTGACTCAAAAGGGAAGATACAATAATTAATCTGCATGTGGAGGGGTGTTTGCTCCTTTGCTTGCTTTTTTGGTGGGATTCATTTTGGTTTTGCTAAGGCATGCTTTGGACCAGATGAAAATCAAAGTTAAGAATGTGTACCCTCTCATTCTATGTGGGCTTTAGCTTCCCTGGTTTGAGAATGAAAACCTGCCATTGAAGTTTACTGTCAGCTCAGTCTCTGTGCAGCTCTAGTCTCCTGTTGGTTTCCTAGGGCAGTGGTAACAAAGTACCACAAAGGAGGTGGCTTAAAATAACTGAAAGTTATTGTCCTGTAGTTCTGGAAGCTAGAAGTCTGAAATCAAAGTGCCATCAGGGCCGTCGTTTCCCTGAAATCTGTAGGGGAGGATCCATCCTTGCTTCTTCCGACTATTGATATTCGCCAGTGGGCCATGGAATTCCTTGGCTTGTTAGACACATCACTCCCACCTCTGCCTCTATTGTCACAAGGCCACTTTTCTGCAAAAACTGCTTCCAAATCAGTTCACTTTTTGATTTACTAAGGGGTTTGGACTTCTGCAGGCTTCCTTGGTGGCTCAGATGGCAAAGAATCTGCCTATAATGCAGGGGACCCAGGTTCAGTCCCTAGGTCAGGAAGATCCCCTGGAGAAGGGAATGGCTGCCAGCTCCAATATTCTTGCCTAGAGAATTCCATGGACAGGGGAGCTGGGTAGGCTACAGTCCACCGGGTCACAAAGAGCAGACACAATTAAGCAACTAACACATTGACTTTCACTTCAGGATTTTTGCATATCTGTGAAGGAACCAGTTTAACCCATACAATTCTCAATTATTTTTCTCCTAAACCTGATATATTTTGGATCATACATATAGATGAAAACCACATTTCAGCTGAAAAAAAAAAAATTGTGAGAATACCTGAAGCTTGTTTGAATTTTACCACCTTTCTTACCTTCTCAATCTAATTACAGCATTCTTGCTTCCCTGGTGGCTCAGAGGTTAAAGCGTCTGTCTCCAATGCGGGAGACCCAGGTTCAATCCCTGGGTCGGGAAAATCCCCTGGAGAAGGAAATGGCAACCCACTCCAGTATTCTTGCGTGGAGAATCCCATGGACGGAGAAGCCTAGTAGGTTACAGTCCACGGGGTCGCAAAGAGTCGGACACGACTGAGCGACTTCACCTCTCACTTTGTTATAGTTTTAAAACTGTAGCATATTTGAAGAACAGTTTCCTGTTCATAGTTTATGATTTGTTTGATGAAATTTTTAAAATAACCTGTAATTTTTTAAACATTATATGTTAATTATACATTCATGCTTAGTTGCTCAGTTACGTCTGACTCTTTGTGACCCTTTGGACTGTAGACCACGAGGCTCCTCTGTCCGTGGAATTTTCCGGACAAAAATACCAGAGTGGGTTGCCATATCCTACTCCAGGGGATCTTCTCAACCCAGGATTCAAACCCATGTTTCCTGTGTCTCCTGCATTGCAGACAGATTCTTAATGCACTGAACCATCAGGGAAGCCCATCTCTCTGTCAATTACACTTCAGTGAAAAAACAAAACCAAATAAGCATGCAGACTTGATTCTATGCTGCATAAATGAGATAAAGACACAAAGGTTGGATATAAAAGCCTGTAAACAGATATAACATTAGCCAAAAGTAAGCTAGTAGTTATATTAATGTCATACAAAGTAGATTTTTTAATTTTATTTTTAAAATTCATTTTAAATGTTTATTTAGATCAGGGTACTAATGAATTAGCATAGGCCTCGTAATCTCTAATTCTGTCTGTCATTTAGATTCTCTTTAGATGGGCCTTCATCTCTGGTTATAAATGAAATGCCTACTGCGTGCCAGGCTCTGAGCAAGAAGCTTTTCATACAATTCTCCCAGAAGTCCCATTATATTGGCACTTTCTATCCATGTTACATATAAGTGAATGAAGTAATTGTAGTTACATGAGGACAACTGCTTCTTATAACATGTTAAACACAGAAAACCCACCCTTTTGAATTCTCCTTGAAGCTAAATAACTGGCTTTCTTAATTTTTCCTCAGTGACTAGACTGGCTGTTTGGCATTATGTACAGACTGACTAATTACTGTTCTATGCTTGGGCTGGGCTTATCATAAAGGGAAAAATTCATCCTTAATTTGTCTTCTGGAAGATTATTTCTCTCCTAGTCTTTTGGAAGCTTAATACATTATTTTTCTTCTTTTTTTTAATTAAAAGGGATATTATTTTATTTTACTTAGTTTTAGAGCCCACACTCAGCATTTGAAACCATATACAATAAACCATTATAATAATGACAACGCATGTGTTTATCTGTTATAACCAAAACTGAATTCAAGCTATACAAACCTTGAATTTTAGAATTAGTAAGACAACCTGGTATTTTTAAGACAATATCCCTATGCCTGATCCATTTACAGGAACCTGAGGAAATAATTTGTTTTAATGGTAAGAGTTAGCTTTTATCTACTGTACCATCCTCTTTGTTCTCCCCTTGTTCCTATTATTTCCATCCATGAATTATCATTACACAGCAGCAAGGGACGGTTCTGTTGATCTCTACCTGACGTCCATTACACATTAAGTGAGATTCAGCCTCCTCATTGTGGTTCATAAGAAGCTGCCTCGTCTTGATTCAGTTCTTTTGCCGGGCTGTCCAGCACATGCCTTACTGCCACACCGGCTACTTTGTAGTTCTCAATAGTCCCTCAACAAGAGCAAGTTCCTTCCCTTCCTGGGTCCTCCGCTCATGTTATTCCGTCTCCTCTTCAAGGGCTATTCCTTCTGTTTACTGGCCTCAGCTCAAATTTGGAGGGATGCCTTCCTTGTTTACTCTTTTAATATAGATTCCAACCATGTCATTCTCTAACCTTCTGCACTATTTCCTTAAGAAGACTTTATACCTTTTATTATTTATTCATTTACCTGTTATTATCAGTTCCCCTTTAGACTGTAAGCCCTGTGAATACAGAGAATATATCTGTTTTGTTGACCACAATATACCCAGGTTCCTTCTCATTGCCTGTATATATAAACGATGTTTATTAACTGTTTGTGGGAAAAATTAATAAGCACTTAACACTTGGTTTCCTTGTGAACTCCTGGTGGATTTTTAATACACTTATGTTGTTGTCAGTCTGCTTACTAGCATGTGACAGAAGTCAGGGAACTAGCAAGATATTGAATGTTCTGCTTTTGTTTTTTGTTATGTGGCTAAGGAACAACATTAAGATTTTAGGAGTTCTATAGTTGACTGATAGCTCTTTTAAAAGCAATACTTGACCATAGCCCTCCTTCATTATATTCTAAGAGTAACAAAAATCATCATTCTTCTGCATTTTACATGAGGTAATGGAGAATATAAAAAACAAAACTACACTTAATAGTAAATTCCAAAGCACATTTTTTTTAAAGATAACTCTTAAGGTGAAAAAAAAAGTGTAGCTATAAAAATTGTTTATACCTTTCATAGGTTGTTGCGGAATTTTAATGTTGATATAAGTACTACAAATAATGACTCAATTATATATATGAAATGTTTGAATTGGTGTCTATTACAATCAGAATATCAAATGGCATTTATTTAAACTATGAATGTGATGGATTATTCTTTTAAAAAATCCCCCATGTTTATTGTTGGCTATTTTTTGTATCTCTTCAGGACGCAGCCCAAGACATATGTAAACATTTCCTACTTGTTAAATAAGTGAGTGGTCATTGAATGTATGCTATTAAGTTGAGACTTAAAGTATACATAGCGGTTGTGTGACCTTTCCTGAACCTGACTTCACCCTGTCTGACAGTATAATGCCGAGAAACAGATACTTTGGGAACGTTTTCCAGCTTTGCAATGTAAATGCCACTTAGCCATCTTTTTCTATAATGTGTAAATATTATTTATCTCACTGGGAATTCTTCAGAATACATATGCTGGTTATTGAAATTAATTATCATTCTTTCGGATAAACCAGATGACTGTTTGTTATCTCTTTCAAATCCTTAATCAAGTAACTCTAAATAGCTTTTCTGTATTTGGACAAGGTTCTCTAGAAACTGTCATGATATGCAAAATGTAAATGAGTTAAAAATAGCTAATAAAATACAAAAATGTATGCTTGATATATTCCACAGATTTAAAAATCTCCAATGGCAACTAGAAAATAATAATAACAAGTCTTATGGGGAGTTACTGGTAAATGTTATGCTTTGGCATTATCTTGCTACGTTGAGATAGGCAGTGGTATCTTTTGTCCAATTACAGTGTACGTTTTTTCCTTAATTTTACCTGCAGGGGTCACTGGTGTCACAGGGCAATCTCTCTCTCTGTTTAGGTTTTGATGGATAATTACCTGCTGACAGGTAATGTGTTAGAGGAATAAGTTAATATATTCTTACCATTTACTATTCAGTAAGGAATTCATTAACATAAAGATTATGACCTAGAATATACCCTTGGGAAACTTTCATGTTGATATGCTTTTATTTGGAAGGTGAGTCACTATGTTTGCTAGTGGAAAATAGTTGACAGAAACTAAATTTTAAACTTACTTCTTATTGGATATAACTGTGGGGTTCAGTCAAATGACAATGAAACAAGAAAAAAATAAGTGAGTCATTCATTTACATTGTATAAAGCAGATATATCCTTGAATATCATAAGAGGTATGATTGTCAAGAAAAATGCATTATGTAAACCTAGTTAATAGAACTTACTTTACACATTTTATTGGATATGTTAGTGAATTCTAAATAGTACCCTTCATTCATTCAGGTGGTTAATATATTAGAAGCCACAAGAGATGTCTTCTATGAATTATTTAGTTGAGATGGTGACAATTAACATCTGCATTTCACAATCTAACACAAATTCAAGGTTTTTATTCATATAATTCTTATAATATATGGCATTTGCCTAAGTACCAAATGTTGATTTTTAAATAATAAGTTTCTATTGATAATTGGTGAAAATGGCTCAATTAGAGTTTGATTGATTTTGCTTCTTCTCTTTGAACAAATATTAAGACATGAATAGAGACAAACTGGACTGAATTCAATTTTCTTCCTTTTCTAAACAACAACAACAAATGGTGTCAGCAGAGACACCTTAAATGTTGAAAGTCCATGCAACTCTTGACTAGGGAGATGTGTCATTTACAGCCACTTCTGCCTCAGCTGTGATGGTCAGAAAAAAATACAGGGAACATATTGCTGCTCTTTCTGTGGGGAAAGGTAATAAAAGTAACCAGAATAAAGAATGGTTAGTGATGATCCACTAAAGTTTAGATTGGCAATACTATCAGTTCAGAGAGTTTTTATGAAACATTTTAATGAACCTGATTTTGTTTTCTTCAAAGCCCAAATTGACAATGAGATCATTCTAAATCTTTCAGATAATTGTGTAACTGTATGATGGTTAAGAGTGGGTCCATTAGGTTTTTGCAAAATTAAAATAGGATATTAAGAGTTAATATTTTAATTCCTTGGAAGTTTCTTCACAACCTTTCTCTGTTTCACAGTGAAAAGCAAACATTATCCTGAGGTTGATATGCATTGATTCTGAAAAAGTATAAATGTATTTGTACTAGAACTGCAAATGTTTGACAGAAATTGGAAAGTGACTCTTGAAGAAACTCTCAGCAGAAGAACCATAATTAGTTTTAAGATTTGCTTCTTGTGGCTTTTCAGACCAACAGGACTTTGTTTGCTGTAGCATCTTAAAGTATCTAGGGGACATTCACACTTCAACTATCAAGGAATACTGTGTTTTACTCTAGTCCAAAGAGCAATGCGACTATATATGGTCAATGTAAAAATCACAACAAAAGTTCCCAAATAGAAGCCATTTAACTTGAGGCCAGTTCTCCTTACTTGGAATAGATAAAATATTTAGACTTTTCAGAATCTTAAAAGTAAACTTTGTTTGATTGTTTCTTACCATGTGGATTTGTATATTTATTTTGAGGGAAAAAAAATCCTCTTCCACTCTTTTTTGTGGTACCTCTCCCAGTTTTGAAGATGAGATATAAAAATACATACGACAGAAATAATGGCAAATTTTTAGTTTACATAAGCAGTGATAGTAAAATAAATTAACCTTTTAATTTCACATACAGAATTGGTTCTAAAAGCTTAATTTGGTAAATTTTTTGACTACTGGTAAAGGAATATAATCAAAACATAGAATATCATATTGCCGTTAATCAACTAATCAAATCAATCAAATACAATTTATTTGTGCTTATATCATATGCTAATGTGTTCATATATAGGAGTATAAAATATGGTCTTTAATGAACTTTAATTGAGAAGAAATGAAAATAAGGTAATAATAATATAGGGTTATGTGCTAAATGGATAGAAATATTAAATAAAATCAGTATTTACTTAGAGAGGGAAGATATTCATATTTGTGACCACTATCATGAACCCTGATAACTCCGCAGATAAAAGAATCCACCTGTAATGCAGGAGACCCTGGTTCATGAGTCAGGAAGATCTCCTGCAGAAGGGATAGGCTACCCACTCCTATATTCTTGGGCTTCCCTGGTGGCTCAGATGGTAAAGAATACACCTGCAATGTGGGATACCTGGGTTCGATCCTTGGATTGGGAAGACCCTCTGGAGGAGGACATGGCAATCCACTCCAATATTTTTGCCTGGAGAATCCCCATGGTCAGAGGAGCCTGGCAGGCCCCAGTCCATGGGGTTGCAAAGAGTTGGACATAACCTAGCAACTAAGCACAGCACACATCATGAACAAAAATTACATGTGAAAGTATTCAGGCACAAAGTCAAGCATAGGGAGTCCATGACTTCTAGAAGCTAATGATCGTATATTTATCAATTTTTACTCCCTAATTCTGTAGGTGAGAAACTGAGGACCAAAATAGTCCAGCACACACACAAAATTAATCAAATTTTAGTTAGAATTATGAAGGTGGAATAAAATGGTGGCAGCAAGCCTGAATTAGTTTTCATGTCTATATTAGTAACCCTGCCCTCTCTTTATCTACTCTGTGTCTTGTTACTAAAATGTGTTCCAGAAATGCCTTTGAACTGCCACTGCTTTGTTTAAAGACCACTTCAGGGCTCCAGGAGACATGAACTTAAGGCCTGCTTTCCTGCCTTTGCACTCACTGCTCTCCTCTCCCTTAAAGTAAATATGAGTTAAGCTAGTCTCCAAACACATTCTGAACATTTCTAAAACACTGTGCCTTTGTGCACAGGGTCCTCTGATCCTGTAAGCCTTCCCTCTTGTGTCTTCAACTGTAAGTATAACCATCCTATGTTCTGATCAGAAACCACCTCTGGGGTCTTCCTTAATCTCATCCAGTTGAAATTAATCTCCCCTATACTTAGCCTATTATACTGCTGGGTTTAAAGTTTATTGAAGACTAAGACTTTCAATCTGGCATGTTTGTATCATCTACAGTACACTGAATAACTTTCATATAGCCACAGAGAAGTAGCAATGACAGAGAAGTTCATTATTAATAACAATAAACATAATTAAAATAGTTAACATTTATCCAGGCTTCCCAGGTGGCTCAGTGGCAAAGAATCTGCCTGCCAAGCAGGAGATGCAGGTTCAATCCCTGAATCAGGGAGATCCCCTGGAGTAGGAAATGGCAACCCACTTCAATATTCTTACCTTTAATATCCCATGAACAGTGGAGCCTGGTGGGCTACAGTAGTACATGGGGTCACAAAGAGTCTAACATGACTGAGCAACTAAACAACAGCAATCCAGGCACTTACCCAGGGGGGCCAGGAACTAACCGCAGTGTTGTAGATGAAGCCAGAATGTGAAGCCAGGCTGTTGACTCCAGGATCCTCGTTTTTAACAGTGCGGGCTCTGGAGCTGGCTGCTCTGAATTGAATCCTGATAGTACCACTTAATAGCTGAGTGATCTCTCTGTGCCTCAGGGCTCTATCTATAAAATGAAAATATTAATAGTGCCTAACACATGTATTTTTTAATAGATTAAACCAGATAATTCATGTTAAATATTTAGAGTAGTGCTAAGCACATAGCAGTGCTGATTAGAAGTTAACCCTGTATATTATAGTTTGTTCTAATTACTTGTTGAGTTAAATTAATTCAACCCTCTTGGGTAAAACACTTCTTACTTTCTCACTTCCTATCAAAATCCTATTCTAGCTTTAAGAACTTGCTAATGAGCCAGCTTCTCTGTGAAATCATTCCCAATGCCCCCCGGATTATCATTTTCACAGAATTGTGTACTTGTAAACTTACATAGCAATTAACTAACATCTATTACTTTAGGAAATAGTTATGGTCAGTTGTAGTTGCAATAATGTGAGAAATAGCTATAGAATTACTAACTTTTTTCTCATAATAAAACATATGGTTGTCTAAACTTTTGTGTTTTGAACTCGATCTTTCTACTGACTTTACCTAAATTATTCTAAAAACTATCCTTGTGGTCAGAAGGATACTTTGAAAGACCTGAGTGGGAATATACTCAGGAATATTCTCAGGGAATCTACTTGGTCACATCTACAGTAGAATTTTAATTTATAAGTTGGAAGGAAAAAATTCTCTGAAGGTCCTCAGGTAGCATTGACATATGAAAGATGAAGTATTTACTCAATATTCTAGTAAAATCCCAACTTAATTCAATTTTTTCCCATACAAGAATTGTTTCGTTATCTGAGGAAGCATACTCAATTTTATAGGTAATATTACAGCATGTTTTTGATGAGGTAATCCATAAAAATGTATTTTCCTGTAATGAAAAATAAATATATACCAGGCCTTCTCTGAATAAGATGCAAGCAATTTTATAATTGTCAGGACTGGATAACTTGTTAACTCAGCCGTACTCCACGGTGTGGTTCAGTAGAGCGGCATAAATATCCAATAGTGAGATTGCAATGAAGTATTTTGATGTGGTTCAATTTGGTCATGACTTTTGAAACTAAAACGTGAGAGTAGTCTAAATCAGTCTTTGGCTAATATGGTTTTAGCCACTGAAATAATTTTTTAATCTCTTTTCTCTAGTCATTTAATAAGAATAATCTATATAATATTAGGTGGTATTTCATATTTCAGTGAGATTATACTTTAGTGGAACCATAGCAAACACTAATCTGCCTTGACCTAGTCCTTAAATTTACATGTATATACATTTTCATGTCTGAGGTCATCTTGATATGTAATATACTCAAAGGGGCAAAGATAGAAATAAAAAGGAGGAGAGTGGGATGTAATATGAAAGTGGCAAAGATAAAGCCTAAAAATCCAAAAGTTGAATTTTTTCTCTCAGGTTTCTCAATGACATTGTATTCTCTTGCACAACCCATGTTCAATTTCCCTGCTACAAGGAGGAATATGAGAAAAACTAGTATCAACTAATTCAAACACATGAACTTGAATTTCAGGACAAATGGTGTGTGATTGCACCAGTAATTTGGCCATGTAGCTTTCAAACCCTAGAGAATACTTAGGTCATAGTGAAACCAGCATTTTATCAAATGTTCAAGACCCTCTAGTAATAGATCATTTCCTTCCCTTTCAAACATGATCATTTTTAAATATAAGCTCTACACATTTTGAAGTCCACAAAAGGATATATAATGGTGTGATTTATGGATCCATCATAAATATTCAAGAAATTAACTTCGCATAACAGTTCAGTTCAGTTCAGTTACTCAGTCATATCCGACTCTAGGCAACCCCATGGACTGCAGCACACCAGGCCTCTCTGTCTATCACCAACTCCTGGAGCTAGCTCAAACTCATGGCCATCAAATTGGTGATGCCATCCAACCATCTCATACTCGGTCGTCCCCTTCTCCTCTTGCCTTCAATCTTCCCCAACATCAGGGTCTTTTCCAATGAGTCAGTTCTTCGCATCAGGTGGCCAAAGTATTGGGATTTCAGCTTCAGCATCAGTCCTTCCAATGAATGTTCAGGACTTATTTCCTTTAGGACTGACTGGTTTGATCTCCTTGCATCATTGCAGTCCAAAGGACTCTTGAGAATCTTCTCCAACACCACAGTTCAAAAGCATCAATTCTTCGTTGCTCAGTTTTCCTTATAGTCCAACTCTCACATCCATACATGACTACTGGCAAAACCATAGCTTTAACTAGATGGACCTTTGTCAGCAAAATAATTTCTCTGCTTTTAAAAATGCTGTCTAGGGTGGTCATAGTTTTTCTTCCAAGGAGCAAGTGTCTTTTAATTTCATGGCTGCAGTCACCATCTGCAGTGATTTTAGAGTCCCCCGAAATAAAGTCTGTCACAATTTCCATTGTTTCCCATCTATTAGGCATGAAGTGATGGGACCGGATGCCATGATCTAGTATTCCCATCTCTTGAAGAATTTTCCACAGTTTGTTGTGATCTACACAGTCAAAGACTTTGGTTTAATCAATAAAGCAGATATTTTTCTGGAACTCTGTCGCTTTTTCAATGATCCAGTAGATGTTGGCAATTTGATCTCTGGTTTTTCTGCCTTGTCTAAATCCAGCTTGAACATCTGGAAGTTCATGGTTCATGTACTGTTGAAGCCTGGCTTGGAGAATTTTGAGCATTACCTTACTAGCATGTGAGATGAGTGCAATTGTGTGATAGTTTGAACATGCTTTTACAATATTTTCTAATTTGCAATATTGATTTAGTTTCAGGTGTACAGAATTATTTTTTGAAGAAGAATAAATGAAAATGGCTAAGTATGAAAAAAAACAAATTCTGTATATTTAAATAAAAATCATTGTTATTAAAATGAAAAATAACTCCTATTAGACAGAGTAGAAGACACAACTACTGAATTAGAAGGGTATTTCAAGAAATTCATTAAGAATACAGGACAGAGGGAGAAGAACAATTTTAAATAGAAACTCAAAATAACATGGCAAAGATAAGTCCAAATGTATTACCTAATCAAAATACTATGAATGGCTCAAACTCCTGTGTTAAAAGACAGATTATAGGTTGTATTTTTAAAGTATAACTGCAAGAGATATAAAGTGATGAGGAAAACCGCACTAATCATAAGAAACCCAGTACATCAATATTAATATCTGATGGCATATAATTTAAGGCAATTATTAATAAGAATGCCATGTACAATAATACAGGAAAAAGTCACTAAAAATGGTAAAATTTGCATTTTATTTGCAACTGAAAGCTAAGAGTGTTAAATATTTAAAGCAAAACTAGCACAATTACAAGAAGAAATGGATAATTTCATAGCATTAGGAAAATTGAAATAATGATTGTCAAAGCAGGCTAAATATTAGTTAGAATTAAACCATACTTTTATTGAAGTACAGTTGATTTACAGTGTTGTGTTAGATTCTGTTGTACAGCACAATGAAATAGACAAACATGTGACCTTTCTTTATAGATTCTATTACCATGTAGGTCATTATAGAGTCGAGTAGAGTCACCTGTTATATAACAGGTTCTTATTACTTACCTATTTCATATATAGTTGTGTATACCTCAATCCCAATTTCCCAGTGTATTCCTCCCGCCTTACCCCTTGGTAACTGTAGGTTTGTTTTATACATGTGTGACTCTATTTTTGTTTTGTAAATAGGCTTACTTGTACCATTTGTCTGGATTCCACATGTAAGGTATATTGTATGATATTTGTCTTTCTCTGTCTGACTTACTTCACTCGGTATGACAATCTCTAGGTGCATCCATATCATTGCAAATGACATCATTTTGTTCTCTAATAGCTATGTTCCGTTGTGTATATGTACCACACATTCTTTTTTTTTAAATAATTTTTATGTATTTATTTGTGGCTGTGCTGGGTCTTTGTTGTTGTGTAGGCTTTTCTCTAGCTGCAGCAAGCAGGGGCTGCTCTCTGCTTGTGGTGCATGGGCTTCTCACTGTGATGCCTTCTCTGGTTGCAGAACATGAGCTCTAGGACACGTAGGCTTCAGTAGTTGCAGCACGTGGTCTCAGTAGCTGTGGCTCCTGGACTAGAGCTCAGGCTCCGTAGATGTGGCTCATGAGCTTAGTTGCTCTGCAGCACGTGGGATCTTCCCAGAGGGTTCAATCCTGCGTCTCCTGCATTTGGCAGGTGGATTCTTTACTGCTGAGCCACTAGGGAAGCCCCCACATCTTCTTTCATTCCTCTGTTGATAGACATTTAGATAGCTTCATTGTCCTAGCTATGGTAAATAGAGTTGCAATGAGCATGTATCTTTTCGAATTATGGCTTTCTTCAGATATATGCCCAGGAGTGGAATTACTGGATCAAATGGTAGCTCTGCTTTTATTTTTTAAAGGAACCTCCATACTGTTCTCTATACTGACTGTACCGATTTATATTTCCACCAACAGTGTAGGAGGGTTCCCTTTTCTGTACTCCCTCTCCAGTATTTATTGTTTGTAGATATTTTGATGATGTTTGCTGACTGGTATGAGGTAATATCTCATTGTTTTTCTGACTTGCATTTCTCTAATAATTAGCGATGCTGAGCATCTTTCAATTGTCTCAGCCATCTGTATGTCTATTTTGGAAGATGTCTATGCATACATACTGTAGTGTTAGTCACTCAGTCACATCCAACTCTTTGTGACCTCATGGACTGTTGCCTGCAAAGCTTCTCTGTCCCTGGAATTCTCCAGGCTAGAATACTAGACTGGGTTGCCATTTCCTTCTCCAAGGGATCTTCTTGACCCAGGGATCAACCCAGGCCTCCTGCACTGCAGGCAGATTGTTTACTGGCCAAGCCACTAGGAATGCTCAAATATAATGTAGTGCTATGTAAATAGTTGAAGATGGGTGGCAAATTCGAGTTTTGTTTTCTGGAATTTCATGGAATTTTTTTCAATTATTTTCCATCCTTTGGTTGAATCCATGGATATGCAGATACAAAGGGCTGACTGTATTTTCTTCTTTCCAAATATCAAATTTCTAGCAAGTAGAGAATACCATGTACAGTTTTAAATTAAAGTAAGTCACAGGTTTTTTTGGTTGTTGCTTGATTTGCTTTAACCTGTCACGTATATATAGATATCTGTTTAGATCTTCCACCCTTTTTTTTTTATTGGGTTGCTTGTATTTCTGATGTTGAGCTGCATGATCTGTTTGTATATATTGGAGATTAATCCCTTGTCAGTCACTTTCTTTGCAAATATTTTCTCTTTCTGTGGGTTGTCTTTTCATTTTGCTTATGGTTTTCTTGGCTGTGCAAAAGCATTTAATTTTAATTAAATCCTATTTGTTTATTTTTGTTTTTATTTTCATTACTCTAGGAGATGGGTCAAAAAAGATCTTGTTGCCATGTATGTCACAGTGTTCTGTTTTCCTATAAGAGTTTTATAGTGTCCCATCTTGCATTTAGGTCCTTAATCTATTTTGAGTTTATTTTTCTGTATAGTGTCAGAGAATGTTCTGATTTCATTCTTTTGCTGGTAGCTGTCCAATTTACCCAGCACCACTTATTGAAGAGACTGTCTTTTTCTTATGGTATATTCTTGCCTCCTCTGCCATAAATTAGTTGACAATAGGTGCATGAGGTATTTTCTAGACTTTGAATATATTTTGAGCAACAGATTTATGAAACATGACCTAATAAATACATAGAGAACTCTACCCAAAAAAGAGTGTGTACGTAGACTAATTACACAGTAGATCACAAAGAAAATATCACTTCAAACAATGGCTGTCAACCACGTTCTATGACAGTGGTGTAATGTAATTTGTACCAATTATAAAATATCATAAAAAATTAAATGTCTTGTTAAATAACTAAGGTGTTAAATTACACTGGAAATTATGGGAAACAGGAAATAAAGGGAATTAAAATGTTTAAATATTGCATATATGTATACACACACACATATATGTTTTTAAGATATAGGTTGTTATCTCAAAATCAACTGAACATGGTTAAAAATATTTGGTTTATATGAACTTTTTTTAAGAGAAAGGATTAAAAATAAATAGGATATGCATTTATCTCAAGAAGACAAGAAAAAGAAAATAGAAGTGAATTAAACATAACACAAACTAGTTGTACTAATGATAGAATTTGGCAAGAGGCATAACATAAAAGGACATATAAAACTCAATAGTGTTTTATGCATTGTTGCCATAATAATCAAAATATTAAACTAATAACTAGTAGAACTAGTGAGAAACTTTGGCAAAGTAGTTGAATAAGTGACAAATAAAAATCAAGCATTACAAAATATCAATAATTTCCCCAAGGAAGATATTATAGGGAAAATGGTTCATTCAAAATAATAATAAAAAAATCCATAAGGCATTTATGGAGTGTGGTGACCCTATGGACTGTAGCCCTCCAGACTTCTCTCTCCATGGGATTTTCTGGACAAGAATACTGAAATGGGTCACCATTTCTTCCTCCAAGATTTAGGAGTATATCTAATAGTAAACATGCAATGTATTTATGGAGAATATTTTGGAATCATAATTGAAGGAACAGAAATGAATAAGAAATATATTATTCTTTTGGATGGAAAAACAATATTTTAATTTAAAAAATATTTTTAATGTCAATTCTCCTCAAATTAATGTATGTGCTGTGCTTAGTTGCTCAGTCATGTCCAACTCTTTGTGACCCCATGGACTGTAGTCCACCAGGCTCCTCTGTCCCTGGGGAGTCTCCAGGCAAGAATACTGGAGTGGGTTGCTATGCCCTCCTCCAGAGGATCTTCCCAATCCAGGGTTCGAACCCAGGTATCCCACATGGTAGGCGGATTCTTTACCATCTGAGTCACCAGGGAAGCCCAAATTAATATGTACATTCAGTAAAATTCCATTAAAAATTAATCTTTTCATGAAACTTTGATAAGCTGATCCTATAATTTATGTGGAAGCACAGCAAAAGACAAGCGTTACAGAGTTTTAAAGAACAATGTGTAGGAATTTGCCTTACCTCGTATCAATATCTACTATAAATCTATAGAAATTTGGGCCATATAAATCTACAAAATGAAAAAGAGAGGCAGAAATATATCTATAAAATATAAAAATCAGCACTTTAGAAACACACATTACAAATTCCATATTCCTACCTACCCTTCAAGAACCTACAGACACTTCCCTTACAGAGTCCATCACCCTCTGCCTCCAGTTACTGGGAAACAATGGATTGCATCTAGAATGAACATCTGAATAAATTTCTCTCTTCTAGGAGTTAAGAACTGAGATCCAGGGAACTCTAACAGTTAACTTGTGGATATATATATTCAGGATGCAAGACTACCTTTGGAGAATTCTATTTTAGGGACTATGCATCTTGCTAGCTGTCTTGGTGATAAAGAATCCACCTACCAATGCAAGGGACATAGTAGATGTGGGTTCAATCCCTGGGTCAGGAAGATCCCCTGAAGGAGAAAATGACAATCCACCTCAGTATTCTTGCCTGGGAAATCTCATGAACAGAGAATGTGGTGGGCTCCAGTCCATGGGATTGCAAAGAGTTGGACACAACTTAGTGACTAAATAACAATAAGGACAACTATGCTAGCTTTTTGCCATTCATTCATTATGAATATATTTTGCAGTCTTAAATTATGATAGTTGTTCTTTGGATAAGGTTCCAATGCACACCCTTTAAGCAGAAGTGAAAGAAATGCTGATCCAATATCATTCACTATGTTAGCACAGCGCACCTGTGTGAAGTGAGGCCGAAAGTGAAGGTTATTGTAAAGGCCAAAACTAGGTGGAGTGACACTCATTCTGCCTTAAAATGTCTTTGTCTCTTATTGGTTATTTGTGATTATTTGTTTATATTTTAATTATTTTGCTGTTAAAATACTACTGTCTTGCCTCATGATTATTAAATATCAGTACAGGGAGGCCTGGCATGCTGCGATTCATGGGGTCGCAGAGTCAGACATGACTGAGCGACTGAACTGAACTGAACTGAACTGAATATGTAGTTTATGTACAAAAATTTTGTTCCTCTTACAAATTATGAACAACACATATACTCATAATAAAGTTTCCAGCAACATATGCCATTATAATTTTGAGTAACATGCAATGGCTTCCACAACTTGGGCATAAGTCTCTTTCTTCTTGTTCTACTTTTACTATACTGAATGATGGAATTATCATATTCTGAGCCGTCTCAGTAGGCTTTAGGCTATAGTATCAGATTCCAAAGTGTTGTGATTATCCAGTGTCAGTAATGTAAATGACTTCTCTCTAATGGATTTTGACCAGCACATTCTTTACAAAACATCCCTACTTTTTTTTTAAATTGCCCTCTGCAATACTGAATCTGCAGAAACGTTGTTCTTCTTTACCTAGGCTGACCAGGGAATAGTATATCTGAATTATACTATACAAACCTAAGGACAGGAATTCTGCCAGTAGGTTATAGATGACATTCATATGGGAAGTTCCCCCTTTATTCTTGGACACAGAGTGAAATACACCTATTAGCAGGATATTTTCTTGGACTTTTAGGCTGACTTTCTCATTTTTCATCCAAATCACATTGCTTTTGAAAGTGAAAGGAATGCTGGTAATAATTACACTGAGACATCAATCATAAATAAGCACTATACCAGTCACATCAACATGTATCTTCATTGTAGTTGTTATGTAGTACACCAGTTACAATGGGACATTTGGAAGGTTTTATTGTGATTTCCTTGATACCAAAAATTATAGTGGTGTAAAGATAATACATTTATGAAATACTGAATATAAGAAGCAGAGTCCGCACAGGACCAAATAGTCCTTCCTTTGTTCCACTTCTGTTCCTAGATCTTAACTCTACTGTTGAACTGGCAACAAGCTATTGCAGTTAATTATTGAACTCTATCTTCACTATATTCAAACTAGGCAAGATTTGGGACCAGCACAAAGCTTGTGGCTTGGAAGGAGGTCAGTGTGTATTTTTTTAGGTCATTTGAATAAATTGATGAGAACTGAATATTTTTAGGAACTTTACAAGAGCGTTACAAAGATATGATCATCTGTGGGAGAGATATCTCGCAGTATGTAATATACTTATATACTAGTATGGCACCATGCAGCATGGTAACATATAAGTACAGTTTCTAAGATAACTTGGTATATCTAAATTGAAGGAACAACATGGTATAATGTTCAAGAGGATCAACTCTGGGGAAAGACTGTTGGAGTCTTAATCTGTGCCAGCATATGACCTTGGGAAAACTAGCCTTTTTGCATTTATTTCTGTCTATAAAATGGAAAAGTAACAGTAACTTCTCTCATGAAGTTGTAAAACATGAATGAGTTTTTCACATAAAGAACTTAAATCAGTGGCCAATTATATTTAACACTCAAGAGGTGGCTATTATAGTGTAATAATAATAGTCATTATAACTATTACTACCTATTATCATTAAAAGTTGAACCTCACATGCATAGATCAATAAAGATACAGATATAGATGTTATACTCAAAGATTCAGGCTACAACTGATTTGTTTACTTATTCATGTAATAAAACATTAACATGCTGCACTTAAATACTAATTTCAACATGGGAGTAAGATCATGTAGGCCAAAGAATTCAAATGGGAGGAAAAAAAGCTTAAAATATGCCTGATCTCAAACACCAAAGACTATGAAATAAATATGAATGACGTTTATAATCTCTTTTTTTTAATTTTTTTTTAATTTTAAAATCTTTAATTCTTACATGTGATTATCTTATTTTTCTTTCCAATTTTCAAAGAGTAAAGATGTATTTAAAATATACCTGCCCATATCTGTGAAGATAGGAAATAAATTATCTTTTCTTTAGCTTTTATTCTCTTTCTTAGGTAGGGCTTAGAATTGTTTCATTAAACACAGAAAGTTCAGGTGCATAATGAAAAATGACAACTGAATTCCCAAAGATTTATGGATAAACTGTGAAGAATTACTTAATATGTAGTAGCAAATATCATTTGTAGACTGTATGTGTAAAAATGGTTTAGATGTATTATATATTCATAAATACTCTACGCTAAAAATTTTTATTAACTGTACATAAAAGCTACCTACATAGAATTATTAAAAGTGGGTTATGGGTTAAGTGTTTACAAAGAGAATTTCTAACCTTGTATAGTGATTTTTTTAAACCCTCTGTCTCGGTTGTTTGAAATTATGTTTTCTAGAGTGTATCTTTAGGGAATTTTAAATCTGCTTCCAATCAAAATGAAGTCAACTGATATATAATATTGATGAATTCTACAATAGACTAGACATGTATCTGGCTTTTTTTTTAAATCTTGAGCTTAAAGAATGGTCTACTGGTCTTAAACTGCTAAATGCCTTGCTACTACATTTCTAGGCCATATACTGCTTTCCTTTAGACTCTACCTGCTAAACAGGCTTAGCTTTGTGTTATTTTAATTTCATATTTAGGAACTTCCCTGATGGTCTAGTGCTAAGACTCCACACTTCAATACAAGGGGTCCAGATTCAATCCCTGGTTGGGAAACTAAGATTTTATATACTATGGCCAAAAATCAATCAATCAATCAATAAAAATTAACTTCATGTCTAAATATAATAGAATGAGCCTGTTCAAAGAAAAGATAAACCTTTTATATATTATATTATATTCACTACTATATCACTCCATATGCTATTAGTAGACTGTTTACTAGTTTACTATCATTACTGTCATTTATTAGATCTTAGAATACACGTATTTATGTGTGTGTGTGTGCATGCATATGTGTGCATGTTTGAGTTATATATAGATAATCTCATGTGCTAATCAGGCAAATATTTCCATTTATAAAAATCTACTTACTATCTTTGCTAGTTGTTCTGTTTGTGCATCCTAAAAGTTGACATGCAGAACAGGTGTGAAATTGAGAGATCAGCCATTTTTGAAGGGCATGGCAGCAGTTGGGAAGATTGAGTTTCTTACACTTTATACCTTGTGATGTCTGTTGGTTTTTAATCTACTAAGCTTCTTTATTTGAAGACATGCCTTTTTCTATTAGTTTTCATATTAGCCAGCGAGTTAAGGTATTCATTATTATTCTTTTAACAAATAATCAATATAATATTTCCCATGAAATAGAATGAAGGGAATGTTTCCTGTGCCAGGAAGAATTAATATAAAACACAATTTAATTGCGAAGAGGTATGAGAGAAAAGATTTTTTTTTCCTCTTTCCCACATCCCAAATCCACTGCACTACTCTGTCTTGTAGATGCATTTTCTTTGCCTTTTTCTATATTGTGTTTGGTAGCTTATTAATACAAAAACATTTTAGCCTTGCTAATCAGATCTCAGAATATCCTGTCTGCATTTCAGGGATAGGATAAGAAAAAGATATTGCTACAATTCTATTCTATCCACAAGTATTGACTATGGATTCCTACAAACTAGACCTTGTGAAGTGATAGGATGGAAGATTTCATGTTCCTCTCCTAAATAAACAGGCAGTCCAGTTAGGATAATTAGTCAAATTACTGGTGCCTGCACAACAGTTAGTGTCATAAGAGACCTGAAAATGAAGAGACACCACCAACTGAAATAGTAGAAGACTTCACAAGGATTAAAGTGGTCCATAGAAAAATGTACAGAGTTGGGAATGAGGAGAGGAGGAAAGGTAACGGAAATCTTCCAGACAAAGACGTGTACATGAGCAGACACAGAGGAACAGATGAACATGGCATGTTCTTGGGACAGTGTGAGCTACTTAGCTGACAGAAGACTTGAAGCAAAGAGCGATGGAAATTAGGGGTGCATGGTTCAGATGAGGTGATAAGGACAATGCACTGATTCCAACTAAGACCAGTAACTTAATTAGACATTGAAGTATGCTGCAAAATCGAGTCTTGGCGTCGTCTCAGCAAAACAAAAATGATTTCTCTGTAATCCACTTTTGACTTACCCACACTACTCTTTACTATCTTGAATAAAAGAATTGAATATATTAGGGAAAGACTTAGCTCATTTTTTCTTAAATTTTCATATAATACATTGATTCATATCTGACAAATGAAGGTAGTATGTAGGTATCTAACAAATATAGAATTGACACAAAATAAAAATACTGAACTTTTTAAAGAGTTTGTTTGCTTAATAAGGTTTTAGCACAGTATAGTAATGACATTCCTTATAAAACATGTTCAAAGCTAGTAAAAATTTGATTAGCTCTTTAAAGAGGTTTGGGTAAAATTATGGAAATATATTTTATTAGTGACTGAATCCATTTTTAAAAGATGAAAAGTAACTTACATTTCTGTGTTTTATTATGAATTATTTCTGAAATAGAAAAAAATTAAGCAAATTAAATAAATAAAAGTAACTTTTTAAGCTGTTCTCTTCATGTAGGAGTACAACTGCGTAGATGTTGGAAGAGCATGTCCTTCCCTATTCTTTTCTTACCTTGTTGCAGAATCACAGTAGATCCTATTCCTCAGTTCCACAGAATCAGCTAAGACAGAACTTAATTAGCAACCACAATCTTTATTGCCTAGTTCAATTTCTGCATTCACTCTGAAAAGTTTAAAGGTTTCAGAGTTCAGTAGATGAACTGACTCTGGGGGTGGCTGCTCTCTTGCCTGCATCTTCACTAGTTCCCCTGCTCATTTTTTGTTTTGTTTTGTTTGCTTTTTTCGCCAAAATTTATATGGAAAAATTGAGCCTAATAAAGATAGCAGGTCTGGCAATATAAAATAATATTCCACGACTAAAAAATTACTAAGAAAGTATCATGAGTGTTATCTGGGAAAAAATTTACTTATTTCTGGATATTTTTAAGTTTTCCATTTAACCAGAAGATTGGCTTATGATGACATATAAAATATGATCCTATCTCTCTTACAAAATGATGATAGTATATATATATAGCATTAAGTCAATATTCTTGAAGGTTGAGAGATGAATGTCATCTCATTGGCTCATTTATTCTTACATTGAAAAATTTGTTGAGATGTTGGTGGCTTATGTAGATGTGATTTGTAAAAGATATTTGATTGTACTACCTACACCTGCTTGACTCATCAATTAATTTTTAGAACTTTGTTTCTAATAGTCAGAAGCCCAGCAAGATAAAAGGTGATGGTTATTACATCACATTTCTTACCCACTATAGAAACAGATGTGCAATAATACACTTCTTTTTGTTTATTCTCATGCCACATCCTCTTTTGGCTCTTAACCAATACTTGAGGGGACATGATGAAGGCAGCTAAGCTTATAAAGGTGACCCTTGTTATGATGGTTCAGAGTAAAATCTTTATTAACCAGGGGCTGCCAGTTCTTCCTGAGATCCACTTTTCTTGTTCAACATAGTGATCTGACCAAAATGGGTTGCAAAAATCTACCTCCCCTCCACCTAGCAATAGTTTCATAAGTCTTATGATTTTATTTCCAATTCTTCACAAGTGGTCATTGCAAAATCAGTTAAACCACTGATTATTTCTTTTTTGCCTGCACTGAAGTACACATGACGTATTTTAAGCCCTTTGAAACTTCTTTGTAGTATTGCAAGTATGCATGAGAAGGTTTAGTAAGTTAATGTTAAAGTCAAATAAAAGAGATTAAAGTCATTACATTCTTTTATGTATAAGAAAATAGTTACAGTTCAGACACCTGTGTTCATAAGTAATATAGTGTTCTTTGCGTTAATAAGACATTGCATATTGACTGAAACTCTTAAAGGTAGAATGCAAAAACCAAGTCATTCAGAACTGAAGAATGCTAACTTTATCTTTGTTGTAATATAGACCTGTCAACAAAATTATCAAGATAGCAATTTTAGAGATAATATTCTAAGTACAGCCTACAGTATCCCACTTGTATTTAATGAAAATATGCTTTCTCAAACAATCAAATATTTGCTCTTAGTTCTACTTCAGGATGTTTGTATTTGTTCAACTAAGAAGTTAAAGTCAAGCATTCAGTTTCAGTGGGACTTGAGTCAAGCATGCAATTAAGGGATTTGGAAATAGTTGTGTACCTAATTAAGAAATTAAGAAAATTATCTTAAACCTAAGAAAATTAAGGAAATTATCTACTACCACATGAAAGTCAGTTTGAATGCTTCATTCTCATGTTGTCTTCCCATACATGCGTGTTTCTTAGGAGTATAGGATGGTATATACAAGTGTTAGTCATTGAATTTACCTTTATATGTTAATAAACAGATTACCTTTTCTCTCTGAAGATCAGTGTTACCTTCTCTATGAAAGAAGTTCCTGTTAAAAAGAAATCACTCAAATGGGCTCCCTCAGTGTGACTCTGTCCCATATTTCTAACCAAGCCAAAAGCATCAAATTATTTATTGATGCCTCCTCCCTGAGGATTAGCTGTTTGGGGTATCAAAGGAAGTGGTCTGCTGGAGAACAAAGCACAAGATTTTGCATACTTTGAAGTGAAGTCGCTCAGTCGTGTCCGACTCTTTGTGACCCCATGAACTATAGCCTACCAGCCTCCTCCCTCCATGGGATTCTCCAGGCAAGAGTCACTTAATAAATAGTTGTTGAAATTAATTGTATAGTAATATTTTCATTACACCTGTGTGACTAAAATGATTATTCCATTATTTCACATACTTAGCCATAGCTAATAGCAGCAACCAGTCACTGGTATATTGGATATTCATTTCTCTATCAGAAGATCTCCTTGTCTGCCTATTTGACTTTTTAAAATTTGAGTTATCATTTAACAACTTGGTAACTGTATAATGACTATCACCAACGATTAGTTGTTTATTCTCTTAAAGCACCTTGGGGAATAATTTATTATTTTATAGTGAGGAAAGTTAAAAATTTACTTGAAGACAAAAAAAAACCGAGTAGTTCGTTTGTAAATCTTTTTTTTAATTATTATCATTTAATGCTTTATAGGTACAAATTCATTCTGAAGCAATGCTTGTGGAACTTTTCATTTAAATTTCCAGCTCTGAATAATAGTTGACGTCAAAGTTGTTCAACTGTCTTATACAATCTTCCTTTAAAAGAGAAAAAATATTGCTTAAAGAAAGGCCATCCCCCAAATTTTGTAAAACTGAAAGATCATCTCTTAATTGCTTCGGTCTTTGTCAAATTTGGCTTACAAATGCCCTGACTTTGTAGGTATGCAGGAGATAAAACGTATATATGTGTATTGTTATTCAGGTACACAATGTGTTTCTTCAACTTAAATCTACGCTTGGATGTTGTTCTTAAAAATATGAACTTAAAGTTGAAAGATTTGATTTATCAGAATGTGCTGATAAGTGATACAGTGGTAAATGCAAATTTCATAGTCAATATTCAAAGACCAAAAAGAGTCCTCTGTCATTGTCCATGTTTTATCTATTTTTAAAAACCACAGAGGGAAAAATACGCTCAGGGAAAAAAATGAAGCTTTACTGCAAAAGAAATGAATGCAAGAAATGGCACTTTAAGTAGTGAAGAGACATGAAGCATTGAAACTTCATAGCCTGCTAAGGAGCAACAGCTGTACCTAATTTCAACTTGACGTGCTTCAGATCTCATATTCATATAGGTATTTAATGATCCAAATATAATGGTCCTATATAGAATAATTACTTATATGAAGGAGCAAACTTCATACGCATTCCTTTTTAAATGATCCTTCAAGAGAAAAACTGCACTGGCTCTTTGAACAATGAATAGTCTCTTTCACCAATCCAAATGTTTGGGGCTAAATAGCTTATCTTTTAAGAGAGAGTAATGATAGTGCTGAGGTTACTTCTTTTTGACAGACTCTTTTTGTCTTCCCCCTTCCCAGGATAGCCAGTACAATGAAAAAAGGTAGAATGCCAGGCCAATCATTAAGTCATACTGATAGATGGTTACAAGAAATATCAGAAACAAAAGGAAGTAAGGTACTTTAGAGTTGATGTATTTTGAAAGCAGAGATTCACTTTGAGATTGACTTTCCTGGGCAGGGAGACTATCAGAAGCAGGGCTGTCAGATTCCTTGTTGCCTGAAGAGTACGGTGATTGTCCAGAGTTTATTAATCCTTCATTTTCATGCCTTACCCCTTCTATGTTCTCAGAAGCTTCACTGATTAAAATCGTTGGCCCTAGAGGTTTCTCCACACTGTGTTCCCCTTGTTTGACAATCTGGCCTATACATCTTTCCTTTGTACTATCTGATGTCACTATTCCTGAACTTTTGGAAACTTCTTCCAGTGGAGATGCAGGATGAGAGTGCTTTTCAGTACCCTGGATTTCACTTGTTGGATTACAATTAAATTCTGATTTAGAAGAAATAGATTGGAGAGGCATGGTGGTAACTGCATGCTCTATAGTAGAGGCCTGTTCATGAGAGGACACTGAACTTTTAGCACGGTGATTGGAAACCTGAGAGCCATTCTGAGAAGTTCTATTAGTGTCTGAGTTTAAAGAAGAATGAATAGTGACATCTGTAATTGTTTTCTTTGATAATTCTTGGACCTGCTCGGGATCTCTATTTTCTGGAAATATTTTTTTGTCTGTTGGTAACATTCCCAAATGTAAACCTAGTTTTGAGGCTGCTTTTTGATTGTCTGTAATGACCTGTGAGGATTCTTCTACAGATGTTGTATTCCCAGTGACACATTTCTTCCTGTCATGTGTCTTCCCAGGGTTGTACATAGCTATGGTTTCTTCCTTCTCCTTTTCATCTACGTGTACATTACAAATACCTGAACATGACTCCTTTTCAAAATCGTTGTCATAGATTACACCTACTGTATCTCGTTGACAAAGGGTATCATGTGAATCATCATTTCTCCCTTCATGTGGATCAAACGCTGTTTCCTTTACTTCGATGGGCCTGTCACTTTGTGCTGTCTCTTGAGGTAGCTCAGCAATTATTGCTTTTTCTCTAGCAGACATGCATTCTAGAGTACTTTCCGATGTTGTCTTAATTATATAAGCTGTACCTGCTTCTGCTTTCTTAGTAATACCATGATCAGCTAGAGAAGACAGTTCACAGCTTGCTGTTTCTTGGCAGGTAAACAATTCTTCTGTAAGATTAGCTTTCAAGCTCCTTGTATCATCTCTTTTCCCCCACATGTCTTCACAATCTGCTTTTTCTATGGACTGGTCTGTTATAGTTGTCTTACTCCCTCTTGCTCTTTCCTGACTTTCCAGAACATTCCAACTTTGTTTATGCTGTGTGTTCTTATTCTGATCTTCAGGATTAATCCAAACTGGTTTTTCTTCTTCAGCTTGGAAAAGGTACTTATTCCTCAAAATATTTCCATTTCTTGGTGAACCAGCTTGACCAGGCATCCCTCCTAGAGTCGTGACTTTGCTAGCCAAGAGATCACAGTCTGAGGTTGCTGACACAGTTTCCTCCAGGCTTAGATTTGTCCTTGGTGAATGAAACGTATCTGCTCTGACTGACTGGTCATGAGTTGCAGTGTCTTTACTCAGCAGAGCAGTTAGGTCTCTGTTACTGGCTCCCATCCCTTCCTCACTTATTTCAGAGTGGCTCGTCTTTCTTTCTTGGTCATGTAAGACTGATTGAAAACGTTTGCTTTGTTTTTCATTAACACCTAAGGATATTCTTTGCTCCTCCTCCTCATTCTTACCATTGCCATAATCTTTCTTGGAAGATCCTTTTTCTGTCAATTTTTCTGAATGGAAATCCAAGTGAAAGTCACCTCTTAAACATTCCCAATCTTTTACTGCAGTTTCTTTAGCTTCTCCTTCAGGTTTTTTGTTAAGGTTGTCTGCCATTAGTTGGTCTGCAGAGGGACAAGACATTTGCACTCTGCCTCTCACTTTGGCTGGATTAGCATTATCATCCAGTTCTTTGCTGCCACTATATAACTGTACTACTTCATCACTGCTAGTATTTCCCAGCGACAGCTTGACTTCTCCTGTGTCTGAAGTAAATTCTTCTGAAGGTGGGTAAGTGTGCTCATTTCCTGAGAAATATTTTTCCTTGTGGTAAAAATCTCCCTTTAAGGATCTTTCTGCCGATGAACTTGAAGACAAAGGCCTTTTAAACAAGTCAGTGTACACATCATCATGGACTTGCCTCTTCTCTAATCTCTCAGCGTTATTTGGAAAATTGACTGTATTCTTTTCATCTCCAGAAGCAGAACTTCTTAGCAAGTGTTGGTTTATCTTAAGGGGTAAAAACAACAAAAATAATGATTTTTATTGTTTTTAAATTGACAAAGCAAGTTAGATAGGATTCATTAACTTGGGTAGTGATTATCTGGTAGATTTCCTCGATTCATTTCATTTGTAGATTTTGCACAAATTCTGAAAGATGAATGTTTGGGGGAGATTCTTGTAGGCTATGACTTAGGAATGAGATTAATAAGAAAAGGGGCCAAAATTAATAACTCTCCTTCCCAGCTTCCAAATATCACATTGTATTATTCAACTATTCTTGCTTGTCATTGCACTTTCTCCTCACTTAGGATATACACATTGATAGCTCCATGCTAATCAATTAGAGAGCAGCTTCCTAGATGCCCCTTGCTGCATTTACACTTGCTGTAGGTGCCCCTATTATAGTTTCTCTTATTAATATGTTTTCTGCAAAGCCTCTGCAAACTATTAATAGCAAAACGTCACTCAAAGAAAAGTGAGGGAGTTAATGTCTCTGCAAATTCTGTTTTAATGACCCTCTGCCAACTGGTACTCAAATGTATTTGAGCTCTTCAGTGATGCCAACTGTCAGGATTTAACAGTGAGATGCCTGTGTTTTTTTTTCTCCTCATAACTGACATTTGCATGATCTCAATAATTATATGCAAATCTTACGTTTTCCCCTTCTTCTCACATAAGGCTCATGTTACTTGTCAACTGCACAGCTGTCTTGTAAGCCAATGCCTGTGGGTTCCACAGATTTGGTTGTATTTCCATCTATTATAGAGCTTCATTGTTTTATGCATTAACGTCAGCATGGAGCAAATTAGCATCTAAATTACAGCTCCCTGTTCATTTATTGGACGTACAATCTCAGTAACTTCTAAACAAACTTTATATTTGTGCCTGCTCATTGTAATGAGGTGTATTGGTGAAGTATGTGATTTTTCAGAGTCCTTTCATTATATTCTGTGGTTTGAAAAAAATGGCTGTGTTAACTTTCAGCTGGTGAGAATTCACACAGTGGGTGACAACTTTGTAGTTTCTTAAAGTTGGAGCAAAGTAAATTGCATACTTTAGTGATGCAGCTTCCATATCGCTATAGAAAGGGTAGAATGTGTGGGGAAAGAGATGAGCTCTATTTCTTTTCTGTTTCAGCACTGACACTTGAAGAGGCAAATGTCATTTTAATCTTCGATGATTATGAATCCATGTATCCTAATGATATGAGCTCCAACCAAATACAGTAAAGGATAAATTGCATTATGTGACTCATTTACTCCTATTTCTTCCTTTGTGATAAAAATGCTATCTAAACCATCCCCCTAAAAGTCCCAAATAGATTGAATGTTCACAAAGTGTGAAATTTATGATAACAAATTTAATACTAAATTGTACAGTTCTAAATTTGTTTCCTGTTTTAAAATTATGACACAAGCTATTTTATCCTCATTTGGTAATTTAATACTTTCCAATGATATAAAACTTAGAGATTCTCACAAAGATGGAAGTAAGTTAAAAAAAAAGCTGCTAAATGCAAGAATCAGATTTGTAGAGCTGGACAGAACCCTAACAATCATCCAGTCCAGCCCTCTCATTTTACAGACGAGTTTATAAGTGTACACTTGTCACAAAGATTAGAAATGCACATCAGGATAGCGCTACCTCTTCTGTAATTCCTACAAACTGTTACTCAGAGCCGCTGGTAAAGAGATAAGAAATGAATGTCATTAATTTGCCACTGCAGAGACCTGAAGTAACATACTGAAATCAAATCACTAGCCTTGTTGATGAAGCCAGAGACGCAAAGACAGAATAGGCTATGCTTTCACATTTGCAAATTATATTAGTTGAAGCTGTTGAAAAGCAGACATTGCAGCGTCTTTGAAGCGTAAATGGATTCATCTTCTCTAATACCTTGGCAGCCAGAATACTTACCATCGGCTCTAATTCTTTTTCATTACGTTCATCCTGTTCCCTGTTTACATCTTTTACGTTTTGATTACTGGTTTCCAAATCTTCCTTGTCCTCATGAGAACAAACAATTGTTGGGACATAGATATCTGAAAAGTTAAGATAATTGTACCTATGTAAGATTGTTCCAGTTGTAGGCTTTAACAAAAGAAATATATTCTGTTTAAAAATTAAGGAAATATTACCTGTAACCTTTGAATTCTCAAAGTTATTCTCATCTGATGGTACCGATGATTCTTCTTTACTGTTAAATTTACAACAAAATGTTATGCTTTTTCAGGGACTATAAATGTATAGCATTTTTATTATAGGAAATTCAAATGAGTTACAAGTTAAAAAAATATTATTTAACTTTTCACGTTTTCTTGCATTACTTTGTATGTTTTTTCATTAAAACGATTTCTTAGAATGATGCGATAATGTATATTAGTTGTAGAAAAATGTAAAAATTATTTACAAAATACCATAATTCTAAATAAAATTATTTTACTCATAGTAAAACATACAGCCAAAGGAAAAATATATATAAATCTAGATTATCCCATAATTTTCACTTTGAAAGTCCAAATATTTCTCTCTTGTTTTAAATGATGAAGTTTTATGAACTGACAGTCTGTTGTGGTCATTGAAATTACTTTCTAATGTTCCAATTATTAATTTTTTGTGTTCCTTTTTACTCAAAATTCTTCCAGTTGAACTGACATAATATTAACTCTCTCTCTCCAGAAAAGGAGAAAACAAATAAATTTAATAGAAACTAAAATGCAGCTAAATTTATACACAGTTTAAAGACTTCATGTGTGTATTGCCAAAGGCCAGTTTTACAGCCAAGACTTTGGCCATTCATATGGAAGCATTTTTTTTTTCTTTAAAATAATTCAGATTATATTTGCTTTTCTCTCATATTCTGCATACTTTTTGAGAAAGCTAAATACTTTTTCCTTTCAAATGTATTCTGTTTATAGGTGTATTTGTGGAATTATAAGAATTTAGATTTCCCCACGACAATAGCAAGAAAATAGTTAGTGAAAAGCTCACTATGTATATAGTTATGTCACAAATCAGTCTGTCAGAAATGATTGGACCAATATTCACATTTTCTTGTACTGTCTCAGCTGAATTTTCTCCTACTGATTTTCTCAATGATTTTTCTGCAATGAAAGAAATCCAGAGAGTTCACAATGACTGATGAATTTGTATAATAGAACCTAGTTTTCATTGCATGGACAGTGTTGATCCAAATCCCCAGAGGGCTAATCTTGTTTTGACAAATCACAAGAAAATTACAAATTCTTCCATCTTGACCATGTAAGAAGTAATTCAGCTTTGTATACATTTATGATGCTCAATTTTAGCTTTGCCAAAACTATTTGCTACCTTGCAGTGGGCCCAGAAATGAAAATAATGTTTTTACATAGACAATTTCATTAGAAAATATTATACTACCATAAGTGATACTGTTTTAATATATAATCTATATTGTTTATCAGGCCTATAATTATACAAAGATTCATTTTTGTGAACTCCAACTGCAAGTTAACACATTTTTCTTTCTCTATGTCCAGAAAATCTATGTACTCTTAAAAATATATAACCCATTAAACAGCATTTAAGTATTCTTTCTTTATCTTTCATCTGATAACAATATTGAAAATCTCCTTTGTAGAGGAAAATATCATTAAAGTTTTATTTTTTGCCTAAACAAAACGTTATTAATCATTTTTCTTATTAAATTCTTTAGAATGCTTAAATTTTTTAAATAATTTCATCAAAAGGAAAGGAACTTGCTTTTAACTCACTGTGAGGACAAATAGGTATCAAACTGGGTATTACTATTTTGATATCTTACAAAACCATTTGATATCTTACAAAAACATTACATACAGACAGAAATATAGGAGGGAAATCTTAGATTTATAGGTTAAAAACAAGAAAAAGAATCCAAAATAGATGAAATTTAAGTATTATATCAAATATTTGTTTAAAAGACTAATAGAAAATGTGTTAAACTCCTACAGGGAAAAGAATATAATTGCATCAATAAGTATTAAAGACCTAGAAAATATTGAGAGATATACCATGTTCATAGATAGGAAAATTATGAAGATAGTATCTCCAAATTCACCTCTAATCAACATTTCAAAACATGTTTTCACAAAATTTGAAGATATGATTCTAAAGAGAAGAATAAAGGACTAAAAATAGCTGTTCTACTTCTGAGAAATAGTAGAGGAAGCACCTCTATGTAGTTTCAGTACTTCTTATGAGGATATAGTCATTAAAACAATTATATTGGCACTGAGACAGGAAAGTATTGAGAGCTTAGAAACAGATCCACACATATCTAGAACTTTGGTATTTGATAAAAGTAGCATGTCAGACATCAGTGAAATAAGGGACTTCTCAGTAAAAGGAGATAGGGAAAATGACTGCCCTCAGGGGAAAAAAGTGAAATTAGCACAACAAATATTCAATAATCAATTCCAGATGGATTAAGATTTTATATGTCAAAAACCTTGAAATTCTTAGTAGAATATATGAATATTTTTCAGACCTCAGAGTAGAAAATGTTTTCTTAAAGAAGGAAAAAAACACTATAAAAAAAAGATTATCAGTTTAGCTCTATTAAAATTTAAAACTTCTATTCATTGAAAGACCTCCTTATAACAGAAAAATATAACTAAACTGGGATAAGATCCTTACATTATACAGCATCAACACAAAATAAATGTCAAGAAATATAAAGAACTTCTACAATTCAATAAGAAACCACAAACATTTCAATAGAATCAGGGGAGAGGGGCAGACATTTCACAGGAGAGAAAATGCTCATAGTCAATAAGCATATAAAGGATGATCAGCATTATTAAAAACCAGAGAAATGCAAATCAAGACCACAAGGAGATGCTATTTTATACTTATTCAATTGATAAAACTGACCATCAATTTTATCAGTTGATAGTTGATCATCATCAACTACATAAAACTGAACCAATCCAAATGTTTATCAATGGAAGATTGGATGCAAAACTTGGTATACCACAAGAGAAATATATATAGCACTCAAAATTGATTCAAAATACACAGAGACACACAATAATATGGATAAATCTTAGCAACATATAATATTAAATGAACAGTGCTAAAACATTGCATCAGAGTAGGTTCTTTTTTATTGCGCTAAAAGCTATTGAAATAATCTAAATATATTTATTAAGGAATACATAGGATATAATTCATGTAAACAAGAAAGCTTGATTTTCAAGATTATGATTACATTAAAGTGGGGTGAGTCAGAGGAAAGGAATGAGGAAATGATAAGTTGTTTTGTTTTACAGGTGTTTATTGTATCATTTAAAATATCATTTAAATTGTTAAATTCTAGTTTCAGGTAATATATTCAGATAAATGGATTGCTCTCTGGTCTAAATTACAGGGTGTGTATAGATAAAATCCCACTCCAAAACCCAAAGTATCTGTTATATGACCAATTACATTTAAAGGGTTTAATTAAAATAACTTTAGAAAATTTGAAAATAAAGGCAAAGAACTTTATGGTTGATGATGATAGGCTCCAGAACTATATACAGTCATGGTAGAAATGAAATATGTTAGAGAAAATTTCTAGTCTCCCCTTTATATTCTGAGTCTGTTTTTAAAAAAATAATTTATTTATTTTAATTGGAGGATAATTACTTTACAATATTTTGGTGGTTTTTGCCATACATCACCTTGAATCAGCCACAGGCGTACACGTGTCCCCCTATCCTGGACACCTCTTCTACCTCCCTCCCCAGCCCATCCCTCTGGGTTGTCCCAGAGCACCGGCTTTGAGTGCCCTACTTCATGCATTGAACTTACACTGGTTTTCTGTTTTACATATGGTAACATATATGTTTTAATGCTATTCTCTCAAATTATCTCACCCTCACCTTCTCCCACATAATCCAAAAGTCTGTTCTTTAATCAGTGTCTCTTTTGCTGCCTTACATATAGGATCGTCACTACCATCTTTCTAAATTCCATATATATGCATTAATATACTATATTGATGTTTCTCTTTCTGTTTAATAGACTCCAGTTTCATCCCCCTCATTAGAACAGACTCAAAAGTGTTCCTTTTTATAGCTGGCTAATATTCCATTGTGTATATGTGCCACAACTTCCTTATCCATTTGTCTACTAATGGACATCTAGATTGCTTCCATGTCCTAGCTATTGTAAACAGTGGTGTGGTGAACACTGGGGTACATGTGTCTCTTTCAGCTCTAGTTTCTTTGGTGTATATGCCCAGCAGTGGGATTGCTGAAACATATGGCAGTTCTATTTCATTTTTTAAGGAATCTCTGCACTGTTCTCCAAGTGGCTGTACCAGATTGCATTCTGACAAACAGTGTAAGAGGGTTCCCTTTTCTGCACACCCTCTCCAGCATTTATTGTTTGTAGACTTTTTGACGGCAGCCATTCTGACCAGCGTGAGATGATACCTCATTGTGGTTTTGATTTGCACTTCTCTAATAATGAGAGGGGTTGAGCATCTTTTCATGTGTTTGTTAGCCATCTGTATGTCTTCTTTGGAGAAATGTCTTTTAGTTCTTTGACCTACTTTTGGTTGGGTTGTTCATTGAACTGCATGAGCTGCTTGTATATTTTGGAGAATTAATTCTTCGTCAGTAGTCTCATTTGCTAGTTTCCTTCATTGTGCAAGAGATTTTACATTTAATTAGGTCCCGTTTGTTTATTGTTTTCATTTTCATTACTCTGGGAAATGGGTCATAGAGGTTCTTGCTGTGATTTATGTCAGAGAGTGTTCTGCCTATGTTTTCCTACAAGAGTTTTATAGTTTCTGGTCTTACATTTAGATCTTTAATCCATTTTGAGTTTATTCTTGTGTATGGTGCTAGAAAGAGTTCTAGTTTCAATCTTTTACACATGGTGGACCAGTTTTCCCAGCACCACTTGTTAAAGAGATTTTCTTTTCCCTGAGTCCTTTTTGAGCAGGGGAGTTTCTTACTGGTCTTCCTAGTGGTTAACAGTGTCTGACATTGTGCTGAATAAATGCACAGTGTCTTTTCTACTCTTCCTTTCTGTCTACCTCTTATCAGCATTATCGTAACATTGTTCTTCTTTTCTTTCCTCATTAAAAGTTAGTGTCATAAGCAAAGCATGCATATTTTTGTGTCTTATAATGTTTGAAGTACCTCTCCCTCCAAAGTTAAAAGGCAAAGTTTTTAACTATGGGCTTAAATAATTAAAAATTTTTAAATCTAGTATAAATTTAGAAATTAAAAAGTCAAAAAGATATGTCATTTGTGGAGGGATACTTCATTGCTAGTGTACCTTAAATATATACTGTAGTCAGTCATTAGTATCATTTAATCATAAGACAAGTCATTGTTGAGAACCCACTCTATGCCCTAAGTTCTAATAAACACTGGGAAATCTATATGTCATACATTTTAATAAACACTGAGAAATCCAAGATGAATTATATATGCATATATACAATTACCTCAAGGAAGCTCTAATGTAATGATAGAAATAGATATATCAGCAAGCAATTATGATAATGTGATAAATTTTATAATAAATAATGGGATACGATATTTTCCAGAGAACAAAGAACAGAAATGAGGAGAGCACTCAGTTGGAGGAATCAGGGAATTTTTCACAAAGGAAAATTTATGTTTATGGGAAACAGGACTTCCTCAACTAGAGAAAAAAGATAAAGTCATTCCAGGCAGAAAAAATAAGAAGTGGTCAAATAATTAAAGGTAAGAAAGCACAAAAAGATGAGAACCATCCAGAAACAAAGAGATGTTCAGAGGGTTTGGGCTGTTTTGTGTTTTTTTCTTTAATGCCAAGAATAGTACTGGGGTTAGTTTAAGTCAGCTTTAAAGGACTTAGCATGCCAGGAAAAGTGGGACTGAATGTCTGAATTCTTTATTTACTTTTAAATCAATGCTTGAGAAGGGGTGGCAGTGACAAGGGGGCAATGGAGGAGTTAAATGGGGAGAGACAGGGTAGGTTTTACATTTAGGGACCAATCGCTGGAAGTACACTTAAGGATCTCTCTTTAGGAGAGCCTGAATAGGATAAGCCATAGTGAAGCAGGAAGGTAAGTCATGAGACTCCTGCAGTATTTCAGGCACAAATGATGATAAAGGTGATGGCAATTAGGAGGGTGAAGAGGAATCAAATTTGTAGCATCAGTGTGATTTGTTGATTGATTCCTTGGATATGGGGTCTCCCTGGTATCACAGAGGGTGAAAAATCTGCCTTCAGTGTGGGAGACCCATGTTCGATCCCTGAGCCAGCAGATCCCCTGGAGAAGGGAATGGCTACCCACTCCAGTATTCTTGCCTGGAGAATTCCTTGGACAGAGGAGCCTGACAGGTTACAGTTCATAGGATTGCCAAGTCGGCCACGTTAAGCAACTAATACACACATACTTGCCTGGATGTAGATTTTAAAGATGCCTTCTTTCTGCCTAACCTTGGTTGTATTCATGAGATTTAGAAATCAAGTATTGCCCTTTCCAAGATCTAAGCAAGGGAGAATTAAGCCAGTGGTCATCTGCGGCTCCTGTCCTATAAATCAGCAGTCTTGAATTAGTCTGCTGGCTGATTTCTGATGTCTTCCAGGCTGGGTAATCTGCTTCTCGAGTGCTCATGTCGACACTCTCCAGCCTTCCTTTCTACTCTCGGGTATGTGTGCCTGAACAGTGCATCAGTAGGTTATGCCTAGTCTCCTGGCTTTTATTTTAGTCAGTTCATAGCAAAAAAGAGCAGAAAGACCTGGATTCAAATCTGTCTTTCCTGTTACTTACAAGTTACTAAGTCACTTACTAGCCATGCAACCTCCAGCAAGCCTTAACCTCAACACAACACTTAACCTCTCTGTGTATCATTTTTCTCCAATTATTGCCTAGTCCTTATACACAGGGCAATTATTTAACATAATTCTCAATATGCGGAAATGTTTAATAAATGCATTATTATTATTATCACTATTGTTATTATCATTATTAGTGACATGTAGTAAATACCGTGCTGATTACTAGTTCTCCACTGCTGCAGTAACCAATTCCCGTGCTTCTCCTTTTACTTGCAATTATCTATATATTTTTTAAGGTTTACTTCATTCTCTCATGTCTTTAATCCACAAGTTACCTTTTTTCCCACAAGTTACTTTCAAGTGTAAAACTGGCAGCCCATGATAACATACTTGCTTAGTTTTTTTTAAAAAAATAGACCTTTACTATCAGAAGGCCACCCTCCAAAGAAAGATCACTAGATCATCAGTGAAAGTACCTTTCTATTTAAAAATGTCTTCACCAAATACAGTTTGCATGGGAATGCTAATTCACACTCTCTATTATTACCCAACTGATTTATTCAGTGTCAGAATCTATGCACCCTGTTAATATTCCTGCAGTTTCTAGGTATGTGGCACTTAGGCTTTTAGAGTTATGGTTAATTTTAACACTGCCAAAATGTAATAGTTTTAGTATAAGTAGTAATATCATTTTTCCTGAGTTTCTGTAATGCTATTGTGCTAAAAGCTCATATATCTCTTAAAATATGAGTGAAACCTGTTCCACACAATCTGTCTAATGTGATGGAATTACCCAGCCAGTCAGGGTAAATGTCAGGATTAGGTTGTAGTTAGTAGAAGTGTAACTCTGTTCCAAGAGGAATCAAAGAGTTGGCATAAAAAAAGGATCACTTCCAAAATGAGTCATGAATGTTGCATTTGTGTCTCTTTAACAACTCTGCTTGAAAGTACTCAGCATTGACTAAAGATAACCAACTTGGAATTCTTAGGCATCACCTCTTTTTCTGATAAGCAGATAAAAAGTCAATATTGAACTCCTCAAAAAGTATGTTAAGTCTGCCCTCTTTGTTCAAAGCTGGTGCTCTCATTTGATTTCCTTTACCTTCCTTCCCTAAAGGAAGAAAGGAAAATGAATGAATGGAGAGCTTGTGAGTTAGAAATAATATGTGCCTCATTTAAGAGTTTTTAAAAGACACTTAAGAAGAATTATTTAATATTAGAATTGGTGTTGCTAAGTAGATACTTATACTGAAAAGGCTTCCCTGAAATAAATAATTATGTATTATATGTTGTTTATTTTCATAGTCTTATTGTGATATTTCTCTAAAAATGGACTTTCTTATGTTCTAACATTTTACAGCCATTTATGATTTGGAGGAGGGAGGAGAGCAGAAACTTGTACTTAATGAGAAGTGAAGTTCATAATACATTAACCAGCTACAAGGGCTCAGTATTTAATCCTTTGGTGTTAAAACACTAGTAGTCTTCTTTTGATCAGGAATAAAACTGAAAACAGAAAAGAAATATTTGATCAAAAGAAAGACAATTAGAGCAATAAATGTCTAACTGTGAACAAAAGTACACCCGTGGTGGATTCATGTCAATGTATGGCAAAACCAATACAGTATTGTAAAGTAAAATAAAGTAAAAATAAAAAAATTTTTTTAAAAAAGCTTCTAAGGAAAAAAATTTTAAAGGCACAATGCCAGAAGGAGTTCAGGATGAAAACATGCATTAAAATTCAGTTCCAGGAACTGAGAAGGAAAACAAAATGGAAAGGAAAACAAAATGAAGACACTTCTGCATCAATAAAGGATTGAATGAAGGAAAAATAATCTCAAAGAGAAAACATAAACATTTTTAAATGACTTTGTATTTCCTTAAGATGCTGAATCTGGGGACTAATAATTAATATGCTGAAGAACATGGTTTTTGTGGGCATCACATTGCTTATCTTCAAAGTGAAAGCTCCGGATTAGATTAGGGATATCAAATACAATACTCTCACGCTGGCCTCCCTCTCTAGCATCCATGGCAAGCACTGATAACAGATCAAGGGGTTTCCTTGCTGAGTCCACATTGAGCCTGGTGACCGTTCTCTATGCAGCCTGGCAGCCACTACCTATCAACTCCTTTATTGTTCAAAATAGAAAAAATTTGCCTTTCTCAGTTTTGATATTAAATACCATGCCTTCTGCTTTAAGATTACATATTTATATAACTAATAGCATCCCATAAATATAATTTTGAAATATGATTTGGAATTTTTTTAAATGTATTGTCAAAAGACATATAAATGCTAGAAGGATCAATAGAAATAACTATTAACATTGCAATACAAAGATAAATTCTCAATTAAATCTTATAGTTAGCATTTCAAATTTAATACCTACAGAAATCCTACCACTACAATTTGTCAACTAGTCTTGTAGTACTTATAATGCAGATCATACAATAATTTGTTCCCCCATTATTTTACTATGTCCAGATAAAACTTCTCAAATAATGAAAAAACATTACCAATATCTACAAGTGATTGGGATGAGCAAATATATTGTGTAACATATATGATATAAGTTAATTTATTACTTTTAAAATATAAGCATAAGCCATTGCAAACCATAAGACCCTTGAGTAAACTCTAGTGAATTGCTTAAGTATTGGTAACTAAGTATATACTACCACATTAGTGACCAGATGGTTTTATTGAGTCACTTTCCTGTTTCCCATAAAGCTGAATTGCTATGTTCGCCTAAATCTTCTGTATTTCTTCTACTAAATTTAGCACATTGCCTATTGCTTCAGTCCCTGATCTTGAAAACATACTGACAATAATGGTGTCATGCCTTTTTGATGCAAGAAATTTCAATAGCAGAGAAAGAAGCAGCTGAAAAACATAACCTGTTGAAGAATACTTTGGTAAGTTTCTTTTCCAAAGTTGCTTTATTTCCTAATTCTGTTTTCTCCCAAGGATTGCTATTTTCAAATCTGCTTTGTCATGTCAAAGTGGTGGGTACTATTTTTTTCTTGCTCACCCCATCCCATAGGAATTAGAGTGAAAATACTATTTGGATTTAAATCTGTGATGAAATCTGGGCATCATGTGCAATTTTGTAGAGATGAGATCTCCTTAGAGTGTCTTCTAAAGGAATACAAAAATGTGAGAATCTAGTCTGTAATTAAGTCAAATCTTGGAAGTGCAGATGTGAACAACAAAAATATTGTAGGTTGCTTTGGGAGCAATATAATTACAACCAGAATCCATGAATTTTAAATGGGAAAAAACAAAAAACAAAAAACCTGGCCCGAAGGACTATTCTGCCACAATCTGCCAATTATATTCTAGCAAGAGAGAAATTTAAATGTTTTTAAGTGATGGAGGAAAAACCAGAGAATGTATATCAGAGAGATACCGGAAAAAATTCTTAAATTTATTGGGTCTAAGGTCCTTATTTTACCTCAGCTCTTAATGGAAGTAATTATCATCCACAGATGACAAAAAATTAATGATTGCCCAGCTGAGACTCTTACTACTTTAGAATTCTGACATTCTGATTTTCCCTGTTCCCCTACAAAGTGATTTCTAAGAACTTTATACTTCGTCTACCTTTCAAATATTATCAGAGAATTATTAATATCTGTTTTTTCCTAAGGATACTAATTCTCAGGCTTTATTTATTACTGATTTGTTTGTGGTTGTGTAAAATGTCATCACAGGGCCATGACTGTGAGCCAACTAATTGCAATTAAGGAACTCCTGATTAAACCTGTTTTCTCTGTGAAATCTACATATAAGTATCACTAAGATACTTGGTTTGTTCAATACTGAGCTTTGACATCCAAGCTGTACAGAACTTGTGTTACTTATTGCTTTGAAAACTGTCTTAAGAAAAAGGCAATTTAAAATGTAAATTGACATTCCCAGTGTGTATGTGGAAAGGTTGTATTTGGAAGGGCTCAGAGCAGGAAGGAAAACGAAGGAGCAGGAGACTTCCAGTGACACCTCACCTCCCAAAAGGATCTGCTGCCCAACTTAGGGTGGCAGCCACTTCCCTGAGCATCTGTGCCCTGTATTGTTTCCCAAGATAGTATAGTTTGCATGTGATTGTTCTTTTCTTTTTAATGGGGGGCAAAGTGGCAAGCTTCTACAACTCTTCCCCAAGCCTTTGTCCCATTCCTGTCTCTTGAGAGTTTCAAGCATATATCAATACTTTTCCCTTTATCTGTAGAGTAAATCAGGGGAAATGATGTGTAATTCAATATAAGTACCAATAGAGCAGTTCTACAGTATTTCATATAGGAGATTATATCTTTTATGTTTGTAAAAAAATCACCAGATATCTTAAATATAATAATTCAGTTCAGTTCAGTCACTCAGTCATGTATGACTCTTTGCGACCTCATAGACTACAGCATCCCAGTCTTCCCTGTCCATCACCAACTACCAGAGCATGCTGAAACTCATGTCCATTGAGTGGGTGATGCCATCCAACCATGTCATCTTCTTTCATCCCCTTCTCCTCCTGCCTTCAATCTTTCCCAGCATTAGGGTCTTTTCCAATGAGTCAGTTCTTCACATCAGGCCAAAGTATTGGAGCTTCAGCTTTGGTATCAATCCTTCCAATGAATATTCAGGACTGATTTCCTGTAGGATTGACTGGTTTGATCTCCTTGCAGTCCAAGGGATTTTCGAGAGTCTTCTCCAACACCACAGTTCAAAAGCATCAATTCTTCAGCACTCAGCTTTATTTATGGTCCAACTCTCGCATCCATACATGACCACCGGAAAAAACATAGCTTTCACTAGACAGACTTTTGTCAGCAAAGTAATGTCTCTGTTTTTTTAATATACTGTCTAGGTTGGTCATAGCTTTTCTTCCAAGGAGCAAGTGCCTTTTAATTTCATGGCTGCAATCACCATCTGCAGTGACTTTGGAGCCCAAGAAAGTAAATTCTGTCACTGTTTCCATTTGTTTCTCCATCTGTTTGCCATGAAGTGATGGGACCGGATGCCATGATCTTAATTTTTTGAATGTTGAGTTTTACTTTTTCACTCTCCTCTTTCACTTCATCAAGAGGCCCTTAGTTCCTCTTCACTTTCTGCCATAAGAGTGGTGTCATCTGCATGTATGAGGTTATTGATATTTCTCCTGGCAATCTTGATTCCAGCTTGTGCTTCATCCGGCCCGGCATTTCATATATAATAATATAATAATTAGGACCAACAAAAGTCAGAGCAAGCCAAATCAAGTTAGAAATATTAAAGTACTGCCTTCCTGTGATTACTTTTAACTAAATGTTAAATTTATAAGTTATGAAATTTTTTTTTAGATCCTAGGACCATTTATTTATTGTCTTGTTTTTTCTCAATTTAAAATTCATTTTTATTTTAAAATTCTATGTCTTAGCAGTTTCTTCTTTTTAGTTTTATAGTTTTAGTAAGTGTTTAGTAATCTTTATGATATGAAATCCATTGAAATTCATTTCCATTTTCAAGAAATTCAGTTTCACAAACATTTTTAAACTAGCTATTCTACTTATGCTAATCATAGCATTAATTGATATATCAGTGAAAAGAGAAATATGATAAATTAGATTGGATGGTTTCTGTTAAAATCCAAATAATAATGCTATTATCAAACTGGATTTGTATGTAATTGCTTTTGAAAAGTTTTGTAGGCAGACTCAGAAAGTCTTAAGGTATTATTTCTAAATTTAATGCTTTTGTGAACTTACATCACATTAAAATCATCTTAATGCACCTTTTTGTCAATTCTTCACAATAGATTACAAAAGGAAGGGAGAAGAAGGTACATTTAAAAAGCAAATGAAAAAGAACTCAATGGAAGTCTATGAGGCTACCTGTTGATGAGCCTGTAAGGGAGTCATTAATATGCGGATCATTGACATGATGGGCCATAATGACTCCTCCAGGGACTCTCAGTCTATTGTGTCAGAGACTAGTTAGGGATTCATTAACATGAAGACTCGTGACTTCTTAATATGCAAATTATTAACACAATGCACTGAGGCATACTCACAAATGTCCACATCTTCTGTTATAGGTTTGCTTTGCCAGTCCTTCACCCACACCTTTTGTGAACTAGTATTTTCTTTCTTTTGTCCTCTGTTGCAGATTTTTTCACAAAAGATTCTACTCTCCCGTGGAATCTACCACTTCACTTTCAAAGACCTCCTCCCCTTCAAGCCCACCTTTCTTTGATTTAAGGCAGGTTTATATAAACAAACCAGTTGCACATTTTGACTAAATCAATCAAAATTCAGCACAAAATCTGATCTGATATTTTTTTGTAATATCAAATTGGTCTTTGGCCAAAGGCAGAACAATGTGAACAAAACACTTGCTTTTAAAAAGTGAAACTCTGAAACAAATAGTGTAGCCAACAGTTGAATAATTTGCTCTAAAGGTGGATGGGGAAAGAGTAGCAGAGTAGAAACAAGAAAAAGAGAGCAGAGAAAGGCCATGAAAGAGGACACAAGAAAAACAGTGCAATTAAGTAAGCGGAGTAAGTGTTTGTGCCAATGTAACACATGAGTGAAGAAATGGATTTGAATTGCTCAGTGTCTGGCATACAGCAAGCAATCAATAAGTATTAGCTATTATTATTACATCAACACTTTACACTTTGCAAAAAAGATGAAATTAATATCTGCATTCCCTGTTGAAACAATAAGAAAAATGTTATAGAGTGAAAGCTGTTCAGTTCTTGAATTAACATACTATGAAGAAGGAAATCAAACTTATATTCCTATTCCCACAACAGAATTAGCTATAGAAGTCATGGAAAGGTATTCAAGTATCTTTTAAAGCTTATACACATACCATGTATGGGAAATACAGTTTTTCTTCTGGGACTTTATATGCTAACCTATATTCATTTTCTTCTCATTTTATTCTAGCTTTATCTAAAAAACAAAACAAGCTTTTACTACTGTTTCTCTACTAAATTTTAGAAAAAACAGACCCTTATTTCTAAACTTGTAAACCCTAAATTCTGCAGTGCAGCTTAGAAATCAAGATCTGTTTATCACAAAATATTTGTATCTCTACACAAAATTAGTAATATATTTTTTAAGGTAACAGCTTTATTGAACTAAAATCTACATATCACAAAATCTACCCATTTTAAATGTTTAATTCAGATTTGTTCAATTTACAGAATTGTGCAGTTACCACCCAAATCTAATTTTAGAACATTTCCAGAACCCCTCAAAAAGATGTGACTGTTAGAATCACTCTTTACTCCTCTCCCCAGTCCTAGGCAACCACTAATCTTATTTCTGTCTTAATATATTTGCCTGTTCTGCACTTTTCATTCTAAAGAGAATCATGCAATACGTGTTTTTTGCTTCTTCCCTGTTTTATGGAGGAAAATGTTTTTGAGGTTCATCAGTGTTGTAAGATGTATCAATACTTCATTTTTTATTGGTGAATAGAATTCCATTGTATAGATACACTGACTTTATTTATGCATTCACCAGTTGATAGGTATTTGAGTTGTTTCCACCTTTTGGCTCTTGTAGACAGTGCTTCTGTGAACAATTTACATAGTGTTTGGATGGACATGTGTCTTCATTTCCCCTGGTTAGATACCTAGAGGTGAAATGGCTGGGTTTATGGTAATCCTATAATTTCAGTTTCTCCACATTCTCACCAACACTTATTATTATCTCTTTTATTGATTGTTGTCATTATAGTGGGCATAAAGTGGCATCTCGTTATGGTTTTAATTTGCATTTCATAGTAACTGGGTTTCCCCTGTGGCTCAGCTGGTAGAATCCACCTACAATGTGGGAGACCTGGGTTTGATCCCTGGGTTGGGAAGATTCCCTGGAGAAGGGAAAGGTTACCCATTCCAGTATTCTGGCCTGGAAAATTCCATGGAGTACAGTCCATAGGGTTGCAAAGAGCTGGACATGACTGAGTGACTTTCACTTCACTTACTTCATAGTAGCTAATGATGTTGAGTTCTTCATGCTCTTTGTTATTCAATTGCTAAGTTGTGTTCAACTCTTTTGCTACCCCACAGACTGCAGCTTATTGATCATTACTGTATCTTCTCCAAAGAAATGTCTATTTAAATCCTTTGCTCATTTCAGATTAGGCTGTCTTTTATTATTGATCTGTAAGAGTTCTTCTGGGTAAGACATTTATTAGATAGATGATTTGTAAGTTTTTTCTCCCATTTTCACTGTCCTGACTGTGTCTTTTGGAGTGCAGAGTGCTTAACTTTGATAATGTCCAAGCAGTAGAATTTTTAAATTAGCTTTAAGATCGTTGCTAACTTGCTGATACACTACATAGAATCTATTTGATTAAAATTCTTTAAATAGTAAGCAATATTATTTTTAAAATAAATAGTCTCTATAAGTGTAGTTATCACATGCAATTATCTACATCTCATATTCTTATTCATGTTAATTTCAATACTGTGATGCTAGAAAACATACACTAGTTATTGGTCCTAGCTAATTTCTAGACTGGAGTAGATGTAAGCAGATTCAGAAATGATGCAAACAAATCTGCAGGTTCAAGAAAAGAAATCCAGCTGATTTAAGAGGCTTAGAGTACAAACACCATATTATTCCTCTGGTGCCTTTCACTGGAGGAGATGGAGTAGGCAGGAGGAGCTCATCTGTGCCGAGATGACTCTCTCAGCTGAAAGCTTTTGGATCCCTGATTAAGTAAAGTGATATACATTACCAGGGAATCTGAGAAGATGAAGTGTGAAGGGTTCACTAAGATAGACTATGATTAGAAGAGCAGTATGATGTTTAGGAAGGACAAGATGAGAACCAATATGAACTAAAAGACAAAGAACGGATGACTGAAGAAGTTGGGACACAGGCTGGAATTGCTGAAAGTGTCAGACACAAGAGCTAAATCCTGCAGGGATGCAATTATGCTGCCAAAGATGGGGATCTCTGCCACACTTTTCACATGATGGCACAGGGCTTTACACTTAACGTTCTGAAGAATACAGCTATCGAGTGGCTTGAAAAGGATTCTGTCCTTCTACATTATTATAAATTAGATTGGAAATCAGGCTAAGTCAGAATAATGTTGGACAAAATTTAATGTTTATCCATTCAACAAATAGTTAACTTGTGCTAGGCATCATGCTAGATCATGCTAGAAATTAAACCACTAGCACAAGCTGTGATTGAATCAACTCTGCCTTCATAGAGCTTACAGTCTGAAGAATGATAAATGAAAACTGGCCATTTAAAATCACAGCCATACCTTTCAGGATTGGGGAAATATGGAATCTATAGAATAAAATACATTTAACCATTGAACAACACAGGCTTGAACTGCATGAGTCCATTTATATGCCAATTTTTTTTTTCAATAGTAAATACTATAGTACTGCCTGAACTGCAGTTGGTTAACTCTGATGATGCAGAACTATGGATACAGAGGAACTGAGTGTATGTAAGGCCAACTATAAGTTATACTTAGATTTTTCAGCTACAAAGAGGGTCAGCACCCCTGGTATCCTCATTGTGTTAAGATCCATAACAGGGTTCATACAGGATCCATACAGGGTCAACTGTAATAAGATCCATAACTCAAACTCAGGAAGATAATAGCAACTGTGCATGTGCACGGGTTTGCAAAGAGATCAGACTGAAAGAAGATCATATCCTTTAATAAGATTACACACCATATTTAAAAGTTTGATTTTTCTGAATTGTAAAATATGTACTTTTCAAAAAGTAAATACTTTCTGAAAGCTTATTTCATTCTAAATGGAAAACTTTACCATGCTATTTAATGAGTCTTTTCTCTTTCCCAAGTCATCACGAATGATAGGACAAAATTTCTTTAATAAATGCCCTGTTTGTAAAGCTTACATTTGGTATCTTAATTCCCACAGTCCTTAATGTTGCTGTTAATGCTTAAAAATCCCTCATGCCACATTTGCAACAGAATTATTTTATTTGCTAATTTTTTCTTTGTTTAATAGTGTTATTCTTTTGATGGATATTGAGACTAAGTGATCTTCAAAAAATTTTTTAAAGTTACAGCTCAAAATATCTGTGTTTCATCTTTTGTTTATACTGTTCACAACTCATTGCATATCAGAATCAGCTGAGGAGATTTTAAAAATCTGTGCCTGCAACCCAACCCCGACCAATGAAAGTGTGGTCTTATAGGAGGATCTGGGCAAGAGTGCCTCAGTTTTCCCCTTCCGATGTGCACCCAAGCTTAAGAATCACTGCTTTACACTACTGTTCTACACTGGCTTTTACTTTATCAAAGTATGGATAGTGAGAAAATATATCCTTCAGTAACAATACTCTGCTATTAAGATGGACAGGGAGGCCTGGAGTGCTGCAGTGCATGGGATCACAAAGAGTCAGACACGACTGAGAAACAGAACTGAACTGAACTGAAGATTTTCTGTGGAGTGGGAGGAGGAAAGGGTATTCATAATCAAGTAGGTTAGCATTTATGTAAATTTTATAAAGATTTTACTTCTGCTCCTGTTAAGTCTATAAAACAATTAATTTGTATTCATCACGGATATTACCAATTCATACATCAATGAATTTAAATTTACTGATTTTTTTTAAACTGAAAGGAAATCTAGATGCTATTTAGGGTAAGAGACATTAATCTTCTCTACCTTAACAACTGTATTCTTAATTATAAAACTGATGGTGTTTATTAAGACTTAAACCTGGGATGGTAAAATGTTTTCCAATTGCACTATGTGGCAAACTGCCCCAACAATTATTGTAAATGCAAGAACAATAAACTGCATTGCCAAGGACACTAGTTGGTTAGATCCCATAAAAGAGACAATTAGGCTTGAGATGAAAATGGTAGTGATGAGTTGACAGTTATGGAAAAAAACAGAATATGCAATGTAATAACTTAAATATATCTGTGGATAATACTGATAGTTTAATGCGTTTGGAGTTTATAATATGTAAAATAATGTTTTATAAAGAAAGATCAAAACTGCCTACATTCAGGTCTTCTTTTTTCCTTATTTGCTACAAAAGTGAAGTAACCTGCAAGATTACATTTACTGTCTTTCCAAATCATCAATGTACAATGGTTTGCTTAATTTATATGTATATGGCATTGATTTTATGAAGAATATTTTCTTCTTACAGATATCAATTTACATAAACTTATTCAATATTACAATACTCATAATCTATTGTTGGGGTTCCCTGGTAGCTCAGCTGGTAAAGAATCCGCCTGCAATGCAGGAGACGCTGGTTCAGTTCTTGGGTCAGGAAGTTTCCCTGGAGAAGGGATAGCCTACCCACTCCAGTATTCTTGGGCTTCCCTGGTGGCTCAGGAGCTAAAAAATCTGCCTGCAATGTGGAAAACCTGGGTTCGATCCCTAGGTTGGGAAGATCCCCTGGAGGAGGGCATGGCAACCCACTCCAGTATTCTTGGTTAGAGAAGCCTGGAGGGCTACAGTCCGGGGGTTGCAAAGAGTTGGACATGACTGAGTGATTAAGCACAGCACAGCACAGTCAATTGTTAGGATAATTGGAACATTTTGAAAATAAAATCATGATCGATACAATAACACAACTGCACGTTCACCAAGACAAAATTGCAACTCAGTCCTTCAGTAGAAAAGATGGATCTAAAAGATAGGATACAGAGATTTGGACAGCCAGAGGACGCAGAAAAGGGACCCTAAAAGAGCTGATGCCAAAGATAAACTGCCAGTGATGTGTTTTCATCTGTACCTATGCTGTACTCCCTCCTTCTCTCAGAGACTTTGTGAGTAGTGATGGATCCTGAGGGAAATAAGCCCAAGAATGTATTGGAGACCTGAAAAGCAAGAAAACCTAATGCAAACAGAAGGGGAGATCTTGAATTTCCTTAGAATATTTGCAATGGTTGCTTTGTTCAGCATGGAGCTCTCTCCCCCCAGATTTCTTCATGACTGACTCTCATCAAATCTTTGATCACTTGTCATCTTCTCAATGAAGTAGTCTTTATTTCTTATTCTTCTTGTTCTGCTCTGCTCTTTATATTCTCAATAGCATATATCATCTTTCAAGATAATTTGCTTAATATTCATGTTTATTGCCTATTAGTTTTCCTTCCATTAGAATGTAAGCTACATGAGGACAGGGATTGTCTTTTTTTTTTTCCATTGATGTATCTCTAGTACTCAGAACAGTACCTGGCACATAGTAGGTGTTCAATAAATATTTGTTGAATGTATGAAGATCATTTATTCTAGTTACTAATCTTTTTTTACTCCCTTTTAATATGCAAGCTGAAAAGCAAAGTTAGAACTTTGCTAGTAACACTTTGATCATTTTTTTTTTTCATCTGAACCAAGATCAATACCCTCTCAATCTTGGTATTATAGAAAAATCATACTGGTGTAATTTCCATGTAGCCATCCAAGAGGATAAAGACTGAAATATCTGGACTAACATTTTTCACGAAATCAAAACATACACATTAGATTTTGAAGGGAGAATTTGGGTGAAAAAACAACTATAGCAGTAAATTTTCCCTAAGTATCACCAGAATAGTACAATAAATCAGCCAGGAAATAGTGTAGAAATGCCTAAATAAAAAATAATTAGTAGCATAATATATATATATATATATATATATATATGTTTATTTACATTAAAGATGACCTATAGCAGAATTCAATTATTGGTATTAAAAATGAGAAAGGATAAAATCTATGTTTTAAACATTCTATACATATAAAACAGTAATAAACAGTTATGAATGTAGAAAATCTATGGCCCTTCTTATGGACAGTGACCTAGTTCATGCTTTTCTCTCCACTTTTCTCTGATTTATTCTGCATGCACTTTCTGAATTGATATAGCTAAAATAATACTTTGTCCCTGAGCATAGGAACTAAATTCAAAATCCTTGGTCTAACAAGACTGTGCAGTTCTTTCTCAACATTGTTCTTCAAGTTTGACTCTCACAATTCTTGCCATTCCAGGCAGTCAAACTGACTAACAAAACCACCTACCTATCTATTTGCTGCTGTGTCCACAAGTATATTTTATTCTGTATAAACAGTCGCTTAACTCTTCTATCTACCCATTTCAAGATCAAGTTCAATTCCTCTGTGATACTGTTTCTAATCAGGGCAGCCTGCAGTATATCATTTCTCTAATGCCTATGTTCATATCTCCTATGATCTCCTCTGTTTCATTCCATTTGGCACATACGGTGTTGATAGCTAACTTCTCGTGTTCATAAATATTATCTGTTAACCAAATTAATACTTGAAAATAGAAGCTAACTAGAAGAAAACAAGGGCTCCATAATTTCTTTATGATTAATTGGCTTAATGGAGCACAGGGAATTAGAAACCTTAATCACAAAATAACTTAAATCACAAAACAACTTTTCATCTTATGTATTTCCTGAACTTGATCAAACAAATCCCTTGTTGCTTAAATTTCTTCTTATGTAAATGGAGCGGGCCTTATTGATTACAATGTATAAAAGTGTTCTAGTGGGAGATAATTTTATATCACTTAAGAAATAATAGGAGAGACATTTAAAACATGCATTCCTTAAGTTTATATAATTAGATATTTCTGAATAAAAGCACAAGCTAACATGTTAAAGTAGTAAAATACCATAAATTTAAAGCCGTTGATGGGCTACAGTCCATGAATAAGATGAGAGTCCCACTTGGTTTTGTAGACAGGTTCTAATAAATGTTATAGATGCTCAGATAAAAACTGAAAGAATGAAAGCAAATTGGTCCAAAATTACCATAAGTGGTCAAGAGATTCTCCAGAAATTGAAGAATAACACAGAAAAAAAAAGACTCATAATCACACCAACATAATTTTGAGGGTTTTTGAAAAATTAATTTCCTCAGAGGATACAATTAGTCACAGACAAGTATATTCTGTTGTACTAAGAAAGAATACCCCTCCAGACTGCTCAGTCAATAGCTAAGCTATCCCCCAGAATTCTTCAATTTAGTCTCACAAATGTCATTTTCAGTAGGAACCCATCCACACTTGCATACTGAAAGTTAATTGGACAACAAATGTAAATAATAAAACTTTAATTTTCAGCATTTCATTAAAACACTTCTTATGAGATAATGAAATATAACTACTTACAAATGCCATGCATTACCTACTTCAATAATACATTTATACTTTGGATGGAAACTTCATGTTTAATACAGTAAAGCTCTTTAGAATATTAGGAAAATTATAGTAAGACTTAGGAAAACTATGAGATGACAGTTGAGGATAGTGATGTCAGAGATTATTAATATATCATTATACATGGGGTTTATTATTATTTTGCCATATAAAATATGTAATTATTTATGCTAATTTCCTAAAAATATGTTTCCTAATTCTTACATCATAAAGAGAAAAATACTATAATTAAAAATTGAAAGCATTATAATATAGTGATAACTACTATTTCCATCTGAGTTTGTTGTTTTCACAAAAAATTTTAAATGTACTTTATATTGTGCAAAAATCAGTAATTAGCTACACATCAGAAAGTTACCATTGCTTATGGTTTTCAATGCTAAATGCTTTTACCTACAAGAATCAATGCAACTGGACTATTATATAGCTTACAAGAATATGGGATATCTTCATATTATTCCTATAACTTTTCTTCAAGTGTAAAATATATAAAGTAATTGTTTAAAGTACTCAACAGAATGTAGCAGATTCATTATTCTATCTTTAGGTAGGTTTTAAGGTTAACCATTTACATACACTGCATTATTTCTCTTTAATTGCTTTTGTTTTTATGGTTTCATACAAACAAAGACGGAGAATCTGCAGTCTCAAGACAGGGAGGACATGGTTTAAGTGTTTAGGTTTAGGTACACAGGAGGAATCTGGTAGAGGCAAAAGGCCCATTCAAAAGAAGTCATTCAGGTAAAGAAAAGGAGACAGAACAACAGCCAGATCGGAATCCACAGGTGTCAGAATCAGTGAGTGCAGCAAGCAGCAGCAGTAGAACTAACATGAATAATCAGTATTGGCCATGGTCCTGGCAAAAAGAAAGAATGAATGACTCAGTTCTGATCAGTGGACATACAGTATCTGTTTTTGGTCTTTTGTTACTCAACCTGTTGGATTTTTCTATTTTTCCACTGGTCTGGATTGTGGCATGTGTGTGTGTGTTTTAAGTTGCTTCCATCATGTCTGAGTTTTTGCAACCCTTTTGGTCTGAAGGAAGCCAAAAGCTGACCAATGGATATTTATTTGGGATATTAAGATTACATGACATTACAGAATAGTAACATTGTAGTGACTCAGTGGGCTTCCTCAATGACTCAGTGGGTAAAGAATCTGCCTGCATTGCAGGAGGCACGGGACACAGGTTTGATCCTTGGGTGGGGAAGATCCCTTAGAGGAAGGAGGGCATAGCAACCCACTCCAGCGATCATGCCTGGAGAATCCCATAAACTGAGGGTCCAGGCAGACTACAGTCTAAAGTGTCCCAAAGAAAATGAGTCAGCTCTTTAGAAGACAAGAAAGGGAAGACTGAATGATCCTTTAGTATCCGATGCTGCCTAAGAAATAATAAGTCACTTCAGTCGTGTCCGACTTTGTGCTACCCCATAGACAGCAGCCCACCAGGCTCCCCAATCCCTGGGATTCTCCAGGCAAGAATACTGGAGTGGGTTGCCATTTCCTTCTCCAATGCTAGAAAGTAGAAAGTGAAAGTGAAGTCGCTCAGTCGTGTCCAACTCTTAGCGACCCCATGGACCTCAGCCTACCAGGCTCCTCTGTCAGATTTTCCAGGCAAGAATACTGGAGTGGGGTGCCACTGACTATATTAACTTATTTTTCAATTTGATCTTTCTTTGATATCCTGGTACCTGAAAGTAAATTTAGACTGACTACAAGATGTTAATATTTGTGATATGCTCAATTCTAAATTAAATTTTGAGTCAATTTAGGCAACAAATATGCAAACATTCAGGGATAAATTACCCTCTTATCTGTTGTTTTTATATGTAACTATGGTTTTTGTATACTTTATTCTTTATTTTAAAAATAATGTTTATTTTTAATCAAATGCACAATCATCACTTCTGTGGCAATGAAATAGAATATGAGTGCAGAATTAATATGAGTTGGCAAAAGAGAAATCACGTCATCATTTCTTATGTTGACAATTCTTATTTGCATGACTGGAATGATGTTTATGATTTTAAACAAAATATAGAATAAAGAAAGAGGGACTAGGATTGAAGGGGAAATGTAACTTTGGTTTTGGACATAAGGAAGTTAATTTCCCACCTGGGTATCCAGATGGAGATGACCAGAAGGCCCCTGAGTTTTAAAGATTGTGAAACCAATAAAACCACTCTTCATTAATGTTATAATAAGCATAATTCATTCCTTAATTATTCAGAATGAATACTTTAGGATTTTACCAGACTTTATGGTTAACAGCTTTAATCAATATTTTTCTTAGAGCTTTTCTACATGACAGTCACAGTGGGGAATAATGCTTAAACTAATATATCATCACTGACCTCAAGGACCTTGCAGTCCAATCGGGAAGATGGTACACACATAAAAGTTTCTGAAACTTTTGAAAGTGCAGGGAAAGGCCACTGTTGTAAAGGTAGTATTGACAACACTGTGACTAAACATATGTAAAGGGGTATATGACAACAGTCTTCTTCCTTAAAATAAAGATATCTGATAAACAGTAAAGTTTCACTGAATGTTAATTTCTTTGCCTATAAGTTGCATCAGATGCAAACATGGCAAACATCAACCCTTTTATTTAAGGAGTTGTTTTATTTTGCATCATGGGAGTAGCTACTCTATGGGAAAATGTTGCCAGAAATGCAGGTAGTTTTAAGGAAGCTTGTCAAAGCCATGAAAGGGCAAAAGCAAGTTGCCTAACATGAATAAATTGGCCATAGGAGTAGCCCTGAACTGCATGAGTTTTATGATATTTGTAAATAAATGCCTTGAATATTTGTATAACTGCCATGGTCTCAAACTTAACTTGATTTACCAAAGTTAGCTTTGAATGAGGTATTATTACTAATACAAACAGTATAAAATACTGGAAAATTACTATCTTTGTGAAAAGTGAGAAGCTTATATGTACATATATGTGTACTTTCCACCAAAAAAAAATGCATCAAGGATGACTTGCATGCAGGTGGGCACAATTACTTATTCTTTCTCCCATGTTAGAAGTTCAGCACAGATATTGAATGTATTGACAAATATGGAGGAAGCTCAAGAATTTCATGCTGAAGTGATTATTTTTATTCATTCACTTTATGTATATATTGACATGTTTAGAATTTTTGAAACCCAGGTAGTGTTAGTGGTAAAGAATCCTCCCGCCAATGCAGGAGACATGAGAGATGTAGATTAGATCCTTGGCTCGGGAAGATCCCCTGGAGGAGGGCATGACAACCCACTCCAGTATTCTTGCCTGGAGAATCCCATGGACAGCGGAGCCTGAGGGGTTACAGTCCATAGAGTCACAAAGAGTCTGACATGACTGAAACGACTTAGCACACACATGTTTAATTTAATAAATGCATTATCAACTAGGTTGACTATACCAATACTCTGTACATATTAATTCCTTCAAACAATACCTTTTAGTTAAAATTGTGACACTCTTGGAGTGAGTAGTGTGGAAACATATACACTGCCATATGTAAAACAGGTAACCAGTGGGAATTTGCTGTATGACTCAGGGAACTCAAACTGGAGCTCTGTGACAACCTAGAGGGGTGGAATGTGGTGGGAGCTAAGAGGGAAGTTCAAGACGGAGGGGACATACGTATACCTATAGCTGATTCATGCTGATGTATGGCAGAAACCAACACAACATTGCAAAGCAATTATCCTTCAATTAAAAATCATATATGGGAAAAAATGTAAACATGCATAGACACAGAATCAATAATTTTAACATATATTCAAATGACTTCTGTTTGTAGACACAGTATTAACCTTTCTACAAAATGATACTTAAATTTAATCATTGAAATTTAAGATAGCTTAAATTTCGGTTGGTCAGTATTATATTTGATTTTTATAAATCTATTCAAAATTTATTTTCAATGTACTCATAAAATTATATTATTGAATGAAATTGTATTAAAGATTAGATTTCTAGAAAATAGTAACAATTATTCAAAATTATTCATTATTTGTCTAAGAGAGCTTCAACAAATCTAATACAGCTAACTTTATATGTAGGATTGAGGAAGAAATGTAATGATCTTCTGAAGTACTTTTAATGCTGTAATTTAGTAAGATAAAGTCTATTCCCTTCTCTGACTTCAACAGGAATTCAATAATCAGGACTCAAAGGTAAAGAAGGTAGGATTGGGAGCGCTTCTTAGCTAGCCTACGAATCCATTCAGCTTTCCCTGATAACCGTGGTTCTGGCAGAGCACAGCCCTTATAACAGTGCTATCATTCACTGCTTGGTGGTGATCTTTCTCTTCTCTGACTTTTGTGTTGAAATACTACAGACTAGCTTATTAGTTTAATAGTCAGGAACTCGAGGGGAGATCTAAGTTTATTGAGCTTATTTGACATAGCAAATAGAAATCAGTCACATAAACAGTGTAATTCTAACTTTAAGTATAAGGATAGGAATGCCAACATTTATTTCAATTGAGAATCAGCATTAAAAAGGACAAGATTAAAGACATAGAACAACAGGAATGACTACGTGAAAGATATAGAATTTCCTGATAGACTACTTTACTAAAGAATACAATCTCTCCAGGAGATGTTTAAGAAAAGAATATTATAAGCATTTGGTTTAGGTAGTTTTCAGAGTAATTTTGTCTGAAAGCAAAGGATAGAATTAGATGGCCTCTCCTACAATACAATTCAAGGAAGACTGTTCAGATCAAGTGCATTGGAAAAAACGATTATAATTTCATTTACACTAAAACACAATAGTCTTATATACATACTCAAGATTACATCTGAGGATCTTTTTTTTTTTTTTCTGCTTGTGCCTGAATGTAATTTTAAAATTTGGTGAGATTTTTCTATTGGTAAAATACTCAGGATATTTAAGTAGTAATAATATATTATTTTAAGATTAATCACCAGGAGGAGACTTATTAAAATGAAAAAATACTGCTTTATTTCCTATATGGTTTATGAAGCTGAAAGTTACCCAAGCAGTTTTATGTACTTTGTAATTGTGTGAAGACACCTATAATAATGTTTAAAAGTGAAAACCAGTTTGGGGTTTTTCTTATAATTTCATCATCAATAGGATAGCTTTGTATCATGGTTTAATTCTGTAAAATAAGCGGAGTACCATCAGTGTTAAACGGGCTATAAAATCTGTTTCACATAATTAGTAAAAGCATCTACAGTTTGGCATGCTTTATAGATTTAAACCTTGGGGGTATTTTGATCTTTTTTACTTCACAAATTTCAAAAGGGGTGAATGAAATTCAAATCCACAGCTGCACACAGGACAAATCATTGTCTTAGGATGTTTGAATCCCATTTCTAGTTGTAATTTGAATAGCACTGGTATGCAACACAGACAGACAGTTTTCAGAGTAACTATAAGGGGAGGGAACAATGAAATTTCCTAGGACAGGTTTTTTTAGTGAACAGTTGGTCTCTGTTACAGTGCTGTGTAACAGTCCAGTCGGCAATTTATTTCTATTTGTCATAAAATCTTTAAACAGCAGGATGGTCTGATTAAGGTTTCAAAACCAGTTATTATTTATATGAGAGTGAAAGTGTTAGTTGCTCAGTCATGTCTGACTCTTTGTGACCCCATAAACCATAGCCTTTCAGACCCCTCCATTCATGGAATTCTCCAGGGAAGAATACTGGAGTGGGTGGCCATGTCCTTCTCCACGGGATCTTCCCAACCCAGGGATTGAACCTGAGTTTCCCAATTGCAGGCAGGCTCTTAACTGTCTGAGCCACCAGGGAAGCCCAGAAGGTTTCCACTGCTTTCCCATTGGGGAATTGAACCCTGGTCTCCAGAGTGACAGGTGGGGATACTCACCACTATACTAACAGGAAATTGCAGTATTATTTAAATAATAGACAATAATACTACCGTGCCAGTTACCCAAGAAAAGTTACTAGAGAAGCAGAATAAAAACCTCAAAAGATTTGAGAGTTATGTCCTGAGGACCCTTTTCTTTTTATACAGTGGTGGGGTACAGAAAATGCTTTAAAAGCAGAGGAATGATTAAAATTCAAAGGGGCATAATATATCTTCTTAAAGGAAAAAATGATATCAAATTAAATTTCACTCTCTATTCATGTATTTATACAGAGATGATAAGATGAAACTGTGTATAGCCGACTCAGTTTTTAGTCCAAAAGAACCATCTTAAGAACTACCTTAAGGAAAACACATGTTGTATTTCATTTAAAAAAATACCTAGTTTCTGACTGATGTTCCAAAAATTTTTTGTAGCCCAGAAGTTTCTGGAATTTGAGAATCATTCTCCCCCCCATAGTAGCAATGTTATAAAATATTAGTTTCCCTAGTTAGTGCCCCCAAACTTACTGAAAAATCTATAATTCTAAAACATGTGTGTGTGTTAGTCACTCTGTCGTGCCTGACGCTTGTGACCCCATGAACTGTAGCCCACCAGGCTCCTCTGTCGGTGAGGTCCTCCTGGCAAGATTACTGGAATGGGTAGCCATTTCCTTCTCCAGGGGAACTTTCCCACCGAGGGACTGAACCTGAGTCTCCTGCATTGCAGGCAGATTCTTTACCAACTGAGCTACAAAACTATGGATTTGTACTAACCTGGGTCTAGGTAGCAGAAATGATATTGAAGGAAAGAACATTTCTCCATTAATTTTGGTCATAGGGCTAGCCATATACAAGATTTTAAAATATGGAATATATCACCAACGCCATTTTGAGTATCTACAAAGTGTCAGCAACTGGGATAAATGTTTATATATGTTAGCTAATGAATTTCTCATAGCAACTCTGCCAAGTACAAATTATATCCCTATTTTACATCTAAATAAAATGGATACAAAGTGTAATTTATCCAAGTTCATACAGCTACTAATTAGTAAGAATGAAAGCCCAAATGTGCCCTACTTTACTGCTTACACTGTTTCCAGTATGCCTTATTGTTTTTGGAATCCTCCTTCCCTCCCAAATATAAACACATACTCCAGATCTCCTGGGCCCTCCTGCTTCTGTACAGCTCTTAAGACAACTCTGTACTCAAATCTGCCTTGTAGCCCATAGTGCTCTCTGCTCTAAAATTATCCATTTCCGTTGTCTCAATCCAAACTCAAAGCCCATTTGTGCAGTTGACTTTCATTGGGTATAAGGTAGATATAGTCCCTTCCATCCTGGAGGTGTCTGCATTTAAGAAGAGGAGTTTTGTGTGTGTGTATTGTGTAAATGTGTGCATACGCATATAAACACACATATACCTATATCTGTATGATCTTTTAAGTCTGACAACATAGTGGGCAATCAGGCCCACTTCAGGTGTCTGCCCTGGAGGTAACTTCCCTTACACTATTCCTGTTGGCCTGTTGGGGTGAAACCTTGGAACAAGGACAGGAGTCACAGTCAGCAGAACTGGAAGAAGGTGAAAAACTTGTGTCCCACTTCACAATCATCTTTTGCCTGGAGCTTTATTGGCTCCATGTCCTCGGCCCCCGCTCCATTTTTACAGGCTGCAGATGGGCTTCAGGTGGGAAATCAGGCTCGTAGAGATCCCAGAGGACCCATTTGAGGCCTGGCATCTATAGTGATTCCCTTCATCTAGGGCTTGAGAGAAACTATTGAGTGATGAGACCCTCTTCTTCTCTCAGAAAAGGTTCAAAACTACTCTAGGGAAAGTCAAGGCTTATAGGAGTATGGATTTCCCACAAGACCAGGAAGCCACAAAGCCCTGGTAGATCTCCAAGGAAACTCTAAGCTAGTTGGCTCCTTGTTGTCAACCAGCCGGCAGTTTCCAAACAGTCCTCTTGACGGGTCCTGTGCAGCTGTGTTTTATGTTTCCATGTGGCCTTGCCAGAGGTCCCTCCCTTAAACAGACCAGGCTTCCACAATTAGTTAGTACTCAAAACAGGTTAGTTATGGAATATATTAAGTCCTAAAGGCTTCATGGGGCTATTTACACTTCTTTGGACTATTTCCAGCACTCCAGATTATACTGTAAGTGTAAATTAAGGAAGTCTCACAATGCTATAGCTCTGACTGGAACAGGCAATGTGAGCATATATTAGGCACCATTTTCCAATGTTTTTCTTGGCCTCATTTTAACAATTTACCACCCTGAAAGATAAACTCTCTGTAATCTTCAAGTCATACTTTAGAAAGCCTCTCTCTCATTCCCATTCTTGAATGTGCCTGTTTCTATTATTCCTCAGGTACAGAAACTGAAGAGTAATCTTTTTTTTTCCTTTGGCATTGAAATCTTTCAGGAATTTATTTGCATTCACCTGGCCAAGTTATAAATACCATCCAACACCTATATCATGCCATTTCATTACTTAAAATAATGAATTGGTTTCACTTAATAAAATACAAGACCATATGAAGTCAGTCTGTGTACCCAACAGTTGGGAACATTTAGCAGCTGTTGGTAGGGAAAAGGATATGCTGAAAAGGTCAGTCCCCTGGCCAGTACTCAAGATCAGTTATTGATCACAGATTTGAGAAAACTCAAAATGTAACGTAAGTGGTTCTTATTTTTCATCTGTGGCTTCCCTTGTTTACCTGAAGAATCTGAGCTTGGCTTTAATGTTCTCTCCCCTCACCCCCTCCGCTCTCAGCCCTCACTTTCCTTGGGGCCTCTGGTCTTCACTGAGTCATGTTTCCAACCTTGTGCCTAACAACACAGTACCTGACACACAGGCCCTTAATAAACACTTATGGAATAAAACCCTAACAAGAAGACTATGATGTCAGAAGAAATAACACAAGTCCAAGAACCAAGAAATTAGCTGAACACAGTTTGATAATAATGGTGGCAATTATATTTGAGTTTTGATGGCTATATATGTGCCCAACACTTTACTAGAAGCTTTAAAAATATAATCTCATTTTATGTTAACTTAATCATCACAAGACTGGACAAGCACCATTGCCCCTATTTTACATATAAATAAATAGCAGCCTAGAGAAGTAAAATAATATGTCCGTAGCCACATAGTTATTAAGTGAATATCAACTGGGATAAATATGCATTGTGAATATTATAAATATTTATTATGAATTATGAATATTATAAATATGAATATGAACTAGGATAAATAATATCTGTTCAATGCCACAGTCAAGCCTTTTTTAACCCTTTTGATCTAGTCCTTAATTTTTTAATTTATTAAGCATGAAAATTTTAATAGTCCTTAAGATCTTTTCCAACTTTAAGATGTTCCATATATCAGGTAACACACATCTTAAGAAAACTGACAATTCAGTGGGTTTCCCTTGTTGATTAAAATCCTGAAAAAAAACAAAGAAAATTGCTCTCCAAAACAGAAATTTCAGAAACTCTGAAAAGAAAGAAAAGAGAAACTTTTGGATAGTTTGGGCCTCTCTAAGGTTTTTCAGATCCACCTAAAGCTAGAGTTGGCTTTGGCTTTTTACAGGAGTTATTATTTTCTGATAACTTACTATGTGCCATACACTAGGCCAAAACTTTGTATGTATTATTTTATGGAAATCTCTAGCAATCTCTATGAGATTGTACCATTGTTGTTCACAATTAACAGAAGGGATATTGAGTTTAACTTGCAGAAGGTCACACAGCTAGCATGTGGTGCAGCTTAGACTCAAACCCAGATATGTTTATCTCTGAAACCCAAATTTTAACTTTGAAGGTGTATTGCTTCTGCATGTTATTTTTAGTTTATTTATCTAATATACCTAATATTACTTATGTCAATGTTATTTAATTCTTTTGGTCACTTATTTTGAAGTGATGTCCATGGGACGTAGATCAGCAGTCTGCTTAGTTTGTTTGCTAACACATAGTTCAGTACTACATATGCGGTAACACTTATCAAGTATCTCATGATGCATGCCTTTCAGTGCAATTAAATACCTCTGGGTCACTCTCGGTCACATGCCTATGAGTTACAATTCTCTTTTCCTCCCCCACTAGATATTTCTTTCTATCCAAAGGGGATAGATTAATAAGATTGAAGAAAAACCATAAACAAAAAAATCAGACAACCACATCAATGTGGAGGTTTGCAAACTCTGACCTGAAAAAATCTTCCATAGAGAAAACATCATGCCTAGGGTGACTGACATAACAGAAATCCTACCTCACTAAATGTGTTCTCACAGTTCATTCTGTACCTGTTTAGAAGGGATTCTTGACGCTTTTAGAAGATACACTCTCTGAGACTCTGATAGCAAATTAACTTTGGAATCAAGAGGAATTCACGTTAGTTGCTACTCTCTACGTTAAGACAGACTTATTTTCAGTCTAACTCTGACTTATATTACATACTATTATTAATCTACCTTGCATATATGAAGTAAAAATTGACATATATTTCTCTTCAGCATTTATCTTCTCAAATAACTGACCACTAAATTAAATTACAAATTAAATTACAAAATTCTGTAACTTTTGAAGGGAGGAAGATATTTTAGAAGCTGTAACTTTTTTGATCAAATAAGTGTTAGTGAATTTTTGCTTTAGCCGAGTACACATTTCATAAAGGAACACTAATAAGATGTGCTATTTTTCCTTAACCAAATTCTTCACAATGAAATCCAACTGCAATATTCATTTAGAAATTCGATAATGCTCTCTTGTGTGAGTTTTAGGAATATTTGAAACCCCATTGCATATAAATTATATCATGGAAAAGCTGTATAAATATTCTATTATGGCACATGCTGTTCTAAGGATCTGTCAGGATTTCCTTTATACACTCCATTTTGAGTGGTATATAAATCAGATGTAAAAATTCATGTTGGACTGAAACTTAGCACAAAAGGCCTTCTCCAGAGGCAAATGCATTTTTTTTTCAAAATGTGGTTTGAATTATGTTGGTCATTTTTAAGTTATAGAAGTGCAGAAAATGTATTTGTGGTTTTGAAGGAGAGAGATTTTTTCCATTTTTATAACTCATTAGGAAACTTTACAGGCCTTTAGACCATTTTGTGGTTTAGTTCTTCTCAAGTTTTTCCCCAAAGCAATATTAAAACTTGAATGGTGTCCGCTATGAACCTAACAATTACTGTTCTGAATATAAATGTGGGTATGGATATATCTCCAGTTACACATATCTTAAACTAGGAGAAGTTTCAATAATATCAAGACTGGGGTAGATTAGGCCTAGCAGTTATCCATTTTTGTTCTTATTCTCAAGTCAAGTTTGGTCTATCAAAGAAATCCTCTATCTTTACCATAGTTCAGCTTGTAATGCTTATAATTTTAAACTGCATTTCTAACTTGCAGAAAAATCCAGAGGTAAACATTCCTTCTTTTATGAGATCTTTGACAATACGGGTGTGCCTTTTTAAAATTTCCCTTTTCTCTAATATATAGACCAAGTTGCAGCCTGTACATTATTCACTGATGATGATCTTATTTGTAAAGTATTTAATATGTGTATGTTTATATATACAAATTAGTTTATTAATAGTGTTGAACATATTTTGTCTACATAACTAACATGTTGCTGAGTAATCTCATAAACATAAATTATTTTAGCACACAGATTATGATTTTATTATTTCTCAATAGCATCAGTTAAAACCTAAGAAAGTTTATTTGGACTAAGAAAGACAGCATAACTCACAAAGTCAGGTAAACCAATCTTTAAATTACTTTAAAGAATAATGAAAACAGAAATATTTTCTATGATTGAATTGTTTCACTTACATTATATTTAGTTCATTAATGCATTAGAATAGCACATTTAGTGGTTATTATCAGATCATAGATCAAGGCATTAGAGCATGAGAGATTGAAAATTTTCCAATGTAATTCTTTATGTTTTTATTTAATTTTATTTAATTCCACTTAGAATCTGGATGTCTTGATTCCTAATACAGTTCCCTTTTTGTCATATTACACTATTTCTGGTGCAGTTACTAGAATCTTTGCGTCTAATGACAGTTAGGATGGACCATCCAGAAAATAATCAAGCTTTTGCCTGTGGCTGGTACAGCAATGTGATTTTCCTCTGGGACACTCTGAGGAGCAGAAGACATCCATCTCCTCCTGGATGTTTTATCTACTCACCTACCATCATGGAAATGAGCCAACTCTACAATAGAGAGAACTGAATACCTATCTATTTTTATTTTATTTTATTTTATTTTTTTACATTAAGAGGAGAGCAAGGTTACTAATGAAGGGTCATATCCCAAATCTCTAATCTATAAAGCTAATATCCTTATTTATACTTGGGTCATTTTTTTATTCTACTCCATTTACTTTTACTAAATTATACTACTTTGTGTTCTATAATGTTACATTTGGTTATAATGATAAATTTTTATAGATAATTCACATACCACTCATATACTACTTTCTTTGAGCTTATCACTAAAGTCATCATAGCTCTTGAAATGTAACTAAATATGTGTCACTCCAGACATCCCTATACAACTAAATGTCATTGAAAAGTTTGAGGGGAAGTCTATGAATTTCTGAGCACTAGGTACATATTGAAACACAGTTTTATGCTCATCAGAAATGTTTTTAAGTATAGCAAAAGTATTTAAAATATTAAGCATAAATATACTTTAAATGGCAAAATAAAGTTTTACATGTTAAGAATCTAGATTCCATGGTTTGAATTTAAGCAATTTATAGCTCATTAGGTAGGAAATATACGGATTGCACTCCCCATGCTATCTGTTACATTATACCCATATTTTCCTTACATCTGGAGGAGAGATGACATGGTGCTATTATTCAAATATCACTGACCTTGTTAAAGCCTAGCACCATTGCTTTATACATGACAAGACTAAATTTTTAAACAGCATGGCTATTTCTTAGTAGTGAAATAAAGAATGACTTTTAAAAACTTTCAAATTATGAAAAGTAATGATGTAAGATATATCCTCACCTTGATTTTACCTTTAAGCAGCCTTTTATTTGTCTATTAGGAACGTCTTCCTGTAGTTTTTCAGGCTCTGGCTCTTGTTCTTTCTTTTGACAAACCAATACATAATTTGTGCCATTATTATTTGACCAAAATGTACCAACAGAAGTTTCATAACGTATACAAAACTCAACTTTACTGCCATCTTTTTGATAAGGAGGAACCAATGATATCTTAAAGGAGAACTGGTCAGTTTCACCATCACATGAATTTGGGATATAGTCTGCTAATATATCATAATATGACTGCCAGTCATCTAAGGACATTCTCACATATACTAACTTCTCAAAAGAAATATTCAAAACTCGAATAATGCCCTTCATACTTGTAGATCCAGGAGGATACTCGGTTGATTCCAGTATCGCTTTCTGTACTTGAAGTTGTTGCATAAGATCTTCTTTTGAAGAAGGCAAGCCAAATTGTGGAGATAAAACATATTCTTCTGTGTGGAAAACGTCCTTCCTTAAGTCAAAATCAGTTGAACCACTCGGTAATTCCCAGGAATCAAATTCTTTAACAGACACAAGATTGAATCCAAAGGTGTCAGCAAATGAAACTCTTCTTGCACCTGATGGTGGAGAGTCCAGGTAAATGTCTTCAGATGAATCAGAACCTCGTCTGCTAGGTTGTGGGGAGAATCCAGGTCTGAAGGTAGCTTTAACTTCTTCATCTTCAGAAAGAGAATCAGATAAACTAGGAACTTCTAAAAAGTTATCTTTGCTAATCTGACTAGGTTCTTCAGAAGGCTCCATTGGGCTCTCTGATATCAAATAAGGGAGAACTGTACAACTAGTAGAGGCTGATATTTGAGACACTGAGGCTTAAAATAAGTATAAGGTTACAGTTGACATTACAAAAAGGAGTCAGCTCTATAAATAGGTCCGATGGCGTGTAAACTATGCTTGCTTGCCTCCAAAGGCCTTTAATATGATAGCATCCACATTAACTCTCAGCAGCATGTTTCAGATTTAACTCTTAATTTTTAAAATTGAGTGTGTTTATGAGTTCTAAAGAGACATCTTAAATAATTTTCTTCTGTGTTTGAAAATCTGCAACTTTAAATAAAAATATTACTTTAACCTGTTGATATTAAAAATTAAAAATTGAACCATTTATTTTAAAAAAGAATAAAAATAGTATCACAATACTAAATATGTAGTTTGAGTTTGATCCATCCATTGAAGAAGGCAAAGGAAGGCAGGAGAGAATAAGAACATATATAGAACTGGAAAGATCCAGTATTTAATAATAATGATAGCCACCATTGATCATGGACTTATATATAATGTAACTCTAAATGGTTAAAGAAGATGCTGGGAGTTCTGAGGAAAGAAACAAGATTTAGATGGAGAAGGTATCATTTGAAAGAAATCATGAAAGGTAGATAAGACATAGACATGTAGGGTTAGAATGAGGTAGATTTTCCAGGTGGAAGAAATCGTGTAAGTTAAGGTGTAAGACAAATAATTAGTAAAATCTGTTATTTCAAACACTAGCAAGTTTCTTTTAATTAAGTCACAGAAAAATATAAACAAGTAATATGTTAATGACTTGAAATATAAGTAGACAATGATAAACCTGGAATAAAATATTTATGTAGAATAAAATGTTTGGCAAAATGCCATTTTATGCTCACAAAGCAGAAGTTAATACCATGACATGTTGGGTTCTATGTGAATTTTAGAGTGTGAGCAACCTGTTTAGACTCTCATATTTTTGTATTAACGTAAAATCTATTTTGTAGGTCACAATTGGGAAATACCTATAAAAATGTAAACATACATATGCTTTGACCTAGAAAATGCTCCAGCTGCAAATCTGCCCTATCAGTAAGGGATAAGTCTGCAAAGATGAATGTAAATATATGTTCATAATAGGACTGATTATTTTAGAAGCTATCTGAATATCCATCAACAATGTTACACCCATTCAATAGAATATTTTACAGTCGTTAAAAAGGATAAAGTACCAATTTATGTGTTGATGTGGAAAGACAACCAAAATAACTTCTAAGTGAAGAAAAGAAAGTATACGCAGATATGTACATAGAAAATTCCTGGAAATACACAAAAGAAACTACTGTAGCAGTAATCTCTAACCACAGAGGTTGAAGATTTTAAGTGAAAAGGACTCATTCATTTCACTTTGTGGTCTCTGTACTATTTTAAATATTAGCCTTGACCAAGGTTTTCTTTCAATGTATTTTCAACTCAAATAAATTGTGAGAGGTGATTATTTTTTAAGAGAACTCAATAGCATACTTTCTTAAATTTAAGCTTTATAAATAATTATAACTTACCGAATAACTTGAATTGTGTACAATAATGAATTAAGGAATTATTTTGCAAGATTAAAAATAAGTATTATCTATCTAGGATAAGGAAATGAAAACTACTTTAGGCTTTATCACATAGCTAGAATGGATGATGACCACATGGATTGTTCAAGAATGGAGAATTGTTGTGGAAATTATATAATAGTGTACTGAAGTAGTTTAACTATTCAGGGATGATAAGCAGAGACATGGTGATAAAGACCCCTGGGTTTGTACTCTGGCTGTGATACTTACTAGCTGGGTAACCTTCAGAACATTGCTTAAATTTTCTTACCCTAAGTTTCTCTGATTGCTAAAATGTAATGTTAACAATTAAATGAGATGCTTACTAAATAAATATTTATTTAATATATTGCTAAATAAATAGCTATATGTATGTTTGTGAAAGGTTGATTTCTGAGAGACACCAATATTTAGATCAGCTAGTTAGGTGGATAGGATAGATACAAATAGATTGTACAGAATCTACATATATAATAATAAGTAATGGTTTGTAATTTGCTTCATTTTTGTCTTTTTCAAAGGCTATATTATAGAACACTTAGCTTTAGAAGACATAAAATAGCTCTGCATTAGGAAATGGTCCTGTTTTTTGAGTTAAAATCTCCTTTTCTTAATTTATCTTTCTGCAGAGCCCTACACCCTAGATTTGTAGTAATCACTGCCTATCTTTTGGAGTTTATAACCTTCACATAATTATAGATGTTCCCCCTTAGTCACTGCTTAGCTAAAGCAGAGTGATTTCCTCTTTTTAATCTCTTCTTATAGGTCAGTCCTTCAGCACTTTTTATCATTTTGTTACTCTTCTATGAATCTTTCCAGCTTGCCTATATTATTCCGGTAATGAGCTGCCCCTAGATGAATGTAGTAGCACAGATCAGGTGTCTCTGGGGCATGGAGAAAGCTCTGTCAGTTTCAGCCTTGTGACTTGGTGTTTGTATCAGTTAAAATTCACATCTCCTTACTTTTTTTCCATATCAGGCCAACGTCTCATTTTCTTATATTCACTGCTACCTCAATTTTAATAATATAAATTTTATATTTTTCCTCAATTACTTAAGTATACTGTTTTTATCAGTTATGACTATTTATTTATTTAATCAAATTGCAGTTCAAGTTTCCATGCATTTACTTCTTTTGTCTTAATCAAAGATTTTCAAAGGCACCTTTAACATAAAAAACTGTTTCAATCAGGATCCCTGTAAATAGGAAATATAGACGTCATGCACAAAATTTGATAATTCCAGGAGGGCTTATTTACAAGCATCTATTTAAAAGTGTAAATGCAGAAAATCCACAGGAGTTTGTGCAGTACACTGGGGCCAATTGCATCAGAACTGCTACAGTTTTTCAAGGAATGAGGAAAGGGGCCAAGTATCAAAACTTCAAAGCACAGAATGTCATAAACTATTCACCAGGCTGAAGGGGATCAGTGATCTTTAGTCAAGGGACACAGTCAGCTGAAGATGAGCAGGAGTGATCCGTGGGCAAAAACACTGATTTCACTCTTATCCTTTCATACAGTATCCTACTGGTTACCCGTTGGCCAAAGGCTATGGGTACTATCACAATTCATTCAGGTCAGTCTCCCAGAGCACAGAGCAGGATGGAAAAGGGTGAAAAAAAGTGGTGCATGAATTTGGAAGAGCAAACAAAAGATAATGGAGATTAAAAGTTTTGTATTTATGTATCTTTATGAGCTTATGTACTATGTTTAAGCATATGTGTGTGTATATATTTTCTGAATATTCCGTCTCAATGCCAACTGAGTTTCTATTACTTGATCTTCTATTATCACAGCAAAAAAATAAGTTCAAGTATCTAAGATCTGTAAGCTCTGATACAGTGCAAGTCACATAAGAAATATTGATCTTATCCACAGATGACTAAAAAAGAAATAGTCTTTTTTGAGATTAATTATAATGTTGCATTTGTTTCCCTTGTTAGCCTAAGTCTTTGTCTGCAACTTAAATTCAAGTAACATTTTGTCAAAAGAGAATCTGGAACAATGAATATTCACAAGTGAAAGTAAAGGTCGCTCAGTCATTTCCAACTCTTTGCGACCCCATGGACTATACAGTCCATGGAATTCTCCAGGCCAGAATACTGCAGTGGGTAGCATTTCCCTTCTCCAGGCGATCTTCCTGACCCAGGAATCAAACCCAGGTCTTGTGCATTGCAGGTGGATTCTTTACCAGCTGAACCACAAGGGAAGCCAACTGATACATAACAAAAATCACTGAGTGAGATGCTCAAACTACATAGGCTCAGGTGCACTGAGAGATCTACTGAATGATAGCTTCCAGGTTGCTGGTGCCCCACAAGTGGTTCTGGTTTGCAGAATGGTTATAATGCATAATCTACTAGTCTGTTGGCCTTAGGGTCAAGGACTTAGGTTCTAGTTAGAGATGTAGCTATTATCCCTCAATTATCACATCTTTTTTTTTTTTTTTTCCTTATGCGAAGGCTACAAAATACTTTTACAAAAAAAAAAAAAGTTTAGGCGAGTTATAGAGAAGCAGAACGCTAAGGCACTTAACAGTCTTCTGGGCTATCCCTTCATTTTCACATAAGAAAACTGAAATCAAGAACAATGAAGGACCCCAACATTTGGTAACAGTGCTGGGACTTAAACTCAGATGTCTCTGCTTTCAGTGCAGTATTCTCCATAGTATACCATCCATACACCAACTTTTAGTTTTATAATGCGTAATGAACAAGGTAATCATTCTTTGAAAGATAGTCATTAAAATTCATTTGTTCTAGATTTAGTTTACTTTTATAATCAATTAACTTTTGTGAACTTTCTTTTTTCCATTTGATGAACGATCTCCCAAGATGTCCAAATAATTTTTCTTTATGACAGAGTCTCTCAACCTTTTTTAACCCATGCTCCTTTGGTAACTATAATATCTTACACTGTTTTATTTCTCTCCCTCAGACTTTGTTATACTCCTATTTGGGAATTATTGGTCTCAGTTATTAAAAATGAATCATATAATCTCTTTAGATCTAATATGGATATTTATTATTTTAAAGGACTGTTAAAGGGTCCTACTTCAAGCATGCTTTAAGGATTAAGCCATGCCCTCCTCCAGGGGATCTTCCTGACCCAGGAATCAAATCTGCATCTCTTATGTCTCCTGCATTGGCAGGTGGGTTCTTCACCACTAGCACCAGCTGGGAAGCCTAGTGACAAGTCTTTATAAAGAATAAAAATTGTATATATTATTATTGTTATTCTTGGTGATGATAATATTGCAGTATTGTTGATCATATTAACATACCTCTATTTGACAGATAATAGAACTGTGGGATTTGAGAACAGTGTCTAGAAACACACTGTATATGCTTATATCCTGCTTCTGTTTATTAGCTGAGGGGCTTTAGGTAATTACTTAACCTTTCTGTGCTTTAATTTCTGTAGCTGTACAGTAGCAATACTAATAGTTCCTACCTCCAAGGTTGTTACAAGGATCAAATGAGTTAATAAATGGGAAGCTTATGAAGAAATAAAAACATACAATTATGGTGGTTTTAAAATTCACAAGGAAAAAAATCACTTGAAATTTCATCATCTAAATTATGTGACGGGGGCTTCCCTGATAGCTCAGTAGATAGCTCCTGCAGTGCAGGAGACCTGGGTTCGATCCCTGGGTCAGAAAAATCCCTTGGAGAAGGAAATGGCAACCCACTCCAGTATTCTTGCCTGGAAAATCCTATGGACAGAGGAGCCTAGTGGGCTACAGTCCATGGGATCGCAAGAGTTGGACATGACTTAGCGACTAAACCACCACCACCAAATTATAATCATATTTCAAAATATAAATTTATGAATTCAAGATGTTGTACACTTTAAACTGGAACAGTTATCTAATAATCTTAAGGGTGCCTGCAGTCACTCCACTGGGTTCGACTATTTGTGATCCCATGGACTGCAGCCCGCCTGGCTCCTCTGTACATGGAATATCTCAGGCAAGAATATTGGAGGGGCTTACCATTTCCTTCTCCAGGGGATCTTCCGAATCCAGGGATCAAACCACATCTCCTGAGTCTCCTGCATTTATAGGTGAATTCTTTACCACTGAGTCATCTGGAAAGCCCCAAACTAGTATTATATGTCAATTATATTGCACTAATTTTTTTAATCCAATCATCTAGTATAGTCACTGTGCAATTTTCTTCATGAAAGAATAATTCTTCATGAGAAGAATTATTCATCTTGTGTACCACTATATTTCCATATATCCCATATTATACAAAATGGGTGTGTGCATGGATAGAAAGATAGATGGATAGATGGGTAGATGGGTGGATGAGTGGTAAGCAGAATGAAGGACTTCAACATAAGCCATCATCTTCCTGGAATTCAAATATCCTTTTTATTGTTAATTCTGTACTTCTGCAATATAGTAAAGTCAATATTTCTAATGTAAAATCCTGAAGTAACTTTTAAATTATTAAAAAAATTATTATTCATATGTGGAATATGTGGCAATTCTCCATCTGCCAAAATAATTTGTTAAGCAGAATACTCTATTCTTTGTTCAGGCTAAATATTTTCCATAGTAAAGAAAATGTAAAGACCAATGCATGCAGTTGGGAAAACATAAGAAAGAATTCTATTAGTTTCAGATTCACTTCCTAGTTCATTATTTTAGAGGCGTAAATATATTTTCTTTGCACTGAGTCACCATAGGTTCAGACCACTAGAAGACTTTTGCCTTCTCCTCCACTTCATACTAGTCCTGCCTTATTGTTACAGAATTAAATTAATTAATTAAGATAGAATGAAACAATGTAAGACGTGGAAGGATATAAAATTCAATTTTGGAAAATTAAAGAGTTTCTGAGATTTTACCATGAGATCCTACATAATTATATAAGCATGCAGGTACTACAGTTTTTTCAATCTACTTACAGGGTACAATTGTAATATATGTGACTTACTTTTTTTATGTCATGTCATTTGGGTTACTATAGGCAAAAATTCAGGATTAACTATGGGTTTCTCTCAAAGTTTCAAAGACAGGTATATACTTTATGCAATGTTTGACACAATTTTGGGTGATGATAAATACTTAATGCTTCTACAACAACTTAAAGAATCTCAGACTGAATGTGTCATGCAGAGTAGGATGCCTACTATTGTTTAATACTGTAACAAAGCCAACAACACTGCCAGTATTTGTCTCAAATATACATTATTTTACTTAACCAGGCCAGGACCTATGATATATGTTACACTGCTGGATATGTAGGTGGAAGGCAAAGGATCTGAAAATTCTCTAAAATTATATGTTAAATATATTCATGTCTAAATTTTACTGTGTTGACTATACACAATTTTTATTGCAAGTCCTGAAACAAAAAATTTAAGAATTTTTGATATCTGAAAATAATCATTTGACAACCAAGAGGAGTTGGTCCTATGAATTAAAAGTAGAATAATTGAAAGTCTCTTTCTCATGCACCTGAAATTCATCCAAAACTGAATCAAAATCCTTTATAAGAGATCTCTTTGTTATGGAATATGAAAAATACATGATGATGTTTATATCAAAACATACACACATTATGTGTATCTCATCTGACTATTTAGGCGAGCAATAAACAGAACTTGCTTAATTTTTCATAAGGCATTCTTGGTACAGTGAATATAGTTGACATCATTCTAAATTTTCCCATGGCAAATCATCTTTTACCAATAGAGTAGTCAACTGTCACTGGATTATTTTAGGTTTTTCTTAAAATATATTTAAAAAGATCTAGGCATAATCTATGGTTTAACTCAGTATCTTAATAGCATATATATACATATATATTAAATTATATAACAAAATATTGTTAAACTTATAGGAAGTGAGAAATATATTTTTTAAGTGGAGTCAGCTTGATAGTTTAAATGATTTTCTCACTGATTAACAGTTGTTTGGCAAATTGTCTGGTATTACACACTTGGAAGGTTGTGTTTCTTCACTGTAAGATTGACATTATTTTGTCTTAGAATTGGAAAGCTCCTTGGAGATCATTTCATCCAAAGCCCACCCTTAAACAGGAATGCTTCTGTCTTTACATTGTATAAATCCAGTGACAGCAAACTCACTGCTTTGTGAGGCATCACATTCCACTTGAAACAATTAATAAAAGCTCTATTATTTTGTGCTGTAGTTTAATTTACATTCGTTTTTGTGTTTTATTTTTATTGTTGTCTCAGAAGCAGCATTTTATATCCTTATAAGAACTTACTGCCTTAACCACAGTCTTTTGTATCAACTGAAGCAAAACTTTTAAACTATTACATTTATACTAAAATTTCACAAATCATTAATGCACAGCTCACTGAATTTTTCCCAAAGTGATCTTAGCCATTTAACCAACTACTTTGAAAAATGGATTACCAACTCCAGCAAGAAATCCTCACACCCACTCTCAAAAGCTGTATTTAAAGGTAACCACTATCTTGACTTCCATCACCAGTGATTAGTTTTTCTTCTTTTTAAGCTTAATTTTTCTAAAACCAAACTCTGGTCTAGTTTCTTTGGCTTAATATAATATTTGTGAGATTCATCCATTCTCTTTGAGGTGTCCTCTTCTATTTTAAAAAAAGGTCATAACTTACTATTCATTCTACTGTTGAAAGACCTTTGGTTTGTTAATATATGAACCCTAAAGACAGTTTAAGAACATATATTCTAAACTGTATATGTATATTCTAAACATTTATTGGGCTTCCCTGGTGGCTCAGAGGTTAAAACGTCTGCCTGGAATGAGGGAGACCCGAATTCGATCCATGGGTCAGGAAGATCCCCTGGAGAAGGAAAATGGCAACCCACTCCAGAGAATGCCTGGAGAATTGTATGGAGGAAAGCTACTCAGTTCAGTTCAGTTCAGTTCAGTCGCTCAGTTGTGTCTGACTCTTTGCGAACCCATGAATCGCAGCACGCCAGGCCTCCCTGTCCATCACCATCTCCCGGAGTGCACTCAAACTCACGTCCATGGAGCCAGTGATGCCATCCAACCATCTCATCCTCGGTCGTCCCCTTCTCCTCCTGCCCCCAATCCCTCCCAGCATCAGAGTCTTTTCCAATGAGTCAACTCTTCGCATGAGGTGGCCAAAGTACTGGAGTTTCAGCTTTAGCATCATTCCTTCCAAAGAAATCCCAGGGCTGATCTCCTTCAGAATGCAGTTTATCAAAGTGGTGGGACAAATATACACTCCAAACAGCAATGTATGAGGATCTGAGTTACTATGAGTTCTTGCAGGCCCACGGTATTGTCAATAGTTTTATTTGTCACACTGGTCATTATGAAATGGTATCTTACCTTTGTTTCTTGATATCTAATAAAGTTAAGCATCTTCTCACTTTTTGAACATATGCATGTCTTGTTCTGTGAAGTGACTGTTGAAGTCAGATAAATCCATCAATAAATTGATATATAGATATTAATATTTTTCCCAGAAATACATGTATGCATGTCTATATGTATATTATTTCTCCCATTATGTGACCTGTCCTGTTACTCTTAATAGTGTCTTTCAATGAATGGAATTTAAGAAGTAGAATTCGTTTGTTAGTCCTTCAGGTAGATTCTTTATGATTTATCTTTCACATTTAAATCTACAGTCTATCTGGCATTGATTTATGGATATAATATGAGGTAGGATAATCAAGATTTATTTTACATAAAAATATCCAATGTGTATTGCATAAATTATGGAAAGATTGCTCTTTCTCTCTATATGTGCTTAGTTGCTCCATGGTGTCCAACTCTTTGCAACCCCATTTAAACTTTAGAATAAGTTTATCAGTTTCTACAAAAAACAAATTCTGCTAGGATTTTATTTGGCATGCATTGAGCTGATAGATTATTTGAATAGATTTTAAAGAGAAATGCCATTTTTACAATACTGAGATTTCCAGTCTGCAAACATGGTATGACCTATGGTTTTAGCTCTTTTAAAGTTTCTCTCAATGATACTTTGTAGTTTTCAGTGAGGAGCTCTGTCATATGTGTTACTAGATCCATTTGTTTATATTTAATTTTGTTTATATTTGTTTATATTTAATTTTGTTTATATTTAATTGTTTATATTATATTTGTTTATATTTAATTTTCTGTGCTATTGTTTATACTATCATTCTAAATGTTTCATTTTCCATTTTTTCATTTTTATTTTCTAATTCCTTTTGTTGGTATATAGAAATGCAATTGACTTTGATAAGCTGACCTTGTAACTGGTGACCTTACTAAATTCATTTATTAATTGTAGTAATTAATTTAGGTTATTTTGTGCTTTTTGTGTACAGTATCATGTTACCTGTGAATAGTGGGAGTTTATTTCTTGGTTTCTCATCTTTTTATCTTTTGCTTTCTTGATTTATTGCACTAGCAAAAAAAAAAAATCTCATACAATGTTCAGTAGTAGTGGCTGTAACGAGCATTCTTAATCCTTATCTATGTGGTAAAGATTGCAATATTTCACCATCAAGTGAACTTTAATCTTGGTCAAACTGGATATCCACATGCAGAAGAATTAAGCTGGACCCTGGCTCCCAATAAACAAAAATTAATTCAGAAACTAAGCCAAGACTTACATTTTTAAGAGTTTAGACTGGAAAACTTTTGCACAAAAGCTTAGGCATAAATCTTAGTGAGCTTGGATTAGACAATAGTTTCTTAGCATGACACCAAAAGCACAAATGACAAAAGAAAAAAATGAATTGGACATCATAAAATTAAAAACTTTTTTGCTCCAAAAGACACTTTCAAGAAAATACAAAGACTGACTATGGAATAAGAGAAAATATTTGCATAAACGTATAAAGAACGCATATGCAAAATACACAAAGAGCCTTTACAACTTAGTAAAAAGACAGATAACCCCATTCAAAAATCAGCAAAGGATTTGAATAGGCATTTCTCCAAAGAAAATCTATTAATAGCTAATAAGTACATGAAAATATGCTCAGCCTCATTAGTAATTAAGGAAATATGAATCAAAACCACAATGCGGTACCACTTCATACCCACAATAATCAAAAAGCAGACAATAACAAGTGTTGTTGAGGATTTGGAGAAATACATATTCTCATGCATTTCTGGTGGGAATGTAAAATGTTATGGCCACTTCGGAAAGCAGCTTGGCAGTTTTTCAAATGGCTAAGTATGAGTTGCCATATTAACCAGCAATTTTACTCCTAGGTATATACCCAAGAGAAATGAAAACATCTATCTACACAAAAGCTTATACATAATAACCCAAAATTGAAAAGGAAAATGTTTATCAGCAGATGAAAGGCTAAACAAACTATGATATTTTAGTGAAATGTGGTATATACAATGAAATGCCATTCAACAATAGAAAAAGTGAAGTACATATTATAGTACAGATGAACCTTGAAAACATCATGCTAAGTGGAAAAAAAGACCACGTATAGAATGATTCTATTTTTATGAAATGCTCAGAGTAGGCAAGTCCATTGAGAGAGAAAATAGATTAGTGGTTGTCAGAGGCTGAGGGTAAGAGAATTAGGAAGTGATTGCCCATCAGTTCAGTTCAGTCGCTCAGTCGTGCCCGACTCTTTGTGACCCCATGAATTGCAGCACACCAGGCCTCCCTGTCCATCACCATCTCCCGGAGTTCACTCAGACTCACGTCCATCGAGTCCGTGATGCCATCCAGCCATCTCATCCTGGGTCGTCCCCTTCTCCTCCTGCCCCCAATCCCTCCCAGCATCAAAGTCTTTTCCAGTGAGTCAACTCTTCACATGAGGTGGCCAAAGTACTGGAGCTTCAGCTTTAGCATCATTCTTTCCAAAGAAATCCCAGGGCTGATCTCCTTCAGAATGGACTGGTTGGATCTCCTTGCAGTCCAAGGGACTCTCAAGAGTCTTCTCCAACACCACAGTTCAAACGTGTCAGTTCTTCAGGTAATGGATTTCTTTTAGCAATGATGAAAATATTATGTAATGATGATGTTGTGCATATCTGTGAAAATACTAAAAACTGTATCATATCTTTGAAAAGTGAATGTTAAGATGTGTGAATTTTATCTCAGTTTTTAAGATCAAATTCTCTGGTAAAATTTTCCATCTTGCATTATTTTCACAGCAATTTTTAAATCCATGTCTGATATCCATTTTTCTTTCTCTTAGGCCTTGGCAGAATAATTAGTGTGCCATAAATATGGCATCATAACAAAAAAGGAAGTTAATTTTACCGTCTTTCAAATATATCAATTCTCCCTTGATGTGTTATTTTGTGAAAATAAAAATAGGGTAATTTATTGCTTTAAATTTGTGTAAAATATTACATTTTTAAAGTACAATATTTATTAGATATTATCATTTTATTTTATTCTATTCCTGTTTGTGTGACTTTCCTTTAAAGACAGTAACTTGTAAGGCTCAGCTTGTACATAAGAACCATCGCAGATGAAGAGTTGTAATTATCATATCTTGTTTCTTTAATGTTAACTCTCAGTCTTCCTGTTTCCCAGCCCCAAATCCCATCAGTTCATCTAAAAAACACACACCAACATATACCCTCAAACCACACTGAAATAGCCCAACAGAACACAAGAAGTTCCTACGGCCCTAAAGTATAAAGGGGTACGGATGGGAAGGATCTGATACTACCCTTTTTACACTTCTGGAATTTAAACTTATTTTAATTTATTAATTCCCTCAGAAAGGTTAAATATAAATTATTTCTCATCCTCAGCTTCCATGGAATGAGAATGTGATTCCTAGTTATATTCTCTCATTAAAACAAAATTTCACTATCATAAAACAATTAGTTGATCTCCAAGGTACTTTTTAATTTTCTGTTTCTGACTCTATGCCCCATGAAGTTTATTGCAGTGTGCTTAAATTTGTATATTGAATTTTGACTATTTGTTCATTGTATGTTTACATGCATGTGCTGGGACAGGCACTATTGACTGACCCTCCTAAAACTTCTATTTCATAAGATTCACTTCAGTAAATATTTATCGATACTCTGTGCTTAGTCCCTCAGTCATGTCTGACCCTGTGACTCCATGGACTCTCGCCTGCCAGGCTTCTCTGTCCATGGGATTCTCCAGGCAAGAACACTGGAATAGGTTACCACGCCCTCCTCCAGGAGATCTTCCCAACCCCGGGATCAAACCCAGGCCTCCCACATTGCAGGCAGATTTTTTTACCATCTGAGCCACCAGGGAAGCCCATCGATAGTCTAACCTTATGAAAGCATGAATAAGAATGTTCCCTTGCCTTCAGGGGGACCAAAATTTATCACAGAAAATGTAGCTTAACTTCTCCATTGTGAATTTAGACAAGCATTTTGTATGCAGTGATTAGAGTTCATCCTTTTAATTCTTTAAAAGTTTATCAGCCTGTGACTTCCTTCTAATTGTTAAAATCTTAGTCCATAGCTTTCAGCACATTATTTAGGTAAATCGCCTACATCAAATATGGATCAGGTTGAAGTACACTGGATTGCTGTGGTGAATGGTGTTTCACTCTTATCAGGAAATCTGCATGCCCAAGAAACAGACCATGAAGATAATATCATAGTTGTTACTAGGTTCAGATCAGACAGTATTATGAGCTCGTTTCCTTTACTTGCATAGTAGACTCAGACAGTAAAGCATCTACCTGCAATGCGGGAGACCCGAGTTTGATTCCTGGGTCGGGAAGATCCCCTGGAGAAGGAAATGGCAATCCACTCCAGCAATCTTGCCTGGAAAATCCCGTGGATGGAGGAGCCTGATAGGCTACAGTCCATGGGGTCACAAAGAGTCGGACACGACTGAGCAACTTCACTTTCATTTTCCTTTCCTATTATAGGATTGGCTCAAAATTTCAGTTTAATTGTCTCAGTCATTTTCACGTATGATGGAGTGAGAGCTAGCTATTGAAGGGCTAGAAAAGCATTTATATGTTATCACATCTCCCACAGCTCTAAGTACACAGGCTTCCCAGAAGATGTTTGTGTACTAGAACATGATTAAATTGGAAGTGATTCTAGAGACATTTTGATCCTCTGCTTCAATTTATTGTGAAAAGAAGCAGATCTATAGGAAAGAGGGGTTTCCCCCCTCCTTTTATGAGGGCGCTAGCAGCTTAGGCAAAGCCAGCACTTGGTTGGCTGGCTCACAAATCAGCGGTCTTTCTCCTCAAACTTGCTAAGTAGATCTAGTTTAAGAGAATTGCTTGAAATGGGTCTCTCTGCCTTTCCTGAAGGTATTTCCTGATCAGTAGCAGCTGAACCCTTCTTTTCTAGACATTTTTACTGTATCTATACATAAGACAGGAATGTTCTATAAAATGCAACTCTGAGAATCAATCAAGTCCCCTTATGGAAGTGGTATCTATCCTCTTAATCAAAGGAAACCACACTGGGATAATTAGCATATTCCATGGCAATAGGAAAATCCAAAGATGATTCCACAATTGATAAAGGTTTTCAACAACAGTGATATGTCATTTTTCTGCTTATCCCCACTTGGAGGTGACTTTTCCACTGCCTATCTGGAGTCTAAAAGAGACTGCTTTTTATCTTTCTGAAAAAAACCCTTTAAAAAGAGTCAGCAATAAACATATATTAAAATATTAATCCCGCTGGAAAAGGAAATGTCAACCTACTCCAGTATTCTTGCCTGGAAAATTACATGGACAGAGGAGCCTGGCCAGCTACAGTTCATGGGGTCTCGAAGAGTCAGACATGGCTGAGTGACTGAGCACACAAGGTACTAATCAGTCATTATAGACAGTCTCATATATATGAAGCTGTTCACCATACTTAGTTCTTCCTTGTATTCTTGCCACCTCTTCTTAATATCTTCTGCTTCTGTTAGGTCCATGCCATTTCTGTCCTTTATCGAGCCCATCATCTTTGCATGAAATGTTCCTTTGGTATCTCTAATTTTCTTGAAGAGATCTCTAGTCTTTCCCATTCTGTTGTTTTCCTCTATTTCTTTGCATTGATTGCTGAGGAAGGCTTTCTTATCTCTTCTTGCTATTCTTTGGAACTCTGCATTCAGGTGCTTATATCTTCCTTTTTTCCTTTGCTTTTTGCTTCTCTTCTTTTCTCAGCTATTTCTAAGGCCTCCTCAGACAGCCATTTTGTTTTGTTGCATTTCTTTTCCATGGGGATGGTCTTGATCCCTGTCTCCTGTACAATGTCACGAACCTCCATCCATAGTTCATCAGGCACTCTATCTATCAGATCTAGTCCCTTAAATCTATTTCTCACTTTCACTGGATAATCATTAGGGATTTGATGTAGGTCATAACTGAATGGTCTAGTGATTTTCCCTACTTTCTTCAATTTAAGTCTGATTCTGGCAATAAGGAGTTCATGATCTGAGCCACAGTCAGTTCCCAGTCTTGTTTTTGCTGACTGTATAGAGCTTCTCCATCTTTGGCTGCAAAGAATATAATCAATCTGATTTCGGTGTTTACCATCTGGTAATGTCCACGTATAGAGTCTTCCCTTGTGTTGTTGGAAGAGGGTGTTTGCTATGACCAGTGCGTTCTCTTGGCAAAACTCTATTAGCTTTTACCTTGCTTCATTCCATATTCCAAGGCCAAATTTGTCTGTTCCAAGGCCAAATTTGTCTGTTACTTCTTGCCTTCCTACTTTTGCATTCCAGTCCCCTATAATGAAAAGGACATCTTTTTTTTGGTGTTAGATCTAGAAGGTCTTGTTGGTCTTCATAAAACCATTCAACTTCAGCTTCTTCAGCATTACTGGTTGGGACATAGACTTGGATTACTGTGATATCCAATGGTTTGCCTTGGAAACAAACAGAGATCATTCTGTCATTTTTGAGATTGCATCCACCACTGCATTTCGGACTCTTTTGTTGACCATGATGGCTACTCCATTTCTTCTAAGGGATTCCAACCCACAGTAGTAGATATAATAGTCATCTGAGTTAAATTCACCCATTCCAGTCCATTTTAGTTCACTGATTCTTAGAATGTCGACGTTTACTCTTACCATCTCCTGTTTGACCACTTCCAATTTGCCTTGATTCATGGACCTAACATTTCAGGTTCCTATGCAATATCGCTCTTTGCAGCATCAGACCTTGCTTCTATCACCAGTCACATCCACAGCTGGGTATTGTTTTTGCTTTGGCTCCATACCTTCATTCTTTCTGGAGTTTTTTTCTCTACTGATCGCCAGTAGCATATTGGGCACCTACTGACCTGGGGAGTTCCTTTTTCAGTATCCTATCATTTTGCCTTTTCATACTGTTCGTGGGGTTCTCAAGGCAAGAATACTAAAGTGGTTTTAGAGCCAGGCATCCTGGAATGTGAACTCAAGTGGGCTTTAGAAGGCATCACTACAAACAAAGCTAGTGGAGGTGATGGAATTTTAGTTGAGCTATTTCAAATCCTGAAAGATGATGCTGTGAAAGTACTGCACTCAGTATGACAGCAAATTTGGAAAACTCGGCAGTGGCCACAGGACTGGAAAAGGTCAGTTTTCATTCCAATCCCAAAGAAAGGCAATGCCAAAAAATGCTCAAACTACTGCACAATTGCACTCATCTCACATGCTAGTAAAGTAATGCTCAAAATTCTCCAAGCCAGGCTTCAGCAATATGTGAACCATGAACTTCCAGACATTCAAGCTGATTTTTAAAAAGGCAGAGGAAACAGAGATCAAATTGTCAGCGTCTGCTGGATCATTGAAAAAGTAAGAGAGTTCCAGAAAAACATCTATTTCTGCTTTATTGACTGTGCCGAAGCCTTTGACTGTGTGGATCACAATAAACTGTGGAAAATGCTGAAAGAGATGGGAATACCAGACCACCTGACCTGCCTCTTGAGAAACCTATGTGCAGGTCAGGAAGCAACAGTTAGAACTGGACGTAGAACAACAGACTGGTTCCAAATAGGAAAAGGAGTATGTCAAGGTTGCTTATTTATTGTCACCCTGCTTATTTAACTTATATGCAGAGTACATCATGAGAAATGCTGGGCTGGAAGAAGCACAAGCTGGAATCAAGATTGCCGGGAGAAATATCAATCACCTCAGATATGCAGATGACACCACCCTTATGGTAGAAAGTGAAGAGGAACTAAAGAGCCTCTTGATGAAAGTGAAAGAGGAGAGTGAAAAAGTTGGCTTAAAGCTCAACATTCAGAAAACGAAGATCATGGCGTCTGGTCCCATCACTTCATGGGAAATAGATGGAGAAACAGTGGAAACAGTGTCAGACTTTATTTTTGGGGGGTCCAAAATCACTGCAGATGGTGATTGCAACCATGAAATTAAAAGACGCTTACTCCTTGGAAGGAAAGTTATGACCAACCTAGATAGCATATTGAACAACAGAGACATTACTTTGCCAACTAAGGTCCATATAGTCAAGGCTATGGTTTTTCCAGTAGTCATGTATGGATGTGAGAGTTGGATTGTGAAGAAAGCTGAGCACCAAAGAATTGATGCCTTTGAACTGTGGTGTTGGAGAAGACTTGAGAGTCCCTTGGACTGCAAGGAGATCCAACCAGTCCATTCTGAAGGAGATCAGCCCTGGGATTTCTTTGGAAGGAATGATGCTAAAGCTGAATCCAGTATTTTGGCCACCTCATGAGAAGAGTTGACTCACTGGAAAAGACTCTGATGCTGGGAGGGATTGGGCAGGAGGAGAAGGGGATGACAGAGGATGAGATGGCTGGATGGCATCACTGACTCGATGGATGTGAGTTTGAGTGCACTCTGGGAGTTGGTGATGGACAGGGAGGACTGGTGTGCTGCAATTCATGGGTTTGCAAAGAGTCAGACATGACTGAGTGACTGAACTGAACTGAACTGACTTGTGTAAGAGGCCCTAAGGGATAAATTTGCATCATATATTTCATAGATTTCTCAAAAGAAAAAAAGGAATATTTTTTTTTACTTATATTTTCTTTTTTTAATTTTTATTTTTACTTTATTTTGCTTTACAATACTGTATTGGTTTTGCCATACATAGACATGAATCAGCCATGGGTGTACATGAGTTCCCAATCCTGAACCCCCCTCCCACCTCCCACTCCATATCATCTCTCTGGATCATCCCCGTGCACCAGCCCTAAGCATCCTGTGAATGAGTGAAGTCGCTCAGTCGTGTCCAACTCTTTGCGACCCCATGGACTGTAGCCTATCAGGCTCCTCTGTCCATGGGATTTTCCAGGTAAGAGTGCTGGAGTGGATTGCCATTTCCTTCTCCAGGGGATCTTCCCAACCCAGGAATCGAACCTGGGTCTCCCACATTGCAGGCAGACGCTTTACCCTCTGAGCCAGCATCCTGTATCTTGTATCAAACATAGACTGGCGATTCGTTTCTTACCTGATAGTATACGTGTTTCAATGCCATTCTCCCAAATCATCCCACCCTCTCCCTCTCCCACAGAGTCTAAAAGTCCGTTCTGTACATCTGTGTCTCTTTTGCTGTCTCGCATAGAGGGTTATCATTACCGTCTTTCTAAATTCCATATATGTGTGTTAGTATACTGTATTGGTGTTTTTCTTTCTGGCTTACTTCACTCTGGATAATAGGCTCCAGTTTCATCCACCTCAATAGAACTAATTCAAATGTATTCTTTTTATGGCTGAGTAATACTCCATTGTGTATATGTACCACCGCTTTCTTATCCATTCATCTGCTGATGGACATCTAGGTTGTTTCCATGTCCTGGCTATTATAAACAGTGCTGCGATGAACATTGGGGTACATGTGTCTCTTTCAATTCTGGTTTCCTCAGTGTGTATGCCCAGCAGTGGGATTGCTGGGTCATAAGGTAGTTCTATTTGCAATTTTTTAAGGAATCTCCACACTGTTCTCCATAGTGGCTGTACTAGTTTTCTTTCCCACCAACAGTGTCAGAGGGTTCCCTTTCCTCCACACCCTCTCCAGCATTTATTGCTTGTAGACTTTTGGATCACTGCCATTCTGACTGGCGTGAAATGGTACCTCATTGTGGTTTTGATTTGCATTTCTCTGATAATGAGTGATGTTGAGCATCTTTTCATGTGTTGGTTAGCCATCCATATGTCTTCTTTGGAGAAATGTCTATTTAGTTCTTTGGCCCATTTTTTGATTGGGTCATTTATTTTTCTGGACTTGAGCTGCATAAGTTGCCTGTGTATTTTTGAGATTAGTTGTTTGTCAGTTGCTTCATTTGCTATTATTTTCTCCCATCCAGAAGGCTGTCTTTTCACCTTGCTTATAGTTTCCTTTGTTGTGCAGAAGCTTTTAAATTTAATTAGATCCCATTTGTTTATTTTTGCTTTTATTTCCAGTATTCTGGGAGGTGGATCATAGAGGATCCTGCTGTGATTTATGTCAGAGAGTGTTTTGCCTATGTTCTCCTCTAGGAGTTTTATAGTTTCTGGTCTTAACGTTTAGATCTTTAATCCATTTTGAGTTTATTTTTGTGTATGGTGTTAGAAAATTTAAAGAAATTTTAAAGAACAGTAGAGTACAAAAAAAAACCGTTATGAATCCATGGACAAGTATACTAACATTAGATCATTTTCAAGTATAATTTTAAACATAATTTAAAGGCAGAAGGGGCTTCCCTGATAGCTCAGTTGGTAAAGAATATGCCTGCAATGCAGGAGACATGGGTTCTATCCCTGGGTTGGGACAATCCTCTAGAGAAGGGAAAGGTGATGACTCCAGTATTCTGCCCTAAAAGAATTCCATGAACTATATAGTCCGTAGAGTCACAGAGAGTTGGATACTCCTGAGCGACTTTCACTTTTCCCTTTCATAAAGGCATAAGGGAAATGATCCATTAAAAATTGATATTATAGAGTTCAAATTGTTAGAAGAGATGTGATAAATACATACTGCCCCTACTTCCACCTGGTTGTAAAAATTTTAAATTTAGGGCTAGCCTATTTCCTTTCTCCAGGAGACTAGTCAAAATTTAAATAGGGGGTTGGAGGTTTACAAGTTTCTGATCCAGATCTTTCCTATACATGAAGAGAAGTGTGAATAAAAATGTCCTAGTCTGCTTGGAAGGTAATATTTTCTTCCACCCTTAAACAACTGAAATTATAATCACTATGCAAAGAATAAGGTCTAACCATCTTATATTGTAGCATTATAGGTTTAAGTCTTCTTAATATAGGTGAAGTGAAAATAGCATATAAATAAAGTTCATTTGCCCAGTCTAAAATTCAGAGGTGGCATAGCAATCTCTATTTCCAAGGCTCAAATTACTACAATCAGCATACATGGCCTGTGGCCTGACACTGTAAATTCCAAAAAGGAAATCAAAATACAGGGTCATTTTAATCCACTCTATGTGTCTGCGTGTCACTCACTCACCCTCTACTGAAAGTTGAGGAGTTTGGAAGCCAGGCAGGTGAATACACTTTCCATACCATCCCTATGAGCTTTTGTCTAAATTATCTGGCTACACAAAAGATCAGCTTGAAACTTATTGCTCACCTCTTATCTATTCAGTGATTTGATGGAACAGCAAGGAATATCGTTAAAGACAATGAGGCATCAACTCCTTTAATTATTCTCTCTTAAGAATCTGCCATTTCAGACCATCTATTTCAGATTTGGAATCGTGACATTTTAACCTCTTCTTGATTAAAGGTTTCTATCTCCATCTCAAAGAATGCTTACTTATATGTGGTTTCTCACAAATGGCTTAACCTTTCTGCATCTCAGTTTCATCCGTTATAAAATAGAGATAATTACAGTGGGTTCTATTTGCCCAGCATGTGGAAGGCATGCTTCATGCCAGGACTCCCTGTAAGGTCTTCTTACAGAGTTTGAAATATGTCCTAAGAACAAAGACAGAACTGAAAATAGGATGGGGACTAAAAACATGGCAGGGCTCAAGGCAGAGGACAGTTTAATGTTGATATTCTAGAGTCCTTAGGTAACTTTCTTCCATTTGCACCTTTAATTCATTTACCTAAAAAAATTATAAAAATATCTTGTGCAACTTTACAGCTAGTATAGATTAAATTTTTCATAAAGCTTACAAGGCATATAGCACTTTTGTTTTTAGCAGTTATAAAAACACAAAGTTGAGAACTGATGTGATTTTAGTTTTCAAAGTTATTTTTTGCAAGGGAGATAAAAGATATGGGATACTGATATTTTAATAAAAAAGTGAATTATTATCCCATGATTTCTCCTTTAAGAATGAAAACAACCTCCACTTGCAGAAGTGTTTGTATTAATTTTTTCAGTAATTTTAAATTTGAATGTCATGTATGCTTCCATTTTTTAATTATGGATTTTTTTGTCTTGTCATTGAAAAATGCTTTTAGGTAATCAGCTCCATAAATAGTAATTAATGATTTTAGTCTATATTGGTGAGTATTTTTGAACTATTTCTCACATAATATAGATAATAACTGCTAATAAATTCAATAACTATGAACATATCCTTGAAGCAATGTTTTAATTCCTTGTATTCAGTTCAGTCTCTCAGTCATGTCCGACTCTTTGTGACCCCATGGACAGCAGCACGCCAGGCTTCCCTGTCCATCACCAATTTCCAGAGCTTACTCAAACTCATGTCCTTAGAATCGGTGATGCCTTGTATCAGAACTATGTACAACTGTTGCTAGTAACATACCATCAAAATATGATCCACAATCAGATGCTATTAATCCGGTGCTATTGATAAACTCCAAGATTTTTTGGCCACAGTATTTACTATACACAAAATATTGGTAGAATTAAAGTGTCCCTTTTGTGACTCTCTTTAGTTGACTAGAATTAATTAATTTAAAAATGGATGTACTTAAACCAAAATATTTTCACAAGGTAGTATCTACTTGCTTTAGATAAAACAGCAAGGCCAAGGCAAAACAGGAGACATTGATTCTATGCCAATAGATTATGACTTTATTTCTCTTTCAATAAGTAGTCAAATGGAATGTTCTCATTCATTTTACATGAAGGATGTTGAAGTAGAAAGAAGTTGTTCACTAAATTATTATTGATTTTCCTATTATTTTTAATAGGCTTAGAAAATCAGATCCTAATAGAATTTTGACAAGAAGAAACTATTTGCCAATAAATAAATCCTAGCATATGAACTAAATTTATACTTCAGTTTGGTTGATGAGACAAAATTCTAATATCTTTAAATTTCCTTCTATATATACTAGTTCTTTGTGATAATATACATGTAAAGTTTATATGGTTATGAGTTTTGTAATATAAGAATGGATAAATTTTTTGTATAAGTCTCAGCTCTTTGAGGACATAGAGATATTTTCACATTGTCAGTCTTATACCATTCCCTGAACACATGAAGAGCCTGCATATTTACTGAGTTAATTCAAATTTTAAAATCAAAATTTGGCAAGTTAGTTCAATGTAATTGAAACTTTTCTAAACTTCTATTTATTTCATAACAGTTCTATGAAATCTGGGTGCCCTTTGTGACTCAGCTGGTAAAGAATCAGCCTGCAAAGAGGGAGACCTGGGTTTGATCCCTGGGTTGGGAAGATCCCCTAGAGAAGGGAAAAGCTACCCACTCCAGTATTCTGGCCTAGAGAATTCAATGGACTGTATAGTCCATGGGGTCACAAAGAGTCAGACATGGCTGAGTGACTTTCACTATGACATCTAGATTTGATTTGTTTTTGTTTTTTATTCCTCAAACAGCCTATAGCATGTTTTCTTTTCTTCCCCTTCTAAAATGTTAGATTTCCAGCAGACCACTAAGGGTTAAGGATTTAATTGATATCTTGAATCTGTCAAGAACCACTCACTTCGACTTCCGAGCCTCTTGGTCCTATTTTGAGAATGGCCTGCTCCATATAAGCCATAATACAGTTTGTAAATTGTCCAACTTAGCTGTTCAGCTGCTGTAGTCTAAAGTTTAAAAATATGTAAGTGGATCAGTTCTAAAATTAATTCAGGCTAACTTTGCCTGAAAACACTAAGAATATTAGCTACCACAAGAGCCAAAATATTGCCCCCAAGCAGACAGCAACCATCCCTGGAGAACGACTGCCCAGAATGATGGCTCCATGACATGCTCCCTCTACTCCCACGCCTGCAGCTCTTGATTGCAACCTGGGGTGCTCTGATCCTGCTTCTCAGACAAGAATGAAGTCAGTTTTGGCTGACATGCAAATGAAAAATAGGCTGATCAAATGAACCACGAATGATAACAGTCATAGCTAACATTTGTTGAGCACTTATAACTTACCAGACATACTCATTTAATATTGTAACAATTCAAGAGAGGCATTATTATTATTATGCCTATTTTACAGATTTAAAAGCTAGGTTTGGGTAAAAGATATAACTGGAAGAAAAGTCTCAAAAGTCTGTGTCCTTAATCACCACATTATACTGCATTTTGTGTGTATTACTTTCTTTTGTGTTTTGTTTTTCATTCATTAAGTACTTTTTAAAATTTTATTTATTTAATTGGAGGCTGATTACTTTACAATATTGTAGTCGTTTTTGCCATACGTTGACATGAATCAGCCATGGGTGTACATCCTGAACCCCCTCCCACCTCCCTCCCATCCCATCCCTCAGGGTTGTCCCAGTGCACCGGCTTCGAGTGCCCTGTTTTATGCATTGAACTTGGACTGGTCAACTGTTTCACATATGGTAATATACATGTTTCAATGCTATTCTCTCAAATCATCCCACCCTCTCCTTCTCCCACAGAGGCCAAAAGTCTGTTCTTTATATCTGTGTCTTAAAATGTGTCAGTCACCATGCTAGGGATTAGGGATATAATGATAATGTTCCTGTCTTCAGTTAATATATTAATAGACTGAATGTGTTCCTCCCAGGCGTGCGTGCTAAGTCAGCTCAGTCATGTCTGACTCTTTGTGACCCTATGGACTGAATGTGTTCCTCCCAGGCGTGCGTGCTAAGTCAGCTCAGTCATGTCTGACTCTTTGTGACCCTATGAACAGTAGCTCACCGGAGTTCTCTGTCCACAGGATTTCCCAGGCAAGAATACTGGAGTGGATTGCCATTCTCTTCTCTCGGAGATCTTCCTGACCCAGGGATAGAACTCAGGTCTCCTATATTGCAGACAGATTCTTTACTGTCTGAGCCACTAGGGAAGATGTGTTCCCCCTACCCCCTGCCAAATGCCTATGTCTAAGTCCAGTTGTTCAGTGTGATTGTATTTAGATGAGAGCCCCACCCTTAGGACCTCATTTAATCTTTTTTTTAAATATAAACTTATTTATTTTAATTGGAGGCTAATTACTTTACAATATTATAATGGTTTTAAGTGAAGTTGCTCAGTTGAGTCTGACTCTTTGCAACCTGACCCCATGGACTGCAGCCTACCAGGCTCCTCTGTCCATAACTCCAATGTTGTTATTCAGTGACTAAGTTGTTTTTGACTCTTTGCAACCTCATAGATTGCCTGGCTTTGGAGATACAATCTTTAGGGAGTAATTAAGGTTAAATGGGAAATAGATGGGGAAACAGTGGAAACAGTGTCAGACTTTATTTTGAGGGGCTCCAAAATCACTGCAGATGGTGATTGCAGCCATGAAATTAAAAGATGCTTATTCCTTGGAAGAAAAGTTATGACCAACCTAGATAGCATATTCAAAAGCAGAGACATTACTTTGCTAACAAGTGTCCGTCTAGTCAAGGCTATGGTTTTTCCAGTAGTCATGTATGGATGTGAGAGTTGGACTGTGAAGAAAGCTGAGCTCCAAAGAATTGATGCTTTTGAGGTGTGGTGTTGGAGAAGACTCTTGAGAGTCCCTTGGACTGCAAGGAGATCCAACCAGTCCATTCTGAAGGAGATCAGCCCTGGGATTTCTTTGGAAGGAATGATGCGAAAGCTGAAACTCCAGTACTTTGGCCACATCATGTGAAGAGTTGACTCATTGGAAAAGACTCTGATGCTGGGAGGGATTGGGGGCAGGAGGAGAAGGGGACGACAGAGGATGAGATGGCTGGATGGCATCACTGACTCGATGGACGTGAGTCTGAGTGAACTCCGGGAGTTGGTGATGGACAGGGAGGCCTGGCATGCTGCGATTCATGGGGTCACTAAGAGTCAGGCACAACTGAGCGACTGAACTGAACTGAACTGAACTGAAGGTTAAATGAGGTCAAAATGGTGGGGCCCTCACCCAAAATGGCTAGTGTCCTTATAAGTAGAGGAAGAGACAGCAGAAGAGCCCATACACCATGAAAAGTTCATTTGAAAATACAATGAGAATTAACCAAAGAGAGACGTCTCACCAGAAACCAATTCTGCAAACACCTTGATCTTGGACTTCTAGGCTCTAGAACTATGCAAAAGTAAATTTCTGTTCCTGAAGCCACTCAGTTTGTGGTACTTGCAGCCTTGAAGACTAGTACAAAGACAGATAGATAGATAGATAGATAGATAGATAGATAGATAGATAGACAGACAGACAGATGTACAATTAAATAGATGTACAATTAAATATTGGGGGAGAATAAATTTCTTTTTTTCTAATAAAAATATGAAGCTGGGTTACAAAATTTAATTCCTAGAGAGCATACAATTTCTTTACTTTTTATGTAGTTGATCTGGTCTTCTTTAAGAGGTTCCTCTTCTGGTTTATTCAGAGAAGCATTAACTAAAACTTAATCCAGTAGGACAATTGAAATAATATATTGGGTAATATTCAGAAAGTGCAGGAAACTATCATGTCTCTCCGATTCCTTACTCTTGTTCTGCCTCCCAGTTTCCTCTCCAACAGGGCATCTGGGTTTGTGGTCAGGGTGACAGGGGTGGAAAGCTCCTTTGGTGAAGTAGTCTGGCTCTGCCAGCTTTCTGGCTGTGTTCCTTTGGCTTAGTTTCTGGATCCTCTGTGGTCCTCCAGTGCTGAGAGGTAAATAAGAAAACTGTGAACCTTTTTCTTTGGCTTCTATGATGTGTAGATTTCTCCCCTAGTGGGTTCAGCCTCACTTTTACTCATATTGCTGCTATAAACAGTAAGCTGACTGTCCCATTCCATACAAGCCTAGGTGATCCACTCACTGAAATACACCACACTGCCAAGTCTTGACACATTGTCAGTCGGATGCTTAGCTACTCGGGGGCCTATAATATACAGGAAAGAGCAAGAGTGAACTGGAAAAAATTAAATTTCAGGTTGTATCTTTAAAATAACTCTCTCATGGCTGAGACCTAGCTAAGATGATACAAAGAAAGGAAAACTATGAGGGTACCTCCACCCGGAGTCCCAAATGGTGATGGCCTCATTCAAGGCTTCACTCTGTTCCCACTGGTAGCTTTACTCATAGAAAGGATATATCTGTTTATCATATTCTCCCACATCTCTCTTTTCTTCACATATTTCCTCAGGACTAGAAAGGGACAGGCTTTTTTCTCATCCTCTTTATGTCTGGAATGCTTATGTAAAAATCTATGGACTAAGTCCCTAAGTCTATTCTAATAATAGATAATAAAATTTAGAAAGTTCATTTCTCAATTACTGAAATACAGACTATGGCCTTGCATCAGAGTCTACTCTTGAATATTAATTATTATCTTAGACTTTTTCTTTTCATTCTTTTTAGAAGAAACCTTACCCAAATCAAAGCAGGAGGATCTCTTTAATGGAATACAGCTCAGAAAGGCTGTAAGTTACATAAATGATGGTCAACATATACTATTATACTCTCGCTGAGTAGTTAGATATGAATGATTGATTTCAGTTTAAAAATGTTTTCCAGAATAGATAACTTTTGATTTAACCTAGAAGGAAGAAAAGAATATTTGTTAAAATATTTTTAAGAGTGGCTCAGTTTAAAATGCATAGCTCTGGTTCCTGTCTAAACTGAGAACATTTTTATATCACCAGAGAATGAGCAGCAACAGCAGCAAGAAAACTTGAGAATTATGGATGCTACTCAATAAATGTGAAAAAAAAAAAAGCCTCTTCCATTAGTTGACAGACATAAAGCGCCTATTACACGTTAAGGATTGTGCCACGCACTGTGCTCTCAGTTACTCAGTCATGTCTGACTTTTTGTGACCCCATGGACTGTAGCCCGCCAGGCTCCCCTGTTCATGGGATCTTCCAGGCAAGAACACTGGAGTGGTTGCCATTTCCTCCTCCAGGTGATCTTCCTAACCCAAGGACTGAACCCATGTCTCTTTTGTCACCTGCTTTGGCAGGCAGATTCTTTACCACAGTGCCATCTGGGAAGCCTGGTGTTACCAAAAATGGAAAAGACACACTTCTTACTATTAAGCAACATACAAGTGTATTATTAAAAATATTTACTTGCAGTGCAGCACACACATTTGAGAAGGAAATGAGTTTCAATCACTGAATAATGTTAAAAAATAATTTTCCAAATGATTTAAAGAAAGCATTTCACAGAAAATCAGGACTAATTCTTTTATTGACGTCTCATCTATCTACTAGTTCACAGTCACAGATAGCACCATGCTTGCCTTTCATAAGAAAGTTGCTAACAGATTATGACCAAGTATAAGAAAGCTTATTGAAAGAATATAGATAGAATAGGCTGTATTTTGGAGAAGGGAATGACAACTCACTCTAGTATTCTTGCCTGGAGAATTGAACAGAGGAGCTTGGAAGGCTACAGTTCATAGGGTCACAAAGAGTTGGACACAACTGAGTGACTAATACTTTCACTTTCACTTTCTTCAGGATATATTTTGGCACAAATGTTTATATCAAAATATTGTTTACAATAATTTCTGAAACTTTTAATCATCTGTCTAATAGGTGCTTTTAAGTTTTTAAGTTTATAATCATTATTTTAATTTCATAATATTGTAAGAAAAGTTCACAAAATATAATTCTGAAAATATATGTAAATTAAAAAATCATTCTCTACTTGTTGAATAAAAATTCTTTCTCTCAACCATAATGCTAAGTTTAATGTAAATTTATTTTAATTTAATACAAAGTAATATGATATAAATGGAAATGAGGGCAAGTAGAAAAATTAGCCTATAGAGTAATGTAGTGTTATGACTAAATACAAACATTGTCTTTGAGTAACCAACTAATAAAATTTTAAATTGTTATCTATAAGTGTTTTTAAATTGATGATATTCTATAAATTCAATTATTATTGTAAATAGTAAGCACAAGATTGAGTTTCAGATACATATAATGCTATATTTCTATTCCTATTCACTCTCTAATTTTAGTGAGAAATTACTTACTGTCCTTGTGAATTATCTCATATACTGTTCAGGAGTGAATAAAAATAGAACTCCTCTTAAAACATACTGAATGTATAGCCAGCAAAGTCTTGAATATCTTAATAAAAGTGAATCCCAAAAACTTATATGTTACACAAACAATGATGGATTCAAAATTTTAGATGAGTGGAACTTTAGGGCAAAAATCTGGTCAAGCCAAGGGTCTTGTGTTGATGTTATATTTACAAAGCAAGTACACTGCTATTATTTAGACTTAAGTTATAGTCAATAAAAATGTCAATATCTTATAAAATTATAAAATTTTATTTGGCTTTTACATAAGTGTAAAAAAGCACAAATCCTCACATTACAGTTATCCCTTACTCTATTGCCATTACAGTTATCCCTCAATATTCACAAGGGGATATCCAAAATCAGAAAATGTTGGAGTTTCATATATAAAGTGGCATACCATAGTTGGCCCTAAAGTGAGGTCTCTCAGTCGTGTCCAACTCCTTGTGATCCCGTGGACTGCAGCCTACCAGGCTCCTCCATCCATGGGATTTTCCAGGCTAGAGTACTGGAGTGGGTTGCCATTTCCTTCTCCAGGGATATTTGGCCCTATGTATCAACTATTTCTTCATCCTCTGTAGATACAGAGGACCAACCATATTTTTATATAAGATATAGTTTAAAATATTATTGCGAATTAATATGTTCTCTCCTCTTTCAAGAAATTCAGTGATATGGCCACTGTAGATACATAAAATTATATACAGATAATGCCCATATTTTTCTAACACTAACCCTCTTCTAAAGTCGAGTTAAATAAATAAAGTCGAGTTATATATTTATCTTCATTCTCAAAGGCATATTAAACTTATTATGTCCAAAATTACATTCCTAATTTACTATAGTCTCCCCATTCTTCTCTCTTGGATTTTCTATTTTAGTTGATGGCACCACCAGCCAGCTAGTCAGCAGACTGGCTTCATTCTTAATCCTTTTCTTGGCCCCATCTTCTATTATTAATTCCTTCTGTATCTCAAATGGAGGCATCAACATTCATCCAACAATTCAGGCCAGAAATGTGGGGCAGGCTCATGTTCAATATCCCATCTATTTAGCTAGAGAGAAAGTGAGAGTAATAATGCAGATTATACTTTCTCGCTGATGCAATCAATCACCAAAGCTGGTATATTACCATCAGAAAAGTTTCTTAGATTTATTTTCTCACATGATAGAGGGCTTCATCAAACTGAGCTTTGTGTAAACTTGAATACTTGGAAGATTCACACATTAAAGATTCAAGTTCATACACTTGAGTACTTTAATGTCATAGCAGAAGAGTATGCACAAAGATAGAAGACAAGGTTAAGGCTCTGGGTTATGAGTCCGGGATCTTATACATTTCCTCTGATTAGAGACAAGATTAGCTTAAGGATCAGAGGCAAAACCAAACACCTATCCATCTATATATATGTACATACCTACACACAAGCATATAGTCAAAGCAATTCACAATATGTAGCAATATATAAAATCTCAGAAGCCATCAAGTCATTAGTCTTTTTCAGTGCAGCTCTGTAGTTCAGATTCTTAGGTATGATCTTGAAAAGTAACCTATGTGGTCTGAGTGTCATCTCTAAAAACAAAACCAGGAATTATAATATCCACCCCATAAGGTTTTTGAGAAGTTAAAATGAGATAACTCCATTGATAGAAAATAAGCAGATTTTATCATTACTTATTGAAACCTCCCAGATCATTACTTATTGAATCATTATTACTTATTACAATCATTACTTATTGAAACCTGTCAGATTAGATCTGATAGACAGAGTGCCTGAAGAACTATGGATGGAGGTTCATGACATTGTACTAGAGGCAGTGATCAAGAATATGCCCAAGATAAAGAAATGCAAAAAGGCAAAATGGTTGTCTGAGGAGGCTTTACAAATAGTTGTGAATAGAAGAGAAGTGAAAGGCAAAGGAGAAAAGGAAGGATATACCCATATGAATGCAGAGTTCCAAAGAATACCAAGGAGAGATACAAAAGCCTTCCTCAGTGGTTAGTGCAAAGAAATAGTAGAAAACAATAGAATGGGAAAGTCTAGAGAGCTCTTCAAGAAAATTAGAGACACCAAGGGAATATTTCATGCAAAGATGGGCACAATAAAAGACAGAAATGGTATGGACCTAACAGAAGCAGAAGATATTAAGACAAAGTAGCAAGAATATACAGAAGAACTATACAAAAAAGATCTTCATGACCCAGATAATCACAATGATGTGATCAGCAACCTAGAGCCAGATATCCTGGAATGGGAAGTCAAGTGGGCCTTAGGAGGCATCACTATGAACAAAGCTAGTGGAGGTGATGGAATTCCAGTTGAGCTCTTTCAAATCCTAAAACATGATGCTGTGAAAGTGTTGCACTCAATATGCCAGCAAATTTGGGAAACTCAGCAGTGGCCACAGGACTGGAAAAGGTCAGTTTTCATTCCAATCCCAAAGAAAGGCAATGCCAAAGAATGCTCAGACTACCTCATAATTGCAGTCATCTCACATGCTAGTAAAGTAATGCTCAATATTCTCCAAGCCAAGCTTCAACAGTACATGAACCATGAACTTCCAGATGTTCAAGCTGGATTTAGAAAAGGGAGAGGAACCAGAGATCAAGTTGCCAACTCCATTGGATCATGGAAAAAGCAAGAGAGTTCCAGAAAAACACCTACTTCTGCTTTGTTGACTATGCCAAAGCTTTTGGCTGTGTGGACCAGAGCAAACTCTGAAAAATTCTTAAAGTGATGGGAATATCAGACCAGCTGACCTGCCTCTTAACAATTCTGTATCCAGGTCAGGAAGCAACAGTTAGAACTGGACATGGAACAACAGACTGGTTCCAAATAAGGAAAGGAGTACGTCAAGGCTGTATATTGTCACCCTGCTTATTTAACTTATATGCAGAGAAATGCTGGGCTGGATGAAGCACAAGCTGGAATCAAGACTGCCGGGAGAAATATCAATAACCTCAGATATGCAGATGACACCACCCTTTTGGCAGAAAGCAAAGAACTAATGAGCCTCTTGACGAAAATGAAAGAGGAGAGTGAAAAGGTTGTTTTAAACTCAACATTAAGAAAAATAAGATCATGGCATTTGGTCCCATCACTTCATGGCAAATAGATGGGGAAACAGTGGAAACAGTGAGAGACTTTACATTTTGGGGGCTCCAAAATCACTGCAGATGGTGATTGCAACCATGAAATTAAAAGATCCTTATTTCTTGGAAGAAAATTTATGACCAACCTAGACAGCATATTAAAAAGCAAGGATATTACTTTGCCATCAAAGGTCCATCTAGTCAAGGCTGTGGTTTTTCTAGTAGTCATGTATGGATGTGAGAGTTGGACTATAAAGAAAGATGAGTGCCGAAGAATTGATGCTTTTGAACTGTGGTGTTAGAGAAGACTCTCAAGAGTCCATTGGACTGCAAGGAGATCCAACCAGTTCATCCTAAAGGACATCCGTCCTGGGTGTTCATTGGAAGGACTGATGCTGAAGCTGAAACTGCAATACTTTGGCCACCTGATGTGAAGACCTGACTCATTTGAAAAGACCCTGATGCTGGGAAAGATTGAAGGCAGGAGGAGAAGGGGACAACAGAGGATGAGATGGTTAGATGGCAACACTGACTCAATGGACCTGGGTTGGGGTGGACTCCAGCAGTTGGTGATGGACAGGGAGTCCTGGTGTGCTGCCGTCCATGGAGTTGCAAAGAGTCAGACATGACTGAGCGGCTGAACTGAACCCACCTGATTGAAATCTCAAGCAGCATAGTCTTTAATGAGACCTAATTTCCTTAATATGGAGAAGGCAATGGCACCCCAACCAGTACTCTTGCCTGGAAAATCCCATGGGCAGAGGACCCTGGTCCATGGGGTCGCGAAGAGTTGGACACAACTGAGCGACTTCACTTTCACTTTTCACTTTCATGCATTGGAGAAGGAAATGGTAACCCACTCCAGTGTTCTTGCCTGGAGAATCCCAGGGATAGGGGAGCCTGGTGGGCTGCCGTCTATGGGGTCACACAGAGTCGGACACGACTGAAGCGACTTCGCAGCAGCAACAACTTCCTTAATATAGTTCATGAGGTTCTCACAGCTGGTGTATGGGGTGGTTTGCCTCCTCCAGTGGATCACGTTTTGTCAGAACTCTCTGCTATGACGCATCTGTCTTGGGTGGCCATATGCAGCATGGCATGGCTCATAGCTTCACTGAGTTACACAAGCCCCTTCGCCGTGACAAGGCAGTGACCCATGAAGGGTCAAGATAACCCAGAATCAAGATGGGTGGGAGAAACATCAACAGCCTCAGATATGTGGAGGATGCAACTCTCATGGCAGAAAGTGAAGAGGAACTACAGAGCCTCTTAATGAGAGTGATGGAGGAGAGTAAAAGGGTCAGCTTAAAACTATATATTAAAGAAAAAAGATAACAACTTAAGATCATGGCATCTGGCCCCATTCAGTTCAGTCGCTCAGTCATGTCCGACTCTTTGCAACCCCATGAATCACAGCATGCCAGGCCTCCCTGTCCATCACCAACTTCCAGAGTGCACTCAGACTCATGTCCATCAAGTCAGTGATGCCATCCAGCCATCTCATCCTCAGTCGTCCCCTTCTTCTCCTGCCCCCAATCTCTCCCAGCATCAGAGTCTTTTCCAAAGAGTCAACTCTTTGCAGGAGGTGGCCAAAGTACTGGAGTTTCAGCTTTAGCATCATTCCCTCCAAAGAAATCCCAGGGCTGATCTCCTTCAGAATGGACTGGTTGGCTCTCCTTACAGTCCAAGGGACTCTCAAGAGTCTTCTCCAACACCACAGCTCAAAAGCATCAATTCTTTGGTGCTCAGCTTTGTTCACAGTCCAACTCTCACATCCATACATGACCACTGGAAAAACCATAGCCTTGACTAGACGGACCTTTGTTGGTAAAGTAATGTCTCTGCTTTTCAATATGCTATCTAGGTTGGTCATAACTTTTCTTCCAAGGATTAAGCGTCTTTTAATTTCATGGCTGCAGTCACCATCTGCAGTGATTTTGGAGCCCCAAAAAATAAAGTCTGACACTGCTTCCACTGTTTCCCCATCTATTTCCCATGAAGTGATGGGACCAGATACCATGATCTTCGTGTTCTGAATGTTGAGCTTTAAGCCAACTTTTTCACTCTTCTCTTTCACTTTCATCAAGAGGGTCTTTAGTTCCTCTTCACTTTCTGCCATAAGGGTGGTGACATTTGCATATCTGAGGTGATTGATATTTCTCCCGGCAATCTTGATTCCAGCTTGTGCTTCTTCCAGCCCAGCGTTTCTCATGATGTACTCTGCATATAAGTTAAATAAGCAGGGTGACAATAAATAAGCAACCTTGACATACTCCTTTTTCTATTGGGAACCAGTTTGTTGTTCCACATCCAGTTCTAACTGCTGCTTCCTGACCTGAATATAGGTTTCTCAAGAGGCAGGTCAGGTGGTCTGGTATTCCCATCTCTTTCAGAATTTTCCACAGTTTATTGTGATCCACACAAAGGCTTTGGCATAGTCAATAAAGCAGAAATAGATGTTTTTCTGGAACTCTCTTGCTTTTTCCATGATCCAGTGGATGTTGGCAATTTGATCTCTGGTTCCTCTGCCTTTTCTTAAACCTGCTTGAACATCTGGAAGGTCACGGTTCATGTATTGCTGAAGCCTGGCTTGGAGAATATTGAGCATTACTTTACTAGCGTGTGAGATGAGGGCAACTGTGCAGTAGTTTGAGCATTCTTTGGCATTGCCTTTCTTTGGGATTGGAATGAAAACTGACCTTTTCCAGTCCTGTGGCCACTGCTGAGTTTTCCAAATTTGCTGTCATATTGAGTGCAGCACTTTCACAGCATCATCTTTCAGGATTTGAAATAGCTCAACTAAAATTCCATCCCCTCCACTAGCTTTGTTCCTAGTGATGCTTTCTAAGGCCCACTTGACTTTACATGCCAAGATGTCTGGCTCTAGGTGAGTGATTACTGCATGGCAAATAGAAGGGGCAAAGCTGTTAGTAGTGACAGATTTCCTCTTCTTTGGCTCCAAAATCACTGGGAATGGTGACTGCAGCTATGAAATCAGAAGACGATTGCTTCTTGGCAGGAAAGCAATGACAACACATAGACAGTGTGTTGAAAATCAGAGACGTTACTCTGTCGACAGAGGTCCGTATAGTCAAGGCTGTCATCTTCCCAGTGATCCCATACGGTTGTGATAACTGGACCATAAAGAAGGCGGAATGCCAAAGAATTGATGGCTTCAAACTGTGGTGCTGGAGAAGATTCCAGAAAGCCCCTTGGACAGCAAGGAGATCAAACCAGTCAATCTTAAGGCAGATCAACCCTGAATATTCACTGGAAGGACTGATGCTGAAGCTGAAGCTTCAGTATTTTGGTCATCTGATGTGAACAGACATCTCATTGGAAAAGTCCCTGATGCTGGAAAAGATCGAGGGCAAAAGGAAAAGAGGGCGTCAGAGGATGAGATGACTGGATGGCATCACTGATGCAAAGAACATGAACTTGGGCAAACTTCTGGAGATGGTGGGGGACAAGGATGCCAGGCATGCTGCAGTCCATGCAGTCACAAAGAGTTGGACACAGCTGGGCGACTAAACAACAGCATCAACTTCCTTTAGGATAGCAGTCTAGTCTTCTTTTTTTCCCTCTCATCACTATTTTGATGATACCCTAGTCCCCTTTTCAAGTCATAATGCCCACCTATGCCTTATTTATCTTTATTATTTATTTGGATGTCTCAACTTACATGGCTTTTTATACATGTTACAAATCTGGAACTTAATACATTATCTTCTCTTTTTTACTTTATGCAGCAATAGCCTCAACAAATAATTGAGAACTCTGGAGAAGAGACTCTAAAGAAGGCATTCTTCCTCTTCAGTTAAGTTGATCTTAGTCTTCTCAACTACATTGTTAATTCCATAAAAACTTAGGGCAATTCTTTTTACTACTATGAGGCTCAATACAGGAGAGATGAAATCAATATGTTGGGAGAGGGGTTTGGTTAGGAGGGCATTTCTCATATTTTCTTAGCTGAAGAGTGTTTTATTTGGCTAATTATTGCTTGCCAGAGAGTGACTTTTGTGTCCTTGAACAATTCCTCCTATCTAGATCCTCCCTTAGAGGACAAGACCCCATGGAGTACCGTGGGTAGCTTGCCTTGATAAAGCAGGCGAACAGCTCATTACCTAAGGAGAAATTATTTGAAAATTTCAAAAGGAAATGTTGCCTTCCTTTGGGGAATGGTACCCAGACAGGTGTCACAATCTACTGTATGTGCGTGCTCAGTCACTTCAGCCATGGCTAACTCTTTGTGATCCTACGGACTATAGCCCTCCAGGCTCCTCAGTCCATGGGATTCTCCAGGCAACTAGAGTGGGTTGTCATGTCCTCTTGCAGGGGATCTTCCTGACCCAGGGATCAAACCCACATCTTCTGCATCACAGGTGGATTCTTTACCATTGAGCCACTGGGGGCCCATCATATTCTAGCACCAGCCTAACAGCATTCTCAATATCAGCTGGCATACTGGAAAGGCTGACAAAGCTGAGACTAAAAAGCTACAAACCTCCTGGAAGGAAATGGGGTTTCCTTTACTTTAAGAAGCTGGGCAGAGTTCTGTGGCAGCTGGTAGTGGTATTTGCACTAGAACTGCACATGGGTCAGCCTTGTCCTTGGTGTCTTCCACATTATATGGGCTCAGTACATATTTGCTGAGTAGATAATTTAATTGCTGGACATGTTCTTTGTACTCTCAAATGGCTGACTACCTTCTCTAGGGATTTTCATGCACACAAGCCACCACTAGGGGATTTTGTGACTTTTGTGACTTAAGTGATTTTGGATTCACTTTCCCACAAGTGTCAGAGGAGCACCAAATGACAACAAGAAGCAATTCCAGTGTCCTGAGCCTGTCCACTCCATAGTTAGGCAGCAACTGGCTGTGTGCCCAAGGCCCACAGTGGTGGTACATGGGATGAGGTGATGGGATCACTGTTGAGAGATGACGGTAGTAGGATTTATTCAGGAAAGTGTGTTGCCGTACGTAGATCATAGTTAAAGACCTGATCTAAGGCAAGGGTGATGGGTATGATCAAAGGCTGGCAAAGAAAGATTGTGACAGAAAATTAAGAAACCTGGACATTGCGAAGTTGATAACAGAGTAGTAAAGTCACAAAATTTGACAGAGGAATCAAGTACCAGAGATGGAGAAATCAATAGTCAAGTGATGAATAGAGGGAGATGAGAATGTGGGTTGAAAAGAGATGAAATATATAGAAGAGTGCCTATGGATAGTACTGCTTTTCACAAAGAACCAATGGCCCCACTGGCAAAGGGAGTGATGAGTCAGGGCTATCATCACTTGACTCATCAGGTGATGTGCCCCCAGGTGAAAAGAAGGTTCAAGGGAAGACTGACATTATACCAAACTACTAAGGAAGGGATTACAGTGTTTCATCATTCCTTCTGGAATTCCCTTCTTTTTATACTTATGAGATTATCCAGTGCCTTTTGCTATTTCCTCTACTTGAAGCATCTTCCCGCCAGATATCTGATGTCTCATTCCTTGGCTTCCTTTAACCTTCACCATAAAACAACCTGCTCTAAAATTATAAGTTCCTTTCTGGGAAGCGTGCACACAAGCACATGTGCATACACACATGCAGACTTCTTGGCCCCTTTCTTGGTTTTCCTTTTCATCTTAACCCATGTCAGTAATTAACACTCTATATATTTGGTTCATTTACCATTTTTGATTGCCTTTCTGGTTAGAATTCAAAGTCCATAAGGACAAAGTTTTTTTTTCTTTTTTTTTTTAATTTTAAAATCTTTAATTCTTACATGCGTTCCCAAACATGAACCCCCCTCCCACCTCCCTCCCCATAACATCTCAGTGGGTCATCCCCATGCACCAGCCCCAAGCATGCTGTATCCTGTGTCAGACATAGACTGGCGATTCGATTCTTACATGATAGTATACATGTTAGAATGCCATTCTCCCAAATCATCCCACCCTCTCCCTCTCCCTCTGAGTCCAAAAGTCCGTTATACACATCTGTGTCTTTTTTGCTGTCTTGCATACAGGGTCGTCATTGCCATCTTTCTAAATTCCATATATATGTGTTAGTATACTGTATTGGTGTTTTTCTTTCTGGCTTACTTCACTCTGTATAATCGGCTCCAGTTTCATCCATCTCATCAGAACTGATTCAAATGAATTCTTTTTAACGGCTGAGTAATACTCCATTGTGTATGTGTACCACAGCTTTCTTATCCATTCATCTGCTGATGGACATCTAGGACAAAGATTTTTATCTGTTTTATTAACTACCCCAGCCCCAGCACGAAGGACAGTGTCTTCCACATTATTATATGGGCTCACTACATATTTGCTGAGCAGATAATTTAATTGCTGGACATGTTCTTTGTACTCTCAAATGGCTGACTACCTTCTCTAGGGATTTTCATGCACACAAGCCACCACTAGGGAATTTTGTGACTTTTGTGGCTTAAGTGATTCTGGATTCACTTCCCTACACCTGTGCTTCAATCTCTTGGAATTTTTCTAGGTGATTGAGAATTGTTCTTTAAAAAATAATGTCTAAGTGCAGATGACTAGAATCAAGTGCAGTGTATTCTAGACACAATTTTCCACTGTAGAGTCCTCAGTGGCTCATCCCCAAAAGTCAATAATGTGAAAATTTCAGGAAATGTGATAGTCTTTTGGGAAAAAAGTTAAGGGCACATGATTGTAAATCATACAGTGTAGAAAGCTACCTTTGCATCCTATGTCTATGTTCAACCTTGGGTCTTCCAATGTAATCATCCTGGCTTAAAACTGATGTTTTGCAAAAAATAAATTACTAAATTCAATGAAAAGTAAAAGTGTTAGTCTCAGTTGTGCAGGACTTTTGCGGCCTCATGTATTATAGCCCACCAGGCATCTCTGTTTGTGGGATTTTACAGGCAAGAACACTGGAGTGGGTAGCCATTCCCTTCTCCAGAATATCTTCCTGACCCAGATACTGAACCTGGATCTCCTGCATTACAGCAAGATTCTCTACAACCAGAGAAGCCTGGTAAATTCAATAAATGTTTACTAAAATGGGAAATTCATTTAAAAATATTTTTTAGCACAGATATGGACTTTTTAGCCAAGATGATTTTCAGTTCAGTTCAGCTGAGTTCAGTCACTCAGTCATGTCCAACTCTTTGCGACCCCATGAATCACAGCATGTCAGGCCTCCCTGTCCATCACCAACTTCCAGAGTGCACTCAGACTCACGTCCATCGAGTCAGTGATACCATCTAGCAATCTCATCCTCTGTCGTCTCCTTCTACTCCTGCCCCCAATCCCTCCCAGCATCAGAGTCTTTTCCAATGAGTCAACTCTTCGCATGAGGTGAACAAAGTACTGGAGTTTCAGCTTCAGCATCATTCCCTCCAAAGAAATCCCAGGGCTGATCTCCTTCAGAATGGACTGGTTGGATCTCCTTGCAGTCCAAGGGACTCTCAAGTGTCTTCTCCAACACCACAGTTCAAAAGCATCAATTCTTCAACGCTCAGCTTTCTTCACAGTCCAACTCTTACATCCATATTTGACCACTGGAAAAACCATAGCCCTGACTAGATGGACCTTTGTTGGCAAAGTACTGTCTCTACTTTTCAATATACTCTCTAGGTTGGTCATAACTTTTCTTCCAAGGAGTAAGCATCTTTTAATTTCATGGCTGCAGTCACCATCTGCAGTGATTTTGGAGCCCCCAAAAATAAAGTCTGGCACTGTTTCCACTGTTTCCCCCATCTATTTGCCATGAAGTGACAGGACCAGATGCCATGATCTTCGTTTTCTGAATGTTGAGCTTTAAGCCAACTTTTTCACTCTCCTCTTTCACTTTCATCAAGAGGCTTTTTAGTTCCTTTTCACTTTCTGCCAAATGGTGGTGTCATTTGCATATCTGAGGTGATTGATATTTCTCCTGGCAATCTTGATTCCAGCTTGTGCTTCTTCCAGCCCAGTGTTTCTTATGATGTACTCCACATATAAGTTAAATAAGCAGGGTGACAATAAATAAGCAGCCTTGATGTACTTCTTTTCCTATTTGGAACCAGTCTGTTGTTCCACATCCAGTTCTAACTGCTGCTTCCTGACCTGCATATAGGTTTCTCAAGAGGCAGGTCAGGTGGTCTGGTATTCCCATCTCTTTCAGAATTTTCCACAGTTTATTGTGATCCAGACAGTCAAAGTCTTTGGTGCCGGGGGCCAGCGTGAGGAACTCTGCCCATGACAAAGGTCATGAGAAAGGAGGCTTGGCATACGCAAAGTCGTGATCAAGCCTCAGGAAACCCCCTGTTCCCGAGCATCTAACCCCAAAACCAGAGTCTGTTTTATGCTCTCATCTACACCTCTGACTTTACAGGGGGCTCTCCCCCATCACCATTTCTCTCGGAGAAGGAGTTAACTTGCAGCTCCAAGTCAATAAAAATTCCTGGGCTTGACAAGAGTGTTTCAGCTTACAGACTCCTCTGAAGGTTATCTAGCCCACCTGTATAGGTTCGTCCCGCCACATGTGATTGTTTACAGCCTCCCAACCTGAGAGGCATGAGATGTTTTAGACTTACTAAAGGCAAATTCCTTTGGGAAGTTGGAAATTGTCAATATAGTGGGTTGGTTAGGAATTATATTGGTGAAGGTTTTTTTCATTTGTTTTGCCAATAATTACTGCTAATTCCCTGCCCTGGGTGTGTCAAGGGTGTCTCAAGTCAAACCTCTCTGCTGACAGACTAGCTTGTGTTACAGGATTATCCATACTTCTGCTGCTACACACATGATTGTTTACTACCTCTCAACCATAAACAGCACAGAGAGTTTGGAGTATTTTGAGAGTCTTAATTAGCATAGGGCTTTTCTCATTGTTGAGTCAATGATTGCCACCAGGCCTCCATATCCTTAGGCACCTGGGAATATATTAATCAATGTATTTGAAATATAGAAAAGGAAATATAGTAGTGTTAAGGTTAGCAATACTAGACTTTTTGAGTTAATGAATTTTCTCTTTTGTAATAGATCACTGTACTTTGTTATAAATCACTGTGTCCTTGTTATGTAAAAATGTAACTTTATCACTATCTTAAGATTAAATAGATCTTAAGGGGAACATTGGTGAAAGGATTTTCATTTGTTGGGCTTATGTTTGCTGCTAAATCTCCATATTCCCTGTCCTTATAATGAATATAACTAACATATAGGAGAAATAAGTATTAACCTTTAGGATTACTCATGTTAACCTTGGATTAAATAAATTCCTTTCTTGATTGTAACTCACTACACCCTCACCCTATAGGAATGCAACTTTATTTGGAGGCTGATGCCTGGTTTAAGAAAAAACACCCTTGGAAAAAATAAGTTTTTTGGTTATCAGAAAGAAAGGGTCGTAAAATGTCAGAAGGTCTTATGGCCAGAAGATGATGTAAAACCCCTAAGACCTTTTTTTTTAATACCTTTATGTGAAGCACCTGATTTTGATAAAGGTCAGGACTGCTGACCCCCACGTGACTCTGTATTCATCCCTATGTAACAAAAGGTATATAAGCAAACTTAAAAATAAAGAAATCGGGATCAGTTTCTGGAAAGACTGATTCCCCCATGTCACTTCTTTCTTGCTCTCTGTTTTTTCTGGCCGAATGCATGGGTACCCACAAAGCCTGCTAATTTTGCCTGGGCTTCTAAGATCAGACCGGGGGTCAGGTGGGGGGGGTAGGCCTCAGTGCCTCCTTTCCTTTGGGAGAATGGGAAGATGCCTGCGACCTATGTAGGTGGTGATTGGTATTCCATGTAAACCAAGTTATTCAGCCTCTTTTTCTCTGCTAATATTCTAATCCCTCTCTATCTGTAATTAAATAAGTTATTTCCAAGGAAGCCAACTTCGTCCCCACCTTCGAATCACCCTGGATCCACTGGGGCTGGACCCTGGCACTTTGGCATAGTCAATAAAGCAGAAATAGATGTTTTTCTGGAACTCTCTTGCTTTTTCCATGATCCAGCGGATGTTGGCAATTTGATCTCTGGTTCCTCTGCCTTTTCTTAAACCAGCTTTAGCATCAGCAAGTTCATGGTTCATGTATTGCTGAAGCCTGGCTTGGAGAATTTTGAGCATTACTTTACTAGTATGTGAGTTGAGTGCAATTGTGCAGTAGTCTGAGCATTCTTTTGCATTGCCTTTCCTTGGGATTGGAATGAAAACTGACCTTTTCCAGTCCTGTGGCCACTGCTGAGTTTTCTAAATTTGCTGACATACTGAGTGCAGCACTTTCACATCATCATCTTTCAGGATTTGAAATAGCTCAACTGGAATTCCATCACCTCCACTAGCTTTGTTCATAGTGATGCTTTCTAAGGCCCACTTGACTTCACATTCCAGGATGTCTGGCTCTAGGTGAGTGATCACACTATCATGATTATCTTGGTCATGAAGATGTTTTTTGTACAGTTCTTCTGTGTATTCTTGCCACCTCTTCTTAATTAATCTTCTGCTTCTGTTACATCCATACCATTTCTGTCCTTTATCAAGCCCATCTTTGCATGAAATGTTCCCTTGGTATCTCTAATTTTCTTGAAGAGATCTCTAGTCTTTCCCATTCTGTTATTTTCCTCTATTTCTTTGCATTGATTGCTGAGGAAGGCTTTCTTATCTCTTCTTGCTATTCTTTGGAACTCTGCATTCAGATGCTTATATCTTTCCTTTTCTCCTTTGCTTTTCACTTCTCTTCTTTTCACAGCTATTTGTAAGCCCTTCTCAGACAGCGATTTTGTTTGTTTTGTTTTGTTTTGTTTTTTTGCATTTCTTTTCCATGGGGATGGTCTTGATCCTTGTCTCCTGTACAATGTCACAAACCTCCATCCATAGTTCATCAGGCACTCTATCTATCAGATCTAGTCCCTTAAATCTATTTCTCACTTCCACTGTATAATCATAAGGGATTTGATTTAGGTCATACCTGAATAGTCTAGTGGTTTTCCCTACTTTCTTCAATTTAAGTCTGAATTTGGCAATAAGGAGTTCATGATCTGAGCCACAGTCTGCTCCTGGTCTCGTTTTTGTTGACTGTATAGAGCTTCTCCATCTTTAGCTGCAAAGAATATAATCAATCTGATTTCAGTGTTGACCATCTGGTCATGTCCATATGTAGAGTCTTCTCTTGTGTTGCTGGAAGCGGGTGTTTGCTATGACCAGTGCATTTTCTTGGCAAAACTCTATTAGTCTTTGCCCTGCTTCATTCCGTATTCCAAGGCCAAATTTGCCTGTTACTCCAGGTGTTTCTTGCCTTCCTACTTTTGCATTTCAGTCCCCTATAATGAAAAGGACATCTTTTTTGGGTGTTAGTTCTGAAAGGTCTTGTAGGTCTTCATAGAACCGTTCAACTTCAGCTTCTTCAGCATGACACAATGTGGTCCACTGGAGAAGGGAATGGCAAACCACTTCAGTATTCTTGCCTTGAGAACCCCTTGAACAGTATGAAAAAGCAAAATGATAGGATACTGAAAGAGGAACTCCCCAGGTCAGTAGGTACCCAATATGCTACTGGAGATCAGTGGAGAAATAACTCCAGAAAGAATGAAGGGATGGAGCCCAAGCAAAAACAATACCCAGTTGTTGATGTGACTGGTGATAGAAGCAAGGTCTGCAGAGCAATATTGCATAGGAACCTGGAATGTCAGGTCCATGAATCAGGGCGAATTGGAAGTGGTCAAACAGGCGATGGCAAGAGTGGATGCCGACATTCTAGGAATCAGTGAACTAAAATGGACCGGAATGGGTGAATTTAACTCAGATGACCATTATATCTACTACTGTGGGCAGGAATCCCTCAGAAGAAATGGAGTATCCACCATGGTCAACAAAAGAGTCTGAAGATGATTTTACTTGACTATAATTTTAGCAAATTTCCTTTTCTTTAGTCCACAGTGGAGAATGAATAGTTAGTTTTTGCCCATCTTTATCACGGTAATATTGTGAAAGTTTAGTAAATAAAGATGCAAAACTTTTGCAAGTACAAATTGCAAGAGAAATAATGATGGCTTTACTCTTAAGTGGTTCCATGTCACCTGGCTATTTCTTGCTTGTCATTCTCTAATTAAATGTCAGTTTCCAGTAGGTACAGGGGTAAAAGTGTTATCTGACATAATCTAAAATAGAATCTAAGTATATCCAGTTGTGCTTGGATACCACTTCTGTTTATCCTCCCCTTCCTCAAGTTTGACCCAGTCTCTCTCATCTCCTTTACTATTCTCCCCCTCTCTATACCACTCACCTTTCATCCCCAACTCATTTCCCTGACTGACATAGAATAAGTGAAGAATATTACAAGTTCCAAACCCACTGACCTTGCTACCTACCAGATTTCATGCTAGCTTTCTTTTTCCTTTTATTGTCAGGAATTGTGTGTGAAGATAAGTAGGCTAGAACTAAGAATCAGTGTTAAATAACCTTATTGTGAGTGAAGCGTTAAGTTCAGGAGATAGTAAGAGATGAAGGTCGGCAATAAGGAGCAGCCACAGTCAAAACTGACTAGTTCTTGGATTAAGCTCCCCCGCAACAGAAGCAAATGTGTGATTTTGCCAGTGGAAGGACAGTAATTTGCAGAATAAAGTTGTTCTTAGAACGGGTAACTTGTAGCACTAACTGACTTCTGTATTTCCTCATTTTACCTTGAACAACGTGAAAATCATGAGCAGTGTTTTGAGAAAATAGAGTTGTGTCTTGAGGAAAATTCCATTAAAAAAAAACAACAGAAAGTATATCATAACAAATGACACATATAATATTCTGTACAACATCACTGTGAGGCAGAAGTCTAAGTTACAGAGAATTCAGATGACCTGCCGTCATTTGCAAAGATAGTAACATTCAGTTCTCAAACCCAGGTCTTTGGAATCCACATCCAGTGGTCTTTCTGCTCTTGTAACTATATCCAGTCTGCATTTTCCAACCTGTGTGCCAGATAGAATTGTGTTGTAAAGTCCTTATTTGGATGAATACTTGTCTGATATATTATTATAGTATAAAGGGTACAATACCAGTCGTCTGTGTTTCAGATAAATTTCTATTGCAATAAATACTGTTACAAAAAAGACACTTGACTAACCAAGCTTTTTTTCTTGATACATAAAACAGTTATACTGGTCTGATTATACTCAGTTTTGTACACATTTAAGGGCTTCATCTGGTGCAACTTTCTGTCACCAAAGAGAGCAAGCATCATTGCACACGGCTCAGATTGGATACAAGAGTAGAAACAGACACGGACTGCAGCTGAATTCTTTATACTCTTTGGGTTCTAAAAATCAAGTGTCTGTTTATTACTGTATTTTTCCTCAGTAATCCTACCTCAGACCTATTGAAACACCTCAAGGAGATTCATCTAAATTACTAAATTTTAACCAAATATAATCCCACAATGACTCCTGAGAATGAGAACAATGATTAATGAAAAGAGAACTAATTGTGATTTCTCTTTTCCCACAATGTTTGAAAAATCTGTATTACATTCCAGTGGACATCAAAGGGGCTGTTTTTCAGCTCTATTTATCCTCTGAATTCTGCACAATATGCATTCTAGGAACTATTCAAAGGAAATGCATTTGTACATGCTCAATCACTCAATCATGTCCAGCTCTTTGCCACCCCATCGACTGTAGTTTGCCAGGTTTCTCAGTCCTTGGAATTTTCCAGGCAAGAATGCTGGAGTGGGTTGTCATTTCCTATTCCAGGGGATCTTTCTGACCCAGAGATCAAAGCGACGTCTCTTGCATCTCCTGCACTGGCAGGCGGCTTCTTTATCGCTGTGCCACCTTAGCTATTTTTGTATTACTAGCAATCGTTTGCATACAGCGTAGCTACATATATATTTTAAGAAAAGGCTAAATTCTTAAAGCAGTAATAAATATGTGTAAAGATACTTGTTTCCTTTTTAAAACATCTTTACCAGTTTTCCTTACAAAAATTATTTTATCCCTGATTACTGATTTTTTGCCAATAAGAATATTTTAGGCATGTTTGTGTATGACCCATACCCACCATCACTTCTTAACAGAGTGTTATTATGTTGGGGAAATGACAAATTTCCCATTGTCTCTGTAATCTTGCAGGTCCATGAAATTTTGGGGTATAACTCTGGCTAAGAATCTTTAGAGGAGGATACTTTCTTTCATTACCTGTATTCAATAAGAAGGATGGCATATGGCCTAAATTTGGCCAAAATGAAAAGTTGCAATTTGGGGTAAATGAAGCAGAAATAGAAGAAACAGTTGGAATTCCATTTCTCCCAGAGTAGTCCCAACCAGTCTGCTTCTTTCTGTTAACTGAGATAAAGTTTTGTAAGATCAACCGCAAATTAATCGCTAAGTGTTTTCAAGTGTACAGCTCATTGGTATTCACACATTCACAACGTTGTACAACTGTCACCTTTAATCTTATTCCAAGACACATTCATCTTACTAAAAGGAAACCCTAAGCCTACTAAGCACTCACTTAATCGCCCATTCTCCCTTCTCCTTAGCCCAGGCAACCACTGATCTGCTTTATGCCTTTGTGGAATTAAGTATGATGGGTATTTCATATAAATTAAATTATATAATGTGTGGCTTTTTGTGCGTGGATTCGTTCACTTAGCAGCCTGTTTTCAAGTTCCATCCCTGTGGTAGCATTATTAGTATCAACCAGTTCTTGCCCTCAGAGCTTTCCTAGCTCTCCTGTTTCTATTCTTCTGCTCCTGCCTTGGTTTCTAAACCTCACAAGCCCAGGCCCCCAGTCATCCAGCTCCTCTTTCAGTGCCCTTCTTGCACTACTTCACCTTTCCCACAGTCAGCCAGAGTCGCTGGTTTCTGCTTCTTACAACTGATGAACTGACACACTTCCTTACCAGGCACATTAATTATTAATTTCTAACTGGCTACAAAAGTCCAAAGATTTATTTCCATTTCCTACTCTCTTTTCCTGTGCTAAATAAATATATAACATGATAGAGATCTATTTACCTTCTTCCTCTTTTAGTACTGCTTTTAAGGAGTACTTGTTTTCATGCAAAGGCATTGCAAGCATAAGAAGAAACAGATCTGGGTGACTCATTTCCTCAGTCTGGATAATTCAGTGAGAAATTAGCTCAGTAAGTCTTAGCTCAAGAGAAGAATAGATTAATATTAGAGTCTGAGATCCAGAAACTCCTCCTTTCTAAAAAGGCCAGTTCCTCCAGCGGGAAAACAGTGCTGGGCTAGATGCTTCCTATGGGCTTTTGAGATGGTGCAGTGCTAAGGAATCCACCTGCCAATTCAGGAAATGCAAGAGTTGCAGTTTCAGCCCCTGGGTTGGGAAGATCCCCTGGAGTAGGAAATGGCAACTGCTCCAGTATTCTTGTCTGGGATATCCCATGAACAGAGGAGCCTGCTGGACTACAATCCATGGGGTTGCAAAGAGTCAGACATGACTGAGTGTGCACACATGTGCGTGCACACACGCACACACACACATACATACACACACACACACACACACAGAATGTATCCTACCACTGACGCCCCTTCAGCTGAACACTTTGCATGGTGCCTGGACCCAAGGGAATCTAAGCCCACTTCTATTTGGGACTATGAAAATTTAGATGATGGTACAACAGACTGGTTCCAAATAGGAAAAGGAGTGCGTTAAGGCTGTATATTGTCACCCTGCTTATTTAACTTATATGCAGAGTATATCATGAGAAACGCTGGACTGGAAGAAGCACAAGCTGGAATCAAGATTGCCGGCAGGAATATCAATCACCTCAGATATGCAGATAACACCACCCTTATGGCAGAAAGTGAAGAGGAACTCAAAAGCCTCTTGATGAAAGTGAAAGTGGAGAGTGAAAAAGTTGGCCTAAAGCTCAACATTCAGAAAACGAAGATCATGGCATCTGGTCCCATCACTTCATGGGAAATAGATGGGGAAACAGTGGAAACAGTGTCAGTTTTTTTAGGCTCCAAAATCACTGCAGATGGTGATTGCAGCCATGAAATGAAAAGACGCTTACTCCTTGGAAGAAAAGTTATGACCAACCTAGATAGCATATTCTAAAGCAGAGACATTACTTTGCCGACTAAGGTCCGTCTAGTCAAGGCTATGGTTTTTTCTGTGGTCATGTATGGATGTGAGAGTTGGACTGTGAAGAAGGCTGAGCGCTGAAGATTGATGCTTTTGAACTGTGGTGTGGGAGAAGACTCTTGTGAGTCCCTTGGATTGCAAGGAGATCCAACCAGTCCATTCTGAAGGAGATCAGCCCTGGGATTTCTTTGGAAGGAATGATGCTAAAGCTGAAGCTTCAGTACTTTGGCCACCTCATGCGAAGAGTTGACTTATTGGAAAAGACTCTGATGCTGGGAAGGATTGGGGGCAGAGGAGAAGGGGACAACCGAGGATGAGATGGCTGGATGGCATCACTGACTCGATGGACATGAATCTGAGTGAACTGCGGGAGTTGGTGATAGACAGGGAGGCCTGGTATGCTGCAATTCATGGGGTCGCAAGGAGTCGGACACGACTGAGCAACTGAACTGAACTGAACTGAACATTTTGCTATTTCTTTCCTTTAAGGTTTTTCTCCTAATAAAATGATTTTATATTTATACCATGTGGTACTAAAGGCATGGGTTTATATTTTCTTGATGTAACAAAGCCAAACCAATAAACATGATGAGAGACACGGCTGTAAACAAAAGCCCTTATTCTCAAAGAGCTCAGGTCTTGTAAGGAAATATCACGGATGCGAACCTACTATAAGACAAATAATGGTGATTAATCCTGTAATATCCACAATCAGGGAACATCCAGATTTTACTGAAATACTTTCTTTGAAGAAAGAATTCAATATTTCTTGCAGCAGATGCTAAAGTTGCTGCAACTTATTCCATCATAATATACTCACACTGGTCCTTGTTCTTCCTTTTAGGACCACCATGAGTGAGCCTACCCTTCTTCCACCTGAGGGCCCTTCAAATATATGAAAAAAAGTTGTCATGTCAAATCTTTTTTCTTGCAGAGTCTAAGCATCCTTAATAACTTCAGCTATCACAGAGCTACAAAGCGCTGTGAAAACAGACGCAAGAGAGACTTTCAGGTGAGGTCCTGAGCAGTATTTATTGAATAAGCAGCATTTTACTTTCAATTGAAAAATATTTCTATAAATGATGGCAAAACAAGGGATTATCCCAGGTGGAGTGAAAGGAAAAATCTAAGTATAAATTTGGAAAAGTGATGATTATGACCAAAAGATGTAAATAGTTCAGTGGAGGTGTGTGAATAAGCACAGTGAGACCACATGGATTAAGAACATAAACTGAAGTTTGTCTTGTAGATAATTAGAAACCTTGAAATGCTTCAAAGCAGAAGAGTGACAAGATAAAAGATATGCTTTGGGAACTTTGCTTAGGTGTAGAAGTGAACTAGAGAGAAAGGAAAATAACTAAGCGGTTATTATGGAAATCTAAATGGGATGTAACAAACGCCTGAAATAGAAAAATAGTGGGAGGCATGATAAAAATAGGTTATATGCAAGATTTGGTGCAGAAATAGAATCACCATTCATAAGTACTACCATATCTATCTCTTTCACTTATTTTAATATTAAGAAATCACTGTAAAAGATTAGTAGATCATATACTTCTACAAAGACATGGATAAAGTAGAAAGTAGCTTTAGAGTCAGAAAGACTGGAGTTAAACTCTTGGATCTGCTACTGCTTAACTGTTGTCATGTACAAATTATTTTAACTGGGAATCTACCTAGTTGGTAACAAGGTGGTAATAAAGCATAGTGGTATCTAATACAGTAATACTAAATAAATGCTCAGTCCCTTCCTCTTTTACTTATTTCTCTCAAAAACAATTCACTAACCTACTGTTTTGTACCAGGAATATATGAAGTAGATGGAATGTTTTCTAGGAATATCATTCTTAATAAAGCATAAAGCCGGGAGAAAGTGAAAATTTTGGTGGGAAGAAATGATTTATTTGAAATGGATAAAAATCTATGACATACTGCTGTCAATAGAAAATGGCAGAATTAAAAAGAAAATCTGTTAACCAGTTCAGTTCAGTTCAGTCGCTCAGTCGTGTCCGACTCTTTGTGACCCCATGAATCGCAGCACTCCAGGCCTCCCTGTCCATCACCAACTCTCGGAGTTCACTCAGACTCAAGTCCATCGAGTCAGAGATGCCATCCAGCCATCTCATCCTCGGTCCCCCAATCCCTCCCAGGATCAAAGTCTTTTCCAATGAGTCAACACTTCACATGAGGTGGCCAAAGTACTGGAGTTTCAGCTTTAGCATCATTCCTTCCAAAGAAATCCCAGGGTTAATCTCCTTCAAAATGGACAGGCTGGATCTCCTCGCAGTCCAAGGGACCCTCAAGAGTCTTCTCCAACACCACAGTTCAAAAGCATCAATTCTTCGGCGCTCAGCCTGCTTCACAGTCCAACTCTCACATCCATATATGACCACAGAAAAAACCATAGCCTTGACTAGACGGACCTTAGTCGGCAAAGTAATGTCTCTGCTTTAGAATATGCTATCTAGGTTGGTCATAACTTTTCTTCCAAGGAGTAAGCGTCTTTTCATTTCATGGCTGCAATCACCATCTGCAGTGATTTTGGAGCCCCAAAAAACTGACACTGTTTCCACTGTTTCCCCATCTATTTCCCATGAAGTGATGGGACTGGATGCCATGATCTTCGTTTTCTGAATGTTGAGTTTTAGGCCAACTTTTTCACTCTCCTCTTTCACTTTCATCAAGAGGCTTGTTAGCTCCTCTTCACTTTCTGCCATAAGGGTGGTATCATCTGCATATCTGAGGTGACTGATATTTCTCCTGGCAATCTTGATTCCAGCTTGTGTTTCTTCCAGTCCAGCGTTTCTCGTGATATACTCTGCATATAAGTTAAATAAGCAGGGTGACAATATACAGCCTTAACGCACTCCTTTTCCTATTTGGAACCAGTCTGTTGTTCCATATCCAGTTCTAACTGTCGCTTCCTGGCCTGCATACAGATTTCTCAAGAGGCAAGTCAGGTGGTCTGGTATTCCCATCTCTTTCAGAATTTTCCACAGTTTCTTGTGATCCACACAGTCAAAGGCTTTGGCATAGTCAATAAAGCAGAAATAGATGTTTTTCTTGAACTCTCTTGCTTTTTCCATGATCCAGCAGATGTTGGCAATATGATCTTTGGTTCCTCTGTCTTTTCTAAAACCAGCTTGAACATCAGGGAGTTCACGGTTCACGTATTGCTGAAGCCTGGCTTGGAGAGAGAATAGAGAGTAAATAAAACATTATATATAACATGTCATTTGTTACTATTCAGAATTATAAACAGGGCTGTTATGACCTATATTACATATATTTTACAAAGGCAGAAAAAGTAGAGTGACATAAATTACACTAAAAATCATTAAATAACATTTCTGTATTGATTTCAAGATCTTACAAAGTAAAAGCAATGTGAAGCAAGTTTAGTATCATAAACTAGAATATCACTTAGATTAAAGGAAGAAAAGAAGGTATTTATGTTTATGCTTGGGCTTCCCTAGAGGCTGAGATAGTAAAGAATCTGCCTGCAATGTACCCAGTTTCGATCCCTGGGTCAGGAAGATCCCCTGGAGAAGGGAATGGCTACCCATTCCAGTATTCTTGCCTGGAGAATCCCATGAACAGCCTGGTGGGCTATAGTTTACGGGGTTGCAGAGTCAGACATGACTGAATGACTAACACTTTCACTTTTTCATGTTTATGTTACTTGTCAGTATTTCTAAAGCTTTTAAAAAGAACAAATGGAGCATATGTTGCATCATGAGGAATTTAATGTTAATTTATTTTCTAACAGATGATAATGGCTAAAAAAAACCACAATTAAAGCGATATTCTGGGGACTGTGTTAAATAAGCTTAGATGATTTTTGAGAGGGATGGGTTAGAAGGAGTCTAAGTAGCATTTTGCAATAGAATACTTGACTGCGATCCTGGAAACTGATTCCCAGAGTTGCCTCTAACACTAAGTAGCTTGTTATCTATTAAAGTTTATGAACCCTTTGCAATCATTTCCAATTCCATTCTTTTCAGTCAATAAACTGAGTATAATGTAAGAGGATGGATAATGTCTTCTGGATCTGAACTTTAGAAATCAATCAACTCTAAAGAGAACTCTAACTATTAAATTGTGTCTTTACTAAATAAGTATTTTTCCTAAATTATCCTCTATAGTGTAATCTAAATTATTATTTTCACTTTCTTTCTAAATCCATATAGAAATTAAAAGTATATCCAAATAAAGCAGAATGTAAGTTGGGGCTTTACATCTCTTGAATGGAAATTTCTCTTTAATATGTTTTTTTTTAATAAAATTTTGATCTGTCATGAAGACAAGTTTTCATCTTAAAAAATGATTTCTCATGGTAATAATATTCAGAGACAATTTCAGGGGTTACAAACCAGTGATTCTGACTCCATTGGGTAAAACGAAGAATAACTGTTAATGTCATACTCATTTGTTGCTGTGCACAATATCATTAGAAACAAACTTTCCAAAATATATTTTCTGCTTCTAACTTTCAACACCATTGCAATTCCTTATCTCATTTCTTGCTTCTTTAAGGACATCTAATCACAGGACTCAGACTGGTGTCAAAGGAACTCGATTTAACCTTCAAGATCTCAATTCAATGATTGTCCAATATGTAAAGAAGAGTAACTATTAAAGTTTACGCAGATGTGTCTATAGTGAAGATTCACTGTAGATGATACGCTTCATGCATTAAAAGCAGAATATGAAAATTCAAAAGAAATAACTCAATATCAAAAGCCCAAGAATACTAGAGTGGGTAGCCTTTCCCTTCTCAAGCAGATCTTCCTGACCCAGGAATCGAGCTGGGCTCTCCTGCATTGCAGGTGGATTCTTTACCAACTGAGCTATCAGGGAAGCCCATTAAAATACTGGTAAGTGTAAATGACCAATAGATAGCAATAAGAAGTAATTTTACTATTGGCAGTCTTCAGATTTTTGGAATAAAAGAGGCACATATATTTACTTTGAATCTACCCTAACAAAATAATGAATAAAGAATTTTATTAGATATTTTAAAGATATTTTATTAGAGAAGATACTGTGGTATTCAAAAAAAAAAAAAAACGAAAAGCACTGGCAATAGATATAAACCACATGAAATGCACTGGTGAAGATATGTATGTACTTGAAAAAAATTCACAAAGATTTGTCATTCACACTTACAGAATTCACTAAACAAAAGAGAATATAAAAGTTTTGTATAATACTTTCTAGGTTTTAACTTGTTTGCGGCCTTCACTGATATACTTCATAAGAATATGCCCCAAAGGGAGAAGTATTAAGGTAATTATTATATTCTTTGGGGTGTTGAGAGTAGTTTTCTTATGCTGCAATTAAAAGCTCTAACTCTCATTAATCATAGTGAATAACACAGAATATAAAGGTTGAACAGTCTAAGAATAAAACTTTAAAAATAGAATAATGGATAAAGCAATTTGGTGTTCCTATAAGATAAATGTTGAGAAAACTATCACTACAAATAAAAGATCACAGAAGGTATCCTAATTTCAAGAATAAAAATCAATTTAAAAAATTCACCGAACTATCAAAAAATCATACTCAGGATAGAATGTATGATTAATACTACTTCCCTGTTTTTCTATGCTTTAAATTTAACTGAATATGCATACTAAAAAAAAAAAAGCTTCTAGAGCAAAAGCTTTTGTTGGTTGGAGTACAACCTCATGAACCCAAATTTAGTAAGAAATGTCAGAAATACTACGATTGATAATTACAGAGTGAATCTAAATCGAGTAATAGCTTTTTAATCATTAGAATGATCATAGTAATTTGAAAGGTGAACATAGAATGATGTTAACATAAAATTGTTGATATCAAAAACTGAAATTAATACTGGATCATTTCCATCATTAATCAGGAAATAAATCTATCTTGCAAGAGGATTTTCTGAGAGCAGCTAATAGCTGCTATCACACTTTCCTAAATCCATAAACCAAATATAGATAGGAGAGTGACTGATATTAGGAGCCTGAAAGTGACAGTTCCCTCATGAATATCATCAGAGCACGTGACCTCTGTGGTATTAAGACTTGAAGGAAAATTATCTTATCATGAGATAATTCAGCAGTCAGCTTGATGAGTCTGCTGCACTGCAAAAGCACAGAGATCTGTGTCAAGCTGATTTTCTGCCATTATCTGCATGTTTAGAGAGTTACTTGAAAATACGGGAAAAAACAGAATTAATAATAAGTTTCATATAAGTACATACAGTCACAGCAAATACAATAAAAACAGGTCCAATAAGTGGGAATAAGGCTAAAACATGGCTTCTAAATCTTTATTCATGATTGTTATGGTCATGCCTCAAATCACCATTTAGATTTTATCAGCATCTATCAAATACTTCCAATGACAGTAACATCTCTTTTGTCTTAAGACATAGACATATAGGAAACTATTGCAACAAAAATTTTTGATGTCCCAAGCCACTAAGCCAAAATTATTCTATTCACTATGATTTCTGATCAATATACTACTACTCCAATAAAGCATATTTAAATATTTTCTTCATGTTATACAGTGTCCATGACAAATATTTCAAAGCAGGAGGCTTTGTTTCCTCTATGATTTCTATCCTAGGACTTTGTAATTTATATCAAGGTTATATGGGAGACAATTTAGCCAAAAATATCATAATTTCTTCCTGGTGGCTCAGAGGGTAAAGCATCTGCCTGCAATGCGGGAGACCTGGGTTCAATCTCTGGGTCGGGAAGATCCGCTGGGAAGGAAATGGCAACCCACTCCGGTACTCAGGCCTGGAAGCTACAGTCCATGGGATGGCAAAGAGTCACACATGACTGAGCAGCTGCATGTCACATGAATCAGGCTGCTTGCCCCTTCTTGCTGTGAAGTTATCTGCTAGTACGTTTCAGGTTCACCTAATCAGAGTATAACAGGCTTGGCCATCCACATTCACAGAGCACTCTCCACTGATATCTTTGCTCAGGACACATTAGTGTCTGTACACTAGGAGGGTCTTTACACAACTCTAAATGTGCTGGGAAAGTTGTTATCTTGAAGCTGGAAATCCAGGCCATATAGCAAAAATCAGTAAATTGGGGCTTTCATGATAGTTCAGTTGGTGAAGAAGCCGTCTGCAATGCAGGAGACCCTGGTTCGATTCCTGGGTTGGGAAGATCTACTGGAGAAGGGAAAAAGCTACCCACTCCAGTATTCTGGCCTGGAGAACTCCATGGACTGTACAGTCCATGGGGTCACGAAGAGTTGGACACAACTAATCGACTTCCACTTTCACTTTCATCACTGGGCTTCCCTGATAGCTCAGTTGGTAAAAAAAAGTCTGCCTGCAATGCAGGAGACCTGGGTTTGATTTCTGGGTTGGGAAGATCCCCTGGAGAAGGGAACAGCTACTATTGTATAGTCTATGGGATCACAGAGTTGGACATGACTGAGCCAACTTTCACTTCACATCAAAATTTCAAATACCAATATTAATTAATTCACTAGATCTTCCTCTATAAACTTATTTAACAAATACATTCATTTATTTATTTAACACTAATACTCACATGTGTGCTTGCTAAGTTGCTTCAGTCATGTCCAACTCTATGAGCCCATGGACTGTAGCCTGCCAGGCTCCTCTATCCATCAGATTCTCTGGGCAAGAATACTGGCTTGAGTCACTGTGCCTTCCTCCAGGGAATCTTCTCAACCCAGGGATCAAAACTTTGTTTCTTATGTCTCCTGCATTGGCAGTCAAGTTTCTTTACACTAGAGCCATCTGGGAAGCCCAATACTCACATCAGTGTTCAAAGAACACACACATATACATCTTTACAAAAGTGTGTATAAAAGATATTCATTGTAGCAATATTGTGATAATAACAAATGGAAGCAACATATTTATTAGTGTTTTATATATTCATATAGTAGAACATTACAATCCAGTAAAATGAATAATGTAGTTGCCTATAATATTTAATTACACAAAATATACAAACATTCACATATACACACATATACATATATACATATGTGTGCATTAGAACAGAATATATAACCTGATTCCATTTGTTTTTAATAAATATAAACAATCTCTAGTATATGGAATTTTGAAAAATTCATGTAGTAAAAGTTTGGTTTGGACTTCTCCTAGGCCCTGATATGTTAAGTTTGAGTCAAGGAAGGCTCTTAAACAATATTCAGTTTAGTTCAGTTCTATAGCTCAGTCATGTCCAACTCTTCGCGACCCCAGGGACTACAGCACACCAAGCTTCCCTGTCCATCACCAACTCCCAGAGCTTGCTTAAGCTTATGTCCATCAAACCAGTGATATACCATCCAACCATCTCATCCTCTGTCATCCCCTTCTCCTCCTACCTTCAATCTTTCTCAACATCAGGGTCTTTTCCAGTGAGTCAGGTCTTCACATCAAGTGGCCAAAGTATTGGAGTTTCAGCTTCAGCATCAGTCCTTCCAGTGAATATTCAGGACTGATTTCCTTTAGGATTGCCTGGTTGAATCTCCTTGATGTTCAAGGGACTCTCAAGAGTCTTTTCCAACATCACAGTTCAAAAGCGTCAGTTCTTTGGCGCTCAGCTTTCTTTATTGTCCAAGTCTCACATCCAAACATGACTACCAGAAAAACCATAGCTTTGACTATATGGACCGTTGTTGGCAAAGTAATGTCTCTGCTTTTTAATATGCTGCCTAGGTTCGTCACAGCTTTTATTACAACATAGGAAGACCTGGGGCACTGAGACTCAGAAAACCAAGGAGATTAAAGAAAGCTTTCTAGAGAAAGTTAGTAGATCCCAGCTGCCAGCCTATAAAGATAGTTGGAAAGTCATTACTTGTGGCAGGAAGTAGCCAGGAAGCTTTAAATACGTTATTACTAACAGCAGGGAGGTCAAGATGGCTTGAGGTACTTAACAATGCAATATGGAGAAAGAGTTTGGAGTTTCTCCAAAACAAGGGGATGGGACTTCCCTATACTACACAAAATAAAGTTAGACCATGAGGATACTCAAGTTACATATACAGCATTTATTAAAACTTAAGAAGCTCATTTTCCCCCTGAAATGTGTCTTGCAATCAGTGGTAGTGTCTGGTCACTATTGGTAGTTTCTTTTTTATTGATATACTTTTGCTAAAATATTATTATTTGAAAGGAGCCTCTTACATTTGGTGACCTCTTAAAGTCAAGGAAAAATGGTTCATATTTACAAAGCCGTATAAAATTTACAGAAGCAAACATCACTGAGAAATGGAGTAGAATATCAGGAGAACGTCAGATGAATGAGGCATTTTTAGTTTTCAGTACACAACTGAATATTTGGTTAGAGACTTTCTTTCTTGTTTTTACTGCAAATATCTTTACCTTAATCTGCATAAGCCATGTTTTTCTTTTCCAACCCACCATTTTGAAAGAATGACTTATTTACACTTACCTCCAGTTCCTGCTAGGATATAAACACCATGAGGGCAGGAATGTTTGTTTTGTTCAGTGGTGTATTCAGTCACCTAGAAAACGGCTTACCATTAATAAGTGCTCAGAAATACATAGATGAATAAGTGAATGAATGAATGAACAAATGAACACATGAAGTTGCTTTTTAAATGAGTCTTGACATTTTCCCTATAGATGCATATACATAAAATCCTCATACTTTTCTCACAGACCCAAAGGGAAAAACTGTCTACTGACGCATGTGACTAAGATTTAGCCAGAAGAAATCATTTCAGGTCCAGAATTTTGCTTCATGTATCATGGACTCTCTCTCTCTGCACTCTTGAAAGAGGTAAGAATTCACCTTGATACTTTCTCACAAATTTAGAAATTTTAAAAGGTAAATACTTCTTCTAACCAATTTAGCCCACTTTAAATTAGTTAGGGAATGTTCATCTCTGCCATTCATTAATTTTTTTAATCAAAGGTTTTAATAGGATTAATTTTTGTAGTAGATATTCAGGTGTTGTATGTTACCAGTAAGTTTGTTTCTGTCTCTTCTCTTCTGAAAACAGGATGGAGCAAATTCAAACCTTTGAATTTGCGCACCTGTATGGCATCTCACTTTTAGGTATTCCCAAATGTGTCCCATGAAGGGGTACCCGACGCAAGGTATGATAAGAAAAGTGCTTCGTTAAACTTTGAAATCTGTTTTATGCTGGAGGAAGAAATGAAATATGATAATGTGAAAGCCAAAGTATTTCCCATTTTGTTGTTTTTATGATTGAGCCCTCCAGTTCCCACAGTGACTTTCCAGACCTTACAAATCAACTTGTTTTTTTTTTAAATGACTATCTTTTTGCAATATATCAAAAGACTTCTTGACCTATCTACTCCCAATTCCCAGATTATTCTAAATACTACTTTAGAGAATAACCCTTTGTCCCATAAACTGCCATTTTTAAAACCACAATCATTTTGACACATTTATAGCCAAAGATGCTATTTCCATCTCTTCATATACTGACAAAAATGTCCTCAGCTTGTCAGAGGGATTAACAAGATAGATATGGTGTGGGAAAAAGAGAGCATACAGTTTATTTACATTATTTTTTTCTTTTGACAGAAAAAATGTAGCAAGTATGAATGCCCATTGAACAATTATACATTTCATACTCCAGCCTTAACACAACATAAAGTTATGTGGGAATTTTGTAGCTTCCCATCAATTATAAAATACCAGAGCACTAGTCAGTTGACTACATGGAGCAAGTATTGGTCTAATAAATCCAACAAATTTGTTCTTACATACCAAGAAGATATACCTCCAATAATACATGTGTATGCATATTGTTTCATCCGAAAAATGTATGTTTGAGGCCATTCCATAACTTCACTGTATATGATTCTAAAGATATAAAAATGAACTAGCTAACAGTCACTATTTCATCTTTGAAAATAATATATTTGTAGTAAATTGAATTTTCCACCAAACATTCCATACTTTCCCCATCCCACATAAAAAAAGCAATGCAGCCATCATAATGTGCTAAATATTGTACTGAACATTTAAAGGTTGATAATAAGCATAGTTTTTATTAATAATGCTATTGAAAAAGCAAAATAATTTCTAAATCCATTAAATAAACAAAACATCTGTCTGAGTTTCACTTATCAAAGCTACTCTCAAGATAAAACTCTGAAGTTACTGTTTCTGATTTCATAACAACATGAAGGCAACTCATCACATCACAATTTACATAATGTCTTAATAACATACAGGATTTCACCATTTATAGTGAACTCCTCAATAACTCTGGGACATTCCACTGGTCAAATTATTAACGGAAATAAAAACTTAAAAATAGAGCTGTGGTGTGATAGATTGTTTCCCAAGATGATCCCTTGCTTGCTTCAAATGTGACTTGGACATTCCACCATCAAGGAGATAAGGTTATCTTCTATACTCTTGAAACTTGGTGGACACTGTGACTGCTTTGACCAGAATAATGAGGCAAAAGTTACATTCTGGGAAGTCTTGAGCCCAGATCTAGAAAGTACTGGCAACTTCCATTCACAGCCTTTTAGAATGCTCACGCCAAGGACATTCTGTCTCAGAACTCAGCCACCATGTTGTGAAAACCAAGTTATGCGGAGGGGCCGCGTGTCCATCGGCATTTCTGTGAACAACCCCCACTGAGTCTTCCCTGAGCTCTGAGCTGACAGGGTCCACAGCAGCAGCACCAGCAGGTGCGTGAGTCATCTGAATATCCAGCCCAACCCAGCCTTCAGACTCCAGCTGAGCTCAGCATTCAACAGACTGAAACCCAGGAGACATCAGTGCGAACCACCCAGGTGAGTTCAGTCAACATACAGAACCATGAAAGATAATACTAAAATGCTGTTTTTAGCCATTACATGTTTGGAGTAGTTTACTATGCTGAGATATACAACCAGAACATGGTATAACTACCACTTTGCTTATCTTTTAACACATCTTTCCTGCCCCATCTGTTAGGTAAAGAAACAGATAAAGTCAATGAGTAAATAAAACATAATCTAGACATTACAGAATAGGATATTTCATGGTTCACTTTGTGTTTAAATTTCTTCAAACTCATCCACTTTAAAAAGCTGAAGGTTGAGTTATGATTCAGTCTTTTTGTTTCAAATAACCCTTCAGATAGTCTCTGAATTTCATTATAAATTGCATATAAATCATATGACCAGAAAAGTCATATGATTTCTATTATTCCCTCATTGCTATGTATTGTTCGCTAGAACAGAAAGGAGGAAAACAAACCTGGGTGCATTGAAGTCTCTCTAGTCTTGTATTTATAGCATCCTTAAGAGATGGTACTACGTGAAGAGCATTTCTAACCACATAGTGGCAGCACCTTCTTTAGCCCTTCCTACGATGAAAGTGAAAGTTGCTCAGTCGTGTCCAACTCTTTGTGACCCCATGAACTATACAGTACATGGATTTCTCCAGGCCGGAATACGAGAGTGGGTAGTCGTTCCCGTCTCCAGGGGATCTTTCCAACGCAGGGATCAAACCCAGGTCCCCCACATTGCAGGCAGATGCCTTACCAGCTGAGCCGCAAGGAAAGCCCCTTCCTGTGATAGCAGTGGCTAATCGTAGTCATTAGGAGAAAAGCAGTAGTTCACACCTGCAACCACTCTAAGATGTTTCCCTCACCTGTAGTATAGGGTTTCTTGGTATTAAAGCTAAAAATAGCTCCTTCTTTAGCCAATTCTATTAGTAGCCCTTAGAACAATAGCATTTTTAGGAACTGTGGTCACATTAGAATCACCTGGGTCTCTTTTGACCATCCCAGTTCTAAGGGTGTATGCTGCTGCTAAATCACTTCAGCCGTGTCCGACTCTGCGACCCCATAGATGGCAGCCCACTAGGCTCCTCTGTCTCTGGGATTCTCCAGGCAAGAATACTGGAGTGGGTTGCCATTTCCTTCTCCAATGCATGAAAGTGAAAAGCGAAAGTGAAGTCGCTCAGTTGTGCCTGACTCTTAGTGACCCCATGGACTGCAGCCCACCAGGCTCCTCCGTCTATGGGATTTTCCAGGCAAGAGTACTGGAGTGGGGTGCCACTGCCTTCTCCATCTAAGGGTGTATACTTGACCAATTAAATGTGAATCCCTGGAGGTAGAAGCCAGGCATTAAGTGAAAGTGAAGGTGAAGTCACTCAGTCGTGTCCGACTGTTTGCTACTCCATGGTCTGTAGCCTACCAGGCTCCTCCGTCCATGGGATTTTCCAGGCAAGAGTACTGGAGTAGGTTGCCATTTCCTTCTCCAGGGGATCTTCCTGACCCATGGATCGAACCCAGGTCTCCCACATTGTAGGCAGATGCTTTACCATCTGAGCTACCAGGGAAGCCCACCTGGGGCTTTATAGAGCTTTATAAGAAAAATAAGAAACCAGGCATTGGTATTGTTTAAATCTCCCTAAGTGATTTGCATGAGAATCCAAGACTGAGAACCACTACTCTAGAACAATCTTAGTTCTATGAATAGCTTCCCTCAGCTCAGAGCTCAGGGAAGACTCAGTGGGGGTAGTTCACAGAAATGCTGATGGACACGTGGCCCCTCCGCATGACTTGGTTTTCACAACGTGGTGGCTGAGTTCTGAGACAGAATGTCCTTGGCATGAGCATTCTAAAAGGCCGAGAATGGAAGCTGCCAGTACTTTCTAGATCTGGGTTCAGACTTCCCAGAATGTAACTACTCAACATTACGGTTTCAGTAGCATCAGTAGATAGCCTCTAGGCAGATTTGCTGTTGGGCCACCAAGGAGCAGCTGTGGAGTTGGCACACTTTTTTTCCCCAGGATCTTAGTAAACTTTCCATGAAGTTAAATTTAACTAATATCTAGCAATATGATGAGCTCTGGGAAAGCAAAAACTAGTTGTATTTGACCCCTAATCTTCAGGAGGTTAAGGTCCGGTTGCAGGGCAGTAGAAAAGGCAGGGATGGAATAATCATAAAAATAAGTCACTCATACATGAAGTGCCTCATATATTAGTAGAGGAGTACTACAGAAGGACCAGGAAAGGATACTTCGAAAGAGTTTGTGAAGGCTCAGTCAAGCAGAGGGGAATGCACACACAAAGGCTCAAATAAAAGCCAGGCCAAAGACAGGACTGATCTGTTCTGATATGGCTATGGATTTGGGGATGATGGGGAGAAAGTCTGAGGGTGGTGGGAAAAGTTAACATTATTAAATTTCCATTTATTCTTTTATTGTTAATTTTAAGAAAGTATGTGTTACGTTATAAAAGTAAGAAAATAGACATAAGTAGAAACTCAAACACCTAATAGATACATGAAAGAAAGCTCAGTCTGAAGAAAATACAAAATTGAACCTCAGTGAGACACAATTTCCTGCTCATCAGACTGACAAACAATGTGACAGTAATAAAAGCCAGTAAGGATGTGGAACAACGGGAACTTAGCTATCAGTAGGAATGTAAATGGAGAAGGCAGTGGCAACCCACTCCAGTACTCTTGCCTGGAAAACCCCATGGGCAGAGGAGTCTGGTAGGCTGCAGTCCATGGGGTTGCTACAAATCGGACACAGCTGAGCGACTTCACTTTCACTTTTCACTTTCCTGCATTGGAGAAGGAAATGGCAACCCACTCCAGTACTCTTGCCTGGAGAATCCCAGGGACAGGGGAGCCTGGTGGGGTGCCGTCTATGGGATCGCACAGAGTCGGACACAACTGAAGCGACTTAGCAGCAGCAGCAGCAGGAATGTAAATAGGTATGAGAACTTTGGGGAGAAATTTGACAATACCTGGTAGAGTTGAAGATACATAAACCCCAGAACCCAGAAATTCCACTCCTAGGCATGCACTTAGAGAAACTTGTACAGATGAACCCAAGGAGACGCGTATGAGAGTGTTTTAAATAGTATTATTTGTAAAAGTAAAAAGTTAGAAACCCTAAAAGTCTATCAATGGAGAAAAGAAGAATAAAATGTAGTATATTTAACTATTGCACAATAGTGAAGTAAACTACAGCTGTAAGTATCAACAGGAATAAATCTAACAAGATATTAAGGAAAAAAGTAAGTTACAAAAAACTTATACTGTATGACATCAGTTATGTGTGTTCAGTAGCTCAGTTGTGTCCAATTCCTTTCAGCCCTAGGCTTCTCTGTCCATGGGATTTTACAGGTAAGAATACTGGAGTGGGTTGTCATTCACTTCTCCAGGGGATCTTCCTGACCAGGGATCGAACTTGTGTCTCCTGCATTGGCAGGAGGATTCTTTACCACTAGTGCCATCTGGGAAGCCTGATATCAGTTATCAATGAAGCTAAATAATATATTTTGATTTGGGGACTCATGCAATCTAGTTGTGATTTAAATACAGGCACAGAAATAAACATGAAATTCAGTAGATTGGTAACAAGGAGAGAAAGGAGAATGGATGGCACAGTATGTATGATCAGAGAAGAGTATACAGAGAACTTACAAGTATATTTGTTATGTTTTATTTTGTAGCTTAATAGAAGGAACACATGCAATTTTATTTTTTTATTTTTATTGATGTATCATTGATTACAGTTCTGTGTTAGTTTCAGATGTGCTGCAGAGTGATTCAGTTATGTATATATATTTTCCATTATAGATTATTACAAAGTATTGAATATAGTTCTTTGTGCTATGCAGTAAATCTTTGTTGTTTATATATATCATGTATAGTAATTTGGGGAGGAATCCCACACCCGCAATTTATCCCACCCACCCTGCTTTCCCCTTTGGTAACCATAAATTTGTTTTCTGTGTTTCTGAATCTGTTTCTATTTTGTATATATATTAATTTGTGTTATTTTTTCTAATCCATATATAAGTGACGTCATATAATATTTATCTTCTCTTTCTGGCCTACCTCACTCAGTATGATATTCTCTGGGTCATCCTCATTGCTGCAAATAATAATATTTCATTATTTTTTAGACTGAATAACATTTCCTCACACATATATAATCCTTTTTATCTTATTGGATTCAGTTTGCTAATATTTTCTTGAGAATTTTTGCGTCTTTGTTCATTAAAGATTTTGGTCTATAATTTTCTTTTTGCTATATTGCTTTCATATTTTTATTTGTCTTTCTGTCTGCTGTTCTGATTGAGTGATTCCCATTATTCTGTCTTTCATATCCCTTATTCATTCTTCTGCATTGTTTGGTCTGCCATTCATTGCTTTCAGATCAGTTTTTATCTCAGCAATTGAGTTTTCTAATTTTGACTAGTTCCTCTTTATAGATCCCTGTTCCTTGTTACAGTGGCCTGCAATTCTGTCAATAACTTTTCTTCTTTCCTTTATCATTTTTGTTACTTCTGTTTTGAACTCAGACTGTAGCAGACTGGAGATGTCTATGCCACTGGTCATCCTTTCAGGGAATTTCTCATCTTTTAATTTGGAGTGCTTCCTCTGCTTTTTCATCTCTGCTTATATTCAATTATCTGCTATGGTCCTAAAGTGCCGTTTTTATGTGGGAACGTCCCTGGGTAGATGTGTGAGTCTAGTATTTTTGGTGTGAGGACTATGGTTGGTATGGATGCCTGCTGTGTCTAAGCTCAGAGTATGCTGGAGGTTAGCCCTTAATGCGACTGTGATTGGTGTGGGGGTGGCCAGGGCCTAAGCTGGATGTTGGGTGAGGCCTTCTCTTCGCTCTGAGGTTGTCATGGTTTTTGTCAAGGTCTAACTCCCCAGTTTTGGAGGAGAAGCCTGGGGGGTTGGGTTTGATAAGGCTCTGTTGCCCTTAAGTGTGTGCTTTGGAGTACATCAGGAGATGAACGCTGGAGCAGGTGGGGGCTGTGGGGTCACAGGTAACCTGTGCATAACCCATGCAGGCATCCAAGGTGCTGCTGAGAATCAGCCCAAGATTGTGCTCCTTTCCCCTTTGTGTTTGTCCCAGACCTAGCGGTAGGCTGGCACTGGAGACCAGGGCCTGATGGCTTCAGGAACTGAGGCGGTTGTGCTGCTGCCTGAGAGCTGGGCTGGCTGTATGGCACAGCTTTCCCAGGATCTGTCAGCCCCACATCTGACTCCAAGCTATAGTGAGAGGTAGGAGGAACTGGAGCACTCTTGCCTAGAAAGGAACCTCTGAGTACTCCTCCCCAGGGGTTGCCTGCCTGGGATATGTGCTTCTGTAATGCCACCCAGTACGCATACCAACAAAGTCTACTGCTGCTAGACCTGCTCCCAGCCTGCCCCAGCTGCACAAATGCTGATAATGGGCTCTAATGTTTGCCTCAGCCCCACCGTGTATGTGTGTGTACTCACAAAACCCGCACAAGCCAGAGCCCTGCTGCTGTCATAACCACGCTCTCATGGTGGACCCACGGCCCCTCCTGTACCTGCTAACAAGCTGGAGTGTGGTCCTTCCAGCTGTCTCTACACAGTTGGACCAAGTCTTCTCCCAGGGTCCACCTGCTGGAGCTTGAGTTTCAGGACCCAGCTGCTATGTGCACCAGCAGCCCTGCCCAGCCTGGGAAGTACTGCCACATGGCAGTGGGAGCTCCCAGGGTGAAGAAACCTTTCCTCTTTCACGGCTCCCTCCCATGGATGCCAGTCTCTTCCTGACTTTTGGTATTTGATTGGTTAGTTGACTGAGATGTAGCTGAAAGTGAAAGATCTAGAAGAAATTAAACATATTCACTTTTGTACATATTATATTTGAAATGCCTGTGGAATATTTAAGCAGATATGTCAGACAGTCAAATCAATGTAGGACTCTGAAACTAAAAAAATGGTTCAGTGAAGGAAATATGTATACGGTTATCATCAGTTTATGGAGGTATGTGAATCATGAGAAGTTCTAATTGAAGCATATAGAGTTAAGAGGGAAACAGACTTAATGTGAGCATTTACTAAAATAGTTGAGAGAAGGGTTAGTCAAATCATAGAAAGATCATGGAGAGAATAACCATGGATTGGAAGTTCCAGGTAGATTAATCCTAATGCGTCAGGAAAAAGCCCATTCTAGCTGCCCAATTAGTAAACTTTTTTCCTTTCCAGATCCAAGACCCTCTTGCACAATATCACATCCACTCCTGAGCAAAGGATTGCAGTATAGGCTTCTTTTTGTCCTTTTGCATATTCAAATTAGCATCGACTCTTGGTAAGAGAAGTATCATCACATTCTAAGGGAAAGAGGAAAACACTGGGAGAGTTTCGGTTCAGGCTTGTGCGGGCATGTAGTCAGTCCTTTTGCTCATCTTACTCTTCCTGCTTGTTGTTCTGTCGCTCGGTTGTGTCCAACTCTTTGCAACCCCATGGACTGCAGTATGGCAGGCTACCCTATCCTTCACAATCTCCCAGAGTTTGCCCAAACTATGCCCACTGAGATGATGATGCCATCCAACCATCTCACCCCCTGTCCCTTCCTTTTTCTCCTACCCTCAATCTTTCCCAGCATCAGGGTCTTTTCCAATGAGTTGGCTCTTCCCATCAGGTGGCCAAAGTATTGAAGCTTCAGCGTCAGTCCTTCCAATGAATATTCAGGGTTGATTTTCTTTAGGATTGACTGGTTTTGATCTCCTTGCTGTCCAAAGGACTCTGAAGAGTCTTTTCCAGCACCACAGTTAGCAGAAAGTGTATTGACACTTGCAATCTCATCCCATATTCATTCTAGTTTTAATTGTTTAGGATATCAAACTCCTGCTTGTGGGCTCTCCTCTGTAACAGTGTTCAATTTGCCACCTTGCTACAGCCCGTGAATTTGATACACATTTTTTTTTATCTCTTAAGTTCACATTTGGGCTTCTGACTTCAACTCTCTGATATTGCCTATTCTCAGATAGTTACTGTTTAACCTTTCCTCTCCTTCTCCCCAAGTCCTACCAGGTCAGATATGTGGGGGAGGCAGCAGTGGACTTTAGCATTTTAAAATTCACAATATTTTTTTTCTGATGATTTAGTTAGTGATTTATCCAGGCAATTAGAAAATGAGACATAAGATTTATGGGAAAGAGAGAATCTTTCTGAAAAGGTTTGAATCCCAAAGGACTAGACAGAAGACAGTTTCCATGTGTGGCAGGTTTGTACTCAAACCACTTAGTATTTATATTAGAGAAGATGTGAAAAGAAAGCAGGAACCAGAAAGATGATGTGAGAAATATTAATGATAAATTTTGCTTAATTTACAATGCTAAGTCACATCTTACATTGTAAATAATATATCGATCATCAATTATAAAGTATGGAGTTTTTTACTTAAATCTGTTATTGCAAAAACTTAATTGCCATATTTCTAGGTGTATTTTAAGCTGCTTGGAGGTAGAAAAGATAGCCTTATGTAATTCTGTATCCTCAACATTTGGCATAATTACTAAATTATATAAAAGACACAGAATGAATAAATGAATAGGAGAATAAGAGCAAACGCTTGTATAGTGATTACTTGTATAAAGTGAAAGTGAAAGTGAAGTCACTCAGTCGTGTCCCACTCTTTGCAACCCCATGGACTGTAGCCTACCCAGGCTCCTCCGTCCATGGGATCCTCCAAGCAAGAATACTGGAGTGGGTACAGTGCTTACTATAGTGCTTACTTGTATAGTACTTGAAGAGTGCCACATGTATGTCAGGCATGCAGAATATGCCTGACATACATTAACTCATGTTAGTTATTTACTTTCAAATTATAATTCATTTATATAAAAGGGTTGAAATTATAAGTTTTCTGAACTGTTAGTCCTATAAAAAGAAACAAATTGCAAAAATTAAGATGTTGACAGAGAACAAGATGGCAGAGGAGTAGGTGAACGTGGAGTACATCTCTCTGCACAACAGGAAATCGCCTTCTCTGTGCAACAGGAATACACCTTCAGACACAGAAGTGCATGCAGAACACCAGCTGAGAGCGGACAGGAGTACCTGACCAATGGAAAAGAATATACAGAACCTCGCAAAACTCGGTAGGATGAATGAACTAGGGGGAAAACAGGAGAGTTAGTAGGAATGGACCTGCCCTCAGCCAGTAGGGGAGTTGAAGCAGGGGTCTGATCCCCACTTGGGAGCAATTACCTGAATCAGAGGAGAAACATTTAAGGCTGAGAGTGAAACAGCTGATCTGTGGCAGCCTAAAGAATGGAATCAGATAGTCCTTGCTGAAGCCATACATACTCCAGAAAGGGATGCAGGTCCCCTGGAAGGTGCAGCAGCTGGGACCTGGAGTTTAGGGATTGTGGAGCAATCCCAGGGTGAGGGCTGCTGTTGACTGCAGGCAGATGGATCCAGGGGAGGTGAGGGAGGATATTGTGGTGGGAAAAGCCTGTGGAGGAAAGTTGGGGAGCCATGGAAGCAAGGCGATATTGCTGAGTCACGCGCAGGGGATGGAGCCATCACCATAGCCGCCCTCGCCCCACATGCCAGAATCGGCTGCTGAACAATAGAGGGGCTGGCCCATCAAAACCCTGACTCACTGAACTACAGAGTAGGACCCCACCCAGGGTGCTCCTTTAAGTGACTGATGCCCTGATCGACAGAGTAGGACCCCAGCCAGGGTGGGCCCTCTAGGTGCCTGATGCACCAAGCAACAGAGAAGGACCCCAGGCAAGGGAGCCCTCTAAGTGCCTGAGTGGGTAGAGCTATGGAGAAGGATTGGCCAAAAAGGCCTTCTGATTGCCAGCTTCAAGAGGATCAAAAAAAGACTCTGATAGGGCCATAACTCCTGCAGCAGAGGCAGTCCGTGTCCCTGCACACTTGGTGCTGCCAGGGTCCCTGCAAGCCAAGCAGCTGCGCCAGCTTCACCCTCAACTCTCACTGGGGCAGAGCTGCCACAGGCAAAAAAAGTCCTGCCTCTATGCGCTCAGGGTTGCTTCTGTCTTGTCCGACTCTTTGTGACCCTGTAGACTATGGCCTGCCAGGCTTCTCTGTCAGGGAGGGGGGTTCTCCAGGCAAGAATACTGGAGCGTATGGGCCAATACTGGTTGCCATACCCTTCTAGAGCACTATATTTCCTGCTGTCCTAGCTGCCAACTCCCCTGAGTTCCTGGTGCTACCAGAACCCCTGCGACCCAAGCAGCTGCAGCACCTCCACACCTGGCCCTCACAGGGGCAAACCTAAGTCCTCCTGGGCAGCCTCAGGAGCAAACCTCAGTGGACAACCCACATGAAGAGGTGAAAACGAAACCACAGTTGAAACCCAGGGGCAGTGTGGCTAAGGAAGAAGACCCTAAAGCTTCATGACCCACTAGGCAGACTCTGTATCTATGGAATAGATGAAAGGTCATTGAGAATTCCCACAAAATAAAACGCACTAGTTCTGATAACTGTGGACATTGGAGGTAGGAACGCACAGGAGTAGGTCCAGATTAGAATCTGAGCTGCCCCACAGCAGGTCCAGAGATCAGCACAGTGCTGGAGGGCATTGAGGGAGGTGAGATGGACTGTGACTCCCAGCAAGGGAAGGGACTCTGACAGCAGTGACTCAAGGAAAAACAGCTATTGTTCTTTTGTTTTGACTTGTTCTGTAGATTCTTTTGTATTTTTTTTTCCCGTATTTTCCCACTCTGTTGTAGTTGTCGATTTTATTGGCACTAAGAAATCTAATCGGGAGCATAAAGATGGCGGAGGAATAGGACGGGAAGACCACTTTCTCCCTCACAAATTCCTCAAAAGAACATTTCAACGCTGAGCAAACTCCACAAAACAACCTCTGTAGGCTGGCAGAGGACAGCAGGCAACCAGAAAAGCAGACCATTGTCTTCAAAAACAGGTAGGAAAAAATATAAACGACGAAAAAGGAGACAAAGGAGGTGGGGAGGGAACTCCGTCCTGGGAAGGGAAGCCCGTCCCGGGAAGGGAATTTTAAGAAGAGAGGTTTCCAAACACCAGGAAACACTCTCCCTGCCGAGTCTGTGGCGAGTCTTGGAAACCCAGAGGGCAACATAACAGGAAGGAAAAATAAAGAAATAATTAAAACCAAGAGATTACAAGCCCAACAGTAACTCCCCCAGCGGAAAAGCAGCACAGACGCCTGCATCCGCCATTGGGAAGTGGGGGCAGGGCAGGGACGCGCGGGAAGTGCGGGCTGCAGTGCTTTGTAAGAATCGGGCAGGAACGCCCCACGCGCAACCAGAACGATCTAACTTGCGCTAGCAAACCAGACTGTGTGATAGCTACAGCACGAAAAGCTCGAACATAAGACGCCGCCAGGACCGAGCACAGAACAAAGGACGGAACGGAAAAAGCCGGCTGCAGACCATCCCCCGCCGGGGACAGGCAGCCAGAGCCGTAAGGACTGGAAAGGGGCAATTGCAGACCCGGAGAGACTTTACTTACCTAACTGCAAGCGGGCTTCTTTGCTAAGACTTCTGGGGGTGCTGGACAGTCACAATCTGCCTCACGGGGGACGCCAGCGGTCCACCCAGAAAGTTGAGCAGCAGCGACAGAAAAGGTGACAAGCCGCGGCGATCACGCTCGCCAAACTCCTGAGCTACTCGGACCTGGGAAGGGAACAAAGCGCAGTCCCAGCCGAATCTGTGCCTCTGAGGGCTGCCTGAGCGCCAAACCTGAGCGGCTTGGACCGGGAAGTGCACGCAGCCTAGGGCCGGCCCCAGACGGTTCCCGGCTGTGCATTGTAGAGCCGGAGCGGTTTGTGCGCCGCGAGAAGGGACAGGTCAAGCGGGGCTGTGACACTGTGAGCACACGACAGCGCTATTTGTTTGCGGCATCCCCCCTCCCCACAGCGCGACTGAACTAGTGAGCCTGAAAAACCAGCAAACGGAAGAAGTTAAACAGAGGGAACCACCTTGGAAGTGATCCCACACGGCCCAAAACATCAGAGAAGAGCCAGATATATTTTTACTATTTTAAAAATCATTCCTTTTTTTTTTCTTTTTTTTTCTAACCTTTTTTTTAAATTGTTAAGTCTTCTATTTCTCCTCTAATTTTTATTACTATAACCTATTATTACTATTTTTTAAAAAAAAGACTTTTTTTTTTTTTTTTTTTAAGGCAAACACCATATATAGCCTTTGGATGGTTGTTGGTGGGGGTTTTTTTTTGTTTGTTTGTTTTGTTTTTTTTGTTTGCTTGTTTTTTTTAATGATTCTTGGTTTTTTTTCTTTCTTTCTTTCCTGCTTTTTCCTTCTGCTTCTTTTCTTTAATATTGTATTTTTGAAAATCCAACCTCTACTCTAGATTTTTAACCTTTGCTCTTAGGTTTTTGTTGTCAATTATGTTCATTTAAAAACCCAAACTTCACTACCCAAGTTTACCTGAGAGCGAGATTACTGGCTTGACCACTCTCTTCTCCTATGGACTCTCCTTTTTCTCCACCAGGTGGCCTCTGTCTCTTTTCTCCCCCATCTCTTCTCTATCCAACTCTGTGAATCTCTGTGTGTTCCAGACAGTGGAGAACACCTAAGGAACTGGTTACTGGCAGGATTTGTCTCTCTCCTTCTCATTCCTCTCTCTTATCCTCCTGGTCACCTCTGTCTACTTCCTCCCTCTCCTCTTCCCTGTATAACTCCGTAAATACCTGAGCGGGCCAGACTATAGAGCGCACATAAGGAAGTGACTACTGCCTAGCTTGCTCTCTCCTCTTTTGATCTCACCGCATCTCATTCCAGTTACCTCTAACTACCCCCTCCATCTTCTCTTCTCCTTGTAACTCAGTGAACCTCTCTGAGTGTCCCTCAATGTGGAGAAACTTTTCATCTTTAACCTAGATGTTTTATCATCGGTGCTGTATAGATGGAGAAGTCTAGAGGCTACTGTAAAAACTGAAGACCAGAAGCAGGAGGCTTAAATACAAAGCCTGAAAAAATTAGAGAACTCTTGAATTCAGGGAACATTAAGCAATAGGAGCTCATCAAATGCCTTCATACTTACACTGAAACCAAGCTCCACCCAAGGGCCAACAAGTTCCAAAACAAGACATATCACTCAAATTCTCCAGCAACACAGGAACACTCCCCTGAGCTTCAATATACAGGCAGCTCAAAATTATTCCAAAACCTTTGATGTCTCATAACCCATCACTGGTCACTCCACTGCACTCCAGAGAGAAGAAACCCAGCTCCACCCACCAGAACTCCAACACAAGCCTCCCTAACCAGGAAACCTTGACAAGCCACTGATAGAACCCCACCCACAGTGAGGAAGCTCCATAATAAAGAGAACTCCACAAATTACCAGAATATAAAAAGACCACCCCAAACGCAGCAATATAACCAAGATGAAGAGACAGAGGAATACTCAGCAGGTAAAGGAACAGGAGAGTTGCCCACCAAACCAAGCAAAAGAGGAAGAAGTAGGGAATCTACCTGAGAAGGAATTCCGAATATTGATAGTGAAAATGATCCAAAATCTTGAAATCAAAATGGAATCACAGATAAATAGCCTAGAGACAAGGATTGAGAAGATGCAAGAAAGGTTTAACAAGGACCTAGAAGAAATAAAAAAGAGTCAAAATATAATGAATAATGCAATAAATGAGATCAGAAACACTCTGGAGGCAACAAATAGTAGAATAACGGAGGCAGAAGATAGGATTAGTGAAATAGAAGATAGAATGGTAGAAATAAATGAATCAGAGAGGAAACAAGAAATACGAATTAAAAGAAACGAGGACAATCTCAGAGACCTCCAGGACAATATGAAACGCTCCAACATTCGAATTATAGGAGTCCCAGAAGAAGAAGACAGAAAGAAAGATCATGAGAAAATCCTTGAGGAGATAATAGTTGAAAACTTCCCTAAAATGGGGAAGGAAATAATCACCCAAGTCCAAGAAACACAGAGAGTTCCAAATAGGATAAACCCAAGGCGAAACACCCCAAGACACATATTAATTAAATTAACAAAGGTCAAACACAAAGAACAAATATTAAAAGCAGCAAGGGAAAAACAACAAATAACACACAAGGGGATTCCCATAAGGATAACAGCTGATCTTTCAATAGAAACTCTTCAGGCCAGGAGGGAATGGCAAGACATACTTAAAGTGATGAAAGACAATAACCTACAGCCCAGATTACTGTACCCAGCAAGGATCTCATTCAAATACGAAGGAGAAATCAAAAGCTTTACAGACAAGCAAAAGCTGAGAGAATTCAGCACCACCAAACCAGCTCTCCAACAAATTCTAAAGGATATTCTCTAGACAGGAAACCGAAAAGGGTGTATAAACCCGAACCCAAAACAATAAAGTAAATGGTAACGGGATCATACTTATCAATAATTACCTTAAACGTAAATGGGTTGAACGCCCCAACCAAAAGGCAAAGACTGGCCGAATGGATACAAAAACAAGACCCCTCTATATGCTGCTTACAAGAGACCCACCTCAAAACAAGGGACACATATAGACTGAAAGTGAAGGGCTGGAATAAGATATACCACGCAAATAGAGACCAAAAGAAAGCAGGAGTGGCAATACTCATATCTGATAAAATAGACTTTAAAACAAAGGCTGTGAAAAGAGACAAAGAAGGCCACTACATAATGATCAAAGGATCAATCCAAGAAGAAGATATAACAATTATAAATATATATGCACCCAATATAGGAGCACCGCAATATGTAAGACAAATGCTAACAAGTATGAAAGGGGAAATCAACAATAACACAATAATAGTGGGAGACTTTAATACCCCACTCACACCTATGGACAGATCAACTAAACAGAAAATTAACAAAGAAACGCAAACTTTAAATGATACATTAGATCAATTAGACCTAATTGATATCTATAGGACATTTCACCCCAAAACAATGAATTTCACCTTTTTTTCAAGTGCTCATGGAACCTTCTCCAGGATAGATCACATCCTGGGCCATAAATCTAAACTTGATAAATTCAAAAAAATCAAAATCATTCCAAGCATCTTTTCTGACCATAATGCATTAAGATTAGATCTCAATTACAGGAGAAAAACTACTAAAAATTCCAACATATGGAGGTTGAACAACACACTTCTGAATAACCAACAAATCACAGAAGAAATCAAAAAAGAAATCAAAATATGCATAGAAACTAATGAAAATGAAAACACAACAACCCAAAACCTGTGGGACACTATAAAAGCAGTGCTAAGAGGAAAGTTCATAGCAATACAGGCATACCTCAAGAAACAAGAAAAAAGTCAAATAAATAACCTAACTCTACAACTAAAGCAACTAGAAAAGGAAGAATTGGAGAACCCCAGAGTTAGTAGAAGGAAAGAAATCTTAAAAATTAGGGCAGAGATAAATGCTAAAGAAACAAAAGAGACCATAGCAAAAATCAACAAGGCCAAAAGCTGGTTCTTTGAAAGGATAAATAAAATTGACAAACCACTAGCCAGACTCATCAAGAAGCAAAGAGAGAAAAATCAAATCAATAAAATTAGAAATGAAAATGGAGAGATCACAACAGACAACACAGAAATACAAAAGATCATAAGAGACTACTATCAGCAGTTGTATGCCAATAAAATGGACAATGTGGAAGAAATGGACAAATTCTTAGAAAAGTACAATTTTCCAAAACTGAACCAGGAAGAAATAGAAAATCTTAATAGACCCATCACCAGCACGGAAATTGAAACTGTAATCAGAAATCTTCCAGCAAACAAAAGCCCAGGTCCAGACGGCTTCACAGCTGAATTCTACCAAAAATTTCGAGAAGAGCTAACACCTATCCTACTCAAACTCTTCCAGAAAATTGCAGAGGAAGGTAAACTTCCAAACTCATTCTATGAGGCCACCATCACCCTAATACCAAAACCTGACAAAGATGTCACAAAAAAAGAAAACTACAGGCCAATATCACTGATGAACATAGATGCAAAAATCCTCAACAAAATTCTAGCAATCAGAATCCAACAACATATTAAAAAGATCATACACCATGACCAAGTGGGCTTTATCCCAGGGATGCAAGGATTCTTCAATATCCGCAAATCAATCAATGTAATTCACCACATTAACAAATTGAAAAATAAAAGCCATATGATTATCTCAATAGATGCAGAGAAGGCCTTTGACAAAATTCAACATCCATTTATGATAAAAACTCTCCAGAAAGCAGGAATAGAAGGAACATACCTCAACATAATAAAAGCTATATATGACAAACCCACAGCAAACATTATCCTTAATGGTGAAAAATTGAAAGCATTTCCCCTAAAGTCAGGAACAAGACAAGGGTGTCCACTTTCACCACTACTATTCAACATAGTTCTGGAAGTTTTGGCCACAGCAATCAGAGCAGAAAAAGAAATAAAAGGAATCCAAATTGGAAAAGAAGAAGTAAAACTCTCACTGTTTGCAGATGACATGATCCTCTACATGGAAAACCCTAAAGACTCCACCAGAAAATTACTAGAGCTCATCAATGAATATAGTAAAGTTGCAGGATATAAAATCAACACACAGAAATCCCTTGCATTCCTATACACTAATAATGAGAAAGTAGAAAAAGAAATTAAGGAAACAATTCCATTCACCATTGCAACAAAAAAAATAAAATACTTAGGAATATATCTACCCAAAGAAACTAAAGACCTATATATAGAAAACTATAAAACACTGATGAAAGAAATCAAAGAGGACACTAATAGATGGAGAAATATACCATGTTCATGGGTTGGAAGAATCAATATAGTGAAAATGAGTATACTACCCAAAGCAATTTACAAATTCAATGCAATCCCTATCAAGCTACCAGCCATATTTTTCACAGAACTAGAACAAATAATTTCAAGATTTGTATGGAAATACAAAAAACCTCGAATAGCCAAAGCAATCTTGAGAAAGAAGAATGGAACTGGAGGAATCAACTTGCCTGACTTCAGGCTCTACTACAAAGCCACAGTCATCAAAACAGTATGGTACTGGCACAAAGACAGACATATAGATCAATGGAACAAAATAGAAAGCCCAGAGATAAATCCACACACATATGGACACCTTATCTTTGACAAAGGAGGCAAGAATATACAATGGAGTAAAGACAATCTCTTTAACAAGTGGTGCTGGGAAAACTGGTCAACCACTTGTAAAAGAATGAAACTAGATCACTTTCTAACACCGCACACAAAAATAAACTCAAAATGGATTAAAGATCTAAATGTAAGACCAGAAACTATAAAACTCCTAGAGGAGAATATAGGCAAAACACTCTCAGACATAAATCACAGCAGGATCCTCTATGATCCACCTCCCAGAATTCTGGAAATAAAAGCAAAAATAAACAAATGGGATCTAATTAAAATTAAAAGCTTCTGCACAACAAAGGAAAATATACGCAAGGTGAAAAGACAGCCTTCTGAATGGGAGAAAATAATAGCAAATGAAGCAACTGACAAACAACTAATCTCAAAAATATACAAGCAACTTATGCAGCTCAATTCCAGAAAAATAAACGACCCAATCAAAAAATGGGCCAAAGAACTAAATAGACATTTCTCCAAAGAAGACATACGGATGGCTAACAAACACATGAAAAGATGCTCAACATCACTCATTTTCAGAGAAATGCAAATCAAAACCACAATGAGGTACCACTTCACACCAGTCAGAATGGCTGCGATCCAAAAATCTGCAAGCAATAAATGCTGGAGAGGGTGTGGAGAAAAGGGAACCCTCCTACACTGTTGGTGGGAATGCAAACTAGTACAGCCACTATGGAGAACAGTGTGGAGATTCCTTAAAAAATTGCAAATAGAACTACCTTATGACCCAGCAATCCCACTGCTGGGTATACACACCGAGGAAACCAGAATTGAAAGAGACACATGTACCCCAATGTTCATCGCAGCACTGTTTATAATAGCCAGGACATGGAAACAACCTAGATGTCCATCAGCAGATGAATGGATAAGAAAGCGGTGGTACATATACACAATGGAGTATTACTCAGCCGTTAAAAAGAATTCATTTGAATCAGTTCTGATGAGATGGATGAAACTGGAGCCAATTATACAGAGTGAAGTAAGCCAGAAAGAAAAACACCAATACAGTATACTAACACATATATATGGAATTTAGAAAGATGGCAATGACGACCCTGTATGCAAGACAGGAAAAAAGACACAGCTGTGTATAACGGACTTTTGGACTCAGAGAGAGAGGGCGAGGGTGGGATGATTTGGGAGAATGGCATTCTATCATGTATACTATCATGTAAGAATTGAATCGCCAGTCTATGTCTGACGCAGGATACAGCATGCTTGGGGCTGGTGCATGGGGATGACCCACAGAGATGTTATGGGGAGGGAGGTGGGAGGGGGGTTCATGTTTGGGAACACATGTAAGAATTAAAGATTTTAAAATTTAATTTAAAAAAAAAGGAAAAAAAAATAAAAAAAAAATAAAAAAAAAAAAAAAGAAATCTAATCAAGCTTTTGAGCTTTTTCCTCACCCCCCCCCCAGTCACATTTTTTATTGTTGTTATAAACCTTAGCCTCTATGTTGGGGTTTTGCAGTTCTGTGGAGTTTTACTTTTTTTTTTCTTTTATCTTTTCTCTTTAAAAAAAATTTTTTTAACCTATTATTTTTTCTACATTTATTTCTTTGTTTGCTTTTCCTACTGTTCTTTTCCCCTTGCAGTTAATCTTTAATGTATATACATCTTATTTATCTAACTCTATTTAACTTTGCATATCTATTCTTTCTCTCTTTTCTTTCATTTCTTTCCACTAAACATATTTGTTAGTTTTATTTTCATTGCTTTATTCCACAATTGGCACTTTGCTTTAGTTTTGTTTTCCAGTTTGTGCTTTAGTTAGTTTTGTTCTGGTAGATATAATTTTTGCTTCCCTTTGTTCACTGGGTCAATCTATTGTACTTTATTGGACCGTTTTGATTTTGCTTATGGGTATATATGTATATGTGTATATTCAGTCACACTTTTTATTGTTGTTATAAACCTCTGTCTCTACATTGGGCTTTTGCAGTTCTCTGGAATTTTCTGGTTTTTTTCTCCTTCTGTTTTTCTTTTCTCTTTCTTATATTTTTATTTTTTAAACCTATTATATTTTTCTACATTTATTCCTTTGTTTACCTTTCCTACTGTTCTTTTCCCTTGCTGTTAATATTTAATGTATATAAACTTCATCTACCTATTTAAATTTGCATATCTATGCTTTCTTTTCTTTCTTTCCTTTCCTCTCAACATATTTGTTAGTTTTATTTTCATATCTTTATTCACCACTTGGCACCTTGCTTTAGTTTTGTTTTCCAGTTTGTGCTTTAGTTAGTTTTGTTCTTAACTGGTAAATATGTTTTTATTTTCTTTGTTTGCTGGGTCAGTCTACTGTACTTTATTTTTATTGGACTGTTTTGACTTTTCTCATGGGTGTATACGTGTATATTCCATTATTTATTGATTATTTGCCTGATTTTGTAACTGCCATTTGTCTGGGGTTCATCTTTGGTTTCTCATTTTTGGATATTTGTTTTAATCTCATGTAATGTCATAACAAACCACTTGTGAAATCTTCATTCCTGATCAGAGATCAAGCCCTGAGCCTTTGGAGTGAGACCACTGACTCCAAGACCCCAGACTACCAGAAAACTAACCCTAGGAGTATCAAATAGTGAGAACTCACACAAAGGAAACCACTTGAATACGAGACCCGGCATCACTAAACCACCAGTAGCACCCTGTGCAGGACACCTCATCTAAACACCAAACAAAACAAAAATACAAACTCAGTCATCAGCAGACAGGATTACCACCTCACTCAGCCTTGCCCATCAGAGGGAAAACAAACAAAAAGTCAGCCCAAATCTCACCCTATACAAAGCTTACACAAACAACTGGACCAACCTTCAGTTCAATTCAGTTCAGTCACTCAATTTTGTCCAATTCTTTGTGACCCCATGAACTGTAGGATGCCAGGCCTCCCTGTCGATTGCCAACTGCTGGAGTCCACCCAAACCCAGGTCCATTGAGTCAGTGATGCTATCCAACCATCTCATCCTCTGTCATCCCCTTCTCCTGCCTTCAATCTTTCCCAGCATCAGGGTCTTTTCAAATGAGTTAGGTCTTCACATCAGGTGGCCAAAGTATTGGAGTTTCAGCTTCAGCATCAGTACTTCCAATGAACACCCAGGACCGATGTCCTTGAGGATGGACTAGTTGGATATCCTTGCAGTCCAAGGAACTCTCAAGAGTCTTCTCCAACACTGCAGTTCAAAAACATTAGTTCTTCAGTGTTCAGCTTTCTTTATAGTCCAACTGTAACATCCATACATGACTACTGAAAAAACCATAGCCTTGACTAGACAGACTGTTGTGGTCAAAGTAATGTCTCTGCTTTTTAATATGCTATCTAGGTTGGTCATAAATTTCCTTCCAAGGAGAAAGCATCTTTTAATTTCATGGCTGCAATCACCATCTGCAGTGATTTCGGAGCCCCCAAAAATAAAGTCTTCCACTGTTTCCCCATCTATTTGCCATGAAGTGATGGGACCAGATGCCATGACCTAGGAATAAACTTACCTAAGGAGACAAAAGAACTGTACACAGAAAATTATAAGATGCTAATGAAAGAAATAAAAAATGACATAAAGCAATGGAGAGATATTCCATGTTCCTGGGCAGGAAAAATAAATATTGTGAAAATGACTATAGTCCCAAATGCAAGCTAGATTCAGTGTGATCCCTATCAAATTTCCAATGGCATTTTCCACAGAACTGGAACAAAAAAATTCACAATTCATATGGAAACATAAAAGACCCTAAGTAGCCAAAGAAGTCTTGAGAAAGAAGAATGGAGCTGGAGGAATCAACTTTCCTGACTTCTGATTATACTACAAAGCTACAGTCATCAGACAGTATGGTACTGGCACAAAAACAGAAATATAGACCAATGGAACAAGATAGAAAGCCCAGAAATAAACCCAAGCACATATGGGTACCTTATTTTTGACAAAGGAAGTGAGAATACACAATGGGGCAAAGACAGCCTCTTCAGTAAATGGTGCTGGGTAAACTGGACAGCCACATGTAAAAGAATGAAATTAGAACATTTCCTAACACCATACAAAAAGGTAAACTCAAAATGAATTAAAGACCTAAGTGTAAGACCAGAAGCTATAAAATTCTTAGAGGAAAACATAGGCAGAACACTCAATGACATAAATCAAAGCAAGATCCTCTATGACCCACCTCCTAGAGTAATGGAAATAAAGACAAAAGTAAATAAGTGGGACCTGGTTAAACTTAAAAGCTTTTGCATAGCAAAGGAAACACTAAGCAAGGTGGAAAGACAACCCGCAGAATGGGAGAAAATAATAGCAAATGAAACAACTGAAAGAGGATTAATTTCCAAAATATATAAGCAGCTCATAACAACTCAATGCCAGAAAAACAAACAACCCAATAAAAAAGTGGGGAAAAGACCTAGGCAGACATTTCTCCAAAAAAGACATACAGATAACTAACAAACACAAGAAAAGGTGCTCAACATCACTCAGTATTAGAGAAATGCAAATCAAAACTACAAAGAGATATCACCTCACACTGGTCAGAATGGCCATCATCAAAAAGTCTACAAACAGTAAATATTGGAGAGGGTGTGGAGAAAAGGGAACCCTCTTGCAGTGTTGGTGGGAATGTAAATTGATACAGCCACTATGGAAGACAGTATGGAGACTCCTTAAAAAACTAGGAATAAAACCACCATATGACCCAGCAATCCCATTCCAAGGCATATACCCTGAAGAAACCAAAATTGAAAAAGACACATGTATCCCATTGTTCATTCCAGCACTATTTACAATAGCTAGAACATGGAAGCAACCTAGAGGTCCATTGACAGATGAATAGATAAAATAAGAGGTGGTGCATATACACAGTGGAATATCATTCAGCCATAAAAAGAAACACACTTGAGTTAGTTTTGATGAGGTGGATGAACCTAGAACCTATTATACAGACTGAAGTGAGTCAGAAAGAGAAAGATAAATATCATATTCTAACACATGTATATGGAAGCTAGAAGAATGGTACTGAAGAACTTGTTTACAGGTCAGCAATGAGAAACAGACATAGAGAATAGATTTATCGACATGGGGAGATGGGAGGAGAGGGTGAGATGTATGGAAAGTGTAACGTGGAAACATATTACCATATGTAAAATAGATAGCCAACAGGAATTTGCTGTATGGCTCAGGAAACTGAAACAGGGGCTCTGTATCAACCTAGAGGGGTGGGATGGGGAGGGAGATGGGAGGGAGGTTCAAAAGGGAGGGGATAGCATGGCAACCCACTCCAGTACTCTTGCCTGGAAAATCCCATGGACGGAGGAGCTTGGTGGGCTGCAGTTCATGAGGTCGCTATGAGTCAGACACAACTGAGCGACTTCACTTTCACTTTTCACTTTCATGCACTGGAGAAGGAAATGGCAACCCACTCCAGTGTTCTTGCCTGGAGAATCCCAGGGATGGGGGAGCCTGGTAGGCTGCCATCTATGGGGTTGCACAGAGTCGGACACGACTGAAGCGACGTAGCAGCAACAGCAGTATGGCTGACTCATGCTGAGATTTGACAAAGACAACAAAATTCTGTAAAGCAATTATCCTTCAGTAAAAAAAATTAAAACAAAAAAAAATAAAATAAAGACCTTGACAGGTATAGTAAATAATTTTAAACAAGATGTGAGATCATCCTGTCTCAAATATTGCTTTGAAACATGTTAAAATTCTTAGAAAAAATTCTTTGAGAAAGGTTGCTAAATTTTAGTAGATAAGTAGAAGAATTCCAGAATCCCCAAAACTTATGTACGTAGAGCATGAAAATGAAGAGTCAGGGAAAATTTTGTCATGTTTAATCGCAAAGGTCAGAGCTAGTAAAGTAATGGACATTTGTCAATCCTAGTGCCAAAGAAACAGAGAGAGTGATTGTGGGAAGAAAAAAAATGAAAAGTTGTTAATTGATGTGCATTTCTACACTTCATTTTTGTCCTGGAACGTTGCTCATTCTAATGGTTGAACCCAACTTCCATCATCTCATGGGGTAACAGAGAGCTAAGTTGTCAAATTTTTGTCTTTTAAGTTTAAGAGATTTAGTTCCAGTACCATCAATCCTGCCTTCCACTTTCTGGGTACCACCACCAAACTTCATGTACCTCTGATCAGGGAAGGGAGAGAGGGACTCACTCCCTTAGGTGGAGTACTGGAATTGGAGATGTGGTGAGAGTAAAATTTCACCTAATATTATGAGTCTAAGAGAAAAAGAGATGCATTTTCTACTTACTCTCAGGATCCCTGAGAGAAGGGACTCTCTCACAGTATTCTCTCTGCCTCTGGGGCACAGGAAGGGCAAACAGAGGGTGCGCTGAAGAGTAAGGCACAGGCAGAGACTCCTTTCTTACCCACCTGTGTATCCTTGGCCCCAAGCACTGAATGTGCAGAGTGTGCTGCCAGTTAATGTTTGTTGAATAGACTATGGGGGGAAAAGGTGGTTGGAGGAAAGTCAAAATTAGTGTCAAAACACAGATATATAATACGATGTAATATTCAACTGAAAGAACAGAAAAACATAGCGATCAGAATGCTAATGAGGGGTAAAAGAAACAAGAAGACTATAAATCCCTTGAGAGGAGAAAGCATGTTCGCCTGTATCCCAATTGTTAGGCCCCATGCTTCACACATTTTTATTATCTAATAAATGTTTGCTGAATGCGAAAAGAATGGCTGAACAAACAAAAAAAAAGAATTAATCAACAAATTAATGAAAAAAATTTCAAAGGAAATCACCTCCTCCTCCATACCTACGCTGCCATGCTTTGTCTCAAGCTAGATGACTGCTCTTTCCCCACCCAGAATACAGGTTTCCTTTCTGGAGACATTAAAGCTGCAGAGTGCCAAAAACACTGAAATGGTGGCTGATTTGCCACACCAAAAAAGGATGTGATGTCAGAATCCTAGGAGTAAAAAACGAAGATTTTCGACCTTGCCTGCAGAGAGAAAATAGAGGACAAATACAGAGGGTAGGAAGAAAGATACGTCATATTTCTCAATAGCAACCCTGTAACTAGATTACAATGGGGCCATTTGAAAAATCCTGAGAGGATATTATTTCCAATCGAGCATCATGTAAAAAGTCAAAGTTTATCAGGTGTAGGAGTAAGTTAAAAAACATGCAAGGTCACAAAAATTTCCTATCCTGTACACCTTATTCTAGAAAACTACTGAAGAGAGTAATTCAAGAAAAAATAACCATGAAATTACAGGCAACAGAGGGGCACAGGAAGCTTTGGGTGATGATCATGAAGCTGGACTAGAGAGTGAACAGTTCAGATTGGTGTAGGAAGCTAGAGGTCCCACAAGGGATGCCACCCAGCGAAGGAAGAAAAAATTCTGTCCCATGTGTTTGATCATATAGACAAGTTTTATAGCTCCGAGTGGTTGGAGAATGAGTTAAAACCAAGCAAACAACAAAACAAAATAATAAAACTTGTACAAGAAGGTAATAAACTATGAATAATAGTTCTATAGTGGCACGAGCAAAAACATCAGCTACTGAATCTAACCAAAAATCATGTTATGTTTGAGAGGTAAAGTGGAGAGGAATTACGTACCAGTTGGGGTGAGAAGTGCATAAGATAGCTAATTTCATAACAGTAAGTCAATAATATCTGAATTTAAAATAGTTTATATAGATGTCTTAGCAGATTATTTGTGGAATAAAGTGGCAGATAACAGCTGAGAGAAATGACAGTGAGTGCCTCTGAAACAATAGAATTTAGTGGTGGCTAGGTGTGAGCCAGGGACTGCTGCTGTTGGTGAGAAACCTTGTATTATTTTTATAATACAATGTGACTTTTTAAATTATGCACAGATTTATGGTGCTGGTGGTGCTCAGTCGTGTCCTACATATTGCAACCCTATGGACTGTAGCCCACCAGGCTGCTCTGTCCATGGAATTTTCCAGGCAAGAATACTGGAGTGGGTTGCCATTCTCTTCTCCAGGAGATCTTCCCAACCCAGGGCTCATATTCGTGTCTCTTGCATCTTTTGCACTGGAAGGCAGATTCTTTACCACTTTGCCACCTGGGAAGCCCAAAAACCAAATTACTGAAAAAAAAATGAATACAAGATATATCAAGTTCCTGCATGGGAAGAAAAAGTGCAGTAAAGATAACAAAGCTCAAATTAAGAAAGAAGAAAGATGGCCTAAATGATGAGAAAGTTTATCCTTTTCATTTCACCTATAAAATCAGGCAAGACTACAGAAGTTCAGTGTTGGCAAGGGTCCATGAGTACAGGAGCGTGTAGACACAGCCAAAAGCAGTGCAGGCATTCTCGGGCAAGTCCATATCCAGGTAGGAATCCACCTGGAAGTAACTGTCTCGGGAGTATGCACAGATTTACTTACTGAGATGTTTGTGAAAGAATTATCTTTATTAGGGAGAGAGAATTACAGGAACATGATTAAATTAGCTGTAGCCTGTTTCCATGAAAAATTTATATAACTATTAGAGTACCCTTTTTCCCCAAAAGTTTACATAGCCATAAGAAGATGCTTATATGATGTTAAAAACAATCTCAAAAGTTCCGCATGCTCTTAACTCCAGTTACATATAACATATACACTCAACACACTTCTACACAGAAAAAAAAAATTTGAAAAAAATTGTAAAATGTTAACAAATACTATCTTTAAAGTTGTAGCATTATGAATTATTTGGGGATTTCTTCTTTGTACTTTCCCAACCCCTTCCAGTGTTCTTGCCTGGAGAATCCCAGAGACTGGGGGGCCTGGTGGCTACTGTCTATGGGGTCGCACAGAGTCAGACACGACTGAAGCAACTTAGCAGCAGCAGCAGCAGCAGGCTTTTTTTTTTTTTTTTTACAATTGATGATTGTACTCTCTCTAAAATTAAAACCTAAATAAAGATTATGCTTTTGTTTTTGTTTTTATTTTTATGAAAGTTTTTTTTTTTTTTTTTTCCACAAAGATAGCTCCCAGGTGGAAATCTGTGGACAGGTAATGATGAAACTCTTATGAAGCAAGAGAAACTCTTACAGTAGAAAATCCTACAATAGTCTACCCAGTTTGACAAAAGATATGGGCATCACTTTCTTAACAGATTAAAAAGTCTGTCACGGAGAAAAGATATAACAATAATGGGGCACTTCCACTGTAAAGACTTCTGTTAGAAATCTCATTAGACTAAAAAGCTGAGCATCAGACATTCTTGACTTGTCTTGCTGACAATTTCGTCTCTCAGAAGGTAGTAGAAGCAAAAAGTAGGAGTGCTACTTAATTCTGACCAGAAAGGAAGAAGTGATTGGTCTTGTGAAGTAAGAGGAGCTATAGACAGAGACAGTACAGTAACATGAATTCATACCTACCTGAGCAACACTCCTAAAACTTGTTGATTAGTGTCTATGTAGATTGTGAAGTAGAAAAGAACTGGGAGTTCAATGACAGTAGATGGCCATAAATTCATCATGTACTCTGCTCACACCTCTGGACCAACAGTCTCACTTTAGAAATATCTACAAAAGATATTTCTCAAAATTATAAAAATATGCACAAAACTGTGTTTGTGATAACCTTATTTGTCATTACAGCAAGATGCTAAATGTGCTGTAGGTGTCCAAAATAGGACAGGTTATGAGGACAGCACATTCACCCAGTAGAATATTATGCAGTAACTATGGTGAGAGTTGGAATTCATAACATAAAAATACTAATTTCATTCATATTATGAGAAAACCATTAAGATATACAACTTAGTGGATTCTATTATGTACTCAAAAATATAAATATACATACTTGAATATTTTACTCATTAGTCCAACAAATCTTAATTAAATGCCAATAAATTCTGAAAGAGATGGGAATACCAGACCACCCGACTTGCCTCTTGAGAAACCTATATGCAAGTCAGGAAGCAACAGTTAGAACTGGACATGGAACAACAGACTGGTTCCAAATAGGAAAAGGAGTATGTCAAGGCTGTATATTGTTACCCTGCTTATTTAACTTTTATGCAGAGTACATCATGAGAAACGCTGGGCTGGAAGAAGCACAAGCTGGAATCAAGATTGCCGGGAGAAATATCAATAACCTCAGATATGCAGATGACACCACCCTTTTGGCAGAAAGTGAAGAGGAGCTAACAAGCCTCTTGATGAAAGTGAAAGAGGAGAGTGAAAAAGTTTGCTTAAAGCTCAACATTCAGAAAACGAAGATCATGGCATCTGGTCCCATCACTTCATGGGAAATAGATGGGGAAACAGTGGAAACGGTGGCTGACTATACTTTGGGGGCTCCAAAATCACTGCAGATGGTGATTGCAGCCATGAAATTAAAAGACACTTACTCCTTGGTAGGAAGATTATGACCAGCCTAGACAGCATATTAAAAAGCAGAGACATTACTTTGCCAACAAAGGTCCATCTAGTCAAGGCTATGGTTTTTCCGGTAGTCATGTATGGATATGAGAGTTGGACTGTGAAAAAAGCTGAGCACCAAAGAATTGATGCTTTTGAACTGTGGTGTTGGAGAAGACTCTTGAGAGTCCCTTGGAGTACAAGGATATCCAACTAGTCAATCCTAAAGGACATCAGTCCTGGGTGTTCATTGGAAGGACTGATGCTGAAGCTGAAACTCCAGTACTTTGGCCACATCATGTGAAGAGCTGACTCATTGGAAAAGTCTCTGATGCTGGGAGGGATTGGGGGCAGGAGGAGAAGGGGACGACAGAGGATGAGATGGCTGGATGGCATCACCAACTTGATGGACGTGAGTTTGGGTGAACTGCAGGAGTTGGTGATGGACAGGGAGGCCTGGCGTGCTGCGATTCATGGGGTCACAGAGAGTTGGATATAACTGAGCAACTGAACTGAACTGAACTGAACTGAATATATGCCAAGCATTGAACTAGGCACAGAGTAAACACCAAACAAAATAAATCCAAGTTCTGCTCCTGAAGATCTTCCTTTCTGGTGGGAAAAAACATAAAATATTTAAAGAAGTTATTTGGAGGTCAATGAACTTTGGGTGATATATGAGTGATTTCTTATTTCTTTTTCCGTACTTAGCAACCATCATAGAGTGAAAATATATGACATTCATAATGGGATATAAGATATTATGTTAAAATTAGCCAAAAGGCATGCATGTTTAATAAAAGTGGCCTATCTTAATTTAACCCATGTGTGATGTGCTAAGCAAGGAAGGTAATCCAGTCTATTATATTATTTCAGATCACTCCTGAATATTACACATACTTCCAAATACTGCATTTTAATTACAAAATTATCATATGGGAATGTTTTCAGGGATGAATGACCTGAATTATAGAAAGTCTGAGAATTATTTCAGAAGTGACAGACCTGAGAAAACTGAGACATTTAGATTTAAAAGAGTTCAAAATAAAAGATGGAGTGGGAGGAAGGAGAGTTAGTAAATCTGATCTTAAATCTTGTTCCACCAGTCCTAACCAACCTCAGAAAATCACTCTTGGAAAGTCATTTCATCTATCTGAGTTCCAGATATGTGTGTGTGTGCATTAAAAAAAATAACATCTCCTCTATCTTTCATTAAAAGTTGTTATGAAGATCAAGACCAAACAGACAAAAGATCATATATTTGAAAGTACATGCTAGAGGGAAAAATCATTTAGTATATAATTTTATTAAGAAAAAAATGTTTCAATAATATAAATGTACAGTTAACTATTAAAATTTTATATAATTTTAGCAAATTTAATATATTTATATGTCCATATATCTTTTAACGAAAACACCATCACATTACAATTTACATAATTCTTGATATTCTGGCTTTAAAACTTGAATGACTACCATTGTGTGTACTATTCTAAAGAATAACATTTAGAAGAATGGATCACACATTTGGCCTAGTCTGAGGTGTACATAAGTAAAACAGAATCCGTCACACACACACAAAATAAATTAATTAAGCTTTCAGTCTCTAAGCAGTCTTCAGGCAGTTACTAAATGACTGTCTGATGTGGACATTTTGAAAGGAACTCCCCAGGGTGACTGGACTAGATAGCTCTCAACCGTTTCCCACTATGAGACTCATTTTATTTTGATTCCATAAATTGTCTACCAGGGCCAAGATATGGTGAAAGCAAGAAAATTAACATTTATTGAGGCTCCCATGCCCTTTGAGCTTTGCATTGACACATTATGTCATCTGATGCTAACAAGCCCATGAAGTAATTATATTTTATAGCTGAAGAACATAAGACTGAGAAAGCCTAAGCAATCTGTCCAAAGACAAATAGCCAGCAAACTGTAGCATCAGAGTTTAAACAGTTGTTCTCATAAAGTGCACGCTGTTTACCTATAACAGGGATTTTCTAATTGTGTTCTGGTAAAACCCTAGGGTTCTAAGGAGATGCCTAAGGGGCTATTGCAGAAATAAAAGGGCGTCTGAGTGAGCCTTAGAACAGCTTTAGTTAGAACAACCCTGATTTATCTCTCATCTATTAGAGCTCATTTGAAACGCTGATCCCACTGATTTTAAAAATAAAGACGTTTACAGACCACTGCATTCTACCATGTGACTTTCCCTGTATTTGTCACAGAGGCCTAATAACTTGGAAGATTGTACACACATAGGAAGTCAACAGATTGAAGCCAGTAATTTGGTAAATAAAGGCATTACAAGTAGTATGGAGCCAAAGAGGCTGAGACTCTGTCTGCTGCTGTGGCTGCTAAGTCGCTTCAGTCGTATCTGACTCTGTGCAACCCCATAAACGGTAGCCCACCAGGCTCCTCTGTCCCTGGGATTCTCCAGGCAAGAACACTGGAGTGGGTTGCCATTTCCTTCTCCAATGCAGGAAAGTGAAAAGTCAAGGTGAAGTCACTTAGTTGTGTCCGACTCTTAGCGACCCCATGAACTGCAGCCTACCAGGCTCCTCCGTCCATGGGATTTTCCAGGCAAGAGTACTGGAGTGGGTCGCCATTGCCTTTTCCTGAGACTCGATCTGGGATATCTCTAATGAACATGAGCAACAACAGCATGCCCAGGGGCATTTATATGCAAAGTCAGGGAGGCCAGTTAGATCAGGAGAAGCAGGCAGACAGTCATCAAGTATAGACCGAGACTAAGTCAACCAAGGCAACAGTGACCAAGGGCATCAGGAGTGACACTTGCAAGCAGGCTATTAACTCTCACCCTGCAGCCACTGACCCGTAAACAAAGGTATTCCTATTTTGTCCTGCTCTTCTCTTCTTAAGCCTCTTTGAATGAATTCATTCTTTCTCATGTTTTTAAATATCATTAAAATCTGTATGCTTAATCACCAAATATGTGTCTGAAGCCTAGACATATATTTAGAACTTCAGATCTGCATATTCAATTGCTTGTTTTCTGTAATCAATGTCCCACAGACACTTCAAGTGCAATTCATCTGATATGCTGTATTTTGCCTTAAATCTCCCTCTTGTCCTAACATATATCCTGTCTCTATAAGACCACCTTCCACCCGACCAGTGAAGGCAGAATCACAAGACATCTTGAGTTCCCTTCGCCTCAATATCCAATGATAGGCTATATGCTTAGTTGCTCAGTCAACTCTTTGCAACCCCATGGACTATAGCCTACCAGGCTCCTCTGTCCATGGGGATTCTCCAGGCAAGAATACTGGACTGGGTCAGTTCCCTTCTCAAGGGGATCTTCCCAACCCAGGATCGAACCCAGGTCTCCCACATTACAGGCAGATTCTTTACTATCTGAGCCACCAGGGAAGCCCAAGAATAAGTGGGTAGTTTATCCCTTCTCAGGGGGATTGTTCTGACTCAGAAACTGAATGGGGTCTCCTGTATTGCACTCTACACATGGACATCACCAGATGGTCAACACCAAAATCAGATTGATTATATTCTTTGCAGCCAAAGATGGAGAAGCTCTATACCGTCAGCAAAACAAGATTGAGAGCTGACTGTGGCTTAGATCATGAACTCCTTATTGCCAAATTCAGACTTAAATTGAAGAAAGTAGGGAAAACCACTAGACCATTCAGGTATGACCTAAATCAAATCCCTCCCGATTATACAGTGAAAGTAACAAATAGATTCAAGGGATTAGATCTGATAGACAGAGTTCCTGAAGAACTATGGATGGAGGTTCATGACATTATACAGGAGGCAGTGATCAAGACCATCCCCAAGAAAAAGAAATGCAAAAAGGCAAAATGCTTGTCTGAGGAGGCCTTAAAAATAGCAGAGAAAAGAAGAGAAGTCAAAGGTGAAGGAGAAAAGGAAAGATTTACCCATTTGAATGCAGAGTTCCAAAGAATAGCAAGGAGAGATAAGAAAGCCTTCTTCAGTGATCAATGCAAAGAAATAGAGGAAAACAACACAATGAGAAAGTCTAGAGATCTCTTCAAGAAAATTAGAGACACCAAGGGAACATTTCATGCAAAGATGGACACAATAAAGGACAGAAACGATATGGACCTAACAGATGCAGAAGATATTAAGAAGAGGTGGCAAGAATACACAGAAGAACTGTACAAAAAAGATCTTCATGACCCAGATACCCATGATGGTGTGCTCACTCACCTAGAGCCAGACATCCTGGAATGTGAAGTCAAGTGGGCATTAGAAAGCATCACTAGTGGACAAAGCTAGTGGAGGTGATGGAATTCCAGTTGCTGCTGCTGCTAAATTGTTTTAATCATGTCTAACTCTGTGCGACCCCATAAATGGCAGCCCATCAGGCTCCTCTCTCCACAGAATTTGCTAGTCAAGAGGATCAGAGTGGGTTGCCATTTCCTTCTCCAGGAATTCCAGTTGAGCTATTTCAAATCCTACAAGATGATGCTGTGAAAGTGTTGCACTCAATATGCCAGCAAATTTGGGAAACTCAGCAGTGGCCACAAGATTGGAAAAGGTCAGTTTTCATTCCAATCCCAAAGAAAGGCAAGGCCAAAGTATGTCCAAACTACCACACAATTGCACTCCTCTCACACACTAACAAAGTAGTGCTCAATACTCTACAAGCCAGGCTTCAACAGTATGTGAACTGCGAAATTCCAGATGTTCAAGCTGGATTTAGAAAAATGCAGAGGAACCAGAGATCAAATTGCCAACATCCGATGCATCATTGAAAAAGCAACAGAGTTCCAGAAAAACATCTACTTCTGCTTTATTGACCACGCCAAAGCCTTTGACTGTGTAGATCACAACAAACTGTGGAAAATTCTTACAGAGATGGGAATACTAGACCATCTTACCTGCCTCCTAAGAAATTTGTATGCAGGTCAGGAAGTAACAGTTAGAACTGGACATGGAACAACACACTGGTTCAAAATAGGGAAAGGAGTATGTCAAGGTTGTATATTGTCACCTTGCTTATTTAACTTATATGCAGAGTATATCATGCAAAATGCTGGGCTGGATGAAGCACAAGCTGGAATCCAGATTGCCAGGAGAAATATCAATCACCTCAGATATGCAGATGACACCACCCTTTTGGCAGAAAGTGAAGAAGAACTAAAGAGCCTCTTGATGAAAGTGAGAGAGGAGAGTGAAAAGTTGGCTTAAAACTCAACATTCAGAAAACTAAGATCATGGCATATGGTCCCATCACTTCATGGCGAATAGATGAAGAAATAATGGTAACAGTGAGAGACTTTATTTATTTATTTGGCTCCAAAATCACTGCAGATGGTGACTGCAGCCATGAAATTAAAAGACACTTACTCCTTGGAAGAAAAGCTATGACCAACCTAGACAGCATATTAAAAAGCAGAGACATTACTTTGCTGACAAATGTCCGTATAGCCAAAGCTATGGTTTTCCCAATAGTCACATATGAATGTGAGAGTTGGACTGTAAACAAAGCTGAGAACTGAAGAATTGATGCAAAGAGATCCAACCAGTCCATCCTAAAGGAAATGAGTCCTGAATATTCATTGGAAGGACTGAATGCTGAAGCTGAAACTCCAGTACTTTGGCCACCTGATGCGAAGAACTGACTCATTTGAAAAGACCCTGATGCTGGGGAAGATTGAAGGCAGGAGGAGAAGGGGCCCACAGAGGATGAGACAGTGGGATGGCATCACCGTCTCAATGGACATGAGTTTGAGCAAGCTCCAGGAGTTGGTGATGGACAGGGAAGCATGGCGTGCTGCAGTCCATGGGGTCACAAAGAGTTGGACACAACAGAGCGACTGAACTGACTCCCGCATTATAGGCTGTTACCAGCTGAGCTACCAGGGAAGCCCAATGATAGGCTAAAGCCTGCTGGTTTCACCTTCTAAATTTTTCTCCAATCCATCTTCTCTGTTGTTATCACCGGTGTCTTGGGCCCTCGGTCTTTGCCCTCTGTGTTAGCTTGCCTGTTCCTCACACACATCGTTCGGTGTTGTATTTCCACCTCCAGTGTCATATAGGTCCATCTCTCAGGATGCCCTTCTCCCTTTCTTTTCCCAGTTCCAACATTTACCCTTTTTGACATTTCTGGGGACTTTCCCCAAAGTCTCAAATTGGCTTAGTGTTTTTCACTATGCACCCAAAGTACATTTTTTATCCCTCTGGCATGGAATGTATGGTTATTTTGGCAGTTTTTAGTAGTGTTTGCTTTAAGGACAGAAACTGGATTTTTCATCTTTGAATCTCAGGTGTCTAGATGAAGACTGGATTCTCAGTGAAAGGATGTGAACATGATAGAGTGCCACATGTGCTTAGTCACACAATTGTATCCAAGGCCTTGCAACCCAGAAACTGTGCCCCCCCCCCCCCCAGGCTCCTCTGTCCAGGAGGAATACTTTAGTGGTTGGCCATTCCCTTCTCCAGGGGATCTTCCTGACCCAGGGATAGAACCTAGGTCTCCTGCACTGCAGCAGATTCTTTACTGTCTGAGCTACTAGGGAAGCCTGTTGGACGAGTATTGGAAGCCAGAGACAGAGTCCTAGAACTACTGGTACTTTCTGTTTACCTCAAGGGCAGGAAAGTAGGCTCTCCTGGGAGTTCCTCCATTTAATTTTAATTCACTGGAGTTATATGGCGAGTGCGTGCAGGCATGCTAAGTTGCTTCAGTCGAGTCTGACTCTTTGCAACCCTATGGACTGTAGCCCACCAGGCTCCTCTGTCCATGGGATTCTGCAGGCAAGAATACTGGAGTGGGCTGCCATGTCCTCCTCCAGGGGATCTTCCCGACCCAGGGACTGAGCCCGCATCTCTCATGTCTCCTGCATTGGCAGGCAGGTTTTTTAGCACTAGTGCCACCTCAGAAGCTCCTTACGTTAGGCACCTTGTATGTATTCTAAATATAAGCATAAGATGACTCAGGCCCTGTGGTTGGAAGCAAAACTTTGAAAGACTTGGTTCTGCCCTGTGTTTCGTCTCTGTCCTGTCCTGTTTGCTCCAGCATTAACCTCCCACTCTGCCAGGGCAGTGCCTCCTATCAGGACCCACCTACCCCTTTACTTTGGCCCCAAACATGTTCTTAGGCTCTAGTTATTACTTTACACTCCAGTTTTTACTTTATGATTTGAATAGTTGTGTTTAAAAATGAATCTCTAACACTATGCTAATTTTGAGAGTTTAGGGATGTTAGATTATCTGTTCTCACTACTTCTTTTCCTAACTTGTGCTCTTCTGGGAAAGAATTAAAATAGTAATTTATGGTGGAAAATTAAGGTATGTGTGCCACTAATATTTTAGTGCCAAAGAAACATTTGATCCAATAGTAGCCCTCCAATCATTATTGTGGTCGAATTTGTACCCTTAGCATTGAAAGTAAAGAGGTGGGAAGAGCTGGGGCTGCTGATAACGCTCCAACTTTCCTGCCCTTCTAATCTCACAGTTGGGACATGGTTAGTGTTAGGTTAAAAGGAGGAGGAGTGCACATCTGCTCTATTTAGGTATTTCAGATAGATTTCTCTTGTCCTGAAAGTTATTTATGTCAGAGAAGTTCATGTAACAGTTATCTTTAACAATTGAATTATGCATACATCATTTACATACTGGTTTTAAAGTAAATTTAGTGGAAGTAACAAATTTTTCTCCATATAAAATCCTCCAAATTACATGTAGTTAACTGAAAGAGGTTTGAGTGATAAAGACTGATTTAACCACGGAGTGGTGTTTTAATGATTTTGTCAGCTAGAGTTGGTGGTTCCCAAGCTGGTTACAAATCTGAAGAACGTAGGGCACGTTTTCAAGAAGTTTACCCTAAGCCCTGACCCTGGTATGGTCAGTGCATTTGGGGTGCAGCCTAGGCAACTACATTTGTTTTAATAAGCACTTGACTGATACTCAATCAGACAGCTTGGCGAGATCCCCTAAAGTGGAAGATACAAGCTTCCTTAACGTGTTTGTAAAGTTAATGTCAATTCTGGCCAGTATGTGACAGCAGTGGGACACTTTATATTCTAGCATTAGGTAGTGGAGCATCAGCTCATCCGCAAGAGAGCAAGCACTATTGTTTATGGAACAGCTTCATTTTAGCTTCCAGCCCCTGTTCTGTTTGTACCTTAAAGACTTAACCTCAGCTCTTTCTGGAATCCTCCTAGGGTGGTGGCCTACTTCTCGGGTCTTGCACAGGATGGAGAAAGGAACCAACCAGCTTGGTCATCACTACAGGTTTCTGCCTGGCCACATGACCCCGCACATTCCAGAGTCCTTTGCTGCTCCTTTTGAGGTATGATGCAGACCGGAAAACTTTTTGTGGCTGCAGATGGTCCCCTCTGCCTAGACCGACTATACAGTCATTTCTTTTCTGGGATCTTGTCGCCACACTCCATACCCTCCCTCAGCAATGCTTTCAAGAATAGGGCTTAAGTGCCCCTCTGTTCTCTAGTCCTACAGACTGCTTTCTTCTCCAGTTGTTAGGTCCTACTCCATTCCCAGCGATTCTAAGCAGGAAATTCCTTCACCATCCACTCACCTCCACCCCTCAGTGAAACAGCCATTGGCAATAAAGAAATGATCAGTTCAGTTCAGTCACTCAGTTGTGTCCAACTCTTTGAGACCCCATGAACCACAGCATGCCAGGCCTCCGTATCCATCACCAACTGCCAGAGTCTACCCAAACCCATGTCCATGGAGTCGGTGATGCCATCCAGCCATCTCATCCTCTGTTGGCCCCTTCTCCTCCTGCCCTCAATCTTTCCCAGCATCAGGGTTTCAAATGAGTCAGATCTTTGCATCAGGTGGCCAAAGTATTGGAGTTTCAGCTTCAACATCAGTCCTTCCAGTGAATACCCAGGACTGATCTCCTTTAGGATGGACTGGTTGGATCTCCTTGCAGTCCAAGGGACTCTCAAGAGTCTTCTCCAACACCACAGTTCAAAAGCATCAATTCCGCGGTGCTCAGCTTTCTTTATACTCCAAGTATCTCTTCCATGAGTACTGGAAAAACCATAGATTTGGCTACACAGACCTTTGTTGGCAAAGTAATGTCTCTGCTTTTGAATATGCTATCTAGGTTGGTCATAACTTTCCTTCCAAATCCTCAAGGCTGCAATTACTGTCTGCAGTGATTTGGGAGCCCAAAAATATAAAGTCAGCCACTGTTTTCACTGTTTCCCCATCTGTTTGCCATGAAGTGATGGAACCGGATGCCATGATCTTAGTTTTCTGAATGTTGAGCTTTAAGCCAACTTTTTCACTCTCCTCTTTCACTTTCATCAAGAGGCTCTTTAGTTCTTCTTCACTTTCTGCCATAAGGGTGGTGTCATCTGCATATCTGAGGTGATTGATATTTCTCCCGGCAATCTTGATTACAGCTTGTGCTTCTTCCAGCCCAGCGTTTCTCATGATGTACTCTGCGTATAAGTTAAATAGCAGGGTGACAATATACAGCCTTGATATACTCCTTTTCCTATTTGGAACCAGTCTGCTGTTCCATGTCCAGGTCTAACTGTTGCTTCCTGACCTGCATACAGGTTTCTCAAGAGGCAGGTCAGGTGGTCTGGTATTCCCATCTCCTTCAGAATTTTCCACAGTTTATTGTGATCCACACAGTCAAAGGCTTTGGCATAGTCAATAAAGAAAGCAGAAATAGATCACAGCAGAACATATCTTTTATATTGTTATTAGTTGCTCTCTCTGAAGAATCAAAATAATTAGCAAATTACTTTAGATTCATTAAGACTGTAAATCCATTATATTTAGAGACTAGAGAAATTCTTTCTCACTTATGTTTGTCCAAGGCATGGGCTTATTCCATACAGAATCCTAAATCCAAACCCCCATAATAAACACAGTGCAGCCTAGAGCTTATGGGAACCTAAGCCAGGAACATCAATATTTACAGACACACCTTATACTCAAATACCTCTCCTATGAGGCAACAAGTTAGGTATTTGCTAAACAGCATGAAGGAAAAGAGAAATACAGGGGGAAAAAAAAAAACACATATCTTAGAATATTATCAAAACAATAATTAAAGATCTGGAAATTCAGTATAAAATTAAAATTTCAATCATGTATTTTATATTTCTAAATATTCTATAACTTCCTGCTAACACCCAATATTCACAGACATTTTGGAAAAGACACCATTCCCATCTGGTGAGGTATACTTTAGAATTTGAATATCCCACTCTGTAATGTGGGATCATCTGGTTGAAAAGACCAAAACTAGATCAAGTATGAGGAAGTAATGTGAAGGTATCATCAGGTGCAACAAAGACAAAACACTAGCTAAAAGCTTGAGCACAGGAAGAATGTAACTGGAAGTCAAGAATTAAGATGCTCCTTTTCTCTAGTAAATTACAGAGTCCTCCTCGTCTCTGTTTTTCTCCCCATACGGCTCAGCTATTCTAATTTCTCTGTAGACTGGCTTATTCTGCTTCTTTGTGAATTCCATCACTTGAAAATGACTTTGACATTCCATTGTAGTTGCATCATCCTTGGTTTATCAGAAATTTTCACATTAAACCCTACTTTCATTTGCTTGATTTAACTTCTCAGGGTCCTCATCCCAAAGGTCCAAAGAAAGAATTCAGTTCTTTCAGTTTCCTCCAAGTGTCCGCTCAGGCCAATCAACTGTACCCGAGGGACAGCCACTTGGTTTGTGTACCCACTCCATTTAGACACTATGAGTAGAACAGCCTCTCTGAAGAATAAGATATTTGGGCAGGAGGTATGTTTATGTGACCACTGAAATAATGGGGATTCCCATTATTCCTGAATTCTGAAAAAAGCTCACATTTTTATACCTTCTGTTTATTATTGTTGTTGTTGCTGTTATGTAGTGGCTAAGTTGTGTCTGACTCTTTGTGACTCCAGGGACTATAATCCTCCAGGTTCCTCTGTCCGTGTAATTTTCTGGGCAAAAATAGTAGAGGGGGTTGCCATTTCCCTCTCCAGGGGATCCTCCTGACCCAGGGATCTTACATCTCCTTTACTGGCAATCAGATTCTTTACCACTGGGCCACCTCTGTATACTATAGGCATATGTTATTTTTTGTCCACAGAATGTTATGATTATGTCATTTACTTATATTGATAATGATTAATTAGTAATAATCTGAGATGATACATTATCTCTAAGTTTATATCAATCCTAGCTCTATCCTGGACCTTAGAAACCAACCAATCAACCAAGAGTAAAGAATAAAACAATAAAAATAACATAAAAACCTGCCAATCCCAAATCTCTTCCAGTCAGAAAGGATTCTGTATCAGTCAAACCAATTGTCTCTTCGATGATGAGGGTGAAAGACAATATGAGTTAATATCTCTGAATGCCAAATGTATTTTGACTCAATTTTTATCTCTTTTTGGAGACAATCCAGCCACCTGTAAATTATTTTTCATTACAAATTCTCTGAAAGCAAAGGTAACTTAAACTGATTTTAAAAGCTCTTGACCACTAGGTGGCACCAAATAGCCATAATTCATAGATTGTATCCTAAACCTATACACAAGCCATTAAAAGATTATCCTTCTTTGCTTATGAAGACAATATTCTAAAAATTTTAAAGTGAATAACTTGGGCTCTTATAGAATAAGAACTACAACACATTTTTTTCTACATTTTTATCTTTCTGTTCAAGATAACAAGTTGTATATTCATGTAGTCTGTTAATAAATTCATTGTAACGTTCATTGTTGAATTTCAAAATATGTTACTCTTTTCTCCCATTGAATTATTTCAGTGTCATAAATATTTTTAAAATTCTTTAGAAACATGTAAGATGACCCTTTCTAGAATTTTTTTTTAAATTTAAGATCTCTTTTACTGAGTATAGTAAAAGAGATCTGTCATTACACAATGTGCCTTTATTTTAATAGTGATGTTTTCAGTCCAAGTAGGCATTTGGATTATGATAAGGTGCTGTGACGAGAGATACTTCTTCCCACCTACACTTGTAAATTTCCTTCTCTCATGCAGGGCTCGCCACACTACTTTAGGATTTTGTCACCTCGAGGTTTGATTGCTGTGTGTCCTCTGCCTTGGTTGACGGAGGAAGAGCCCTGGAATACTCAGCTAGTACAGAACGTGACAGCTTGTCTGTTTAGCAATGCCAGCCACACGGAGCACATTATACTGACGCTCTGCGCATAGCTCTGGCTTCCAACAGTCATTCGAGGTGTTCATTTTAATTTATAAAGCTCTCCACGGCCTAGGACTTGTAAGTAAGTTATATGATGTTCTCATTTCCTATCCTGGCAGTTAAGGCATTTACTAGGTAGCTCCTAAGATGCCATGATGAACTCAAAGTTAGAGGTCCTGGACCCTACATTCAGTTTCATTCTCTGACTTGAAAAGAACTCATTTTGCACAATATAGAATTTCCTGGAAAACGTGGGTCCTTAATTTAGGTTCTATAAATAGTGTTTGATTGTGGAAGAGACAGAGTCTAGCAAAATACAATTCTTTCAGTCTTCATGAGCAGTGGAAATAATCTTTCAGCAGCAGGTATCTATAACAAAAATTACCTAAAAAATGAAATGAACAGTTTAGTAAAAGCCAGCTTAAATGTACTGCAGTTCATTATGGTTACATTTAGCAAACCTGTTTTGAATGCTGTATATGATTAAGATACTGTATTATAAACTACAAGACCCTGCAGCCAGTTATATAAAACTATACTGTTATAAAGTAGATAATTGTAACAAATATAGAAAAATAATATTGAATTGCTACTTTTACATTGGAATTATATTGTATCTCTCCAAATAAATTGTTGCTTTGGTAGACTATAGAAAGACACACATGTCTCAAGATAACAAACTTGCCTGGGTTTCAAGCAACTAAGAAATCTGGGAGCTAAATTCAGTGTGAAAAACAAAAATAAATTAGCTTGAGTATTCTTAACATGTAACACACATATATTGTGTGCATGTCTAACTTTCTCAATCAGAGATTGCTGATTAGAAGAAAACAAGGTCTTAGCAGGTGTTCTGTTCCAAATCTGTGCCTTTTCTGGAGGCATGCATTTCAAATTCTTCCATGTCCTGAAAAAAAAAAGTGGGTACATTAAAGATTATATTTCCCTTACCAGAATCTAGCATATATGGGACTTGTACCTACTTCTAAACATGAGTTAATTTAAAGACTACATTTGTCAATAAAAAATATATTTTACAAAAATGGCTGGGGAAACTGCAGTAGGCAAAATATGAGGCATACACATTTCTTGATTTTAATGATAATAAAACTCTGTTCTCTCTAGTCAAAAGTGGGAATTGTAAGCAGATTTTTTAAACTATCAGTGAGATGACTTTTGCAAAGATTATCACTTTAAAATAGAAAAAAGTATATAAATAGAAAGAATGTTTGTTTTAATAAATTTCAGTTATTAAAAGACTCAAGTTATCATACAACAAGAGTGCCAGATCTACTCCAAAGGCCCTCCCATTTTGGTCATGCCTGTCTTCTCTCCTTTCAGTATCTATCATTGCCTGTGGTTTTCTCTTTGCAGAATCAAAAATAATTTTATATGTGGCTTTCTGATTATCTTTAGTCAGACTTATTTTTCAGTAGATGCTTCTCCAGGAGTGATGGAAATATTATATTGATAAATATTATATTGATATTCAGCACTTCTGCCTGATGTTTATTAGGCTATCCATTTAAGTTTCAGGCTTCCCTGGTGGCTCAGACAGTAAAGAATCTGCCTGCAATGCAGGAGACCCAGGTTAGATTCCTGAGTCAGGAAGATCCCCTAGAGAAGGGAATGGCTATCCACTCAAGTATTCTTGCCTAGAGAATCCCAAGGACAGAGGACCCTGGTGGGGTATATAGTCCATGGGGTCGCAAAGAACTGAACACGACTGAGTGACTAATACTTTCTTTCATATTTAAGTTTCAGTTTGGGTATTATCTGTTTTCCACATAGAGCTGACACTGACAGAAAAACTGACTAATAATTAGTATTGCTTTCAATGGCCAAACAATGACTTCTCTCTAGAGCTGCATTATTAGAGGTCGTATTATGACCTTACATGTTTATAAACATGCACTCAAGTAACTGGTTAAATTTGTTCTGCTGCAACATTAACAGTCTCAAGGTGTACTATATTTTGCTACTGTATTTTTCTTATAACATATATATGTATCTAATAGCAAAACAGCAGCTGAAGGGGGAGGGGGAATTTTAGAAGTACATAATCTTGAATACGAACTTCCCCAAAGCCCCATTCCTGGGTACTGCTGTTGACCCACTTCAAAAACACCATTGATTTCTGATTAAAAATATACCATTAAAATCTATTCAGATGAATGGGCAAAGAAGATGTAGTACATATATTTTTTTTTCAATGAAATATTATTCAACCGAAAACATGTTGCCATTTGAGACAACATGAATGGACTTTGAAGGTATTATGCTAAGTAAAATAGGTCAGAATGATAAAGATAAATGCCATATGATTTTACTCATGTAATCCACAGAAGTAAAACAAATGAACAGAACATATAAAACAAAAACAAACTTATACATGCAAAGATCTGATTAGTGGTTACCAGAGAGAACGGGGTTAGGTTGTGGGTGAAATGGATGTAGGGGTTCAACTGAGTGGTCATGGATGTCAGCTAGACTTGTGATGGTGATCACTTTGTAGTGTATACATTGTCAAATTATGATGCTCTACACCTGAAACATGCAAAATTAATTTTTTTGATGAATAAATGGTGAAGGCATTACAGCTAATAAGATGGCAGTAGCTGACCAGTATCTTTCAAAAATATATCCAGAGATGTTTAAGTAAATACTCTGGATTTAGTCTCATAACTTTAATCCCCAATGAATAATAATGGCCATTATTTTTAGAGAATTTACTTGATATATTAGGATCTATGCTAAGTATTTTGTGTCTACCATCAGTTATGATTGGTAAGTTACTATAAGCAGGAATATATTCTACATACAAATCTTGGGCAGAGTCACACAGCTGATTGCTTTAGATTTGAACCCAGACAATCAGATGGAAGAATCTGGTTTTAAATCATTTCAGTACAGAGCTCTGTATATAATACATAGCTTTCATAGCCTCTTAATTCTTTTAACTGAAAAGTAATGATTTATTTTTCATATTAGTATCTTTCATCACTATGATAATCCCACTTACTAACTTAATTTTGTTTTGTCCTTACTATTCCTTTTATTTATGTAACAATTCATGGATATATTCTTATTGGAAAAGATTTAAACAATAGTTTAAAAAGATTAAGGCTCCTGCTCAATCAACTCTCCATTCCAAGTTCTCATCTGAAAGACAACGTATGTTAAATTCTGTTCTATTATTTCAGTCTTCTTCTTTCTGTTCTTCTTTCAGTCCTTTTGCTAAGAACCAAGGCAATGGCACCCCACTCCAGTTCTCTTGCCTGGAAAATCCCATGGACAGAGGAGCCTGGTAGGCTGCAGTCCATGGGGTCACCAAGAGTCGAGCACGACTGAGTGACTTTACTTTCGCATTTCACTTTCATGCATTGGAGAAGGAAATGGCAACCCACTCCAGTGTTCTTGCCTAGAGAATCCCAGTGAGGAGCAGCCTGGTGGGCTGCCATCTATGGGGTCGCACAGAGTCGGACATGACTGAAGCAACTTAGCAGCAGCAGCAGCAACACAAATATACATAGAAATATTTTATGAAAACACAATTACATTATGCTTATCCTTCCAGTACTCTTAAATACCTAACACGCATGCATATATATACATAGAAATATTATTTTCATATAATCATAATTATTCTACACCCATTCTTCCATTATTATTTTTTAATAATTACATACCTTATACTTTTCTTATAAGTAAATATGAGTCTTCCACATTTTTTAGTTTTTGTCCAATATTTCATAGTTTATTTTTTTTAAACTTGGTTTTATTTTTTTTTAATTCTCTTTTTTTCATTTTTATTTTTACTTTATTTTACTTTACAATACTGTATTGGTTTTGCCATACATTGACATGAATCCGCCACGGGTGTACATGAGTTCCCAATCCTGAACCCCCCCTCCCACCTCCCACCCCATAACATCTCTCTGGATCATCCCCATGCACCAGCCCCAAGCATCCTGTATCCTATATCGAACATAGACTGGCGATTCATTTCTTACATGATAGTATACATGTAGTTTAGATTACCACATTTATTGAATCCCTCACATACTCACAAATATATAGGATATCTTCACTTTTCTTTTGCTATTATAGACAATTCTGAAAGTGAGATCCTTATACATGTTACTACTATACACATATGTGAGTCTTTCTCTAAAATGGATTCCTAGAAATGGGATAGACTGCTCAGTCTAAGAACATATATGTGTGTGTGTGTGTATATATATATATATACACACATACACATATATATACACATATACATAATTTTAAAAATTTTGATAGCTACCACTCAACTGGTCTTACAAAAAATTTTTACCCTGTATACTCTAAACAACACTGTAATGAAAACACATAGTTTTCTGCATGCTTACAAACACTAAAATTTGTCAGTTTCAGCTTTGTGCTGTTTTTTTCTCTTTTGTTAATCTGGTGAGAAATTATTATTAATTGTTTTATTTTCCCTCTTTCTGAATACTGGGGAGAAAATTTCTGTTCATTGGTAAAATAGAAATGTTTTCTTTCTCTAACTTCATATCTTACTAGAGATGACCCAGACATAACATATTCAGGTAATACAGTGACTTCTTTTACATTTCATATTTTGGCAATGTTTAAGTATTAAAAGGTTTAGGTAAAAATATAGATTTACAGCTTCTCTTTTAAAAAAATCATAAGATCTAGCAACACTAATCCTATACTCCTTAGTGACACAATGCATTGATGCCAAGCAGTGGCTGATGGAGTGTGTCTTCTCCCAACTGCCCTCAGGTGGCCTGTGTTCCTCAGCTACTCATCAGAGACAATGACTTGGCTGCCCTGAACCAGCTATTCCTCAAGCATATAAAATTTTGACATAATTTGTTAAATTAAAAGTTAACATTCTCTTTGCTTTTGTTATTAACCTAATGAATCATTAAGCCTACTTCATTTGCAAAATATAAGTGGAAAGCAAGGTATTGTCAGATGTTTCCTTCCAAAAATATGTTTTTCTATAGTTTAGATCCATCCTTTTGGGTTTTTTTTAGACGATACAAATTGTTTTAATGTGTAACTAAATAATATTTGAAAAACATTTCTATTTCTATGTGTAAAAAAAAGAATAGACTAATTCCAGATGCAACTGAATACATTTGAATTAGACATTTTTACTGAGTCAATATAATATTTTAAGCCTGACACATTTTAAAATGAGATATCAAAAAATTATTTTATCTGATAGTTCAAATACTCATGGACTATTACATATTAAATTATTCTCCTAAATAAATACCTTGAACAATTGCCTCATTAAACTGCAAAGTACCTCTCAACAATATGTTTTACTGAAGCCTTCACAACTTTGCTTACATTAGGCATATGAAGGCACAGGAATTGCCTTTTATCTACCAACCAAAGTTGGCACTTGGAAGGGGATTCCCTCAATTGCAGGCAAGTATATTGCTCTATTTGCAAATGGTTCCTCTGTCTATATATGGATAGTGGTCTCCGTGCCTGGGAACAGCTACTTGTAACCTAACCAAAAGGAAGACCTGGTCAGTGGAATCAAGGACAGGATCATTTCGTTCCATGATACATACACTTTTACCATAATTTTTTAAAATTCTAAGCAATTATATTTCAATGCAAGACTTGTGAGTTGACAGTTCCATGTGTATAGGTATCATTATTGCTACCTAGAATAATTATTCCAACTGCTTTTGAATTTATTATTAAATATTCATTAGCATCTTTGATGTGCTAGAGACCGTACTAAGTGACAGTTATAAAACGGTGAACAAAAACACTAGATTCCTGCCATCATGTGACTATCTGAATAGATAAGAGGGAGAAACAATAAACAAATGTATCCTTACTGAATTAATTATCCAGCTCATCAATAAAGAAATTATTTCCAATAATGACAAGGTGCTATGAAGCAGGGCAAAGGGTCTGAGAAAGATAAGATGATGTAGAGAATGGGGAACAAACATAAATAAACATCTCAAAAATTATTTTAAATAACCCATCTCTACAGAACCATCCCCAATTACATGTACCACCATTCCATAAACATATTAGGGAAGCATAATAGTAAGGGTTTGGGAGAACATACCATACAAAGAATAGCTGAAAGATATGGTGATATTTGGACTGAAAATGAAATAATAAAAGGAGAAATATGACACTTAGGTTTAGACATGTTGAAAGTTATCATGAAATAAAAAGAACAGAATAATGTTATGTTTCATATAGGAAGAACTAGGCTAGGATTGAGCAGCTAAGCGCACACACACACAGGCTAGGAATAATAGGAAAAAAGTAAAATTAGTCTATGATTTTTTGGATCATCACTTTGTACCCAGCACTAGATGATGTTTTTCAAATAACTAACTAATATTGTTGTGATTTATTGAGATTTTTCTCTGTTTAAAATTAATTTATTTATTTTAATTGGAGGCTGATTACTTTCCAATATTGTAGTGGGTTTTGCCATACGTTGACATGAATCAGCCATGGGTGTGCATGTGTACCCCATCCTGAACCCCCTCCCACCTCCCCCCCCTCCCCCCCCTCAGGGCTGTCCCAGTACACTGGCTCTGAGAGCCCTGTTTCATGCATCGAACTTGGACTGGTGACCTATTTCACATACGGTGACATACATGTTTCAATGATATTCTCTCCAATCATCCCACCCTCGCCTTCTCCCACAGAGTCCAAAGAGATTTTTCTTTTATTGCTCTTATCAGGGCACTGAGACCAATGAAGCTTTTTAAAAAAATGTTCAGATTCATACAGATAGTTAATGGTGAAGCTGGAATTTGGCCTTGGGTTTTCTCCATAGCAGCCTTCCCCAAAGGCTCAGTGGTAAAGAATCTGCCTGCAGTACAGAAGACACAGGAGATGAGGGCTCGATCCCTGAGTTGGGAAGATCTGCTGGAGATGGGAATGGCAACCCACTCCAGTGTTCTTGTCTGGAGAATCCCATGGACAGAGGAGCCTGGTGGGCTGTAGTCCATGGGGTCGCAAAGAGTTGGACACAACTGAAGCAACTAAGCAGCAGCTGCAGCTTGTTCATAGCAAATGTTCTTTCCTCCACATCCTGATAGCTTTTGACTTTAGCTTAATAAAAAACATAACTTTTTAACATCTAAAACTTACTTCACTTGGTGAAGTAGTGGACTTCCTATAGTCGGAGCTGTTACTGAAGAGGTCCCTTAAATGGGATTCTTATACTGTGTGGAGAGTAACTTCTAAGGTCTCCTATAATCCTAAGAGACTGCAGTTTTCACTAACTGAATTAGGAAGTCATCGTCTACAGCACCCTACCCAATTATTAGCACAGTTTACTTCACAGGATTAGCAAATCATCACCTATTAAAGATCTGAACCCTGCAGGATTTGAAAGTCCACTCCATAAATGGGCAGCCCTGAAGTAGAATAAGAGTACTGTATTAGACACCAAAGGGAAGTGGGCTAGCCTCAAAGGAAAACTCCACCTAGTTCACAGCTTGACTAGGACCAGATTGCAAAACACCTTCCTGATTCTGGTATGGTTTTCATTTTCCAAAGTTGCAATTCCCTAGTGAAGTCAAATTTAGCATTTTAGGCTCAGCAAGGGTGAAAAAATCTTTTGTAATAACAGAGGGTTTTGTTTTGACTCACTTTGTTAATATCTCTCAAATATGACATAGACAGGACATTTCACATCGCTTTTATCAATCAGTCATGCCTAGTGTTTCCACAGTAGGTAAAATTCTCAAAAGCCACACATATTCAGTTGAGTTAGTGGTTCTTTCCAGTTGACAACACTTAACATATGCCCTTAAACCTTAGTTTTGTGTCTGAGTTTTCAATTCAAACTAAAATTAACATTAAATGTTCAGTGGAATTTCATAGTTTGGTTTTGTGCTGTTGTGTTGGATGGCAAAATACCTCTTTTTATTGGCTTTAAATGTATATGCTCTTAACAACATCCAGCGACTAGTTCTGACATGTCGTTGGACTGGTTCAAAGCTGCTAAATCGCTTCAGTCGTGTCCAACTCTGTGTGACTCCATAGACGGCAGCCCACGAGGCTCCCCCATCCCTGGGATTCTTCAGGCAAGAACCCTGGAGTGGGTTGCCATTTCCTTCTCCAATGCATGAAAGTGAAGAGTGAAAGTGAAGTCACTCAGTCGTATCCAACTCTTAGCGACCCCATGGACCCTAAGCGACCCTACCAGGCTCCTCTGTCCATGGGATTTTCCAGGCAAGAGTACTGGAGTGGGTTGCCATTGCCTAGCTTTAATTTTATTTACTTACTTTCTCTTTGGCAAGGTTAAATACTCTAGTTGCTGTAGTTTCTCCTTATTACACTTGTAAGTCCTATCATAGCTTCAAACACACTGTTCCCTTTCTTGGCCTCTTAATTACATCTTCTATGTAAGATGGGTGACACTGAGGTTGGGCCTCAGTTAACTAATGAGATCGGACTAAATCATGGCCCAGGGTAACTTGGTTTGCTAATTTCTTAAATTTAGTAGTGCTGGTTTAAAACCTCTAAGTGATGTAAAAGAGGGGAAATGAAGGTGATTTGCCTTTAGTTCCATTTCAGTTTGGAAACCTGGCATTAAAGAGGCCAACTAGAATCTAAATTAACATTAATTTTACAATTAATGAGAAGACAGAATGGGGAGAAATCTTCAGAAAGACTATCAATGCATTTTTGTATTTTCTATCATTCTCCAAACTTTAATTTGTGAGGATATGTTTCATCACACTTTCAAATTAGCCTAGATTCTATAAATTTTTCTTTTTCATTAGTTTTGCCTGGAAGGTATACAGCTTCCAAATATTTCATGTAACAATTTTATACCATCATTCATATAAAATAAAAAGACTGGGTTTAGTATTTTCTAAACCCAGCACATGAACACATATACATGCATGCACATACACATACACATATATAGTGATTTGGTAAAAAGTATTTCTGCAAAGACTGTTAGCAAATATCATGCTGGCATTATTAAATATAATAAATAGTGTTGTATTATTGCTAGTTATATATAAAACATTAAGCTACATATATGAAAAATAAAGTCATATTGCTGTCCTCAAATATGCAAATTATTTCACCCATTGAAGCAGTGTCAAAATAAGTAGTAGGAAGCTAGAAACAGCATTATTATTCATTTAATCATCAAGTATTTGTTGATTCTTTACTAAGTGCTCTGCTAGGTCATAGGAACATCAGTTCAGTTCAGTCACTCAGTCATGTCCAGCTCTTTGCGACCCCATAGACTGCAGTACACCAGGCTTCCCTGTCCATCACCAACTCCCGGAGTCTACTCAAACTCATGTCCATCTAGTCAGTGATGCCATCCAACCATCTCACCCTCTGTCATCCCCTTCTCCTCCCACCTTCAATCATTCCCAGCATGAGGGTCTTTTGAAATGAGTCAGGTCTTCGCACCAGTTGGCCAAAGTATTGGAGTTTAAAACTGCTCCAGCAATTAAAATGCTTACCTTCTTGAAAGGAAGCAGACATAAACAAATGATTTCTACAACTATGGGTTTTAACAGTTACTCTCAAAGGGTGATTTGCTGAACAGTGGCATTAGCAACCACTGGAAACTTAGACATGAAAATTCCGTTTTCACAAGAGACCCACTGAATCAGAATCTCTCCAGAGGATTTTTATAGTTTGAAAACCTCTGTGCTACAATTTTAGATGTTCCAAAGTGGGTAAAGTTTATGACTAGAGATGCTGTTCCTTAGGGGATCTTTAATAGTGTAACACAGAAAGCATCAAGTCTCTCAGAATGATGACCCATTTTCAGGTCCTTCCTCTGGTGGGATAAGACTTTTTCTAACAATGGAGCTTTAAGGTATGCATGAAAGGAGGCTATGGTGATGTCCACCAGAAAAATCCTGTTCCAAGATGGGAGGGTAATTGTAACCACCAAGTAGGAAACTGCAACCATTCATTTCAAAGTTTACATTAGAATCCCTAAGATCTGATAGTGTGAAATATGCCTTCATCCCATCTGGCAGTGGCAGTCAGTGCAGCTATACTGCCCAGTGGTCGAGAGAGCACACTAGTTCTGTACCTATACAACTCTGTATGAACAGAAGTAGACTGAAGAGAAGGTATTGGCTTGACTACTGTTGCTATTGCCATCTGGACTGGCACAATGTCTCAACCTAACATCCCTTCCAAAGGTAAAATAAATTATAGGTATAAAGGCAGTGAAGAAGGAGTAGTAAGTAGCTAATGGTAAAAGAAGGATTTTCTCAGTTTTACAGTGAGGAAAATCCAATATTGTCTTGCCTACTCAAGAGACCCATAGCAAGAGATGATAACGTTTCTTAGTTTAGCTATGCCATGTGTCTGGAAGAATGAAGCTATTCCTGCTTTTGGAAACTTGTTTTTGGAAATGTACAAGATTGATAGAAGCCTGAGAAAACCTCAGTAGTTTCACTCTGGGAGATGCTTTTGCTCATATGTTATGATAGACTGTATTATTTATTAATGAATATAGTAATATTTTTGACTGTTTTCTTCAGATTGTGTCTACTACCATAAAGTCACATGTTTTAACACGAGTACTGTTGGTGGGATTATAATATGATATTGATTGTCAAATATACTGGGAAACTAAGTTAGAACTTCATCAGGATATAATGCTGTTAGAAAATGGCTGGTCAATAAAGAACTACATTTAGTTAACCATCAGCTAAACAGTTCTACAGAAATTTATCACAAGATAAAAACAGCAGTAGATAAAAAGACAAAAATATGAAAATGAATGTGATGGTTTCATAATATGAATTTGTTTTGTTTTGTTTTTTTTGCTTAAAATCTATTCCTGCCTCTAGGCTTTCCTGGTGGCTCAGACAGTAAAGAATCCACCCGCAATGCATGAGACCTGCTTTCGATCCCTGTGTTGGGAAGATCCCCTGGAGGAAGGCTTGGCAACCCACTCTTGTATTCTTGCCCAGAGAATCCCAGTGGACAGAGGTACCTGGCGGGCTACAGTCCATGGGGTTACAAAGAGCTGGACATGACTGAGCGACAAAGCACACATTCCTACCCTTACTGTGTCTCTTCCAAAAGTTGGATATATTTATAACGATACTATTGCCGTGTCTATCATAAATGTTACATTACATCGAGATACTCAATCAAACTTGATTATTTTGCTCTACAAGAGCCTTGGCCAAAGGCCAGTTGAGGCCTGCATAGTAAAGAGGTCCTGCCCCTGGAGAGATCTCAACTTTGCCTTCAGTTTCTACCAAATAATCTATGTGATACCTGGTAGAAGCATCCTTGTTGAGTGTGGGGACTGGTCACCCTGGTCTTAGGGTGAGACCAGCCACACTGAACTGTCCTAGGAAACAAGCTGGACATACCAAGCAGACCAGCAGTATAACTTAGGGTGAGGACTTTGAATCATACAGCATGAGTCAGCCTGGAGAATGAAAGCTACTATGTGGGAAGGCGGTTAATTCATTGTTCCTACAGAATGAAGTCCTAATACAAATTTTGAACATCCAAACTTGGCTGAACTTTCCTGGTTGGCAATACATCATGGATATTGTCACACATCAATGTTGAAAAAGTAATACATCCTGACTCCTTGGAGAGAGGACAATGTAAGCTTCATATTTGGAAACTTACTGGGCTCTGCTCTATGCATCACTTCCTTTGGCTGATTTTAATCCTATCAGTCCATATCCTTTTCCTGTGATAAATTACAATTGTGAGTGTAATAGTTTTCAATGAATTCTGTGAGTACTTTTAATGAATTATTAAGTCTGAGAGTAGTTTTGGGAACCCCTGATCTTGTAATTGGTGTCAGAAATGAGGGTGGTATTAGAGATGACGCCTTCCAAATGTATCAGTTCAGTTGAGTTCAGTCGCTCAGTCATGTCCAACTCTTTGCGATCCCATGAACTGCAGCTCGCCAGGCCTCCCTGTCCATCACCATCTCCTGGAGTTCACTCAAACTCACGTCCATCGAGTCAGTGATGCCATCCAGCCATCTCATCCTCGGTCGTCCCCTTCTCCTCCTGCCCACAATCCCTCCCAGCATCAGAGTCTTTTCCAGTGAGTCAACTCTTCGCATGAGGTGGCCAAAGTACTAGAGTTTCAGCTTTAGCATCATTCCTTCCAAAGAAATCCCAGGGCTGATCTCTTTCAGAATGTACTGGTTGGATCTCCTTGCAGTCCCAGGGACTCTCAAGAGTCTTCTCCAACATCACAGTTCAAAAGCATCACTTCTTCAGCGCTCAGCCTTCTTCACAGTCCAACTCTCACATCCATACACGACCACAGGAAAAATCATAGCCTTGAATAGACAGACCTTAGTCAGCAAAGTAATGTCTCTGCTTTTCAATATGCTATCTAGGTTGGTCATAACTTTTCTTCCAAGGAGTAAGCGTCTTTTAATTTCATGGCTGCAGTCTCTATCTGCAGTGATTTTGGAGCCCCAAAAAATAAAGTCTGATACTGTTTCCACTGTTTCCCATGAAGTGATGGGACCGGATGCCATGATATTCATTTTCTGAATGTTGAGCTTTAAGCCAACATTTTCACTCCCCACTTTCACTTTCATCAAGAGGCTTTTTAGTTCCTCTTCACTTTCATAAGGGTGGTGTCATCTGCATATCTGAGGTTGTTGATATTTCTCCTGGCAATCTTGATTCCAGCTTGTGTTTCTTCCAGTCCAGCGTTTCTCATGATGTACTCTGCATAGAAGTTAAATAAGCAGGGTGACAACATACAGCCTTGACGTACTCCTTTTATTTCATGCAAAGATGGGCTCGATAAAGGACAGAAATGGTATGGACCTAACAGAAGCAGAAGATACTAAAAAAAAGGTGGCAAGAATACACAGAAGAACTGTACAAAAAAGATCTTCATGACCCAGATAATCACGATGGTGTGATCACTCATCTAGAGCCAGACATCCTGGAATGTGAAGTCAAGTGGGCCTTAGAAAGCATCATTATGAACAAAGCTAGTGGAAGTGATGGAATTCCAATTGAGCTATTTCAAATCCTGAAAGATGATGCTGTGAAAGTGCTGCACTCAATATGCCAGCAAATTTGGAAAACTCAGCAGGGCCACAGGACTGGAAAAGGTCAGTTTTCATTCCAATCCCAAAGAAAGGCAATGCCAAAGAATGCTCAAACTACTGCACAATTGCACTCATCTCACATGCTAGTAAAGTAATGCTCAAAATTCTCCAAGCCAGGCTTCAGCAATACGTGAAACATGAACTTCCTGATGTTCAAGCTGGTTTTAGAAAAGGCAGAGGAACCAGAGATCAAAATTCCAACATCCACTGGATCATGGAAAAAGCAAGAGAGTTCTAGAAAAACATCTATTTCTGCTTTATTGACTATGCCAACGCCTTTGACTGTGTGGATCACAATAAACTGTGGAAAATTCTGAAAGAGATGGGAATACCAGACCACCTGACCTGCCTCTTGAGAAATCTGTATGCAGGTCAGGAAGCATCAGTTAGAACTGGACATGGAACAACAGACTGGTTTCAAATAGGAAAAGAAGTATGTCAAGGCTGTATATTGTCCAAATGTATAGTTGGTCCTAATTCCTTGAAATTTTTATTTTTTGTTGTTGATTTTGAATTTCTATATTTTTAAATATGTGAGATTCCCATTCTACATTTTGGGACCTGTGGTTTTGAGCATTTAGCTTCATATATATATATATAAACTCCAAGTGAAAGAGTCCATCTAGGCATTTATAGAGAGGTATCTTGATTGTGTAGAGCTTACATTTTAAAAAAATGCTATAAAAATTGAGTTGTCCTAGAACAAGTAGGGCTGAGAAACAGCTTGTCTGCGTATATTCTATACCACTAGGACAAAGAATAAAAAGCTGGGAGGCTGGGGGACATCCTTTTAGGCAGTGTAATAGGCAGCTATTACACTTGAGGAATGCCACTGGGAGCTTTCCTGGGTTATCATGACGTGTGTGCGTGTGTGTGTGTGTGTGTGTGTACGTGTGTATTCAAATGCCAGCTGTACACAAGAGGATCAGTTGTCTATCCTAAGACCTGATTTTCATGAGTAGCTACAGTGTATAACTGCAGTGAGAGCAATTCTTGGCAAGACTTAGGCAGGTCACTAAGCCTTCCTTGACTTAGTTAACTGGGATAGTGTCTACCTTGCCAACTTTAACAATGTTGTTGTAAGGCTCAAAGAACATGATGTCAAGCCAATTTATAAACTGTAAAGTCCCATACAAAAGTAAGTTATTAATATTCTGTCTTTGACAATGTGTCTCTCATTTGCTTTTCTCACAGGAACCCTAAAACTGCCTCAACCACATGCACTGGAGAAAATGTGTATTGTTCAGTTTCATTTGTTTACATTTCTCAGTGGGATTTGATCTGAAGGAAATCAAAAGCAAATTTGATTTTGTTGCTTTAAAATATTAAAAACATTTCCTAAAAATAGAATGGAAAAAATGTGGCATGCGATTAGTACTTATATAGTTTTCTTTTTAAGTCTAAATCCCTTTCTTCTAGTACATGACTTCAATGCTTGTGGCTTTTGTCTGTAGTAAAGCCTTATTTAACAGATTTTATCCCATGACTATGTTCCAAATATTGTATTAGATGACCTAATTCATTTATTGGATTCCCTGGAGATGTGGTAAGGAATCTGCCTCCCAAACTGCAGGAGACACAGCTTCAACCCCTGGGTTGGGAAGATTGCTTCGAAAAGGAAATGACAACCAATTCTGGTATTCTTGGCTGGGAAATCCTATGGACAGAGGAGCCTGGTGGATATAGTCCATGGGGTCACAATGAGTTGGACACAACTTAGCAACTAAACAACAATTCATTTATTAAAATACATCTATTAAATACATATTTATTAGGTTCTGTCCATATACAATACACTTTCTTTGAGGCCTCTTGTGAAAAAAAAGACTTGGTCCCTACTCTCAAGGAGTTTAAAATCTAATGAAGAGAACACTATTCAGAAAAATACCTGGAGGTATTTTTCTTAACAAGATATAGACAAAGTGCAGTGAGAGCTTAGAGGGAACAAATAAAACTTCCCCCAGATTATCAAAGAGAGAGTCACAAGCTAGGCAGAGGAAACACTGTGGGCCTGACAAATTCTGGAGATCTGAAGGCTGTGATTTTGAAAAAAGAGAGCCTCAAGGGAAATTAAGGAGAAGGGACAAGAGTAGACAGCAGGCACAGTGGTTTTTTGTGCTAAGCCAAGGATTTTAGATTTCATTCTGGATCTAAGCAGAGCTGTTGAAGAATTTTGAACATGATAGTGATTCATTCTCAACCTCTTTGGGTTTTAAAATGCATAATGTGAATCAACGTTTGTCTTACCTTTGAGACCATATTTCATTTCAATCGAAGAAGTATATGTTCACTAATAATCAGGGAAAAGCAAATCAAAATGACAGTGAGATACTACTCACACCTGTCAGAATGGCTATCATGGAAAAGGCAGCACATAACAAGTGCTGGCAAGGATGTGGAGAAAAGCGAATCTTTGTGCACTATTAGCAGGAATATAAATTAATAGAGTTGCTATGGAAAACAGTATGGTAGTCCTTCGGAAAAAAAAAAGAACTGCCATGAGATCAATAATTCCACTTCTGGGTATTTACCTGAAATAAACAAAAACACTAATTCACGAAGATATTGGCACCTCTATGCTCACTGTGGCATATTCACAATAGGCAAGCAGTGGAGGCAGCCTAAGTAGGCACCAAAGATGAACTGATAAAGAATTTTGTGTGTGCTCAGTTGCTCAGTCATGTCCAGTTCTTTGCAACCCCACGGAATGTAGCCCGCCAGTCTCCTCTGTCCATGGAATTTTCTAAGCAAGGATACTGGAGTGGTTTGCCATTTCCTTCTCCAGAGTATCTTCTTAACCTAAGGGTCAAACCTGTATCTCTTGTGTCTCCTATATTGGCGGGCAGAGTCTTTACCGCTCTGCCACCTGGGAAGTCCAAAGAATATTACTTAGCCATAAAAGAGAGAATGAAATCTTCCTGTTTCTGATAACATGGATGGACCTAGATGGTATTATGCAAGACAGAGGAAGACAGATATCATATCATTCCACTTATGTGGAATCAAAAAACAAAACAAGTGGGCAAACATAACAAAAGACAGATACAGAGAAGAGCTTAGTGGTTGCCAGTTGGGAAGGGAGTTGGCAGTGGAAGAGTGGGTGAAATGGATGAATGGGATGAAAAGGTATACATTTCCAGTTATAAAACAAGTAAGCCATGAGGATCTAATATGCAGCATGGTGACTATAGTTCATAATACTGTACTGTGTGTTTGAATGGGCTTTGCTGGTGGCTCAGACAGTAAAGAACCCGCCTGCAATGAGGGAGACCTGGGTTCAATCCCTGGGTTGGGAAGATCCTCTGCAGGAGGGCATGACAACCCACCCCAGTATTCTTGCCTGGAGACTCCCCATGGACAGAGGAGCCTGGTGAGTTACAGTCCATGGTGTTGCGAAGAGTCTAGGACACAACTGAGCGACTAAGCACAGTGTCTTTGAAAGTTGTTAGACAGTGACTCTTAAATGTTCTTAACACAAAAAAGGAATGATAATTACATAAAGTGATGGAGGTGCTAACTAATCCTATTGTGTAAGAATTGGTAATATGTAAGTGTATCAAATCAACATTGTACACCTTAAACTTTTTTATAATGTCATATGTCAATTATATATATATATATATATTTTTTTTTTTTTTACTTTATTTTACTTTGCAATACTGTATTGGTTTTGCCATACATTGACATGAATCCACCACAGGTGTACATGCGTTCCCAAACATATGTCAATTATATTTAAATGAAGTTGGGAAAATAATTTACCTTAAAAATTCTTGTGGATTTGACATTCTATACCTTAGGATAATTAGCAGTTATTTCCATTGTTTACCAGACAGTTTCCAGGGAAATGCACTGTTTCTCTTATGCCTTAAGACAACCCATCTGCCACCCCAAAACACATACACAGACACACACACGCAGAGACTGACTTCCGCCTGAGTCCCTTGTTGTTCAGTTTGCATAGCATAGACCTGCTCCCTGGGTAAGCACTTGGCCTAAAGCGCTCCTCCAAGCTGGCTTTGTCCTCTTGTTACTCTGACCATAGTAAGACTTTTCTCATCTGTCCATTTAGCTCTCTTTTATAATTGTATCATCACACTTCGTTTCTTTGTATTCACACTCTGGCCACTGATCACCATCTGTAAGAAAAGAACCTCCTTTTCCCATTATGATACAAACAGTCCGGTCCCTTTATTCTTTTTTTTTTTCTTTCAGCAAATACTCTTACTCCCCCTCACCCTTTTTCTCATTCTTATTGTCTATTCTTTTATCACAATTCCTTTTTGCTTGACAGCCCTCATAAAATTCACTGGGGTTAAATCCTTTGATGATGATTCCTCAAGTGCTTTCTCTATTCAAATTGTATGACATTTTTGTTTTAGGTTTGTTTTACATTTTCACTGGATTCAAAGTCTAGTGAATTTTTCACGTTGCTTTTATGGTACTTTGTGTTTTCCCTGCCCATTTCAATTGGCTTGATTATTGAACTGATCTTCTTCAGTTAAACCTTTCTAAATCTATCTGGCATGAGCTTTGGGGGAAGAGAAGTGAGCATTGCTAGATGTTAGATCATTAGAAACTGCTTGCTACTTATGGCAATTATGATAAAGTGAGAGACATATTCCACATTTAAATTTTATGCTTTCTTGGGTTTCCTAAATTCTATTTTATACAACAAAAATAAAGAGTTCTCTTAATATTATCAAGGTTTGCATTGATTTGGCTTCATGGGGTGTTTGGTTGGTTGGTCGTTTGTTCTTCATTAATTTTAAAAGTCTGAATAATAAATCCATAGAACTGGATTTATTTTTTTAATGTGACCTAGGACAAATTACTTCTCTGAGCCTTAATTTTCTCATCTGGAAATGGCAAATAAGATCTATTTCATGGATATTTGGAGAGGTCTAAATCAAAGGCAGTGTATGAAGCACCAGGCTTATTCTTTGGAATATGTTGTGTTTGATAATTATTAGTTTCTTTCTGTTTTCTTTTTCAATGAGATTGTTATTTGTTAATATAAAACATTTAGATTCTAAGAATGTACTTTTATTGCTAACTTCAAATTACTTTCATAGGTAGCTTTATGATTATGCCAATAATATCTTTTAAAATGACTACCTGGAGAAAAACATAGGATTTTAAAATTAATTTTGAATCTATTAGTTTTTTTTTTTAACACATAAGCTATCAAAGACCCAGATGTGCACCATATGAGTTGATGAAAAAGTATGTAGGATGTTTTGATAAAAGCTTTTCTTTTTTGTCTTATCAAATCTTAAATTCAAGGTTACTCTTATACAGCTGATATATATTAAAGAGAATATATTTATTTAAATAAAAATGGTTGGTTTAAATATGGAAAAGTTGCACAGAGAATTGAAATATTTCCTCCTAGGAAATGGTAAGGTTGGAATGGTATCCTGATATTTCTAGTGCATCTCTTCAGTATGAACAGAATATCACAATTAGAGAAAAAATATTTTGGTGATTTTATGTTGTCCCAAATGTAGACTATTGTTTATCAGTAGTCTCTTTTAAAACAAATAAATAAAAACTCTACAGTATATATCCATATGAGTGCCATTGGAAGAATTGTATATCTTTAAAAATATTGGACATGTTTCCCTCACCTGAGGAAAAAATTAATAAATTAGTAAAAAGAGATCAAGGGAAGGTAATATTGCAGACATTGTTAGATTCATATCTATCAGTCATTTCCTATCTTTCTGCTAACAGAATCCTAATTTGTGTGGCTTGGCAATGAACTCCATCCCAAGTGATGAAATATGATTGTTTCAGGGAAGGCCATCTTTAGAATTTTGCCTCCTTTCCCAGATGTTCTTAAGCCAGTGGTGGCACCGTTCAGAGCGATGAGGCATGAGGGGAAGTCTTCTGGGGAGCTTTGGCAAGTTTTTCTTTCTTGTAAAAAGGCACAGAAGAGGAACATGCCCTGTTCCTCTCTTGTGAACAGAAACTTAGACCTAGAGTTTCTGCAGTCAGCTTCCAAGCATAAGGGGAAGAATCAAGACACCAAGGATGCTAGAACAAAAAATTAAAATTATCGAATCACTTGTAACATGTTTAAGCTGCTAAACCAACCCTGAAAATAAGCATTTTCAGATATTTTTAAGGGACAATAAATGTCCATATGTTGATTAACTGTGCTATTGCTTAGAAGTTCCTCAAGAAATTTCTCAACAACTTGAGAGTCCCAGAGCCCTTTCTACTTCTTGAGGGCCCTGGACCCCTTCCTTCTTAAGGAATTACTAAATAAATAAAGTCTTTGTTTTTGTTTGGAGGTTTGTTACTATAACTGTTGCTGTTACTGGTGTTTGTTTTGCTTTATTTTTTACAATGTACTGTAAGCACAACTGACTGAAATATTCAGGTAGCTCTGACAGCTAAAAATTGGAAGGAACCCAAATAGTCATCAACAAGTGCATGAGTAAGAAATTGTAGTATATCGCTTCAATAAAATACCACTCATCTAGGAAAGGAAATGAACTGTTGACACATACTGCATGGATTAACCTCAAAATCATTTTTCTAGTGAAAGAAATGAGACACAAAGAGCTATATGAGTCAGTTCATATGACCTTCTAGAACAAGAAACACTAACCTAATTAACCTCTTACCTGTTTAAGCATGAAGAAATAGGTATAACTGTGTTTAATAAAGGAATGAGTTTTGGTTTTTTTTTTTTCTTAAATACTGTCCAGGAACATAAACAAATAGACTATTCCTGCGCTGTGATTTTATTACAATCCATTGTCTTCCCTTTTAATTCTTGGCTTTCTCTGTTGGTTCTATACATTTACTTTTTAAAAACTTTTTGTTTTGAAACAATTATATAGTTACAGGAAGATTTTAATATATTACAAAGAGGTTCTGTGTACTCTTCACCCAATTCCCTGCAAAGGTTACAATCTTATATAACTATTGCCATTGTTGTTGTTTAGCGGCTAAATCCTGTCTGACTCTTTTGCCACCCCGTGGAATGTCTGTCCATGGGATTTCCCAGGAAAGAATAGTGGAGTGGGTTGCAATTTCCTTCTCTAGAGGATCTTCCTGATCCAGGGATTGAACCTGCATCTCCTGCACTGGCAGGCAGACTCTTTACCAGTAAGCCACCAGGTACGGTTTAACATTAAAATCAGGAAACTGACATTGGTGCAGTGCTTGTGTATAGTTCTATGACATTTTGTCACATATGTATTTCTGTAACCACCAAAGCAACCAAGATACAGAATTATTCCACCACAGTGGTCTCTCATGCTACCCGTTTATAGTCACCACCGTTCCCCTCACACCATAGTCCTTTACCCCTGTAAACTACTTATCTGCTTCCCATTTCTATAATCTGGTATTCTGAGAGTGTTACAAAACAGAATAATACACTATGTGACCTTTTGAGATTGACTTTTTTCACTCAGCAAAATGTCCTTGATCAATCCAAGTTTTTGTGTCTATCAATAGTTCTGCCTCTTTATTCCATGTATTCCATGGTATCGACATAACAGTTTGTTTAATCATTCTAGTAGTGATGGATATTTTGGTTGCTTCAAGTTTGGAGATATTACACATAAAACTGCTGTAAAGATTCTTGAACAGGTTTTTGGTGGACCTATATTTTCATTTCTCAGGGATAAATGCCCAGTAGTGTAATTGCTGGATTCTGTGACAAGTTTGTGTTTACTTTTTTAAGAAACTGTTTACTAGGGTGGAATTTTCCAGTTTTACCAGCAATGTATGTGAAATCCAGTTTCTTCACAGCCTTGCCAGCATTTGACATTGCCACTATTTAAATATATATATATATATATATATATATATATATATATATATAATCAGTCCTAATAGGTATGTAATAGCTAGTGATGTTAAACATCATTTCATGTGACTATTTGTTATTTGTATATCCTCTCTGATAAATTGTCTCCTCCTGTCTTTTGTCGGTTTTCTAACTGAATTTTTCCTTGATCACTTCTTTTCTTTTTTTCTCCTTCTTTCTTTTCTTTCTTCCTTCAAGTTTTGAGTATAGTTTATATGCTCTAGATACAAATCTCTTTTCAGATTTGTGTTGCCAATACTTCCTCCCAGTTTATAGCTTGTCTTTGCATGCCTCTCTAATAGTTTTTTGAAGAACAAATGTTTTCTTTGTTTTGAAATAGTCTAATGTACATATTTATTTTTAGTGTAATAAGCTATAATTTGGGTTTATGTGGATGCTTCTGTCTAAGAAATAGCTCTCTTCCATCTTTCTAGTTATTCTTCAAATGTCTACCTAGAAAATAGATATATTTTTATACCTGTCTCCTCGAGTAATGAAAATAAAAACAAAAATAGACACATGGGCCCTAATTATATGTAAAAGCTTTTGCATAGCAAAGAAGCTATAAACAAAACCAAAAGATAATCTGCAAAATGGGAAAAGAAAGTATTTGCAATTAATGGAACATACAAAGGCTTAAGCTCCGATGCAGCTCAATATTAAAAAAAAAGAACAACAACAACCGAATCAAAAAATGGGCAGAAAGCCTAAATAGATATTTCTCCAAATAAGACATACAAATGGCCAACAAACTCATGAAAAGATACTCAATATCCCTAATTATTAGAGAAATGCAAGTAAAAACTACAAAGAAGTTCCACCTCACCTGTGTCAGAAGGGCCATCATCAAAATGATTACAAATACTAAATGTTGGAGAGGATGTGGAGAAAAGGGAACTTTCCTGTACTGTTGGTGTGGATGTAGATTGGTATAACCACTATGGAAAACAGTATAGAGATTCTTTAAGAAACTAAAGATAGAGGTGCCATATGATCCAACAATCTCATTCCTGGGTATATATTTGGATAAAACCATAATTTGAAAAGATACATGCACCCCATTATTCGTTACAACACTATTTACCATAGCCAAGACATGGAAGCAATCTAAATGTCCATCAACAGATGAATGGATAGATGTGGTCCATATATACAGTGGAATATTACTCAGCCATAAAAAAGAATGAAATAATGCCATTTGCAGCAAGATGAATGGACTCAGAAATTATTATACTAAGTGAAGTAAGCCAGACAAAGACAAATATCCTATGATATTGCTTATATGTGGAATCAAAAAAAAGAAAGAATGATACAAATGAACTCATATGCAAGACAGAAATAGACCAACAGACATAGAAAACAGACTTGTGGTTACTAAAGGTGAAAGGGGGAAGGGATAAATTAGGCATCTGGTATTAATACCTACATAGTGCTATGTATAAAATGACAACCAGCAAGGACCTACTGTATAGCACAGGTAGCTCTACTCAATATTTTTTAGTAACCTGTAAAGGAAAATAATCTGAAAAATAATAGATAGATATGTATAACTGAATCTCTTTGCTGTACACCTGAAATTAACTATAATAAAATTAAAAAGAAAGGAAAACAGTTTTTCTAAACTATCTAAAGAAAGGTCAATCTAATAAGTAACCAAGTTACTTTAAATCAGTATTGCTAAAGTTAGCTTTGTTTCATTTAAACATCAAAAATCAAACATCTATAAATTTATTATCTTTCATGAAAGTGAGAAATCTACCAAAACAAGAATCAATAATCAAAAACTGAAAATAGAATTTTTTACTCTAGAAAATGTCAGAATACACAGAAGAAAACTGAAAATGTATTAGTGATATACTTTCATTATGTGATTTTAAAAATTCAAACATACAATTAACTGATTAATACTTTCCAGTGAATTTTTATCCTAATTATATATTAATCACAAATCTCTCTAACTGAGGTGAACCATGGGTTTTTCATGGTGATTTCTTTTTGTTTCTATCATTATTCAAAAACCAATATACAAGGTTCAATATGTTCAATCATCATTTTATTTACATTTTTTTTTGAACTTGTATTTTAGAAATCCAAGTCTACATATTCATTTCTCATACCCAGGGAAGGTTGGTTCCAGGATCCAGCAGATACAAAAAATCCACGGATGCTCAAGTCACTTATATAAGATAGTATAGTACAGTCAGCACACCATGTCTGCGAGTTGGGAGAGCTAATCATATTTGACAAAATAATAGTGTTACCTAGTCTCTTTAATAGTTATGAATGTTAAAGACAGGATTTGTTTAAAACACTTTTAACTGAGGCTGCCGCACCAAATCTCCACTCAGATCATGCTGCTTACAAGCCCCTTAGGTTTCATCTTATGTTTAGCATCTAAGTTATCTGTGATAACCTGGTTGTTTTGTATATCTATCTTAAGATGAATTGCTCTTGCCAATGAGTGTTTTAGGAAAAGCTCTGCTTTACAATGAGCAAGATAAGGAAACTTATAAGCACCCACTGCAAAAGCCCATGTGTCTGCAGTCCAGAATGTTTTCCAAGAAGCACTTCTTCTTGAGCACTTCTTCTGCCATGGGAAAGAACTGGACTGGTAGGCCTCTTTCAACAAATGTGCTCAGCACGGGTTTTCTCTTCCAGCTGAGTCTTGACAGTAGAGGCATTTTTGATGATTCCTCATCAAAGATGAGGCATCAAATCCTTGACACCTTGAACTTGATTATGGTAGGATTAAAGACTGCCCTCAAACGATCGATGTGAAGTTAAGGATGGTTGGTAAGCAAGGCAACCATAGTATACATCCTATGCTATATTCAAAGCGAACAGTGAGGAAGCAAGATCACCTAAGGGAAGTCTCACCTCAGACTTTATTCTAGAAGGATGAAGTGTTTCCTCCAGGATAAACCTCTAGAAAGAAGTCAACATTTAGGAAACTGACAAGTGGGAGTCTTGGTTTGCCTGCGGAAAACAGAAACCATACTAACTTCTAAGGAATAAGTATATTCAGCTTCAGTTTAGGCTACAAATGTCCAGAGGTAAATTGCTCAACATGTAATCAAGAAATGCACTGAAGACTTTTATTCACTGAAATGCAAGAATTTTTGGAAAGAGCTTGGGTAGCCAGTCACCTGTGGACTCTATTTCCTGACTACTCTTAATATAAAGTCTCTAAGAAATATCACTTCATTACAAAAATGCAAACCCAAATTCCTTCCTTGGGAAGAATCTTGGATTAGGTGACCTCTAAGCCCTCATCTAACCTAAAGATTCTGATTCTAAGATGTTAATATTGACAGACAAACAATGTAGACTCAATAAATATTTGCTGAAATAAACTGAACTGAGTTGAATTCAGGAAGTAAAAGGGTCTATATTTTATGACCACAGTTTATCTAATTCTCATAGTCAAGCAGCTGTATTAACTTCCTTTCCTTTGAAAGTCTTACATTTGCTCACCACATTTCCCTGCTAAAATCTGTGAGGTAGAGCTCATCTTACTAACCATATTTTAGAGGTCAAATTGCCTTTAGTGGTTCATTTTAGTGTCTTTTCCTCAGTATTGTCATGTCCCAACATAGAGTTTTCATATCTCTTATCTGAAAATAAATTACCTCGCCTTGATTGCATATAGGATCATAGAATAATGAGCATGGATTTTGCTTAACAGATACTCGATTTTTTCTAGCAAAGCACCTTTATGATTTATGATCCTTAATGACCTAGTTATTTGAAAAAAAAATGGTATCAATGAGTTTTCTTCAATTGGTTAAAATATCATACATTTCTTTCACCAGTTCAGACATCTTTGTCTTTGATCTTGATTCACAGAATTTAGTGAGGAGGTGGAAAGGAGAATTGTTATAGAAGATGAATCAACAACATGATGGACAAAGGATCATAGAAGTAATGAAAAGATTTTTTAACTTCAAAAAATAAGTCAAAAATGTGAGAATCTTTGGATAAGGAAATGAAATCTTGCTTTAGCAGAAAATTGTCTAACACTTATGACATATATGTATGGGAGGGACTATGTATATTTATAATCTTTATGATCATGAACAGAATTATAAAATTCTATATAATATTTTCCTAGAGTAAATTCAACAATATACTTGTTATTTGTAGTTACTATCAAAATAAATAATTTGTAAACCCACACTGCATACATCTATGACATGAACACTATTTTTTGTTGCATATTCTGATAATATTTAAATCAACAAGACAATCTAGATATAATCAAAAATGGATTATATAAAACATATTCTACAAATCTAGAAATGACTTTCATGGTTTTCCATGTCTTAAGAAACTTTTTAAAAAATTAATTGAGCATAAAATTGTAATTTGAGGTTTTTATAATATGAATAATATGTAATATGTTACGATCATTAACAGATTAGGCAAGTCATTTGTTTTAGCATGTTTATTGTAATTTGATAAAAACATACTTATTGACTTGCTAGTTTTTGCTAAACTAATTTAAAACTTGCATTGACCTTCTCTACTCAACTACTGTAACTGTGCTATAACCTAATTAGGAAAACCTCAAGGGACAATCATTTCTTATGATTAAATATGAAGTAAGAATCTAGTCTTTCTTTATCAGTTCAGCTTGTTTTTATACATTTACCTGGAATAAGACTGAAAATACTTTAACAGTTATCCTGTTCACTATAATCAAAGCTTAAAAGGTCTTTTACCTATGCGATTTTTTTGATTGGCACATACAGATGTCCTTCAACATCTGAAGGGGATAGATTTTAGGACCCCTTGCACAAACCAAAATTCAAGGATGCTCAAATCCCTTATATAACATGCTCAAAGTCCATTATATATACAGTCCCATATATAATCTATGTACATCCTCTAGTATATTTTAAATCATATCCATATCACTTAATACAATGTAAATGCTATGTTAATAGTTGCAATGCAGTATAAATAGTAAATAGTTAAGATGGAAATTTAAATTTTGCTTTCTGAAACTTTCTGGAATTTTTGTTTTCAAATATTTTCAGTTCACAGTTGGTTGAATCTGAGGATGTGGAACCCAAGGTTTCTTATGAAGGCCAACTGTATAGAAAGGTAATAAATTAAAATAGATTACATTGTAAGTTGTATAAAACTTGGAATGTGGTTTTCTCAGAAACAATGTTATGAATGGTATTCATATACCCTGCTAATTCATGAAAGTACTTATCATATATGGATTATGCAATTTATTTGTATTAACAAAATGTAAAATACCACTCTCTCTATTTCTCTATTCAGTAAAGTACAAAGGAAAATAGAAATGTAATTTTATATTTATGTATTTATATTTGAGCTTGTTTTCTTAGAGAATTTTGATTGGGGGAACTAAATTTGTGGCAATTCTTAAAAAACACATTAGGGCATTATCGTTTCAAGTATAATTTTTAAAATGATTATTCAATAAATTGTTTTTGCCGATTATAAGGTAATAAATCTTCATTACAGAGGATTTGAAAACAAAAATAGAAAGGAAAAAAAATCACCTGAAATTCTATTATGTAAATGCAACCTTTCTTATCTTGTTTATGTTAGCTATCTATTGCTATGTAACAAATTACTCAACCCCCCAAAAGGAAAACAAAAAACAAAAAACATAACAGTTTTACGTCAGCAAACATTTTTTAGCTCATAGTTTTTTAAGGTCAGGGATTCAGGGGTGGTTTAATGGAGTGGTTCTTGCTCGGATTCGTTCATGAGGTTATAATCAAGTTATTGGCCAGTGTTGTACTCTTTTCAAGAAGTTCTAATTGGGAAAGAAGAATTTGCTTCCACGTTCACTCTCGTGGTTCTTGGCAGGCCTCAGTTCATCCCTGGCTGTTGGCTGAAGACCGCATTTGTTCACCATATAGGCCTCTCCACAGGGCTGCTGGCAACATGGCAGCTTGCCTGAGCAAGTGACCTGAGGGATAGATCCAGAGCTCTGGACGGAAGTCACACAGTGTTTTATAACCCACGCTCAACGGTGACATACCATCAGTTCAGTTCAGTTCAGTCGCTCAGTCGTGTCTGACTCTTTGCGACCCCATGAACTGCAGCTCGCCAGGCCTCCCTGTGCATCACCATCTCCCGGAGTTCACTCAAACTCACGTCCATCGAGTCAGTGATGCCATCCAGCCTTCTCATCCTCGGTCGTCCCCTTCTCCTCCTGCCCCCAATCCCTCCCAGCATCAGAGTCTTTTCCAATGAGTCAACTCTTCCCGTGAGGTGGCCAAAGTACTGGAGTTTCAGCTTCAGCATCATTCCTTCCAAAGAACACCCAGGGCTGATCTCCTTTAGAATGGACTGGTTGGATCTCTTTGCATTCCAAAGGGCTCTCAAGAGTCTTCTCCAACACCACAGCTCAAAAGCATCAATTCTTCAGTGCTCAGCTTTCTTCAAAGTCCAACTCTCACATCCATACATGACCACTGGAAAAACCATAGCCTTGACTAGACGGACCTTTGTTGGCAAACGTCTCTGCTCACTGGTATTCAAAAGATGGAGCCTGAAACAGTGTGGGAGGGGATTGCACAGGAGTGTGACTGTCAGAAGGGTAGGGATCACTGTGGGCCAGCTTAAAGAGTAACATCAAAATGATGTTTGTTTCTGGTCTGCTTTTTATATTTGTATGTACTATTGTTCCACCGAATAACATAACTAAAATACTGTATGTGTTATTAAAACATCTCATAATATTGTTTTAGTGGTTATACTACATTACATATTGTTGACTTTTTATGTTGTTTCCAAATATGTACTATTGTAAATAATTTTATGATAAACAGCTTTTGCCTAAAGCTTTTCCATCTGTATTTCAGATCATTTCTTTTGGATTGCAATCTACTATGGGACTAGTTTAAAAAGCCTCAACACAAGTTGCCAAATTTCTTTCCAATTGGATTGTGTCAATTTAACCCACAGAGGGTTATGACAGTGTCTGTCTCACTACTTCTTTATATGGGGACTTTTCAAGGTTTTAGGAGCTAATAATACTAGCTTGTAGGTTTTTGTGTTGTTGTTTTTCATGTTAGTTTCTCTGTTCCTTGACTTCTTATATCACTGCTGCTGCTGCTGCTGCTAAGTTGCTTCAGTTGTGTCCAGCTCGGTGCGACCCCAGAGATGGCAGCCCACCAGGCTCCCCTGTCCCTGGGATTCTCCAGGCAAGAACATTGGAGTGGGTTGCCATTTCCTTCTCCAATCATGAAAGTGAGAAGTGAAGCTGAAGTGGCTCAGTCATGTCCAGTTCCTAGCGACCCCATGGACTGCAGCCTACCAGGCTCCTCCGTCCATGGAATTTTCCAGGCAAGAGTACTGGAGTGGGGTGCCACTGCCTTCTCCTCTTATATCACTAGCTCTGCTTTTAAGCATGTTACCATGTATGTATGTTTATGTATATGTATGTGTGTATATGTATGTGTATCTCTTGGAAGAGAGAGAGAGAGAGAGAAATAAGGAAAGAATTAGTGAGTAATGTTTTCCTGAGTTAAAATGAAAAAGAATTACAAGTGTGTGGGGGAAGGGAAGAATTTAGAGAGGAGGTAATATATAACTAAGAAAGTATTGCCTAGTACTATATTTAATGAGGTGAGAGTGGTGTTTTTGTTTTATTTTTTTTAAGAAGGGTATAAGGAAACCAGTATGCACCTTGATGAGGCAGAAAAAGGTAATTGATGGGGGAGAAAGATTGGGGATTGCAATTTCCTATGACTATCCCCAGGGAACCATATTGGCCCAGGATAAGGTACTTTCCTCCTCATTTGAGTTAGAGGCTGATGAGAGAGGTAAACATGTGAATTCTTTCTAAACTCCAAATATTGATGTTCTTTTATTTTCTTTTTAGTTCTTTACTTTCTTTTGCTTTTTTAAAAAAATTCAGTTCCTATTTATTATAAAACTCTTTTCCTGGAGTGAAATCATGACAAATTAGAGGTAATCTTTCATAAAAGTACATTTTATACTCGAGTACTATAAAATAATTCAAGGGACTGCCTGATATCTCTTGCCAACTGTTAAATCCTCCACTGTCTTTGATATGATCATGTTTTTACCACAAGTTTGCAACTTTATCCAAAAATTATAAGTTTTCTGAAGCTGCTGTTTGATTATACATTTTTTACTGAAAGGTACATTTATTTCTAAAGTGTTCATCACAAATGAAAAATAGCCTTAAGAAGTATTTTTCCCTGGTTTCATTGTATCATGCATATACCTCTATTTTATGCTATATTGAAATTTATGTTTTATTGAGATAAACTTTTATATATCTTATTCTCCTATTAGAATGTATGCTTGGGCACAGACCTAGTCTTATATATCTTTAGATCTCAGAATACCTACCACAGCGATTAATATGTAAATATTTGTTAAGCCATTAAACAGTGCAGTTGAAAATTTAAATGCCAGGTTGAATATACTTTTATATCTGTCTGGTAAGTTCTTTCATAAAAAAATAATGAAAATCTTTGGTTATTACTATTTTAGCCAAATGATTGGTAGCAAAGTAGACTTCATTTTTTCCTGAAAAATATATGTGACAGAGTCCGACAGAATATAATATCTAAAATATATTTGTCTGGGGCATTCATTCTTTCATTCATTCCAAAAAAACATTATTAACTACTTGCCAGACATATTTGCTCTATCAGACTATTAGAATTTAAATTCCATTAGCTATGGAGAAGCTTGGCATAATTCTAAGTGACATGTGTTTTAGGTGTGTTTTAGAAAACATTGAGGAGGATGGATTGAAGTAAAGAACAACTGAAAGCAGGGAGGTGATTAGAAAGTTATCAAGAATGACCAGGCAGGAAATGAGGATCGATGAAAGAGGATAGTGAGAAATTAAATAGGTAACACTGAACAAAACCTAACATTGCTTGGATATAAGAAGATGGAGAAGGTGACATCTTCTGGCTTTGGGAACTGGGTGGATTTAGTTATCATTAACTATTTATCAGATGGTATACGGAGTAGCTGGCCAAGGAGAAAAGAGGGCAAATTTGTAGTTTTTCCCAATTCAAATAGTGCTATCATTAAGCAATTGAATAAACAAATCCAGAGCTTAGAAGAGAAATATCTATGGGGGATTTTGGAAACAGAAATTGTAAGAGTTGTGACAAAGATTACTGCAGGGGGAGCAAAAAGTAGGAGAAAAAGGAGGGGGAGATATAAAAGGAGAATCCAGAGGGGAAAGAGAAGACGGCAAAGGACTGAATTTTTATATCATTTATGACAACCACTTCAATACATTGTTTGGGTAAACTACAATGGTTATTGGATCCATATAGTTATTAATATTAAGGGCTTCTCTGGTGGTTCTGTGGTAAAGAATCTACCTGCCAAGGCAAGCCCTGGGTTGGGAAGATTCCTGGAGATGGAAACAGCAACCTACCCAGTATTCTTGCCTGGGAAATTCCATGGACAGAAGGGCTTGTGGCAGGCAGTACATTGGGCTGCAAAAGAGTGGGACATGACTAAGTGACTAAACAATAACAACATAGTCATTAAACTAAATAAAAATCTACACTGATGCAGGATTTTGATATTGTTCTTTTTGCTCATAGCTTTAAAAATCAAGGGTATATTTTGTCTCATACCCTTTATTTCTTGAGAGTGTAGTGAAAGCCCCCCCTAGTAGTCCCTACCTTGCCCCATGGCCCAGGAGTTCCTGAAGATTATTAACCCTGAAAAACATTATAAACTGTGGTTTATGTTAGCACCTCTTACCATCAGTTTTTCTGTGATGAACTCTTGGAATCAACAGTGAAGAACCTCTTTACACGGTTGAAGAAGTCTTATAGACTCTGGTTGACTCTTAGAGAAACAAATCATCTGACTTTTTTTCTCCTGTGTATTACAGTGGATGTGACATGATAGCTAACCATCTGTAATACTCTACTGATATCCAAAGAAAGGTATCATTGAGCCATATCAGTTTTGATGGTATGAAGGACACTTGAAAAGCTGAGGGTGTGTGGCAAAAAATGTCTTCTGTGGAATAAGAAAGGAGGGTCATTGTATGCTTAGAAACATGAAACAGTTTAATAATAAGCATTTTATTAACTAGATTTATCTTTCTCTCATCTCTGAAACCTTTGCTATATGATTTTTATTTTTTTTTCTTTTTTTTTAATTAAATTTTAAAATCTTTAATTCTTACATGTGTTCCCAAACATGAAACCCCCTCCCACCTCCCTCCCCATAACGTCTCTGTGGGTGATCCCCATGCACCAGCCCCAAGCATGCTGTATCCTGCGTCAGACATAGACTGGCGATTCAATTCTTACATGATAGTATACATTATAGAATGCCATTCTCCCAAATCATCCCGCCCTCTCCCTCTCTCTCTGAGTCCAAAAGTCCGTTATACACAGCTGTGTCTTTTTTCCTGTCTTGCATACAGGGTCATCATTGCCATCTTTCTAAATTCCATATATATGTGTTAGTATACTGTATTGGTGTTTTTCTTTCTGGCTGACTTCACTCTGTATAATCGGCTCCAGTTTCATCCATCTCATCAGAACTGATTCAAATGAATTCTTTTTAACGGCTGAGTAATACTCCATTGTGTACATGTACCACAGCTTTCTTATCCATTCATCTGCTGATGGACATCTAGGTTGTTTCCATGTCCTGGCTATTATAAACAGTGCTGCGATGAACATTGGGGTACATGTGTCTCTTTCAATTCTGGTTTCCTCGGTGTGTATGCCCAGCAGTGGGATTGCTGGAGAGGGTGTGGAGAAAAGGGAACCCTCCTACACTGTTGGTGGGAATGCAAACTAGTACAGCCACTATGGAGAACAGTGTGGAGATTCCTTAAAAAATTGCAAATAGAACTATATGATTTTTAAAATGAAGGGACTGGGCTAGAATATCCTGAAGTTTCCTTCAGCTCTAAAATTCCACAGTAACTAAGAGACATACAAACTCTAAGAATAATTTAATTGTAGAAATATCAACCAGTAAAGGGCTCTTGCACGAGGTAGTTCAACATATTTGAATCAGTGTGGCAGGAAAATATATGTGGATTGGGCAAATATCAGGAATTGGGCAAATTAACTAATGCTTACTCTTGTAGAGACAGAATACATCTCAGAAAAATCTGGGTTCTATTAAGTATATGAAAATGTTGATTTTTGTGAGTCAAATATAAACAATTTAGTATGATTCAGCTTCCTACTACTATTTCTAGTGATTGTTTTACCAATATAAATTGTTTCATTAAAAAAATATTTTCTGGAAAATAAAATTTGATAACCAGGGTCCTAACATGGAAAAGGATGCAACAGTGTAGATACTGAGATACTTGGAGATCCTTTAAAAAATAGATATGATATACATATGTGCCACTGGACTGTTGTGGGGAGAAGAGTTTCCATTGTTTAATGGAATCTTTTGAGTCAGCACAGGAATTCTTTATCTAGGAATTGTCCACTTTCTGTATTCATTTGGATAAAGGCTTCCTCGGTAAGATTCCAGCCCAGAGCAATTGATCTTTGTCTCCACAGGGAGGTCAACCATAACTGGAACCTGATTGCCTTTCAGTTTCTAAAGACACTCACAGTCAACTACTTAGCAGAGATATGCTGTATTTACATGTTTCAAGATTAGATACAGTACCAGACAGAGGTGAGAGTCTATTATTCACTCCAGGACAAGGGTGGACTCTGCAGTTTAAGCTCTATTTTTCCTATCAATAGCCTATTAAAAACAAGAAACTTGGGAGAGGTGATGAAAATGTGCAGTCCCATGGATGATTTGATAAAGCTTTTTCTGGAGGTTGGCAGATGAAGGGTTTTAGTTTTGGCTTTTGCTTGTTTTTCTGAAGATGAGATGACTGGAGAACTCAGGTAGAAGCAAGAACTTAAGAACACACGTGTGTTCATTCAGGATCCACGTAATTTCAGGATATGTATTATAAAAATACGAATGAAAATTATAGCCTGTGATTTTAAAAAAGTTAGGAAAGCTCATTAAGATTTATTATAGGTCCCAAATTTTGTAGTCCCAAAGCTTAACGACAGATGGTGGTGTAACTCCACCAATTTTGCAACCTCTACATTCAATTTAATGTTGTAACATAGATTACCCTTGATTTGACTTCGGTGAAACTAGAATGTTCTCTTTTTCCTAAAATGTGTCTGGGAGCAGATTGAGTATAGGAGAGTGTCTAAAAGGAGTCTGTTTATTTGCTCATCTTCTGAAAACTGTAATGGATGTGAGAAATAGGAACCTGATAGTGCCCGATTTTCTATGTGAAAATAAAAATGTTTTACTTTGCATTTAAAGAAGACTTTTGTTACAATCTATTTGAAGTGAGTAATACATCTTTGAAGATGGTATTTCTAACAGGAAAAAAAAAAAAAGATTTTTAAAACCCTGCCCCTTACCGTCTCTGCCAGCGATCTCTAAGTCAATTACATTTTTAGGTATTAGTCACAATTATACCAATTAAACGACTCTGAAGAAGAAAAATGTAATTGTTGTTAAACTGAAGCTTTTGGAAATAACAGACCCGATTGTGTGGATAATTATATTTTTTATAACAAATAATAACTAAATTCCAAACAGTTTACTCGGAGAAGCATTAACCAACGTTTCTAATACTTGTCACTCGAGTAAGTTGTTTTCTTTCATCCTGGCTTCAGTCAGTCACATTTGGGATGGTTTATTTCAGTCAAGATGCGCTGGCAGGGACCATTTCGAACGAATTTATCTTTCGCCTTTACCGTAATAGAGCAGTGTCTCGGAATTTGATTTGCGGTTCCATCGTAAAATAAACTTGAAATCAAATAAATTTTCGTGAGAGAACTTCGAGGGCCACTTGGTGAAACTCTTCAATTACCCAGTAGCTCCGTTTAACTTTCCCCTGGAATCTCTTTAAATGACTTTTGCAGACCCACGTGCTGCAAAGGACACTTGAGCTGTGGCTGCCACCCTGCGCAGCGACTACAGGGACAGAGTTTGGCTTCCCCCCTCTCTCTGATATGCAGAGTTTCGTTTCAAGGCTGCCGTGATCCAGTGGGGTGACCAGTGACTTGTGCAAAAGAAAACTATTCGTTCGCTGTTTGCCCTTTCTGCGTTTCCCTAAGCTGCGGAAACCCGGTTTTCCTATTATTATACTCCAACTTTTTTGGAGTGTGTTAGCACAGAGCGCTAAACCCCAGCCGGCTCCAGCAGCAGCGAGGCGAACAAAGCCTGCAGTGTTTGGGGCCATGTCCGGGCGGGGGAGGTGGGCGAGGGAAAGGAATTGCAAATAAATATATTTTATGACCACCCATCAACAAACTACGTGCCACCATGGCGGCCCCTGGTAGTCGGGCTGGGTCTGCTGTGTGGACGCGGGAGCAGGCTGGGAGGGAGGCTACAGGAGAAGGGGGAGCGAGCCGTAAGCCCCGGGCCTGAACTTTCACCTCTCGAACCCCGGCCCAGCCCATTGGCTGCGGGCGAGGGGTCCGCAGAAGGCAGGGTTCCAGGCAGAATCTGCGTTCTCAACTCCCCGGGCGACTTCTCTGCGTGAAGAGTGTGTGGCCCAGGAATGACAGCAGGCGAAGAGGACACAGATAAAGGGGGCGAAGTTAAACAGGGCGCCCACGGGGGCTGCAGGCTCAGCTCCGCTTAGCAAGATCGCAAGCAGAGCACTCGGCCAGTCGAGAAAGATTTGTTCCTCCAACTCAGATATCCATTTGCACGTCTTGGCGCCTGGCTGTTTGTACTCACAGGAAAGAAACGTCAGTGACTGAATTTCACCAAAACGTGTCTTTGTGTACAGAGTGAAAGGCTAACTAAATCCGCTCCTTTCTCAAGTCTCGAGAGCACAAACCCCTCTCTTTCCTTCTTGTTGGGAACTTGAACTTCTCTTCCAAGTTGCCCAGACTCATTTATAATAAGCCTTTCCCGTTCACTTCCTCCGTCGGACCCCTAGAGAGAAAGAAAAGTAACTGGGGTCGGTGTATACGGGGGAAGAAGGAAAAAAAAAAGGAACTGCAGACCTTCTGACTGTTTTGTTACCTTTATTCACAAACCCACTGGAAAGATACATCCTCAGATCTCCAAGGATTTCGACGCCGTTTGTTCTGGTCTTTTCCAACATGTTTTCAGGTTAATTCAGAAAATCGGCCTTTTATTTAGGGTTGCTAGTGAAGTATAAACGCAAATTACTTAACGTAAAATGATCTCCTTCAGAAGGCGAGGTGGGATCATTTGCGTTTTGTAATTTAAATGATTGCTCCCTCCTTCCCGCCTCACTCCCATCTTTAAAAATTTTTATTTGCCCACTATTCAGCCTGCATTTCGAAAAAAGATAATTTAAACAATAGCGAGGACACAGTCCACAAGCAGAGCACTTGAAGACTGCCTGGAGTTTTGAAGCTCACAGAAAGCACCGCGATTCAAAGATCGACTCTACCTCTGCTTGCCCTCCTGGCAGGGGCCGTCTTCGCAGGACCAGCCCCATGGCTTATTGGCTTCATTGGTTTCATTAGAAAATCTGACGGTGTGTTTATAGTTGTGGGTGCCAGGGGTGCTTCCTTCACTGCAGAACTGCAGGTTCTGGGGGGGAAGAGTTATGCTAAGTGTGTGTGTGTGTGTGTGTGTGTCTGTGTGTGTGTGTCTGTGTATGAGTTCACGTCTGCCCTTTAGAAAAAGGGCGCGCTGCTCTTTGAGGAAAAGACTCAAAGGCAGAAGCTGGTGCTGCTCGTCCGTCTCCTCAGTCACCCCCTCCTCTCTCCTTCCACGGGGGGTGTTGGCGGGCAAAGCCTGCGGCCAGGGTCTGTTCACCACGGCCTCGGCTGCAGCAATTTGGAGGAAAGTTTCAGCGCCTTTCGGAACGCCGCGCTTCGCGACTGAAGTGCGAGCAGAGCGGCCGGTTCCGCCGCGGCGCGCAGAGGACGCGGCGGGGTGGAGGGTCGCGCGGCCCGCGGACAGGGGCGGGGCTGGCGGTAGCCCGCGGGAGGAACGGCCTGCCCCGAGCCGCGGTGGAATACGGGCTCCTGAACAGCCCCCCCCACCCCAACTCGGGTCACGCGTCCCATCCGGGCCCGTCCCGTCCTCCCCTCGGTCCCGCGTGGGACCTGGCAGAGTCACACCCCACGGACGGGAGCGGGGACTCGGGCGCTGGAGGCTGGGCCCGCGCACTCCCCACGCCGGCGTCTCGGCTTTGAAGTGCGAGCGGCAGTTCTGGCAGTTTCTTCTTTCCTTTCATTCCGGTTACTTTGCTCCCCTCAGTCACCGACAGGCCCGTCTCGAGAGCCTCAGACCCCCAAGTCTCAGCTCGGCAACCCCTTCTTTCTAAGCTCCGCCCCGGCCGAACCGCAGCCCAGCGCCGAGCCGGTGACCAGGGCTGGGGGATCACGAGGAAGCCCGAGAACTCCCGGGTCCAAGTGAGACAGGAGCCCGACAACAATGAAGAGTGAGAAAGACCTTCGGCCTTTCCACCCCAGGCCGCAGAGGCGCACACCGCGAAAAGAAAGGCCAGTCAGCGTTTAAACGCACGCTTGGGTCTCCCTTCCTGACTCTCGAGTACTTTAATTCCTTGCCACCGAGGGCTTTGGATCCCTTCGAGGCTTCCTGCACTTCACTTGGAATTCCCTGTTTCATTTGCCAGCAGCTCCGTCTGCTGAGAGGACGTACTTTAGGGACTGCCAAGAAGCAGCAGACACAACTCGGCTTTGCCAATACAGCATAAGGTTTTGTTCTCTCCTCCCTCCCCACCCCCTTCCTCGACTCGCCGTCTGGGCCGAGCGGGAGGGGGCGGAGCAGGAGGTGGGGAGAAGGGTGGGGGTGGGGGAAGATCTGGCGCCGAACAAACAAGTTCTCCAGCGAGTTGTTTACAGAGCAGGTGGACCTGACGTCAGCCAGGAGGCTCCACTGCAAATCCGAACAATATTCTGCGCCGCGCTTCCCCCTCCCTTCAAGAAGTTGGGGGAACGCGGGGAGATAGGTGGCTGGGGTGATGGGCATCCTAGCCAGCTGGTTCCAAACCACATTGGGGATCAACAACAACAGTCAACAATAACAAGGCAAAGTAAAACAAACACAAACAAGTGGCCCAGCAGTACTTCAGAATCCTCGGAGGCGTCCCTTCCCCCACCCCGCCCCTCCGAGAAGAGGCGGCTCCGTGCGCCGTGTGTGTACAGTTTGCATTGCCAACAACACGCGCGCGCGCCCGGGTGCGCGCGCCCGCCAGCGCACACTCACACACATAGACACACACACACATACAGACACACACACACACACACACACACACACACACACACACACACAGATCCGGGTGGGGGGAGCGGCAGCGCGAGACAGCGCGAGCCTCCGAGAAAGCGCGAGACACGCCGGCTCGTGCAGCTCTGCGGCGGCCGCTGCGCCCCGGCTCCAACCCCGCGCAGCCAGCCCGTGAGCGCCGGTCCGGGTTATTTATGCGGCGGCCGCGTCCGCCAGCTGCGGCTTCCTCCAGCCCCCCCTCTCGGGCGCGCCCCGACTCGCGGCAGCAGTTGCCGGGACTCGCGCGTGGGTGTGTTGTTTGTGGGCTTCTGCCTCGGCGCCGCGGGTGCCACCTCCCGGGACGCTGCCCAGCGTCCCCGGTCGCGGTAAGTTTCTTCACCCTCACTCTGGCGCGCGGCACCTCCGCCCCTCACGCCGTCCCCGCCACCTCTATGCCGGGCCGGGCTTCGACTACTCTGCTCCGCGCTGCTGCCGGGGCGGCGGCAGCAAAGTTTCGCCCCAGTCGCTGAGCTCGGCGCGGCTGGGCGAGTGTGACATGTGTCAAATTTCGGCTCGGCATCGGGGTCGCGTTCCGGACCTAACATCACCACTTGTTGTTCTTTTTCGTGTAGCTTTGTGCTGAGGGGAAGGGGGCGTCCAGAGAGGGGAGGCTGCCTTTGGCTCACGGATGATTTTTAGTTTTGTATTCGAAAATGTTGCCTTGTCCGGCAACAGACACTCCAGACCGCGGCTGGAGGAAAATGTGTGTGGAAACAGCAGATGTGTTTATTTACTTTTATTTTTATTGTGTGTTGTCTCTTCCTTCTTCTCCGCCCCCCCACCCCCACCCCAGAGGAGGAGAAACAACAGTAAAAACATCTGGCGTTTGGAAGCACATACTTTATTGTCCAACTGCTGACCTTTATTTACTCAGTTGGGCAAGTGCACGCTTCTCGTCTCTAAGTTAGACACTTCAGCGTATATTTCACAAGTACTTCTTGGGGAATGGAGGCGGAGAAGGGACACTCCTGCTTCTCCAGTGAAGAAACTCCTGGCCCCTAGTGACACTTGGGGATGATCGTGCATCTCGACTGCTGCCCCCGCTCGCGCTCTTTCCCCTGTCCACGGTTAGCAGGACCCGCTTCACCCGGGATATGTCCTGGTCTTACTTTTATTCCGCTTTGGAGAGGTCTCCCTACTCCGAGGGTGGGTTTGGGGTGAAATCGCGCCTCCGGGTTCTTCAGGGAGAGGACGAGGGATGGGCGCAGATACCTTTCGGAGAAAAGGAGGGCTTCTGGGTTAACTTTTACCTGTAAGCCCGCGGAGGCCCGGGGCGAGCGGAGGGCAGACTGACGCACTGGGTTGACTTTGACCGCGAAGAGCGCGGGGCCGGACGCCCCTTCGCGCTCGCGGCAGCGCACGTGCGGCAGCGGCGCGGGCCGGACCCACTGGGTGGCCGCGCCCGCGTGTCTCCTGCACGCCTCTCCCCGCCCCGCCGTCCAGAAGGCGCCCCGACATGAAGGCTAGCGTCTGCGGGGACCTGTCCCTTGCCGTGGGTGTTCGGGTAGGTCTAGGTAGGAAGGAAAAGTTGCCCTCCTGTCCTCAGACTCTGGGATCTCTTAGGTGAGTCTCTCAGAGCACCTGGCGCACGGGTGAACTCATTAGGAACAACGAGAGGGAAAGGCACGTGCGAGTCTGGAGCATTTGAGAGTGGAACTCGCGCGCATTTTGCGCGGGGACAGGGCGAGAGAGGCAGAACTGGACACCACTTGGGAGGCTCCTCAGATTCCGGAATCCCCAAGGAGCTTAGACCCATCTGTGTATTTGTTTATTCAGCTTTTTAACTAACAGATTTAAACCACTTAATGGACAGCTGCTGTCTGTAGTGCTCCTATCCCTCCCGCCACACACACCCCTCCTCCCATTTTCTCTCACCACATGTTGAAATCCAGTCAGTTTCTTGATCTTGAGGATTGTTCCTCGAGTACTGTTTGCTCCCAGGTGGCCAGGCTTTCACGACGCGATTGCTCAGAAGGGCGGGAAGGAGAAAGGGCGTGGAAGACCTGTGGGAGTGTGTTAGGTGTGTATATTTCTAGTCATCATGGATTCAGAAGTGCTGAAAGAGCCACCTCCCCAACTTGCCCAGAGCCTGCTCAGAAGAATAATTAAGTAGCAGCAGGTAAGCCAAGGTGAGAAAGTGAAGCTCTAGTGTCAAGTAGCTCAAGTGGACTTTTTTCCAGCTGGAAGTATTTGGGGAGATTTACTTTTGGAAAATAAAAGTTTGCTTGGAAGGCACATCTTTGCACACTCTCCAAATTCAAATAGTTTGTTTAGGCTTCAGTGGAGACGGAAGGGGTGTGTTTAATAGCACGTCTATGCTAGAGGTCAACACTAAACAAAGATGAGCTTTGAGATATTTTCATCTTCAATTTTGCATTATGGCATACCTCAGGAAATGTTTTATGTTGTCAAAAGTCCTGTTTATCTCTTCTGTCACTGTGAGTTATGGATGGGTACATTCTCAGTGTCCTGGAATTTTAAAATGTAGTGTTTGTTTAATACTGCTAAACAATTATTTACAATTTTGACTTATTTGTGTATGCATTAATAAAGTGGGTATGGAGTTATGTACACTGTGATCACTAGGGTTCGTAAAATGTCATTTTCAGCTTTAAAGCTTTTAAAGTCATTTCCTCTCTCATTCCTTCTCCCTCTCCCCCTTTCTGCCTTCCTTCCATTTTTGTTACTAGACTAGACCCATGTTCAGTAGTTGCTTAGTTCAGTACTTCTTTAAGAAACCCACTGCTTCATTGTTATGTAAAACTAAGTGAGAGAAATGTTTAATTGTGATTAAATTACTAACTTTTAAAGAAGAGACTAGAAACCTCATGATACAGCCCTGTTGGTGACAGAAGACACTCAGTTTTACAAGAGCATCTTAAAGTTCACTTTTTAAGTACAAGAATACAAAAAATTAAGGGAATAATTTTTAAATTCAGTTTAAATACGAGCACAAGAACTTTTATTTTTTATACATAGTTTATTAAATTATCATTACGCTACAATTAATACCAAAATAGAAAAAAAGGGAAATATATACAAATAACAATTATGAACTGTTTTAAGCTACTTTCAAAATTTCTCAACTTTAGGATTCAGCGTGGTGGGAATTCTAGAACTGAATATTCAAATGAAAAGAGACCTTTAATTACATTATGATGTGAATAGTTATATCTGAGTAAACTGCGTTCCAGTTTCATTTCTTTGTACTGATGGTAGTGTAGTGGGTTTGCTTGGAAAAAAAAAATCCTTGTAGTATTCTATAAACTTAAAATAGGGGTAAATTGTTGTATGTGACACATTATAAAATTAGGAAGAAACGTGAACATTAAAATAATGAGAAGTTACATTCCTTTTGTACAAGCAAAGACTCAGAAACACAAAACAACTCTCTTTGCATAACTATTAGAATTGTACTCTGTGAAAAGTATATTTAAATATGTGAAAATGCCTTCCTGGCTTGATTGACACTCATAGAGCATATAGTAAAATATTGAACATAACCAGATAAATTTACCAGACATTTTATCCTAAGAGAACATGTGAGGGATATGGTACTTAATTACATAAAAGAGATATTATTTGTGATACATTTAGAGATTTACATGGCTTTGCCTTATCATTCTGTTGTTGACACTCTCATGTTAGATCAACTATTAGTTATAATACTGATAGAAAATGGAATGATGGAAATGGTCATGTATTTCTGTCTCTCAGTTAAGTCAGAGAGACCACTGACTTGTAAGAAGTTCTCTTGGCAAGAGTGTTGCTAAACAAAGTTACAAATCACTGTTGAATTGCAAAATGATGTTAATTTCATTAAAATTACTGAATACTAATTCATGGCACAGTTAATTTTTTCTTTAACTCTGTGATATATCATAGTACTCTTAGTGATAAATGAATGGATCTAAAATATTCTAACCAGTGCACAGATTCATTCTGCCCTTTGATAAAAGATAGTTTATTTCTTAACTTAGGCCCAATGAGATTTTAAGATTTGCATAGATTTTTGAAAATAACCTTATTTATGTAGTCCTTAATTCGTAGAGTTCTAACAGATTTGATCAAATCCAACCCAGAAAGATTGTTGTTTACCTTCTTAAGCCTTCTGAAAAAGTAATCCAGGTGCTTGAAACTTCACTTAGGCAAATTCCAGTGCTTATGGTCCACAGATAGTTTAATGAGTAATTTGAATTTTGTATGCCATAGTGAATGTCTCTTCTATTTTTGGATGATTCGAACATTTATCTCTTAACATATTCAATACTTGTACTCCAGGCATATCACTTTCAGAGTGTTGTCAGGTAAAAATAATTTAAGTTCTTTGGGCTTTTTTCCCCCATGAGGCTTGTCATTTTCATTGCTTTCTTATGAAGTTGTTCCAAACGTTAGCTACTTCATTTGTCTCATAACTATTTTTAAACACCTTAACTAAGCATAGTTAGGAGGGCTGCTTAAACATATCATTACTTTTTTTAAAGTACAAAATTGGTTATTTGAAAATTCATTACTGTTGAATTATATAAATACTAATAAGTAAAATAGTCTTTCCTTGTAGGTGTTCCTATCTATTAAATGATACTTACTTCCACTTGCCTGTTTACTTCTGTCTTATTATTACTTCTGATGTATTGTTATATATATTCTTTCCTTTGCACTATATTTCCATCTAGTCCCTGCCACCAATTTTCCAGACAAAATACACAAAAAAAGGAGAGTAACTTTGGTGAAATATAAAGAGATAGTATAGCTAACAGGTCAGTGTTAGAATATTGAGATGCTGGAGAGAGATCCTCAGAGAAAATTTAGATTTATTATGTTCAACACTATTAATGTTAAAATAAAAAGTAAACCTGTGATGTGGGTGACTTATTTGCAGTAATAGTTTTCATTTCAACTGTTTTTTCCTCTAAATAGATGCTTCAATGACTTGCTGTCTTATCAGTTGTGATGTTAAGTATTGGCCTAATTATTTTTAGGTGCATAATCCCAATTTTGTAATTGGAGTGACTAGGAATTTGTGTTTATTTGGACAAAATTTTGTCCAGCAGCCAAATTAAAATATGCTGTAAAATCAGGTATGTTTGTATCACTCCTATTTCATTTTAAAACAACTTTATGTTGTAATGATTTGTAGCTTATAGTTCACATTGAATCCTAATACTTTTTCATTTTGGGCTTGTGAACATTGTTTACTCTCTCTAAATTGACTTGTATATGATCATTTGTCCAATTTCCTTTCCATGAACAATTTGAATTCTTATATTCCCTCAATTTGTATAATTCAATACATTTTAATGTGAGATTTTATTTAAAAATCCATTTTGTCCACAAATTATCTGTGGAGTCCAAGTTCAGTTTTTTAAATTCCTTGATATTTGAAATATGTGTTCTTGGAACTATATTCTACTGATTGAATTCAACTTCCCAAACAGTTGTACACTATTTTTTTTCCCCTGGAATCCATCAAGGATCTTCAGAACATACCTTTCCATTATATTGATAAATATGTCATACTGAGCTGACATCTTCATTCCTTTCTGCTGTAGCAAATTATTTTCATTAGCAAGAGCATATAAAATTTAAATGTTGAAAAAGCACACTGCTATGAAGCAAATGAATCCCCAGGGGTTTAAAAGCTCTCAGCATTTTTAGTTTATTAATGTTCCTCAATTTCCTTTGATTTCTGTCTTAGAAGCTTTAAAATATACTTTGTGGAAGATAATCTTAGTTTAAAATTTAAGTTTTTAGTGCTGCTTCTTAAAGCTCTTTGTAACAAGTCTGAAAGATTTGTGCCATGAAACTATCATAAAAATTTTTAAAAACAGGTTAAGGACATTAAATTCCTCAAAGAAAGGATGCTACTGCAAAGAACATAGTTTCTCTGATATCCATTTCTTTCTTTTCTTTCTTCTCAACTTTTATCATGCTATTTTCTGTGAAAGTTTTCTTTTTTGCATCATTTTTGTTTTGTATCATTTTGGTACACATACAGAACTACCACTTTGCAACTTTTTCTCAATTTAAGGAAAAAATAACAAAGTTTCCTAAAGTGTATTTTAGGGGGTAAGAAAAAATTTTGTGGTAGACATATTTCAGAGAAAGTGTTTATAAAATTTCTTGCTGGCAGATAAGTGAGGAGAAACTTATAGTACACTAATCCACATATCTTAACATCTTAGCATATGTAGACTGTCATAAAATCATCTCATTTAAAAAAGAAAAAAAGATCCCCAACATCCTTAAAAAATATTCCTCACCATTACTTCACCCAAATTTATGTTCCAGGATTTGGTTGATCTATATTTGTATGCCTGTAGCTAGCTCTTCATTTCCTTTTTGTCTTCATTTTCCCCCCTTTCTCAGTAGGTCTTTTACTTTAGCTAAATTATGTCCCCCAAAATCTTGTTTTATACACCTAATTACTACCCCCTCATTACCAGTCTGATCGGGTAGACCATCAGCTACTCCCTGATTTGATGCAATAGCTACTTAATTTTCCCCATTTTCTCCCTTCAGGTACAACAGTTTATTCTCCAAGTAGCAGTGACCTTTTGAAGATTTATCTATCTGATTATGTCATTCTTGAAAGGTGTAAATCTTCCAACAACTTCTTATGTCTTTGAAAATAAAAGACAAGGACCTTACTAAAGTCCCTTTTATTTGACCCCTACTCTCTGTCTCACAGTATTTCCTATCATTTTCCTCTTACTCAGTCAACCCTAGACACTGACTTCCTTGGCATTCCTCAAAATGGGATCAGCTATTTCCCACTTCAGAGTTTTCCTCTGTCTGTCTGTAATGCTCTGCCCTCAGGTATCTTCACTAACTTCAAGTCTCTGCTCAAACATATCCTTATGGAAGCCTTCTCTGATTGTCGTATCTAAAATAACAAATCATCATTGCTCATACTGTCACCTTTATCATATGTTGATTTCTGCTATAACACTATCAACTGACTTTAAAAAGATTGTTTCTTTATTTATAGTCTCAATGAGAATGTGTATTCCATGGATACAAAGTTTTCTTTTGGGCACTGTTCTAATCCAGTGTTTAGAACATGCCTTGTACTTGGTAGGAACTCTAAAACTAAATGTTGAATTACGGAATGTATGACTTTGTGGAGGTCCAGCAGGTTACTTCTGTCTGTATCATTGTTCCATTTTGTGTATATGTGTCATTGAAATTCCTTTTCACCTTACCTTTTCATCTTGCACTCATCTTATACCATATTTGGGAAACTGTTCATTACTGTATTGGCCAAGACATGACTCTCATCTTGGGTGGGTATGCTGTAAGTTCGGTTTTCTGTATCTTTTCTATTCTTGATCTGAGAATGTAACTTAACTTGAAAGTTGTGAGTAGATATTAATGCTTTTGGACAAAAAATGCACAATAGTTGAATGCTTCAATATAATAATGCTTAGGACTACTGAACTGACATATTTAATCATAGAACTCATCATTATATCTGGAAGAAAAGCTATGATAAACCTAGACAGTGTATTAAAAAGCAGAGACATCACTTTGCTGACAAAGGTCCATATAGTCAAAGCTATGGTTTTTCCAGTAGTCATGCACGAATGTGAGAGTTGGATCATAAATAAGGCTGAGGACTGAAGAATTGATGTTTTCAAATTGTGGTGCTGTAGAAGACTCTTGAGAGTCCCTTGGACTGCGGGGAGATCAAACCAGTTAATCCTAAAGGAAGTCAACCCTGAATATTCATTGGAAGGACCTATGCTGAAGCTGAGTTTCCAATACATTGGCCATGTGATACAAAAGAGACGACTTATTGGAAAAGACCCTGATGCTGGAAAGATTGAAGGTAGGAGGAGGAGGGGACAGCAGAGGACGAAATTGTTGGATGGCATCACTGACTCAATGGACATGAATTTGAGCAAACTCCAGGAGATCGTGAAGGGCAGGGAAGGCTGGTGTGCTACAGTTCATGGTGTCCCAAAGAGTTGGACACAACTGAACACCAGCCTCAACATCTTAATATGAGTAGCATAATTAGTGTATATAGATGTTTCTAATGTTTATACTATGAGTACAACATGGGCATTCAAAGTGTTTCTGGGGGTTGGTGAGGAAAGAAGGAGGGGAATGGGTTAAGTCAAGGTCTTTTCTGAAACCATATCTAGATTGTTGTTGTTATTCTGTGGTATAATAAGATAGATAGTTTTACTTTTTTTGCATTGGCACACATACCATCATTTATAACTTATCTTTTCTTTCATTCTTTCAGTATCTATCTTTAACAGAGCAGGTTAAAGATTTATGATTTGTTGGAAAGTCCATCTTTCTGAATTTAAAGTCCTATTCTTTGGTGTGTGCAGGTCACATTGGTACGTCTACAGCTGAGGGATAAATGAGTGATACAACTCTCCATATAATACCACACGGATCCACAGATTTTATTCTCATAAACCTAATGTCCTGTAAAGTTCTCTTTCACATACTATGTACATATTTAAAATTTGTATTCGCTTGCTCGGCAGTTTTGTTCTAAATATCTTGAGAAAGGGGTATGTAATCTTCACTATTGATAATGAGAAAAGAGGCCTCTCTTTGCCTACTTCATCTCATTTCCCTGTTTCTCTTTCCTCTTTGAGACAAATTATGAGATCTTTCAGAATAATTCTGGTATCTTATTATACCATGAGTGAATGTGTGGTCCTTGAAAAACTCTGAAGAAAGACACAATGTGGCTTTATTATATTACTACCTCACTTTTTCCTTTCAAAAAAATACTAACTTATGTTTTCTGCTCTTTTTGCTGTTAAAATCCTGGTCCTTAGGTACTCCTTGCCCTCCTTGTCACCATCTGGCTATTCCAGGTCCCAATGTATTCCCAAGCAGGAAATATTTTTTATTAAGGGCCTTCTCTGATAATGGTAATGCATATTAGAATGTGGATGAAAATGACTCCTCCTGGGAAGCATGATTATCTCAATAGGAAAATGACCTGCTTGGTTTACTGACCAGGGTTCCACAGTGAGTGCCAGGAGACCTGCACTCTGTTTCTTAGTCTGACTTTCAACTATTGTGCAATATTGGATGGGTCTTTTCCTTCAAAATAAAAAAGATTGGATTAGTTTTTAGGTTACTTTCACCTGAAGCCTTTTATGACATACCTAAGTCAAATTAGAAGCTGTGAACAGGTTGTCTCTTACTACAATATAAACACACAGGTAAGAATGACTGGGAGAAACAGATCATTCCTAAAATAAAGACGATTAATACCAACAAAAAATTACCACAAATATCTTTGCTTATGAAACTCAGGGGGCTCAGTTAAAATGTATTTTTCCTCACTTGTCTTAGCCCACTTGGAATTTTCACATCACTCCCCTCCTTCCCAGCCAGCAATGGAGCCTCACCTTATTTAACCAGGATGCTGAGACAGGGAGAGAAGTGAGTGCACGTGGAGTTGGTCCTGTCAGGGTTGAGAAGAATAAATAATTGCCTGGCATCCTGTTCCCTGAAGGACATACCATTAACATCTCATAAATATTCATTTCTTTACAATTTTGCCTTGGTCCTGTGGTCATTCACGTATTTAGCTTTTGGTGGCATCAATCCAGAAATAAAATGTACAGTTGGATGAGCTGTTTGATAAGCTTTGTCTTTTTAAAATTAGAGCTCTCCTTTTTAATGGACCTTACACACACAAACGCACACACACATTTTTTAGAACCGACATAAAATGTTGGGCTGCCTCATGGTCCAGTCTGTGCATTGTGCTACATTAAAACACAGCTGCCAACTGTAGGGGTGCTGCATGTCTTTGCTGCAGTTTGGCTTAAAGGGAGTGAGTAACACAAGGGTTTATACAGTGCACCACATAGGAAGTTTGGCCCCACATTTCTTGAAACATCTGTTTTTCTTCCCCAAAGAACTGCTGAAAAGTCTTTAGAGCCTCATCTAAGTTGTTCCTTCACTGCTTTGCTGCCCCACCCCCTAGTCAAGTGATGCGTGCATTTACACCAAGTGTACACGCCCTGTCAAGTGTGCCGTCCCATGTGTAGTGTAGTATCTTTTCTCATTCTGGCTACTTGCCTTGTGAAAAATTAGCCTATATGTAGACAAATAAGGAGCCGCAGATTGCGTGTCAGAAGGTAGGGGATTATGAATTGCAGTAGTTTTTAGCAGTGATGTAAGCTTGCACATGTTCATTTTTCAGTATATTTTACCTTGTTGTATGTTGTAGAGCTAACCTTTTTGGCACCTAGGACCATTTTCATGGACAAATTTTCCACAGACCAGGGGTGGGGCAGGGGGAATGGTTTCAGGATCATTCAAGGGCATTGCATTTATTGTGTCCTTTATTTCTATTGTTATTACATCAGCTCCAACTCAGATCATCAGGCACTAGATCCTGGAGATTGGGGACCCCCGTTATAGAGAATGTATACTCCTGTAACTAAAAATAAAGTTCATTTGACAGCATCTGTGTTGTCCCAAAGAAAGTACTTTTAAATCTATATTTTTTGATCTATTTATAATATTTCTCTACTTTCAGAAAAGTATGCTTTTAGGTTGCCCTTGTGTCACTTCTAATTCTGTGCTGTTTTGTAATTTTCAGTTATTTCAAACTGTCCCTAGTCCTGCATGTCTGTTGCTGAAACTATTCGACAAGTAGAAGAAAGGCAATGTAACTTTTTATTTCTAATTGGTATTTGATTTTACATAGCTGTTCTCTTTGATATCCCTCTAATTGTGTCCTGGAAAAATCTCATTCCCACTGGACTGAAACGATGCTAGATGCTAAAATGTGACTAAGTACTCGCTTACTCATATTATTATATTAAAGGAACATCATTATTATAAGTATTGTTTTTATTTTGAGAGACAACTTGTTTTTATGACTATAGAAGATCGAATTTTAAGGGCAAATGTACAATAATAGAGAATATATGGTAACAAGCTATGAATAAATAAACAATAAAATATTTAATGCTTATTTTCTTATTATTGGAACTACATTTTTGTGAGAGGACATTTAAAATAGAATACAAATGATTGTTTTATTTTTACATGTCTACTTATAAGACAGTGAAAATAAATTTGATTATTTTTACAAAGCTATTTGGCTATACATTTGATGTTTCATTTTAAAATAAGGTATTGGCTACTATGTTGTAGAAATGATCCTGATAATTTTCTCTCAGAATTGTTACTTGTTACTTTCACTGTGATTTATTAATTTTACAAGTTATATTTTAAATGCTCATATTTACAAAGTTGTTTAAATATCAAACATAATTTTTTGTTTTGTTTTTTTCCAAAGAAAACTATCAGATGCAATCTTTTTATTTTTAATTGAACTGTAGTTGATGTATAATATTGTGTTTCAGGTGTATAGCAAGTGATTCAGTTATATATTCAGATTCTTTTCCCTTATAGTTTATTATAAAATATTGAATATAGTTTCTTAGGCTATACAGTAAATCCTTGTTTATTTTTTATATAATAATGTGTATCTGTTAATTGTATACCACTAATTTATCCCTCACTCCCTCCTCCTTTCCCCTTTGGTACTCACAGTTTGTTTTCTATGTCTGTGTCTGTTTCTGTTTTGTAAATAAACTCATTTGTATTATTTTTTAGATTCCACGTATAAGTGATATCATATATGATATTTATCTTTGTCTGATTTGCTTCACTTAGTAAGATAATCTGTAGGTTCATTCATGTGCTACAGTGGTGGTATTTCATTCTTTTATGGCTGAGTAATAGTTCATTGTGTACACGCACACACTCACTCAGTCACTGTCTCTATCTTCACTCACCTGCTGATGAACGATTAGGTTGCTTCCATGTCTTGTCTATTGTAAACAGTGCTGCTATGGACATCGGGGTGCGTGTATCTTTTCAAATTCTGGTTTCCTCCAAATATATATCCAGGAATGGAATTGCTGTATCATATAGTAGTTTTTAGTTTTTTAAGGAACCTCACTACAGTTTTCCAAAGTGACTGCATCAATTTACATTTCCACCAATGCTGAAGGAGGATCCCCTTTTTTCCACATCTTCGCTGGCATTTGTTATTTGTAGACTTTTTTTTTTAACGGCCACCTCATGTGTGGCTTGCAGGATCTCAGTTCCCAGACCAGGATTGAACCTGGGTCATACAACAGGGAAAGCCTAGACTCCTCACCACGAGGCTACCAGGAGCTCTGTATTATTTGTAGACTTTTTGACTTTTATGGCCATTATGACCACTGTGAAGGGATGCCTCACTGCAGTTTTGATTTGGTTTTAACTAATTTGTGACCTTGAGCATATTTTCATGTGCCTGTTGGCCATCTGTGTGTCTTCTTTGAGAAATGTCTGTTTAGGTTTTCTGCCTATTTTTTGATTGCATTGTTTGGGTTTTTTTATATTGAGCTGTATGAACTATTTGTATATTTTGGGAAATTAAACCCTTGTCAGTCATGTCATTTGTAAATTCCTCATAGTTCATAGATTGTCTTTTCATTTTGTTGATGGCTTCATTAGCTGTGCAAAAGCTTGTAAGTTTGATTAGGTTCCATTTTTTTCTCATTTACTTTTGCTTTTATTTCTTTTGCCTTGGGAAACTGATCTAAGAAAATACTGCTATGATTTTATTGTGCTTTATTAATGCAAAACATTTTAATTGATCATCTTTACAAATTTGTTTTAAACTCTACAAATTTTTCAAGTTTTAATTAAAGATAATTTATATGCAATAAAGTTCACCTCTTTCTAGTGTACAGTTCTGTATGTTTTCACAAACATATAGTTGTATACTCACTACCACAGTTAAGATGTGGAACAGTTCCATCATGCTCCAAAATTTTTTCATGTGGGTTTTAGTCAACACCTCCTCTCATCTTGTAGTCTCTGGTAACCACTGATCTATTTTCTGTCCCTAGAGTTTTGTTTTTTAAAGTGTGTTTTTTTGGGGGAGGTAACAGTCTTTTTAATTGAGTGAATTTGATATTGTAGCACTGTTTACATTTATGAAGTCCACCATGTTACAGATTGTAATGTGGTCTCTATTGTAGCCATACCTATCACATCCCATAACTGCAGTGCAGTGTTGTTGTTTCTCTTCATTATACTGTGTAATGAATGTCTGTGGCTTATTTACTGCTCCTTTCAAGTTTGTACCCTTAAACAACATCAATCTTATCCCCCCATCCCCATCTCTTGGTAGCCACCTATTTTGCTCTCTGATTTTACAAGTTTGACTTTGTTAGATTCCACATTTATGTGTGGTATCAGACAGCACAAGGCTCTCTGACTTGTCTCAGCATAATGTGCTCAATCCATGTTGATGCAAATGGCAGGATAAGGCTTCCCCAGTGGGAAGTGGGTAAAGAACCTGCCTGCCTGTGCAGGAGACATAAGAGACTCAAGTTCAGTCTCTGGGTTGGGAGAATCCCCTGGAGGAGGGCATGGCAATCCACTCCAGTATTCTTGCCTGGAGAATCCCTTGGACAGAGAATTGTTATATGTATATATGCATTATATACATGTATATAATATTTCAGTCCTGTCTGACTCTTGTATAATGTATTTATACAAATTGTATAAAATACTCATGTATAATATATATGTGTATACTATATCTATATGTACATATTACATTCAACTCTATGTTATTAATCATGCGGTATGTAACCTTCAGAGGCAGGCTTTTTTCATCTAGCTTAACGCATTTGAGATTCATCAAATTGTTGTGTATATCAGTTTTGCCTTCGTGAGAATGCAGTCACTTATTCCTATCATAATTTCTTAGGAGTTTATAATTCTCCTCTCATTTATTATTCAAGTATGTTTATTTTATAAATTATTGCATTTTATTTTGACTTATAAATTGGCTTCGCTTATGAACTAGAGACTTTACTATTTGATCTTTTCTGAGAATTAATTTGGGGTCCTCTCCATAGCTGTCTACTCTCATTTCTGTTTCCACCCTTAGTCTCTCTTGTTCTCGTACTTCTTTCCTTTGTTCTCATAGGTGTTTGTTGTTCTTTTCACTCCTTTTCATCTGTTTGACAAGTTGAAAGATGTACAGCCCATTCAGGTAGTTAGCTTTTAAAGAAGAAGAAGCTCATTATCAGTTGATTAATAATACCCATTCATTTATTCAGTCACTTACTCATTTATTCATTGATTACTGATCACCTACAATCTGTAAATGGCAAAAGAAGTAAGAAGAATCCAAGAATTGAAACTTTGAGATAATAAATTTTTGTTCTCTCTTCCAAATCAGGTGGGAGATGGAGACAGGGTTTGTAATTCAGGGGCCACTGTCAGATGGCTTATGGACTGCAGGAAATGGAAAAATAATATATTCAGAGAAGTAAATCAAAAAGTCAGGCTTCCCTTGTGACTCAGCTGGTAAAGAATCCGCCTGCAATGCAGGAGACCTGGACTCAGTTCCTGGGTTGGGAAGAGTCCCTGGAGAAAGGAATGGCTACCCACACCAGTATTCCCACACCTGCCAATGAGGAGACATAAGAGATGCAGGTTCGATCCCTGGGTTGGGAAGGTTCCCTGGAGATGGGCATGGCAACCCACTCCAGTATTCTGGCCTGGAGAATTCCATGGAGTGTAGTCCTTGGGATCGCAAAGAGTCGGACACAACTGAGTGACTTTCACTTTCAAATCAAAAAGTTAGGTGGGCTGCTAAGGACAAATTGTCAGTTTGAAGAGGCCAGCTAGGCTGAAATGGAACAAAAATCAGGGAGGCAAGACAGGAATGAAAATGCACAAGATGCCTGGAGAAACCCTCTGTGGGTTGCCTTTTTTTACAGGTAAGAAATGAATAATTTAAAGACATCTGTATGTGAGAGAAGCAGTCCCCATTTTCATAGTCCTGGCTAGTTGGCTTTGTGAAGCTTACATGAATGAATAACTAATTGTAATATTCAATAATTGACAAAATTTAATTGATAGAAAGTTCTTCCTTACATTGAATTGGAATCAATTAGCCATTATTTCTAACTCCACCTTTTGGTTTTTCACAGACTATTTCACATAGATAATTTTGCAGATGTCTTAAAAATTTTTATAATCAATAAACCTTTCCTCTCTGAGGATAAAGAAGTCATATTTCTTCAGTTATCCTTCATACACACTCTGTGGATTTCTTTTGCCCTTCACAGTTCTCATTACCCTCCTCTGGATATGCTTGTCTTTGCTGAAGCTTCCCTTTAAAATGTATCCAGAGCTGAATACCATGCCATGTATATGTTCTGACCAACACAGAATGCAATGAAAATTTGTTCTCATTTTTTCTGTAACCTAATGGCAATTTTTTTTCAGTCATGTTACATTGTCACTAAAATGTTGCTTCATTTCATGTAAATTGCAAATACTATCAGTTTGAATATTGTAAAAAAAAAGGATTTATATGTCTGTTTCTTTATCATTTAGTGTATTCAGCATGTCGAGATTTTTTAAAATCTCGGTTCTATTATCTATGTTAACAATTGTGTCATCTATAATTTTGATTAACACACTTCATACTCTACTTAATTATTTTTGAAAATACTCATCAGAGCAAGGTTAAGAATAGAGCCTTTTTTAAAACTCAGTGAGTAGGAGCTCTTTGATTTATCATTAACCCTTTGGATGGGATTATTTACCTACTGGTATACATCTGAAATTAATCATAAGTGTCATTATAAAAATGGCTAATATTAAGCAGTAGGTACTTTTCTAGGAAATTCGTGTGTGAATTAATTTATTTTTCGTACTATCTTTATGAGGATTTATACTGTTATTGCCCCATTTTACCAATGGCAAAGCTGAGTTACAGGTTATCCAGAACTGTGAAGTATCTGAGATTTTACCTTACTTGCATGGTAACAAATTAGTCAGACACTATTTTGTGGAACTTTATAGAAGACAAAGGACTTTATTACTCCTGATACAGTGAGGAGCAGGAACCTTATGCTTGCTTTGGTTCCTTGTCCCCCAAGTTCAGGGACTTCCCTGGAGGCCCAGATGGTCAATCAACCTGCAGTGCAGGAGACCCAGGGTTGGTGCTGGTGGTAGAGACCCTGCCTGCCAGAGCAGGAGAGTAGAGACACTGGTTTGATCCCTGAATTGGAAAGATGCCCTGCAGGCGGCCATGGCAACTCACTCCAGTGTTTTTGCCTGGGGAATCAGAAAGAGGAGCCTGGCAGGCTATGATCCATAGGGTCTCAAAGATCGGACATGACTGAAGCGACTTAGCATGCATGCACCCCTAAGTCCATCAGGGGCTCCACAGAGTGCCCCAAGTCCACGTTGTACACTCTGTATCACTGTATTGCAGATGAGGAACTTCAAGTTTAGGAACCCTGATCTTTTGTAATGGGCTATAAGCAAACCTTCCCTTTGTTCAGAGGGAGATATTATGGATATTCAAAGGCAATTTGGTATATAGACATCCATGAGAAAGATAGTCTAGAACAAAGGCTGTCAGTGCCTCTGCTCACAAAACATGCAGAAACTTGACTGACCTATATTTGCCTCTTAATCTAAGAATTTCTCCGAAAGTTACATAGGAAGTGGACTTAACAGTTGGCCATGAAAGACTTACTCCATACTTTCTTGGTCCAGGCATTGTACAGCCAATGCCTTTCTCTGATCCACTCATCTAATAACGTGTGAGACAAGGAAACAAGGTTTAGTATGACTTATTTTTAACAAATCCATGGCAGGCTTTTTTTTTTTTAAATGTAAGTGCTCACAAACCATCTGTTTAGTAACCTGTTGTAGAATTTTGTTGGGGAATAATGTCAAGATCACTGATCTTCGTTTCCTAGAATCCTTTTACCTTCAAAAAATAAAATAACATTTGTCCCCTCTTATGTGTTACATCTGCTCTTGTTGTTTGTAACTCTTTCAAGGTTATCAAGTGTAGTTTAGTGATAACATATACAAGCTACTTTTTAAAGACGCCTTAAAATTTTAACCTAGTATTTCTGCATACCTGAACTTATTTAAAGTGACTCATGGCCCTCTTTTTAATTCCTGAGCTTTTATTTTCTCATTAATTGTATTTGATTTTACATTTTAGTATAACTTTTCTTTTTGGTGGAAAAGGTAAACTACGCAAGAATCAAGAAGTTCAACTGTATCTCAGTTATCTTAGAACCTATCACTGTCCCAAACACTAGGCTTATATCTTCTTTATTATTTTCTCCATATCTAAATATCTTGAAGTGTTTCTAGTTTTTTTTTTTGGGGGGGGGGTTGGGGTGAAGATTTGCCACAGCCCATTTTAAGAATTTAATAATATTAAAGCTTTGAGTCATGTTTCTGTACTGTTTCTTGCCATGTAATAACACTTATGAGGTTGAATAATCGCTGTGTAATGCTTATTGTTTTTAAGATATTTTCTAATTAGTTTTGCTAGTGTCTTCTGAGACTGGAAGCTTATAATTTCACTTTTAATATCTCATAATTTCAGTAGATATGATATTGATATTTGTCCCAAACCATTTTTATTTTAGAGTTTCATGCCAAGTCATTGTATATATTTTCAGTTCAGCTCAGTTGCTCAGTTGTGTCTGACTCTTTGTGACCCCATGGACTGCAGCACGCCAAGCCTCCCTGTTCATTACCAACTCCTGGAGTTTACCAAAACTCATCTCCACTGAGTTGATGATGCCATCCAACCATCTCATCCTCTGTTGTCCCCTTCTCCTCCTGCCTTCAGTCTTCCCCAGCATCAGGGTCTTTTCCAATGAGTCAGCTCTTTGCATCAGGTGGCCAAAGTATTGAAGTTTCAGCTTCAACATCAGTCCTTCCAATGAACACTCAGGACTGATCTCCTTTAGGATAGACTGGTTGGATCTCCTTGCATCCAAGGAACTCTCAAGAGTCTTCTCCAACACCACAGTTCAAAAGCATCAATTCTTCGGCGCTCAGCTTTCTTTATAGTCCAACTCCAATATCCATACATGATTATTGGAAAACCATAGCCTTGACTAGATGGACCTTTGTTGGCAAAGTAATGTCTCTGCTTTTCAATATGCTATCTAGGTTGGTCATAACTTTCCTTCCAAGGAGTAAGCATCTTTTAGTTTCATGACTGCAGTTACCATCTGCAGTGATTTTGGAGCCCCCCAAAATAAAATCTGCCACTGTATATATGTGGAAGTTGGTAATTTTTTTTTTTTCTGTAAAAGACTAGATAGTAAATACAAGTTGTGAACCATTGGTCTCTGTCACAACTAGTCAACTCTGCCACTGTAATATAAAAGCAGCTATGGACGGCACCTAAGTGCATAAATGTTGTTGTGTGCCAGTAGTTTTATTTATGGACATTAATGTTTGAATTTTATATAATTTTCATATTTCATAAGATATACTTTTGATTTTGATTCAGCTATTTAAACTATAAAAATGTACACCTCGTAGACCATCCAAAATCAGGTGGTGAGCCAGTAAAGCTCACAACTATATTTGCCAAGCATGCACACAAGCACACACACATATAGTTGTTGATATAAATATAGACATATCTTTTAAAATTTCTGTTTCTAAAATCCATGCCACATTTTGTTCACTGGCTTGGAACTGTGAGCTTAAAATTGACATGGACTTCTAAGAATTCTATGACAAATTTTTTTTTCTTATTTCTTCCCATTTAATTGCTATCAAGTAGTAGTTCTCTTTATTGCTTTCTTTTTTTAAAAAATTTTTGACTGGACTGGGTCTTTGTTGCTGTGCACAGGCTTTCTCTAATTGCACTAAGAAGGGGCTAGTCTTTGTTGTGGTGTGTGGTCTTCTCATTGTGATGGCTTCTATTGTTGTGCAGAACAAGCTTCAGTAGTTGTAGCCCATGGGCTTACTTGCTTTGTGGCATGTGGGATCTTCCCAGACCGTGCATCAAAGCCATGTTCCCTTTATTAGCAGGTAGATTCTTATCTGCACCACCAGAAGAAGTCCTACTTATTGCTTCTTAAGTCTTTAGCAAGAAAAAATTATTAGCAAGCCATTAGTTTCTGTCTTTTATTGTGTCCATCTTTCCATGAAATGTTCCCTTGGTATCTCTGATTTTCTTGAAGAGATCTCTAGTCTTTCCCATTCTGTTGTTTTCCTCTATTTCTTTGCATTGGTCACTGAAGAAGACTTTCGTATCTCTCCTTGCTATTCTTTGGAACTCTGCATTCAAATGGCCATTTCCTTTTCTCCTTTGCCTTTTGCTTCTCTTCTTTTCAAAGCTATTTGTAAGGCCTCCTCAGACAAGCATTTTGCCTTTTTGCATTTCTTTTTCTTGGGGATGGTCTTGATCACTGCCTCCTGTACAATGTCACGAATCTCTGTAGTTCTTCAGGCACTCATCTAGCTGATCTAATCCCCTGATTCTATTTGTCACTTCTATTGTATAGTCATAAGGGATTTGGTTTATATCGTATCTGAATGGTCTGGGGGTTTTCCCTACTTTCTTCAATTTAAGTCTGAATATTGCAATAAGGATTTCATGATTTAAGCCACACTCAGCTCCCAGTCTTTTTTTTGCTGACTGTATGGAGTGTCTCCATCTTTGGCTGCAAAGAATATAATCAATATGATTTTGGTATTGACCACCTGGTGACATCAATGTGTAGAGTCTTCTCTTGTGTTGTTGGAAGAGGGTGTTTGCTATGACCAGTTCATTCTCTTGGCAAAACTCTATTAGCCTTTGCCCCGCTTCACTCTGTACTCCAAGGACAAATTTGCACATTACTCCCGGTATTTCTGGAGAAGGCAATGGCAACCCACTCCAGTACTCTTGCCTGGCAAATCCCATAGACGGAGGAGCCTGGTATGCTGCAGTCCATGGGGTTGCTAGGAGTCGGACATGACTGAGCGACTTCACTTTCACTTTTCACTTTCATGCATTGGAGAAGGAAATGTCACCCCACTCCAGTATTCTTGCCTGGAGAATATCAGGGACGGGGGAGGCTGGTGGGCTGCTGTCTATGGGGTCTCACAGAGTCGGACACGACTGAAGTGATAGCAGCAGCAGCAACAGCCAGGTATTTCTTGACTTTCTACTTTTGCATTACAGTCCACTATAATGAGAAGGACATTTTTGGGGGGTTTTAGTTCTAGAAGGTCTTGTAGGTCTTCATAGAACAGTTCAAATTCAGCTTCTTCAGCCTTATTGTTCAGGTCTTAGACTTGGATTACTGTGATTTTTGAGTGGTTTGCCTTGGAAACAAATAGAGATCATTCTGTCATTTTTGCAGTTGCATCAAAGTACTGCATTTCTGACTCTCTTGTTGACCATGATGGCTACTCCATTTCTTCTAAGGGATTCTTGCCTACAATAGTAGATATAATGGTCATCTGAGTTAAATTCACCCAGTCCATTTTAGTTCACTGATTCCTAAAATGTTGATTTCACTCTTGCCATCTCCTGTTTGACCGCTTCCAATTTGCCTTGATTCATGGACCTAACATTCCAGTTCCTATGCAATATTGCTGTTTACAGCACTAGACTTTACTTCCATCACCAGTCACATCCACAACTGGATGTTTTTGCTTTCACTCCATCTCTTCATTCTTTCTGGAGTTATTTCTCCACTGATCTCCAATAGCATATTGGGCACCTACCGACCTGGGGAGTTCATCTTTCAGTGTCCTATCATTTCGCCTTTTCATACTGTTCATGGGGGTTCTCAAGGCAAGAATACTGAAGTGGTTTGCCATTCCCTTCTCCAGTGGATCGCATTTGTCAGAGCTTTCCACCATGACCCATCCGTCTTGGGTGGCCCTACACGGCATGACTCATAGTTTCATTGAGTTAGACAAGGCTGTGGTCCCTATGATCAGATTGGTTAGTTTTCTGTGATTGTTGTTTTTAAGCTGTCTGCCCTTTGATGGAGAAGGATAAAAGGCTTATTGAAGCTTCCTGATGGGAGAGACTGACTGAGGTGGAAATTCGGTCTTGTTGGGAAAGACTAGATATCTCTTCAAGAAAATTAGAGAAACCAAGGGAATATTTCATGCAAAGATGGACACAATAAAGGACAGAAATGGTATGGACCTAACAGAAGGAGAAGATATTAAGAAGAGGTGGCAAGAATACACAGAAGATCTATACATAAAAAAGATCTTCATGACACAGATAATCATGACGGTGTGATCACTCACCTAGAGCCAGACATCCTGGAATGCAAAGTCAAGTGGGCCTTAGGAAGCATCACTATGAACAAAGCTAGTGGAGGTGATGGAATTCCAGCTGAGCTATTTCAAATCCTAAAAGATGATGCTGTGAAAGTGTTGCACTCAGTATGCCAGCAAATTTGGGAAACTCATCAGAGGCCACACTACTGGAAAAGGGTCAGTTTCATTCCAATCCCAAAGAAAAACAATGCCAAAGAATGTTCAAACTACTACACAATTGCACGCATCTCACACACTAGTAAAGTAATGCTCAAAATTCTCCAAGCCAGGTTTCAACAGCATGTGAACCATGAACTTCCAGATGTTCAAGCTGGATTTAGAAAAGGCCGAGGAACCAGAGGTCAAATTGCCAACATCCATTGGATCTTTGAAAAAGCAAGAGAGTTCCAGAAAAACATTTGCTTTATTGACTATGCCAAGACTTTGACTGTGTGGATCATAAAAAACTGTGGAAAATTCTTCAAGAGATGGGAAGGCAGACCACCTGACCTGCCTCCTGAGAAACCTGTATGCAGGTCAGGAAGCAACAGTTAGAACTGGACATGGAACAACAGACTGGTTCCAAATCGGGAAAGGAGTATATCAAGGCTGTCTATTGTTACCCTGCTTATTTATCTTATATGCAAAGCACATCACGAGAAACACTGGACTGGATGAAGCACAAGCTGGAATCAAGATTGCTGGGAGAAATATCAATAACCTCAGATAGTCAGATGACACCACGCTTATGGCAGAAAGCGAAGAAGAACTAAAGAGCCTCTTGATGTAAGTGAAAGAGGAGAGTGAAAAAGCTGGCTTAAAACTCAATATTCAGAAAACTAAGATCATGGCATCTGATCCCATTACTTCATTGCAAATAGATGGGAAAACAGTGGAAACAGTGACAGACTTTATTTTTTTGAGCTCCAAAATCACTGCAGATGGTGACTGCACCCATGAAATTAAAAGGTGCTTGCTCCTTGGAAGAAAAGTTATGACAGGATGTTAAAGCTAGACAGCATATTAAAAAGCAGAGATATTACCTTGCCAACTAAGATCCGTCCAGTTAAAGCAGTGGTTTACCCGGTGGTTGTGTATGGATGTGAGTTGGACTATGAAGAAAGCTGAGTGCCGAAGACTTGATGCTTTTGAACTGTGGTTGGAGAAGACTCTTGAGAGTCCCTTGGACTGCAAGGAGATCCAACCATTCCATCCTAAAGGAAAGCAGTCCTGAATATTCACTGGAAGGACTGATACGGAAGCTGAAACTCCAATACTTTGGCCACCTGCTGTGAAGAACTGACTCATTTGAAGAGACCCTGATGCTGGGGGAGATTGAAGTCAGGAGGAGGAGAGAACGACAGAGGATGGCATCACCTACTCAATGGAAATGAGTTTGCATCAACTCCGGGTGTTGGTGATGGACAGGGAGGCCTGGCAGGCTGTAGTCCATGGGGTTGCAGAGTCGAACACGACTGAGTAACTGAACTGAACTGAACTGAGTTCATTAGTTACTCAACTTTTGTCATTATTATTATTACAGTGTCAGACTGGATAATAAGTACAATGATCAGCAGAGTCATCAGTGCTCTAGTTTGAACCAAGAACAGTGTTCAAATCATTTTCTCTGAGATCATGGCAAAGCAAAAATATCTGGAAGCTCTCCAACAGGTAGAAGAGTCATGTAGCATCGTGACTAGCAGAGGCAACATTAAGTATGAGGCAAAGCTTTCGCATGACCCACAGCTTTTTACCTACTCTTTGGTACATGAGGTTATGTGTAGACCAGAATCCCAGGGTATGATTAGATGGGTGAAGTATCTGACTGGAATCATGAATTTGAAAACTTATCACAAAAATGTTCTCAATCAGCCAGAAAGTCTGTTTAAGTAGGTTTTACTTCTGTGCTTTTGGGTAAGGGGGATCTCCTACTGTATTTGCTCATGGTGCCTCTTTCTGTTTTTTAGATGTTCTGGTATTCTTTATTTATATTTTTAAGATAACAAAACAGACCCAACTTTGCAGGGTCTGTTTCAGGGAATGTTTCTGTTCTTATATTTGATGTAAACTTTGTAGATTATACAGTCTAAGCTGAAGGAGATGGGGAAATGGATGAAAAGGCTAAGAATGAGGAATAGCAGAGTTCTCTCCCTTGATGTTCTTTCTTCCTTGCTATAAGCAAATGCATTATACTGAAAGGGCTTAGTAGACTATTTGACTCTTTTTTTTTTCCTTCGGAACATGTATCTTTTTGACAGGAGGCTTGACTTAGAAGTAACATTTGTCACTTTATCATATGGAAGTGTTGTAAGTTGAACAGTATCATTTCTATTTCTTTCTTGGAATTTAATCTCTTTTAGCTTCCACTATTCAATTTCTTGAATAAGCAGTCTGTGATTTTTTAAATTCTCAACTAACCAATAATTCCCATACTTCCCAAATGCCCTCTCTGAACTCATCTTGCATATTCTTTACTTTCTTTGACCTAAAGGCACTTATGTGAACAGTATTCCTACCATTTTAAGTATCAAAAAGCATATTTCTATCATATAATATTGAATTTCCTTGTGAAATAACTTAGTTCAGAATTATGTGAATTTTATAGTTTTGTGTCTTAAAACTTTTCAGTTCATTGGTCTAGGTAGCTGTCATTATGTTGAATCAAAGCTCTTTCTATGAGGTAGTGTGTGTTAGTTTACCAAAGTCATGATCACAATCACTTTCAGAAGAGAGAGGTTTCAAAATAAAGCTTGAAAAATACAGGCAAACTCTTCTAGAGTTAAGACAACAATAAATGAAATATTTATGAGTCAGAGATTGGCCGTATGAGAAAATACAGATGAGTATGTGGTTTCATTGCATTACTTACAATATTTCTGTGACCAAAAAAATGAAAAGTGCAAAAAGACCTAATGCAGTCAGGTGTGGGGCTGCTGAGATGTGCAGAGATAATGAACTATTATGGTCTTACTCAGAGAGTGAAGTTCTCTTTTTATTTTTTTGAAAATGTTAATAGAGGGTGAAGAGAGACAACTAGAGGATTAAAAAAAATACTGTTTGATGACACAGTGATACAAGTTAAAAATTAATTGAAAAACTATTAATATATATAGCCTTTATTTTCATAAAGAGCTATTCCATTATTTCTGTTTTTAATAACATTTTCCAATAATAATATTTAGTCATTTTAACTTGTTCTTAATTTAAATTTCAATATGTGGTGGTAAAAGTTAAAATAAATGTAGTGATTCTTTTGATGTGGCAGTTGAATTCTCCCTTGTAAAGTCCATGAGTAAATTGACAAATAGCATGTGAAGTCCCTTCAGCGTTGTCTGATTCTTTGTGACCTCTTGGACTGTAGCCCACCATGCCCTTCTGTCCATGGAATTCTCCAGGCAAAAATGCTGGAGTGGGTAGCCATGCCCTCTTCCAGGGAATCTTCTTGACAAAGGGATCAAACCCATGTCGATGGGTTCTGCACTGTGTCTTGTGTCTCCTGCATTGGCAAGCAAGTTCTTTACCCCTTGTGCCACCTGGCAGGCCAAGTCACGTATATTATTAACTGAAGAAATAATCTTTTATTCCTAGAAAATAACATTTATTCAAATAAAAAGATCTAATATGTTTTAGCATAGCAAGTTTATTTAATTTTATGGTGCTGTTGAGGAAATGTCTTAAGCATAATATAAATAAGTGAAAAAAATTATTTGTGATAATTTTTGGTCATAAGAATCATATGGGGAAAATTGTCAAACTGCTAACCAGTCTGATTGTGATTATCTGATTTATTAGTAGTTCTGGATAGGGATCAGAAATGTGCATGTTTAGAAAATGTTCTACATGATTCAGATAAGTTGGTATGAAGACCAACTTTAGAAGACTTTAGAAACACTGAAGTATTATGTGTGTGTGCTGTGCTCAGTTGTGTCCAACTTTTTGTGACCCCCATGGGCGGTAGCCTGCCAGGCACCTCTTTCTGTGGAATTTTCCAGGTGAAAGTGCTGAAGTGGGTGGCCACTTCCTTCTTCAGGGGATCTTCGCAGCCCAAGGATTGAATCCACATCTCTGGCATTGGCGGGTGGATTCTTTACCCCTGAGCCATCTGGGAAGAAGAGTAAAATAAAGCTTTTTTTCCCCCCTCAGGAAATTAGGGAGTTGAAATAGAACCCAAATTTCACTGATTATCAGAATTAAAATTGTGATTTAGAATATAAAATATGTAAATACCCCTATAAGTAAATCCAGAACCTCTAAAGTTCTAATAGTTTTCACTTCTGATTTTTTTTTTCTTTTTGATCCAGTGAGCATTTTAAGTTTCTATAAGTAATCTAATAGAAGAGTGCAGTTTCATATGTAGAAAAGAAATTATAGAAAGGGGAAAATACAATTAACGTCCTTTAAAAGAAGACAGAGATAGAGAAGGGAGGAATTTTGGGGGTGGAAGGGTGTGGGCAGAAAGAGAGAAAGAGACAAAAAGAGAGAGGTGGAAGTAATAGTGCTGTGTTGTATGTGTTTAAAGCTTGAGGCATTTAAGTTTGTCATGTTGCGTAAATTTGTCCTGTGACATTTCAGTTAACAAAGTTTTTTGTTCTTTTATCTTCATTGAGCTATATTTATGCCATATCATAGTGGTTGCATTAAAATTGGACAAAATGAAATGAAGATCTGGAAGTTACCTGAAGAATTACAGTAACTTGTTTTGAATCAAACATATTTGGAATCTAGATAGTCTCCTGAAGTTTGTCAATTGACTGTTTGAAATTGGGAATAATTCTTCCTATTGGAATATAATGCTCTAAGTATTGATCAGTTTGCAGTGAACATTTTGATAATGAATTATGTTTGAATACTAGTCTTTAAGACAGAAACTTAGTTCATTTAGGCTTCCCTGATGGCTCAGATGGTAAAGAATCTTCCTGCAATGCAGGAGACCCAAGTTTGACCCCTGGGTCAGAATGATCCCCTGGAGAAGGAAATGGCATCTTGCTCCAGTTTTCTTTGTGACAGAGGAGCCTGATGGTCTGCAGTCCATGGGGTCACAAAGAGTCGGACACGACTGAATGACTAACACTTAGTTCATTTATTTTGAATGCTTGTGGTTGGGACAACCTAGTTTAGGAAACTCAGTCAGTAAAAGGCTGTTTCTTGTTTTGCAAATTCTCCACCTCCTTAGAGAATCTTTTCATCACTAAGTTTCTAAACCTAGTTTCTTCAACTCTCCCTCAGGAAATGGATCCTCTCATATTTTTTTGACAGAAATTTATAATTATAGGTACAACTTTGGGTTTGAGAATGCACTAGACACTTGAGCATGAGGTTCTGATTTTATAAGGTAGCTGCTGAAGAAGGGAGAAAAAGAAATGTAGGCGAGATGGGAGGGAAGAGCGAGCTTGCGCCTGGACTGGCTTAGGTGCAAATGTAACCAGGGAAAGCGATTTAGTCATGAGTCCCATTGTCAGAACCCTGCAGGGAGCAAGAGCCAGAGTCAGTTGGTTAGTCCTTCACTCTTAGAGCACCAACTCTCTAAACAAGCCAAGTTAAAGCAGAATAAAAAAGAGGGGACACAAAACTGAGTCAGGTAATCTTTTTTTTGCTGAATTGATGGGCTCAATAGAGAACAGAAATGGTATAGACCTAATAGAAGCAGAAGATATTAAGAAAGACGTGGCAAGAATATACAGAAGAACTGTACAAAAAAGATCTTCATGACCCAGATAATCACAATGGTGTGTTCACTAACTAGAGCCAGACATCCTGGAATGTGAAGTCAAGTGGGCCTTAGTAAGCATCACTATGAACAAAACTAGTGGAGGTGATGGAATTCCAATTGAGCTATTTCAAATCCTGAATGATGATGCTGTGAAAATGCTGCACTCAATATGCCAGCAAATTTGGAAAACTCAGCAGTGGCCACAGGACTGGAAAAGGTCAGTTTTCATTCCAATCCCAAAGAAAGGCAATGCCAAAGAATATCAGTCCTAAGTGTTCATTGGAAGGACTGATGTTGAAGTTGAAACTCCAGTACTTTGGCCACCTGATATGAAGAGCTGACTCATTTGAAAGACCCTGATGCTGAGAGATTGAGGGTAGGAGAAGGGGATGACAGAGGATGAGATGGTTGGATGACATCACCAACTCAATGGACATGAGTTTGGGTAGACTCCGGGAGTTGGTGATGGATAGAGAAGCCTGGCATGCTGCAGTCCATGGGGTCGCAAAGCGTTGGACACAACTGAGCAACTTAACTGAACTGATCCAAAGATGTGTAATGACTATGGACCTTTGAATAGCAGTGTTAGTATATTTCTAAAATATTTTGTAGCTAATCAGCCTTTTTAAAAAATATATTTAAAAAAATTTTTTTTAATTTTAATTTTTACTTTATTTTACTTTACAATACTGTATTAGTTTCACCATACATTGACATGAATCCACCACGGGTGTACATGCGATCCCAAACATGAACCCCCCTCCCACCTCCCTCCCCACAACATCCCTCTGGGTCATCCCCATGCATACAATACTGTGCTTGTTTCAGGTGTACAGCAAAGAGATTCAGTTATATGTGTATTTATCTATATTCTTTATAGGTTATTTTCTATTATAGGTTATAATAGAATGCTGCTGCTAAGTCACTTCAGTCGTGTCCGACTCTGTGCGACTCCATAGACGGCAGCCCACGAGGCTCCCCCGTCCCTGGGATTCTCCAGGCAAGAACACCGGAGTGGGTTGCCATTTCGTTCTCCAGCCCATGAAAGTGAAAAGTGAAAGTGAAGTCACTCAGTCGTGTCCAACTCTTAGCGACCCCATGGACTGCAGCCCACCAGGCTCCTCCATCCATGGGATTTTCCAGGCAAGAGCACTGGAGTGGGGTGCCATTGCCTAAGTGAATATAATTCCCTATGCTATACAGTAAATCATGGTTGCTTATCTGTGTCGTATATAGTAGTGTGTATATTTTACTCCCAAACTCCTAATTTATCTCTGCCCTTTTCCCCTTTGGTAACCATAAGTTTGTTTTCTATGTCTGTGAACCTAGTTCTTATTTGTAAATAACTATTTGTATCTTTTTTTTCTTTGTTAGATTTCATGTATAAGCACTATCATGTAATATTTGTCTTTCTCTGTCTTACTTCACTTTTGTATGATGGTCTCTAGTTCCATCCATGTTGCTGCAAATAGCGTTATTCAATTCTTTTTTATGGATGAATAATATCCCATTGTGTGTGTGTGTGTATTTGTGTGTGTGTGTGTGTGTAAACCACATCTTTATGCATTCATTTATCAGTGGAACTTTAGGTTGCTTCCGTGTCTTGGCTGTTTTGAGTAGTGCTGCTGTATGCATTGGGGTGCATGTATGTAGGCCATAAGTATATCTTTTCTAATTATGGTTTTCTCTAGATATATACCCAGGAATGGGACTTCTGGTCATATGGAGGTTCTGTTTTTAGTTTTTAAAGTAACCTCCATACTGTTTTCCATAGTGGCTGCGCCAGTTTACATTCCCTACAGTGTAGGAGGGGTCCCTCTCTCCACACTGTCTCCAGCATTTGTTGTTTGTAGAGTGTTTGACCATGACCTTTATGACCAGTGTGAGGCGATACCTCGCTGTAGTTTTGGCTTGAATTTCTCTAATAATTGGGGATGTTGAGCATCTTTACATGTGCCTGTTGTCTTTGGGAAAATATCTATTTGAATTTTCTGTTCATTTTTTGATTGGGTTGTTTGTTTTGTTGATATTGAGCTGTTTGAAGTGTTTCTATATTTTTGAAATTAATCCCTTGTCTGTTGCTTCATTTGAAAATATTTTCTCCTGTTCTATAGTTTTTTTAATCAGTTGGATCTTTGAACTAATTCTGTGAGATCATTAAGGCAGATGGTTATAGTCTATGCTCTCTGCTGATGAGAAAATAACAGAAATACTTGTTTTCTCAAGGTTGTGTGGCTAGTAAGTGGTGCAATCCAGTGAGTCACCTCCCTTCCCATAGTCTAGTGTTCTTCCCTCTCTGTAAAACACACTGCCTCTCATGGATTGGACATCTGAGTCTTCAGAATGTCTCTTGGATGTTAACTGCTTGGAGGGCAAAGGTGATGTCTCCTGTTTCTTTCGTAGTTCTTTGTATCATGGGTACACATAGTGGAAGCCCAGCAGGAATATTTGTTAACTGAGATGTGGGCTTGACATCATGGCAAGAGGAGAGCTTGGGATTAGACAGATGGAGAGGCACAGGCATATGCTGGCTGTGTGATCTGGGTGAAGTTATTTGATCTCTGAACTTGATTTTCTTATCTATAAAATATGGATGAAAATTCTACATAGTGGTTTTTTTTTTTTTTCTTTTTGGTATGAGTCAAAAATAACATTTGTAAGGTTTCCTATGGTCTTCCCTGGTGGTTCAGTTGATAAAGAATCTGCCTGCAATGTAGGAGACCCTGGTTTGATTCCTGGGTCAGGAAGATCCCCTGGAAAAGGGAATGGCTACCTATTGTAGTATTCTTGCCTGCAGAATACCATGGACAGAGGAGCCTGATGGGCTAGAGTCCATGGGGTCGCAAAGAGTCGGACATGACTGAGCAACTCACACACACACACGTACGCACACAAACACACAGTTTCCCACATGGTAGCTGCCAGATAGTAAATGCCTTTCCCTTCAGTGGTAACAATGGATCACAAGACTGTGCTTTTTCCTAGCTCCTCCTTTTTTTTTTTTTCCTGCAGGGCTGTTTCATTTATTGGCTTTGTTTTTGTTTGTTTTCATCTTAAAAAACAGTGCCAGAGTTTAGGATGGAGCCACCCGTTCAGTTAAGGGAACATTCCTCATATCAGACTCCATGAATTCTGAGGATCTGGAAGAAAGGGAAATAGGCAGTTTACCAGAAGCAAATAGACCCTGTTCATCATTTCTTGCCCCCTTTGGTTAGGCAGTTAAGTTACAAAGAGCTGATCCAGGAATATTCTTTAGAGAAAAATCTGATTTTGTGGATGTACTCAGAAGTCAAATATTGTCTCTGGCTGAACCAGTATATCCTTGGAAACTTGAAACCTGAAACTTAAAAATTAATTTTGAATTTTGTTTGTGGTATTTGCAAGTGAAGCTACAATTGTTTATTCATGAAGTTCTCTCAAGCTATTAGATGTGGCAAAACTAGATGTTGCCCCAATTTAAGATTGTCTCAGTTTTGCAGTATTTTCTTTTCCATATTCATTCAAAGTCTTATACCATACTGCTTGACTTTAAAATTGATCTTTTTAAATTAATAAATTCATCATTGCAATGAATTCTCATTTTCTGGAGCAGTATGTTTGGTAAACAGTCTTATATTGTAAATTTAAAAGATTTCTCATTTCTGGGTATCAGTCTGACTCCCCTGTTAGTATTTTTTTTTTGTTCTAGCTTCAGTAATGAATTTGGATAGCATGATCTCCATGTCATTTAATTTGGTATTTTACATACTTTTATTGGGTTGCTGCTCTTTTGTTCTGAGAACTTCTTACTGAGCCTATAGCTAAGCTGAGAATTTTACTGTTGACTTTTTTTAGGAAGTCAGTTTTTCTGGTTCTGAAATGGAGTAATTTTCTATTTTTATAATAAAGCTAATTAATTACTAGTTTCTATTGGAAGTAGAATCTTCTTTTATGGCCCAGTCCGTGGTATTCTATGAGATGAACTCTTAGATAGTACCACTGTATCTTTCCTGTGTCCTCCATTGACTACCGTTTTACATGTGCACACTGAGGAAATGAGGTTGGAAACGTTGGACTTTTCTTTACAGGTTTCAGGCACTAAGGAACAACTAGGAAGAATATTTTGAAGATGTTTCACACATGTCTCTTCCCTCTCTTTCAGTTCTAGGAACATCATTAGATAATTTAGTCAAAGAAACATAATTCCCTTTCCCATTCGTCTGGAAATAATTTACTGAGTAGATATGTGCTCAGTGGAAGAAAGGTTTGGCAAGTGGTACATATTCTTTAGCTTGTGGATGTTGGGAGCATATGTTAGTGATCCCCAAATGAAAAGCACATGCTCAGAAAGTGGTTACTGTGTGTGCTTGGTAACTATTCTAGCAATATTGTGTTATGGGAGGGTCCTCATTTTGAGTGGAAATAATGGATGAGTTGAAACCAATGCACAAGTTCTGTAATGCAGTTTTCAAGATCTAGTCCAGCCCTAGAAATAATCTATTCATAAATTGTAAAAGATTGGGCTTTCATTGCACTTTCTTAGAACTCAGCTTTAGTAAAATTCTAAAGCAAATATATGGTGAAATTAGTCTTAAGTAATTTAAATGTGAATTTAGCAACCAGAGAAAGATAAAAAATAAAGTACTTAGATATAGTCACATCAACTGATAAATATTTCAGGACATTTTACTACTTCTTTAAAGTTGGTTTATTTTTTTTTTCCCCATATACCTTCCAAGTGGATTATTTACTTGATGGAAAAAAAGGGTATGAACCAGGTTTAATGTTCAATAAAATCTAGCATTATAGTTTTATTTAGAGGACTTCACCTCTTTCTTGTTTCTTATTTTCAGGGTTGATCTCTTTAAAATTAATTGACCCAGCTATATAAAAATTGCTAAACAGTAATTTAGACATGGAATTTCATTTTAGGACCAGACCACTGTCTGCCACAAAGTGTGATGAAGTTTGAATGCATATAAACCTCTCTGTTCCTCTTTCCCAGTCAAAGTCTGTTCATCTCTAAAAGCAGCCTTTGACATTTTTAGTTGTTCAGTTTTTTGCTTTTGTTAGCACTTTTATTGGCAAGGTATTATGATTTCTTTAGAGTTTTTAGAATACTTTTTCTGTGTTCAGCCTAGTATTTTTTTTCTCGCTATTAGACCTGATTATTCTTAGAGGTTATATCTCAGAATTAAGGTGTTTAGGATTATATCAAAATGCCAGTAATCTTAAGTGTATTTTTAACTGTAAAAATTGTGTATGCATCAGCTATGGTCCATAGGGTCACAAAGAGTTGGACATGACTAAAGCCACTTAGCACACACATGCAAGGTAGCCTTTACACATGGAGTTCATTAGTACTGTTGGTTTAATAACATTTAAAGCAATCATGATATTCTTTAGGTTTCCTAGTTTTTCATCATACATTTATCTCTTGAAGTTATATGTGAAAATAGTTTAGATGGAAAATTCCAACTTATCAGCATACCAGTGTTATTTAGCAATTAATGTTTATGCCTAAGTATCAGTATTGGTTTAAAGTTGTTTCATTTAATTTCTACATTTAATCTTTTCAAAGCTAGATACTTAAAATGGTGAACTATAGAAATATTCATCTGCCCTGTTTTTAGGGAAAAACATAAACTGTACATTTAACATATGATGAACTCACAAGACTGTATCTTAATAAAATAATATTAAGACATTAGATATTTTACTTACTTTTTTTTAAAGGGAATGAGAACTTTATTTTCTCATCTTAATTGTAAACTGTGTGAGGTAGGTTAGATACCAGTTTGTTGTCTTGCACTTTTGTAACTTTAATAAAATCAGGGCATTTCAGAGAACATGATGAATTGTTTTGCTGTATTAAAGATGTTTGTTGACTTTATTAATCTATTTAATTTTTTAAATTTCATAATATAGTTTAAATTATATGTGTCATTAATAAAAGTGGGGAGAATTTCTTTTTAAAGCAGTTAACTTTTACCAGTATTATATGTTATGTACATTTATATGTTTTTAATGTTACAGATTCTGTGTCGTATTCATAATTTATAACAGTAGTATAAATCAAAATAATAGTATAGTTTTGTGGAACATAATTGCAATCATAAAAAGAGAATGCCATCATGTTGAAATACAAAGAATATATATATATATATATATTTTTTTTTACAGTATCATAGTCATGTTTATTTTCTTGCTTTAGAGTTGACCCTACTAGTATATTAGAAAATATATTTAACCTTCAGGATTTGTGGTCCTTGTTTGTAAATTTGGGGAACAGTGAGGATCCTGCTTTATCTGGTTGTTGTGGGGTTAATCAATGTTTCAGGCTAAGTGTCTTGTACAGTCTGGTGAGCAGTAGATATTCAGAAGTGGTCCCTGCTGAAGGCAGTTAGCAGTGTTTGCTTCCAGCAGACCACGGAGCCAGGGACAGGTAGGGCCTGAGTCCTCATTAATCAGTGTTACAGCCCAAGCAACAAGCACACTTCCAAAGAGTAAGTTTTAAAAGTTTATCTTTCTATAAAACTAAGCCTTCCTGAAGAGACTTTAGGATGAGTTTATGAAAGAGCAAGTCGATGAGTCATCTAAATTTTGTAACTTGAGGAAATCAAGAGCTATGTTAGTCACTGTAGGATTTGAAAATGCTCTATGATTTAAATGTTAACTTTTAATCATAAATCTAAGTCAGTGCATTCATTCACACTTTATTTCTTTCCTTACAGCTTATTTATTTTACCAAAAAATGATGAAAGGGAAAAAACCTCCAAAATATTAGTTTTTGAAGTAAAGATATGTAATTTATTTTATTGTTAACTGGTAAATATCAGTCAGATTAGTTATAGTCTTAATTGCATCTGAATGGAAGTCTCATATTTTAAGACAGAGATATCTTTTATTTTCATGAGAGCTTTAAGAATTTAGGATTTGAGCATTTGCTGTGGCATATGGTGCATTTTCTGTCCTATTTTGTATACCAGCCCATTAAGAAGAGAAAGTGAAGTAACTAATCTAAAAATAACTCTGCTGTTGGCCTAATTTAACGACAACAAAAAAAGTCTACTGTGCATCAGTAAAATTCCACATTTTGTCTCCCCTGATGGAAAAATCTCTGAAGCATTTTGCCACCTATTCACAGAACAGCATCTTGTTTGGCATCATAATTGCAGCCAGAAGGGCTGTTTTGACTTTTTTTAGTTATGTGTGCCCCAGTCATAGTGCAGACCTTGGCAGTCCAGAGACCCACCTTACTTGATACCAGTTTAGTTACCCTTCAAGTCACATATTCATGCATATTTCCAAAGCCCATTCATTTTCAAAAAAAACATACAATCTTGAATTTGAAATTGGTGTTTTTAAAAAAGCCAGTGGGATACAAAAGTACTTATTAAAACTAGTCACAGAAGTATAGTCATGTCTTTAATAGTTTAATTTTGTAATGCCTGTTCAACTTATCTTTAAAGTTATGTAAGGTATCTTAGGGCTTCCCTTGTAGCTCAGTCGGTAAAGGATCTGCCTGCAGTGCAGGAGACCTGGGTTTGATCCCTGGTTTGGGAAGATCCCCTGGAGAAGGAAATTGCAACCTACTTCAGTATCCTTGCCTGGAAAATCTCATGGACAGAGGAGCTTGGTGGGCTGCAGTCCATGGGGTCTTAAAGAGTCAGACATGACTGAGCGACAACACTAACTAAGGTATCTTAAAAATACTTGTAAGATGAAACAAGTTTAATGAATTTCTTTCGTCTTTACACATATTTGGTGATTTTTTGGCATTTTGTTTATATTATTTACTATTCTTCAAGATTAACATTTTTATATTTGTTCAGAATCTTCTTGGTTTGCTACTTGGAGTAGTTGGTGTAGAAGTACTTCATGTAGATAATGGTTCTTTTTCTGACTTTTAAGATTTCAAGCATTTTGGATACTTTATGATAATACATTTGCTATTGATTTCAGGTACAGAGTGCCTCAAGAGCTTGAGTGTGGAACATCATCAGTGGAACTGAGGCATTTCTTCATGGTGAGGGAACTGATTGGCACTAATGTTTGTAAAAGATTTTGCAACTTAAATTCAAAGGAATTTTTATTCCTTTTGTGAGATCTTTAAGAATTTGGGAGTGAGCATTTGCTGTGGCATATGGTACATTTTAAATTTTAAAATACTTTTGAATCCTACATAAGCATTCATTCACTGATATGTTGGACTAGTATGAGCTTAGAACATCCATAAGGAATATTTTAGCTCTTAAAAAGATAAGATATGGAGCAGATAGGAAATAAACTTTGTTAAAGAATAACATTCAAGTATTAGGAGGATTTCAAGAGAAGTAAGTATTAATAATAGCCCTATTAGGAAGACCACATTAATCGTTTGCAGTGAGTCATGTACACAGTGACTCTGGCTTATGTATCTGACTGACTCACTTTGGCCAGTGGGACATAAGCACATATGATGCAAGTAGACAGATGATAAGTGCTGGCCTTCTTGGAATGCCAGTCACCATGTGAAGAAGCCTGTTCTAGTCTCCCAAAGATGAAAGGCCATATGGAGACATCAAGCCTGTTCAAGGCCTGCTGGGCCCGAGGGAATTCTGCCAGAGCTAGCCTACCAGGTGAATGCAGCTGCAAAGTAAGCCTATCCCAGGTCCTTATAAGAACCATACACCTTACTCACAGCCTCATCAGAAATCAGCTGTTGTTTTAAGTTGCTGAGCTTGGGAACTGTTTGCTACGCAGCAATTGATAAATGAATATAGGAATTCATGCAGCCACAGGATGCAGTACAGAAAGTGAAAATAATGGCAGATGTCCACCGAAAGCAGGCCAGGAGACCTGTAGTTAAGCTCCTAATTTGCTTCTGAGGTTCCTAGTAGCTAAAGTGGAATGCAGTTAGTTTTAGAGCATCCATTTTGAAAAAGAAGGAAGAATAGCATTCTTCAGAAAAGGGAATGCCATTCCTTGGACTAAATTCTATAAGAGCGTTCTCATGTCAGGCCTTACCAGGAGAGAGTAATGAGTGATATATAAGGGGCTATGTCCTTGACCACATTCCAGCAATAGATCTTCTGAAGAGATCTTTTGTGTATTTCTGTAAAGCCTAAAGATATATCTTCAAAGCACAACTCTGTGAGCTTGATTATGAGAAGGATTAAGGTATATTGTAGTCTTTTAAAAATTTTATTATTATACAGTTTCCTATTTGACTTTATTCATTTCCACAGCGTCAGTTAAATCCTTTGACACAACAACTTCAAATTTATGTGTTTAATCCCTAATTTCTCATTGTGCTACACATTTGAATGCTTTCAACAGTGTACTATACATTTCTTCCTGGAAAATCTTTCTTCTTTGAGTTTCTTATTTGGAATCTAAAACATTGCTTTCCTTCCAGAAGGGTTAGTTGTGTTATTTCTAGTGCCACAGTGTCTTATAGTTATTGATGTTAAGCTCTTAGAATGAACCTAATAGTGATGGCTGGTGGACTTGAGAGCCTGATGGCCTGAAAATATTGAAGTTGTATTATTGTAAAGTTTTTACTCGCATTAGAGAATCAGAGATTGGAAACAGTAACCAAAGAGAAAAACTGAAATCCTGGAAGAACTGAAATAAAGATAATAAATGAGTTCTCTACTACAAGCAAATGAAAATTTATAAACCTTGTGTGAAACAGAAAAAGAACATAACTTATATGGCTGTTTTGTTTTGAATCAATAATTACTGTGTCCCTTTGACTACCTAAGTGTCACCTAAGTGAATCTGCTCTTCTCTACGTCCAGAACCACTGTCATTGTCTAAGACACTCCCAGCTCTTGCTTGGCTAATGCAATATGGTCTTTTGAAATATGTGTTAACTGTCCCTATTTCTGATATAGGTATTTTCTTATTTTCTTTTCTTCCTTGCTATATCAGTGTCTTCTAGAGTATAGGCACAGGGTAGTTGCTTAATGTATATTTATTGAGGGAATGATGGCGTTCTTCATGGACACTTTTATACCTCTCTAGTAGGTTTTATAACATAGCAACCAAGCACTTATTTTCATATTATCCCTCTGGTTGTAATGGCTCCTTATGTCTTTTAGTTTATAATGACCCAAATACTGTTTGTTACATATTTTGGAGTTATGATTTTTAAAATACGCAGAATAGCTTGCATAAAGCCAGGATAACGTGAAAAGTTAACTACAGCATCACTGGAGCAAATCCTGATGCCATTTGCTGAGTGAGCTTTGTGGCTCTGGGGGGAGTGATTAGTGGGCTTTGTCCTATGGGAGCCAAAGGTCTTTTGGAGAGGACTAGGCCAGTGAATCTTTTGGGGAATTGGAGTGGCAGAAGAAGTTGCAAAAAAGAAAGCTGCCATACCTTCTAAGAACCTTCTAAGAACTTATACCGTAAGAACTTTATACCTTCTAAGAACTGCCATACATTATAAAAACTTTCTTTAGGCTCTTTTCTGGACTTAACATTTTGCTGGCCCTAAAAACAGGTATCATAAAAGATAAATAAATTGAATGCAAAAATGACAAAGGGAAAAATGTTTAAGAAGACTAGAATATTATTAACATCAAAAGTCAGAGTAAAAATTTGAAAAGATCTAAGACATTTGAAATGGTGGCTCTGAAGATATTTAAAATTATAGCTGTAAATGAGAGCAATAGGGGAAAAAAGATTAGTATTAGAACTCTGGAAATTAGGGGTAAGAGTTAATTGAATAAAAATGTGACACAAAGAATAGAAGCTGAAAGTTGGGTAAGGAAATATAGTATACAGTAAGAAAAAATATTAGTAAGATATATGAGATTAAATTTTAAATGCATAGGGTAACTATGGTTAAAAATTCATGTGAAAGGAGAGTGATTTGATGGAAGGTGACGAGGATTTGGTGAGGGGTTGTCTTCACAAGAGAATTACCTCCTCCTCAAGCTTTTGACATTTTGTCTTGCCTCCTTCAAGGGCACTCATGCCTCCCTATGTTTCAATCTAAGATTATCCTTTGGGGACTATCCCTGTGAAGCTGGGATAACACCTTCCCTCTCCCATCCCAGTTTTTTTTTTTTTTTTTTTTAACATGGCAAGTATTCAGAGTTGATTGCAGAATCTTTAGTAAAAGCTTGTGTCTAAATAACTCTCTAAACCTGGCAGTTGAAAATGATTTTGATGTTTCACGAGAAAATTTTTACTTTGATTTAACAAATGATCCTGTTTTGCATAACCCTATAGTCCCTTATTTGTTGTTACATGATTACAGTAGTGAATGCTGTTAGGAATGTTTACATTATTTGCATCACTTTTTTGATGTTTATAGCCACCTCTGGGACAAGTACTTTCATTATATCTCATGGATTACTTTAAATTTGTATTTTAGAATTGGACAATCTGAGGTCTTGATAAATTAGGATAGTTTCTTGTTGTTGCTGTTCTTCAGTTGTTAAATTGGGTCCAACTCTTTGCAACCCAATGGGCTGCAGCACGCCAGGCTCCTCAGTCCTCCACTATATCCCAGAGTTTGCTCAAATTCATGCCCATTGAGTTGGTGATGCTGGCTAACCATCTCATCCTCTGTCACCACTTCTCCTTTTGCCTTCAATCTTTCCCAGCATCGGGTTCTAGTGTTTATTAGTCAAGCTGAGGTTAGTACCTGGATCTTTTAATTCCCACTCTGGCTGTGTTTCTACCGTAGCCTTTACCATAATTCCATCTGCTGTTTCTTGAGTTCACAGTGGTTGAATGTTTTGTAACATTTATGAATAAGAATGGCAAAAAAAGAATGTGAAGTTTTAATAGAAACTGTGCTCTCATTCCAGATTATGAATGAATTAATAGAGAATTTATGCCCCTCATACTGCCCTTATGTATAATTTCTTATTCTGTGTGAAATTTGTCATCATTAAAGCATGATTTTAAAAATGGGAAAAATTAATGGTTTTCAGAATGACTGAAGATATAAAAAGTATGTGAGGAAGCTAAGAATAGACAGGTATAGTAAATGACTGGTTATATATCAGCCAAGAATTTTTTTGACTACTCCTGTCTTTACCTAGGCGGAATCAAGCTTTGAGAAGATCTTGACAGGCACAAAAATTAATAGATTTTTCACTACACAGTAAGTACAATTACAGAGGTTGGCACAGCATGTTAGAGGTAGACAGAGAAGGGACTGCTGCCACAGAATAGGTGAGTGGGGAGAGGAGAGGCTTCCCAGAAGAAAATTCTGAATTGTTACCGGCAGATTGTTTTATGTACCAGTGTTGAAAGTGAAGGCTTTTCTGGTTCTTTCAAGCAATAATTGACAAAGTGGTTGGTCATCTCCTGATTGGCAAGAACAGTCCATTTTAGAATTAAATTAATCCCCAAATGCAAATCCATTCTTCCATTCTCAGGAGTGAAAAAATTTGCATAGGTTTTTACTTCGATGAACAATTAAGGACTACTTGTGTTGTGCTTATTCGCTCAGTCATGACCAACTCTTTGCGACCCCATGGACTGTAGCTCATACTTACTAGTAGTCTAAGTTGGATATTAAAGTTTACTAAAATATATATAACATTGCCAATGCAACCCATTACTAGAGTCTGCTACAAGATATTAGTATTTCATCAGAAATCGAAGTGCAATGAAATACTTGATAAGTTGTAAAGCTTCAACTGCTCATGCTCAACAAACAGGTGGCTGGAATTACCAGTATTTTCTTGAGAGTTTTATCAGTATATCAGCTGGGCTCTCTTAAATTGGTCATGGTGTTTGCTGTCTTGCGTCTGAATTATAAATGATTAGTATAGATTCATCATCTTATTTTTCCAGGATTGTATCCTTCAGTGTTAATTCATACTAGTAGTTCTTAGTTCTTGCATGTCTTATTGTTGGTAAATCATGAGTGAAAAACAAACCGTGCATGATTTTCATCAGAACTCAAATGTTGGCATGAGTAGAATCTGGAGAGCTTATTACAAAAGAGATCCCTGGGCACCATCCACAGAAATTCTAATTCAGTGCATCGGTGTGGGGTCTGATAATTAACAGTTTTGACAAGCTCCCAGGTGATGTTGATGCAGCTGACTTTTCAGCCATACTTTGAATAAAACCAGTCTATATCATTCTTGCTGGACTCGCCTGGTGGCTCAGTGGTAAAGAATTCACCTGCCAATGCAGGAGACACAAGTTTGATTCCTGAGTCAGGAAGATCCCCTGGAGAAGGAAATGGTGACCCTCTCTAGCATTCTTGCCTGGGAAATCCCATGGACAGAGGAGCCTGGTGGGCTACAGTCTAGAGGCCACAAAAGAGTTGGACATGACTTAGTGACTAAAAAATATCATTCTTGCTAAAGCAGACATGTAGACCACCCATGAAAACATTCATGTATAATGATATCTCCTATTGTTTAGTCCTTTTCTTTTGAAAGATAGCATTCACAAGATGGGATGTTTAGGTGGATGAGGAGAAGAATCTCTGGGTATTTTGGCCACTTTTAGTAACACACCAAAAAAACAAAACAAAAAACCAGATTGAGAATCTCTGATTGTGAGCAAATTATGGTTGATCAGATGTGGCTCAGACATCACATGCTAGGAGAACAGAGGTGATAAATCACTGTGGCTCAAGCATCATGTGCTAGGAGAACAGAGCTGATAAATGTGGCTAGAGAAATTTACCATCTTACCTAGGGTTTTGTATATCAGATTCAATAATTTGTGTTTAACCTAAGAGTGATAGTAAACCATCAAAGCATTTGGAACTAGGAGATGGCATGATCAAAGTTATATAAAAAAGAGTATAGCAAGAAGGGAAGCAGAGACAACAGTTTGAAGCTGCAACAATCAGGTAGATAAAAAACAGTGAAGGACCTGAACTAAATAATAAGGAGTAATGAGAATGATAGATGTGAGAGATAGTAAGGCAGTGATAATGATTATAATAGCAACTAATATTTGCTGTGCATTATGAGGGCTTCCCTGGTGGCTCAGAGGTTAAAGTGTCTTCCTGCAATGTGGGAGATCCGGGTTCGATCCCTGGGTCGGGAAGATCCCCTGGAGAAGGAAATGGCAACCCACTCCAGTACTCTTGCCTGAAGAATCCCATGGAGGGAGGAGCCTGGTAGGCTACAGTCCATGGGGTTGCAAAGAGTCAGACATGACTGAGCGACTTCACTTTCACTTTCACAAGCTATAGACTGATCACTTTACCAAGCAGGTTGGGTATATGATTTAATTTAGTCCTTACAGCAGCCTTAAACGGGGAAACTGAGTCACAGAGAGGCTAAGTTACTTGTTAAGGCCACACAACTGCTTAGGGCAGAACAATGATTTAGACTCCAGCAGAGCCCAGACTCTTGAACTGAATGGTAGATTTGATGAAATTGAGTGATACAAGGTAAAGGAGGTGGATTGAGTGTTCATAGATCAACCATTTCTAGCCTAGACACTGGTACTGTGTAGGAAAATTAGGAGGTGATGTGTATTTGGAGTGTGATGAAGTGGAGAAGTGAAGGGCCAGGGAGAGGATAAACTCAATTTTGGACATTCTGAGTTTGAGAAATCCAAGAGAAGAGATCTAGTGGTCAATGAATATATGGGTCTTTACTGTAGAAATCTAATGCAAACCCACAAAAACAGGGTGGCTAGATGAGATGCAGAGAATGTTGTGAAATGGGTAAACCTATCTGTGCTGCTGCTGCTAAGTCACTTCAGTTGTGTCCGACTCTGTGCGACCCCATAGACGGCAGCCCACCAGGCTCCCCCGTCCCTGGGATTCTCCAGGCAAGAACACTGGAGTGGGTTGCCATTTCTTCTCCAGTGCATGAAAGTGAAAGTGAAGTCGCTCAGTCGTGTCCGACTCTCCGAGACACATAGACTGCAGCCTACCAGGCTCCTCCAGCCATGGTATTTTCCAGGCAAGAGTACTGGAGTGGGTTGCCATTGCCTTCTCCGAAACCTGTCTGTAGTACTGTATTAAATTTTGAATGTCACTCTAATTAAAACTGAAGTTGTGTCTGGAGATAAACATAGTTTCAAAGAATTGGGAAACAATGTTGCAGGAATACTGGAGTAAGGAACTGGGTTGTTTAATGCAGAATTAAAGAGAAATGGGGGAGAAGGCAATGGCACCCCACTCCAGTACTCTTGCCTGGAAAATCCCATGGACAGAGGAGCCTGGTGGACTGTAGTCCATGGGGTCGCGAAGAGTCGGACACAACTGAGCGACTTCCCTTTCACTTTTCACTTTCATGCATTGGAGAAGGAAATGGCAACCCACTTCAGTGTTCTCGCCTGGAGAATCCCAGGGACAGAAGAGCCTGGTGGGCTGCCGTCTATGGGGTCGCACAGAGTCGGACAGGACTGAAGCGACTTAGTGGCAGCAGCAGCAGCAAAGAGACGGGGAAAGCCGATGGTACACCATATTTAAGAGAATAGTTATATAGAACAGGGAATGTAGATAGCACAGTAGTCAGAATAGGACCAAACAGATGCCAATTACTCAGTTCCAGATATGCTGAGAATAAAAGCATGTCCAAAAAGGGAAGGGATTGCCTTATGAGGTAGTGCATGCTACTTAAGGAACTGAAATATCAACTGGAGTGCCACCCAGTACCAGTATTGTAGAGGTAATTCTTGTTCCACATGGATTATTCAGTACATCAGAATTTAAGAGTATTGTAATAAACTGTTCTGGGTTTTATAATTTGTTTTTAAATTATTGATAGGTGTATTCTGAATTTTTCTTCACAAGCGAAGTAAATCATTATTTTTCTTGGCATAAAGCATATGAAATCATCACCATCTAAGATGATAGTTGCTGGAAATGTGTAAGGATTTTCCCTAAATACTAATCCATGTCTCATTACTGCTCTAGTTGTTTCAGCAGAATGCAATAGTTTGGTTGCAGGAATTGTTTACCATATCAGTGACGCCAAATAAAGGCAGTTTTTAAAATTCCACTTAAAGCAAAATGTCAAAATAAAGTGTAGTTTCTCATTACTGGATCTGCAGTTTTTGTATCTTTTTTTTTTTTTTTTCCCCCTTGGCCACTGGGAGTTTTGTTACCAGCCATGAAACACAACCTTCATGTTGTACTGTGTAGGATAGATACTGTAAATTTCTGGGCTTGCTTTTCCATTGATCTGGATTGCCGTATGGGAATCCTATTCAGCTGATCTTTATTTCCTGAGTCAGAAATTCTGTTTTACCAATCTTTGGGGCTTTCAGCAGCTATTCTCAGTGGGCCTTCAGGTATTGCACATGAAAGAGAAGGTTCAAAGGCATAGAAAGAAGATTCAGGGCTGAAATGTTTACACTGCATTTTAAAAAATTTTACAAACATTTTCTAAGTTGATGGATCAGCATGAAAGCTTAGTAGATCTAAAGCTTTTTATATGCTGTAGTATAGGTAGCATTTGAATTATACACAATTTTTAAGGAGTGGTGTGGTACTCATCAGTTATAAATTTTATGCAAAAGTGACTCACTTGTATGTTTCCAGCAAGTATAATGAACAACACTGTGATTAATGTTTTATATTTCTTGATTTTTCCACAAGTTTACTTGCCTCTTCTTATTCTGATTTATTTTGAAGCTGGCAGTATTGAATTCAGATAAAGAACAGTTTACAGTCAAAATAAGAAATTAACAAGCCACTGGAAATTTTATAATAAACAGATATTTCCCAGGTTTTACCACTTTTTATGTGGTCAGTTACATATATTGCATAGCAATAAAAATATTGTTTTTTTAGTTAAAGTACAAATACAAAAAGCCAACTGTTATGCATTTATCATTTATTTAGTAAAATATATTTTAATTATAAAGAGATTTTACTACCATATATTGATTTTTTTTTATAGTGTAATGTTTGCTAATGTGTCAGTAGCTTGTTTGAATATAATCTGGTTCTCTATGACTAGTTGCAGATTACACATTTATAAATTTTAAATAGACAACTTTGATACTTCTCTCAGCTTTGTGTATAAACAAAATGTTCAGTATGAAATGCAAAAGTTTGATAAAGGTCTTGTGTTTATTCTGAAGTACATAAATGTTTGTAGAACATTTTAAAAAAATCCTTGTAAAGTAAGTATTTGAGTCTTCTGCCATACACAGCATTTTCTTATTAAACAGATTTTTGACATTATGTTAAGCTATAACAGAATCCATGCTTCTGGGAAGTTTACATACATTAAAAGACTTTTTGACAAGATGCAATTAGTCTTCTGTATGAAATTATGGGAGAATTTACAAAATGAGCATATATGCTTAGGAGCTGATTTATCAAAATATTTTTGACTTGATTTTCCTTTTATGGGCTTCTCTCCCATTTTTATCTCATCGTGTATGTGTGTGTGTGTGTTTGTGTTTGCCTGTAAAATTTGCATAATGTAAATATATCTTCCAACCACAGCCAAAGTGGTTGTCTGGAGATATATTGTTTGGCCCTGGGGAGGAGGTAGGCTTGTAAGGAAAAGAATACTGAGATTGACTTAACACAGCCTGTCCTCCCTCACACCTAACTACAAACTTAATTGAGCTGTTTTAATAAACCTGGAGTCATTTTCATGTTAAATACTATCCATGCATGGATTTAAAAGTGATAATATACTAAGTAGCCTCCGGAAAGCAATTGGCTTTTATTCTAATCATGGGGACCAAATCATGATGCTTTTGCTAAAGTCATTCCATAATTTAGTTTTAAATTTTAAATTCTTTTTTAGGGTGGATTCCTAAGCTTCCTGGGATTTCTTCTAATACTGGGACATTTATTTCTTTGGTTGCATTAGTGTGTTGCTGTATCTCAGTTCCCAAAGGACTCTGTTTTAATCTATATCATAACTTGACACAATCTGTTGTTATAGATCTGCTTTCCAATAGATTTCGAGATCTTCGTGGTTGCAGACTGTGTTTTATCTTTCTTTGTCCAAGGCCAAGTGATTTAATAAGAGGCGGTGAGGTAAGAGTGTGGCTCCTGTTAAACGCAGCTTCAGAACAGAAGCGCCAGTCTGTTCCTGCTGGCTGGGGGCGTCCCTGGTGGCTTGGCCAGTAAAGGATCCACCTGCAAAGCAAGAGACCTGGGTACGATCCCTGGGTGGGGAAGAGCCCCTGGAGAAAGTAGTAGTTAAACACTCCACTCTTTCAGGCACTCCATTCTTGCCTGAAAAATCTCATGGACAGAGGAGCCTCTCAGGCTCAGTCCCTGGGGTTGCAGAGTCGAACAACAATAAGTATGCACGCTCACTGTTGCTCTAGACTATAAAGCCTCACCGTAGCAGGGTCCCTGGTGTTCAGCGAGTCAGAATTCTTGCCCTTCCTTCCCATGAGATGGCCCTCCTACCCAAAGAAAGCCTAACCACTTTTTAATTTTAGAGTAGATTGTCCAATTGAGGGATTCCCTCTCTTGGTCTTAGGTTGATAATAGGCCAGTTTGGGCACATGCCCATCACACTATTCCACAAAACACTCATTTGTAGGATACCTGGGTTTGATCCCTTGGTTGGGAAGATCCTCTGAAGAAGGGAAAGGCTATTCACTCCAGTGTTCTGGCCTGGATAATTCCATGGACAGTATAGTCATGGGTCACAAAGGGTTGGACACCACTGAGTGGCTTTCACTTTCATATGTACTATGAAAATTGTGCATATCAAACAAAAGATAACTTGGTTCTAGTTAAGAACATAACTTTTTAAAGGGATTAATAAGAAGAAATAACAATTTATTTGAATTTCATATGGATTTGTTAAAAAAAAAAAAGCAACCTCTGCAGGCAAGGAAGGTACTGTGCTATGTCTTTTTAAGAATTGAAAGATGAAGAGTACTTAGTGTTGCTCTCAATGAGACAAAATGTAGTGAGGATGCATGTATGTGTGTGTGTGTGTGTGTGTGTGTGTGTGCATGTGCGTGTGTGCATGATCATAATGCAGATTAAGTGAATTAAGCGTTCTAACCAGCAACCTATGGGAATGATCTGTTCTAATATGAGCTTCAGGAAAAAGAGTACAGAGGATATGAACACTTGACCTGAGTTTTGAATAATGCATAGAGACCTGATAGGTATATTTATGCAAATATTCAAGCACATAATAGCACACATACTCAGTATGAATTTATGTGGATAAATTTATGTGGATGTGTGTGTGCACAAATGCATAGTCATGGTGAGATTAGCGTATACTCTTCTTAAATGCTTTTATTCTCATGAAATGTAACAATATAAAAGTCTTTATAAAAGCTTCTCTCCCTTAACTGATGTTGCCAGAATATTATTTTGACTTAAATCTTTAGCAACTAAAACTGTCAGCAGTCATGATTAAATTGTATATTAACCTGTACAATTCTTATAGTGACACATGGCTATGTATTAAAGTGAAATAAATGATAGACTTTTAGAATAATCTGGTCGTGAAGGGACATGCATAATTTTGTTTTGGAAAAGTCCAGCCCTTTGGCAGCTGTCTAGTGTTCAGATGGTAATTGTATTAACCTGGATGGGTAGGAAGCTACGTGGAGGAAGACATTATAGATCATGTATTCCTACCCATGTCATCTTGAAATGATTAAACCAAAATAATTCTGCGGTTTACCCTTCAACTAGGTCTTTTAGATGCTTCTACTTCCCTCTCCCCAAATCTCTTTACATTTTTGTTGATGCCTATATGAAGTATCTATAGTTGCATAACAAATTACCACAAAAATCAAATTACTATGCGGTGACTAATCATTTCATACATAGTTTCTTTGACTCAGGAATCTGGGCATGCCTTAGCTGGGTACTCTGCTTCAGTGTCCCTCACAAACTGTAGTTACAGTGTCAGTCAGAGCTGTAGTCTCAGTTCATCTGGGAAAAGATCTACTTCCAATCTTATATGGCTTTGGCAGATCCAGCTCCTTGTGATTTTTGGACTGAGGGCCTCTGTTCTTTGCTGACTATTGACTGGAGACAGCCCTCAGTTTCTTGCCATGTAGGTCTCTCCATGTGGAAGTCTGCTTTATCAAAGTCAACAAAGGAGAAGGTCTGTGGAGATAGTCTGTAAAGATGATGGGAGTTACAGTCTTATGTAGTATAATCATGGTGGTGTTATCTCATCACTTCTGGTGTATCTCCTTCATTAAAAATTATATCACTGGTCTTTCCCACACTCAAGAGGAAAGGATTAGTTATGTATTATAGACGTGAATACCAGTACCAGGTGATGGAGATCACTGGGGCCACCTTAGGGTCTGCCTGCTGCAATGCCTAATGTTTGTTTGGGGTGAGAAAGACCTATTCTGTAATGATAAATAAAAGTGTAGAATTCAGAAGGGATAAACTCATCAGTAATTAATATTACTTGTCAGTGAATAGCTGCATATAATGTCAGAACTTTCCCATTTTTTGATATCCAGAGACTATAAAGAGACTAAAAAGGCATTGGATTGATGAGTTATAAAAGCAGTGATTGCATCAAGCTAGTGCATGCCAAGGACAGATTTTTTTTTTTCCAGTTTGTAAATTTTGTCTTTATCTAAAATATTTATTGTTTTCTTCAACTTCATGGAAATAAATGCTCAGAAATGCTGGAGTACAAGCCTACTTATAACTTTATTGCAATTTAAAAACAATTTAAAATCATGATTTCTCTTACTATTCCTTTCCTTCTTCCTTTTTCCAGAGTACTCCTTGTTTGATGTATCAAAGTAGCTGTACATTTATAGTCAGTATTAGAAAATAAAAATTAATAAAGGAAATAGAGAAATACACAGAACATAGTTCTTAATAAATATATTGTGAATAAGAAATGATAATGATAGAAAATACTGAATTTGACAATGAAAATGGATAGATGCAGGACATAGTTATTTGTGTATATTCAAATATAGGGACAAGCCATTGAATTAATATAGATTGAATAAGGATCAGAAATTTGTATATGGTAAATTAAATTCTTCTGTGCTTTGTTTGCTTCTTAATATCTTATAAATTTTAAGGGTATTCCAATAATCATTACTATTTCACTGTCAGAATTAGCAAAAGACCTCTTTTTTAATGTGCAACTAAACCTCAGGGATTTTCTCCAACTACTAATCAATGCATTTCACCTACTTTAGTTAACGTGATTATCTGGTTGATCATGGTTCAGTATTTTCCTGAAATGAAGGAGATATAGCCATTAAAAGCAGGGAATTCAACTTCGGGTCACCACCTCTTATCCTAATATAAACTACTAACACTCTTGTAAATTACTGAATTCTTGCAAAGGTCCTTTCTCCCCCGGAATGATTCATCTCTTATTTAAGAAGCAGATTCTTAGCCTTGGCCTTACATTTTCAGTATAGATATCCTATTATTAATGTACTTTTAAAATTTCATTTTTTATTTAATTAGTTCTGAAAGTTTCTATTTACCCTCCGATTAGTCACTAGTCAGGTATCTGAACACTCCAAAACTTGAATTTTAGAAAATTTCTTGACAAAAGATATTTAGTCTATTGTCTGTAGTGTCCCGAACATGCCATTTTAGTGGTGTTTGCTCTAGATTTTAAAAGCCCAGGAATTCAAGGACTTTTGCTGTTCAGTTGCCAAGTCGTGTCCAACCCTTTGTGATCCATGGACTGTAGCACGCCAGGCTTCCCTGTCCCTCACCATCTTCCAGAGTTTGCCCAAGTTCATATCCATTGAATTGGTGATGCCATCCAGCCGTCTCATCCTCTTTCACGTCTTTCTCCTGCTGCCCTCGATCTTAACCAGCATCAGTGTCTTTTCCAGTGACTCTACTGTTCGCATGAGGCGGCCAAGGACTATCACTGTGTAAATATCTTTGTGTAGCAGTTCATGCAATTAGACATTCAATAAATGAATAAATATAGCATTCAATAAATGCCTTCTGATAACGGAAACCCAGTTAAAAGTCTTCTGGAGAAATTCAGAATTCAACCAAACAGAGTCACAATAGTGTAAAGTTTTCCAGTATTTTGAAACAGCTTCTTTCTTCCTAGCTACTTAGCCTTATGCCCCTTCTCATACTCTCCGTTTCTTTTTAGGACATTAAAACAAACAAACACAACATTCTGTGCTTCTTTTCTCTGAAATACCTTAGATCTCTGACTGCCAGAATCTTTTCTTCTTGACTTGGTTATGTTGGAGATATCACATCTTCCACTCTGATTTGTCCTTTCCATTCAGGAATGTGGGGAGGAAGTTGAATACTCAGTTGGCTAGAGTTACAGAGGAAGAAGATATCTTAGGAATAACACCGCTCAGCATTCATAACTGAGCCTAGATATTTAGTGGAAAAACCCTGACTAAAAATCCAAAGGTTTTAACTAAAAGTTCTATGTTTTTTTTTCTTTGTGAACCAGGATATTATAATGTTTTGTGTGTTGCTTGCATGCTATTGTGACCTGGTGATACAATAGATATCAACTTGTTTGTGCATCTTTGCCCTAGTGACACATTATTGGCTGTTTAGCGATATTGCAGATAATCAGTATGTTAGCTGCTGGACAATTCTGAGTCAAAGCCCGATGGCAAACTTTATTTTGACTGGTAAATAACTTGAGGCTAAAAATTTGTATTAAAAAAAAATAATAGTAAAATTGCACTTTGGCTACTGATGTGTTTTTAGAATATTTTAAGTAAGTATCCTTTAATTTAATGATGGATAACTACAAGTCACGTGATATTACTTTTTCTGTGAAAATTTAGAAGCCTATGTCTGTTCACTTCTTTTTTTACTACTGTTTGCCGCTAGGGAGTATAGGCTGAACTTCATAATTTAAACTTCACTGTATTTTAGTTTGTGTTATTCTCTAATTGCTTTCTATATCTTTATTTTTTTATATATATAAAAAGGTTATTTTGGGCAGTGCTGGGTCTTCACTGCAGTTTTTCTCTAGTTGCATGAGAGAGGCTACTGTTTATAGTCATGTGCGTCTTCTCATTGCGGTGCCTTCTATTGTTGCAAAGCATGGGCTGTAGAGTGATGACTTCAGTAATTATGGCATATGGGCTTAATTGCTCTGCAGTCTGTGGAATCTTTCTGGACCAGGGATTGAATCCATGTTCCCTGCATTGCCATGTGGATTCTTATTCCACTGAGCCACCAGGGGAGTACTTTACTTTTGTGTCATTAACTAGAAATAAAGTTTTGAACTATCTTATTCTTCTCTTGTACCTCACAGTTATTTTATTTTTGGGTCCATATTGAGCATTTAATTTAAAAAGTTAAAATTATTTTTGTCTTAAAGAATATTGTTTAAGTGTGATGAAAATGTGGTAAAATGAAACCCAAACAGAAGTGTTGGGAAAAAGAAAACTTAGAGAGAAAAAGAAAACTTTGTTCAAACTTTTAGGATAAAATCTGTCTCTAGAATACACCAGAAAGATTTGCTATTAAAAAGCCACCCTATTAAGCATGTTTAATATGATTCCATGTATTTTTGTAACCATGACTATACTGTTATTTTTCCTCACTATTTTTATAGATTTTCTTTTTTTTTAGGAAGCAGTTAGGAGAAAGAAAATTCCTAGGCAGACCATCCCTAGTATTTTATTACCACAAAATGAAACAAATTCTTAGTTAAACATTAGTAATTGCATATTCTTAATATGAAAAAGTAGCTGAGAATATTTAAATTTCTTCCATTCTGGGATTTTTATCTTAATATATTTTGTGTGTTGGTTTTTAGTGTGAAAAGTAAGTATTTTGGTAAATCACATGATATAAAAGTAAAAGTACAAAAATGTTTTTATAAATCATGTACTACAGAAAAAAAACTACAAAGATATCAGGGTAGGTATTTGAGGAAATTGGGAATTTATTATTATTTTTTTCTGGGAAAAAGTTTCAACTGCCATTGAATTTCATTATCATTTAATTTTTAAAAAGAAAATGTTGGCTTTGTTATGCTGGATCGTTATATGCTTTATTTCTACTACATTTTATCATAACACACTGAGTATAAATAAACTCTGGTATGCTAAACCTAATAGCAATTAAACTGGAAGTGTTTGTGTTTCATCACTGTGAACTTCTCAGAGATGTTTCCATGACAACCTTCATGCTAGTTAAGACAACCAGAGGTGATCAACAGTTTATATATTTTTTTCTTTTGCAAGAATGGAATTTGTGGTGACAGTTTTGGCCTTTAATGGCACTTTTGCTCTGTGTGAAAGTATTTGTTTATCAGATCATATGTTGTTAACTGTCAGAGTGAGGTAGAGTGACTGCTTTTGATAAAAGGCTGCCTTAGAATATCTAGCCTCTGAAGCTCTTGTACTCTAATTATCCCCATCAATATAGAAGAGTCCATTTGCATCAGTACTCTACAGATTTTACTTTATTAAGACCAAGTATTATGCTGAGTAAAATTGGGAAGATCTTGATTTTGTTTGGCCATATAAAAATTGAAGTTCCTTGTAGCCTTACTTCTTAATGAATTTCACCCTCCCCTGGAAAAATTCCATACACATATACCTAAAGAAAAATATCTAAGTGTCCTCTTTAGAAAAGGTTATTGGGGCAGTTTTATGATTTTCCTTAAATCACTTGCTCTCCTAGAATATTATAACTACATCAATAGAGTCTGCTACAAAAGATGTACAAAAAGAGGAAAAATAATTTTATAGTTTCAAACAGAAATTGCCAAGCTGATGGTGTAACTAAGAACTTTTTCCTGTTTACTGTTAAAATAGAGGCACATTAAAAACTTTGACTACTTTTAAATTCTCAAAATAAGCATATATATATATATATGTTCTTATAAAGAGGACTGGAGTAGTGAAGTTTCTTCAGAACTGTGTGTGTTCCACAAGGGAGAGAAGCTGTTCACTCAGGGATATGTTTGTCCGCTTTTGTAAGCTGTAACTGACCCCATGGCCACTTGTTCAATGTTGTCTAATACCTGCAGGATAGGAGTAGGTGTCAAGGCATAATAAATATTTTCTATGATTTATAGTGGAAAATAAGCTCATTACTTTATAAAATAAAGCTTGATAGTTTTCTTGGATAGTATGACTATATAGATGTTAGGCTTTAGCATATATCCTCTCAGAAAAAGAAATAGTTTAATTTTTACCAGCTTTGTTAAACTATTAACAATAGTAAATAATAAATTTCTAGGACTAAACATTATCCTTGCTTTCTTTAGAATTACCTGTTAACATTATTAACCTCAATGAAGTTAACATTTCTATAAAATGACATATGGTTTTATCTTATTTTAAAGAATAGAATCCTGATTTTTCAATTCTTTTATTCAGTCTTTGTCTTGACATCATCATCCATCCAGATGTATAAGCCAGAAGCTTGGAAATGATCTTGAACCCTTCTTTCATTCACTCATTCATTCACTTGTTTCTTCTTAGGCACTCATTACTGAGGGTAGAGTGCAAAACAATATACATAGAAATTCCTTCTCTCATGACTAGACTGTGGTCTCATGAATCATAAAAGATAAAGAATGTGAGATTGATAAGTGCCTTGGAGAAAAAGAAAACAAAAAGGGGTTTGTCTGTGTGTGAAAGAGAGATGGGATGGGTTTTGCTATTTTAAGTGGAATAGTCAAGGAAGACTTCATTGGAAAGTTGGCATTTATGCAAAGAACAGAAAGGTGAAGGCAAGAGGTATGCTGTTATCTGAAATGTTAAGCAGAGAGTAAGCACACGTAATGGTCTTGAATTTTGAGAAACGGCAAGCAGATTGGGCAACTCATGTAGAACACGCAATGAGAAAGATAGGAGCTAGAATTGGGGATTGACGGATAGTGAATATAGGGCTTGTGAGCTACTCTAGAACATTGAGTAGATGATTAATACAGTATCATTTCCCTCTTGACAGAATCACTCTGGCTGCTGTGTTGAAAATAACCTCTAGAGAGGTAGGGATGAAGGCAGGGAAGAAGCAAAGATGAAGCTAGTTAGGAATTTATTGCAAGAATTCAAGCAAGAGATGGTAGGAGCTTGGATAAGAGTGGTAATCATAGTGTAGGTGAGGGAAGGGATCAAATTCTGGATGTATTTTGAAGATTTAGCCAACAGGATTCACTGACAGATTGAATGTGGTGTTTGAGGCAAAGGCAGGAATCAAAGTGGATTCAGAGTTTCTGCCTGAAAATCGATAGTATTTCCTTTTTTTCTGAGTGGGGGAAGACCATAGAGAGGGAAATAGTTTGGGGGAGAAACATTAAAAATTAAACTTTGGATGGGTTTGGGAGCTCTATTAGATATCTGATTGTAGACAGTAAATAGGAAATTGGATATAGGAACATGGAGTTTAGAGCAGAGATGTGAGAAACATTTATAAATTAGCACATAGATATTATTTGAGACAATGTGAGGCTAGGAAGGATCACCAAAAGAAACAGGCCAAGGATTTCTCTTGTCAAAGCTCTGGCAGAGTGAATGCCTCAGTGTGGCCAGAGCAGTCCCAGTTTATGCCTGGCCCCAGAGTAACTCAGAGTGCCCCACTCTCCCTCTACAGGGAACCTCTTTGGACACTGAAATACATGATCACTGAACAAATATTTTTTGCCTCTACTCTTTTTATATCCACTTACTTTTCCTAGTTCGTTAATCCAAGCCTCTCACCAAATTTCTTAACTTCTTTTCTCACCTTCTCCCACCAATCTTTACTTCCAGAATAACCTAATCATTCCACATATAAATCTAATAATGTCATTCCCTGGTGGCTCAGAGGTTAAAGCGTCTGCCTGCAATGTGGGAGACCCAGGTTCGATCCCTGGGTCTGGAAAATCCCCTGGAGAAGGAAATGGTAACCCACTCCAGTATTCTTGCCTGGAGAATCCCATGGACAGAGAAGCCTGGTAGGCTACAGTCCATGGGATCATGAAGAGTTGGACACAACTGAGCGACTTCACTTACTTACTTACTTAATGTCATTCCCCTTGTTAGGCTTTTCCTATGGCTTCTAATGTTTAAAAGAGTAGAACAGTGTCTATAATATGGAATTTCAGAATTCTTTGTTATCTTATTCTTGCCTCTCTGTACAGCTCCCTTCTCTTGCCATTTCTCCCTTATCTAGCTTCTTGGAAATAAGAGATTTTTTACTGCTGTTTGCGAGCTGCCACTCAGCTGCTAAGCCCCAGGGGCTGCTTTCCTGTAGTAAGGAGCTGTGTGGGGCTGGGGGCCAGCACTCTTTACTATTACGCCTCCCAAATCTTCCCTGATTCATGGGAGTTGGGGGTGGGTGAACAGGCACCACCACCCAGCTGCTTCCACGTGACTGGTATAGGCTTTCTGCAGCACTGTGGAAATGAGATTACCAATATTCACCAATGTCTGATTCCAGATAGAAGCTGGGAAAGATGGACACTGTTATTTGGCTGCCAGCTCATCTGGAATTGGCTGGCAACTTATCGTGGCTGAAAATCCACAATTCTTACTGAGTTTTGGTAGATTTTGGTTGAATAAGTTCCCTTGTGGTTGCATATCTTTTGACTCTTTGCCAGAGATTTTTAAAAACATTTTTATTTTTAATTGGAAGATAATTGCTCTACAATGTTGTTTGGTTTCTGCCACAGAACAATGTGAATCAACCATAAGTATACATATATCCCCTCCCTCTTGAGTCTCCTCCCCATCCTATAGGTCATTACAGAGCACCGGTCTGGGCTCCTTATGTTGTACAGCAATTTCCCACTATCTATCTGTTTTACACGTGGTAATGTACATACTTCAAGGCTACTATCTCAATTCATTTCATCCTCACCTTACCTTGTTATGTCCACAAATTTGTTCTCTACATCTGTGTCTCCATTCTTGCCCTGCAAATAGGTTCATCAGTACCATTTTTCTAGATTTCGTATGTACATGTTCATATATGATACTTTTCTCTTTCTGATTTACTTCACTCTGTATCTCGGCTCTAGGATCATCTGGTGCATGGTGCAAGATGGTGGAGAAGGATGTGTGCTCATCTTCTCCTGAGAGAACTCCAAAATTCTCACAAAATTCTAACTTGCAAAATTCTTGCAAATTGTTGCAAATTCTAACATCCAAAAAAGATGTCCTTTTCATTATAGGGAACTGGAATGCAAAAGTAGGAAGTCAAGAGATACCTGGAATGACAGGCAAATTTGGCCTTGGGGTACAAAATGAAGCAGGGCAAAGACTAACAGTTTTGCCAAGAGAATTAACTGGTCATAGCAAACACCCTCTTCAAAAACAGAAGACTCTACACATGGACATCACCAGATGGTCAATACCGAAATCAGATTGATTATATTCTTTGTAGCCAAAGATGGAGAAGCTCTATACAGTTAGCAAAAACAAGACTGGGAGCTGACTGTGGCTCAGATCATGAAATCTTTATTGCAAAAGTCAGACTTAAATTGAAGAATAGGGAAAACCACTAGACCATTCAGGTGTGATATAAATCAAATCCCTTACAATTATACAGTGGAAGTGACAAATAGATTCAAGAGATTAGATCTGATAGACAGAGTCCCTGAAGAACTATGGATGGAGGTTTGTGACATTGTACAGGAGGCAGTGATCAAGACCATCCCCAAGAAAAAGAAATGCAAAAAGGCAAAATGGTTGTCTGAGGAGGCCTTACAAATAGCTGAGAAAAGAAGAGTCGGCAAAGGAGAAAAGGAAAGATATAACCAACCACCTGAGTGCAGGGTTCCAAAGAATAGCAAGGAGAGATAAGAAAGCCTTCCTCAGTGATCAATGCAAAGAAGTAGAGGAAAACAGTAGAATGGGAAAGATAAGAGATCTCTTCAAGAAAATTAGAGATACCAAGGGAACATTTCATGGAAAGACGGGCACAATAAAAGACAGAAATGGTATGGATGTAACAGAAGCAGAAGATATTAAGAAGAGGTAGAAAAAGTACACAGAAGAACTATACAAAAAAGATCTTCATGACCCAGATAACCATAATGGTGTGAACATTCACACAGAGCCAGACAATCTAGAATGCAAAGTCAAGTGGGCCTTAGGAAGCATCACTACGAACAAAGCTAGTGGAGGTGACGGAATTCTAGTTGAGCTATTTCAAATCCTAAAAGATGATGCTGTGAAAGTGCTGCACTCAATATGTCAGCAAAATTGGAAAACTCAGCAATGGCCACAGGACTGGAAAAGGTCAATTTTCATTCCAGTCTCAAGGAAAGACAATGCCAAAGAATGTTCAAACTACTGCACAATTGCACTCATTTCACATACTAGCAAAATAATGCCAAAATTCTCCAAGCAAGACTTCAACAGTATGTGAACCGTGAAGTTCCAGATGTTCCAGTTGGATTTAGAAGAGGCAGAAGAACCAGAGATCAAATTGCCAACGTCCATTAGATCATCGGAAAAGCAAGAGAGTTCCAGGAAAACATCTACTTCGGCTTTATTGACTACACCAAGGCCTTTGACTATGTAGATCACAACAAACTGTGGAAAATTCTTCAAGAGATTGGAAAATCAGACCACCTGACCTGCCTCTTGAGAAACCTGTGTGCAGGTCAGGAAGCAACAGTTAGAACTGGACATGGAACAACAGACTGGTTCCAAATAGGAAAGGGAGTACGTCAAGGCTGTATATTGTCACTCTTGTTATTTAACTTACATGCAGAATACATCATGAAAAACGCTGGGCTGGATGAAGCACAAGCTGGAATCAAGGTTGCTGGGAAAAATATCAATAATCTCAGATGTGCAGATGACACCACCCTTATGGCAGAAAGCAAAGAGAAAGTAAAGCGTCTCTTGATGAAAGTGAAAGAGGAGAGTGAAAATGTTGGCTTAAAACTCAACATTCAGAAAACTAAGATCATGGCATCTGGTCCCATCACTTCATGGCAAATAGGTGGGGAAACTATGGAAACAGTGTAAGACTTTATTTTGGGGGGCTCCAAAATCACTGCAGATGGTGATTGCAGCCATGAAATTAAAAGACACCTGCTCCTTGGAAGGAAAGCTATGACCAACCTAGACAGCATATTAAAAAGCAGAGACTACTTTGCCAACAAAGGTCCATCTTTCCAAAGCTATGGTTTTTCCAGTAGTCATATATGGATGTGATAGTTGAACTATAAAGAAAGCTGAGCACCAAAGAATTGATACTTTTGAACTGTGGTGTTGGAGAAGGCTCTTGAGAGTCCCTTGGACTGGTAGGAGATCCAACCAATCTATCCTAAAGGAAATCAGTCCTGAATATACATTGGAAGGACTGATGTTGAAGCTGAAACTCCAATACTTTGGCCACCTGATGTGAAGAACTGATTCATTGGAAAAGACCCTGGTGCTGGGAAAGCTTGAAGACAGGAGGAGAAGGGGACGACAGAGGTTGAGATGGTTGGATGGCATCATCAACTTGATGGACCTGAGTTTGAGCAAGCTCTGGGAGTTGGTGATGGACAGGGAGGCCTGACGTGCTGCAGTCCATGGAGTCACAAAGAGTCAGACATGTCTGAACATAACAGAACTGAGGAACATCTACCTCAGTTCAACTGATGCTGATTCATCCCTCTTTATGGTTAATATTCCATTATATATATGTAGCACAATTTCTTTATCCATTCATCTGTTGATGGACATCTGTTTAACTTAATATTTTCCCAGAGATTTTTGATAATTGTTAATTTTGATCAACTAATAGATATCTCTCCTAGTGAGAGGTTTCCAGTAGTTTCTCACGTCCCCATTCTAGAAGTCTTCACTCCTATACTATTCCTTCTGAGTTCAAATAAGCTCCAGATATCAATTACTGACCGTCTTTAGAGCATATATAATATACCATATATAAAGATACACCACAGTTATCAGATCCTCTTTATAATGTTAGACTACTTTCAGCTCTTCATTTTTGTAAATAAAGCTACTAACAATTTTCTACATAAATTTTTTCCAAGGTTTGACTATTTCATTAGTGTGTATTTCTAGAGGCAGAGCTATAGAGTGGTGCATGGGGAACATTGCCAAATTACTCTACAGAAGTTATTTTTAATTCTTTTAGCAGTGGATGCACATTTTATTGATTTTCACTAGAATCATTTATACTTGATAGAATGATCTCTCTCTCTCTCTCTCTAAGTCGCTTCAGTCGTGACCGACTCTGTGCGACCCCAGAGATGGCAGCCAACCAGGCTCTTCTGTCCCTGGGATTCTCCAGGCAAGAATACTGGAGTGGGTTGCCATTTCTTTCTCCAATGCATGAGAGTTAAAAGCGAAAGTGAAGTCACTCAGTCATGTCCTACTCTTCACGATTCCATGGACTGCAGCCTACCAGGCTCTTCAGTCCATGGGATTTTCCAGGCAAGAGTACTGGAGTGGGGTGCCATTGCGTTCTCCGATAGAATGATAGATGCTATCATTTTTAATCTTGCTGCTAATTTGATGACGAAGTAGAAATTTAATTTATTTTATATTAATCTTGTATTCTTGATCATCAGTGCCATTTCTTTCAGGTTAGCACTAAAGCCTGTTTTTTGGAAAAGGCAAATTAAAAAAAAAATAGGTAAAGAAATATGAGTGGAACTAGAATAACACACCAAAGTGCTGTTTTCATTGCTATTGGCTATGCAAGATGTGCTAAGATTTTTTTATTTGTTATTATGAGCAATATGGGTTTTAGAACATACCTTCACTTCCTGTTCAGCTTCTTTTACTTTCATACTCTAAAAGTCTCAAAGGGAGAAATAAACTTATTTCTGCTTAGATGAAAAATATGTAAAAGAAGTTTAAAGATGATCTAATTATATATTGCTTGTTGGTAAATATAAAGTGAGAGTAGCTTTGAAATTTAAAATAGAGCAATATATTCAGTTACATACATGGTTTTATGTATTAGATCAAAGAGAAATCTATGATATTTTAAATTTCTCTTTGATTTTGAAAAAGTTGATTATCTGCAAAATCTATGTTATTTCATCTACAAATGCTGCCAGTGCCTGTAGATCTAATGTGCCTTTCCCCACATAACAATTCTTTTCTACATCTCTGCTCAATTCACTAATAAGTAGAGAAAGATATGCTTCATATCTGTTAAAGAAATTTTATAGGTAATTATGACTTTTTTACAACACAATGAGAATGTCTTTCATGTATGCAATATTCCCTCTTCTTTTCCAATGTAAAACCAAACAAAATGCCCGATCAGTGACATAAACCATTCAGGAGTGCAGGAAGAAACTGAAATAGTAAGGTTTGGCTAGAATCTGATCCTGTCATACCCCTATTACTTCTGGAGGTTAGGTTTCTGCAACTGTATACCTTTAGGAAAAATTATGTTGAAGTATAGTTGATAAACAATGTGGTATTTTTCCAAGTGTACCAAAAAAAGTGATTCAGTTGCATATATACATTGTTGTTTAGTTGCTAAGTCATGCCTGGCTCTTTGCTACCTCATGAACTGCAGCACACCAGGCTTCCCTGTCTTTCACTATCTCTTGGAGTTTGCTGAAACTCATGTCCATTGAGTGGGTGATGGCATCCAACCATCTCATCCTCTGTTGCCCCCTTCTCCTCCTGCCCTCAATCTCTCCCAGCATCAGGGTATTTTCCAATGAGCTGGCTCTTCACATCAGGTGGCCAGAGTATTGGAGGTTCAGCTTCAGCATAATTCCAGTGAATATTCAGGATTGATTTCCTTTAAGATGGATTGGTTGGATCTTCTTGCTGTCCAAGGGACATTTATTCTTTTTCATTTTTCCCCCATTTAGGTTATTACAGAATATCAAGCAGAGTCCCCTGTTCTATACAGTAGGTTCTTGTTGATTATCTGTATAAATATAGTAGTGTGTAGATGTCATTCTGTGATTGTGAACCTTAATCCATGTATTACATTGCAACTTTCATGATACATCTGTCTGTCCTCCAGTCTCAGTGTTCCTCAATTAGTTTTGTTTTGTCCTCTGTGTTTTTATTCCTGAAAAACTTTGTGTTAAATATCTATGTCAACTCTAGCTTACCCTTTTGAAGAACTGCACTTAGCTATTTAAGATATGCTTGTTTGAATTAACTTGTATTTCAATTTTTACATTCATTTTATTGACAGAATTCAGAATTTCAAGATTTGATAAAGTTTGAATAGAAAGAAATATAACCTAAAATCTGATGATGTTTACACAGTAAAATTTAGTAAAATATTTTAATATAGAAAAAGTAAATGATTATAGTGATATGATAAAAGTTAGCTTTTCTTTAATAAAAAAGTTTGCAAGACTTACATTCTGTTGCTTTCCAAAACTGGGCAATAGCCTTTTGGGGATATAGTTTCCCTTTTTGAGAAAATGGTCCTCAGATTGTCTTCCAAGAGCTGTAAGGATACTTAGGTAAGTGAGCCTAAGCTAGCCAACAGGAAAAAAACCAAACAACAAAATGCAGATTTAGAAGTAATGCTAGAAGTAACAACAAAATAAAGCCTGTTATAAATGAATTATATATACATTCTAAAATTTTATTCCGTGTGTGTAGTCGCTCAGTCGTGTCCTACTCTTTGACCCTGTGGACTGTAGCCCACCAGGCTCCTCTGTCCATGGGTTTCTCCAGGCAAGAATACTGGAGTGGGTTGCCATTTCCTTTTCCAGGGAATCTTCCCGACCCAGGGATCGAACCTGGTCTCCCGCATCACAGGCAGATGCTTCACACTCTGAGCCACCAGGGAAGCCTGGTGATAAATAATTAGAAAATTTTATTCTAATTTGGCTAATTTCTACTATATCCACTAGAGGCTAGAGACTATTGTCTTTAGACATATTCTCCAGCACCCATAGCATGAACAACAATAAGCTCCTATTATTCCTTAGGGCTTCCGCAGGGGCTCAGCAGTCAAGAATCCAGTAAAGAATCAGCAGTAAAGAATCCAGCCTGCAGTGCAGGAGTTGCAGGAGACATGGATTTGATCCCTGGATCGGGAAGGTCCCCTGCAGTAGGAAATGGCATCCCACTCCAGTATTCTTGCCTGGAGAATCCCATGGACAGAGGAGCCTGGCAGGCTACAGTCCACAGGGTCGGAAAGAGTTGAACACGACTGAAGTGACTAAGCACACGTACAAACACATTTCTTATTGAATCAGAACTTACTGTGATTCCTTGAAGACTGTATACAGCCACAGCCTTAAAAATCCAAATAACTGACTGATGTTTGCTGAAAATGTTGAGGAATATAAACCTTATTTATAAATTTTAAATTGCTAGTTTTAAAATAAAATAATACTTGAAAAACTTAATGAGTTTTATGAGTTTGCCTTTCATCAATATTTATCATGCTTTATTCTAAAACTTAATAAAATAACACCAGTTTGAATTATTTAGTAGTCTTGTACTGAAGTATTTGTTATTGATACTCAAATATCCATTTGTTAGGAATATTTTTCTATGCTAAGGAGGATAGCAGAGGGAATGATATATGTTTTAAGGATATGGGGACAGAGATTAAGATAGTTAAAGGCGTATATCACAAATATTGAGTTAATTCATTATTGTGAATCTGTAAGTAAATATCTGACATTTACATTTAGAGGATATGTGTTGGGCTACCTGTGACAAGTATTATGAGTAAGTAAACAGGGGCTTTCTTTGTGTAATTTTAGATGAGAGACATCATTTCAATAAACTTCTGTTCCTGAAGTACTCACCAAGACCAGTGATTGAGAGGTGCCTTCAGTATAACTATTGGACACTTTACATAGTAGAATTTTTGAGATTTGTTCAGTTCTGTTTAAGTTATATTCTGGCTGAAAAGTTTTGTTTCACATGGAGAAGTTCAAGAAGTTTTAGTGAAAAAAAGTATCTTATTTATGAAGTATTTTAATGGGACAAGGTATTAATTACAAGTTTGTTTTAGAGTTTGTGGATAAGCAAGGGGAGGGGGCTAAGTGACCCATGTGGTAATAGAGTTGGAGACATAGACTTTAGGTTTAGCTTAATACAAACTTTAGCTTAATGTAGATGCAGATGACTACAGATAGAGGTGTTTGTAGATATTTGCATATACATTGGTTAGTATACACACTTATTTCCTTGTTTTGTCAGTTGAGAGGGCCTAAAATCAATAGGCGTACTTATTATCTATACCTTGGTTTCTCACACTTTTCTCCTAAAAAAAGAACCAGGGATCCTTGAAGAAATGGGACTTGTTCTAAGATTGGGTCAGGAAATACACAATATACAGCTGGAACTCTTATAATGCCAGAAAATAAGAAAATGTTCAAGAAAAGCACAGTATATAAAATTCACCTCTGTGAGTCCATACCTTACTTATATAGACAAAGGATTCAATAGATAAGTGGGAGAATAGACATTTCCAAAAGAGAAGAATTTCACATAATTTATGTAGATGCTTCACCCTCAAGGAGGTGAAGCTTAATTCCTGACTCCTTAACTGTGGGCTGTATGTGGTAATTTTCTTCCAGAGAGTACAGTATGGAAAAGGGAAAAAGAGTAGCTTCATTAGAGAAACCTGACAAACTTTTCCTCATCCAGATCATCAAGGTCAAAAGCAGTAGTGATGCAAGTGATGTATGATGTTCATAGAATATAAACTTGATATGATGTGATGAAAATTGCTATTTTCTACTGTGGTCTTCTTCCCCTGCCCCAAATCTGTAAGCCTAATCTAATAATGAGAAAAACATCAGATCCCAATCAAGGGACATAGTATAAAATACAGTTTGAGAAATTATCACAGCCAAGGAAAGTGAGCCTAAGGAGACATAACGGCAAAATACAACTTAGTCTCCTGGACGGGATCCTGGAACAAGAAAAGGACATTAAGTAAAAACTGTGGAAACATGAACATGATATGGACTTTAGTTAATGTTTAAAAACCTTAATGTTAACATTTCTGCCTCTGTGGACTCAGTGTGGCTAAATTGGGTGTGGTGGGGAATGAGGGATGGACCCTTGTGGTAGGATTAAATAATAAGAGCAGCTAACACTGTTTAGAGAGTACTTTAAGCCAGGAATTCCTTTGAAAATTTTACATGTCTTGCTTAATTTTTTAAAACAGCTCTTTGGTAGGTAGTGTTATTCTTTTGTTAGAGATGAAGAAATGAAAAGTTAAATGGCTTGCCCAAGCATTAGTACCCAGCTCTGGTTCCTCTTCTCTTAACTATTAGGCTTTGCTGAGTTTGACTGTTTTGGGTGAAGCTACAGGAAGCAGTTCCCCTCTGTCATCAGGCTTGGCTTCTGCCCAGATACGTAGGTGATAAAGCGTAGTAAAAAGACATATATCAAATGAAACTAGAAAGTTTATTCCTTTAGATTATGATTTATGATTATTTCATGCTCATTTTCCTGCTACTTTTTATCCTTTATATGTCAGATATACTGAAATTCTACAAACTGCTGGAGTCCCCAACTCACTAGTATTTCTGTAACTGAGCAAATACTCTCCGACAATAAGACCTTAGGCAAAATAATCATTATTTAGTGTTGCCATTGTGTTACAGTATTTTAAAGCATTTCTCCTTTTTTTTTTTTTAAACCATGTCCTTTCTTATAATAGCATTTGGATTTCATTGGCTTTGTAATTCTCAAATAACAGATAAAGTAACCGAGGCCTAAGAACATTAAATCAAGTTTGTGTGACAACTTTATGTATGAGGAGCTCCAAAACATATAATCCTGCAGACTTCTATAGTGCTCTTCTGTGACATGAAAATAATATAAAGTCAGTAATTCTTAGTTTTCTGGAGCCCAACTGACAATGAGCTCAGTTTTCTTACTTTTATAAAAATTATTTTATATTTACATAATTGCAATCCAAGTAGAGGTGATGCTAATAGGCAGGGACAAATATCTTCCCAGGGGGGAAAAAAAAATCTCTTCTGTCATTTGAGGTGAATGATTTGCCCTTGACTTGAATCTTTACGTGTCTCGTGATCCAGTTTCTTGTTTTCCACATAGTGAGTAGTGAGGGCCTAGTGACTTATTTATTTTGGGTCCCGGAAAGTTGCCCAAGTGTTTTCTTTTTGGTGAACTGTATTAAAATTCTGTAATTTAGCCCACATTCAAGCAGTCCATCATTCTATACCTGCAATGCGTGACATTCTGATGAGGGATTGCCGTGCCATGGGCAGGTAACTAAGCTGTCACACTTAACTTTTTCTATTCAGCTACTACTTCTGTGGTAGTGCCTCCCAATTTGATCCGTGGTTGACATGCACAGAAGGTGATGGTATTTGGAGCACACCATGGGTTAACTTGTGGCCAGTGGTGATTGGCCTGAGGACTCTGGCTGCCCCGGGCCCCTCTTGCCACCCTGCAGGAAGAATGCCTCAGGGAGCTGCCACATCGTGGCATCCCTGTAACATATTTGTGACACACCAGGTGCTTTAGCTCGCTTTTCTCTGACATGCACCGATGTGTTTTCCCCAAATTACACCACGTTGTTTAAGATTTTTTTACAAAAAACTGTTTATACTGAAACCTGGATTATATAGAGGACAGATAGCATTACAATTTCTTAAACTGATTTGAATCTTGCTCTTGACAATTTCCATGGACAATTTCATTATTCTGAGTTGGGGGCATGTCTTATGTGGCCCAATAAATTATTGGGTAATTATTGGAAATAAATTCTGTCACATCTATGTTCTGAATTCAGCGAGAAAAAAAGAGAGGCCCACGTTTCCCAATAAAGTAATTTACCCCTTCCTTTCTGGAAAGAGGTGGAAGACCAAAAGACTGAGAGAAGACCAGTAACTTGCAGGGTTATGTGAGTAAGTTCCCTATAAACTCTCAGGAAACAGCATTAGTTGGAAAGAAGATCACTGGTACCACTAAGTGATTTGCCATCATTAGTCAGGGAGAGCTGTGAAAAGTAAAGAGTGTTAGTCGCTCAGTTGTGTCTAACACTTGGTGACCCCATGGGCTGTAGTTCGCCAGGTTCCTCTGTCCATGGGATTCTCTAGGCAAGAATATTGGAGTTGGTAGCCATTCTCTTCTCTGGGGTATCTTCCTGACCCAGGGATTGAACTTGGGTCTCCTGCATTGCAGGCAGATTCTTTACCATCTGAGCCACCAGGGAAGCCCTGCTGTGAAAAGTTAAACACTTTATATACCAACCGAGAAAATAGCATCTTATAAGGGACTCTTCTGGAGCCTCTATTATATCCTGAAAAAGTCCCTCGAACTGAAGTTTTTTCAGCTAATGACTTGGGAAATGTATTAGTATTTTATAAAAGTATTTAAAAAAATCATACTCTTGCATTTTTGGTTGATAATTTTAAGCTTAGGAAGCACAGATATTTCAGAAACAGTATTGTTTATAGGTAAACAGTTTTCTTACTGTTGTAAATTCCAGAGACTCACTGGGCTTAACAAGTAAGTATATAAACTATGAGTTTCAGATGAGGTGGGGGTAGATTAAAATTTCAGATATCCAGGAATATTTAGAAAAATTTTGAGAAGATTCATTTCAGTTAGAAAAGTCTGGAAAAGTAAGAGTTTAACTTGTAGATGGTATTATACCATTTATTTTAACTTAAATAATTATACCATTAAATTATACCATTATAACTTAAATAATCTCTTCAAAAGGAATTGGTTGCCATTTGTTACAGCCTCACCTTCACTCAAGGCTCTCTGTATCTTCTGACATATGGTCAACTCTTCAGTTCAGTTCAGTTCAGTCGCTCAGTCGTGTCCGACTCTTTGTGACCCCGTGAATCGCAGCACGCCAGGCCTCCCTGTCCATCACCAACTCCCGGAGTTCACTCAGACTCACGTCCATCGAGTTAGTGATACCATCCAGCCATCTCATCCTCTGTCATCCCCTTCTCCTCCTGCCCCCAATCCCTCCCAGCATCAGAGTCTTTTCCAATGAGTCAGCTCTTCGCATGAGGTGGCCAAAGTACTGGAGTTTCAGCTTTAGCATCATTCCTTCCAAATAAATCCCAGGGCTGATCTCCTTCAGAATGGACTGGTTGGATCTCCTTGCAGTCCAAGGGACTTTCAGGAGTCTTCTCCAACACCACAGTTCAAAAGAATCAATTCTTTGGTGCTCAGCTTTCTTCACAGTCCAACTCTCACATCCATACATGACTACTGGAAAAACCATAGCCTTGACTAGACCAACCTTAGTCAGCAAAGTAATGTCTCTGCTTTAGAATATGCTATCTAGGTTGGTCATAAAAACTTTTCTTCCAAGGAGTAAGCATCTTTTAATTTTATTTCCCTCTTTTCCTTTTCCCATGTTGGTTATGAAATCATTTATTAGCTGAACTATTAGGCAAGTGTTGCTGTCAATGAAAGATAAAATTTAATGTAACTGTGAGGTATCCTTGAGGACAAAGCATTCTGAAAAAAAAAATATTGTTATATTTTAAAAGCCCACTTTAAATTTAGATGGAGATATTAACCTGTATACCACAATATCCCAAATATGATTGAGGATCTTTTGCCATTTGAAAATATACTTTCAAGAAATATTTTAAAAGGCATAATTTTTCAGAGCAATATTATTAATGTGAATAGATTCTCTTGAGGTTAAGTTTTCTTTCATAGTTTGTTGTCGCTCCTAAAAATGGGGCAATTTAGTGTATTGGTCAGGACACGTTAGGTGTGCCTTCTGCCCTTTGCACAAAACCATGTAACACTTCAAACGATACCTGTGGTTGTACCTGGGCAACAAAAATAGCTATATTCAATATACAAAGGCTATCAAAATGAAATATAGCACCTTTAGTGTTTTATAGTTTGCAAAGCCCTGTTACATATATTATCTTTGTTGATCCTCATAACAACCCTACATTATATATATTTGTGTGTGTGTGTAAAGCTCAGAGGTTAAATGACTTTACCAAGAATGAACTAACAAGTGGCTGATTTGTGACACAGATCCAAAGCCTCAGGTATCATGTGCAATACCATTCCCTCTATACTTTTGCACATAAGAAGCAGATGTCATTTTTGAAACTTCTAAGTATTCAATCAGGGACAATAAGAAGTTTCACATAACTAGGTTTTGCTGGATTTAAGGAGCCTTACAAGTGCTAAGATCATTCAGCTATGTAAACTGGCTACCACAGAAAGCAATGATGACTAGAATGGTTAGGCAGAGGCTAGATGGCCATCTGTTGAGGTTCCTGTTAGACTGGATGATCTTTAATATCCTTTCCAATTTGGAGATTCCACGACTCTGGTGACAATGATGCTGTTTTAGCCAGTTGCCAAGTAATTTGTCTGTTGTTTTGCCTGCCTGTCACGCACAGCAATGACAGGAAGCATCATTTTCTTTATATACCATGAGGAATTTACATCATAGTGTCTTATTAGCAGTTAGCATTCCCAAAGTTTCTTATCTTTATGGTGTTCAAATCTATTCTAAAATTGCTGCCAAAATTCCATTTTAAAAGGTGTACAAATAAAATTCCTTTGATGGATGACATAGTTTAAAGCAAGATCCCTTATTGCTTCCCTTTTCTTTTCAGGCATCATCATTCATACCCTTCTCAGTCTACCATTGCTTGTACTGATTAACTGAGTGACTCCTTCATTCATCCACTCATTCCATAAACATTCATTAAATCTATGAGCAGAACACTCTATGTAGTTAAGAAAGTACAAGATGAGACTTAGAATCTTACTAGCTATCAGGGTGGTAAAGCAGAGGAATCAATTTATGTCAGTTCAACATGTATTTATTAGGGAACAAACAGTAGGGTTATATAGTGTCTGCTTCAGAGGCACCACCAAAAATGAATAAATTGGTTTCTGAATCCAGATAAATTGCCTAAGGCTAGGAGAAGGCAATGGCACCCCACTCCAGTACTCTTGCCTGGAAAAAAATCCCATGAACTGAGGAGCCTGGTGGGCTGCAGTCCATGGGGTCGCTAAGAGTCGGACACGACTGAGCAACTTCCCTTTCACTTTTCACTTTCATGCATTGGAGAAGGAACTGAAGTGACTTAGCAGCAGCAGCAGCAGCAGGAGGTACAAGGCTTACTTTATCTTACTCTTTGGATATAAAGCAGATGAAACTCACCACTCTACAGAAACTATCTAGTGTCAGATATAAACACATACAAAGCCAGCAACACATACATATATAAAGAACGATGCTTTGCTGCTGTAAAGCACTTTATTCTTAACTCAAGAAAACTCAAGTACTCTGTCAAATGTTTTGAAAGTTTTCATAGATTTTTGCTGAACTCTTCTATCAATGGCCAGCTTATCTTTGCAACTGATGAAGTTTGCTTACTTTAAGGGGAAAGATATGAGTGAAATAACAAACTTAACTAATACATCATTTGTGTAAGTAACTACTTTGTTGAACCTGATAATAGCTTTTAAATATTGGGAGACTATTTCCTCAGTATTTTTGTGCAATTCACACAAAAGATCTGGGCCTGTCATTTGGACCTTCACCTGGGCCTAAGCATAGGAAAACTCACAACATGGCAAGTGGCTTTCATCAGCATGAGCACTTAGAGTGAAAAAATGGAAATCAGAGTATTTTGAAACTTAATCATAGAAATGAGATGCCATCATTTTGCATATTCCCTCTCCAATATTTGTGCCTGGGAAATCCCATGGACAGGTGGGAGGAACCTGGTGGGCTATAGTCCATGGGGTTGCAAAAGAGTCAAGACACAACTTAGCGAGTAAACAACAACAAGCTCCTTAGAAGCAAGGCACTGGATCCCACCCAGACTCCAGGGGAGGGGATTTTATGGGACCCAGGAAGCAGAGGTTGGGGTCATCGGGAATCTTCCAGGCTGCTACCACAGTACAAATCCTACTAGACTGCTTTTGTTGTGGTATCTACAACATACAACCAAACCAAAAAAATCTGAGTCATTTTTAGTTTTCCCTCTTTTAATCAATCACAAAGTGAAACAGACACTTAATATAAATGTCCATCAAATATGTCCTCTTTGCTTCATCATCTTTGCTACAGTCCACTTTCAGATTTTCATTTCTTCTTGATTGGATTACTACATTTTATTCATTCTTATGCCTATTCAGTTCAGTTCAGTTCAGTCGCTCAGTCGTGTCTGACTCTTTGCGACCGCATGAACCACAGCATGCCAGGCCTCCCTGTCCATCACCAACTCCCGGACTTCACTCAAACTCGTGTCCATCGAGTCAGTGATGCCATACAGCCATCTCATCCTCTGTCGTCCCCTTCTCCTCCTGCCCCCAATCCCTCCCAGCATCAGAGTCTTTTCCAATAAATCAACTCTTCACATGAGGTGGCCAAAATATTGAAGTTTCAGCCTCAGAATCAGTCCTTCCAATAAACACCCAAGACTGATCTCCTTTAGAATGGATTGGTTGGATCTCCTTGCAGTCCAGGGGAGTTGCAAGAGTCTTCTCCAGCACCACAGTTCAAAAGCATCAGTTCTTTGGTGCTCAGCTTTCTTCACAGTTTAACTGTCACATCTATACCTGACCACTGGAAAAACCATAGCCTTGACTAGACAGACCTTTGTTGGCAAAGTAATGTCTCTCCTTTTCAATATGTTATCTAGGTTGGTCATAACTTTCCTTCCAAAGAGTAAGTGTCTTTTAATTTCATGGCTGAAATCACCATCTGCAGTGATTTTGGAGCCCATAAAAATAAAGTCTGACACTGTTTTCACTGTTTCCCCATCTATTTCCCATGAAGTGATGGGACCAGATGCCATGATCTTCGTTTTCTGAATGTTGAGCTTTAAGCTAACTTTTTCACTTTCATCAAGAGGCTTTTTAGTTCCTCTTCACTTTCTGCCATAAGGATGGTGTCATCTGCATATCTGAGGTTATTGATATTTCTCCCAGCAATCTTGATTCCAGCTTGTGTTTCTTCCAGTCCAGCGTTTCTCATGATGTACTCTGCATATAAGTTAAATAAGCAGGGTGACAATATACAGCCTTGACGTACTCCTTTTCCTATTTGGAAGCAGTCTGTTGTTCCAAGTCCAGTTCTAACTGTTGCTTCCTGACCTGCATATAAGTTTCTTAAGAGGGAGGTCAGGTGGTCTGGTATTCCCATCTCTTGAAGAATTTTCCACAGTTCATTGTGATCCACACAGTCAAAGGCATTGGCATAGTCAATAAAGCAGAAATAGATGTTTTCCTGGAACTGTCTTGCTTTTTTCATGACCAGCGGATGTTGGCAGTTTGATCTCTGGTTCCTCTGCCTTTTCTAAAACCAGCTTGAACATCTAGAAGTTCATGGTTCACATATTCCTGAAGCCTGGCTTGGAGAATATTGAGCATTACTTTACTAGCATGTGAGATGAGTGCAATTGTGCAGTAGTTTAAGCATTTTTTGGCATTGCCTTTCTTTGGAATTGGAATGAAAACTGACCTTTTCCAGTCCTGTGGCCACTGCTGAGTTTTCCAAAATTGCTGGCATATTGAATGCAGCACTTTCACAGCATCATCTTTCAGGATTTGAAATAGCTCAACTGGAATTCCATCACCTCCACTAGCTTTGTTCGTACTGATGCTTTCTAAGGCCCACTTGACTTCACATTCCAGGATGTCTGGCTGTAGGTGAGTGATCACACCATTGTGATTATCTGGGTCATGAAGATCTTTTTTGTACAGTTCTTCTGTGTATTTTTGCCACCTCTTCTTAATATCTTCTGCTTCTGTTACATCCATACCATTTCTGTCCTTTATCAAGCCCATCTTTGCATGAAATGTTCCCTTGGTATCTCTAATTTTCTTGAAGAGATCTCTAGTCTTTCCCATTCTGTTCTTTTCCTCTATTTCTTTGCATTAATCGCTGAGGAAGGCTTTCTTATCTCTCCTTGCTATTCTTTGGTACTCTGTATTCAGATGCTTATATCTTTCCTTCTCTCCTTTGCTTTTCACTTCTCTTCTTTTCCCTGGTGGCTCAGACAGTAAAGCATCTGTCTACAATGTGGGAGACCTGGGTTCGATCCCTGGGCAGGGAAGTTCCCTGGAGAAGGAAATGGCAACCCATTCCAGTACTCTTGCCTAGAAAATCCCATGGATGGAGGATGGGGTCGCAAAGAGTCGGACATGACTGAGCGACTTCACTTTCTTTTCTTTCTTTCTTTTTCTTCTTTTCACAAGTATTTGAAAGGCCTCCTCAGACAGCCATTTTGCTTTTTTGCATTTCTTTTCCATGGGGATGGTCTTGATCCCTGTCTCCTGTACAATGTCACGAACCTCAGTCCATAGTTCATCAGGCACTCTATCTATCAGATCTAGTCCCTTAATTCTATTTCTCGCTTCCACTGTGTAATCATAAGGGATTTGATTTAGGTCATATCTGAATGGTCTAGTGGTTTTCCCTACTCTTCAATTTAAGTCTGAATTTGGCAATAAGGAGTTCATGATCTGAGCTGCAGTCAGCTCCCAGTCTTGTTTTTGCTGACTGTTTAGAGCTTCTCCATCTTTGGCTGCAAAGAATATAATCCATCTGATTTTGGTATTGACCATCTGATGGTGTCCATGTGTAGAGTCTTTTCTTACATGGTTGGAAGAGGGTGTTTGCTATAACCAGTGCATTCTCTTGGCAAAACTCTATTAGCCTTTGCCCTGCTTCATTCCGTATTCCAAGGCCAAATTTGCCTGGTACCCCAGGTGTTTCTTGACTTCCTACTTTTGCATTCCAGTCCCCTATAATGAAAAGGACATCTTTTTTAGGTGTTTGTTCTAAAAGGTCTTGTAGGTCTTCATAGAACTGTTCAAATTCAGCTTACTCAGCATTACTGTTTGGGGCATAGACTTGGATTACTGTGATACTGAATGGTTTGCCTTGGAAACGAACAGAGATCATTCTGTCGTTTTTGAGATTGCATCCAAGTGCTGCATTTCAGACTCTTTTGTTGACCTTAAGGCTGCTCCACTTCTTCTAAGTGATTCCTGCACACAGTAGTAGATGTAATGGTCATCTGAGTTAGAGTCACCCATTCCAGTCCATTTTGGTTCGCTGATTCCTAGAATGTCGACGTTTACTCTTGCCATCTGCTGTTTGACCACTTCCAATTTGCCTTGATTCATGGACCTAACATTCCAGGTTTCTATGCAATATTGCTCTTTACAGCATTGGACCTTGCTTCTATCACCAGTCACATCCACAACTGGGTATTGTTTTTGCTTTGGCTCCATCCCTTCATTCTTTCTGGAGTTTTTTTCTCCACTCACCTCCAGTAGCATATTGGGCACCTACCGACCTGGAAAGTTCATCTTTCAGTGTCCCATCATTTTGCCTTTTCGTACTGTTCATGGGGTTCTCAAGGCAAAAATACTGAAGTGATTTGCCATTCCCTTCTCCAGTGGAGCACATTCTGTCAGACCTCTCCACCATGACCCATCTGTCTTGGGTGGCCCCACATGGCATGGCTTAGTTTCATTGAGTTAGACAAGGCTGTGGTCTGTGTGATCAGATTGACTGGTTTTCTGTGATTATGATTTCAGTGTGTCTGCCCTCTGATGCCCTCTTGCAACACCTAGTGTATTACTTGGGTTTCTCTTACCTGGACGTGGGGTATCTCTTCATGGCTGCTCCAGCAAAGTCAGCCGCTGCTCCTTACCTTGGATGAGGGCTATCTCCTCACAGCTGCCCCTCCTGGCCTTGAACATGGAGTAGCTCCTCTCTGCCCTCCTTCACCTGTGCAGCCGCCGCTCCTTGGACATGGGGTTGCTCCTCTAGGCCGCAGCCCCTGACCTTGGACGTGGGGTAGCTCCTCTCGGCCATGCTTCTGTGCAGTCCGTCGCAAATGCCTGTCTAATTAATATTTGACAGCAGCTGTTCCCTAGTTCAATCTCCTATCCAAGCCTTTTATACAGCTTGTGGGGCAACATCACTGGATTCCTAGTGCTGAACACAGCATCTAGACATGGTGCACATGCAAATATTTTTGCCTGAATGATTAGGTGTTACAGGCAGAATGGGAGTCAGTAATTAAAAACTGCTTAAATATTTCTGTGCCCCTGGATCCTCCGTATTTTATCCCACTGGGGAAAGTGTTGAGTCCACTTCTTTCCTGATCATACACAGTTTCCTCTTGTTCCCCCCCACCACCCGAGTCCTAATCTTTTACCTGTGACTTTTCTGAAAAGTGATCTTGACTTCTTGAAACACCTCCATCATCTGCCATATTATCATAAGTAAAAAAATTGCTAGGTGTATACGTGTGTGGGTTTTAGCATAAACTTTTTAATACAAACAAATGAAACAAAAAGCTATTATATAGTTCGGTGTGAAAACCAACTAAAATGTCCTTCTCAAATGTGCCACATACTTTCTTTACAAAAAAGTGCTCTCTAGCACAGATCTACTATTTACTAAGGTTAAAATAACATCAACAACAGTAGCTGTTTAACTCCCACCAAGAATTTACAGTATGTATAGTGCTACTTTGTTGTTTTCCCCTGTTGTATAATGCTACTTATTGAATAGATATGTTATCTTTATTTACAAGTGGTACATTTTAAGAAGTTTTGTTAATATCTGCTTGAGATAAGTATATCTTCTTTATATGAGATCTACTTCAACAAAAAGAACTTTTAAAACTTCTTAAAACTGCAGTGGTTTATGTCACTGATGGTCACTTTTCACTGTTGAAGTTTTCCTAGATGTCAGTTTTCTCCCCTTGACTCAACTACTGTTTCTAGCTGGGCTTTTATTGTACAAGCAGAATGTTTTTGATCAGATTCTATTTATAGGACAGTTGTAATTCTGTCAAGTACATTGCACACATTTAAAGTATCGTCTAAATATTTATTCACATGATGGATTACTATGGCTCACAAAAGGTAGTTATGACTTATTGAGTAAATAATTTTAGTTTTGAAAAATTTGGAAAGGCTTTTTTGAAGGGGTCATGATGATGTCTCGTGTCAGTTATGAGAAACAGCCACTGGATGCCCTTGTGCTTTTCTCTAAATGGTATTTTAATTCTTAAGTGTTTAAGCAACAAGAGAAAAAATTTAAACAAGTTGCCTGCAGGTGTAGTCTTTCTTCCTTCCCATGATGCCATCTCTCCATTATGAGAAAAAAAAAAAACCAACAAACAGAACAATATTGCAGCAAAGTTTTAAGGTTCCTGGATCTTAAAACAAAATTTCAAAGATATAAAATAGAAATTGCAAAAACATTTAAAATAAGTGAATGTATTTCAGTCAAATTTGAAAGGTTTACTTTATAATGAATTGTGGTTTGATTTAAATTAGTTTTTTTTGAAACTTCTGCTTTAAAAGTAATTTATTTCTAAGTCAGCTTGAAAATTGTACACTTCATGCTGCTTCAGTTCCTTCAAAAAAGAGACAAGATTTTGGCTTTTAATAAGTAATTTAAACTCATATATGTGTGTGTGTATGATTTTCTTTTTTTCAGTCATGTGGCACCAGGTCATTTTATTTATAAATCAGAAGTTGTTTGAACTTTACAAACCCTTTGCATTTATTTGAGATTAATTTGTTTTTTCTAAAGAAAGTGAGGAAAATTGTTGTTGTGTGTGTTTTTTTTTTTATGTGATATTAAGTTTATCTAGACATTGTAGGTTTGTGATTTTAACGTCTTTTGACAAGCAAATTAAACCGTAGAAAGAGCATCCAACTTGGAGCTTGGGGCATATGGTACTACCGTCTGCAAATATAACTCAGAAACAAGTCATTCTGTTCAGTAAGGGGTCATGTTCAGATTCGGGTTCTTTACCTTAACGTGCAAGGGAAAAAGTAGCCTCTTACAGAAAATTGTAATCTCAGAATCTCTGAAAAATGTATATCCTGAAATTGAAGTGCAGAATAAGAGAGATTAAGATACTTGTGCCTACAATTTCATTATTTTTAAGATCTAAAATTACACCTTGAATTTAAAAATAATTAGGGTAGCAGAAATCCAATAGAGGAGTTATTTAGGTCATTATTATAGCAACTAAAATTATTAATCCTGTGAAAATTTTGCTTTGTAAAATAATAATATGATTAAAA